>NC_138423.1:14685417-17185417 GCF_016097725.1 Ips typographus
AAAACAATGAAAAAGAGCTAAATTGGTTAGAATTGAAGGAGACATTTTTTAAGGCCTTGTTTAGGACATTATTTTAAAAACAATATCCAAAATTTTGTTGGTTATACGGTTATACAATACAATTATATACCCAAAATTTATTTAGAGAAACGGACAAATTTGAAAAATAACAAAATAGCTCAGACTTATAGAAACTGGTTTTGTAAAAACCCTTTAAGACATAGCTAATTAGCATATAGGTATATTGGGACACTTTGTTTACTTACTTTACACTTTGTAATTTCTTTCCAGTGTGTTAATTTGTTTTTATTTAATGTTATCTTCATTTTTTGTTTCTGTTTTGTGTAGTTTTTTCTCTGCCATTTTTTTTCAGATTCCTCTACTTCTTGCCAAAATTCTCCATTATTTATGTATTTTGTATTACTATTAGTATTTTTTGACTTGCCCTTATTTTTTAGATGTATTTTAGATATATTGTAATATCTTCATTTCACTCTCTTTGTCCTTATTAATTTGTTCTAACTTAATTTTCTTTTACACTGTCGGGTTTTCTCTTTTTTTTCTCTTATGTTTTGTTTTGTTTTCTCTGTTTGTTCGTGTCCTCATTTGTTTTCCTTTTGGCATTTACTATCCTTTACTGATGTTTCGTTTTTCAGCAATCATCAACTTTTTTTTATGAGCGCCATATTGTATTTTTAGATAAAAAAATAACTAATTTCTTTCGCATGTATCACTTTCCATGGTTTGCTTTCTAATTAGTCAAAAATTTCAATAAAAAGCAATATTGTCTTAGTTCGCTTTGACTTTTTTAAAGTTTCTTATTATTTCTGTTAACATCGATTCACAACACTTGTCAAACGAGGTTAAGTGACTCACACATATCTTCAATAAATAATTTTAATGTAAAATTAGTTTTCGGCTGCTGTTATTTTGGCAAATATTTTAAATACATTTATCCTGCTTTCATTCATTTTTCCTATATAAAATTTGCAATAAAACCAGGTTTCTGGTTTTTCTCCACTTGAAAATTTCATTTAAATTGAAAATATGTGGAAGTAAATTGACTAATATTATTAGACAAGTACTGTCAAGTGATGTTCATACAACAGCAATTATGAATGAAGATAACAGAAAATTAGTTTTTATTGAAATTTTTGAATGTACAGGGTGCTGCATTTTCGATGGTTTTACGGGGTACAGAGAAAACGGTAATAGATAGAAAAAAAGTAGCATACCTGTTCCGATCTAATTTTCTGAGCTGAGATGACTGGCGAAGAGTGGGCTGCGCAAACTTCTTTTGTTTCAAAGATACGGGGGGTTTTTGAAAATTGGTCATTTTGGAACATCCTCTGTATTTCATTTGCTATTAAAGTTATCAAAAAAGGAAAAACGGTTTCCGGTAAAAGTTTTGACGTAGAATCGAATGGCGTAGTCAGTTTTTTTCTATTACGTTTAGTTTCTGACATATGACACTAAGTTATATTTTTTTAAATGGAACACCCTATATATTTTTAGTTCATTTAATTCTGTTTATTTTTACCTTTTCAACGGTGTATTACAACATATAAGTTTGTAGAGGTTAATCCTGTTATTTTAAAAAAAGGACCTTTGCTAAGCTAAAAAAAAGGCCAATATCTAAAATACCAAACAAAATCGGAAATCATGTAAGCTAACACATCAGAAAATTAAATATTTTTAATAAATCTTATTAAAAATCTAAGTTACAAACAGTTCTACCGTCACTTTAATAAGAAAAGTGGTAATTTCTATTTTCTTCTATTTTTAAGGTAGAAGTTAAAAAAACTGTTTATAAACGACATGTAACATGTTAATATGAATATAGCCAAATTTGGTTTCGACTGTGGGTATTTTTATACATATTATTTATCACTTTTTTATTAAGGAAACGCTTTTTTTATAATTACCAAGATTAACGTTTACAAACTTATATGTTTTAATACACCGTTGAAATAGTAAAAATCAACAGAATTAAATGACCTAAAAATATATAGGGTGTTCCATTTAAAAAAATATAACTTAGTGTCATATGTCAGAAACTAAACGTAATAGAAAAAAACTGACTACGCCATTGGATTCTACGTCAAAATTTCTACCGGAAACCGTTTTACCTTTTTTGATAACTTTAATAGCAAATGAAATACAGAGGATGTTCCAAAATGACCAATTTTCAAAAACCCCCCGTATCTTTGAAACAAAAGAAGTTTTCGCAGCCCACTCTTCGCCAGTCATCTCAGCTCAGAAAATGAGATCGGAACACGTATGCTACTTTTTTTCTATCTATTACCGTTTTCTCTGTACCCCGTAAAACCATCGAAAATGCAGCACCCTGTACAAAGCAAATCATAGACTTTAGACTAAAATGAGTTATTAATGTTTGATTAAATTGTCAGCAACTGTTCCAATTTAAACTTTTTCGAATCTCTCATCTACCATTCTTATAATGAGAGTTTTTGGTTTTTTCAATTTAATTTCTCTGTCTTTAAATATACTACAATCTCAATTAATTTTGGTCAGATAAGAGTATTCTTCTTTGATTTTTATCCATATAATAAACCATTTTTTTACAGAAAATGTCATTAAACAATCTTCCCCTACTTGAAGGCACTCTGGCAATACAAACTAGATGACATTAAAACTAACTTATTAAAGTCTTTGAGATGATACTTACCAGTGGATGCTGGACTGTAAGAACCGTAGGAATGTCCTGTAGGTGGCGATAGAGGCGCCTTATTAAAACTCCTGTTTGGGGGTGAAAGGGGCGCCGCCCTTGGTAGAGTACCTCCTGGAGATAACGGAGCACTGACGCTGGAGAAGGGTTTCGGTCCTCCTACGTTACTCGACTACAATCAACAACCCCCCCAAAGTCATCCTCTCCTTCTGGTCTTAATTTAATAAAATTAGTAATGGCAGTGCAGGGATGAGCACAACATTAAACATCCAATTAATCAAAGTAAGCAATTAAAAGTTTTAGTTGGACGTGACTACTCACCTTGTTAACGAATTTACTAAACGAGAGAGGTGCAGAAGAATTATAAGGTGAACTGTTACTGGGTGGTTTAGTGTTAAAGTCTGATGATGGGGCAGAGTTTAGTTTTGGTGGTTCTTCTACAGGAGCCGCTGGAATCGGTTCTTCCGGGAGCTAAAAGTGGTGGTAAAGAGAAAAGTTCAGGTGAAGGCATGCTCTAAGTTTTACAGTGTGCTACTAGTGGTGTGATGGTTATGCAACTGAAACTGGACCTAAGTTGATAAACTTACAGGGTATGATGGTGCGTAACTTGGAGTTTTTGGCGACAAAGGCGAGGAAACTGGCAGAGAATGTCCAGATAAGGCTGATGATATTGCGCTGGCTGGAGCTCTTCCACCGCTATAAAATTATGTTTTTTGCATAAGAAGTATTACCAATATTTAAGTAGGTACCATACCTAGGAATAGGAATGGCCGCCGGATTATTGATGGCAATAGCAGCCGATTTAGCGTGAACGTCACAATATAACTTGTTGTTGATATTGTAATATCTGCAAATTTACGAAATTAAAAATAATTGGAGTACTATATTTCAGACAGAAATTAAATAAATGTGCCTCACATACATCCAAATGTTCCGGAACGGTCTATCCTTTTCCACAAAGTGAAAAAAGCAAAGATGGAATTTTGGAATATCACGTAAGATTAAAAAATCTCTTAAAGGTCATTTCGCACTTTTAGGATTTAAATCTTCGGACCATCAACATCCACCACCTTTTTTTAAATGGATCGGTAATGGCTTTTGTTTCTTTAAAATGCTTATCTCTCTTATAGGCTGATGATGGTTCCGCAAAGATGAAACATCGGAATGAAAAACTGATAATGCTACTTTAAAGAGCTTTAAAAGTTGCTGTGGTGAAGTCCAATATTAACATCACAAAAAAATAAAATATAAAACAAAAAAAAGACTTTTTTTAAAATAACTCAAAAACCAAAGAAAATTTCGACGTTTTCTAAATTTTGTTTGATTATTATTATTAGGCCATGATTACGCAACTTTTCTCCCATTTAACCAAATGTGTATCTCTAACCCTTTTCAAGATCCTGATAGTAGTCCTCCTTATTCTGGTCACACTGTATATAGGGATATAAGTTTTCGACTGAGGACTGAATTATTGAATATTTCTAGTGTTTGAAGATGTGTACTCTCTGTCCCAGGAGAAGTGGCAGTGACGACATTAACTGTGACGTCACATTGAAATTTACTTCTGTCTTAGATTGGTTATAATATAATAGGCCATTTATTAGCTTTCTTTTGACATACTCTTTGGAAAAGTTGGGATTTTTGGGCTTTCTGTACTAACCGACCACCGACAGAATCTGAAGTCTATTTTGCTCTAACTGACACGGTTTCGGAAATCATTTTGAAATTACGGAAATTTTGATAGTTTTTAGGGCGTGGCATTCTTAAAAAATGACACTTTGACAAATGACACTCCATGTCACATTTCTAATATTAACCTAAAGCTATCCAGGCAGTCAAAGATAATTTTTAAAATTCAAACATTTTTTGAGACAAATCCATGGGACGTATCCCCTGTCAGAAATTGAGTTTTTTATTTTTAAGGTCAAACGGTGTGCTGATTACAGAAAAATGTCATATGCCTTCCATCGACGTGTATACGTGGTAAAACTTTCACACCCCTCTCAAAAATAGTTTTTGAGATATTTATGAAACTAACCGAAAAAAAGTAGTCAAATTTGACGCCCTCTAGCAGCCAAACGGTACAATCTAGCCTGGTCCGGTCAACGGCACGTGATAGTCCTATTTATTATCTTTCTGTTGTCACATGGTGTTTATACAGAATGTTTCAAATAAGCGAATTATGGATATTAACAGCGAGCTTATTGAATTTTGCTCAAATTGACCATTTTTTTCATTTTGATAGATTTTAGGGCATGGTATCCTTTAAGAAATAACATTTTGACAGAGTCACATTTCTATCATTAACCTAAAGCTACGTCAAAAACAATCTTTAAAATTGAAAAATTTTTCGCCGCCATTTTGGTATTCAATTAAAACTTGATCTTGAGGACATGATTCCGATGTCAAAATGACATAAAACAAAAATATTGTAATATCAAATTTACCAACTCAACTACACAAAATAAAAACTAAACCAATAAATTCAAATTACAGCTGCACACTACGTGAAGTCATTTGACAGTGTGTCACGTGACACCGGTTCGTTTTTTTTAAACATGTTAATCAGATGACACATTGTCAAATTACGGACGAGGAGTTATTTCTGAACGTGGCTCCGAACAATCACGAATTTAAAAATTTGCAATTAACATACGCCAATGACGTCAATTTTCCATCATTACATGTAAACTGAATGAGAATTGTTACGTCACTGCCACTAGCTTTGGGATGGACTTTACTCAGCTCAGATTTCTCAAAATTGGTTCGATAACGACACTTCACTTATAATTATAGAAATTTTGGAAGAACATGCAAATTGATTAAAATTAAGCTTTCTCCTTGTGGAAAAATGTATACCGTTCCGTAACGGGTCACTCTTCACATATGAAACAGGTAAAAGTTAAATTATACTGCGGTATTTGTTGGTTAATTAAAAATTCTGAACTTACCCAACGTTTTTCAGTGACGATCCACAAGTAGCACACTTGAAGCACTCGACGTGCAAGTTTTTGTCTTTTATCCGAACAAAAACTCCTCTGTAACATTAAAAATCACGTTTAATTCACACAAAATGTCTAAAGTACAACATAGATACAATGGTGTGATGGTATGATTGAAGATACGCCAAATGACAGCGTCGCCAACTGAAAATCCTGAATAAAAATTGGACACGGGACATTGATGGTGAGCGATTTCCATCAAAAGTCTGAAGCTATCTTTTCTAATATAATTGCGTCTATACAGGTGACTAAAAAGTTACAGAAAGTGCAAAACTATCACATGCTAATCTACCATGCAACTATCAATCAGAGATCTAGACAGACCATGCTTGAACAGAAGACTTCAAGAAGACAAGGGAGACACAACATTCATCCAACATTGAGTTGGACTTACACGATGACCCTTTCGCAATCAGTGCAAATGGTGGCGCTTTCAGTGTAGTTTGAGGGTTGGGGTTGGTTTTGACTGCCTGACTGGGGGAAACTTTCAGTTCGACTACCCTCGGGGGCGCTATTGTAAAAGTGGGTGTCCGGATGTCGGTTTACTGTGCAAGAAAAGAAGAAAAATTGGTTTTGGACAGAACTGGCAGTGTTTTACAACCCCCTCAAAAATCGGAAAAAGTGGGTGACGACATCCCCGGGGTGGTGAGTTTCTGATTGGTCCGTTTTGAGCTGCAATATACTTACACGATGAGTCGTTCGCATTCCGCACAAACGTTTTGTCCGGGAGGCAATTGGGGGTTGCTGGGTGCCGGTTTGTTCTGGGGGGCTGTCACGTGTCTAAGGCCTGCCACGCCCTTATTAGGGGCGGAAACGACACCCGCGTCTGGTTCTACGTAGGTTTAATCAAGTAAGAAAATTGTTTGTTTTTCATTCTTCACTCATCTCGTATTTTATTAAAAAGATGTTTGTTGTAATTTAAATGCCACTTTACTAACTCTATTTGCTCCATTATGATCCAACTTAAGAAAAAAATTGATTGTATACGAAAAATCACATTAATTTAGGACGACACCACAAATTTTGACACATTGTAGTGAGTTAATGATTGTTCCATTGATAGGCAATATTTTAGAACTGCCAGATGACCAGGGTGAGTATTCTTGAAATAAAGGAAGGGAGTTACCAAGAGAAATGTATGCAGAATGTGACAAAAACCTGCCATTGTCAGTTTCATTATATCAAAACTTCTCTTGAGAATCCTGCTCCCTGCTTTCAAGAATTTTTTTTCATATCCAACGTTCAATGAAATTAAAATAAATGTTTGGGAATATGTGTAATGCTAATAAATAGTAGACAATATTTAAAATTGCGCAGGACAATACTGGGTGCTTTTTTAAATCGGACACCCTGTGTGTTATTGCATTTTTGGATTGTTCTATTGATTATAAGAAAAACTTGTAATAATAATGATGTATCTAACGTGCTACAAAAAATCGAAATTTTCCATATTTACAAATTCGTAAAACCCAATTTATTGAACTTAGAGCAAAATGGCTTGCACATTCCTATCTTAGTTTTTTTTATAAGCCATTTTTTTGATAATGTCAATTTGAATTTAAAATAGATTTTTTTTACATTTTTGAAAATTTAGTAAAAAATTAAAAACAAAAATTTCCTGCATAAAATCACAAAAGAGAATTTGACATAGTTCAAAAAAAATTAGTTAATGTAATTTTCGTCAAACTTTTTTCGAAAATGGTACACGCTAGATGTGTCATTAATTTAACAAATCTTTCTTATAAACAATAAAACTATCCAAAATTTAAATAAATACCGAGTGGCCAATTTAAAAAATATAATACTTTACCACTTCACAATTTTCTGCAAGACCCTGTATATATCAGATACCAATATTATATATTCTACCAAGGAAGTTTAGGACCCTGTATAACGAAATAATTACATAGTGTAAGTACTTGAAAGTAGATTTGGGCAAATATGAAATTTTCGTATTTTTCTTTGCTCCAATGACATTTGATAGAATAGAATACAAGTACACTATAGTTTTACCAGTTATGCACTAGACTTGGCAAAAAAGCGAGTATTTACTGAACTGACAGGTAAAAATGACAATTGACACTTGACAATTGACGTAAAACAAAAACTTTCCTAGCAAAGTTTAAAAAAATTGAATTTTTGCAAACAGTGCAATTTTGGCAATTTTTTATTTTACTGCAGGAGGGTTCCAATGCACAGCAAATGCCATATTTATACCAAAGGACCTTAAATTAGGTGAAATAAGCACCAAAAAGCACTCTAACATTTTTAATTTTTAAAAAAATTTAAAGAATGGGTGGGTATTAGGGGTATTTTTTTACTAATTTTTGAAATTCAATATATCGGTGACATGAAGAGCTAGAGAGGCCAGTTTTGGCTCATTTTGTAGTATTTTGTATCCTTTTTCTAATAGAGTTTTAGGGAAATCTATAAGAGTACAAATAAAAATGTTACAATCATTCAAAAATTGAAAAATGTTGGCAATTTTTTATTTTGCTACAGGATGGTTTCAATGCACCACAAAGGCATATTTATACCAAAGGACTTTAAATTAGGTAAAATAAGTACAAAAAAAGCACTTTTCATTTTCAAAAAAATTAAAAGATTGTAGGTAATTAGGTTTTTTTACTACTTTTTAAAATAAAATATCTCGGTAACATGGAAATCTAGAGAGGCCAGTTTTGGCTATATTGTGTCATCTGATCAATATATTTGGAAAACGAACCGGTGTCACGTGACAAATTGAGTTTGACCGTTTTCTTCAATTTTTCTCGTTGTAATTTGAATTTATTTAGTTGTTATTTCATGTAGTTGTATTTGTAATTTTGATATTTCCTGTACCCGAAAATTTCCTGTACCCGAACAGCTCAGTTTGTTTTTGGTTTTGGGTTGACAGAATATTGTGAGGTGGAAAACAAAGTGAATAGACTTCTGTTTTACTCTTAAGATCGGATTCTAATATTTTCATTGCTTGTTATTTACAACGAATTACATTTTAGAAAACTTTATGTGATACATAGAGGATATTAATTAACCTTAAAAACGTATTGATACCATGTTGTCAAATGCTCTCACAAAATAGATATTGATAATAATTCATTCATAAAGAAAAACCACATTTCAGCTTTTTAAATCATTGAACAAAAAGCTCAAACCGACCACCACAAAATATCAAATAAAATCTTGAAAATTTCAATACGACGTCACGAATTAATGTTGTTATTGCCAGAGAGTACATACCATTCACTATGATTATAGTATAGATAGTGCATTACCTGTCACTGTCCAGTGTTGCCAAATGTTATACAAATAATAATGTTTGCAGTTTTTTAATATTCTTCGAAAAAAAATTTCAAATCAGCCACCTTTATCAACAAATACATCATCCGTCGTCTAGACACAGTTTGACACAACTTTTCAAAGTAAACTTAGTGAAAGTGGCATTTACTTAATCGTTTACAACGAAATTTCGCACACGACCGCGACTTCTTCATAGAAACCAGACCCTGTACAAACAAAATAAATTTATTGACAAATATCTTGGCAATTACCTGGTTCATTCGAGACGTCATTGTCGTTTTCAGCTTCTTTGAGCATGCGATACACTGCACTGTTTGTAGCATCGTAGTTCTTCTCGTTCTTCTTAAAGTTGACCCTAAAAAATCAATCAGGAGTTGACTTTGAGTTAAAGAGAGTCAAACGAATGAAGGATAGCAGTTTTAGTAAAAAAGAAACTAATTGTTGTTAGTTTTATTTATGTTTTTTTTATTGTTATTATCGTATTTGTTGTTCTTATAAAACTTACGTACTTGTAAGCTTAACTAGCTCATTATTTTTTATCTCATTCTACTACTTTATTTTTTTACTATAATTTGTGTTTTTTGCATCGCTTTGATTAGTTTCAAGTAATTTTTGAGATCAAAATGGCACACATTTTTAAATAGAAAGTTAGTAAAATCAAAAAAGTATTTATTCAAGCCTCAGTAGTACCACTAAGAACCTAAGATATAAATATAAAGTCAAATACGTAAATTATGGAAATCTTTAAGCTGCAAGCTACTGATCATCAGATCAATAACGTACGTCAGAAAATTATATTTTCTTATAATAATTCTGAAAAATTGAGTTTTTTGTCTCACTCTGTTGAGAAAAAGTAAATTTTTAATAGACATCAGGGAGTTTTCATTTTAAACTTTGCTGATTATTACAAAACTGGAGACACTAATATGACTTATAAACTAGAAAGAGATCAAATATAGTAAGTCAATAGTAGGAATAGTTCGCTTTTGCTTAGGGTCAATTGTATCATTTTTAGTTTATACTTCATGTTAAAGTTAAACTGTACTTTATTTGAAAATATTCAAGTCATTAAGAACGAAATTCGTCTCAAACTTAACAATAGTCTAATAATACTTCGGTACAGTGTTGTCAAGTCAAAATATTTAATAGCGGTAGATTAATTGGTCAAAAAACGGTAGATAACAGTATATAAAAAATAAACAATTTACATAAGAAAAACAAAATTCATTTTTGGTTATTATACAGGATGTTTTTTAAAAAAAAAATTGTAATTATCGATTCTTGATGGAGAAATAATGTCAATTTGCTGTATAAACCAAAAACACAGATTTTAATTTTTTCATCTATAGTTTACCGTTTTCTAAGTTTTAACATTTGTGACAGATATCACGTGGTTTTAGAAGATTTTAGCTAGGCAGTCACGTGACAGTAGTAAAAATATCTTTCATAAAATCTCAGAAACATATTTTATATCAAATACAAGAAAACTTTTCTAAACATTGATTTTTCCACCTTTTAGCACAGTTTGATGTTAATGGCAATTATCACGTGGTTTAGAACACTATTCAGCTAAACGGTCACGTGATACTTGTTAAAATAACTGTCATAAATCTAAGAAACACGTCTCGTTTTGAAAACTATTAGAGGATAATTAATTTAGCTAGGCAGTCACATGACCCACTTAATGTAAAAAAATTACTGTTTTAAGCACATTTTTGGAATTCTCATCACATTTCCGATTCAATAACCTGAAAAGCGATGTCAAAGTTTGAACTGCCAAATATTGACTTCAAACACTGTTTGAAAAGACAGTCAAGGATAAAATCACCTGTAAACCTACTTGGAGTGAGAAAATAAGTGTTTTATGCACATTTTTGGAATCCTCATTAAATTTCCTATCCAATAACCTGAAAAAAGCATTACAAAATTTAGTATAATCAGGGAGAAAAGCGGTGCCAAAGTTTGAACTGCCAGAAACACAGGTTTTAAAGACAGTCAGGGACTAAATCGCCTGTAAAACCCACTTGAAGTGAGAAAATGACTGTTTTAAGCACATTTTTGGAATCCTCATTAAATTTCCTATTCAATAACCTTAAAAAAAACCTACAAAATTTAGTACAGTCAAAAAGAAAAGAGTCAAAGATTGAACAGCCAGAAACGTAGTTTGAAAGGACAAATTTGCTGGTAAAACCCACTTGCAATGAGAAAATAACAGTTTTAAGCACATTTTTGGAATCCTCATGAAATTTCCTATCCAATAACCTGAAAAAAGTATTACAAAATTTAGTACAATCAGGGAGAAAAGCGGTGCCAAAGTTTGAACTGCCAGAAACACAGGTTTTAAAGACAGTCAGGGACTAAATCGCCTGTAAAACCCACTTAGGGTGAGAAAATGACTGTATTAAGCACATTCTTGAATTTTTAAAATCCTCATTAAATTTCCTATCCAATAACCTGAAAAAACCAGTACAATCAGTAAGAAAAGCGGTGTTTAAGTTTGAACTGCTAAAAACACAGTTTGAAAAGACAGTCAAGGACAAAATCGCCTCTAAAACCCACTTGGAGTGAAAAAAGACACATTTTTGAAATCTTTGTTAAATGTCCTATCCAATAACCTGAAAAACACTACAAAATAAAACATGTGGATTTGGTAATTTGCAGTATGTAAAACATTTCAGAACCCACATAATGGCAATGTTAAAAACGGTATATTGAATAAAAAGAGGAGAACGGTAGAAAAACCTCAAAAACGGTAGATATACCGTTTTAACAGTAGACCTGTTAACATTGCTTCAAAAAATGGTTTTTATTTACAGCACTGTTTTAGTTACGTTAATAAAGAAAATTTCCAAAGACATTCTAATAAGTAACTCACGATTTAAAATTACTTTTATGATGATTCAGTAACTTATGTAAAGGGTATCAGTGAAATAGATAGTATTTAGCATATAAACCTAGTTTTCGAAATATTTTCACTGAAAACATCAAAATTAACTGACTTTGTAGCTCACAGTCATTTAGAGTTTTACTTCCTGTTTAGCAAGCAATGATGAGTAAATAACCCAGTCATTAGCTATTTTGAAACAATAGTGTCGATAGAAATTTAAAAATAATATTGTTTGTTGTCACGTGCAGTGTGGGACATCCTCATGAAATGAGTAACATTATTCAATATCTCACAAACTCGTCGTGTGAATTACACCAAAAAAAAAATCAATAAACTGTCATCATTGGCTGCTATCCAGCGGTGAAATCTTAGCTAAATCTAATAAAAGATTTTTGTTTTCAGCTGATTTACTTGCCCTAAAGCACCTGTCGATAACACTTCACTCTGAGCCGATATAGTTTCGGCGATGGCGTCCTCTGAGTAGAGTTTCAAAGGGCTGTTGTACTGTTTGTTGACTAGTTGAGGACCTCCACCATTAACAGCTCCATTCACCTGAAAATTACTGTGCTATTATTCCCCGAAACAATAGAAATACTACAAAGTTGACGTAGCAATTTGCACACTTGCAGGAACGTAATTCGAGTCGTATGCACACATAAGAATAAGTAAAAAATGCAAACGTTTTACACACACATCAGTATATTATTTAACATCCTTGACTTGTTGGCACCGTCCAAGTCAACAAACAATATTAAACCAATTAAATTGAATCAGTGATAATTTGTCGGCATGGTTTTGCAATTTAAAAAAATTTCTTCTTATTAAAATCATATAAGAGTATACAGAGGCAAGTTCAAGTTGGCCGTTAAATCGAATGCATTTTAATATCAATTATACCAATTGGAATTTGTTATTGAACGTCCGCCAAATGTGGCGAAACAATAACTAACTATTTTTGTTGTGCGCGATTGCCTAACTTTTGTAAGCGAAAATTCTGGATCAGATATTTGTAAACTTTGAAATAAATCTGAGAATAGTAACCTCGAATTTCCTACAAGTTAAAACTTTATTCAAATACAAAATGCAGAGTGTTTCAACTAAGAAAGAGAAGAACACACCCACCAGCTGTTGCAAGTTTGCGGATGACACCACTATTATTGTTACAGCTTCTTCCTCTGTTAACCAGCGAAAACTGGGATGACACTTTATTAATCTAATATTGATTCCGAAGCATTATTCAAACTTAATCAGTTATACCGGACAATTAGATGTCACTACGGAGATGTAGGAGAAATACTTCAGGAAGCTAAATGATGGCGATGACACACAGATGTCAAAAAGATACCAGAGACAGAGAGATTAAAAAAACTAAGAACAGAAAACCTCCGGATACAGACGATATACCAAACGAGCTTCTAAAATACGACAGTCCAGACCTTACAGCAAGTCTGACAACATTGTTTAACAAAATCTTGAACACCACGGAAATCTCGAATGATTGACAAAGGCAAAAAAACAACTCCTGAAAACTATATGCTTAACAATAAAGTTGTGTACAAGGCTGATCAAGGACAAACTAGAGGAGCAAATAAAAGCCAGAAAAGAACAACAAAAGTTAATAAAGAAAATTAACATCCTAAAGGAAAAAGAAGTCTCTGCTAACATAGTAACAACAATATACCACCTTAACACTAATAACAGAATTCAAATCAAAGTTGGAGAGAATATTGCATCTATCTAACATCCTCACTCCAGGGTGCGTATTCTTGACACGAGGGAAGGAAATTACCAAGAAAAAGAGCTGTAGAATGTGACAGGAACCCGCCATTGTCAGCTTCTTCTGTCACATTCTATCAACACATCTCTTGAGAATTCCGTTTGGAAATAGACAGAGAGATAGCCTTAGTTCATTTTTATTCAATCTCCAATGGACAAAATTATAGAAGAAGTCACATCCCTGAACTCGGGATAGAAAATGAATAATATCAATATTAGCAGAAAATGAGAATGATGAACCTACAGAAACAGATATTTAAGTTCTACTAGAGCAGTCAGCATCTCAATTTGGAGATATCCATAAGTAAAACGACCACGACTAGGAAACTAATGAGATGCAAGCTGGTAATAGATAATAAATTCATAGAGCAGATCATGCAATTTAGATATCTGGACATAAAAGACCTAAGCAACCAAATTAACAAATCAGCCATAATATCAGAATGTCTAAGGGAAACTGTAAGGACTAATCCCTGTATAAGAAAGAAGAAAAGAATCCTACGAGTCGTCGAAATGTCAGTGCTGAGAAGAATAGCAGGGAAAACAAGAAGAGATCACGTACGAAACACTGACATACCGTACTTACAGGATGTGGTGAGATGGGAAAGGCAGAGGAGAAGAGAATAACCACGTGAAGAGGATGACCGACGATAGACTACCACGCATTGCACTAGAAGGAAAACCAGCAGGACCCAAAAGACCAGCAATGAGATGGAGAGACAGCTGGAAGTCCACATCTCAGGAAATAATCTAGAGGCACGTTCGGAATCAACAGATCATCTAAATGTACATACGTGGGCGAAATACTAGGAACAGCAGTCTTCTTAGAATTCCAAAACATAGATTGAACAGATTGGATCGAAATAAAGGATTTACTCCTTAATATAGTTTTAAATCTGCTATAAGAGCAATATTTTTCAATAACATCTTCTACAGCGTACAACAACCACTTGTATATTTATTGTCACGCGGTTTTCATCAACTTGCATGCTACAGATACAAAATAATTATTGTGTTAACGTAGTTAAACAATATCCTGACCTGCCACAACCTATTCAAAGTGTTACAAAAACTTCTTCTGGGTAAACTGTCCTGATCAGAAGGCTATTTGAAGAGTTTATAACTGTATAAATCGTGAAAGATTTTTTTAATTTTGAATTTCATGTTAATTAAGAGATGGTACTTTTGGTATGGCAATTGCTTTATCATCAACGCAATGCTGCAAACAAAACAAACTACAATAATTAAGGCACTTTGTGTAATATTCAGTTTTCAGAGTTAGACCAGAAAAAATAAAAATATAAACATTTTTCAATACTTTTAAGGTTAACATACTCATCATAAGCACTTACCTGGGGGGTAAAAGGTTTGGCGGCCAAATTATGTCCAGTACCAATAGCGCCGATATTTTCACCTTTGGAGGCGGTTAACGAAGTCTGGGTAACTGGGCTAACGTTGTTGATCGATGGGGATGGTTTCGAGTACGTTCCCGTCGGTATTACTGACGGTTTCCAAGTCGAACCACCTCTGTAACAACGTCCCAAAATAGGTCCTGATATAATATAAATTTGGGCATTGGACCAAATTATTAAAGTCAAGGCTAAGGTTAGGTATTTGTTATAAGGTTGTTTTTGTTTCTGGGTGCTCAACGTTGGCCTAGATGCCAAAGTGGTACAGGTTGTTGAGGATGTCGTTGTTTAAACTGTTTGTTAGATGGTTGATGTCAAAAGTTAAATTTAGAAAAAAGTGCTTTAAAAACTGTGGTAAGTTACTTCACTAGCATAAGTCGATCCTTATAGGCTATCTTCAACCGTATCCAATAACTAATAAACCTCTTTCTTTTATTGTTGAACCACCTGGTATACATTACTTCATATCTGAAATATGTGATCTATCTGCTGACAACATAGAGTGTGCACACAGAATATTGTTCGATCAACTTGATCTGATAATCAAAATAAAATATCACAGAAAAATACCTTTCATAACATAAACTTAATCACAGCTATCTTCACAAGATTTTATAGATTTCAACCTCCAGAAACTTTTTAAAATTTAATAAAAAAGCAGTGACGTATATTTTTCTCAGACTTAATAAATTTACGAATTCAAAAGAAACTCACAAACTTAGATATTTTTTATACCCTGTATGTTCATAACAAAACATATTATTTAAGAAAATATACTTATTTTCAAATCCAAGACATGTGATCCATTTATATTAAAACACATTGTATAATTTGAAATTCTCTGCATAATTCCGTAAGGAGATTTTAATATAGTTACTAGTGTCAAAAAGCTTTATTAAATAAATAACCCACAGATTTCTTTAAAAGATTTGGATATATTTGGATGGATTTTTAGTTGCTACAAAAAACAATTTTCGGAATATTTCACAGGTTCCAACTGCCCTAGATTTTTTGAACAATTTTTCTACTACATTTTGGATGTTTGGTCTAGTTTTAAGAAAAAGTTAAATCATCTTCATAAAATTTGTACAAACTGCCTCATCCAGGTCAAAATAGGTTATTTGCAAAAGATTTATGCTGGATACTTGCCTATTTTTATAATAAAATTTCGGTGTTTTAGTTTCAAGTATACAAAACGTGTACTGTTAGTTTTCAGTAATTTTTCATAATTCAGAGAATTTCTTATTTCCAAATTCCCAGGTTTTCTTAGAATCTTATTTAATAAATAATCAATATCAAAAGTCCTGGTATTTTACAGCTGGTGAGATATTATTATTTTTTTTTTATATTTAGAAGATATTTTTGACTCAAGTCTCTTTAAAGAGTTTCTCTAAAGTTTGGCTTATGCATGTAAAAATAAATCATTTGCAGAAAATTTATCCATCTCATCTAATGAATTTTAAGTGTTCTGTTACTTTTCTGAGACGTAATAACGTCAACTCTAGAAGGTTTTTCATTCAAAACCAAATTATTATAAAATTCCTCAAGTTGATTGTAGAATTTGTAGTCTGAAAGTGTCCAGGACAGTTTGAGCATAATACAAGAATTTACAAAATTTCAGACTTTCAAGTGTCTTCTTCTGCTGCGTGTCCATTAATGGAGGTTTGCAGTCATATTTGTCCACTCTTCCTTATGCCGTATGCTATGCATTAGTTCTTGAATTGTCCTCAGTCCTGTCCACTGCCTAACGTTGCGGAGCCATGACATCTTTTTCCTGCCGATTCCTCTCTTTCCCTCAATTATCAATTGCAGGAATTGATTCCTCTCGTTGCGTATTACGTGGCCCAGGTATGCTGTTTATCGACGTTTAATGGTGTCTAACAGTTCGCGGTCTTTATTGATTATTCTCAAGACCTCATCGTTGGTTCTTCTTGCAGTCCATAGAATTATCAGTACACGCCTATAGACCCACATCTCGAATGCTTCCAGCTTGTTCATAGTGCTCACCTTCAGTGTCCATCCCTTCATGCCATAAAGCAACACTGCCCAGACATAGCATTTGACAAATCTAATTCTCAAGCCAAGATCAAAATCAGAATTGGTGAGCACTTTTTTGAATTTCATGAACGCACTGCGGGAATTTTCAGTCCGGCATCTGATTTCTGTGTCTGATTCCCAGTTTTCACACAGTCACGTTCCTAGATATTTAAATTTATTTACTCGCTCTAATGGTTGATTCTCATATGTTAGGCTTGAGTCTTGAAATTCTTGTGGCTTTCGAGTAATTATCATGAATTTAGTCTTCTTGGTGTTGATATTGAGCCCATGTTCTTACTGCATTCCCCGACAGTCCCAAGCATATCCCGCAAATCCTCCATGTTATCTGCAATTAGAATTGTGTCGTCCGCATATAACAAATATTGTTTGACCCATACAATTCACCTTAACGCCCACGTTGCGTTCTTCTATGACTTCCTGAAAGATGGCTTCAGAATATAAATTGAAGAGAAGTGGGGAGAGAACACACCCTTGTCTGACCCCTCTACAAATTGGTCTTGCTGCTGTGAGATCGTTACCAACTCTGACCTCAGCCATTTGGTTCCAGTAAAGGCTTTGAATGCAGCGGATGTCTTTTTGGTCTATGTCCAATCTATTTAGGATTTTGATCAGCTTATAATGTTGGACTCCGTCGAACGCCTATTCATCATCGATGAAATACAGCATTATGTCCTTTCTCTGATGGTTGCAGTTCTGAATCAGTACTTGAGTAGCAACTAATGCTTCTCTCGTGCCTAAACCTCGTCTGAATCCAAATTGTGTGGATCCGATGTTTCTTTCGTACTTTATTGATGTTCTGTAGTGGATAATCTTAAGGAATATCTTCAGTGTGTGACTGATGAGGCTGATTAGTTTGTGGTCCTCACATTTTGTTGCATTGTTCTTTTTCGGCAAGGGGACAAAATTCGATGTTAACCATTTGGCGGGATATTCGCCTGTGTTATAGATTCGATTAAATATCGTCTGAAGGACTGTGATACTTTTGTCGTCCAATAGTTTGAGCAACTCTACAGGTATGCGGTCTGGGCCAATCGGCTTTCTATCTTTGGATGTATTGATCGCTCTTATAATTTCCTCTTTTGTGATGGGAGGTCCCGAGAGGTCTTTGTTGTCTACATTTTCAACAGCAGGGGTTTCATCGGCAAAAAGGTTGCTAATATAGTTTTCTAATATGATTTTACGCTGTTGATCATCCTGCGCTAATTCTCCCTGATCGTTTTCTACATTAGAAAATGGACTCTTTCTATATACTCTTGCCGTCTCTTTTATCTTTCTGTGTAGGTTGAAGTCATCGTGTATTTTTTTTAGTTGTTCTAGTGTCTCACGTATTGTTCTCAAGTGTCCTGTTAGATTAATTACAGGGCGTTTTTAAATTTTTTATTTTTAAATAGTAAATGTTTGCCTATCCTATAGATAAGTTTCACACAAACTGTCATAAGTGTTGGCAAGTTGAACCATTCCAAGTTTCTATTTAATATATTATTACTGGCATTTTACTACAATATATCCTATACCAAATTAGGGCTTTTTTTTAAATATATTATACAGGGTGTTTTACGACAAATTTTTGAGGGTTTGCTAGTGCATCAGAAACGAACCCAAGTTGGCTGTATAAACTACGGTCTAAGGTTGTTTCGTTACGGATATACAGGGTGTTCAAGTTCAAACGAAAAAGTAGATTATTTTTAATAACCACACAACTTTTTTAGATATTTGTACGAAACTTCAAAATTGAATCAGGACAAAATTTTTAGCCTAAAATGGGCACGAGAATTTACGGATGCTATTTTGACGTTAAGAATGGTCACGTGATCTTGAATTTTGTATTTGATGCCAGAAAATAGCCACGTTCCATGCAAGATAACGTTTTAATCATAAAAATAATCACGTGATCTTTGAAATTTGAATTAGATTATTGTAAACACGTCACATGGCATTTATAGGAAAACGTTTTATTTTTTTTAAATGATCACGTGATCTTTAAAACGCAATTTTTTTTAATATTAAAAGTAGTCACGTGATTTTTAAAATTAAATTTGTCGATTGAAAAGTGTCACGGGACCTTTTCGATCTTAAAAAGTAGGCACGTGATCTTTAGAATATCATGCTAAACATTTGCTACGTTTTTTCGTTTTCAAGTAAAATAAAAATTATGTAAAATTATCAATACAATTATTAATAAATCTTCGACTTTTGTCACTATTCAATTTTCAAATTTTGATTTATTCAATTGTAACGATACTGCTTATCGAATGAAGAATATAATTTTTGAAAGAACTAAAAAAAATAAAAATTGAATAGTTTACAGATTCTTTGGGTGCAATTTCAAAATTTTTTATTTTTTACTTGAAAACTGAAAAGTGAACCGAAGGGTTATTAACTATAGCTTTCTATTCTAAATTGCATGAGAAACTCAGAACTGATTTGCATTTTATGCAAAAACAGGGGCGTAAATATTTTTTTGCAAAAATATTAAATAACTTGTTGGATTGGATGGCAGTGGCAAAATTGATTTTTACCACGTTCTAAGTTTTATGAAAATATCTGCAATCGTTTTGAAGAAATAAATTAATTTTAACTTTTTTTCCCTACTTTAACACCCTGTATCTTAATGACGAAACATCTTTGTACCATGTAGCGAACTAGAGTTATTTTTTTATGTTCAATTAAACGCTAAAACATGACCTGGCCTGGCCTGCTGATATAGTAAGGCCTTTTGTCCACTTTTAATTCATAATTTCGTAATTTTACACAATTTTATATGTCAATAGTAATTTACTGATTATAGAAAAGTTGACCAATTACCTTTGAATAACCATATCAAAATTCGATCCAGATCTGACAATCACATCTTGTGCTTCTTTGTGGAGTAAATTGTAAACGTCCACGTTATTAATCCTAATAACAGCATCGCCAGCTATAAGTCCTGCCCTTTCTGCTGGGGATCCTCCATTTACCTAAAAAAAATTCATGAGTTAAAAACCAACAAATCAGTGAAAGAAATGGTTGCCTTAATAGAGGATTCAATAATAATTACTACATTTTTTACTGTCTTTTCTTAACATCCTCCATATTTTTTGCTATATACCTATATGTTTACATTAATCATCAATCTTCTTTATGAAAGAGTTTACTTCTTCATTGTAACCAAATTTGTTATTATAACATTTCTAATGTTAAAGAAGAATTCACAATAATGGTCAGTAGAAATATCAAATCAACGTGATGATGAAAAATTAATAACACTTAAAATAGTTAACATGACAGACTTAATGTCACTTGGCAGTTGTTCATGACTGCACAATATGATGACTCAATTTCCTTTTTGGCAATAAAAACTAGCCAAAAACATAGCAATACTCTACACTTCCAAATGTAAAGTTGCTTTGTTGACTCATATGCATGATTGTGTATACAGTGCGTTTTTTTTTAACGCGCAACATAGGATTTCACGTGTTAAATTTTTAAGCCCATGTTAGACCATGTTATTTTGGAACTACAAGTATAAAACTTGACGGGTGGCTATTTCGTACCCTGAAGCTTAAGTAAGTTTACCAATTCGGCCTAAAAAGTGTTAAAAAACGTGCAAAAAATCATCTTTTTTCGAAAAGGTTTTATCGTTTCATACTCCCTGTATGCATTGTTGTTCTTTGTTGTTTTTGATACTGGCACGGCAGGTAGCAGGTAAAATTTGGCGTAGAAAGTAAAACAGGGTGATCATTAACTTTATATCAAGAAAGTTAAGAACAAAAGAAGTATTTTTATAAGTGAATTGTTCAAATTGACCTCCGTTTGAAGCCAAACCGTATATTCCAAACAATCATAAAATTCCCTTTTGACGTTCAAAAGATGTCGGGTCGTGATGCAGTCAAAATAAGTCACTTTACCTGCTACCTGCCCTGCCAGTATCAAAAACAACAAGGAACAACAATGCATACAAGGAGTATGAAAGGATAAAATCTTTTCGAAAAAAAATATTTTTTTTCCAGTTTTAAATCACTTTTTAGACCAAATTGGTAGATTTACTTAAGCTTCAGGGTACTAAAGACACACCCGTCAAGTTTTATACTTGTAGTTCCAAAATAACATGGTCTAACATGGGCTTAAAAATTTAACACGTAAAAGCCTATGTTGCGCGTTAAAAAAAACGCACTGTATACAGGGTCTCCCAATGAGCGATTCACTCGAAAACTAAATTATGTAGTTAAAAATGCACTTATGAAACTGTCCAGTCCCAGTGGCGTACATACAGAAAGATGGTTTTAATTTTTCCGCCTTATTTTCTACTTCAATGGATATTTTTCAAAAGTCACAGTTCCTTTACTTTTCTTGTTCAATTTCAAAAAATAAGTATTTGTTATAAAATTCTGATATGAAACTTCGTTTACAAGCTAATTCAGTTATGACGTTCAAAAACTCAAAACCAACCCAACCCAACTTAAAAACTTGACTTAAGAAGCTTAAAAAATGTCTTTGTAGCAAGCTTTCATACTTTCCACACAAATTGAAAGACTTAAAATTGACTTGGAAACTGTAAAAATTGACTTGAGAGGCTTAAAATCTGTCTTTGTAGTCAGTCGTCATAAATTTCAGATAAGTTGAAAAACTTTAGTATTGAAAATTGAGTTGTGGACATGAAAAACTACTTAAAACTTTTGACTAAAAATTCACACATTTAAGCCTTGAAAATTGACTTGGGCACCAAGAAATGACTCTTAGCAATGAAAATTGACTTGAAGGCTACTTTTTCAAGTTTTTTTACTTTGTTTTTGTTTTTTTACTAAGTATTTTTAGAGCTTTAAGATCGAGTTTCAGGCACTCGACAATGAATTGCAGTCTGAAAAAACGAATTTTAAAACTATTCCTAGTAGTAAATAACAAGTTTTTAGACTATTCACTACGGATTTGGACTCTCACAAATCTTTTTTAATATTAGCAATGGCATTTTTATACTTCCATGCCATAATAAAGTTCAGAAAGCATTTTCACAACTTTTTTGAAATACCTGCGAAAAAATGGAAAGCAACCCAATTCTAGATGATTACTCGTAGGAATTTGTTCTAAAAATCTGCTTGCAATAATTTGTTACTTATTCGGTACAGTCCTCTAAAACAAAATCAGTAATTAAAGCACGTTCTGTAACCGTTAACGTTCAAATTAATATGTCAATGCTAGTTTGAATACTCTGGGTCGATTAGGCGGATTCCAAGTTTGGTGAAAACCGTCAGCCCCGTTTCGGAGATATCGCCTTAAAAGTCCCACTAATAGTGTTGTTTTTGAAAATGAAACGTCCTTTGAGACGATAAACCGCTTTTAGTGGGCTATAAAATTTACGGTCAAAGTTAAGGTCGACAGTCGACAGTTTCAATTCCCTTATCTGGTTATTGTTTGTGCAAAACATCTGCTCGAAGTATGAAGTTTGCACCTTGTTGGTATTTTTACAGTTAAATGTAATTAATATTATTGTTAATTGGATAGTGGCATTGTTTACTAAACAATGAAGATTTAATTTTGGTAACGTATTTTGTTCAAATATAATAGATGTTTGACAATCAATTGTTGTATCTTTCAACAATCCGGAAATATGGAAAAAAGTAAAAACGTTACCAGAAAACTTTGTTGGTAAAAGTAAAAGTTCAGTACCAAACCTTATACAAATTAGGACAAGTAATAACTGTCCTAAACATTTTGTGTGGCAACATTATCCATTAAAAAAGCATCATGTAGAGATATCATAATTATAATTTAGCTGCTTCCCTGACCAATTTTAATTTGCCAGTAATTAATTATATGTTTTAGCGGAATCTTCTTGATGTCTGCAGAAATTAGTAAAAAAATAGATGTTTCAGTTTGAATAAATAAAGTTGATGGTCCTAACTTATTTTCTAGCACCATAATATGCACCCCATCACTTTTTGCTTTCTAACACCTTAAGGAGTCTCCTAAAAGCAAAAAGACATTTATACAAACTTGTAGTGGATGAAATTTCCTACAACCGTCCATATTTACATTTTTTCGTAGCTCCTCAAATAACGAAGCTACGATCAGGCAAAATGAAGTTTGTTTTGATCAAACGGTGTTAAAGTTTGAACTACCAGAAAAACAGTTGGGAAGGACAGTCAGGGACAAAATCGCGTGTCAAACCCACTCGGAGTGAGAAAATGACAGTTTTAAGCACATTTTTGGAATCCTTATGAAATTTCCTATCTAATAACGTGGAAAAACACTATCAAATTCAGTACAGCCAGGGAGAAAAACGGTGTCAAAGTTTAAACTATTATAAAGACAGTTTTAAAGGACAGTCAAGGACAAATTATTTGTCAAACCCACTTGGCATGATAAAATGACAGTTTGAAGCAAATTTTTGGAATTCTAATTAAATTTCCTATCCAATAACCTGGAAAAACATTATAAAACTTAGTACAGTCAGGGAGACAAGCGATGTCATAGTTTAAACTTCCAGAGAAACAGTTTTAAAAGAGAGTCAGGAACAAATTATTTGTCAAACCCACTTGGAATGATAAAATGACAGTTTAAAGCAAATTTTTGGAATCCTCATTAAATTTCCTATCTAATAACCTGGAAAAATCTTAAAAAATTTGGAATCAAATTTTTTGTCAAACCTATTTGGAATGATAAAATGACAATTTTAAGCAAATTTTTGGAATTATAATTAAATTTCCTATCTAATTACCTGTAAAAACACTATAAAATTCAGTACAGACAGAGAGAAAAGTGGTGTCAAAGTTTAAACTGCTAGAAAGACAGTTTTAAAGGACAGTCATGGACAAATTATTTCTCAAACTCACTTGGAATGATAAAATGACAGTTTTAAGCACATTTTTGGAAAACCCATTAAATTTCCTATCTAATAACCTGGAGAAATCTTAAAAAATTTGGTATAGTCAGGGAGAAAAGCGGTGTCAAAGTTTAAACTATCAGAAAGACAGTTTTAAAGGACAATCAGGGACAAATTATTTGTCAAAGCCACTTGGAATGATATAATGACAGTTTTAAGCACATTTTTGGAATTCTAATTAAATTTCCTATTCAATAACCTGGAAACATAATACAAAATTTAGTACACTCAGGCAGAAAAGCTGTGTCATAGTTTAAACTGTCAGAAAAACAGTTTTAAAAGACAATCAGGGACAAATTATTTGTCAAACCCACTTGAAATGATAAAATGACAGTTTTAAGAACATTTTTGGAATCCTCATTAAATTTCCTATCTAATAACCTGAAAAAATCTTATAAAATTCGGTATAGTCAGGGAGAAAAGCGGTGTCAAAGTTTAAACTGCCAGAAAGACAGTTTTAAATGACAGTCAAAGACAAATTATTTGTCAAACCCACTTGGAATGATAAAATCACAGTTTTAAGCACATTTTTGTAATCCTTATGAAATTTCCTATCCAATAACCTGTAAACACAATATAAAATTTAATACACTCAAGGAGAAAAGCGGTGTCATAGTTTAAACTGTCAGAAAGACAGTTTTAAACGACAATCAGGGACAAATTATTTGTCAAACTCACTTGGAATGATAAAATGACTGTTTTGAGCACATTTTTGGAACCCTCATTAAATTTCCTATCCAATAACCTGGAAAAATATTATAAAATTCAGTACAGTCAGGGAGAAAGCAGTGTCAAAGTTTAAACTGTCAGAAAGACAGTTTTAAAGGACAGTCAGGGACAAATTATTTGTCAAACCCACTTGGAATGATAAAACTACAGTTTTAACCACATTTTTGGAATTTCTTTTGACTACGTTATTTTTACGAATAAGTCATTTTTTGACTACGCTCTGCTCAGTCCACCATGTCACTTTTTGCCTTGTAACTCCTTAAAAAGGCCCTTAAGGGCAAAAATGCTTTAATACAATCTTGTAGAGAATGAAATTTCCTACAACTTTCCTGTATTACTTTTTTTGTAGCTCCACAGATAACAAAGCTACTGAAAATATTAATATTCATGTATCAAACATTCTGTAGTTTACATATTCTACATCTATAAAGTTATGTGTAATACAGGAGCGTAAAATAGACCAAAATGACATCTTATTTGTTGCTAAAGAAATTAAGAAACTAGGCACTTATTCAAAATAATACCTAACCGTACCTACTTTAAGTAACATCTGATTTTGAAGTAAAAACTTAAAAATCAGAAAATTTCACATTTTGGTCCAAGAAGTTTATGAATATAAGTCATTGATTTCAAACTTTTGGTGTAACCCTGTTTAACACTTTTTTGTTGTACTCAATTAGTACTCTTTGTACTTTGAGACAGAATACAAAGTAAATATTTTGATTTATTTTAAAGCAAATCTAAAGCTAAAATAATTAAGTTTAACTAATAAAATTTCTTTTGACATACCTTCTAATAACCTCGAATTATGGTAGCAAAACGTTTTTGGACCTATGCATTATTGTCTACTAATTTTGTTAACCACCCAGTTGGTGTATTGCCTTTTTCGTTAGTTTAGTTCGTTCAATTTAACATTTAAAATTATCAGATGATAGGGTTATCAAGTAAAAATCCTCTGTTGCCCCTGATTTCATTTATAAATATGGCAACGTTAAAATCTTTGTCATTATACATATACCCCCGTCACTTGACTTTTGATTACCGTGTATATCAAAATTTTTGTTATAAGGAAATTGCAGTATTGAACTTCCTAACCGTAAGTGTTTATTTATCAAGTAATTAGTATGCAATATTGTGTTCAAGGTTTCATTTAAAATATGATAATGGATAGTGCGACCTAATTCTACTTACTATCGCAAAAACTTATTTAACACATAGTATTTTACAACAAAAATTATAATAGGAAATATTTTTAAATTACGCAATGATGGGACAAAAATGCACTTTGAACTTCCAAGAACCTGCTTTAAGGTCGTAATAAAAACTCGTTCGTTTGCAAAATGTATTAAGTGATATTTTCTTGTGAATATATCGCTATAAATAATTGTAATTTCTTAGCAATTACGAGTGCAATTAGATTGTTAAATTGTCTTGCACTGCTAGTTTCGACTCTGAACTTTTACGGTCTGGCGCTTTTTCCCTCGCATTATTAACTTAAAGGAAGAACGTAACGCTTTTTGTGGATGGTATGCATTTTTTCTAGATTTCCTGCTAAATTATTTGATATTCAAATTAACCCATTACTTACGGTTAAAATATAACGCTTAAAACATTCCCAACAGATCAATGTCGTTGCTCAAACCTTTTATAGTTTGATGATCATTCCATGACCCAAATCAAGGCGAGTTATTGAGATTTCTTTACATGATGCCAATTGAAGTTTTATATTTTATCAAATGTTTTAAGATGATCTACAAGTTGTGGCAGTTTATGAAATCGACTAATCTGAGAATGCTGTTCAATTGTTTTACTAATATGTTATAGCTCGATGAGTTATTTCAAACTATTAAGACAGTTGGAAAGAATTTTACTGCTAATTTTAGATTTCTGCTAATTATTCAAAAACACTTAATTTAATGTTTTTTTTAGTGATGGGTAAATTACCAGTAAAGAAAATATTTAACTTTACCAGGAAAATTTGATCGGTAAATTTCCAGTAAATTATTGGTAAATTACAAATACTGTTTTTCTGGCAGTTCAAATTTCAACACCGCTTTTCTCCGTGACTGTACCAAATCTTGTAGTGTTTTGTTAGGCTTTTGGATAGAAAATTTAATGAGGATTCCAAAAAATGTGCTTAAAACTGTTATTTTTTCACTCCAAGTCGGTTTTAGAGGCGATTTTGTCCCTGACAGTCCTTTCAAACTGTTTTTCTGGCAGTTCAAACTTTGACACCACTTTTCTCCCTGATTGTACCAAATCTACAGTGTTTTTTTTTCAGTTTTTTGGTTAGAAAATTTAATGAGATTCCAAAAATGTACTCAAAACTGTTATTTTTCTACTTCAAGTGGGTTTTACAGGCGATTTTGTCTCTGACAGTCCTTTCAAACTGTTTTTCTGACAGTTCAAACTTTGACACCACTTTTCTCCCTGATTGTACCAAATCCTATAGTGTTTTTTTTTCAGTTTTTTGGATAGAAAATTTAATGAAGATTCCAAAAATGTTCTTAAAACTGTTATTTTTTTACTCCAAGTGGGTTTTACAGGAGATTTTGTCCCTAACGGTCCTTTCAAACTCTGTTTCTAGCAGTGCAAATTTTGACACCACTTTTCTCCTGGATTGTACCAAATCTTGTAGTGGTTTTTTCAGGTTATTGGATAGGAAATTTCATGAAGATTCCAAAAATGTGCTCAAACTGTTATTTTTTTACTCCAAGTGGATTTTACAGGCGATTTGGTCCCTGGCGGTCCTTTTAAACTGTGTTTCTTGCAGTTCAAATTATGACACCACTTTTCTCCCGGATTGTACCAAATCTTGTAATGTCTTTTTCAGGTTGTTGGATAGGAAATTTAATGAAGATTCCAAAAATGTGCTTAAAACTGTTATTTTTCACTCCAAGTGGGTTTTACAGGCGATTGTTTCCCTGACGGTCCTTCCAAACTGTCTTTATAGCAGTACAAATTTTGACATCACTTTTCTCCCGGATTGTACCAAATCTTATAGTGTTTTTTTCAGGTTTTTGGATAGAAAATTTAATGAGAATTCCGAAAATGTGCTTAAAACTGTTATTTTTATACTCCAAGTGGGTTTTACAGGCGATTGTTTTCCTGACGGTCCTTTCAAACTGTTTTTTCTGGCAGTTCAAACTTTGACACCACTTTTCTCCCTGACTGTACCAAATCTTGTAGTGTTTTTTTCAGGTTATTAGATAGGACATTTAAAGAGGATTCCGAAAATGTGCTTAAAGCTGTTATTTTTTCACTCCAAGTTGGTTTTACAGGAGATTTTGTCCCTGACGGTCCTTTCAAACTGTGTTTCAGCAGTACAAATTTTGACACCACTTTTTTCCCGGATTGTACCGAATCTTGTGGTGTTTTTTTTCACGTTATTAGATAGGAAATTTAATGAGGATTCCAAAAATGTGCTCAAAACTGTTATTTTTTCACTCCAAGTCTGTTTTACAGGCGATTGTTTCCCTGACGGTCCTTTCAAACTGTGTTTCTGGCAGTTCAAACTTTGACACCACTTTTCTCCCTAATTGTACCAAATCTTATAGTGTTTTTTTTCAGATTATTATATAGAAAATTTAATGAGGATTCCAAAAATGTGCTTAAAACTGTTATTTTTTCACTCCAAGTGGGTTTTACAGGCGATTTTGTCGCTGACGGTCCTTCCAAACTGTCTTTCTAGCAGTACAAATTTTGACACCACTTTTCTCCCGGATTGTATCAAATCTTGTAATCAATAATAATAGTCAATATCATTGACTGATTAATTTAAGGTAACTGATAATTCTCTTCTCACTTTATTTAGTGAAGGAGTACATAAATCTGTAATTTTCAGGGCTTTTTTGTTGTTCTTTATTTTTGGCACTTATTTCCAATTACATTCTTCTTTTTTGCTCACTTGTAGCGTTAACTTGCTCCACTTACGTCTCAGACTAATTAATACTCTTTCGTTTTAGTAACTTTTCTTTCCTAGATTGTCTTTATGTTAATCCTAATTCCAATTATTCTAGATTTTTTACTTGTGTTTTTTTTCATCCCTGGATACTATAAATATTTTTTTTCTTCAGTTTATTTCATAACAGTTTTATGACCTTTTGCATATTTTAGCAACTAGTTTCTTCAATAACGACGATCCATATTTGCTGTTCTGTACAATCTGATCGGTTTACAACACTTTCTACATTTATCGGTCATAAACACATGCCGCGAAAAATACATATCAGTTATCAGGCAAAACAAAGAACCCAAATCACACATTTTTTTTATCTCAAGATTAAGTGAATAATTTATTGTTAGGCCTTATTCACTATTTGCTTAAAAACGTATAGTTGGTCCAATCAAATTGCCTGTAGATATTTGTTAACAAACATTCCGGCAACACAATTTAAAACGTGATGTAGTTAAAGGATGAAAATAGCCATAACCTGGTAGTTCCAGCAATTTATTTATGTCACGTTAAAAAGTAAATTACCGAAAAGTTTCTATAGTACTAAAAATGTGTTCGAAATTATATAACTAATATGCTATTAGATATAGGAAGTGCAGTGTGCCAAAAAGTCGTTTTATGTAATCAATACTGTTTAAGATTTTTAGATTTCTTTAGAATACATAGGTAAATATTTTTCCCAGAAATACCCACTTCCGTGTAGGAAAATCACACTAATTACGAGAAAATACTCTTCAATACATACACAATTACCCAATTAAAATTTCCTAGTTCAGTAATTTTGTGTTTTTCGTCCTTGTGGAAAACTAAAACATCACAATATAGTTATTTTCATAACAAGGAATAAAAATGTTTTCTACGTGTCTGAGTCACGGTAGTAAAACGGTTATTTTCCTAACAAGTGTGATAAGCGATTTTTCCATATGCGTGCCAAAAAGTATCACATTGTGCACGTGAGTTGATTTTCAACGCCTTGTATCCCTAAAATACCTAAGCCGAATTCAATGATTGAAAAAAAGGTTTGTTTCCCATAAAATCAGGAACAAAAATTTGATTTTTATTATGTTAGTATATTATTCAACGAGCATGTAATGATAGCTATTACTCACGAAGATGAAGTTTGCAACACGAGCCAAACGCGAGTGTTGTAAATTATCGAGTGAGTAATAGTCATTACATGACAGCTATAGCAAGAATCAATGTAAATTAAGTCAACAATGGTTTTGTTACTTTTTGATTATGTTCGTTGATTTGTACCTTTGTGACATTGAATTTGACAGTTTCCAGGTTTAGGACAGAACTGTCAAAATATCACTCATTAAGGTATACAATACGTTTGGTACTGTTTACACTGATTTTACTAGATTTTAAAAGTGTTTTGTGGTTTTACAGCTTTATGAAGAGGATTTTGATGGTTATCATATATAAAAATAGACTAAAATTAAGACAGAAACACACAACCAAATGTTATAAATGCCAAAAATAGGATGAAGGTGAAAAAATGCATTCAACTAAAGTCAAACTGATTTCGCTAATTTTCAAAGATGTTTCTTGGTTTTGTACCTAAATGGGATTGAATTTGACAGTTTCCAGGTTTAGTAAAGAACTGTAACTGACAGCCAAATGTCATAATTGTCAAAATATCACTCGAAAAGCTATAAAATACGTTTGGCACAGTTTATATTGATTTTACTGCATTTTACGAGTGTGTTGTGGTTTTAAGGCTTTTTGATGGTTGTCATATTTAAAAATAGACTAAAATTAAGTCAAAAACACACAACCAATTAATATAAATGCCAAAAATGCATTGATAAAGGTATAAAATGCATTCAACTAAAGTCAAACTTATTTCGCTAATTTAGAATAATGTTTCTTTTATTTATACTTCTATGGGAATGAATTTGACAGTTTTCAGGTTTAGAACAGAAGAAAAGACAGAGTTGTAACTGACGGTCAAATGTCATAACTGTCAAAATTCCACTCATAAAACTATAGAATGCGGTTTGGTACTGTTTATACTGATTTTCCTGGATTTTAAGAGTGTGATGTTGTTTTAGATCTTTATGGAGAGGATTTATTTTTAAATATGACAATCATCAAAATCCTCTCCATAAAGCTGTAAAACAACATCTATTTTTAAATATGACAATCATCAAGACTAAAATTAAGTCAAAAACACACAACCAATTGATATAAATGCCAAAAATGCACTGATGAAGGTATAAAATGCATTCAACCAAAGTCAAACTGATATCGCTAATTTTCAAGATGTTTCTTGGTTTTGTCCCTCAATGAGATTGAATTTGACAGTTTCTAGGTTTAGTTAAGAACTTTAACTAACAGCCAAATGTCATAATTGTCAAAATATCCCCCATAAAGCTATAAAATACGTTTGGCAGTGTTTATACTGAATTTTAAGAGTGTGTTGTGGTTTTAAGGCTTTTTTATTGTTTGTTATATTTAAAAATAGACTAAAATTAAGTCAGAAACACACAACCAATTGATATAAATGCCAAAAATGCACTGATGAAGATATAAAATACATTCAACTAAAGTCAAACTTGTTTCGCTAATTTAGAAAGATGTTTCTTTTATTTATACCTCTATGGGATTGAATTTGACAGTTTTCAGGTGTAGAACAGAACAAAATATAGAGCTGTAACTGACAAACAAATGTTATAACTGTCAAAAATCCACTCATAAAGCTATAGAATACGTTTGGTACTGTTTATACTGATTTTCCTGGATTTTAAGAGTGTGATGTTGTTTTACAGCTTTATGGAGAGGATTTATTTGTAAATATGACAATCATCAAGACTAAAATTAAGTCAAAAACACACAACTAATTGATATAAATGCCAAAAATTCACTGATGAAGGTATAAAATGCATTCAACCAAAGTCAAACTGATTTCGCTAATTTTCAAAAGGTTTCTTGGTTTTGTACCTCAATGGGATGGAATTTGACAGTTTCCAGGTTTAGTAAAGAACTGTAACTAACAGCCAAATGTCATAATTGTCAAAATATCACTCATAAAGCTATAAAATACGTTTGGCACTGTTTATATTGATTTTACTGGATTTTACGAGTGTGTTGTGGTTTTACGGCTTTTTGATTGTTATCATATTTAAAAATAGACTAAAATTAAGTCAGAAACACACAACCAATTGATATAAAAGCAAAAAATGCACTGATAAAGGTATAAAATGCATTCAACCAAAGTAAAACTGATTTCGCTAATTTTCAAGGATTATTCATTGTTTTGTACCTCTATGAGATTGAATTTGACAGGTCCAAATATTAAAAACTCACCAATTACGTCACAAGACATCATCCAAGCCCATCAATTAGAACATATTAACCCAGCTAGTAAATGTAGCGTTTGTGTACACCCTGTATAACTATGAAAAACTCATTTTTAATCAAATAATTATTCGACCTTGATTCTATACAAAATACCCTATCAGAGCATCTTTTTTAAATTTTGCTGTGGCAATTTCGAATATACAGGGTGGTGAAAATTACCAAAATATTTGCTGTCTCGTAAACACTTTAAACTACACCCAGTATTTAATAATGCCGGTCTTATCGTACGCTTAGTCATAGAGAAATTCACTTTAGTAATGTATGAGTCAAAACCAGCAAATATCTATGTTTTACTCAATACTGTTTAACTTTTAGATTTGAAAATAAGTAGGACGTTGTTTTCGTAACGTTACATCCGCATTATCTCAGTTCCAGCCAGAAAAATCTATTTAGAGAAAAATTGGTTTTACAATGCAAAGTAACGAGTTGAAAAACACTGCGTTTGCCAAAGTCAATTTTACGTTGACAGAAATTGGAAGTTGATTACTGATGTCACTTAAAACATGGAAGTTGATCGTTCAAGCTTGAAAACTCTTCAGAAACTTTACGTAGATTTCAAACAGATTGGAGTCTATTCAGCTGCTGAATATCTGGATCGGATTGATTTTAACTTGACTCCTAAACAAGTGTCAATTTTCTTGCAACTCGCCAAACATCAGGTTTTCTTGAGTGACCTAGTGACCGACTTCCTGAACTACTTGAATCCAGTAGACAAGCCGACTGCCGAAGTAATAATATTTCTGGTCTTGTTTCTGCTTAACGACGACAATCTTGACACTATTCTGGAATGTTTCATTCAAATGAACTGTTTTTACGTCTGCGACTTGCTTGGGGCCCTGGCCGACGCCAGCAGACATTTGAAACTGTGCCAAACGGCCTGCAGGCATTTCGCCGACGATTATGTTCTGGAACAAATTATGGACCCGTTTTTAAACAAAATGCCCACCATTATCCAGTTGGGAAGAAAATTCTTAGAGTACTACGAAATCAAGCAAGCCCCATCAACCAAACCGAAACCGTTTTCCTTTCTAGAAAAACACTATAGAAGAAATCTAGTTCCACCAAGTAACACACCAGCTATCCGGAGACGGTTCAAGGCAACTAAAGTACCTAAAACCACTTACGAAACTGATAAGCAGTTTGAAAGAAAAATGTCCAAACTAAAGGAAGACAATCATCGTAGAGCCCAACAGTTGATTTTACACTCTCAAATATCTGATAGGCTAACAAAGTGCAAACTTCCACCGCAAACTATAAAGAAACTTCCAGAAGTCGTCAAACCTAAACCACCTCCAGTATTTAAGCCAGTACAAGTACGTGGCAATTTAACTACCACCCTCCGAGAAGCATCCAGACTAGTAAAAATCCACAAAGACGAAGTGAAAAAAATTGATGACCTACTTCAAGGAGGATGTAACACAGAAGACATTGAACTTTTAGAAGAACAGTTAAGAAAAGAATCCGAGCAAAAGCAGCTGGAAGTCATAGAAGCAAACCACCTGAAAGGACTACTAAGCCATGAAGAAGCTGCTATAGCAAAACGCAGGTTAATCGACAATGCCAAGACAAAAATGGAAAAGTTTAAGGAAGAAAAAGTGGAGTGGCTGCAAGCATTAAACCAATGGAAGGAAGAAGAGGAACTGAAAATCCGCACTTTAGTAGAAAAGTCACAAACAATCAAACAGAACGCAAAGTTAAGTGAACAGAAAATGATCGAAAAGAAGCAAGAACTAGTAAAAGCGTTACAGCAAGAAACTCGACAGTTATTAGAACAGGCTTTGGCAGAAAGAAACCGAGAATTGTCAGAAAAAATTGATTTAATACAGGAAATCAAAGCGTTACATCGTGTCCGGTGCAACTTGAAGGAATTTGATCCCACTGAAACCCCCAACTTGGGATTACTATGCGAAATGTCAATAGCAGAACTGCGTGAAAAATTGGCCATAACCAGAATGGAGGCACAAAAAGAGTTGGAAGAGAAGAAGCAAAACATACTGAAGAGGAAGAAAGATCACAAAACTATGATTGACAATGTGGAAAGGATGATTTTGGAGCACAGAAAAGTAGTTAGAGCTGTCCCAAAGAAGAACCGACCAGAGGTTGTGGATAGTCCACAATTGGTGGAGTTACGCAGGAAACTGGAAGAAAAAAGGAGATTGCGAGAAGAAATGTGTTAACTGATTATATTAATTAACAATTTAAGATTTCAATGGAAAAAATCAATCAAAAGTCTAATCAACTGTATTGTAGTTTGAATTTGGCTTTGGCCTGATAATCATAATTAAATATGTCTCTGGTCTGGAATGACTCATATTAAGTAACTTAAGATGAATAGAATAAAAAGAAAAATTAGAATATACAATTGTAAAAGTTACTTAAGAAACTGTTTTGCTGATTTTATTCTGTTATTTATTTACTTTATAATGTTTGTGTTTTGGAAGTTGCATCAAATTCTGGAAATTTTGTAATTTTTGAGGTTTCAGCGACACTTTTTGAGGATCCGTGACACAATTAAATCTATACAAAGTGTACAAAAAAACAAAAAAGAAAAACAGCTAAATTCTGCCAGTAATGACCGCGTTTACCTCCTTTTCGGTATCTGAAACCGAAAAGTCATTTAGGTGCAAAAAAGCATTCTAAACGTTCGATTACATGCGAAATTTCCGGAACTCTAACCATTTTTAAAATATTCCAGTTTTTATTTTTTTTAATAGTTGCATCAACATTTTTGAAAATTTCGTATTTCTTTAATTTTTGGGGTTTCAGCGACGGTAAAAAATTTAAAATTTTTGTCTGAAACTGCTTTTTCACCTCGTAACACGATTTGCTAAGCAATTTATGATTGAATATATACAGGTTGTTCAAAATACAAAAAGTAAAACGCTCTGCTAGTTATAACCGCGTTTACTCCGTTCTAAATAGATGTGAACCTAGTCCACTGGGGGCAGAACGTTATTCAAAATATTTTTGGCCTCTTGACAAATTTCCGTAGCTCTAACCGTTTTCGAAATATTTGACATTTTTACTTTTATTGAAAATTGCTTTTTTAAAATTTTGAATGTCCGCGTTTAAATAAATTTTCAAGTTTTTAGGTCGATTTTTATGGTTTATAAGTTAAATTTTAAAGAAGAAAGAAAATGAAGAAGGAAATTAGCTTTTTTGAAGCCAATATAATTTTGAAATTTTTAGTTTGTATTTTCATGGTTTAGTTAAATTCAAAAAGTTTTTAAGTACATTTTAACATTTTCAAGTCAATTTATGTTTTTAAAGCAGTCTTGTGGAAGATGGAATTATATACAACTTTCTGCTCCTACACTTTTTCGAGATTTTTTCAAATATTCACGAATTTCTTGAGTTTTAAGAGCTCTTTTGAGTTTTAAGAGCACTTTTTTGTGCTTTAGTGCCATTTTGTTGTAATAAATCCTTTGGTTGACCATTTAGGACAAAAGTGCCCAATACCAATTTCGTAGAGGATAAAATTTCCTACAACTTTTACCTTCTATACTTTTTTGATTTTTTTGCAAATAACGGAGAACCTCCGCTAGTTTTAAGGTTTCAGCGACCGTAAAAAGCTCAAAATGTTCGTCTTGTACTGCTCTTCCACCTCGTGCTAACCGCATTACGATTGAGCATATACAGGATGTTTATCTAGTTCTACATAAAGTTGGTCAACATTTTTGGGTCTTCTGCAAAATTTCGACTCTAACCATTTTTGGGGTTATTATCTCCGCCATTTTTGGGGTTTCAGCGACTATGAAAAGCTCAAAATTACCGTCTTATATTGCTCTTTCACCTCCTGCTAACCGCAAGTAGATTGAACATATTGAACATTCTAAAAAACAAACAAAAAAGCCATTTGTGAAAGCGTTTCCCAGGTTCTAACTGGTAGAGTAAACCTAGTCTACTGGGTACAGAAAACCATTTTGAACATCTTTTAATCGTGCTCGAAATATTCGACTTTTTTTCTGAAAATTTTTGAAAATTCCGTATTTCCGCCATTTTTCTGATTTCAGAGACTGTAAAAATCTCAAAATGTTTGTCTTAAACTGCTCATTCATCTCGTGCTAACCACATTAGGATTAAGCATATACAGGATGTTTAAAAAGCAAACAACTTTGCCAGTTATGACCGCGTTTATCCCCTTCTAAGTAGATGTAGACCCCTAGTCCACTGGGTGCAGAAAGTCATTCAGAACATTTTTGGCTTCTTGACAATTTTCCGTAACTTTAACCATTTTGTAAGTATTTGCCTTTTTTTTCAAAATTGCATTTTTTTTGGGGTTTCAGTAAAAAATTCAAAATGTTTGTCTTGCTCTTTCACCCAAAGAAAGTACTACTTGATTACTTTGTATTGTAGATAAATTCTAGCAATTCTAAAGTTAAATTTACATTTTTTCAAAAACGGTAAGAGATCGACATGCTTCTTCTATTAATATAAAAATATATACAGGATGTTCCGTATATACATATGAAAAAATGATCTGTGACGTTTTTCTGAAATTAGGGCTAGCCAAATAAATGTTGAACACCCTTCACACTAATTAACAATTATTAGCCTAGAAATTTTAAAATACATTTTCAACTCTTGGTAATAATCTTGGTAACCAGACTGGAATTCCACATTCTCTAACCGAATATTAATGGATAACTTTACACTAACCGACATACTGTCGGTAATTTGGCTGGTGTTGGCACTGAAACAGTTGAAACCAACACGAAACCAATATATTTAAACTCAAAGAGTATCAAAAGCTAATCTATAAACGTGATCCACGACATTTAACCGCGAAATGGGTCAACATTAAATTTATACCCGACATAACGCCTATTAGCGTTATTATCCCTTTATTGTGGCTGAAAACTTCAGTTTTCGTAACGATTTTCTTTGGAACGATGCCAGAACGCCAGTTAATATATTTTTAGCATTTTTGCGGATTGTTATTTCGTAAACACGAACACAACAAGTTGTTTGCCGTTGACTGAATGAATTTTTCTGTTATAATTAGATCGTTATTGATAGTGGTAAATTAGGGTTACGTGCAAATTATTGTGCAATGTAAATTAAACGGGATTTTTTTTTAGAATCTGTTTTGCATTGTCATAAATACAGTATTTAAATTTCATTGCTTCTTATTCTAAATGTGCGGCATTTGTGTAAATCTCAGCACTGTTTGTAGTTTGTGATTGGTCAAGAAAAAGCAGCAAGCTGAAAGCTGCTTTTTTTGACCAATCACAAACTATATCTGATACTTCTTTGATGCTCATTTTCTGGATCCCCTCCAAATATAATATGCCATGAATTAAGTTGAAATAGGGCTACGTTCCTTCCTGAATCTCCTATCTAACTAGGGGAATATGCTGAGCGTTAGAAAGACAACACAACAAAGAAGGACAACACAACTACTGAATGACACCAAAATGGGTCCAGGAACCTTATCTACGAACAATATAGGAAAATCATTTAAGATTAGTTGTCTACAATCATACTATCTTAATCCCTAGATCTCTACAGGGTGGTCCAGTTTTAAATGTCAATAATTCATCAATCGATAGCCCATCAAAAAATAAGTTGACATGCTTTATGTCATTTTCCTGAAGAACGCTTTCTAAGGAAGACACAAACCTCCAATGTTATATATTAGCTTGTCTGTGATGTTATTCAAAATTGACAAAAATGTCTACTTGGGTTATTGTGTTTTTTATTTTAAAATGGTTCAAAAGTATTCAAATATGGTCATCTGTGAGGTTTACGAGTTAATTTTTGACACTAAATATTCAATAGTCAAAAAACAGGATTTTTGGAATAATGTTTCCTGGCGTTCAATTTTTTTGACTATAATAGGTTGTGATTATTCAATTCAAACTTTTTCTTTATTCAATTAAACCCTGGCAACAGTCCGATTTCCGGACTAATTTAATTCTAAAAATTAGCGTTCAAGACTAATATGGTAGCATTTAATGCCAAAATTGTTTACTTTCATCAATGAAGAGTCTGAAACATAACTTTTACAATAAAAAATAGTTTAAAATTCGGTTTTTTAGTCTTAAATCACAGTGAAGCGTCTAGAAGTCAATTTAATACTGACAAAGCGTGAAATGGCATGTTTAAGCCTATGGAAAATGTTAAAATAGTTTTTTAAGTCTGCTATGTCAAAAACTTGATGAAGATAACCCTAATAGGTACTTGATTTTCCAAGCTGAAAGCAGTTTTAAAGCTCTAAAAATAGTCCAGAATTCTAAGAAAATAAAAAGCAAAGTAAGAAAACTTGAAAAGTTAGTCTTCAAGTCAATTTTTATGAATCTAATGTCAATATCCTGTATGTAAGACTATTTTCAAGACTAAAATATTGAAATGTATTTTCAAAATATGAAAACTTGCTTTTTCTAATTTTGGCATATAAAGTGACACTTTTCAAAACTGATTAGAGTGACAAAACGTTTTACTTTATGTAACTAGTTACATAAAGTATCACTTTATGTAACTAGTTATGCATTTCCGTAGAAACATATGGGCGACATCCATCATAACATGTCGTTGTCACAGTTTATACAAGGTGCTATGAAAGTGAATATTTGTGTTAAATCACTTTAAAAGATGGTTTTCACAGCTTTTTGGTCCAAATTAGAAAAAATTATGTATGCAACACGTTTCGAAAATGTCTTATTGTGTAACTCATTCCAATTGTAGGACCTCGCTGCGCTCGCCCTACAAACATTCATTCGTTACACAAAATCGAACTTTTCGTAACTGGTTACATAAATAGCTATTAAGTGCAAATTTTAAGCTTTTTATGTCACTTTTCATTGGTACAGAGTCACTTTTTGGTGTCCAAGTCAATGTTCAAGGTTGAAATGTGTGAATTTGTAGTCAAAAATTCTAGATAAAGTAGTTTTTCATGGCTACAAATCAATTTTTAAGCCTCTCAAGTAAATTTTTACAGTTTCCAAGTCAATTTTCAAAACTAAAGTCTTTCAATTTGTCTGAAAACTATGAAAACTATCTACAAAGACGTTTTTTAAGCTTCTTAAGTGAATTTTCACTGTTTTCAAAAAAACTTTTAAGTTGGGTTGGGTTTGTTTTGAACGTAATAACTCAATTATCTCGTAAACATAGTTTCAAATCAGAATTTTTTAAGAGATACTTATTTTGTCAAATTGAACAAATTAAGTAAAAAAATATTTTTGAAAAATATACAGTGACGTAGAGAATAAAGCAGAAACATGAAAACCATCTTTCTGTATTGATAACACTGAATGACATAATGTATGTTAACTTATTTTTTGATGGCCTATCGAATGGTGAATTATTGACATTTAAAACTGGACCACCCTGTATAACAATCAAATCAGTTTAAGTACAAATATATGTGTTTTTTTTTATTAAAACTATTAGTTTATTATTATTTTGCGCCATTATTATCATTCTTATCCTACATCAAATGGGTATTTTATAAAAAATTATGTATTTAGTCGGTTGATTAACATGTTTGTTGGGCTCTCAATCAAACTAGGAAAACCCAAAGGGGATGATACACCCCCCACTCTGCAGGTCTTTATAAAGGTCAAAGACTCCATCATAGTTGATAGGGCTTTGGAAAAATATGTGATTCAAGTCCTCGATTGCTCCGCATTCACAAAATGGGGAATCTGCCATCCCAATTCTAAATTGATGTTCCTTAGTCAGGCAATGTCCTGTTCGCATTCTTATAATGGTTGTGATAATTTTTCTGGTTTTATATTTTATTTTTTGAACCAAGACACTTGGTTTAAGGCATTCTTCTTTCCCACATAATGTATCCCTTTTATTTTAAAATTCGTCCTTTCTCTATCCATCAATTCTTGCTTTGTGTAAGGCAAGATATGTCACATAAGTCCAGGTCTAGTTGTTTAGGAACATTGAGGTTTCTCCTTAAATTTGCCAATTGATCCACTTATTTTGGAATGGCTTGGTATCCAAGTCAAAGAAATCCCAAATCCTGCATCTCTTGCTTCAATTAAAAGTTTTGTTTTTAAAGTGATATGGTCATTTTTAGGGTTTCTGGTATTGTCATGCAATTCTTGTATGGCACTCTTGGAGTAGGCGAGAATTAAGGCTTTCTTTATATTCTTATATGAAAATGTTTAATAATAAATAATACTGTATCTCTTAATGTAAATGTTTTTATTATTTTTCATCCATGTTTCATTTAGTGCTATTATTTGTGGGTTGTATTCCCAAATGAGAGAAAGTAGTGCATGTTTATTACTTACTAGGCTCTGAATATTCCATTGCAAAATTAAAAGTCTTTATGTTCAGTCATTTTTGAATTTTTGTCACATGATTTCCTGGTTTTTCTTCTTTGAGAACATATAGGTATACATTATTTACTATTTAGTTAGAATTCGCTATCTGATCCCATTTGGTCATCCTGTATTTCCTGTCTGTTTATAATAATTGGCATTAATGTTTTGACAATAAGCTGAATTGTGTTATTAGGCATTTCCTTGAAATATTTCATTATGTCCTCTTTTGTAGAGAACATTCTGTTTGGTTGTCGATGATCTGCACTAGGTGACAAAGTCTGTTCGGTTGAGGTTGTATATGTTGTTTGCCTTGTTGTATTAATGGGTTCTTGGGGTTTTCTCTCTATATGGTGGGCTTCTCCCATTGGGGTATAGAAGTGTTTCATTAAGCTTCTTAGCTTGATTTCTAACTACTTGATTATATGTTCTTTTAAATCCCGGCTGTTGCTCAACTACCTCCCTTCTTGATGTTCCTAACTAGGGCCACATTATTTTTGTTGTAAATTGTAAAATAAATCGCATTAATTAAATATCGATAGTCATTATTGGTTAAAACTATTTGTAAAAAGTTATTAGCATTAAATTGGCTTTGAAAATTTAGACATTCCCTAACCAAACCAAAAGCATTCCTGTATTCATATCGCTGACTTTATAGAATGTTGGTGCTGCATCAATTTTTTTTTATACATACTGGCCTTCCATATCCGTATCGAATAAAACAAAACAATGATATTTTGAAGAACACAATAATAAAGGAGTCTTAATTGGATAGCCCCCAAGGAAAAATTAAGCTCGTTTGGTCGCGGCTCCGTACCATCCCACCCAGTATATTACGGGCAAACTATCAGATAAATGGGACAGCGAGACATTTACTAGCACAATCAAAATACCTCTCTGGTCGCGACAAAGAAAAACTTCCCTGGCTTATTTTCAATCGACCTTTATTTTCACGTGTGCGTTACCTTGGAAAGGCTATTGCCATCGTATGGTGGACTCCTCGCCGATTTAGTTTATCTAAGGTACTGAAGTGCGCCATTTGTAAAAACATCACTGTACCATTCAGACCCTGACTGATTCATAGGGTTTTTTTTTTGTTGGGATGTGTCCCTTGGATACAAACAATAAGATTACATTCTTATGCATTTGTATTTGAACAGTTAATTATGATAATGATTAGTTGGGAAATTATGGAAAAAACTGTAAGGCAATGAACATATACAGGGTGGTTCAGTTTTAAATGTCAATAATTCACCATTAAAAAAATGAGTTGACATGCATTATGTCATTTTGTCAAAAATGCTTTCTAAGAAAATTTCAGTTTAAAAAATCGGTTTTTTGTCATAACATATGAATTGAATATAAATGAATATAAAATTTTTTCACCTTATTTTTTATGTTACTAGGTATTTTTCAGTATCAGAAAAATTACAGTTTTTTAATTATCTTGTTCAACTTAAAAATTAAAGTATCTTATAAAATTCTGATTTGAAACTTTCTTTACGAGATAATTCAGTTATTACGTTCAAAGACCCAAAAACAACACAACCCAACTTAAAAATTGTCTTGGAAACGGAAAATTGACTTAAAAATTTCTTTGTAGCCAGTTTTCATAGTTTCCGGGCAAATTGAAAGACTTAATACCGTTTAAGTCTTGAAAATAGTCTTAAATATTGACAAAATTTTACTTAAAAACTAACTTTTCAAGTTTTTTTACTTTGTTTTTCATTTTCTTACAACTTTGGACTGTTTTAGTGCTTTCAGCTTTAAAAAATCGAGTTTCAAGACTTTCAACCAATTTTTGGACATAGCAGACCTTAAAAAAACAATCCTTTCATTCTCCATAAGATTAAAAATGTAATTTCAAGCTTTGTTAGTATTAAATTGACTCCTAGATATCTCAGTGATTAAGTTTCGAGCATTTTTTAAAAATCTAGAGTGTTACCTAGTTTGTACCCTGTCCATGGTCTTGAAAATGTCATTTCAAACTTCTTTACTATTAAATTGACTTCTACACTTATTGGTGCAAACGTATTTCTAAGAAATTCGGACTGTTTTTAGTGCTTTCAGACTGAAAAATCGAGTTTAAGACTATTTATAATAGTATAGTTAAGTTTCAGACTCTTCAGTAGTGAAAGTAAAAATTTTTGACACTAAATGCTACGATATTAATCTTAAAAACTAATTTTTAGAAATAAATTAGTCCGAAAATTTAATTTGGACTGTTTCCAGTGTTTAATTGAATTCTAGACTTGTTTCAGTCCAGAAAATTGAGTAGTATACCAATTAAAGTCCCGAAAATAAACTTTTGGACTCTCTTTAGTCTTAGTAAAGTAATTTCTAGCCTTAAAAGACTATTTTTAGTAGTAGAAAATGAGTTTTATGCGCAAAAATCTTTGTTTAAATTTCCGGACTGTTTTTAGTGCTTGAAATCCAGTTTTAGACACTTGACTTGATTGCAGTCTGAAAAAACAAATTATAAGGCTATTCCTAGTAGTAAATAACAAGTTTTTAGGCTATTCAGTACAAACTTGCATTCTCACAAGTCTTGAATGTTCAGTTTTACTTTACCTATAGTCTAAAAGCTTGAACTTCAGTAAAAATTAGTCCAAAAAACGTGTTTGAATCTATTCTCTGAGTATACAGGGTGTGACTGAGGTGTAGTTAAAAAATGAAAAATTAGGACTAACGCCATTTCTCCTTAAAAAAAATATTTTTTTTGGATTTCACAAAAATTTTTATCGAGTTTGTGGTCAATATCTCTATCACCAGTTTGGCGATTAAGGACCGTATACAAAATTTATTTAATACATTTTTAAAAAGTGGTTTATTTTTTTAATTCTCTTGTTTCAAATTGAACAATTTCTTTAGATCCTTTCCGGAAGAAATACTGGATTAGAAAGGTTGCCCGTAAAACTACTCAATTTAAGTTAAAAAACTGAGTTAAACAGGGTGACCCAAATTATTTGTCTCCATCGCTCGATATACTGTATCTTCCATTTTTTCTTTAGCTATTTCCTCTTGGTGCTATTTTTACATTATTTCATTTTTAAATAAAAACAAACTGAAACTCCCTAACTTTTGAAAACAAAGACCAAAAATAAAAGTTTTTTTATAAAAACAAGCATTGATCTCACTTTATTACTAGAGTCCGGATGTCTAGGCATTTTTGACATCTAATGTGAACGATTTATGTAAAAATACGTCCTTTGACATATTTTTGTCATGATTTTTTTGCTTTTTTCTACTTTCTGTGCTTATTTTAGTTTTTTGCTTTATTTGCTGTTTTTTTTTGTATAGTTAGGTTAATTTACAATTGCAATAGCTCTGTAATTTCTTACCATCTATAAATAATATATAAACATCAACATATCAAATTAATAATAGAAAGTTTATTTGACTGTATTTCCGTTATCTGTCAAAAATTTGTTAACGGTCTTAGCGTTAACGAATCGCGGTATTTAAGGACAATTATACCGAAATGTTACGTTAAAAAGTTGTCAACTCATTTAAAGTTCGAAATTGTATGGCAAATTGCCCCATAAAAGGAGCAGAAGCCATATTCCCCTAGTTAGATAGGGGATTCAGGAAGGAAGGAAGTTCGAAGTTATAGTTTACCTGTTTTTGTTTAAGGATAAAGTTTAATTTGTGTTTAATTTTTTTGCGTTCTTATTATTGCTCACTTTGGCTTATACAATAATTGTTCATAAATAATCTTCATCTGTAACAATGGAAAATAAAAAAACACATCAAATTGCCTTTAGTCAAATTTATTATTTTGACAGGGTAGGTTCATACTGTAAATCTTTTTTTTTTCTTACAAACACACAGTTTCTTTTCACATAGATATGGCCAGTTTAAAAATCAAAAAAAATCTGACCAGTTGACAAATATAAAAAACACAAAACACTGTTCTTTTTTACATTTTACATGGATTGAAACAAAGTACTAGAAGCTGGCAAACGCTGGAAAATAATTGAAGCCAAGAAATGTGCGATTAGAGAAACATAAAATATGTGTGGTTAAGTAACGTTAAGGGGTGTTTGTTAAAACAGGAAAATAAACTCTAAAAATCGAATATCGTATTTAAGGCAATAACGTTTTCCCTAATAGGGTAAATCAAAATTAAAAGAACTTTCTAATTTCTTCGGTTTTTCTCTTTTGCTCGGTTCTACGGTCTAACATGTTTCCTGTTTTAAACGTTGGATTTTAAATATGGATCTGACAGTAATGTCAAAGTTTATACGCCAAAACAAGTGTAGACGTGGGGAGAAGTTTTTCTAATTTAAGTATTCTTACTCTACTTCTACTAAAAATATCCTTAATTATAGATGGCAAAATTATTGAACATTTAAATGAACCTTTATTAATTTCCTGTTTTAAATAATAACTTTTCACAAAATTCGTAATTTTGAAAGTTATTTACAGTAAACTGAACTATAGTTTTTGACAAAACATGGTTTTCAAGTTTTTTAAATAAATTAAAATAAAATCATCCAAAAAGTGTTTCTTTATTTAATATCAATTTAATTTAAAAAGTTTTAAAAAAAATTGCATTTCTGAAAAAGTTTTGTACCTTTTTTACAGATTTTTATGCTTTTGTGAAGAAAATTATTTTTCATTTTTTTAAACTTTTTTAGTGCTTTTTAATCCAGACTTTAGATTACTGTTTTAATAATATGACATTAGTGTTTCATTCAGATAGTGTCCAATTACAAAGGTATTGACGCGCTTGACCGGATTGTCGTCATTACATACGTAATCTGGACACATGACGCATATTTACGCGGTGTTGTCAGGTGTGGCAATTATGTCAGATCTTCCGAAAAATGTGTAATTTAGTTAATACTTTTTTAATACAATTTTGCTGCGTGTGTTCCTAATTAGGGTTAGACTTAGATTAACAAAATTTGTGAGGGAATTAAGTTTGAGGGTATTGGTAAAATAACAAATTCTTGTAAAGAGATCGAATTTCAACGGTGCGGCCGTCTAAAATTAACTTTTATATGTCAGGATGAAACACTATTTAAAAATTCGCAATAGCGCCGAGGGTTTGATACATCTAAAAATAATATTTTCTAAATTTACTCGGCCGCGCGATAATTATGTAATGCAATATTTTAGTCGTTTCGACGCAATCCAGAGCTGCCGTTGGTTTTCGTTCACATTGCGCCTTTTAACTATAAACAAAATTTTGTTTGCCTAATTTTTGCGCTCCTCCGCCTATTTTTAAACTGAGCGGCCGGTGCACGTACCAATTTAAAACTCGCAAGAGCAAAAAAAATTAAACAAATTTAAAACACCACACTGTATAAGTAGTACTTACTTTTTGAATTACTAGAGGGGTACCGAAATCCTTGCCGCCCTGCAATCTGAATCCCCAATTGGGCGAATCGCCCTTTGACAGTCGTACCGTAGTCAAGGTTGCCATATTTCTTGGTCGTAGCACAAACTTTTTTTCGTACCCGGACTTTCTTTTCGGAAAAAAACGCACAAATTCCGGATTTTATTTACGTTTAGCGGCAGTGGCAAAATGTGGTTATTCAATTTGAAAAGTGAGTCGGCGCCCCGTCGCAAAGCGTCTCTTAACATACGAGAATCGCGCGGACCCAGATCGGGTGGGGAGTGCGGTCGTACCGCGCGCGTCTTTTTATTAATAGAGTACCAACAAATAAATAAATTTGGTATTTCGGATTACGATCCGTTTATTTGCAGATTTTGCGGCTAAGGTTCCGATAAATATGTGGGTCGTGATGTCGCCGCGTCTCAGGGTGGATGCGTCTCCGTATAATTTAATGAATGAGTCACTATTTGTGGCATCCGGCAAGTTCACTAGGTCTCGGAAAATGCGTTTTTCATTAATCACATCTACGTCTTCATGTTGAGTTAAAAAAAATCAGTCAATCTCTAACTCCGCCACTGATTATCGGAATTTGCCAGTGTATTTTTACTACTTGTTTTACTTGCGAACAACCAAAAGATTTATACAGGGTTTTTCAATGAAAAGTAGCCACCCTAAATATCTTCCAAAATAATTTCTCTGTTAAAAAATACTAAGACACGTCAACAAAGATTGCAAGGGGGACATCTTTTTACGTAGGATTTGAATTTCTGGCATCAGCCCCTTTGCCGCCATAGCCACCCCCACTAAGTTTTCAAATGGCACAATACCCTATGTGGCACATCGTTGGAAAGGGTATTTCATAAGGAATTAATTGCACTATTTTATTTGTACATTTGCTTTGAATTGAGACCAAAAAAAATAAAAACATTTTTTTGTTATTTTGGTCAAACTGCTACCGAAATACTACCGAATACCTATTTTCCATTCCATGTTTTTGCCTCAGTCGGTCAACTTGTAAGTTCGTTTTGAAGGAACATTGTCAATATGGTTTACACGACTGCCGAAAGAATAGAAATTGTACGTTTTTATTTCAAACATAACGCTTTCAATGCAATCCATCCAGATAAATTAATTGGTCATCAGTATGTCTTAAAGTTGATGCAAAAATTCATGGAAACTGGTTCAGTGACAAACAAAAAACATCAACCTGAAAGACAAATTATTAATGAACCAATTGAAGTTGCTGTTTTGGGACACGTAGCAATGGATAATAATCAGTCTTTAAATCAAATTTCCCATGCATCGGGTGTTTCGACAAGCAGTGTATGGAGAATTTTAAAAAAACACAATTTTCATCCATACAAGGTAAAATTGGTTCAGGAATTAAACGAAGATGACTATGATAGAAGACTACAATTTTGTGAAATTATTTCTACTAATCTGACAAACAACGTGAACTTGTTGTACAATATTTGCTTCAGTGATGAGTGTATGTTTTTTTTGAATGGAGAAGCGAACAGGCATAACTGTAGGTATTGGTCAGACACGAATCCACATTGGTTTAGGGAAACCCATACCCAATATCCAGAAAAACTTAATGTTTGGGCAGGTATTTTAGGAGACCACATCGTTGGTCCGTTTTTTATTGACGGTAATTTGAATGGGGCTACTTATCTTGAGCTTCTTGACACCACTGTTGATCCGAGCATAACAGAGCTACTAGAAAATGATGAAAATTTATTTGAAAATCAACTGATTTTCCAACAAGACGGTGCACGGAAGATGGATTGGTAGACGTGGTCCCATGGAATGGCCTGCGAGATCACCCGACCTCACTCCGTTGGACTTTTTTCTATGGGGGCATTTAAAATCTAAACTCTATGCAACACAGCCGGCCAATATTGCAGACCTTAGGCAGAGAATAATATATGAATGCCGACAACTCACACCGCAAGTCCTCACAAATGTTCGCAAACTCTTCCAAAGTCGCTTGTATTATTGTATAGAAGTTAACGGAGGTTATTTTGAGCCATTAATTAAATGATAACCGCTATTTGCTATTATGTCTGCAGTTAACAAAAAATAAACTCAAAACGAATTTTTATTTTTTTTTGCTCTCAATTCAAAGCAAATGTACAAATAAAATAGTGCAATTAATTCCTTATGAAATACCCTTTCCAACGATGTGCCACACAGGGTATGGTGCCATTTGAAAACTTAGTGGGGGTAGCTATGGCGGCAAAGGGGCTGATGGCAGAAATTCAAATCCTACGTAAAAAGATGTCCCCCTTGCAATCTTTGTTGACGTGTCTTAGCATTTTTTAACAGAGAAATTATTTTGGAAGATTTTCAGGGTGGCTACTTTTCATTAAAAAAACCCTGTATGTTGTATACAGGGTAATTCAAATTCGACCCTCACCATTGCAATCTCAGAAAGTATAAGAGATACGAGAAAGTTAAAAAATTACAGGCAAAGTTGCTCATTTTAAAGTTAAACCAAATAATAATAATAATAGTCTTTTTTCTTAAGTGGTATTGAGTGGTCTTTTTTCTTAAGTGGTATTGTTTATTGTCTACCACGAGTCGTGGTAGACAATAAACGTCTGCTTTTTTCTGGCCTAATCCAACCAATACCACTTAAGAAAAAATACCTTACAGAAGCTACTACCAACCAACTACACAAAAAATAATAGTCTTTATTTAGCATGAGGCTATAAGGAAAAACAAAGTCAAAGTAAACTTAAAACTACGGTACTAAAAACTAAAGAAAATAAAATATCAGTCAGGTATAGTAAAACAGATTAAAATTTTAAAGACAATACATAATTACGAATTAACTTTTTAAAAACATTCAAATCTTTACAGTCCTTAAGAGCACTAGGCAGCATATTAAAATCGAGCAAGCCTCCATACAGTACAGAATTGTGCATGTGACTAGAATTACATTTCTCTATTAATGCAAAATTTGAGCAATGCCTTGTACTGTAGTTGTGAATATTCCTGAAAACCTTAATCCTGTCACAAATGTAAGAAGGCAACAGTTTCTTCTGTTTCTTAACTTAAAAGCAAATACATGAACGCTAAACACAATTTTTGTTTGACTAATAAAAGGTAAATAATATCGGCAAACAAAGCCTACTTTGCTCTGTCCCATATATTCCGCTCCAAAATCATACACAGAAAATCAAAAATCAGGATATACAAAACCATCATCAGGCCGATACTATGCTATGGATGCGAGACATGGGTCATGACAAAGAACTCACAGAATAAACTGGAGGTGTTTGAAAGAAGAATACTAAGACGGATCTTCGGGGCCACTAAATGAAAATGAGATATGGAGAAGAAGATATAATCATGAAATCTACCAACTTTTCAAGGAGGCACCTATCTCAGAATTCGTCAGACTACAGAGGCCACGTAGTAAGAATGCCGAATAACAGACTACCAAAAAGGGCCCTCAATAGTAGGATGCAGGGCAGAAGACCAAAAGGGAGACCACGGAAAAGATGGGAGGATGGAGTGACAGAAGACGCGCAGAACTTGATAGGTGTCAGAACCTAGAGGAGAGCGGCGTTGGATCGACAGTGTTGGAGGCGGAAGATAGAGGAGACCAAGGCTCAATTTAGATAGAATAGAAGGTTTAAAACATAGAGCATTGTTGCAGTAGGGGTATACCTATTGCACGGAAGTACCAACTTCACAATACGACTGGTAATGTGCTAGTGCAGTAATTGATGAGGACAAAATAAGGTGGGCCATATCCGGCTTTTCCCCCTTCAAGTCACCAGGATCTAACGGTATAAGACCAGCCCTACTTCAATGGGGAATGGATATTCTTATGCCGCACCTGGTTGGAGTATTCAGAGCCTCTTTAGCTTTGAGGTATATTCCCAGTAAGTGGACCGAAGTACGAGTGGTATTTATACCCAAACCAGGTAGGATGGATTGCACCTTACCAAAAGCATTCCGACCAATTAGTCTCACATCGTTCTTTTTAAAAACAATGGAGAGGCTTTGCGAGCGGTATATAAGAGATGAGGTGCTGGTTCACAACCCACTTTACCCAAATCAGCATACATATACTCCGGATTCGGCCCTTCACCAAGTAGAATCGAAAGATCATTGGACAATAAAGAATCCACCCTGGGTATATTCATAGAAATCGAGGGAGCGTTTGATAAAACAACCTTTCCGACAATTACCCAGCAACTTAACTCCAGGAATGTCCCCTTGGTAGTAGGAGAATGGACACTTAAAATGCTCTCCAGTAGAGCAATCAATGTAGAAGACATCACAGTGAGAGGACGGGTTATGAAGGGATGTCCACAAGGAGGGGTCTTATCACCCCTTCTTTGGAACATAGTTTTGGATACCTCTGATTTCAGTGATGTATGACAACATATGATTTGTTTCATAAATGACGAAATAATTCAATAAAAACTAATTTTACTTCAATAAGTTGGCAGGATCTGTCAAACGCAATTATTTAGACTTCACTACTTTCAATAAAAACATTTTTCAAATGAAAAACTTCATTACCCACTTTTATACATTATTTTTATTTTAAAATTTATTAGAAATTTAAGACGAGCGCTTTTAAAGCAAAGAGTTTCAAAGTGAGAGGTCATAATTTTGAAAATTTCAGTTTTTTTTAGTTTTATTTTTTCTATAACGTTAATTGTAAGTTAGATTAACCTTGTTTTTTTTAAAAAAACGCCAAATTTTAGCCCAAATGAAACTTTTTCCTAGGATACTATACTTGACCGCCGTCATGTTGGATTTAAACCTGTCAAGGTGGCCATTTTTACTAATTTTGGCATGAAAAACACGAATCCGGTGTCCGTTTTGCTGTAACTACCGGCGTTTTGTGACCAACTTGGAAATTATGGCACTTTTGGCAATTTTCAAGACATGACACCCATAAAAAATGACATTTTTTTGTCCGTAAAAAGGTAATCAAATTTGACGCCCTCTAGCGGCCAAACGGGGCACCTTAACAGTGCGCACTCAACGTCACGTCATAGCTCCATTCATAAGCTACCTACGATCATATGATATGTCTACGGAATGTTTCAAATAATCAATTCATTTTTGGAAAAATGCCACCACATTTTCTTCAAATGAAGGGTTTTCTTGGCCTACTATACTGACCTCCGCCATATTGGATTTAGACGTGTCAAGGGGCCATTTTAATTAATTTTAGCATGGAAAACGTGAATCTGGTGTCCGTTTTGCTGTAACTGCCGCCATTTTGTCCTTGACTTTAAAATTAGGGCATTTTTGACGGCATTTGAAGCCAGCTAAGGCAAAATTATTTTTTATTGATTTAAATTGTCATTTATAAAGCAAATCATAACTTGTTGTCATACATCACTGAATTCAGAATAAAATGCTGTATTTGCTGTATTTTGGTAAAAATTCAATATGGCGTCCATAACAAAAAAGAAAGTTGATGATGACTGTCGACAGACGAAACATCGGGCGGCAAATATGAAACCGTCATCGTATAGCTGATAAAATATGGCAATAAAAATTTTTTTTTCTTGTTTTTGGGATATCTCTGCAAATAAAAATCTAAATTTCAGTTTTTTTCGGATATCTTCAGAAGTACTTGGAAAATCGTAATTTTTAAAACGGCACATTTGACTGATTCATTCCATTTGATTCTATAATAATCATTATCAAACGCGTGTTGGCATATATTAGATTTGTGAAAGTCTCCAGTTCTTAAATATGGGTCGTGTTCGGTCCCATCGACAAAATTGACTTGGGTTCCTTGGGTCCTAAATAGTCGGAATCGGTCATTGGGAGGTCTTGAAAAATTGGTATATAGCTCATCAAAATCAAATTAATTTTTGACAAAATGTTGCCTATATTTTAGCCAGGGGAAGAAATTTTCCATGATTTTGTCAAGGTGAGATTTTAGGGTGGTCAGGAGACCTCAAAAGAAGATAACCCAAGATTTTAATTGGGTTTCCTGTATTCTAAAAGCTACTCAAATTAGGCAAATTTTTACTAATTTTAGGCGTTATTTCGCGATTTTTTTAAGTTGTCTTCAAATTTTTACGTTTTGACCGGATCTGAACAAAATGGCGTAGAAAAATTTATATTAAACAGAAAAAATTGTCCGCTACCAATCGTCTTCGTTAGAATATCAAAAACTATCGTAAATTTAGCAAAAAACGCAGCAAAATTGCAAATCGCGATTTTTGCAATAACAAAGTTTGATGGTGTCTATTTTCAATAACTATTAGTTTAAATCAAGAAATAAAAAATAAAGAAATTGTCCCACAAAACCACTAATATCACATTTTCAGGCAATATGTTACGAAGCCACAGTTTAATAAACAAATATTGTCAAAAGTCCTTCTTGTCTTTTTTTTTACTTAAATTGAAAATTTGCACTTGCTCTGTTTTTTATTTTTTTCTTGATATAAACTAATCGTTATTGAACACAAACAACCTCTAATTTTGTTATTACAAAAGTCACAAAATTATTAAAAATCGTAAAACTGTAGTATGGTATGTTTTAAGGTGAATTTAAGATAGTTTTTGTTATTCTAGCCAAGACCTTCTTACGCCCTTTCGTCCATAATAATTATTGTAAAACGCTTAAAATTAGTAATTTGCAATTTCCCTGAACTTATGCCAATTTTCCGAGAGCTCCCACTGACCGTTTCCGATTATTTGAGACCCAAGAAACCCGAGACAACACTTTTTGTCGATGGGACTATAGGTAGTGTAAAACTGATTATTCAAGACTTGTGAGAATCCAAATTTGTACTGAATTGTCTAAACAATTTTGTCTAAAAACTTGTTATTTACTATTGGCAATAGTTTTAAAATTCGTTTTTTCAGACAGCAATCCATTGTCGAGTGTCTGAAACTGGATGGATGGATGAAATTAAACACTGGTAACAGTCCAAATTAAATTTTCGGACTAATTCAATTCTGAAAATTAGTGTTCAAGACTAATATTGTTGCATTTAGTGCCAACATTTTTTACTTTCCTCACTGAAAAGTCTGAAAGTCATTTTAATAGTGAAGAAGTTTGACATGACATTACTATGAACAGTGTATGAACTGGATTTCCTGACCCAGGGCCTGAGAAGACAAACACTTTGTGAAGTTCGTAAAGAGCCTTAAAACTCGATTTTTCAGTCTCAAAACAGCCTTAAAGCACTAAAAACAGTCTAGATTTTTAAGAAATGCTCGTATTTTTAACACTGAAGTGTCTAGAAGTCAATTTAATAGTAACAAAGCTTGAAATTACATTTTTAAGCCTATGGAAAATGTAAGATTTAGTTTTTAAGTCTGCTATGTCAAAAACTTGGTAAAGATAGCCTTGAAACTCGATTAGCGTAAGCCCTAAAAATAGTCCAAAGTTCTAAGAAAATGGAGAGCAAAGTAAAATAACTTGAAAACTTAGTCTTCAAGTCAATTTTCATGAATCTATATCAATATCCTGTATTCAAGACTATTTTCAAGACTAAAATATTGAAATGTGTGTTCAAATTACGAAAATTTCTGATGTCACTTTTTGGTGTCCAAGTCAATTTTCAAGGTTTATTGTGTGAATTTGTAGTCAGAATTACACATTTTCACAATTCTATAGAAAGTAGTTTTTCATGTTCACAAGTCAGTTTTCAATACTGAAATTTTGTAGCTTATTTGAAATTTATGACGACTACAAAGACAGATTTCAAGCTTCCCAAGTTAATTTTCACAGTTTCTAAGTCAACTTTCAATTTGTATGAAAACTATGAAAACTGGCTACAAAGACATTTTTTAAGCTTTTCACCGTTTCCACGATCATTTGTAAGTTGGGTTGGGTTGGTTTTGGGTCATTGCACGTAAGAACTCAATTATCTCGTAAACGAAGTTGCAAATCAAAATTTTATAAGAGATACTTATTTTTTTTTAAATCAACAAGGAAAGTAAAAGAAACTGTAATTTTTTAAAAATATCCAATGACGTAGAAAATAGAAAGTACAGAAAGTAGGACGTTACTATTGGATAATTCTGCTATTTCCATAGAAAAACTTAATTATGTACTTATACCCTGATATAAGATAAATGCCAGGACTATTGACCTAAATTCTAATCAGTAAACAAAAATCTCAATAATTCCAAATAACCATCAACATCCGGTTGAGTACCGAGGACAAAAAGAAACTTTTCTTGGTACTTTTTACGGCAGTTAGGATTCTTCGGATCACCGCACCTGCACAATTAGATCTCCCTCGTAATTAAAATTCTTCCGGTCGGGTATTTTATGAAGAAGTATGCATAAGATATGCGTCGATTAAATTTATAATCGTCCTCGCAGAAAATGCGTTTGCTATTTTAGAAATGTGGATCTTTAAACCGGTAAATCTGTGGTTTTTTATTAAATCAGGAATCTATAGACAAATTCAACTTTTTTCAAAAGCTTATTTTCTTGAATAAGTTGTTCAACTAACCATAAAACTGAGCCATAATCCAAACCCAAACAAAATAAAAAAAAAACAAGATAAAGTAACAATGTAAACGCTTTAAATGTGACAATTAAAGAAACAACATTCTCATTTCCTGCAGCATCAGTCAAAAGGTGTTAAACGTGGCAACTCAGTTTTTTTGTGGTATAACAACAAAATAAATAAATAAATAATAATCCATAGTATCATAGTAACCATAAAAGTATAAATAATATTAGCTCACAGTAGTGGAGACAGAGAGTAAACAATAAAAATATCAACATGTAATACATTTATTTCACTGCAACAGATAAAAACTAAAATAACAGCAACAAACTGATATGTATATGAAATTTCTTTTATATTACATTTTTTAGTATAGTTTTCCCTTTCTTAACTCGATCTATGATTCACACACATCACATAATTATTGTCTACGTTGGAAAATCATATACAGAGTGTCTCTTTTATTCTTCTTCCGTATTTTTGATCAACCGAATCAAACCAGCTGAAACATTTTTTTGCATCTTTTAATTACTATTTCGCGGTTAAAAAGTATTGGTAAAAGCGTAATCGTTCCTAATACTATCATTCGGTATTGTGAGTTAAAATTATTGTCCTTACATCACTAAAAGGTTAGAACAAGTCTAAAAATTGCTAAGGGTAAGATTTTTCTGGTTTAAATCTAGTCTAACCAGTAATAGACAGCCTAATGGGCAACAATATGGTACTATACTAGTATAACACGATCAACTAGACGTTAGACACTAATTAATGCAGAGTTTGTTGGTTTTACCACACTGTATAAAATAAATATCTTTTGTTCATATTACATCTACTGAAAATACATCTTCCAATTAAAATTTCTCTATCTTTAATTATCAGCCATGACAGTTTAATAAATATTTTAAAAACAATAAGCTTAGATATTATTTTTTATATTTTTTCATTGTATTATTCATTATTGTCTTCAATATTACTACAAAATAGAAAAAGCAAGAAATTGAATTACTTTTGATCAAAAATGATGATAAAATGTTTTTGTTAATAGAGAAGGAATTTCAGTCACTGGCAGAGCAAGAGAGTCACTACTTACAATATTTTTTTCTGGATGTAACACTCCAACACTAAAAAAGTCAGTTAATTTTTATTTTGACAACTGACTGGCGCTTTTCAGATATTACAGAAACGCAATATTTTAAATAGAAAGCCTTTAGAAACAAATGGTCCCTCTAAAAAACAATTTTTTTAAGATTGCAGAATTTACAAAAATAAATTACTTACATTAAAAGAAATATTCAACTAACTTTGTTCCTTTACAGAACTTGATGTGGTATTTTGATTCAGCATATACAGAGGGTGTTGAAGTTTACTTTTCTGACTGTACAGGGTGGGTTAACGATAGAGTTAAGTTCATTATTTCGTTAGGTTCGAAAATTATCTGTATTCCCATTACTACTAAGGTAAAATACTCATATTTGGTGCAAACGTTCTACAGGGACGACAAAAAAGATTTATTGAAATAAACTTGCGTTAAATGCTACAGGTCGTTCATTTTTCGACAAATCTCGACTTTTTTAAATGGAACACCCTGTGCATTATTCTTTTTTCTGATAGCTTTTGGACTATTAAAATTAGGTATATGACATACTTAATAATAGTTAACATAATTCACAAGGTGTTCCATTTAAAAAGTCGAGTGTATTAAAAAAAATTGAACGCCCTGTAGCATCTAAAGCAAGTTTATTTTGGATACATTTTTTTTGTCGTCCCTGTAGAACGTTCTGAATGGCGATATAGACAATTTTCCATCTTAGTAAGAACTAAAATTTTTATGAAAAAATTTAAATATTATAAAAACATATGACAAAAAAGTTTTAAAATTTCATAGAGAATCTAAAAATGTGTTAAAAAATAGGGAGTTTCATTTAAAAAACTTATATTTTATCTGCCACACTTTTATAAACCACCCTGTATATCCAAAAGTAATTTTCTAAACTATGCATCTAAATATCCTCTAAAACTTTTGTGTTTAATATTTTTTTGAATTTCTCGAAACAAATGAGATAATTAACTTTACTCTCTTTGACTCACCCTGTACAAACTGTGTTGAATTAAGCAAAACTTGAAATTTTTGAGTTATCCAGTTAATTCTTATGTACTTTTCATACTTTTTTTAATGCAACAAGCAAAAACCTTGTACTTGGGACACTTTCATAATGCTTTGTTAACCTTAAATAATTCACCATAAACTAAATACATATTGCGAGATTCTAAAAAAAAAAAAATATTTTGAATTCCTTATTTTTATTTTATGAGCGTTTATATTTTGTTTAGTCCGGTTAATCCTAGATAATTTGTCTTGATATAACATTCTACATATAAAAAAGCGTAAACATTTGTCAAAACCACTGATAAAGTTTGTAAACTTCAAAGTTCTTCAAAAATATGTCAATTTTTAGGGCATATTACGCCCGGGCTACCACGTACTCATCAGTCTTCACGGAAATTAATGAATTAAAAAAAAATATTGTAGTACGGGCGTTTATGTCCCATTTTAGCTCTTTCACTCATTTTTTTGCTTCGAACTACTTGGAGGCAGTAACAGCCGCCTGCCTCCTCAATTTGGAGCTGACGCAAGACAACATACCCAAACCAACTGCCAGGGCGACAGACATGGAAATGTTGGCCCAGGTGTCGCTAGTGTCGATGAAAAGCTTCGAGTACAAATTAGTCAAACCGATTCCGAAAACTTGAGACGCAGCGTTTAGGAGCCCTGCTTGAGTTCCTTCTGGTTCAGGATAGGTCAGCTCGGAACCCAGTTCAAAGCCTACTGGCAACAGCCCAGTCATGAAGAACCTGGAATAGCTAATTGATTTCACAGATAAATGACGTAATTTTTACAGTTTACCCTAAAAACCCTGACACTAAGTAAACGACGTACAGTCCTTTATTTAGGGTGAAAGTGAATATCAGCATACCAACTAAAGAGAAAGTGTAGACTACTAGGGTGGTCTCCCTGCAAAATCAGTAGATTAAAAACCTCCAAAATCATTTTAAAACAGCTTACTTGAACTTTCTAAACCTGTCCAGGACATAACCGCAACAGACAGACCCTACCATACCTGCTACAGTGATTACCAACCCTATTCGACCAGCATCCTGTTCAGCACCCTACAATTTGAACATTGGCACTCAGATTAAGGTCTATAACGTTAGTCCGGTGGCTTACCTCGTAATACTTGAGTATAATGTCACTTAAGAGGGTGGAGATGGCGTAGAACACCCCCACATTGATACCGTAAGCTATTAAGAGTAAAACAAAGCTGCGATTTTTGATGAGGTTGGTCAGAGACTTGACAAACTCCATTTTTTCTTCGTTTTGCTGTTGGGCCGCATAGGAAGGTGGAGTTGGCGGTGCATTCTTGAAAACTGCAATTTTTATAAATTATAGCCAAAAGAATTAAAAGTGAGTCTACATGTACAGCATTTGCGTAAATTACAGCACAGTGATTGATCAAAAACTAGAAAAAGTGCACAAATACTACACATGTGGACTTAACATGATGGTGAATGTATAATGAAACATGTGTTATATAAAAATAGGAACTATTTACGGAAAAATATTATAGTTAAATATATTATTTTAAAAAATATTTGAATCAGAAGATTCTTCAGTCTATATCTGAGAAACCAGAACGTTGATTGTATATCTGGTCCAATTACCTCCTACGGTAGGAGAAATTTACCTACAGTAACACTTCCGATTATACCAAAAGTAGGAAAAAGGTAGTAAACTTTAAAGGTAGTAAAATACAGGATGGTCCAGTTTTAAATGTTAATAATTCACCACTAGAAAAGCCCATCAAAAAATAAGTAAACATACATTGTGTCATTTTCCTGGAAAATGCTTCCCAAGGAAAATACAGTCCATAAATGCTCAATTTAAAAAATCGGTTTCTTGTCATAACTGTCAGTCATTGCTAGAGCAATTTTAATCAAATTTAGAACAATTACATATAAAATTGATACTCATTATGAATTACATATAAAATTGAAACTGTCCAGTGATGTGAGTACAGAAAGATGGTTTTCATTTTAAAAAAGAAAACTAGTTTTTTTACCTAGGCGTACTAACCAATTAAAATTTGGTAGTAAAACCATGCTTTATAAAAAAAGGTGTACTTACAGAACAAAATCAAAACCAATATCACTGAGGTCAAAATGGCTACTCCAATAAATAATATGTACAACTGAGTGGTCACATCGTCTATACTGCCCCCGGTTACGATCATAGGAGGGATCACAAATCCAGCTGCTACACCAATCTGTAAATTAAAAAACAACATGAAATCTTAGGCATTTTAATAAATAGAGAAATGCGTCCTGATGCCTAAAGTGGTTTTAATATAGTTTTTTCTAAAGTGAAGTAGAGGTTCATTTTCTCAAAGGGGGTAAAATCAAATTTGTAGGGGAAAATAATGCCATCCAAGAAACCAGACTGCATGGAAACCAGGACTTCGGACTAGCAGGATACCAAGTCTACAGAAAAGACAGGGCGGAACGACGAGGAAGACGAGTGGTACTTCTAGTGAAGTTGCCCACGTACCAATGCCAACGCTAGACACCGCAGAAATAGAAGCGCTGGCCATAGAAGTGAAAACAGACCAAGGAAGATTATGGATCAGTTCTTGCTACCACCCAACGCAAGGAACACTACAAGTAAATGAGCTAGAAACAGTCATTATCAGGAGAGAACGGGGCCATTGAAGACTTCAACGCAAAAGCTCCGGAATGGAACTGCAGGACACACAGAACGGCAACACGGAAACGGCAGTTTCCTAGAAAGAAGAAATGACGTCGACGTGCTGTCAACAGAAGAGCCAACACTTCTAGGAAACGGACTCAACGACATCTTGGACGTCGCAATAATCAGGAATCTCGCCAAGGAGCAGGAGATGGTGGTCCTGAACAAAGGATCATCCGACCACAAACCGATCCTGCTAAGCCTGGGGACAGAAGTCAGGACACCGGACACAATCACCTCCTCGCCTGGTGAAACTAATTAGATCTTTTCTTTCAGCTGGTCGCTTCCGAGTCAAAATCAACAGCGTCTACTCAAGTTATAGGGAAATGGAAGCAGGAGTGCCACAAGGTGCAGTACTGTCGCCATTTCTCTATAACATTTATATTTCAGATTCACCTAGAACGCAGCGGACCAGCTTAGCGCTCTACGCGGATGACACTGCGATCATGGCAGCGACCTCCTGACCTGATACCTGCAAGAGGAGACCACATTGGAGAAATGGTGCAACAAATAGAAGAACGACCTAAACACGGAGAAAACACAGGCCATAGTCTTCAGAAGAACACCAAAGATGAGGATAGAAGGCAACGTCAGGTTAAAAGACATGGACATCGAGTGGCGCAACGAGGCGACGTACCTTGGAATCAAGATAGACAAGAAACTCACGTGGGGAAGCCACATAGAATACGCCAGACAGAAAGTCAGAGCGACCAGAGCAAAACTGTACCCCATGATAAGCAGGACATTGAAGACAACTTCGGAACAAAGTGACGCTCATCAAGTCGGTTCTTCAACCGCACCTGACCTACGCCTCGGCTGCGTGGGGGTACGCGGCCAAATCGCACCTGAAGAAACTCCAAGCTGTGGAAAACATTGCGCTCAGGACAGCGGTGGACACCCCCATGGTACGTCAGAAACGTGGACATCCAGCGAGATTTGAAGTTAACCACCGCAACGGAAAGGATCAAGCAGAGCGCAGTGAAGATATTCCAAAAAGCGGAAAGCAGCAAAAGTCAGTTCCTGCGAGAAGCAGTGACCTACGACCCGGAGCTAGAAGCACCCCACAAACGACCCCGATACTAGTTATTGGATAACGGGTAATTATTAATAAGTTTTTCTTTCTGTTTCAGATAGACGACAATTCAAGACCAACCAGCCAAGAATAGGACAACCATTCCCCCCAAATCTTCACCCCGGGTGGCGATAATTTTATTCTCAAAATCTGGGTAGAACCTTTCCGCAGTTATCCCGGTGCTAACTGGGCTCTGACTGCACTCCTGGCACTTTCCCCGCCCTTGGCCTATGCAAAAGGGGGAAAACCATTCCCCACTCATTAGACCCTAACTCCCCAAAAACCTTAGGATGTAAAAACAGACGGACGAAAGCCAGCTGTTTGGACATCCTATAGTTTGCCAGGTCCACCAGAGATGGACGAGCTGACGAAGTAGCAGCATCCTTTTCCCAGAACAGAAGACGCCGATGCCACTCTGGGAATTTCCCGAAAGGAAAAATTCCTAGACTTGTAGCGACTTCCTCTTCCAGACCTATCATTTTGGTCTACAGCGATGGGAGGGTAAAAAGCAGCAGTCTGACCCATCTATCTGAGGCCGCATTCCCAGCCAAACAATATTGGCGCGAGAAAATAACAAGTTTGGAGAAGGCTTGGTGTTTTCCCTTTCAAATAGTTTTTTCTGCTGTGTAGGGCAGAAATATCTAACAATTCTTTAACTGATATCAACTAGATTTTAGCAAAGATCAGTCATAAGTTGCTTTTTGCAAAACAGGGATTTTAACAGTAATTGATTTTGAGGTTTTATGCAAACAAAAGTGTTTTTGGAAACTTATTTGATACACCTTGAGTATTATAACTCACTTTGTTAAATTTGTAAAATAAAGTGTTGTGGAGATTTTTGACATATTTTCTTTTTGCGCGTTTAGCGACTTTTGCTCCTGAGCGTAGCTTTTTAATTAAATTCTTGTTTTTGGTTGAATTTTAGTGACTTAAAAGAACATAATAATTCTGAGTAGCATATGGAACTTATCCATTTTAATGGGATAGTTTTAGCAAATGTCTGATCAACTTCAGTCGTGGTTGTTGATCACATCTGCTGGAAAATCCAAATTAAATTTAACGAAGGCGTAGAAGGGGCACAGACGTAATTTTAAAATTCTGACTAAACTCGTAATTTAGTTCCAATGTTGTCAAACTGACAAATTTTACTAATTTGGTTCAAAGTGTTTTTGCATTTTTGTCAACTAAGAAAATGTACTACTTTTGTTCGAAGACTTTTTGCAATGTTGTCAAACTGACAAATTCTACTAATTATTAGTTTTATTATTGTTATTATCGGTATTTGAGTTAATATTATTTAAATCAACAAAAAATATCATAATCAAATAATATAAAACGTGAATTTTGTAGTTATGTCTTCCAGAAACTTTCTTCAAGACGTTTTTTCCCTATGCAAAAACTTTCTAATTTTGGAAAGTTTTCTCTGTAGTGTAAAGTTTCAAAAGTGTCTTTGCAATGTTGCTAAACAGTCGGAATTTAAATAATTTACCACTTTCAAATTAAAGAAAAATAACGCCTGTGGCCCTTCTATGCATTATTCGTATAATTTATTCTGGTAAAAAACTGTTTTCAAAAAAATGTATAAAAAATTGTATTCTTTTGGAGTATGTGGAAATTTTTACATCTCAGTATAGTAAATTCAACGCTACAATACTCTTATCTCCACGATCAGTCGTCGAAAACTGATATAATTCAATTATTGTTTAACAAGTGATAATTGTGCACCATAAACATATACAGCTTTTTTATCCATCAGTTAAAAAACTAGGTTATAATTTAGAGATGTAATGAGATTGGGAACGTAGCCACTTCCTGCTTATTGATGGGATTTGCAGTGCATCCGTTAGTTATTCATTACTAGACGATCAAGAACTTTTTGATATAAAAGTGTGGCAATAATGTTGCAGTGTTGTCAAGTTATCAATCACCAGTCACTTTGTATTTAGAGAAAAATGTCTAAAACTAGTACTTTACTAATAAACACTTATCATTGGAATTTAGTTACTGTACGAGATAAAAAAAACACAAGTACTGACCTGATTTCCAAACACTCCTATGCTGCAAGCAGATGACACTTGGTCAGGTCCAAACCAGACTGCGGCAAGTCTAGCAGGCACCGACAGGACAAACACCTGGGACAAAGCCACCACACTTTGTCCGAAAAAACCCAAATAAAATCGTTCTGGATCAATGGACGCCACTTTGATCCAGGACCCTAGGCACGTCCCACAAATCCCTATGATAATGGCCAATCGTAAACCCTAAAAATAGGTGAGTGACAGCAAAAAAAAACTAGTGTCCTATCTATATAATATAAAAACGTACCAGTTTTTCCAGTAAATAACTTCCCGGGAAAATAAACGGAATATACAGGACCATGTAAATGATTGAGGTCCAGTTGACCCAATCCGCGGACACACTGTAGTAATCTCTGATGACGTTGCTGATGATGGTGTACTGGATCCATTGCATGGCATTGGAGGCCGAGAAAAAGACGAAAAGGAAGAGGATTAGCCATCTGGTTGGGTAGACTTTGGGTTTCTCCACTTCTGGAAGTGACGCTGTCCTATCAACTCTGGATTCCACATCTTTTTCGTTTGAAGTCATGTCAGGTTGAGTTTAGCCTGTAAAGATTGACAAATTAAAGCTTTGTTAAATAATTGGTTTAGAGGTTGATTATGATGAAAGTGAGGGTCTGAGAAATTGAGCTTAAAGGATTAGAGATCTGAGAAATGAGTAAAAACAGGAAACCTTACCATGCTAGAAAATTCAATATGAAGAATATTTTTTAACAGAAAAAGTTTATTTCAAAACTTTACTAGCCTTACCCTGATGTTGTTAGATATCAGCGATTTTTATGTATAAATTGAAACACTTTAACCTTCTATCCTAATTTTAAACATACAAATGAAACACTGGATAATCAATATAAATTCGACGAGCACACTATATTATACTGCATATCATGTCTTCATTCGAGAAGTGATAATAACAAACTACTCATAAATCGGTGCTAATTTCATTTAAAGTCACAACAAAATTTGTTATCGTTAATTATCGCAATATAATGTTGAGCATTACTATAGTTTTATTACTATATTATTCCTAAACTGATAGTTCCGTGAATCAGTTATGTTAACATGTTAATGTACCAGTTAATTGGCAGGAAAAATGTAGTCTAGACTTGACAAAATTTTAAGACGTAACAAATAAAATACATATACCGGGTGAACAAAATATAGAAAAGAACTGGCGATTTAAATGCAGATTTCAATTCGTGAACGATTTGTACCTACACAAAAAGGTCTAATGAAAGCCGTTTTAGAGACAAATTTTTCGAGGAAACGCTGGGGAAGTTATGCCACTGAAGTTTGGTCCACCCTGTATAATATTGTCAAAAAATATCATGTTGACATTTCTATCACGTATATTTAATTATTATTTATATTTAACACACACGACCCTGAAAATGCAAAGCTTCAGTTAAAACTGGCAGTCCATCAATTGGTTTTCTTGACAAAGTATGTGAAAAATATTTATAGCTCGATGGGCTAAATACTGTGGGTGGTAAAGTAGCTGCCTTGCTTTTGCATATTATATAGGCTAGTGTCATTTAAAAACTGCTAAAAACGACATGTATTTTTAGAGCGCAGCGAAATTGCACGTATCACATCTGTATAGGTTGATGGATTGCATTTTTGACAGTTGTGACCTTTAGTACATACTCTATTATCATTGAAAAATTGTCACAGACGTCGCAACTGTCAAAAATTGTTCAACTAAACAGGAAAAATATCCCAATCTTAAAAATTTAAACTAATAATTTTAGCTCTAGCAAATTTGGGTTTTCTTTCACATACAACTAAACCAACTAGGTTGATAAATTACTTTAACGTTTTTCACGTGCATGCCCAGTGTTACTAAGTTGACATATTTATTGGCGATAGTATAATTGTATCAAAAAAAAATATATTCAAAAATACAGATTTTAATTTTTTCAACAGGTTTCCAACACGTTTTGTTTCGAAAACTCTAAGAAAACTGTGTTAAACTGTATTTCTTGTAGATTCTAGGCCAATTTTGACAGTTTCGACACCAGTGACAGATATCACGTGGTTTTAGAGGATAAAGAAACAGTCAGTGAGAAAAGCGGTGTCAAAATTTGAACTGTCAAAAAAACAGTTTGAAAGAACAATCAGGGACAAAATCGCCTGAAAAACCCACTTGGAGTGAAAGCACTACTGTTTTAAACACATTTTTGGAATCCCCATTAAATTTCCTATCTGATAATCTGAAAAAAACACTTTAATATTTGGCACAGTCAGTGAGAAAAGCAGTGCCAAAGTTTGAACTGCCAGAAATACAGTCAGGGATAAAATCTGAACTGAAAAACCCACTTGGAAAGAAAAAAACTACTGTTTTAAGCACATTTTTGGAATCCTCAACAAATTTCCTATCCAAAAATTCGAAAAAACACTACAAGATTTGGTGCAGTCAGTGAGAAACGCGGTGTCAAAGTTTGAACTGCCAGAAATACAGTTTGAAAGGACAGTCAGGGACAAAATCTGAACTGAAAAACCCACTTGGAGTGAAAAAACTACTGTTTTAAGCACATTTTTGGAATCCTCAACAAATTTCCTATCCAAAAATTCGAAAAAAACACTACAAGATTTGGTACAGTCATTGAGAAAAGCGGTGTCAAAGTTTGAACTGCCAGAAATATAGTTTGAAAGGACAGTCAGGGACAAAATCTGAACTGAAAAACCCACTTGGAGAGAAAAAAACTACTGTTTTAAGCACATTTTTGGAATCCTCAACAAATTTCCTATCCAAAAATTCGAAAAAAACACTACAAGACTTGGTACAGTCAGTGAGAAAAGCGATGTTACAGTTTGAACTGCGAAAAAAACAGTTTGAAAGCACAGTTGGAGTGAGAAAATGACTGTCTTAAGCACATTTTTGGAATCCTCATTAAATTTCCTATCCAATAAAAAAGTTTGAAAGGACAGTCAGGGACAAAATTGTCTGAAAAACCTACTTGGAGTGGAAAAACTACTGTTTTAAGCACATTTTTGGAATCCTCATTAAATTTCCTATCCAATAATTCGAAAAAACTACAAGATTTGGTACAATCATTGAGAAAAGCGGTGTCAAAGTTTGAACTGCCAGAAATATAGTTTGAAAGGACAGTCAGGGACAAAATCTGAACTGAAAAACCCACTTGGAGTGAAAAAACTACTGTTTTAAGCACATTTTTGGACTCCTCATTAAATTTCCTATCCAATAATTCCAAAAAACACTACAAGATTTGGTACAGTCAGTGAGAAAAGCGGTGTGGTGTTAAAGTTTGAACTGCCAGAAATACAGTTTGAAAGGACAGTCAGGGACAAAATCGCCTGAAAAACCCACTTGGAGTGAAAAAATTACTGTTTGAAGCACATTGTTGAAATCCTCATTAAATTTCCTATCCAATAATTCGAAAAAACACTACAAGATTTGGTACAGTCAGGGAGAAAAGCGATGTCAGTTTGAAATGCCAAAGTAAAATATTTACTTTACCGGTAATTTTGCAGTCACTACACAACAGATTTGCATTTTTGAAAACACAAATTAAATTATTTGAATTTTGGTAATTTGGTTTCTTTGTTATGTGACCATGTTTATAGCTCGATGGATTGGATTTTGATGTGAGGGTCTAAGTGCTGTCACAGACGTCACAACTGTAGAACATTTTACTTACCTAAACATAAAAGTACATAATACAGGAAGGCCACACTTTTGAAAATCCAAAATATTCACATACTTCTGGTAATTTTGTTTCCTTGACATGTGACAATATTGCTTTATAGCTCGATACAAATTTTTGCTTAAAACTTCCATCCATGCTAATAATGATAAACCAATTTGTTTTCTTATTTCTAATTTTTGATTTATCGAAAAAATATTTATGACATTAGTATCAATTTTCAAGTTGACACTACTTAAAGCGGAATTCAAAATTTTGTGTAAAAAATGCAGTTTCTTGAGTCAAGTTGACGATAATATAATAATGGTTTTTTAAATATTTTCGGAAAATTGCAGATTTGCAATTTTAGCAGTACATATATTCTTAATTTCTTACGAATAATACATGAAGAAAAAATATGCAAGACAGGTGGAAAATACAAATTATTTACCAGAAATTTGGATACACTTAAAAAAAAAGAAACGTGTATTTAACTCACACAAAGTTACATACAGGGTGCTCCATTTAAAATGACAAAAACATGCATAGTAAAATACCAATTTACGATTATAAAGCATGTTTTTAGGGAATTAAACGTTACCAAAATATGAATGAAACTAATGGCTTAATAGAAAAAACATAAAAATATCAACATCCTGTAAAGTCCAGTTGAGAAAACGTAATAATTATGCAAATTAAAATCAAAACTAAGTATACAAATTATTCCAACGTTTTGGCATCAACATTTGGTAAACGAGTTCTGAATCTGCTTATTAGTGTAAAATGCGACTAATCAATTCATCATTCTGTCACCAATTAATAATTTATTTTTCTTTAATTAATACTATTATTTCATTAGAATGAATCATGGTTTTTTTTTATTCCCTCGTAACCTACTGTAACCACATTGCGTAGGGTCAAAAGTTTCAATGTCACGATCGATTCATTCACTAAAATATAACCAATCTCATACTTACCTCGGTCAAATTGCCCTTTCCTGGTTATACTTGCGAAATAAGCATCACTAACAACTAAACAAACGGAACTGAACTAAACAGATATTATATCGCAGGGGGGCTTATTATCGTTAATGTTATACAATTTGAAAATTGTTTTGTAACAAGCTTGGAGGCAAAATGGCGGTGTCAGAGCGCATACTCTAGTGCAAAATATTGGATGGAGAGCGGAATCACATAGCCACGTGGATATCCATATCAATGGAAAGAATCCTGTTGTTACATCTCGCACATCAACAAGTTAATCAAAGGTCAAGAAAAATGGTTTTTGTGCAATTGGTTCGAAGATTAGATTATCTTTAAAAATTATTATAAGTGTAATTAATAAAAACTCTAAATAAAGGAGAAATACACATAAAACGTAACAATAAGAGAAAAAAAAATAGCAATTTTTTCATGCTTACAAAAAATCAACGTTTTTTGCTTGTTAACATATTATTTTTAAAATTAATAATAAAAAACGCAAAAAATTCTCAAAATATTTCCTGTCAAATTTATTTGGACTTATTTTGTTTTACTCACTTTTAAGTTTTTTATTGTTTAGAAATTATATTTTTCGCACATATGGTGTGGTCAGACGCATGTGTACATAGCATATCCTACCAACAAAATACTTAATATTTGTTAAAGAAATATAAAATAAAAATCATGACCTAAAACAAAATATGCAGCAAATTTGTCTGTGGTTAGTTTGGTTGCTCTCTAGACATCAAAATAAGAGACTTTTTTGACGTTTTAATGTAAAGGAAAGTTTAACCAAGCACAAATAACGTTATTAATAGAACACTATTTTCGAGAAGCAGAATTACTATAACACATATGTCTAAAACTTACTTTTTATAAGTGTCCACAATTACTGGCCAAAACTCTAGTTTTGAACAAGAGTCAAATAGTAAAAAATAAATGTCAATTTGAATAACAGCACAGTGTGGTTTACTAACACCCCATAGTGAAAGTAATGACAATTTGAATAATTCAAGTTTACTTTGTGAATTATTAGCACGAACAGAAATCACACACAATCATCTGTTAGAACTCGTTTGTTTTCTGGGTGAAGTCAAACATTGGAAATCCCAAGTAACGGAAACATTGATTAGATTTTGCCATAAATGTAGCTAATTTGAAACGATATGAACACCGTACACGTGCAAAAAACCAACTAAAGGTAAACCAAACTGGTAGTAGCATTTAAAAAAAAAACGACATATGAGTAATATACTTGTATATATACGTGTAAACGTGCTTTGTTTATTATTTCACATTACACATAAATAAGTTTAAACAAATTCCGGGCACAATTTAACTTTGTTGAACATCACTTTAATTTGGTTAAACAATTTATTCGTACCGTGACAATAACAATGTTTTGTAGAGTATTACCTTGGTAAGTGGTGAATGACTTTTACCGGAAAACCAATTGTGTGGTAATTGAAGATGCATCAATTTTAAATTAATATTATCTCAAAAAATATTTTGCTGTTAAAAATTCCCATTGGTCGTACAGAAATCGTATGACCAAAGATTGTATTATCTGAACACAATTAAATCATTCACTAGTGCAACTACGCTGTTTAATTTGATTGTATAAATAATATTTGATGTATGGTATGTACATGTGCTTGTGTATAAACTAAAGAATAAATTATTACTAGATCAGATTTTTTTTTAATGTACAGGGTGTCTTAAATTCGATGGTTTTACACGGTAAGATGTGACGTATAGATACGGAGGCGTCCTCGTTTCTGCATGGGAACCTCTTCTGTATTACTACGTCCTTTTCTACTATCAATTGGCATTGGTAGGGTAGATTTATTCTTAATGCCCCAGGCAGATTTAACAGTTGTTCTCCAAAGGTAGTTGTATCTTTTGGGCATAAGACTGTCGTTTTGGCTCTAAGCTGAGTAATCAAGAATTCTTCTGAGCCTGTTTCGGAAATGATCATCAGGTTTGACTGATGGCAATGCATGGGGCAGTGCCAACTCATAGTCAATTTTCCTTATTTCATCCCTATTTATTAGGTCACTTTTCAATGTCTTTGGTTGAATTAAAGACAAAGGTATCTGTTTCTGTGAACATTCTTGTATGTCCATCTGGCTACGCATCCTCCTAACTACCAGGATGATTCTTGTACCCATTCTCAAGTTGGCCTGCATATTAGTCTGTAGAAGCCCTGTCAAAAGTTCCTTGTTCATTTGCTCCCTTTCCTGTTACTGTTTAATTTTTCCACCATGTGAATCTACAGCCAAGTTTGTTTCCTTCTGACATCGTTTCTGTTCCGTAGACTGCGTGCTGATTAGTTTTAGCGTGTCGCTCTCATGGCGTCGTGGTAGCGTATCTATTTGTGCCTCTAGCCTACTTTCGTCCATAGTCATTGAGTCCAATTTTTCCTGGGGGGCTACTCCACAGCAGTAATTTAGTCCGTCTGCGATAAAGCCGTGACAGTGTTCTTTTTTGACGATTTGCCCTTCTTGGGTTCCAAGCTGCTTTATACGTGTCCATTTCCCTGTCTATTGCTTTTTCAAGCTCCTCTAAGTGTTTTCTCGCGTTTTCCAGGTGACCCCGGCTGTAACCTCTACATACTACATTGCAATAGTTTTTAATTTTAGCTGTTGTGTTAATAGGGGCCTCGGCTGACCTGCGCCAGTTATTCTTCCTCGACCACGTTTTCTTCATCCGAGCTATCTTCCGACGCGTCCACCAGCGTCCATTCGTCGTAAAAAGGCAAGATTATCCCTATATGTACCACGTCTGTTTTCTTCCTTTTTTCTTACTTTACCTAGTAATTCACCTAGCTGAGTTTTTTGTGATCTTATAGGGCCCAAACCAACGCAATAGCAATTTTTCACTTTTTCCCACTTTCCTAATTGGGATAAAAATATATGATAAAATGATGACTCTGGGATAAAAATGATGACTCTGTCACCTACTTCAATTTCCCCTTCTCTGTGTTTACTGTCGTAAATGCCCTTGTCTTTGTCCTGTTTCTTGTGTATATTTTCTACTGCTGTTGCCCTCAGAAGTAGTGTCTTTTCCCTTAAATCGTGGAAGTCTAGGTCATCATTTCTGTCGAGCAAAGATGCATCCAGCGGCAGTGTGAGATCTCTAGCAAACACCAGTTGAAATGCACTGAACTGCGTTGTTTCTTGTTTTGCCGTGTTGTACGCAAAGGTGAAAAAAGGTAAGTATGAGCACCAGTCTGTTTGATCAGAGCTGCAATAGAGTGACAACATGTCTGCTAGTGTTTGGTTTAGTCGTTCTGTAAGGCCGTTGCAGGATGGATGGCAGGCTGTTGTAAAGGTATTCCTCGTCCCCATGATTTGCTGCAATTCCTGTACTATTTCTGACTGAAAAACTTTTCCTCTATCGCTGAGGACTCTCCGTGGGACCCCCTATAACAGTATTACTTTTTCTAGCAGAAATTTTGCGACGGGGCCTGCTTTTCCATTGGGCGGGGCTGCTGTAATAGCATATCTGCTTGCATAATCCGTTACTACTAATATAATGGTGGTTTTTTCCTGGCTGCTTTTCCTGAATGGGCCAAGTATATTTTATCAAAAACCCTACCAACTTTTATGGGTTGAAGTAACCCTAGCGGCTTTCTGTTTGTGGGGCCCTTTCTTGCTTGACAGTCCCTGCATCCTCTAATGTACCTGCGGACATCTTTAGTCATAGAGTCCCAGTAATCTTCAAAAGTAGTAAAGGTAGAGCAATGCGGTGTTCGCGAACCTGTGCTCACAATCCTTTTGTGAAAGGAACGATATAGCAGTGATACCTTCCACAGCTGCCCCCGTTTCTGAGATACAGGATGATTTTTGTTATTAGCGACGCAAACAAGCTACAAATGGCTTTCCAAAGTCTAAATTTTTAATCCGTTTTTTTTTTCGGAGCAAGTTGTTTTTAATTGATGTAGTTGATAGTTAAAAACCAAATTTTAAATGAGACGGCCTGTATATTTTTGTAGATTTTAATAAGTTAAAAAATTACCTTTTCAAAAATATAAAACACTATAGAATACAACACAGTAGAAATCGCCAATTTTCGCAGCTAGTGGCCGCATTTTGTTTCCACGCTCCATGGAATATTTTAGGGCATACCTCCCTGATGATGCCCTTTAGGTCAAAAGTACCCTTATGCAATCTTGTATAGCGTAAAACTTCCTACAATTTTCACCTTTTACACTTTTTTGTATTTTTTTCAAATAACCGAGTCATGCTTGGTTGAACTTGTTTAGGGTCTTTTAAAACACTTTATACACACACATACACACATATACAGGGTGCTGGGTGTTAGGTTTGAAATAAGAAAGTTGATATACTTTGTGACTCACCCTGTATACTTGTAAACCTTTCAAGATATTTGCAATATTCCAGACTTTTTGAACACCCTATATTTAAAATAGAACACAGAAACACATTTGTGAAAAAATTTTATCTGCTAGAAATTTGTTTATATTGTGAAAATTTATTTTTAAGACATATGTGTGCATTTGTGTTATTTCGTTGTAGTATTATTGTTAAATAAATATTATTTTACAAATAAGTGTTATACATAAAATTTTTAATAACCTTCGGACACTGCAAACGTTTTCAATATTGTAAAAAATCTGTTAAAGTACTACTAGATAACCTTAATAATTGACTAGTTAGCCTACCCAAGACATTAACGCACGACCTGGCCTAGACACTAAGTGAAGATTACTATAGGAAATGCTTCATTTACCTTCAAGCCGAGAACATTAATCAAAAAACTTGAGTGAAATACAACTTACTGTGAAAATAAAGTCAAAACATCTGACTCATAACGCAACAGATATAGTGAAATTCTAATCTAATCTAAAAAAAAAACAAGACAAATCTGTGTGCGTAAAACTTATAACCTATGAAACTATAAGCTGCACCTAAGACAAATAATGGTTACAAATTTTATATTATTAGTCTATTCCTTCGTCTATACCTTAAATTACATCGTGTAATTTGCCTCTAACAGTATTTGAAATTGTATGGAGTGATAATTTTTTAAGGGTATTCAGTATGTCAGTTCAAAAAAACAAAATATAATAAGTACTATGAATAATTGGTTTGAAAGGTGGAAAGACGGACAGCTTCATCAAAAACTCAGCAGATTTTGTGGACAAATTGTATGCCTTAACTTTATCTCCAGGTGACGTCCTTGTGAGTTTTGATGTTGTTTATTTATCCACTATGGTACCCATCAAAACGGCTATGGAGCAGATAGAACGAGATTTTACAATGGACATCGCCAAATTGTTCAGAATCTGCCTAACCACCACTTACTTCCATGAATGATGGTGTAGCAATGGGCAGTCCTCTCAGTCCGGTAATATCAAACTATTTTATGGAAACATTTGAAGTAAATGCTCTAGACACCGCTCCAAAGAAACCAAAGCGCTGGTTTCGATACGTTGACGATACCTTTGTAGTTTGGAGCCACGGTGAAGACGAACTGCAGCGATTCTTGGTACATCTAAATTCTATAAATCCAAGAATTCAATTTACTATGGAGACCGAAAAAGAAGGACGTTTACCTTGCCTGGATGCAATGGTTACAAGAAAACCTAATGGAACACTGGCTCACACGGTGTATCGAAAACCAACACCCACGAATCGTTATCTCAATAGTGGATCTAATCATCACCCTAGCCAAAAAAGAGGAGTGATCAAAACCCTATCGGAGCGGGCAAGAAGGAATTGCAAACCATCAGAGTTAGAAAAGGAGCTTAAACATCTGGAAAGGGTTTTCGGATGGAACTACGTAGACAACAAACGGGGGATGTTGAAGAGAAAGTTGGTTGGACTTGCTTACCATACATACACAAAGTCACGGATAGGATTGGAAGGATTTTAGAGAAGCACAGTGGTCAAGACGGTCTTTAAAACAACTCGCACGATACAACCAGAGTCTGAGATCGGCCAAGGACAAACGGGATCCTTTATCGGCTTCTGGAGTTCCACAGGATTCCTTGCAGCTATGGATCCGTATACATTGGAACGACAAAACGTAGTGTCAACACAAGAATAGAAGAGCACAAGAGAAGTTGCAGACTAGGACAGACCGAAAAATCAGCGGTGGCAGAACACGCACTTTCTAGAGGACATGATATTTGTTGTGAAGAGGTGGCGGTTTTGGATCGATCACAATTTTGCAATATAACCAAAAGAAAGTATTGTGACATTAAGGGGTTGTTGTAGGGAAGAAAAACAACGGTAAATCCAGGTTAAATCTTAAGAAAAATGTATAGGGGATCACAATAGATAGGATTAGAGCAAGAGAGATAAATGAGAAAGCTTCAGTAAGCTCCACGTATATATTCTATTCTGACAAAAGTGCTATTTATGCAAATTATTCCTGCCATAAATAATACTGCAGTTTAATTTAAAATAATTAGATCTAGAAGTATACCCAACTTATTTTTATTCAACCAATCTTAAAACTTAAACGTAGACTCCTAAAAAGTAACACAAAAGTCAAACTGAAGTAACTCCTCCCTTATCAAAACAAGAACAATCTGTACATGTTACAGCAAGCCGAACCTGTACGAGGTGGTAACGTTGGTAGTGACCGGGATAATCCTGGTATTAATTGGTAACGGTCCCATGCTTTCTTTACATTCCTGTTGAATTTCGGCGATGGCATCCTGAACTTGTAAATCTAAGTCCATTTTAAATCGATACACTTCAGGATTTGGGTTGGTAATATTGTTGGATTTAAAATTTGTGTTTTGTACTTGAACAGTCAGATTAGTTGGAGTAATCCGATTGATTCTGCGAAGCTTAACGGGTCCTGGACGGCCAGCTTGTTGAGATCGAATTCGTTCTAGACGATTTTGAGCGGAAAATAACCGAGGGCGATTGGTACGCTTGAACTGACGACGATTTTGTATCTAAAATAAACATTTTACTGACAAAATATCACTTAATATGTGTGTGTTTTATATAGTTTAAGTCTCTAGAAAACTCTTAAGCATCTTCTAGTTAAACAGTATATGTAAGTCACAGTTTCTGCTAGAAACTTGTTTTCAGTATGTAAACAAAGGATTTTTTAGTCACTCTGTAAATCAATTGATGTTTATATTTCTATCAGGGGTCGGTATTTCCATCTGTTAATAAAGTAGCTAACAAATATTTGGCCACTAAAGTGTATTCCGAAGACTAATTTTCGAATAAGTTGCATTCGTGGCTGTTAATTAAGCCCTTTAAAGGCAATCTGTTTGAAAAAGCAAAAGGGACGTATTGAGAATGGAAATCAGAAGCAAACAAGGTGTGCAATAGTAGATTATGATGAGGTGTTTCTGGGTCCGCCTTATAAAGTAGCCGGGGCATTATGGTGTACAAACTTTAGAAATTAATGGGCATTACTGGAGGACATGAGTATTTTGAAAACTATTAATAAAATTGGAAACGTCTAAATTATATTGTTACGGTTTGGGCCTACTATGCTCGATACTCGATGAAACCGATGCGCCGCAATATCTGGCCGGGCGCGTATTAAAGTAGGCCACAGAAGGAAGCGCCATACCTGGAAGATTCGAGGCAAATCGTAAAGCGTTTCGCGGTCATTCTAGAACGTGGTTTGCGAATATAAAAGAAGCGGCGTCGCGTCGACGACAGAGAGTGTGGGTAGTATAGTAATAGTTAATTTGGGAACGCGGTTAAGTTTAAATAGTGGAATAATTGTGGAATTGTAGTAGTGTTTTTAGTAGCTGTGTTAATTATTGTACGGAGTGTTTTAAAGTGTTAATAAATTTATTAATTGTTGAGTTAAATTGACTTTGTGTGAACCCACGGGAAAATCGTAACAATTGGTGTCAGAAGTGCGATCAGACTTTAGTGCGACGTGAATTGGAACTAAACTTCGGGTTAGAGACTTGTGTTCAGAACCGGACTAGAGATTTTCGGAACAGTGGTGTGTTAAATTTATTTTATGCCAATAACAAGACGTCAAAGTGCAAACATGGAGGCCCAATTTGCAGCTATTATGGACATGCTTAAACAACATCGACAACAAGAGAAGGAAGAACAAGAAAGGATTCGACAACAAGAGAAGGAAGAACAAGAAAGGATTCGACAACAAGAGAAGGAAGAACAAGAAAGGATTCGACAACAAGAGAAGGAAGAACAAGAAAGGATTCGACAACAAGAGAAGGAAGAACAAGAAAGGATTCGACAACAAGAGAAGGAAGAACAAGAAAGGATTCGACAACAAGAGAAGGAAGAACAAGAAAGGATTCGACAACAAGAGAGGGAAGAACAAGAAAGGATTCGACAACAACAAGAAAGAATGCTACAACAAGATATAGAAATGCGTCAAGAAGACAGAGAGCGGCAAGAAAAGCGTAAAGTAGAAATATTGGACGTTCTAGCGGGGATCAAGACAGACATCCAAGAGTATGTAACCCATAGTCTCAAAAAGATGGAGTATGACGTTCAGGTAAAATTAAATGATGTTCGGGAGGACATTAATAAAATTCAGAATGATGTCGAGATAAAGTTACGCGACTTAGAGCGGAAAATTGACAGCAGAGGAGCCAGCTCTACAGTGATTACCGGAAACGGGCTCAACAAGATCAAGGCTCCCACATACGACGGTCAAACTTCATGGGCAATGTACCAACTCCAATTTGAGGCCGCTGCAAATGCAAATAGATGGAGTAACGAGGAAATGGCTGTAGCACTGGTGGTGGCATTACGAGGACCTGCATTGGAGCTGTTACAGACTCTGCCTATCGCCCAACGAAGCAACTATGAAGCATTAGTAGCTGCATTAGAACGACGTTATGGGGATCAGCATAGAAAAGGACTGTATCGAACGCAATTAATGACAAGACAGCAGAAAACTGGTGAAAATCTAGAAGAGTTTGAAACCGATATTCGTCGCCTTGTGCATCTGGCTTACCCAGCCATCCCGGATGAAATCCAAGAAGAACTTGTGGCACAGTATTTTGTAGATGGGATTCGAGATCCGGAGGTAAAGAAATGGCTGAAGATGTTCAAAGGGAGCAACAACAGCGAATTACTGATTCGAGCGCTGGAAATTGAAGCTGCGTGCAATGACTTTCAGCCAGAGACTATTCAAGAGGAGAAAGAACCGCCAGCCGATCATGTTGCTACAGCAATAAATAAAATTGAATCAATTGTCGGCCAATTAGTGCAACAAATGGCAGCATCAGCAAATGGCCAGTCCACACAGTTAGAACGGTCACGTCCGATCACGAGAGTGGAGTGTTATCGATGCGGACGTACGGGACACATTAGAAGGAATTGCAGACAGCGGTCTTGTTCTCCAAACCCACAGTGTCGACGAAACCAGGACATCAGAACAAATCACCGGAACTCCTCTGCTAAAAGAAACATTACATGTTATGTTTGTGGACGTAAAGGACATTACCAATGGAATTGCAGACAGCAGTCTCGTTTACCGACCCCGCAGAACTGGCGTAACCAGGAGCAGGAAATGAAGAATTCAGAAAGACATTTACCGCGATATGTAGAGGATCGTCAAGCTTTGGATAGTGACTTAAGGTATCGGAAAGGACAAATTCATAATGGTTGGAGGATTGGTCAAATCGCGATGGTGACAGATAAAGAGGCTACAAAAAGAATGAAGAGCAGCGTTTCTAAGGAGGACATAATAAAAGGACAGCGCTCAGACTCTGATTTGAAAGTAATCAGAAGATGGTTGGAGAAGGATTTGAAACCGGATTGGCAACAGATTTCCAGATATGGACCAACAGTAAGGGGTTACTGGTTGCAGTGGAATTCGCTTCGACTGCGAGATGACTTAATTACTCGGAAATGGGAAAGTCCAGACGGAAAACGCTTTGTTTACCAAACAATAGTGCCCAATTCCTGCAAAGAGAATGTGCTGCGAGAACTACATGACAGTCGCGGAGGAGGACACTATGGAGTAAACCAGACTTTGGCTAGAATAAGAGATCGATTTTACTGGATTAACTTCAGAAAGGACGTTGAGGAATGGTGTAAACGGTGTGACCAGTGTTCGTTACAGAAGGGATCCATCACAATTCGGGAACTTGAGAGAGAGAAGATGAAATCAAACTACAACCGTATGAAGATGACACTGGACCACAGACCAACTGGTGGCAATTATAAGGAAGGTGATGCCGTGTGGATGTTTCAACCCAGGAGGAGCAAAGGATTAAGTCAAAGATGGCAACGACACTGGGAGGGACCTTACAATGTGGTAAAAAGGTTAAACGACGTCGCATACAGAGTCCAACGCAGCCCCAAAGGCAAGATGAAAATTGTCCATCTGGACAGACTCAAGAAATACCAGGGATTAGTTGAAGCGGATCGGGACGATCAGCTTTAAGAGGGGGGCAGTGTTACGGTTTGGGCCTACTATGCTCGATACTCGATGAAACCGATGCGCCGCAATATCTGGCCGGGCGCGTATTAAAGTAGGCCACAGAAGGAAGCGCCATACCTGGAAGATTCGAGGCAAATCGTAAAGCGTTTCGCGGTCATTCTAGAACGTGGTTTGCGAATATAAAAGAAGCGGCGTCGCGTCGACGACAGAGAGTGTGGGTAGTATAGTAATAGTTAATTTGGGAACGCGGTTAAGTTTAAATAGTGGAATAATTGTGGAATTGTAGTAGTGTTTTTAGTAGCTGTGTTAATTATTGTACGGAGTGTTTTAAAGTGTTAATAAATTTATTAATTGTTGAGTTAAATTGACTTTGTGTGAACCCACGGGAAAATCGTAACAATATTATAAAAAAAATCATAAAATATTTTTTTCTATACATCTACCATTTAAATTTAGACATAAAAAAATAAATAAAATTTGGTAATTTCAATGAATTGCGTTGGAAAACAATGACAAATTTTGAATTTTGTAATTTTACTTTTTAACATTTTGAAGCGGCAAAATGGTACTATTAACCCATCAACTTTTATACGTCAATAAAAAGCTTATTTCATTGGCTATCCACTGGCATATAAAAATGTATACAAAGTGTTGTCAAATGACGCCCTCTAGCGGCCAAACCGTCTAACTTATCAATTCAAATTGGGCTACTGTTAGAAAGCTTATTTTATTGGCTATCCATTGACGTATAAAACACTACTAAAAATGGTGCAAATAAACGAGTTATTCAAGACTGAACAAAAGGACACACAAAAAAATCATAAAAAAATAGTCAACTTTGACGCTCTCTAGTGGCCAACCTATCAACCCAAGTTGGAAAATTTTTAGAAAGCTCACTCCATTGGCCATCCATTGACGTATAAAACTCTAGCAAAAATAGTGCAATTAAGCGGGTTTTTCAATATTAAACAAAATAATACACCAAAAAAAAAGTTGACGCCCTCTAGTGGCCAAACAGTACCACTAACCAACCGACTTTTGTACGTCAATGAAAAGCTTATTTCATTGGCTGTCCATCGACATATAAAGTGTTGCAAATACGCGTGTTATTTACGGTTTACAGACTGGGTGCCCCAGAAACACTTTTTGACTAGTTAGTAGGGCTAATTTGACCCTAGAAAATTAGGAAAACACGGTTACATGAGCTACTAGGTCTACTACGATGTAATGTATATAAATTTCTTGAAAAACCGATTTTAGAAATGACAATTTTCGTAAGGGTCAAATTTGCCTGAAACACCACCACTAGCCCAATAGGTTTTGCGTTAGGTTGGCCACTTAGTGCAAGCGAAAATTGACATTAATGATTTTATTCTACAGTTTTTCTACGGCTCTAAATTTGACAATCACTGTGCTCGGTTTGTGCCAAATATCAGGGCCGTATCTGCCCGATTTACAAAAATCTCTCAAAGAAATCAGTCAAGGAAAACGTTTAGTTAGCTTTGGAACCCTCTGGCGGCCAAACCAAGCACTCTATCTAAGGAGACTAAAAATATTAAATTTCTCATAAAATGGTAAATATCTCAGAAATGGACACCTACAGATAAGTGTATGACATTAATACACGAAATATGTCTAGAATTTGACGTAGAATTCAAAAATGCAATAATATACAAGGTGTCCCATTTAAACTAAGCAGCAGTTGATATATCTCAATAATACTTCCGGTTAAATCGTTGTACGCATGTTTTCTTATTTTTACTTATTATAATTAAACTAGGTTTTTTTTAATTAAAATAGGTATTATTATTAGGTTAGGTTAGATTAAGTTAGGTTAGATATTAGGAATTATTTGGAATTACTGGGCATTACAAGGAATTAGTGTACAAAATTTTACTCAGCGGTTTACCCTCGCAGAAGAGTTGTTAAAATTTCTATTTTAATAACTCATTTTTGATTGAAAGACCCAAACCGAATGAGCAAGACACACAAACCGCTTTTCATTTTCTGCTATATTAGCTACTTTATGTATCAAATAAAAACTCTTCAAATAAACTGCTGTATTTCTCCAATAAATCTTGTTCTACGTTTGATATACACAACTAAGTTTTATTTGTCTAATGTATTTATAAGGAAGTTTATTAGCAGATGGAAATACCGGCCCTAAATAAATGTTATTTTTTAATTGTTGAGAGAACTTTATAATTGAACAGTTATAATAAACATTTATTTGAGTTTGATACTAAACTTTTACTTACCCCCAAACCGTTATTGTTCCTATGCCGATTAACTTGCAAATATTTTCGTTTTGGTAAAACATTGGTAGTATTAGTCCCTAGAGGCATCAATCTTCGCCTCGCAGCTTTCATACCGAGTCGTGCATGAACTGGCCCTTTGTCTTGGCGTGTAAGAGGACTCTGATGTTCTGGATGATTTGCATAGTATAGGGCCTGGGCTACTTGTTTCTTATTGTTGTTAATCAAAGGTTCGAGGTTCTTTTGGATTTGATCCACTTGCTGAATATCTGTCACATCAGTCAGAATACCAATTCTTGCACCAATCCCATCAGTATTTATAGGCTCTAATGGTATGGTTCCACAGAAACGACGCAGTTTTACACCTTCAAATGTTTGAGAATCAATTAGTAAGCCAAAAATTTAGTCAGAGTTTGCTTATTTGCAACCTAATATTACAATGTTATAATTTAGCAGCTTATACTCTCCATTTCGTGATACTTTATTAAAATGAGACCTAAAATCAGGTGTTTATAAGTGATTTACACTGGGGTGACACAGCTTTTTTTGGAACATAAACTATGTGTAATAACAAAGGCTGTAGAGGTACTATATAACTTGATAGAGATAGAAATACAGATTTAAACAAAACAGACTTATAGTAAGATAGGCAAGTCAAAGGGTGATGAAGAGACATTTCTTTTTGATTCCCTCACATTCTGTTCTACTGCTGGTTTTCTTGAAAGGTTACATAAATTATCTGTGAGCAGGTCATCACCAAATGACTCTTCACATACCGTAAGTCCTTTGTTGGTGTCAGCATTCCAAAAGCATCCAGCAAAATGTAAATAAACCTTATTATTTAATTTTCTAGAACATCGAAAGTCTTGCTTGTAAGAGTAGCCTTTAGAATGTAATGTAATGTATTTTTGTAAATAACTTATAAGTTGTATTAAAAAATATAAAAAAAACAAAAAAAATGGATTGCTCAAACCCTAATCTCCCTGTTGTAATTGCAGAAAAAACACATTATATTTATTTTAAAAACAGTATTATAGGTTTGTATAATATAATAGGTATGTAATAAGATGGTCAACACTTTGGAACTCTGCCAAACAGTACCAAAATAATAGTGGTTAAGTATGTTAAATAAGAATATTTATACTTTATACAGAGTGTCCAGTATAAGGAGGGCCAGTATGGGGATCTTGAAAACCATTAGAAATACAGATTTGGTTAAATGAGAGAAAAGTTATGTAATCACGGCCTTAATAAAATGACAGTTAAAAACATATTTTTTTAGATATTTTGATGAAGGTGAATTTTTGATTTTACATTTAATTTTTTTATTAAGTTAATATTGGACCTAAATCAAAAACTAATGACACTTCTCCATAGCAACTTTTATAGTTACTTAAAGTGGCATTATTAGTTTTTTAGACATTTTGTCTTTCAACCATCATCAACCTTTTCCTTTTTATTTTTTATAAAAAGCCCTTTTTATTCGGAATTCATTGGTATGACATTTTATGGTTCAAATACGGTTTACTGGGCTTTTTGACCCCTAATAAAAAAATGAAAAAACCTTTTTTGCACTATGCTATATTTGTATGAAATAAAAATTCTAAACTTAACTAGCTTATATTAAAACTGCATGTTTATACAAAACAAAAAAATAGACAAAATATAGAAATAGCCACCAAACTCTGGTTTGTCTGCTGTGTCAAAAGTTGGACCTCTTAAACCAACCAAAGATCAGACACAGAGACTAGAGAGTAGAGGCTATAACTTATATTAGTAATAATCAAACAATCTTACACTTCTCAATAAACAACAAATGAGAAGCAATCAGCTGTGATCAGAAAAGTGATAGTGAATTTCTTGTTGAAGATTTAAAATTTCATTTTGCCTTGTAAACTGATGAATACCACAAAATCCATGAATAAACTTAATGTGTTGTTATAATTGCATGCTGATGCCAAAAAATATAGCCACTTTGTTTTTGTTAGAGTATCACATTACAATATACTCTTATAAACAGTGACTACAGTAAGTACACCTCAATCAAGACTATTGAGGAGTAAACTGTGAACTTATTGACTGCCATCTCAAAACCAAGTTATTAGCCATATCTGAGACATTATTAGCAGTGTGATGATAATGTTGTCAAGAAAACTGAGAATGATACAAGAGAGATAATCAAAAAATAGTCAAACTACTAAAAAATAGGAAATGTTAGTAGTAAACAATGTAAACATACCTGTTCTGACCATGTTGGTTAAGTTTCTAGCTGAGCACGACTCGTTTATAGGAGGTTATTTCGGATACTAAACTAATTCTCAAAATTTCTAGGGCAAATATTGGAATTTTTTTATATTTGAATTTAATTTTAACTTTTCTTTTTAACCTAATATCAACTAAAACTTCCCAAAAAAAAAATGGAAAGTGAAGGTTGAAGGATTGAAGCCTGGAAAGGCTATAAATGACAGATGTCAGACGCAATTTGTACGTCAAATACCCCATGCAAAAAAAAATCTGTAAAATCTCAACTATGAATAATAATTTTGTACAGGTTTACTTAATACAGCGAAAAAAAGCAAATTATAAACATCTAAAAACAATATTTAGGAATAATTAGGCTTGAACAGAACGGTAAACTGCATGCCACGTGATGAACTTTTAACATATTTCGTATACGGTCACGTGGCTGGTAAAGTGCAATGCAAAACTAACGTATGTGTAGGTATGGTTGCCTATCACTTGATATTCAGGTTGAAGAGTAGTACCAGGGTGCCTCAGAAACGTAAAATTTGTTTCATACATTTTAATAAACTTATTTTTGTTTATAAACTAATGCTATTTTATCCATGGGGCAGTTACAGCCAAAACTCCGTCAGCACTAAAACAGCACTGGCCATGTTCGGGAATGGCATTTTTAGGCAGCAAGTACTGCCTAATTAACGATGTACGTTTCTGGGCATTTTCAGATGGGTCGTCTTTTTGGGCCACCACTTCCACTGACCTGGCTGTTATGGTGCATTTAATTTCTTCCGGTCTAAATCCTCTGGCATCGATAAGAATCTGGATAAATCCATACCAAATCGTTTGTTTAATTAGTTCACTGTGTATATATTGACATAGTTTACCTCAAATCGATCGGGATAAAATAAGACTTTGTCCATTTTTAAGTCATTTTGTACACTAAATTTTAAACGTTTTGCTGGCCAAAAATTATTATGACATTAGTTTGGTTGGTTTTGTTTGGAAATGTGTCATTTGCTCATGACTTCATACAGGGTGCTTCTTGTTTAAGTCTAAAATTTCCGAACTTGATTTTTTGACAGAAAAACACCTCGTATATTTTCTGTAAGAAAATTTCTATTTACTAGGACACAAAATAGTGTTTTATGCACGTTTGCACAATTCAAATTCTTCGTTTTACGGAACGTGCTTTAGATGCGAATTTTTCCTAGGCATCAGACTGATTTATTTCTTTAAAAATGGTAAAAGTGTGTCGGATGAGTAACAACCACATTTTTGTTGCTTCACTGCAACATATGCCCGTACACATGGATCTGTGATGATATACATTGTTATTCAGGCAAATAATCTAGAATGTGACTGCGTTTCGTCTATAGTATAACTGATTAGGCAATCGTAGAATTATTGTAATCGAGGTGGGTGACCACTCAATGTAAGGAAACAACTGCTTTCCACACTTATCTACAAAAATTACATAAAACCCACTTGAAGAATGTTGATTTTCGAGGGTAACTGAAGAGATCACAAGCTCATTATTATTGTTATTACAAAATTACGGTTTAAACAATTGTTAAACTAGATCCCGGTTGGTTGTTTTGCAAAAATATCTCACGTTTTACTCTAATAAGTGTGACGACACTAGCTGATGGTTACCAAAGCTGAAATTTCGTACACACCATGCCATTTACATGTTCTATATTGTGCTGGCTTACAGCCAATTAAGGCAACTGTTTGTTTGCATTTTTAAGAAATTCTAGAATTTCTAACGAACAAGATATTTTCTACCAAATCTCAGAGAGAGAGAAGTTAAAAATAACGGTATTTATAGAATATCATACATATCCCTACTAAACCGTAATAAAGCGTTTGTTTAATACAAAAAAAAAAACATTTAAGGGTAAGAATTTCACTTCAGAATAATTTTAGTTCAATTTGCGTTTTTCTATTTTTAATTTTTTCGTTTTCAAGCAACTAGACTGCTCGTCAAAAAGAAATGGGATAACAAAAAGGTTTGGTCTTTTTTGAGCGTCTGTATCTTCAAATTGAGTCACTCGATTTTAATAATTTTTTTGAGGATTTAAAGGTATTTTCTTGCCCTTTCTGATAACCTAAATAACGCTATTTCTCGCAAAAATATTTTTTTGATTTCACAATAATCTTAATCGTTTTCGTCAGTTTGGCGATTAAAGGCCGTTTACAAAATTTATTGCAAAATTTTCATGAATCCGACGTGAATTTCAAATATTCAAGTCAATTTTCCTTAATATTACGTCAATTTCAAATTCTGTAGTCAATTTTCATGAATTTGACATCAACTTGTAGTTTTCAAGTCAATTTTTATAAATTTGACGTTACTTTCCAGTTTTCAAGTCAATTTGCGTCAATTCCAAATCAATTTCCAATTTTCAAGTAAATATTTCCATAAATTTGACATTAATTTTCACTTTTTAAGTCAATTTCTACGAATTTGACATTTTACAAATTTAATGTCAAATTGTCATTTTCTAATCAATTTTCATGAATTTGAGGTCAAATTTCAGTTTTTATGTCAATTTTCATAAATCCGAAGTAAATTTCAAATTTCCGTCAATTTTCTTGAATTTGACGTCAATTTTCAGTTTCCATGTCAAGTTTTATAAATTCGAGGTCAATTTGTAGTTTTCAAGTCAATTTTCATGAATTTGACGTCACCTTGCAGTTGTCAAATCAATTTATATATATTTGACGTTACTTTTCAGTTTTTAAGTCAATTTGCGGGAATTTGAAATCAATTTAAAATTTTCAAGTGTGAACTAAAAAAAATAATCAAAATAAAATCATACGTTTTATCGTAAAATTCGTGTTCGGTAATTTTAATAGAAAATAATGGTATCAGAGCATTAATTTCAAAATTTGAATGAGTTAGCAGAAATGGTAATGTGTTCGGATATGAACGCTGTGAATCTGTTTTCTTTTATAAATTAAAAACCGTTATTTTCCGTTAAATTTACCGAATAAAGATACATCGTTTATTTGTATGGTAAAACCACACCACACCCTGTAGAACGTGGTATATAAATGTTCACCTAAAGTGGGTAAATTGAAACATTGAAAAAATTGTTTTGCTCATATCATTTTGCTGGTAAAAAAACTTACTTGTTTGAAATTTAATTATTTCGAATTTAAAACAAGAAAATTAAAAATAAACCACATTTTAAAAATGTTGTAATACATTTTAGAGAGATATTGACCACAAGACTCGATAAAGGTTATTGTGAAATCCAAAAAATATTGGTGCCAGAAATGGCGTTATTAAACCGAATATTTCAATTTTTACTACACCTCAGTCACACCCTGTATACTCGGATCCGTTTCAACTTTCAATAAGATCATTTAGATCATCAGAAAGAGAAAGAAAATATCTTTTAATCCTCAAAAAAATTATTAAAATCGAGTGAATCAATTTAAAGAAACAGCCGCTCAAAAATGACTGCTGAAATTTTGCTGTTCCATTCTTTTTTGACGAGCAGTTTATAAAAATACAACTTTTTATATTTTGTGTTTTCTTTTTATTACACTTTGTAATCTATATTTCAGAAACTAATAAGCAACTTCCAAAAAAACTTAACAAATCACCTTATTTTGTACCGCGTACAGACTGTTTCAAATTAGAGACACATCATTGGGATCTCAGCAACGGTAAGAGATACAGGATCGGTTAAATTGGGGCAAAGTTGCGGAATTTATAGTTAAATAATATGCCGTTTTAACATTTGAAAAAGGGAGAAAAATACGAAATTTAGAAAAATCGTTTTTGTTTTGTTTTGTACATATTTGAAGAGATATTCAAAGTGATTTGACAAAAGATATTCAAAGTGACAAAAATTGAATTTTTTTTACTTTTTGAAAAATCGTAGCTCCTTTATTTAAATTCGCAGGAAATTCGTTCCTTCGCCATTCGAAAAAGCATAAAAAATACTACAAAATGGGTTAAAAATGGCCTCTGTAGCTCCTCATGTTACTGAGATATTGAATTTCAAAAAGTACCTAAAAAACCTCTCTAGTACCCCCGTATCTCTTTTAATTTCATCTTTTAATTTTTTTGAAAAGTGAAAAATTTTAAAGTTTTTTTTTGTGCTTATTTTACCTAATTTAAGGTTCTTTTGTATAAATATGCCCTTTGCTGTGCATTGGAACCTTTATAGAGCAAAATAAAAATTTGCCAAAATTGCACTTCTGACAAAAATTGAATTTTTTGACTTGTATCTAGTTTTTTCCTCCGACGTTTAACTTTTTTAAATTCGGACCTAGATTTTTTATTTTGATCACTCTCTTTAATCCAAACAATACGGTATGCAATATCTCATATTTTCCAATTATAGCCGCATTGTAGTCGCATCTAAGAAAACTCATTCATTATAATATGGCGTTACCATCTCTAAAAAACGTACAAATTTCAAAATTGCATAACAGTCATTATTGACTCTGTTTAAACATTTTAATGTCAGAGATCAAATTACAGACAAAACAACCACTATAAAATCAATAAGGAAACAGGCTGATGGCATTGATCAACAATAACATTGATTACTCTCTTGATGGACGGTGAGCGGTAATTCTTTTCGATGAAAAAAAATCCGAGATCTTCACACGTTTATAAAATAACGTACGAACCTTGACAGTTATTAAATTGATTATAATACACCTTTCGGATCATTACTGTTATTACCTAAAATACCGCGCATATCCGTTTGGAATGGTCAAGTCATACAGCACTAAGTGCTAATGCATTTGAAACAAAAATAACTTGATTTAACAATGCTCATCAGGGTTTAGAGTCATGAAAACAATGTTATGTTTACCTAATTGACCATTAACGGATTGGTGCAACATTACCAATTAGGTAACACAATTGGTGCAATTGACAAGTTCAGATTTTTAGAATATAATATTCTATTGAAGAAGCTGAAAAATAGTTGCCCAATACTAAAATCCTTGGTTTACAATAAGTGTCATTCAAATGGCCGATCCACGCACACACTTACAGAAATTAAGTATCTTTGCTTATGTACTTAACCTTAGATTAAATTAAATGAATTCGTTTAATTTGTTATGCAAACATATTACTTTTTAAGGTATGCAAAACTTACAATAATACAACTATTATTTAATTAAGCTTTTATAGGGGTACATTGTTAATTTTTTAGAAAATTGTGGATATTAAACCATTTTTTGTATGTTTTAACTAACTTTTTTAATAAATTAGAATAAATAGTTTATTAATATTAGGGTCAAGTGGGGTAAATGTAAATAACTCGTTTGACAAAAAAACGCACGTTTTGACGTAATCTTATTGGTTCTGTAACGTCGCACAGTGGGTCATTGGGCACTAAGTGGTAATAATGACTTTTGCTATTGTGAGATATTGAAGGCTTCTGAACGACAGAAACTTACAATTTTCAAATGCTTTAAAAGCAGTCCAAAACCTTCAATGCTTTTTAAACTCCCCAGGAATCTTCCAAATGCTCCTGAAGATTCAAAAAAGATTTCAAAATACTACAGAAACTCCAAAATGCTTCTCAAGCAGTCGAAAACCTTCCAAAAGCTTTTAGAACTGTCTAGAAGCTCTCAAAACATTTCAAGAGAGTATAAAAGTTTCCGTATGCTTTTAGAGCTGTTTAAAGTATCCAAAAGTTTCTAGAACCGTCTTCAAGATTTCAAATCTTCTTCAACTAGTCTAGAAGCTCCCAAAAGATTTCAAAACAGTTTAAAGCTTTCAAAAAATTCTAGAACCATCTAAGAGTTTCCAAATGCCTCTAAAACATTCCAGAACCTTCAAAATCTTCTTTAAACTGGTCAAACCACCTTCCAAATGCTCCTTAAGTAGTTCAAAAAGATTTTGAAACTTTTCAAAACGGTCTTAAATCTTCCGTATGCTTCTAAAGCAGTTTTTATAAAATCGCATGTAAAAATACCTCAATTATTTATTTCTTTTTGGTATGTTTCTATTCTCCAGCAAATAGAAAGTAATTTGGTAGGTACTATGCGCATGTTGGGATTAGCTCTTATTATGAAAGTTACTGTCCTAAAAAATGGATTGCTATAGTGCTGTCCTATAAGCAAAAACATAATAAACCTTACTTAGCAGGTTTAAAAACCATTATTAGATACTTAACAGTAGAAAATGGAGCAATTGTCTCCATTTGCAGTCTTTACTTACTAAGGCCAAAAATGTAGTACCTGAAGCATACATGTCGTAAATGAGCAAACATCCTCTGAATTCAATGGTTTCCTCTGTTCTGGACAAGTTTTGTCTTCTTTTGTGCCGTTGATATACAGGGTGTCCCGCGAGGTAAGGGACAAAATTTCACTACGTGTTCTTTAGGTGAATTCGAGTCAAAAATGTTCTATGAACATGGGTCCGCAAATGCTTCCTTACCGAGATATGATTTTTTAAATTTAATAGTGATTTTGTACCAAAAACTACAATGGATCTCATCCACATTATTAAAAGGGCTAGACTATGCTTACAATGGGCACTTTGAACAATTATTATAAACAGTTATTTTCCAAGAGGTATTAATTTTTTTTGTAAAAAAATATTTTTGTGAGGTTATTGCACTTTTCAACACAATTAAACTATTAACACGTTAAGCGCCACAGTGGTTTCTTGTAAAACGTCGCTCTGGGCCAAGATGTTTTTTTGGTGGAATTTTATTTCTACTGACCATATTAATACATATTTGCAATGTTTTCTTTTTAACCTTTTGATTTGGTATAATTATTGCAAAAAAATATCTGCGGTCCTTAGGGACCGCAATGGCCCAGTAATATAAATTTCTTGTGCCGGGCCATAGCGGTCCGTATTTGCGGTCCAGACAAGTCGAAACAGGAAATTGTATCGGCGCTATATATACAGGAACGGCTGGCTGTGGAATGCAGTGCGCATGTGTGTCTCTAATTGATCACTTTTTGTGTAAGGGTGCATGCAAAATCATGTCGGATACTCTGCTTACATAGGACCGCATCATTCAAGTTATTATGGTTACTTATATGATTCAAATGTCGAACTGGTGTCAACTGAAATGAAATCCCAGTTATGCGCATCGCTTCGTCCAAGCCATTGCGAGCCCGTAACCACATCAAACAAACAGTAAATGCGGTCCCCTGGCCCCAAGAACAATACAAATTTAAAGAGCAACTGCGGTCCCTAGGGACTACACTGGCCCTGTGAAGAAGTAACCGATGAGGTCCCTAGGGACCGCTGTGGCGCTTAACGTGTTAAACTTAAAAAAATCATATCTTGGTAAGGAAGCATTTGCGGACCCATGTTCAAAGAACATTTTCGACTCGAATTTACCTAAAGAACACGTAGTGAAATTTTGTCCCTTACCTCGCGGGACACCCTGTATATAAATAAAAACGTTAAAACGAAAATGAATTGTATTTTAGCTGATTCTAGTTTGATAAATATAAGTATTTCAAGCAATCAATGTTACAAATTTAAGCTATTTCTCTTGAAGAGCAGCATCGGCCTAATATGTAATATATTGTAGACGACCCTGCCTTAATTATAATCTACAACCATAGTAATTTTGACAGTCAGTCAATATGACATTTGATCGCCGATATACGTTTTTGGCTGGTAATTGTGACGCGCCAGTCAAATATCGCTGAATAAAGAGTACTAACATAGACTGTATAACGTTAATGATCAAAATATGATGTTTTTATGATCTCGTCTCCACTCCTGTTTAATCTGTACTCAGAAACGATATTTAGAGAGGCACTGGATGGAGTCCAAGGCGGAATCAAGATCAATGGAACGCCAATAAACAATATCAGATACGCCGATGATACGGTTATAATAGCCAACGATGTACAAGAGCTGCAAAGCATCATAGATTCCGTAGTTTACTATATCGAGATGTTTGGAAGGGAAATACTTTCAAGGATTGAGCAAGCGAGAAAAATCTTCATAAGTATGAAATCATTTTTTACAAGACTAGACCTCAGTTTGGAACTCAGAACTCGAATGATCAGATGCTACGTCTTCTCTTTTCTACTCTATGGATGTGAAAGCTGGACACTAAATCCACAGACCGAAAAAATAATAGAAGCTTTCGAAATGTACGTGAATAGACGGATGCTGCCAATTTCATGGATCCAAAGGATCACCAACGATGAAGTACTCCAACGCGTTCACAAACAAAAAGAACTACCGAGCACCATCAAGGAAAGAAAATGCAATACCTGGGTCATGTGATGAGATGTGATAAGTACGAAATGTTACGCCTCATAATGGAAGGCAAAGTACAGGGGAAAAGATCAGTAGGAAGACGCCAGAACTCATGGCTAAAAGATTTAAGAAGATGGTTTGCAGAAATCCTTCGGCAGGAGAGGCGTGATAAGAAGAGGAATAAGTGACTTATGTCAGTGGACCAAAACGGATGTGGCGTCATTTGACAGTTTGACTTCCTGGTAAAGTGGTCACGTGATTGAGTGATGTCAATCCCTTTTAACACACAGACACGAAACATGTCACTCTCTTTGTCTGGACGTTTAAATAATCATATTATTTGCAGATTATTTCGAAAACGCACCAAAAGTGTTTTTATTGTTTGCACAGCTTATGTTAAATTATTATCAAAGTATTTTTACAATTTTCATTAAAAGTACTAATAATAACTGAGAAAATAAAGAGTTAAAAATATTATGACATCACATGTTGTTTTACCATTTAGCAACGTTGATATTTAATGTAAAATGTAACACAGTTTCCAAAAAAATATCACAACATCCTAACTATTGTTACATCTTTGATTTTGGTAACATTCCAAACACTTATGTCCGTTTCCCCAACATTGGCTAAGTTGAGTTTAAGGACAGTTTAAGATAAGTTTAGTTTAGACTGTATTATTTTGCACCTATTCTGTCAAATGTAATAAATAGTTTCTTCTATTCTGAATGTCAATAAAACCATATCTGTTTCTTTATTATCTTTGTTGCACTCACAAATTGATCAGAAACAATGTTGCCAAATATTAAAAAGTTTTTAATTGCACAAATATGCATTAATAATTTGTTCAAGTTTTGAGTTATATAGAGATGTTCCTGTATTATATATTTAAGACAAACATATAATAAATTCGATTATACGTGGTATAACATTCTCCATTAAAAATCTTAATTTAACACACCTTTAATGATTTTTTCTCGTTCGGTAATTTCCTCATTGCCTTCATCGCTTGTCCAACGAGTCTTGCAAACGGTAATTACCTCCTTAATCAAAAGGATGATCTTGTGTAGCGATTAAAGGATAAGTCTATGTATTTAACGTTGCAAAATCAGTAAAGTTTCTATTTTTTTCTTCAGCTTAATAATTTTAACCTTCATGTCGGTTACACCATAACAGTGACGTGGCCAGTCAAAAAAATGACCAAGTTCATTTACATTTCCTTTGTAAATTAATTAATGTTGTAGAAATTAATCGTCGATTAAATATTTCCTTAAAGCCCGGACGTTAATTGAAATAAAGCAATACTGAGATCGTGAGAAAATGTGTAGTAATAATGATTTTTACGCTATTTGGCCACTTATTAGGCAATGATAATAATAATACTAATAAATAATGACTGTATGTTTCTTGCCACCGATATATTATAAAAGTATTGCATAATGCATAAAACAGTTATTTCGATCAAGCTCTAATTACATGAGATAGCATATAAAAACGATGTTTATTGCACCTGATATGAAATCTGCTAGTCAGTCACTGAATATATAGATAAAAAAAATAATTGGGGCATATTAGAAAAGTTATTCTAATTCATGCAACAAACGTTAATAAATACCATATTTAAAGCAAATTGTAATATCACGAGATTGAACTTTTGTTTATAAAAAAATGCATTTATGTATATTAGTTAAATTAAAGCAGTAATTTAAAAACAAGTTAATAAAATAATTTGACCTGTACTGTACGGTTTTTAGCAATAGCGACTTATCTAATTATTACGTACACACAGTATGGTGTGCGGAATATTCTACTATTTACCACGCCAAATCGTCTTGAGACTCGTAAACAATAACAATATTACGAAAGCTCTGCAGATTTTACCTGCTTCAAGTACATCAGTAGGCAGTAGATGAATTTGGTTTTTGTGCTTAATTCGTGCCAGGGCTGGTAAATTACCAATTAGGATGTGCGTAATTAGAAACAACTAAAAGCGATTATAATTGTTATGTTGGTTATTCAACGGTTGCGTCAAAGCTTTGGTCAATGTTGAAGAATGCTGAATGCATCAAGAAGTTAAAATCACAAAGGTTGAAGAGGAATGCTAAATGTGTTTTTAATTCTTGTTATACACAATTATGTAAGAATTAACCTTGTCAGCTGTCAAAGTTTAAATATTATAATTTTTCTTGTGGAATAGCATGACCCAAGCATAGATATGACGTATATGAGAAGCGAAAACAAGTTTTCCCGTACTTAAACAATTTAATGTTAACCCGTTTTACAATCAACTAAAGAAAGTATTCGAATCTGCAATCCTCTCTCATGGCTAATATCTGAATGTTTTCCAGTTTACCCAAGTTTCTTAAGAAAGAGTTTTCTTAAGAAAGTATTTTGGGTGTATGATTATTTTTGTTAATTGTAATGTGCTCACATTTCCAAAAACGTTTATTTCCCTACATACAAGTATTTCCACAAACAATGTTAGATTTTCAAATTTTAATAAACCTTATTTTGTTTTTAATGTTTTTAGATCCTTTACCTGTGTTGTAGAAGGGGATTTTAAACCTCAAATTAGGAGTATTTTAGAAGAGGTAATGGCAAACATCATAAAATTAAAAAACAGAAAAGCTCCCAGGACAGACCTCATCCCAAACGAACTTCTGAAATATGCCGCACCTGAACTAGGAAAACATCTAAAAATCCTCTACAACAAAGTTTTAGAAACATCGGAAATACCTACGGAATAGCACAAAAGTATAACTATGCCTATATTCAAGAAAGGGCAGCAGACGCACCCAGACCACTACAGGGGCATAACGCTGCTGAACACAAGCAGGAAACTCTTTACTGGCATTTTGAAGGAAAGACTTGAAACACAAATAACAAACAGGGAAGAACAACAAGGCTTCAGACGAAACAGATCCACGACCGACGCCATATTCATTATCAAACAACTAAAAGAAAAATCAATCGAATTTAATACACCAGCATATGTCTGCTTCATCGATTTGTCTGCTTCAAGGCATTTGATCATAAATATACTGATAGCGAAAGAAACACCAGACACCATCGTAAGAGCAGTCCGCAGTCTCAATATGAACAACTAGTAAGTAAAGTAAAGCCAGGACACTTATGAGGAAGACTTACCTACACCAGAAGGCATCAGACAAGGTGATAGCCTTAGCCTATTTCTGTTCAATCTCTTGATGGACAGAATTATAGAGGAAGTATCATCACTAAATATGGGATACCGAATCGGACAGAATAAAAGAATCAACATGGTATGCTACGCCGATGATGCAACTATTCTCGCAGAAACGGAGGACGATCTACAGAGACAACTACACAAATTCTGCCAGGTCAGCCAAGCGATGAACATGACCATATCTATAGAAAAAACGAAAAGCATAACCTTTGCTAAAGATCCCGTAAGATGTAAGCTGGCAGTTTAGGACAAAATCATCGAGCAAGTTTCACAATTCAAATATCTGGGTATGGATTTGTCGAGTTATCACGACCCAGTGAAGGACCTAAGAAGCCAGATCAACAAAGCCACTGCCACGTCGGACTGCTTAAGGCAGCTAGATAATATGGGCAAACGAATACATGCGAAAGGATGGCAAGGTCAGAATCTAAGACTTCGAGTAGTGCTTCTTCGAAGAATGCTTCGAGTAGCCGAAATGAAAACGCTCAGGACTATAATGGGAAAAACAAGAATAGACCGAATTAGGAACACTGACATTAGGGAACAATGTGGGGTGCAAGACATCGTAAGATGGGGGAGACAAAGAAAAAGATATTGGTACGCTCACGTGAGAAGAATGGAAGAGAGAAGACTGCCACGTATCGCACTTGAAGGGAAACCAATAGGGAAAAGAGCACCCGGAAGACCACCTAAGAGATGGAAAGACAGCTGGCAGTCCACCTCCCAGGAACTGATCTATTTAAGTTCGATGCCACAAACTCAACTACTAAAAGCAAGAAATATATAAAAAGGACAAATCTACAAGGTTAGGTTGAAAATCTTGAAATTAATTAATACTATTTTGCACAAACTAGTTTGTTGCCTACAATTTGAAATACAACGATTTTATGGTTAAAATTTCGATTTTTTCACTCTCCAATAATAGGGTTCCATGAATCTATTGTGGCACACGGATAGTTAAAACATACAAAGTAGGTGTCACAAATAATTGGACTGACCACGTTTGTTTAACCGAAAGTGTTCCTTTCCTAGATTTTACGTTGATTAAACCCCGTAGTGCTGAAAGGCACCAGAATGGATGATAAAGACCTCAGAATTATACAAAACCTGTACTGGAACAGACAGCCACCATAAAAATCAACGCTGGAGATGAAACAACAGAGGCAGTTAACATTCTGCGGGGCGTACGACATGGGTGTATCCCCCCCCTGATATTCAGAAGAAATATTTAGAGAGGCTCTGGAAAACGATGATAATGGAATTCTTGTAAACGGTGAACTTCTGAATAATATCCCATATGTAGATGATACCGTCATATATGCAGATAGATAGAAGGTCTACAACAGCTAATGAACAAAGTAAATGAAGTAAGCGAAAGATATGGGCTAAAAATGAACATCAACAAAACGAAATTCATGAGTAAAGAAAAGAAATCATCATAAGAGAGAGAAACATCATAAGTAAAGAAAAGAAAGAATATTGCCAACTATTTATTAAAAATATACCAATAGAACGGGTATCCAAACTTGTCTACCTGGGAACCTTAATAAACGAACAGTGGGACCACTCACAAGAGATCAGATGTAGAATAGAAAAAGCAAAAGATGCCTTCATCAAAATGTCTAAGCTCTTCTAAAGCCATAACCTCAAATTAGATATCAAAGTAAAACTAAAACTAAAACTAAAACATATTGTACTATGGCATGGAATCTTGGACATTGACCGAAGCTACACAAAAGAAGCTCGAAACCTTCGAGATGTGGCTATACAGAAGGATCCTTAGAATATCATGGGTAGATAGAGTGGCCAACGAAACAATACTGGAAAGAATGGGAAAGGAAAAAGAGGTGATGAAAACGATTAAGAGAAGGAAACTGAAATATCTCGGACATGAGAAATGACAACAAATACAAACTCTTAAAATCCATCTTCCAAGGAAAAGTGTTTGGAAAGAGAGGGCCCGAAAGAAGAAGGATATCATGGCTCAAGAACCTAAGGACATGGTATTCAAAAACAACCACAGAACTGTTTAAAACAACAGTCATCATAATAGCCAGGAAGCACTAGAAGAATAAATCCCGTATGAAGAGTAGAATCGGTATTTTTATCAAACGATGGAGAGTTACACAGGATTGTGTGGAATTTGATGATTTGTCGTGCTTAAAATACCAAACTGACAGATAAATTTTGTTAATTGCATGCGCGAGATAAAGACATAAACCCCAAAAAAAGTCCAAAAATTTTGCTGCAATGTTGTCAAACTTGCAAAATTAATTTTGTGGCTACATACGAAGGCGTAGAAAGGCCACAGACGTTATTTTTCTTAATTTTCGACTTCAAACTCGGAAATTAACTAAATTCCGGCTTCAAACTGTGAATTTAGTTAAATTCTGACTTTGAACTCGGAATTTAGTTAAATTCCGACTTTAAACTCAGAATTTACATTGTCACATTGCAAAAGCTTTTCAAACCAAATTACCAAATTTTGTCAGTTAGGCAACATTGCAAACAGTCTTCGATCTAAATTAGGAGAGTTTGTTAATTTGGCAACATTGCAAGCAAACACACTTCAAAGAAATTAGTTGAACTTGTCAGTTTGGACAGATTGGAAACACTCTTCAAACCAAAATTGTAGAATTTGTCAGTTTGATAACATTGCATATACTCTTCAAACCAAATTAGTAAAATTAGTCAGTTTGGCAACATTGCAAACACTCTTTGATCTTAATTAGTAGATCTAAAAAAATAGTAGAATTTGTCAGTTTGACAACATTGCAACTAAATTCCGAGTTTGAAGTCGGAATTTAGTTAATTTCCTAGTTCGAAGTCTGAATTTAGTTAATTTCTGAGTTTGAAGTAAAAATTTAAGAAAAATAACGTCTGTGGCCCTTCTACGCCTTCGTAGCTACAACATTCTTAATTATTTCCATTTATTTGGGGACGTATGCATTTACGACTATATTCCTCATCCATTGAAACTAATAAACTATAATAATAATAAGCTTTTGGTAGCATTGCCCCCAAGTTTTCACCTACTAGATATTTTATTAGGTATTCTGTCTTTTTTTCGCGCATACAATTATCTATATTTCTCTGTCAGTTATACGGTTTTTCTATGACCAGTTTTAGTTTTACCACATCTGTATGCCTTTAAAATCCCTTTAAGTGATTCATTTTATTGACTGAACCTTGTAAAGTTGATAAACTTTTCAGTATGACTGGTCGTATGGGTAATTCAAATATAATTATACAGCGTTAATTTAAAAGTTAAAAACGACAACAATTTATTAGAATTAATAACGTCATTAAGGTTCACATTGGCTACAAATCAGTTCCTAACTTAATGGGATTTACGGTAAGTAATAATAAGTACTGTTTAATTAAAACTAAATCCTGACAGTACACTAAAACTTTTCTTTTCTCCATTTAACCAACTTTTTATCTCTTACCGTTTTCGAGATATTTTTCATTATACTTCTTTGAAAATGAAGGCACATAAACCAGAGTTAACCAATTAATAATGAACTGAAATCTACTTGACCATTTCTATGATTAGTTTAAAAATAGAGATGAAAATACAGGGTTTTCAACCAATTTTTAGGCTGTTGATTGATAAGCTGCCACTGTTCAAATAATTTAATCAGCTTACAGTTGGTAGAACTTTAAAAAAAAGTATATAACTTCAAAAAGATACTAGACACTAAATAGTGCAGATGATATTTGTGTAACGTGTTGTAAATATCGCAAAAACTGTTGATATAACGTAACGTAACATAGGCGTATGACCATTGGTTTATTGGTATTTAATTTTATTCATTTATCAAACTTTTAACAATCACTGATATAATTTACGACATAATCATATCTCGGCCGCTGTACGCAATGAAAAACAAAAAATCAATAAATCTATAAAAAAATCGTAATTATCGCACAATTTCGTTTCAGGATCTAGTCCGAATTGCGCAAACGGCCACCGATTAGATCTCCAAACAACAAATCGGTGAAGAACCCATTAAGTTTAGCCAACTGCACCGCCTCGGAGTACCAATTACCGTAATTTCCACTTCGGATGCAATTGGGGGGATGCACACGCACCCGAACATTATTAGAAAGGGGGGCCCCCGATCATCAAGGTTTGGGTTCCATCGCTATATAAAAGGCCGCCGAAGATCCGGATGGTCAAGTCAGTCACCTTTTGGGACTTAGACATGAAGGTACAATTTCAAATTTTACAATTTTTTTATTTATACCAGTTTAAGGGTTGTTTTCTTAATTTTGTGTGATTTTTCAGGTTTTTGTTTGTTTGTTGGTTGTGGCTGCTGCCGTCAGTCTTAGTGAAGGTAAGTTTAATTTTTTCTATTACTTCCTAATGGATTATACTAATTTTAAAAAAACTTTAACTCTAGTTTAACAGCATTCCTCAGAAACCAGTAGTCTTGAACAAAGAAGCTTTGATTGAAGTTTAGTGACCTTTAAAAAAAAAGTGTTTTAGTTGTGTGAGGACAGTTATCTAAACTTGTTTTCTGTAAACTGCTGTCATATTTTTTTAAAGTAAAAAAAATTGATTTTGGTGCTATTTAAGAATGTATACCTGGGATATTTAGATTTTGCTTTAACGAAAAAAAGTAACTTCACATCTTGAACACTCTGTATATTTGTCACAAAGCACTTCCTGACAATTTTGTTTCTACTTATTTTTAAGCAAGAAAATCCATCCTGATTTGGTTTGAATTTCTTATAAAATACACTGTCTAACAAACGTTTCTGTTGAACTTTACTAAGTACAATTAGCTGTAAATTTAAAATTGATTACTTTTCTATCTATCGTCAGATTTAACTTCTCTTGCTTTGCTTATTGGTTTTTATTTAATTTTTGTACTTAGTTTTATTTTATCAAAACCTTTTAAAAGTATTAAAACTAAAGATAAGAATGTTTGACAGTAAAAAAAGCATCTCAAAAACTGTCAGGCTATAAGAACTGATTCTGACTTAATAAGGCACTTTTTGGGTAGAAAATAGAAAATTACTTTTTTCAGAATGTGAAGGTTCTACTTCTCCAATTTAATTTTAAAATATCTTGTACTACAACTGCATTTAAAAAAATCACTGTAAAGTAAGTACTATTTATTACAAGTTCCGTTTAATTAAAATTTAATATGTGCAAAATATTTATCTGATTCTAATGTGTTGCATATTTTACTATTATAACTCTAAAGACTTTTGTGTAAAATAACGGTGATAATTAAGCCATAATACTTCTCATAGATAATAATTATGCAGAAATGTACTATGTTTTACTGTATAACTCTAATTTCTGCACAAAATTGAGTTTTAGTCTGAAAATTTCACAATGTCAATCAGCTACAACAACCATCAAAAATACATTAAATTTTGATAACATAAACCTTGTAATTTACAGCTGGATACCTAAGCGGAGGAGGTGGAGGAGGCTATGGAGGCGGCGGTGGAGGCTGGAAATCCGGCGGAGGTGGAGGCGGCTTCGGAGGCGGTAAGTCTACATTAATTTTAGTTATTTACAATTTTTTACACAAAAACCCACCTAAACTCGTCATTTATGTTTTACCTACAGGCGGCTGGAATATCGGAGGAGGAGGTTTAGGAGGTAAAGAGTTTTTGGTCTTTGGTTATCATTGGTTCCTGGGTTACATCGACCCTCAATTTGGTTGTCCTATTGCTTTAAGTCGTAGAATCATATAAATCCTCTAGCTGCGTCCTTTGATTAATTCAAATTAATCCCTGAGTCATTAATTAATAAGGTTCATTCAGTGGCAGACTCCTCAAACTAACTCAACATAACGTGTGAAATCATTCCATCCAGTAAATGAGTCCTATAATCTAAACATCATTAACTCTAACCTAACCTAACTAACCAAACCTAAAACCAATTGAATTTATTCCAGGTGGTGGAGGAGGCTGGAAATCCGGCGGAGGCGGTTTTGGAGGAGGTAAACACCCGTTAACATCACACCAAACGTGATTCAATGTAACTCCGTTATGAATTCTAAATTTTTTAGGTGGTGGAGGCTGGAAATCCGGCGGAGGAGGAGGAGGTGGGTACGGAGGCGGCGGCGGCGGCGGAGGTGGCGCCGTGAAAATTATCAAAATCATCGTGCCTAGCGGAGGCGGCGGTGGATACGGAGGCGGTGGCGGAGGCGGTTACGGAGGCGGCGGTGGTGGATGGAAATCCGGAGGAGGAGGCGGTGGTACGACTATTAACCTTTCTTGTATATAGAAAAGCTTAATTTAAACTGTAAATATGCTTTAAATGAGCATCTCTGTATATAATATTATTTTAGGTTGGTATCACTGTTTTGGAGTGTTAGTAATTGTTTTGTTGTTTAGGTTGGCAAAGTGGCGGAGGCGGTGGCGGATGGTGGTAAACCTTTCCTCCATGGCTTTTAAACCATCTTTGGAAGATCAAGGATATCAAAATTTGACGTTTTGGACCCACCCTAGAACACCAGGAGATTTGTCTTGTACATATTTTTGTAAATTTTGTATGATTTTGTAATATATCAAGTATTTTCTACTTAACAATTTTGTATTGTTTATTAAATTGCACCTAACGATATGTCCAATACACTAACGTTCAAGATTTGCAAGGAAAACTTAAATTTCAAAAAAATATGAAAAAAAAAACGATAGAACATTAAAAAATTAAAATTAGCATAATAAGCGACACAAATTAATTATTTGGAGTACTATAAAGCAATAACCGAGTTTAAGATAAGAAGAATTTAAGACTCTGAAACACATTTCAGCTGGTATAAACAATCCAAATAAAAACTACAAATACAAATTTAGGAATGTGACATTGAATTAGCTAAATAAAACTATTAGTCTATAAACTTTTTGGTATTAATTGTCAAAACAGAAAATTCAGAAAACCTTTTATTTGGTATTTAATAACTTACGAGTCCGGATTTCAAGAAATTTTGCTTTTTGTAAACAATAAAAGGACATCTAATGTGAACGATTTATGCAAAAACGCGTCATATGACAGGTTTTGTTGATGCTTTTTTGGCTTTTTTCTTCGTTTTGTGCTTATTTACTACTATTTTTGTATAGTTTAACTAGTTTCTTACAAAACGAGCTTTTCAAGTTTTTAAAAATAAACTAAACTAATAACTGCTTTGACAAAAAATTGCTATATTGAAGGCTTCTGAACGACAAAAACATAATGCAAAATGTATAAGTATCAATTTACAAATTTAAACTGACCAAAAAATTTCTTCTTCAAAAAAGAGGTCTAAAAAAATTTAAAAACATTCAAAAACACTATAAAACCTGTAAAATGCCTTGCAAAGCTTATAAAGCAGCCTAGAAGCTTTTAAAAGCTTTTAGAACAGTCTAAAAGCTTCCAAATGCTTTTTAATTTATCTAGAAACTCTCAAAAGCTTTCGTATGCTTCTAAAGCAGTTTAACAGCTTCCAAAAGTTTCTAAAACCGTCTACAAGGTTTCAAATGTCTTCAAAACAGTCCAGAACCTGCAAGGCTTTTAAACTGTCCAAACACCTTCCAAAAGTAGTCTAAAAAGGTTTTAATACACTACAGAAACTCCCAAATATGTCTAAAGCCTTCCAAATAATCTTTAACTAGTCTAGTAGCTCTAAAAAAATTTCAAGGCAGTCTAAAAGCTTCCGTATGCTTCTAAAGCAGTCGGAAGTCTTTCAAAACAGTCTAGAAGTATCCAAAATCATTTAGAACAGTATAAAAGATTCCAAATGCTTTTCAACTAGCCTAGAAGCTCTCAGAAGATATTAAAGCAGTTTAGAAGCTTCCAAAAAATGTTGTGTACCGTGTAAGAGATTCCAAATGCCTCTAAAGCATTCCAGAACCTTAAATATGCTGTTTAAACAGTCCAAAAACCTTCCAAATGCTCTCAAGTAGTTCAAAACACTTTTGAAAGTTTTCAAAACAGTCTAAATTCTTCCGTGCTTCAAAAGCATTTTGAAAAATAAATTTGCATCTCTGAACGAGTTTTGTGCTCTTTTAAAACGTTTTTATGTTTTTTTAAAGAAAATGATTTGGTTTTTAAGCGCTTTTTATCACGATTTTTGTGCTTTTTAAGGACTCTAGTTATAAGTTTTGCCGACATTTTTCCAGTAATTAAAAATGATTTAAAAAATGGCGCCAAAACACTGAACTATATTATTTGGAGCCATGTTTTCTTCTTATTTTAGTTAGTGTTTTTTGTATTTGGTTAGTGTGGGGTTTGGCACCTTTTTGAGTATTTAAAAATAAGAAGGTAAAATGCCGCCAAAACATATTAGTTATACGGTTTTGGCACCATTTTTTCAGTAATTAAAAAATATAAATGGCGCTACAACACTGGTTTATATTTTTAATACCATCCATTCTTCTCTTCTTCTTTCTTCTCCATTTGTTCAGTAAGTAATTAAAAAAAGGAGAAAAGATGGCGCCAAAACACTAAATTATATTTTAGACGCCGTTATTTCTGCTTAGGTTAGGTTAGTGTTTTTTGTTTGGTTACGTTCTGGGTTTTAGCCCAATTTTTTTCTTCTTAGTTTAGGTTTAGCTAGGTTTTCAGTTAAGTTTATACAGTTATAGTTTAAACCTTCAAAACAAATAATTTGTACTGTAAATACACTAGACAGATTGCCTTATAAATACTTTTTGAATCTTATTTACCACTTTTCTGTCGGTAACATTGAAGCTTTCACTCATTGTACCATTTTTCCCAGTCCCATTTTTTCTTCAGAATTTACAAATTATTCTATTACTACTAATCATTAATATGTCTCTTTTTCTATGCTGGGGGTGTTTATGCATGCCCTTGTGCTGTAAGAAGTTCCTACAAGCCAGCCACAACAATTCGAGACTCTTAAAACGTTTTTTGAAGAATACTGATTCTTTTAGTTTGTTCTAGTTGCATTTTCCAATAAAATTAACCAAAAAACACTACAACTTTTATATTAAATATGCTCCAGGTGATATATTCAACTTCTAGACACTTTCATATTAAAATTTTAGTTTGTTGAAAATTGTTTGCAACCAAAGTTGTGCTTTGAAAATGTGGTAGTTAGTGTAAGTTAAACCAATCTAAAGAGCACTGGAGTTTCATGGAAAATCCAATCAAATCAGATTTCCACAAATTTTAGTGTTTTTTTGTGATTGTCGCAGGAAAAAGCTCTTTTAATTAGCACTTCCGGTTATATCGGTGGTCAGATTTTTAACTTGAACCACATATTTTTTTTGGATATATCAATCAACAGCTTTTGTCGTGAGACACTCTGTATGTGCATCAGATAGTAAAGCTGGGGCGGTAAACACTTTTCTAGTAAGATTTTTATTTGTTGACTAAAAGTTCTACAATAGACTTTCTTATATCAGCAGAAGCACCACCTGCACTTTACCCGTAAAAACGATTTAAAGACGACATTAGAAATGTAGTTAAACAATGAGTTTGTGAAATGTTTGGCTTGGCTTTTAATAGCACTTTTTTGTGACAGTAATAAAGTCATGGAAACCAAATCAGCGATGATGATTGAAGCAGAGTGCAAGTCATTTAGATTAGCACACTTATCATTATTTGCACCGTCGTCTTTAAGCTGAGTTTAAATCAAGTTTAAAGTCGACAGTGCAAATGGCAGTAAAACACTGCGTCTGTCATACATTACGAAAGAAAAACCAGTTTGTTTCCTATTACATTTAAACCATTTAATAGAAAACGTGGGTATACGCAACAACCGTATTATAATTACAGCTAAACTTTAAAGCGTGTTCTATCATGTGATGGACTAAAAATGGTGATTTATAATGACCTTTTCCGAGATTCATCGTGTGGTTAAGTTACGTTCGTTACTAGATACCAACGAGTGCATTTGGCCGTCTCGATGTTCGTTGAACCACGAAATTTTCGTAACTTTTGATTTTATTTATTTCGAATGACCATCATTAGAAGAACGGCTTACTTTTTCTTCATCGAAGGCTACAATTATTACCTATCCGCTTTCATGATGAACGCGTACAATGTAGGTTAAGTAATCTGTTCAAATACAACAGGGAATCCCTTTATTATTTAGAAAAAGAGAAGAAGTTAATGTAATATATCTTTGCGTAATACTTCTGTTAGATTCAGCAAATTTAAACTATCACCATAAAGAAGAAAGGAATGATGGACAAGAATAGTGACATGCATACAGGGTGGCACTAAAATGTGCAAAAAAATGCTACCACAATGTATAAGGTTGTTTGGTAATTACTACACCATTTCCAAATGTAGTTCAGAAAAGGCCAAGTGAGATTCAGAAAAGGTCAAGCGTAATTCAGAATAAGAAACTGCAATTCAGAAAGCATCAAATGAAATTCAGAACATTCAAAGGCAATTCCATAAAATACATTATCTGTGGATAAAATTACAAAAGCTGAAACTCCAAGGCACTTTAATAAATTAATCTACTTTATAATACAATGAATGTTGTGAAAAAAATAACACAATTTCGGTTTCAACAACAACATCAGCAATATTTAAAATAGCCTCATGAAAAGTTGTAAAATGTTGAGCTGCTCTACCACAATCACCTCCTACAACAGATTCAATGGTCGCATTGATTGTTCGTTCCAGGTAAAGAAGACTTTGCTCACCTACTCCCGGAGAAATAACATCGGGAATTCTTAAGCTTGTTTTTACAAACGATTTTATTTTTGACCAAATTGTCTCGACCGGGTTTAGCATTGGAGCATCTGTTCCGTGAAACACACCCTCTAAAGTAGAGTGACAGGGTGCATTATCACATACTACCACAAGATCCTGCAGATGGTTTCCCATATCTTCCCATCTTTAAAACAGAGATTGCATCCAGGTAGAATTGATACTTTCTGAATTACAGTTGCCTATTCTGAATTACTCTTGACATTTTTTAAATTACAATTAACTATTCTAAATTACACTTGACTCTTTCTGAATTGCTGTTAGAAATGGTGTATTATGAGATTCATTTGGTATATTTAGAGTTAACGGAATTAGGTCAAATATGCGCTGTTTTGTTCAATAACTTGTTGCCATTTTGAACATAATTTTATTATGTCTCTCGATACAGATCGTGTGCGGTTTCTCCCTTCACGAAAAATAATTTCAAAACAGCGCAAACTTTAGCATTAGCAAACTCCATCTTTGAGTGACTGTCTCATGTGAACGAAACGTTAAAATTAAATGAATGAGGAGTGATTTTATAGCGAATTTAATCATATTTCAAACATGATACAGAATTGGTAAATGCAACTTTCTTTGCGCACCCCACCACACTTGAAACTCCCTCTACCGAGCGGCAAGTCATTATCAAAAAACCTTATTCTTGAGCCTTAAATATGTAATGATCTAACTTACTTTAGTCCAAAAGTGGATAGTGTAGTAGATACAGAGTCTAATTGTTAAAAAAATATTTCCAAAAAAACTAACACTAAAGTGCACTTTTGACAACCAGCATCTTCTCCATCAGCCACTTTTGAACTAAGATACAATTACGAATTAAGAGTGCAACATTGTGGTAGCATTTTTCCCGCACATTTTAGGGACACCCTGTATAGAAAAAAATCATATCAAACTACTATCTACATCGACTTTCATTTTTCTTAGAGGTGCCATATTAGATTTTGACATTTTTGAATAGAGAGTGAGAGCTTTAGAGCTTAGAGTAAACCTTTACAGCTTTTTTTCTGATTTCATTGGTATTGGAGGATTAGTGGATTTGCAATGGTATAGTTTGGTCAAAACCAAACCATATCACTGTTTTGCGGAAAAAACAAAAATTATGATTTTATTATTTATAAAGATTTTAATTGACACTTTGATACTGCAACTTTTTTCAGTCTCACCATCATTAACTCTGTGCTTGTTTTAAACACGATTCTATTTAGAGAGAGAAGAATATTTTAGATTTTACAAATATTATTTAAAAAGCTCATTTTTTGGTAGATTGATAACCTTCTACGGATAATTTAAAATGTATGTAGAGCAATTTTGTAAAATAAACTACTCGTCAAAAAGAATGGGACAGCAAAATTTTAGGTCTTTTTTGAGCGGCTGTTTCTTCAAATTGATTGACTCGATTTTAATAAATTTTTCTGAGGATTAAAAGGTATTTTCCTTCTCTTTCTGATGACATAAATAATCTTTTTCTAATTTTGGCATATAAAGTGACACTTTTCAAAACTGATTAGAGTGACGAAACGTTTTACTTTTCGTAACTAGTTACGAAAAGTATCACTTTATGTAACTGGTTATGAAAAGTTCATTTCATCACTCCCTGTTTTTATGCATTTCCGTAGAAACATATGAGCGACATCCATCATAACATGTCGTTGTCACAGTTTATACAAGGTGCTATGAAAGTGAATATTTGTGTTAAATCACTTTAAAAGATGGTTTTAACAGCTTTTTGGTCAAAATTAGAAAAAATTATGTATGCAACACGTTTCGAAAATGTCTTATTTTGTAACTCATTCAAATTGTAGGACCTCGCTGCGCTCGCCCTACAAACATTCATTCGTTACACAAAATCGAACTTTTCGTAACTGGTTACATAAATAGCTATTTAGAAAGTTGTCACGGATTCGAATATACAGGGTGTGACTAAGGTGTAGTAAAAAAATGAAAAAATCGGTCTAACGCCTTTTCTTTATCTTTATTCGATAATTTACCGAACACGAACATTTGTGGGTATTAATATCCACAAATAAAGGGAGGCAGAAATGTAACAAAAATACTTTTAATAAATGAACGTATTTATTAAAATGAATATAATTTTTTGACTATCTGATCAACGCTCCAGCCTCTAACTGACAGTCAATAATAACAATTACCAAACGGTTGCAGAACACGTTACTAAATCAAAGTCTGTCGTGCCGTGGAACTTTAGGTAAACAAGGTTGGCCCCAGGTGGTCAGGGAAAGGCATAGTGACCGCCAAAGGTACTCCCCCCCCCCAAGTGACTGGGCCATAGTCCAGCTCAACCTGCCTGGTCGCTGAAACGGACCTTCTTCTTCCGGGAGTAGATGCGTAGGGGTGCTGCTGAAGTTGAAGGTCTGCCTGAACCATCTTGAAACTGTTCTTGGACTGGACATCGCTCCATGAAGGCTGGCTTAAGCCGCTCCGTTGAGACTGTCACGGCTTCGCCGATCTTGAAAATCACGTCGGAAATACGTTCAAGAACTTCGTAGGGGCCTTCATATGGTGGTTGGAAAGGTTTCTTCACGGCATCAACTCTAAGAAAAACATGAGAACAAGTGAACAAAAGCGGCTTTCTTATGATGATGAGCGGCAGGAATTGAACGAATTAATTGCATCTGTTGTCTAAACTTTTCAAGAAAAGGTTGAGGATCAGGGAGCATATCGACATCTGTGAAGAACTCTCTAGGAAGTCGTAACGTAGTCCCATACACCATCTCCGCAGCTGTGCGTTTTAGATTCGAAACTGGTTCTGAGCCCTAAAAGAACGGTGGGCAAAACGTCAACCGATTCATTGTTACCTTCCCAGACTTGTTTTAAATTTTCAGAGACCTCTAGAACCATTTTGAATATGCCAATGACCTCTAAGTGCTACTGACAAATTTCTAAAAAGTGCCAAAAGGCATCTACAAGTATCATAAACTCTTCAAAAATTGTTTTAAATTGTCAAACACTTCTAGATTCATTAAGAAAGTGCCAGTGCTACTGACAACCCTCTAAAATGTGCCACAGGCTTCTAAAGTGTTGTAAATCTTGTATAAGAACTGTTTAAAATTGCCAGAGGCCTCTAGAGTCCTGTTGAAATGTACCAGAGGCATATACAAGTATTCTAAAGACCATTTTCACCGACATATTTAAAGGCACCCTAGGCTAACTATTCATTTGACTGTGACATTTTGCACATGAACTTTGATTGGTTGGTTATATACTATACAATTTATTGTATTCCCTGCCTTAAGTTAACTAACCTAAAACTATAATCATTTTGACAATCAATCAATATTACGCAACAGTCAGAAGTCGCTGAACAGACTATATTAAATTCAGACTAGTAAAATGACATTTGTAAATTGAGTAGATTATTGAAATTCGTATTTTTAAGTAAACTTTTGACAAATTAAATTGACATTTTTTTCAATCGATAGATTACTGAAACTAGACTTTTAAAATGAAAAAGTGCCGAGGGGAAATCTTCTGGTATATTCTCAAGAAAGTTAAATTACAATAAGTAAAAAAGACGTTGAAAGTACTATTGTCGTTGTAAATAAAATTAATTAATCTTTAACACTTGTTTATATGTTTAAAAATTAGATTACAATTAAAAAAGTGTGTGATTGTTCCTTAAAATTTGATTTTCTGTGTCTATCTTCAGAAATAGCCTCTTGGCATATTCTTCAACTACTACCTACGATACTTTGATTTAGCTCATCAACAATGAAAAGAGAATTTGTTTCCGGAAAATTTGCAAACCTGAAACATATCAAAAGTGGTAACGGTAAAGCCATTTATTTTCAGTTCTCTCATCAAATAAATGAAGAAAAAAAATCCCCGGATGTAACAGAAATTGTTGAAAGGAGTCTGCCATACTTACACAAAAATGTGTGGCACCCTGTACATTTTATATATTAATATAAGAAAAACACTCAAAATTCACAAATGTTAACCAAAAAGTCACTAATTTTCTAGAAAATTGTACTTTAAAATTTAAAATCCCAATTGAAGTTCATCAGTACCTACAATTTATTTAATCCGCGTTATGTAAGCGTAAGTAAATATTTATATCATTAAACCACAATCAAAAAATTTAAGATCCGGATTGAAATTAAAATTACTATTAATAACTCGCTCTCTAAAGCAGGTATTTAAAAAATTTAATTAAACTTTGACTTTTCATGTCTGCTGACGTCTTAACTTTTTAAGTGCCTTCATATTAGTATCAAAAACAAAACTTTTCCGCATCAAATCTCAGATCTATATTTTTAAGCTAAACGTTACAAAATGTTTCAGTTATGTTGGTATAGTACGTTCCAGGTTACAAGCAGTTAGCACTATAGCACAGGACCGGTTTCAGGATTGTTTAGAAACAATAAAATCTTTAAAAAAATTACTTTGTTTAATGTAAATTATCGGTCTCAAAAAATTTGAGTTTTAAATTTGCTATGTAAAGCTAAGTACTTTCAATCTTATTTTACCTTAAGTCAATTGTTTAAATCGTATTGAGATTGAACTACACACCTTAATAATGAAAACAATTTTGAAGTCTGGTAAATCACATCATAATTGACTCAATTTACCAATTTTTTTTACATTTACATTTGCCCTTGATTTTTAGTTTAACAGTTTTAAATTTGTTAATAATTGGCTTTTTTATTTGTTACTAATAAAGTAGTAAATTAGTTTTAAAAAGCAACAATTAACAACCGAGCTTCAAATGTTTTTTTAAATGACACTAGATGACAGAAGCTTTAACTGGTTTCAAAACCGACTTAAAAACGACTTGAAAATTAGCATGAAACCATAACAAATTTAAATTTTGGGCTATTTTTTTAAAACTCCTTTAATTTGCCTAGAAACGTAGTAAAAATATATTCAAACTACAGAGTGTTACAGAAAAATCGGTCAATCCGTTAGTTCCGTTAGACAGCACATAGAAACAGTAAAACATGTTATTACTTGTAATCTGATGCTATGTTAAGTTAATTTTTGTTAAGTTGTAATTTGACCAAACAAATTAATAGTTTTGTATTGTGGAACATACTTTACTTATAGTCACCTAACTGTTGTTTTCTTTCAATCACTTCAAACAAAAATGTTAAGGATTCTGATAACGCTGAGAGTATCTTATATAAAGATCCCCAGGAGTTCAAGTTCAGACACTTCAATTTTTAAAAAGCTTATATTGGCAGCCACCCAGTATGATTAAAAAAATTATTTTCGCTCTCGCCATTGGTTTGGCATCTTGTTGTAAGTATTTCGTAGAAAGTGCAAAACTGGACAACCCTATCTAGGTTTTTTCTAGATATTCTTCCGCAATATGCTGCTATACAAGACGTGTATGAACCAGTGCGTAAGTACGGCAACTGTGTAGCATAAACTGGTGATAATTGTGCGTGATTTCAGCTCAAGACTGTCCAAGATTTGACGGAGATGCGCCAACCTACTATCCAGCTGTAAACTGTTCCAAATTCTGGCAATGTTCCGATGGAACGCCTTATTTGTTCGACTGTCCAACCAGTTTGGAGTTTGATCCTAACAATTATGTATGTAGAGATCCGGAACTTGCTGGTTGTACTGGTGAAGGATGGTCGACTACCAGAGCTCCGGAAACGTCAACTCCTGAAAGCACTACTACTGCAAGTACAACAACGACCACAACAGAAGCGCCTACAACTACTGAAAAACCTACTACTACTGAGGCACCAACCACTACTGAAAAACCTACTACTACCGAGGAACCCACAACTACCACAGAAAAGCCCACAACTACTGAAGAACCTACTACTACCGAGGAACCCACAACTACTGAAGAACCTACTACTACCGAGGAACCCACAACTACTGAAGAACCTACAACTACTGTAAGGGGCGATAATGATGATGATGACGACGACGATGATGATGACGATGACGACGATGATGATGATGATGACGACGATGATGATGACGATGACGACGATGACGACGATGATGACGACGATGATGATGACGATGACGACGATGACGACGATGATGACGATAGCGACGACGACGACGACGACGACGATGATGATTAGAACATTTATTTTTAAGTGACATAAATGTAGTATTTATTAATAATAATTTATTATCCTAATATACAGGGTGATTCGAAAGTTGGTGCTTTCTTTCACCTGCGAATAGGGCTTCAAAAAATAAGTTTTTTTTTTCTTTGACGTTTTTTCGAAATATGAACAATAACGAAGATACAGGTGTCAAAGTTATCTCTGATATTTAATGACAGTAAGTTGGAATTGCACCAATGTTTGATTATGGAGAGGTCACCATCAATAGTGGCAGTCAATGAATCGGCGCTCTTGCCGCTCCAAAGAATGGTCGCGTCATCAGCGAAAACAGTGAATTGTCCGTTAATAGGGAGCGAAACAATATCATTGATGTATATCAAGAACAGGAAAGGTCCAAGAACAGAGCCCTGAGGGACACCCGAAGTTAACATTAACTCTCCAGAACCATGGCCCCCGATGAAGACCTCCTGGCTCCGGCCGGACATGAAAGACCGAAACCACAACAAGGAAGCGGCTCGGAAGCCATAATCTTCAAGCCTCCAAAGCAAGATCTGGTGGTCTACGCAGTCGAACGCCTTCGACAAGTCGCAAAATACCGCGGCCGAAATATCGCCGGAGTTCATGCGACCATACAGATCCTGAAGAAAAGAACAAAACATCAACACATCATCATTCGTGCCCATCGCTGGCCGGAAGCCAAACTGAGATGGGCTGAGAAGCTCATGACGCTCCAGAAACGACATCATCCGTCTCTGGACCAGCTTTTCCAGCACCTTAGACAGTGCCGGAAGCAGGACAATCGGTCGATAATTAGCCGGGCAGGAGCAGTCACCGGACCTGTAAAGAGGAATAACCTGACCCCTCTTAAGACATGATGGAAAAACTGTTTTAGAAAAGGATGCGCTGTTTGAATCGGCGAGAACAGATAAAACATTGTCAGGCAGCGCAGAAACAACCTTCAAAGAAATCCCATCAAATCCGGCTCAATTTGACAGTTTTTTTGACAGCCGGAAAAACTTGTTTCCAACATTTAGTACATCTAACCCAGAAATGATGTTTTATAATTTTTTTTTATTAAGAGAAAAGCTTTTTTCAAGCATTTAGTACACTTGAACCGAAAATATGTTTTTATCATTTAAAAAATGAAACAATTGATTATTAATCATTTGCAAGGTCAGTAAGTTGGATTAATACAATTGATTTCTAGTGAAAGTGTTATTTATTACTTATGTTATATAATAACTAAATTAAGGCTCGTGGTGTTCATGATCATTATGATCTTCGTGTTGTTCATGATCTTCATGGTCTTCATGGTCTTCATGATCTTCATCACCACCCTCATCATCACGATGATTCTCATCTCCACCATCATTTTCATGATCCTCGTCACCACCATCATCATGATGATCCTCATCACCACCATCATTACCAGGATCCTCATCACCACCATCATCATGATGATCCTCATCATCGTCCCCACCGTCTCCACCATCGTCATTGTCTGGACTAGTTGTAGGCACGGTTGTTGTAAGCCTTTCAGTAGTTGTAGATGCTGTAGTAGTGGTAAGAGTAGTTTCTTCAGTTGTTGTGGTAGGTGTTGTCACCTCTTCAGTTGTTGTAGTGGGTGTTGTCGCTTGTTCAGTTGTAGTGGTCGTAGGTGTTGTTGTTTCTTCAGTTGTTGTTGTAGTAGGTGTGGTATTTTCTTCAGTTGTGGTCGTCGTAGCTGTGGTTGTTTCTGCGGTTGTCGTTGTTTCTGTGATTGTCGTTGCCTCAGTGCTTGATGTCGTAAGTGTTGGTGTTGTAATTTCTTCAGTAGTCGTTGTTTCTCCAGTTGTTGTAGTAAGTGATTCGGTTGAAGTTGTGTCTGGTGCTGTAGTAGGTGTTGTCGTTTGTTCAGTTGTAGTGGTCGTAGGTGTTGTTGTTTCTTCAGTTGTTGTTTCTTCAGTTGTTGTTGTAGTAGGTGTGGTATTTTCTTCAGTTGTGGTCGTCGTAGATGTGGTTGTCGTTGTTTCTGTGATTGTCGTTGCCTCAGTGTTTGTTGTCGTAAGTATTGGTGTTGTAATTTCTTCAGTAGTCGCTGTTTCTCCAGTTGTTGTAGTAAGTGATTCTGTTGAAGTTGTGTCTGGTGCCTCGGTAGTCGACCATCCTCGACCAGTACAATCAGCAAGGGTTGGATCTACGCACACGTGATTGACAGGGTCAAATTCTAAAGTAGCAGGACAAGTGAACAAGTAAGGGGTTCCAGCGGAACATTCCCAAAATTGGCTACAGTTTACAGCTGCATAATAAGTTACATCTGCGCCATCTTCTTTTGGACAATCTTGAGCTAAAATTCGTTGAAATAGAAAGCAAAATCTAGAATACACTTGAAGAACACTTACGCACTGGTTCAGTCGTGTCTAGTAGAGCATCTTGCAGTATTACATCTACAAAATTATAAATATAAATACTCGCTTGGATAGACTCATGTTGAATACTTACATGAATGTGACAAACAAATAACCAAACCAAAAATTATACCTTTTTGCATCATAATAAATAAACCTACAAAACGTAATTTTTTAGATATCTAAGTGACCCCACTAGGACTTCATTGACACATACCGCTGTATATATAGGATAGTTTTAAAAGAATATTGCTATCAATGTTATCGAGTCTCGAGTGAGGGTAAAAGTGAAAAATATAACAGGTTTCATGAAACGTCACCATTATTCAGGATAATTTTCGAAAAAAACGCTATCGTATCATAGCCATCTGACAAAAGACACTTAGTTCATATTGATATGATAAAAGCTGATGAAAAGTATTATCATTGTGACGAAATAGCTGACTTGAACTAAAACAACTTGGCATCTTTAATGTGTAATGTTACTAATGCTTTATCTTTTACTGGTGCTCTTTCTTTTATGGAATTTGTTCTTTACCTTCACATACGAAGTTCACACTATTTTTATATTACTTCCTGAATGTTTTACAACCCTGGATTGCTATCACAAAGTTAGTCATCTTGATGGCTAGCACTAAAATCTCTACTTTCTTGAGTTTGTTTTTTTCAGAAACCTCTCGACAATTTATAAGTGAACACACGTGACTTTATATAAATTCAATTCGCGGTGAAATCTGCGTCGTTGCCACTATGTATGTTCACATCACTTCCTACTTACAATCACGCTTAATATTTGATTAATAGTGCGGGTTAGATATTGTTAAAAGGCGGCTTTTGATGGTCGCGGCAACCTCGAATAGGATCAGTACCTTGTTTTGTTTGTTCAGCAAAGATAATCTTTTTTGAGCAACTTGGTTAGCACTAATTTTACTGCTGACATGGTACTTTTTTCTAGTTCTCTACAATCGCAGAGGTTGGAGTCCACAGGGTAACCCCACTTATTTAGGACAGTTTTCACCGCTTACTGGTGCTAGTTCTTCATTTCTTCTTCTTCTTCAATTGCCTTATCCCTTTTGGACGTTGGCTATTAATATGGCGATTCGAACTCTTTCGTCCACTTTGTCCTGAAGGATAAGCGGCTGAAGGCAATATTTGTCATGTCTCCTCATCAGATGACCAAAGTATTCCAGTTTAATTTTATTTACCATAATTGTGACTTCTTGCTGTTTGCCGATTCTTCCGAGTACTTCTTCGTTTGTGACGTGATCCATACAGAATATTCGGAGAACACGCCGATATATCCACACTTCAAATGCTTCTACTCCGTATAGCAAGACTGTAAATATGTAGCATTTGATCTTGCCCTCTCAATCCTAGATTTGATTTCTATGGTCATGTCCCATTTACTATGAACAATTGTTCCTAAATATGTGTATTTTTCAACGTATTGGTATTCGTTGTTTGCTAATGCACATCCACTTTGTTTTTGAGATTCTTCTGTAATAAACTCTGAAGATCTTGACGGACTCCTTTTTTAATTTGAATGTCTTCCGATAATTCCCCAGCTACCTTTATCTTTGGAGATTGATCCCAAGTATAATAGACTTGTTTTAATTCTAATATCTTTAGAGTCTAGACCTGTAGTTTTAAGAAGTTCCACAAGTTTTCCGTGCTTTACGTTGGTGAAGCCTTTTCAAAATTCGATAAAACAGATCTTCATTTTTTGGTTTCATCCAATGTTGGTTTGAGGTCTACCTCCAAAGGTCCACTCTGGTTTTAGATTAGTAATCTTCTATCGATCTGAGGAAGCTTTGTCTTGATTTTAGTCCCTGGTGGGCCAGTTGGAGACTTCTTATTGTGAGTGGGTGGAATTCAGATACTGCTGCTTTGGATCGTTCTTTGAGTGCAGCTTTTTCTAGGGATGGCACAATCATCCGGTTATAATTCTGCTTGTCTCGTTGAAGGCGACATTATACTAAACCGGGCATGCAAACTTGCTGGTGAAGTGGCAAAGGGCGACTGCTGAGATTTTGAGAACCTTTGAGCTTGTCCGTGGCCCTAACAAGCTCTAATTGGCTTGGCCTTTAAGGCCCTGTCCAGCGTTACGCCCAGGTATTTAGGGTTAGGGTAGTGCTCCAATAGTACTCTCTTCCATTCGATCTGTTGCTCGTTCTTAAAATGGAAGGCACATATCGGCGTTTTTGTACGAATCCAGTTCTACTAGGGGTTACGAAATGATCACATTTTACTTACAGATTATTATTAAAAATGTATTGCATCGTTATCCTTGACAGGAGGATGGAATGGTTGACAAGGAAAAAGAAAACAAAATCTAGTCGCGTGTATGTTTGAGCTCTTACTAAATTTTCTTCATTTATTTATAAATTAATGTTAGTAAACTGTAAATGAAATCCTTGAATTGCTATTTGTTATGAATTAATCATCATCATCATCATCATCGTCATGATGATGATGATGATGTTTTTTGTCATCATCGTCATCGTCATCGTCATCGTCATCGTCATCGTCATCGTCATCGTCATCGTCATCGTCATCGTCATCGTCGTCGTCGTCGTCATCGTCATCGTCGTCGTCGTCGTCGTCATCGTCATCGTCATGATGATGATGATGATGTTTTTTGTCGTCGTCGTCGTCATCATCATCGTCATCGTCATCATTATCGTCATCGTCATCGTCATCGTCATCGTCATCGTCATCATCATCATCATCATCATCATCATCATCATCATCATCATCATCATCGTTATTACCTTGAGTAGTCGTAGTCACGGTTGTTGTCGGTTGTTTTGTAGTTGTAGCTTTAGTAGTAGTAGTCGTAGTAGAAGGTTCTGTAGTAGTTGCTTCTGTTGTAGTAGAACGTGTTATTTGTTCAGTTGTTGTAGTAGGTGTCGTTGTTGCTTCAGTTGTAGTTGTAGTAGGTGTTGTTGTTGCTACAGTCGTTGTTGTAGTAGGTGTAGTTGTTTCTTCGGTTGTAGTTGTAGTAGGTGTTGTAGTTGTTTCAGTCGTTGTCGGTTCAGTTGTTGTAGTAGGTGTTGTTGTTGCTACAGGCGTTGTTGTAGTAGGTGTAGTTGTTTCTTCGGTTGTAGTTCTTTCAGTCGTTGTCGGTTCAGTTGTTGTTGTTGTTTCAGTTGTTATCGTAGTTTGTTCTGTTGTTGTTGTAGTGGTTGTTTCAGTCGTTGGAATAGACGTTGTAGACGGTGAAGTAGTAGTAGTAATGGTAGAGATATCTGGTGCGTTGGTAGTAGACCATCCTTGACCAGTACATCCAGCAACTGTTGGGTCTATGCACACGTCATTGACAGGGTCAAACTCTAAAGTAGCAGGACAACTGAACAGATAAGGCGTTCCATCCGAACATTCCCAGAATTTAGTGCAGTCTACAGCCGCAAAATAGACTGAATCGTCTCCATCAACTTTTGGACAATTTTGAGCTGAAATTAGTTCGAATTAACCTCAAACTCTATGTAACAGCGATGTTGCAACACTTACGCACTGGTTCATACGTATCTAGTAATGCATAATGTGGTACCACATCTGAAACACTAAAATGTTTTTACAGTGGAACACAGATTTAAGATAAAACTTACAAGAATGTGTTAAACCAATAATACAACTAATAAATACAATTATTTTCATCGTAATGGAAAGTTTCTAAATTAAGTAGTTAAAAAATGTAATTGGCCACATCACGAAGCTTGAATAAACTTATATATAGAGTGGTCCCGAAAAAAAAAAATGCTATCGCTGTTATCTGAATCAATAACGACGTTTCAAGTGATGAGCAATAACAATTATTCGACTAATAACAAATGTAATACGTTAAGTTTAAATATGTAATGTATGATTCTTTAAAGCCGGTACTTTCACCTCCGGATAAATTTATTCTTAGGATAATTTCTATAGTAATTGACCAATAGTAGCGTCTGATGTCTAAAACTACACGTTATGAGGTGGTTATACACGGCCGTTATAAGGCCGAGGATCTCTTATGGTTCCTTGGTCTGGTGGCCGGCGGTGTAGAAGGAAACTGGCGGGTTTGCAAAGACTAGCCTGTCTGGCAATAACCGGCGCAATGAGGACGACACCGAGTCTCACATTAAACGTCCTTCTAGGCCTTCCTGAGTTACCTCTGTGGATACGTAGGGAGGCCGCTGCGGCGCTGCAGAGGATGGAATGCGGCTCTACAAGGCGTGACAACCACCTGCGTCAAGGACATACAAGTATAGCGGCCGCCATGAATTGGGATATTCAAATCCTGGGGGCAACGGTGGTCGCACATAAGACTTAGGTTCGAAAGGAAGTTTAAGGTAGAAATCCCAACCAGGAAAAGTTGAGATGGAAGGTCAGTGACTTCTCGAGAAGAGGTGCAAAGCTGGTACACCGACGGCTCAAAGTCTCCCAATACGGGATGGTCCGGGACGGGAGTGTACCGACAAGACACCAACAAGGGGGCATATTTTTCGCTGGGGGAGCGGACGACCATCTTTCAGGCGGGATTGTTTGCAGTTACAGAAGGAGAGGGAGTGATCGAGATCTACCCCGACAGTCAGGCTGTCCTAAAGGCACTTTGTAGTGCCAGGATGGGCAACAGACTGATTCAGGAATGCTGGGATGCCCTGACCAAAGTGGCAGAGCAGAAGCAGGTAAACCTAGTGTGGATTCCCGCACATATGGGGTTTGCGGGAAACGAGCGGGCCGATGCACTGGCCCGGATCGGGTCTTCTGAGACTCCAATAACTGCCGAACCTCACATAGGATTAAGCCACAGACAGGTAGCAAGCGCACTAAGTGACTGGGCGCTTGAAGGTATTACAGAGATGTGGAGAAAGGCGGAAGAGTGCAGACAAGCCAAGGAATTGATTGAAATCCCAAGCGACGCCAAGGCAAAATCCAAATGGTTGATGTCAAGAAGTCTTAAAAACAGTGGTTGAAAAACATCAGGTTTAAACTGAAAAACGAATGATGATGGAAAAAATACAATGTTGCCATGGCAACTTGCCAAGCCAACAAATTCTGTCAATTTGCTCCAAAATTTCGCCATACTGACAAATTCTACCAAACTGCTTCCAAATGTGTTGACAAAATGTTGCCAAACTGCCAAATTCTACTAATTTGGTTTAAGATGTTGTCAAAAGAAGACTCTATACAACATTTTATATTAGGCACACAATTTGTAGATTGACGACCCTGTAGGTATGTCATAAAACATTGTTGGATAATAGCATCAGATAATAGTTTGACAGCGAAGCCCAATTAAATCCCAAACAAACTTTTAAGCACATTTTTTATTTTTAAATGGAAACCTGCTTTGTTTATTGTAATTTTTTCAATTGTTAAATATTATTGTTAGGCATTTTTCGAAGTAGTAATTAAGTAATTTATCATGCCTGAAGAAAGATAATACTTTTAATAATCGACCTGTTCGTTGAACCACTTTGTATATTTTAATCATAGGTTATATCCCGAGACGTTCAAGTTTTATCGGGTAAACTGTGCATAGGTGATTTTTTGCAAAATTTTGCAAAAAACCTACCAATGCACATTTTACGTGATTATTTCCTTCCTATCAATTTTGACCAATCGCTATCAAGAATTAGTATAACAAATGTAAATTTTAAGTGGAAAAATTACTTGTCAACAACTGTCAACTTAGCTGTCAGCAGTTTTTCCGGAAAAAAATTCGAAAAAATTTCACACTTCTCACAGCAACATAAAGAATAGTGTTACCCTTTCTAGCTTGAAAGTTATTGTTCTTATTAATTATTGTTTTAATTAAAATAAAATGTTTATTTAACTCAGGAAATAATCTTACCAAATATTACTGTTACCACAGATAAAACGTGGACGCCGAGAGGTATATGTCAAGATTATTTCCTGAAAACTCACATTTTAGTTTATTAACAAGAAAACACCTTAGTTAGAACACAAATACTAAACTAAACGTGATGAAATTAATAATAATATTGAACTCACCCCAGCAGACGACAGATTTTCGTTCAGCCATGTATATTTTTGTTTACATTTCAGATTGACAATCAGACATCATAATATTTTAATTTATGTAATTTTTTAATGGAAACTACGTTATAGTGATTTATTAATTGTTAATATTGAAGAAAATAGCTTAAATTTTATATGTGTCTAAATCCCGTTTCGTTTAATATCAAATGTTCTTCAAAAAAACGTATTCGAAAAAGGTAGGAGGTTTTTATTCGGGGGCAATACCACAAGAGCTCAGATTTAGCCGGATAATTTTTGTGCTTGTCTTAGAACACTTTCTTTTTGGTGTAACTGCACGAGACCTGTCGTAACTAAATCACGAGAGCGCAGCTCGAGTGATTTTGGCAAACAGGTCGAGTTTTGTACCATAAAGAAAGTATGAGAAGACAAGCGGAAAAATTATCCTGTTCAAAATCTGAGCTCGAATGGTATTTGATAAGACAATTCCATGAATAATCAATAATATAATTAGACTGCGACTTTCTTGTACTGGCAGAAATACATTTTTCTGGTTCTTTTGATTTTCTGCAGTAGAACTCTAACGGAAGCGAGCCATAACCAAAACAATACGAACAAACATCAAAATTGACAGTGCCAGCAAAAATCTCAAGGTGAGACATTGCAACAATAGAAGTGTAGTAAAAATCCGTGGAAACGATGAAATCAACAGCAAAATTTATCCGATTTTTTTATCCGCTAGCAAACTCTCTTCCTTCCTTATTAGCCGATAGCAAACCGTGTTTTGATGACGTATATACCTATGGCATTTTTTGTACATGAGTGGAATTGTCAGTGTAAAATTTTAGCAACTAGGGATTTATTCAGTATATAACGGCTCTGATTGGTCGAACTAGAAAGGTTCATTGAATTTTATTGGCTGCTAGTACAATGAGGGAAATAATCACTGTTAAATTTTAGCAGCCAGGGATTTAATCAGTATAAAACGGTTTCCATTGGTGGAACTAGAAAGATTCTCCGAATTTGATTGGCTGCTGGTACAATGAAGGAAATAATCAAAATTAAATAAAACACACATTTTTTTTATTTTTTTAAACTATCTTTATTGTCATTTTTGATAACATGATAATTTAGTCCGTATTGCATGTGAGCGTTTTTTTTAGCAATTTTTTTGTAGAACTCGTTAATATCCAAAACATCGTCTACCGCAACTGAAGATTGAAATTTTTTATGCTTCTTCTTCGAATATTTTCTGCCGGAACTACTCGAGCTGCTGGATGTACTTGATTCACTTGAATCACTTGACTTACTAGAATCGCTTGAATCACTAGAATCACTCGAGTCACTATTAGAGTCACTCGAATCATCATCATCTGTAGTAGTTGTAGTCACGGTTGTCGAAGGTTCTTCAGTTGTAATGGGTTTTTTTGTAGTAGTTTTAGGTTTCGTTGTAGAACTTGGAAGAGTAGTGGTTGGAGTGAGTGTCGCTGAAGTTTGTTGAGTTGTAGTGGTTGAAACAGAAATTGTAGAACGCAGTAAAGTGGTACTTATAGAATTGGAAGATGTTTCCAGTTTGTTGTTAAATCGCAATTCTTGACCACATCCAGCTAGGATTGGATCTACGCACAAGCTGTTGACAGCGTCGAATTCCAAGGAAGTCGGACAGCTAAAGAGATATGAAGTTCCATGGGAGCACTTCCAAAATTTTGTACAATCTATTCCTGAATAGTAGATTGGATCTTCTCCTTCAATACTTGGACACTTGTGAACTAGAATTAGTGTTATCAATATTTTTTGGTATCAGGATTTAAACCACGTCTGTGATATCCAAAAATAGACCTAATTTGTCGAATAAGCTATTTTAGGAAAATGTCTAAAAATATTATTCTACAGATACTACTAACATTCGCAAAAATGTTGATCCTAAATAGTAGACTTTATCAAAATTTGACAGAGACGAGATACAGAAAAAATATTAAAACAAGCATTTTTTTCTGAAGAATTTTTTGAAAAAATAACAAATCATAAGTTTTAGTTATTCAGTTATTAGTTATTACGCAATTTTGGGATACGTAGTAGAGTAATGAACTATCTTGAAATAAAATTGACACGTGTGTCATCTTGATGGTTTATTAAAAGTATTTAGAAAACTGCTTAATACTTAATTTTTTTATTAAGAATATTGTTTAGTTTTTGCTCTATTTCAATTTGGTTTGAAAGTATATGGCTCACTAAAACGTAAAAATGGGATTTTTCGATCCTAAATATCTCGTGAACAGTTGAAGAATTAGATAAAAGTAATCAAATATGTAACAGCTTTGAGTATAAGGTCTCTTGTCCTTGTGTTGATATCTATACTGCAAAATTAAAAATATTATAGGAATAGTTTGGATCCTACCTAAAAACTGCAAGTTTTAATAAAAATATTATATACTATCACCGAGAATCACCCTGTATAATTTAGTATTTTATAGAGCCTCCTGTATTACTATTCTTTATTTTCCTCAATTTGGGAACTTTGGACACTTTTAAAGTACGTTGAGATGCCACCTTCTCTTCTCCTCAATCTTGCATTATTGCGAATTATTTCTAGGTATTTGCAAAATTCTAAAAATAATTCAAATAAAAGAGAAAAAAAAAGTAGGGTACTAAAAAAATCTGAATTTTCGTATATAAAATAAATATTTGAATGCAATACTATATTTAATATTTTTACACGCTTAAAACTACAGGAAATGGCTAATTTTTAATTTATTTTAAACAGGGTTAAACTAAACTAATAAAAAAATGTAATTAAAACAGATTTGTTTTTTTGTGATAAAACATCCGGTACTTAATTTTTCGTTAAAATATATTTTTTTAAATTTAATAAATACTTTTTACTGTAAGTTTAATAAAACTGAATTTTATGCAGATTCTAAAAATAAAAATGTGCATCTTTTGTATGTCTGATTTCTTCTCTCAAAATGCAAAAAAAAATGGCCATTTTTAAATAAAAAAAAAATTCAATCAAGTGAATTTGTTTCTAAAGTTTTTTATTAGATTATTTCTGGACAAGAAGACGTGGTTAAAGTCCTTTTGCAAAAAAAAATCGAACATTCTGTATACAATATTTTAATTACAACTTACGCACTGGTCTATAAGGTTCTAGAGGAGCATCTGGGAAAAACACATCTAAAACAAAACACTCAAATAAATAACAAATCACTTGCACAATTTAAAAACTAAAACTTACAAGCTCTTGTTAAACCGATAACAAACGCAATTATTACAGTTTTTTGCATCATAACAGTATCTAATTGATCAACAATCTAAATAACCCTACCCAGATAGCAAAGGAACGTATTTATACTGGGTTGGGAAAAAAATGACCACTGCTGTTATGTGAATCAATATTCAAGCCTTAAGGGATTGAAAAACTGTTCGACAAATGACAAGAAAAAATTTTACAAATAGTTTTATGCACAAATGATGGAGAACTGTATAAATGCAAAAAGCGTACATTTTTACTTCTAGTTTAAAAAAATGTGAAGAAATATTTTAGAAAATACAAGGCATAATTGAAAAACGCATTTTTCTTAAATTGACATGCAGTAAAAAATGTTTTTTGATTTGGTTATACAGCTTTCTTTCTATTTTCCTGATTTATCTTGTCTTCTTACACCGTTGACGATCATACTAGTCTATCTAACAGATTTTCATCCATGTCTACCCGGACCTGTTTGTCTTTCTATTTTCCCTTTAGTTATGATTGGTAGAATACTGTAATAATCGCTTCTTATTATGTGTAAAACAACTTTCTTTTGTTTGGCCGTCCTGATTATCCCTGCTTTTCCGTACGGTTTAAGACCTCTATATTGATTGATTGTCCAACGAATTTTCCATATCCTGCGGTATTTCAATGGCGTCCACTCTTCTTTGGGTTGTTTCTGGGCAACAAAGACTATTCTATTTCTATTCTACAGTAATCTCTAAATTCGAGTTCCTTCATATTCATCATTGCCCAATTTATATGGCATTGCTATTCTTCCTCGTTGCTGCCCATGAACACTGTATCGTCCGCGTAAATATTATTTACTCATTCGCCATTGATAATTATATCATCTGATGATACAAGATCTGAATTTTCTATATTAATAGACCCTAGGGCTGACAGAAGTTTTTCATGATTATCACAGGGTTGAACGCTCTAGTAAAGGCTATGAAAAATATCTATATTCCTGCATAATTCTTTTCAATAGAGATTGTACAGAAAACAGAGCTTTTAATGTTTTTTAAATCCAAATTCTCGCAGTTTTTGGTATTAGAACCAAAATAGTTGTCATCTAGTCCTGCAATATATTCCTGTGTAATTACAATCTTTGTTGGTGTATCATCTTTTCTATTTGCTCTCCTATTCTTCAGCTGCTTTGTTGCATGCAAAATTTTCTTCTACATATATGATCATACACATATACTGTTCTCTGTTGTCTACTCGTTGATATTCTCCACAAATTTCGTCTACGTATTCTTTCCATCTTTGCCACCAATTTCTCTTATTGGCTCTTCATTTGTGTCTTCTATGATTTTATGAACTGGTGTTTTTTCGTTCCTGCTACTATTTTTCTAGTTTTCTCTTTGCTCTTGTATGTATCCCAAAACGTCCCTTTTAGTATCTTCACTTCTTTTATCAAATTTGTTGCTTTTCCGGTCTTATAAAGGGACCTTACCACACGAAATTCGAATTTGTAGTTAAATATAATTCTTACTTTAGGTTAGACACTTTTTCGAAGATTTCAGTGGCATGCATGTTTAAATCGAGGTTTAAAGTATTAAATACAATTCATGATTATTTATTAGGTATTTTTCTTGGTAATGTCTTTATATCTGCGTACAAGACTACATTTTTTTATTTTTATAATTATTATAATAATTGTATTGATTGACTGTTTTTTTCCACCTTAATTAGTTAAGTTATTGAAAATTAAACTATTATATAAATAACTAATTAAGTGAACATATTGTACGCTTAGTCCTTGGGTGGCTATTGTAGTGTTATTCAATGTGATAAAAATCATTTTACTTCAACTTCTATTATGTATATTCTTGAATATTTAACGATAATAAAATGAAAGTACCGCAGTCTACTACGTGTTGTGGAAAATAGGGAATAAAATAGAATACTAGGTGGAGTAATTTGCGCAGGTAATGAGATATTATGAAAAAAAGTAACGTGATAAAAATTTAATGGAATTTCACGGCGAGATATGCATGCATATTAATTATTGATTTGAACCATATCGATAGTTTCTGCACTAAATGCACGGTATTATGTGCAATACAGGTTAGTCAAATAATTGATTAATACAGAAACAAATATACACTTGTATCGAATGTTGTTAATTTTAAATGAAAATACAAGATAGAAGAAGAAGATATTGTTCAGGGAGACCTATTTCAGAAACGTGTATTTTATGTATACAAGTCTCCAACTTGGAATAAATTCAGTAAATTAAGACATGGGATTTGTTTAAAAATATGCTCAAACCTTTTTATTTCAAATTTCAAAGTTAAACCAAAAAACGTTTTAAAAATTTCGATTTTCCTAGTACTTACCGAAAAAACATTTTCATTGCCACTTTTTATCAGCTATACGATGTCGGTTTCATATTTGACGCCCGACGTTTCGTCTGTCGGCAGTCATCATCAATTTTCTTTTTTCTTATGGGCGACATTAAACTACCCTGTAGAGTGTCACAACAACAATGTAATATTATTAAATGGAACACTTTTTTATATTCTATTGGATTTCGCATAGATCTTAGAGAGCTTTTACTAAGAGAGTGGTATTTTTAGACTTTGAGATAGGTTAGTTAGTTGACTCTTTCCACTGGTATTGTCACAGTCTGAACCAAACTTAACTTAATCTAAGCATAAGTAGTAACTGGGGGTGAAACCTTTTACCTAGGATAAGGTTAAACTTAATAAAATCATAACAAACGTTTTGTTTGGACTGAATCCTCATCATTTTTCATTAATCAATAATTCCGCAATTTCAAACGAGGAATTTAAAAAAATCAAAGTAATTTGAACTAAATATATTTTTCATAATTATTATGAAAGAACACGCACTACTATATTATATCTTTAATGTCAGCAGCTCGTAAATTGTTTTTTTTTTTCCAAAATACATGTTTGTATTACTACTTGCTAACCTGAGAATTGTTTTGTGCGATTTTTTGGTAGAACTCGTCAATGTTCAAAACATCTTCGACAGCAACCGTGGAATTAACTTTCTTAAGTTTACTGTTAGAATCGCTACTACTCGAACAGCTGGAACTGCTCGAACTACTTGAGCTGCTTGAACTACTGGAACCGCTTGAACTGCTCGAACTACTTGAGCTGCTTGAACTACTGGAACCGCTTGAACTGCTCGAACTACTTGAGCTGCTTGAACTACTAGAACTGCTCGAACCACTTGAGCTGCTTGAACTACTGGAACTGCTTGAACTGCTCGAACTGCAAGAAGTACTGGAGTTGCTAGAATCACTCGAGTCACTAGAGTCGCTCGAATCACTGGAGTCGCTTGAGCCATCACCACCATCATCATCGTTATCTTCTGGAATAGTTGTAGTTAGTGTCGTTGTAGGTTCTTCAGTAGTGGTAAGTTTTTCAGTAGTTGTAGTTTTTGTAGTAGTAGTGGTTGGAGTAGGTGTTGCCGATGTTTGTTCAGTTGTACTAGTCCTCGAGGTAGTTGTGGTAGATCGTGAAGTAGTACTTGTTGTAGATGATGTACTTGGTCTACTGGTAGTGGACCATCCTTGACCAGTACATCCAGCAACTGTTGGATCTATGCACACGTGATTGACAGGGTCAAACTCTAAAGTAGCTGGACAGCTGAACAAATAAGGTGCTCCATTGGAACATTGCCAGAATTTAGTGCAGTCTATGGCTGCATAGTAGGTTGAGTCTTCTCCATCAACACTTGGACAATTTTGAGCTAAAATCAGCAATAATTAACCTCAAACGTAACAGGAATCTTGCAGCACTTACGCACTGGTTCATCTGTGTCTAGTAAAGCATTCTGTGGTATCACGTCTGGAAAAGTAAAGCTTTACAACCAAATTGAAATATTTTAGATCATAAAACTTACATGAATGTGACAACCCAATGACAAAAGTTAAAATTATTATTTGTTGTATCATTATGGAGCTGTAAAGTTTCAATTGTTCAAAAACCTAAATAACCCCAATTAGATCACATAGGGACGTATTTATACATAAAGTTTAGAAAAAAAAGTGCTATCGTTGATGTTATCAAAAACAATATTCACCTTTTAAGTGATGCGAAAATAACAATTATTCTACTAATAGAATTTATTATAAAACTACAAAAATTGCTGTTACAAACATAGTACGTGTTCTATTAGTCTTTATCTGAAACAATTATTGAAAGACATCCTAATTTTTTATTAACTTTCTAACACTGTTCAGAAATTAATTTTGTATTATAGTACTAGAACAGAGACGTCAACAAATCAATTAGAAAGTCAACTGTCAAGTACCTAATTTGAAATGCGCCATTACTTATTGTTGGTACAGCAAAATGGAAAAATACTAACCGGATCTAAAGCCTAGTGTAATAATTATTATCTTTTAGAGTGTTTATTAGTAGTAGAAAAGGTATTTTTAACTTATTTTCGTTTCGGGATTAAATATATTGTTTTAATAGGTTCAGTAGACTGAATAATAATAAAAATATATTAATAATAATTTGACAATCTAACATCAATTTCGTTTTCTTTACTTAAAAATGTGTGGTCGAGACACACTAGTAGAAGTAATGATGATAAAATAATAAAATGTAAGGTAATATACAAAGTTCAAGTTGTTTTTATTAGATAAATCAAAAATCAAATTAAATTGACTGTACGTCACAAATTGCAAAAGTTGTAGGTATTATACTTTTGTAGAAAATCACTAATTTATTCAATTCATTTTGAACAGTTTGAAGTGTCACTTTATATGTCACAGATAAAACTGATGTTTACTTGAACAATGAATTCGATTGATTTTAGTTAATGCCATCCAGCTGTGTGAGAATTATGTGAGAATTTTAGGTTATAAAATTATCCCTCAAAATAACATTTAAGATTGTATTAAGTACTTATATTAGAGATATTAATAGTAGATATCATAGATCATTAAATTAACGTTAATGTACAAGATAAGATAAAAATGATATGCTAGTCTTTTTTTTACAACAAAGTACGAAAATTATAAATTTTGTATTATTAGTCTTTATAATTGTATTTTATTAGTATTTACAGGATGATTTGATTTTTGTAAATTTACCGGAAAATTACTTCATGCTTAAATGAAAATTTTTCTTGATAGGTAAAACAACTGTCAAACTTATCATGCATTCTAATGAAATAATTTAAGACATCTAATCGTCATTTGCTTCGTCGTACTTTAAGCACAGCTTAAGTTAAGTGTGGTTTAGAGTGTGACTTTTTTCACCTGTACTGTCACAGTCTGACCCACACTTAAATTAAGCTCGGCTAAAACGACGGTACAAACGGTGGTAAATGATTAAGAGTACATTAAACTTTATTTGAATTGATATTGGATTGTTGTACAATTAAGTTTTTCCAATTTTTTCCAGAAAATTACCGGAAACTTTCTGAAAAATATTGTATACCTAACCTCAACACTTCAAAATAATATGGATTTTTAAAAAAATATTATTTATAAATTTATTATCCCTTCTGGACAACACATTACCGGTATAAAAGCTTTAATCTTTCGGTAGCGTGACATTTCTACTATGTATACAGTATACAGGGTGATCAAAAGAAAATTTCAAGGGCTACAAATTGGTATATTGAAAAACCCTATAATTGTCAAAATAACCGAGTTTTTGACAATACAATGGAGTAGTTTACAGAGTGATTCAATGAATTTTTAACATCCTTGTAACTTGTTTAATTTTTAGTGTATAAAAAAAATACCAAATATTAATCTTGTAGATATTTGCATATACTTTATTCCTAGATAATCAATGTACAGGGTGTCCCAAATTTGAGCACAACACACAATTATATTTTTTTTTGCTCTAGCAGCCTTACTTTAATTACCCGCCTCAAAAGCAGAAATTCCCAATTTGAGCGAAATTTTGGTGCACTTTTCCAGAAAATCGTTCCTAACTCACTTATTTGAAACACCCTGTATAAACACATCATATAACAAAAGAAAGATAATAAATGGAGCTATCACGTGACGTTGAGTGGGCACGGCAAAGTTGTCCCGTTTAGCCGCTAAAGGGCGTCAAACTTGACTGTCGTTTTCTGCAGTTTTTGCTCAATATCTCAGGAACGTTTCAGGTTAGAGGTCTGAAATTGAATACCACAGATGTACCTCGATGGGATGCAACTTTTACCTTCTATACACTTTTTTGGTACCATGCACCGTTTAACCTTGAAAAATTAAGAACTAGAATTGTCAAGAACTTTCAAGTGTGACACCTTCTGATTTTTTTCAGAAAAATTTTTATTTTGAAAATTAACCTCAACTGCCTAAATACCTTCAGGTTAATTTTGTCATTTTGTCAAAATGTCATTTTGCAAGGGTGTCACGCCCTAAAGTATCAAAATTGACATAATTTCAAGGTCATCTCCGAAACGGTGCCAGTTAGAGCAAAATGAATGTCAGATTTTTGTTCCCCAGGTTCAAATTAGTTAAAAAAATCACTCTAATTAAGGAAAATCCAAAATGGTCGCCATTAGTATAGTAGGCCCAAAAATCCCTAATTTAGATTAAATTTTCATACACTTAAAAAAAAAATTGTGAAAATTTTTATTTTCAAAATTAACCTCAACTGCCCGAATACCTTCAAGTTACTAGTACAAAAATGTAAAAAACTAATTATTTTGAAATTTTCCAATTTTTCCGGAAAATAACCGAAAATTTTCTGGAAAAATTTCCATAAATTTAATTTTTCGGAAATTTTACATCCCTGAAGCGAACTAACAGATGGCACAATTGGTTCTCACTCTCTATCGTTGAGTTATTATGTATACTTTTGAAATTTTCATTCCTGTATACACTTTAGTTTAAAATTTGCTAAAAACCACTAATAGTGTCAATTCTATTCGAGTTTCTTGGATCTGTGGCAACCCTTTCATTTATAGAAAACTTAAGTAAGAAGCCTAGAATCAGAAGATGCATTGTGCAGTGTTACCAATACGTACTAATCGTCGTTGTAAATGTGATGGAACAGAAATTAGATAAGGAAAAAAGTAGGGTTAAAACACCGTTTAGTCTGCACAGTTTTCTACAATATATTTTAATTAGCTGCTCAAAAATGTCGCATGACTTAGAAATATTCAACTAAAACCAACAGAATAATTCTAATTTCTCTCCTTCAATGTAACAATAAAAGTTCTAATATCCATGGGTTTCAATTCAACCTCGTTTGCTTTAAGACTTCCATGTTCACTGTTCACGGTTGTAGCAAATCCAGTGTAGCTCCAATCATATAAACTGTCTTCTAATGGTCTGTTAGCCGAAAGAGTAGTTTCGACTACATCTTCAACTGTAAAATCGGCAAATAACTCCTAAAATATGTAAAAACATTTAAATAAAATGTATGTCATTATGTTTCATTGTATTACAGTCAACTCAATAGTGACAACTTCTGACAAATTTATATCTTCCGATTCTTCTAGAAAGTGTTCAAACCTCAGAATATGAGTGGAGTTGTTCCATGGTTCCAAAGTCAGGATATTTACGTTTGGAGTAATGGACAATTCAGGATTTAATGCTGAGTACTGAAAGTTCTATTTAATTTTAGGTTTTTTGTATGAAGTAAAAACTACTCACAGTTTTTGCAATTAGTTGTTGCAAATCAGTTTCGGAGATATCGGCAGCGTTTCCGAAACCGATCCAGGGTTGAAGCAGTTTTTCCTGAGCTAATATTCTCTCTTGAGCTGCTACGCTAACTTCTGCAAAATTTGTGTAAGAGTTGAAGTGAATTCATTTCAATTTACCATCATTTGTCAGTTCAGTAGATCCTAAAATAAGGTAGTGCTGTCCTCTAGCCACCAGTCCTTGTCCGAACTCTTCTTCGTTTAACGCTTCTCCAACTCCTTTACCATCGTCATTTAGTATTCTTCTATGGACCTGCAGAGCAAATTGTGTTCAGTTATAGACCGAATTAACGTAAATATTTTTAATGTTAGTGTAACCGTAAGTTTGGGTCAACATTCATACGTTATTTAAATGTTATGTAAGGCAAGTAAATGTAATGCCCATTAAATGGTTCATAAGCAATTCTTTTTTTACTTTTTCATAATATTTTCCAACCTTAAACCTCCATTCAAAATACATAGGCTAGGAACATTTTCCTTTAGAATTACGTAGACCTCTTAAATGAACTATAGTTTCACAAAATGGTAAACAAATTAAATCACCCTGTAACCTTCAATTTAACCTGATTATGGGATGTGGAGTGAATACTGTCAAATTTAGACATAAATCCAGTCAGAGTTCTCTTAAATCTTTACGATAAAGCTACACAGGGTGGTCAAAGGAAGATCTTAAGGCCCACAAATTTATTAATATATTGAAACACAATCTGAATACTGTCTGATTCTAGAAAGTTGACCACCACGTGATCAAAGAAAAGAAACTGGTGTAAGTTATCACAGAGTACTAGTACTACTTTAGGACAATCGATTAATCTCAGAAATACGTGTGTCTTAATTTGTAAGAATTGCCTTTGTCATAAACTTTCAATATCACAACCTAACTAATATCAACTGTAAAATGGAAACTATCATTGACACTTTAATCTGTTCGAATTTTGACTATTAAGTCAGTTTTTAAATTGTCATCTTAATTTAAATAGTTCTAGTAAATGTACCAGCTCATAAGCTTAAACACTTTAATATCTAGTTTGTGCTTCAAAAACCAGTTTGAAAGTTCTGATATTTGATCAAGATTTGTAATTTTCTACGAAGATTTAAACAGATCTAGACCAATTGTGTTGTAAACTTGCAGTTTTACTTTGAAAGCTTACATACATAGGAAGTTATTTTTGGAAATCAAAGATTCTGACAAAAATGGAGTTTTTTTGATATTCAGTCTCTTCTCTCTTATATCTCCCGATTATCTTAAATTAAAGTCTTACCATTAGTTCAATTTGTCCTTCATTCAAACTGGTACCTCCCTGAGATCTGTCATTCAAAACAGAAACCCTCAATTTATCTTCTTCATCTTTAACCGTTATTTTTGAGGTTATCGGATAGTAATTGCTAGAAATGGGTTCTTTGTTGACATTATAGTCGAATGTAGGTCTGTAATTTAACACTCGTTGGATCATTTCACGTCCGTTTGAATCTGTATAAAACGTTTTCTCGTTGTGAAAGTTCTTCACTTCAAACCTGGAAATAACCTCTTTTCCCTTGTTATCAGACCTGGAACAACTTCAATCAGTGAAACCCAATAACAAGCAAAATCAATTTAGTGTACGTGTCAATTGGTCCAACCATCCAGTCAAACTCAATGTAATTGAAAGTTCCTTTGTAAACTCGTATTACTTGGGTGATCCAATCGTTAAAGTTCTGCTGAACTTCCTCGACAACGTCCCCAAGGTATCGTCGTACAATAGTGGCGTTTTCAATCATTTGAGCGGTGTCAGAAGGTTTAAAAATGTACGCACCAGAACCGTCTCTGCTAATGTAAAATCCAAAGTTTTGAGAAATGTCCAAGGTTTTTCCATTCATTGTCACTGATTTAAGAAGATTGGTAGTTTCGTCCAGTTCGAAACCAACAGTCTAAAAAAATGTTCTTACTAAATTCAATTGAAAAGTCAATGTTACCAAACAAGTTGAATACAGGGTTAATTTTTAAAATTTAAGGTTTATAAAGATCCAAATTTTAAACTAAAAGTTAACTTATTTTGCCAACTGACATAATTTTTGACTTGACACATAAAACTGAGACACTTTGAATACCTCATCTCCAAACTTGAATACGTCGCTACCGCCAGACTTGTTAACCTCACTAGTAACTTTATTAACTAAATAAGTTTGTATCCCTAATGGAGGAATTTGATTGGCAATAAACACAAGTTCTGACTTGGCAGGCTCAGCTCCATCAATTTGCACATACAAAAATGAGGAAATGGCGTCCACAACATCACTTTTCACTTCACCTACAACCTACAACTCAAAACGCTTTTGTCAAGGCAATTTTCCACAAAACTAACCATTTGGACCAGTAACTGAATAAGAACCTTCTTGGACTGGAATACGAACAACGTGATTCACAGACCAAGCCAAAGGATTGTAGATCACCACTACAAACTGTTCAGATGTTTGGGACACTGTGCATATGGACATATTGGCCAGAAGACAGGACGATAGTTCTGGCAAGTCAGTTTCAAGCAGTTGTCTTTACAAAAATAAAATACAATTTTGGATTGTTTAGTCAGGGATAAACTAGCTATACTCGATCAATTTGGTGAAAGTTTGCTCCGCCTCGTTCACACCTGCGGCTAGCATTTTCAAGTAGTCGTTGGTCACGTGCTGCTTTTCCGTTCCTGTGATTGCGTCGTGGTGCTGGACTACTCCGCTGGCTTGTTTCAGTTTAATGTTGGTTAATCCTTCGGATTGAGTGAGAGAGTTCAGTTGGTTAGCAACCTGTTCAAATAAAAAAAAAGAGCTAAACCAGTAAAGACAAGTGAGAAATAAATAAGTTGCAATACTTGCTGCAATTAAGTTTTTTTAATAATAATAAAAATTCACCTGTAAAATATTATGACTGACTCTTTCAAACAACTTAAAGCTAGGCCTGGACGTAAAATATCCAACCCAAAAGGTATCATCGTCATTGCTGTAGGGCAAAAAATCGTCAATTGTAAGTGTCATGTCAGGCTGGGCATCATACACAGCTTGCAAATAACACGAAGGAGTGGAATACACAATTTTTATATCTGAATTATTCTGGAAAGCTCTGGAAAAACGTCAATAATCAACAATAATCCATTCCTGATCGTGCTTACTTGATAAGTCGATCAGAATTTTCATAATTGATATCTGCCGCCTGATGATAAAAATCTCCACCCATTGTGATAATCATGTTGTTCGTTTTGTAGTAATTTGCGTAGTTTTTGACTATTTCGGCAAAACTGGCAACCTGCAACAATTTGATCAAGAGGGTGATCACATAGAATCACAATTTGGTTAACCTTGCTGTCTAGATTGTATCCGCCATCATTAGGATTATCATTGATAGCGTCATCCGTGCACAGCAAGTCAAAGCAGAACCCATCCGGTGTGTGGTATGTTCTTTCAGAACCAAAAGCTCCTCCATAGATCACTCCTGCAGCTATATTTTTACTAATTACCATGCAATTCCTGTTAGATCTGGTAGGACGTACAGTTTGCACTAGGTTTCCACAAGAAATCCATGTTTTTTTGAGCTTTCCTAACTTTGCGGTCATTTTGGTCAAGTCTTCCAAAGAAAATCCCATCAAAACCCATTTTTAACATTAAAGAACCATGTTCTCGAGTATGCCCAAATGGATCAATTTGCCAGGCGATGGTAGGTTGGCCACAAGTTCCTAAAGTATCGGTAAGAATTCTGGAATGCCGTTTATTGATGGGTGCACTATAATGTAATAGTGGATTAATTACTTGAATCCCCAAGTGAACTGATTGATGGTAGCCTGGTAGTTGACGCAAGCCTCATCATTCATGCTCCAAGCTCCGTTAACGAGCTCAATTTGACCGTTTTCCACCAGTTTTTTGAATTTAGCTTTGATCACTTCGTCCTGATTTTCCCACCACATCCAGAAAAATGCTGTTTCCACTTGAATAAATCTAGTTAAAGAAGCTTAGTTCTACTCTAGATCACCAAAGCTCATTATACCTTCTGTCTGGGAATCCATCCAAGGCATTGGCAACACTGGACATGATATACTGAACACCAACATGGGCAATGGAGTTATTTACTAAAAAGCATCTAATGAGTGGTTTAACTGTATACAAGTAGGAGTTTACATACATCCCCAATAATATTGGTCTACAGTTTTAAGCCAACCAACGTCATCATGGGAGTGATGGATCAAGTGGACGTTGATCTTGTCAGGATCTAGGTCGTGGCACTTGGTGCAGCTTCTGCTTAAAGTATCTTGAACTTCAGGGATGTAAAGCCCTAATGCTGGAAATGTAATAAACCATAATGCTAAAAGAACAAGTTGGAGTTTTGGAGCATCCATTTTGGTGTCCAACTTGATTGATAGTGTTTGTATGACTGAAAAGTAGCACAATCAATTTGATTCTAATTGATTATTTTTTTAGATTGTATTTGAAGTGGTGGATGAGAAGGAAATCATAACAATTCAAATGCACTTTAATCATCTAAGTAATTTAATGTAAAAAGAGATAACGTTTTTTGCATCACGTGTTTATTAAACCACCTTAAGTGGTCACAATTCGAAAACAAGTCAATGACGCATTAATTTCTTTAAATCTACCAAACCTTTAAATAATGGCATTTTACTTCGTGCAAAGTCTTAATAAGTGTACAGGAAATCTTATGAAAGAGCTAAAGTATCCTTGTGGTTGCATCATCAATACAAAGTTTGTTATGAAAATAACGCATATTAGCAAGACAAACACCCGGAAGCGTTGGAAATTTAGATTATCCACTAAGATCAGTGGTTTCAACAAAAAAAATCAACGGAAAGTGCACATGTGCAACATCAGCCTAAGTCGTAGTCTGTGATTGGTCAGAAAACAGCTGCCTTTAACTTACAGCTGTTTTTTGACCTAGCAGTGTTTTGATTTACTCAAATGTTGCATTATTTGAATACTTCACATAAAAGACTACCAACTATACAGAAAATCAACGAAAAATAGGACGCAACAATGTAACCAACAAATAAATGTTTTGAATGTTACATTTGTCTCTTTATTTGTCACATTCAAAACAGAAATAAAACCCCTATTAAGGTATTCTCAAGTTTATTGGCCTCATTCTTTAGAAAGCTTTACAATAAACGTCCTAATATCCATAGGTTCCAAAGTGACACTAGTACCGCTCAATGACCCTTTGCGGGTTTTATAAGAAGCTTCGTAACTCCAGTCGTATCTAGACTGAAAAGAATCCAATCTTCTGTTAGCCCCCAAAGTGGTTTCTACAACTTCAGACACTTTGAATGTCGCAAAGAGTTCCTGTCAAATAGTAACGTAATTTGTCATCTCCCACACTTAATTAAAAAGTAATTTTTGCCATAACTTACATTCAAATCTATGGTAACTGAGGTGGAAAGCTCTGGATCATCGTTCTTCTCCAAGATGTGCTCAAGTCTTAAAATGTACGTGGAGTCTGTCCAAGGTTCTAGGGTTAGGACGTTGACATTTTTAGGCAAACTGGCTTTCAATGCTGAAAACTGTAAAAAAGTAGTTGTTTTGTTCACTTAATCTGCACTTTAACTCACCTCAGTTCTTAAAAGCTTCTCAACGTCTTCGGAGGGGAGTTTGGATGCATCTCCAACTCCTACCCAAGGTTGGAGGAGTTTTTTATGAGCTAGAATTCGTTCCTGAGTCGTCACAATATTACCTGCAACTTGTTTTAAATATAACTATCCAAAACGACTTTAAATTAACTAACCAGTTAATCCCGAACTAGGACCCAGAATCAGAAAATGTTGTCCTCTAGCCACTACTCCCTGATTGAACTCTGTTTCATTTAAGGCCTCTTCCACCCCCTTATTGTCATCTTTAACCAATCTCCTGTGCACCTAATTCAGTACAAAACCAACCCTAACCACAAAACTAACAATTTTAGCAAAACCTTACCATTAGCTCCAATTGTCCTTCATCCAAACTGCTACCACCTTGTGATCTTTCGTTCAGTATAGATACTTGCAAGTTCTGTTCTTGGTCTTTAATGGAAATTTTTGAGGTAACCGGGTAATAATTGCTCGCTATTGGTTCAATAGAACTGTTGTAGCTGTAGGTAGGTCTGTAGTTCAATTTTCTTTCAATCATTTCCCTCACGTTGGAATCTGTGTAGAAGGTTTGATTGTTTTTGAAGTTGTCAACGGTGAATCTTGAGATGATTTCGATTCCATTATAGTCAGATCTGAAATAGTTTGGTGTAAAAATTGTTTCTGTTTACGTGAACGTTATTCTTACATATCCAAGGGTCCTACAAGCCAATCAAACTCAATATAATTGGATCCATCCTTGTACACTCTAATAATCTGAGTAATCCAGTCGTTGACTCTTTGCTGGACTTCATCCACCACATTTCCTTGAGTTCTGCTGATAATCGTGGGGTTATCAAAAGGTATAGCAACTCCTTCTGGTCTAAATAAATATGCACCAGATGGGTCATTGTCATCAGTCCCATTCGAGGCTTGATAGTGCATGAATTGTTGGGTAATTTCCACTATAACGCCATTCATGGTCACAGATTTTAGTAAGTTGGTGGACTCGTCAATTTCAAATCCCACAACCTAATTGAAATAATTTGTACCCTCAACTAGAAGCAAACTGTGAGTAATTACCTCGTTACCAAACTTTAGGATGTCAGTTAGGTTCTGGTGGTTTTCATTGACTTGAAAGTTCTTCTGGACAAGGTAAGATTTTATACCTAGTGGAGGCACTTCAGAAGCGATGAACACCAATTCTTTTTTAGCTGGTTTTACATTGTTTAGGGTTACGTAAGCAAAGTCTGAGATTGGAGTTACAATATCAGAGGAAATTTCTCCTGTAAATGAAGAGCTTTTGTTACATCAATTCCCTGTTCAAAAAATGTTTGGAATAACGGTATACATGACCTTTTAACTGACCAAAAGATTTTACTTGTATAATTATCTGCATTAAGATATATTGACATAATTTTCAGTTAATCTTACACGTTTGAAAGAGGTTTGTAAACTAATTGAGAAGAACCTGGACCGGACAGCACAGCAAAGGGTTCAGGTTCCTGTCCTAGATGGAAGTAATCGTTAATACCAACCTTCATGCCCACGTACTGTATAAGAATCTCCTTCAACTGGAAGACGGATAGCTTGGTTGATCACCCAAGATAGCGGATTGTAAATCACAACCACAAACTCATCAGCTGACTGGGTGGTTGAACATATACTAACATTGGCCAAAAGACAGGAAGACAGTTCGACTGACGCTGCCAACTCTATATCTAGCAGCTTGCTGCACACAACCAAAAATTAGTTTGCTATCCAGATCTAGAAAGTACTAACTGTTACCCAATTAGAGTGGTAAAGTCCGATTCAGCATTTTTAATAGCCTTGGACAAGATTTTGGTATAGTCATTAGAAACGTGTTGTTTGGCAGTTCCAGTAACTGAATCATGATGCTGGGCGACTCCTACAGCTTCTCTAAGAGCGTTAACAGAGTTAAGATCTACTGTCTCACCATTTGCTAAAGCAATAGAGTTTAACTGTTTTGCTATCTAAAACATAAAACATGTAATTTTTTTGGTTAACTTACCGAAAACTGCATCTCGGCTACTATACCTGTAGAGTATTCAAAGTGATTCTCTCCAATCTTTTGTAGTTTGGTCTTGAGGTAAAATATCCAGCCCAATAACTATGATCAGCACTCCCGTAAGGAAAGAAATCATCAGTTTTGACTTGCAATTCTGGCTGAGACTCGTACACAGATTTAAGGTAACAAGATGGAGTGGAGTAAAGCAACTTAATCTGTTCATCATCTTGGAAAGCTCTGAAAAATTCACATGCAACTTAAAGCATCAAGTTTAGAGAAATCATACTTGATAAGTTTGTCAGAGTTTTCGAAATTTATTTCGGCAGCCTGATACTGAAAATCTCCCCCCATTGGGACGATTATGTGATTGGTCTTGAAGTAGGACTGAAAAGTTCTAATTCTATTGGCAAAATCTGAAACCTGTAATAAATGGAAATTTTGAGTGAGAGTTAGTCAAAAAATTATGACTAACCTTTGTCACCACATTGTACTCATCTTCATTGGCATCGTCAATAATATTGTCATTTTCACAAAGAATATCAAAGCAAAATCCACTAGGTGGATAGTAAGTGTCTTCTGGAGTGATTCCCCCATAGATTATACTGGTTTCTGTACAAGGATAATAATAATTTATTGTTACATATTGACTATGAATTACACACCATCGTTTGCACTTGTTTGCCACAAAAAATCAAAATTTGAGTACATCTTCCTCATATGACGATCGTTGTTGTCCAATCTCGAAAAAATCAACCCATCAAACCCCAACTTCCACAAAATAGACGCGTGCTCTCTACTATGACCAAATGGGTCGATTTGCCAGCCGAATGTTGGATTGCCACACTCGCCCAACGTCTCATTCAAAATCCTTTTTGAAGAAATATGAATGAAACTCCAGTGAACCTGGTAAAAAAGTCAGAACCAACCTGAAACCCCAAGTAAATTGGTCAATGACGGACAAATAGTTGACGCAGGCCTCGTCATTCATTGACCATCCGCCGTTGATGATTTCCAGCTGTCCTCGTTCAACTAAGGTCTTGAATTTTTGTCTCATTTCTTCGGATTCGTGAGTCCACCATTTGTAAAAAAATGCAGTTTCTACTTGGATAAATCTATGAGAAACAATAATGTTTAAACCTGAAGTGTGGTTTGATTGCAAATTGCTTTATAGAGCCTTTTTGAATAACTTTTATATATTCCATCTCTCATAGTGATGAATGATCACGAAGAGACAGGAAAAGCATTTACTTACCTTCTTTCTGGATGATCCCATAAAGCACGAACCACAGAGTTTAGGATGTTTTCGACCGCTATGTTAGCTATATCTTTCCTTACTGAAATTAAATTAAATGAACTCTTTATAGATTAATTTAAGCACAATTTTTTTTACAAACAAAAATATTAATTGACTAGTTAAGACAATTTAACCTTAAAATAATTACTGTAATACAACTGTCCTAATTGTAAATAACATTACATTTAGGACAGTTGTCTCATTTATTAACACAAGTTAGCAAATACATTGGTGACTAGAGGCAGTGAACCAAAGTGGTTTATCAATTACTTTACTTTTTTCAATTCAATTACTAATTACTTTTTTGCTATTTTCGTGAGGATTCCAAAGGTTTTCCAGTTTTTACCTTACGGACATCATCAGACATAAATCTGTCACTTACACATAAAGTAACCAGACCGTAACCAAATTTCTCTTTTACAAATAATACGCAAGATCATAATTTTTGACATGTAGGTAAACTAAAATTACCTTTCTTATTGGACCGCTCTGTATATTGTTGCGCAATCTAGAATTTACACTTTTACACATATATAAAGTCTATTTTTGTATGAAAAAGAAAACATATATAAATATACACAAACAAAGATTAAGTTGAAAACCAAGCCAATTCAACTTAAAGAAGACTTTAACGAAGAAGAAGCCAATTCAACTTAAAGAAAACTTAAAGAAGACTGACTTTTTTTCAATTGTATCGGAAGACTTTAGTATTGAAAATTGACTTGTAGACACAGAAAACTACTTTTTTGCTCACTCAAACTCAAACTCAAACACAGATTTGCATTTGAAGTAAGTTTTCATAATTTGATAGACACATTTCAATATTTTAGTATTGAAAATAGTCTTAAATACAGGATATCGACATTAGGTTTATGAAAATAGACTTGAAGACAAACTTTCAAGTTTTTTACTTTGTTTTTCATTTTCTTAGAACTTTGGAACATTTTTAGTGCTTTAAAACTGCTTACAGCTTGAAAAATAGAGTTTCAAGTATATCTTCATCAAGTTTTTAACATTAGCAGACTTAAAAAACAATTTTTACATTCTCCATAGCTTTAAAAATGTCATTTAAGCTTTGTCACTATTAAATTGACTTCTAGACATATCAGTGCTAAAAATTCGAGCATTTCTTAAAAATCTATACAGTTTTCAGTACTTTAAGATTGTATTGAGCCTGAAAAATCGAGTTTCAAGACTATCTTCACAAAGTTTTTGAATTATTAGGCCAGAAAGTCAGTTTGTACATCGTTCATAGTTTTGAAACTGTCATTTCAATCTTCTTCACTTGAAATTGACTTCTACACTCATCGGTACAAAAGTTGGAGCATTTCTAAGAAATTTGGCCTGTTTTAGTGCGTTTCAAACTCGTCAGAATGGAAAGTAAACAATTTTGACACTAAATGCTACGATATTAGTCTTCAAAACTACTTTTTAGAATGAATTAGTCCGAAATTTTAGTTTGGGGTGTTTCAACTATGTAATTGAACTCTATAGACTTGAAAACTCAACTTTTAGACAATTTTTAGTACTAAAAAATTAGTTTTATGCGCAGCAATTTTGATCTTGATTTCCGGACTGTTTTAGTGCTTGAAATCCAGTTTCAGACACTCGACAATGGATTGCAGTCTGAAGAAACGAATTTTGTTGTCAATATCAAGTTTTTAGACTATTCAGTTCAAATTTAGACTCACAAGTCTTGAACGTTTAGTTTTACACTACCTATAGAATAAAAAATTGAACGCCAGTAAAACTAAGTTCCTGTGTTTTTGACTATGCCAAAAATTAACTTGTAAACCTCCCAGATGACCAGATTTAAATCCTTCTAAACCATTTTAAAGTAAAAGATACAATAACTCAGGTAGACAGTGTTAATTGCCCCAGACTGGCAATAAACTCATTAAGTAGATATACAGGGTGGATTTATTATCACGCAAGCTTAAATTTGCTGTTTCACTTTTTTACGATTTAATTTCTGGACACTCTGTAAAAAAACGGTGCCTAGGATTGAAGTCCAGGGTGTTCAAAAGTTTAGTTTAAACGATCAAAATTGTTCAAACATACCTAAAACCGTAAAAAAGCTATTCAAATTTTTACAGGGTGTTCAATTAGAAAAAGTGGTGTTTTCCTGTGTTAAGCTTTCGCTGAAAATAAGTACCAGTGCACCAAGCTTACTCTTGCTTGAGGCACTCTGTATAATTATGTTTATAAAGAGGAAACACTCTACAGGGCGTCCTGGAAGACCTGTAAAAATAGAGCTCTCTAAATTTCAGCTTTAAAAATCGTGTTTTTTGTCATAATTCTCTGAGACCGTTGAAGCAATTTTGATCAAATTGGGTACAAGTACTTATGAAATTGATACTCATTACTTTAGGAAAGTAACTTTTGTCTAAACTGTCTAGTAACGTGTTGTGTTACATGAAAGTTGGTTTTCTTGTGAAAGGGATGATAATAAAGATTTTTTTTGTAGGTGGTGTCTGGACACTCTGGACACAGAGAAGTTTCATAAGTATTTGTTCCAAATTTGATCAAAATTGGTTCAATTTTGATGGGCCATTGAATGGTGAATTATTGACACTTAAAACTGGAACACCCTGTATAAAAATAATAGAAGAAGAACAGTCAGTGTTGATTTTGAATTATTGAATTGATACTGTATTAACAGTTTCAGATAAGACTAGTACTTCCACCTCCAGATAAATTTATTTTTAAAATCATTTCTAGTAACATGATAGAATTAACCAAAAGTAGCATCCGATTTCACCGTTTCTATAGAAATTATCTTTGGAATTGTTTATGATATAGTATCCAGGTGCTTAGACTATTTCAAAATCAATGGGTACGTTCACCCGACGTCAGCCGCTTAGAAGTTAAGTAAGCAGTCCTCCTTAGCTTGCTATGGCTGCTTACTCAGCATACCAATATTTCAAAAAGTCGCTTATGCTTAACAGTTTTGTGTATTAGATATTTTTTATTTATGAACACTCTAACAGCAACAAACAAAATTCTCAACTTACATCCGTAATAGTACTGATCAACAGTCTTAAGCCATCCAACATCATCGTGAGAATGATGGATTAAGTGAACATTAATCTTGTCTGGATCAGTTTCGGGACACTGGACACAACTGTTGAACACATCTTTAACGTCCACACTGTAACTTAGTACCGTCAAAATAACGGCGCTTAACACGAGAAGTACTTTTGTGACACTCATATTTGACTAAAATGATAATGAGGAACGGTTTGATAAAGCTATAAATTGTTTTGTTATCGATTTAATTTGAAGTGGTTTCCAGTGTTGCTTTCTATGATTAAATAAGATTTTAAAAACTGATTTATACGTGACATGATCAGAATGTAAGGAAACTGGATTTTTGTAGTTTTTCAGAAATTGATTTAAGAAAAATCTTATTCTGTCAACATTCAATTTTACACCCACATACAAGAAAAGCAACTTAAGTTCATTTCATTTTATTTATTATTTAAGAATTAGACAGTTTAACAATAAAAGTCTTAATATCCATGGGTTCCAAAGTGACGCTAGTACCATCCAACGACGATTTACGTGTTTTATAGCTTGATTGGTAAGTCCAGTCATATCTGGACTGGAAGGAATCCAATTTTCGGTTAGCCCCCAAAGTGGTTTCGACCACTTCAGACACTTTAAAGTTCAAAAACAGCTCCTACGAAACATTCACAAATTCAAACTATTTTTGAGGATTCAGTGAAGGACTTACAGCCAAATCAATGGTGGTTGAGGCAGACAGTGTGGAATCCTCATTTTTCTCCAAAATATGCTCGAGTCTTAGTATGTAACTTGAGTCGGTCCATGGTTCCAAAGTTAAGATGTTGAGGTTTTCAGGCAAACTTGATTTTAGAGATGAGTACTAATTTCGCAAATATAAGTAACGCGTAAATAAATAATTTAGTTTTACTGGTGGACTACATACAGTAGATTCCAAAAGTGTTTTAGTAACTTCTTCGGGTACGTTGTCAGCTTTGGCTACTCCAATCCAGGGTTGTAACAGTTTCTTTTGTGCCAGAATTCGTTCTTGGGTTGTTGTACTATGACCTGTAATAAAGCATCAAACATTTGTTTAAACTAGCAAACTACACCATTTACATATTTAATTTAGAAAGCATTAGTTGAATTTTAGAAACCATGTGATGGATTTTAGAAATATCACTTGTATTTCGGAAACGGTAAATTCAATATTATAATAATAACTTTGATTTTAGAAATTGCAAATACTTTAGAATAGTTTCTTGAATTTCAGAAAAGATCAGTCGGATTTTTGACACGATTATTTGTAATTTGGAAAATTAAAGTTGTATATCAGAAATCTTCATACTAACATTTGTCAAAGGTAATTGTGCAGTCATTGTTACAAAGTTATTAAAAGTTTTAGCAAATGAAGATATGCCAGTTTGGATGTAAATTTTGTATTCTTTGACAAAGTTATTCTTGTTGGCGTTTTGTAACTCGTAATTGTTACTACATATAGAACAATTCGCTGATATTAAATTAAAAAAATGGACTAATAAACACACAGAAACATAATAAAATTCTGAAATTGAAATAACTTTTTTCAAAATACACGTGACAAATTCTGAAATTAAAATAACTATTCTAATATCCAACAGACCTTTTCTGAAATACAAGAAACTAATCTGAAATCCAACTCACGCTTTCTGAAATCAAATTTACGATACTGAAATACAATTTGTAAGTTCTGAGATGCAACTTATATTTTCTAAAATCCAAGTGATATTTTCTAAACTACCTGTGTAAATGGTGTAGTACTTTAAGAGAAAACGATGACGAAAAGAAAAATAAAACAAAAACACGAATAAGGCACAAATCAAGCAATAATTATAAAGTGCAGATTAATCCAGTCAAAAGTCGACAAAAATAAGCGCAAGAAGGAAGAATATATTAAAACCTGCAAAATAAAACCTCCAGAAAATGGCTGATAAGTTAACCTGAAATAAGTATTTCTTACTCTAAAATAAATGTAAAAAAAATTACCAGTGTTGCCAATCTTTAAATGCAAAAATGTACCCAAAAATTAAAAAAAAAACAAGTTAAGGTCACATCTGTTGAAAATCCTGCTCATAGAGCTCTAAAAAACATTTAACAGATTGTACTAGTTTTAAAAAAGTTTTGTCATTTTATAGCTCTATGGCAAAGATTTTGATAGTTTCCAAGTTTATGGCAGACGCTGCAAATAAACAGATATACGTCACGACTGTCCAATTTCTATTCATGAACCTAGTATAACAGTACTAGTTTTATAGATTCATGTGTATTTGACAGCAACCAACATTTTTTACCACCGTCAGTTTAAAATGGACGTATTTCCTGTCAAAATTTAAGTTATGAGCCTCTAAAGGACATTTTTTACATTTAACACTATTTTAATCTCTTTTCAAGTGATTGTTTGAGTTTAATTGCTTTATAGGTTCGATTTTGCCAGTTGACAGGTTTGTAACAGATTAAATGTCAAAGAACTGTCAAATTTGTATTCATAGACCTATGAACAAGCATTACATATGATTTGTACTGTATTGCCTTTAAGCATTGTTTTATAGTTTGATAGCTTCATGGAATTGTATTTGACAGTTACCACTATTGCGACAGATGGAAATATATCCACAATATACAGTTACATGTCGAAACTACCAAAAAATAACTCATGAAACTATAAAATTATAATTAGAAATATTATTATAGGATTTAAGCTGACTGTATTGCTTTTAAGTAAATTTTCCAAGTTTCCAAGTTAAAATAAATATCTTGAACAGATACACTTCACGACTGTTCAATTCCTACTCACAAACCTATAAACAACAAAGTATATTTGACAGTTGCCAACATTGTGACAGAAATAGATGTGTTACCTGTCAAAATTTAAGTTAGAAAGCTAAAAAATGCATTTAACGTAGTTTAACACTAAAGTAAAAGCATTTCAAGTGATTTTTTTAGTTTAATAGCTTTATAGATCCGAGTTTGCCAGTTGACATGTCTGTAACAGATTAAATTTGGACCCAAACATACATTTGTATGTCAAAATTGTATTAATAGACCTTAAATATGATTTGTACTGATCGTATTGCCTTTAAGCAGTATTTTATAGTTTGATAGCTTCATGGAGTTGTATTTGACAGAAGAGCCTGTGGCAGAGCCGTGCAAGCTACTGAAATAAAGTAGCTAACTACAGCTACAAGCTACATTGATATTCTATTATTCAAGTTACAATTTGGATAGCTACTTTCTGAAAAAAAGGTAAAGCTACAAAGTAACTCAAGACTAAAGATCCTAATTGGTTTAATATAGTTACTTTTTAAGTTACTTGTTACAAATTATAGTATAATACAGAGTGACCCAGGGGTGGGTAATTAGTCCATAACTATTTTGCTAGTCATTCTATGGAACCATTTGGGTCACTCTGTATGTAATATTTGTGTAAATTGAATCTTTTAAAATTGTTATGTATTGTCTTATTGTGTTAAAGTATACAAGTCGAAATAAAAAAACTTGAATAATGTAGGTTTATGAATATTAATGCCAAAATACAGAAAGCTACAGCTACTTATTTGAAAAAGTAATTAGAATACAAACTACCCAAATTGTAGCTGAATTAGTAGCTAGTAGCCCGGTTCAGTTTTGACTAACTGTTCCTCTTAAATGTATTAACACTGGTTTAAAAAAAAATTAAAAGTTTCCCGAAATATCAAATTTGGTTTAAATTCCCCAGAGTTGAGGAATTTTTTCTGGACCTGGCAACACTGACCGTAACAATTCTTTTAGTGCTCGATCACTCATGAACAGTTGGAGAATTTAAGACTCTTTACCTTCACTTGTTACTCCAGACAAGGGCCCAAGAATCAAATAGTGCTGCCCTCTGGCGACTATACCTTGGTCGAACTCAGTTTCATTCAGGGCTTCGCCCACACCTTTCTTGTCATCTTTCAGTAACCTTCTATGCACCTAAAGGCAACTAATCATAGTAACAATTTTTATAAGAACCTTAAGAAGCAAACCAACCATCAGTTCGAGTTGTCCCTCATCTAAACTAGTTCCAGCTTGAGATCTTTCATTCAAAATTGACACTTGCAAGTTTTGCTCTTGGTCTTTAATAGAAATTTTTGAGGTTACCGGATAGTAATTACTTGCTACTGGCTCTAAACTAGAGTCGTAAGTGTATGTGGGTCTATAGTTCAGTTTTCTTTGCATCATTTCTCTTCCGTTTGAGTCGGTGTAGAAGGTTTGGTTGTTTTTAAAGTCATCCACTGTAAACCGGGATACTATTTCCATGCCACTACCATCAGAACTGGAATCAAAAAATTAGTTCATCTCTGTGTTGTTAGTATATTTGGAACATACACATCAATTGGTCCTACGAGCCAATCAAACTCAATGTAATTAAAACCATCTTTGTATACTCTGATAATTTGGGTAATCCAGTCGTTGATTTTTTGTTGAACTTCGTCCACGACTTCTCCTTGAACCTTGGAGACTATAATGGGGTTGTCAAAGGGGATGGCAACTCCTTCAGGTCTAAAAATGTACGCTCCTGAGATATCGCTGTCGTCTGTACCGTTTGAAGAAGTGTAGTGCATGAATTGTTGAGTTACAGCCACAGTTAGACCGTTCATAGTCACTGATTTCAGTAGATTAGTGGTTTCATCAATTTCAAAACCAACCACCTACAAAAAACAGCCAATTAACTTTTGATAAAAGGGGTGAAGCGGGATTGATTACCTCGTTTCCAAATTTAAGGGTGTCAGCCACATTCTGTTGAATTTCTTCATTGTCTCCGTTTTTCTTGACACTGAAAGCCTTCACACCTAAAGGTGGTATATCAGAGGCGACAAAAACCAGTTCCTTCAGTGCTGGTCGCTCGTTTTCCAGTTCAACGTAAGTAAAATTAGAAATTGGGGTTAATACATCACTGACAACCTCTCCTAAAACCAACATGGACTTTTCCTAAAGGTGCAGAAATATTAAAACAAACCTTGAGAGCCTTGAATTGTGTAGGAATCGGCTTCAACTGGCAGACGAATAGCTTGGTTGACCTTCCAAGATAATGGGTTGTAAACCACAACCAAAAATTCATCAGCTGATTGGGTGGTGGAGCAAATGCTCATGTTGGCCAAAAGGCAAGAAGTGAGTTCAGTGGATGCTGCTATATCAATGTCCAGAAGATTCCTGTAATATAAAGATTAATAATGTCACGAATTATATTATAGTCTAGAGTTTTGCAATGAGAAATCCTAGCTTTAGTAGCTATTTCACTTATGATTATTTTGGAAAAATCTATTTAGTTTTCCTCACCCAACTAAAGTAGTAAAGTTGGATTCAGCTATCTTAATTGCCTTGGACAATATTTTGGTGTAATCATCTGAAACGTGTTGTTTTGCAGTTCCAGTGATTGAGTCGTGATGTTGAGCTACCCCAATAGCTTCCCTTATACTTTTAATGGACTCCAAGTTTACAGTTTTGCCTTTAGCTAGAGAGATTGAGTTCAGTTGCTTGGCAATCTGAAAGTATTTAAATAATTTCCTGTTAACCTGGTGAGGAAGGCAACTAATACTTGAAGTGTGTTAAGGGTGATCCTTTCCAGTCTCTTATAGTTTTGTCTGGAGGTGAAGTAACCAGCCCAGTAACCATGATCACCACTACCATAAGGGAAAAAGTCGTCAGTTTTTATTTCTAGCGTTGGCTGAGCTTCGTATAAAGCTTTTAGGTAGCAAGTAGGTGTTGAATACACTAGCTTAACTTCTTCATTGTTTTCGAAAGCTCTAGAAGTTATTTTTTTAAATACAGTTCCTATGGAAAAACGTCAGGCTTTTACTTGATCAACTTGTCAGAGTTTTCGAAATTAACTTCGGCAGCTTGGTATTGAAAATCTCCACCCATTGTTACGAAGATGTGATTGGTTTTGAACCATTTCGAGTAATCCTTCATTCTGTTGGAAAAGTCTTCAGCCTGTTGACATAATTAAGGAATATTGGAATTTGAATGCAGGTGGATTAGATCTGAATTTGTTGGAAACACTACTCATTAATGTAATGTCCTCAACGTGTTCAGGCTAATCAGATGTAACTTCTGAAGATTAGTCCTGAAAACTGTTGAAAATTATGTCTTAACTTACTTTAGCTGGAGCATTGTAAGTTTCTTCATCAGGATCGTCCACAATATTGTCATCTCCACATTCAATATCAAAACAAAATCCACTTGGTGGATAATAGATCGCGTCGGGTGTAATTCCTCCATAAATTACACTATCCTCTATTTACTCAGTTAATTAATACAAAATCTTGGGTCAAATATCTACTTACCATTGTTAGCACTAGTTTGCCATAAAAAGTCCAAACTTCCTCTGTCTTTCCTCAAATCCCGTTCGTTTTGATCCAACCGGGAGAAAATCAACCCATCAAATCCCATCCTCCATAAAATGGACGAATGTTCTCTACTGTGACCAAATGGATCGATTTGCCAGCCAAAAGTTGGGTTTCCACACTCGCCCAAGGATTCATTCAAAATTCTTCATCGCAAAAATTAATCAGAAACTGACACTTTAAAGGTAAGTTTTTCTTAAAACTTACCTAAACCCCCAAGTGAACTGGTCAATAACCGACAAATAGTTGACACAGCCCTCATCATTCATCGACCATCCACCGTTGATTATTTCAATCTGACCGTTTTCAACCAGAGTCTTGAATTTGTTTTGCATATCTTCGTTTTGGTGGATCCACCATTTGTAGAAGAATGCTGTTTCGACTTGAATGAATCTTATGAAGCAAAATTAAATAAATAATCGTTAGGAATAGTCGGTTTAGATTTGAGTCTTACTTTCGGTCTGGATGATCCCATAACGCTCTAACCACTGAATTAAGTATGTTCTCCACAGCAATATTAGCAATATCTTTTCGTACTAAAATAAAAAAACTGTTTGTGTCAACACTTTTGTTTTTCTACGACTGTTTAATAATTTGTTAATTACCCACTAGTTTGGAGTAATAAGTCATTATTCCTATATCTGTGTGCTATTACTTACTCGATAATTATAATTTATAACTTTCTCTTCGTGAGTAATAGCTATTATTACATGCGCGTTGAATAATATACTATTAACTACAATATGTATTTAAAGAGCTTAATGTTTGGGGTTTGAAAAAGTTTTTTATATCAAAACTTACGTCCTGTACCGTCTGTGCTCACAATAATCGAAGTTCGACCAAATCGATCCAAAAGGATTTTGAAAATTAAAATACCTGTAGAATAAAACCGAGAGAAAAGAAATGAATATCGTTAATACTCACCCATGTTTTCCTGCCATCGATTTCATAACAAAATACAATGAAACAAACCATATTTAATCTCATCTCCATTAGAGCAGTTAAATCGAAAACGGCATTAATTAGTAGACGACAGAAATACTAGATTATACAACGAGCATATGTAATAATAATAGTTACGCACGAAGATAAAGTTTTCATCGAGTGAGTAATAGCCATTACGTGCGTGTAGAATACTATCCTTTTTGAAAACTCTCCTGTGGAAAGTATTCAGGAAAACACAAATGAAGGCCGCATTTGTTTTCACGCTCCATGGAGCGACTAGGGCGTTTTTGACGTCACAATGACGTAATTTGACAGTTGATCAAAGTATGGTTTTGCTAACTGTCGTCATCGTGACGTCAAAAACACTCTGCTCGCTCCATACTCCGGCCAATAAAATCTGCTGTTAAAGTGACAAAGCTGTCACTTGCTAAATTTGACAAATGAACGTTTGTAAACGTTGCCTTCTTCAAAGTTACGTCACTCCATTTTACTTTGAGTTTTGCTATACATGGGTGTTATTCAAAAGCAGTGAGTAATAAGCATATTATTAAACAGTCATAGAAAAAGATTATTATGAATATCAATAATTATTTCGATAAATAAAATAGTTCTAGAGAATACTAACATGCATAGTTTGCAATTATTTTTCACTACAGGGTGATTAAAAAAAAAGTGGCAAATGTAACATAGTTTTTTTTTAAGTGGAACATTCCATTTTTTAATATATTTCTAGGTTTGATGTGGGATTCTAAAATTTGGTTGTTAATAACATTATTCAGGTATGGTATGATTAGAAGAAAAAACTGTTAAAAAATAAGGAGTGAAACAAAGATGGCAACCAACTTCGTAAGTGACAAAACAATTGTGACGTCCGGCGTCAGTGGGTCACATGACCACTTTATCAAAAAGTTGGTGTGACAACTGTCCAATTGCATCACATCGGCTTTACCAGACTGGCACATGACATTTATGTCGTTCGTCCTCATTTTTGACTAGCTTATTACTCCAAATGATTTATCTCTTCTTGGTATGTTATTCATTGCATTTGATTATATAACCTACAACTATAATGATCGAAACTTACACCCATAATAATACTGATCAACAGTCTTCAACCATCCAACATCGTCGTGAGAATGATGGATCAAATGCACATTTATCTTGTTCGGATCAGTTTCGGCACATTTCACGCAACTGTTTAGCACATCTCTAACGTCAACACTGTAGCAAAACACTGCCGATAAGCTTATGCCTATCAGAAAAAGTACTTTTGTCATATCCATGTCAGTGAAAATTGACTAAGCAAAGCGCTGTTTTTCTTGGTATTTAAAGCTTTCGAAGATGCACTTTGTAGTAATGATTATTTTGATAAAAGCGTAAAGTGTGAGGTTATCAGTTGTGAAGTGTTTAAAAAATCATTACAAAATGTTGCTTTTAACGATCGATGCAGTCGAACAATTTGATTTAATGGATAATTGGTTGGTAGATTTATGAATATTTTAAATATTTCCTGTTTGTAGTTTCGTGACTAAAAATAGAATAAAATGCAAAATAAACTCTCAAAGGTGCAATTTAGATTCAGTTCATTACCACATTATTTAATAATAATAGTAATAAATGTGTAAAAACCGACTTTTTTGCATAATACAGCTTATTAATTATACTGGCTACAATTTGAGTCATGTCACAATTGAGCCCTGTACATGTACAGGGTGTCATTATAAACGGCCGCCCCTTTATTTTTTTAGATTGTACAAAAAAAAATGTTTATACAAAAGTTGTAGAATCTGTTCTAAAGATTTGAACGCAACTTACTTGATATATACAGGATGTCCCAAAAAAAAGTGACAGAACAAACTTTTGTTTTTTTATATGGAACATCTGGTATATTTTTCAACTGTTAAATAGACCACTTCGAGACAATTTCAACAATATATGGTTTGTTTTCTCAAAAAATGATAAAAAGCAAAGGATTTAGACTCTGTATTGAATTGAATGGTGGTCATTTCCAGCATTTACGGTCTTACCAAAATTATTTTTCAATTTGTTATATTTTTTTAAATATACATATAGTTTTAGATTCGAAAATAGTAATAATAATAAATTTCTCTTGTCAGTAAAAGACTCAAGACGGAGGTAAATAACACAGTATAAATGAATAATATTGAATTCATTTACTTACCATATATCGTTGAAATCGTCTCGAGGTGCTCTATTTAACAGTTGAAAAATATACCAGGTGTTCCATTTAAAAAAAACATAAGTATGATCTGTCCCACTTTTTTGGGAGACTCTGTATAATTCAAGTAAGTTGCGTTCAAATCTTTAGAACAAATCCTACAACTTTTGTATAAACATTTTTTTTTCTAAAATCATAAACAAAAAAGTTAAAGGGTGGGCCGTTTATAATGAGACACCCTGTACTCGAATGCTTTTTTTATAAAATTGTACAAAAAAGTACACTTTTTTAATGATCTTACGTGCAAAAAAGATGTACTTTCTGTACTTGTTGCATAAATAACAATTTTTTGTGTTTCTGTACTATATTTTATCTTATTTTGTTTTTTTTCGATTTGTTTTTACTTCTTTTCAAATCAAAATTTCTTTGATAAGCTTAAGAAGCTATAATAGATTAATCTCTCTCTCTCCAGTCGTTAGCTTCATGTTTGAAGCGTCGTGATCCTATGTTAGTCTCATGTTGTGTTTTTAGCAGATTCCCTCCATTCCTCTCTATATGAGATGCTTCTAATGCTGTCTTGGAAAGATTTTCCTGTAAACTGCTTCACCTGGTCCAGCCATCGTTTTGGAGAATGTCCTCTAGGTCGTGTTCCCTCTACCTTCCCTTGGACCATAAGTTTTTCGAGATTGTCATCTTTCCTCCTGCTGACATGTCCAAAATACTTGAGAATCAGTTGTTTGATTTTAGTTGACAATCTGACTTGGATGTTAAGTTCTTCGAGTATGGATACGTTAGTTCTGCAGTCTGTCCAGGGAATCCTCAGGGGTCTTCTCCAGACCAACATCTCCAACGCATCCAACTTGGCGATGTCTGTGGCTTTTAAGGTCCAGGATTCTGCTGCGTATAGCGCAATTGGAAAAACGAGGGTGTTTACTAATTTGCATTTTGTTGTGGTTGTTATATGCCGATCTTTCCAAATTTTGTTGAGTTTGGTCATGGCCGTTTTGGCAAGAGCTATCCTTCTTCTGATTTCTTGACTTGATCCGCCATTTCTGCTGATGTGGGCACCTAGATAAGTTATTTCCTCCACGTTCTTGACATCTTTAATATTAGGCATTTCTTCCATGCTGTGCGTGCAATCTATTAACATAAGTTTCGTTTTCTGACGGTTCAGTTGTAGACCGAACTCCAAGCTCACTCTCTCTACTCGCTCAATAAGACTCGACATTTCCTGCTCATCTTTGGCGATAAGTGTGGTGTCATCAGCGTAGCAGAGATTATCCATCCTTCTGCCACCTATGACAACTGCTCCTTCCCAGCCGTCCAAGGCTTTCCTTATGATTATTCTCCATATACGTTAAACAATAAGGGTGACAGAACACAACCCTGTCGTACACCACGTTCCACGTTGAAAGGTTCAGAGGTTCCATCCACCTTCATTAGTGTTATGTTATAGTTATATAGTTCTTTTAGTAGGTGAATCAGATGCCGCGGGGTCCCCATCTGCGACAGGACATCCCAAAGTCGTTTCCAGTTGACACAATCAAAAGCCTTGCTGTAATCCAGGAAACACAAGTATGCAGTTTTGCCATATTCTTTGGTTTTTTCAATGATTTGCCGCACATTAAACTCAGTTCTCTGTTCTTCAGTATTTATACCTGCTTTTCTAAGATTCTTTCTTCTTTGTACCATGTTCCAAGTTTCGTCGGTCATCCACTGTTTGTCTTTTACATTTGTTTGTGCGTTGAATTGCTGTAATACCCTTTCTTTAGAGTTTGTCTAATGCACAAATACAATACTAAAATAAGCTATTACAGACATAATTAATTCATTTCTGTCCAGCCCAGCTGCTATTTACACCTTATCAAAAAACACCAATCTACACAAACAAGCATCATTAATAACCCCAAATTTAAATAAAAAATTGTATTTCAAGTCTTTATAAATGTTGTTAATGTCTGATGCGATCCCATCTATAATTTGTCATATTCCCCACTATCTTTAACCAATAATGGTGTGTAATAGGTTTAAATTTTAATCCGTCTTTAGAAGCAATAGAAAGTTTAAAATGTGTCTGATACGCTCTGAACTAATTTGTGTAAGTGTTATTCAGTTTTATTTTTAAAAACCTATTACTTATCTTAACTTAGTAAACAGGTTTGTTTATGGAAAGTCCAACCTACTTTAGAATTACTTGACCTTAATTAGGCGATAAAGCCACTCAAAGGGTTTTTTTTCGCATTTAGGGACTTGCTTCCATGGTATTATTAATAATACCTACGACGTCATCCATAGTGAAAAATCAACCAGCAAAAACCTTGAAGTACTATACAGATTTGAGCCCGGATGGCAGTTATAAATATTCGTAAGTGTTTATGTCAGCTTTTTGTATATGTTAAGTGTACAAAACACCTGATTGTAATCTCAATTAGTGTCAACACAGACCGGAGCCAAAGGTTGTGTGAACTGAACCTTCAATTAAAAAAAAAAACAAAAGTTATCATAGAGTGCATATTATAACAAAAATACAATTGACACTTACAATTTAGGTTTGAAACCTCCAATAGAATTTACGCAGAACAGAGAGGCCAAATTGGAAAATCTGAAGCAAAAACTTTGCAAGTTGCTGGATCGTTTCAGTATGAATCCCCTGATGGAACTCCAATAGTTTTAACATACACGGCAGATGAAAATGGTTTTCGTCCTCAAGGTAACCACTTGCCCACGCCTCCGCCTATCCCTCCTCAAATTGCGAGAGCACTAAAGTGGATTGAAGAGCAGCAGAAGAAGAAACAGCAGCAAATCGCTTCAAACGATATTAAGGAAGAGTTTTTTAATCATGTAAAGTTGAGATGATTTTGTACACTACTTTTTAACTGCAATATAGACTTTGAATATTGAAGTGATGTTTAGTTTTGTTTTATAAGCTGAGTTTATAAACTCGCTTTGGAGATAATTAATCATATTGAATACCATTTTCAGTAGGCTTCCTTTATAAGGACCACCATTGCACCATCAAACAATAACGAGGAAGACACCGATGGATTTATTTGTTTCTTCATCAATTTACTTGCTAATCACATTCATTTGCTAATACTTTAATTTTATTTGTACTTTTACAAGTTTTTTTACACAACAATACAATATTTGGGCTTGAAAATTGACTTGAAACTCCAACATTTGACTAGATAGTAAATTTTCAAGTAATTCAGACACTTTTTGGCTTAAAAATTCACTTAGACCTGTAAAATTTGGCTCAATTGTTAATTTTCATGCAATTCAGAAATTTTTAGGCTTGAAACTCGAAAATTTTATTGGAAAGTCAGTTTACAGGTAATTTCACCAGTTTTAACAGAAAATTTACTTGAAACCTCAAAAATTGACTGGAAAGTCAGTTTACAAGTAATTCAGATATTTTTGGGCTGGAAAATTGACTTGAAACTCTAGAGTTTGAGTGGAAATTCAACTGTCAAGTAATACAGACACTTTTGGGCTTGAAAATTGCCTTGAAACTCTAAATTTTGAGTGGAAAATCAATTTTCAAATAATTCAGACACTTTCGAGCTTGAAAATTGACTTAAACTACAAAATTTGACTGAAAGATCAATTTTCAAGGGATTCGGACATTTTTAGGCTTAAAAATTCACTTAAACCTCCAAAATTTGGATAAAAAGTTAATTTTAATGTAATTCAGAAATTTTTAGGCTTGAAACACCAAAATTTTATTGGAAAGTCAGTTTACAGGTAATTTGACCAGTTTTGACAATTTTGAAAATCAGTTTTGAAAATTGACTTGAAACTTCAAAAGTTGACTGGAAAGTAAGTTTTCAAGTAATTCAGACATTTTTGGACTTAAAAATTGACTTGAAACTCTAATGTTTGAGTGAAAATTCAACTTTCAAGTAATACAGACACTTTTGGGCTTGAAAAATTGACTTGAACCTAAAAAATTTTCAAGTAATTCAGATAATTTTGCGCGTAAAAATTGACGTAAAACTAAAATTTGAGTTGAAAGTCAATAATTTCCAAGTAATTTAGACACTTTGGTGTTTGAAAATTGACTTAAATCTCCAAAATTTGATTTAAAAGTCAGTTTTCACGTAATTTAATCAGTCTTCCGTTTAAAAAATTGACTTTAAAAGTTACTTTTTAAGTAATTCAGACACTTTGGGGATTGAAAATTGCTCAAACTCAAAACTCTAAAATTTGAATGGAAAATCAATTTTTAAGTTATTCAGACGCTTTTAGACTTGAAAATTGACTTGAAAATCTAAAAGTTGACTTGAAAGTAAATTTTCAATCAATTCAGACGCTTTTGGACTTAAAACTCCAAAAATTTGACTAAAAGGTCAATTTTCAAGTAATTCAGACACTTTTGGGCTTGAAAATTTACTCAAAACTCTAAAATTTTAATGGAAAATCAATTTTTAAGTTATTCAGACGCTTTTAGACTTGAAAATTGACTTGAAAATCTAAAAGTTGACTTGAAAGTAAATTTTCAATAAATTCTGACGCTTTTGGACTTGAAACTCCAAAAATTTGACTAAAAGGTCAATTTTCAAGTAATTCAGACACTTTTGGGCTTGAAAATTTACTTAACATTCTAAAATTTGACTGGAAAGTCATTTTTCAAGTCATTCAGAAATTTTTGTGATGAAGATTTTTATTGGAAAGTCACTTTGCAGGATTAAACAATTTTTGATTTGCCAAAAAACAACTTTCAGCTACTGCTTTTTCTTGATCAAACCCAAACTACATACAATGCTGTGCTTTACTCGAATCCCGCTCATGTGGACTCTCATGCAGCACAATCAAACTTTATGGAGCATTTTCTTACAAACAATACAAATTTCAATTTGGGATCAATTTATTGGCGACACGTGACAGCCTTAGCCTACTATACGTAACAAAGATGTTTCACCAAAATTTGGTCAGGCTTTGCAATTACTAGGGCATTTAAAACCTTTTCCCGCTCGACTTTCGTTCTGTAATTGCTTCACTGTATTCTCCAGTTTCAGCTTCTCCTTTTGCAACTCCTCTAATTCTTGTCTCAACATTTCGCAATCATCTCCACTAGACACTTCCCCTTAAAACAACCTTTTAAAATTGAACCAGGAGTTTTTCTAGCTACGCACCTGAATTTTGACAGGTGCATTCCAACTTATTCGTTCCAAATTTCCCTTTAGGAGTCTTAGTCTTAATGGTGTCCCACTCTTTGTACTGCTTCCCCAACTCCTGGACCACCCTCTTCACAGCACACTCGGACTGCTTAAGCATCTTCTTCACGTGATCATCACCGCTGATGGACATCATTTTGTTGGCGATATCCTGGAGCCGTTTATTTTCCGCCTTGGCCGCTTCCAACTCTTTGCGCATTTGTTCCACCGAGTCCACTTCGCGTTTATTGAATGTTCTTCCAGCATTCAGCGATCCAGTTTTACCGTTCAGTTGATTTTCCAGGCATTTAATGTGACAGTCTTTTTGCAAAATGGTGTGTTCAGCGTTGTGGAGCAGTTTTTCTAGTTCTCGAACTCGAGTGTTCAGGCTTTGTGATTGGGCAATTTTGTCATGGGACGCGGCCAAAAGTCGATCTTTTATCACCATTTCTTCTTTGAAGGAGTTGATTCGGTTCTAAAAATATAACCAAAATATGGTAGCAATAAAAGTATAATAGAACTTTTACGTTAGTATCATTTTTCGATTTGGACAACCCATCTACTTGAATCACCAAACTCCTTATTTCATCTTCTTGCTCGCATATGCAAGCTTCTAGATCCTCCACTTGCTTCTGCAACTGGTCTCGTTCTCTGCCCACAGTCCTGGCTTCATCAACTTGCGCCTTCAACAACTCACACTTGCACTCCATGTCCAACACTTCATCGTACTTTTGCTTGTACATGTCCCTTTCCGCTTTGATGGCATCAAACAATTTCATTTTGTTCATTGTGTCCTCGTATTGCGCCTGAAATGAACCAGTTTAACTTTTGATTGTGTAAAAGCAAAACGAGTAAAACTTGAATGTCAGCTAGTTCGTTCAGTTTGATTTGGAGACGATCCCTTTCCAGTCGCAACATTTCCGCTTCAGTTACTTTAGTTTTTTGGTTGTCCAGTTCTTTTTTCATGCTGTCGATACGTTTTTTCATGGCGTCCCGTTCGCTTTTTATGTTGTTTAGTTCGATTTCCAAGTTGCCTGCTCTCGATTGGGTTTTCTTTAGTTCCAATCCTGTTTTAGAATCAGACAAAGATAAGTAATTTTTTATTAAAGACGTTTTTTATTGGCAATAATAAAGTTTGTTCACGATTTTTTCGGATCTACCTTATCCAGAAATGTTTGACACTTTGTCTTGGTTTGATTGGGTTTTTTGCATGAATACATAATGATAACAATTCTGTACGTTATCTGCGTATTCAAAGACGAGACACCCTGTATATTACTTACGTCATTCGTTACATACGATTCAGCTTGTCATGGCTTTCTTTACAGTCTACTATGTGCTGTACAAAAAGTGTATAGATGGTTTTACGGGGTGTCACTAAAACTAAAAAAGATAGAGCAATACAGTTTTGCGAACTAAACTTACATTTTTTTTAAATGGGACACTGTATATTTTGCAGATTTTAATAAGCAAAAAAAGCTATCTTTTTTTTTTGTCCATGAAATATTTTAGGTAATATCTCCTTGAGAAGGCCATTTAGGGCAAAAGTATATTAATACAATTTTGTAGAGCGTAAAATTCCCTACAACTTTAATCTATTACAATTTTTTTGATATTTTTGCAAATAATCGTGTTACGCTGTTTAGGGTCTTTTACAGCACTCTTTTGTCTTTTCCTTCTTTAGAGCAAATTTACCATTACCAATTACAATTACAATTACCAAAAAAAAAAATTGTTTTTATGTTCAACCAGGTTTTGAGTATTGTTATGACTTTTAACCAGTTTTTTTAGGTCACGTGATTTTTGTTCCCAGCCATTGAAAATCGGCTTTTTCTATGTTTTTTTACTTTTCAGTTCTGTCAAAGCCACGTGACAAACGCACATAAAATTCCGCCATTCTGACCGGTGATTGGTGTCACGTGATTTTTGCCGGATGTTTTGACTTTAAAAATTAGATTTTTTTAAACTTTTCACGCACTCTTTCATTCAATCGTGAATAACTATCTTATTTGACATATAATGTAAGGACTTTTATATGTCGATGGATAGCCAATGAAATGGGCTTTGTAAAAATATGACAACCTTGGTAAGTTGATTTGACGGTTTGTCCGTTAGTGGACGTCAAATTTTTAATAACAAATTCTTTTTTTTACCTTTTTGATTTCACTAAATCGTAAATAACTCGCTAATTTGGTACAGTTTGGGTAAACTTTTATACATCAATTGATAGCCAATGAAATGGGCTTTCCAACGGTATGACAACACTGGTTGCTTTGTTTCTGGGTTGCGCCTCTAGAGGGCGTCAAAGTTGATGAATTTATTTTGCACTTTTTTAGTGCAGCGTTTCATTCAATCGTAAATAACTCGATTATTTGGTCCACACTATATACACTTTTGTACGTCAATCGATAGCCAATGAAATGGGATTTCTAAAGATACAACTCTACTTGGTAGGTGTTGAGAATTCAAGCAACTGGAAACAGTTTTCAAACTTCTGATGACACTTTAAAGGATCAGAATCCACAAATTGGTGTTTCTGACCTGCAAAAAAAGTTTGCGCAAAGACTCAGAAGACAGTTTGAAAGACACTAGTGACATTTTGGTTTTTCTGATCTTGCAAAAAAGTGTTTGAAAGTTTCTAGTACATTTTGTTAAAGATTTTGAGCCACTAATAGCATTTTGATGTTTCTGAGCTGCAAAAAAAACTTGGAAATGAATGCAGATTTTATATTATCCAAATAATACAAAAACATTGACACACACGAACAAATAAACATGTTTCATAAAACGTCATTATCTGCCAAAATATACAGGGTGTCCCATTTAACAAAAGTATATTTGATTTATATCTTAATAACGATGTGTTTAAACTCTGTACGACATCCAGAGTGACTTTTAATATTTAATCAAAAATGTCTGACATGAAGTTTTTTATTGTATGTATGTACAGAGAAAATTCAATGGATAGGGTAGATTCAAAAGGAACGTGATTAGAATAGTGTATTTGTCCCACTCCACCAAATATCATTAAAACAGTATGACAATACCTACTCTAGTTTAGCACTACAAATACTAATGGAAAACAAATGAAAATTTCAAAAGAGACGTTTACCAAATTCTTATTTTCTCAGTACCTTTTCGCATAAAATATTAAATCAAATTATTATATTTTTGGTTAGTAAAAAATTAGAAAAATTATCACTTACCTGAACTCCAATCTCCTTTAGAAGCATTTCTCAGCTGTTTCTCTAGTTCATCCACTCTCTCCGCTTTCACTCTTAACTTCTTCAATTCCTCCTCCATCGCTTTCACTCCTTTACATTTCTGCTTCAAATTGTCTCTCTCCATCATCACATTGTCCAGTATTTCAGACTTGTTTCGTAACTCGTCCACGTCCCCGGGTAAATTTTGGTACTGCATCAGCTGTTTCTCCAACATCCGCACCTTGTTAGCCAAATTGTCCCTTTCCTCAGTCAGACTTTCCAAGTTTTTCAGTTTGTCCTTTAAAGTGTCCGTTCTTGATGTGTCCATATCCGGTTCACTGTCCTTGATTGCAACTCTGCTTCCTAGCTCCACTTTTAATTTTTCGTTTTCGCTCTCCACTTCTTTCAGTTTCGAGCAGTAACGTTTGAGGACCTCCACCTCTTTTTGGATGATTCTAGCTTCCTCTTCGGGTGAAGGAGAACCGCTCCTCATTATTTTAATTTCCGCTTCCAGGGCTTCGATTTCTTGCTGGCACGATGTGGGTAATGTTGGATTAGCCACGGTTTGTATTTTCTGAATAGTTGGAAAATTCAAAGTTAGCCAAAATCGACAAAAATCGGGTTACTGCTGCATGCCCGGAAGAAAATTGTAAAAGGAAATTCCGCAAGACTGGGCATGCAGCAGTAACCGGACTTAATTTTCCTTTTCTTGGGAAAAGTCAAAAAGTAGTGAAATTTGGAAAAGTTTATTCGCAATTGCAAAGAGGATTGCAGTCACATAATGAAAATTTGCTTCTGTTAGTGCCAAAATAGTTGGTGCGAGGCTGAGAGACGCTACTCAAAAAGCGCTAAAATAAAAAACAAATAAATTAAAAAGTGTCTTGCGTAATTTTCTATTAAATCTTATCTAAAGAATTAATTTCACTGTTTAAATATCTTCAATAAGTGCATGCCCAATGGATAGTTATACAGTTGCCTGTTAGGATATAATTTTAGCGATGTTTGTCCTGTACAAGCTAGTTAGCGCTTATGTCAAAGCGTAATTAAAGCAGCGTTTATCGCACAAGCCGGCAACTCCGCAAAAAGTTGACGCTCCAAATTTGATTTTTGACTCTTTGCCATTTCAACATTCAACTTAAACCAGATGAATATAAACTAAGTTCGGTTATACCTTTTTGGCAAATCAGACGATAATCTGACAGTTATCACGTGACCGCGCTAATTGTACACAATGGAATGTCACGTGACAAATGTCCGAATCGTGAACCGTGAAGAATAACCGAACTAAACTAGTGTTTTTGTTTGTTTATTTTTGTTTTTATGAAATTTAGTGTTGTTTATGTTTTAAAATAACTGTTTTTCGGTTATACTATGTCTATTGTGTTTAGAGTGAAAGCTGTGGTGATAATCAGTTGAATTGGCATTTTTTTAAAGCTTTTTTATGAAAAAAATCCTGTTTGAAGGATTATTAATTTAAAGAATGTTGTCTTGTAAATTATCAAAACTAAGAAAACGTTTTGAAGAAATTATTCAAATTAAAAAAAGCGAAACTGGTCAAAGAAAAACAACATAGATAATTGCATGCGCAAGACAAAGACAGAAAACCTCATAAAATATGTAGTAGGCGAAAACTTCGGGGCAATGTTGCCAGGCCAGAAGTTTATCCGAATTCATCCACTGGATCAGTTACATAATTTTTGTTCGGCCTATTGGCATAAAGTAAATTGAAATGATTAGAAATGTTCTAGTCAAAATATTAATTTTGTAAGTAATCTAGTCGACGAAATCAAAAAGACGTTTGACAACATCGCAGCCAAAATTGCGCCTACTTGCACTTTTTTTAGGATTTCTGTCTTTGTCTAGTGCACGCAATTATTGATGTTTCTCCGTCAGTAACATTGGTTTTCCTATCCAGTTTCAGTTTTACCACACCTGTATAATGTTGACCAATTGGCCTGTCCCACAATTTTTTTTTATTTTATAACTACAAAGACGGATTGAAAATATTATACCCGTATTTTTTTGTTTTCAAAAATATTAAGTCTAAATAGAAAAAAAATGATGATAAAAACTACATTAATCTCATGTTTTAAACGCCCGCCGCTGGTGACGTACTACACTATCAACCAATCAGCGACAAGAAGTGAAACAGTTGGCGTGCAACAGCCAATAAAATCGCCCAGAATTACGTACGTCACATGCGCGCCAAAACAGATCTTTTAAATTTAATGGACAAATTCAAACTAATGTAGGAACATTTACGACCATAATTTTTTCTTCAAGAATATGAAAAATTAGTTTTTTGATCCTATTCTTTCGATTCCAGTCATTAAAACAAAAATTTATGATATGTGGGATAGGCCCATTGTGTACCAATTTTTGACCAATCACAAACTACGAACAATGTTGTGATTTATGCAAATACTGCACAGAAAGACTCTGTTTAAGGTGCTTGGTTTAGAAACAAAATTTGTCACGTACAAACATTTTGTACATATCAACATTGAGTGCGTCATGTGATCGTAAATTTGCCTGCAGTGTTTAAGTCACGTGCTTTGAGTTGACGCTTCATACAGCGAGCAGAGCGAATTTGACATCACAATGACGTAATTTTGAAAAACCATTATTAAACCAACTGTCAAATTACGGAAATCGTTCAAACACCGGGTTGGGTATTTGTGGTGCATTTTTTCTGCACCATTTATATGTCAATTGTTAATTGTCAAATAAGAAGATTTTTAAATATCAATTGTTTTATCTTGTACTATATGTATAACGTTCGAACTTTGACAGTTGCAAATTCAATTTTTTTTAGGGTCGTTTTATTCAATATGAATTTTGACAGCTTGAACTCGACCCAGACAATTTGACATTTTCAAATTTAATTTTTTCAGGGTTTCCTGACTGTTTTTCCGAATTTAAATTTTGACACTTTAAATTTAACATTCCGCAACATTTTCACATTAAAAATTGTATTTCTGAGGGTCCCGTAACTGTTTCAATCATTTTCAAAGTCAATTTTTTTATCAGTTTGAATTTTGACTTATAAAATTTGACGTTTGAGGTAATTTTCAAGATCAAAACTGATTTTTTTACTTCAACTTTGTTGAGCTCAATTTGAACTTTGACAGTTTGACAGAGTTAGGCCCTGTCAGGTGACAAATGTCAATAAGCTGTTGTAAATATGGACATGTTTGATTCCAAAGCTTATTCTGACATTATAAATGCATTGCCAATCTGTCTAAAAATGTAAGACATCAAAAATAAGAAAACGTAATGAATAATTTCAATTTGATTGTTTATTTATTGTTGAACAGGACCATTTGACGGTTCTGTCATTAATATGTCATTAGTGCCATCTGTCAAATAACTGTCGAGGCTGATGTAACGACAAAATTTTGAATCCGACCAATTTTAATCTTCTCTAATAGAAAATTTGTTAAAAAAATTATGGGAAAACCCCAGTGAATGAATTGTTTTTACTTTTTTTTGATACGTTAACAAATAACAGAAATACAGCAAGAAAATTACAATCTTACAGTTTAAATTAAAAACATATTTTTAGCCCTTTTTGCTAATTTTTCTAGAAGTTTTCTGGAAATATTTTCTAGAAGTTCATACTGTTCATCAGTATGCAGTTTGTAATAAAATATAAAAGCCCAAAATTGACATAAAATTTCAATCTTACCTTGAAATTGTCTAGTTCTTTTAGACAAGAGTTCAGTTTAGTTTTCAAGTCATCTCTTTCTTTAGTTAGCTCTTGTATTTTGTCTTGTTGCTCCTTGCACAAAGCCTCCAAAGCCTAAAATACAAACCAATTCTGACAATTACAGTAATAAACATTTCAACAACTAGTACAGCAATTTTATCACTTTCGCCAGCTACTGCGGTTTGTAGCGCAGGTTCTGAATATTTCGCCGACGGTTTTGGGGTTAACTGGTTGGATTTCGGGATTGTCTCAGTTGATTTGGAGGGATCTTTGATTGCTCTTTTTGATCGTTTAATGGTGATTTTGGTCGGATTGGATGGGTCATCCACTACTTGAAAACCGGGCTGCAAACCTTTAATCCTGGTAACCTTTAAAAGTGTCTGATTTGTACAATATTCTGGAAAAAGCTTAAACCAGCACCATTTTTCCAGGCCCCTTTATTTTGGTTTCTATCGTAGGCCTGTCACTTAAAGCGTCTTTGACGAAAGCTTCTATTTCCGCTTTTTCTTTCATGTGTCGCTCTTCGGCCACGCAAACTGATTCGCACTCGTCACTTGAAGAGGTTTTCTTCACTCCTAATTTGCTGGCCAAAGTATCGTTTATGTTCTGCTTGCAAGCTACATCCATTCCTGTAACCTGCACAGAAAAAGTGATTTTCAGTTTTTCTGAAATTTAAGTGGTTCTGTACGGTTTTCTTCAACTTCTTTGCATCTTCGGGTGCTAGATTAAGACTAGCTATAAAGTCCCACAGCTGTTCCAAGCATTTCTTCAATTTGGAACTGTCAGAACCTCCCATCATGGCCATTAACAAATCCAAAAGCACATCCAGAGGAATCAGCTTCCCAGCACACTAATTCAAACAAATTAAACCGGTTTGACCGAAATGGTTAAATCTTACTTTATCCATCCCTTTAACGACCAATTCCAGAATATGCTGCCTGCGGTCCTCCACATCATCACACCAATTCCGAACATCAGTGGATGAAGGATAAGTTTTGAGTCGGGATTCTGATCTACGTCTTTCAGGCCTCAGCCAATCACCTCGATCCATGAACATCCTGGTCTTTCTCTGGAGAAAAGTAGTCATTTTTTCACATTAAGTTTTATTAAATCACAGAAAAAAAAAATATTTAAAAAAATCTCATGAAGGACTGCAACAATTTTGAATATGCTGTCATTGTCACTCGGACAAAATTAGTTTGACTTTTACTCCATTCTACAAACATGTCGTACGCAGACAGAAAAGAACGCGTTTTCCGTTATGGAGAACCCTTCGACATACCCCATTCCAGATCTGAAAGCAGGATGAAAAGATATTGGTCCGCCACTGATCGTAGAGCGTGGTGCGATGAGGTTGAACTACGAAGAAAACACATACTGGAACTGAATGCTAGAAGCAAAGGCGTAAATTCCTTTCCATTTTGACTGTTTCCTATCTAAAGATGTTGATTTTTAGCAATTTTGTCTGGAAAACTTCATCCCTTTGGATCTGCTGTTCAATGCGATGGCCTCCAACAAAGATGCCGAAATCGAAAAGCTTCAACAACGAATCGCATATCTGGAGGCCCTCCTCGATGTCTACAAGCAGATTCAATTAACTCCTGAACAGCAACAGCAGGTCGATGATATGGTAAAGAAACGTGGACTTCATCATTTTCATTAATGTCACATGATCAAAAAATACACATTTTCCAAAATTATTCTTGCTTTTTTTGTAGAACAAGAAATTAGCCAAAGAGAGAAAGAAACTGAAGGAAGCGCAGCAGGAAGAAAGAGCACGATCTAGGGACAAAATTCCTAAGGTATTTATCATCTATACAGAGCGTTCCAAATTATAGATTTTGTTTTGACAGATACTTTAGTATTTAAAAATATTTAATATTAAATTAACAATCATTTTAATGCCAACAACTATTTTAACAATAAATCAAACCGCTGCAGCTCTTAACATTTTTTAGACGTCAATTATGTCACATTTGCGGCATTCTGTATACATAGTGTCCCACAGTAATACAATTTTTGACATCTAAGCTTGTTTACAGTACAGAATTTTCTGACCAAATCAATAGAATGTCATTACGGTCCTTTTTTGCTAGCTACCAATTTTTACATTTATGGTGAATCTACCTAGTGCAAGCAAAATACAGGGTGGTCCAGTTTTAAGTGTCATTCAATAATTCACCATTTGATAGCTAATCAAAAAATAAGTTGACTTGCATTATGTCATTTTTCTGAAAAAGGTTTCCTAAGGAAGATACAGTCCTCCAAATTTCAATTTAAAAAATCGTTTTATAGTTTAAAACTGAACATCCAAGACTTGTGAAAGTCCAAATTTGTACTGAATAGTCTAAAAACTTTACTATTAGGAATGATCGGTCTTATGATTCGCTTTCTTAGACTGTCATCCTGGTTGAGTGTCTGAAACTGGCATTCAAGAACTAAAAAAAGTCCGGAAATCAAGACAAAGATTGTATTGTGCATGAAACTCATTTTTTACTACTAAAAATAATATAAAAGTTGACTTTTAATGCTAGAACTGACTTTACTAGGACTAAAGAAAGTCCAAAAGTATATTTTCAAGACTTTAATTGGTGTACAACTGAATTTTCTGGACTGGACAACAAGTCTAGAAGTAAATTAAATTTTCGGTTTATTTTATTTCTAAAAATTAGTTCTCAAGACGTATTATTGTAGCATTTGGTACCAACATTTTTTACTTTTATTACTGAAGAAACTTGACTTTTGGAAATAGTCTTAAACTCACATTTTTCAGTCTTAAAAAGCATTAAAAACAGTAATTAATAGTGATGAAGCTTGAAATAACATTTTCAAGACTATGGTCAGTGGACAAACTGGCTTTTAGGCCTGATAAGTCAATAACTTGGTGAAGATAGTCTTGAAACTCGATTTTCCAAGCTGAAAGTAGTTTTGAAGCACTAAAAATAGTCCAGAATTCGAAGAAAATTAAAAGCAAAGTACGAAAAGTTCGTTTTCAAGACAATTTTCATGAATCTAATGCCAAAGTCCTGCATCTAAGACTATTTTCAAGACTAAAATATTGAAATTTGTCTTCAAATTATGAAAACTTACTTCAAATGCAAATTTTAAGCTTCTGATGTCACTTTTTATTAGTTCAGTTACATTTTGGGGTTCAAGTCAATTTTTAAGGTTTAAATGTTTGAATTTGTAGTAACAAATTCTTGAAAAAGTAGTTTTTATGTCTACAAGTCAATTTTTAGTATTAAAGTCTCTCGATTTGCATGAAAACTGGTTACAAACACAATTTTTAAGCTTCTGAAATGTTTATCTTTTCTAATTCAATTTTCAAAACTAAAGTTTTTTAGTTTGTCTGGAAACTATGAAAACTGGTTACAATAATATTTTTTAAACTTCTTCAAGTGAATTTTTCGTTTCCAAGACAATTTTTAAGTTGGGTTGGGTTAGTTTTGGGTCTTTGACCGTAATAATGTGTAATAAAGTGCTTGTTCCAAATTTGATCAATATTGCTCCAACGGTCTGACAGTTATGACAAAAAAAAACGATTTTTTAAACAGAAATTTGAAGGACTGTATTTTCCTTAGGAAGCACTTTTCGGGAAAATGACATAATGAATGTCAACTTATTTTTTAATTGACTATGGATTGGTGAATTATTGACATTTAAAACTGTAATGATAGTTGTGTGCAACATCTGGTGACATCTGTACTCAACTCTATGAGTTAGAAAGTACAGATGGCGTTCCAAAATCTAGGAACAGCACCATTAATGCCGCATCATTCGGTAAACACCGATCTGATTGGTTGAAAATGGTGAGGTTTTGTTTTTTGTTTATCAATCCCAATCCTCTGACCGGTTTCGCCGTATTACGGCTCATCAGAGAGGCTATAGGGCTTAATAACCAAAGAACGAAACCTTCGTTCCAGTATAGTCAACTGGATGCCAGAAATGATAGCCTATAGCCTATTGCCCTATAGCCTCTCTGATGAGCCGTAATACGGCGAAACCGGTCAGAGGATTGGGATTGATAAACAAAAAACAAAACCTCACCATTTTCATTTAAAACTGTATTTGAAGCCAATTTGAACTATAATGACTTTTTTAATACCTGAGAAAAACAAATATTTTGAACTTGGTAAAAATGATTTTCAGCACACTCTCCAGGTAGTAATAGTGTGAAAACTTGAAAATACAGGGTTGCCAAATTTACTGAAAAAAATCATGGCATCACTATTTACTAGGTTCATTTTTATTTGCTTGTTGTAGCAAAATCTATTACGACGGTCACTTACTTCAAACAAATTTGAACCAATATTACTTTTTTTAATTAGATATGAGATATGAGAAAATAAGTCATAGATTGTTCTCTTACCCTAGAAATGACAGATTTATTGTTAAAAACTTGTTTCAGAGGATTTTAAATTCAGAAAAAGATGTTTTTCGAAACTGATTTAACGATTTTTAAACTTCTTAACCCGAAATTGGTCAAAATTGAGTCTAAACTCAAATTTTGTACCTCCTTCTTAAAATAAGAAAAAAACAATTTGAGGTTGTAAGGTTACACAAAAATGTCTAGAAAGTCCTCTGTTACACAAAGGATTATAAAAAGTTCTCTTCATTCAATGTTTTTTACACATTTTATGAATAGGAAAGGGAACCAAAAAGACCGAGCTCGGAAGAAGGCGCTCGTGTTAAACCGGAAAAACGCAAAAGATCGAGCAGCGAACCAGGCGCTTCCACTTCACCACGACCCCCAAAACGTCATCTTCAAGACAAACCTGCGCCACAAAGGAAAAGGGCGCGAGAACCTACAGAAGGTGAAATCTCAGGTGTAGGGCAAAAACCTAAGAAGAGAAAGTCTGGAGAAGCTGCTGAAATGGGAGAAGGTGAACTAGATGGTAAGTTGCACACAAAAAGATAGCTGGAGAATAAAAGGGCCCATACATTATACAATTAGTCGTACGACAAGTTGTACGATAGATTGAACAGACAATTGATGCGACAAGTTGCACATGATTTTGGCCACAAACACAAACGATCTGAGCATCAATCGGTCTTAAAGATTTGCAGTACGTTTTAAAATTTATGTAGCACACAGAGCATCATGCCGCCGTTCGTTGTCAAAAACAAATACAGCAGCAATAGTGGTCGCTTTAGTTCATGATGAAAGAAAAGTTAGGAAAAAGAAAAGAAAGGAAAAAGTTTATGTTTATTGGCATATTCATTGAATTTCACATCCCACAAACTAACCTGCTCACGATAGAGATCAATAAATTCATTCCAAAATGTATTAGTCTCCATATTTGCGAGAATTTTAAGTTCTTTTTTTAAGTTTATGTCGAATTGAGTCCGATTTGTCGGATATCAAACGCCGTCGTACGATAAATTTTTCTCCAGTCAAACTACCGTACGATTCGACCGGGTCGTACGACTTGTTGGACGACAGCATCACACACTATGCAATTATCGTTTCGACGGTCGACGCGACCTGAGTTGTACAACTTGTCGTACAACTAATTGTATAGTGTATGGGCCGTTTTAACTGATCTTTACAGTCTCAAAAGGAGAAGCTGGAAAAGAGGATGGACGACCTTCCAAAACTAAAGGAACCCAAGGTAAGTGCCAATTAATTTCAGGTCAAACCCAATCAAAGTTATAATTGCAGGAAAACCCGAAGATGCAACCGGAAGAAAAGAGAAGCCGTACGATACAGGTACACAAAGTCTCATCAACTTGAAAATATTTGTCTGATTTGTAATAATTGTAGAAGACAAGCAGACTGGGGTTAAGCCTTCCGGAACTCCTGGAACAGGTACAAACTGCCCAACATAAGCTTATATTTGAATTAACCTTAAAACGTAAAGCCCCAGGAAAAACTGCTTATAAAACTCCAACCAAGAGAGATAAAGATGATGCTACCGCAGCTAGAGAAGACGGGAGAAAAAGAGTCAAAGAAGATGAGGCAGGTTCTAAGGGAGAAGATAAAGGAAAAGAAAGCAGCCTCAAAATGAGAAGAGGTTTGAACAAGTTTTTTACCGCAATTCTAGCGCTTTAACTATTTATTTAAGAGGTGGAAGGTGGTCCAGGTGGCCTAGCCAAACCTGGCGATGCTAGGAAACCAGGCGAACCTGCTGAAACAAGAAAACCTAAAACTGAAAAAGAAAGACCTGGAGCTGGTGGTTCTGGTAAAGGTCCATTCAATTACTTGAGTTTGCAAAAAACTTAGGTGCTATTGCTTTAGTCCCGGTAAAGTCTAAAAGTTCTACAGGGGCAGAGAAACGAGACGTTCCTTCAAAGGTACAGGCTGAAGAAGGTGCAAAGCTTTCAGCCCGCAAACCCTCACCGGCTGCTCAGAAAGCCAAACCTGCTTCAGAAGCAGGAAAAACTGACAAACCTCTTGATGATGGTGCCCCCAAAGGTGCAGACAAAAGGAAAGGTGGAGATGCTTTACCTTCTAGAGATAAAAGCGAAGGAGATGACAATTTAGCAGCTGCGGATAAAGGAAGAAGTCCTGATGGTCGCAGAACTGAAGGAGGTGAACATTTCCAGATTTTTGTCCCAATCAAACTTAAAATAATAATAATTTAGATAAACCACCAAAAGCTGGAGATGTAAGTGCAAAAACCCCAGCAAGTCGAGATCGATCTGCAACTCCTCAAAAAACCAGTACAAAACACGCCCTTTTATTAACTGTTTCTTCTAAAAATTGTTATTTTAGCTACCAAACCTTCTGGAGCAGAAATGAAAGAAGGTAAAGCACCTGGAGCTGGTGAAACAGCTGCAAGAACACCTTCTCCAGCATCTAAAATTGCTGCTAGAGAACCGACTTCAGACAAATCAAGAAGAAAAGAACCTTCTGAAGGTAAGCTTACTGAAAATAGTTGTATCTAAACTGAAATTCGGTTCGGTTTAAAGGTGGGGCTCAAACCAAGCCTGAAACACTAAAAGAAACCGCACGAGACAAGAGAAGTACAGATGGTAACTAGTTTTATATGGTATTCCATTAACGAGTTCTCTTAACAGTTTTATTTTCAGCCACCAAACCTGCTGGAGGAGAAGGAAAAGCTCCAAGAGCACCTTCTCCAGCATCCAAATTAACCACCAGAGAACCAACATCTGAAAAATCACAAGGCAAGGAACGTTCTGAAGACAGTAAGTTTTCATGAATTAAATGTATTGTATTCAAATTAAATTGTGGTTTAACTTAAAGTTGCGGCTAAAGCCATGGCTGGGGCACCAAAAGAAACTGCACGTGACAAAATAAGCCCAGATGGTAACTGGATACATTACATTAACCCTGCCGTTTAACAACTTCAACATTTTTAGCTGCCAAACCTTCTGGAACAAAAATGAAAGAGGGTAGAGCACCTGAATCTGGAGAAAAAGCTCCAAGAGCACCTTCTCCAGCATCCAAATTAGCCACCAGAGAATCAACATCTGAAAAATCACAAGGCAAGGAACGTTCTGAAGACAGTAAGTTTTCATGAATTAAATGTATTGTATTCAAATTAAATTGTGGTTTAACTTAAAGTTGCGGCTAAAGCCATGGCTGGGGCACCAAAAGAAACTGCACGTGACAAAATAAGCCCAGATGGTAACTGGATACATTACATTAACCCTGCCGTTTAACAACTTCAACATTTTTAGCTGCCAAACCTTCTGGAACAAAAATGAAAGAGGGTAGAGCACCTGAATCTGGAGAAAAAGCTCCAAGAGCACCTTCTCCAGCATCCAAATTAGCCACCAGAGAATCAACATCTGAAAAATCACAAGACAAGGGACCTTCTGAAGGCAGTAAGTTTACACTAATTAAATGTATTCAAATTAAATTGTGGTTTAATTTAAAGTTGCGGGTAAAGCCAGGACTGGGGCACCAAAAGAAACAACACGTGACAAAATAAGCCCAGATGGTAACTGGATACATTGCATTAACCCTGCCGTTTCACAACTTTCATATTTTTAGCTACCAAACCTTCTGGAACAAAAATGAAAGAAGGTAGAGCACCTGAATCTGGAGAAAAGGCTCCAAGAGCACCTTCTCCAGCACCCAAACTAACCACCAGAGAACCAACATCTGAAAAATCACAAGGCAAGGGACCTTCTGAAGACAGTAAGTTTACACTAATTAAATGTATTCAAATTAAATTGTGGTTTAATTTAAAGTTGCGGCTAAAGCCAGGGCTGGGGCACCAAAAGAAACAGCACGTGACAAAATAAGCCCAGATGGTAACTGGATACATTGCATTAACCCTGCCGTTTCACAACTTTCATATTTTTAGCTACCAAACCTTCTGGAACAATGAAAGCAGGTAGAGCACCTGAATCTGGAGAAAAAGCTCCAAGAGCACCTTCTCCAGCATCCAAACCAGCCACCAGAGAACCAACATCTGAAAAATCACAAGGCAAAGAACCTTCTGAAGACAGTAAGTTTACTTTAATTAAATGTATTGTATTCAAATTAAATTGTGGTTTAACTTAAACTTGCGGCTAAAGCCAGGGCTGGGGCACCAAAAGAAACAGCACGTGACCAAATAAGCCCAGATGGTAACTGGATACATTGCATTAACCCTGCCGTTTAACAACATCCATATTTTTAGCTACCAAACCTTCTGGAACGAAAATGAAAGGAGATAGAGCACCTGAATCTGGAGACAAAGCTCCAAGAGCACCTTCTCCAGCATCCAAACTAGCCACCAGAGAACCAACATCTGAAAAATCACAAGGCAAGGAACCTTCTGAAGACAGTAAGTTTACACTAATTAAATGTATTCAAATTAAATTGTGGTTTAATTTAAAGTTGCCGCTAAAGCCAGGACTGGGGCACCAAAAGAAATAGCACGTGACAAAATAAGCCCAGATGGTAACTGGATACATTGCATTAACCCTGTCGTTTAATAACCCATATTTTTAGCTACCAAACCTTCTGGAACAAAAATGAAAGAAGGTAGAGCACCTGAATCTGGAGAAAAGGCTCCAAAAGCACCTTCTCTAGCACCCAAAATGGCGGTTAAGGAACCGATGACAGACAAGACAAAAGGAACAGAACCTTCTGAAGACGGTAAGTCTAAACAATATACTTGTAAAGAAGTTGAGTTAATGTTTGGTTGAACGCAGCCGCTCAACCCAAGCCAGGAGCACCGAAAGGAGCAACAGGTGACAAGACCGGCACAGAAGGTAACAGTGCATATGCAGAAATTCAAAGGGTTTATCGGACTTATTAGCTACCAGAGCGGCTGAGAAAAAGCCAGGTGACCAAGCAACTTCAGCGGGAAGAAAACCTGCAGAAGTTGTAAAAAGGGAACCAGCAGCAAAATTGGGAACTGAGTCCGAATCCTCAAAGGTTCGAGGAAGAGGCCGACCAGCTGGTGACAAGTTGGAGAAACCAGGAGAGAAAGATCGAGCCCTTGCAGCAGACAAAGACACCAAAAAGCCTGCAGATGTGACTTCAGAAAGAGGTTCGACTTAAGTCTGTTAACTTTCAACACTGCTGTAATATAATATTTAAAAACAGCAGTGCCATCAGACCAACCTGCTCGAGCAAAAGGTCGAGGAAGAGGAAGGCCAGACGACAGCACAGAACAACCAGGAGGTACTTACACCAGTTCAACGTCAGAAGACAAAGAAGATAAAATACTACGAGCTGATGGGGAAGGCAAATCAAAAATTCCTCCACCAGCATCCAAAGCAGCTGGAGAACCACGACCTGGGAAATCGAGTGGAAAAGAAGCTTCTGAAGATGGTACGTCTGCTTACACTCCAAACTTTTACTAATAGTTAAGTTGTAGCTAAAGGAGGAGCTAAAGCCACAAAAGGAGAAACATTTGATAGAACAGGAGCTGCTAAAACTACAGAAGGTAACTCCACCTATACATACCCAGTATTCCCTAACACATTGTAATTAAACCAGATAGTGGTAAGGGCCTTAGAAAAGACGTGTCAGCTGAAAAGAAAACAAGACCTGCTGACGAATCCAGAGAAGGCAAACCATCTGTGACTGACAAGGATTTAGAACCTTCATCTGCAGCTTCAGATAAAGGTTTTACCCAAAGCTCACACCAGGTCTAGTGTGCTTAATATTTAAAAAAATAGGAAAAACGGCTGAACCAGCTGCAAGAGCAAAAGGAAGAGGGAGAGGGAAGCTGGACGAAGCCAGAGCACCACCAGGTGAACCTTCCCAAGGAAAATTGATAAAAGATGATGGAATTAGAAAGGAAGACGGACTTAGAAAAGAGGATGCCAGAAGGGACAAAGTTTCCGCTGATAGAAGAGGAGTCCCGATAGATTCCACCAAACCAAGTGGTATGAATGAAAGTAATTGCATTAAACTTGGTCAAACCATTTTGGTCTCAGCTGCAGAAGAGCAAAAAGGCTCTAAAGGTAAGGAAAAGGGTGATACAACTGCACAAATACCAAAACCTGGCGTTAGCGATGCGACTAGAAAGGATGACGGGAAAGTTTCCTTAAAAGAAACCAAAGGTGAGCCGGATATAGCCAGCCGAAAACAAGCAGAAACAGTCGGTAAAGGTTGGGAGAAAAAACTGGTTTCATTTGGATGTCAAATGATATATGTTCATTTTCAGATGAAAAAGCCTCTAAACCCGAATCACCCAAAGATAAAAAAGAAACTGGAAAACCAACAGGGGCATCTTCAAAAGAAAGAGAAGCTGAAACAGCTAGAGAAAAGCTGAAAGAAGCGTCTAAAGCTGGAGTAAAACCTGAAACAGGCAGGAAAGATGATAAAGAAGCCAAGACTAAACCTGACACTTCCAAAGATGCGGAGTTAAAACCCACTAAATTTGGTGACAAAGTGATGCAAGAAGAAAAGGAAAAGCTTGAAAAACCAGGAATTAAAAAAGAAGCAGCGAGAGAAGATGGAACCACAAAACCAACAAAAGAGACTGTCCCATTACCTAAAGCTGAAGACCAGCGAACAGTCTCTGACATTAAAAAAACCAGAGCTGATTTAGCTGATTCACAGAAGGACAAAGTTCCAAAAGAATTCAAAGACACCAAAAGAACTGAGGGTGATTTAAAAGCCAGAGAAGGTGAAAAAATGATGGGCAAACCAGCAAAGGAAACTGCTCCCACGCCTGGAAAAATACTTGAAAAAGTCGAAGAAGATGGTAAAACTAAAGATGCAAAAAAAGAAACTAAGGACCTAGCAAAAGATGGGAAAGAACCTATTACCGAACGTATTAAAAAATACGAAGAGAAAATGGCAGGTAGAGAAAAAACTAGACCAGAAGACCAGCTGGTAAAATCTCAAAAAGATTCCGAAATCCAACCAGCTAAAAGGCCAGAAAGTAGAGGATTAGCAGATGAGAAAGCCAAAACCAAAGAAGAGGATTTAAAAAAGAAGGAAAAAGATATATTAAAGTCCGCAAAAAGAACTGATGAAGATGAGATTCTAAAAGACAGAGGAAAACCTGCAGCTGGAAAAAGTGGAGAAGTAAGTCCTGGTGTAACTGATGATAAAGCCAAACAAGCATTTAAAGAAAAAGACCAGTCAATTATTACAAAGGCAGTTGATAAAGGTGATATTGCTAAAGATCGACCTGCAGGAAAAATAGAAGAAATACATGCAGCTGAGCGAGTCAGAGAATTACCTGGTGCAGCTGATGGTAAATCCAAACAAACAGCTAAAGAAAAACCTCTGGGAGATAAAGTTACAACAAAAGCTGAAGATAAAGATGAAGAAGCTAGAAAAAGAGTAGCAAGAGAAGCATCACCTGATACCAAACAGCCTGACGGTGATGTTAAAGCTAAACCAGGAACACTAGCAAAACCTGTAAAAGGAACTGAACCATTGCCAGCTGCGAAGAAAGCTGAAGATGTAATGGACGTAGAACCTATAAAACCTTTAGTTACCAAACCCGGTAAAGGAATTGGAGAAGATGTTGCTGATGCGGAAAAAGCGTATAAAGAACTAACTGCAGGTACAGCTCAAGCTGATGCGATAAGGAGACAAAAAGATGAAATGGCGGAAGAGAGGAAAAAACTAGAGAAAGTACCCAAAACTGGGGCTGATATCCTTAAAGAAAGGAAAAAGGAAGGTGAGTTTAGTATAGAGTTTTGCAATAAGTTTGTCTAATCTATAATCCATTACAGAAGTTGGAAAGAAAGGAGTAGCAGATGCAGGTAAGCTCTAGTTGTAAGTAAGATTTTTGGAAATATTGCCGTTTGGATCTAGATGAATGTGGATCGATCTGCAGTGATCTAGATGAGTTGGAGAAACTGGGCAAAAAACCAGGTGTACTCAAAAAGAAAGCCGATGAAACGGATAAGGGTATAGTCCTCATCATCCTCTAGAATATTCTCATATGTAATCAATCAATCTTTTAGGTATAGATGCTCGTAAAATACCAGGAACCAAGGAGGAACCTGAATTGAAAGATGCTGGAATTATGCCAAAACAATCTAAAAGAATGAAGCTAGAAGAAAAACAGCTTGTAGGAAAACCAGAAGATCAAATTAAAGGTAATCATATATATCATATATAGATAAAGTCAAAATTATTTATTGAATATTTGATAGCAGCTGGACCACTACCTAAAGAAGTTCTTGGAAAAAAGATGCCAGAATCTGTACAAGATGCAAAAGGAAGAGTACCATCCCCAGCTGGTGGTAAGCATAATTTTATATAATATCAAAGTAATTAAACGTATTTTCAGTTGTAGATGAAACTAAATTGGATGGTACTAAAAAAATTGTTACTTCTGAAGCCATTTCTAAAGAAGCCGGTGTTACCACAATGAAACCAGAAGCCAAAACTGGGATTCCAAGTCAAAAAGCGGAAACTACAGTAGGAAGAAAGGGAGAAGCACCTTCTCCCACTGCTGAAGATGTACGTCTCGCAGGAGCACGCGCAGAAGGTAAAGTCCCAGATGGAGAAGCAGCGCAACAAGCAGCTGCCAAAGCTCTTCGGGAAAAAGGTGCTGAAGAAGCTGAAGCAGCTAAAATGGAAATGGAGAGGGCAGCCAAATTAAAAGGACCAGTAACACCAGAGTATGAAATAAAGAAAGAAGTACCCGAAGGAGATATACGTCTACAAAAAAGACCAGAGTATGGTGAAGAAGGAGAAGGAAGATCAGAACGTGAAGGAGGAGCTGCGATACCAACTGGTGTTTCAAAAGTAGAGGAGGCTGGTATTAAAAAAGAATCACCATACGACGAAGGAAAAGAAAGAAGGCTAAAGCTTGGTGAAGAACGTTTGGCTGGCATTAAAACAGAACTACCGTACGGTGAAGAAGGAGAAAGAAGACTGCGTGAAGAAGAACGTTTGGCTGGTATTAAAAAAGGATTACCGTATGGCGAAGCGGGAGAAAAAAAACCAAAGCCAGAAGGAGACCTTATGCCAGCTCCCGGTGTTTTCAAAAGAACTCCAGAAGAAGCTGTAAGTCTGTTAAATCTCATATACCAGTAACAAAACTATCATCTACTTTAGGGAGCATTAGTAAGAGAGGATTATCCTGACACTTGGTCGGATACAGATAAGGACAAAGACCAGGAGAAGTTCAAAAAAGTACGTATAAGAACTCACATTGTTATAAGAATTGACAAGATTTTGAAATTAATGGCATTAATGTAGGAACCCATAACTCTAAAGGGGAGTGAAGAGTTTGTGTCGGCTAGAGAAGAACTGGTACCTGAAGGAGCAGCTGCTGGAGCTTTGCGGGAGCCTATGTTGGGAACACCTGGTCCTGGAGAAACCGGATTTTCATTTGGAGAAAAGCCGGAAGGAGTTCAGCCTGAGGGACTTCCTGATGCAGAACGAGGAATAAGTGCTTTTGGAGGAGCGGTAGAAGCAGGAGCTAGAGTAGTACCTGAGAGAGTTGCTACAGATGCTTTAAAAGAACCCAAATTGACAACTGCTGAACCTGAAGAAGGACCTGGAATTCCTTATGGAGAAAGGCCGGAGGGAGTTGGACGTGAGGGATTTCCTACTGATACAGGAAGACAAATACCGCTTTTTGAAAAACCGGCAGAAGCAGAAATCGGAATACTACCTAAAGGAGTTGCTGTGGATACTTTTGGAGGTGGTCAAAGAGGCCCAAAATCGCCCGAAGGTTATCAGCGTGAAGGATTGCCTGGTGAGATACCATTTCGCGAAGGAGAATCTGGAATACCTGAAGGAGTTTTGCCAGGCCTTGAAGACCGAAGAGTACCCCAATTTGTACCTTTTGGGCCACTAGCAGAACAAGCAGGAATCACCGAAGGGGTACCTGGAAGTATGCAACTACGTGGCATTACACCACAAGACCAACAAGTACCCTATTATGGTATGCCAACAGCAATCGCACCGGAAGGATTTTCTGCAGGCCAGCTAATCCCTGAAGGTGCACAAGACGGACGGCTACCCAAGTTTGTGGGATTTGGCCCACCTGGAATACCTGGGGGCATTCAACCATCTGGTTGTAAGGCGTCGTGCAATAAACCAGCAAAACCACCATCAGCTAGACCTGGAGATGCGTACCTTCAAGGTCGTGGACCACCTGGAGGAATTCACCCTTCTGTTTGCAGGGCAGCGTGCAATACACCACCATCAGGAAAACCTGATGATGGTGCAAGACGACCTCAACTTCCAGAAGATGACATTTACTTAACCCCTCACCTACAACGAATATCTGTAGACACTCAAGAAGGACTATTCCAATCTGCGAGGTCCAAAGAAGAGATGTTTGAAAGCAAACGAATTGACCACAAATGTTTGGCACCTTGCAGAAATGCTAGAGAGCGCACTACGAAATTTGCGGAAGAAACTGGAGGTGTGGTTATTGGAATCGATTCAGAAACACCCTGGGACTTAGCTCCACCTCCTGGCTACTACATCCCTGAAGACGTTTCACCTAGAGAAACCATTCCAGATTGGGCAGAGACTTCCAGACCGGAAACCCCGTCTTTGTTGGATATGGAGATTTCTACCATAACTGAGAGTGACAAAGCTATATGGGCCGCTCCAGAACCCCACTGGATACCAAAGTTAGTACTAGATTGGGAAGAAGCTCCTACAGATACTTCAGAAGTCATTCCCGAAAATATCAAAACTGGAAGTGTAGTGTCCAGGATGTTATCTGGTCAGGTGGTGGGAATACCAACTACTGGTCCACTTTTAGAAAGAAGAACTCCTCAGACTCTTACCGAAGCTATTTACCAGAGAAAGTGCAGAGCGCCATGCGCCAACAAGAAAGTTGATAGGGAAGCAGTGGATGAGGAACCCGTCGAGACTGCTGAAGACATTAGTGAAATTAATACAGACTCGGAACTGATCGACGAAAGTCCAAAGATTGATCAAGCTTCTATGGAATATCTCGTTCCAGATATTGCAGAAGAAGGAACTCCAAGTGAAATAGGAACTGGAGAAGCAGCTGAAATTGTGGTACTTATGGATGCTAATGCAGATATTGATACCACCACATCTGAAGATCACAGCTCTAAACTAAAAGAAGACTTAGTTCTCGATGAAGTTGTAGAACCAAAAGCTGATGACGCTGAAATGGTAGATGTTGCATTCTCCACGTCTGAAATGCACAGCTCCCAATTACTGGTCGATGATACTGCTCCTGCAATCGATAAATTAGTTTCCGATGAAATAGTAGAACCAAAATCTGAAGACGTTGAAGTGACTGAAACTGCATTCTCCATATCTGAAACACATGAAACTGCTCCTTCAATTATAGATATTGACGCCAAAACTTCTGACAGCTTTAAAATCAAAGACGATGTAGTGGATGAACGTGACAAAATTGACTATTCTACAATCCCAGATGCTACTTTGGAAGAACCCAGTATTGACGAAACAGCCGCTGAGGCTCCTCTAGAAGATATTTCGGAAGTAAAATCTAAACACGTGTCTGTAACCATATCCGACAGCCACCAGATAATCCAAATTTATGAAGGACCATACGACCATAGAGATAGTTTTAAAGAAGATGTTTTTAGCGAGTTTGTCCCACATGAGACTGAAGTTTCTCCGGATCAAATTACACAACTTGAAATACAGGTTGCTGATGATGATGAAGATGAGTTTGTAGATGCTCAGACTGGTCAAGCTACACCTGATGTGGAGATATTGGATGAAGTTCCAAAAGCCGAAATATCCAAAGAAAACAAATATGCAGAAGCTATTAAGCAATTACCCGTACAAGACCAAAGTCATTCGACCCAAAGATTTGCAAGTTGGTTTGCACCAAGACCTCCACTTCAAGAAGTTCAACAGCCTGCTCTGCAGTATGCTGAAAGGGAACGAGCTATAATAGCCGAATGCGTAGCAAGTTGCTCACAAGCCTCCAAAACAGCCGGTGATGTTAGCTCTAAAACTCCAGGTCATGTTCACTTTGACTCAGTGGTTCATCATGACGGCGAACCTCCATGCAAACCGGAATGTCGCAAAACACCCAGCACCACACCCTGCAGACATAAGTGCGGCAGCCTTCCTGATTCAGAGGAGAGTGAAACACCAAAACATGTGTGTCCTACTTCAACAGAACCGCAATATCGTGAGACACAGAAACATTCTGGAAGTTCAATGAGTTGCGCTCCAGAATTGGAGAGTTGTTTGAAGAAGTTGATGCAACCTATGAAGGTGTGTCGGGCAACGTGCGCAGGCGATTTAACAAAAGAGGAGAAGATCGCGGAGTTGGAGGAAGAGATGCAGGTGAGTACTGGTTACCTTCACAAACGTCAAACGTCAAAAAATGACAACATCTTGTAATAGTTTATTTCAAAATGACAGCACTGTATAAGAAAGGTTTTGTAAGTGCTTGCATACGCACAAAATCAAGTTTACAATGAATTTGAAATTGTAGGCTAAAGATGCGTACTGCGCAGAACAACGTAAGATTGCTACTGCGGCTCTGGCCCAATTGGAAAACATCAAGCATATAGTGGAGGAACGAGATGGCTTGCGCAAGAAACTGGAGACTTCTCAACACGAACTGGCTCAACTTAGAGTCTGTCAGCGTTTAATTACAAAAAACCAAACTTCCCTAACGAATTTCTTGCAGGATAATCTGGATTTGGGTTTTGGAGACTCACAAGACACGGAACCAGAAGTTTCCATCTCCCGGGTGGCTAGTAGCCATTCGTGTGATAACGAGATTCAAGTCTTGGAAGAAGAAATCCAAAGAATGAAGGCCACGTCCCAATCACCAGCTGAAGAAACTAGGATCATCCAAAAAGAAGTCCAAGTGTTAAAACGCTATTGCGCCAAACTTTCTTCAATCCAAGAAGAGAATCTACGATTGAAGAAAAACAATCAGGAACTCGAGCTCAGATGCCTGAAATCTGAAGAAAAGCTACACATTCTAGGTTAGTTAGCAATCAACAAGGTTTCTAGTGTTCAAATTGATTTGTTTAGGATGTGATGGTGATCAAGACAGTTTGGAACAACTAAAACTGAAACTGCTCACACTGACCGAAACTGTGGCAGAACGAGACGTACTGCAACATCGAGTGGAAGTTCTGGAGAAAGAACTGAATGCCTACCACGATCTTCCTGAAGATGTGGAAGTGTTCAAAAGGAGGTCGGTTCTTTTGGACGACGTCCTCAAAGACAGGGATCGCTTAGCTAAGAGGGTGGAGCAGATGAGGGGGTTGGATGAGGAGTTGGTTGCTTTGAAACAGAAAGCTGAAAGGGTAAGTCGGTTTTTAAAATGGATTTTTTTTAATTTCAAATGTAATATGTACTTTACGCACGAATGGATTTGTAATATTTGTTTACTTCTTAGTCTCCATGGCGGAAACACCATGTGTCGTTGCACCCACAAGTTTTATCTTGTTCTTTGACCTTATAATTTATTTTTTTACAAATTCTCAACAACATTGTAAAGTCAGCATGTCAAGAATAATGTTTTAAAATCACACTGTATATATACCTAAGCAATAATGTTTGTTTGAATTCACACCAGGTGGACGATTTGGAAAGACAACTACGTTTAGCCACTAAAGAGGTGCAGCAAGCCGAAGACGAGTTGGACAGCATGAGAAACAAGTGTACAATGGCGGAAATCGATTCTTTAAATCAAAAAACCGAGACTGAAACCTTGAAATCTCGAATAGTTTGCATGGAACACGAATTAGAAAGCTACAAATCGATGTGCAAGGAACAAGAGCTATTGCAAATCGAAAAGGAGAGGCTAGTTACATTCAAATCAACCATTATTTTCGATTATAAAATTACTTTGTCCAGGTTACAATCTAGTCTGGATGAGCTACTTCAAATGCAAGGTGACTACGAACACATGTGCGTCCAGATGAAGGCCCTGGATGTGGTAAAAGCAGAACGAGACCGTTACAAGCGCAAGTATGAGCAACTCGTTGGCCTAGAAACTGAATGTAACCTGCTAAGAACGCAACTGGACAAGGCAAAAGCGGTGGAACGTGAAAGGGACATTCTGGGAAAACAGACTGAAGATTTAGAGAAGTGTATCTGTGAACAAGAGGAAGAAATCAAACGTTTGGTGTCTCATATTGAGTGTTTGGCACAAGGCAAGGAACAACAGCAAAACAAAATGAAAGAAGTAGTATCCAGCCTGAAAATCGAGTTGGAAGAGAAAGAGAGCATATTGCAACTCTCAGAAGAGAAAATTGCCACGATGAACCAGAAAATCGACACCTCATTCCACAACTTGCATGACGAAACCGCTGTACTGAGAAATCAAAATCGCACTCTTCTGGAAGAAAACGACGCACTGAAATGCAACAAAAAATGTCTAGAAAACACGGTAAACCACTTAAAACTGAACCTTCAGGAAAAAAATGAAGAAAACACCATTCTAAACCAACAAATTGAAGAGCAAAGACGAGTAATAGAAACCATGCAAGAAGTTTTGGAAGATCGAGAACTTGCTCTTCCTACTACATGCCCAGGTGGTGAAATTGTCAGACTGCAGACAGATTTAGAAGAAGCTAAATTAGAAAACGAACGTCTTCAATTCCTAAGTAACCAACCAAGTTCTGGTGACGAAACGAACTACCAGCTTAAAAACATGTTGGAGCAGTCCAAATGCGCTGTTGAACGCATCGCTTTAGAGCTGGAAGAGCAATACGCAGAATGGGATAATAAGAAGGCGTATCGTTGCTGTCCTGGGTGCAACTGCAAGAAAACACCTGCAGAACCTAAAGTCATCATCAGATGTTGTGCCGGATGCACGTGCAAAAAGAAAACTATTAAAAAGCCAGAACAGGAAGCCAAATCTGTGCAATGTAATTGTGGTTGCACTTGCAGGATTACTCAACCTAAAACCTGCATTTGCCAGAGAGTCCCTGGAACTGATGCAAAACTTTCCACTCAGATTGGAGATTTAAATTTGAAGATTCCCAATGACCTTTTGGAGGAAGAAGACGACCAAATGTATACAGCAAGGTCTGGGGAACCTAAATTAGTGGAACATGATGAAGATGATGTTTTAGTACCAGATTTGAGCGAACACCTTGAAGGGGAAAGTGCTGCTTTGAGGATGCATTCTGCTGAAGTCCAGGAAGTTGCCAGGAATTTGGATGATCGCTTGAAGAAAGCTCAAGCCAGAATTCGTGAACTGGAGGAAGAGAACTCTTATCTGAAGAGCCAGTTAGGTCAGCAACCTATTAGTCACGTAGGTCGGGTAGTTGGACCGCCTGATCATTTTAGGGACAACAAAGACTCTCCGCAAGATTCCCAGAAAACACAGGAAGAACTAGCAAATTGCTTGAAAGAAAAAGATGCCCTGCTCAATTTGGTTAACAACCTGAAAAGTCAATTGGCCAGCATGCAAAAAGGCGATGAACCTGATCTTACATTGTTCGCGCAACTTAAAACTGACCTAGCCGAATGCTTAAAGGATAAGGAAAGCTTAACAGCAGAAATTCAAGCATTGAAACTAAAACTAAGTGCATCTTCTGATGCTGACACTTTAGCCAAACTGAAGGCAGACCTGGAGGTTTGCCTTAAAGAACGACAATCTCTCTTAAAAATCATCAATGAATTAAAAGGACAAGGCTCAGAAAATCTAGATTTGACAGCATTCAAAAAGCTACAAGCGGACTTGGAGAATTGCATGAAGGAAAGAGAGATGCTGCTGAAACAGCTGAATGATCTTCAGAAACACTTAGACCCGTCAATAAAAGCAGACTTGATGTCAACACCAGACAATAAATTGCAGGTGGAACTTCAGGAATGCAAAGACACTATAGCCAAGCTAAGAGCTGAACTGCAAAAATGCCTGAACGAGAAAGATGCACTTGCAAAAGCTTTGGATGATTTAAGAAGCCAGAAACCTGCAAGTGAGGCAGATGATACTTTAAAACTAAAAACTCCACTAGCTGAACCTATAAAACTTCAAAACGACCTGGACAAAGCATTGAAAGACAAAGAAAACCTTCTGAAGATGCTGGAGGAACAAAAGATGCCTGGTCAAACACAACCTGATGCCCAGGAGTTGATCAAATTAAAAACCGAGCTGGATAATTGTCTAAAAGAGAAAGGAGAGTTGCTGAAGATGATTGATAACCTTAAAAAAGAGTTGCCCAAAGCTGGACCACTAGAAGTAACAATAGGTCCTGATGCAGAATTAGCTAAACTGAAAGCAGAACTCAGCACCTGCCTAAAAGAGAAAGAAGACTTGCTGAAACTCATTGAAGGCCTAAAAGCGCAGTTACAGTCTAAAGGTGATCAGAAGGATTTACCCGACTTGCAAAAACGCTTAGACGATGCCTTACAACAGAAAGAAGACTTGAAAGCCCATGATGCAGAATTAGCTAAACTGAAAGCAGAACTAAGCACCTGCCTAAAAGAGAAAGAGGACTTGCTGAAACTCATTGAGGGCCTAAAAGCGCAGTTACAGTCCCCAGATGGTGATCAGAAGGATTTATCCGATTTGCAAAAACGCTTAGACGATGCCTTAAAACAGAAAGAAGACTTGAAAGCCCATGATGCAGAATTAGCTAAACTGAAAGCAGAACTCAGCACCTGCCTAAAAGAGAAAGAGGACTTGATGAAACTCATTGAAGGCCTAAAAGCGCAGTTACAGTCTAAAGGTGATCAGAAGGATTTATCCGACTTGCAAAAACGCTTAGACGATGCCTTAAAACAGAAAGAAGACTTGAAAGCCCAGAACGCAAACCTGGTTAAAGAAAAAGAAGACTTGGACAAGATGTTGATGAGTAATGTAGCCACAACGACTAAAAGAAGTTCCAAAATGGAGGCTGACCTTGAAGGCCTAGCCAATCAGAATAAGAAGCTGCAAGCCGACAATGATCGACTCAGTAAATTAGAACAAGACTATCAGAACCTCAAAAACGAGAATGATAGACTGAAAGCTGAAATTGAAAAACTCAAACTTGACAACACAAGGCTTAACATTGAAAATGATAATTTGAAGAAAACTAAAATAGATCCGGCAACATTGGAAGCTTTAAAGAAAGAAAGTGAAGGGTATAAGAAACAAATGGAGGCACTAATAGGGAAGGACAAACCCGCTCCAATTGACATGAAGGTTTTAGAAAAAGACGGGCGAGATAAAGCTGCTATGCAATCCACCATTGATGATTTAGAAAATCAGCTCAAGTCTTTGATGACAAAAGACAAACTGAAAGCACCCGAACCTTCTGGGGAGTTTAATAACCAAATGAACGAACTGATGAAACAACTAAATGACGCACAAAAAAGAGCAGAAACTGCTGAAGAAGCCGCAAGAAAGATGAAGACCAGTGACCCTACTGCAATGTTGACAACCCAGATTGACCAACTGAAAGCCAGAATAGCTCAGTTAGAGGCGGAAAACGACCGTTTGAAAAACGCATTAACCCAGGCAAATTCAGATAAAGACAACTTGAAGAAAGACCTAGACAACACAAGCAAAGAAAACCAGAAATTGAAAAACGACAACCAAATTTTACAGCAAAAAGCTACAGAACCACTAGAGAAAGCACCAACACGTGACGACACTACTAAAGTCCAACAAATGGAGAACAACCTGGATGCTATGAAAAAAGAAGCAGACAAGTCCAAAGCTGACGCCAAAGCAGCGATAACCAAGATGAACGACCTGCAAGACGAAAACGCCGACTTAAAGAAAAAGCTAACACAACTTGAAGCAGAGAACACCAAACTCAAGAAAGATTTAGCAACAGCCCAGACTGATCTCCTTAACGCTAACAACAAAGTCTTGGACCTGGAAAAAGACAATGCAAAATGCAAGAAGAACGTCAGCGATTTGGAAGCCGAAGTTTCCAGATTGAAGAAAGAACTCGATGGCGTTTTGAACGATGCCAAAAAAGGCACTAACACTGTTGGAGATCTGCAAGCAGAAATTGCTGCTCTAAAACAAAAACTCAATCAAACGGAGGCAGCTAATTCGAAACTAAACTCCGATAAAGACAAAATGGAGAAAGATTTGGAGCAAGCAAAAGCAAATATCCAAGCCACTACAGGACAGCAAGATGCTAGCAATAAATTAAAGCAAGAAAACGCGGCGTTGCAAGATGAGATCAACAAACTAAAAAAGGCTCAGGCTGATAGCTCGAAACCTGTAGGGGATTTACAGGATTTGAAAACCAGATTGCTGCAACTGGAAGCTGAAAATGATAAATTGAAAAAAAGTCCTGCAGACAAGAAGCTTGATAATCTGCAGGAAGACTACGACAAACTCCGCAAACGTATAGCAGAGTTGGAGAATGAGAACTCCAAACTAAAAAAAGACTTTCAGAAAGCTTTAGACGATGCCCGCAAAGCTAGCGACGATCTGGCTGAAATGAAACAGAACGAAGCTAAGTTGAAAGGCAAAATTGCCCAGCTGGAAGGCGACAACGACAAACTGAACAAAAACCTCAATTCCACATTAGACCAGATGAAGAAAATGGGTTCAGAAATGGCAGATATTCAAGGTGGAGAGTCAAAGTCAAAGCAAAAAGCCGCACTCCTTGAATCAGAACTCTCTAAGTTGCGTAAGGACCTGGAGAACGCCATGGGAGATGCCAAAAAGTCAGGTGGTGAAGTACAATCCCTTAGAGATGAGAACTCCAAATTGAAGCAACGTTTGGCACAACTGGAGATGGAAAATGCCAAATTGAAGACTGAGGTGGATTCTGGTTTAAAAGCCCTGAATACTGCTACTAGTGACTTAAAGAAACTGCAAGAGGAAAACAACAAATGTAAAGATAGGATCAAGCAGTTGGAAGCTGATTTGGGAAAAGTGAAGCAGAAGCCGGATGAACCTAAAGGGGACGACGATAGTGTAAAAGTGCTTCAAGATCAACTGTCTAAGCTAAAAAAAGACTTGGATGCAGCAAAGCAAGAAGCTTTGAATTGCTCCCAAGAAAATGCAAAGCTCAAAGACGAAAACTCTAGACTGCAATCCAAAATCAAACAACTTGAATCTGAAAACTCCAAACTGAAAAGCGATTTAGCAGCATCAACCTCCCAAGTTGAACAACTTAAAGCTGACCAGGACAAACTCAAATCTCAACTAAACCAAACGGAAGAAGCCAACAAGAAACTACAAAAAGAGAAAGCAGCCCTAGCTGATGACGCCAGTAAAACTGGCACAGATCTGGCCAAACTGGGTGAACTCAAAGACAATGAAAACAAACTGAAGCAGCGAATAGCCCAGCTGGAGATTGATAACGCCAAACTAAAAAAAGACCTTGACGCCGCCTTAACCGATCGTAAGAAACTGAGTGATGATATGGCAGCCGCACTTAACGAAACGAACAAACTTAAGCAGCAATTAACTAAAAGCGAAGACGACAGCAAAAAGACCAAAAACGACCTGGAAAATGTCAAGAAACAAGCTGGAGATTTAGCCGACTTAAAGCAAGTAAATGAGAAGTTGAAGCAACGAATAGCTCAACTAGAAGCTGACAATGCCAAACTTAAAGCTGATATGGAGAAAGCACTGGACAATGCAAAAAAGACGTTGGGGGACCTGTCCAAGTTACAGGATGAAGACAACAAACTGCGCCAGAAACTGGCTCAACAGGAAATCGATAACTCCAAACTAAAAAAAGATTTGGAAAAGACACCAAAAGAGGTAAAAACCGAAACACCTGATGATAGCGCTAACAAACTGAAGCAGCAGTTAGCTCAATTGGAATCCGACAAAGCTGGTTTAAAGAAACAACTGGACGCTGCTTTAAGTGACGCCAAAGCCAAAACTCAAGAAATCTCCAAGTTGCAAGACGAAATCAACAATCTTAAACTGAAAATCGCGCAGCTACAAAAGGAAAACGAGCAACTGAAGAAGAACCTTGCTAAAGAAACTGAAAATGCCAGCAAACAACGCGAGGAAAGCGGCAATCAAACACAAAAAGTCAATGACCTACAAGCCCAAATTGAAAAACTGAAGAAAAACCTTCAAGATGCAAAACCTACAACTAAACCCCTCTCGGACGACATGAAGCAATTGCAGCAATTGGAGGCGGATAACACCAAATTGAAGAAAGACCTGGAGAATGCCTTGAAAGATGCTTCACAAAGTGCAAGTTTAAAGCAGGAAAACGCCAATCTCAAAAGTCAAATAGCCAAAATGCAAGACACTTTGGATAAACTGAAGAAAGATCTGGAAGCCGCTTTGAACGAAGCAAAAAAAAGTGCTGCGGAATTGAGTAAAGTTAAAGACAATGAAGCTCAGTTAAAGCAGAAAGTTGCCCAACTGGAAACCCAAACCGTGAACCTTAAAAAAGACATAGACGAGGCTAAAGTTGTGCCAAAAGACTCTGACAGTTTGAAAGCTGAAAACAACAAACTGAGAGAACAAATCAAACAGTTACAAGCTGAAATTGAGAAACTAAAGGGTGTAAAAGCGCCTGAAACAAAAGTTGTGAAACCCGAAATAGGGATAGGAAATCTCAAAGATGAGATAGCGAATTTGAAGCAGAAGATGGCTAATCTTCAAATGGAAAACGCCAAACTCAAGGAGGAATACGACCACTCACTGTCCGCGCTCCATGATGCTGAAAGCTCTTCCAGTGACTCAAAGAAAGAAACGGATAAACTGAAAAATCGTATCAACCAACTTGAACAAGAAGTAGCCAATCTAAAAAAACAGTTAGCCAGCACCAAGCCGGAAGTGAAGACCGACAAAGACACTACATTAACTAAAACAACCGACAAACCAACCGGTGACTACCAAGCTTTACTGCAAGAACTGGCAAAACAGAAAAAAGAATGCGAAGATACTATAGCATCCCTAAAAGCACAATTCGATCGCGACATCAAAAACCTTCTAAAGAAAAACGATGAAAACATCGACAAATTGCAAAAAGCTCACGGCGATTATGTGCAAAGTTTGAATGCCAAACACGACAAAGAGATACAAGCCCTGAAAGACATCATAGACGACTTAACGCGAGAGCTGGAAGGCAACAAGCGCGACAAAGACAAATTGAAGAACCTGGTTGAAGACCAGAAAAGGAAAAGTTTAGAGATCAAGAGCAAAGTGGCCGACGTGGAGAAGGTGGTGATGAGGGAACGTAAACGTAGCAAAGAGTTGGAGAGGAAGCACAGCGACTTGAAGACTGTGGCTTCGGTTTTGGAGCAGGAAGTCTTGAAGGAGAGAAAGAGATCGCAAATGCTGGAGAAGGAGAATGAGGTGATAAAACAGCTACGAGCCTCGTTGACTAAGAGTGAAGGAATTGAGAGTCTACCGAAGATGAGAGAAGACCGAAGTGTTTTGGGTGAAGAGAAGAAAAAGGTGAAGGAAGAGCCTAAAGCTGTGAAGACAGACAGTGTTGTTAGGCCTGAAGCACAGCAAATTGAGAAGAAGATGGACACAAAAGTGCACAGTGCGAGTTTAGAGGAAACAATGGAAGGACCACTTAAAACAGTCCCAGAGGTATGTAGACAAGATTTGGTGATAGTGGATCTATCTTCCTACTGGTTCTCAAAAACATGTGGCAACACTTTTAGTACCATTCAATACAAACTCCTTTTTGTTCACAGGAAGTTTCAGAAACTGCAGAGTCTCAAGCACCAAAGGTGATCATATTATATTGGTAAATACGGTGGCTAATAACTGAAAACTACATTTTTAGATAAGAAAAAAAAGAGACGACAAACTTACCATGGCAACATTCGAGACAGTCTCCTTACCGCCAGCTTACCTAACCTTGACAACCCCACTGTCTGCTGATGAGCTGGCCTTTTATGGTAAGAAACTCTGTCCCTGCGCAAATAGTCTGGATGAACTTTTGAAAAAAGCTGCTCTTAAAGGTTTTGCGGTATGACATTTTGTTTACTAAGTTTCTTGGGGTGTAAGATCTGCTAATTTAACAGGCTTTAACTGTTGAGGAATTGCAATTTGTGCATAAGCAACTTAACGAAGCAGCCGCGAATATTCTGGAACGCTTAGGTCAACAAGCTGGACTGTTAAGGCCGAGCCAGGGTCGGGACCGGTTATCGCTACTGCGCAGAATAGCGGAACTGGAAGGAGATCTGCTGAAAAAGCAGAGACAGACTCAACAAAAAAGTGCGTCAAACAGATACAAAAAGCAATAACATTGTCCACGAGTTTTGTAGTTTCAGAAATGCAAAACGCCATTAAGCTGGAAAAGGACAGACTTACCCAACTAAGAGAAAATCTAGAGAGGGAAAAGGAACGACCTGACACTCCGCGAACGCGCATCAGTAGGGATGTGGACGCTCTTGAGGTATGTTTACACCAATGCACCAAACAAAGTTACAACAATAATCAATGCAGAAAATGAAGTCAGAATTGGAAAAACGACTAGACGAAAAACTGTTGAACAAAATGAGGTTGACGAGACTGACCCAATCGGGTGCACCTCTCAATGAATCGCCGGTCAGGGACACGAATGTGGCCACTAGAAGAAGATCTTTGCCGACGACATACCATTCGACTGGAAAACTTTAAAATGATCCAGTAGAAGGAATATTTCGCGAGTTTTTTTTATAATCACTCACCATCATGTGCTGTCTTCATCCACTGTGATATGTAATATTGCAAGTGTCCGCATTAAGTAACCTTAGATAAAATATATCAAAAGAAATAAATAAATTGTTGTTTCATTATTAATTATAATAATGTCATTTGGGTGGTTCAAAATAGCCAATTTTTTTCAGAAAGTCCTCATAAAATGTATATTTTTCTGACTGCTAATTTTCCATTATTGGTATTGAAAGAATGAAAAATATACCACAGTAGTAACATCGGCTTTACTTGTGTTGTGTGTCCTCTCTAGTAAGTCGAGTTCATTGACACAGTTTATTTTCCAGGCTGACATATGAAGTTGACTTTGACATTGACATTTACAAGCAATTTCCGGTGCTAAGCAGGAGGCACGAATTCGAATTGGCACCATTTGGCACACTGCGCAGTTTTAAGACGCATTTTCCGTCCATATTATCGATTAATCCAAATAATAACGGACACGAAAATGTCCAGCAACAAAGCCGTTTACGTCTACGATGAAAATTTCATGCACAACGTGTACTGCTGTGTTTGTTACATTACCCACAAGTGTAAGTATATTTTTGCACACCACAGTTTCCAAAAAAAAAAAACATAAAAACGAACGTTAGGCGAGCCCATGCAGGAGCTGTTCGCAAATTGGCTGGCGCTCGACAAAATGCAACAGATTCTGTTCACGTACACCGTTAGTCAAATTTTGAACCGACACGAAATAACGATATTCGCAGGCGTTTTGAAAGGAATGCAATTTTGGAATGCTGTTCAAGATCTCGAAGGTGAGTTATGTAAAACTTCTTATGGCGTGGCCAGATGTATTTATTTATCAATAAAACCCAAACTTTATTGAATCACTAGTCGCATTCGTGGAGCGAGCAGATGAGCGTCACAATGACGTAATTTGGCAAAATCATATTTTGACAAACTGTCAAATTACATCATTATGTCATCACACTCTGCTCGCTCCATAGATCGTTTAAAGGAATGCGACCATTTTTAAAAATTGCTCCATCTTTTGTTATTAACGGCGTTTTCATTCGCAATTTGTCAAAAATGCACACAACCACCGCCCTCTGTACAAGAAAGCCAAGAATGTGTGTGCCAAAAATTCCAATATGGCCGAAATAGTGGTTGACAGTTTGCATTTGTTTGTATTGTGGAAATTGTGGAGTTTTTCGATGATTAAATTAATTTTTAAGGTTTAAAGTCAAGACTTGGGATTACTTGCCAAAGTAATTTTTGTCTGCTATTATACATTGTTGTTTATATGTTTATTGTTCTAGTGAAAGTGTAGTTTGTGTTCATTTTATTGTGTTATTAAAATACTACTGTTATTGTTCCTTCATTGTTCTATAATTTGTTGTTGGTTTTTTAACTTAAATTCTATTGCCTCTACAATATGCCGTCCACTTGTTGTTTGCCAAATTGTAAAAGCAATTTGGTAAAAGGCCCAAAAGTGTCAGTCTTTTACTTTCCAAAAGACCCTGCTGGAACCCAAAAGTGGTTGAAAGCTTTGAACTGGAATGATTTTACTCCAACACAATACTCAGTGATAAGTACAATATGCTTTCTCATTCAGTAAACATATTGCCTCTTACATACATAGGTATGTGTTTCATTTTGAGGCCGCCTGCATTTTGAGAACAACAAAGGTTTACTCTGAATAAACAGGACAGCTTTTAGAACTTCCATTGGCACATTTACATTTTAAAAGAAAGGTCTTGGTAATAATATAAAACCCATTTACCAGTTTTGCTTACCTAGCTTCAAGGATATCTAAATTTTCTTTGATTGAGCAGTTTTCACATTAGTTTGTTGTACTTTCCAGGACAAAGGGTTCTAACCAAACTTGCTTTGGCTGGACTTTATTGGGTATAAAAAGCCATATCTATACATATCTGGATCAGGAATGAAGCGTTCTTTGATTTTTCACTCACAACTTCTAATCAACTACACGAAAAAATTTAAAAAAACATATTTTCTACTGCATCTGCATAGGTTTGTGTACAAAACAAAAACCGCTAATGCCGCCATTAAAAGTAACATTCTAGGCTTTCCTGTACAGAGGGCGGTGACACAACTCTTTAAAAACCAGTACCAGTATTGACAAGGTCACGTCTGATATAACATCTGCCTCCGTTAAATAACTGTGTGAGAAAGAGAAAGCGCTATAGCCAGCAACTAATCGCTTAGCTATTGGCGTTTCAAGTTAAGATCGCAGCGCCATTTGAACTAAAATCGGCCAACCTGTTCGTTCCTAACCTAACATTATAAATAAAATGACACTGTCACTTCATATTTATAAAACCAGTGCTAAATTTCTAACCAAAATCAACGTAAACAAACAGAGAACTGACAGCAGATGGAATGCCCAAAACTTTGATCAATACTGATCACCAGAGGGAGTATCTCTTATCTTGAAACGCCAATACGAATGGATTTTTTAAACTCACTGATGACGTGTGCAACGGTCTCATCAGTGCCATCTACCATATCTATACCCTGCTTTATCAAATGCCATTGAAACAGAATGGCAATATACTGTTTTTGCACTTAACATGCCAATCTAAAACGCCATAAGTTCATATCAAGGAATAGCTATTTAACAAGAAGGGACAGCCGGCATAATTAAATATAATAAAAAAATAATAAAATTGCATTCAATGACAATCTTCATACATTGCTGTATGAAGGTTGTCACTTGATGATTTTAGTCTGTTGCTTCTCTTTGCACCGTAACTAAACTCAGCATACAGCAGACCTGGTAATAAGAGACTCGTTCAAACATATACCTACTTATGCACATTAGAACTATAAACATGTAGACTTAACAACAATAATAGAATCAGAACAATTAGATGATTCAAACGCGCGCCAAAACACCTAATTTTGCTTGACGTCAGTAATCCGTATGAGACAACTTTGCCAATTGGCGTTTCAAGATAAGAGATACTCCCTCTGGTGATCAGTTATGAAAACAGACATTCCAGCTATCATTTCTCCCTTTGTTTAATTTGTTTACCTTGATTTTGGCATATTTTGGTTAGGAATTTAGCACTGGGTTTCATAAATATGAAGTGACACTGTCATATTATTTATAATGTTAGGTTAGAAACGTTTTAAATGGCGCTGCGATCTTAATTTGAAAAGCCAATACTTCAGCCTTTCTATCAGCTTTGTGCTGGACGGACCTTCTAAAAGCGGCTATAAAAAGGCAACTTCCTGACGTCTAATAGTAGATTTTTAGTAAAAAGCGTAATTTGTAGTCGAGAAATTAGTACGAAACGTTATGTCACTATCAAATGAAGAGTACAGGGAAAAAAGATCAAAGTCACAAAGAACATGTTTGTGGGAATAGGAAAAACAAAGTTTGTAGACTAAAAAATATACTATTACTACAAATACCCAACTCTTTTTATTCAAAAAACAGACAAAGAAAGGAAGTGTGTTTCCATACAGAAAATTAAAATTTCAGTTTTCAAAAATATGGTAACTGTTACAATAAACAAAAAATACTTAGCAGTTCCTATACCAAAATAGTAGTTTGCTATTAAAATTTGCCATTTCTTATTGTATTAGTATAGTATTTCTTAGTACGAGTATTTATTGTTGCATAGTGTATTTATTTTATTTTTTCTTTTTTTTTCAAAAGCAGCCTCTGATAGCTTTTCCCTTGTACTCTTCAATTATATTATGTAAAGCACTTAACACCGTCCGTGAAAGGACAGCAACGTACGATATCGTGACAGGTTAAACAAACATTAGGTGATAACCTTTTTTACACTTTCAAACATTTTGCGTTTCCAGGAGCGTGCGGTTACCACAACAACCCTTCCGACTTCACATTAAACCTTGACCAAGAGAAGGAAATCTTGAGAGTTATCAATGACATGAATGGAATAATTTCAACTGTGAACCTCAAAACGAAGTTATGCGGACAGCTTTGCAATCCTGCAAATTTTAGACGTCGCAAGCAACTGAAATGAGTTCAAATTTCGATTAGAAAAGGTGTTTTTTTTAGTAATGTTACTTATTCCAAAAAACTAAACTAAATATATTTATTAACAAAATATATTACTTGTATGTTGTATTGTTCGGATGGTCGTACATCTTTACAAGTAATTAAAATTTAAAACACCAGGTAAACAACATTAAGTATTAAGTAATAACATTATGATGGAATGAGGTTCTCAGTTACCAGGGTCCGCTTCGAATGTTTGCAACATTCCTGCATGGATTACTACTTGTTGCGGATGCAATGGTTGAACCTGAAACAATAAAAACAGTGATTTAATAGAAAAAGCAGTATCCAACTTAAAAAAATAAAGAGTATCACTAGTAAACAAAATAATTTATGCAAACTCATCAATTTTAACCACTAAAAGTGTGTTTTCGATTTTTTTCTTTTACCACCTACCAGAGCTGGATTACTTAGTACCAAATTGTACTTGAAGTAAAGTAATAAGTAGTTTTGTTACTTTAAGTAGTTTACTGAAATACTTTTAAAAATGGAATACTTTTCAATAGTAATTACTAGTATTTTTTAAATGAAATACTTGTACTTATTACTTAAAAAATGTCTATTAGAATAAGTAATTCTTATTACTTATAATTTGTATTGGAAAGTTTTTATTCTAGTTAAGTAAATTTAAAAGTATTTTTAGGTATTAAAAATATTTGCATACTGTTAAGAAGTACTTGTTTAGTGGTAAAAGTAATTTTAAAAAAATAAGTAAAAGAAATCATAACAAGCACATCTATATTTATCACATCGTCTTAGGTAGGACGCTAGTAATAAATTATACCTGCAAATAACCAATTTTTACGCAGATTATTGTCAAAAAGTATGTTTTCAAGGTACTTAAGAACTTCTTTTTAATTTGTAAGTAGTCAAGTACTACTGAAACAACTTAAGTAGTGATAAAATTAAACTTATGTCTCAAAGTACTTCAAGTATAGTTTAGTTATTACTTGTACTGCAAATGTTTCAATTTACTTTACTTATTACTTGAGAGTATATTTGTTTAATACTTATACTTAATACTTCAAGTAGATTTGAAATTATGGCTACTTACTACTTATTACTTAAAGTAGCATCGGTGACTACTTATTCCAGCTCTGCCATCTACTTTACTCACAAACCAATTTATTCTCTACTAAAAGCACAAAAACTAGTGATGAGTAAATTACCGGTAAAGTAAATATTTTACTTTACCAGAAAAACTTGATCGGTAAATTACTAATACCGTGTTTCAGGCAGTTTAAATTTTGACACCACTTTTCTCACTGACCGTACCAAATTTTGTAGCGTTTTTTCAGGTTATTGGAAAGGAAATTTAATGTGGATTTCAAAAATGTGCTTAAAATAGTAATTTTCTCACTCCAAGTGGGTTTTACAGGCAACTTTGTCACTAACTGTCTTTTCAAATCGTCTTTCTGACAGTTTATACTTTAACACTATTTTTGTCCCTGTTTTTACCTGATTTTGTAATGGTTTTTTATCTCATTACATAGAGAATTTAATGAGGATTCCAAAAATGTGCTTAAAATAGTAATTTTCTCACTCCAACTGGGTTTTACAGGCAACTTTGTCCCTAACTGTCTTTTCAAACCGTCTTTCTGACAGTTTATACTTTAACACTATTTTTTTCCCTGTTTTTACCTGATTTTATAATCGTTTTTTATCTCATTACATAGAGAATTTAATGAGGATTCCAAAAATGTGCTTAAAACTGACAGTTTCTTTCTCCAATGGGGTTTTACAAGCGATTTTATCCTTGGCTGTCCTTTTAAACTGTATTTTTGACAATTCAAATGTTGACAGAGATTTTCTTTCTGACGTACTCGATTTTATAGTGTTTTTTTTATGTCATCAGATAGGAAATTTAATAAGGACTCCAAGAATGTGCTTAAAAACATGACTTGGCCACTCCAAGTGGGTTTTATAGGCGATTTTGTCCCTGACTGTCCTTTAAACTGTGTTTTCAGATCACATTTTTGCTGATTTGTAAATTTTTTGCACCAAACCAGTTTTTCCTAAATAACTCGAAAACGGTGAAGGTTACGAAAAATTTGCAGGAGATAAAAAATGTTTCTAATCAACTCCTTAAACCAACACCGTAAGTTTACTTCCAGTATACAGGGTGTGAAAGAAAATTATGGTTCATTATTCTTGTCACCCTGTACGCAATTTTTAATATAGAGCTTTTTACTCTACTCCACTGGAAAGAGGAGCTCAAAACGGTACTTTTAAGTAGTTGAACCACCCTGATCTCCCAAAAATTACTGAGTTACAGGGTGTTCAAAATTTCAAACCACAATTTCCAGTTGTTGCATCAAACCAGTTTTTGCTAAACTCGAAAATGGTGAAAAAGTTTCAAAAGTTTTTAATCAATTCCTTAACTCAGCACCGTAAGTTTTCAGGACCGTTTTTACTTGAAATATACAGGGTGTGCATGAAAAGTATGGTGATTGTTTTTGATCACCCTGTCCGCAATTTTTCAGATAGAATTTTCTTCTTTACCCCACTGAAAATGGGAGCTCAAGGCGGTTAATTTGAGTGGTTCAATCTCCTTGAACTCCCAAAAATAACCGAGTTACAGGGTGCTGAAATTTCAAACCATAATTTCAACTGATTTGAAAGTTTGTAGCATCAAACCAGTTTTTGCAAAATAATTCAAAAACGGTGAAAGTTGAAAAAAAAAATTAAAGAGAGGAAAAATGTTCGTAAAGAACTGCTAAACTCATCCCAGAAGATTACACAGTCCGTCACTGCCGCTACTATACAGGGGGCGCAAATATTAGTGAATTTAAATGTATGACTTTAAATTAATGATAGCTATGACAGGAAAATGATATCTTTTTGGCAAATTTCAATTAGACCCATAAATTTACTGGTAAAATTAGTACATTTTTCTGTCACACTGAATTTTACTTTACCTTACCGGTAAATAACCGGTCATGGTAAATTTACGCCCATTATTAACAAAAACACGTAGAGGGCAACATTTGACCTATAAAACACATTATTTTTCAAAATATTAATATTTTGACATCTTCCCCTCGCATCATCAATGTTAACCAACAATTTCACCTCTATGAACAAGTATTACCTTTTTAAACTTTTTGAAGTTTTTTCTGCCATCCGGAGTAAGCATTTGAGAAACAATCCGCGTCTTGACACTGGGTTTAAACACAATTATACTGACACAACCCTTAAAAGCTTTGGATATCGCGGCCAAATCCGGATCCTCCTCCTTAATCATCACCTGACTGGAAATCGTAGATTTCGATTTCCAACTGGCGTTTACAATCGAACTGGTCGTCGTATTCCTTGTGGTGTTAGAGGTCGTACACGCCTCAACTCTTCTCCTTGAAACCGACGATTCTGGAGGTATATTTTCGAGGTCTTGCTCGATTTTGACGAGTTTCGGTTCGGGTGGCTTAATCAAATTTTTGATGTCCGAAAATGGATTTTTCTCCGTCAGCGCTGTTCCAGATGTTGTTTTCTCCCTCTTTGGAATCGTAAGCACGGCGAAAGGATTTACTACCTCGTTGGTGTTAGGACGTTTACGCGCCGGAATTTTAATGCCGCTGAACGGATCTGAAGTTGTGATGGTTTCATCTTGGAGACTTTCGCTTGGTTTTCTTTTCAGTGATGGTCGAGACACTTCCTTACATAAGGACAAAAAAGTGATATTACTTATCGAGTAAATGTTAGATTATTAAACTGTTAACCCCATTTTTAAGTCAACGACATTTGAAAACAAATATTAACTCTTATGTTGGCTTATTTCTGACAAAAATAATATTCTTACTTACTTTGAAACTAGTGGAAGCACTGGAACAACCTGCTTTAACAGATACATCCAACTTTGACTTTGAACCACCAGTAAAATCCTTAATTTTCATTGTACTATTTTCTGATTTACTTTTTTTGGCATTTTCTTGGGGGGATACCTCTAAAACCCTTTTAATTCCCCTTTCTGGAACTTCAACATTACTTCGAACTGGCTCTATTTGATAATCTAGCACCCAGTCATCTTCCAGCGTTGGAGGTATAATATTTTCCGTTTTAATAGGGTTGCTTTGCAGGTCTTGCGACTGAAATTGAGTTTCACCAGCCAACACAACTTGAGTGCGTCTCCTTTGGGTTTGTACCGCAAACACAGTGGAGGCTTTATTGAAATTCGGGTTGCAATTCATTTCACAAGAACATTGCACGATGGCTAAAGCGATTTCTTGCATTGGAATGTGCCGTTGGTTTTGTTTTGCTAGTTCTTTGATCATGTTGTCAAATGTTTCATTTTGCTGGTCATTTTCTGATTTAATGAATACATATTCTGTGGGGCTGTTATTTATGTCATTTAATGATTTTGGTTCTTCTTCCCATGATATGCAACTTCCTCCTGGAATGTCTTTACATTAATAATAATAATAATGATCATAATTATTATTACTTAACATAATATTATGAGGGGTTAGTCACTAAGGAGATTTTGCATTCCAAGAGGAGGATATCTGAGGAAATTCAGAGAAATCTGAGGATATTTGGGAAGATTCGGGGAAATTCGAGGAGATTCTGAGGATATTATGACATGAATAATTGCGTTGTTGCCATGTACCTACTTTGGTTTTACTACTAACTTTTTGACTCGAATGTATTTGTATTTTCCTTATCAATAACAAGAAAAAACAAGGTTAACCATCTCAAGGATCTGAAAAAAAGGTTCCAAGATCCCAATGATAATCCACCTTGAAAGTTCCCACCCGGTAAAATACGAGAAAATTGCATTTGTCACGTGGTCGTCAACTTTCGTGAATGTAATCTTTGTTGATATTGCAAAGCATTTTTCTTGACATTTTCTAACAAATCACAGATACTTTGTTACAAGTTATACTTAAATCAAACTATTTTTTGATCTCAGATTTATCTTAATTTAATTTGACATACAACAATAAACCTTAAAAAACTAGAAAAAATTTCTGGGGATATTTTTTGGTGATTAAGGAGATCTAAAGATATTTTGAAAAGATCAGGGAAAAACGGGAAGATTTTTGAGGATATCTGAAGAATTATAAGAGATCTAGGGTGATCTGAGTAAATCTAAGGAGATTTTCTGGGGGAGGCAATCTTTTGACCCAAATAATGGGCAGTGAGTAACCCCTTAACAGTTTATTTACCTTTGATTGTTGATTTAGCCACAGTTACTTTAGTCAATCAAAGTGATAATAACTGTGAAGCTCTTTGATACTTCAAAGATGAAATTGACAATTCAATCTTCAACACAAAATGACAAATTTTCTTATGATAAGTTCATATATGCAAAATTACTTGATATAATATATAGTATTATATAGTATTTTTCTTTTGACCAATTAGCAGCTCAAAATTTCTAAAGAAACCCATTTACTACGCCAATTTGGAGCTCCCCCAGTTGGAAAATCTGGTTGCATGTCAATCAAAATAAGACTTTGCAGTAATCATAATTTTCATTAAATGGGCTCCTTAAACTGTGATAAGTGTGCAACAAAATAAAATACATAGTGCTCAAAATATACATATTTACCAAACCCACCTTATCTTAGTAATGAACTAAATGTTTCAAATACTTCAAATCTTGTTAAACAGTGCAGCAAATTTTTGTAAACCATACACAAAAATGTCTTCTCTTTGATGACATAACAATTATTAATAATACCTCTGGTTAATTAATTTAGTCCTCATAAGTTTAAATTTATTATAAATCATTATTTAATTAGGTAATTTAAAATAGGTAGACATATTGTGAATAAGTGCAGGACTTTTGATTAACAATCTCTCCACATTTTATACAAAGTTTTATATAAATTAGGAAAAAAGAAGTACCTGCTTACCACAAGCTTTGATAACATCCTCCATTTGATTTCTGCTACTAGCTTTCAAAAACACAAAAATCTTATTTTTAAATAAGTGCCTTCTTCTTGAATCATACTGATATTTAAAATCTGACTTCAGCAACTGTTCAGTTATAGGGGGCTTATTAAACTTGTTTATGTCAGGTGGTTCAGTACCACTTTCCACACTTTCCCCATATTCAGTAAAATAGTCTGGGGTAACAATTGGTATTTCTTCTATAAGTGCTAACAGCACTTTGATGGTAAGCATAAACTCATTAACCACCAAGTGAGTACATTTATTTGACCATTTCTCCACATATTTGCCTTGACATTTAGGAAGGTTCTGTTTCAGTGTATCTTTTGCAGTGTTGTTTAGCACACTTGAAGTAACAACAAACTGGTAACATTCAAAGCTGTAAAAGACAGTTTTATAAACACTAAATATGGTTTGTGATATAGCTAAAGTCATACTGAAACTTGCTATTTAGTGTTCCAAACAGTATCAAATCTTGGTGACTTAGCTTAACTTCCACCAGGGGGGTTAGGTTAACACCTTTAAGTTGGGTTTGATACTTTGATTTACAATCTTCAAGAGTCACTTCATTTTCCTGAAATTGTGCTATGTGGCTACTTGTTCTTGCAATACATATAGAATAGTTACTTTAATCCTAAATTTGGCATGCAGTCGGCTAATAGATTGGTCATTAAGAAGTAAAATGTCACAGTTTTTTCTGCCCACAGTACATTCTCCTTGCTCAGGCAAATAAATGATACTGCCTACAATTATAATAAAGTAGTTTAACTAGTAATAAGCTACATTAAAGGAATACTTACCATTTGACACATTAACAAGCAAATAAATCATTTTAACACAAAAATATGTACCTAATTTTTTGAAAGAAAAAAACTGAAAATTGTAAAATCTAAAATATGTTCAAAGCTGGAAGTTTAATATTCCATTTGAGGCATTTTGGGCAAATCACTATGTAAAAATATGAGATTTTTCCATAGAACAACAAATGATATAAAATAACAATAAACACTTTAAAAATTATTTATAAACATAACCTATAATTACTGTCACTGTCAAAAAACTGTTAGAATCTAGACTGAACAAGTAGTGATCATGTGATTGCTTACCAAAATGAAGAAAGTAGGCACGTGACAAACTGTTTATTGTTTAATTCAATGTCATCAATCAACATCAGTTGATAACTTTACTACTCATATCCAGTAATCACATTTCTACTAATTATTTAATTTTTGTTTATATTCTATCTAACTAACCTCTCGCCCTCAAATATCCTATGATTTGTGGTCGATAAAAACATAAAAGTAGCACACGTCAAACCCAGACGTTTAAAATTAAATGCAATTTTATTGGTGTTTTGGATATGTGTAACGCCACAAGGGACATAATGGATTGCATGTTTGAGGCTGTTTTAGAAGCGTCCCAGGACCCGGACGATATTCCGCAGACCACTGAACCTTTGTGGCTTTTAGGAAAAAAGTACAACACTATAAATGGTACCTTAAAACTGATCAGTGGGATCTGTTGTTTAAGTGGCAAAGTTTTCCAGATTTGAATTCAATAAGGCAAGACATTGTTTCCAAATTGTGGTTCACCTACCGTAAAGACTTTATCCCTATTGGAGGTAGTGATGGAAAAACTTCTGATAAAGGTTGGGGGTGTATGTTGAGATGTGGACAAATGGTGTTGGGGCAAGCCTTAATAACTTTGAACCTAGGTTTGTTTTGCAGTTTTGTTGAGTTTGTTTTGTAACTGAGGAGTTTTCAGGTAGAGATTGGCTATGGTCTCCAAATACTAAAGATACAGGCTACCTCAATATAGTTAAAAAGTTTGAAGACAGTCGAAAAGCCCCATTTTCAATACACCAAATTGCCAGTATGGGAGTGTCAGAAGGAAAAGAAGTAGGCCAATGGTTTGGTCCCAACACTGTAGCTCAAGTATTAAAGTGAGTTTTTTTTTAAACATTTTGTAAACTGTAAATTGTATTAAATTCTGTTAGGAAGCTAGTGAAATTTGATGAAGATGATTCCCTTGCAATTCATGTAGCTTTGGATAATGTGATTGTTATAAGTGAAATTAGTAAGTTTTTAAATTATTCCAGAATTTTGATTACCTACTACATCTGAATTGCAGGAAATTTGTGTGTTACTTCCTCATCTAGTGATTTTTCCAAGTCAAACTGGAAACCTCTACTATTAATTGTACCATTAAGATTAGGCCTTTCAGACATTAACAGCATTTATGCTGAAGGTTTAAAGGTGCTTAAATGTTACAATTTAATTTCTTAAATTATCACATTACAATTTGTAGAAATGTTTCCATTTCAAACAGAGTTTAGGAGTTATAGGAGGCCGTCCAAATGCAGCCCTTTACTTTATTGGTTATGTTGGTAATGAAGTGCTTTACTTAGACCCTCATACCACCCATAAAGCTTGTTCAGTTGGAAGTAAAGATACATTAGAAGAGAAAGATGCTGATATGAGTTATCACTGTAGATATGCTTTAAGGATGAATATTTTAAGTATGGATCCTTCAGTGGCTGTGGTAAGACTGTAGTTTAAAAAAATTAGTTTGTTCTGAGAAATGAAATTTCAGTGTTTTTTCTGCAAAACTGAGGATGAGTTTAATGAACTGTGTCAGAAAATCAAAGATGAACTGATCAAACCTGAAGAACAACCACTTTTTGAGATTACATATGAAAAACCTAAAGAATGGCAGTCAACTGCAGAAGGTGATTTGATTTGACACTAATTTGTATCTAGTTAACTTCTGTATTATTTTTAGATTTGAGTTTCTCAGGATTTAGTGATCAGTCTGATCAAGAAGACTTTGAAATATTATAGCTGTAGGTACAGTGTTCATGTTGTGTAAATAATTCCTCTGTATCTTTATAAAAGTTAAATGTATGGTTAAATATTATTAACTTAAATTGTGAGTGCTTGATTTTTCATTTTATAAATTTGATACTTTCTGTGTATACTTTGCAGAAATTTAATTTATGTTTTAAAAAAGTAAAATACCTGTTGTTCCTAGTTCAAAAAATGCCTTTAGAGTTATCTGCCAAATGGAGATTTTGTCTACTTTTCCTACTACTTTTTTCCAGAAAAAAAAGTTAGCATATTTTATTGCTTTTTTTGATCAGGATTGTCATACACTAAAATGACTGTATTTAGGCATAATCATCTTCAGCTTGTGGACCCGTATTACAAATTAAAAATTATAAATAGGTATATAAGGTGTTACAGAAGACATATTACAAACTTATATTATTTACGAATTTTTAATATTCCAGGCTGCCCTAGAACCTTATTCATAACTAGAGTCCGGCATAAAAAGCACTTAAATCGTGAAAAAAAGCCAATTTATTTTACTCAAAAAAGCATAAAAATCTGTAAAAAAGCACTATTTCAGGAAGTCAATTTTTTTTCCTTTTTTTAATTGAAGCTTTTAGCTGCTTTAGAAGCATACAGAAGATTTTAGATTGTTTTGTAAATTTTCAAAATTTGTTTCAACTTCTTGAGGAGCATTTGGACAGTTTAAAGAGCATATTGAAGGTTCTGGAATGATTTAGAGGCATTTGGAAACTCTTAGACGGTACTATAATTTTTTGGAAAATTTAGACTATTTTCATAACGTTTCTAAAGAGTTTAAAAAGCATTGAAGGTTTTTGGATTGCTTTTAAAGCATTTGAAAACTTCTGGACTGTTCTAGAAATTTATGGAAGCTTTTAAACTGCTTTAGAAATATACGGAAGCTTTTAGACTGCCTTGAAATTTTTTGAGAGCTTCTAGACTAGTTGAAGATCATTTGGAAGCCTTTAGAGCGTTCTAAAAGCTTTTGAAAGGCTTTCGACTGCTTCAGAAACATTTTGGAGTTTCTGCAGTGTTTTTTTTTTGTAAATCTAATCGTTTTCAAGATATTTTTCAAAAACCACTTTGATGCACTTTTTACCGAAAATTTGTTTAAAAATTGAACACCCTGTACCTTGGTTATTTTTGGGAGGTTTAACCACTCAAACGAAACGTCTTGAACCTCTCTTTTCAGTGGTGCAGAGCCAAAAATTCTATCTAAAACATTGTGTACAGGGTGAGCAAAAATAAGGACCCACTAACAATTTTGTGCACACCCTGTTTATAGGCAACTGTATTGAGTCACTGTATTCAAACGTTACGTAGTTTGGTTTAGTGGTCCATTATGAACAATTTTGTTTGAACGCTTTAATTTAGACGGCGGTCAGTATAGTAGGCCAGGAATAACCTTCATTTGGACAAAATTTCGGTGCATTTTTCCAAAAAATCGCGTTTTACTTGATTATTTAAAACGTTGCGTATAGACACATTAAACGATCGTAAGTAGCTAATGATTGGAGCTATCACGTGACGTTGAGCGGGCACCGCCAACTTGCTCCGTCTGTCCGCTAGAGGGCGTCACACTTGATTACCTTTTTTCGGACATTTTTTTTAATTGTCAAACTTGTCATTGTTATTATCAAACTTATCATGCATTCTAATGAGTTAATTTAAGACCTCTAACTGCCATTTGCAGCCACATTTTGTACTTTAAGTTTAAGTGTGGTTTAGAGTGTGACTTTTTTCACCTGTACTGTCACAGTCTGACCCACACTTAAATTAAGCTTAGCTTACAAAACGACGGCGCATACGGGGGTAAACGATTAAAAGTACAGTAAACTTTATTTGAATTGATATTGAATTGTTGTACAATTATTATAATTAAAAAACGAATTATTTTTTAATTTTCAGATTTTCCAACTTTTTCCGGAAAGTTTCTGAAAAATGTTGTATACCTAACCTCAACACTTTTCACAGGAATATGAATTTTGAAAAAAATATTTATAAATTTATCCCTTCTGGACAACACATTCCCGGTATAAAAGCTTTAAAGCTTAATTAATAAAAGCTTTAAAGATTAATTAATCTTTCGGTAGCGTGACATTTCTACTATATATGGTATACAGGGTGATCAAAAGACAATTTCAAGGGTTACAAATTGGTATATTGAACCACCCTGTAACTGTCAAAGTAAAAACGGTCAAAATCAAACCACTCAGTTTTAACAGTAAATAACTCAGTTATTCGACGTTTTAGGTAAAAACGCTCAAAAGAGAAGTCAAAAGAGAATTTCAAGGGCTACAAATTGGTATATTGAACCACTCTATAATTGTCAAAATAACCGAGTTATTGACAATACAATGGAGTAGTTTACAGGGTGATTCAATGAATTTTTAACATCCTTGTAACTTGTTTAATTTTCATTTTATAAAAAAAATACCAAATATGAATCTTGTAGATATTTGCATATACCTTATTCCTAGATAATCCATCAGTACACAGGGTGTCCCAAATTTGAGCAACAAACCAAACTTAAAATTTTTTATTCGATTTTTGGAATCTACGTCAAATTCTAGGCCTACTTGATGTAAAATATTCAATTGTTTTTGCTCTAGCAGCCTTATTACTTTCACCATCCTCCTCGAAAACAGAAATTCCCAATTTGAGCGAAATTTTGGTGCACTTTTCCCGAAAATCGTCTATAACTCGCTTATTTGAAACACCCTGTATAAGAAAAGAAAGCTAATGAACGGGTCTATCACGTGACGTTGAGCGGGCACGACTATGTGGTCCCGTTTAGCCGCTAGAGGGCGCTAAAGTTGACTCTCGATTTTTGCACAATTTACTTATGCCACATAAGTAAATTTCAATATGACGTCACAGTATGTCGTAACTACCACTTCTGCGACAGAAGGTAGGACGTGTTTTAAAATTTAACTAATTTGTTTAACGCGCAAACACTTTTTGGGATATTTTTCACAAATTGGGATCATAGTTAGGGTGTTCTGAGGTTTTCAATGTTTAATTATTCTGTTAAAATCCCTTTTTTGACTTATTGTCGAAGTAATAATTAATTACAGCGTTTTTCAATAAAAAATGTAGTGTCAAAGAAAACTAACCAAAAGTATATTTATCCTACTTATAACGTCACTGACATCTCATTGTTGACGCTTTCAACTCAAATGTCAAAACCTCTATAATGACATAATCGGTGTTGTCACACGTCATATGTTTTCTTATTTTTTTCCCTGTTTTGTGGTTTTCCGTGATGGCCACCCACATTTGAAGCTTGAATGTATTTTTATTAAATTGTCCAACAAAAGCAAAACCACTTAATTAACTAAAAACATTCACTCGCTCGTGACTAATTAACGCTTTTTTGTTGGCGATCATTGAGAAAAATCAAAGGAGCTGATCAAACTGAGGGTAAGATTCTTTGTGTACGTTTTGGTGATATAGGGCAATATCTGTTTTCCTTTCAGAAAAATGTCGGCGGGACCTTATAATTACTCGTATATTTTCAAATACATCATTATCGGTGATATGGGAGTGGGCAAGTCTTGTCTCCTTCATCAATTCACTGAAAAAAAATGTAGGTACCCAACCTGTACAGTTTGTGTAAACAACGTCAAATTAACTCTAATTAAAAACCTGAATCACTAATCAAGAAATTTGTAGTTATGGCTGATTGTCCTCACACTATTGGAGTGGAATTTGGAACCAGAATCATTGAAGTATCTGGTCAAAAAATCAAACTACAAATTTGGGATACAGCTGGACAGGAAAGGTTCAGAGCCGTCACTCGATCTTATTATAGAGGGGCTGCTGGCGCTCTTATGGTTTATGATATCACACGACGTTCAACTTACAATCATTTAAGTAGTTGGTTGACAGATACAAGGAATTTAACCAACCCTAGCACTGTAATATTTCTTATTGGGAACAAGTGTGATTTGGAAGGACAGCGTGATGTTACTTATGAAGAAGCTAGTAAATTTGCAGAAGAAAATGGGTTGCTCTTTGTTGAAGCTAGTGCTAAAACGTGAGTAATGTTTTTGTTTTGAAGTTAAAGCAGTGTAAAAGTCACAATGGAGTTTTTCTTATCTATTTATGTCAATTAGTTCTAAATTATGTATTTTAGAGGTGATAATGTTGAAGAAGCATTCCTAGAGACAGCTAAGAAAATTTATCAGAGCATTCAAGATGGCCGTTTGGATTTAAATGCTGCCGAATCCGGTGTACAACACAAACCATCCCAACCAGGACGCAACAATCTGTCCAATGACCAGCAAACCAACAAGGACAACTGCTCCTGCTAGTTGTGCACTATCTTAGGGGGACGCAAATTGGAATCTCCAGGATTAAGAATTTTGTGTTTAATTTTATATCACGTTAATTATTGTCATCGCCAGGCGAAGTTGTCTTTAGATTTTATTCCAGGTTTACCGATAATAACTACTTAAAAACTTTTTAGCTGTAGAATTATGATAGATGTTTATGAAATTTATTAATTTGGTTTCGCAGCCCTAAAAATAACTATTTATGTGGAGGTCAATGGTGATATATAAGTATGCACAGGCCTTTACAACAAAACATGCACTGCAATATATGATAAGGTGATTAGCTGTGGGTTTTTTTTTGAACAGTTAAGACAACAGAATTGAATTATTCTTGTTGCTGCATTCTGTACATAGAATACAATAATGGAGGCTTATAACAGTTCAGTCGCCTAAGCCAGTAGAGAGAATAATCAATTATCTTAATTGTAAAAGTGATAAGGTTAGAGATTCTGTGAAGATGAAAATGATATATTTAAAATTATCTAAGTATCCACAGGTGTGATTTGGCATAAAGTTAGCGCGTTTTTTAAGTGGTCCACCTCTTGAATGTGTTTATTTTTATATATTATTATAATATGCATTGTTGGATTTTTTATTGTCAAGTAAAATAGCTTTTATTATTTATACTGTTTTCCTTCAATATGTGTATGTATTATTTTCTACAATTTAATAAATGTAGTAGTTAAACACTATTTTTTACTCTTCAAGATTTTGTCTCTCCCACCTCCCATTTTATGATCCTTTATCAGAATTGAATAACTCTTTAGCAAAATTTGCAAAATTTTTTTTTTTTGGAGCTTGGTTTGTTTTTGGAGGGTAAGAATTTGATGCATTGTTCAGTTAAAAGGTAGAACTATCATTAAATAATTACTGTTTAAAGATTGGATATAGAGTAAAATAAAAATTTAATAAAATTACAAATAACAATAGGCTGTTCCAGATTTCTAGAAATTTTGCTTTTTGTAAATAATAAAAGCAACCAACCTTGGACATCTAATGTTAACGATTTACGCAAAAACACGTCATTTGGCAGATTTTTTTGTGCTTAATTTAGTTTTTTGTGCTTATTTGCTGCTATTTTTTCTATGGTTTTAAGTTGAATAGGCTAATTTACAATTGCAAGCTATATTGATATATTGAAGGCTTCTGAGACAAAAACATACCAATTATCTGTTTCAAAAGTGTCAATTTACAAATTTAAACTGACCAAATAATTTCCAAATGCTCCGAAGTAGTCTAAAAAATGTAAAAACATTCCAAAACACTATACAGTGCGTTTTTTTTAACGCGCAACATGAAATTTCTTGACGGATGGCTGTTTCGTACCCTGAAGCTTAAGTAGGTTTACCAATTTGGTAAAAAAGTGATTTTTCGTGTACGACGTGATCTTCTTTCAAAAATATCTTATCTTTCCATACTCCCTATATGTATGGAAGGTATTTGTGGTTTTTGATACTGGCAGGGCATGTCGCAGGTAAAATTTGGCATAGTAAGTAAAACAGGGTGGTCAAAATGCGAATATTATCTTTATATCAAGAAAATTAAGTACAAAAGGAGTATTTTTTTTTAATGAATTGTTCAAAGTGACCTCCGTTTGAAGCTACCATAAACAGTATCCCAAACGATCATAAAATGCCCTTTTGACGTTCAAAAGACGTCGGGCAGCGATGCTTCGAGACGCCTCAATAATGCGATCCTTCAGATCTGGCACATCTGCAGGCGTTCCTCTTGAATTATCGTACACTTTCCCTGCAAGATATCCCCAATAAAAGTAATCTAATAGCGAGATATCTGGACTTCGCGCTGGCCATTTAAAAGGTCCAAAACGCCAACGTCCATGGTCCATTTGAGTATGTGTTTGTTGGATTACGTAGGGGTTATCAGTAAAAAGTATTTGGCTTGTAATATTTGGGTAAATATTCATTTTATACATCCAGTACTCACAAAACTCCATCCTAGCAAAATAATCATGTGGTAACAGCTCTTGGACATTACGTATTTTAAAGGATTTGTACTTTTCTTTGTTGAGGGCTTTATAGCAACTACTTCGAGATCTTCTATTATTTTCAGCCAGATCCGTAAGAGTAGCTGATGGGTTCTCTGTGATTCCTACACAAATGTCCGTTACAAAGTCCTTCATTGACTACAAAACTGCTTCTTTTTCGCTTTACGTGAGAATTGACGACACAGCCTGTTGTTATAAATTGTTTGTACATCCGAAATACCGTTGTCGTGTTAGGTATTGGTCGTTCTGGATAGGCGGCTGCAAAGTTGTCGGCAACTTCTTGAAAACTCATTCCCATTACAAAAGATTACAAAATAGTCTAGAAGCTTCCAAAAGCTTTTAGAACAGTCGAAAAGTTTCCAAACGCTTTTCAACTTATCTATAGAAGCTCTCAAAAGATTTCAACACAGTCTAAAAGCTTTTGTACGCTTCTAGAGCAGTTTAACAGCTTCCTAAAGTTTCTAGACTGGTCTACAAGGTTTTAAATGCCCTAAGAACAGTCCAGAACCTTTTAGTGCTCTTTAAACTGCAATCACTTTCTAAATGCTCCTAAAGTAGTCTAAAAAGGCCATTTTAACTAATTATGGCTTGGAAAACACGAATCTGGTGTCCGTTTTGCTGTATCTGCCGCCATTTAGTCGCTGACTTTGAAATGTGTTAAATGGACATTTTTAACAGTTTTCAAGACATGGTACCATTAAAAATTATATTTTGACAAATGACACTTTACGTCACATTTCTACTATTAACCTAAACTAATTAAGACAGATAAAGACAATTTTAAAAATTAGGGCATGTGTATGTGTCTATAAGGAACGTGCTATTGAAATGCTTTTTGCTGCTTATGTTTTTGAAATGTGGGCCTACAGAATGATGCTGCGAATATCATACACAGAACATCGTACTAACGTGTCAATCCTTAAAAAACTAAAAGTCACGACAAGGCTATCAACCAGGATAAACCAATCATACCTACGATATTTTGGACACATCTCAAAGAGAACGAATGGGCTGGAAAAACTTATTGTGGAGGGAAAGATTAATGGTAAACGACCAGGTCTCTGACGCGCTGGGTGGATCAAACCAAATAAATCATTGGTCACGGTCTGCAAGAAGCTTCTCTTGCAGCTCAGGACAGAGCAGGATGGAGAAATACGATCCGAGCAATAGAAACATGATGTCACCATGCTCTCCCGAGAGCAAAAAGGACATGAGAGATACGGAACGTTTCAAATAATCAAGTTATTCGCAATTTTTTGGGAAAATGCACCAAAAATCTGTCAAAATTAAGGTTTTTCCTGGCTTACTATACTGACCGCCGCGCCGCCTCAATTAAAGTGGTTTTTAGTAAATATTTCGAAAACGGTTAGATTTACATAGAAACTACAAGAGTGCAAAATTGTGGCAAAAAATGGACCACTAAACCAAACTACCTAACGTTTGAACTTCAATACAGTTGCCGGTATACAGGGTGTGCACAACATTGTAAGTGGATCATTATTTTTGCTCACCCTGTACACAATTTTTTAGATACAATTTGCTCTACACCCGAGTCTACACCACTTAAAAGTGCAGTTCAAGACAATTTATTTGAGTGGTTGAACCACCCTGAAAGCCTAAAAATAACCAAGCGACAGGGTGTTAAAGTTTTGAACTAATTTTCGGTAAAAAGTGCATCAAAGTAGTTTTTGGAAAATATCTCGAAAACGGTTAGAATTACAAAAAAAAACACTACAGAAACTCCAAAATGCTTCTTAAGCAGTCGAAAGTCTTCCAAAACAGTGTAGAAGTTTCCAAAAGCTTTTAAAAAAATTCAAGGCAGTCTAAAAGCTTCCGTAGGCTTTTAAAACAGTTGAAAAGCTTCTAAAAGTTTCTAGAACCGTCTACAAGGTTTCAAATGCCTTAAAAGTAGTCCAGAACCTTCAATGCTCCTAAAGTAGTCTGAAAAGATTTCAAGACACTGCAGAAACACCAAAATGCTTCTAAAACAGTCGGAAGCCTTTCAAAACAATCTAGAATGCTCTTCAACTAGTCCAGATGCTCCCAAAAGATATCAAAACTGTCTAAAAACTATAAAATATATATAAATTCTACAGTATAATAATTTCCAAATACCTCTAAAGCATTCCAGAACCTTCAATATGCTCTTGAAGTAGTTGAAAGGAGTCTAAAATCTTTTGTATGCTGCTAAAGCCGTTTAAAAGCTTTAAAAAATATCTAGAACTCAAAAAAAGTAAAAATATTTGCATCTCTGAAAGAGTTTTGAGCTTTTTAAAAGCTTTTTTACAAATTTTAATGCTTTTTTGAGGAAAATAATTTTGCTTAATAGGCATTTTTTTCAGGATATTAGTGCTTTTTAATCCTGACTCTAGTTATAAACATTGGTTTAAATATAACTTTAGACATCTTTAAGAAATAAACTTAAAATATATTTTTTTTAACATTAAGATATTAAAATAAATATTACATACAGACTTGTTTTATTAACTCTTTTCTTTCCAAAGCTTCCTTATACTGCAAATAGGATTTTAGAATATCATTGTACTCAGGGCAGGACACATCAGCATACTTTTGTTTTAGAATTTCAAGTCTCTCAATCTCATGCTGCAGCTCAGTTTCCTCTTCTTTCATATCTTTAAGTAGTAATTTGTAGGCTTCTAAAGAGCTAGATGTTTCATTAAACACATCTGTCTGCCACTTGCAGTTTGCTATTTCAGCTTTTACCAGGTTCAGATCATAATTCAATTTGATATTTGCAATTTTGTGCTCTATCAGTTCAGGTACAATATCTAGCTTGCCATATTTGAGTTTCTCTAGCAGTTCCAAAGCTTGCTTCTGCTGACTGGCGTATAGTTCCTGTTGACTATTTAGTTCAGTTAGTAGTTTTAGAATCTCAGAGTCTTCTGCTGACAGTTTCCAAAGAGATTCACTTCCTGTTATTTTATTGGTGAGTTTCTCTTCTACAGCTTTGACTTTCCTTTTCATCATCATTTCAAGACAAATGCTCAGTTGCATACCTTCTGAATCAGACAGTTCCTCATTTAACGTCACTCCAAGGATATCATCCTCACTCTCAGCTGGTTTCGAACATTTAATTTGGTGTTCTAGTAGAACGTTTTTTACTTTTAGCCTCAACTGAATGGGTTTGCTTTCATCTTTAACAAACTCCTCGATGAAGGAGAGCAGGATTTGGTGTTCCTGGTATTTCTTTTGCTGAACGTTCAGGATTTCGACTTGGTCCTTTACTTCTTGCTCCAGATTTAGCAAAGGGTTGCCTGAGATGTTCAGAATGTTATCGGAGCTGTTCTGGAAAATATTACTGGACATATTTTCACTAGTTTTACTATTCAAAAAGTGAGTTTTTTCCAAAAAATCAATAGAAATCAAGCAAACTACACTAACGGTCAAACTCAAACCCTTATTTTTAAAATCACACAGTGATGCCAAGTAGATACCACTGCACTTCTTAACAAGTTGAAAAAACTCTTGCACTTTAAAAGCTTTTTAACAAACTTGTATTCATAAAAATGGTTTAGATGTTGGAAATCTATAATGTCAGTGTAGTGACTGTGCCACTTTTTTGATTCAAAGGATAAAAGTGCATACCATTCACTGCAAAGTAGAAACCCCTAAAACTAGAAAGAATTTAGTAGATTTGGCGTCGCTGCATCACAGCTAAATTATTGAAAGTTAAAATTTGACAGTCATTACAAATATCTTTTTAATTCTCGAACTCAGTGCATCTTTTTCTACGTCACGATAAAGAGAGACGCCTAATATTGTATATCACTTCACCATTTCCGAAAAAATTAAAATAATTAATGTAACAATCAATAGTCTCGTCTTATTTTCACCAGCTTTCTAGAAGAAATTGCTTTTTTTTGCGGAAAAACTTTAAATTATGAATTTTTTGCATATTAAAGTGCATAATTGACAATCTTGGCTGGCCTTACTGAAAGTCAGGTAGGCTGTCATTTGTCGTTGTTTTTTTTTAGCGCTTCTTTACGTCAAGCAAGTGTCCGAACTCGAACGTCTAATTGACAGCTGACATTTTACAGTTGTGTTCTTTTATGCACTAGGCGCCATGGCCGCCGATCAAGAACAATTTTATCAAATATTGACGACCCTTTTATCCACCGATAACAACATCAGGTCTCAAGCCGAGGTAAGTCCCGTAATTGTCTTTTTTTTGCTCATCCAGTGACGTAAAAATATCTACGAGGCACCGTCCAGTTCAGCCGGAATATCGCGTTCTTTTCGGCTTTCCACAACGTGTTTGATTGAATGTTAATGAGCCGCATGTCTTTACCTGTAAAAAAAAACAATGACCAAGCTTTTTGTTTTACTGCCATAAGGTGCCCCACACACTTGTGGGATTTTGACCTAACCAGTTTTTCAATGTCACTGCCCTGTCTGGATTTAGAAAGGGCGGGAAAATGACTCAGCTTTTAATCCCTTCACCTTTTTCTTTAATTTGTTACAAATAGCTTAATCAGCACCTACATGTTTTTAGGAGGCCTATCACAGTCTACCAGTGGAAAGCAAAATCAGCCACCTGTTAAGTGCAATTCACAATGGGAATTTGGCAGATGACGCCCGACAAATATCAGCAGTATTGCTGCGAAGAGTTTTCTCCAATGATTTCCTGGACTTTTATCCAAAATTACCGCCAGAGAGTCAGGTGCAGTTGAAAGAACAAGTTTTGCTAGCCATACAACAGGTCAAGAGTGAACTGCTCAGGCATAAAGTTTGTGAAGTGGTTGCTGAAGTTGCTAGAAATTTAATTGATGATGAAGGGAACAACCAATGGCCAGAATTCCTTCAGGTAAACATGATTGTAATTTTGCAATTGTTTGGTAGTTAGTTAAAACTTTGAATTAATAATATTTGTTTACAAGGCCAGCTGCTGGTTTTAGAACACATAATAATCATTTACCAAAGCAAATTGGATGAACTAACAGTTGTTTTATTATTAAATTTGAATGTACAGTTTTGTAATTGATGGTCATTATTACTCATTCAATTGAGGTATTTCTTGTATTACAGTGCTATGATTTAAATTATTCTTTATTGTCTGGATTAGATTTAAAATGTTCTTTATTGTCTTCAGTGATAAAGTTTAATTTGTTGAGGCTTTAATGAGTCAAACATTCAAACAGCTTTATCTAACATCCATTATATCTAAAGTGCCTTAGGTAGTTTTTATCACTTCTACCCTACTGAAGACTCTGAAGAGAAAGTAATGAGAAACACCCTGAACAACACATTCTTATGTTTAATTGAAAATGTGTTGTTTTTGCATGGGATGTGGCATCTCTCGTGACAAAAACATGTTGCAAAATGTATAAGTATCAATTTAGAAATGAAGGAGACTAAAAAAATATAAAAACATTCCAAAGCACTATAAAACCTCTAAAATGCCTTGCAAAGCTTACAAAGCAGCCTAGAAGCTTTCAAAAGCTTTTAGAACAGTCATAAGCTTCCAAATGCTTTTCAATTTATCTAGAAACTCTCAAAAGCTTCCTTATGCTTCTAAAGCAGTTTAACAGCTTCCTTCCAAAAGTTTCTAAAACTGTCTACAAGGTTTCAAATGTCTTAAAGACAGTCCAGAACCTTCAAAGCTCTTTAAACTGCCCAAACACCTTCCAAATGCTCCTAAAGTAGTCTAAAAAGGTTTTAAAACTCTATAGAAACTCCAAAATATGCCTAAAGCCTTCCAAAACAGTCTAGAAGCTTCCAAAAGGTTTTAGAACACTCTCAAGGCTTTTAAATAATCTTTAACTAGTCTAGAAGCTCTCAAAAAATTTCAAGGCAGTCTCAATGCTTTTCAATTTATCTAGAAACTCTCAAAAGCTTCCTTATGCTTCTAAAGCAGTTTCAAACTTTCAAAAGTTTAAATTCACATGTTTTAAAAGCAGTCCAGAATCTTCAATGCTCCTAAGCCTAAAGTAGTCTAAAAAGATTTCAAAACACTACAGAAACTTCAAAATGTTTCTAAAGCAGTCTGAAGTCTTTAAAAAACAGTCTAGAAGCTTTCAAAATAATTTAGAATAGTTTAAAATAATGCTTTTCAACTAGTCTAGAAGCTCCCAGAAAATATTAAAGCAGTTTAGATGCTTCCAAAAAGTTTTGTGAACCGTGTAAGAGATTCCAAATGCCTCTAAAGTGCATTCCAGAACCTTCAATATGCTGTTTAAACCGTCCAAATGCTCTCAAGTAGTTCAAAACACTTTTGAAGGTTTTCAAAACAGTCTGAAGTCTTCCGTATGCTTCTAAAGCAATTTGAAATCTTCAAAAAATTTCTAGAAGTTGAACTCAAAAAAAATTTGCATCTCTGAAAGAGTTTTGTGCTTTTTTACAGATTTTCATGCTTTTTTTTTGCTTTTTTTCACGACTTAGTGCTTTTTAATCCGGATTCTAATAATAAGCTACATAACAGTGCAAACCATAGGAAACTTCTTTTGATTTGAAAATAAGGATGCTTTAAGTGTGAAAGAAATTCACTGTATCTCTTTAGATGGGCAAGCAGTTTATTCAACATAATAATGTGTTTTTAACTCTGTTTTTATTTAAGAATATTTAATTTACTATTATGCCCTTGCAATTGTGATTTATGGTTTATCACTTAATGAAAAAATAAAATAAATAAATTGGATCAATTACACAATATTCTTTTGGCTCTTTGTAAATTGAATTATGTATTGGAATTTTCTGTCTTGTCTAAAGTAACCATTTTGAATCTTTTTTTTTTCTGGTTTTATTAATGCTTATCTTTTATTTTTTTTATATACATAATTCATAGTTTTCAACAAGGTTTTCAAGTGTTTGGAAAACATATTAAGGAAACACATGCATGTACTGAAATTTCAAAATTCTCTATAGGAATTAAAACATTTGCAAACCAATGCACCAAAGGAAGAGAGGAATATGTATCAATCTACCAGAGCTGATATGACAGGTGGTCACATGACCATTTTATCAGAAAGTTTGATCAACCATTAAATTGTGTTTTGTGAAGCACAGTCAGTAGTCAAACAAGCTGCTTTTTCCTGACCAATCACCAACAGGTTTTGGTTTTTTACTTTTCTTTCAAGATTCATTTGTGTTGGCAGTCAGGAAAATAAGAGTAAAGATCAAAAGACTACTTGTAATTTGTAATTAATATAAATGGTTTATGAAAGGCCAATTAAGGGTTACTATACCAGTAATTGACCTTCTAAAAAAGTTTTTACATTACCAAAGTATCTTGGTATTTCAATGTGTAAATTTACATAAAAAACATTAACTACTAGATGAATTAATGTGTTAGTAAAGTGATTAGCTATTTCAAACATTGTAAATTCTAATTTTTGTATTAACCATAATATCCATACAAAATTGTCGTTTTTTCCAATAGAAGAAGTGAAGAATAACAGTGTTCTTTAATTATCAATTATTTATATCAGTATAAATAGACTACTTTAATTTCTGGTCTTCAATGAATATTTTGAAACAAAAATATGTGTAAACTAACGTGGATGAAAACATCTAGAGAAAAAAATCTAAAATCATGTTAGTTTTTAAAATTTGTTTTTGACAGTCACAAAAGGATTCTTAACAACGTAATGACGTCCAATACTGGTTGCTGGTCAGTTACTGGTGCAGTAAAATTAAAATGGTTTGTAATAAAGATTCCCTAACTATCCTAAAATAAATGGATATCATTTAAACATAGACAAGGAAGAAAGTAGGTAGAGTATTATTATTAATTGATCAACAGGTTCTAAAATTACTCCTTCACTTTCCTAATCCTAATAAAGAGTTACATTAAAAATTATTGTTTCAGTTTCTGTTCCATTGCGCAAACGATCCAAACCCAGAACTGAAAGAAGCCGCTTTGACAATGTTTGCGAGCGTTCCCGGCGTATTCGGTAATCAGCAAAACAACTACCTGGATCTGATCAAGCAAATGTTACTGCAAAGCCTGCAACCGACTCAGCCCTACGAGGTCAGGTTCCAGGCCGTGAAAGCCGTCGGTGCTTTTATTCTGATCAACGATAAGGAAACTCAAATCCTGAAACATTTTGCCGACCTTCTAGCGCCCATGTTAGTGGTGATCGCTGAGAGTATACAAATTCAAAATGATGACAGTTTGCTCAAAGTAGGTGGTGTTCTATTTAATAATTTGTCGCTTGGGTGTTTTTAAGTTGTGTTGTTTCAGGTGTTAATCGATTTGGCCGAGAACACCCCGAAATATTTGCGTCCGGAATTACTGAACATATACGAGATGTGTATGAAAGTGTTTAGTGACGCAAGCTCTTTAGATTCTTGGCGCGCACTAGCATTGGAAGTGATGGTGACGTTGGCGGAAATGGCGCCGGCCATGGTCCGGAAAATGGCCGGTAAATACATGGAGCAGTTGGTGCCGTTGATTTTGCAGTTCATGGCCGATCTGGAGGACGAGGAAAACTGGGCTGAATCTGACGAATTGCTCGACGAAGACAACGATTGCAATAACGTGGTGGCCGAGGCCGCTTTAGATCGCTTAGCTACCGGTTTAGGTGGAAAAGTGATTCTTCCACTGGTTACGGCCAACATACCGATGATGCTGAGCAGTCCGGATTGGAAACAGAGGCACGCGGCTTTGATGGCGATTAGTGCCATTGGCGAGGGATGTCATAAACACATGGAGCCTATGTTACCGCAGATTATGGAAGGGGTACCCGGTGTTATGGAAAGTGTTTTAAGATACTTGCAAGATCCACATCCTAGGGTGAGTTTGCACTTTGGTATTCCGCATGAGATGTTCTCTTTACTTTATTAGTGTATTGTGACAGTATTTTTTAGAGAGTTTTAAGTTAAAGTGTTTATTTCAGGTGCGTTATGCTGCTTGCAACGCAATCGGTCAAATGTCTACAGATTTTGCGCCGGTGTTTGAGAAGAAATTCCACGATCGAGTTGTACCTGGTTTATTAATACTACTCGACGATAATGCTAATCCGAGAGTACAAGCTCATGCTGGTGAGTCACAGTTGTTAATATAACACTCAACATATTTTTCTTTACACACTGTCAAAACGGCAATAACACACTAATCTGTAGCGGGAGTCCTGAATTATCGATTGTAATAATCTCGAAATCGAAATCATCGGTTTCGAATCGAACGAAATGGTAGATGTTGAATAACGTTCGGTAAATTTCGGTATATTACGATTTGAAACAGTTATTGCCGGCACTACCCACAAATTTTCCAGTGGCCATTTCAGGCTGTAACAATCTAATGTGTAGTCCCATAAACAAAGACATTAATATATACTAACGTATACAGGGTAATTCAAATTCGACCCTCACCATTGGGATCTCGGAAACTATAGGAGATACGAGAAAGTTTAAATTGGGGCAAAGTTGCGCAATGTAAAGCTCAACCAAATGCAGTTTTAAAAATTTCGATTTTCCGAGTACTTCCGAAGATATCCGAAAAAAACAGAAAATTTGATTTTTTGTTTTTATTTATTTCTAATCTTATTTGAAGAGATATTCCAAAACTAAAAGCACCTTTTCATTGCCACTTTTTCTCAGCTATTCGATGATGGATTCAAATTTGCCACACGACGTTTCGTTTTTTGGCAGCCATCATCAACTTTCTTTTTTCTTATGGGCGCCATATTGGATTTTTAGCCCACCAAATAGTACGTTTTTTTCTGATTTTAGTGATGTATAATAACTTATGATTTGCTTCATAAATAACAAAATAATTCAATAAAAACTATTTTTACTTTAGTTATTGGCTTTGAGTTAATGGGCCGTTTCATAAAATGTCATTATTTGACAGTACTTGTCAAACACGATAATTCGGACGATCATTAGAGCTTTTAGAGATTTTACCTTAGTTAGCTTTGAGTTAATGAGTCGTTTTATGAAGATTACTTGGTAGTACTTGTCACACGCAATTGGCCTGAACATACTTAGTCACAAAGGTGTACACGTGACTTAAACCGGTTTATTCCCTCGAAGAGCTTAGGCCACTCGCTACGCTTGTGGACCTAGTTATTCTTTTCGTGAATAAAAAATGGTTTAAGTCACTTGCTGCAAAGTAACTATTAAATCCAATGAGTAAAAAGAACAAGTATCAGGAGGTAACAATAATACAAATTATAACCCGTTTGTGCATTAAGCGAGGGGGACGGAAGTTGATTGCGCATTCGCCTACTGCGCAGTTGAATTGACGCAGTCATTGAAAGTTTGGAGTTTCAAACCCGCCAAAATTTGTTGTTTGTATTTGTTGTAGTATAGTGTTAGTTTGTTTTGTTTGTTTGTGGTTCTTTAACAGTTGAGTTTTGCAAATTTAAATTAAGTTGTACAGTGGACAAGATTAACAAATATTGACGGCCGCCATATTACTCCCCCCGCCTCGCCCTTGTTTCTGTCACCCACTTGGTTTGCTATTGCTCCTTCCTGCTATGTTTACATTTTTTTTATTCATTGATTAAATCACTCTGAATGACATTCGCCTATTTACAGATGTAAACAAACAAACATCAATGTTACATCTATGGGGCGCGGTGCAAATTTAATAGAACTGTAATTTTAGTTTTTTTTTTAATATAAAAAGTCGAAATTTAATAGAATACTGTATAAGACACGTGACTTATACTGGTTTATTCACTCGAATAAATATGAATGAATAAAAAATGGTTTAAGTCACTTGCTGTATAAATAACTATAAACTTGCACTTAACATTATAAAAAATTGAAATTTGGCAAAAAATGAAGTTCCTAAAATGATGATCTTTCTCTTGGAAACATAAATAAGTTAGAGATAATGCTAACAAATCTCTTTTTCTGATTAACCTAAATAGTTCAGCAATGCTTGTATAATAATAACATTTTCTGCGAGGGTTTCTTTTCTAGATACATTTTTAACTATGATTGACGCTCTAATGATCATCCGAATTATCGTGTTTGACAAGTACTGTCAAATAATGACATTTTTTAAAACGGCTCATTAACTCAAAGCCAATAACTAAAGTAAAAATAGTTTTTATTGAATTATTTTGTTATTTATGAAGCAAATCATAAGTTATTATACATCACTAAAATCAGAATAAAACGTACTATTTGGTGGGCTAAAAATCCAATATGGCGCCCATAAGAAAAAAGAAAGTTGATGATGACTGACAGAAAACGAAACGTCGTGTGGCAAATTTGTATCCATCATCGAATAGCTAGGAAAAAGTGGCAATGAAAAGATGCTTTTAGTTTTGGGATATCTCTTCAAATAAGGTTAGAAATAAATAAAAACAAAAAATCAAATTTTCAGTTTTTTTCGGATATCTTCGGAAGTACTCGGAAAATCAAAAATTTTAAATCAGCATTTGGTTGAGCTTTAAATTGCGCAACTTTGCCCCAATTTAAACTTTCTCGTATCTCTTATGGTTTCTGAGATCCCAATGGTGAGGGTCGAATTTGAATTACCCTGTATAGACCTGCCCCTATTCTATCAAAGTTTGTGCCAAGATGATACGTCACATTATAAACGGCATTTAACACATCTTTTACCCCACCAAAATTTGAGCCAATTATGTAGGCAATGTTGCCCGCTTGTGCAACTACGCTGACAAGTAATACACAGTTATAAGAGATGAAAAGACGAAATTAGTCTATGGCGAAAGCCTTACTGTAAAAAACTTTCGTGTGTATTTTTTCAACACATTTGTTCTGCATATTAATGTATACGAGTATTTTAAAATTTACATTGTAAAATATGATTTGGCCTCATAAACTGCGGAAACGTTGTAAGAAACGTGGCAACGGAGCAGAACACGACTATACAAAGCTGACCAATGGGGAAGCACTGGTGGTAGTATTTCTAGTAAATTGCGGCCATATTGAAAGTTCTTTGTTGTGATTTGCATTTTGATGGTGTGACCACGTATTTCCAAATAGTTTGTAAAAATTCCTCAATTTTCAGTAAAAAAATAAATAATATTAGCAATATATTTAACCCTATATGATATAAGATGCACAATTCAGTTTTCCGGCACTGAATTCCAGTTCGGACTATAAAGAGAGAGACAACAACCTAAAACACGTGTTAGAACAGACCCATCCCCACCCGCCGTTTGTTCATTCATTACTTTCGGCTGCAACGGATCGATAAAAAGAGGTGTCTGCTTAAAAATTATCTGTATTTATGAATGACTAGGCAGGTCTATCCTAAGATATTAATGTCTTTGCCCATAAATCATTGCTAATCTTCATTTTTTTTTCTGCCTATTTATACCCAATAACTGAACGATTAAAAGTATTAAACACAAACATACAATCAAACTGAAAATCCCGACAAAACGTAAAAACTACTTTTGTAGGTCAGGGTTAGAATTACCGCTTCTTAGAAAAAGACACAGGAGCAAGTTTTAAGATGAACAGGGATGGCATGATGACCAAAACGCTTTTGCCGGCTAATGTCTTTTTGAAATGATTTCTATAATCGTAAATGTAGCCTTTGAAATAATTTAGAGGTGACTGATTTCGGCAGTACCGTATTATTAAAATAATTTCGATCTTGAACTTTTGTTGTCTGTTTTTCGGGAGTCCCGCTACTGGTATATTAACGTAATTTGAACGTATCCTGAGTCTACACACATTTTAGGTGCTGCTCTGGTGAATTTCGCCGAAGATTGTCCGAAACACATCTTGAGCGGCTATTTGGAACCGTTGATGGCCAAATTAGAGAGAATCCTACAGTCGAAAATGAACGAACTGGTGGAAAAAGGAACTAAATTGGTGCTAGAACAGGTAGTGACCACCATTGCCAGTGTGGCTGACACGGCCGAAAACGAATTCGTCGCCTATTACGACAGACTGATGCCATGTCTAAAGTTTATCATTCAGAACGCAAACAAGGAAGAATACAAGTTGCTAAGAGGTGAGTTTTAATTTAGTTTTGGTTTGAGTGAATCTTCTTACAGGATTTTTTCAAAACTCTAAATTTTACAGTTGTGCTATTAAGTATATTTTGTATCAAGTAGGAAAAGTAAGACATATGTCCGGCCAATGATGCAAGTTGATAGCCAAAGCTAGCAAGAAATATGAATTTCCTACGAGTAACACTATTTTTTATGAAATCGGAGATAAGACATCTTTGAACGGATTACGAATAAAACTAGAGTGGTTTTACAGTATTTTCTTACTGTTGTTTTTTAGCAACAGTTGGAATACTGAAAACCCGCAAAAATCGTATAGAGGGAAATGCTTGAAACACAATTTTTGACTTCGTAACTTTGTTCAGACTAATTAAAAGGTGAACATATTAGAAGACTAACCGGAATAGAGAAGGGGAAGTTTTTCGATGTTTCACAGTTTTCGAGATATTTGCTCTTGAACGTCTGTAATTGTGACAAGATTTGGTTCACATTTTTGCTCTTTTTGACCGAATAACTCATTTTTCGTTTTTTTTGCCTATATCTCGAAAACTATGAAAGCTGAATAAGTTTTTCGGTATCTGGTATTGGCGTTTCAAGTTCACAGCGCCATTTGAACTAAATTTTTTCCCAACCTAACATTGTAAATAATACTGGGTGTCCCAGAATGTTTTGTTGTGTTTAAACTGAAATAAAACAAATATTTTTGCCTAAAAATATTTAATTTAATGGGAAAATGTTAACAATGAACGCGGATTTTTATTTCTTAAAAATAATGTTCTCAAGATGTTTTCCTTTCCGTGCCACATTCTTGAAGTCTGGACCTTAAATTGCCAAAAACAGCCTGTACCATTTCCTCTGGAATGGCGTTTATTTCAGCCTGGATTCGCAATTTTAAAGCCCTCAGAGTACGTGGCGGTGTCTCGTACACCTTGGACTTTAGATAGCCCCACAAAAAAAGTCCAGGCGAGTCAGGTCAAGACTTCGTGGGGGCCAACGTAGGTCCCCCCACTTTGAAACGACTTTGTCCGGAAACAGATCTCGTACCGTTGCCATTGATCTTCTGGCGGTGTGGGCTGTGGCCCCATCTTGCTGAAACCAGGTATTGGCATCAAACCCTACGAATTCTTGAAGGGCTGGTCGGAAAAAATCGTTTAAAATATTAACATAGCGGTCACTATTGACTGAATCAGGTTGGCCTCGGTCGTTCTCAAAAAAGCACCGACCAATAATTCCGCGCGCAAACATTGCGCACCACACCGTGACTTTGGGACTGTGTAGTGGTTGTTCGTGCTTCTGTTTAGGATTCTCATCGTTCCAATAGCGACAGTTCTGCTTGTTTACTGCCCCATTTAAATGGACATTGGCTTCGTGGCTAAACAAGACATACTCGATTAAGTAATTTTTGAAGTAACCATCCTGTGTGTACTTGTGTGATTAAATAATCTGCAACCTTCCTCGACCTGGCAAATACAGACTCGTGGCGCCACTAAACAGCGTTGTCAAACTAACGCTCTGTAAAAACTGCAAAGCATTATGGGACATCCTGTATAACACTGTCACTTCATATTTATGAAACCAGTGCTAAATGCCTAACCAAAATCAATGTAAACAAACGGAGAAATGACAGCTGGAATGCCCGAAACTGTTTTCAAAACTGATCACCAGAGGGAGTATCCCTTATCTTGAAACGCCAATAGTGCTCAACATTTTTATTCTAGAAAGTCTCGTGGCGTTTGTCAAGTTTACAGACACTGGAGAGCGGATATCTCTAAAATTATAAAAGATATCGAGAAACGTGACTGAAATTTGTAGCAAATCAAATGAGCTTTTACTTGTATTTTGCATAGAGTGGTCACCTCGGTAGCACCCACAGTTGCAGATATATAAACAAAAAACCGCAAAGTAATACTGTCAAAATCCCTCCTCCTCGCCGCGCCGGCTCAATGGCTACGAGCGGGCACTTTTGATATGTTCAGCTTCTAACTAGTCCAAACAAAGTTACGAAATCAAAAATTATATATCTTTTCGTTGATTGGCTTATTATTTATTTATTTAAAGTACCCATTTCAGACACCTTGTGGTAATTATATGTAATGGGGCGCCAGAGGTAGATGAACTAAAATCTAAGTGAATTAAAATACTTAAGGGAAGTTAAGAGGAAGTAAACAGAAAATGTTTAATTTTTCTGTCAGATGAGTTAAAAATATTTAATTTTCTGAGCTTCTTTGATAAGTTTTTTGTGAGAGTCAGTTTTGAGACACCATATTGTAGATGCCTAAGTAAGGTCTTACAAAGCTGTTTTAAAGCCTGAGTAAATGGCAATATTCTGGAAAGATTTAGTGTTTTTGAAAACATAACCCAGGATCCTATAGGTCCTATTCTCCTCGTTCCTAATATCTTCATAACACATTTCGAACTAAAATCAGCCTTAAAAGTGATGATGATGAGATGGTGCATTGTCATTAACATTAATTGAATAAGTTTTTTTTATTGTTACTTGGCGCTTGGTAAAAGTCATGGAGAAACATTTCTTCGGACAACAGAGTTAGATGTTGCTGAAGAGCAATAATATCTGTAGTATGTATTTTTCAGGAAAAAAAGTGATAGTATAATAACAGGCAACACAGTTTAAATGCATTTTTATGAAGGGAGTGTTTTGTTTGCTATTTTTGCAAATAAGTTGGAAGTTAAGAGAGAAGCAAAAATAAAATGCAAGAGATAAAACAATAATTTCTAAATCCAAAAAAGAAGAAAATAGTACCCTATAGATTTTGATAGCTGCTGAGCATAATGGCCGCATTTGTTAGACAGTGTTAAACAGTAATTTGACCAACTGACACTGCCATTGACGAATTTGTTTCGTGGAACATAAAAACGAATGCGGGTTTAAACAACATTCAGAGTGACTTATGATGTTAACTTCAAAACGGACATTGCTAATATGTGATAATGCAAGCTCTATAAACTGATTCAATGTTGAAATTTGAGGCTGAAAAGAACAGCCAAAAATTATGCGAGATTTAAGGAAAAGTCTAAAAAATATTAACAATTTAAAACCCTTTAGTTTAGCAACAAAGTCGGTTAAGTGGGAAAAGAATTGCAGTTTTAGAAAACCCATTTAAAATCGTTTTTCGTTTTTTGAGAAAGTTAATTGGTCAATAGATATTCAATAGATAGAATTTCGTGATGTCAAAAACGTTCTGCTCACTCCACGGAGCTTGAGAAAGAATATGGCCATAGAATTCATAATTTATGTTTCACAACTTCCTAACCATTTTTCACTTTTTATATGTGGGATCTTTTGAACACTTTTGAAATCCTTCTTTTCAGGCAAAGCAATTGAATGTGTGACTTTAATTGGAATAGCGGTGGGACCGGAAAAATTCAGCGCGGACGCCACCGAAGTAATGGATATGCTATTAAAAACGTACGGAAGCGGAATCGAGTTGCCGGACGATGATCCCCAGACCAGCTACTTGATATCGGCATGGTCGCGTATTTGCAAGGTGATTTTGTTGAATACAGAAAAGAAAACTGAAACATTTACATGTTACTTTAGGTCTTAGGGAAAAACTTTGAACCCTATTTACCTCTGGTAATGGGACCCGTTATGAAGACGGCTGCGATGAAGCCGGACGTGGCTCTTTTGGATAGTGAAGAAATGGCAGGAATAGAAGATCAGAATGACGACTGGCAGTTTGTGTCTTTAGGCGAACAAAAGAATTTTGGTATTCGTACTGCCGGTAAGTTATTAATTTTAAACTGCTAGCTAAAAAAATTGAATCATTTAAACTTATGTTTGTGAATTTACTATTATCATCAGGATTGGAAGATAAAGCCGCGGCCTGTATGATGCTCACGTGCTACGCTCGCGAATTAAAAGACGCGTTTGCTCCATACGCTGAAGAAACCGTTAAATTGATGGTGCCCATGTTGAAATTCTATTTTCACGACGGGGTTCGAAGTGCCGCCGCCGAATCTCTCCCTTGGCTCTTGGAAAGTGTCGCGTGCAGGTAATGTAGTTAATCCTAACCAAAACTTGAATTAAACGGTCACGTTGCGTAAGCAGAGGTGCAGCTTTTGTCAACGATATGTGGCGGTTCATCTGCCCGGAATTGCTGCGAGATATCGATACCGAGCCCGAAAACGAAGTGTTACTGGTCATGTTGGACTCATTGGCGAGGTGCATTCAGAAACTAGGACCGTCCTACATCAGTCAAGAGTCAATGGCCGAGATTTTGCGGATTATTGATAAATTCATGACCGAACACTTTGAAAGGGCCATCGATCGCCATAAAAAGCATCTGGATGAGGATTATGACGAGGTAAGTCAGTTTTCCACTGTGTTAACCTTTCCTACATTTTCTGTCAAGTTATACCAAAAATCAAAAAAAAATTATAATATTAACAATCAACAGAAACAGTTACAAGAAATCAATCAACGATAGCGAATTTCAGGACGCATATAGGCTGTTCAGTAACTTCTGACTGACATTCACCAGCAAAAAACGTTTATCGGTGATTATATGATATTGATTGTCAAACTGATTGTAGTTTCAGATTATAGCCTAAGGCGGAACCTAGAATAAATTATATGGTAGATATGACCAATCAATCAAAGTCTGCAAGTGGTATATAAATAATGCAATTTTTAGAATGTTGTCAATAGCATTTAAAGGCCGCTGACCCTTTCTTAATAAATCTAAAATCTTTTGACTATTTAAAAAAATTCCTGGAAGGTTTTATACACTTGTATAGAGGCCTCTGACACTTTGTAGAAGGTTGTCAGTAGCAGTTGGAGGTCTTTGACAAATTCAAAATGGTCCTAAAGGTCTCTGACAATGTAAGACAGCTCTGAGAAAGATTAAGACGGCTCTGAAACTTTTCAGAAAATTCTCAGTAGTATTTAAAGGTCCTTGGCACGTTCAAAACGGTTCTAGAGGCCTCTGACAATTTAAAACAAGTCTGGGAAGGTTAAAGACACTTGTGGAAGCCTCTGGTTCTCTAATATCATTTAGAAGTTATTGCACATTCAAAACGGTCCTAGAGGCATCTGACCATTTAAAACAATAGGGAATTTGAAAAAAAAATCTTTAAAGATACTACATATAAATCTTCAGTACATAATCTATCGAACCTATACCACTTAAAAAAAAACATTTATTTTGGACCGAACTGCTGCAATTAACGAATTCAAAATGGCCCGGCTAGTGGTCCTGACGTCATACTATGATTCGACAGAGAGATTCAGGCCTTTGGCACTTTTTAAAAGTTTGTCAGTAGCACTGCTTAGAGGGTTTGACATGTTAAAAATGGTCCTAGAGGCCTTTGGCAGTTTAAAACAGTTTTGAGAAAGTTGAAGACAGTTTTAGAGGGCTCTGGAACTTTTCAGAAAGTTCTCAGCAGCATTTAGAGGTGTTTGGCATATTCAGTTTTCAATATCATTTAGAGGTTATGGCACATTTAAAACAGTCCTAGAAGCATCTGACGACCATTTAAAACAATTCTTGAAAAGTTTAACTTGTAGACACTTGTAGAGGCGGTTGGCGCTTTTTAGAATGTTTTCAGTAGCACTTAGAGGGTTTGGCAATATTCAAAATGGTCCCTCAGAGGCCTGAGAGAATTTAAAACCAGAACAAAAAGCGTTATTAAAGAAAACTTATCGAAATAGTCTTGATATGAGAATTTGTGTCTTTTCATTATACCTAAAGGGCATTTTGAACACAGAATTATTGCTCTATATAAAACAACTCTGTTAATTTACGAAAATCATAAAATTAAATACACACATTTTCATTCAATCTTAAAAACGATCAAGTAGGTTATTGATAATACACTTTTTTTTAAATAATCAATCACAGTTCACTTGTGCATGCACTAAAGAAGTAAACAAACCCCAAACTCATTTCACCATTGCATGAAAATTCACGTTCGTTTCACGACTTCCACCACGTTTAATATTAGTAGAGTCCGGATTAAAATCGTTATTAAGCGCTTAAAAAGCAAAATTATTTTCCTCAGAAAAGCATGAAAATCTGTAAAAAAGCTTGATTGAAAGCAGATATGCAAAATTATGTACTTTTTTGGAATTCAAGTTCTAGAAATTTTTTGAAGCTTTTAAACTGCTATAGAAACATATACAGTGCGTTTTTTTTAACGCGCAACATAGGATTTTACGTGTTAAATTTTTAAGCCCATGTTAGACCATTTTATTTTGGAACTGCAAGTCTATAACTTGACGGGTGTGTCTTTAGTACCCTGAAGCTTAAGTAAGTCTACCAATTTGGTCTAAAAAGTGATTAAAAACTGGAAAAAAAATCATTTTTTTTCGAAAAGATTTTATCGTTCCATACTTCCTGTATGCATTGTTGTTCCTTGTTGTTTTTATACTGGCAGGGCAGGTAACAGGTAAAGTGTCATATTTTGACTGCATCACAACCCGACATCTTTTGAACGTCAAAAGGGCATTTTATGATTGTTTGGAATACTGTTTGGCTTCAAACGGAGGTCACTTTGAACAATTCACTTATAAAAATACTTCTTTTGTTCTTAACTTTCTTGATATAAAGTTAATGATCACCCTGTTTTACTTTCTACGCCAAATTTTACCTGCTACCTGCCGTGCCAGTATCAAAAACAACAAAGAACAACAATGCATACAGGGAGTATGAAACGATAAAACCTTTTCGAAAAAAGATGATTTTTTGCAAGCTTTTTAACACTTTTTAGGCCGAATTGGTAAACTTACTTAAGCTTCAGGGTACGAAACAGCCACCCGTTAAGTTTTATACTTGTAGTTCCAAAATAACATGGTCTAACATGGGCTTAAAAATTTAACACGTAAAATCCTATGTTGCGCGTTAAAAAAAACGCACTGTATGGAAGATTTTAGACTGTTTTGAAAACTTTCAAAATTCTTTTGAACTACTTGAGGAGCATTTGGAAGGTTTTAAAGGACAGTTTAAAGAGCATACAAACAAACAAACAAACAAAATTTATTCGTGCTTACACAAAAGGTTTACACACGTCATAGTCAATGAATTTGATAATATAAAAATATTAAATCTATATAATGCTTCATTTATGTGAATACTTATAGCTAAAGAAAAGTCATTAATGAGAAAAATCAGAAAAGTCACTAATAAGAAATTCATTGATAGAATAGAATGATTTAACAATCAAATATTCTTTAATTTTTGTTTTAAATTGCAGAAAAGGTAACAATTTTATGTGAGATGGCAACAGATTGAAGAATTTAGGACCGTAATAAGATATCCCAGTTTTCAATTTATGAATTCTACAAAAGTCCGTATATATATTCCCATATTGAAGGTTCTGAAATGTTTTAGAGGCATTTGAAAATTCTTAGACGGTTTTAGAATTTGTTAGAAGCATTTAGACTGTTTTGACATTTTTTGGGAGCTTCTAGGCTAGTTGAAAGATTCCAAATTCTTTTAGACTGTTCTAAAAGCTTTTGGAAGGTTCTAGATTGTTTAGAAAGGCTTTCGACTGTTTAAGAACCATTTTTGAGTTTCTGTAGTGTTTTGAAGACTTTTTAGTCTAATTTAGTAGCATTTGGAAGGTTTCTGGAGAGTTTGAAAAGCATTGAAGCTTTTAAACTGCTTTAGAAGCATACAGAAACTTTTAGACTGCCTTGAATTTTTTTGAGAACTTCTACACTAGTTAAGGATCATTTGGAAGCTTTTAGAGTGATCTAAAAGCTTTTGAAAACTTCTAGATTGTTTTAAAAGGTTTTCGACTGCTTGAGAAGCATTTTGGAGTTTCTGTAGTGTTTTAATACTTTTTTAGACTACTTTCGAAGCATTGCGAAAGTGTTTGAACAGTTTAAAGAGCATTGAAGGTTATGGACTGCTTTTAAGGCATTTGAAACCTTGTAAACGGTTCTAGAAACTTTTGGAAGCTGTTAAACTGCTCTAGAAGCGTACGGAAGCTTTTAGACTGTTCTAAAAGCTTTTGGAAGCTGTTCTATAAGCTTTTGCAAGGCATTTTGAAGCTTCTATAGTGTTTTGGAATGTTTTTACTTTTTTTTAGGCATTTTTTTTGTTTTAGGTTTAAATTTGTAAATTAATACTTATCCATTTTGCAACAGATAATTGGTATGTTTTTTTCTCTCAGAAGTCTTCAATATAACTATTGCAATTGTAAATTAACCTATACAAGAAATATCAGCAAATAAGCACAAACAAATTTTATTATCTACAAAAAGCGAAATTTCAGAAATCCGGACTCTAAATATTAGTATTTAGAAACGGCTTAGGTAATCCTAGGATGAGGAGGTTAACAGAAACACCCAATTAACTGTGGTGCGACGTGTTTCTGTTAATCTTCTCATCCCACGATTACCTAAGCTGTTTTTAAAAGCAGGAAGACGATAGTAAACCAGTATTAGTATTTAATATTCCTTTTTTTATTTTGACAGATCAAGTATTTGTTTATTTCACCATTGAAATGAAAATCAATTCTAAAGGTGTTAAATCTGGGGATCTTAAGTGTGTTGAATAGTACCTTTTAACAATGGTTAATGTGTAATTAACTTTGGTTCTCAATGAGTTATTACAAACATAATTTATACAGTATAGATTACATATTATTTATACTCAGTCTGTTTGGGTCAGCTCTTATTTTGTTCAAAAGTTGAACCGTACGGGGTGCATATTCTGATGAAAATTTGTTCTGATAAAACTTTTAACAAAAATAGAAGCTTGTGTTTGAATGAAGTGGTTTTTTATACTAACTACAGTAAAAACCACGGTACATTTTCTTTTCTGCCTAAACACTCACATTCGAAAACAATCAGTTTTTATGAGCTTATGCATAGTAATCGTACCATTACTTAATAATCTGTATAATTATTTAAAATACAGACAAATTAATTTCAGGAAGTTCAAGAGCAACTCGCAGACGAAGAATCCGACGACAACTACGTATTAAGCAAAATAGCGGACGTTCTTCACTCACTCTTTATCATCTATCGGGAGAATTTCATCCCCTTATTCGATCAAGTACTGAACCACTTTGTTCGCCTGTTAGTGCCGACTAGAAGCTGGGCCGATCGACAATGGGGCCTGTGCGTGTTCGACGACGTGATCGAGTACACGGGCCCTGCGTGCTCCAAATACCAAGCCTATTTCCTCGAACCTTTGGCGGTTTATGTACGAGACAAAAGTTGCGAAGTTCGACAGGCGGCCGCTTACGGTTGGGGCGTTCTTGCTCAATTCGGTGGCGAGCAATTCGCTCCCGAATTATCCAAAATTTTACCAGTTCTGGTGGACGTGATCAACGATTCTCAATCGAAAGATCTGCGCAATATAAACGCGACAGAAAACGTTATTTCGGCCGTCACTAAAATCATGAAGTACAACTCGTCGCAGATCAACGTGAACGAGATTCTGCCCATTTGGTTTTCCTGGTTGCCGGTGATTGAAGATGTGGACGAGTCGCCGCACGTTTATGGTTACATGTGCGATTTGATTGAGCAGAATAATCAGTTTATATTAGGTAAGTCGTTTGGTTTGTTAGAAAGTGATGATGTACGCTAAATGGTCATTTATCCACTAAAGAAGCTAGTGCATTTGGATTTAAACCATTTAATTCTAGTTATCTTTTAATATTTAAATGTCAGAAGATTTGAAGTCCAGACGCTAATACTGTTCTAGGTTGTGCCTTAAATAAGTGAGGCAGCAGTAGGGTGTCTGGATTTAGAGGGTTTTGACGTGAAAACCCCATTTTCCGGCTAGATAGAATAATATCTATTGACAGATAAAAACTTATACAAAGTGTAGCAAATAAGGTAGTTAGTTATTGACGATTGAACTAAAAAATGCATCAAAAAAGTCATGAAAAAATGAGTCAACTTTGACGCCCCTAGTGGCCAAACCGTTTAACATATCAACCTAAATAGGGATACTTTTGGAAAGCTCATTTCATTGGCTATCCTTGACGTATAAAACTCTACCAAAAATAGTGCAAAAAAGCGAGTTTTTGAGGATTAAACAAGAGGATGCACCAAAAAAGTGATAAATTTTTTTTCTCAAATTTGATGCCCCCTGGCGGCCAAACCGTTTAACATATTAACCCAAATAGTCATACTTTTCGAAAGCTCATTTCATTGGCTGTCCATTGACGTATAAAACTCTACCAAAAATAGTGCAAAAAAACGAGTTTTTGAGGATTAAACAAGAGGATGCACCAAAAAAGTGATAAAAATTTGTCTTAAATTTGATGCCCCCTGGCGGCCAAACCTTTTAACATATTAACCCAAATAGTCATACTTTTGGAAAGCTCATTTCATTGGCTGTCCATTGACGTATAAAACTGTACCAAAAATAGTGCAAAAAAACGAGTTTTTGAGGATTAAACAAGAGGATGCACCAAAAAAGTGATAAAAATTTGTCTCAAATTTGATGCCCCCTGGCGGCCAAACCTTTTAACATATTAACCCAAATAGTGATACTTTTGGAAAGCTCATTTCATTGGCTGTCCTTTGACGTATAAAACTCTACCAAAAATAGCGCAACAAGCGAGTTTTTAGGATTAAACAAGAGGATGCACCAAAAAAGTGATAAAAAATTTGTCAAATTTGATGCCCCCTGGCGGCCAAACCGTTTAACATATCGACCCAAGGAGGGATACTTTTGGAAAGCTCATTTAATTGGCTGTCCATTGACGTATAAAACTTTACCAAAAATAGTGCAAAAAAGTGAGTTTTTGAGGATTAAACAAGAGGATGCACCAAAAAAGTGATAAAAAAAAGTTTGGCAAATTTGACGCCCCGTGGCGGCCAAACCGTTTAACATATCAACCCAAGTATGGATACTTTTGGAAATCTCATTTCATTGGCTGTCCATTGACGTATAAAACTCTACCAAAAATAGTGCAAAAAAACGAGTTTTTGAGGATTAAACAAGAGGATGCACCAAAAAAGTGATAAAAATTTGTCTCAAATTTGATGCCCCCTGGCGGCCAAACCTTTTAACATATTAACCCAAATAGTCATACTTTTGGAAAGCTCATTTCATTGGCTGTCCTTTGACGTATAAAACTCTACCAAAAATAGTGCAAAAAGCGAGTTTTTGAGGATTAAACAAGAGGATGCACCAAAAAAGTGATAAAAAATTTGATGCCCCCTGGCGGCCAAACCGTTTAACATATCAACCCAAATAGGTATACTTTTGGAAATCTCATTTCATTGGCTGTCCATTGACGTATAAAACTCTACCAAAAATAGTGCAAATAAGCGAGTTTTTGAGGATTAAACAAGAGGATGCACCAAAAAAGTCATAAAAATTTGTCTCAAATTTGATGCCCCCTGGCGGCCAAACCTTTTAACATATTAACCCAAATAGTGACACTTTTGGAAATCTCATTTCATTGGCCGTCCATTGACGTATAAAACTCTACCAAAAATAGTGAAAAAAGTGAGTTTTTGAGGATTAAATAAAAGGATACTTAAAAAAATTTGGTCAACGTTGACTCCCTATTATAGCGGGCAAACAGTACTACTAACCAATCGATTTTTATACGTCAATGGGAAGGTTATTTCATTGGGTGCCCATCGACATATAAAAGTATATACAAAGTGCTACAAATACACGTGTTATTTACGGTTTAGTGACAGGGTGCACCACAAATATTTTTTGACTGGTTAAAGGCTATTGAATTTAGAAAATTAGAAAAACACGGTCACGTGACTTACTAGGTCTACCACGACGTAATGCTAGGAAATTTCTGGAAACATTTTTTTTGCAAATGACTGAATTTTCGTAAGGGTCAAATTTGTCTGAAACACCGCCACTATCCTAATGGGTTTTGCGTTATGTTGGCCAGTTAGTGCAAGCGAAAATCGACCTTAATAATTGTATTTCTACAGTTTCAGCTGTAGAAATCCTAGATAGCTCCCTAGATTTGGCAATCATTGTGCTAGGTTTGTGTAGGCCCGATTTAAAAAAAAAATTCTGAGTACGTCGGAATCGATTAACACAGGTGTTAATTATTATTTTCAGGTGCTAACAATGCAAACATCCCTAAAATCATTCACATCATAGCGGAGGCGTTCCAAATGGAGGTGATCGAGCCAAGTTCGACTGAAGGCGCCCGTATGTTAAACATCGTTCGACAAGTACAGTCAAACGAGTCATTTTTCCAAACAGTGGTGCAAACAATGACGCCCGAACAACAACAAGCGCTATACGCGGCCCTGCACGCCACCCCCGTTTCGTAGTGATTAAAGATCTTTATTTATTGTTTCCTTTTTATTGAATTACGTTTAAAAATAATGAAATCTATGTTATTTTTTTATATCAGTGAGATTTATATCCGCGTTTGTGGATGTTGACACCGTTAAGGTAATATCGATTCTACCTTATTAAATATGATAAATTTAGGCAGTTTTCTGTGTATATATTTATACGTATGACTATTACGATACTTAAATTTGAAGCCAATTTCAACTGCATGTGATATTTTTATTTTCATGTAACACGACATAGTTTCGGTCTTCAGGGTGAACGCTTCGCGACTAAACTTTGATGCTTAGTTTGTTTTTGTAACTATTATCTATACGTCGTTGGTAACTTTGGAAACTGTAACGTTGTAATTTGTCTGCAGTAGCTTGTAACTGTTATATATTCCTTTCAAGTTGTTGCTTTGTAGTTAATGGGAGCGTTCATGGGCCATCATTTTTTAGGGACAGTCGTCTGTTCGCGTTTATAACATACCGACTCGAGTTTGACCTTTTAAACTGACAAAATAAAAAATTTCTTTATATTTTCAACTGATTTTTAATTAACCTTAGTAGAATGATGATTTTCAGAAGGACACTACGATGAAAATAACCAAAATATGACTGTAAAGCTGGATTCATAGTTCTAATTTAGCAAGAAGTAAGCGGTATGCAGCAAGCAGTAGGAGTAAAAAGTAGCGGTGTCAATTCATAGTTCGACTTAAGTAAGAAGGAAATAACATAACCCCAATATCCGTAAAGTCTTATAAAAAATAAAAATTCACTAAAAATGGAATGTTCAATAGACATAATTCACACTACTGGTGTGACATAAATCCACAGGTAATTAGAGAGAGAAATTTTCAAGAAATCTGGAGTTTTATGAATAAAAAATGTTTATTCTCAAATAAAACGAAATGGGTTGGATTTAGGTATAGGCAAGTAAATTGAAAGGTATAGTAATTTTTAATGCTCAACATGATTCCGTCATAAAAAATGTGGGTTTCTATTTAAAAAACATGATTTTTCATTTTTTTTAGTGGCAAGTTTATCATTTTTTTTTTGACGACCCTGTATACAAATGATACATTACGCACCCTCAGTTTAATAAAACGATCCTTTATTTACAATAACCCAAAGTTTCATTGCAAAATAAAATACGCTTTTGACAGGGTACAAAAAGATGTTGAGCGTTGCAACTGTCACTTTTTTGGAAAAACATCAAATATTTCGAAAACGGCTAGAGATAGGCATAGGGCAGTGTACACAAAAGTTGGTCAGAAATTTGTGAGGAATCCAAATATGTAATAATATATAGGGTGTTCTATTTAAAATAAGAAAGTTGTGATCGACTTCCGGTATAAACGGAAGTGAAACCATCTTGAAAATATTTTAGTTAGATTGGGCATGCCCACATTCAGTATCCTGCCAAATTTTCAAAACTCTCCTATTTATACTTTTTCCAATATCAATCGTCTTTCGTCGTGGGACACCCTGTATACAGGTGTGGTAAATCCAAAACCGACCATAGTAAAACCGCGTAACGGACAGAGAAACGTACATTATTGCATGCGCGGGACTAAGACAGAAAACGAAAAAAATATCTGTCTTAGTCCCGCGCATGCAATAATGTACGTTTCTCTGTCCGTTACGCGGTTTTCCTTTGGTCGGTTTTGGATTTACCACACCTGTATAGTTGGATTTTTACCTTTTGAGAATGACGTCATCTTTTTACATCTTTGTTTCTCGCATATCAAACATGTGAAATAAACAATTTTAGCAAAAAAGGCACGTTGTTAATTTTGTCGTCCTGTCAAATTAATTAAAAACGTTGACATTTACTGTCACTTTGATTTAAACGAATATCAAAGGTATAAAAATGTTGCGCTACAATGAGAAGGCCCAAATGCTAATTCTAAATGTGCTGCTTTTTTTCGAGTACGAAAAGAAACAGTTTCCAGATGTCAACTGAAACTCTCATAATCACTCATTTTTCAAAGCATTTGTAGGTTAAAATTTGTGATCTGATTCCAGACATGCGTGTTTTTTCACCTGCTTGACGTCATTCTCAAAGGGTAAAATTTTGACTATACCAGGTGTCCAAGAGCACCCTGGACATAGGAGATTAACATGGGAAAATGGTTTTGATTTTTTTGCGCCTGTACGGTTCATTCAGTGGAAAAACGCCTTAGATAAAAGTTGTAGAGCACGTTTTCGGCTATCTACTTGTAATTTTTTCAATACCGTAGATTTGACCATTAAGACGAAAAACGGATCTAAAATTCGGAAATTTTAAATCTCCCGCCAAGCGGTCGTTAAGGAAAGTTTATATCCGGTCGTGCTACCAACCTTTCAAAATCATAACAAATCGTTGTCAGTCACTCTGTAATCAAAACATTCAAAACAAGTTTATTTAGTAATAATTTTGAGTTACTACCCACATACTGCGAAGAAAATACAAATAAATCGTGATAAAAACACTTTATCAGGAGCCACAGTCCAAAAATCTAGTAAGTTGCGTTCATAACCTCATTCAATGTCTCTACTAAACTTATTTACTTTGTAGCAAAATTCTTTAAGAAAACACTGGTTTTGCTTGCAAATATTTAATGAGGATGACCGAATCACCTATCTCAAGCCTATTCATAACACTATCAAACGATTTAAAGTGATAAAAACAATGGACAAGGAAGGCCTGCAGATGTTTGAAGATAAGTTGCTTTACTATACAGGGACCACAAAAGAGGGTAAATACTTCCCTCAAAAGTGGTGCAATTTAGTGACCTATGTGACTGATAGTTTATTGTATCCTTCTGTTTTGTAGTGTTATCAACACACCATAGTGTTTAAGTGGTTTTACATTGTATGATGTTAATAAAAAGGCATTTTTTATAACTGATTGTCAATGTTTTTTCCCATCTCTACAGGGTAAGGTAAGTACTGATATTTAATTAGCTCCATTAGTTAACTTGAACATCATTCACCTACAAGGATACTTGTAAAATGTCTACTAACCAAACATAGTTTATTTGCAAGTAATGTGTAACTCGAGTTCACATTTGATTAGTAAAGGTATGTCCTGTGACATGGTGTATTGAATTAGAAGCAAATTGTTTCTCTTTAGAGACTTTCAATCACTACATTTCACCTACCTTTGCTAATTTGGAACTCCACTATTATCCAAACAAACATTAGGTTAGTAAGACAAAGTTGTTTTTAGCATAGCTTGTATGGTGAAAGGTTCACCCACTCACACTCAATCTGTGGAACAATCACTGTTTATGTGGTAAGACCAGTTTTCTTTGCCACCTATTGTACCTAAGCTTTTCACTTGAAGAAAATGTATACTGTACCTTGAACTGTGAATAAATAATTAATACAAATGTTCAGTGTATAAAGTTTTATTTGGAACAATTGAGTGTGTGGAAAAAAGAACACAATTATAATGTTAATACCTAAACCTAGAATAGAACAGCTCATGTAGATAGCTCAATTGGAAAGTTGTTTTTTCAACAATACCTACCCATATACAAAAAGTTTTGTCACCTGACTGATAATTTGACTGTGTAAGTCCATATTCTCTTCTTAGAAGGGGTTTCTCAGAGGTTTTATAGCCAGTTTAAGATTATTCACATTTCACAGGCACATCAAATTTTGAGATTTAAGTCAGATATCAACACTGAATCATTTTAAGTTTTAGTTGCAACACTGGTGAAGACCCTCGCTGATGATAGTCCATGAAGTTAAGCACATTGAAACTAAATCACACCACTTATGAAGGAAGTATTTGGCCCCTTTGTTGTTGACCCTGTACAGTAGGAAACTTATCTTCAAAGATCTTCATTGTCCACTGTTTTCATCACTTTAAATCGTTTGGTAGTGTTATGAAGAGGCTTGAGATAGGTGATTCGGTCATCCTCATTAAATATTTGCAAGCAAAACCAGTGTTTTCTTTAAGAATTTTGCTACAAAGTAAATAAGTTTAGTAGAGACATTGAATGAGGTTATGAATGCAACTTACCAGATTTTTGGGCTGTGGCTACTGATAAAGTGTTTTTATCACGATTTATTTGTATTTTCTTCGCAGTATGTGGGTAGTAACTCAAAATTATTACTAAATAAACTTGTTTTGAATGTTTTGATTACAGATTGACTGACAACGATTTGTTATGATTTTGAAAGGTTGGTAGCACGACCGGATATAAACTTTCCTTAACGACCGCTTGGCGGGAGATTTAAAATTTCCGAATTTTAGATCTGTTTTTCGTCTTAATGGTCAAATCTACGGTATTGAAAAAATTACAAGTAGATAGCCGAAAATGTGCTCTACAACTTTTATCTAAAGCGTTTTTCCATTAAATGAACCGTACAGGCGCAAAAAAATCAAAACCGTTTTCCCATGTTAATCTCCTATGTCCAGGGTGCTCTTGGACACCTGGTATATAGTTACTCCTAAATACTTGAGCATTCGCCAATTATCAAGAAAACTAAATTTACCTTCTGCTACCTCTATAGTCCTGATAGAAGATCCAACTTTTCCAAATAACTTGATTCAACTGAATACTGGAACCTGTTAACGAAATTTTAACTGGACCCGGAACGAGTTCATCGGACAAGGATTGGAATCGTTTGGATTAGATTTCCCACCTCTAGTAGGGAGTAGGTAAATAAAATCATAATCAACTAAAATACAATCATTTTAATTCATCTTTAAATTATTTACAATGTATACAGATAAACTACCAACAAAGTTGTATCGTACATAACTGACAGCGAAAATAATTAACCTATAAATATCCTAAATTAATCGGATACATCTTGAGAGACCGGCCCGTCAAATTGAACGGGGGCTCGATTGAGTAATCGCCTCGATATATTAAATATATGAGAAAAATAAATAATATATATTTTTCTATTTTTGTAAGCCCGTACTTTATCTGGTCGAGTCTTTCTCAGAAAAATACCACATTTTATATTAAATAATATGAATCTCCGCTTAGGTACGTAATATCCTGCATTAAAGGCTGTATAGTAATAAGTTATTTACGTAACAAGTAATACGTGTTACGTGCAACCTTTTATTTACAACTGTTATAGAATGACAATGACAAGTAAAACGGGATGATGTTTGTCACATTCGAACGAACTTCCTATTGTTCTGTCATACCATTTTACTTTGATTTTTGCTATACAACTTCACACTGTATTGTCTAGTGCTCGTTTTTCCAACACTTTCTAAACTGGGATTTAGATGCAAAACATCTCAGTTTAAAACAAACTAATCTAGCAGACTTAATAACAAGGGAAATCTTAGTCATTATATCTATAACAGTTGTAGATAAATAAACAACTGGAAACTGGATTACACATTTATTATGGACAAGGAGTTTAATAAAGTATTAAATTTAGCTATCAGACTCGGACATGTCGCCATCACACCAAACAAGTTTTAACAATATTATAAAACGTAACGTCTGAATTACATTGATTATATTTAGTTGTGTATAGTTTCTATAATTTGTTATAATAAGTAGTTTCGTTAAGGCTAAGATGACAAAACGTGAACGATCTGATGGTTGATGAGAAACGTCGATGATAAGCATACAAAACAACACATCGACATCCAGACTAGTAACTCACTAAAATGTCCGCGTATCGCAAAAAACATCTAAGCCTAAGAGGTAAATTGACAAACGATGATATGGCATGGTTAAGATGCGCCTATAATTGACAGAAAAACACATCCAAAATAGCCGGGATGGCCTCGCCAACAATTAATTGCTACAACACAATCGCATATATTTTTTGTTAAGGCTACACCCAACTTAAGTTTCTATGCTTTTTTTGACTGATGCGCAGGACCGACGCGATACTCGTATTATTGTCGGTACTGTAGTTTAATAAAGCCGTTTTGTTTGGTTCCGTACGAGCGTGCGCACCGGCTGGGGATTATGACCGATGTTAAATCTATAGGACACAATGTGACATACAATATAGTTAGTAGAACTAGGAGGATTTAAATGCACAGCGAATTGCCAAATTATAGACAGAAATTCGTTGTGTGAATTTCAGTGAAAAGGCGTAAAAGCTTTTGAAAAACAAAAGGTTCCAGTAGTTGCAGTGATTTTTAATACAGCGTGTCCCCAGTATGAAAAACGTCGATCGATATTTTTACTCCAAATAAAATATTTTCAATATTAAATCAGACCATAATTAGACTCAATAACAAGCTAATCTCCTTTTAAGAACCTTTTCTATGGTGGCAAAACGGCAAAGTTACCATTTTTGAAATAGTCCTGTATACAAGGTGGTCCACCACAAACCACCGCAATCTGTTATGGAAAAACTGCACATGATAGGGACAGTTCATCCGGTTATACCGAAAGTAGTTCCCAACTCATAAAAGTGTTGAAAAAACACGCAATCTTCTCCACAATATATTTACCCTCAAACTGAGGTGAAAGTCAAAACGCCTGACATGTTTCCAGCAGAAGATGCTCATCTTCAGAGGCTGTAAAAATCTTAATCTACTAAAGAGCTCACCGCATAAGTGAAAAACGTACTTTACCAAACTTAAGTTACGTTTTCCACTTATGCGGTGAGCTCTTTAGTAGATTAAGATTTTTACAGCCTCTGAAGATGAGCATCTACAGGGTGTCCGTTTTACGAGCCTCACCATGGGGATCTCGGTTATTTGAAGAGATACAAGGAAGTTTAAATTAGGGAAAATTTGAGCAATTAGGAGTCGCTTTAAAAGTTTAAAATTTCTTAGTACTTCCGGAGATATCCGAAAAAAAACAGAAATTTAGTTTTTATTTTTTTACTAATTTATTTGATAAGATAACTGAAAACAAAAGGCATTTTACTATTATCACTTTTCCTCCTCTACAACGAGGCATTATCATTTTTGATATTCGACGTTTCGTTTTTTAGTTACCATCATCAACTTTCATTTTTCTTATAACATATTGAATTTTTGCATATTTGAATAGAGCCCATTTTTCTGATTACGATGATGTACCATATGTTATGGCAGTCTTGGAATTTCGTAAAAATCCCGAAAATTATGTTCTTGCAAAGAGCTCCTTGAAAATGACATATCAAAAATCCATCCAACGGTCAGATGACACTACCCACGTGATATCATATACAATGCACTCTTTGTGAAGATACAATTTGTGATATTTTAGCTAAACTGTAAGAAAATACATTTTAAATAAGTAAAATTCTATCCAATCTGACGTTCCCAAAACAAAAACCTAAAAACTGATGATGGTTCTCAAAAACTGAGACTTTTTATGTTATTAATGAAAATGCTACGTTATAAAAAGACAAAAAATGACACACAGTAAAATTTCATTTATTTTTAGATACTTCATCAAATAAATCAGGAAAGACCCAGAAGTGTGCCATAAAATAACATGAATCAACAATTGATTATAAATCACAGGGGATTCCGTGACGTCATTTAACAGTGTCACATGCTCATTAATTTGAAAATGTCACGTAACAAGGTGTCAAATGACTTAACAGAGAATTGTCGAGCTGTTATTTTCAAGAAATACTTAATTAAAACAAAATTTTCGTTATTTTCAGAAAACTGCCAATTTGAACCATATCATATGACACATCACCGTAATCAGAAAAATTAGCCCATTCCAAAAACGTAAAAATTTATTATGACGCCCATAAGAAAAATCAAAGTTGACGATGGTAACTAAAAATCGAAACAGAAATTTGACATTATCACGTTGTATAGGAAAAGTGGCAATGGTAAAGTGTCTTTTATTTTCAGTTATCTTAACAAATAAATTAGTAAAAAATAAAAACTTATTTCCAAAATTTCAACTCGCTTATTTTGAAATGAAACACCCTGTATATTTTTGGATTCTAGGACAAAGTTCAGTGCAACATCTTATATGGCGTTCCGTAGTATTAATGGTAAAGTAGACTGTTCCATCATTTTGACTCATCAAGAGTGCCGAGCGAATTTGACGTCACGATGACGTAATTTGACAGTTGGTCAATATACTATTTTGTTCAATTACGTCATCGTGACGTCGAGTTTTGGTGCAATTCAAGCACAGCTAGTTTTTGTGTTTATTTCAACTAAGTAACCTAATACAAACTTGCCTTGCCTTGGAAACAAGATAGAATAATTCTAAAAATTGGGGTGTTTCATTTAAAAAACTTGACTTTTCGCACTTTTTAAATTTAATTTTTTGCCAATTTTTGACCACCCCTTATCGTATTCGAAATTTTGTTACATGTAATATTTTCTGTAAAAACATTGCAAACAATGAAACTGTACTGTTATTTTGATTTGTAGAAAGATTGAGTCTACATTATACAAGGTTGGTTGAGAACTAGCAATTTTGTCATTATAGTGGTAAAGGATTTAAAAGTTGTTTTTTATGGATCACCCAAATTAGAGGTTAAATTCAAAGACAAAAACCGAGTTATTCAATTAAGCATACAAGATTTTTTATTGTTAATATTTTGTGTGTCCCAAGGAAGATAGGTTATTAGACGTTTCTTAAACAAGTCTTGAATTAACAGCGTTAACGCTAAACCAAGTTATAAACATTTTCATAAAATCGCACGCAAAAAGGGCGAAAAACCTTTGTTTTCTCTTCTGGGAAAGCAAACTGAATATTTTTAGTAGATTTATATAAATCCAACTGTATATTTGTTTTTCCAGAATATGTAAACCTATACAAATTTCGAAAAAAGAAATACTGTTGGTAGTAAACTTGGACACTACAGGGTGTTTAATGTAACGCCATCTTATACCCACAACATCTGTTTTAACGTAAATAATACAGTAAGAATAAGAAGACATTTGAAGCTTTCCCCACCAATTCTTTCAGATTTTTTAAACGTCGATCTTAAACGCTAGAGGGCGTCAAGTGAAGTGTCATTTGAAAATCAATTTAGATTTTTGATTTTTGGGGACAATCAACAATAAGGTATCTAAGCGCCATTCTTTAAAATTTAAAATAGCAATGTTGCCGTATTTATCTCAGACAAACTGCAAGGCTGTCTGTCCAAAATAAGATTTTTTTTATAACCGAAAGCATCCAAATTTTATTCTGTATATTACCAGTTGTCCGTATACTAACCTACCATGCAGTTTCAAAAAAATGTCAGTCTGTCTGTAGATAGATGGTGCTTTACAGTCTACACCTCGTATACACGGAATAACCATAAAATTGAAATAATTTTTTTTTTGGATTGGGCATGCACAGATTCTAAAACTACTTTGTCGACTTTCTTGTATATTGATCGATGTCTTTCGTTGTAGGTCACACTGTATCGACACTTTGTTAAAACAAAATGTTCTACCAGAACCAATTTGAACCAAAAGTCGAATATGGGATGACAAAACTAAATGAATCGATTCCCTAAAAACAACTTTCTACACGTTAAAAATTTATATAAGTATCTAAAAAGGAAACAAACGTCTCAATATTAGTGGTAACTTCTTTATAATATAATATATATTTATATCTTTATTTTAAATAAATATTAAATCTCTCCTTTAATTTTTTTTTAGCTAAAAGCCTACATCAAACAACAAATATATCCGCCGTAGTGATTTTTTTAGCACTACCCAAGCATGTTCTAATGTTAGGGTTTTTTTTTACCTTCTGTCTTTTTCCGTGAACGATTTTGATATGCACCGATTTCTCCTGCGTGTCCGCGACATTACATACGTCCACTCCCTCCTCGAGTTTCGTGCAATTTACGCCCGTTTTGGCAGAATAATGTCTCATCCTTAACTAGATATGAACGCCCAACATTCCAAGGTTTTAACCACAAAATCTACCTTGGGTGTGAGCGGGTCGTTGCCGTACGTTTTACACGTTTCCGTCCTGCCCAGGTACAGGTCGCCGTCCAACCACAGTCCAAACTTTCCGTCTCCCGCTCCGATGCTGAGCGATTCGTTGTTGCCTTTGATAAAGTACAGATTTTCGCCGGTCCAATTGTACACTTGGAAATGCGGTGTGAACCTAAACAGGAGTGATTCGCCGGTGCCGTAGAAGTGATCGGATACGTGGAGTGAACATGAGGTTAAAGCACCAAATACCTGCAATTATAAACGGTATTAGAACGATAAAAAAGGATGTTGGTGTATAATTTTAAATAACCAAAGTTTCGAAAATACCGTAGTAACGTGTTAGCAAAATCATGAAAATTGATAAAAATCATGAAAATTGGTTTAAAAACTAAAAAATGAGCAAAATTATGAAAATTGATCAAAATCATGAAAATTATTGGTTCAAAACTAAAAAATGAGCAAAATTATGAAAGTTGATCAAAATCATGAAAATTATTGGTTCAAATACTATAGTATACTTATAATAGTATAGCGGAGCCACACCTTCAGTTCTGTGCCACACTGCTTTATAGTCTACCGGCTTATAAAATTGAACAACTGCAAATAATTCAGAAGAGAACCATTTTAAAATATGACAGGTACGCGCATATTGCGACTATGCTTAGAGTTTTGGATATGTTGACCGTGAGGCAGAAGATTCTGTTTAATGTTTACGTATTTGTGTTTAAGATTAAAAACAAACTGTTGCCATCCTACATATGCGATAGGGTCAAGTTTTTTGGTGATGTACATAATTATCAAACTAGACACTGTAATGATTTCATACTACTCAAAAAGTGCAATAGCAGTCAAATGTTGAATACAGTATTGTTTAAGGGTTTGCACGATTTTAATGGACTACCGACTCATATCAAAAATACTAAAAAACTTGACACTTTTAAAATATTAATGCGAAACTTTTTGAAGGTGGACTAAATTTGTGATATTTTTACAGCAATGATTGATAGATTTTGGGCAGTTTGTCTGGTTTTGTTGAGTTTTGTATTTTGTTGGGTCGTGACTTTGTTTAAATTTTAGATATTTAAGTGTTTAGTTTTAGCTTTTAATTGATTTTACACTGTACTTTTTTACATTTTTGCTTATTTACATATTTACTTATCTCTGTACTCCTTATAGCAGTTTGCTAAATAAACGTATTATTATTATTAAAACTAAAAAATGATCAAAATCATGAAAATTGGTTTAAAAACAAAGTTTAGACAAAGATGAAGATCAACTTTGCAAGTGGGATGTTGTTTCAGTGTGTTAAAACGGATGTCACACGGTATTTGACAATTAGTCAGATAACGTAGTCACGTGACTATCTGTTGAATGACGTAACATCCGTTTTGGCACATTGACTTGATAATATAGGAAAACCATAGTTTGTCATTGTGAGGTCAAAAATGCTCTGCTCGCTCCATCCATCCAACCAATGGCGCTACAGCCCAAATCGGGCCTTGGCCTCCTCTATTTTCTTCCTCCAACCATCCCTGTCCTCCTCCGTCTTTCTCCAGTTTGGAGTTCCGAGCTGGATCGAGCGTCCCCCTGGATTTTGTCTGACCATCTCGCCCCTGGTCTTCCAAGCGGTCTTTTACCTTCCAGTTTTTGGTTGAAAATCCTCTTGACTCTTCCATCCTCTGCAAATGTCCGGCCCATTTAAGTCTTTGTAATCTTATTGTTGTTTGCCAGGTCTGCTTCTGCGAAGACCTGGTAAATCTCGTGGTTGTATCTTATTCTCCACCACTGTTCGTTTTCTTGGACCGGTCCATATATTCTCCGTAAGATCTTTCTTTCGAATGCGTTCACCATTTTTGAGAGCGCCCAAGTCTCGCTTCCATAGCATAACACTGGGCGTATTATTGTTTTATAAAGTTTCAGTTTTGTTTTCCTATGGGATCTGATTATGGCCGAAATGTGGTAGTATCATTGTAGATATCATATCATATCATAGTATCATTGGGATTACTGATTCTTCATTGGATTTCCTTCATCTCGTCCCGTTTGCTGGATATGTTACAGCCTAGGTAGGTAATTAACCACCTCAAAGTTTTGGTCGCCTATTGTCATGTTCTGGCCTCTCCTCCTATTGCTTCGGGTCTGTATTAATACTTTAGTCTTATATTCATTCACTTTTAGACCCACTTCTTCAGCCGCGTCTTCTAGTTGTATATGTAGGTTTCTTTCATTGATGTTAGGTTTCTTCCAAGTATGTTTATGTCATCTGCATATCCTGCTAGTTGGGTGGATTTGTGTAGCAGCGACGCGTTGGTGCCTACCGTGGTTTTCCTTACTGCGTATTCTAATGCTAGATTAAAGAGCATTGGGGGCGAGTTCATCTCCCTGCTTGAGGCCTTGATTTATTTTAAATGGGTCTGTTAGGTTTCCTTGTATCTTCACCCGGCTTTCAGAGTTCTCCATTGTTAGCCTTACTAATTTTCGTGGTATGTTAAAGTCTAACATGATGCTGTAGACCTTTTCTCTGTCTATGCTGTCGTATGCCTGTCTGAAGTCCACGTAGAGTTGGTACACATCAATGTCATATTCCCAGCATTTCTCCTGAACTTGTTTTACTGCGCATAATTGGTCTGTGGTCGATCTTCCTGGTCTAAAACCCGCTTGGTTAAAGTATTAAGGTAGGGCTCAGAAAACGGCCACTACGAACGTCGTGTTTAATTGTGTGTTATTATTTATTATATTGTAATCTTTTTTGATGTATTGTGTCTTGCACCAACTTGCTGACCCAAAACTTAGTTTTGTAAAAAATGATGCATTGTCCTTTCAGATGTATTAATATACATATACTTTTCATATACTGGACTTTCTTTTAATTACTTTTTTTAACAAAAATCATAAAATTGGAAAGTTTAATTCAAAAATCTCGCCATAGTGAATGACTCGAAAGAACTCAAACACTGTGTCTTGAAAATAAGGATTTTTTGTTCAAGAAAATAAAGAAAATTTATTTATTTAATTTATAGAAAAGGTACATTTTTGTAGGGATGTCAAGTGTTTACCATTATAGTTAGTTTTAGTAGGATTGTATGTAGTTATTAAGAAAATTAACAGTATTACTTGATGAACTTCAAAGGAGGTGAAAAAGGTGGTACGTGGAGGTAGAAGGTGGGAAAAAAGGTTTTTTTTTGTTTTTATGGTGGTTGATTGTCAGAGATACTTTGAGAGAGCTAAAAAAGTCAATTTTAAAAAAAGAGAAATTCGAGCAAAAATCAGACTAATGAAGATCAGGGGATCTTAGAAAGCTGTTTCCTTCCGGAACGGAAGTTACTGGGTGTAATACCGAGTGCTACCAGCAATTGTACCGTCTAGTCCACGTTATGACATGGAGCAGATTGTGATAGAGGACCTATTCCAGAAGTGGTTAAATCGATAACCGAGGAGGCCTCCCGGCTATTACCGAGGTACAGCCTTTGCAGTTAAAAATCCACCTCAACGGAAAAGAAGAAGATTGGTCAACCGACGGTTTATTTTGGACAATTTGGACTCTTTGACGAAGAGTATTAGTTGTAAGTAGTTTGTAATTTTTTGTATTAAAGACATTTGTAGTTTCAATGATATATTTAGAAGCAGGATTTTTAGGTAGAAAGTAAGTTAGATAGGTTTAGTTATTCACCTTAAAAATAACTTGGCATCCCTATTATAGAATTTTTATTCAAGCTTATTTATTTAAATTTTCTATATTTACTAGATTATTAGAATGAATGGTCAGGGTGAATCTGATGTCAGTTATGATGATATTATTATCATGCAACTAGGAGGTGAGGGAGATTTGAGTAAATCTCATCTTCAGGATGATAATAATCTTGACAACTGCTTAACTGTATTAACACTAACCGCCATTTGCATCGTCGAACTTCAAGCTCAGCTTAAGTTAAGCGTGGTCCATACTGTGATATTTCTCAACTGTATTCTACACAGTCTGAACCACACTTAAATTAAGTTTGGCTTAAAGTACGACGGTTCAAATGAGGGTAAGATTAAGAACTATCTAGTATGTTAATCTGTGGCTGCGATGATAACAAATTATCGAAAATCTCGACGTTAAAAGTAATCTTACAATTAACTTTCATTTCATTGGAAGTACAGCGGATGTTAGTAACATAATCGTACTCTTTGTAATAAGTTGATTACTTACGTTATTGTCAGTATCTTCGATGACTAATAAAATGGGCGATTCCAATTTGTACATTTTGCGGTACATGCTATTCAAACTGAACCCGTGTTGACTGGTGCTGAACACCAAAGTCCAAGCGTAACCTTCGGCCCTGGCGGGCAAGTGTCTGCATAGCGCTTCCCTGTGTTCTTCAGTCAAAATTTCGGTTTTGCCCACCAAATCCGGCGGGGACAGGTCAATGTCCAGAGATGGCGTCGCGCTATAAAACGCTCGTCGGTACTCCTCGGACATAGGCGGTAGGACCTAAGAAAAAACCACTGGTTAGTTCACTATGGTGACATAAATGGTAAGGCAGTGTGGTGTGAGGCAGGCTCATGGAAATTCTAGGAAGCAACACTATAGGTAGAGTTGTCAAGCGATAGTCATCTATCTAAACCTAACTAAATCGTTCAATATTTACACGAATCTCTCATATGCAACAACTATAACAACACATTTTCAGCAAATTGTGCTTTTGATACAACATTATGTTTAAACATGTTTACGGCCGCGTGAATGTCCATAAAGCGTAACCGCCGGTTACAGTTTTGATAGACGATTTTTTTTAATCTAAACAAAAGTCTGACACACAAAAACAAAACGTACAATATACCTACTCGTCCAAAACCCGTATTGTTTAGTTTGGTCACGAAAGATTTGAACGTTGGCCAAATAGCGGCCATTCCGCCAACAACAAAAAACTCGCTCTTTGTGCGAACACTGAACAGACAACTAAACTAATTCTCTAAAAACATCCAACATTTAAATGTCCATCCACTAAAAAAGAAGCCACTACGGAGTGTCGGTTGTTTGCAGCGGTTTTTCAGGAAAAACTGACACGGATCGCGTTTATTATTAGAGGATCAAGGTGGGAAAGGTGGGCACACTAAAATCGCGTTTATTTTTATAGATATGTTAGTTTGTACTCCGCAGTCCAGGTCAGTCACTTGCTCTCTCTGTTCAATCGACATTAAAGTCGTACCATTCGTGTTACCAGTTTCTTTTTCTGCTTAATGTTGCGTTCAGAACGTGCACACAATATGCAAATTAAAATGTTTTTATAATGGGTACCATATGCGGGCAAATTGGTGCGCAAAATGAAATTTAATAATAATTATTACACCAAACAATAGGAGTAAATACTTAAACTCGTAAAAAGTTTTTTTAATATGCTGATTATACAGGATGTCTAACAGTGGATTATTGTACCTAGTAGACGTTTATGAAAATCTGTATGTATCAATCGTATGATTATTATGAAAGTTAAAGCGTGTTTAGGTAAAGAATAACGTTCCATACAGGGTGGGTCATAATATATGCGCAGGACTTCAGGATGATAGCTTGTCCAGAAATATTAAATGTAGTTTCTATTCACTTTCCCTCCAAAATGGTGGATTTTAGGGATAGGGTGGGTGTTGACATTGACCAAAAAAATTAGTTTTTTATAAACATCTCCGAAACCTTTTATTGTACAGGAAACAGTTCTGGCAAGCATTCTCTACTCAAAATAAGGAGTTGTGGGTGTTTTTTATCACCGACTTCTTTTTCATATTTAAGATCTTGCGATCTGTTAGTTTTGCAGGTTCCTCTGGATCAGTTCCTGAGAGGTGGACTGCCAGCTGTCCTTCCATCTCTTAGGTGGTCTTCCGGGTGCTCTTTTCCCTATTGGTTTCCCTTCAAGTGCGATGCGTGGCAGTCTTCCCTCTTCCATTCTTCTCACGTGAGCGTATCTTTTTATTTGTCTCCCCCATCTTACGATGTCTTGCACCCTACATTGTTTCCTAATGTCAGTGTTCCTAATTCGGTCTATTATTGTTTTTCCCATTATAGTCCTGAGTGTTTTCATTTCGGCTACTCGAAGCATTCTTGTCGTTTTGTTGGTTTCTTCTCTGGTTTCTATTCCGTATGTCATGATTGGCCGGATACAAGTCTTATAGATCCTGATCTTGCTATCCTTTTGCATGTATTCGTTCGCTCATATTATCTGCCTTAAGCAGCCCGACATGGCAGACGCTTTGTTGATCTGGCTTCTTAGGTCCTTCACTGGATCGTGAAAACTCGACAGATCCATACCCAGATATTTGAATTGTGAGACTTGCTCGATGATTTTGTCCTGAACTAGCAGCTTACATCTTTAGCAAAAGTTATGCTTTTCGTTTTTTCTATAGATATGGTCATGTTCATCGCTTGGCTGACCTGGCAGAATTTGTGTAGTTGTCTCTGTAGATCGTCCTCCGTTTCCGCGAAAATAGCTGCATCATCGGCGTAGCATACCATGCTGATTATTTTATTCTGTCCCATTCGGTATCCCATATTTAGTGATAATACTTCCTCTGTAATTCTGTCCACTAAGAGATTGAACAGAAATGGGCTAAGGCTGTCACCTTGTCTGATGCCTCCTGGTGTCAGTATCTCTTCCGTATAAGTGTCTCCTGCCTTTACTTTAGTCATGTTGTTCATATTGAGACTGCGGACTGCTCTTACGATGGTGTCTGGCGTTTCTTTCGCTATCAAAAATCAGAGAACCCTATCAAATGCCTTGATCAAATCGATGAAGCAGACATATGCTGGTGTATTAAATTCTATTGATTTTTCTTTTAGTTGTTTGATAATGAATATGGTGTCGGATCTGTTTCATCTGAAGCCTTTTGCTCTTACCTGTTCGTTATTTGTATTTCAAGTATTTCCTTCAAAATGCCGGTAAAGAGTTTCATGCTTGTGTTCAGCAACGTTATGGCCCTGTAGTTTTCTGGGTGCGTCTTCTGTCCTTTCTTGAATATAGGGATACTTTTGTGCCATTCCGTAGGTATTTCCGATGTTTCTATAATTTTGTTGTAGGGGATTTTTAGATGTTTTCCTAGTTCAGGTCCGGCATATTTCAGAAGTTCGTTTGGGATGAGGTCTGTCCCGGGAGCTCAATTTTTTGATTTTTGCCATTACCTCTTCTTCGTTCAGTGTTATTTGATGGTTTGTCTTGTAGTTTTCGATGCTTATGGCTTCTTCGGTGTTATAGAGTTTTCTGAAGTATTTTTCCCATATATCTTTGGTGACTCCTTTTGTTTGCACAAACTCATTTATTGGCTTTTTCCTGTTCTTGAGCATCTTCCAGACTTTCTTCTGTGCTCCATATAGGTCGTGATCCATATCGCTTGTAAATTTTGCCCAGTAATCTCGTTTTATGGCTTTGATTCTGGCATTGATTCTGTTTCTCATTTCTGTATATTCGGAGTGTTTTTCTGGCGTTGGTGAGCTCCTGTATATGAGGTAGGATTTCTTTTTCTGTTGTGAAAGTTCTTTAACTTCGTGACAGAACCAGGGTTTTTTGCTATTATTGGTCCCATTTATGTTGACTTTTCTTTTACCAATGGCTTCTTCGGCTGCCTCTACGATACATACATGATTTGATTTTACTCCAACAGCCTTCCACATCACACTCCAGTGTATTAAGTCCTTTCAGTTTATTTGTTAATCGGATCTCATACAGGCTTCTCGTGCCATCATCTGTCAGTGATTCAATATTAAGCTTTTCGATGGTTGCTGTAGGTTTTTTGATCCTGTGGGGTTTTTCCATGATCATTTTACACAGTAGTAGGTTGTGATCTGTGCCTATGTTCGCTGAGGTTAGTGCTCTTACATCTATTACTTGTGATGGTGTGATTGTCCTGTTACTTATTACGTATCAATCATGGACTTTTGATCTCTGGTGTTACTAAATGTGTATTTATGATGCTCTTTGTGAGGGAAATACGTGTTGTTTATTCGTAGTTCGTTTCTCGCACAAATCAGGAGTTCTCCATTTTCGTTGGTTATCTCTTCATTGTATTTTTGTTTTATGCCTGGTATTACTTTCCTGCCTATTCTGGCATTCAAATCCTCGATTATATTTATCCGTGTTGCTTAGTCTGTCTATAGTATTCCGTAGGTCTTGGTAAAATGTTTCGCTCTCCTCTATGGGTTTACTTATATCCAGCGCGTATGTGCTTATTAGGTGTGTCTGCATGTGGTGGATTTTTAAAGATATTTTCAGGATTCTGTCCTTAATGTAGTCTATGCTTTCTATACATTGTTCATATTTCTCGTGGAGTAGAATTCCCACTCCCGATTGTGCTCGTTCTTGCTTATCTCGTAATCATCATATTTTGATGTGCCTTCCTCTTCCTTTCTGATAGAGCGCATATGTCCATCTTGTGTTGTTTCATTTCGTTAACAATCTCCTGGTCTCTGCCATTCCACGATGCTATATTCTAGCAGGCAAGTCTTGTTATGGTGCGTTTGCGTCTCCCAGGTCGTTATTCCTTTTCATAGCGTGTGTCTTGAGTTCTGCGAGCCGTATGTTTCTTTTACCTCAGGCAGGGTGCTAGCCTAGCCTGAGAACCCTCCTCCTTTTACCCGGGCTTTTACATTTGACAACAATACAGGCGGAGTGCATCAATATAATTCGTCTTATTTGGTTATCTTAAATCGTAGAAGGAAAACATTATGATCCCAGTTTAAAACAGGGTGGTTGAAAATTAATGTTATATACGCCTCGCCGAGTCATAATGGCATTGAATGTTGTGTTTGTTTCATAGGAACCCCCTGTATATTATTTATGAATTAAAAAGTCATTCAAATTGGATTAAAATGAAATATCATGTTCCTATACCTAAATCTTATGGATTTGAATGTGAAAAGTTTGCTGCAAAACTACACAATTTTGCCAGATAGCTTCTAGAATTTTAAAAAGTTTCTGGCAATGCCAGATGGATTTTGACATTCAAAATTGCAATATTTACCAGTCAAATATCGAAAAAAAAATTGTTAGACGGATATTGAACAGGAACAACAATTATCTAGACCAAGTAGCATAATCAAAAAATAGCATCAGTTACTTAAGTTAAGTTTTCACTCAATAACAAAAATTTGATAAACATATAATTAATATATGTTGTCATGTCATATGCCATTGCTAGAAACTTTTAAGAAACAAATTGCATGACCCCTCAGAGTTTCTACAAATTTGTTTAGTTTGGCAGCCCTTATTAAACGGTGATCAAAATGTCAAGATAACCGAATAAAAACCGTGGCATTGATGCATTGTTTTCAAAAAAATAACAATAAGATGGATGGACAATGGATGTAACTATTTCTCTGATTACTAGTTGGAGATTTTTCCTTGAACAGACCTTATGTATAGTCGTATTAATTGCGATTCTCAGTTTATCAGACTATACACAGGGTGTTCCATTTAAACGAATAAGATGCTGGTGCCAATAATGAAATTATTTTACGTCGATTGTCAATTTTCATATAATCATACATACAGTGTGGAACAGCCAAATGGAATAAAATCGATAACGAATAAATGAGAGCGTGTTGGGAAAAACGCTTGGACACGTCAATTTGTATTTTTAGATGCGCATTTATTAAAAAAAATAAAAATTATATAGGGTGTGTCATGTGACAGTGGCCGATACCAACTTTCTTATTTTAAATACAACCCCCTGTATATTATAATTTTGTTGGATTCTTCAGGAAATTCTAGACATAATTCATGTACAATGTCCCATACCTATCTTCAACTGTTTCGGAAATATTAAGTGTTTTCAGATGTATTACTAAAATTAATATTAAAAAAAGAAAATTATTTTATTTCACAAATAATGTAAAAAAAACAAAAAAACGTTAATTTCAATGTAAGAGAGGTTCAAAATGTTCGTGAAAATAAGTATTGAGTGTAATGTAGCGAATTTGTGAAATAAAATAATTTTCTTTTTTTAATGTTAATTGTTATAATCCATCTGAAAACACTTAATATTTCCGAAACAGTTGAAGATAGGTATGGGACATTGTACATGAATTATGTCTAGAATTTTCTGAAGAATCCAAAAAACTAATAATATACAGGGGGTTGTATTTAAAATAAGAAAGTTTGTGTCATCTGCTGATTTTGATTTATTGTAAAAATCACCTCGAAACGCCTTTTTTCATTTAAAGGTTTATCCAAAAAAAGTGAAGATAATTTCAAAGATTGTGAAACAAGAGAAAATATGTAGGAGATGTTAACAGTGTTTTACGTTTATAATACGACTTTCATTTACAAATATTCAATGGTATTGTTGTAAAATCTAAAATAGACAGTAGTAGTTATAACTACAGTGTAATTACTATGTGGTACCTTACTTACATGATCAGCCGCCATTATACAAGGCACTGGTCAAGTAATTTAGGAAGTAAAACTCGCACTAACGAGATGGGAATCGTAATTCGGTTGCACTGACCTTCGTTTTAATGACAACAAGAATTTTTGGAAATTTCAAAGTTAACCGCTTCAAAGTGATTGGACACGTTTTCGTTCTTTTGGCTAAACAAAGAAACTTACCGGAGAAAACATTTTTCCACTTAAAAAACGACGAGTTTACACTAAATTAATCACATTAATTGCATATGGTCGCGGTAATGTCACACTGTTCACTGTCGATTTGAGGACAACAGCGTTCGCATTTAATAAAGCGATTTCCTATTTTTTCCGACCGGCCTTAAAACGCGAATACTCGCGCACATCCGCGGTTGATTACTTCGGAAGTCGCACCAAAAAATTCAAACATACGGTCAGAATAGTGAGGCCGAAGATTACCAGTACATTCCTAATTAGTTGGCGTTTCTTTGGTTTCGACGTAAAAGTACGTACTTGAAAGGTCCACTGCACTTATAAGGTGAATAACAAGAATGGAGCGCTTACTAAGAGTTTTTCGGGTCTGGAGACCTTCGCGGTTACATCACAACTACACACCTATTAAATCGTGATTCAATCTCGCAAAGAAAGAAGTGAAATGTATAATCTCAAACAGCCTTCGCGTGTTGACACCTGTCCGCACGTATTCAATCAATGTTTTTGCAGACGAACTTTACAGTTAGTCCTATACACCACCTTTCCCACCGGGAAATTGTGTGACGGGGAGCCCCAAACTGATTACTTTTTTTCCACCGAATCGGATAAATTACCACCAAACTTTCATAATATCCATTGTTCATGTGGCCGGTCTAGCCTTGTCACTATAGCGAAAACAATTTAGGAGGGCCTTCATTACCGCTTGCGTGTAATGTTAATTGAAGCGAGCCGAATTAATTGAAGAGTCTGTTATATGTATCCGAAAGGGTCACATGTCCTTTGTTTTGTAATTAATCGTAAAATAATTAAACAAGAAAATGTAAAAAATACAACACTTTTTTGTTTACTCCCCTAGTCAATTTTAACTCCCAGTAATCAAGGATAGTAGTTCGAATCAGTTGCTCAATTAAGTCAGCTTTTAAAAATTCAATATTATCAATTTTCATTCACAAGAAACCATTGAAATTGTTGCTCTAATGTAATACATTCATGAAATTGACTTGCTAACTATCTACAGGGTGGTCCAGTTTTAAGTATCAATAATTCACCATTTGATAGCTAATCAAAAAATAAGTTGACTTGCATTATGTCATTTTTCTGAAAAACGTTTCCTAAGGAAGATACAGTCCTCCAAATTTCAATTTAAAAATCGTTTTATAGTTTAAAACTGAACATCCAAGACTTGTGAAAGTCCAAATTTGTACTGAATAGTCTAAAAACTTTTTTACTACTAGGAATGGTCTTATGATTCGCTTTCTCAGACTGCCATCCTGGTTGAGTGTCTGAAACTGGCATTCAAGAACTAAAAAAAGTCCGGAAATCAAGACAAAGATTGTATTGTGCATGAAACTCATTATTTTTTACTACTAAAAATAGTATAAAAGTTGACTTTTAATGCTACAACGGACCTTACTAGGACTAAAGAGAGTCCAAAAGTATATTTTCAAGACTTTAATTGGTGTACAACTCAATTTTCTGGACTGGGCAACAAGTCTAGAAGTAAATTAAATTTTCGGACTATTTTATTTCTAAAAATTAGTTCTCAAGACTATTATTGTAGGATTTGGTACCAAAATTTTTTACTTTTATTACTGAAGAAACTTGACTTTTGGAAATAGTCTTAAACTCGATTTTTCAGTGTTAAAAAGCACTAAAAACAGTCTGAATTTCTTAGAGGTGCGACAATTTATTGCACCTATGAGTGTAGAAGTCAATTTAATAGTGAAGAAGCTTGAAATAACATTTTCAAGACTATGGTCAGTGGACAAACTGGCTTTTAGGCCTGATAAGTCAAAAACTTTGTAAAAATAGTCTTGAAACTCGATTTGAGGCACTGAAAACAACCTTAAAACACTAAAAACCGTCTAGTTTATTAAGAAATACCCGAATTTTTAGCACTGAGGTGTCTAGAAGTCGATTTAATAGTGACAAAGCTTGGAATGCCATTTTAAGTCTATGAAGAATGTAAAAATTGTTATTTAAGTTTGCTATGTCAATAACTTGGTGAAGCTGGTCTTGAAACTCGATTTTCCAAGCTGAAAGCAGTTTTAAAGCACTAAAATTAGTCTAGAATTCGAAGAAAATGAAAAGCAAAGTAAAAAGCACGAAAAGTTAGTTTTCAAGACAATTTTCATGAATCTAATGTCAATGTCCTGCATCTAAGACTATTTTCAAGTCTAAAATATTGAAATTTGTCTTCAAATTATGAAAACTTATTTCAAATGCAAATTTTAAGCTTCTGATGTCACTTTTCATTAGTTCAGTCACATTTTGGGGTTCAAGTCAATTTTTAAGGTTTAAATGTATGAATTTGTAGTAACAAGTTCTTGAAAAAGTAGTTTTTATGTCTACAAGTCAATTTTTAGTATTAAAGCCTCTCGATTTGCATGAAGTCAATTTTCAAAACTAAAGTCTTTCAGTTTGTCTGGAAACTATGAAAACTGGCTACAATAATATTTTTTAAACTTCTTAAGTGAATTTTCCGTTTCCAAGACAATTTTTAAGTTGGGTTGGGTTAGTTTTGGGTCTTTGACCGTAATTTGACCAAATTTGATCAATATTGCTCTAACGGTCTGACAGTTATGACAAAAAAACGATTTTTTAAACAGAAATTTGAAGGACTGTATTTTCCTTAGGAAGCACTTTTCAGGAAAATGACATAATGAATGTCAACTTATTTTTTGTCATCTAAATCACCAGAAAATATATACAAAATTAATAATTTTTTATTAGCCCACCCTGTATGTCTTGTGATTACTTAACACATGTTTTTCTTCTGATTCTAAAAATATGTAATATGTTGGCATTTAGTTAAGCTCCATTCGGCGTGCAGAACAAACTTAACCAACTGTCAATCTATCGCGACGTCATATTATGTCATATTATGATGGTAACGTCGTAATTTGGTCATTCATGGCAACTGTGATTTTGAAAAAAACAATAAATTTACATTTTTTACATTCCATTCCAAAATTATAAGGAAAACATCTATTAAGTAATCAGAAAATATACAGTGTGTTCCATTAAAAATTTATCTTTGTTCAGGGTATGGATTCACAACAGTTTTCTCTTCTTATTATAGGATGTCTTTGTATAGTTTTGAAATTTCTATACCTGTACAAGTATAATATGTATCCGTTACGTACGGTCTTCAATTAAAATATTTTCATAATGGTGGCACTTTCGGTTATACCGGAAGTAGATACCAATTATTCTAGACATATTTTATTAAATAATGTCATATACCTAAATCCATCCGTTTCTGAGATATTTACCATTTTATGTAAAATTTGACATTTGCAATACCTCAAACATTTGTAATTTTCGCATATAAAAAAAGGTTTCTTTCTTGATTTTTGTATTTTGTCATGTTAAACAAGGTTGGTTCTAACAGTGGGTGCAGAAAAACGTCAAAAATAATGATACGGGGTTGTCAAAAATTAAATTTCAAAGGAGCGAAAAGTCAAGTTTTTTAAATAGATCAAGTTTTTTAGATAGATATTTTGTTTCCTGCCTAAAACTAAGGCAATTTTGTAATAAATTATTAATGTAAAAAGTTGATACTTTTTGAAAAAACACTAGATAGAAACGATTTGTTATCTCACAAACGTCTAAGTCACTAAACGTTAATGGTAAAGTGTGCCGAGCAAATTTGTTGTCTCGATGACGTAATTTGACAGTTGGTCAAATAAGTAACATAATATTAGTTTGACCTATTTTTAGACAGGAAACAAGATAAATTTATGAGAACAGGAGAAGGATTAATTCCGTTAAAAAATGAGTTTTCAAACTTTTTAAATTTAACTTATTGAACCCAATTTTGTATTATTATTTTTGACGTTTTTCTGCACCCACTCTTAGAAAAAACCTTATTTAACATTACAAAACACAAAAACCAAGAAGAAATCGTTTGAGAATCCAAGTAAAAACAATATACAGGGTGATCCATTTAAAGTAAGCGAGTTGGTAACTATTTCCAGTATAACCGGAAAAGCAGTGAAGCAACAAAATGTATTAGAAACATTATTACAATCACTCATGAAATGTAGTCTCTTTCTAACACATTGCTTCTTATGAAAAACTGTTAAGCTTAAAAAAAATGTTTTTTTATAATGATGCAGAGCAGAATGCGGGCAAGCAGAAACATGTTTCATTTTTCCCGGTAATGTCAATAATTTTTGGATGTTTGGAACTTTGGATAAATAATAAAAATTAAGATAAAAAGGTGCAATTCGTTTTTCCCCCCAAGTTTCATACTTTGGGTTTTACGAATTTTCTACAGTAGAAATTGACCATTTTTTCCAAAAACGGTGGAGGCATAAGTTCACATATTGTGTCATTTATTTAACAAATCTTTCTTATAGTAGAACTATCCAAAAATGTAATGGAATTGAAACACATATTTCCAAAATTAATGGAAACATTGGAAACCTACTGTGTATAAATGTTTGCAACAATTAGCCGCTAGAATGCACCGTAAAACTCTGCACATAACAGAGTAACACTGTCATTTAACATTTATAACCTGACAATAGTATGAAAACGTTAAAATCGTTTGGAAAAGTAACCCAAACATAAAATTGTTAAACATGACAGGTATTTAAAACTAATATTTCCTAGTGCCGTTGACGTGTTCGAAAAGCTATAGTTAGCAATATTTGTAAGGTATAAGTTAAATCCTATTTTTAATTTTGATTAAAATAAAGGCTAAATTACTGTTTGGTTGATCGTAATGTAAACAATTGTAACCGATTTTACACACTTTTTTATACTTGTGATACATATCAAACATAATTTTTTAAATACCTAAAAAAATGGAAATGACCTAAGTGAAAAAAATCCTAAACGTCGCCTTAACTAGTGGTAGATCGACCCTATACAGAGTGTTCTATGAGATACTCTGTAACTACCCAAAGAGTTTACTTTAACTCGTCACAACTTTTCTATTAATCATCATCATCTGTTTTTCAGAATTAAGCCATCAAGTTATTCTGGGCTTCCAAGTCCCTTGTGTTGTGTAACCATTTGGCATGAAAAAAACCAGATTACTGCATATTCTAATTGTTTTGTCGTTACTTAAGTAGAAAGAGTAAATTACGATTCGTCGCAAGCAAAATGTGCGGAAATACAACATTACACGCAACACCGTAACGTAACGAAAGTTTGGTGGTAATTTTCGAATGTACCGCACTGTGACCCTCTGACATCACTGAAATTCATCTAAAGCCGGACATACAGACAAACAGGAAGAGATGGAGGAGAGAAAAAAAATCTATAAAAAGACAAATAATAATATCGTGTGGTGGTTTTTGTTAGTGTCGTGCGTGAGTGTTCTTCAGTCACCTCGTCGACACTCCCTTCGGACATCGTTTGCGTCTTGATGATGTTGTAGATCTTAGCGTAGGGCGCCTTGATTAGCTGCACCGTAAGCAAATCAAAGCTTGATCAGTTCCTTTCAACTTGTCAAGTTGACATAACTGTTGTTTTTTTTTGTTACCAACACAAGTCAAAAACGAATTACAAGTCCAAAATCTCAAATGGACTACCAACCATCATCAAACAATCTTAAAAAGCAGTGTTTTGACTCAATCAACTGTTGTTTTAGTAAACAACGAGATGAAAATAGGCACCGCGTAATAAATATGGTACTGCCACAATGATAGATTAATCATTACTTGGAACAATGTGCAACAATAATTGTTATTGTTGTCGACGATTCACGTTGCTTCATTTACTTAACATTATAAACGTCTCTACTTAATTAAACCAGTACGAATTTCAAGGACTTTGTTAAGGAAAACCACAACAAAGTTGGAATTTTGTTTTATAGTTCTATGTGAGAAGAAAACTCCGGTTTTTTTATGCAGGGAGGTACGAGCAATCCATTATAAAAAAAAACCTTAAATGAGTACTACAATACAAATATGAAATCTTCTAATCTATTGCTTGGAACGTGACTACCGAGTCATTTTTCATGTAGGAATCATGGTTTTATATTTTTTACTTCAGTTCCATAATTTTCTACTGAAAAATTGACTTAGAAACTCAACAATCTTCAAATTATCAAAACAAGTTCAATAGAATCCAAATCAAGACACATTTTTGACACCTGACATGTTATAAAACTTGTATTTTATTGGTTAAAGGTATTCAATTTTGACAGTTTTGCGTCAGTAGCAATTTTTTAACTTGCCTATGGTCACGTGGACGCTGTCGCACTTGACAAATGTTAAAATTTAGCTTGACGTACCGCTCTAGAATTTACTTGATCCCTCGGTAATTGCTGATTTCCCACAACAATACTCTTAGTACAATACTGTAGGTATTTAATACTTTAATGAAGTCAGTTTTGACAGTAGACGATCACGTGAGAACTGTCAGAATTGCCAGCCGTAATTATGCTCATAATAAGTCAACTGTGACAGATAAATGCTAGACATTTTGTATCTTACCACCGCCCTCTGTACAAGAAAGCCAAGAAGGTGCATGCCAAAAATTCCAATATGGCCGAAATACTGGTTTGACAGTTTGCATTTGTTTGTATTGTGGAAATTGAGTTTTTCGATGATTAAATTAATTTTTAAGGTTTAAAGTCAAGACTTGGGATTACTTGCCAAAGTAATTTTTGTTTGCTATTATATATTGTTGTTTATATGTTTATTGTTCTAGTGAAAGTGTAGTTTGTGTTCATTTTATTGTGTTATCACTATTGTTATTGTTCCTTCATTGTTCTATAATTTGTTGTTGGTTTTTTAACTTAAATTCTATTGCCTCTACAATATGCCGTGAAAGGCCCAAAAGTGTCAGTCTTTTACTTTCCAAAAGACCCTGCTCGAACCCAACAGTGGTTGAAAGCTTTGAACTGGAATGATTTTACTCCAACACAATACTCAGTGGTAAGTACAATATGCTTTCTCATTCAGTAAACTTATTGCCTCTTACATACATAGGTATGTGAGTTACATTTTGAGGCCGCCTGCATTTTGAGAGCAACAAAGGTTTACTCTGAAAAAACAGGACAGCTTTTAGAAGTTCCATTGGCACATTTACATTTTAAAAGAAAGGTCTTGGTAATAATATAAAACCCATTTACCAGTTTTGCTTACCTAGCTTCAAGGATTTCCAAATTTTCTTTGATTGAGCAGTTTTCACATTAGTTTGTTGTACTTTCCAGGACAAAAGGTTCTAACCAAACTTGCTTTGGCTGGACTTTATTGGGTATAAAAAGCCATATCTATACATATCTGGATCATGAATGAAGCGTTCTTTGATTTTTCACTCACAACTTCTAATCAACTACACGAAAAAATAAAAAAAAAACATATTTTCTACTGCATCTGCATAGGTTTGTGTGCAAAACGAAAACCGCTAACGCCGCCATTAAAAGTGACATTCTAGGCTTTCTTGTACAGAGGGCGGTGATCTTACAGTTTCATGTAAATACTATATTTTGACTGTTGTGACGCAGCTGTCAATTCTGGAGGTGATCAATTTTGTTTGACGTAAAGTAAGTAATAAGTTTACTCAATAATTCGTGATTTCTCAAGAATTAATATTTTACAGCTCAGAAACTATGGTCTGCATACTTTGACAGTTGTCACAGATGTACCGCATGTGTAAACTTTGGACGTAGCTTGGAATCACGTGTCTAAAGAAGACACTTGACAAATGTCAAAATTTAGGCTGGCAACATTTGTTAACTGATTAATTTGTGATTTTTCTGGAAAATACTATTTATTGTAGCTGTAGGGCTAGTTTCTTGAAGTCAATTTTGACAAATGACAGTCAGTAAACACGGTTTGGGATAGCTAATAAGTTCGAAAATTTGTACTACAGTTCAGTCATATAGCGATTTTTGACAGTTGTGCAACAACGGTGAATTTTGAGCGTGACTTGGTGTCATGAGACCGCAGTTGTACTTGCCAAATGTCAAGCTTTAATTTAGTTTGACTTATGCCCGTTTCCCCAACATTAGCTAAGTTAAGTTCAAAGACAGCTTAGATAAGTTTAGTTTAGACTGTGTTATTCTGCACCTTATCTACCACATTCTAACCACAACGAAAACAGGCATAAGTTTACACGTTGTTTATAATTTGTGATGCCACTTGAATAACCATCTCGAACATACTAAATGAATTGCCCTGATAGACCTGAGTATACAACTAAATTGTCGAAACTTTCTACGGTTTTTCAATAATGGATTGCGGCAGTTATCTGGTCCACTTTACAGTGATCATTGAGTCAAAACAGCAAGTTTATTTCCTTACATTTTATCTAGTATTTTAAAATTTACTTACCTCCCAATTTTTGTTGGTGATTTCTGCCAGTTCTTCACCTTGACTGCCGTGTCGACTGCTCGAAGGAGTCGGTTCCTCGCTCCACAATTCCGTGTCCAGATCAACAAGCACAAAGTTTCGCTCTTTGATCTGAGAAAACACAAAAAAAATTCGTTACCACTTTGAATGACGGTTTTCAGGTAAAAAAACTACCCAATTTGTCATAGTTTTCAACATTTTGCTAGTCTTTTCAGCTACCGCGCTAACCTACAAGTTTTATTCAATGTCATAATATAAAGTTGTTGGCGCTATTTGGTTAATGTTATCAACGGATTTGTTCCGAAAAAAAAAATGCGAATGTTTGTTTAATTATTGCTTTCTTCTCGTCGATGTGTTTACAAGTTTACGATTGTAAGATTACAGCAATAAGAATAATGGAAACGGGTTCAGGTCGAATTTATATTGTTTATGTAACCAATTTTTCACGGTGTATTATTTCCACTGGGAATCCACGTGGCCTTTAGACTTTTACTAAACCGAGCGGTGTAATCAAATACGAAAGTCATGTTAGTTTGGCCTTAGAGTTGGTGTGTAATCTCATGCCAAAGAAAAAAAAATATAAGATTAAAAGAAAAACTTTTTTTTAATAAATTTTCTATTTGTTCAAGTTTGCTATTCTGTAAGTGATTAACTTCCTTAGAACATACCTAATAAACTTTCATTACTTATGCCTTACAACCAATAAAACGCGACGTAAATTATCCAAATCGGTTTGAAAAAAAATAAAATTTGCTACGTGACCATTTTTTTGTTCAAACGACCCTTCACGTAATAATTAATAATCTTATTGATGTTTACGACTTGCCTTATTCAGATAGATTGGCGTCAGAACCTGACCAAGAGATATATTTAAATTCCTATCCTGAGTACTTATAAATTTGAAAGTAAATTTTTCGTGAAAAAATAAACATTCCGCTGGAAATGCAATTTGAACGTAAGTTTGTTAAAAACCAAATAGGTATGTAATTTATAGCAAGAGAGTTGAATCTTGAAACACAAAATTTCTAAAGCTAAACTAACGTTTAAAAGGTCATCTAAGAATAGACTGAGTTGAAATGCACAGTTAAGTCTAATGGGATTGGTCAAAAAAGCAGTTTTTAGCTTGCTGCCTATTTTTGACCAATCACAAACTACAAACAGTGCTGTAAAGACTTATCAACTGACTAATATGTCAATTGTAATATCAAAACTTATGCTGCTCAAACACATGGAGATTCTACTTTGTGTTTACGTCTATTTTCATTGCTTGTTGTTTGGAATTCTAAATCTATGCAAACAAACGTCCTACTTTAAATTTTTTAACTTAAAATCACTGACACATTCTGCTTATATTTTTTTGCGCACATAAACAAATTAAACTCGTTATAAGTTAGCTAAATTAGTGCAACAATCATAAATCTTGATACGTGACAATATTCGTTATTTTCTCGACCCTTTACGTAATTTTTACGTGAACAATTCGTAACCATAATTAATAACGATATATTGTTTAGACGTTGCCTTTGTTGGCTTAGGTAGGCGTCAGCACCTGGTTAGAACGTAATTAGATTTATTTGTTACAGTTAACCTATCAATTCATAATCCATTAAAGTTGCTTAGCTAAACAGTTATGACTGTTAGCAAATGAAAACAAACTTTAAAATACAGGGTGTCTCAACCGAGGCACCAAATTTTTAAAGTATGCCAGCCATTTCCCTTGATCTAATAAAGTCTCCTAGATACAACTCTTGTGTATTGTGACTTTGCAATGATATCTTCCAAGGTAATTCAACTTAAAAACCCTGTATAACAACTAAAACGTAGATAGACATGACATTACCTTTTCTTCATCGAGTTCCCCATAAAGTTGCGGTACCCATGCTTGAATAAACTTGTACAATTCGTCGACGCGATTCTTGGGCACGCTGAACCAATACTCGGGACGCATCTTCTTCTTCCCGTACGACATCAGCGGCGTGGAATGCGGAATTTTCTTGTTCAGCGGTTTTCCCATCTTCAATCGAAGATACAAGGGCGGATCTTCGCACGACCTGGCCGGTCGCGGAATCAGCTCTACAATTAAAACACATTTCAATTGTCTGTAACAAGAAGTGCCGTACGTTCCCATCAAAAAGCTTTCAGCCCCCTTTTATGTCATGCACCATTTTTGTAGTGGGTTAACCGCACATAGCGTATAGGCGGATGGAGGCTGCTAAACTACAGAAAAAGTGTACAAAGAAGGGTAACAAGAGAACAAACACACATTATCATGACGGTGTAAAACGGTTTAAACGGCATGCTTGATGAGGAAAAAGTTAGAAACGTGATTTGCATGCTGCACCTACCAAATGAATTCAACCCGTAATTTGGTGATCGAACTGCGGCAATAACAGAAAATAAGCAATAGTTACTCTAAAGTTTACATATAACGATAATATTGAGGACGGGTTAAAGTGAGAACTATAGTTCTCAAGGTAAAATGTATATTCATCCCTTTGCTACTCTTCTATAATAATTACCTACTTGATACTACCCAAAGTAAATAATGAAACAATATTTTTAATGTGACAACAAATGGACCTAAGTCCACTTACTACAAGTAGATTCAAAAATTTATTACAAAAAAATGGGCTTAACTAGCTAAAACGTCCCCACTCCACATCTTCCTAAATTAATGGTTAGTCAAATCTCCTATACTTTTAATAAATTGTAGAAATGTTCAATTAGCCACAAAACTAGTTAATGTTCAATTCAAAATTGTAAGGACTTACTGTCAAAAGACGCAAACAACTCCGGTTTATCCTCGACAGAGACCATACTTCTGTAATCCAACTTTGGAGGTGGATCCTTCTTTTTCGAGCCACTTTCAGTAGGTTGCCTTATGAAGGTGCCAACTGAGGACCTCCTATAAAAAAAACAAAATGTTCAACAGTAGAATTAGTAAATACCTAAAACAGCCCAAGCTGAGATAAAATTTGTACAGAAAATCGTAAAAGTGGTAGAAGTGTGCGTGTTTTGTGTAGTACACTAGTGGTTTATTTGGTCTAGTAAGAGAGAAAAAAATAGGGTGGACATTTTTTTGTTAAACGGTGCGTTTTTTCACAAAGTTGTCCACAAATGATTCAAACCAAAAGCAAGATATACTCTAAAATTAGAAATTATTAGAAGTTTTGATGTTATAAAAATATGCAAATTGACAACTTATTTTTTATTCTTCTTCCTGTTTGGCAAATGTAGCTTTTTCCCTCGAAATAAACAACAAATCACATCCCAGAAAAGTAAACCATCCTGACAAGTCCTTGTGAATTCTGTCAGTTGACAAGCAAACTTCAGTTTTGTTCTTAAACTGGTACTATAGTCTATTTAAAAACTAGGAGGAGTGAATGTGAATTAGGTTGGCAATAGTGATCGGATGTGATTGTTTAGTTGGCGGTATGATTTACACAGGAGAAGTCATAGAAGTTTTCTTTCGGTTTCTGATTTAGGAGTCAAACGCGTTAATGATTCAAAAGTCACGTGACCACCAAGGGATTTTCAAAATTATGGTGTCATGTGATTTTTAGATCATAACGCGTTTGAATCCGAAATCATGGATCCAAAGCAAGCGCCTATTAAAACAACGGGTGATTTGAAAAAATACCGGCTCGTCCACCATTTGAATTTTTAGTTTAGTCACTGTCAATCTGTGTTTCTTTAGCATTCTATTCAGAGTCGTTTTAACTTGTTATTGAGTGTTTTTAAACCCGTCTGGCAGTGTATTGATATAACAAAATTATAACCTCATTCACATTTAATCAACAAACTTATTCCACTTAAACTCATAAATTAAATCTAGGGATTTTGTTTGGTAATTTTTGTTTGTGTATGTCAGGCTTGTTCATTCGATTCTTCTAGTTTTTAAATAGACTATAATTGATCTGACAGAGCAATTTGATAGTTATAACGTCATAATTTCACTATGCCAAAAAGACAATTTCAAAATTAACATTGACGATATTGATTACATTTGATGATGATTCTAAATGCAACCCAACTATGGAAAAACGCACCATTTCAATAACAGACAAAGCCACGTAAACACTACAATAACGTTTTGTGTTCATGCGTGTTTTAGGTACATCAAGAGCGGCAACTACTTGGATCTAATAGACACGCACACCTACCCGACCGCGCTGACTGTGGAGCCAACGGTAGAGCCCAGGGCGCCAACCTGCGCCCCTACGGCGCCCACCGTTGATCCAACGCTGGAACTGAGCGCTCCAACTTGAGCGCCCATTTGGGCACCCATCGCGCCTACTTGCGCCCCAACGGCGCCCATGCTGCTTATTATGTTAGTGGGAAAAAAGCTGCTCGATGACGAAGCACTGTCACCGGTAAGGGGCGGGCCTCCGCTGCCCGCCGAATGCGGACCACCCGAGCCACCACTGTCTTCAGAGGGCGTTTTTGCAAACAGCCCCGTCCCGAAATCCACCAAGTGGATTGGGGAACTGTTGTTCGCATTAAGCAGCGTAAAGGAGATAAGCTTTATAATTAGTACGGGCGTGTAGGTACTATACAAGGTCAGCCATTTTCAAGACATTACTTATTTTAAATGAAGGGTGCACGGGAAAAACAAGCTAAGTCAAATTTTGAAGTTTTTGAGTACAGCAGTTTTATCTCTAAAATCATTGTTAACTGGTCACCTATAGGCATTAGAAACATAAATATTTTATTATATATAAAGCAGCATGCTTTTTTATTTAATATAATAATTACAAGGTTGTTGTTGAAGAAGATACAAAAATAGGTCTTGACTTAGCCTGTTTTTCACCAGATTTATATTATAAATATTAAATTCGTCAAACTTAAGTAGCAAACAAGGTAATTCATAAATTAAAATGTATATCAAAAAATAATTAGTTAAAACCTTGTTTTTTTTTTGTTGATAAAAAATTATTAAATTAATTAGTTACTAAAAAGGATGAAAGGTAAGTAGGTCATTCCCGTGTACGCCTTTCCTAAAATATGTTCTATTAGACAACGTAGCTCGTTTTTCTTCTGACTAAGTTTGGACCCTGTATAGCCTCGCTATTGTCTATCGGGTGAAGCGGTTTTCTCAATTTGGCCAAAAATTGACTTAGCTTGTTTTTCCCGTGCACCCTTCAAATGTCAATATTACGTTAATGTCGTTTTTTTGTTCGCTAAATTCAAACACATACATTTTCAGCCAGTCTTTATTTTATATCAGTGATGTAGGTATTCCTTATCGTTTTCAATAACCTTTTGCCATCTAGTGGGTAAATTTTCAATCCCTGATTGATAAAAATTAATTGGTTTTTCGGCAAAACATCTGCGAATGGCATTTTGGATATCATCCAAACGCAACATTCCCATGTTTTGCCACAATATGGGCAATGTTGCAGCACTAGGAATAAGAAATCCGATGGTGGATGAGGCAGCATTTCCGAGCCCAGTTCATTAATTTTTTCTAGGGTTTGCCTTGCACAGTGCAGTCTTGCATTGTCGTGTTGGAGATTGATGCCTATTCAGTTGACAATCTCTGGCCACTTTTCAGTCAAAGATTGATTAACTCGCTGTAGAGGTTTGCATTAACAGTTTGTCCAGATTTCGGAAATTCAAAACGAACAATATGGCAAAACATTTGCTCATTTAGATAATAACCAAAATGCCATTTCTAGTTATTTTGCAGAAAAACGAATTAATTTTTAACAATCAGGAATTGAAAATGTACTCACTAGATGGTAAAAGGTTAATGACAAAGATGCGGAATATACCACTGAGTAAAAATAAAGACTCGTTAAAAGTGTATGAGTTTGTATTTAGAGTAAGAAAACGATATTACTTTCCGGTCCCCCTAATAATTCATTTTAAAACCAAAATTTGAACAGTAAATACAGTGCAGTTAATCACTATTTTTAGTGCTTAGAGATACCTAATCATTGCAGAAATCCCGATAGGTCAAAAATTACTAAAACACTTCATAATCTTTTTATACTGACAGAATCATAGAACTTACCTTGAAAATACTTTAGAAAACACGGATGAGTGCTGTGCGTCCGCTGTTTGTGGTTGACTAGGAAACTTATCTTCATCCTTATCCCCGCTTAGGGTTTCCATCCAAGAAAGGGGATAAGACAGTCTTTTCATCATCTGCAATAATTAATAGTGCATTTATTACAAAAATATCTAAAATATTGAATATTTTAACAAAAACTAAATCGTTTTCCAAAGTAATGACGCTGTAAAAATGACATTTCTGATATTTAATTTGTTTTAAAAGTAAATAGATCATGTTAAACCTTGGTCATCTTTCTTAACCAGAAGCAAAGAAAAACTGAAAACAAGCGTTCTAAAAAAATTCCTCCACCGAGTAGTTACACTTTTGTAGTAAAAACTCTTTTAATCTAAATTTAAAAACATAAAGTGTTGGAGAAGTTTTAATAGTATTTTCGAGACTATTATAAAACCTGCAGGCATTAAAAACCATGTTCTTTTGATAAATTGCGGTGCGGTGCAATCCGGGTACCAGCCGATCCTTATATTATGATTATGCGATACTCGAGAGGTCCCAAAAAGAGCTTTATTCTTAAAAACAAAGACGCAGATCTCAAAAATATATATGCTCGCCAGAGGTAATACTTTGAGTCGAACAAACAACTCTCTACATGATTGACGAGGACTCGAACCAGTTATTATACGGGCGCATATTTCTATAATAGAAATACCCGTGACACCTGGGAACTCAATCCCCAATTTAAAATACCATAACGCAGATGACAATAAAAGTTCGCGTAATATAGAGTAATGATTTGACATAAATTTTAGTGCATAACAGCCTCAATATGATCGTACCAGAGTAAACAGGTCGAATCAAAAGTTAATCCCAGCATCTTCGATGTCCTAGAAGAAGTTATAGCACGGTCAGAATCCTCAAACATAGTCGCTCTCTCCGACAAGGCTCTGTTATTGGAGAAATGAAGAAAGTGGGTCTTGGTTATATTGAGATTTAATTGATTCTTATCGGACCACTACAAAATCCTATTATAAACCAATTCGGTTTTTGCAATAGCGCCTTTAGAGCTCGCATCTAAAATAAGGATATTTGTGTCGTCAGCATATGCCGTAACAAAAACATCTGCAGCGACCCCAGTAATAAAACTAAACGTATTGTTTTCTATCTTGGAGGTAAGACTGAATCAAATTGGAGCAGGTACCTCGAAAACCGTATCTATACAATTTGGCAAGCAAAATACTATGATTTACCACATCAAAATCACGAGAAAAATCCACGAAAAGACCAATAGCGGACATCCTGCTGTCCAAGGCGTTATCTAACTTAATTTTTTTTTCCATCTTTACCACATTGATTCTCTATGAATTGGTCTAATCTAACAAAGGCGAGTATTAGATAGATGTTATTAACGCACAAAAGTAACTTTGACTATACTGTCTATGTTGACATTTTTGTAAACTAACTTACCTTATTTTTCCTACTTTCAGCCTTCTCAGTATCATCTTTGGAATCGACCAAGCTGGTGGAGAATTGGGTGCCGGACGTGTCAGGGTCACTGCTCGAATCCAAGCTGAACGACACGCTATTCGTCTTCTTCCTAGCCGGGCTTTCGGTATCGCTACTCAACGAGTGGTATGTAGGAGGCAGCGGTACCGGCGGTACCCATTCCTTTGACAGCACTATATCTGCATCACTGTAGTGCTGCAAAGGCATCAGAATTACTGTGCATGTCAAACAAACTATTTATCTTTTTGTAACAGTTGTATACAGTTACCTACTATTCTAAGATATTGTATAGCGAAGAGCGCATACCTCTTTGACAGGAATCGGTGCCACAGGAACTAGAGGAGTCTCTCTAATATCGATCCCTGAATCGTGACAACTCTCTTTCATATCTGCCTCCTCGCCATTCGTTTCTTCTTCCTCGATATGATCTTCTTGCACCGAACCAGATACTACTGGCAATTCATCTGTATCAATTGACCTAAAAATCGAGCAAAAAGGTTATAATTTGTAATAATTTTTTAATCGGATTAGACCGATGTAATAGAGAAATACTATAAATAAACAAATAAAGGTACTGAATGAATTTTCGTGGATGCCAATAGATCCTTCGAACTTACTGTCTTTCACGTGAAGTCATCGGCCAATGATGATCGAGCAACGACTTTCGCCTCTCCTCCAACGTTCTGTGATCCGGTTCCGGATCGTCCAAGTTGGTGGGCGTGACCAGTTCCCGTTCGAAAGCTTTCGGGAACGCGTCGCCCTCTCGTTCTGTGCATGAACATATAGACTCAGCATCATCAGTACCGGTCACTATAAACGAGACCACTAAGCTAATATACAGTCCATGCCGCTGCCACATTTATAGATATTGTACACATTTTAATGTTACGGAAATCATACACTTTGTACAGGTTAGTTAGTTTACAAGAGATGAGGATAATCACTATTTTATAAAATGTCTGGGGTTTGTTTTCTGTGAAACATACTTGTTTTTTGTGCGAATACTGTTACTGTTAATTGATAACTTTTTTTCATACGTTGTTTAGTTTTAATTATCTTATTATAATATTGTGTAAGTTCTAACAATGATGAGGATAATAAATCCATCAACCCAAACAACCATCATGTGTGTTCAACCGACACATCTTTCATCGATATTTATTATTATTTGTTTGTAGATAACAAACCCCAGTATTAAAAGCGCATGCAATCGACCACATGTTGGTTTATCGTAATTACTTCCATTTCACTCCATGGAGCAGAATAAAATATGGAGGAGAGAATTTGAAAGCTTTGTTTTTTCGATCTAAATCTTCTACCCTTTCAGCAAGCACTACCCTTTCCATTATGCACCATACCATAGTTAAAAATATACAGAGTAGTAAAAGTGCACAACAATTACATCACATACATACCACCCAGTAACATTCAATAGGAAAGTAACTCACCTAATTCTGGAAACGTCTCGTCCTTAACCAAAGATGACTCAGCTTCTTTCTCTCCTTTGGGATAGTAAATTTCCGCTTTTTCGCTAACCGTAGTTTCCATATGGCTCACCCGCATGTGGGCAATGTCGTTGTAAATGGCCACGTTGACCACAAATTCCATTGGGGCTATCACTCCGTACGCCTCTGGTCCCTTCTCAATTACCTATAAAAAAAAGACATTCAATTGGAGTGTAGCAGCAGATATGAGCAGTAACGTAGGTACTTTATTGATTGTTACTTTTTTAGTTTCGGTTTAGCAAAGTAATGCTTTTTCACTAAAAAGTAATGAATTTGATTTTTCATCTTGTGTTAAAACTCCTTTAATGGTCAATTGCATTCAGTTCATCAAGCTAAGTTAGAATTTAAATATGATAGTTTAAGTGTCAAATGTTGGTCAAACACAAACTTAGCTTAAAAATATGTTGGTGCAATCGATCATAACTAACTGATTGTCATTAATTTATTTGACGTCTGGAATGTCAATAAAAATCCTGCATGTTTTATGCTTCCTTAACCTAATTGAAGAGTAAACAAAAATTACCGGACAAATGTAAACTCTTTACCTGATCAGCTGGTATTTGTTTGCACTAACAAAACACACTGATACAGATCATAGATTAAACCAATCAATTATACCTGTTTTTCACTTAAGTATCGAACTTGAGTTGTTCGTTTAATACTACATTGTGTAATGAAAAAAAAACAAGCTTACCAGAGGATCAGACACATTAGGATCGAACATCACAGCATTGGGGGTAACTAACAGCACACCACTGACAACTCCTTCGCCATCGGTGATGTGCCTCACGTTGATTTTAAGGAACCGTTCTCTAAACACCGAGGTGGGTTCCTCTTCTGTTTCGATCGACGAGCTTTGGTTGCACGAGGGCGTTTTGACTCGTTCCACATGGCCGGGTTTCGGGCTGACCGGTCGCAGGTTGTCCAGTAACTCTGGAAAAACCACCAACAATCAGAAAGAAGACCCTATAAGATCACCAAACATACTCGAAACGTTAAATAAATCAAATATGGAGGAAATGCTTATCATTTTTAGGATAACAATGACCGTTTATGCGGTTGAAAACCGACTGTCGATTACCGGTTGCCGGTTCTACCTCGAACCGGAGTAAAACGCAAACTTTGATAAGATTAACTTTTGGTGCAATTGTGATAGGTTCGGCAAATTCTACTTATATTCCTTGATGTGTATTCTGTTCAGTGCATTGTTTTATGGCACAACATAAGATTTTATGTTGTACATTTTTAGTTTTATGCTAATCAATTTGTTTACTTAGAATTACTGGTAACCCTAAAGGGCCTAAATCCAATTAACATTTCTTTTAAAATGAAAATATTCCCCGACGTTTTCAGTAAATTCCTCATACAGGTATGGAAATTTGAAAATTATTCCTACATACATATTAGAAAACCTGTGGTAAGATGAGAGCCATTTGAAATCAATGAGTTTGAGTAGTTAGACAAAGATTGGCAAGCAACCTCGTATGCAACCTGTAACAGTCTGTCAAAACGACGAGGTGACGTTATGCGACAGTTGGTTGCATGACTACTTAATTTTTGGTAATAACTCTAACTGGTGTGTTGTCAACTGTCCAATTACCTCACACCCCTTTTCGACGAAAACATGTCACTTACAAAGTTTGGCGTCATCTTTAACTAGCTCAGTCAATTTTAATGGTTTTTCTTTCCTTATCACCTCGTCTTGAATAGTTTTTAAATTTTCCGCATTTTTCCTGCGTATCACAAACAACGCCACCAACAGATACGATGAGTATGACAGGATCAAGTATTTACCAAAGAGCTGTATTTTAGAAAGTTTTAACCTTATTTTAAGTCAAACCAGTAACTGTACATTAAGTATCAAGAATAGTAAGAATGCGTTATTTTGAAATATTCAGAGATATACATGTCCCATATTCCACCCACCAAACTAATCAGACTTCTGTCATATTATTTATTGGCACGCCACATTACTGTTATTCTTTATGCAACAAGTAGAACAGACCTGACAAAAGTAAATAAATCCATTTTTTACTAACTAAATTTACTTGAATGAAATTAATACTTGTGGATTATTTTGAAAACCTATTAAATCCAAGTCAAGTAAAGCACGCAAAAGTGAATTTGGATTTCTAAAACAATAAATGATAATGGTAATATTGTATGTAATTACCATTAATGGTAAATACATAAACACAAGTAAACGTGAAGAGAACAAAACTGAGACTGGAAGCATCTGATTTGACTTTTCACTATTAGTTTGCTTAAATAATGTTAACATTTATGAAAAGAACTTATTGATTGTATCCTAAATCAACTGCAATTTTTTTTTGATACACTAAAAATGATGGAATTGTTTTTGATTTTTGTCTCTAAGTTAAAATTACTTTAAATTTGATCCACTTTTGTTTGATTGCTTAAATAGTGACTGATAACTTTTGATATTGTCTTGAAAATAAGGATTTCTTTTCAAGAAAATAAAGAAAATTTATTTATTTAATTTATAGAAAAGGTACATTTTTGTAGGGATGTCAAGTGTTTACCATTATAATTAGTTTTAGTAGGATTGTATGTAGTTATTAAGAAAATTAACAGTATTACTTGATGAACTTCAAAGGAGGTGAAAAAGGTGGTACGTAGAGGCAGAAGGTGGGAAAAAAGGTTTTTTTTTTTGTTTTTGGTTGTTGATTGTCAAAAGAGACTTTTAATGAGAGCTGGAAAGTCAGTTTTCTAAAAAATTCGAGCAAAAATCAGACTAATGAAGATCAGGGGATCTTAGAAAGCTGTTTCCTTCCGGAACGGAAGTTACTGAGTGTAATACCGAGTGCTACCAGCAATTGTACCGTCTAGTCCACGTTATGACATGGAGCAGATTGTGATAGAGGACCTATTCCAGAAGTGGTTAAATCGATAACCGAGGAGGCCTCCCGGCTGTTACCGAGATACAGCCTTTGCAGTTAAAAATCCACCTCAACGGAAAAGAAGAAGATTGGTCAACCGACGGTTTATTTTGGACAATTTGGACTCTTTGACGAAGAGTATTAGTTGTAAGTAGTTTGCAATTTTTTGTATTAAAGATATTTGTAGTTTCAATGATATATTTAGAAGCAGGATTTTTAGGTAGAAAGTAAGTTAGATAGGTTTAGTTATTTACCTTAAAAATAACTTGGCATCCCTATATTAGAATTTTTATTCAAGCTTATTTATTTAAATTTTCTTTATTTACTAGAATATTAGAATGAATGGTCAGGGTGAATCTGATGCCAGTTATGACGATATTATCATGGAACTAGGAGGTGAGGGAGATTTGAGTAAATCTCATCTTCAGGATGATAATAATCATGACAATATCTTCAAGAATTAGAGTCAAAAAAAAAAGAGAGAAAAAACACTTTTTTGTAAAAATTGTATCATTAACAAAATAAGTTCAGGAAGAAATATTTCCAAAAGTGTTAAATAAATAAAAAGGTGTTCATAAGGCTTGTTAAACCAGAAAAAAGTCTGAAATAATCAATAATCTTAATATTGGAGTGACGAGTCTCCAAACTATCTAAATTGTGTTCAAAATGTCTTGATTTTGATTGAAAATAATTGACCACTTATTTTTTTCTCCCAGAAATAAGTACTTACGGTAAATTCAGGAGAAATACTCCTTAATAAGTATGCTTTTAATAGAAATATACTAAATAATAGATATCTTGTACTATTATTTAATGTAAATAATTGTTCTAATCTCTATTTGGTACCTCTTCGAACATATTCAAGATATGTTTGATTTGAGACGTCCAGTTTCATTTAAATTGTCTTTTTAGAAATATCATAAACAAGCAATTATGCAACTTACCTTTCTCATCAGGTGGTAAGTCGTCGTGTTGATCCTCGACCGGTGTTGATCCTTCCGAATCGTTTTCGATCGGTTCCCGAAGTGGTACGTACAATTGCTGCCCTGGAAATATGTAAGGGGTGGCCAAACGATTTAGTTTGGTCAATTCCGAAGGGGTGGTATCAAATCGTGCAGCTACCGATGTTAGTGTATCTCTATCAACAACCTAAATCGCAAAAAAAGTATAAAAATCACGTGAATACGTTCACTTGGATACTAAGTAAAAGCACAAATTATGACGGAGCAAGTATAATAAAAAATCGTAAAGATAACTGAAAGTTGTTAGAAGAATTAGCAAAAAAGGTGGAAAATATTTACTTAAATGGCTATTAACAAGCCGCACGTTAGTTATCAATATGAATTAGTGTTAAAATCAAAACTAATCACTTAACAGAACAACCACACCGCAGCGGATGAATGAACAACTACAGCATAAATGTTTTTACAGGCTTTAAAGTGAATACCATAACAATATTATCTTTAGCAAACATTTATCGCAAGTCAAATATTTCAAAAATGTTTGAAACATAGAATGCCACTTACCGTGTAGGTTGTGGTATTCTCTGGGGGCCCGCTCCTCCTACCCGACAAACTATTAGTGGACCCATCGAGATCTGCAAACCCAAATAACCCATGATCAACATAACAATAAACAAGATCACACTATACATTTAGCGCAATAGTTATGATTATCACCTGAAAACTCGAACGCATTATAATAAATGACGACGAATGTGTCAAAATCGCCGCTACGATCTATAAAAGCACATGAACGAGGCTGGCAGGTATCGAAGTAGTTCTCCACAAATTCCATATTCGTGCATGATTCATGCCGTTTCAAATATACACGGTGATTCAAACATTTACGAATTGGTCATGTGCATTTGTAACAACGCATTGTTGTGGCGTAGTCGAGTGTCAACACGAGACTTGAGTGAACGCGGCGCACTAGACTCGACAACGACAATGCGCAATGTTTCTATAATGTTAATTAATAATTCAATCACTCGTCCTCGTCAGAGATAGTGACGTATCTTATCTCTAGGTTAATCCAATTATACGCAGAGATAATGTACCGTTTCGGTTGAGTAATTTTTCAGTGACTGCCTTCGCCTATTTGCCAATATTTTTTCTTTCTGATTGGAGTGCTAACAATTGCACATCCATTCATACACCTAATTGCATTGAAATGGTTTTAGTCTGATAGAACAAATTGGGCAGTTGTTTTATGGTTAAAATCTGGTTTTTCATATATAACTTCGGCCAGAGTCCACTGTGTCTGTTAGTGAGTTCGTTAAACTTACTTTTAGTCACACCAGCAAATTTACATCCCTAAAAAATTGGTAAAATTGATTCACAGCACTAAACATAGCAGTCTAATTTCACTAGTTTGTTTGATTCACACATAGTTATGACTGTATTCAGTTTGTATAATTTACAGGTCAAGGACAAGGTGAACAACATTCTGCTAGTTATCTCACAATACAACTTATTCTTTTATCTATTTTATTATTAAATTTATTCATAGTATTCAATAATAGCTAAAACATATTTCATTGTCGTCCCGAAGCTTTTTCAAGAAACCTCTTTTGATGTTTGTTTATTACTTAAGGACTTAAGTGAATAAAATCTGTGGCAATTGTGACCCAGATTAATAAATCTTCAAACTAACTAAAAATTAGAGTTAAAAAAAGTAATTTTAAGTAAATGGGTCAAAAAATACCTGTATATTCACACAAAGCATCTACACCATTTACACATGTAGTTTAGAAAATATCACTTGGATTTTAAAAATATAAGTTGGATTTCAGAATCTATAACTTGTATTTCATTATCGTAAATTTGGTTTTAGAAAACGTAAGTTGTATTTCAGATTTATCACTTGTATTTCAGAAAAGCTCACTTGTATTTAAGAACGCGTTATTTCAACTTCAGATTTTTTTGTGTTTCTATGTGGTTATTAGTTCATTGTTTTTTTTTAATATCACTTTAAGCAAAAAAACCCGCCCATCGGGAGTATTAATTTATATAAAATATACAGGGTGTCCCATAACTATATGACAATCTCTCGGGGGCATACAGGGGAGGTCAAAATAATACGATTTGTTCATATAATTAATTTTTTTTAAAGTCACTCCTAAGGGAAATATCGAGCCCCAATAAACTGCCTTCCAATTAACGATTTTGGCCGTAACTTTTGAAACACTTTGTATATTGTAATGAATATTGGGTTTAATGTTTTATCGAAAAAGACCTTCTATTTGACATGAAAACCAGGTATCTCGTCTTCGAAAGGCCGGAACTAAGACACAATTTGCTTAAACTTTGACAGCTGTTATTATTTTCAGCTGCAAACGCCATTAATGGATACTCTTATTTTTATCGAAAAATTGTACTCTTCTTTTATTTCGATAAAATAAACGGTTTTCGAGATAAATCGATTTTTCATTGAACTGCTTAAACCACAATATACTTTTTTTACTTATTTACTTTTTTTTTATTAACTTTTTTTGCTCCACTTTAATTTTCCAAATTACAAATGACCATGTCTAAAATCCAACTGCTCTTTTCTATGCTACAAGTGACTAATCTGAAATACAAATTCCAATTTCGAAAATCAAAGTTATTATTCTAAAATTGAAAGTACCTTTTCTGAAATACAAGTGATATTTTTCAAATCCATCTTATGGTTTCTAAAATTCAACTGACGCTTTCTAAACTACATGTGTAAATGGTGTAGAATTAAGAAGTTGGGTAAACTCGGCCTTACTGTTCGATGTTGTCAGAATATCCAGCCTTTGATGAACTATAAGCAATCTGAATGTTTTGTGCAAATCCTTGTAACTGTTTTACTAACAACTATCCTCTTCACACTTGCAATTTTATAATTTCATTTAAATAATCAATCTTACAACAGCCAAATATTCTAAGATAGTAGGTTTCAAAGGCAAAGTTTGTTGTCGGAGATGGTGGATGTAGCACCCATTACACTACGTAACAAAATTTGGTACAATCGACAAAACGTATTTTTTTAGGTTTCTTGTATCCCAAATAGTGGCAAACGGCTATTGAGAGCTCAGGAAAATCGGAAAAACGCACTTTTTGAGTTTTTGCCAAAATTTGCTTTATATTTTAGCAGTGAGCAGACATTTCCGGGTTCTAGGATGGTCAGAGGATCTCAAAAAAAGCTAACCTACGATTTTGGTTGGATTTCCTAACACATAATCTACTTAAATTAGGCCATTATAAGCCAATTTTCACCTATTTCAAGGATTATTTCGATTTTTTTATCGGGACTAGACAAAAGGACGAAAGAAAATATGCTTGGCTAAAATATTAAAAACTATCGTAAATTTAGCTAAAAACATGGAGTTTTACGATTTTAACCAATTTTGGAATTTTTGCTATTACAAAATTCGATGTTGCCTATTTTCAATAACTATTAGTTTTCATCAACAAAAGGAGAAATGAGAAATAAAAAAGAAATTGCCCCACAGAACCACTAATAATATTACATTTACAGGCAGTATATTAAGTAAGTTGATGCAGTGAACTATCAACCGTCCGTTTTTTTACTTAAATCAAAAATTTGCAATTTCCTTGTAGATTTTACGTTTGATGAGTGTTATTCATTAACCTGTATTGTTTTTACTCTTGAAAACTTGGCAACATCGCAATTTGTTATAACAAAAATCGACATAAATCGTATGTGCATGTTTTTAGCTGAATTTACGATAGTTTTTGATATTTTAGACAAGCCCATTGGTGTCAGGAACATTTTTTCTATTTACTATGAACCTTCCTCCTCCCTTTCGTCCAGGCCCGGTCAAAAAATAAAATTATTAAGATCTTAAAAAAATCTCGAAAAAACGCTTACGTTGGGTAAAAATTGGCCTAAAATTAATACTAATTTAAGTAGGTTATGGGTTAGGCAACCCTACTAAAATGTTGGGTTAACTTCTTTTAAAGTCTCCTGACCTCTCTAGAACCTCACATTGACCAGAACACCGAAACTTTCTTCTCCTCGCTAAAATATGGGGCAAAAACTTAAAAGTGCCATTTTCCAATTTTCCGAAAGCTCCCAATGGCCCCTTTCCACTATTCAGGACCCCAGAAACCCAAAAGAACACTTTTAGTCGTTGGAACCAAACATGACCTAAATTTTGTTACACAGTGTTATCATTTATTAGCAGATTTACTGATTATTTGAAAATTATGGAAAAATGTACTTTTTTGGACACAAAAAGAACTTATTGCGGTGTATTGGAACAACTGAAACAGTCGTGTAACTACTACTGGATAAACAGCCACTTTAGAGCAGAAAACATAAAAAATATCTGTTACAAGTGTAAGAGAACCATAAAATGACAACAAAAACTAGTATTTATCATTTGTATCCTTTAACAGCTGACAAATAGCTTAGAAAAAAAAATGTACCCATTAAATTTCAGGAGGAAAACCTCAACAACCACCAGTTGGTGTGATTAATGTCAAACGTCAAGTCCAGCGTTTTCTTCGGTTCGTTGGCGTACATTTAACATTGAAACAATAATTCCAATTTGACTTCAAAGTGCACTTCGAAGTGCGTCAAGCTGCTTGGCAGATGCAAGCAAAATGACCAATTAGTTTACTACAATTTGAAGTTTCCAAGGATTTTTGTCTTTTTAACATAAAATTTGTATTAGATTAACTAGCTATTACGTATACGACGACCATCACACTTAATTAAATGATAATGTATTTACATGTATCTAACCTAAAATTTTACAGATTTACCACGTCATTGTAAATAGTAAATAGAGAACTGTCAAATTTGAAGTGGACTTGGAAGTGATTGTAAATGTAGCTTAAGTGTCTGTTCGCAGAGAGAATCTCCAACTAGTAATCAGAGAAGTAGATACGTCCATTGGCCACAAGTCAGGAAACGTCATAGTCACGTGAGCATTCAACCAATGAAACTTGACATTTTTACGGTTTCTGAGTTGGAAACCAGTCAAGGATTGCCTCTGCGAATAGACCTATGGACGCATTTTTCGACGGAACACCAAAAAGCAGATATGGACTTGTCGACGGGATTGGTCCAAAATCAGATGGTTGACATATTTGACAGTTCCGTTGTTTTTCCGTGAAAAGTTTAGTTATCCCAACTTTTTAACGACACAACAGAAAATGAAAAACAAAATACCAAAATGTTAAAAACGTTGTAGTTACAAGGACAATGTAAAGTTAGTTGTGTTTGGGGTTTTCATTTTCTGTTTTGTAGTGACAATAAAATTTAAAAATGATCAAGAAAAAAAATAAAATGGTGTATTCACACTACATTCACAAATTAACCTCACATCAGAAACTAATAAAATAATGCTGACTCTAGTAAAACGCTTAGGTTTTGTTTCTGATACTAAGCCATTAATGCAATGCCGTAGAGACGTTATTACAGGCTTGAAATTAAGTCATGAATGACGTGTACGCAAATTTGGATGGCGTTAGCTGTAGTTTTAAATTAAAAGTATAAGTGTTTGATTACTTACCCCTGCTCAGTCCCCTATCGACAGCATTTCGCAAAACGGCGAGGTCAAAGGGTGAAGATATGCCGTGGTCGACACTTCTGCTTTTACTCCTAAAAAATACACACAAAAATTAGAATATTTGCAAACTTATTGTTTGAATTTTTAATCAAGAAAAATAACGTTGTGCTCGTTCACCAACTAGTCGAGGCGCAGCATAAATCCGGATTTGATTCGACCCTTTATTAAGATCCTGTTAATTAATTGATACAACAATAACAGGCAAACAAACGGCTTGATTACTTTTCTTATCTGCAAGCAGCTGCAAGGTTGCACGTCACCTACTACTGACTTGATCAGAAAAACAATAATTATTACGTAATGCAGAAAAGTTGCATGGAAACTTCCACCCTATGCGTTAGTAGTAGAATAATCAATCCCTTGTTTGGCAAAATACCAATTTATGATGCAAATGACAACTCACCTGGTGATCGGTAGATCCTTGGGTAGTTTAGTGATATCCTGCGAGGCCCTGCGTGACCTATGAATGAAAGCAAAACAAAAGTGATATGACAAATCATGCAAAGCAAAACTGAAGAAATGGTCAAAAAAATCGTGCATTAAAACATAAAGTCATGTACCGGATGAATATGCAGTCATGCAGTTTACTGTAACGTGTTTATTGTGATTTACGAATGCATGTGAATTTTCATAATCGTATACTTTCATTAAATGAAACACGGTGAAATAAACGCTAAACGCTTTATCGGTATAGTTACGTAAGAAGAACTTTCATGCATTTATCTTGATTATGGTTTCAACAGGTAACAAGTTTTCTAGATTAATTAGATGGAGTTTTGTTAGGCTGCTTCAATTTTCCTACGGTAAATATTTAATGTTGTAATAGTGTAATTCAAGTGTCATTAACCTTGCCCGGGTAATTACTCCACTTTTAAAAAAAGTGAGGCAAGTTATAAAACTGCTTTTTACCTAATTAAGTGCGCAAAGTTGGTTTTGTCTGCACGATGATTAGATCTACTAAAAGTAGAAAAAGACTATTATAGATTACTGATTATTGATGCACACAAATATCGCATTCTACTCTTGTTTAACAATGCAGTTGCACTGTGACATAATATTGCCGTTGTAAAAATCTTATTTCCCTCACGCAACAAACCCAAAATGCTCTCATAACATTTGAAATTTTCACTCACAAAATTCTCGCTTGAAAAGTACGACCTGAATAAGTTTTCTTTTTAAGTTTGTAATCAATTCAAGTTCTCATTGCAGTTTTGGAAAACTTGTTTTGTAAAATTTTTACTGTTTTAGATTTAGACAACAAAAATCCAAGCTGGCAATCCTTCGATTTTTCACTTAAATCACAACTTTTTGAAGTATGTGAAATCAAATAGTCGAAATTCTCACAAAATCCTCACAAGTAAATACCGCTCGGATTCCGCTCTCTTAACGAAATTTTGCTCCTAAAATGGAGCGTTTACGCTCGAATCGGCAGCAAAAGTTTAGTGCAAAACCGATGTATCTGTATCCTGCTCTATCAAATGTTATTAAAACATTATAGTAATACACTGGTTTTGCACTAAACAAACCAACCGAAAAAGTGTGACAACCATTGTATTTAGGCACTTCAAGAAAATAGTTGAGATGATGTTTACGTAGGACAACCCATTTTTTGGTTGTCCTACGTAAACTTGTACGTAACCCCCACCAAAATTTGTCGAAGCATAGGTTTGTCTATAAAGATCTCACTTAAATTGCAAGTAGTAACTATGTTTTAATCAAAAAGCTCTGAAACTGAGCAAAACAATGACGATTCTAACCTACTTTTTGTCTTAGGTCTCCTATTAAGGACTAGCTGATACATAACCGAGGTAGGACAACTTCGGTTCGAATTCGTATGTGTTTGTTCAGGCTTGAAAGTAGTTTGATTTAAAAATTAGTTATTACTACTAAAAATTAGTTGAGTTTAAGTGAGACTTATATTGACAATGCCTTCTTTCTCTGTAGTAATTGATTTTTTTAAATGTGGGATAATGTTAGATTTTTTCAAAATCCAATAGCTCTGAACTTCAAGAACAAGATTTTTCTAAAGAACTTTTCTCCATAAGAAAGAAGTGGTAGATTCTTCCTTTAAAAAGAGAGATTTGACGGAAACTAAATTGAAATTCACTCAAGTATGTTGAAAACATTGCATAACAGGTAATTCAATTTTAATTAGTACCACTTTGTTAAGTTAAACTTTAACTATTGACTATTAATTTTAATAATTTATTAATAATTTATTTTATTAATAATTGTTAATAATTTTAATTCTTTAATTTTTAACTATTGACCAATAAACAATAATAGATTGCTTTATAAGGAAGGATGTAATAGTGTGTCCTGTTGTCACTTTGTGCATTGTTACTTGCCTATAGCATAATAATATCCATATGAAAATATAGAAGGTTTAACACAAAAAAAAACAGCTTAATAAAATAAGCTAATACATTTTAGTTTTAATTAAATCACAGACAATAAGAGGATGTTTGGCTTTAAATTATAGAAGAATAATTGTGATAACTATAGTCAATAATTAATTACCACTAATTCTTTTTGATGCTCTTGGCAACGTTGTATCGTCCCTCCTAAAGCACGCAACCCCCCCACTATTGTGGCGTTTTCCAACTTATGTATGTGTATCTTTCTTTATCAAACGTCAATTAAAACAGTACAGCAATATTCTCGTGTTGAACCTAACCCTACCACCAGGAATGTGAAATTTCCGGAAAATTAAATTTGTGGAAATTTTTCCAGAAAATGTTCGGTAATTTTCCGGAAAAATTGGAAAATATGAAAATTCAAAAATAATTCGTTTTTGTACTATTAACTTGAAGGCATTTAGGCAGTTGAGGTTAATTTTGAAAATAATAAATTTATACTTGAAATTTCTTGTACCAAAAAAGTGTATAGAAGGTTAAAGTTGTATCCCATCGAGGTGCATCTGTGGTAAAAAATTAGACCTCTAACCTGAAACGTTCCTGAGATATTGAGCAAAAACTGCAAAAAACAAGAGTCAACTTTGACGCGCTCTAGCGGCTAAACGGGACAACGTAGTGGTGCCCGCTCAACGTCACGTGATAGCCCCGTTCATTAGCATTCTTTTGTTATACGGTGTGTTTATACAGGGTGTGGCAAATAAGCGAGTTATGGACGATTTTCTGGAAAAGTACACAAAAATTTCGCTCAAATTGGGAATTTCTGTTTTCGACGAGGGTGGTCAAAGTAAGGCTGCTAGAGCAAAAACAATTGAATATCGATACAAACATTTTACATCAAGTAGGCCTAGAATTTGACGTAGATTCCAAAAATCAAATAAAAAATTATAAGTTTGGTTTTTTGGTAAAGTTTGGGACACCCTGTATACTGATGGATTATCTAGGAATAAAGTATATGCAAATATCTACAAGAATCATATTTGGTATTTTTTTTTATAAAATGAAAATTAAACAAGTTACAAGGATGTTAAAAGTTCATTGAATCACCCTGTAAACTACTCCATTATATTGTCAATAACTCGGTTATTCTGACAATTATAGGGTGGTTCAATATACCAATTTGTAGCCCATGAAATTCTCTTTTGGCCACCCTGTATAGCGTTTATTTATTTATATACATTTTTTTATTAACCTAACCTTGTCTTAAAAATATCCATTCTTTTTAAGATTTGTTTTTTCTTTTTTTCTGTGTGCCTAAATTAAAAATTATAAGGGATGCTAGGGTGATTCAGGTAAAAAAAAAGGTAGAGAATTGTCAATTGTAGACTTGAGATTGATGTCATTACTTTAGAATACGATTTAGTCGCGAATTTTGAGCTGAAAACCGAAGAAAAACGCGGAAACGATAATACGGTTGACGAGTTATCGCGTGGTGAATTTGGTTTTTCTTCCCTGCTTGCTTTTTTTGGACAATACTTTGGCTGTGCCCTAATCCTAAACCAGTGCTGGCGTCAAATGAGAAGTTTTGGACGATCGGTTTGAGGTGAACAGGATAGGCCGAGATCTGAAGTACTACACACTGGTACACGACGATACCGACAGTGGGGCCAAAGAAAGCAGATGAGGAGAGGTCCGTCATTGTGACTGACACATAGGAGGGACTCTTTCAATTTAAACAGTGAACCTGAGCCTAAATTAACAATTTCAGAGACTGTAAGTAGTAGATAAGTTGTTTAATCTATTTAGGGATTGTTGGACAGGATGTAAATTTAATTACAGTAGTGATTATTGATTTCCAAACAGTCGCCTGTGTTAGAAATCAGATAGTAAATTAAGTTAGATTCGCGGTAGGAAATTATAGTTAGGTTTAGTTATTTCCCCTTGGAAAAATAACTTGGCATCCCTTTGGGTTATAAAGATCAGTTTTTTGTAAATTCTTTTTGATTTTCATTTTTCTTCAATTTAACTTAAATCAAAGAATGGATAAAAATCAAGAAAATCACTCTCGAGAAAGTTTAGATGATATAATTATGCGAATAGATAAAAGTCCAACGGTTCAGGAACGGAGACCTTCGGAACGACCTAGTCCCGAGAGTGATTTTCTTAACAACCTAACCTAAAACGTCGAATAAGTGAGTTATTTACTGTTAAAACTGAGTTGTTTGATTTTGACAGTTTTTACTGTGACAGCCCATAACTCTGTTATTTTGACAGTTACAGGGTGGTTCAATATACCAATTTGTAGCCCTTGCAATTATCTTTTGATCACTCTGTATACCATATATAGTAGAAATGTCACGCTACCGAAAGATTAAAGCCTGGATTAAAGCTTTTATATCAGGAATGTTTTGTCCAGGGATACTTTTATAAAAAAATTATTTTTTTTCAAAATTCATATTATTTTGAAAAGTGTTGAGGTTAGGTAAACAACATTTTTCAGAAAGTTTTCGGTAATTTTCCGGAAAAAATTGGAAAATCTGAAAATTCAAAAATAATTCGTTTTTTAATTACAATAATTGTACAACAATTCAATATCAATTCAAATAAAGTTGAATGTACTTTTAATCATTTAAGCCGAGCATAATTTAAGTGTGGGTCAGACTGTGACAATACAGGTGAAAAAAGTCACAATCTAAACCACACTTAATTTAAGCCATGCTTAAAGTACGAAAGTGCAACTGGCGGTTAAATGTCTTAAATTATCTTATTAGAATGCATAATAAGTTTAATAATAACAATGACAAGTTTGACAGTTGCTTTCCCTATCAAGGAATCTCTGCCTACCAACTACAAATACAAAAAAGTCAAAATAAAAGTCGGGGATTGGTTTGATTATTACATCCAATAGCAACGCTCATAGTTAACTGTGTCACACCTACCCGCCATATAATTAATTTAAAATCAGGAAATGTAAAGTTTCGTAAAAAGTTTTATTTTTGGTTGAAATTTGAAAAGTATTATAGTTTTGCTCTTATACCAAATGATAAACATTTTTTTTTATTTGTGGAAGTTTTATTTTTATTATTGCCGTTAAATGTTAATTTACTTGAATTAACTTCTAAGTACTATCAGTCTTATCAATTTACACAACAAAAATGACTGTGCAAGAAGCCTATTTGGATCAATGTCACATCATTAAAAAAGGCTAAACCCATAAAACAATCGCAAAATGCTACACCCTGTACAAAACTAATTAGCCAAGTAATAATTATAATTAAATTCCATTATCGAATCAAAATGTAAACAAGTTAATTATTTAACAATAATAAATTCCACATGGGCTGGTCAATACCCCAGCCACTCTTTAACTGATAATCCCACATAATTATTCCGAAACTGAATGAGTTTTAAGCTGATTTGCATTTCGCTTAAGTAATTAATTAAAAACGGACGAATTAACTTAGTTAAATGACTTTTTCTGTAGAAAAAGTGCGTAATAACAGGAAATCAATAATAATTTACACCGTACGTCGCAGACTTGTCGAATTTATGTCAAAGAGAAAGTGTTCTTGCACTTCCTGATATCACTATCCGGTATGTAAAGGTTAAGACTAAAGCGATTTCACACTGTAAATAAAACAAAAAAATTGTTACTAAACCAGTGCGAATTTCAAATTGGACCACTTGACAAATAATGTCCCTGAAGCTAATTGACACTAATCTGCAAAAGTATTTAACACAACCACTCGAACAAATTGTATCAATAAATCTCGAGCATTTTGCGCCAACGACACTGCCTGTAGGTAAGTTGTCAGTGAACATTAATTAATACTCACACAATTTCACATTGATAATGATGAATTGAGTTAATTTTTGTCGTTTCGATAATTATTTGTCCCTGACAACCGAGCGCAATCAGCTAAAAAAAAAAAGGGAGAGGAAAACCTTTAAAAGGTTGCAAACTCGAAATGAGTACCTCCTTAACGACCAAGTATCTATATTATTGACATATCCTGTTATTAATATTTCATTATTATTATTATTAGGCTGTAAAAGGCCTTCAATGCGACCTTCTTTACTTTATTATTACGCCGACTGAAAATAACTTTATCGACGATGTTTTTGTACATACAGAAGCGACTGATGTGGGCTTTCTCTTGTATACGTGACCGGAAGACGTTGTATGCTTTGTATACCATATTGTGGATAGTGATTCGAAAAGCCGACGGAATGTCTATTGTTGATGATGATACTGGAATAGTGCAAAACAGTTCGATTTTGTGAACAAATAATGACAAAGATAACAATAATGTTCACTTTTATACTTCACTTGGTAGAGAAAATCAAAAGTTTTTATAATCCAGGAACATGGGTCTCAAACCTTTGAAAATACAGGGTGTCGAAAGTTTTATTAGTGTGTCATTGACAGCTCAGTCACCAGTTTGCATAAATTACCACTTTTAGTTTCTGAAGAAAACTCACTGGATAAGTGACAGAATATAGTCCGTTTTCTGTAGCAGAACTTCCAAAAATAAGCCTAATTTTATAATATACAGGTGTGGTAAAAGAAACATTGATAATTACATGCGCCAAACAAAGACAGAAAACCTAAAAAAAGTTCAAGTAAACAAACAATTTGCTGCGATGTTGTCAAACGTCTTTCTGAATTCGTCGACTAAATTACTTGCTAAATTAATTTTGTGACTAGAAATCATTCCTATTTATTTTGATAATCTATTTGCGATAAGTTCTTTGTATTTAGTTTAGGTTTCTGTGTACAGGGAGGGAACTTTTCGTTGGTTTTTCGGTGTACAGAGCAAACGGTAATAGATAGAAAAAAGTAAGAAAGGTGTTGCCAGTTTGATGTTTGAATTAAGTTTGCAGGACCAATCAGAATTGGCCTATTGTCATTTGTTTTGGATAAACAGAGAATTTTTGGAAATTGGCCATACTCGAATCTTTGCAATATCTCAGCTGTCATTTAAGTTAACAAAAAACTCAAAACGGTCACTACTTATCTCTACTATTTTTTAAATTATTAATAAAAAACTGTTTTTTCCATTAAGAAACAATCTTCTATTTCTTCAGACAATTTATTTGACCAACAAAGATGAAAATAACAGATTTCTTAGATATAGGAAATGCGGTCTCTTCGCACATTCGTTTTTATGGAGCAGTTTTTTATTAATATTTTAGTAAATAGTAGAGATAAGTATATAAAACTGTATACCATTGGAATCAGCTTAAAAAGCTATCCAATGAACCAATAATATACGTATAGGGTGTTCTATAAGAAAAAACTTACTTACGGTCAGTAAGTGGCCGTTTTCAGCATTTTGTTAACTTAAATGACAGCTGAGATATCGCAAAAAAATCGAATATGACCAATTTTCAAAAATCCTCTGTATATCCGAAACAAATGAGCCCAAATCTGATTCTCCCTGCAAACTTTGTACCCCGAAAACCCAACGAAAAGTGTCAACCCTGATTTACAGAGAGACCAAACTAAAAACAAGAAACTTATCGCAAATAGATTATAAAAATAAATGGAAATTATTTAGGACATCGACATTGACAACATCGCAGCAAACTTTTTGCCTACTTGGACTTTTTTTTTAGGTTTTCTGTCGCACATTTTTCCTCCAGGTTTCCCAGATTCTACATGGAGCACGTCAATGTTTCGAAAAATATCTAAACAATTTACGTTCTCAGATCTCTCTCTTACGATCAGTTTCTTTCTAAATGTTGTCATTTTCGAGATATTGGAACAACGTTGGAAGATAGAGCAAAACGGTTGGCACGTTTATATCTATTTATCTACTTTTTCGAGATCTATGTTACGACGATACTTGTTTTTAAAATTTCCAAAAAACCAACAATACTCAAAATTTAGAGTGTTTCAAAAAAAATATATACAAATTTAAAAAAATGAGATAGCAACATGCAATTTTGTCCTATCTTCAAACGTTTAGTCTTAGTAGCATAATCAAACAGTAGGATCAGTTACTACAGGGTTGTCCAACACAAATTCTTTCTTGCCACTGATTTTTTGTAGATGTAGTAGTATCTAGGCAACATTTTTTTATTTCAAATGTCAAATTCGATTAAAAATTCAATCTAACCTAACCTAATGCAGCAGGAGTCCTATCTTAGTTAATCACCCGGTGTACAAGTTAAAAATTTAAGCCTCAAAGATGTGAGTAAATGTTGAATAAAATATTTTCTGAGAATGTGAAATCAATATAAAATCGTTTGAGAAATCAGAAACTTGAACAATTCTGAAACAAACTTTGAAAACAAGAATGTCTGCAATCGTGTTTTTAAATTCAGTATTTAGTGTAAATTCTTTACTATTTGATTTAGCTGACTGCTCACAAAAATGCTTATTATGTTGGAATTTCTCATCATAATCCACAAAAATGTTACAAAAATCTAGTGTTTGTCATATTTTATCCCAGTAACCAGCAACTAGTTAAAAAGCGGAAATAGATACATTTCTTAATTGGCTCTGACTTTGTATGTGGTATGACATAGTTTACTTAAAACTTTGGTATTGGATGAGAGAATGTAATTTTTTGTATTTTATTTTGAGTTTTGACATGAGTAAGGTTATCGACGTATAACTGCTAATAATGATCTTTTTTAATATGCTCGATACAATCGTATCTTCATTAGTAATAGCTATCATTACATACTCGTTGAATAATATACTATTTTGTGCGTTAAACTTTAGTGAATTCACTATCATCCATTGTTGAGTGTATAATCAAAAAACCAGTTTGGGTGATTTATTTTTATAATAGTACGCCCACTGCATAGTTTTAAAGGTTACCCAAAGTGATATTCATATTTTTGTGTAACGGAAACGGTTTTCCAGTCATACCGTACGCACAAACTATAATTTAATTCAGTCCACGCCCATTTAAAGCACGATTTACGTACCCGGCGATTTTTTCCCGTGTTGGTCAGTGCGAAATATGTTTGGTACAGTTGTTGTAGTGATTGTTTTTATTACTGTGTGCCGATAGTAATAATAATTGCCGACTACGCCCAGCTTCAGTTACAAACCACTATCTCGCTGCATTATTCTTTTCCGAGAAATAATAAATTATTGTTATTGAACATTTTTTTTTTCATAAATCGGACCGAACACGGATTATTGATAGATCGTAAATAACAATGCTTAGGAAAAAATGTTGGGACTAATAGGCGAGTCGAAGAAATAGAAATAAACCATATACGGTTTAGCCAGTTAGTATAGGCTTTAGTGTGGTTTACTAAACACTCAATAATTACAGATTACAGGTTGTCTAATTTAAGTGGAAATATGTAAAAAATAGTGGATCATTTAAACCAAGAAAAAATTACAGAAAAATAATAAATCAATAAAATAAAATCGAACTAATGAACTAATCAAACCCAAACGAACAATGCAACAAGACAGATAAAAGTTTGAATATGAAGTTTGGTTCATTATTTGTCATATCGATAATTTCTTATCTATTAAATTATTACGTCATCTTATTTTTGTTTGATTTTCTCATACAAATTTTAAAAACATTTTTGTATTAGTGCTTGGCATAATTAGTAATTCAAAGTACCTACGAGGGTGTTTTTTTAACTCAAACTTGTCAAACTTTTACTGCCTAATCAGAGAATTGTGAGTGGTTTATGTTAATCAATTAAATTAATAATATTAATAACCACACCACCAATAATTTTCTAAAATCAATAGGTACAATACAAGCAGAACAAATTCTAGACAAACCCTAGACGATTTTAACCAGAAATTTTTTATTTATTGCCTTTGTATCAACCTATATTCTTTTCTAATGTGGTTTTAGTCATTTTGACCCATAACGATTATAAAATTATTAAAATTTGAGTTGTCAGCAACGTTCTTGAAAAACAACGGAATGTTATTATATTTTGAATATAAATAAAAAAGCTAAAGGCAACTGCTGAAAAATTGCTAAATAATACTGAGAAATGATTATAATAAGACAAGTAAATAGTTATAAATGCAGCCCTTCACTTGATCTCTCTGTTACTTGTCAGCGATGACATGTTTTGTATGAATGATGTCCAGTGTTTCTCTGTGCAGTTATATAAATGAATTTGAAAAAAAAATTGTTCAAAATATCTATATATTTGAAAAAACCTGATAATTTACGAAAATCGAAACGTCAGACTTTGACAGCACACGAGATGATGGAAAAATGGTGTCAAAAAGGGTTTTTGGTTTTCAATAATTATCTCGTCAAGTAAACTAAAAAAAAAATTATTATTCTCCGGATATCTCCAGGGGGCCTATTCTTGAAAGCAGGGAACGGAATTCTCAAGAGAAGTGTTGATAGAGAGTGACAGAAAAAGCTGACAATGGCGGGTTCCTGTCACATTCTATAGGTCCTTCTTTTGATAATTCCCTTCCTTCGTTTCAAGAATCCGCACTCAGGAGTCTAATTCTTGAAAGCAGGGAACGGAAATCTTAGGAGTAGTGTTGATAGAATGTGACAGAAGAAGTTGACAATAACGGGTTCCTGTCACATTCTACAGGTCTTTCTCTTGATAACTCCCTTCCCTCGTTTCAAGAATAAGCACCCAGTACGATATGGCATTTTAAATTATTGTTACAAAAATGAGTAGCTTTAGTTCTATTTAACCTACTCATTTATCTTAGAGATTTATTACTTACTTATACAGGGTGGTTAAGTAAAATAAGATGACGAAATGTAGTAGTTAGAAAAATGTTTAGTTTGTTTGCTTCTTAATTTGTTACTTCATCCCATTTCGCGATAAAACAGGTCTAAACCAAAAAAGTAATCTGAAAAATGCGACCTGAAAACTTTTCTCAGATTTTCTGCAAATAAATTGCTCAAATCAAATGGGGCATTAGTTTTCAATATCTCGGAATGTTTTGGGCGTTTTTAGAAGAAATAAAGATTTATGAGAAGAAGAAAATCGTAATTGTTCGTTTACACTTTGTATTATTAATCAATAAAATAGAGAATAATATGAAGCACCTTGCAGTTGCTATTGTTCAAGTAGTTTTTGGTTTTGACTGGCAAAGTATGTATAAAAAACAATAATTTAAGCCATATAGAGGTTTTATGGTAATTTTTATAAATTATAGTTAAACGATAATCTAAAGTTTAAGTTTCATTTATGTGTGTGTCTTACAAACTTGTTTTTTTTTTTGCATACCCTTTATTTTACTCTAAAATTTGTAGTATTGTATAAAAAACTATCAAATTCAATTTTGGACAGTCTGTAACAAAATCATCCACTTTTTCGTATTTATTATATTTAAGTCTTACTTTTACTTGTTTTGTGATTTTTTGGCACCATTTTTTTAACCGGTTAGTAAACTTGTTTCAAAACATTTTTAATCAAACTGCATTCAAAAAGTACCTAGGCGCTCCGGTAAAAATATTCCACCATGATCCTCTTTTCTCCCTGCGCGCTTGCGGTGGCGAACCAAACTGATCTTCCAGCTCGCTCTTCCTGCGCTTCTGCTTCTCAAACTTGATGGCGTGCCAAGACTTGCGCCGGCTCTTCTTAACCGGCAGAACGACCTCATCATCGTCGATATCTTTGATGTTCGGCCAGGACCCGTCCGGGTGTTTCAGGATTATTTTTTCGGGCACCGCCTGACGACAACCAATTAAACCGTACAGTTTCACTTAATTTATTTAATAAAGAAAAAAGCGTTTCAGGAAGTTATGCGACGTGTGAGCAGCTGTTTTTGCTCATCAAATTCAATGAAATGTTGTACTCATACTAAAACATTGAAACAACGACGGTAATTAGGTGTTTAAATGAGATTGTAAGGCAATTACAGTCCAAGTTGGACCGCATAAACGCCAATAAAATAATGGCCTTCATTAAATTAACTCATGTTATGTAAGTAATTTATGGGTTATTAACCGATATCTTAGGTTGTAGAAAATTGTTTAGAAACCTTGATTGTGATATATCTGTGTAACAATCAGACACACAAAGTGAGTACGGAAAGAAGACAAAGCATTGACAAGCATTGGATGAAACAAGAAAATGAACAAAAATAATAAATGAAGAAAAGGACAAAATAATACAAGAATCAGAGTTATAAACTTTGTCCATGATCACTACTTAATGATGCACTCACTAATATCTAGCTTATGGAGAAAAAGATAAATGTGATAAATATGTCTTCAACATCAGTAATCATGCTTCTTGAGAAGATTTCTCCATATCTTTGATATTTTTCGTTTATTTTATTTCACAGCATCCTAAAAAAATTACTTCTCTTATTTTTAGTAAGTTAGATATCTTCGACAGCTTAATCAGACTTCATCCCAGCTAAGATATTAGACATTCTCAGATCGCTTTCGTCCAGGTAAAAGAAAACTTTTTTGCCACATCTTCATCTTTAAAGTCTTCAACATCAATCAATATTCTCTTCTCATTTGCCTCGTAGTTTGCTTCAAAATATTACAGTTTCCCTATCTTAATCACTTTCAGCAGCTTTCTTAAGCTTCTACTATTTTTTAGTAAAATCTTCAAGTAATTTGGACTCCTCATGTTTATGAAAATGTTTAGTGCACAGTTCTCATTGGAAATAGAATATTAGAAGGGTTTTGTTACTAAATACCATCAACCTCTAGGTTAACCATCTCCAAGTAACTTTTTAAGCTTTCAAGTTAGAGTTAGTAAAGTAAACTAGTTTAGGTTTTTCAAATATTTCAAATGTAGCTTTAAAGGTTACAGTTAACAATAAAGTTACACTAATTTACAACTGTTCCAGATTTTCCTAGTATTTAACAACAATACGTCCAGAAAGCTGAAAAAATTTCTGAGTTTTTGTACGTCTGTTCTCCATGTTACAAGGCATTTTAGTAAAGTCTAGAGGTGATTTAGAGTTCTCATTTTCCAGAAAAATTATTTCTAACCATTTGTCCTGCTAGTATAGATCAGTGAGGTATTATGAGGCACTTTCCCATTATTACAATGCATTTTGAGGTATTTTTTATAATGTATTTGATAGTATTATCATTTGGTAGTATTTTCATTGTAGTTTTGAGCGAAATAAAGCCTCTTTCAACGAAATTTTGCGATATTTTAAGGAATACATTGCAGTAGACAATATAGTGTGTCAATATAACAAAATTGACTAAAAATTTAACAGAACAGCATTATTATGGTAAAATCTTCGTTACACGATATTGAGTTGAAACAATATTCATTACAAATTATTCTAATAATTTACCAATTTTTTAACATTTTTATGGTCACGTGACTGTTTTTTGATAGGTGTCAACTGGCTTTTACAGTGTTGCAAGCTCAAAATTGTATTATTAACGTCACGTAACGTGTATTTTACATTTTCAGCTTTTACAACTGTCTAAATTTAATTCACTAAATTCTCGAGGAAACTACATTTTAAAAGCCACGTGACGGTTTTTGACAGGTGTCAACTGGCTTTTACAGTGTTGCAAGCTCAAAATTGCATTATTAACGTCACGTAACGTGTATTTTACAATTTCAGCTTTTACAACTGTCTAAATTTAATTCACTAAATTCTCGAGGTTTAAACTACATTTTGAAAGCCACGTGACTAATTTTGACAGATGTCAACTGGCCTTTACAGTGTTGCAAGAACATGCAGAATTGCATTTTCAACGTCAAGAAACGTGTATTTTACAATTTCAGCTTTTACAACTGTCTAAATTTAATTCACTAAATTCTCGAGGTTTAAACTACATTTTAAAGGTCACGTGACTAATTTTGACAGATGTCAACTGGCCTTTACAGTGTTGCAAGAACATGCAGAATTGCATTTTCAACGTCAAGAAACGTGTATTTTGCAATTTGAATTCTTACAACTGTCTACATTTAGGTTTACTCAAAAAATAGCAAAAAATTAATTTCTAGGGTGTATTTTATCAAGGTTTATCATTATCTCAATACCAAGGGATTTAGAACGAAATTTAAGAATGCCAAAAAATGTGTAAACATTTGAAGGTATCCTGAGGCAGTTTAAATAATTTAAAGGCATTTTGATCTATTTCAAGGCAGTTTTAAGGCATTATCACTATGAGACATTTTAAGCAATAATAGAAGCATTGTGAGGTATTTTAAAGGCATTTCAAGGTATTTTGTATGCAAAAAGGCATTTTGGTGTACAAAAAATTACCAGCGGTTTCAAATCTTTGAAAGCATTCTTTTCAATGTCCTTCAATTTAAACTTCTTCAGAGAAACAATAGCATATTCAGCATCAGACTGAATTTCCCATATTTCGACAAAGCTATTTTCAGAGAAATATTTTCAATTCGTCAAGTCTGTCTTCAGGACAAGGATCGAAAGAATCTATGAAGTCTTTTAGTTTAAACGGGTTTTCTTATTGTAATCTTCGTCTTGTTTTGTTGATTTTTGCTTGGTTGTTCCCATTATTTTTGGACTTATTTTTCACTGACATATTTCGTCTAGTGCTACATTATCTGATTGACACTAAAACAACAAATTTCAGTAATAAATACATTTATTCTAATTTTTGAAAAAGGAAATCACCATCATCATTGTAACTAATGAATGATAAAACTATAAAAGAGCCGCATCATTGGTCATGCACAATTTCCTAACAGACCAGAGGAAATCGTTAATGTAAACGAAGGTTACGTGATTATGGTGGTTCGATTGATTATAATGTAGATGGGTGTTGAAACGTCACAGTTTTTCGTAGTTCAAATAAGGGAACACATAAATTAAATATACTGCCATGTCTGGACACTCAAGGGCCGTATCGGCAATCAAAATTCCAATTCGTGTAACCATTACACAATCGTAAATCCTACTGAAATGGTAATGCGTTCAGCGGGTCAGAAAACGCCAATAAATTGATTGATTTATTCGTTCGAACGCATTTCGCTCGCTTAATTAATCAAGGAAAATGTCTAAACCGGTGAAATGTTGCCTCTAAAAAAAATCTCCAAAAAGGTATTACCAAAAAAAAAAATGATGGGTGAAGAAGGAAGTTACTAAACCTAACAAAGTTCAATTTAGTATTTAGCCTTCAAAACTCCTTATCTCAGACCTTATTTTGCTGCTATCCAATTACTCCTGGTCTAATCCAAGAATTAGACAAAAACAGAAGATTACGAAATCATCAGTCAATATTTCTAATTTGTCTGTTTATCTCGATCAAAGATCGATAGGCGCCTTAGCACGCTAATCCATTTCGCGTGTCTTAATCGCCTACTTCAGAAATGGCGCACCAAAAGTTCCAAGTTTGGATTTTCCTCGACCCAATTAAACTGCGGAGAAAAAACATTCTGATTTTTTTTTTGCCCGATTATCACGTACACATTGCACAACTCTCTGACGAAAAGTCAACGGACAGTAATAAATTGTGTCACCTCATGATTTTTGAGATACTGTCGACCTCAACTTTTTTGTTCTTAATAAAACAGTTTCAGTAGATTGTATTTTTGGTATAGCCGGAATGGCCTGTCAAGCCCTGGCTTAGGACAGTCAGCTGATTACAACAAAAATAATTATAATAAACACATAACTTCCTGAACAGCTTTGTTGTTGACATTATTAACATCATAAAGTGTTGAGTGAACATTCCAATAATTTTAGTCTAAAAATACATTATCCAAAATTCGGGTACATCATCTCCTATAAAATACAACCTCAAAGCGACATTGTTTGGCAACCATAAAAACAATGACAGTTACGATCGGCTCGTTACAACGTTTGTCCGATTTTTATGACTACGTCATTTCCAAGACAAATAAAATACATCTGTTAGCTCTTGCTAAGAAGATAAAAATAAGCAAACACGTATAACACACAAATTTTAATATGGCAATTTAACGGGAGAAGCACGTTTTACTCGCGGTTCGCACAAACTTGAAAATAACCCCAACAATGATTTGAACATTATACAATGTTTGTTTCTAAAAACTCGTTTCAGTGAGAACAATAATAGACATAGTAGACATTTAGTAAGGTAAAATTCTATGCAGTTCTACTGCTTGAAGTTAAATTTGGTAGTTTTCAAATTGAGATTAAATTAGTAGACATTTGGCTCTAAAATGCAGAGATATGGTAGGTTTATGCTCACTTAACATTTAACGTTTTTCAGTATCCAGCAGCTAATGAAAATTTACCTGAATATCACATGATTTTTACAAATGGTAAAGTACATTATATCGGTGCACTTGGATTACTTGCAATTATATTGGGAATAACCAAACAGAAAATGCTGTTAAAAATTTGTTACTGCTATCAACTATATGGATTTCTAAATGAAAAACATCAAATATCTAACTAGAACAAACGTCCCCAAAGCATTTTGGCAGCTCCGAACATGGGCAGTACTGTTTTCATTTAAGAATGTGATAAATCTTAATTATCTTAAGTTAATAGTTAGTTAACTTCAGTTTTAACTGCATAAATTTTAAATTTTAAATGAGCATAAAGCGAGGGGTAAACCGCTGAGTAAAATTTTGTACACGTCAAATTCTAGACATATTTCGTCTATTAATGTCATATAGGAAAGGTTTTTTCTTGGTTTTTGTGTTTTGTCATATTAGACAAGGTTTGTTCTAATAATGGGTGCAGAAACACGTCAAAATATATAATACAGTGTGGTCAAAAAATCAGTTCTAAAAAAGGACAGAAAGTCTAGTTTTTCAAACGGAACACATTCTTATAATTCTGTCTGATTCTCTGTTGGAAATTAAAGAAATTTGTATTAGGCCACTTATTTAAAAAAATCATTTTTTAAATTGATACATTGAACTACCCTGTAACTGTCAAAATAACCGAATTAATAAAGGTTAAAGTAGTAGTTGTCAAATTTAGTCAAAACTGTCTTTATTGTTACACATAACACTTTGTATAGACTTTTATATGTCAATGGATAGAAAATTAAATGGGCTTTCAAAAAAATATGGCCGCCTGTGTTGATAGGTTGCTTCGTTTAGCCGCCAGAGGGCTCCAAAGCTAACTAAATGTTTTCCTCGACTGTTACCGCTCTAATATCTTTAAACGATTTTTTTTAAATCGAGCAGATTCGGCCCTGATATTTGGCACAAACCTAGCACAATGATTGCCAAATCTAGAGTAGTAGCAAAACTGTAGAAATACAATCATTAAGGTCGATTACCCATTAGGATAGTGGCGGTGTTTCAAGCAAATTTGACCCTTACGAAAATTGCCATTATTTGCAAAAACAGTTTTTCAAAAAATGTCCAAGCATTACGTCGTGGTAGATCTAGTAAGTCACGTGACCGTGTTTTCCTAATTTTCTATAGTCAAATTAGCCTTTGACCAGTCAAAAAAAGTTTGTGGTGCATCCTGTCACTAAACCGTAAATAACACACGTGTATTTGTAGCACTTTGTATACAGGGTAATTCAAATTCGACCCTCACCATTGGGATCTCGGAAACTATAGGAGATACGAGAAAGTTTAAATTGGGGCAAAGTTGCGCAATGTAAAGCTCAACCAAATGCAGTTTTAAAAATTTCGATTTTCCGAGTACTTCCGAAGATATCCGAAAAAAACTGAAAATTTGATTTTTTGTTTTTATTTATTTCTAATCTTATTTGAAGAGATATTCCAAAACTAAAAGCACCTTTTCATTGCCACTTTTTCTCAGCTATTCGATGATGGATTCAAATTTGCCACACGACGTTTCGTTTTTTGGCAGCCATCATCAACTTTCTTTTTTCTTATGGGCGCCATATTGGATTTTTAGCCCACCAAATAGTACGTTTTATTCTGATTTTAGTGATGTATAATAACTTATGATTTGCTTCATAAATAACAAAATAATTCAATAAAAACTATTTTTACTTTAGTTATTGGCTTTGAGTTAATGGGCCGTTTCATAAAATGTCATTATTTGACAGTACTTGTCAAACACGATAATTCGGACGATCATTAGAGCTTTTAGAGATTTTACCTTAGTTAGCTTTGAGTTAATGAAACGTTTTATGAAGATTACTTGGTAGTAGTACTTGTCACACGCAATTGGCCTGAACATACTTAGTCACAAAGGTATACACGTGACTTAAACCGGTTTATTCACTCGAAGAGCTTAGGCCACTCGCTACGCTTGTGGACCTAGTTGTTCTTTTCGTGAATAAAAAATGGTTTAAGTCACTTGCTGCAAAGTAACTATTAAATCACTCTGAATGACATTCGCCTATTTACAGATGTAAACAAACAAACATCAATGTTACATCTACGGGGCGCGGTGCAAATTTAATAGAACTGTAATTTTAGTTTTTTTTTTTAATATAAGAAGTCGAAATTTAATAAAATACTGTATAAGACACGTGACTTAAACCGGTTTATTCACTCGAATAAATATGAATGAATAAAAAATGGTTTGTCACTTCCAAAATAAATAACTATAAACTTGCACTTAACATTATAAAAAATTGAAATTTGGCAAAAAATTAAGTTCCTAAAATGATGATCTTTCTCTTGGAAACATAAATAAGCCTTTTAAGTTAGAGATAATGCTAACAAATCTCTTTTTCTGATTAACCTAAATAGTTCAGCGATGCTTGTATAATAATAACATTTTCTGGGGGGGTTTCTTTTCTAGATACATTTTTAACTATGATTGACGCTCTAATGATAGTCCGAATTATCGTGTTTGACAAGTACTGTCAAACAATGACATTTTTTAAAATGGCCCATTAACTCAAAGCCAATAACTAAAGTAAAAATAGTTTTTATTGAATTATTTTGTTATTTATGAAGCAAATCATAAGTTATTATACATCACTAAAATCAGAATAAAACGTACTATTTGGTGGGCTAAAAATCCAATATGGCGCCCATAAGAAAAAAGAAAGTTGATGATGACTGACAGAAAACGAAACGTCGTGTGGCAAATTTGAATCCATCATCGAATAGCTAAGAAAAAGTGGCAATGAAAAGATGCTTTTAGTTTTGGGATATCTCTTCAAATAAGGTTAGAAATAAATAAAAACAAAAAATCAAATTTTCAGTTTTTTTCGGATATCTTCGGAAGTACTCGGAAAATCAAAATTTTTAAAACAGCATTTGGTTGGGCTTTATATTGCGCAACTTTGCCCCAATTTAAACTTTCTCGTATCTCTTATGGTTTCTGAGATCCCAATGGTGAGGGTCGAATTTGAATTACCCTGTATACTGTTATATGTCGATTGACGACAGCCAATGAAATGAGCTTTCCATTGACGTATAAAATCGGTTAGCCATTTGCCGCTAGAAGGCGTCAACGTTGACCAATTTTTTTGGGGTATCTTTTTGTTTAATCTTTCAAAACTCGCTTAATTGCACTACTTTAAGTAGAATTTTATACGTCAATGGATAGCCAATGAAATAAGCTTTCTAAAAATATCTCTATGGGGGTTGGCAGGTTAGACGGTTTGGCCGCTAGAGGGCATCAAATTTGACCAATTTTTGTCTCACTTTCTTGGTGCATCCTTTTTTTAATCCTTAAAAACTCGCTTAATTGCACTATTTTTGGTAAAGTTTTATACGTCAATGGATAGCCAATGAAATGAGCTTTCTAAAAATACCCAACCGGGGTTAATAGGTTGGACGGTTTGGCCACTAGAGGGCGTCAAAGTTGACTTATTTTTTCATGACTTTTTTTGGTCCATTTTTTCGTTCAATTGTCAATAACTAGCTTATTTGCTACACTTTGAATAAGCTTTTATATGTCAAAGGAGAGCTATTGAAATGAACTTTTTATTGACGTATAACGTTGATTGATTAGTTGTACGGTTTAGCCGTTAGAAACAGTCAAATTTTTTGAAAGTAAAATTACAAAATTCATAATTTTTCCTTGTTTTCCAACGGATTTCATTGACATTACCAAACTTTATTTATTTTATTCATATTTCAATGGTAGATGTATAGAAAAAAATATTCTATGATATTTTTTTTTATAGTATAATTTAGACCTTTTCAATTTTATTAATAATACTAATTTAATGCCCAGTAATGCCTATTTATTCTTAGTAATGTTGCCTTAGAAAATAGAAAATAATGAAATAAAAAGTAGTGACAGTAGAAGCATAGTTTGTGATCTAACGTCATCAGTTTTTTAATTACAACACAAACACATATTTTATTTTAATGTATATTATTTTTAATTTTTGTTAGGTTTGGAGTGGACTTCTTAAAAATTTAACATTCTATAGAATTACTTAAATGTAGCCACGTAAAAATTGTCATGTAACAACTCTCACGTGAGTCATGTGTCACTTAAAATACAAATTTCTATAAACGTGTCTATAAAGTGGAACTTTACGTGACTTCAAAAAAACAAGGTGAAAATAAAAAATTATCATGAGACTCCAAAACTCTAAATTTTAATTTTAGAATGGTCACGTGACCACAAATTTATAGGTTAAATTCAAAGGTAATCATGACAGATTGTAAAATTAAAAATATTACTTACTTTAATATTAATTTAGCAACGTTGCTTTGATTGTGTCGTTTGTAAACCTTGTTTTGTCACAAATTTGGACAAACAAAAAAATAACTACGTTCCCAGTTTAATCTGTTATTAACGTTTCCAAAATAGTGACAAGTGGCTACGTTAAAAAATTACAATAAGAACAAAAATTATATGTTCTATAGTGTCCATAACTGACCTAACCTATAATGTTTTAACATGTGTAATTAAAATTTGACAGGTTCAAACCAATAGTTTGACAGAATTGTCTGTTTTATGTTCTTTCGAATTGCTCGAGCGTCACACTGTCAAATTTCAAAACTACAATTACACAATCTAGTTTAACTGGTAGCAAAATATTCATACAACTGACTGACTGAGTTGAATTTTGACTGATGCCCTTTATGTGACAGCTGCTAAACCACTGTCTTAAATAAGACAATGTTGCACAACTGTCAAATCATCAACCATACACCTTAATAGTTTTGTAATTTCTTCTGTTCATCCTTTTTTGTTAAGTTTTATAAGTAAAACACTTGTGTACTTATGGTTACTGGCGGTTTTGTTTAGTACAAGTAGATAAAGAAATAGTTTTAAAATAATCATCTATGGTAATAAAAATATAAAACTATGTTACAGTTACTTAAATTTTAATTACTTTGAAATTATAATAATTGAACATTAAACATGAATTTTTAGTGCCAGAGGTGACTTTACAAAAAAAAATTAAAAGTCTCGTCTTAAAAGTGATATTTTTCAATTTTCCTCTATTTTAAAAACGAACAGGATTATAAAAATTCTGCTGGGCTGAGGCCACGTTTAATTTTACATAAACTACAATTTATTTTTAAAAATAACAGAAATGTATCCTACAAAAGTGTCGAAAGTGAAACACCCTGTATGTACATGTAGTACAAGCAAATATAGAAATAGTATGCTATTTTAATTTAAACTAGTTTGGCTAGATTGCATCAGTGAAAGCACAGAAACAGTTGGATTTCAACGAGAAATTTTCGCAAAACAATAGTCACACTTGTGGAGGTTTTCTTGATTAAAATGTAATAAAGGCTTGCTAAACTAGCAATTTGAATTGGAAAATCAATATAAACATACTAGAGGGCGTGACAAAAAAGCCCAAGGTAGGTCCAATTCCATGTTTGATGTTCAATGCTGTTAACAAAAAAATCGTCACATTTAATCAGTTAATTAATGGATCCGTGAATGGAATTCTTGGCAGAAAATTGGCCTAGTTTTCCTTGATCGCATTAATATCTTCATTTGGACTGACTGTATTACTTATGTAGGCCAACGTATTTCCCAACAAGCAAAAAGCCTGACAAGGCAATATTTTGTTCCGGAAAAAATATAATCTCTCAATTTTTTTTTATGTACATTAACTCATCGCTAGAGAAAACAATTCTTGCAATTCGACTGGTGTTATTTAGGTACCAATTAGCAAAAAAACGGGAAATCCCTTTGGTGATGATCACAATTATAGCATCTTCGGAAACGTACAGTGACGTAACACTAATGAAGATGTTTAATTGTGCACGTACACCTAAACACTTTGTAGAAGTACGAACAAATTGCCAACAAAACCTTTGTTAACATTTACGAGTTGGATTTGGTACGGTTTATGGCAATTGGCCACGCATACTTTTCACTTCAACACCTCTTCGAATTTGAGTGCTAAAATTATTCCACAATAATAAACGGTGGGCAAAATTCGTGACGAATTGGGGCAACAATTTTTTTTTAAATCGCCGTTAAAGTTTAAGGACCATTTTGGTACGCTTTGTCATTGTTTCGGTAAATTTGAGTTAAATTGCAGCAACGTATGCAATACCACGTTGAGAATAAATTGGTAAATAGTAAAGAGTGTATATCAATTATTATACATTCGAGCTTGAAAATATTTGAAAACTTAGAAACATTAATTTAAAATAATAATAGTATAAGTAATATTATTCAACGAGCTTTTTACGAGAGTTATTATTCATTGAGCTATTGGAATAAATACAAGCTATAACTTATACTTGCAAAATTTCAAGTAAATGCTTGTTGTTTTAATTAAGCATTAACGCAAATTACCGTGGGAATAATGGCCATATAAAAGCGAGGGTAACACTATACAGGGTGTCCCACTACGAAGAAACACATCGGTCGATATAAGAAAAACCATCGATAGGTAAGTATTGAAAATATAGTAAAATTAGGATATTTTTCATGTATCATAACCTATAGCTGTCTGCAACGGTTTTCGAGATATCGACGCTTGAAAAATGACATTTACAAATTTTGGAGTGTCATAGCTCTTAACCAGAATTACATAAACCAAACGGCTTGCATACAGCGTTGTCAAAACTACCCCAATCGGGGTAGATCTTCCTCATTTTGAATAACTTGGATGGAACAATAAAGAAACAAAAAAATTGACCAATAACCAATGTTGCCAGGTCTACCGTTAAAACGGTATATCTACCATTTTTGTAGTTCTTCTACCGTTCTCCTGTTTTTTATATATAATCTACCGTTTTTAATTAAGTTATTGCCATTATGTTGGCTGTGAAACTTTTTATATACTTTTTCAGTTGATTGAATAGGAAATTTCATAAGGATTCTAAAAATGCGCTTAAAACAGTCATTTTCTTACTCCAAATTATTCTCTAAAACCACGTGATGTCTGTCACTATTGTCAGAATTGTCAAAATGTTTACTAGAATTTGCAAGAATTACCTTTTAACACAGTTTCCGAAACAAGACGATTTTCTGAAATTTAACAGTTATTTTGACAATTGTCACTTCATAGTCTAGCTAAACAGTCTTCTGAAATCACGTGACAACTGCCACTAACGTCAAAATTGTCAAACTATGCTCTAAAGTTGCAAAAATCAAGGTTTAGAAATGTTTTCTTGTAGTATTTGATATAAAACGTGTTTTTGAGATTTATGACCGTTATTTTGACAATTGTCACGTGACCGTCTAGCTAAATAGTGTTCTACGATCACATGACAACTGTCACTAACGTCAAAACTGACAAACTATGCTCTCAAGTTGCAAAAATCAGAGTTTAGAAACGTTTTCTTGTAGTATTTGATATAAAACGTGTTTTTGAGATTTATGATTTTGGCAATGGTCACGTGACTGTTTAACAAAATTATCCTTTAAAACCACGTGATCTAACGATTATTATTTAAAAAAATGAAAAATCTGTATTTTTGAAGTACGGTTTTTATATTATTTTCAGCAAAAATCAATGATTAGAATTTTAACTATTAAAGACCTGTATAATAATGTAAAATGAATGAAATTTTTTGACTTGGCAACATTGCCAATAATAACAAAAAGAAACCGAAACGGTGTGAACTCAACAGGAGTAGGAGTTCATCCTGGTCTGGTCTAAAGCCTGATCGTCATTGTTCTTAAAAAAATCTATCTGGTAATTAAATATAGGTAATATAATATGATGAATGTCTGAACTGCCTCAATGTATTTAACACATCTACGCCGAAAAAAAAATACGTTTGGCAACACTGCTTGCATATCCTATCTTAACTTTTTGAGATCTTGAGAGTGTCAAATGTTACCAAATGATAAGTCTCGAAAAGTTAAGACAGGCACATGCAAGTCGCTTTTCTCTATCTCATTCTGGTTAGGAGCTCCAAAATGTAATTTTTCAAACGTCAATATTCAGAAAACCGTTATAATATATGACTGATATGAAATGTACTTGAAATTGATAGGAGTATTCAAAAATACAATACTATACAGGACGTCCCATTTAAAATAAGCAACTTGGTACCTACTTTTGGTATAACCGAAAGTGTGTTTGACATTGAAAATATTTTAGTTGCATTGGATATTTTCACACCAAATTTTCAAAACTTTCCTAACGGTAGTTCTTATGTCGATCGATCTCTTTCGTCGTGGGACACGCTGTATAAGGTCTCCTCATAGAGAGAATCTCCAACTAGTAATCAGAGAAATAGATACATCCATTGGCCACAAGTCAGAAAACGTCATAGTCACGTGCTCAATCAACCAATGAAACTTGACATTTACTGTTTCTGAGTTGGAAACCAGTCAGGGAATGCCTCTGCGAACAGACCTATAGTCAAACAAAAATCTGATGACGTAACAATGTAATAGTTAGCTAAATGTTTTGAATGTGATGTTTGCTACTTTATTGGTCACATTTGCCACAATCAAAACCTGCCTATTACATTGTTATAAATTGTTGTTTGATTTTTCGCATATTTTGCCCACAACTATACCAAAACAATGCGTGCTCACTTGGTTTTGGCATGTTTTCATATTAAGGTCCTGTTTGAACAGTATGTGTACAAAATCCAGCCAATAATTATACAAGATGTTGGAAAAAAGGATAATCCAAAGTTGTTACAAAACCCTAGAAAGCATTTTTCTGTCCAATATAACAACAATACTTTTACAAAGGCCTCATAACCAGATTAAGATTTCCTGAAATTTAGGGAAATTCTATACAGTAACGACCCCTCGTTTTTCCCTAAATTTCAGGAAATCCCAATCTGGTTATGAGGCCTTTGTAACAATACTATGAACTTAATGCTTTATTTTTATTTTATAATTTTTCACATCATTACCAAGTATTCCTCAAACAGTAAAATATCACCTGACACAAGCGATTGACTAAAACTATTGGTGCTTATCACAAAAATTAATTAAATTTTACTAAATAAAACAAGTAAATCGTATTTACTGCTTTTTTGTCATTCTGACAACAATGTAAATTTTTACTGCTGTGACGTCCTCCTAATTTGATTTGATTTTTGGTATACATATATCCTTTGAAATTTTTGGTTGCATCCTAACTTTAATTTCAGTTAACGACAATTTCCAACAGGTTAGGTGTCACGTGTTTGCTAAGTTTCCCGTTAGGGAGTTATATACCACGTAACGCTGGCCTTGGAAGACTGCATGACATGCAAATTTAAAGGATCGGCAAAAAAAAGTTTATAGCTGCTGTAGGCTGTATTGTAAATTGCCTACTATTGATAAAGCCTTGAAGTTTTGTGTTCCTGGTTTTGAACGTTAAAAAACTCGAAAGTTTTACTACTAAAAAATTTAGCTCTGGTGAGGCCTCAATAAATGGCAAAACGTCGGCGATTTACAAACAAATCAATGCATCGTTTAACCGATGCCAGTTCCTAAAATTAGGGTAGTTGAAGTCTTACATAATATCACAAATAATTTCTATAACAAGTCGTCCTACTATGCATTTGAATCAAAGTATAAAGCTATAACACTTCCATTCAAGAATCGAGATATGAATATAGCTCTAATGATATAAATAATTTTTTCTAATTTTGGCATATAAAGTGACACTTTTCAAAATTGATTAGAGTGGCAAAAAGTTTTACTTTATGTAACTAGTTACATAAAATATCACTTTATGTAACTAGTTATGAAAAGTTAATTTCATCACTCCCTGTTTTTATGCATTTCCGTAGAAACATATGGGCGACATCCATCATAACATGTAGTTGTCACAGTTTATACAAGGTGCTATGAAAGTGAATATTTGTGTTAAATCACTTTAAAAGACGGTTTTTACCGCTTTTTGGTCAAAATTAGAAAAAATCATGTATGCAACACGTTTCGAAAATGTCTTATTGTGTAACTCATTCAAATTGTAGGACCTCGCTTCGCTCGCCCTACAAACATTCATTCGTTACACAAAATCGATCTTTTCGTAACTGGTTACATAAATAGGTATTTAAAGACTTTTTACACTTAAACATGGCGAATCACAAAGTACTGATTTATATAGAAAGTCTCAAAAAGAGTCATTCCTATCGGCCAATGTATCCATCTGCCAAACGTATGATTTTACATAGTTTTTTAGATATTGTAACTATAAAAAATGTGTGAAAATCTACTTGCTTTTTTGTCATTATATCATAACATTCTTAGTTTTTGTATGTTTTTGGTGGATAATCTTGTTATTGATTAAGGGCCAAATCAAACGGTACTAAATGCTGTATTTTTGAGAATGATATATATTATTTCCCTAATTTTTTACCAACTTTTCACTCTTCAAACTTAAAATAGCAAATACCAATCGTACACACAGTGGTCCACGTATTGATGAATAGTAAAAAAAATATATAACTAAAACCTGAAAATATGTTAGGTCAGTCCTTAGTACTAGATATTCTCTTTTAGATTTTACTTAAAATTATCTCCTTTTAAAGCTTCTTTCTTTAAGTTAAATATTTCAGAATTCACACATTTCTACAATTTAAAAATTACGATTACTGATTGTAATGAAAACAGTCCCTACTACAATATAGTCATTCATCATACAAATTTTATTAATAATTAAAGAAAAAAATGCTCAGGAAATAAAATCTACAGAGTGTTTCATGTAAATAACAAAATTAGTACCTACTTCCGGTATGAACTAATACTGCTGCAACTGACAAATGTTTTGGTTAAATGACTTCTAACTTAGTAGCAGTTTTGGAACAATTTTTATTTATTTCCACTAACAAATAATAATTACCTTTTTCCTGGTGAATTACCCTGTGGTTACCAGGAACATTTATGTTAGTCACATTTTAATTAACATTATTTCAACTTTTTGTCACAAAAGATATTTAATTTCATTTTTGTGTTAAAAATTGAGGGTCAAGGTGATATTTCACCCATTTATCATGCTGCCAGACAGTCAACATACAGCTAGTAATCGTGTTTGGCTACAGCTTAGTACAAAAAAAACCATTTCTAACACAATTTGTTCAGTTTCTAATTATTATTTAACTCAGTCTATTCCTAGACCTTCAGCTACACCATTAACAACTGTTACACGTCCTACTAGTTTCGGAAACTGTCAAGAAAGTGTTGAAATTGAATTAATGAACATCGAGACGAGCAAACATGCAGATCATGTGTATCGCTAATGATCCTGGAGGCTAATTTACTCCGATTTCAAAATCGCAGGAACACATGAATCTATTAGCAGGACGTTTTGGCAATAAATTCCGTTGTGATTTTTAAAAAACTGTTTTTGGATAACTGCCTAATACAGTCGTTTGGGGCACAAGTGCAAACAGTTAATAATGCAAAATGTGACAGTGTTTTGATACAATAATTCCACTATAGAACAGTCAAAACGCGCAGTTTTAAAAAGTCACAACATATCAATTAATTCGAGGTTTTTCGCAAAAAAAAATGTGGGATAAGTTTCCGTTAAATCCATTAGGGATTTGGCACGCCAAATGCAATTTATTATCAAAAGAAATCAAGGTTGACTCATGAGAAATATGTGTGTTACCGGAATAGTTTTCGAGATATTTTTGTACACTCAACTTCCGGACATTTAAAATTTTTCAATGGTAAATTTTTTTTAAAGTTTAAAGTTTTAGGATTCATTTAATGTTATACAGAATGTCAATCACTAACTTGACATAGAAAAGTCTATCAAAAACTCTAGATAAGTTTCATTATTCCGAGTGCTAATATTCTCAGATGTAAACGATAAAAGTGAGGAAAACTTGATTGCCTACTAATGGTGCCTTAATTTGCAAATATCGCTTTGATATTATTAATCGACGCTGAAATAAAATAATAAACCGTAAAGCAATAAATATGTCAAGTAGCAAATTAGTTTATAATTGAAGAGTATAAAAGTTCAATGTGAGTGATTGCCATTAAGTCCTAACTTCTTTGACCGCAACAGTTTACTTTTAATTTTAGTAAATCCAAAAAATAACACGTGATAGTCAAAGTCTCAACTTTAACTGGCCGTAACTCACGTCTAGGTAAAGGTAGCAAAAAACATGTAGTAAAACAAAAATTGTAGAAAATGTCATCCTCTACAAGAATGAACAAGGACAATTTTGCTCTAGATGGTCGTCTAAGAGAGTTATTTGCCAAAAAATGCAAAATAAAAATAGACACAATTGAGTTAAACTGATAATATAGTTAGTAGTAAACCGAAAAAAAAAGTTATAAATACAGAACAAGTTGTAAATTGCATCTTACAATACTTCAACTTTATATTGAACCTAAACCCAAAAGAATGCTAAACAGTACCAAAAGCTCAAGATATGGGGTTTAATTGAAAATAATTTACATTTTTAAGTAGTAAGGTTAAATTAGCTTGAAATAAACTAATATTTTAATGGGATTTACCGTAATAATGGTCAATGGTCATAAGCAAAATAGACTTTATTTACATTTTAAAATTAAAATTACAATTTTAGTCTCAATTATTAAGACTGAAAAATGGAGTGCAGTTTATTATTTAAAAAGGATTTAGGAGGTGGTTAGAGTCCTAAGTTGCTTTCTAATTAAGTACTAGTATAATGAAATTTACTGCAAGAATGAATAGGGTTTACAACCAAAAATCGACCTTATCTATAATTTAATGTAGAAAATGCGCTATCAATCTCCAAGCAAAATTAAAAGCAATAGTACTTCAAAACAAATTAAATCATAATTTAAATCAATTGCGTCAAAAGTCAATATCGTAAGTTTGAAACTGTAATTTTGTAGAAAAAAATAGGTACTTTTTACCATAAAAAATTGACATAATGAAAAGCAGGCTAGTCAAGCAAAAGTTTTAAAAAAATGCATTTTAAGTGGCTTACAAATTTTTTTTTAAATTTCTTCTTCTATACTGTATGATAAAAAAACAATATAAATCCATTTGAAATAGCTGCTACAGAGTGTCCAAAATAATTTTAATACATTTTGATTTGAACTACAATATTTTGTAATTTTGTATACAGATAAAAATAATAATTTTCTAAAAATGTTGAAAATATTAGGCTAATATTAGGCGTTTGAGATTATTGACAAATAAGTTATAAATTTAACAGAAAAAAATTTATATTTTTCCCTCTGTATATGTATGATGTTACAATAAATAATAAGCAGCATAACATCTTATAAAATTTTTGTATTCAACGTTTTTATCGAGGTTTTTATTTAGAGAATTCTCAAAGCAAATAAATCAGTACACATTATCAGAACATCCTGTATAGTGGTGTTTCAAATGTATTTTCATTTCTTTTGTAAGTGTCTCTCTCAACAAATATGTTTTATACAGCTATAAAGTAGATTTTGACAGTAATTATTAGATTAAAAAGCACTAAAATCGTGAAAAAAAGCGCTTAATAAGTAAAAAAATCTGTAAAAAAAAAACTCTTTCAGATGCAAATATTTTTACTTTTTTCGAGTTATAGAAATTTTTTAAAGCTTTTAAACTGCTTTAGAAGCATACGAAAGATTTTAGAGACATCATAGAGGCATTTGGAAGGTTTTTGGACAGTTTAAAGCAAGGTTTAAAGAGCATATTGAAGATTCTGGAATGCTTTAAGGGCATTTGGAAATTCTTAGACGGTTCTAGAATTTTTTTGAAGCTTTTAGACTGTTTTGATTTCTTTGGGGGGCATCTGGACTAGTTGAAGAGCATTTGGAATCTTTTAGACTGTTCTAAAAGCTTTTGGAAGCTTTTAGATTGTTTTGAAAGGCTTTAAAAGCATTTTGGTGTTTCTGCAGTGTTTTGAAATCTTTTTAAACTACTTTAGGAACATTGAAGTGTCTGGACTGCTTTTAAGGCATTTGAAACCTTGTAGACGGTTCTAGAAACTTTTAAACTGTTTTAAAAGCATACGGAAGCTTTTAGACTGCCTTGAATTTTTTTAAAAGCTTCTAGACTAGTTGAAGATCATTTGGCGCCTTTAAAGCGTTCTAAAAGCTTTTAAAAACTTCTAGACTGTTTTGAAAAACTTTCGACTGCTTGAGAAGCATTTTGGAGTTTCTGTAGTGTTTTTCTTTTGTAATTCTAACCGTTTTCGAGATATTTTCCAAAAACTACTTTAATGCACTTTTACCGAAAATTAGTTCAATATTTTAACACCCTGTAGCTTGGTTATTTTTGGGAGTTCAGGGTGGTTCAACCACTCAAACAAATCGTCTTGAACTGCTCTTTTCAGTGGTGTAGAGCAAAAAATTGTGTACAGGGTGAGCAAAAATAATGATCCACTAACAATTTTGTGCACACCCTGTATACAGGCAACTGTATTGAAGTTCAAACGTTACGTAGTTTGGTTTAGTGGTCCATTAGGAACAATTTTGCGCTCTTGTAGTTTTTATGTAAATCTAACCGTTTTTGAAATATTTACTAAAAACCACTTTAATTCAGGCGGCGGTCAGTATAGTAGGTCAGGAAAATTTGACAAAATTTTGGTGCATTTTTCCAAAAAATCGCGAATAACTTGATTATTTGAAACGTACCGTATAGACACATTAAATGATCGTAAGTGGCTAATGATTAGAGCTATCACGTGATCTTGAGCGGACACCGCTAACTTGCCCCGTTTGGCCGCTAGAGGGCTTTGACTGAATGGGTTTTGACAGTTATCAATTTGTAACATATTGAATGGCCAAAATAAACACATCAGCTTTGTTCGGGTTCATGTTTATGATTCTGAACCGTTCAGGAACTGTTCTCAAACTGATTTGGGCCATCTGCATGGATGAGATAAGTATTGCTATGTACTTGATTTACAAGACTATATACAAATTATCATGCAAATGGTCCAAACCAATGTTAGGAACAGTTCAGAATCATTAACCCTAACAAAGCCAATACAACCATTATCAATCCCACTCTAAGCTACTAAGTAATATAATAAAGTACGTAAGTACTTTTACTTTACTTTTTAATTTTAGTTTTTTTTTCTTTGCTTCTAAAACTTGTTTTATACATAATTATTATTCAAGCATTGTCAGCGATGGCTTCTCCAAGTTTTGTTTTATATTTAGGGATGTCTTCGAAATGAAAAAACGTCGTAATCAGTTTCGCTGAATTTATACAGGGTGGTCCAGTTTTAAATGTCAATAATAAAAAATAAGTTGACATGCATTATGTCATTTTTGTAAAAAATGCTTCCTAAGAAAGAAACAGTCCCCCAAATTTCAGTTCAAAAAAATCGTTTCTTTGTCATAACTGTCAGACCGTTGAAGTAATTTTGTCCAAATTTGGAACAAGTCTTCATTGGAACGAGCAATCATTTCATAAGTACTTACACAGGACCACCCTGTATATTGTTTAATGACCTACTTCATAACACTAAGTCCGAAAATTCCTATCGCACAGTTCCAAGAACGGATCTTCAAAGCAAAACGCCTTGAATACTTTCGAACGGTAGTAATTGTTATTACATTCGCTATTTGCACAATGCAAAAAAAGCTATTATTAAATTATCTTACTACACTGAATGGTGCTTGAAAGATGATTAAAACTATGTTCGAGCATTAGAACTGTCTGGGAGAAACAAAAAAGGTTTATGGATACTCGTAGAGAGATAACTAAAAATAACACACTCAAGATACAACATTATTATTATAGTTCAGTAGTTGGTTGCACCAATGGAAAAGTTTCTGATTAATTTGCGGCAGATTGTGGGAATTTTTAAGTGAAACATTAATCAAATTGACAACATCACTCAGTACAACCGAAACAGGAGATGAAAGATTATGTCCCAACTAGTAAATCGTTCGGATTATTGTCAAAATAATGGAAAAATTTTGTTTATGTTTTTTTTTAGTTTAAAACCTAATTGAACAAACTCGTTTGTCCTGAAATCTTCGTGGTTCTTATAAATATTTTTTGAACTCTTTCAGGAGCTGACTCTGAAGACGGTTCATCCTTACTATTTCCAAAATTTCTCTTAGTGATCATTTTCCCAGTTTGTCAAAAAAATTTAAATTAATAAAGAAGAAATATTATAAAACGTAAAAAAAAGAAATATTTAGAAACCTCTGAGGAAAACCTGTGATTTTTTTTTGTGTATCATTCCACAAACTTCTTTATTAATTTCTATCAAACACTATGTATAATAATTACATTCATTTCTAATGTAAGCCCCTATTTTTTTCAGTTTGTAACTGGTTTAATTAATTTTTCTCGACTTTGGTGTCGACAACTGTATTTTATAATATGAAATTGGAAGCTAAAATTTGCGATTAATCAGACTCAGACTCAAGTTTTGCGATAATCGACGTCACTTTTCACTTTTAATAGTGATAGATTGAAGTTCTTAAGTAACTAATCAATCACAAAAAAAAACACGTAAAAACTTATACTGTCTGCTGTTTTAATGTATTTATTAAAAAAATATTGTTGCATTATTATCAAATAGTATAAAAATGATGTACCAAACGTTTGGATAATGTATTTTTTTCATTTCAGTAAATAAATTAAAAATCGATTAAACTTAACTACCTGAAGTAGTTCTTGACTCATGGCGACCAGGAAAAAGACGTTAGCCTGAAAATCTGCAAATCACATCCTACAGTGCGTAATAGGGTCACGACACAAATAAACACAAACTAATTTCCCAGAGTTGCACAAAATTTCGAGAAAATGTTCAACAATGTGTAACGAGTGATACTTTCACAAAAACCGACGAACCGAAAACTTGAACTTTCTTTTCGGTGCTAAACCGCTGTTTGATTGCTAGCGGTACTACCGAACGTCAACTAAAGGGTTGATTACTGTTGTAGAACAGTGACAGCGTTCTCTTGTAGTACTGAACTGATTACGGACTTGTGCGTGTGCTAGCGAGCTTCTGTATCTGATAACGCGACGAGGTGCACTAACCTGAGCGGTTAAACCGTGTTCAGAGAGTCGACTGCGGTGCAACCAACGGTTCTGGCACTTTCACGAGATACTAGAGTACTAGTGACATGACAACAACGCCATGATGGATTTAACAAAAATGTGCTCGATTTGGTACTGTCATAGATGCGGAAACGAAAGAGACTGTAATGTCAGTTCCTGCATATGTTACCAGCTAGTTCAATCAGAGTATAAAGAACACTTTTCCGCAAAAAAAAAAAATCACACTAAATCGTTGGAAACGTAGGATTTCATTGCAGTTGATAGTTGCAAACATTATCATCAGAACCAAACGAAACCAGGTCAACACATTCGCAAACCAGCCCAGATAAGATGAGTAGCTAAGTAAATTAATTGTTATGTGGTGTTATCAGAAGTAATGGGACCACAACATTTGACAAATAGAGAGCACACCTCATCATCGTCACCTTTAAGTGATCATGAAATCATTTAAAAAAAAAGTATACCTACTTATGAAAAATCAAACCAAATTACAATAACGTCACAAATTTGAAAATATTGGTGCCGACGTGAAATCAAAGACGTATTTTGGCGTCAGTAACTACTAGATTGTTTACAGTGTCTATCTCATTTTTACTCATTCTAACAAAACAAGATAGCCAATGTCACTACAGCTTAAAACTCAGGTTACTTCCACCAAAAATACGCATCAACGACCAACAAACGTCCCCAGACGTTTATAAGTGTTTTTATGTAAACTTTCTGCTTTGGATGTGTGGTAGTACTTTTGGTAGACAATAGCAATTTCCTCTTCGTGTCTGACAATCGAGTGACAAATACTTAAATATAGCTTAACAATAATTATTCATTCAATGTATTGAACTACTGTGACATTCATGCAGATTAAAAAAATGAAATAGAACACAGGTTGGTTTTTCACCTGCATTTTTGGCCCACCTATCGGTTTTTAGTCAAAAAACCTTTCTACCTAAACATTTTACTTTCTCATTATTTTTGTGAGAGACGACTCGACAGTAAACTCCTCAGTCCTGAAGAACACACGTTTGGCGAAGTCTATGAGAACATTATAGGGTCTCTGACAGAAGCCACACAAGAGGCAATAGGAATAAAGAAGAACAGCACCAACAAGAAACATTGGTGGAATGGGGAGATAGAGACAATGGTTCAAGAAAAAAAACAAAAATATCTGAAATGGCTAACTACAAAAAATGAAGAAGACCTTGAAGGGTACAAATATATTAAAAGGCAACTAAGAGCGCAAATTAACAGAGCAAAAAACGAGTCTTGGGATAGGAAGTGTGAAGAAATTAACAGCTATATAGGAGGAAGAAAATGTTCAGAAGTATGGAAATTTATATCAACTGTCAAGAACCCAGGAAAAGACGGAGCGAACATTCAAGTGATTAAACCCGAAGAATGGTTAAAACACTACAAAGACCTACTTCAGGATGTACAAGGAGAGGAAGTTGAGGTATCTGAGGAAACAGTGAGAAAAGCTGTTATGAACCTTAAACCAGATAAATCTAGCGGTCCAGAAGGAATATATTCCGAAATGTTAAAATATGGAACTCGAAAGCTCTTTAGAAATTTAACAGTTATTATTAATAAGTGCTTGAACGGACATTCCGTCCCTAAGGAATGGAAAATAGCTGTCATCTCCTCCATTCACAAAAAAGGAAATAAACTGGACTGCAATAACTATCGAGGCATCTCGGTTACAAGCACATTGAGCAGACTATATGGTAGAATTTTACGTGATCTCATTGAAGAGGATTATAAAGGAAAAGAAGAGGAAGAACACTGCGGTTTCAGAGCAGGAAGATCATGTACAGACAACGTGTTTACTCTAAAACAAGTTATAGAGAAGAGAAGAGAAGAGAGCTAGAAACTTGGAAACGCACCTAGCATTTGTTGACCTACAAAAAGCCTACGATACAGTCCCAGTATCAAAACTATGGAGGGTCTTAGAGCAATCCAACATTAATCACACCTACGTAACAGCCCTTAAAGAACTATATAGGGAATCAAAATCAAGAATTAGGGTAGGCAAATGTGTCACTGAAGAGCTTATGGTGAATAAAGGATTGCGTCAAGGATGCTGTGTCTCCCCCACTCTTTTTAAAATATACATAGCGATGGCACTAAAAAACAGGAAAAGAAAGGCCCAGGGAATGGGAATAGAAATTGATGATAGTTGCTTGTTTACCCTACAGTTCGCAGACGACCAAGTCATAGTAGCCAATGATAAAGAGGATGTGCAGTACATGATGCGAAAGCTAATAGAGGAATACAGAGAATGGGGCTTAACAGTCAACATAGCCAAGACAAAGTATCTATGTGTGGGAACTCAGGACGGAAACTTGGAACTGGACAATGGCCAAGAAATCCTTCAGTGTCAGGAATATGAATATCTGGGCATTACATTCGACAACACAGGAACAGATGTAAAAGAAATCGGAAAGCGAATAGTCAAAGCCAAAAAAGTAAACGGAGCTCTGAATGGAATCCTATGGAGCAAAGAAATAACCAAGAAACGGAAATTTAATATCTATGAGGCAATGGTAAAAAGCACCCTCCTATATGGATCAGAAACCTGGAGAATTTCAGATAGACACAAGAAAAGAGTTGAGGCAGTTGAAATGGATGCAATTAGGAGATCGATGCGCATTTCACGAAGAGAAAGAATAAGAAACGACATCATAAAACAACGGATGGGAATAGAAGACGCAATAACACAGGATATCGAAAACAAGCAACTTACGTGGTACGGACACGTGGAAAGAATGTCAAATACCCGATGGCCTAAAAGAATACTTCATTGGCAACCAACAAGCAGAAGAAAACGAGGAAGGCCAAAACAGGAGTGGCAGAAAACCATGCATAAATGCATGAGTGAGAGAAATCTAACACCTGAAGATTGTGAAGACCGAAGAGGCTGGAAATTAGGTGTCGGACAACGTCGAAAGACGTTCTAAACCGGCCTATATATATATATATTATTTTTGTGAAACGACCAAGGCAAAGCTGGGAAATGGTAAATAACAAACACAGGTAAATGTACAATCTCCGTAGCATGTACAAGCAAATACCTCTAGACCAATAATAGCATGATCTTAACAGTTGTGATGACACCATTACAGAATAAAATGACGTTAAGCTGGTGAAAAGACACGTCTGTCTTTACTCAAACCACAACAGTTAACCTGCAAATGCGTTGGATAATTGGTGCCTTCGGAAGTGACTGATGATCAAAAGATCATGAGTTTAAGCTTAATCATCATTTATACCAATAAAAAGCGGAGTAAGACAGAGATGTGTTTTATCACCCCTGTTGTTCAAGCAGAGAACATATTTTGCGATGCTTTATATAGCAGGACAGAGGGAGTAAAGATAGGTGGCAAAATTATAAACCACGTAAGGTACGCAGATGATACTGCCATCATTGCAGAAAACATGGAAGACTCTAGGTAGAATAAACTTAGAACCAATTTCGTTTACAATCAACGGACACAACATTCAAATGGCATCACATTTCAAATATTTGAGTAGCTAACTGAACGGATTTAAATGGCACGTAGGGCATTCAGTAAATGAAAACCAACTCTTACTAATAGAAATCTCACATTTCAAGCGCGGTTAATAACACTATGCTGTTATGTATGGAGTATCTTTTTGTACGGAAGTTGACATCATGAATAAAATAGAAGCGTTTTAGATGTAAGTGGTATCGGAGACTCCTCAAGATCCTGTGCACTGCACATACCAGTAATAAAAAGATACTCAAGCAACTGAATAAGGATAGAGAACTTCCGAACATCATAAAAGCAAGACAGATTAGTTATTTCGGGCATTATCGGTCCATCAGCCGATCCTGCCATCCTTGGGAAAAGTGGCAGAAGTTATCATCCTCAGGAGGCTAAAGGAGCAAGAAGAGGACCTGCACGTCATCCCCGACGAGCAATTTGGATTCCGGAAAATACTATCAACGTAACTCCAAGTCCTGAAGATAACCGAGTACATCACGGAAGGGTTCAACAGGAAAGAAGCGACAGGAGCCGGGCTGCTAGACGTTTCCAAGGCCTTCGACAAAGTTTGGCACAGAGGACTTCTAATCAAGATGCTGGATGCCGGCTTTTCAGTCAGCCTGGTAAAACTAATTAGATCTTTTCTTTCAGATTATCAGGGAAATGGAAGCAGGAATGCCGCAAGGTGCAGTACTGTCGCCATTTCTCTAGAACATTTATATTTCAGATCCACGCAGCGGACCAGCTTAGCGCTCTACGCGGATGACACTGCGATCATGGCCCCGAGCAGGAGCGGCCGAAGATGACCCGATACCTTCAAGAGGAGACCACAGCATTGGAGAAATGGTACCAGGATGTTAATCTGGTCAATCCTGTTAATTTTTAGGATCGACTAGTGAATTCAAATCATTAATCCGATATGTTTATATCGCTCCTACTAATAGACACTTCGGTTTAGATTATTTTTTTTTAGAATGAATCTGCTAGTCAGAATCGAAAAGAAAAATCTTGTCAATTTATCTGTCAGTTCCGCTTAACTCAACATTTACTAGTTAAAACGTATAAAGAGAGTGATATGAAAAAGAAAATTAACATTCCCCACTAAACTATTAAGATTACAATGAGATTTGGGATTTCGATCCGTATTATGTAAAGCAAACTAAATCATTGCTGAATACCATTATATTAGCTGATTAATAAAGCTAAATGAAAAGTCATCCAAAAACTCCGTCCATCGACCTATAAAATATGTTATATGTAGGCTACAAGATAATAGTACAGTTTTCAATTTGTCCGATGATTGAAATCTGGTTGGTGACCGGCGTTTTCTCGGTTGATGCAAATTGGTTGCAGACAAAAGGTACTGCCCACGCTTGCGCCCGTAGAATATCGAGGGAGGGCCTTAATTTTAAACCCGTCTGACCTTAAGATCGTGTGGTCACGGCCTAAAGCGAAGGTTTTCTCCATAATGCTGTGGGCGACAAGTCAGATGAATTTTCTTATTCACTTATTCACTGGCGTTGCTGCTTGTCGTGTACCCAATAATAAGTCAACGATACAATCTCGGTTGTTTACAATCAATTCCGCGTGAAACACGGCATAGCATATCAGGTGATCTTGAGAACGCAGATCAGTTGGTACTAACCAAACTTCTTTAGGTGAAACAAAATGAATGTTAACTAACTACTAAAATAAATTTGTTTGAATTGAATATTTCGAAGGACAGCTTTAATTGATACATCATACAATGTGGTTGTTTGTCTCCAATCTCCAATTGATTAATCCAATATTGTGATCAAAAAAATATTTGTCAACTTTTATCGATTAACTCGTTCAGGAAATCAACAATCCGAAATTAAAAACATTAGGAAAATCAGTTTAGTCAATAAGAGTATTTTACTTTTGAAAGATTAGGAAATTGAGGTTTGGTAAAAAATTAGATTTTATCATTTGATATGAAAGTATATGAGTGCAAAAGTATGATTTTTGAGCGTTACTTCTTCTTCTTCTTCTCAGCCCGTATTTATCCACTCCTGGATGTAGGCCTCTTCCAAATCCCTCCACGCCTTTCTATTTCTAGCAGTCCGGGTCCAATTCGGTCCTGCTTTCCTGCTAACATTCTGGATATCGTCTAGCCATCGTCTCTGGGGCCTACCAATGTTCCGTTTGGTCTCTCTTGGGCGCCAAACTAGTGAGTGATTCCTATCATAACCCTCTCCATTGCTCGTTGAGTGGTTTGCAGTTTATTGGCAAGATTTCGGGTAATTGTCATTGCCTCTAGTCCATATGTGAGAACCGGCATCACGCAGGCATCAAACACTCTCCTTTTGAGGAAATTCACTAGATTTTAAGATAAATCCTAGTCTGCCAAAGGCTGCCCAGGAGAGGCCTATTCTTCTTGTGATTTCAGAAGATTGATTTTCTTTGCCAAGTTGAATTTTGTGGCCTAAGTAACTAATTCCGAGACAACCTTCAGGGGTTGGTCGTTAACGGTCACCTGGATGTCTTCTGTACTCATGATCTTTGTTTTGTTCTTCATTTCAAGTCCAATTTGCAGCGATGCTTGATGAAGCTCCCGAAGCATGTTTTTCAGCTCTTCACCTGTGCTGGCAACGACCACAATATCGTCGGCAAATCGTAAATGGTTTAGACGCTCTCCATCGATATTAATCCCGTTCTCTTGCCAGTCAAGCTTTTTGAAGACTCCTCCAGGAAAGGGTCAAAAGTTTTGGTGAGATGGTGTCTCCTTGCCTTACTCCTCTTTTGATTGGAATACTGTCGGTTTTTAACTCATCATCTATTTTTACATGAATGGAAGTGTTATTATAGATTTGTTTGATGAGGTTTGAGTATCTAGAGTCGATTCCTGCATTGTTTAGGGATTCTAGAATCTAGAACTGACAGAATCAAAAGCCTTTTGGTAGTCGAGAAAGGCCAAATGGAGGGTTATATTATATTCTGTGGCTTTTTCAATAAAAGTGCGAAGTGTCTGAAGGTGGTCGATAGTACTAAACCCCTTACGAAATCCCGCTTGTTCGACTTTTGACTTTTGACATTGCTTCTGGCTCTGACGTCCCAATTGTGGTTAGGTTGACTTTTGTATTTGGAGGGTTATTTTCAAAACTAGAGCGTTGCTGTGCTGTTTTAATGATGTTTGATAGAGAAGGATACCTACAACTACACTAGTCGGAAAACGGCACAAAACGATAAAAATAAAAAGATAAATATTTAAAAGTTTTGTTCTATTAAAGTTGTGCAGAAGGTAGAAAAATTTAAAAGGAAGAATGTCAACTGCACTGTAGCACATAACCTTAGTTTAGAGTTTAAAAAAATTTAATGTAAAAGCAAAAGGCCATTGGAACTGATGAAAACAAATATCTGATCTTGTCAGATAATAAAGCCAAAAAATCTTGCGCAACGTTGCCAAGAACATCAAAAAAGGATTAGTAGCGGTTAGGGGTTAGGTTAGGTTGAGTTAACAAAATACTTCAATAATAAAGGGAAGCATCCTCACTTACTACGTCATCCTGGCGGGCTTTTTAAATAATGCAGTTTTCCATACAATTTTTTCGGATTTAAAGTATTAGAGTATTTCCAAAAATAACAAAATACAGGTACATATTATTTGGTTGATTGGTTTTTTTTAAATATAAATTAAAAAAAAAATGGAAAATCCCATTAAAACTAAATAAACTGCTCCATACAAAGATCGCAGCAATGTTCATATTTTTGATCTGAGAATGAGTCGTATAAACTATTTTTGTTTTGGATAATTAAAACATTTTGTCACGTGTGTGATGGTGAAATGGATTTTCACTAATAACAAGTAATTCTGGATTAAGTAATTATGATTACGATTATATTAATATGATTAATATTAAAACCTTGATCTGTTTCGCAAGATTTAGCTAATCTATCAATAAAAATTGAAGCTGGTGAGGGCACAGTGTGATAATTTGTTTACAAATGTAAGGTTTTCAAATAAGTAGCATGCTTTCTGCTTCCAGGCAGCATGTCGCACGTTGCTTACTACTTTGGTATGAAAGCCCACTAAGAGCTACAGAGTCGATTAAATGGGGAAAGTTTTAAAGAATTTTATGAGAAACTTATTCCCGGTTTCCAGATTAAATTATCTTAAATTATCCTTCCCGGAAAATTGAGAAAACGTCAGAGGCTGCATTTTAAGCACTCATTAACAAAGCCAAAGAGAGTTTTGAAACTAAGACATTATTAAGGCACTTTTTTACGTAGAACACGATGACGTAATTAGAAAAAATCTATCGTCATTGGTTTCCGAGATATGGATGATAACTTTGTAAATTCTTGTGGTCGCCATCTTGAATTTTTGCATTTTTGAAAAACGCTTAAAAATGCTTTTCCATGATGTACTTGATGATGGTATTATTTAGTTCCAAAATTTCCCAATACATGTAGAACCAATTTGGTACACACTGTCCTACCAGGAAAATGATTTGTCCAGTATTCTAAATATTGAAGATGTTTATGTTTAGTAGCCATTTTCATAAAAGACAAATCAACAATAAAAAAAAAAAAGAAAAATGTAAACTTGACAATGTTTAAACATCTGATAAAACGTATCAAATTTTAACTTTGTACAGAGAAAAACCTTGGCCTTAATTTACATTTCATCAAAGAAAGTAAACTCAACTTTTATTAGTTAAATCCCACTAATCAGATTTTGTTAAAACATGTTTCGTAGAATCTATTATTTCGCCAAAACATCGACCTAGATACGCCAGACTAACCTAATAAAGCACAAGACTGTCTTAATAATCGTCCCAATTCGAACGGATGTTGATAAAAATAAAAATGTAATTGGAATTTAGTAATGACACTTTACAAACTCGTTACCGCTGGAAGTTCCGAAGTCCTAAATACCCGATTTAGTTCACCTACTAATTAAAGATTTGTTTTAATCGCAATTTATACTCAATAGCCGGAATGTTTGATAGCGGATTTTAAACGATTATTTGAATTGAAGCTTTAGAACGCTCACTTTTTTTTCAAATCTGGTTTGAAGTTAATTTCAGCAAACTAATCGTAAAACTAATATTTACGATCTTCCCACAGAATTGGCCAAAAATTACAGCCAAATCACCCATAAATAATGCACGCTGTTGGTTGTTACGTTGGTGTAAGGGCGGATGATTTAAAAATTACACATCCGATTTGATATTATTACTAGGAGTTGAAATTTTGGAAAAATATACATAAAATATCCAATTTTGTCAAGATTTATAGCATCCACGAGTTAATCACTACGACAAACTGTGAATACAATTTACGCCATTAAAACGGAAATATAAAACAGACGTGGTTGATTGAGAAAACAGTAACCTAAATTTTAATAAGTTGCCAATTTTCCAAATTTTTAATAGCAAATTATTAAGATGACTTGACCTAACCTCTGGAAACTGCACCTTCAAAGCCCATTTTAATAACAAAGTATTTATAATAATGATAACCGGAAACACTAATTTGTTAACGTTATGAACTGCGCCAAAAAAAACAACACAAAGTATGATTCAAAATGTCATCTTGGCTATTATCTAAGGTCATTTTTATTTAACCTTTTTTAATTGAATTAATGTGTGAAAATCAGTCAGAATTTTAAATGACTCACTCAGCCTTAAATTGTCTTTTACCATATTTGAGATCTACAGGGTGTTTCAAGTATTAGTCGAGAACATGAATCGAAATAAAGGGTGATTTAGCAAGAATTAATTTATCATAAATTTATTTACAAAAACATATGCAGCATCTGCCAAACTAATTTTGTTTTTCTATTCAAGTACTCACGAAAAAAATCAAAAGAGAATTAGGTACATTTAAAGAACGACATTAATTATCAAATAATAATATCAAAATGCTCTTCAGATATTGGCAAAACTGTTTACATTTCGATTAAAACTTGTTCACACTGCATCTCGAAAAGAAATATTTGTTTAAACAGCTTTTCTTATTAATTAAAATCGTTGTCGTTCCTTTTTTGGGGTTTTTTAATTAAAATTTTGGTGGTCATACAGGGTGCCTAATAAAATTGACAGTGTCGGTTTATTATAAATTACCTAATTTGGTTTGATTTTTCTTATACCAGGGTGTTATATGCTACTTAAAATTCAACTTTGTCCATAAACATGCACCAACAGTAACAATGCAGTGAAAATATTTCGACCTTTGCAGGTTTCTGACTTGAACATAAGGTGATAAATCAAAAAAATAATACCGGTACAGTTTAAACTTAAACCGACGATTAAGTGTACTATCGTAAATCAATTTATTATACGACTTAGGTAGAACGCGATCACATGCGTTGCTACTTTAAACAAGTTTACACTTTTATTATAATTACCATACGAACTGGGGTTAAAAACATTTCGAACAATATTTTTTAAAGCTAATTTGAGTTGCAGTAAATCGATTAAGTCGCAGCTTTTGTTCGATCGAACAAAAGATAACCAAAGTAATGAAGTCTACAGGTGGCAGAGAGAAACACAATGAAAGACGAATTTATAGCAGGGCGAATTAATTCATCATCGTTCGTGAATTAATAAACGCGCAAAAAACTTTCTGGAAGATGTTTTTCCTTAAAGTATTTAAAGGTTAACGAAAAACATTCGACTCAAAATAAACATCCCAGAAATTTATTTTTTACCGATATAACGAATGATTTTTGAAACAATATTGACTTTGTAAATATCGGATGTTTTTCTGAGAGTCATTATGGTGAATCGTTAAAATTTAAAGTCGTAAATTTCGGACGATAAATATTAAAAATATAAGATTTTGTCCATTGAAACTCACTAGGAAAATAGTTATTTTTGTACCGAGGGCGTAAAAGTGGTTTACGCCAGAGGTGCAAACAACATTTATAATTAAATAATTATATTTTTAACTTTTAAGGTAGATAAGTATCACTTTAGTCATCCCGTATGTTGATTTATTTCACTTATGATTTATTTGCTGGTGTTATTGTTGAAAAAGTGAAGAAAGTCATTATGGTATAGCAGCCAGATCAATTTAATGTTGCTAAGACAATAATAAAAAAAGCATTTGCTTGTCAAAAATTATTGATTGTCAGTCTTCAAGTATCTCATATAAGAAGAACCTATTCCGACGAAAATAATGGCAAATTTAGCTGAACTCGAGGAAACAGCCAGTAAAATATGCCTTCAGTTGTTGCCAAAAAAGTCAAGAAATAAAGATTTTGTTAAATGGTGTGATCTAAGGCAAGTGACGTGCATAAATGAAAGTGCTGTGTTGGTTTATTTCAATGAAAGAAGCCAGATTTTGAAGCCTTCAACGTTATGGTCAGTCTACTCAATGTTGAATGAAGTCATGTCATGTCATGTCAGTCAGTGCTCAATGAAGTCGACAATAATTGTTTATAGAGACATCGACATCAGTAAGTTCCCGAAAGTGATCGCATTTCTAAAACGACGTTCGGAAGGATATATACCGAAGAAGTCCAGTATCTTTACGAGGGAGGAAATCCAGAGATTTTTTGCAACTGCTCCAGATGAAAGCTATTTGCTCCATAAGGTTGTTATGAGCTTCGGGATTGCAGGAGCTTGCAGAAGAGAGGAGTTGACGAATTACTGTTTGGTGATGTTACCATTATGGACTCATCTATTTTGGTACAACTGCGTCAAACAAAAACGAAGATTCCAAGAATATTCACTATTGTAGACTGCAATAACGGAGACAGTTTGAATTTCTTGACAGTGACGAAGAAATTTATAGCACTGAGACCAAAATCTGCCAATAATCTGCGCTTTTTCTTATCATATAAGAAAGGAAAATGCTCTATGCAACCCGTTGGGAAAAATACTATGGGTAAGCTACCCAGTGTAGTAGCAAAGTATTTGAAGTTGCCAAATCCGGAGGGCTATACCAGACATTGCTTTCGGCGTTCTTCCGCAACTTTATTAGCAGATTCAGGAGCAGACCTTTTGGCTGTAAAGCTTCATGGAGGTTGGCGCTCGTCGAGTGTAGCTGAAGGTTACATTGAAGAGTCGGTGCAGAATAAAATTAAGATAGCCAGATGAATTGTAAGTTCCACTTCCACGGATGCTTCTGGCGCCACAAAAGAGGTTGCAGTCATGCAGGAAAGCGGATCGATTGAGAAAAGCTTTCCCGGTGTAAACGTTTCCAATTGTAATAATTTTACTTTTGGCATAACATTGAATAAGTAGTAAAGGTTTCGTTGTTATTGGGTTATTTATAATAATATTAAAATTTGGTTTAAAATAAAAACTCTGCTGAGCGTTTTTTTTTAATGGGCGTAAAAGTGCTATTTTACGCCCACTACTTTATTAGCACAAATTTCTTTAGAGAAAACATCGACATTTTGGTGACTGCTAATATACAAGCAAATTTAGTTAGATATATAAAATATTAGGTGAAGCACCGCCCTCTGTACAAGAAAGCCAAGAAGGTGCATGCCAAAAATTCCAATATGGCCGAAATATGGGATTGACAGTTTGCATTTGTTTGTATTGTGGAAATTGAGTTTTTGGATGATTAAATTAATTTTTAAAGTTTAAAGTCAAGACTTGGGATTACTTGCCAAAGTAATTTTTGTTTGCTATTATATATTGTTGTTTATATGTTTGTTGTTCTAGTGAAAGTGTAGTTTGTGTTCATTTTATTGTGTTATCACTATTGTTATTGTTCCTTCATTGTTCTATAATTTGTGGTTGGTTTTTTAACTTAGACCCTGCTCGAACCCAACAGTGGTTGAAAGCTTTGAACCGGAATGATTTTACTCCAACTTGTGTTGTACTCAGTGGTAAGTACAATATGCTTTCTCATTCAGTAAACTTATTGCCTCTTACATACATTGGTATGTGACTTATGTGAGTTACATTTTGAGGCCGCCTGCATTTTGAGAGCAACAAAGGTTTACTCTGAAGAAACAGGACAGCATTGGCACATTTACATTTTAAAAGAAAGGTCTTGGTAATAATATAAAACCCATTTACCAGTTTTGCTTACCTAGATTCAAGGATTTCCAAATTTTCTTTGATTGAGCAGTTTTTACATTAGTTTGTTGTACTTTCCAAGACAAAGGGTTCTAACCAAACTTGCTTTGGCTGGACTTTATTGGATATAAAAAGCCATATCTATACATATCTGGATCAGGAATGAAGCGTTCTTTGATTTTTCACTCACAACTTCTAATCAACTACACGAAAAAATTAAAAAAAACATATTTTCTACTGCATCTCCATAGGTTTGTGTACAAAAAAAAATTCGATAACGCCGCCATTAAAATGACATTCTAGGCTTTCTTGTAAAGAAGGCGGTGGGTGAAGGTGTTATAGCAAAAATACTTGTAAACTGCTTGTCAATTGAAACGCCCTAAATTTTTTGGGTATTTAAATGTAAAATAAAAATTATTTTGAAGAGAAAAATCTAGTCTAGTTTGAAATACTTTATCGTTCATCGAGAAGATATTCCAGCTTGTGAGTTTCTAAATTAACCTGGTTTATACAAAATGGTTTATAAATTACAAAACATATTTCGCAAACATTCTTCTTGGACAATGAGACTTGAAAGTAACTAAATAATTAAAACTGCATCTGCCAATCTCCTGTCAAAACAGCTTGAATACCTGATACATTGAAAGTATGTATAAAAAGCATTGTTTACTTAGATTGTTTAATAATCAATTTTGGGACAATGACAACCTCAAACTTCGGTTCGTACTTTCACTTTTCGAATAGGGTCAACACTTACTATTTTTAGAATACTTTGATGGGTTTAACGTTTCGTAAGTCTAATTTATTGTTGAATCCAAAACCATTAGCTGCAACAAAAATTAATTTTATAATCGTCTTGTAGATCCGATGGACAAATTATACGACCACAAGTCTTTGAACCGGGAACGAGCACACACAATGTCGAACCACATTCGATAAACGTTTTTCAATAATTACGAACGATTTGCATGCACGCATACACTTTTGATTGCCACTTTATAAACGCATATAATAAACATGCCCGGTACATTCCAATAACCCATCCAATTACCATAACCGAACCAGATAAACGCCATTGGCATTCGGGCTGGGTTCCGCGACGTCTATGGCAAACCGTAACTTCCGCAATTCTTTGCTTTAGGACAATGGAATGTTTGTTCGAGCTTTAATTTGGTTGTATGAGTAAATTTATTTGGTGTTACATTATTTAAGGAAGAAAGTGAGATCGTACAGGGTGTTCGTTACTGAAGATTCAATCATCCAGTTTTAAAAAACATTTCTAGAATTAACTGCTGAAAATGTACCATTTGATAGCCAATCAAAAAATAAGTTGACTTGCATTGTGTCATTTTTCTGAAAAACGTTTCCTAAGGAAGATACAGTCCTCCAAATTTCAATTTAAAAAATCGTTTTATAGTTTAAAACTGAACATTCAAGACCTGTGAAAGTCCAAATTTGTACTGAATAGTCTAAAAACTTGCTTTTTACTACTAGGAATGGTCTTATGATTCGCTTTCTAAGACTGCCATCCTGGTTGAGTGTCTGAAACTGGCATTCAAGAACTAAAAAAAGTCCGGAAATCAAGACAAAGACTGTATTGTGCATGAAACTCATTTTTCACTACTAAAAATAATATAAAAGTTGACTTTTAATGCTAGAACTGACTTTACTAGGACTAAAGAGAGTCCAAAAGTATATTTTCAAGACTTTAATTGGTGTACAACTGAATTTTCTGGACTGGACAACAAGTCTAGAAGTAAATTACATTTTCGGACTATTTTATTTCTAAAAATTAGTTCTCAAGACTATAATTGTAGCATTTTGTTAGCAAAATTTTTTACTTTTATTACTGAAGAAACTTGACTTTTGGAAATAGTCTTAAACTCGATTTTTCAGTCTTAAAAAGCACTAAAAACAGTCTGAATTTCTTAGAGATGCTACAATTTATTGCACCTATTAGTGTAGAAGTCAATTTAATAGTGAAGAAGCTTGAAATAACATTTTCAAGACTATGGTCAGTGGACAAACTGGTTTTTAGCCCTGATAAGTCAAAAACTTTGTAAAGATAGTCTTGAAACTCGATTTTCCAAGCTGAAAGCAGTTTTAAAGCACTAAAATTAGTCCAGAATTCGAAGAAAATGAAAAGCAAAGTAAAAAGCACGAAAAGTTCGTTTTCAAGACAAATTTCATGAATCTAATGTCAATGTCCTGCATCTAAGACTATTTTCAAGACTAAAATATTGAAATTTGTCTTCAAATTATGAAAACTTACTTCAAATGCAAATTTTAAGCTTCTGATGTCACTTTTCATTATTCAGTCACATTTTGGGGTTTTAATATATGAATTTGTAGTAACAAGTTCTTGAAAAAATAGTTTTTATGTCTACAAGTCAATTTTTAGTATTAAAGTCTCTCGATTTGCATGAAAACTGGTTACAAACACAATTTTTAAGCTTCTGAAATTTTTATCTTTTCTAATTCAATTTTCAAAACTAAAGTCTTTTAGTTTGTCTGGAAACTATGAAAACTGGCTACAATAATATTTTTTAAACTTCTTAAGTGAATTTTTCGTTTCCAAGACAATTTTTAAGTTGGGTTGGGTTAGTTTTGGGTCTTTGACCGTAATATCGTGTAATAAAGTGCTTGTTCCAAATTTGATCAATATTGCTCCAACGGTCTGACAGTTATGACAAAAAACCGATTTTTTAAACAGAAATTTGAAGGACTATATTTTCCTTAGGAAGCACTTTTCAGGAAAATGACATAATGAATGTCAACTTATTTTTTAATTGGCTATGGATTGGTGAATTATTGACATTTAAAACTGGACCACCCTGTAGAATGCTTTTAGCGTCCAAATTTCCAGAAAATTTCCAAAGAAATTGGAAAATCTAAAAAATTAAAAAAATAATATTTTTAATGTACTTTTAATCATTAAATTTAGATGTCTTAAGTTATTTCATTAGAATGTATGACAAGTTTGACCTTAACATTGAAAAATTTGACAATGGTAATGACAAATTTGACAGTTATTCTCCCTATGAAGGAAAATTTTCGCATAGAGTAATTTTCCAAAAACGAAAATTGTTTGACTCGAAAATTACCGTTTTTACATCACTGGATTCCATTATTCCATATTCCGAAGTTATCCATTTGAAAATTTAAAGTAGATAAAAACGCACAATTCAAAAACATTTTAGGAAAAGATAAGATTTTAGATCTGAGCTTTTTGACCCTTTCAATCAATATCAAGAGTTATAATGGTATGCAGCATTAACATTTACAAATTGATTACACTTTCACATTTAAATACATTTTCTATTAAATAAACCGTACAAGACTTCTTGAACATCTGGTATGAACAACCTTAACTTTTGTCTGTAATTTGTGGTACTGTAATAAAAACAGGTCCAAGATGTAAATGGTTGCAAAACATTGACATTATTTACTCCAAAAAACAAAATAACTCGCTGACATAGCCGTAAATTAAGAGTTGCAAAAAAATGTGCAGACAAGTCTGACAAAGAGCAAACGAAATAAAAAATTGCACTTAATTTAATGCAGGCCAAATCGTGACAAGTTTTATCAAATTTCTTCAAGTTCGACCACTGTACTAAATGTCAGGTTAACGACTAATTTAACACCGTGCGTGTAGGCAATAAATTTGAAACGAATGCCATATACACACAACAATCAATTTCCACTACAATTAAAAACAAGTTTATAACTATAAAAAGCAAAAGGAAATAGCAAACACGTACCCACACAAATTGATTGTGAAGAAAGATAGAAACTGTTCTGATGCGGTTCTAAGATTCCAAGAACAAACTGGACACACAAACAGTTTCATAGTAAAATCACATTTTTTCGCAACCACCAAACCAATACTGTCTGTATTTACTGTCTTTACATTTATTGTTCGACCAATTCCTCCATAGTAAGCAAAATTTGTTTTTAATTATACAAAACAGGCTAAATGCGAAACGTTTTCCATTACTAGAGCGTTAATTAATTGTGCATTAACAACTACTGCTAGTGCTTGGTATGCTAATTCAGAGTTACTCCTACTAGAAGGATTGTATTAGTTGATTACGTTGGATAATTAGAGCAGGTATTTGCTGCAGTAAGTCTTTAATAGTTTGGCTTCAAATACTTTAAATACTATATAAATGTTTTATTTTCAAATCAGCCCATTTATAATAACCGATAATTTCAGGCAAGTGCAAACATTGAAGAAACTGTAATTTGGATAAACCTTTTCTCAGAAACACCACAAATCAATCCACATACTACACAGGTTTGAAAAAAAGTACAAATACAAAATAAGGTAGGTAAAAATTCCAATTTAGTCAACCGTGTACACCATCACAGAAGTTCTCTATAAGAGGCTATTTAAATCCGATAAATTGACTGTAGCATGGATTGATAAAATGCAGACTTATACAAAATTGTGTTTGACGTATTGTCAAAAATGTTGTAAGCATCAATTGAAAAAGCGCGTTTTGTCTGTAAAGGCATTATCAGACATAAAGTCCAGTAAATCAAAGCACAACTTTAAAAACTTTTTTCTTATTCTAAAAAATTATTGGTTATTTATTCTTAAAAATGCTTCTATAAACCTTAAAGTATTGGATATCCTAGATACTGTGCAAGAAGTGTCACAAAAATGGCTGCTTACCAAATAACTCGTTCACCAAAATGTCATTAATTTTCAAGAAAAATCACCTTTTTTGGTTTGAGCAACAGCAAACCGCAATAACTCTCTTTGACCTAGATAACTTGACATTAACCGTGACAATTTTTTTTTTAATTGTGTTTGAATGTCTATTTAGTATCAGAAAATGTATATTCTAAAAGTTCAAAAATAAATATAATCAATTAATAACCCAGCATAAAAAAAGCTTCAAATTCAGCACCTCCTACACATTTCGTAGGGAAGATAAAATCGATAATTTCGCCCTCCGGAATTAAATTCAGCACCTGATTCCTGAAATTCCTCTATTTCTGGAACGATTCGGTTAATGCGAGAAATTACCGATAATCGGTCTAGTTATTTGAAATTTTGCAGAAGTGCACAGGATACTCTGTTTTGTATTGATCTGCCTACAAACCAGTTTTATGCAGATTACAGAATATACACTGTAATATATTTTTACTCTTATTTATATCTTCTCGGTCGCTCACTCTGAAAGAACACTATTTACAAGACAGAGAAGAGAAACAATTAATAAAACGGAAAAAACCAGGTAAACAAGAAAGAATACCTGAACTAAAAGCAATTTATTCTGTTGTGTGGATATGTTGTTTGGTTTTTTACGGTTGCCTTTCTCCTCAGTATGTTTCCATAGTCCAAAAATGGATTTGTAAATTGTAGTGGCTGCTTTAGTACTGATTCCTTTGTCTTTGTATGTTAGAGCTTTGAGGGTGTTTCGATCTTCTGATGATTTCTGTCCTAATGTCTCGTACATGTTTTGTAAATTTTAATTTTTTGTCTAAAGTAATTCCCAATTACTTTATGTCGTTTTTTGTTTCAATTTTGTGGCCGTTTGCTGTTATTACTACTACTACTACTCCGTAGCACTACAATTCAGGGTGGGTCTTGGCTGCCTGGACTATCTGCCTCCACTTGGAGCGTTCGTGGGTCATCTCCCTCCATTCTTGCTGGTCTACACCAAGGATAACCAGATCCTTAATGATGTTATCTCTCCATCTGAGCCTGGGTCTTTCCAGTGGTCTTTTTCCTATTGGTGCCTCCTCCCATACCCGTTTTATTAGGCGATCGTTTTGGCTTCTTTGCAGGTGCCCTGCCCATCTTAGTCTGCCGGACTTTATCTCCTGTCGGGGCTTTGATATATTTGGGCAAGCTCAGCATTGCTCATCTTATAATGGCCGGTTTCAGGGTTCAAACGGGACCATATATCATGCGCAGGATCTTTCTCTCAAACCTTCTTAGGAGCTCTGTGTCGCGAACTGTCGGTGTCCATGTTTCACTGGCGTATGTTGCTACTGGTCGCATCACTGTTTGATAGATTCCGGTTTTAGCTTTTCTTGTGATAAATTTTGATTTTAGCACGGTTTATACTGCAAATGTACATTTGTTTGCCTGTGTGATTCGCTGTTTAATCTCTTCCTGCATTATAGACGTCCATTGTGACGTTCTGCCTGACTCTGCCTCGCGCGGAGTTACAGGAGACATGCATGTATTTGGTCTTTCCTTCATTTACTCGTAGACCCATTCTCTGAGCTTCCTCTTCGATCTTTATGAAATTTTCCTTCACACCAACAGTAATTTCTCCTACTGCGCCTATGTTATCTGCGTAGGCCAAAATATGTTTAGGACCTCCTGGGCCAAAAATCTCTGCTTTCCCTGATGCTGTTCTTATTGCTTTTTCTAGTGCAAGGTTAACTAGTACTGGCGACAAAGCATCCCTTTGTTTTAGACCTCTGTTAATATGGATTGATTGGTTGTACTCACCATCGATTTTGACGCCGCTCTTTGCCCCCTCCAGGCACGCTCTACACAGTCGAATCAGTTTGTGCGGGACACCAAGTTCCCCCATAGCTTTCCAGATTCTCACTCTAATAACACTGTCATATGCTTGTTCAAAGTCTATGAAAAGGGTATGTAGGCTTTTGTTAAACTCTCAATATTTCTCCAGAATCTGACGGATAGTGAAGAGAAGCCGGTCAGTTGTTGATCGAAAGCCGCATTGATAGTATCCGATAATCTCCTCGGTATATGGAGAGAGACGTTGAAGCAGAATGTTTGAGAATACTTTGTAGACGTGACTCAGCAGGGCAATATCTCGGTAATTTTTACACTGCATTTGGTCCCCTTTTTTGTGGAGTGGGATGATAACACCTTCCTTCCATTCGTCGGGAATGATTTCTTGATTCCAGCTCTGTTGCACGAGGCTATCTATTTGTATGGCAAGATAGTCCCCTCCATGTTTCAGACTTTCTGCTAGGATATTATCATAGCCTGCCGCTTTGTTATTTTTAAGTTTCTTAGTTGTTTCTTCCATGGATACGGGCGGGATAATAACCTCTGCTGTTTGCAATACAAGACTTTCGGGATCTTCCTGCATCCGTATGTTAAGCAACTCGTCAAAGTAACACTTCCATGTGTCCAGTACTTCTACTTTGGAGGCAGTGACTGAGCCATCGTTACGCAATAGCATTGTCGCAATTCTGGGACGGAAACCCTTTTTAAGCCCCTTTATTTTCTTGTAGAATCTCCTTGCATTAGTACTTAAGTTAAGTACTTGTAGTTTTCTGTCTCATGCTCTTTTTTCTTTTTCCCGATCAGTTTACGTAGTTCTGTTCTTACTTCGTTAAATCTGGTTGTCGTCTGCTCTGATGGGCTATGGAGCCTTTTGATCCAGCCTTGCTGTTATTGTAGGAATTAATTTTGTGGCTGCATTAAAGGAGCTGGTTTTTAGTGGGATTAGGAGTGAGTCTCCATTTATAAAACCATGTCGTAGTATGGTCAGCATCTGGAGCCTTTCTGCTGCTTTTGTGGTTGTTTTGTCATGTACAATAAGTGCAGTATCGTCTGCGTACTGTATTATGTAAGAAGTTTTGTCGATGCAATTCTTGTCCTGAAATCTATGATTGTCGTGGCAGTATATGTTGTAGAGAAGTGAGGAAAGTGGAGATCCTTGAGGAAGTCCTTGCTCACGAGAAAAAAAAAAAAGAAATATTCATTGTCAATGCGTACTTGTAATTGTCTGTTATCAAACTATGCCCATAAATAAGCAGGTTGTCCTTTTGTCGTCTAAGTGTGTTGTTTGTATGTTGCTTGTCAAGACAAACAGTGGGTGTATAGTGGAGTGTTTAGGTTTAAAGCCAAATTGGTAAGCAGGAATGTGTTGCCCAACCAGTTTCTCAAGATCCTTTTTATAATATGTGCAAACACAATTTTTATATTTTGATTTTAAGTATCCTCTTACTACTAGAAAGATACATACAACCACTTTTCTTGAGTTTGTCAAATACCAGATTTTTTGGTTGTTGCATTGAAAAAAGCGTATTTCAACAATTTTTCTAGTAAAATTCCATTGTTATACAGTTTTGCGATATAAACTTTTAAACGCCATTTGTAATCAAGTTTATGGGCACGTCTCGTCCTTATTTCCTTTTAAAAGGGACGTGTCATCCGTTGGGGCAGCAGGATTATAATAAACTCTGCTCGCATAACGGCACGGAGCCCTATGAATAAATTAAATTGCGTTCCTTGCATGTCTACCCTATAAATTATGTAGATCGTTCCGTTCCACAATGGCTAGAAACCGTTGTTTGATTAGTTAAAAAAAAAATGAGTCAGGTAATTAAGGTTAATTAAAACTTTTAAATCTCAAATTTTGTCTTAATTTTTGGTTATTAATTTATTTAACTGCACTTCTAAGCATTTGTCGTTTAGTCAACGTCTAAGTTATTCCAGCTAGTGTGGTTCAGGCTGTGACCTTTTCCACATGTGCTTAAGTAGTCTGAACCATCTTAAATTAAATGATTTCTCGACTTAACGTCACCACGTGTCAACTCTAGTTCTTGTTTGGTGTGCTTTCTTATAGGTATATCCATCTGTTATTCCGGTCCTAACTAACAGAATATCGTCGAAAACTATCTTCAACCACTAACATGAACTTAACTATAAAAGTTTTCATCAAAAGCAACCTCAACTTCCTGGTTCAATAACGTTCTCGAGTTAAATTGTAATTTGAAAGTTTCGATTGTGTTCAGCCCAAAATTTTCCCATGTCGTAATAAGCGCCAGTCCGAAGAACAAATTGTTTACGAAACTTTTAATTAGTAGAGATTCATATCTCGGGTATAATGTTTTGTTGAGAAATTGCGTCGGACCGGGGGCCCCAATTCACTTATTGCAATCGCTCTGTCGCACATTAATCACCGGGAGGGACCAAAACTGGGACATTTTCCCCGTGTTTACAACAAGTATACGTTTGTTATTCGCTTCAGGATGATTAACTAGAGAAGTGAAAGAAATCTTTCCATGGAATTTGGATTTATTAGTTAAATGGGAAGAGAGTAGCAAAATTACAACTGAGCCTAAAGTTATAGGACTTAATACAAATTTGGGGGATTTCGTCTATAACGAATGGTCACTTGGTAATACCTAGGGGTGACGTAATTTAACAACATGCCATCTGATGTATTATAAAAATTAGTGATCAGGTGACAAACTGTCAAATGACGTCACGAAGCACGCACCGGCGGTATTTCTGAACGTGACCCCAGCAGTAACTCAATGACATATGAAATGTATGGACAAGTCTTCTGCGTCAAGAAAGCTGTGAATTTCCGGTTTTTGAAGCGCAAACGTCAGTGTCATTTTGCATAAATTAAATTACTACCCAGTGCCTGTCTTTTTTTGCTTTTTTGTGAGTGTTTCATCAAAAATCTTTGATTTTCTTCCGTTCTGACTTGGTTACATTTACCGATATCGCTGATTGAGATCTGTCATCAATACTTTCACTGGCCCAGGGGCCATGTTCGATTTCAAATACTCGACGCGCGGTTTAGCGGTTAGACGAACACAAATGACAGCGACCATCACGTGCCTAACTGTTATTATCTCATCGCTTTTAGGATCGAAAAAACACCTGATGCACCCTGTTGAGTGTATGTAGGTGCATATTTTTTAGTTTTTAGTTTAAACCTAGGAGTGAATATGAATTAGGTTGGCAATAGTGATCGAATGTGATTGGTCAGTTGGCGGTATGATTTACACAGTAGAAATCATAGCCGTTTTCTAAGTTTTCTTTCGGGTTGTGATTTTGGATCCAAAAGCGTTTTGATTCAAAAGTCACGTGACCACCATGTGATTTTAAAATTATGATGTCATGTGATTTTTAGATCACAACGAGATTGGATCCGAAATCGACAACAAACTTATGCCAATGTCACTCTTAAATCAAATCTAGGGATTTTCTTTGGTTTGTGTATGTCATGCTTCTTCATTCACCACTCCTAGTTTTTAAATAGACTATAGTGCATATTGTTGCCAATGTTATGTCATAACAATGCCATGTTAATTGTCAATTGTCAAATGAAGTGATTTTTAAATATAATTTGTTAACAGCTTGAGTCAGTGGGTACGTTCACCCGACGTCAGCGGCTTAGAGGTTAAGTAAGCGGTCCTATTTAGTTTGTTATGACTGCTTAATTAGCTTCTAAGCTGCTGACGTCGGGTGAACGTACACATTGACTACTATTTCAACTATTATTTAACGTCAATTGTACAACAATTGTATCTTATAAACATTTGAACTTTGACAGTTTCAAATATAAATTTTTTTTTGGTCACGTGACTCTTTTATTTAATTTGAATTTTGATAGTTAAAATGTACCGCAACATTTTCATGTTCAAAACTGTATTTATTAGGGTCACGTAAGTGTTTTGATTATTTTTTAAACGTCATTTTTTTATTTTGTTGATGTTTGAACTTTGAGATTTTAAATTTACGGTTCTGCAACATTTTCACGTTTAAAATTATATTTATCAGAGTCACGTGACTGTTTTAATCATTTTTAAGCGCAATATCAATTTGAACTTTAACAGATTTAATTTAATGATTTGATTATGTTGATCAGAAAATTTTCAATTTCAAAATTGTATTTATTAGGATCACGTGACTGTTTTGACTATTTGTTTGGAACTGAATTTTTGCAATTTATACTTGACTGGACATTTTTTCACCTGACATTATCTCACTCTCTAGTCGTTAGCTTCATGTTTGAAGCGTCGGGATCCTATGTTAGTCTCATGTTGTGTTTTTAGCAGTTTCCCTCCATTCCTCTCTATCTGACGTGCTTCTAATGCTGTCTTGGAAAGATTTTCCAGTAAACTGCTTCACCTGGTCCAGCCATCGTTTTGGAGAACGTCCTCTAGGTCGTGTTCCCTCTACCTTCCCTTGGACCGTAAGTTTTTCGATCATTGTCATCTTTCCTCCTGCTGACATGTCCAAAATACTTGAGAATCAGTTGTTTGATTTTAGTTGACAATCTGACTGTGGATGTTAAGTTCTTCGAGTATGGATACTAGTTAGTTCTGCGGTTTGTCCAGGGAATCCTCAGTAGTCTTCTCCAGACCCACATCTCAAACGCATCCAACTTGGCGATGTCTGTGGCTTTTAAGGTCCAGGATTCTGCTGCGAATAGCGCAATTGGAAAAACGAGGGTGTTTACTAATTTGCATTTTGTTGTGGTTGTTATATGCCGATCTTTCCAAATTTCGTTGAGTTTGGTCATGGCCGTTTTGGCAAGAGCTATCCTTCTTCTGATTTCTTGACTTGATCCGCCATTTCTGCTGATGTGGGCACCTAGATAAGTTATTTCTTCCACGTTCTCGACATCTTTAATATTAGGCATTTCTTCCATGCTGTTCGTGCGATCTGTTAGTATAAGTTTCGTTTTCTGACGGTTCAGTTGTAGACCGAACTCCCAGCTCACTCTCTCTCTACTCGCTCAATAAGACTCGACATTTCCTGCTCATCTTTGGCGATAAAGGTGGTGTCATCAGCGTACCGGAGATTATCCATCCTTCTGCCACCTATGACAACTCCTCCTTCCCAGCAGTCCAAGGCTTTTCTTATGATATATTCTCCATATACGTTAAACAATAAGAGTGACAGAACACAACCTTGCCGTACACCACGTTCCACGTTGAAAGGTTCAGAGGTTCTTCCATCCACCTTCATTAGCTTTATGTTATTGTTATTCCATAGTTCCTTTAGTAGGTGAATCGTTGTCGAATCGTGAATTGTTATGAGTTCTTTTAGTACCTGACATTATAAATGCATTAAAATTCTGTTTCTGTCTGTCTGTTTTTGTAAAACATCAAAAATAAAAATAAGGGAAAGTAATGAATAATTTCAGTTTGACAATGACAATTTCTCTGTCTCTCTTTAGTTTTAAATGAACAAGGGTCATACTATTTAGTTACGTCAATGCACTGTCAGTTTTACGGATACCCCGTTTGCATCGTCGTAGTTTAAGCCAGGCTTAAATTAAGTGTGGTTTAGAATGTGACAATATCGGTAAAAAAAATCACAGTCTGAATCACGCTTAACTTAAGTTTGCCTTGTACGACGGTACAAATGGTGGTTAATAAGTTTCCCATTTACAAAAATTGCCATACTCTAGATTTCTTGTTATGTAAGTTATTTAATTTGCTTTACAGAATGAGTGGTTTAACGTGTTACAAAGCGTGGGTTTTGCCATGGTAGGCCTAGGATTTCAATTTTCATCACCCTGTACATTGAAGATAGAAAGGAAGTAACCTAAAGAATTTCTTGATTTTCAAGAGGTAAATAGTAATGGTTACTGCCTGTTGTCGGGAACATAAATACGTATCTTATAATAAACACGTATGCATTTACACTAATGAATTTATATGTAACGTATTTATAGCCAGTCCAATTTAACGGGCGATTAAATTAAACGAGCCAGTACGCCAACGCCTCTGAAAAATTCAGGAATTGTCAGGAATAAAAAAAATAAAAAAACACAATAATTAGTGAATAAGTGTCATTATCTATAATTAACTAATAAAGTCTGCATTTCTCCAAATTACCCCGTAAACACTTTAATTAGTCAAGGTGTCACGACTGCTTTCTGCACAGACATCCTGTTGACGGAAGTACTTAATCTCGGAATAAGCCACTCTAAACGAGGCAAAGCCTAATAGGATTTCGAGTAGAATTGTACAATTTTTGGATTCAACTCAAACATCCTGGTACAACAATCATCAATTAGCAATTATTTACATGCACTCGATTAGTGGCCTTGGTGCCAGATAATTGAGAGCGATTTGAATTTTTTTTTCATCGCAAAAACGTTCTACATTCATCCGAGCCGGTGCCCTTAATTGTTTGTTGCCAACTTCAATTGCCTGAATTAATGTTCTACAGCAAATAATAACAGATGCAAGCGTATGATGATTAGATGCAATTATTACATGTTGAAGCTTCTACACTGCTCCAAGAAATGAACCTTTTTGGACCAAGAATTTGCTATGTTGCCATTTAAAGGCTACTTACAGTCAATTTCGCCCATTATTTTGTAGCTTCGTGTTTCAAAACTGTTTTAGGTATAAAAGTGTATTTGTTTACGTCTAATTACAGTATGAAACTATTATCAACACTTTAGTAAGGACATTTTTATAACTTTTTACCTTTATACCTGATTCAGTTTCAAGACATTTTAATAAACCTAAAAACGTGTTTTATTTGTAATTTGACAGCTTTGTTGAATTCATCATTCAAGTTTGGCCATATAAAACTGAGGCACTCCGAATATTGTCAAAAGCACGAGGTAACAACAATTAAAACCTGCTTATAATACATATTTTTGCGCATACTAATAATAATAACTACTTTTGAACAAATAATATTCCATTTTTACTCAAGTAGTACTAGTTCTAGTTAGCTAGTACAACTAGTACAGATAGATAGTACAGATACCTCACACTCATCTAACTTTCAGGGAGCCTAATATGATTCAAAAACAAATTGTTTTTGAGTGACCCTAATAAGTGAGTGGCAAATGAGTTAAATGTGAGCAAAGCAGATAGTTCACTCATCTGCAAAATAATTTCTTTCGATTTTGTTATTGTTTCTGATACTTTAGTTCCAGAGTGCAAAATATCTGTGCACCATAAATTAATGGTGTAAAAACGTTACTTTTTATAAAAATTAATTATCTTAATTAAATTTACGGACGAGAAATCAGTATGCGAACTGAATTGAACTGAAAGGTTAGGTCAAATTGACACAGTCTTAAAAATAACAGTATTTTGAAGTTGGAGAAAAGGAGTCAAATCAATCCAAATGATTACTTCAAGTTAAACTCTCAAGTGAAACATTTTTAAATTGATAATTGTCAAAACTTATTATAAAGTAAAAATTAAAGTCATAGTTTGGCCTCCAAATCTAAATTTCATACAAAAAAGTTAAAATCAGGACTTTCACGTTAAAAAATGATGAATTACACATTATAAAAATGGGAAATTAACCATATTGTCATTTAGGTTAAATTTGACAGTTTTATGTTAAATAAAAATCAGAATTCATACCTATTAAATACTGGCCACTTTTGTCATATTTGACATCATCATTTAAAGTTTATAAAAAGTTATTTTTGATGGTCATAAATTTAAAAATTTAGGATAACAACAAAACAACAACATAAAGAGACAACCTAATTTATCTGTCTCTGTCAAGTCAAGTATATTTCATATGTCTTAATAGACATTGACATTATTATTTACCTAGATCAATGATATTTCCTTTTTTGTTGTGTTTGTGCCAGACTAGAACTAGAGATTAGACCCATTTTTGACCTAAGTCAACAATGACCATTAAGGTAGATTATTTCCTTCCTATCAATTTTGACCAATCGCTATCAAGAAATAGTATAACAAATGTAAATTTTAAGTGGAAAAATCACTTACCAACTGTCAACTTAGCTGTCAGCAGTTTTTCCGGAAAAAAATTCGAAAAAATTTCACACTCCTCACAGCAACATAAAGAATAGTGTTACCCTTTCTAGCTTGAAAGTTATTGTTCTTATTGTTTTAATTAAAATAAAATGTTTATTTAACTCAGGAAATAATCTTACCAAATATTCCTTGTGCATCTAATTTTTCCTGTGGAAAAATTGGAACACTCGTTTCTAAGTAATTTGTTTTAACAAATAGCGTGAACGAGAGTAGTTTTAAAAATCATCCGAGTCGAAGACGAGGAATTTTAAATTTTAAATGACTTAGAAACTCGCTTTTCCGAATTTTTCCGGAAAAATTAAATGCACTAGGGATATTACCCCCGAAAAAACTAATTTTTTAAGTTACTAATCGGTCAATAATGGTATGTTTATCATGTTGGTAGTGGGAAAAAATTTATAATAAAATTAGATACAAGTGTGATTTTAATAAATTATAGAATAGTTGCATCAAAAACGCAATTTTGAAAAATAAATGGTTTTCAGATTCAAAATAGACAACAAAAGCATTATACAAAATCTAAAATGTATTTTAAAAAGTTCTCAAAAATTATTTCAAATAAAGTTTTTAGAAGGGAATGATAATTGTCTTTGCCAAAAATAAATTGCTTAGATATGTTAATTGAATCAGATTCATTTAGTTGTAATTTTTCACTCATTTCTTTAATAATAATTTTTCTTCACCAGTCAATTGATCTTAAATAAACGTTTTTTTCGTTTCCTGAGTTTCAGTGGTTAAAAAAAAAAGGAAATTCTAAAACAAATCAAATTAAGTTAAACTGAAGCAATTTTTACATCCCTTTCTAACAAACATTAAGATTTATTATACTTTTTTATATTCACTCACACTCAGATTAGCCACTCTTTGAAACTAATTAACGAATACAGAAAGTAAAGTGAACTATAGGAATATCAGAAAATACTGAGTTCTTATTACTTTACTTCAACTGATTTTTGTACAGGGTGTACCAACGAAACATTGGGGTGCTGTAAAGATTTATGAAGGGTTTTGAAAAGGAAAGTGTATTGCTCATAACAATCAAGGTTGTATGTGTTATTTTCAAAGTTAATTTGTTTCATTAAAATGAAAACTAATGGATTAACTAAATAAAGAAAAACAGTTACTAGGCACCTGGCCAAATGAAAGCAAATGTGCACATAGTGAATTTAACTTGTTTGTAATATGAGTAAATATACAAGGCGTTAGTAATAAGGAGGCAATTCTGTTTAAAAAAATCCCCATCTTTGTGATACAGGGTGGTAAATTTTAAAAAATTTTTGTCTTATAATGAGAGACACTGTTGGTAACTTAATAAAATTTGGTATACATGCTCTATATGCATCAAAATGCACTTTCTGATATTCCAATCACGTGTATTAATTCAGATATAGTGAAATGTCAATGTCATTTTTTTTTAAATAAAACTTCAAACCCTTTTTATATCAAAAAGTATTGATTTGTAAACACCACTTTGTTAATCAAACTGTCACCAATTTCATTTTAGCACCACATTTGGCAAACCCTGTATATCGTCCTTTTGAAGCTTTATTTTTTTGGAGCAGTCTTTCAATCCTAAAGAAAATTTCTCCTTAACTGCGAATAATGATTGGATTTTAATGGAAGAACCAACCATCACATCTCATTTACTCGCATTTATCATGTCACGATTTATTAAGTGTAACTTCGGCTTAACCTGTCAGTCAACAAAACAAAATCCATTCTCATTATACAAAATGACGTTGCTTACGATGCAAGGTTGCCGTTTGCGAGTCCTTGCTCTAGATCCCAGCAGTTCTTTAGCGGAAAAAAAAAACTCGATTGTGGGATAAAATATGCCAACAATTTTCAGAGATACAAGCTCGACGATTTACGTCCGTCCGTCAACCTGGACAAGGTCTTTTTCGGTTTATTGTGTGCGAAAATCGTGCATCACTAAATTCAAATGAAGAAGGTGTGGCTTTTTTACACAGGTGTATTTGAAATATGTACTTGAAGTTTAAACGGTTTCCGGACAATTTTATTTACATGACAATAGCTAGTGGTATAGTGTGCAACTAGATCAAGGTCGCAATAAACACATTAGAAAAGGTATCAAAAAAATATAATTTTGTGATAAATATATTATGTAACTTTCAACACTAATTTGCGATGCAATATGTTTTCATTATTTGTAGGAAAGCATGCCGCCCGCACCCACCACAAAGAGCAAAAATAACTTTATTAACATTATTTCCTATAATTAATAAAGACAAGGGACAGACTAATCCTGATTATGTAAAGTGAACGCGGATGATAAACCGTAGCACCATACATCACTGTCACCACTAATAAACTGTAGAGTGCAGATTTGAATGTTCTCATATTTTAATCGCAATAATATGCAGTGCGCACTTCTCTAAAAATAATAATTTGTTGTAAAAAATGCAGAATCAAGCTGAAATTTACTTGAAAACAAAAATATGACAAAATATAACGCGAAAAACTAGAGCTCAATTTTTGAAAAAGGATTAATGGCAAAAAGCGTTTTTCGATATCTTGTCAGTTCGAGGCGCTAGAGAAGGTTTTTCAGATTTCTCCCATTTTGAAAACCCTTCATAATTTTTTTTTTATGATGCGATGACAAACCTATTTTCAATCAATTAACTTTAAATAAATTCTCTGCTGCTCTTGCTTTTACAAATATTTAAAATTCACTTACTTTGTCTTGCAATAAAACCAAGTTACTGGCTTTTCTTCACTTCAAAATTGCATTTAAATTAAAAATATGTGTAAATCGACTAATTTTTGACACGTACCGTCAAGTGATGTTCATACAACAAAAATTTTGAATAAAATCAACTCCATAAGTATTGATTTTTATTAAAATGTTTGACTGATTATAAAGAAAATCACAAAAAGTTATGCATCACTAAAATTAGAAACGAGTTATTTTTTCATCTAAAAATGTATTATGTGGCCATAAGAAAAAAATAAAGTGATGATGGTTGCCGAAAGACGAAACGTCCGACAACATATTTAAAAGCGTCAACGTATATCTGGGAAAAGTGGCAATGTAAATGTACTTTCACTTTTGGGATATCTCTTCAAATAATTTTAGAAATTAATAAAAACAAAAAACCAACATTTCAGTGTTTTTCGAGTATTTTTGAAAGTATTCTGATAATCAAAGTTTTTAAAACGACATTTCGTTCAGCTTTACATTGCGCAACTTTTTCAGAGACTTCTAAATGCTGATACAAAGAATCTTCTAAAAAGTGCCAGAGCCCTCTACAAGTGTCTTAAGCCTTCCCATAATTTTTAAACTGCCAGAGGCCTCTAGAACTATTTTGAAAATGTCCAAGCCCTCTAAATGACATTAAAATTGCCAGAAGTCTCTACAAATGTTTTACCTAAACCTCTAAATGTTACTGAGAACCTTCTAAAATGTCGTGTCTTAACTGTTTTAAACTACCAGAGGCCTCTAAGACCATTTTGAAAGTTCTATATAGACTTCTCAATGCTATTGAAACATATTGCAACATACATTTTCAAGATCTCAATAGTGACGGTGGAATTTGAATTACCCTGTATATTAGCAAATACGACGATTCGATTGACTGAATGGCGTTAACTAATTTTCTCTGTCAAGTAAATGGAGGAAAATGTAAATTTATTAAAAAAGAGTTTGCTACTTGGCTGTGAAATAAATTTCCATCAGCTCTCTTAATAGTATGGCCAAGTTATACATAACTGACAAATTTTCCAGTGTTTTGGGGTAAAATTTCCTTACAATACCTTAAAATCTCCACCACTGGCATGTATAAAAAATTCTGCCATTTCTAAACGAAACGACAGATTTTGATGCTGTTTGGACTATCATTGAGCTTAATTTATTGGCTTTTTGGTGGATGGAAAAAGTTCTGACTTAAATGCACCGCCACTGTACTATACAGGGGCGGAATGAAAGTGCGTGCAAAAATGTGAAATTTTCAATCAATAATTTTTTTTGGGTTTGTTTTAAGATAAGGAAGTGTTGTTGAAAATAGTAGTGCTCAATCTTGAACTGTCATTTTAAGTCACGTGTAGGCTCCATATTATGTGTTGCATAAGTTAAGTTTAAGTCAACTCTCTTGACCGATTGAACCGTACAGGGTGTTTGGAGACAGTTGAAGTGGAAGAACAACTTGTGCAAACAATTTCAAGTTTCACTATCACTGAACACCCTGTAAGGTCTTACCAAATATGGGGCTTGTCCTGAAAAGTACTAAGATTATGTAAGAAATAATGTTGAACATACAACGGCATTTGAATGATAGATACAAACCTGCTAATATGGCTTAATTCAAGATTGAACAGTGTTATATCCATTTTCCGGAAAAAATCCATATTTCTTCGGACACATGACATTAATTAAAAAACGCCCAAAAACGTCCCGAGGTAATACCCTAAACTACAAGTTACTATGTAAAAAAAAAGTTAAAAGTATTTATTAGTAAAGTGACTGCAATTTAATACTTTTTTGCACACGATCTTGTCCCACTTTGATTGTCCCTAGCTACCCTGTATGGTCTTATTGGTCATGGGGTTGCTTGAAAAATTATGTAACAAATAATATTGGACCTAAACCCAACCAAAATGACACAAAAAAAAGCTGCTGTCAGCTGCCATAACTTAATTCGAACTTAAGCACTGTAATGTCGTTTTTTTCGGATAAATCAATATTTCTTGAGACATGGGACGTTAATTGTGGGACGCCCAAAAACGTCCCGAGATATTAACCTAAATAACACTTCTTTATGTTAAAACTAAACCAAAAAAAAATATTGGTCAATTGGAGACTACTTGAAAATGTCACTTTTTTGCACGCACTTCATCCACACCCTGTATAAGGCAGTTAGACTGTATTAAAGCAAAAATTTTTTACATCTTGTAGGTTTTAAAAATTACCCAAAAACATCACTGTCCTGAATGACGTTAGGAAGTTTATTTAGAAATATCCTGTAAGTATTTAAATACTATAATTATTATTATTATAATTGGATTTGCCTATGTTGCCCACTTGAAATTCAAATGTTATTTTTTTGGGTTTTACTGCAAAATACGTTACTGAACCAACGTAAACACCCTGTAGAATTCCAATAGAGATCGAACACTGCGTATCCTTCACCAAATAATCAGCAACCTATAAACTTAACAGTTAGTGACAATAGTTTGCCTATTATACTAAAATGTACTTTTTAAAGTTGATGGCAGTTTTTTCTGTTGTTGGACAACAGATCTAACTCTCGTAAACTAATGAAATTGTTGTGCTAATTAAATACCGCAGGTAGTTTCTGAGTTGTTGGGTGTCTACCTGAAAGTTGTCTACAACCCCTAGTTTGTCCATAAATATTCTAAAATTTAGGTATTTTCGAGGGTATTTTCCTGCAAAACTTTCTTGAAAATTTGTTGTTTGATACATAATGAAACTAAAGTATCTTAAAGTAATTTTGCACTTATACTTGATGACACTGCAGGTGGTTTCTGAGTCTTCTTTGTTGAAAAGTTCTGAAACTACTCAGTGTGTCTCTAATGCAACTCCTAACATTCTTCATGGACATAGGGCACCTAATTAAAGTTCATTGTGTTCTAGTATGCTAAGCTAGTGCCGATATTAGGTTTATATAATATTATAGACAGCTTCTGATGGGTCTCAAAAGACTTCAAGAAGTTCTACTTCTATTACACATTTTAGACTAAATTTAATCAGTTTCATGCTTGTTACCTGAATCACCGTAAAAAACCAAACCATTCACCTGATTTTATGTTTGATAGTCACATAACAATAATAAATCAAAAAATTAAAAACTTACTGCTTGTTGGGAGCAGCTTCACCTCGGACGTCCCTAAAAAAGCTGCGAAAAGACAACCTAGCCCCGACCGAATAGGACCGTTGATCCTTGACGTCACTATTTGACGGTGTAGACATGATGATGCGATAACATCAAGGACAGTTTGCACTGAGATGACAACATAAACATAAACACTATACAGCAACTAAATCTGAAAGCAAAATAAAAAAAAAACTAAAAAACCCAAAAAGTAGTATACTGTGGCAGTTAACACAGAAAAAAAAGATTGCAAAAATAACACAAAACAAGAAGTAAATAGTAAATAAGTATTTTGTTTGCTCAGCAAAACCATTTTATGCACAATTAGAAATGTTGTGCTGCACTTTTACATTAACTGCATTTAAATTGCGCTTTATGTCACATCATTTGCACACTTGGCAAAACAATAAGTGCTCACTTTGTTTAAATCAGCTTGGTGTACATATAAAATAGTGGCCAACCAAATCGAAAACAAACTATGACCAATCTGTTGCAAAGATTTAATAGCGCAACTAGGTTAGGTCCTTAACCCTTTTGTTTCTAGAGTGTATTATTGTCAATTTAGAGGTTCAATTGATGTTGTTTTGTTATCTATTTATAGTTTGTGTGCACTTAGTTGAAGTAAAAATTAAAATGATCTTCAATTTGACATTGCTCACTTTGTTGGTGTAAACGCTTTAAAGGAATATAAGTAAAGTTGATAGATCAAACTTTTTTTTATAATGGAACATCCTGTCTATGCATGTTTGCATGTTTGCAATAGTCTTCTTGATTATAAGAAAGATTTGTTTGATAAATGCAGCATTTTCTACAAAATGATTAAACAATTCAGAACAGAAATTAGTCTCAAAATGCTATTTTTTAAATTTCTATTTGCTGCACACAATCAAAAATATTTTCATTTGTTCTATGCAAATTGCCATTCACAAAAAGAAAATTTTGGGGTATAAGTTCCTGTTTTAGAAAGTGACGCTCCTACAAGGGAAAAAGTCCTGGAGTCAATAATGATTTGTTGGATCTTTTTGCTAATATAAGTATTCCCGAAAGATTGCTTCTTGGTTACGGTACAGATCACTATGTTCAGGTACCCAAACAAAAATTTTTAAAACTCCAAAACAAATAAACTTGGTTTCAGGAGTCCATTTGCAGGCTAATTAACACTCTGGCATCACTAAAACAAGGAAACTACTTGATCCTGAATGAAAGACTTTTAAAAGGAGTGCGAGTTAAAAAAGTCAAAGAAACCTTATCAGGAGCTGTAACAAGCTGGTTTTTATTAATACCTAACTTTATTAATAACTTAATGTTATCCCCAGAAAAGTTAATTTTACATATCCAGTGTATAAAAACTATCTATCAGAAAGCAGTGCAGGAATCAATTAGTTAAAGAAGGGCTTTTAGAAGTTATTATTGATTACATGGATGAATTCTATGAAAAAATTTCTAAATACTGCTCAGCACTACTAATGAATTTGTGTCTAGTACTGTTCAAAGTTAAAGTCAAAGATTCCTTGTCAGCCAAGAATAGATCAATTAAAGAACCAAAAGTAGTGGGTCTGATAGGAAAATTTCTGGTAAGTGAAAACAAGATTTACCTGGATGGAGGAAGGAACCAATTCAAGAGGTCAAAAATCAGAAATTACATAAAATTAACACCAAACTCATTCCAGTAATTTTTACAAAAAGAAAAACTTACTGTTAGTAATAATTTCACTCTTCTTTAGGTTACTATAGATGAGAATGTTAAAAAGCAACTAGATTTCATCCGTCAATCATCCGACTCTTAGGGAAGAATGATCCAAGCATTCAAGATGATGAAGACAACCATAAGGAGGAGTTTGATCTTTTAGAGGCTGAATTAAACCAAGAGGTTTATTACTCAATTGCCTTGGGAAGAAGCATTATTAGTGGAATATTTAACAGAAGGTTGGTAGTATTAATTTTTTTTATAAACTATGGGCAATTGTGTCATTTTTTAAGCTCACTATCTTATTGTGGCATAAGAAGAGACCCACTGAAGAAGGAAAAGAGTTTAAACACCACAATACCCACATCAGAGGCCAGATTCAAAACAGGAAAACCCATAGGAAAACCTAAAAGGTAGGTAAGGTTCAAACCAGGACCAATGGCAGTTAAGTCATCATCTGCATTTCTTGTAGACTACATATAATTTGAGCTCAACAACCCAACAAACTGCAGCACTGTTTGTAGTTGAACAATCATTATGACATGGGAGAATCATTAACTCTGTTTTGTTTTTCGACAACCATTTACATTTATTTACATTTTTTTTAAATAGGGTAAGCTGTAAGAAAGTCCTAGAAGAAGATAAATAAATAAATCTCAACATGTGCAAACATCAAAATGATGGAACACAAACTGGAACATGATATTTGTTCTTTTAAACTTGTCAGGTGTTTTACAGGTTGTTCACAAAATTTTCTGAAGAATTCAAATTTAATTAAAGAAAATTAATATTTGTTGAATAAAATTGTGCATAAATCTCATATCAGAAATGTGTAGGCCTCAGTCAGTACATGCATTTATAATTAGATGGCACTAATAAAGAGACTACACCCTTGTTTTGGTCTATATTGGACTTGGAGACAAATCACAGTCTAGGATAAATTATAACAAATGTAAAATATTCTTTCTCAAGTCCTTTATTTGTTGACCTGCTAATTACTGATAAAATTTAGAATAGATTACTGCTATCAGTAGTCTTTTAAAATAAATATCAGTGGAAAACTTCTCTTAAAACACACTTCAATCACTAGTAGTAACCTGAATAAAAAATGATCAATCTTCAACAACAATCCCAAAGGAAAACATCCAGCTGTTATTACAGAAAATAAAAATGGGACATAATCTGCCCTTCCCACAATAAATCAGGGTCAATCAATATCAGCTTTTATGGTTTATTTTAAAACTTTTGCAGCAATACAAACCAACAGTAAAAAGAAGAAAAGTTTAAGTAAACATGATTATACAGCTGGGTGACAATATAAAATATTGAAGGAATAGGGGAGTAACGATAAAAGGGCGGCCGCCCCCTTTAGCTGACCTTGAAGCCTTGACCCCAAACAGGGGGACTAGGGAGAGTGATTGCTGTCTCTCTCACTGGGGCAGTAAAATGGAAAAGTTTATTGGAAATTGTTATGAAACATTATTGTTCCAATTAGGATTAAACACACACACAATTTTGATAATAATCAAAGACAATGAAGTGTGTTTACTTTTGGCACTGAGGCTGTGTGTCACAAATCACAATCAATATGTTTTAAAGCCCTTTAAACTCCTGAAAGCTGTTAAATGTAACTTACCACTGTCTCGTTGTTTAGAGTGAGTGTAAGCACTGCAGACTTGAATTAACACCGCAGAATTGCATGCAGCAAACTAGAACTAAACGCAAAACAAACTTACATGTCGAGTGTTGAGTGCTGTTCAAGCAAATTCCATGAAACTTGTCGCGCTGGAAAACTGCAAAAATAACGCGATTCAAGCGGGACAGCAATGCAATCCGTATCACGGTCCGGAGATTTTACACGGCATTTTTTTCTTGGTCGGGAAATATTTGTAAAAAAACGGGAACAAACGCGCACAAGAACCGGGGGGGAACCTCAAAAATCAACAACAGTTGATTGAGTTTGTATTGTCACATTATAGGGGGACCGCAAACGTTTATTCGAAAACGGTGACAATAATCTTGAATGCTGTAAAGCCGGGATGAGATAATTAGCGACCTATACGCACAATTACAGGGAATTAAATCGATATCGAAAGGGTACACACTGGGAAACTTGAATATGGAAACGAAACAAATCAAAATCAGTAAAAATTTGACAGCGCCGGAATCGCGTTTGAAATGCGCAGCCGCATCAGTCATCGATTACAGCTGTGCAAGCGTGCACGACTACGTTCGAGAATCCATTTTGTAATAGAGTTCATGTCCGGCTAGGGTCTAGAAACAAACATTTTCACATAAATCGTCAGATGGCCATTATGATGCAATGCTCGATGATGATCAATAAAGCCAATTTTGTTTGTTTGTGAATTCCAAATCTTCATATGAGTATTAACGGGTGTTCAATAATTGTTATGGTCGTAGTTGGCTGTGGTTCTCTCGTTCTAGCATGAACGTAGGGCCGTTGATAAGTTCGTATATGGTTTGAAACCAAACCGACGGATTGACAGCTGTCATATAATAATTGCTTGCAACGTTATCTAAGACATACGCTTTTTGTAACAATTGCCATCCATAGGCGACCTGGCCATAACAATTATTGAACACCCTTTAAATCTCGAAGGCCGCACTAGAATTGACGCTCCATGGAGTAAGTAGAGCGAATATGACGTCAAAATGACGTAATTTGACAAAACCATAATTGGCGTTTCAAGTTAAGATCGCAGCGCCAGTTGAACTAAAATCGGGCAACACGTTCCTAACCTAACATTATAAATAATATAACACTGTCACTTCATATTAATTTATGAAACCGGTGCTAAATTCCTGACCAAAATCAATGTAAACAAAGGGAGAAATGACAGCCTGGAATGCCCGAAAATGTTTTTAAAACTAATCACCAGAGGTATCTCTTATCTTGAAACTACAGCTGTCACAGTAAAAACTGTCAAAATCAAACAACAGTTTTAACAGTAAATAACTCACTTATTCGAGGTTGTAGGTAAAAACGCTATACAGGGTGGTCAAAAGAGAATTTCAAGGGCTACAAATTGGTATATTGAACCACTCTATAATTGTCAAAATAACCGAGTTATTGACAATACAATATGGAGTAGTTTACAAGGCGTTCAATGAATTTTTAACATTCTTGAAACTTGTTTAATTTTCATTTTATAAAAAAAATACCAAATATGAATCTTGTAGATATTTGCATATACTTTATTCCTAGATAATCCATCAGTATACAGGGTGTCCCAAATTTGAGCCAAAACAAACCAAAATTATAATTTTTTATTCGATTTTTGGAATTTACGTCAAATTCTAGGCCTACTTGATGTAAAATGTTTGTATCGATATTCAATTGTTTTTGCTCTAGCAGCCTTACTTTGACCACCCTCATCGAAAGCAGAAATTCCCAATTTGAGCGAAATTTTTGTGCACTTTTTCAAAAAATTGTCCATGTCTCGCTTATTTGAAACACCCTGTATAAACACACCGTATAACAAAAGAAAGCTAATGAACGGGGCTATCACGTGACGTTGAGCGGGCACGACTATGTTGCCCCGTTTAGCCGCTAGAGGGCGTCAAGTTGACTCTCGTTTTTTGCAGTTTTTGCTCAATATCTCAGGAACGTTTCAGGTTAGAGGTCTAAATTTTTACCACAAATGAACTTCGATGGGATACAACTTTTACCATTGTCTTTTACCTTCTATACACTTTCTTGGTACCACGCACCGTTGGACTTTAAAAAATTAAAAACTAGAATTGTCAAGAAATTTCAAGTAAAATTTTTTTATTTTCAAAATTAACCTCAACTGCCTTAAATACCTTCAAGTGAATCGTACAAAAATGTTAAAAACGAATTATTTTAGAATTTTCAGATTTTCCAATTTTCTGGAAAATGACCGAAAATAAAATACTGAGCGAAACAAAATATGTATGGACGAATGTCTTCCAATTTTAACTTCCAAAGTGTCAACTGTCATTCACTAAATCACATTCTAATGTCGTTGCAAGTGGCAGGTTGCCATATTCACTTTAAAATACAGGATGTTTGTTTTTAGTTTCATATAGTGTTTCACCGATTTAAATTAAACCCATACACACAAAATAGTTATTTATGCTACAAATGCAAAAAGTACATCTTTTTTGCACGCATCGTAAAAACTGTTAAACGAGACCCAAGGTCGAGGCAATCGGTCATACTCCAACAGAACATACCCAAATTAACCAAAAATTAATTGACTGATAAAAGACATTATTACGCACGTGTTAATAACTTCAGCAACAATATGCATTGGTTTGAAAGAATGAATATAATTTGCCTCCCGACTAGCTCTAGCCTTCCACCTACGTTACGGAATTGAAGAGTCTCTAATTACGTCACGGAGGATATTACTAGGTTCATTTGCACATTTTATTCAAGCTTTAGAGAACGATTTAATATTGAAAAGCAAGACTTAATAGCAAATTGTAACGCATAATAAATTGTATTAAGTTTATAGGTTCTATAATATCTCTAGGTTATTCTTATATGTAAATTGATGGTAAAACTTGGTAAAACGCAGTTGAGGAGAGCCTTATTCGTCTATTTTTTTATACTCAACTAGTGATATTGCCAGTTAAACCGCATCGCTTAAAACTGGCACTGGCATCTAAAAGTTTATGGGAGTTGTTCCCATGGTTTTGAAGTGAGCGAGAGAATGACAGGGATGGCGCATGACGTTGATGTCATGTGGACTTGCCTGGGGCGTGTTGGCAATTGACCGATAAAGTGTGTTTCGTCCCGGGAGCTGTCTTTGGACTCGTCAGTACGGCTTGACAGCTCCGTGCCTTATACACACGATTGAAGATGACTTGAAACTGCTATATGTTGTTAAATCGTGACAGACGATGCGGGTTTGATGTTAGCAGGGTTTTTGATGCGTGGTGCCATCTGTGTGAACGTGTGCGAAGTGAGTCACCACAGTAGTCTCCTTCCAGTGACAACGAAGTGATGTATGATGGAGTACTGAAGAGTAATTGTGGATTGACTGAAGGCAAGGATGAAGTTGGTTACGAGTTGCGGCTGTGCAGCGATGGACTTGGAAATGCGACTGTGTTGGCATTGAAAGTGATTCCATATTATCTGCAGCCAGAAGATTGCGTGTTGCTTGTCGAAGGTCACCAATTATGGGGGTGATGTTCCCCAATTGGATTTTGATTGACGGAGAGAGTGACAGGGATGGTGCATGACGTTGATGTCATGTGGACTTGCCTGGGGCGTGTTGGCAATTGACCGATAAAGTGCGTTTCGTCCCGGGAGCTGTCTTTGGACTCGTCAGTACGGCTTGACAGCTCCGTGCCTTATACACACGATTGAAGATGACTTGAAACTGCTATATGTTGTTAAATCGTGACAGACGATGCGGGTTTGATGTTAGCAGGGTTTTTGATGCGTGGTGCCATCTGTATGAACGTGTGCGAAGTGAGTCACCACAAGTTGTTTACATCAAACGTAGAGGTGCAAGATTTGGTGTCCAGGATTACAGCAATTTTTTTTTCTTGGCTATACTAGAAGCCGTAATCTAATTGTATAAAAAAAAATAAATTAATAATAATATTTACAAGACCCAATAATAGTAGCAAAAAACTATTTAATTTTCAAAGATATATTAACAAAACAATTAGGACTCTTCAGCTTCAGCTTCAACTTTTTTCTTGTGAGAGTGTCGGCACTCTGGATACTTATCAGCTAAAAAGCTTCGTATTTCACCATATTTTGCGAGCAAATTCTTTTTAACTTCCGCTTGATTGCGTGTCCTTTCATAGGTCATCAGATGTTTGTAGTAAGATCTCATGTGAGTGTAAAATGGTGGATGCTTCTTTTTGCGCAAAACAACTTTTCCTAAAAGAGTACTCTGGATACTTGTAACAAAAAAAAAACCATTATAAATTACCATCAAAGCAGTATTGTTCAAAATCAAGACTTTCGTTTTTAGCAAGCTGTTCTTCTTTTCTGCACTCACTTGGTGCTGCAATTACTTTAGGGAAGTAATGATTTTCTTTGCACATTTGTACTAAATAAAGACCTTTCTCTTCAGCCATTTGTTCTGGAGTTTTCTGTTTAAAAATATCAGTAATTTAGTGTAAGTTAACAGTTTTTTTTTAACTTGGGAGTTATTACCTGTTTAATCAGTCCTAAAAAGAATGCTTTCATAATGTGATTAATGTTTTTAGCACCTTCAATTTTAGCATACAAATTTTTAATGCCAATCACTTCACACATGGTCTTGATTGCTCTGTGGCATCTGAGGCCATAACCTTCTGGTTTTTGCCAGACATAAATTTTAGTTGCTCCAAATTGTGTAAAAAAATGATGGCATACTAAAAAATTTTGAAAAATGTGTCAAATCTCAATTATTCTACTATTAAAATCGAGGGGTAGACCGCCGATAATTTTTTGTACACCAAAATGCCTTTTTGCATACAAAATACCTTGAAATGCATTTAAAATACCTCACAATGCTTCAGTGTTGCTCAAAATGCCTCATAGTAATAATGCCTTAAAACTGCCTTTAAATATTTAAACTGCATGACTTCCTCAGGTTACCTGACTGTTTTTCCAAATTTTAAGGACCCAAAAGTTTAAATTGGTTTTTTTAAAGGTCCCGTCACAGTTTTTAGGTTAGGTTAGGTGACAACGTAAAGGTTTTACCAAATTTTTTGACACTTGTGCCGAAAGCTTCAAATTGATTTTCTAAGGTCAGGTGACTGTTTTTCCAAACTCTGACCAACAGAAAATATTTTTTGTATGATTGCCTGAAATTACGGGTTATATTTTGACGTTTGCACGAATCTTCTAACTGTCATAGTAACCAAGTAAGCATGTGTCAAATAAAGACAATTATCATTTAAAAGAAACAGTTGAAAAATTGCTAATTTAAATTTAGACAGTAGTAAAATTGTAGGAACTAGGTCATGTGACTTGATAATTCAATTTTTGAGCTTGCATCACTTTAAAGACCAGTTGACATCTGTCAAAATTAGTCACGTGACCTTTAAAATGTGGTTTAAAATTAAAAAATTTAGTAAATTAAATTTAGACTATTTTAGACAGTTGTAAAAGCTGAAATTGCAAGAGACACATCACATGACTTTGATTATGCCATTTTAGAGCTTGCAACACTGTCCAAGCCAACTGACACCTGTCAAAAACAGGCACGTGACTTTAAATTGTAATTTAAATGTTGATCATTTGGTAAATTACATTTAGACAGTTGTAAAAGCTGAAATTGTTAAATACACGTTATGTGACTTTAATAATACAATTTTGAGCCTGCAACACTGTAAAAGCCAGTTGACATTGTCAAAAACAGTCACGTAAACTTCAAAACGCAGTTTAAACTTTAAAAAATGATAAATTAAATTTAGACAGTTGTAAAAACTTAAATAGCAAAATACACATTATGTGACGTTGAAAATGCAATTCTGCATGTTCTTGCAACACTGTAAAGGACAGTTGACATCTGTCAAAATTAATCACGTGACCTTTAAAATGTGGTTTAAAATTAAAAAAATTGGTAAATTAAATTTAGCCGAACAGTCCAGGCAGCTGAAAGCAGTAAAACAAAAAAAAAATTAAATTTAGACTATTTTAGACAGTTGTAAAAGCTGAAATTGCAAGAGACACATCACATGACTGTGATTATGCCATTTTAGAGCTTGCAACACTGTCCAAGCCAACTGACACCTGTCAAAAACAGTCACATGACTTTAAAATGTAATTTAAATGTTGATCATTTGGTAAATTAAATTTAGACAGTTGTAAAAGCTGAAATTGTTAAATACACGTTACCTGACGTTAATAATACAATTTTGAGCCTGCAACACTTTAAAGCCAGTTGACACCTGTCAAAAACAGTCACGTGACCTTAAAAATGTAGTTTAAATGTTGAAAAATTGGTAAATTATTACAATAATTTATAATGAATATTCTTTTAACTCAATATCATGTAACAAAGATTTTACCATAATAATTACATGTGCCTATGCTGTTTTGTACAATTTTCACTTAATTTTGTTATATTAATACACTACATTTTGAAATATACAGACAATGCCTCAAAATACTCTCAAATGCCTTATAAATATTTCAAAATGCCTTGTAACACCTCACAATGCTTCATAATAATGGGAAAGTGCCTCATAATACTTGCGAGTGTGTACACCAAATTACCTCAGCGATCTAGGCCTTGATTAAAATTGTCCTACCTGTATGATCATTGTACAGCCTAATATGCATAAGTTTTTGGCCTGATCGATTTCTTGCTTTACGCAATGCTGTCCTGCCTTCCAGTGCTTTTCCCATGGCAAAGCCTGCCAACCCTTTTTTATTACCAGTAACCACCAAAGCAGACAAGCGCCTCTTTCTACCAAAATTTCCTTTCATAATTACAACAGTTTTGAACTCCAGAACTTTACAATCAAAATCTTCAAATTTTTCTAAAAATTAATTCATCAAAATAGGCTCTGTTGATTGAGGGGTTATTTACCCTCTCCAATTGGATCTGGAGGTCCTAAACTTCTACCAGGCATTTTAGTACCTGACCAACCCCTATCTAAAGGATTTAACTTCGCAAACTTTTGAGCACCCATTGTGTTTCTAAGTTGTACTAGTTTCTCATCTCTTTCAGGGTCTTCAGGTAGTTGGACCTGCTCGACCAGTTCTTTCCCCCTTATTATTGGAGCAGACAGACCAGGCCATACAATGTTGGCCTTTCCTTTAAACTCCTCATTAATTTCCTTTTCCTATAACTCTATCAAAAATCTTACCAACACCAATATACTGTCCTTTATTTAAGTCTTTAATGTTTTTCTTTGAGACAGTTTTTGCTCGACCGCGCTTCTTTCCTGCATTACTTACAGTGGTTATACTGTCCCATAGATGATCAGCCGGATCTAAACTTTGGCAATTAGCAATGTTTAGAATGGGTAAATTTACGTACTTACATTTATTGAAAAAATTGGTGTTGAGGGCTGAGGATGTTGTAAAGGCCCTTAAGTTACTCGTAGTTTCGGAATAATGTAACAGTGGCGAAGCGGCATGCTTTGAAATTGTTAATTTATTTAATATTTTTGTTACGTCGAGGAGTTGCTTCGCCATTTTGGTACTTTGGTAGATAAACCGAAAGAAGTGTGGTTTTGGTAACAACAGATGTTTGTCGTCTTTTCAAATTGTGATTATCAATAAATCATATACTCATATACTTACTACTGGTAAATACTCAAATACCTTATAGTTATACCATTTTTCCTACAATATTGTGGTTAAATTCTAACTTGAAGGTTACAGGATTAATATTTTTAACAATGGTTTAGTATAAATAATACTTTATATTACAAAACTTTAAAAATTACAGACAAGAGTGTATTCGTTTTGCCACAATTTTCTTACTGTAGATAACCAACAATACACTTAACAAGGTTTTAAAGTCACGTGTTAATAATCCATAGTTCGCACCATCTGTGGATAACTCTTTCTTCAGTGCGCCAAGTGAGTCTTTAACATTAAATTGACTAATCACGCGCGAGGACTGTTTCGCAGTGAGCAAAAATTGCTTTCCACCCTGAAGTTCAGCTCAGATACTCATATGTAGCCATTTTTTCCTTCGGAATTGTTAGAATAAAGAATTATTAAGTTTCTGACCCGAGTATCTGTTCATTTTTTATCGGCCACCTTTTTCGAATAAAACTAACGGTATATTACTATAATGTATTTGCAAATACTTTATACTTTAATGTCTGAGATTTAAGCACTTTTTATGTAGATGCCAACTTTATTGATGAGGAACAGTTTGTTGACCTAACCTATTATTTTGGTAACGGTCTCATCCACCGCCTACTATATTAGAAAGCCTAGAAAGTGCTTGTCAAAAATTCCAATATGGCGGAAATTGTAGTGACAGTTTGCGCTTGTTTGTATTGTGGAAATTGAGTTTTTTTTAGGATTAGATGAATTTTTACGGTTTAAAATGAAGACTTAAGGGTATTTGCGTAAGTTATTTTTGTTTGCTGCCGTTCATAAGTTTTTCAAGCCACATTGTAACAGCAATTCAGGAAAAAGGCCAATCGTGTCAGTTTTTTGCTTTACAAAAAACCGGATCTAACTCAACAGTGGTTGAACACTTTGAAGTGGGATGATTTTACTCCAACACTATACTCAATGGTAGGTACAAGAGCTCTAGTACCTACATTAAACTTATTAGGTACTTGTTACATGCACCGGTATGTGAGTTTCATTTTAAAGCATCCTTCATTGTGAGAGTAACAAAAATAATCTTGAATAAATGTTCTTGGTAATAACATAAGAACCATTTACCAGTTTTGCTTACCTAGTTTCAAGGATTTACAGATTTTCTTGTATTGAACAGTGTTTAAACTAGTTTGCTGTGTGTTGTACTTTCCAGGACAAATGTTCTAACCAATTTGTTTAGGCTGGACTTGATTGTGTAGAAAAAGCTGTAAAAAAATCTAATCACTTTCTTTGATTTTTCACTCACAACTTGCAATCAACTACACAAAATAATAAAAAAAAAACTAGCGCCGCCATTAAAAGTGACATTTTAGGCTTTCTAGTATAGAGGGCGGTGTGTCATCTGTTGTCTCATCTGATTTACGTCAACGTCATTCTTATAGCATTTGTCAACGGCAAGTGTCACAACAAAGTGGTATAAGTGGAAACTGTGAAACTGCACTGCAGGCTGCAGGATTTCAAGTATTCAAGTAGAGCATATTTGCTGTCTGCGTTTTTTAAAGATTATCGATCAAAATCAGTGTTGTTAAATCATTATATGTGTGAAGCAGAAAGCGTCGAATATATGATTTGGTATGTATCTATTTTTTTGTATTAACGTTTCGTATTTTGCTATTTGTTTATTATTGAACTTCAGTTTGAAGGAGAAAGTTAACCGGTTCCTTTGTTCTGTTTACAAGTGTATTGAGCAAGGGGTGCATATTTCAAATCTGTTACTTAATTTATTCTATAATAAATCATTGACTGAACCCAAGGAGCATACAGTTTGCACCAGTTTAACTGTTTTTATTACTATAAACTTGATTTTTTAACCACTGACTCAACTTAAAGTAGTACTGTACTCTACTTGCACAGAACTAAAGACATAAACAAAAAAGTTTTTGACTATAAATTTAGTATTGCTCAATATGAAACAACTTTTCAAATGAAAATAAATGCTTTTTTGAAAAATTAGCCATCATTTTGAATGGAGTCTTGAATATAAATGCTTATAATATTGGTAAGGATGGTTTTTCCCTTAACTGTCTTCATTTAGTAGTAGGAACATTATGAATATAGGCTCATCATTTTTAATTATGAAAAATTTGAGGAAAATTTAAAAAGCTTCCAAAATTTAATGATTTTGGAAATTTTGTGGTGAATGTGTGAATTTTGTGATGATTGAATGGTTCTGGACTACCTTTAAGGCATTTGAAACCTTGTAGATGGTTTTAGAAACTTTTGGAAGCTGCTAAACTGCTTTAGAAGCATACAGAAGCTTTTGAGAGCTTCTAAATAAATTGAAAAGCATTTGGAAGCTTCTAGACTGTTTTGGAAGGCTTTAGACTGCTTGAGAAGCATTTTGGAGTTTCTGTAGTGTTTTAAAACTTTTTTAGACTACTTTAGGAGCATTTGGAAGGTGTTTGGACAGTTTAAAGAGCCTTGAAGGTTCTGGACTGCCTTTAAGGCATTTCAAACCTTGTGGACGGTTTTCAAAACTTTTGAAAACTGTTAAACTGCTTCAGAAGCATACGGAAGCTTTTGAGAGCTTTTAGATAAATTGAAAAGCATTTGGAAGCTTTTAGAAGCTTCTAGGTTGCTTTGCAAGGCATTTTAGAGGTTCCATAGTGTTTTGGAATGTTTTACATTTTTTTAGACTATTTTTGGTCAGTTAAATTTGTAAATTGATACATTTTGCAACATGTTCTTGTCGTTCAGAAGCTTTCAATATCTCAATATAGCAATTTTTGTCAAAGCAGTTATTAGTTTAGTTTATTATTAAAAACTTGAAAAGCTTGTTTTGTAAAAAACTAGTTAAACCATAAAAAAGCAGTAAATAAGCACAAAAAAATAAAATAAGTTGTTTTTATTATTTACAAAAAGGAAAATTTCTAGAAATCCGGACTCTAAACATAAATATTTGACAAAAAAATCCAAATTAAAAAAGGTCGAAAATCATCTTTTTAAAAATACTTGAGCCTTGAATGGTAAGTTAACCATTTATAGAAGAAAGAAAAGTACTGCAGCGAACTTGTGTACAAAAATGATATGAAGTTCAGTTAAATCAATAAAACATAAAATCAATATACATAATATTTAAAATACTTAATTTTGAATTTAGGCTTTATTTTTAATTTTGTTATCATGCATCAGAATAAGTAAATGGAAGAATCTAGAACTCACCAATATACCAATACATTTAGTTATGAATGAAGCAAGTATCTACAGTTTATTACTATTATTATACAACAACAATGTGCTTAGTTTAAGAAGCACAGTGTTTGAAGTATGTATGTAGTAAACATGTTTACAGTTTGTTCAAAACACACCTTTTATTCAGCACCAATAAGCTTACTTTGCCTTGAGCTTGATTTAAGTGAATTAGGTGTATTTAAAAAAAAAAATGAAAATTATTTTGCCAGAAGGGTGCTTGTCTGGGTTCCTGTATTCCTGTGTATTGAATTTACTTACTAACTCAATGTCATCTTTTTAGCAAGCCTTTTAGGTAATATGGGTTAATAAGTTATCTAAAAAAATGTGCTTTATGTTTATTGTTTCACCTTAAAAAATAATTGTTTTTCTTATTACATTGTGGTCCTTACATTTAGTTGATACTAATTTTCTTGACTTTAAATTCAATTATAGGTTGTTGATAAAGAAAATGTATGATGTTTCATCAAGTCTTATTTAATAAAATATTTTAGGCATAATAACTTTATTACCATACTAACTAATATTCTTGTATTACACACAAGAAAATGTATTGTTAGAAATTACTTGGCCTGGAGCTACAAATTGGAAATTGTTTATGTTAGGAGAAAATTGGACCAGTTTAACCTCACTCAGTTTAATGTAAACTGAAACACCTCTTAATTAATCTAATCACTACAAATAGAAAAAATTTGGAAAATTCAATTTATAAACAATTTATGGACTTTTATTGTTAAGTTACTCTACTGTATTATATTGCGTGTACTGATACAACTACCACATGTGTATTATAGTAAACATGTTTTCTTTTAAGTTTTAAACTTAACTTCTGCACCATTCAGGAAACTTTACCTTGAGTTTAATTTTTCCATGATAAAAATGTTGGCCAGCAAGCTTTTATGTTGTTGTAAAGTATGAATGATTATTTTTATAGTGATGGGGGTAAATTTACCGTAACCCGTAGGGTAAAGTAAAATTGAAAAAGCAAAGTTCAGCATTTTTATTTCAGAAAAATTTACCAATTTTACCAGTAAATTTATGGGTTAATTGAAATTTGCTTGAAAGATATCTCCTCCTTCCCTTTTTTTGAAGATATTTTCAGTCATGGCTGTCATTAATTTCATTAGACATTTTCAGTCAATATTTTCCATAGTAAAATCCTGAAAAGTAAAGACTGATTAAAAGGGTGTTTTGATTTTTTATTTATTGTTTTAGAGTTTTTGGTTTATGAATAATAAAATAAATAAACTAAAATTCTTGGTATAATGTGATTCTTGTACCAAATAACATCAGTCTTCTAACTTTTTATGAAAAAGTAGCCTTTTCTAACAAAATCACATTTTCAGCTTTTTTTACTTTTGTTTGTTTAAATTCTGACTTTTTTTTTTTGAGGCAAAAAATTGACGCAAATCTGAAGACATTATTATTTAAACAATTTGTAATTTACCAGTAATTTACTGACACTTTGACAATTGTCAAAATAACTGTAACAAATCTCAGAAACACGTCGTGTTTTGAAAACTGTAAGAAAACTATGTTAAACTGTAATTCTTGCAAATTCTAGGCAAGTTTTGACAGATTTGACATTAAGAACAAATTTAATATCACCTGGTTTTTGGAGGATAATTTAGCTAACCAGTCACGTGACCACTGTCAAAATATCTATCATAAATCTAAACACTTTCTTTAGCAAATACTGCAAGAAAACTTTTCTAAAACCTCCTTGGAGTGAGAAAATCAAGCTTTAACCACACTTTTGGAATCCTTATTAAATTTCCTATCCAATAACCTGAAAAAACATTACAAAATTTGGTACAGACAGGGAGAAAAGCGGTATAAAAATTTAAACTGCCAGAAACACAGTTTGAAAGAACAGTCAGGGACCAAATCTCCTGTAAAACCCACTTGGAGTGAGAAAATAACTTAAGCACATTTTTGGAATCCTTATTAAATTTCCTATCCAATAACCTGAAAAAACTACAAAATTTGGCACAGACAGGGAGAAAAGCGGTGTCAAAGTTTGAACTGCCAGAAACACAGTTTGGAATGGCAGTCAGTGACAACATTTCCTGTAAAACCCACTTGGAGTGAGAAAATGACTGTTTTAAGCACATTTTTGGAATCCTCATTAAATTTCCTATCCAATAACCTGAAATAACTACAAAATTTGGCACAGACAGGGAGAAAAGCGGTGTCAAAGTTTGAACTGCCAGAAACACAGTTTGGAATGGCAGTCAGTGACAACATTTCCTGTAAAACCCACTTGGAGTGAGAAAATGACTGTTTTAAGCACATTTTTGGAATCCTCATTAAATTTCCTATCCAATAACCTGAAATAACTACAAAATTTGGCACAGACAGGGAGAAAAGCGGTGTCAAAGTTTGAACTGCCAAAGACACAGTTTGAAAGGACAGTCAGGGACCAAATCTCCTGTAAAACCCACTTGGAGTGAGAAAATAACTTAAGCACATTTTTGGAATCCTTATTAAATTTCCTATCCAATAACCTGAAAAAACTACAAAATTTGGCACAGGCAGGGAGAAAAGCGGTGTCAAAGTGTGAACTGCCAGAAACACAGTTTGGAATGACAATCAGAGACAACATTTCCTGTAAAACCCACTTGGAGTGAGAAAATGACTGTTTTAAGCAAATTTTTGGAATCCTTATTAAATTTCCTATCCAATAACCTGAAAAAACTACAAAATTTGGCACAGACAGGGAGAAAAGCGGTGTCATAGTTTGAACTGCCAGAAACACAGTTTGGAAGGACAGTCAGGGACAAAATTGCCTGTAAAACTCACTTGGAGTGAGAAAATAACTGTTTTAAGCACATTTTTGGAATCCTTATTAAATTTCCTATTCAATAACTTAAAAACAACACTACGAAATTTGGTACAGTCAGGGAGAAAAGCGGTGTCAAAGTTTGAACTGCCTGAAACACAGTTTGGAATGACAGTCAGAGACAACATTTCCTGTAAAACCCACTTGGAGTGAGAAAATGACTGTTTTAAGCACATTTTTGGAATCCTTATTAAATTTCCTATCCAATAACCTGAAAAAACTACAAAATTTGGCACAGACAGGGAGAAAAGCGGTGTCAAAGTTTGAACTGCCAGAAACACAGTTTGGAAGGACAGTCAGGGACAAAATCCCCTATAAAACTCACTTGGAGTGAGAAAATGACTGTTTTACACACATTTTTGGAATCCTTATTAAATTTCCTATCCATTAACCGGAAAAAACACTACAAACTTTGGTACAGTTAGGGAGAAAAGCGGTGTCAAAATATAAACGGCCAGAAAACAAGTATTTGTAATTTAACCATTAATTTACTTGTAATTTGCCGGTAAAATTTTCCTGGTAAAGTAAAATATGTACTTTAATTAATTTGTAATTTAATTGTCACTAATTATTTGTGAATTATTACATTTAAATGCTGACAATGTATAGAAGCTTTATAGGTTTACTAGTCAAGCAGTTGGTTTTCCTAGTCTAATCTTAGTTTATTAGGGTTTGCTAATTTAGATAAGAATTCCACATAAAGTTCTTTAGTCATTGGATTTAAAATATTCTACTCAGCTTCCTATATTTCCAAATGTTAAGGTACATAACACATACAGGTCCTATTATTATTTTATCAGGTATTCGACCATATAAAAATGGTTCAAACCACATGAAAAGCACTCTTCATTATTTGGCTAATTTTTTTTAAAAGGATGATCTGAGCTTTTTTTAACAGAATTTTTTTTTTTTTTTTTGGAAATTTGTTTTCAAGTTGATCAGTTATCACAGATCGTTAATAATAATAACCATGTTAAATCTTTGTTTTTTTATCTGGAGTTTTCTTAGAAACATGTTTTTAAGTCATACATGTAAAGGTTTGATTGGAGTCATATGATCTCTTGTGACTGACACTGTCAAATTATGTAATATTCACTATTCAGTCTATCCATGTAAGCTTACCTAGTTTCTGCATTATCTTTGTCAGGAACATTGATTTGTGTGGTGGGATCTCCTCTTTGACGAATAACTTTACATTTAACATGTTAAATGATTAAGTATTAGTTAAAGCAAATAATTCCAAAAAAATATGTTACCTAAAATTTGCTCCCTTACTTACTAATGATGATACGTGATTTCAATTTAGTCAGTCCTCTAAACGTTATGCTTTACATTATACACATAAATTAATGGAATATGAGAAATATTTAGTATCTAGATCTGATCTAATTTACAAGGAATAAAGCTAATGAATCAAAACAAGAAACTGGCTTTCCCACTGATGTTTATCACAATTATTACGATTCAAATACCACGTGTGTGTAGTTTAGGTATAGTAAACATGTTTACGTCATAAACGCACCTCTTATTCAGCGCCAATAAGACGGTTTTGCCTTGATTTTTTTTTCGCAAGTCAATAATGATATTTTGGCTGACGACCAAAATAAGCTGTTTTGTGATAATTGTCATACTTTTGCATTGCGCTTTACTTTTTGCAGATTGTTCCCAAATTTTGTATTATAATAATTTACTATCACTCTAGTCTTATAGCCGGAGGTAGATCGCCGAAGTATTTTGGTGTACACACTCGAGGTATTATGAGGCACTTTGCCAGTATTACCAGCATTTTGAGATATTACAACTATTACAAGACATTTCGTGGAATTTTGAGGCATTTACTGTATATTTCAAAATGTTTTGCGATATTTTAATGAATACATTGTAGTAGACCAAGAAGTAGACAATAGGTATAGTGTATCAATATAACAAAATTGACCGCACATGTAATTATTATGGTAAAATCTTTGTTACATGATATTAACTTGAAACAATATTCATTATAAATTATTATAATAGTTTACCAATTTTTCAACTACATTTTTAAGGTCACGTGACTGTTTTTGACAGGTGTCAACTGGACTTTACAATGTTGCAAGCTCTAAAATTGCATAATCAAAATCGCGTGAGGTGTCTCTTACAATTTCAGCTTTTACAACTGTCTAAAATAGTCTAAATTTAATTTACCGAGTTTTTAAAGTTTAAACCACATTTTATCGGTCACGTGATTAATTGTGACAGATATCAACTGGCCTTTATAGTGGTGCAAGCTCAGAATTGCATTATCAACGACGTGTACTTTTCAATTTAAGTTTTTACAACTGTCCAAATTTTATTTATCAGTTTTCCAAAGTTTAAATTGCATTTTAAAGATCCCGTGACTGTTTTTGACAATGTCAACTGGTCTTTACAGTGTTGCAAGCTCAAAAATTGAATTATCCAAGTCACGTGACGTGTATTTTGCAATTTAAGTTTTTACAAGTGTCTAAATTTTATTTATCAATTTTCCAAAGTTTAAACTGCGTTTTGAAGGTCACGTCACAGTTTTTGACAATGTCAACTAGTCTTTACAGTGTTGCAAGCTCAAAAATTTAATTATCAAAGTCACGTGACGTAGTTCTTACAATTTTTACTACTGTCTAAATTTAAAATACTATATATTTAATTTTTCAACTGTTTCTTTTAAATGATAGGTGTCTTTTGACACGTGCTAACTTGGTTACTATGACAGTTACTGTAACCTAACCTAAAAACCGTCACGTGACTTTTAAAAAAACAAATTTTACGCTTTTTGCCTTCAAAATTTGGAAAAGCAATCAGGTAACCTGAAGAAGTCATTTTTTTGTAATCATTAATCCTTATGACATTTTGACAAGGGTCACATGTCATGTACAAATTGTAAAAGCAGACATACTACTTAATTAATCTGACCTAAAAACTGCCACGGGGGCAAAAAAAATATTTTAAGAGTGTATTTCATCAAGGTTTTCATCAATTGGGACGATATGAGCCCCAATACCAGAGGCCTTATAACTAAATTTAAGAATACCACAAATGTGTACATTTGAAGGCATTCTGAGGCAGTTTAAATATATAAAGGTGTTTCGAGGTATTTTAAGGTAATGTGAGGCATTTTGGGCAGTTTTAAGGCATTATTACTATGAGGCATTTTTGAGGTATTTTAAAGGCATTTCAAGGTATTTTGTATGCAGAAAAGGCATTTTGGTGTACAAAAAATTATCGGCGGTCTACCCCTCCGTCTTATAATGTAACAACTATTTAACAGATTAAGTAAACATTTTTAATCAATTCGCTTTGATTTTTGTTGTTTAAGACACTAAAGGCGTATCAATAATAATTATTGCGGTAGTGCGTATATTTTAGTTGAAAAACATATTTATTTGTGGCGCACTGTTTACTCCGTCACAAACGCACCTCTTTACACTACCAATCAAACTGCTTTGCCTTGAGAGTTATTTTTTTCGCAATCTTATTGTTTTTCAGACCGTTACATGACTGGCTAGATCAAAAATTTGTTTTGGTTGGTATTTCCTAGAAACTGTTTGCGTTTTAACTTCTAGTGTTTTTAGGTACAATTTCAAGTATTTTTTTTTTTTTGATTTGCCCCGTTATGGTTATACGCTTGCATACTTAATTGGGTTTTATTCTTTGGTTCGTTGACTTTCACTGCACACGATATGTGATGTGGTGCGTTTATCACCTCAGACCGCCCACCAATAGGAAGTCAGTTACGTCTCGGCAGTGACCAATCCTCTTGGGGTTATCTGCGATCGTATGATCGCGTGTTGTTTGTAGAATCAACTCCATATCTTCTTGATTTTATGGTTGTGACATACTTTATTTGTATTGTTTAGTTGTGTAATGACGGTAATGCAACATACGTAAACGTCTTAAATGTTAAATGTCAATTGACTTCTCTTAAGTCATACATTTTTTCTACACCATTTACACATGTAGTTTAGAAAGCGTCAGTTGAATTTTCGAAACCATAAGATGGATTTAAAAAATATCACTTGTATTACAGAAAAGGTACTTTCAATTTTAGAATAATAACTTTGATTTTCGAAATTGCAATTTGTATTTCAGATTAGTCACTTGTATTATAGAAAAGGGCAGTTGGATTTTAGACGTGGTCATTTGTAATTTGGAAAATTAAAGTTGAGCAAAAAAAGTAAAAATAAAGTAAATAGGTAAGTAAAAAAGTAAAAAGTTTAACGAATATTTTTAATAACATTGTGGTTTAAGCAGTTCAATGAAAAATCGATTTATCTCGAAAACCGTTTATTTTATCGAAATAAAGGAAGAGTACAATTTTTCGATAAAAATGTCAAGAGTATCCATTAATGGCGTTTGCAGCTGAAAATAATGACAGCTGTCAAAGTTTAAGCAAATTGTGTCTTAGGTCCAGTTAGTTCCTGCCTTTCGAAGACGAGATACCTGGTTTTCATGTCAAATAGAAGGTCCCTTTCGATAAAACATTAAACCCATATAATCATTACAATATACAAAGTGTTTCAAAAGTTACGGCCAAAAACGTTAATTGTAAGGCAGTTCCTTGGAGCTCAATATTTCCCTTAAGAGTGACTTTAAAAAAAAATATACGAGAGATTGTCATATAGTTATGGGACACCCTGTATATTTTATATGAATTAATACTCCCGATGGGCGGGTTTTTTTGCTTCAACTGATATTAAAAAAAAACAATAAACTAATAACCACATAGAAACACAAAAAAATCTGAAATTGAAATAACGCGTTCTAAAATACAAGGGACCTTTTCTGAAATACAAGTTACGTTTTCTAAAACCAAATTTACGATAATGAAATACAAGTTATAGATTCTGAAATCCAACTTATATTTTTAAAATCCAAGTGATATTTTCTAAACGACATGTGTAAATGGTGTAGTTACAAAGTTGGTCTGTTTACACTTGGCTCTAATTTTGTGTTCTGTTTATCATTATCCTAGCTCGGGTCAAACCAATTCTGGCAATGTTATCGAAAAAATATGATGTCAATGTTCCTGACGCTATACGTACTTAATTAGCTGAAAATCAAAATTGGCACCAAACGGAATGGAAATTTTAGTCAGACCTTTTGTGACTCACCAATGTTTAATCAGTTCGATTGCTTCAAATTTGCTAGCCTGTTAAATGTTTATGTTTGACCAAACCTTAAATTACCTAAAGGTAATCGATACAGACAGGTGTTTGCATGTTTCTGAGCTTTTTGAGGCTATAATTTGCAAAGCTGTGGAGTTTCAAGTAAACAGAAACCTCCAGAAAGACATTTAAATTTAGAAGGCTTATTTTTCTGCTCTGACCTAGTTCCAGTGTTTGTTTTCTTTGGTGTACTTGCTGCTTAAAGATTAATACACTGCCTATATGTAAGTAATGTGAATATTCAGGCCGGCCGGTTAGGCGACCAAGTCGTCCACCCACTTTCATTAAATGAACATCAGCAAAAAAAACGGTTTAGTGGTAGTGGTTTAAATAAAACCAATCTAAACGTGCCTTAAAGCAAAAACCATAAGTACTGCTTGATTGTATAATAAAGCAATTATAACACCATGTGTGCGCGCCATAGTTTGATCATATTAGCTCATAAACTATTCAATCTTGAAGATTCTACAGGGTGATCCAGGTTTAAGTGTAAAATTTGCTTTTATAAACTTTAGTTTGTTTTTCATTTTTGAATTAATAATACAAGACCATTAGGTTGCCGGTTTTTCGGGCAGTTCTGGATTTGATGAATATCAGCTACTTACAATAGTTTACGGGTCATAACACCGCCTTCTTTACAAGAAAGCCTAGAATGTGTCTTTTAATGGCGGCGTTATCGGATTTTTTTTTGTACACAAACCTATGGATTTGCAGTAGAAGATATGTTTTTTTTTATTTTTTCGTGTAGTTGATTAGAAGTTGTGAGTGAAAAATCAAAGAACGCTTCATTCCTGATCCAGATATGTATAGATATGGCTTTTTATACCCAATAAAGTCCAGCCAAAGCAAGTTTGGTTAGAACCCTTTGTCTTGGAAAGTACAACAAACTAATGTAAAAACTGCTCAATCAAAGAAAATTTGGAAATCCTTGAATCTAGGTAAGCAAAACTGGTAAATGGGTTTTATATTATTACCAAGACCTTTCTTTTAAAATGTAAATGTGCCAATAGAACTTCTAAAAGCTGTCCTGTTTCTTCAGGGTAAACCTTTGTTGCTCTCAAAATGCAGGCGGCCTCAAAATGTAACTCACATAAGTCACATACCAATGTATGTAAGAGGCAATAAGTTTACTGAATGAGAAAGCATATAGTACTTACCACTGAGTATTGTGTTGGAGTAAAATCATTCCACTTCAAAGCTTTCAACCACTGTTGGGTTCGAGCAGGGTCTTTTGGAATGTAAAAGACTGAGACATTTGGGCCTTTCACCAAATTGCTTTTAGAAATTTGGCAAACAACCAGTGGACGGCATATTGTAGAGGCAATAGAATTTAAGTTAAAAAACCAACCACAAATTATAGAACAATGAAGGAACAATAACAATAGTGATAACACAATAAAATGAACACAAACTACACTTTCACTAGAACAATAAACATATAAACAACAATTACTTTGGCAAGTAATCCCAAGTCTTGACTTTAAACCTTAAAAATTAAGTTAATCATCCAAAAACTCAATTTCCACAATACAAACAAATGCAAACTGTCAATCCCATATTTCGGCCATATTGGAATTTTTGGCATGCACCTTCTTGGCTTTCTTGTACAGAGGGCGGTGGTCATAACAGTGCACGTCGTCAGGTAACGCTGTAAAATGTCGTCCTCTTAATAGGACTGGTATAGGATATTCTGGGATTAATATGTTTTTACTCACCGGGGGCGTCGCCGCCCCTCGTCTCTTTGTGTCCAAAACGCTACGCTTATAGCAAACCTCGCCTCTGCACCAACACTTTCCCCTGACTCTATCACCTGTAGAAACTGATTAACGTTCCCCCTCTCATCCCCAACTAAATAGCAACTATACTACTATCACTACGTCTTGCACATGCTAATCGACACTGCTACACGTCTTCCATACCAAGCACTAATTTGACGTCACATGCGTCCTCACTGCACGTGGGAGCCTCATATGGTGGAGAATATATGCCCTGCATGCACCTGACGGTCCCATATGACTCCTCTCTACACTACTAATTTCTGGTAATGTCCCAACAGATATACCCCTCTCATGTTGCAACTAATTACAATCTAACTACTGTGCATATACCAGAATTACTACTTCTCCTACAAATGACATTTGCTTTTCACTCAGCACATCAACTAAGTAGTAGCTACACTACAACTACACAGTAGTGTAGTTCAAAAAAAAGTAAATATGTAAATATCACATCCCTCGCCGGATTGTTCAGGGAAAGGTTGAAGGCAGAAGATGGATACCTCGCAAAAAGCTATCGTGGCTGCGAAATATTAGAAACTGGACCGGACTGGGAGTAGAACAACTATTCCGAGTAGCAACAGATAGAGAGTCCTTTCGGACATCTGTTTACTATCAACTCAATAGACAATGGCTATCTCAGCCATGTCGTTTTCAAGGGAAATACACCATAAATATTACTGGCTGACATGGGCTTTTATTTCAAAATTGTCAAAATCAAAAAATAAGTTGACGTGCATTATGTCATTTTCCTGAAGAACTCTTCCTTTAAGGAATAAAGAGACCATCAAATTTCAGTTCAAAAAATCGTTTTTTTGTTATAACTGTCATACCGTTGATCAACTTTGAAGCAAGTACTTGAATACTCGTTATGTGATGTGAATGACATTTGTCAAAATTGTTTAGAGGCGTCGATATAGGGGGATAGTCTCTACGCTCACTGGATATTGTTCAAAATTGACAAAAATGTCTACTTGAGTTATTTTATTTTTTACTTTAAAATGGTTCAAAAGGATTAAAATCTGGTCATCTGTAAGGTTTACGAATTAATTTTTGACACTGAAAGTAGTCAAAAAAAACAAGATTTTTGGACTAATTTTTACTGGCGTTTAATTTTTTAGATCGTAGGTAGTGTAAAACCGCTGAGTAAAATTTTGTACACTAATTCCTAATATGCCAGTAATGCCTACTAATCTCATGTAATTCCCAGTAATTCTTAATAATTAACCTAACCTAGCCTAACAATACCCACTAACTTTTTGAATTATCACAACTGGAGAGTCTAAAAAAACCTTTTTCAATTAAAAAAAAGTAAAAATAAAAAAATATGCGACGATTTAACCGGAAGTAGATATCAACTGCTGCTTATTTTAAATGGGACACCCTGTATATTTTTTAATTTATGTATTCTACGTCAAATTCTAGACATATTTCGTGTATTAATGTCACATACTTATCTGTATCCGTTTCTGAGATATTTACCATTTTATGTGAAATTTGATATTTTTGGTCTCCAAAACATTTTTAACTTATACATATCAGGAAGTTTTTTTTCTTGGTTTTTGCTTTTCATATTAGACAAGGTTTGTTCTAAGAATGGGTGCAGAAAAACGTCAAAACATATAATACAGTGTGGTCAAAAAAGTCTAGTCAAGTTTTTCAAATGGATCACATTCTTATAATTCTGTCTGATTCTCTGTTCAAAATTAAAGAAGTTTGTATTACGCTACTTTTTTTAAAAAAATCACTTTTTAAATTGATACATTGAACCACCCTGTAACTGTCAAAATAACCGATTTAATGAAGGTTAAAGTAGTACTTGTAAAATTTAGTCAAAACTGTCTTTATTGTCACACACAACACTTTGTATAGACTTTTATATGTCAATGAATAGGAAATATAATAGGCTTTTAAAAAATATGACCGTCTGTGTTGATAGGTTGCTTCGTTTGGCCGCCAGAGGACTCCAAAGCTAACTAAATGTTTTTCTGGACTGTTACCACTCTAATATCTTTAAAGGATATTTTTTTTAATCGGGCAGATACGGCTCTGATATTTGGCACAAACTAGCGCAATGATTGCCAAATCTAGAGTAGTAGCAAAACTGTCGAAATACAATCATTAAGGTCGATTTTCGCTTGCACTAGCTGGCCATCGTAACGCTCAAAACCCATTAGGATAGTGGCGGTGTTTCAGGCAAATTTGACCCTTACGAAAATTGTCATTTGTACAAACAGTTTTTCAAAAAAATTTCGAGCATTACGTCGTGGTAGATCTAGTAAGTCACGTGACAGTGTTTTCCTAATTTTCTATAGTCAAGTTAGCCTTTAACCAGTCAAAAAATGTGTGTGGTGCATTCTGTCACTAAACCGTAATTAACACACGTGTATTTGTAGCACTTTGTATATACTTTTTTATGTCGATTGACAGCCAATGAAATGAGATTCCCATTGACGTATAAAAATCGGTTAGCCATTTGCCCGCTAGAGGGCGTCAACGTTAACCAATTTTTTTGGGGTATCTTTTTGTTTAATTTTCAAAAACTCGCGTAACTGCACTATCTTTAGTAGATTTTTATACGTCAATGAACAGCTCATGAAATGAGCTTTCTAAAAATATCCTCAAAACTCGCTTATTTGCACTACTTTGGGTAAAGTTTTATACGTCAATGGATAGCCAATGAAATTAGCTTTTTAAAAATAGCCCAACTGGTGTTAATAGGTTGGACGGTTTGACCACTAGAGGGCGTCAAAGTTGACTAATAATAATTTTTCATGACTTTTTTGGTGCATTTTTTTATTCAATCGTTAATAACTAGCTTATTATGTGCTACACTTTGTATAAGCTTTTATATGTCAATGGATAGCTAATGAAATGAGCTTTTTATTGACGTATAAAAGTTGATGGATTAGTTGTACGGTTTCGCCGCTAGAGACAGTCAAAATTTTTGAAAGTAAAATTACGAAATTCATAATTCTTGTTTTCCAACGGATTTCATTAAAATTGTCATTATTTTATTTATATTTATATTTCAATGGTAGATGTACAGAAATAGTACAATAATTTTTTAATCCCAGTGAGTTTCCCAGCTTTAAGGGCGTCAACACGCCTTGTTTTTGACCAGATATTTGTCAATATTCTGGAATGAATTGCAGCTAATTGAAGAATAAACATTTCTAAAAATTTCAAAAACTGCCTGATTCATGGAATATAGATGTAATTAATGTGTAAAGTGTAAGATTGCATTTAGGGTTTTAGAAAGAAAGTTATTATCCATAAAAAAAATAGGAAATACATGTATATTGATTAATAGATTTCTGATTCCTTCCAGATAATTCGCTTGCAAAACGTTCTAAAAACCTATATTACCTACATGCCCTTCTTTCTTTAACGTCGCATGGTTTTTGTCGTCATAGTAGAAATTATTTTTGATAAACAGTGTTAAGATCCGTTTTCGAAGTAAAAAATTACATGCATTTTAGTATGTTTTATGTGATACATAGAGTGATAAAAAAATTGTTTTTTAAAAATGCTCTACAACGGCACTTTAAAAATATGTCTAGTTCAACAAAATCAAAGTATTTTAAATCACCGGAAAAAACGCTCAAGCCGGCAACCACAAAATATCAAAGAAAATCTTGAAAATCAATCTAAGACATAAGTGAATTTCAATATTACGTCACAGTTAATGTCGTCACTGCACCATTGGGACAGAGAGTACCAATTTAGATGAATATTTTAAACTAGATCGGCGATATTTTAAATTAAATCAACTTCGGTACGTACGCATATGAATATGTGCTCGTTTTCGAGTTATAAGTCGACGACCTTTGTCGTTAAGTTAAAATGGCCAAATATAAACGAGCAAATTACGTCCAAAACTAATAAAGCTTTGCAGAGTCTTGTAACCCGTTAACTTTTTTGTGGTTTCGTGTGTCTGAAAATTTGAATTGAAACGGAGGTTCAGTGCAAACTGCAAAGACTTGCCGACAGTTCTTTCATTTAATTTATATGTGTTAAGATCAGAAAAAAGCCTGCAGTAGAATATCCTGAAATAGTATATTTCATTACCAGTACAGAAATGAGGATTTTTCCGTGCGCGCGTGACAAATTCTCGTCTGAGGCGCAGCCGAACACGGGAAGTCAAGCAAGAACGGAAAATCCATTTCTGGACGAGTAATGAACGATATTTTTTATTATACTTAGGTACCTGAAATCAACATAAACAAAAAATATCGCAAAAAATTATTAAGAAAATCGGGAATATTTATTTTTATTTTTAAAACAGTAAAAATGTAAGTACATACAACTCAAATTAACAAAAAAAATACAAGTAGGTAATTCTAAGAAAATTAATTTTGGACAGAACCGTTATTATTAATAGTAATATTTATTGTACAATTCGTATTATTGTTGAAGCTCAATCCCTTTTGCATTTCTTTTTGTTGAACTAAAGACTCTGCTAAAGATGTTGAAGCGGAGTGTTCGTGTGTGCTTTGGTTCTCTTGATTGACTGTTACAGATGTTGTAGTTTCCAAGTTACAAGGGCTAAACAACTTCCGTGATACTTCAATTTTTCTTTGTATGGACTCTTCTATATATCCTTCTGCTACATTGGAAGAAAGCCATCCTCCGTGTCTTTTCAAAGTGAGCAAATCACCGCCGTTTTCCACCAACATGGTTGCCGAAGAGCGCCTTAGCCCATGTCCGGTATATTCTTCGGGATTTTTTAGTTTTAGGTATTTTGCAATAAGTTTTGGAATACCACTGATAGTATGGGACCCAACATGTTGAGCGTAACATCTTTGGTTTCGGTATGCAACAAATAATCTTCTACTCTCCATATGTTTAGGGCGGTAATCTGCGTATTTACGGTAAATTGTACAGGGATCGAATTTGCAATTTTCATTGGTAATGGTAAAACTTCTTGACCTGTGAGTTTTTCCATCTCGTAAGAACACGACAAGGAAACGCCCATTATCTTCCACATCATCTAAACTCAAACGTATTAAATCATCTCTGCGGCATGCACCGAAAATGCCAAACACTAAAATTACTTTTGCTAGTATTTATTCTCCATCTGAAGCTTCACATAAAAATTTGGTTACTTGTTCTGCTGTAAGAATCTTGGATTTCTTTGGTATATATCCTACAGCTTGTCGTTTCAAAAAAGCAATCGTTTTTGGATATTGATGGTGAGTATTTTCTTTTATTGCCAAACAACTCTTTAACATAGAGAATCGACTCCATAAAGTGGAGGATTTCATAGTGTTGGCTTTTTCAGAAAAATATACTAAAAGAATATCGCCACTCACAATTTTGTTTCGTTTCTGAGTCCGCCATTCGGTAAAACTGTTATATTCTTGTTCATATCTCAACCTGGATTTCACTGGTAATAAATCTGCACTCACTTCTGCCGCTCGTTGTAAGATATTTTCGGGAATATCCCGATTTTCTTCACAATCTGAATTCATTTTTGCAAAATGTAATAAATACATAAATACTTAATTTTCACTGACAGAAAATCAAATTTGTCATTAATAAATAAATCGTTGCTATAGACACATTACTCGTTTCTTTTTTTTCTTCGGGTTGCCATAGGATATCTAGTATCATGGATATCTATGTTTATTATTAAGCGCACGGAAAGAGGGATCGGGAAAAAATTTCCGTGCGCTGTTCCGAAAATGTCATATTTTCTGTATTTTATAAACAGTTGAAAATGTAGTATTTTCTGTTAAGTATAATAAAAATATCTTTTCAGTTTTTTGTCTCATTATACATACAGTCTAATTTGACCAAATTACACTTCCGTGTATCATATAAAGTGCGAACCAGGACAAATGGCGGTTACGTCATCAACTGTCTTTCTTGTTGGTTAAATGCAAATCCAGCGCAACAAAATGAGATTTTATACAAACGAAAATAACCTTCAAAATGGTTTTTGCTAAGGACTTCCTTTTTTGATGTAAAAACACAGAGCGTTCCATTTGAAAAAAATAACTTTTTATCATTTTTATGTTTAGCGAAAAATCACTAATTTTGACAAAATCTCTATAATGTAAAACACATTTTCTCACTCAAAACTATGCTAAATTTCCTTCCTGTCTTTGAGACAAGGCTTCCTAGCTTCAATTTGATAATTTCTATTTATTAAAATGCTTACGGTAATCATATGACAACACAGAGTCTTTTGAAAGCCTTCCAGGCAGCATTTTTGACCATTCCAAGACAGAAAGAAGCCTTGCCACTGTTAATTTGACTACTGGAAGACAGTAAAAAGTTCCTGTTTTCAATAAAATATTTTCCAACTTAAATTTGACAATTTCTACCTATTAAAATGCTTACAGTATTAATGTGATAACTCAAAGTCCTTAAGGAGGCTTTGAGGCAGCACTTTTGACTATTCCAAGACAGAAAGAAGCCTTCCAGTGTTAATTTGACTACTGGAAGACAGTTAAAAGCTTCCTGTCTTTAAGAGAAGGCTTCCTAGCTTCAATTTGACAATTTCTATTTATTAAAATGCTTATGGTAATCGTATGACAACACAAAGTTTTTGGAATTTTCCAAGCAACATTTTTGACTATTTCAATAGTCAAAACTCAATATGTTACATTTGTCAAATTTTGATTTGTTATAAGAAGAATTAACGACTGAGCTTTACATAAACTTTCCTGTTCAATTCAATAGTTTTCCCTAAAATTTACATTTTCTACTAATTCCAGTGGCGTAGTAATAAAAATTTGATTGGAGCTATGTTTGAGAGAAGTAAGTAAAATTTGACGAATAACTCGCATATCATGAGAATTAGGTACGGAAAAGAGTTATACAAAAATCGAAAAAACAATAATATACAGGATGTCTCATTTAAAATATCAACCTATACCACTTTTTGTAAAACATTTTAGATCGATGGATATACTCGTAGAAATGTTAACCTAATTACGATATTTATTAAAAGTTGCTATATTTTCATTCAGACAGCTTTTTCATCACAATTTCTACTATATTTGGCAACGTTGCATTGTAAATAATAATTGATAAGAAATTGCCGATTTTGTGGTCCATAACACTAATCCTGGTTATCAAAAACATTTTTGCACAGTAACTAATAATACGACAACATTGTAATTAAGTCAGCGATACTGACCAATATGCAGTCGTAAATATAAATAATAAAAGCGTTTTTTGTTTTATATTTTCTCTGATAAGTAAACAGTAAACAATATTAATATTAGAAATAATTTATTATAAAGGTGACAGTATTGTTGATAAAAGGTTAACTAACCCTACCATGTTTCAGTTTAATCAAATCTTTAGTCTCGACTAAATTAATGTAAATAACTATTTAGTTATTAAATTATTACATAAACTAAATAGTTAATTATTTAATTCAGTGAGTCATTAGTTCCTATTGAATGCATTTTTATAGTGCTTTATTTAATAAAATTAATTATTCCTTATTATGTTTCAAAATGAAATATTTACTAGTTGTTTTTGGTTTGTTTATAATACTAGAATATAACACTTAATTAAGACTTCATGAAGAGTAAAGCTACTTTTTGGTTTTGCGGTCATAACCTTATTTGTTCTTGGTTACACCACTACAAAACAGAGGAATACAATAAAACTAGCAGTTACATAGGTCACTTTTGAAGGAGGTATTTGGCTTCTTTGTTGTTTTCCCTGTACAGTCTATATACAGGGTAATTCAAATTACACCCTCACCATTGAGATCTCAGAAACTTTACAGTGTGGTCCAAATTGGTGATGCATGTATTGGGATCTCGAAAACGGTAAGAGCTACAGATTCGGTTAAATGGGGAAAGTTTTAGAGAATTTTATGTGAAACTTATTTCCAGTTTCCAAATTAAATTATCTTGCTCCGTTTTCCGGAAAATTGGGAAAACGTCAGAGGATGCATTTTAAACAATCTTTAACAAAGCCAAAGAGAGTTTTGAAACCAAGACGTTATTAAGGCACTTTTTTACGTAGAACACGATGACGTAATTAGAAAAAAATCTATCGTCATTGGTTTCCGAGATATGGATGATAACTTTGTAAATTCTTATGGCCGCCTTCAAGATGGCGTAGAAACTTCCAAAAGCTTTTAAAATAGTCTAAAAGCTTCCAAATGCTTTTCAACATCTATAGAAGTTCTCAAAAGATTTCAAGACAGTCTAAAAGCTTCCGTATGCTCCTAAAGTAATGCTTCTAAAACAGCCTTTCAAAACCCTCTAGAAGCTTCCAAAAGCTTTTAGAACAATCTAAAAGATTCCAAATGCTCTTCAACTAGTCTAGAAGCTTCCAAAAGATAGGTATCAAAACAGTCTAGAATCTTACAAAAAATTCTCGAACCGTCTAAGAATTTTTAAATACCCCTGAAGCATTCCAGAACCTTCAATATGCTCTTAAAAATTGTCCACAAACCTTCCAAATGCTCCTTAAGTAGTTCAAAACAATTTTGAAATCTTTCAAAACAGTCTAAAATCTTCCATATGCTTCTAAAGCAGTTTAAAAGCTTCAAAAACTTGCTCAAAAAAAAATTAAAAGAATTTGCATCTCTGAAAGAGTTTTGTGCTTTTTTAAAGATTTTTATGCTTTTTTAAAGAAAATTATTTTGCTTTTAGTGTTTTTTTTTGTCAACGTAATAAGTGTTGCGTTGTTACATCTAAAAGTGTCAACACAAAAATACTATGAAAAATTGACATCAGAATAACAGTTTAATTACGAATTTTTTGATAACATCCAAGGTTTTAGCGGCAAAATAAAAGTTGAAAAACAATAACAACTTTTTGAAAATCGATGTTGGTCTACTAAATAAACGGAAGCACGTTTATGTTGTTGATAACGCTACAGAGGTTGTTATTGTTCTAAGTCAGTAGCGCCACAAATATTGACTAATTTAATTGACAAGTTTAATCAATACATTGAACTGTCCTTGCGTGCAAGCTTTCTTCTTCTCCGTTAATGGCGTGCAAGGGTACAACTTCCCCTTTATTATGTTTTTCAGTATGAATAAAGTCACGCAATGGCTTTTATTATGATTCACAAAAAGATTTAATAATTGTTTTGTATCGTAGCGTTCTACGCCTATGTTTTCGATCCCCCCTTTATATACCGGCAGGAGTTTCGATTTTCCTGATTCACTCATTCGGTTTGCACAGTCCTCGTCTGAGATCGCGTTTACTAAAAATATGACCGCAGTACTTGACGAGACAATAGTTTAATACACTGTGTTTTGAAATTGAATCGTGTATGGTGCTAGTTTTAATTTGAACCTAAGAAAGACATTTAAAGGGTGTTTAACCCCCGTTGTTGTGGTTTCAGTGATTAAGCGAGGGGGAGCAAAGAATGCACGGGATGATGCGAATATTTTCGAACTTCAAGGAGTTCTACAATGACATCAATGCCGCTACTTTAACTGGAGCTATTGATGTGGTGGTGGTTGAACAACCCGATGGCTCCTTCAATTGTTCACCCTTTCATGTCCGATTCGGAAAACTGGGAGTTTTACGCAGCAAAGAAAAAGTGGTAAGTTAATATTGTCTACATTTTAATTTTTAACGGATTGGCCTGGGTAAACCTACTCCAGTGTTCCAACCAATTTTTAATCCAACTCACGTTAACGCAGAGTGGAGATGAAAGTTCATTTCGATTGCATATTTCCTTATTACGATTAAAACGGCGACACAAAGTCTAACCTGAATCACTCAGCTGGTGTGTGAATATTTGCATAAGTTTATGATTATTTATAACTGATAGTGTGAATGAGATGATTAAGTACCTTAATCTGGTGATTTAAAAATATTTTGTTAGATTGGCAATAATGATTATCTTTGTTCAATTCCAGAGGTCAATTTTAGGTTTTTTTATGATGCTTACTCATATTGATTTAAAAGTTTCATACTACTTACAGGAAGCTTCACAATATTGGCCAATAAATTTATACATAGATACAAAATTAACTGTCAAAAACTAACTTATCAAAATGTAAATACATAGTTTCAGGAGTTATTTGACCACTTTTAATAATAATTATTTCTATACTTGATATCTTCGATTCCTATTTTATTATATTGTATAAAATAGGATATCATATATACACTCATAATAAATGTGGTTTTACATATGCTAAGTGTTCTAACAGAATAGACACACTTTTCATATTTGTCTAAAAGAAAGGTTTACATTTGCACATTTACTAAACAGGATAGTTGAGTTTTAAATGTCAATCATCATTCGATAGCCCACCAAAAAATGAGTTGACATGCATTATGCCATTTTCCTGAAGAACGCTTCCAAAGAAAGATACAGTCCTCCAAATTTCAGTTTAAAAAACGTTTTTTTGCTATAAGTGTCAGATTGTTGGAGCAATTATGATCAAATTTGAAACAAGTACTTACGAAATGAATACTCGTTAAGTGATGTGAATGACATTTGTCAAAATTGTTCAGTGGCGTCGATATAGGAGAATGGTCTTTATTTTCCCTCCCTATTATCTACGCTCCCTGGATATTATTCAAAATTGACAAAAATGTCTAACTGGGTTATCGTAAATTTTACTTTAAAATGGTTCAAAAGGATTCAAATCTGCTCACCTGGGAGGTTTACGAGTTAATTTTTGACACTAAAAATAGTCAAAAAAAAATAGAATTTTTGGACTAATTTTTACTGGCGTTTAATTTTTTACACTATAGGTAGTAACTATAAGTGTAAAACTGAACATTCAAGACTTGGGAGAGTCCAAATTTGTACTGAATAGTTCAAAAACTTGTTATTTACTAATATTTACTACTAGGAATGGTCTTAAAATTCGTTTTTTTTCAGACTGTAATCCATTGTCGAGTGTCTGAAACTGGATTTCAAGCACTTGAAACAGTCCGGAAATTAAGACAAGGATTGTTGCACATAAAACTTATTTTTTACTACTAAAATTAAGTTTACTTTTAAAGCTAGAAATGACTTTACTAAGACTATCTGTATCTGTAGAGTGGGGAGGGTGAGTGTAGACCCACAGCACTTAGGCCACATGTGACCCATCGTCCATCCTGCCTTTCCCAGGAAGGTGGACAGATCACTAGGGGACATCTCTTTTATGTCGGCAGGTGTAAGCCAAGACTCACCGAACACACACTCTCTATTGTTGTTACTGTTCACAATTCATGCATAGAGGTGTGTCCACTAGCCCCATAGTATGGAGGTGTTTTCTTAGTTGGCAGTGGCCAGTCAGAAATCCTACTGTTAAACGTAGGTTTTTCCTGGTCATCGCCAAATATTTCTTCGGCGCCAGCTTCCCAGGATCACCCAGAGTGATCCTGGCAAGACTGAATCCTTTGATTCCATCCCATCTCTTTAGGGATTGAGCATGGGTGTAGCGTTTAGCTAGTTCGAAATCATCACTGGGTCCTAAAATTTGTAATCCAGCCGCTTTTCTGGCTATAGAGTCGGCAATGCGATTACCTTTGCTCCTATCGTGCCCTTTAACCCATCTCAGGATAAAATTGTTATCTACCGAGGCGTTAGCTAAATCTTGGTGGCACTCTAGTACTAGCCTTGAGATAACACGTTGTCTGTTCAGGGCTAATAGGGCTGGTCTACTGTCCATGCAGATTATTATCTTTTTGCCAGAAATACCTTTTCTGGTTAGTTCTTTCGTGGCGATTGAGTTCCGTTTGAACCACGCTGATATTTTTTCCCATTCCTCACTTAATCCTTAGGCTTAGTGATCTAGAGTAAACTCCACATCCTGAGCCTTGTGTAAATACGTTTTGCATTTGAAGCATCTATCTCTGTGTTCTGTTTTATTTGTATTTTGTAGGGTTTGTTAAACACAAATCTGGGTTCAATTACATCACTAGCTGCCTGCAGCAGAGACAACGCAGTGAGTGCTTCTCGCCATAGGCTTATCCTCAATTGACCTGCCGACCAGCCGTGCGCAATCGTAACATGGCCATTAACGCAACCTCCTTAACGTACAAGTCCAGAGGGGTCAGACCAGGAATTAATTCCATTGCCGCGGTTGGTGTTGTTCTCATGGCTCCTGTGATGTTTATGCAAGCCATTTGCTGTATTTGATATAATTTTCCGATAGCCGTTGCTTGTAGAACCTTAGTTATTAATAGTTAGAATTTAATAGTGACAAAACTTGAAATTAGCCTATTAAGCCTATGGAACATTTGTTTTACAATGTAAAAAAAGTCTGCTATGTCAAAAACTTAAAGGGGCTTAAAAAGGGTTTCCGCCCCAGAAGTGCTACAATGTCACTGCCTCCAAAGTAGAAGTACTGGACACATGGAAGTGTTTTTGACGAGCTGCTTAACCGACGGGTGCAGGAAGAACCCGAAAGTCTTGTATTCCAAACAGCAGAGGTTAATATCCCGCCTGTATCCATGGAGGAGACAACTAAGAAACTTAAAAATAACAAAGTGGCAGGCTATGATAATATCCTCGCAGAAAGTCTGAAACATGGAGGGGACGATCTAGCCATACAAATACATAGCCTCGTGCAACAGAGTTGGAATCAAGAAATCATTCCCGACGAATGGAAGGAAGGTGTTATCATCCCACTCCACAAAAAAGGGGACCAAATGCAGTGTAAAAATTACCGAGGTATTGCCCTGCTGAGTCACGTCCACAAAGTATTCTCAAACATTCTGCTTCAACGTCTCTTTCCATATACCGAGGAGATTATCGGAGACTATCAATGCGGCTTTCGATCAACAACTGACCAGCTCTTCACTATCCGTCAGATTTTGGAGAAATGTTGGGAGTTTAACAAGAGCCTACATACCCTTTTCATAGACTTTGAACAAGCATATGACAGTGTTATTAGAGTGAGAATCTGGAAAGCTATGGGGGAACTTGGTGTCCCGCACAAACTGATTCGACTGTGTAGAGCGTGCCTGGAGGGGGCAAAGAGCGGCGTCAAAATCGATGGTGAGTACAGCCAAGCATTCCATATTAACAGAGGTCTAAAACAGGGGGATGCTTTGTCGCCAGTACTATTTAACCTTGCACTAGAAAAAGCAACAAGAACAGCATCAGTGAAAGCAGGGATTTTTGGCCCAGGAAGTCTCAAACTTATTTTGGCTTACGGAGATGACATAGGCGCAGTAGGAGAAAGTACTGTTAGTGTGAAGGAAAATTTTATAAAGATCAAAGAAGAAGCTCAGAGAATAGGTCTACGAGTAAATGAAAGAAAGACCAAATACATGCATGTCAGGCAGAACGTCACAATGGACTATAATTTTGAGCATGTGCAAACCTTCAAGTACCTATGTGATAACGGCAGACAATAATATGCAGGAAGAGATTAAACAGCGAATCACACAGGCAAACAAATGTACATTTGCAGTACAAACCCTGCTAAAATCAAAATTTATCACAAGAAAAGCCAAAACCGGAATCTATCAAATAATGATACGGCCAGTAGCAACATACGCCAGTGAAACATCGAAACTGACAGTTCGCGACACAGAGCTCCTAATAGGGTTCAAGAGAAAGATCCTGCGCATGATATATGGTCCCGTTCGAGACCCTGTAACCGGCCATTATAAGATGAGAAGCAATGCTGATTAATTGCCCAAATATATCAAAGCCCCGACACACCGCCTTCTTTACAAGAAAGCCTAGAATGTGACTTTTAATGGCGGCGTTATCGAATTTTTTTTTTGTACACAAACCTATGGAGATGCATTAGAAAATATGTTTTTTTTTATTTTTTCGTGTAGTTGATTAGAAGTTGTGAGTGAAAAACCAAAGAACGCTTCATTCCTGATCCAGATATGTATAGATATGGCTTTTTATACCCAATAAAGTCCAGCCAAAGCAAGTTTGGTTAGAACCCTTTGTCTCGGAAAGTACAACAAACTAATGTAAAAACTGCTCAATCAAAGAAAATTTGGAAATCCTTGAATCTAGGTAAGCAAAACTGGTAAATGGGTTTTATATTATTACCAAGACCTTTCTTTTAAAATGTAAATGTGCCAATAGAACTTCTAAAAGCTGTCCTGTTTCTTCAGAGTAAACCTTTGTTGCTCTCAAAATGTAACTCACATAAGTCACATACCAATGTATGTAAGAGGCAATAAGTTTACTGAATGAGAAAGCATATTGTACTTACCACTGAGTATTGTGTTGGAGTAAAATCATTCCACTTCAAAGCTTTCAACCACTGTTGGGTTCGAGCAGGGTCTTTTCGAAAGTAAAAGACTGACACTTTTGGACCTTTCACCAAATTGCTTTTAGAAATTTGGCAAACAACCAGTGGACGGCATATTGTAGAGGCAATAGAATTTAAGTTAAAAAACCAACCACAAATTATAGAACAATGAAGGAACAATAACAATAGTGATAACACAATAAAATGAACACAAACTACACTTTCACTAGAACAATAAACATATAAACAACAATATATAATAGCAAACAAAAATTACTTTGGCAAGTAATCCCAAGTCTTGACTTTAAGCCTTAAAAATTAAGTTAATCATCCAAAAACTCAATTTCCACAATACAAACAAATGCAAACTGTCAATCCCATATTTCGGCCATATTGGAATTTTTGGCATGCACCTTCTTGGCTTTCTTGTACAGAGGGCGGTGCCCGACATCATTCAGGAGATAAAGTCCGGCAGACTAAGATGGGCAGGGCACCTGCAAAGAAGACAAAACGATCGCCTAATAAAACGGGTATGGAAGGAGGCACTAATAGGAAAAAGACCACTGGGAAGACCAAGGCTCAGATGGAGAGATAACATCATTAAGGACCTGGTTATCCTTGGTGTAGACCAGCAAGAATGGAGTGAGATGACCCACGACCGCTCCAGGTGGAGGCAGATAGTCAAGACAGCCAAGACCCACCCTGGGTTGTAGTGCTACGGAGTAGTAGTAGTAGTATGTCAAAAACTTGATGAAGATTGCCTTGAAACTCTATTTTCCAAGCTGAAAGTAGTTTTAAAGCACGTTTAAAAGCACTAAAAATAGTCCAAAGAAAATGAAAAACTAAGAAAAATACTTTAAAAGATAGTCTTTAAGTCAATTTTTATGAAACTAATATCAATTCAAGACTGTCTTTCAATTTGTCTGTAAACTCCGAAAACTAGCTTTAAAGACTTTTTTAAGCTCCTTAAGTCACATTTCACTATTTCCAAGACAATTTTTAAGATATGGGTTTGGGGTCTTTGAACTCAATTATCTCGTAAATGTAGTTTCAAATCAGAATTTTATAAGAGTTCTAGATACTTTTTCAACTTGAGCAAGTAAATTAAAAGAAACTGCCATTTTTGAAAAATATCCAGTGACGTCGAAATTAAGGCGGAAAAATTAAATCCTGTACTAATATACGCCACTGGAGAATTTTGACAAACGTCATTAACATCACAAAGTGAGTATTAATTGCATAAGTTAGAATTAGACAGGTAAGTCCAAAAAGCGGGATTGGACATTTCCCAGTAATAGACCCTGTTCGCGTATTTTTTTATTAAAAATTACAATGTTTAAAAAGCCTGTGTCAGTATGACGTAGTAAACTATTGAATAAAGAAGATAAGAGATTGTTTTGTAAGCAAGGACAAAGCAATAGTTTGTTGTTTGTATTGCTACCTAACTATACCCATATGAAAATATAAAAGATTTAAAACAAACACAGCTTAATACAATAATAGAAAGCGTTACAGTGAAATAACAGGCAGTAAGAGGAAGTTTTCTTTAAATTATAGAATCGATTTGAAAAATAAATTACTAACTTTGATATCAAAATAAACACAAAAGACTGACGTATAAACAATCAATCTTCTGTCAATGCCAACTTTTACCTGTGCTTGGTTGACTAATTACCAACCAAGTAAACCAGGTAATTCTGCAAAGGTCTATAGATCCATGATGCTAACTTTCTTGATTGTTGGTTTCTTGATATACCGGAAAATTTTTGAAATAATCGGTCGTAATAATTTTTTTTTATATATTTTGGCTGTCACTTAAGCTAAGTGCCACTTCTAGGGTCTTTTCTGCGTAGAATTCAGTGGCGGAGTCGCTTTTTGGCTATTTTTTTGAAGTAACTATGTATTTGTAATGGAACACTTTACATGGGGTTATTTGATAGCTTTAAGCTGATTGAAACGATACATACCTAGTTAAAACTAGATAAATATGGCTAACTTGTAAATGACATTAATTTGATGTTAGGGTTTATCATTGTTTACTAAAGTGTTATACAGAATATGCCTCCAGTAAGGGAATAGAAAAGAAATTTCTTTGTTTATCTCACTTTGACTTGTATGTCTTGCTATAAGTCTGCCTTGTTTAAATCTCTGTTTCTATCTCTATCAAGTTACATAGTACCCCTACAGCCAGCCTAAAGATTCTAATGTGACCAACTGTCACATGACTTGGTACATGTTACTTACGAAATTAGTATCTTTGTCTAATTCATTAATTTCTTCTAGTTATCTCTTTTTACCACATGTTTCCTATGCGTTATTTTGAAAATTCTATACTTGGTTATTTATGTCTACCATTTTCTAAATTATTTATTAAAGGGGCTTGTTTTTTTTTTCATAAGAAGCTATGTGTCAGAAAAACGTTATTTACTTTTATGAGAGTAATTTTTATCTTTGTTGTTTAAAAGCATTGTCGGAATAAAGAAAATATAGATATTATAACCATTATTATAGTTAAGTACCACTTAAATTTATGAAATGTAGCATTTATTAGAGATGAATCTCTAATAAATTTCTCGGAATTTCTACTGACAAGTTGTGATTGACATTGATTGAATTGAATATTTCATGCATATACATGGTTGGCAAGTCAATAACCCAAAACTGGTTATTGGCATTATTAGCACGTTCATAAATAACCATATGGAAGGAGATACATTAAACTTTTGAATAATTAGTTTTGATGATATTGTTATTGATTTTGGGATTTAAAAATTTCATTCAGACAAAAATAACACATAAAAATTTAATACACAAAATGCAGAATATGTAAAGTTTTCATTTAGGTTAGGTATAACTTTGATATTTTACTTTAAACTTTACGTGAAACATGCAAACAAGTTATAATATGCTATATTAAAATTCCCAACAATACATTTGATAATACTTTAAATAAAGCCAAGATTTCAAACGTGTCCACGTTCGTTTGGCACTAAATCCAAAAAAATTGAATTTAAAGCGCTCAGTTGCGTAGGCCAGGTATAATCAACAAATGGTGTATTTCATTTATAAGTGCCAACAAACGCCTGTGACGGTTGCTTGGATTTCTTACCCAATTATTATTGAAACTACATGAACTTTATAAAATAATTGTTTGCAATAAACTGGAATTTTTTTTTTAGGTTGACATAGAAGTCAATGGGGAACCTTTGGACATTCACATGAAGCTCGGTGAGAGCGGAGAAGCGTTTTTTGTTGAAGAACTGGAAGAGGACGAAGGAAACGATATTCCAGATCATTTAGCCACGTCGCCTATACCAGTTTCTGATATTGAAGACATGCTTTTTAACAGCAAAGTACGTGTTTCAGTTACATACTATTAGTTATTATTTAACGGGGATTTGTTAAAGGGGAGAAGGAGGAGTTTTAACTTGGAAAATATCGATCTCAACCAGCCCAATTCCTATGAAAAGCGCCGATACACTGCCGATAGCCAGATGCACAACAGCCGGGCGCATTTGGAGAGAGATTTCTTAAAAAGACAGGTCAGATTTTATTTTGTTCTCGAGATGTTAAAATAAATTTTATTACATTTGTATTATACTTTTCTAGATCGGATTAGGCAATATTGAAGGAACATCAGTCGAAGACGTTACTTATTCACTAACAGCATCCAGACGCAGTGATGAGGAAGACTTTAGTCACAGTCAAAACGACTTGTCGGAAACTATTTTCAAAATGGATAGTCTCGATGAGCCACCAAGCAAAATTGACCAGCCTGAAAAGTGTATGGAAAGGACACCGTCACCGGTTAAGGAAGAAGTCCAGATAGAAAGCAAGGGAAGTAAGAAGAAGAGGAAAAAAATGCGCAAGAAAAATGCTTCTCGCAAGTCAACCAGCAACAATACCGTGGTTCCGAGTCCTGGCGTTGAAAGTGTCGACAAAGCAAACGATTCTACTACGGATAGAAGCTCTTTCGGTAGTAACTGTTCAGAGGCGGAACTCAAGGAATTACAGTGAGTACATTTTTATAGAAACGCTTCATTAAGGTATTACGATATATTATACTAAAGAGAAGACTCTTTGCTTCTAACGATATAATCTCAAATGTTCATATCAGAAGAGGTAAGTGATCAATGCCTGTTTGCACAAGCCGGTTTTAGGGATCCCTACGCCTTAGGTTAAGAATAAAGTTAGGTAGGGAAGGGATCTGAATTTTGATCCCTAACTAACTTTTGGTGACTAGCCCTCACTAAAATTAACTGTCAGCAGAGATCTGAAGAAAATGGTTAAAGTGCAAAACAAATTTTTTCAAATGAATTCATTGCCCTTTGTTTTTAGTTTCACTTTATTTATAACATGAAACGCGCTTTGTTACAACAAATTATTTGAATTCAAAAATTCGGAGTTGTCAATGTCATGGATGTTTCGACAAATCTAGTAATGTCACTAGACATTTTAAATATTCCTAGATCTATACTTAAAGATGCAATGTTGCCAGCGAGCTTAACTTCCCTTACTAGGTAGGGTTGAAATAAACATGGTGCAAACAAATTTTATATTAAGGTAACCTAAAAATAAAGGAAACTCTAGTAAAGTATTACCTAATGATATTTCTGTGCAAACGGGCATAAATAACTAAGGAATATATAAGGAATTTTGTGGTTCACATGCGTTCTCATCAGTAAACTCCGCAAACCATTCATAAGTCGACATTATTTATATTACTCACATATAATAAGGTTGTAATATGACTCTGGCGGGTTTGGTAGGGAAAGGAGAGGAAAAAATGACCGCCGATGGTTCAAACAGCTGACTCCACATAAACAAAAAAATACAGGGTGTTCGTAATTAATAATTCGTGTATGGCATAATTTCGGGAGCGTGTAGGGGATGTCAAAATAACTCTAGTTTGTCATATAAAAAAAATGTTTAAGTGCTCCTTAACGGAGATACAGAGCTCCAAAGGGATGCCAAGCAGTTTAGTTTTTTGGCTCTAACTTTTGAACCGCCCTGTATAAATTAGTGGAGTTTTAATATTGTATGTATATGATGATTAAACCATACTACAATAAATGTCTTACGCCGTCAGGGTAGTCAGGAACGGACTTGTCGCCGCACTCGTTGGACCAAAGTTTTGACAGGTGTCACTTTACAGAGTTCAAAACTACATTTTTAAATGTAGTATATTCGATTTCTCAATTAAGAATAAACTTTTAATAATTTTTGTAAACCGAGGCTTTCATTTAAGTAATTTTACTATACATTTTCGTTCAATTTAATAAAAATTAATACTCGTAGGAAAAATGTTGTACCAAACACATGCGGAGAGCTTCTTTTCTGCTTCTTAACTGCTTGCCCGAACTCCGCTTTACGTCGTTTGGACAACTGCAGTGTCGTGCGGGAAAATACTTATTCACCTTTGGACGTCAACTTTACGGTCGATTATGGCGTTACAGCCGTGGGTGGGCCTTTTATAAATATTTAATAATAATGTTTTTTTTTATAACCTGCTGTAGAATTTGCAATCATTCGTTCCTGTCAGACGCCTTCTTTCGCCATCCACTAACTCCAATCACTTTCAAGTCGTTCTCAATATTCTCCATGTATCGAGTTCTTGGTCGTCCTCGTTTCCGTTTTCCTATTGGTTTGTCTAGGAGTGTATTTTTTGAGGGATCATTGGCATTCATTTGCATCACATGTCCCAGCCATCTAAGTCTCCCTATTTTTATTGACCTTACGATATCTGGCCCCTGATAAATTCTGTACAGCTCGAAATTATACCTGAAACTCCACACTTCATTCTCGTTGAAGCATCCCAGTGCAACTTCGGCCTTTTCAGTAAACGTCCAGGTTTCAGCGCCATACATTAGCACTCTCTTGATTTCTTCTTCTTCTTCAGGTGCCGTCTCCGTTTTGAAGGTTGGCAATCATCAGGGCGATTCTTATTTTTGAGACCGCAGCTTTAAATAGTTCGTTGTTATTGCAACCAAACCATTCTCTAAGGTTCTTCAGCCATGAATTACGTCTTCTCCACACAGATCTCTTTCCTTCGATTTTTCCTTGCACAATAAGTTGCAATATTCGATACTTTTCCCCCCTCATGACATGTCCCATATATTGCAATTTTCTTGCCTTAATTGTCGTAATAACTTCTCTCTCCTTATTCATACGTCTCATCACTTCCACGTTGGTTATTCTGTCTACCCATGAAATCCTCAGTATTCTTCGGTATACCCACATCTCAAACGCTTCCAGTCTCCTCATTTCGGTTACCTTCAGCGTCCAGGCTTCCATCCCATAATACAGTACGGACAGCACATAGCATCTCATTAGTCGTATTTTCAGTTCCAGGTTTAGATCCCGACAGCAGAAAAGCCTTTTCATTTTTATAAATGTGCTTCTGGCCTGTTCGATTCTGATTCGTATTTCTTGTGATTAGCGTCTTATAAAGCTTAAACTTTGTTGTTCTCGATATATTTTGAGATTTTAGCTGAGACATTAGTGCGAAATAGCATCTGTTAACACTAAGAATTCTCCTAAGTAACTCTTCAGGGTATTAATGTCTGCGTGTGGCCGTGTGGTGATATTTCTGATTATACATATCTAAAAAATTTCAATTATAATTGGCTGCCACTTGTAATAGCATTTTAGCCTGCAAACCATTTTCAAAACTTTATTACAACAAGCTACGTTTACTAAGAAATAAATAAATCCGTGAATTTTTCATCTCTAAAGTGAACGTAAGTAATAATTGCAAATTTCAGGCCAAAAATGGAAAAAATCTCAACCAAAGATTCGTCTGATACCACTGCAAAAGCGGAACCATCCAACGTTAAGAAAGTGGATGCCGATTTTCATTTCTTCAGCGACACCGAGCTGACCTCGGGCAACGCGGAATCCAGATCGACTTCGCCTACCAATGTGGAATCGGTGCAGTCAGACTCGGAGATCGAAATGAAACTTAGAGGGGTCAAGGAAGAGTCGAATGAGCCGTCGAAGAGTTGGGAATGGGGTCATTTTCCGAGCGTGTCGCAAGCAACGTCCCCGAACAGCGAGGATCCGGTCAAGGAGGAACAGAAATCGACGTTGAGTAGCATGTTTTGGTTCATGAAATCCAAACATAACTCGCAGTCCCGATCATCGGATGGCGGGATGTATTTGTCGAATATCACCCCGGAAATGGCCGAAATGTACTTTCGTTACAAAAAACATCAGGCTAGGGATGGTGAGTTTATTTCTATTATTTGCATGACTTCATTCACATCAAGCTCGTTCTTTCTTTTTTTTTGACATTCAGTTAGTTTTCATGTAGTTTTGATTTTTGTGCAGTTGTGGAATACTTTTCTTGTTACTTGTAAGTCATAAATACTGATAAACTATTCTAAGGAGCCGCTTTTTAGGGTTCAGTTAAACTGAAAATTCGGTGGTAATCTGTAGAAGTTGCATACATTTTTCCGTGGCTCAATTAGGTGGAGTAATTATATGCATTGAACAAACGATCACCTTCGCACCTATTGACTATTACGTTATCCAAACGGGTTTAATTAAAATTCGGTTATCAAAATTTGCTTGCTACAGGGTTGGAATGAACTATTTTTTTATAACTATTTCTGTGCTCTAAATTTCGATTATCACTTAGTGCGGCTCTCTCCAAACTGCCTTGTTTAACAGATCACAAGAAATGCGCGTGATTACAAACTTTATTCACTGTCCAAAATATTTTCGTTTTGATATTCTCCCAGCTTAAGTGAATTACACTTACACACGTTTGGCAACATCCACAAAAATATTCCAACACTAAAACATGCATGTTTACGAGTCGACAGTAAATGCATTATGCTAATATTTCATAATGTAAAAGTAGCGCAGCATTGCCAAACTGTTTATTTTATATTTGTTTTTATTTACACCAGCTTTTATATTTTGAAAGATCTTTTGCAAGCGTACGCCACTGATGTTTATATGAGTATCGTTGCATTAAAACCGATGCGTGGAAGTGTTTCATCAAAGAGAGCGAAAGTTCTGACGTTTGTGGCTTTTTTTTGTTATTTTACATGTTGTTTAAACGACATCGTCTATTTTAAGCGTGGTTTTATGATGATTGAACTGGCGCTTGTCCGCGGTTTTACATCATTTAAGTGAAGTTTCAACTTTGAGTTGATTGTATTTAGGATTGATGCAGAGAAACGGGTATATCGGTATAGGTGTTAGGATTATTGAAAAATTTTACTTTTTACCACTTTAAGATGCAATGAACTCCACCCGTTATCCTAAATCTTTGCATCTGTTTTATTTCGATCTTGCATTTGCAAAAGCCGCTGTTCCCAAGAACAAAACTTTTTACTTTTTTATGTTTACCTCTTTACGTTCTAATTGATATCACTTACAATATAAAATAAAATTATTCTACTCAATCAAATTTCCTGAAATAAAGTGGTGGAGATAAGTCAAAGGTTGCTTAACTAAAGCCGCATTTATTTTTACCATAAATGGAAAAAATCAAATGCAAAATAAAGTTAAATACTACATCAGACAGAGAAAACTGCAACTTTCTTCTATTTCAAGTTATTTACAAAAACGCAAGGGTTACTACAAAAAAGTTATTTGGTTTTAAATGTGTACAAGATGTCGTAGGTGGCGCCCTTTACATTTTACAAGGGAAATAAGAGCAGATTTCAATTTTTCACACCACAAAACTCCTCTTAACCTTAATTTTGTGACAATACACCATTTATCAGACTATGAAGGCTTTCACGGCCGGTTAAAACTGAAATACAAAAGTTATCCTGGCTTATAAGGTCCAATGGAATTTCTTCCTGACGTTTCGTCCACATCTGCGGCGGACATTATCAAAGGTGATGACGTAACAGTCGAAGTGCTCTTCCGTACCTCTCGATATACGACGTACTCTAGGTAGAATCCTGGATATGGGAATTGACGAAACTTACATAGATTTATTGATATTAACATTCAGGAAAGAATAATTTATTTTATTTAATATAAGCAATATAAGTTTATTTTGTTTAGCTTTTACTTTGTTGTTTTTTATGTGTGGTGTTGACTTTCATTTAAAATAACTAATATAGTTTGACTTGATTTGAAAAGTATTTTACGATTTACACGCTTATCATTACTAGGTTATTGGCTATCAAACACTGCCGCTTTCTTTAGTTTACTGCCTCATTGTATTAAGTGTTACTGTTACGTGTAAAATCTAGATACCGACATGGATTGTGAATCAGGAAATGGGCCTTCGTTGACCCAGAGTCCGAACAGCCCGGAGGGCTGCAAGAGCATCGATTCAGACTTTGACGAACAGACAAAACTGTGAGTGCTTTCAGTTAGTTAGAGGGACATATCAATGAAATTATGCGTTGGTTGGCAGAGTGCAAACATACTCTCAAGACGTGGCTCTCTCTGTTTGCGGTTGGGAACCAAATCTCAGCATGGACAAGTTTAACGAACATCTTGTTAGCTTCACGGACTTCTGCAACGATCATTCGATCCTTGACAACCCTAAGTTGGTAGCTAGAATTAACGATCGTTTCTATAGTTGGAAGGTGGCCGTACCTATGCTGATTAGCATTATGTGTTTTGGTCGCCCTTTGATGCAGGCCTGTGTAGACCAATTATGCAACACCCACATGTCTTCTCAAGTAAGTTTTTTTATCATATTATAGAGTTTTTTACGTAATTTGTAAAATTTCAGGAGTCCAACCGAACTAAATCAACCAAGATTCAAGTAGCGGAGTCGAAAAACCAACCTCACAAATCATCTTGGTGGCATTGGGGTAGTAGATCTTCCAGGGAATCGACCCCTGCTAAAGATGTTGCCATAGTGTCCACTAAAAGAGTAGATATGAAGACGTCAACTACTAATTTAGTGGTGGAGGAGGTGGATGCAGAAAGTCTGCATGCGGGAAATGTGGATGACGTGGATGCGCCTACGCAAGAGACTGAGAAACCGGTAGACAATATGAAAAAGTCTGAAATGCAAATTGACATTCGTTCAGAGTCGCCGAAACTTTCGGACAAGTGTAGGAAAACCTTGAGATTGAGTTCGAAGCAAATTGTAAGTATTGCTACTCTTTGTTACACATTTTGTGTTGGTTTTTTCGTCCTACTAATTGCATAACTTGTATAGGTTTTTATTAAAAATGTTTCTCTCAAGGTGTGTGATGCCACAAACAAAAATTCTCTATCGTCTTTTATCTTCTTGTAACTGGCAAGTTTTAATTTTTGACAAATTTATATTTTACATTATCAAGCGGCTTTTTACTTAAATTTCGATTCTGTTAATACTTTTATAGATTTATTATTTTTGAGTTATACAGGGTGGATCATAAGTAATAGGACATAGAGCTACAACATATTCCTGACATGAAAATAATACGATTTAGCTAAATTGTCCTATACCATTATTAAGAAAGATACAGGGTGTGAAAGTTGATTTTTTTTTTATTTTTTATCATGTCATCAAGTTCTTGTGATACAAATTACTGAAAACTTGTATAAAGGGGATTTGCCAGTCGGTAAATACGATGCTTTCATTTATTTTGCCGTAGCGCTATCTGCAACCATTTCAGCTGCTTAAAAAGACTTGAATACTAGTACTAGATCTTAAAAGTTGACCGTTTTCGACATATTTAGTGTTTTAATATTGCATACATTTCTTTATGATAATATTGCTATTACGGTTATGGCACAGTTATTTACCTAACAAGTGCGGGAAACGCGGAGTTCGGTCCGCTATTAAGTGCGGAAAAGACACTTCACGCATGTATTAGGTACAATATTTTTCCTACGATCCGGCAGAAAACTACAATGCGAACATTAGCATTTGAATCCACTTAGGTCTGAAAAATGTTGGAAAATTTACAAAAACTCTTTAAAGGTGTTCTAATTGATTAATAGTCGTGAATGTTTATACATGTCTAGAGCATAATTTAATTTGAACAAAAAACAACTTGATTCCTCTAAAAGTACTGTAATATAGTAAAAATTTAATCAAATAAACTGGAATTGTCCCGTTTTGATATTGACTTATGGATTTTGAAAGTTACATGTATTAACATAATAATTTTTTATTGGGGTTTGATTTGTATTGAATAAATAATCTCTCTATTTTTCAGTATATTTAATTGAAAGAAATCACATTTTAAGAACATCAGAATACAATCAAAAGTTTTGAACAGAACAGTTTTGAAAAAATATTACTACTAATATAATATCTGGAATAATATTAGACTATTTATTAAATCTGTTTATTAAGGATAAAAAAAGAAATATAATTAAGTTCAAACACAACACTATTCATATAAATTATTTTCATTTACGGATTCGTCTTGAATTCTGTTTTTTGAATTAGCATCGTATTTCTTTAGTACTTGTTGAGTTTGAAATTTTGTTTAAAAAAATGTTTTATCAGTAATGCCTTCACATAATTTAATTTTTCAGCTTTTTGATAAACACCACACAAGAGAACAGGTTTCATTTTATTATACACTGATTTCCCTTTTAAACACAGACTTGTATGTCCCTAAATTTGATTTGTAAGATTGCCTTCCTCGAATCGATATTGTCTTATTTTTTCCCCGTCTAAAGTATAACAAAATAATAAATATAACACTCCATTATTGACAGGGCATACATATTAAGCTGGTGTACTTCTACAGCATTATATATACCTTAAAATTGGTATTTTGATTGGTGTATAATACAAAAAATAGTATATTACATACTCAGGTGGAAAGTGTTTGATTTCTGTCGAGAAATTAGGTAGGTTAGGTGAACTTTATCTCGACAGAAATTAAACTTTCTACCGTGGTTTGTATACTATTTTATTTTCAACCATTTATCAAAATCTCATCAAACTTTTAATAAATCATTCAGTTAAAATATTGATTGCTAATAGTCTCTAACAATAAGGTAGTATAGGTGTACGAGTAGTTATGACTTCAACCATAAATGACTGGTGATTTGTTTACAATCTTGACAACGTCATTATGGTGCTATTCTGTCTTTAATATTTTGAGCTGAAACGTTTCTTAAAGTGCTTTTAACATGGAGATTTCTGAAGACGCAGATGTTACTCACCATCACCTGAGCTAGGAGCTGTTGCAGAGGTGGCGGCACAGTCTCTTAACTATTAGAAGTAAGCCCAGATATGACAAAACCCATATTGATATTCACCCGGGTGGAAAGTGACATTTATGCCTGCTTTATACCTCTCAGTTAACAATTAAACTAAACTTTCATTTAAACTAAAATTAATTTATCAAAGCTGAAAGTGAACTTACAAGCGAGCCCATTTATACTTTCAATTTACACTAAACTAAAATTAATTTTAAATTAAAGTAAACCAACTTTATTAAAGTTCGGCTTAATTCGTTTAAATTCGTTGACTTTCGGAACTATCACTGTCATACTTGTCATCACTCATGATGTAAATTGCTGTCTTCTGTCAGTCTGTGAAGCATCATAATCCTAACAAATGTTGGTTCCTGGTGTGTATATTTTTTTGATTCATTAAATTCTTGCAAAAATTTAAAAAATGGATGAAGAGGTGTATTTTAGATTGATTTTTTTAGAAACGTCAACGTCAAACATCAACTTCGAACGTCCAGTAAGTCAAAACAGTCATTTATTTTTCTAATTATTAATTTGTAGTATAAACCTAAACAAGATTTCTTAGTTTAAATATTAATTTTAGTGGAAATTTAAATTTAATTTAATTTTTAAATGGGAGGTATAAAGCAGGCATTACATCCACTCCCGATAAAATATCGGATACGCAAGATTCACTGTCATGTCATCTATTTACAAAAAAAAGTTTTAGTTAAAATTACTACGCTAAATTTATTCGAAACCATACAAATTATAGGTCATTTTAAAAGGAAAAAATAGTTTTTCTGATGGGGTAAAAATAAATTATGACACGTATTTAACAAAGTAGGGGTTTAGTTTATAACTCAAAAAACAGTAAATCTATAAAAGTAATATTTGCAGAATCGTAATCGCCTTAACAATGTAAACGTTATTTTTACCAAACTCACATAGTAACGAAGTTAAAACGGCTTCTCTACAACAACAAAATGTTTGTTTTTTGTGTCAATCACACAAAATTATTACTATTGGCAGTTGTTGCATAATTAATTTTTGAATCAAAGAAACTGTAATAATTTTAACATCCCAAGAGTACAGCGCTGTCGTATGCAGCGCGTTTTAATGGTTTTGGGAGTTTTCATATATAAAAACAAGCAAATTAGGACACTCTGTCACTCACACCTATTCACTCTGAAATACTATAGAGCTTGTCAGGCAAGAAATATCTGCTGATGAAATGATTTTTCTACGACTGTAGTACAAAGAAAGAAAAAAAACTTATACTAGTGAATTCTAGGTTAGGTTAGTGAAAAATTAGTACACTTATCAAACGTGAGATTATTTAATCTTCAAATTCGTAACCTTATGATTTGCTCTTTTGCTGCTTTTCTGTCTAGTCTTCTACTTAGCTGGTACTTTCCCCCCCCCAGTTCTGAGTCTACTGTCTCGGCTTTGGTTATCCATTTATTGTTTTCAACAGATTTATTGTTATTTCTTAAATTACTCTATTAGAAATTGCCTCATCATATCCTTACAAGCCCTAGAATATAGATACTCTTTAGTATGTAGGTTCTGCGCGTAGTTTTGATTCGGCGGATCTTTAGACACCTAACAAGTGCGGAAAGCGTATTTCCCGTTCTTCAACTGCTGCAGTCTCGTGCGGGAAAGTACCACTTTGACTAATAATAGGAGGAAATTTAATAAATAAATATATGGCACCAACGCTACAGATGTTTACTTAAAAATAACATGTTGATTAAAGATTGTTTTATTTCTTTGGCAGGAAGCTTTAAACTTGCGCGATGGTATGAACGAAGTGGAATTCAGCGTGACCACCGCCTACCAAGGTACAACCAGGTGTCAGTGTCATTTATACAAGTGGAAGTGGGATGATAAAATCGTCATTTCGGACATAGACGGAACAATTACAAAGTAAGTCAAAGTTTCTCTGAGTTGGAGCATTACTTTAGGTTTGTTTTGGTATTTGTAGATCGGATGTGCTAGGTCACATTCTACCTATCGTGGGCAAGGACTGGGCTCAGTCAGGGGTGGCGCATTTATTCAACAAAATCAAAGATAACGGCTATAAATTGCTCTATCTTAGCGCCAGGGCTATCGGACAGGCTAGGATCACTAGGGAATATTTGAGGTCGATCAAACAAGGTGATATGAGCATGCCCGATGGACCTATTCTGTTGAATCCAACTTCGTTGATTACGGCATTCCACAGGTAAGGAAGGATTCAAAGAAAACAGTAGTGATGCAATACCTGTTGTTTCTTTTCTTTTTTCACTTAAATTACGTACTATATAAGGTACAGAGGAAAAAAAAAACTTTTGCGAAAAATCCACTATTTTCTTTAGATGATCAGTTTAGAACTATTCAAATTGCTTATGATTTAGTCGAAGAAAAATACACAGAAATCACCTACTGTTCTCGCGGACTGAGTTTACCCGTGCGTCATCCCCTTGTGATTTAGAAGTAGACATGCATTATTGACTTCATCCTTGTCTATTGTTCACTTTCAGAAAGGGTAAATATCTAAGTGAATGTCTTCCAAAAAAAACATTTACTGATTAGCGCTTCTATTTCAGTCATTGTCAGTTTGACAACCATCGAAATTTATTTGATTTGTTTACTATTAATTCTTTTCCGTTTCTTTGTGTTGTTAATCATTTATAAAGTTTTCTATTTACCACACCACCACAGTTCTTTTAAGAGCCATTGTTTCTACGCTTTTAACTGTAAGTACTTTCATAATATTATTATTAATATTTTTATTTTTTTTATGTCGGCTGTCACGATCTAACCAAAATTGGCACAATTACTAACCTGTTTTGAAAAAAAAAGTGGGAGTGTCTATTATGGTTTTTATTTAGCCATTTGGTTTTTCCTAAATTCGGAATTACTTACTATTACAGTATTTTTTTAGAAAATGCCTGGAAAAATTCTCCACAGACAAGCCCAGTAGTTAATTCTTAACCTTTGTGAATATTTTGAATTGGAAAAAACCAATGGAGGACCTTTAGAAGCTTTATCATCTGTTCAGGAAGAAAATAAGAAATTTTAAGACCTTACATATTCTTACTGATGTATTTTTTTTTTGATACTAGAAGGTTGTAGCTGCTTTGAAAATTTCCCGCAAAACTGTTTATTCGATTCGGAAAAAACAAGCAAGTAATCTTATGATTTTCTCACCTAGAAAACGTAAATCGAGATGTTATCGACGGGCCAAGACCACTGATTTATCTGAAAGCATTAAAATGGATGTTCGAAATACATTATATGATATGTACAACGATAGTATGTTAATAATAGTAAAATATGTCTACTTTTGTAAGAAACATCTATTAACATTTCATTGTTTCCAAAGACTGAGATTTTTGGGTTGCATTATAGATTTTTCATAAAAATTTCTTGAAACATATTAATAATAAAGTCATAGAAAAATAAAATAAGCGTCTAAAATGTTCCAGCCAGTTTAAAATAAAATAAGTGGATTGCAACCTGAAAATGAGATATGAGATACTACAACATCTCATGTCTTATTGAATTTTTAATTTGTTGTATTTATTTTAGAGAAACATGTAACCATCCAGAATCTAAATCAAGAGCTTAAAGTTAAAGAAATACTACATTTTGGTGATACATCTCTGCGAATTTTGGTAAATAAATTAGGTTTCAAATTTAGACGGAATTCTATGTTCCAAACGGAGACTTCTCATAAATAAAAAATGTTATTTTGGTCAAGATATTTTTGATTTGCTTTGGTATAAGGTTGTTTTAGTGCAAATTTGCAGCCAAAGATCTCTACTTTCTGACTGACAATACACGCAAAATTTTAAACGTGACGAAGCTTTAGACACGCCCTTTTGTATAATATGAACACAACAGGCATTTACGAAAATTATACCTGCTAATTCCACCGTTTACCACAATCGGTGTAACTTTTAAGGATCTGGTTCATTACGGTTGAATGAATTTTAGAACGCGATTGGTAATCCTATGTCTGTGAGATCTGGCATCCAGATGTTTATTGTTGAAATGTTTTATAATATCGGCATACTCTCCCTCCATCTCGCAAACAGAACATATTCCAATATTCATTTTAATTTAACAGGTCACCCTCATAAGCTTGCTAAACTGTGGAACTCTAACAAACCGCCAAACCGTCAACCATAAACTAATTTTTGAGGTTATGATTCTAAATTTTAAGGGAAAACCTGTCAAAAGTCACTTTTTTCTTAATTTACCGACGGAACTTCTCGATCCATAAATCATAAACCGGGTACATATATTCGGTATATGGGTAAAATTTCAGAACGGCAATGGTAGTTACCAAAAACAATTTTCGAACGCTCTAGGTTAAACAGGTATCTACCGGTAGAATATTCGTAAATGCCTAAAATGTTGACGAAAACTTGATTTGATTCATATGATTATAAATGACGTAGCCTTTGTGACGCACGGGTAAACTCACTCCACCAGAACAGTATTGCGAGATTTTTTCATATGATGTTGCCAAACGCAACATTAAATAATTTATGTACTTTAATGCAAAACAAGTAACGTTAAATTACTAATATGACTATTACTTCAAATTTATACAAACAAGCACACATAGACTTAAAAAGCAGACAACCAGGTTAGTGAGGGTTCCAAATCATTATTTGAAAGAATGTTCAATTATTGCTAAACCAAGCTAAACATTAAATGCGCCGCAAAGCTCACAACGTGGCAACTGTGTTGTTTAAAAGGAGCTTTGTGCTTACGGGTACAGTATGCGCCATCTATTTTCTATTTTAAAATAACATATTTCAGCATGGTTGCCAGAGTGTAATAAACAAGGTTTTTACGAGAAGGAACTTAGGATAATTTTGGTTTCTTCGACTTGTTTACGCTTCAAGTATTCAAGTTATTTTGTGTGCATGACTAGTTAGTTATGAACATGGAGGTGGAAAATATTTAACCTGCGTTTGGCAACATTGTATGACTAATTTTCTGAATACCTGATTTCCCACGATTCACCACGAGCCGTATGGGGGCCAGTTCATCTAAAATATTTTCAAAATGGTAGTAGTAGAAGTAGGTAGTAACTCGCTTATTTTAAATGAAACACCCTGTATACTTTTGCATTTTCGTATTCTACGACAAATTCTAGGCATATTTTATGTATAATGTCATATACCTATCGGTATCTGATTCTGAGATATTTACCATTTTATGTGAAATTTGACATTTGCAATATCTGAAACAATTCTATTTTTTGCATATCAGAAAAGGTTTTTTCTTGATTTCTGTATAATGTCATATTAAGCAAGGTTGGTTCAGACAAACTGTGGGTGCAGAAAAACGTTAAAATAATGATACGGGGAAGTAAAAAATTGGCCTCAAAAAATTTAATTTAAAAAGTGCGAAAAGTCAAGTTTTTTAAATGGAACACCCCGATTTTTATAATTATTGTATTTGGTTCCCACCTAGTTATTAGAGTTATTTAGTTTTTCATGAGTATTAATGGTAAAGTATGTATATAGTAAATCATTTTGACTTACCATCAAGTGTGCCGAGATGGTGCCGACCAAATTTGACGTCACGATGACGGAATTTGACAGTTGGTTAATATACTATTTTGTTCAACTACGTTATCGTGACCTCAAGTTTGCAACCCATGCACCGTCTAATTTGGTGCTATTCAAGCAAAGCTATTTCACGCGTATGTGTAGCATAGAAAATCATTTATTTGTTACATTTGTGTAACACAATACAAACTTGCCCTAATTTTAGGAAGATACCAGAAACTTTCGAATTAGCAATTTTCGTTTGTGGTTATATGACGTTTTGACATTGACATTTGGTATGTTAAACTGTCAATGTTGTCTTCAATTGCCTTTTTGTCATCTTAACATATTGCATAAAGTGTATTGACCTATTGTGTTAATGACACTTGATAGAATAGAATGCAACTACACTAGTTTTACTAGTTTTGCTCTAGACTTTCCAGTGGAAAAGGCGAGTATTTACTGAACTGACAGATAAAAATGACAATTGACACTTTGACAAATGACAGTAAACGGAAACTTTCCGAGCAAGGTTTATTTCCTTCCCGGAAAGTTTCCGATTTGGGAAAGTTTCCAAGACGGAAAGTTTCCGCGTGCCCAACTCTACTTTAAAGACTTTCACTTCTTTTCTTTCCGAGACAGTTGGCGCAACTGAGAGTAAGTCAACTGCTATGTAAGCGGTTTTACATTTGACAGACCCTGGAGTTCAAACAAATAACTTTCAGTATTACATCTGAATTATTTCGTCACTTTTTCCTTTGAACAAAATGTAATTTTTGCTTATTAAGGTGAATTTAGGCGCGACGTTAAAATTAAGCTAAACTAATTTAGTACTAAGAAACATCAACATGTGTAATGGCATGTGGACATTTATGCAACCGAATTTTTTATTAAGTTTCTTTCTTCTTCTTTCTTTACCCAGCTATCGTAGTCCACTGCTGGACATAAGCCTCCCCTTTACATTTCCACCGTTTACAATCCCGAGCCTCATCCACTGACTTTCGATTTTTTTATGTCATCTCGCCATCTTGTGGGAGGTCTTCCTGCACTTCGTTTGTCATTTTGCTGTCGCCACTCTAATAATCTCCTCGTCCACCTATCATCATTGCGTCTAGCTACATGTCCTGCATTCTGCCACTTCAGTTTCGCAATTCTTGTTATTATGTCTTCCACTTTCGTTCTTTTGCGGATATCTATGTTCCTAACACGATCTGATAGTTTTATTCCCAGCATAGAGCGCTCCATTTTACGTTGAGCTATTCTAAGTTTTTCTGCACTCAAGTCATGACAGGGAGCACATATTGATTAAACACTTTACGCTTTAAACAGATCGGGATATCGCTCTTGAATACTCCGTTCAGTTTACCATAGGCTGCCCATCCAAGCCCCACTCGTCTTTGTAGCTCCTGCGTTTGGTTGTCTCTGTGTATTTTTATGTCATGGCCTAGATATCTATATTCTCTTACTTCGTCAATGTTGTGACTTCGTCATTATCTTTGTCTTTTGTGTGTTTATTTGTAGTCCTACTTTTGTCCTGGCATTTGCTAGTTCTGTCAGCATTTCTTGGGCTTCTTGTATATCGTCAGCGATCAACACGATGTCGTCGGCAAAACGCAAGTTGTTTAATCTCTTACCGTCGATGTTTATGCCTCTTTGTTCCCATTCCAGCTGTTTGAACGCATATTCGTGGACGGTAATAAAAAGTTTGGGTGACATCGGGTCTCCTTGCCTAACTCCTCTTTCGAGTGGAAATTTAATTGTGTTTTTGTGTAACCTCACACATGCTGTTGTGTATTAGTCTAGTATAACTGTAGTCAATGCGGCATTGACTAAGAGCTTTGAGAATTGCGCCTGGTTCTACAGGGTAATTCAAATTCGACCCTCACCATTGGGATCTCAGAAACCATAAGAGATACGAGAAAGTTTAAATTGGGGCAAAGTTGCGCAATTTAAAGCTCAACCAAATGCTGTTTTAAAAATTTTGATTTTCCGAGTACTTCCGAAGATATCCGAAAAAAACTGAAAATTTGATTTTTTGTTTTTATTTATTTCTAACCTTATTTGAAGAGATATCCCAAAACTAAAAGCATCTTTTCATTGCCACTTTTTCCTAGCTATTCGATGATGAATTCAAATTTGCCACACGACGTTTCGTTTTCTGTCAGTCATCATCAACTTTCTTTTTTCTTATGGGCGCCATATTGGATTTTTAGCCCACCAAATAGTACGTTTTATTCTGATTTTAGTGATGTATAATAACTTATGATTTGCTTCATAAATAACAAAATAATTCAATAAAAACTATTTTTACTTTAGTTATTGGCTTTGAGTTAATGGGCCGTTTTAAAAAATGTCATTATTTGACAGTACTTGTCAAACACGATAATTCGGACGATCATTAGAGCGTCAATCATAGTTAAAAATGTATCTAGAAAAGAAATCCCCGCAGAAAATGTTATTATTATACAAGCATTGCTGAACTATTTAGGTTAATCAGAAAAAGAAATTTGTTAGCATTATCTCTAACTTAAAAGGCTTATTTATGTTTCCAAGAGAAAGATCATTATTTTAGGAACTTCATTTTTTGCCAAATTTCAATTTTTTATAATGTTAAGTGCAAGTTTATAGTTATTTATACAGTAAGTGACAAACCATTTTTTATTCATTCATATTTATTCGAGTGAATAAATCGGTTCAAGTCACGTGTACACCTTTGTGACTAAGTATGTTCAGGCCAATTGCGTGTGACAAGTACTACCAAGTAATCTTCATAAAACGTCTCATTAACTCAAAGCTAACTAAGGTAAAAATCTCTAAAAGCTCTAATGATCGTCCGAATTATCGTGTTTGACAAGTACTGTCAAATAATGACATTTTATAAAACGGCCCATTAACTCAAAGCCAATAACTAAAGTAAAAATAGTTTTTATTGAATTATTTTGTTATTTATGAAGCAAATCATAAGGTATTATACATCACTAAAATCAGAATAAAACGCACTATTTGGTGGGCTAAAAATCCAATATGGCGCCCATAAGAAAAAAGAAAGTTGATGATGGCTGCCAAAAAACGAAACGTCGTGTGGCAAATCTGAATCCATCATCGAATAGCTGAGAAAAAGTGGCAATGAAAAGGTGCTTTTAGTAGTGGAATATCTCTTCAAATAAGATTAGAATTAAATAAAAACAAAAAATCAAATTTTCAGTTTTTTTCGGATATCTTCGGAAGTACTCGGAAAATCGAAATTTTTAAAACTACATTTGGTTGAGCTTTACATTGCGCAACTTTGCCCCAATTTAAACTTTCTCGTATCTCTTATAGTTTCCGAGATCCCAATGGTGAGGGTCGAATTTGAATTACCCTGTATAGTGTCAAATGCTATTAAGTTTAGTTAATAGTTAATAACTTTTAATTTTCTTAACTTAACATTAATTTTGATGCTTATCGCGGATGGCCGGAATAGGATTTGGACAAATGTTTTGCGACAATTGTATACCATCAGCGTGAATTATCCTGTAAATTGTAATAATTGTGGGCTGTGTTTTTTACTGAGATTAACCTTGCTTTAATTTTGACGTCGTGCATAAATCCACCTTTTGTGAGTTGAGAGAAGATTGAGCAAAACTTGTTTTAGGGAAGTGATCGAGAAAAAACCGGAAGCGTTTAAGATTTCCTGCATGTCGGATATTAAAGCCTTATTTCCTGGTGATTCTGAACCGTTTTACGCCGGTTATGGAAATCGTATCAATGTAAGTTACGCCCAGTCATTTTCACAGTTACCAGAAAAGTACAACTTTTTGTTTGTAGGACGTGTGGGCTTATAGAGCAGTAGGAATCCCCATACATCGCATTTTCACCATCAATCCGAAAGGAGAGTTGAAGCATGAGTTAACGCAAACCTTCCAGTCTAGGTAAGTTTTTTTTGCTTGCTAGAAGGTGACGGTGGTTTTCACTGGGCTTTATAGTTTTAGTAAATTAGTGGCACGGTAGATTTGAAGTTTATTGTTGTTTAATTTTTACAGCTACTCGGGCCAGTCCCTTGTGGTCAATGAAGTATTTCCACCTATTTTTCAAAAAACTCAGTCTGACGACCAAATTGAGTCGACAGACCTATAACAACAAAACTCATTAACGAGACTATTAGTACAAATTAATTTAATAAGGCTTTCCAAACAAAATATGTGTGTTTAGTCGTTTGCTGGTGTCATTTTTTTTCCGAAACCACGTTCGTTAACATCTCATCAAACTGTGTACTAATATTACCATATCGAAATGCAAAAGCAAAGGAAAAAGCACACATATTCAACTATTTTGAAAGGGTTTTATTGACCATGAGGTCTCCGCAACTGCAACTCGTGGCTGCCTGCGTGGTTGTATTTACGTTACGGTAAGCATCAGAGTGAGCAGAAGGCGAACTCTGTAACGAATAGCAAGGAAATTTCTTTGCTATCATAGAAAACCCTTCTCTATCGTAATATATGGTACTCTCTACGTTTCGATTGGCGAATATTGGCACTCAACGTAGCTATTCGGGTTGTGCAAAATAGAAAGACCAAATGAGGTCTTGCTATGAATTTATTTCTCTTGGAGCTATGAAATTTTGTATTTGTCAATCTTTCTTTTCCGTCGTCTTCTACACCATTTACACAGGTAGTTTAGAAAATATCACTTAAATTTTAGAAAATATAAGTTGCATCTCAGAACTTAAAAATTGTATTTCAGTATCGTAAATTTGATTTTAGAAAGCGTGAGTTGGATTTCAGATTAGTCTCTTGTATTTCAGAAAAGGTCTGTTGGATATTATAATAGTTATTTCAATTTCAGAATTTTATGTTTCTGTGTGTTTATTAGTCCATTTTTTTAATTTAATATCAGCGAATTGTTCTATATTTAGTAACAATTACGAGTTACAAAACGCCAACAAGAATAACTTTGTCAATGAATACAAAATTTACATCCAAACTGGCATATCTTCATTTGCTAAAACTCTTAATAACTTTGTAACAATGACAGCACAGTTACCTTTCACTACAAATGTTAGTATGAAGATTTCTGATATACAACTTTAATTTTCCAAATTACAAATAAACGTGTCAAAAATCCGACTGATCTTTTCTGAAATTCAAGAAACTGTTCTAAAATACAATTTGCAATTTCTAAAATCAAAGTTATTATTCTAATATTGAAAGTACCGTGTACTGAAATACAAGTGATATTTCTAAAATCCATCACATGGTTTCTAAAATTCAACTGATGCTTTCTAAATTACATATGTAAATGGTGTAAAATTCAAATGTTTTGTTTTTTAACCTTCATGCTCGTCAGTGTCAACATTGTGTCAATAAGGTTGGGGACCAATTGATTGTGTTTGCACCCCCCTTTCTTTGTTTTTGAGTTTTTAATTAAAGTGTAAGCTGTTCATGATGGAATGGTTGTGTTATGGCTATTTGGGTTCCATCAACACAACCTACAACCCCGTCCTACTTCCTCCATAAAATGCATACAAATTGGTAGCATGTTTACAAGAAACTGAAAAATATTAATGGTCCAACAAGAAAATAAGAAACTTTATTAACGGACTACTTTATAATACAAATTTTGAAATCTACGATTAATTACTGAAAAAGAAAGTAAAAAACGTGGAATTATTCAAATTATTGTCATTAACCCTGAATACGACGAAACAAGTAAAGCAATAGATTTATTACTAGAAATTAGTCAAATGTTTTTAGGACCGATAGGTTCCCGTTTCCTGTTGGCGGTGTCAGCCGAATATGATAGAAAATAGCTTAGAGAGTACCAACAGTTAGTAGAAAGACATTTTCTTGACAGACATTGTTTATTTCTATTTCCTACATCGTTACAGAGTTCGTCTTCAGAGCGTGGCGGTGTGTATGCGTTATGATTTTCGGTTTTTATTGTAGCTTTTTGTTTTAGTCTAATGTAAAGCCTGGTTTATAAAACAAAATTTAATTTTAAATTTAGCTGTAAACTGCAGGCCTCGACTTTTACGTAAAATTCTAAAATTTCTTATAGCTAATACTAAAGGTAAATCTCCAATGTGTTTAAACTTCCTGTTAAGATTGAACTTGTGCATTATTTATGAAATATCTAAACAGAAATTAAAACCATATTCTTTTATTATTGATTTAGTGCAGTAGTGTGGCATTAGGCAGCAAAACTTGAAAAAAATAACATTAAAGTTAGGTTACTTTTCAGTAAACTGTATGGTTAAATTAGGAGTTTTATAAACACCCTTCTTTCTTAAGGTTGATACTAAATTTATTGCTAGTGCTAAAGTTAAAGTTTCTTTTATAAACTTGGCTTAACTGTTCGTCTCGCTTCTCGTCCTGCCCCATATCGAATGTCTCTCATTGCTTGTGCATTAACATTTTCTGGATAAAGCCTAAAATATTGAAAGATCGCACGATCTTGAATTTGGTTTATTCCAACTCTTCGTTTCTTGTCCTGTAGGGTCTTGGTGACTTGGAACAATCGTTTTGTACTAATTATGCTATTATGGGAAATAGTACTATTATGTTCTGCAAAATATCGACGCTGAGTAGCTCTCTGGCATTTTCTCCACTCTTATGAACGTTTTTAGGATCCACAGTCTGGATTCCAAAGAATATTTCATTTTTAATGATAACGAAGTGACATAAATTACCAAGATTCGTTACCAACATAAAGTATACAAGATTCGACAAAAAACAAGTTAAATTTTTCTCAGCAAATATTTCCAAAAATTATTAATTTTTTTTTTCTTGCAAATATTTGCAGTATTTCCAGTATATTCAGAAAATATTTAAATATACCGGGTAATTAATTTAAAAAAACACAATTTTTTGGGGTACCCGGTATTGTATGCTTATACAGTGCAGGTAAAAAGTTTAAATTTTCGCATTTTTGTTTGTGTTTTACGACGAAAGGGCTCAAGTTAGAGATCCGAAAAAAATACAGAAAACTAGTCCGTGATAGGTACTACAACTTTCATTAATACGATTTTTCAATCAAATGAACGGTACAGGCGCAAAAAAATCAAAACCGTTTTCCCATGTTAATCTCCTATGTCCAGGGTGCTCTTGGACACCTGGTATAAGTTTGTAGAGGTTAATCCTGTTATTTTTACAAAAGGCCTTTGCTAAGCTAAAAAAAGGCCAATATCTAAAATACCAAATAAAATCGGAAATCATATAAACTAATCAGGAAATTAAATATTTTTAATAAATCTTATTAAAAATCTAAGTTACAAACAGTTCTACCGTCACTTTAATAAGAAAAGTGGCCATTTCTATTTTCTACTATTTTTAAGGTAGAAGTTGAAAAAACTGTTTATAAACGACATGTAATATGTTAATATGAACATAGCCAAATTTTTTTTCAACTGTGGGTATTTTTATACATATTATTTAGCACTTTTTTGTTAAAGAAACGCCTTTTTTCTAATTACCAAGATTAACGTTTACAAACTTATATGTTTTAATACCCCGTTGAAAAAGTAAAAATCAACAGAATTAAATGAACTAAAAATATATAGGGTGTTCCATTTAAAAAAATATAACTTACTGTCATATGTCAGAAACTAAACGTAATAGAAAAAAACTGACTACGTCAAAACTTCTACCGGAAACCGTTTTTCCTTTTTTGATAACTTTAATAGCAAATGAAATACAGAGGAGTTTCCAAAATGACCAATTTTCAAAAGCCCCCCGTATCTTTGAAACAAAAGAAGTTTGCGCCGCCCACTTTTCGCCAGTCATTTCAGCTCAGAAAAAGAGATCAGAACACGTAGGCTACTTTTTTTCTATTACCGTTTTCTCTGTACCCCGTAAAACCATCGAAAATGCAGCACCCTGTACAAAAAGCCCAAATTATTGCCTACCATAAATTTCTTTTAGAAAAAGTACGCTTGTACCAATTTATTTTGAAATTTGTAGCATCATAGACAGGTTTACAATGCGGAAAGAGTGTCCCACTTTTTTATGGACACAACTGTACTTGTGTCAGTTTGTTGATGCAGATGTGACGTAATTTGAAAATGGGTCACAAGTTCCGAGCAAAAAGAACAAGTATCAGGAGGTAGCAACTCCATTTGTGCATTAAAGAGACCCAGGACGGAAGTCGCCATTTGTGTCCCCCACATTCACCTACTGCGCAATTGAATGAAACTTCCGAAGTTAGTCAGTCGTAAAACAGTTTTGTTGATATTTTGTGGTATGTGAAGTTAGCTAAAAACCGCAAAGATTTGTTGTTTTTGTTTGTTTTGCTTTTCGGTCCTTTAAAGGTTAATTTTTGCAAACTTAAATTAGTAGAATTATTATTGACGAGTGGATTTGTGAATAGTGGGCAACAGCAGATTGATTAAGGTCACTGATTTTCTGACAGTTTACGGCGCCATACTGTCCCCCATTTTTGTTTCCCTCTTTGATTGTATTGCTCCTTCCTGCTATATTTTTTTATTCATTGGTCACAAGATATCAATCAAAGAGGTCATGTGACCAACTGTTAGATAACGTCACAACTATTTCGACCGACTGATACATGCGTATTGTAACTCCATCTGTATGAAAGAGGAGGGTTCAAAAACCAACTGACATACACATGGTGAAACATATACTATGTCAAAATGACCATTTCAAAAACAATTTCTTTCACTCACGACTTTACATTACAACAGATATTCACTCACAAATGGTCCATTTCCTCGAGGTAACTACTAGTTACATCAAATATGTCACAAACTTTTGACGGAAATGTTTTGTTTTCTGGTGTTGTTTTTGAAATACATCTATCGAGTTCAGTTGTGCTTGTGGGATTGTGCATTAAAAATAACTAAGAAAACGAGTACCTAATATGGACCATATTGGGCGCTGTAATGAACGAAATTGCCAGTCCTGTAGGAAGTTTTTTAAAAAATACCGCAGTGCTTGAACTTTCTTGTGTCCCTATTCGACTACCAGCACATCCGAATGAACCAATGAATAAAAAAAGAGATATAGTGTATTATAGTGTTTGACAAGAACTGTCAAATAATGACATTTCATAAAACGTATCATTAACTCAAAGCCAACTAAAGTAAAATTAGTTTTTATTGAATTATTTTGTTATTTATGAAGCAAATTATAAGTTATCATACATCACTGAAATCAGAATAAAACGTACTATTTGGTGGGCTAAAAATCCAATATGGAGCCCATAAGAAAAAAGAAAGCTGATGATGATTGCCAAGAAACGAATCGTTGTGTGACAAATTTGAATCATCGAATTGCTAGGGAAAAGTGGCAATGGAAAGATGTTTTTAGTTTTGGGATATCTCTTCAAAAAATCAAATTTTTTGTTTTTTCCGGATATCTTCGGAAGTACTCGGAAAATCAAAATTTTTAAAACAGCATTTGGTTGAGCTTCAAATTGCGCAACTTTGCCCCAATTTAAACTTTCTCGTATCTTTATAATAATCGTTTTTTTTTTCTTTCTAGTTACACCAATATGAGCGTCATCGTAGACCAAATGTTTCCATCACGCATCGAGCCGGCCAACGACTACTCTCAGTTTAGTTATTGGAGGGAACCGTTACTCGAACTTGAAAGTTTACCGGGAATTGTCGATCACACACCGTAAACTAACTCGACCTGATTTATTACCGCAATTAATAAGTGTTTCCACAAGTATCGTCTCAACGTAGCTGTAGTCTCTATTAAGCCGTTTCAAGCATTTATCTCGTGCAGTATTTAGATGGTTTACACGTCGAGTAGTTGTAATGGAACGCTTGTTAACTTTCAGCCTCGTGTCAGTGGAAAGACTGTTTAATTTTTGTAGCTGGCTAGTGAAGTTTATTAGATGTTAATGGGGCTTGTAAAGTCTGTTTTATGGCTATTTTTCGGACCTCCTCAAACAGGAGGCTAAATTTACCTGAATTATTATTATACCTGCTATTATTGTGAAAGCTTTATATTTAATAGTTACTTCATTTATTTACTTCAACCGGGAACTGTTGTATTGTGATATTCTTAGTTTTAGGAGCACCAACAGTACTGATGTGAAGTAAAAAAAAAATTTATATGGCTGTATTGTAGTTGATGCTCTATGGAGCGTACAAAGCGAAGTGGTGTCCCGAAAATTGACAAAAGCCAGCTCAGAGCTGAGAGAAATAATTGTGCTAGTGTAGTTGTGAACGCTGAAAGAAATTTTTAATGTTTAATCTGTCATAGGTTGTAATAACTTTTTATTTTGATGCCATTATTTGATCAACTGTCAATCTACGTCACATTTGTCCGCTCCATATAACGTCAACTCGAATGCGCATTAGATTATGCAGCTTGACAAGCAACGTGACCAATGTTAAAACGGGTGGAACAAGTACTAAACCAAGAAAAAACACTTTGAATTATGTGTAGTTTTATGTAAATTGCACAAGAATTCAATTTTCGTGGCACTAGTCTTTTTGCACCTCCTATTTTGACCGATTGTGTGTTTATCTGACAGAAATACTACTGTTGTGATATTATTTTGGTGATTTTTTTTATTATTAGGACGCTTACATTATTTTGTTATTATAAACTCAAAAAGTGGTTAAATTAAATTCTAATGAAATACATATTTCACTTTATTTAACCTAAATGCGAATTAATTTAAAGCTGTAGATGTAAGCAAAGCGACACCCCTTTCGTAAAAGCTGTGCGGGTCCTGCCCGGGTGCAATATTTAAATCGACCGTGTAAAGCAATTCGGTCCTGGTAGAATTTAAGTAAACCGCCAAAGCTAGTTTACTTCCAGACGGTTTCTCATCTACCGTTCGGACCCAACGAAGCAAAGTGATAGGCAACTCCGACATGATGCTGGAGGTTAGCAAGAGCTGATTATTTTTACACTGCGCTCCTTGCAGTTTCAAGCCAACGACGGCAAAACAGTCGTGCGGAATGTTAGATTTGTGCTCTGTGATGGTGACGTCCAGGTGCAATTCTTCCAAAGACCAGCTATTGGCCTGGGCGACACATTGTCTGGTGGCTGTAATCCATGCTTCTGGATTTAATAAACCGCCCAACCACACAGGGAAGTTCTGAAAAAAAGAGAAAAAAACTTAATTAATACTCAATCATTTTATAATTGATATCGTCTGTTCAGTGACTTCTGACTGTTGCGTCACATTCACCAGCAAAAAACGTATGTCGGTAATTAAATATGATATTGTGTACGTTCATCCGATGTCAGCGGCTTGAAGCAGTCATAACAAACTAAATAACACCGCTTAATTAACCCTTTATTACCTTAATTAAATAAGTCTGGAAAGATTTAAGACACTTATAATGGCCTCTAACACTTCTAACACTTTTTAGATGGTTCTCAATAACATTTGAAGGTCTATGAGATATTCAAAATGATCCTAGAAGCTTCTGACAATTCAAAAGAACTGGGAAGGTTTAAGACAGTTGTAGAGAGCTCTGGAACTTTTTAGAAGGTTCTCACTAGCATTTAGAGGTCTTTGGCACATTCAAAACGGTTAGAAGTTTCTTAATAGCATTTAAAGGTCTATGGAATTTTCAAAATGGTCTTCTGGCAATTGAAAATACTTCTAGGAAAGTTTAAGACAGTTGTAGAAGGCTCTGGAACTTTTCAGACAGTTCTCAGTAGTATTTAGAGGTCTATGGAACATTCAAAACGGTCCTAGAGGCCTCTGACAATTTCAAAACAAATCTGGAAAGGTACAAGACACTCGTAGAACCCTCTGGCACTTTTAAGAAGATTGTCAGTAGCACCACAGACAAACTAATATATACAGACGGTCAGAGCAAATGGAAGCCATATAATTTTGGTGAAGGCGCCAGACCAGTCAGACTAATAAATTGTTTTAAAATATTGTGATGACTCATGCGTAATCGGCTGCGATCGTCTGAACGAGCGAAATTTGTTTTCCGCAGTGTTGCCATATTTCTGCAGAGACGCGTTCGGCGCACGGCATTTATGATTATACAACTGCATCAAATCACCGGCGCGACGCGACGGGTCGGTACGGAATAGAAATAAGAAAAAAAGCCGAGCGCATTTTGTACGTATGCTTGCAAATAATTAAATTTAATCTAAAATAGTACGTGTTAAAAATTATACCTAATTTTAAGGAATAGTACATTAGACAAAGATTATTACATTGATATTAAATTAAATTAAATACTCTAAGTGAAATTACTGATTGTTTCGGTCATTATAGTAGTTGAAAAATTACTTTCTAATGACAATTATTAAAATATACTCTGAGAATAATGCAATTTTCCGTTGTGTTTATATCAATTGTTTCGTTTTTATTGAAACTCATCAGCGTTGTGTAGAAATCGCAGAAAATAATAAGTGTAATACGGAATGCAACATTTTGGGATTTATGTGTGAATTTTTTTTATTGATTGACACATAAAATCAATCAAATTGAAAAGTACTGAATAATAAGAGAAATTCAAATTTACGTTGAACATTTTTTAAATTATGTTGTTTTTTGAATACACATGTGATATGACACTTCTTCATTGTCTTCTAGACTATACATTAAACCACAGCGTAAGCAGACAATAATAATAATTATTAATAAATAATAATCTACCTAAAATAGAAAAATAAAAATTACCTAACAAAGTGGTCTTTTCAAATAAAAAAGCAATGATTCACATTGTTACAAGAAGTAACGGTGTAAAAGTTAAAGCAAATTCTAAACGAGATTTGAAGTTCTTTTAAAATATTTCTACTTAATGAATTCTGTATGTGTAATGACAAAGAAAAAATCCATTCTTTAGCAAAAGTGTTCACGATATAGCGAGCCACTATGGAGATCTTGAAAACGATTACAGATACAGATTTGGTTGAACATGGGAGATAAGTTCGGTAATCATGGCCTTATAAAATGACATTAAAACATCTTTTTGTTCACTTTCGACAAAGTTCAGGGTTCTTATGGGGAAATCTAAATAATCGGACACCGTCACGACCACTTTTTCCACAGTTTAAGTACTTGCACACATTTCCCGACATATTTGTAAATATCAAATATCTATGTGAGCAGAAAAAAATAAATAAATAACACAAAAGTTAAACTTCCACTACCGATGTCTGCACGCACGTACGGTTAACAAATAGCAACAGTTTTGATGAATTTGGCGGGAAAACATTATCCGTAAATACAGTGCCAATTATAAACTTAAATACGTTCTAAATAAAGTTTTATCTGTTCTAACTCCAATAACACGATTCCTAGTTACCCTCAATATCTTAATATTTCTTAATAAAACAATATAAGCAAATTGCAATGATCATTTAAAAAAATTTCTGATGGTACAAAGAATTCTAGCAATACCAGGCAACGTTGCGTAATTATGCCTTCAAACAAGAGCCAAACTGCAGAAAAATTTACTGGCTGCACTGCCATCTGTTATGAGACGCTCGAAATAGATACCGTCGATTCGCCGATGGAGACTGTTGAACAGCAAAGGGTCTCCATTTAGCGTTTCGTTTTTTAACCATTTGGCTGACCGTCTGTATATATTAGTTTGTCTGTGGTAGCACTTAGAGGTCTCAAGGCAATTTAAAATAGTTCTGAAAAAATTAAAGACAGTTGTAGAAGACTCTGAAACTTTTCAGTAGCATTTAGAGGTCGTTGGAACATTGAAAACGGTCCTAGAGACTGTCCTCTGACAATTTAAAATAATTTGGAAAGATTTACGACACTTGTAGAAGCCTCTGGGACTTTTTAGAAGATTGTCAGCACCACTTAGACGTCTCTGGCAGATTTAAAATGATCCTAGAGGTCTCAAGGCAATTTAAAATAGTTCTGGAAAAATTAAAGACAGTTGTAGAAGACTCTGAAACTTTTCAGTAGGCTTTAGAGGTCGTTGGAACATTCAAAACGGTCCTAGAGACTTTCCTCTGACAATTTAAAATAGTCTGGAAAGATTTACGACACTTGTAGAAGCCTCTGGCACTTTTTAGATGGTTCTCAATAGCATTTGGAGATTTATGAGATTTTCAAAATGGTCCTAGAAGCTTCTGAGAATTCAAAAGAACTCTGGGAAGGTTTAAGACAGTTGTAGAGAGCTCTGGAACTTTTTAGAAGGTTCTCAATAGCATTTAAAGGGATATGGAACTTTCAAAATAGCCTTAAAGGCTTCTGGCAATTGAAAATAGTTCTAGGAAAGTTTAAGACAGTTGTAGAGAGCTTTGGAACTTTTCAGACAGTTCTCAGTAGCATTTAGAGGTATTTGGAACATTCAAAACAGTCCTAGAGGCCTCTGACAATTTCAAAACAAATCTGGGAAGGTACAAGACACTTGTAGAACCCTCTTGAACGTTTTAGAAGGTTGTCAGTAGAGGTCTCTGGCAAATTTAAAATGATCCTAGAAGTCTCAAGGCAATTTAAAATAGTTCTGGAAAAATTAAAGACAGTGGTAGAAGACTGAAACTTTTCAGTAGCCTTTAGAGGTCGTTGGAACATTCAAAACGGTCCTGGAGACTTTCCTCTGACAATTTAAAACAGTCTGGAAAGATTTACTACACTTGTAGAAGCCTCTGACACTTTTTAGATGGTTCTCAATAGCATTTGGAGATCAAAGAGATTTTCAAAATGATCCTAGAAGCTTCTGACAATTCAAAAGAACTCTGGGAAGGTTTAAGACAGTTGTAGAGAGCTCTGGAACTTTTTAGAAGGTTCTCACTAGCATTTAGAGGTTTTTGGCACATTCAAAACGGTCTTAGCGGCCTCTGACAATTTAAAACGACTCTGGGAAGAGTTATGATACTTGTAGGCGTTTCTGGCACTGTTTAGAAGGTTCTCAATAGCATTTAAAGGTCTATGGAATTTTCAAAATGGTCATAGAGGTCTCTGGCAATTGAAAATAGTTCTAGGAAAGTTTAAGACAGTTCTCAGTAACATTTAGAGGTATTTGGAACATTCAAAACAGTCCTAGAGGCCTCTGACAATTTCAAAACAAGTCTGGGCAGGTATAAGACACTTCTAGAACCCTCTGGCACTTTTTAGAAGATTGTCAGTACCACTTAGAGGTCTCTGGCAGATTTAAAATGATCCTAAGGTCTCAAGGCAATTTAAAATAGTTCTGGAAAAATTAAAGACAGTTGTAGAAGACTCTGAAACTTTTCAGTAGCATTTAGAAGTCGTTCGAACATTCAAAACGGTCCTGGAGACTTTCCTCTGACAATTTAAAATAGTCTGGAAAGATTTACGACACTTGTAGAAGCCTCTGGCACTTTTTAGATGGTTCTTAATAGCATTTGGAGGTCTTTGGCACATTCAAAACGACTCTGGGAAGGTTTATGACACCTGAAGACGTTTCTAGCACTGTTTAGAAGGTTCTCAATAGCATTTAAAGGTCTATGGAATTTTCAAAATAGCCGTAAAGGCTTCCGGCAATTGAAAATTGTTCTAAGAAAGTTTAAGACAGTTGTAGAAGGCTCTGGAACTTTTCAGACAGTTCTCAGTAGCATTTAGAGGTCTTTGGAACATTCAAAACGGTCCTAGAGGCCTCTGACAATTTCAAAACAAGTCTGGGAAGGTACAAGACACTTGTAGAACCCTCTGGCACTTTTTAGAAGGTTGTCAGTAGCACTTAGAGGTTCTGGCAGATTTAACATGATCCTAGAGGTCTCAAGGCAATTTAAAATAGTTCTAGAAAAATTAAAGACAGTGGTAGAAGACTGAAACTTTTCAGTAGCCTTTAGAGGTCGTTGGAACATTCAAAACGGTCCTGGAGACTTTCCTCTGACAATTTAAAATAGTCTGGAAAGATTTACGACACTTGTAGAAGCCTCTGACACTTTTTAGATGGTTCTCAATAGCATTTGGAGATCAAAGAGATTTTCAAAATGATCCTAGAAGCTTCTGACAATTCAAAAGAACTCTGGGAAGGTTTAAGACAGTTGTAGAGGGCTCTGGAACATTTCAGAAGGTTCTCACTAGCATTTAGAATTCTTTGGAACATTCAAAACGGTCCTAGCGGCCTCTGACAATTTAAAACGACTCTGGGAAGGGTTATGACACTTGTAGACGTTTCTGGCACTGTTTAGAAGATTCTCAATAGCATTTAAAGGTCTATGGAATTTTCAAAATGGTCTTAGAGGTCTCTGACAATTGAAATTAGTTCTAGGAAAGTTTAAGACAGTTGTAGAGAACTCTGGAACTTTTCAGACAGTTTTCAGTAGTATTTAGAGGTATTTGGAACATTCAAAACGGTCCTAGAGGCCTCTGACAATTTCAAAACAAGTCTGAGCAGGTATAAGACACTTGTAGAACCCTCTGGCACTTTTTAGAAGATTGTCAGTACCACTTAGAGGTCTTTGGCAGATTTAAAATGATCCTAAGGTCTCAAGGCAATTTAAAATAGTTCTGGAAAAATTAAAGACAGTTGTAGAAGACTCTGAAACTTTTCAGTAGCATTTAGAGGTCGTTCGAACATTCAAAACGGTCCTGGAGACTTTCCTCTGACAATTTAAAATAGTCTGGAAAGATTTACGACACTTGTAGAAGCCTCTGGCACTTTTTAGATGGTTCTTAATAGCATTTGGAGGTCTTTGGCACATTCAAAACGACTCTGGGAAGGTTTATGACACCTGAAGGCGTTTCTAGCACTGTTTAGAAGGTTCTCAATAGCATTTAAAGGTCTATGGAATTTTCAAAATAGCCGTAAAGGCTTCCGGCAATTGAAAATTGTTCTAAGAAAGTTTAAGACAGTTGTAGAAGGCTCTGGAACTTTTCAGACAGTTCTCAGTAGCATTTAGAGGTCTTTGGAACATTCAAAACGGTCCTAGAGGCCTCTGACAATTTCAAAACAAGTCTGGGAAGGTACAAGACACTTGTAGAACCCTCTGGCACTTTTTAGAAGGTTGTCAGTAGCACTTAGAGGTTCTGGCAGATTTAACATGATCCTAGAGGTCTCAAGGCAATTTAAAATAGTTCTAGAAAAATTAAAGACAGTGGTAGAAGACTGAAACTTTTCAGTAGCCTTTAGAGGTCGTTGGAACATTCAAAACGGTCCTGGAGACTTTCCTCTGACAATTTAAAATAGTCTGGAAAGATTTACGACACTTGTAGAAGCCTCTGACACTTTTTAGATGGTTCTCAATAGCATTTGGAGATCAAAGAAATTTTCAAAATGGTCCTAGAAGCCTCTGACAATTCAAAAGAACTCTGGGAAGGTTTAAGACAGTTGGAGAGGGCTCTGGAACTTTTCAGAAGGTTCTCACTAGCATTTAGAGGTCTTTGGAACATTCAAAACGGTCCTAGCGGCCTCTGACAATTTAGAACGACTCTGGGAAGGGTTATGACACTTGTAGACGTTTCTGGCACTGTTTAGAAGGTTCTCAATAGCATTTAAAGGTCTATGGAATTTTCAAAATGGTCTTAGAGGTCTCTGACAATTGAAATTAGTTCTAGGAAAGTTTAAGACAGTTGTAGAAGGCTCTGGAACTTTTCAGACAGTTCTCAGTAGTATTTAGAGGTCTATGGAACATTCAAAACGGTCCTAGTATTTTAAAAATATCTATTCTTTTTAAGATTGATTTGTTTATTTTTTCTTTTTGCGCAAATTAAAATTTATATATAAGGGATGCCAGGGATATTCAGGTAGAGGTAGAGATGTCAATTTTTTGATAAGAATTTCTTAGAATTGTCAGGCATAGATATCTAATTTTCTTGCGAAGCTAAAGCTGCGGACTGATGGAAGAATAGCTTGTAGAAAGCTTCAAACAGTTAATACACCTTGCGTAAAAGGCTGGCCGGAAATACGATAGTTTTCGCCCCGTCGTTTGATGTTCGTGAACTAAAGCTAAGGAGGGTGTAATCTGCATTGGGCAGTTCCAGTCAGGGACCAATTCGAAGCATTTGTTGCTTCTTAAGCAAACTAGTTGGGAACGCTGCAAAGCTGTCTAAAAGATTTCATCTTTGAAGAGCTAGAGACTGAGCTGATTGCTGCTGTTCAAAAGCGATACTGATACCCCGACGATGTTGTGAGCGAATTCCAGAAAACCTGAAGTAGGAGTCATAGTGAAACACAAACACACCACGTGATCTGTAGACGTTTTGTTTCTGGGACTAATTCCGTAACCGTGTAGTAATTAGGCTAGTATAGACAGTAGTTCATATATCTGCAATCGTTTCTGGTATCCGATCTATTCATTTAGTAGTGGTAGTCATGTAGTGTCATGTATGTAAACATTGAGCGCCAAAAAATTACCCTGTTAGTATCTGAATAGAAAAGTTACTGTAGTAAAGTAGTTAAGTTAGTTTTGTTTTAGGTTTAGTTATTTCTCCATTTATAAAATAGCTTGGCATCCCTGGGATCTTTTTTTTTGTAGTTTTTATTTGAAAGAATGGATATTAATCAAGATAATCACTCTTGAGAGAGTTTCGATGACATAATATTGCAATTAGACTAAAATCACTAGAATTGTGTCGTCCAACGGTTCAAGAAAGGAAATCCTTGAAACGACCCAGTCTCGAGAGTGATTGTCTTAACCCTAGAGGCCTCTGACAATTTCAAAACGTCTGGGAAGGTATAAGACACTTGTAGAACCCTCTGGCACTTTTTAGAAGGTTCTCAATAACATTTAGAGGTCTATAGGATTTTAAAAATGATCCTAGAGGCTTCCGACAATTTAAAACCATTCTGGGAAGGTTTAAGACACTTGTAGAAGCTTCTAGCACTTTTTTGAAGATTGTCAGTAGCATTTAGAGGTCACTGGCACTTTCCAAACGGCCCTAGAGGTCTCTGGTAATTTAAATCAACTCTTGGAACGGTTAAGTTCAAACTCAGCGGAAGCCATAGTATGTGACCAACCAATCAAAGTTTATATACCGTTGGAAAGCTCATTTCGCTAGTTCGATTTTTAAAACTTCTTTATTTACACCGTTTAGGTTTAGAGTACACTACATTTCAAAATGCTTAAATTATCTGAAACCCTCTTTAAAATGTGACAACGATGGCAAACAAAAAGAGCGTTATTAAACAAAAACGTACACTGAAAACAGCATTTGGCGGTAAATAAGGTTTTTCAAGGTAGTTTTTACTTCTGAAAATAATCTATGAGAAATAGAATTTAAAATTTTAGGTTTATTGAGTCGTTTTCGAAATTTAATTTCAGTTTAGCTATATTTTCCTAATTTACCGTATACAACTTTTGCAGATATAACATTTGAGAAAATCACTTTGTGTGAGCAGCTTTTTTTAACTAAATTATTAGTTAAGAGTATCAAGATTCTTACCTGTAATTCTTTGGCTCCAGACGTAGAGACGACTTGAGAAATCTGCTGTAATTGTTTCACCCTCTGGCTAAAATCGGTAATCCACTGAATTACAGTGCAACCCTTGGGAACGGTGTATCTGTGCCAGTTTTCTGGAATAATACCGCGCACTAACTCAGCCAACATGGTTCGATGGTAGTTGGTCTGCTTCTTTTCGCCCTAAAGTTTTTGGTGGTTTTTTAATTAAGAGATGTAACTAGTTAGGGTGTAAATATACCTGGCAAATCAGGAGGACGTCGTTTAAGTCGTGTATCACATCCAACAAAAGCTTGGAAGCTGAATTGACTTCGCGCTCAAAATACCGATAAAGTGGATCCTTGATATTTTCCACGGTTCTTTTGAGGGTTTGTAGTGACTTTGGTAGTAATTGCAGCCAGGTTAAAGCAGAATTGTGAAGCGTTTTCATCCATGAGGGTCTGCCGTCGATTTGCGCATTCAAGTCGGCTTGGGACGTTTCATCCATCTGGAAATTGGTCTTTGTATAAAATCTGTAAGAGATTTTTGCTAATTAAAAGTTACTTTATAAGCCAACTCATCATCGTCTTCCAGTTGTTGCATTTTCAACAACTTAGTGACCAAATCCGTTCCTCGAGTTGTTAACAAAACCTTCTCGGCGTTGTTTGGTAGTCCTAACCAAGCTGGAGTTTGTCTGTCTGCGAGACTTTCGATCCATTTCAAAAAGTGATCCCTGCAATTCAAACGTTGTGACGAACGACAATATTATTTAGACTGTTATTAGTGACCTTCTAGTCCCATCCGGCATGGTAATGTGCCTATTTCCATTAGGTCCGTTGTCAATGTTCGCCACTAAAGCAAAATCTGCTTCAAAACTCTTGGGAGTGAACAATTTATTCAGGAATGATTGTAACAGTCTCTGATCGAATAGATTATCGATTTTACCACCATAAATCGACTGGGACAATAGGGTAACTAAAGCGTCCCATGGTACTTTTTCAGGTGGTAAGTTGGTTCTTCCCTGAAACAAGACAGTAATAGTTGAATTAAGTAGTGTGATAAATAAAGATGGATAATTCTCAGCCATTTATTTTTGGATAAAAGAATTTTGGAAAAATTTAAGAAAATTATGAAGAAAAGGGTAAGACATAGAGAAATCGTAGAAATAGTTCATTTTATAGTTGGATTTTTACCTTTTGAGAATGACGTCATCTTTTTACATCTTTGTTTATCACATATCAAACATATGAAATAAACAATTTTAGCAAAAAAGGCACGTTGCTAATTTTGTCGTCCTGTCAAATTAAAAACGTTGACATTTACTGTCACTTTGATTTAAACGAATATCAAAGGTATAAAAATGCTGTGCTACAATGAGAAGGCCCAAATGCTAATTCTAAATGTGCTGTTTTTTTTCGAGTACGAAAAGAAACAGTTTCCAGATGTCAACTGAAACTCTCATGAGCACTCATTTTTCGAAGCATTTGTAGGTTAAAATTTGTGATCTAATTCCAGACATGCGTGATTTTTCACCTGCTTGACGTCATTCTCAAAGGGTAAAATTTTGACTATAGCTTAAATAGACTTTCATTAAACATACAAGGTTGTTACAACTGAAAGTCAAAATAAGTTATTATTAACTGTAACGGGTTTGGCCCTTAGGCATCTTCAATTACGGTACTTACCAAGAAAGACATTATGGTTATAAAGGACACACGGGTACAAACTACAATAAATCAAAACAATTTTTTAAGAAATCGAGTGCAAAAGCAAGAATTGACGAATTGACTATTTGGGAGGATACGCGTTGTAAGTAGGTTTTTACAGCTCCATTGAGCCAAATTTGACAGTTCTGACGTTAGGAAACTAAACTGTCAGCAGAGTAACAGATATTTTTGTTTGTTAGGAAACTATTTCTCAAATTAGCAGAAAAATAGTAATGCTCGTTTGCTCAAGCCGGTTTTAGGGATCGCTACGCCTTAGGTTAAGAATAAAGTTAGGTAGGACCCTGTTTCAGTTGCACCATCTGAATTTTGATCCCTAACTGTAGATGTTACCTATTTTAGGTGGTGGTTTCTGACAGCAGAGTGCGAAACATGTTTGTTTGTTGGAAAATTATTTCTCAAATTAACAGTAAAATTAGTATTTTACTATTTTTGAAGTATAATGGATGAAGAGGTATATGAAGAATTTAGAAATATTCGATTTTTTTGAAAACGTTCTTTCAAAGAAAGTGCATGAAAGGTCCACAAACTGGACAATTTGACGATTTCCCGTTTTTAGACACTAAACCGACAGTTCTTCTAATATTAGATACAATTAGAATACACAGATGATCGGTAAGTTGTAGTACATATAATATTGAATTGATCTATGAATTCAATGTCAAATGTCAATCAAATGAATCAGAATTTTTCAAATTGTTTTCTTATACTTTTATTATTTTTATCTACGACTAGCATGGTAATGATCCATTACATACCTTCTTTTAAGTTACGTAATGATTGATTTTACCAAACGTGCGATAATAATTGATTTTATCTACTCCTAGCATGGTAATCATTCATTACATAGCTCATTTTGAGTTACGTAATGAGCGATTTTACCGCACTAGTGCGATAATAATCGATTTTATCGCACTAGTGCGATAAAACAACTTTAAATGAAAATTTCTGCTGTAATTGTTTATTGAATTTAAACATAACTTTGATAAAACCATGAACAGACCTATCTTAAATAATAACTATATTTTACTTTTTATAAATATTAAAAGTGAAATGAATTCCTGAATTAGAAAGTTCTTGGATCGAATTTACACAAAAAAAAAAAAAAGGCTGGATGAACTATAGGTTGCTGCCAAGGTTTCAAAGTACACGAGTAACATTTTTTCTTGAAAAGGACTCTTTATGTTCTTGGTCTCGCACCAGGTGACAAAACGTTGATACATTTTTTCATATTTCTCCTTTGACTTGGCAGGCAACAAGCCAGATACCACGTTTGCGGCAGCTTCTTCAATATCTGACGGAAGTTCTTCAGACATGTTCATAACGAAATGCACTTTTAAAAATTTGTGACTGACACTGTTAAATTGTCGCTTAAGTGATATGTGGAAACAAATGGCCACCATGGCAACAACACGAAAACAGTACAGCGTAGATGACAAAATTTAAGGGAAACAAATAACTACCCGTAGCAAGCATATACGAGACGTTCCTAAATAGTTCACATTGCACAAAATATGAATTTTTTTCTTACTTTACGCTGCTTCTGATGGTCGTAGATAAAATGTTGTACATCACCCGTGGGGTATGGCAAATTAACGTACTCGTGTGATCACCACAACTCGGTCTACGACCTCGTCGTGGCAACACTCCCACTTGTGCCTATAAAAATGCTCATACCCCACTAGTAATGTAAATAACTATTATCGCACTAGTGCGGTAAAGCGCCATAAGAGTACAATAACACAATTATTATCGCACTAGTGGCTGTAAAATCTCTCATTACGTAACTCAAAGTTAGAGTAAAAAATGACCAAATTCTGAGTTAATCATAGGTTATATCCCGAGACGTTCAAGTTTTATCGGGTAAACTGTGCATAGGTGAATTGAAATTTTTCTTTTAGGCAAATGGTTTCGACTAAATAATTCTTTGGAAAAAATCCTTCGACCTGCGGTCTCATGATTTTATCGTCGAATTATTTAGTCTCAATCATTTTCCAAGCAAAATTTTGCAAAAAACCTACCAATGCACATTTTACGTGATAAAACGTGAACGCCGAGGGGTATATGTCAAGATTATTTCCTGAAAACTCACATTTTAGTTTATTAACAAGAAAACACCTTAGTTAGAACACAAATACTAAACTAAACGTGATGAAATTAATGATAATATTGAACTCACCCCAGCAGACGACAGATTTTCGTTCAGCCATGTATATTTTTGTTTACATTTCAGATTGACAATCAGACGTCATAATATTTTAATTTATGTAATTTTTTAATGGAAACTACGTTATAGTGATTTATTAATTGTTAATATTGAAGAAAATAGCTTAAATTTTATTTATATTCCCGTTTCGTTTAATATCAAATGTTCTTCAAAAAAACGTATTCGAAAAAGGTAGGAGGTGTTTATTCAGTGTAAAATTTTAGCAACTAGGGATTTATTCAGTATATAACGGCTCTCATTGGTCGAACTAGAAAAGTTCATTGAATTTTATTGGCTGCTAGTACAATGAGGGAAATAATCGTACATAAAATATTGTACATTACCCGTGTGGTATGGCAAATTAAAAATATAAAAAAATATCTTTTGCTTGCTTGTCACTCTCTTCCAAAGAAAGGTTGCAATTATTTTTTAACAATTAATTTACATTTTATTTAAAAAAATAATAATTCATTACCATCAATGTTATAACAAAACTTGAACCAAACGGCCACGATCCTCAAAACCTCGTGTCAAAAGTTACGCACTAAGGGCAAAACTGATTGAACCTAGTGCAGTACAAACATTAAGTGGAACATAAAACGCACGATTCTTATTGAACTTAATGTCGAACAGGACACAGTTTTCTAGTGCAGGCTAGTGCAATAAGTCGAAAACGCTATGAGAATTCGGTGGCTTCTACACTCGTGATCGGACATTTACAGTATAAAAAACTGACTTTTCTTTTTTGCTTCCATTGTACTTTTCAGTTCATTTTTAGAATCTACACATACAAATCTTAAGCAATATTACTTATATCATCTAATTAACTATGCTGTTTAGCAGATTAGACTGATGTATTGATAGACAAGTAGGTGGTATACTGGTTAGACAAGTTTCTTTCGTTTGAATAGTGTTGAATGTTAACAGTTCATTAATAAAAATGTATTCCACAAAAATGCAAGTTTGATTTATTTATGCATCATCATGCTTCAAATTTAATGTTTTGATTATGGTAACAAGCAAGCATTTTTATTCACAACTGACAAAAAGACGTTTTTTTATAGTTACAAAAAAAAGTAAGTACAAATTTATGAATCAAATCTCAAATCTGGCAACTTTTCGCTGATTACACACCAAATACCTCAAATATTGTTTTACTTACCATTGCCGTCGAATCGATCCAAGTATCCAAAGTATCGCAGGCCACTCTTAAATCGGATTCACTAAATTCATAATGTTTGGCCCAGCCTAGAGGGCAGTACCGCAGCCGTTCTTGTACTATGGCATGGAACCAAGCCAGTAGGAAGTACAGTCTGGCTCTTTCGTTAGGAGCCTTCATCATTCGACTAGCTGGCACCTAAATGAACAAAATCCGATTAGTTATAAACAAAATAATCAAACCCGTTGACTTACAGTACTGAAAGTCCTTAGTAGATTAGCTCTGATGCCTGGTGGAGGTTCAAATACAAAGATTCTGCCTGCCCTTAATAGATTAACCGGTAGCTTGGGATTGATCTCCATGGTGAGGAACAGTCTAAAACTGGCGTGCGGTTGAAGGGAGTGGAGTTTTTTCTCCAATTGTACCAGCCATTGCGGAGCTAAGTGTACGTTTTTCAGAATCACCCAACTGAAAATTTTGAGTTTATTTACTGTTTGTGCCTAAAAATCTAAAATGAAAAGTACCGTCCACTCTTGCAAGCCATGTTAATGGCGCGATCGGCTTGGTTGAAACCTTCCGCAGAACCAATAGCGATACTGGAGATGGGTTTGTTTAGTTCGGCGGCCAAGTCGTCAACTCTACTAGAAGCGTCGAAACCGGGAACGGAGCAGAGTAAAACAGGTACGCTAGCTACAATTTAAAAAAATATTATAGTAACTAAACGGAGACTTTCACATGTTAATTATGCAAATTGTAACGATTTTTTTATTTTATATTATTTATAATTTTTTTTTTGGTTTTCTACATTAAAAAAAAACTTACTTAATCGACTAGCAGCTTTCCGTTTCTAATTTCTAATTATTATGCTTTTTAGTGAAATACCGGTGAAATAAAAAACTAAGATAGTCATATCCCACAATAGGAACCTACATAATTAAAATAATAATAATTAATAACCAAAAAAATCTTGCAGATGTATCATTAACTTTGTGTGCTCTATTCAATAAATTCGAGAAAATTTTTGTCTAATGATCATTAAAACCCGACAATCCGGTGCCGAAAAACTCTCATTCTTTTATAAATCACAAATCAAATCATAATTCTTTTATTTGTACAAAGTGCCCCTCAATTGGTGTCACAAACTGTAAGAAGAGTACAAAAAAATATCAGATATCAGTGTTTACTGAATGATGCGACATCAATGGGGTTGTTCCTAGATTTTGGGACGCCATTTGTACGTCCTAACTCATAGAGTTGAATACAGATATCATTAAATCAGACACAACTGCTATCAAGAGATAGTACATTCTCAGTCCTCAGTTCCTATAAACATACCCTCTTAAAATAAATAAATAATCGAATAAAAGTAAATCGAATGATTTTTGCATAAACTAGTGGCGGAGCTTTAAGGTTGACAATGTTTTTTTTTTTGCTCCTAACTTCTCCTCAACAGAAAAAATGGGTGCTTTAAAAATGTTTTCTAAAGCCTTGGAGTTTTCTATTAATTGCTTTTTGTTACTTTTCTGGAAAAAAATGGCATTTTACTACTATTCCTAAACTTCTGAAAGGTTTTCTGAGATTTACTTGTATTGTACATGTGTTTCATAGTTGTTTATAATTCTTCGGTGTAATTCTCTTGATTATTTCCCTCATTGTACTAGCAGCCAATAAAATTCAATAAACCTTTCTAGTTCGACCAATGAGAGCCGTTATATACTGAATAAATCCCTAGTTGCTAAAATTTTACGCTGAATAAACACCTCCTACCTTTTTCGAATACGTTTTTTTGAAGAACATTTGATATTAAACGAAACAGGATTTAGACACATATAAAATTTAAGCTATTTTCTTCAATATCAACAATTAATAAATCACTATAACGTAGTTTCCATTAAAAAATTACATAAATTAAAATATTATGACGTCTGATTGTCAATCTGAAATGTAAACAAAAATATACATGGCTGAACGAAAATCTGTCGTCTGCTGGGGTGAGTTCAATATTATCATTAATTTCATCACGTTTAGTTTAGTATTTGTGTTCTAACTAAGGTGTTTTCTTATTAATAACCTAAAATGTGAGTTTTCAGGAAATAATCTTGACATATACCCCTCGGCGTTCACGTTTTGTCACGTAAAATGTGCATTGGTAGGTTTTTTGCAAAATTTTTCTTTTAGGCAAATGGTTTCGACTAAATAATTCTTTGGAAAAAATCCTTCGACCTGCGGTCTCAGGATTTTATCGTCGAATGATTTAGTCTCAATCATTTTCCAAGCAAAATTTTGCAAAAAATCGCCTATGCACAGATAAAACTTGAACGTCTCGGGATATAACCTATGAGTAAATTGAACTCTTTGATTGTGAGATTTTAGCAAATTGTTCAATATTCTCAAGTTTTCTTTTCTTACTAGAATCGGTAATGTGAGAACTGACACACTTATATGTGGCACCATATTTTATCACGGACCATATTGATTGGAAAACCATTGTTAAAATTTAGTAATGACAGAAAAATCACAATTCAGAATAATCAAGAGAAACTACATTCAAGAACAATCCATACAAATATAAAATCGAATATTGCTTTTGGTAATCAGCTGATTAAACTGCTGAAAGTCATCTACGTCATACAAGCGGCAAAACCGTCGATTTCCAAAGTCCTGTAATTTACCAGAAATTCTTTATTTTCGTAAATAAACTACAAGATGTGACATTTCAGACTAATCTGCTCGCTTTAAATGTATTGTACCGCAATTTTATGTTATGTGAGAGATATGGTCAAAACGTCAATGGTCTTTCTCAGAAAAGTAGAGTTTCTTTTCAACTGTACTAAACTTTTTTGATTTTCACTTACCCTTCAGTTCTTTTTCTATAATCACACCAAAATCAATTTCTTTCTCGGCAGAAGCCATAAAATCTGGTTCCATAACGGCAGCCACAAACAGAGACGCAGCCGCAATAATTCTGTCGGGCCTAAACGCCTGTATGACCAACAGTTGGTACATGGCAGTCCCGATTGGGCTCAGTTGCTTCTCCTCGATCCACAATCGTGGCACAGCCTGTTCTGGAGAACTTTGCTGAAGCCATGCTCCAAATTCAGGTAACTCCTTGATTTTTTCGGGTAAATTCTTGAAAGCTGGCAAACTGTAATCCAGAATTAATAAAGGTCCAGTTATACAATCATAACGTTTTACCGTAGAGAAAGCCGCGTCATCGCTTCTTGCTGTTCGGTATTCAATCCGTCAACGATCGGTCCAGCTGAAGTGCTTAATAGCCCCTCTTTGGCCCGCAAAAAGAAGTTGAATTCCTGGTCGTAGTTTGGCTCGTTTGGTAAACCTTTCAAGTAAATTCTGCTCAACAGCAGAGCAAAAGTCATTCTGTCGTTGTGTAACATCCCCCGGGCAATTCTTTCGTAAACCACTTGGAACAAGTCGGTAGTTATGATGTTAAGTCTTTGTTGATAATCGGATATACCGTCCAGTTTACTGTTACTCAATAAAACGCTGTTAAACATGTCCAGGAAGAACTGTAATGAGTATTGATAGAGGAAGTGCACCTGGTTCAAGCTATCCATAGTGAAGTAGGTGTTACTACAAGCTTGAGACAACGCCAGGTACTGTTGAGACACAGTCTCGATTTCAGAAATAACTTTATCCGTCTCTTCAACTTTCTGTCCAATTTCTGCAGCTTCTTTCTTCAAAGTTTCCAAAGTTGTAATCACACTGTCATCGTCCAGAATCTTTCCTTTAGCATCATTCAGTGCTTGTAGCAAAGACTTTTCCAGTTGGCGCAACCTTAAGTGGAACTCTCCTTGTAGTTTCAGCAAATCGGAACGTTTAGCGTCGATGTCCGGTCTTTCAGCCTTAAGTACTTGGTTCAAGCATTGACTCTGCAATGAGCTTCTAGTCACCGTAAAGTTTACAAAAGTGACTCTGGAGCAAATATCCGGAGGAAATTCCACTGTAGGATCACGTGTGGAAAGGAAAATAATAAACGAGGGTGACAAGTCGATGTCCTGGTCGCCCAAAGTGATCAACACACGACCTCCAGTTCTGCGTAGTTCTCTATTGAGTACGGGATTTAAGATAGCGTCGTAATTTTCAACATCCTGAACCAAAAGCGGGTTTCCGAAACGAAGGGCAGACTCCAAGTTTTTCCTGAATGAGTCGTCCAGAAAGCTAGTTTTTGTAATTTTTCTATCCTTGTATTCGTTCATTATAAATTCAGTGGCTTGCCCTGAAGGGTCAATTATTAACGGATAACGGTTGAATCGTTTTAGCATGATCGCATTTTCCGTGCACAACTCATCTGAGGGTAAAGCATTAGCCTGCCATCTCAGTCGTTCGTCAGGATTGGATAAGTATTCAGTTCGTGCAATATCCGGCCTGTATTGTATAGCAGCTTGAGTTAAGTGCTGGCACCAGGTTGTGAACAAATTCTGTCGGTAGTGTTGATCGAAGTAGCCTCCGTAAGCTATAAAAGCAGCAGACAGCAACACATCTCCTACGATGGTAGACATTTGTGCCCTGAAAGTTTCGCTAGTAGCCTCCCATCTTTCTCGTTCAATAACCAAGGATTTCAACAACGCTATGGACCGATCCACTTTAGCTTGAACATTCTCCAAATCGGTTTTAATGGCCTGAGCTTGAGCGATTAGTTGAGCGTACTCTTCCTTATAAGACGCAATACTGAGCTCTAATTGGCTGATTAAGTTTTTCACTTCTTCTCCGCGTCGCTTGTTGACGTCGGCTTGAGTTTCTAGGGAGTTTAGCTCGTTACGCAAAGGTTCGACTTTTTTCAGCATGTCGGCATATTGGATTTGGGCCATGGCCCATTTTACCAAAGGACCGCAAGCGTTACTTGCGTGGTTTACTTTTTCGAAGTTGTAGTCGGCGTTACTCAAGTATTTCGCTTTCATTTTGTCTCGAACATCATCGCTGAAATTAACTAAATGAATTTGTGTCTTTTTAAGAGGCAACCATGGATAACATAAAACAAATTAGTCACGAAATTAAATTATTCGAAACCATAGCTCAGAAGATGTATGTGACGAGTAACTAAAAAAATGAAAAATAAAAGAAATGCAAGATTAAATTAGAGCAAAGTTGGACAATTCAAAAGTTAATAAAATGCCGCATTAAAATTTGATACATTCCGAGAACTCCTGGATAAATCTAGAAGAACCGACCCTTTTTTGTCCTGATTAATTTAATTAATATAACACTTGCCGCTTTTCTTCTTCTACAACAGAACGTGGCAATATCTATTTTCTCACTACAACAATGTTTCAAATTACAATGCAATTAACATCGACAAAGTTCTACTCATATTTGGGACACCCTGTATAATAACTGTTTCTCTAAGAATAAAGTAGACCTAAATATCTACTAGTTTTGTATTTAAGGTTTTTTGCTAAAATCAAAATTATGAAAGTTAAGGGGGTGGTCAAAATTGAATCTGTCACCGTGTACATTGTGCACAAAATAAATGACAAGAGAAGCAAACGAAGAAAAAGTGACTTAGATAAAATGAAAGAAAATAAGAGTTCTTAAAAATCAAATTAATTGCACCAAAAAAAAACTGTTATCCATGGTTTACCGCTCACTACATTTAATGTTATTCTAAAAGTAACTACTCAGCACACTTGTAGACAATATACACCAATGCAATAGTATTAAAAGACGGGCCAAAGTAAACAAAAACTCAGCATGCACTTACCTAATGTTCTCAGTGTTGAAATTGTTGACTACAGTGTTGATGAAATTGTCTCGCATGATTACGGCACGGATCGATTTCCAATCGCTGGCGTTTTCTCCGAGCAACAAACAAATCGACTCCAGAGCCAATTTTACGATAGCTGGTGGATTCGACATGGAACGGATCTCCACCAACTGCTGCTTTTTGATCGACTTTACGGCTGCGCGACCACGAAAAAAACAAAGAAAATAAGCAAAATTAAAAGAAAGTACAGCGCAGCAGTGCAGCTAATATTAAGTGTGTTTAGGGTACCAGTAGTAAATAATGTATAGGGAAAACCAAAGTTAATTAAGATGACAAGTTCGTACTAACATAAATGACAACAGAAAAACATTGCTGGCATGAAAATCGATCGTCATCCTAAATTACTTAGATTTTTTCATATTTTAATAGATCTAAATAATAAAAAACAGCTTCAACTGCAGGCATCTGAAGAACCTAAAAAGCTTAAGTGGTATTTACAAACATGCCCGATAACTAAAGAAGTACACATAAAAAAAGACATAAGGCTTGAGGCCTTACGTTAAATGATCGCTGCTGAAATTAACAATGGTGGCAATGAAGTTCTCGCGCATGATCACTGAACGAATAGATCTCCAATCGTTGGCGTTCTCGTGTAGCAACAAACACACCGATTCCAGTGCCATTTTAACCGTAGCCGGTGGGTTTGCCATCGATCTCACCTCCACCAAGTGCTGCTTCTTTATAGACTTAACCGCTACAGGACGGAACGTTAGACCTGAAACTACTAAACTAGGAACACTCACCGTTCTGCGCGTCTATAACAGCTGGTTCCACTTGTGCCAAATCGGCCATAACTTCCGTTCGCTTCTGCTCGATATGCACCGTCTGCTCGGCGAGTTGCTGTTGAATTTCCTGACTCTGCACTTTTTTCTTCTCCGCTTCCTGTTGGTCTTTCACCATTTGTTTTAACTTTGCGTTGGCAGCTTCGTTCTTCGCCTGCAACTCTTGTGACTTCACCGCTAAACTTTTCTGCATTTCTTCCACTTGTTCTACAGTTTCAGCTATCTTGTTCAGACCGACGTTCAGATGTAATTGTTGTTCTTCTAGGTCGGAACGCTTCTCGTTGTGCAGTTTCACAAAGTGATGGATAAAGTCCAAGTAGTGTCGAGGAGTAATGGCCATGGTGCGTCCGCCACGTTTTGCTAATCTGACATTGGCTTTGTGTAACGTTTGGTGCACGTAGACGCAGGCGTTAATTACGGCTTCGCGATGATTTGGAGTAGCCGGAACAAAGTTGCACGCTGCTGGGAAAAAATCAGGAGACTTCCAAGTTGGTCTGTCCAAATCCAGGCGATTGGTAAATTCTTTGCCCACCTTTAAAAAATGTTAAGTAAAGAAGTGATAACGTTGTAAAATAAGTTAAGAACCTGGAAGAGAGCGCCGTCTGACCAATCACCAAACCAGTTCAGGACGCAACGGTTGAATAAAGCGGGTGATGTAGCAGCGCGGTCTTTCAAACCGTCAGTAGAAGGATTCATTGTAAATACGACGTGGAGATTGCGCATTACTTGTTGCGTAAACCATTTGTAGAGTTCGTCGCTCGAATCCAACATCAGTCCTGAAAAGAATATCTATCATTATTTTTTTGTAAGTCATAGGGTTAATACAGTAATTTTTCCTTTCCCAGCGGTGTATGCCTCCCAAATATGTCCAGTAGAATAACCGAAGTAAAAACCAAAATTACGGAAATGTGTTTAAATTCAATTAGAGAAATCATCTAAAGCCTAAAGAGAAAATGTCAGAACTTACGTGTTCTAAAAGTTAATTTGGTGACATTGGATTAAAAAATTTCACTTAAAAGTTATAAAACAACACGAAATACTTGATAGAACTTTCTAACGTTTAGAAAGTTATATTCAAGCCAAAGTTGAAAAAAAAGTCTAATAGACAAACGCGAGGTTACCATGACTATATCCTCGAGGGGTAGACCGCTGATAAATTTGAAATGCCTTTAAAATACCTCACAATGCTTCTATTTTTGCGCAAAATGGCTCATAGTGATAATGCCTTAAAACTGCCTAAAATGCCTTGAATTACATCAAAATGCCTTTAAATTATTCAAGCTGCCTCAGGATACTTTCAAATGTTTACACATTTGTGGCATTCTTAAATTTAGTTGATAAGTCCCCTGGTATTGAGATAATACTTAACCTTGATGAAGTACATTGGATTAAGTAGCATGTCTGCTTTTACAATTTATACATGACTTTTGACTATTGTCAAAATGTCATAAGGATTAATGATTCAATAAAAATGACCCAAAAGCTTAAAATTGATTTTTTTAAAAATCCCGTGACTGTTTTTATGTTAGGTTTGGTGACAACGTAAAGGTTTTTCCAAATTTTTGAGACTTGATTTGAACTTGTGCCGAAATTAATTAAGTTCTGGCATTTGGAGTTATTGTTATAGTAACGTAATTATCAGAGGATTCTGATTAGCATGAAATCTACCTATTTATAAGACTAATAATAGAGACATACTGAGTAATAACCATTTGAAAAAATAAAGAAAGATTATTGTAGTCATTTTGTTAAAGTAAAAAAATAACAATAACATTCATATGTTTTAGCCTGCTATCTCCAATGTTTGTAGCTTTACATTACTTCGCTCTTTTGAATTAAAAGATTGAGTTTACTGTTATTAAGATGGACCAATTTATAGAAAAATTATAATAGTAAGCAGAATACTAACGAAATGGAGTAACTAACTAACCATAACGCAACTTTTACTTGAAAAATCCATTTGACTATTGTAATATGAAAGTAATTGCTAGCTGAACAAAAAAAATATATAATTTAACTCAATCTTACCTTCCCTCTGGGCACCTTCTTTGCATTGCGTCATGAGAGTAGTATACTCGTCACCTTCAAACAGCCCAGGAACTTCACCGTTAGCTAGTAAGGTGTTCATTCTTTCAAGGAAACTCGAATCCAACATATTTGACTCGTCCAAAATAAAAGCAATTTTTTCATCTTTGCAACCAGACCGTCTCAATACGGATCGTAAATCTTCATCGAAATCTTCGGCCGTGTACTTGTTGTGCACTTTAATTTGGAAGATCGACAGGCCATTCATCCAAGCAACAAATCTGGACAGGGTGGTTTTGCCCGCTCCTGACACACCGATAAGAAGCAAATGTCCTTGAGGCTGCCTGAAAATTCTGTCGATCCTCAAAACGTGATCCAGGACTTCGTCGAACAACACCAAAGGCACATCCAGCTCTTCTTCATAAAAAACTTTCAGCCTGGCTTTGACGTACTCCCTTAACTGTTCACGGTCGACAGGGACGTAGTCCTTAGACAACCAGTTGCTGTACAAAATTGGACGCTCCAAGGCATTCTCGCAATTGGCGGATGGAAAGTGTTTCAGTGCTACAGCGTCTATATTCTCGTTGGTCCATTGGCGATCGGAGTTTTCAACTAAACGATCTTGGAACAACCGTAAAGCTTCGTGAGCCCACAGGCGCACCAAACCTTCTACGCTCAGTGAATCTAAAGGTCTGCATAAAATTTTGAAGTAAAACACCGTAAATACACCAGAAACAGGTTAATTACCTAATGGCTTCGCAAATTCCCCTCACCCAACGTGTCATCTCACGAGGAGAGTACACGTAATGCGGTTGCATATCTTGGGTGAATCTGTCTTGAGATGCAAGGTAAAATTCGACCATGGCATTGGTAAGAGGCTCTGCATAGCCTTTTAGACCTGGAGTCAAACGGAGCATTGCTCTGGTAAAGGTGCCGTAGATTTGTTTTAAAGAAGTTTCGCCGGGATAGTCGACATAGATTACGGGGACATGTCTCAAGAACCTGAAATTAATAATTAATCAGTTTATATTTTTTCCGAATTATTGAAATACGTTTATAATATTGGCCGCATTCATAATAACAAATCTATTAGTACTTGATTTGTAATGAAAACATCAAATTGTACTGCTTATAAATGCGCTTATTTCGCAGCAACAAAAATCGGGTGTTGGTACAATACTACTGGTTACATAATTTGAAACCCGCAGGACTGATACTATACAGAGTGTCCAGAGATACTCAAAGTGGTACAAAGAATGAAAAATTAATCTGTCTCGGTGGAGGTTTTATTAACTTGCAAAACATTACAATTACGCAGAGCAATAACCAGCATCTAATGGAAAAAAAAAGTGAAAAAAACATTAACAGTCTAACTTAACTTAACTCTAACAAAAATTTTCAGACATAAATTATATGTATACAGGGTGACACGGTATCTTAAAAGTATTTAGAGAACTGTTCGCAATTTGCTGGCAACACTGTCCAGGCAATATCGTTATTGCCTGCCGAGGAACATGGTTTTCCAGCTGAGTTATGCCCCTAGACCCAGGCTTTTATGTCATTCTAATTGACTGATGGAAGGGGCGCTGCGGTCTTCATATTAGTTTTGAGAAATAGTCTATTTTTAGTTTTATTATTTTGTAAATTTTGCCTTTATGAATTCAACCTGCAGGTTGAAAGAAGGCAGTTGTAGATTGTAAAGAGGTAGAAGAGTAGTATGAAGTCGATCACACTTAAGATGTGATGGACTTCACTTCGCTCCTTTTCATTTTTTGTAAAATCGCAAACAGTGGCCGCATTTGTTTTCGCGCTCAATGGAGCGAGCAGAGATTTTTTGACGTCACAATGACGTAATTTGGGAAAACCATAATTTGACCAATTGTCAAATTACGTCATTGTGACCCCCGTCAACCTCCTTTGTATTTCATTTGCTATTAAAGTTATCAAAAAAGAGAGATTAGAATCCACTGGCGTAATCAGTTTTTTTCGATTACGTTTAGTTTCTGACATATGACAGTAAGTTATATTTTTTTAAATAGAACACCCTATATATTTTTACGTCATTTAGTTCTGTTGATTTTTACTTTTTCAACGGTGTATTAAATCATATAAGTTTGTAAACGTTAATCTTGGTAATTAGAAAAGCGGCGTTTCCGTAACAAAAAAGTGCTAAATAATATGTATAAAAATACCCCAGTCGAAACAAAATTTGGCTATGTTCATATTAACATGTTACATGTCGTTTATAAACAGTTTTTTTTACTTCTACCTTAAAAATAGAAGAAAATAGAAATGACCACTTTTCTTATTAAAGCGACGGTAGAACTGTTTTTGATTTTCTGATCTGTGGCATTTTTTTAACTTAGCAAACGACTTTTTTTAAATAAGAGGATTAACCTCTACAAACTTATCTGTTGTAATACACTGTTAAAAAGGTAAAAATCAACAGAATTAAATGACGTAAAAATATAAAAGGTGTTCCATTGAAAAAAATTTAACTTACTGTCATATGTCAAAAACTAAACCTAATTGAAAAAAACTGGCTACGCCGTTGGATTCTACGTAAAAAGTTGTACCGGAAATCGTTTTTCTTTTTTTAATAACTTTTATAGCAAATGAAATACAGAGGAGGTTCAAAAATATCAAGAACGGCTCAATATTTTTTGATGAAATTTAGAGTGTAGCCTAGTTTGCATCCAAACTCTCTTTCTAATATATTTTAGACTTGGCAAAAGTAGCCCCACTTTTTTTTTCAAATGGACAAACCATAAAACATTGGTGGATCCATTAAAAAAAAACTTGTTGCAGTTTTTTTATTTTTCCGACTTTAAGGTAAATATTGACCACCTTGTACGTTTTTTCATTTTCAGTCTCTGGTCTTTTCAACAAAAAAATATTGAGCCGTCCTCTACATACTTTTAATAAACCATCAGCGTGAATCACCCTGTATACTATGTAATAAATTTGTCATAAAATCTCAAAAACATCAATTATGCTTACCTGTGTGAGAGAGGTTTTCTTCCAGGGTCAGTAGGTGGATTACAAGCTCCAACAAACTGGATACGTTCCATTGACACCCAAGTCTGATCCGACGCCCTATAAAATCCTTTTTGTTCGACGATTTGACGTAGGAACATTATCACTCTTTGAGTGCCGTAATTATCCATATCAGGCAAATTTATTTCGTCGCAGAACAGCACTAGCCACTTTCCAAGCTGTTAAACAAATCCAAATTAATTCTTTCCTTCCTAGATACTGCTTGAAAATTAAACAAAATACCTGGACTGGTGCTAAAACCACTCCGTTAGGTGTTTTTCTGTATTCGCAGTAATGATCAAAGGTTTTAAGTAATAATTCTGGAGTGGTAGCTGAAGAGAAGTTCAAACCAACCACTTCCATATCGGGTAAAGCTCTCAAGGCGGAGAAGAGAGTCATTGTTTTACCGGATCCGGGAGGACCACATAATACTAAATAAACAAGTAAATTTTACTACCATGGGGTCAATTTTTGACATCATACGTTAATTTACGTATACGATTATGTGTAAATATAGATATAATGGTCAAAATATAGACCTCCTGGGGGGTCTACTTTTGACCATACCCAACTTTAGAAACGTATGACAATTATACGCAAATTTGCGAAGAAGCTTTTGCTCTGTTACCCTCCGCATCCCACGACTACCCAAACCGTTATTATATCTATATTTTTCTACAAAAATTCAATAATGATGCATTTTTCGCTTCCAAATCTCAACGAAAAGTTACCCTTTACTGACGAGTTTACTTTATCGCGCGTTGCCAAGGGTAGCGAGCGATAAAAATTTGTTCGCTTGCTGTCCAGAGCAACGGCCACAATGCATGCCATTATTGGAAATGCCAGTGTCACCAGTTTAATAATAATAATAATAATAATCTTTATTTCCAATTGGTTATTACAATAACAAATAGAAATAACGTCAAGAAAAATAAATAATGTAGAAAAATTACAGTATACAATATCAAAATTCTACTATCTTAAATAATCCTCAATACAATATGGCTCTAATTCAAGCAAAAGTTTCTTTACTTCATTTTTAAAACGTTTACATCCATTGATTTTTTTTATACTTAAAGGCAACTTATTATACAATTTTACGCACATATATTCCGGGTTTTTTTCTGATAGCTGGAGTCTGTGCTGAGCATAAGTAAGATGTTCCGCTCTGGTAAAATATCCAGTTTCATGTTGTTTTTCAAATAAGCTTTTATTCTTACTGACAAACATCAAACACTCAAATATGTATAAGGCATAGACTGTCATGATACCGCTGCTTCTGAAAACTGATCTACACGATTGTCTAAAGTCCATTCTTTTTACTATCCGTAAACATCGTTTTTGTGCGACAAAGACGCTCCTAACATGGCTGTCCCTTCCCCAGAAAATTATTCCATATCTCATTATAGATTCCAGATTTGCAAAATAAAGGATTTTCAATGATTTTTCGTTTAGATATTTTCCTACTACTCTAATACCATAAGTTATCGAGCTAAGCTTTCCCAGCAAGTGTTCAATATGAGTTGACCAATCCATATTTTTATTGATATAAATACCCAAAAATTTTGCATTGTCCACTGTTTTGATTGTACTATTTAAGATCTCCACTTCATTGATACTGTCTCGCCTTGATTGCTTTGTTTTAAAATATACTACATTAGTTTTATCTGTATTTATTATTAATTTGTTTTTAGTAAACCAATTGAGGATGTCTTCAGTTAAATATTTCGTATCCATTATTAATTTAGCTGCAGTTGTGTTGCCTAAAATTAAGTTTGTATCATCCGCGAAACTTATAACGTACTGATCAGGCTTCATTGCAGTGAAATGTAAGTCATTAATAAAAATCAAAAATAAAGTGGGTCCTAAGATACTGCCTTGTGGGATTCCTATGTTGTTAACCAGTGAATTAGATTTGGCATAAACCGAGTGTTTTTCTATAGCGACAACCTGTTTTCTATTTTCTAGAAAAGATGACAGCCAGATGACAGCAGTTTGATGTCAGTATTCAATTGTGTATAGTTTTGATCCTGTTTTTGAGTACCTACGCATTATTAGATATATATTAGATATTTAGCGATGTTTGTAGAAAAAATATTGTATGTATTACGCGCACAATGTGACTTTTATGCTGCATGAGCATAAAAGTCATGGTTTGCGCGCTTAATACATAAATAACTATTACATACATATAATCGTATACGTAAATTAACGTATGATGTCAAAAATTGACCCCCACTAACATAAATCAACTCGGTCAGTCAAAAGTTTGTGTCTAAGGAATGTTTTTTTTTTGTAGCAAAATGTAAACAGCTATTCCAATTTCCATTTATGTTTTACTTCAAACATTTAATTACAATATTAGTAAATGAAAAACTTACCTAAAGGTTTATGTTCTGCCAACCAAGTATACAACAGCGACTCATGCCTGACTGTATCCAAAGTGGGTACGACAATATCGGGTGAAGCCACTTTATGGGTTTCCACTTCGATTTGTGGTACTTTATTCGACCAAGGCGCCCATTCTCCATCAATGGTCACTTCGTAGTCAATTATCGACATATTATTGTCGGGCGGAAGCGGAATGGTGGTGATCGACCGGACAAAATCACCCAACTCGGAACGCACCTTCAGTTTGGCATCACCGGCAAAACTCCAAACAGTCGCATAAATCATACATTTTGGTATGTAACGTTCTAGAGTTTCGTAGGGTAGCGGAAAATCGCTGTGCGAGTGATTGTAAGCCAACACGTTTCTGACGCTTTGATTCAACATGGAAAACAAAGAACTCAGAGCACGCAGCCTGGTAAAGTCCATAATGTGCTCCTGTTCCATCGCGTGTTCCAAACAGCGCACCACCAAACCGTCTGGCTGTAGATACGGTTGCAGCAAGTTGACAACATCTTGTTGTACTTGTAAAGTGGGCGATAGGTTGTCTTCTTTGTTTTCAGTCTTCTTGCCGAAGCTATCATCTTCACCTAATTAGAAAATTTAAGTTGGTGGAGTATTTCATTTTACTCGATTAAACAGTTAGTTCTATACAAAGTATGTACAATGTTTAATTTAATGAAGTTGCAGTTTTAAAAGTAAATAAGAAGAAAGGTATTATGCACAAAGGAAAAGAAGTAGAAATTATTTCATTTGAAACTTTGTTTTAGTTAAAACTTAGCACTTAGTGCAACTTATACAGTAGGGACGCGTAGGTTGGAACAAATTCATTTAAAATTAAGGGTTTTGTTTCGCGGAAATACGTGCTGCGGTTTTTTATACCCAAAATAAGTTAATTTTAATAACTTATACGTAACTTATTTTTGGGCCGCCTTGTATACATACATTAACCATAAAAAAACCGCAGACAAAAATAAATATCGACGTGTAGGAGCGTATTTCCAAAAAACCAAACCCTTAATTTTAAATGACTTTGTTCCAACCTACGCGTCCTCACTGTATAGAATACTAATTATACATATTTGTTATCTATTAGTATAATTCTTAAAAACTGCGTAGAAAAGTGAGAGTATTTTTCCAAATAATTGATGTAACGTTTTATTACTTTAATTAATAGTCAGATGGTGAAATATGTTTATGTTTAAATTCAGAATTGTACTGGGTGTTCCACTAACAGAAGTCATCAAATATGTCGAAAACTATACAAAATTTATAATTAATAAAAGCTTTGAAAAAAAAATTGTAAACTAATGTGACTAAGAGAAAACGCTGGAATTATTTTGTTTAATTCAAACTCTTCCGCTATGTGACGCAACCATAGTAAACGCAAAAAGGAGAAATAACTGTAAAAATCTAAATGAAAAGGTATGTGTAAAATAACACACCTACGTTTTCGGAGCAATTCTACACATTTTCGTATAAGAAAGTTTTCTCTAACTTCACGCGTTTTCCGTTGAGAGCCCTGCGAATCTCGTCAGACAAAAGCTTAAATATCTTGAAAACGGAGAATTATTATTTATTGTAATTAAGATACCAAGGGCATTATAAGGACAATAATTATTTCCTATAATTCCTGTGGTGTCTTCAATGTTTAATGCCCAACTTTCATTCTGTAGATATTTATTAAAAAAATGGTCACAGGGCCTTATGAAAAATAACGCCCTAGGGCATTATTTCTTAGATAATTGACTTTAATATTAGTTACTTTTATTTTAGTTAACTTACTGCTAAAGCTTCAACTTAGTTGAAAATAATGCGAAATTCTATTTTCCCAACAAACCCTTTTGGTGTGGTGAGACAAAAGACCTAACTAGCAACAAAGAAAAAAATAATAATATCTGGATTTAAAAGGTTAACAAAACGCTATTTAAGTTTGTTTATGACCGAAAAGGCAGCTTATTTTGTTTCCGCTGCCTACCACATATTTTTAATCAAGATTCCTATAGGCCCTGCAAAATCGTACTGTAGGTTAGATGTAATACATGCATATTTATTAAACGAATATTGATAGCGACTTGAAACTTTCATGACGTAATCAAAATTGTAGGCTCATTCGATCTAAAATATAAAAAAGATACCATTTTATTTAAGATTTTTGAGATATTCGTAAAAAATTTCGATTTGTTTAAAAACCGCCCTCTAGCAGTTAGTTAATTAACTAAAATAAATTGTGTTATAGACCATTAAATGGAGCAAACTAATACCTTTCTAACGAACTATTATGTCATTAAATAATAGTTATCTGTACCTTTTCATTTAGATTTTCACTGTTACTTCACTTTTATGCGTTTACTAATGTAAGTTACGCCACCTAGCGGAAGAGTTAAAATAAAAAAAATATTTCCAGCGTTTTCTCTTAGTTATACATTTTTTCAAAGCTGTATCTTTTACTGTTTTCAAGGTATGGCCGATGACCTCTGTTAGTGGAACACCCGGTACAAAAAAAATATTTATATAAACTTACAATGAGAATTTATTCAAAATGAGTTATTCACGTTTTATATGATAAAATATTACTATGTTCGGTTTAAAATGTAATATACAAAGTGTTTCAGGTGCTTTCGATAAATATTCCTCACACCCCAAAAACTTGCAATAGAATTGTGTAGCAACATCCAAACAGGTGCTCTAATCATTGATTTGCCAAGAAAGTACATTGTCTTCATTCCATTGTAGTATTAATAGTTACGTTGAAGAATATACGCATGAGTTATTACATGAGCGAGCCATATTTAATACAGTAAACTATCGCTTATCCAAAAGAATTTTTAATTAGAGATTATTGCCAATTTTAATACAATAGTTTGGGAAACTTGAAAAATTCTTTTGGGCGCAAGCGACGTATTGAGCGTTAGTAACATTGATATACTGAGCGTCGTTCACTACCTTCTACTACTACTACAAAGTCTTGTGGACCTGTAACAAGATTTTTTTCCTTTGAAACGCTCTTAAAACAAAAATCAAACTGGCTACAACGTGTATCAGTCGTATACAGAATGAAATCAAATGGTAAAAGATAAAATAAATTAAAAACAGAACTCACCTTCTTCTAGAGGAATATTTTTCAAACGCAACATGTAATTTTCGAAAATCATTTCCGTCGACAGAACATCTTCGGAAAACCATACCATTCCGCAACGTGACACAGTAGCCAAAGTGGCATATTTCAAATCTTGCACCTAAATTTGAGTGTTTTCAATCCGATAAATGAAACTATTAACTGGACAACTGAAATACCTCAAACATAATTCTGACATTAGGAGGCAATGACAAACGTTCACCGTTAGGCAACGTCAGCAACTTATTGTCGTCCAACACTGAATTCAAATTTTCTACCCATTCAGGATCCACGTCACCATCGAATATAATCCATTGCCTTTTATTGATCTCGCCGCGTACGTTATCAATAATTTTCCTAAATGAATAGATTTAGCATCAACTCGAAAACTTGAATCAGTCAACTATTATTACCTCAAAATGTGGGTGAAAAGCCCATCGGTCCATTCTCTAGTATTGGGATCAAGTACACCATACAAAGCCTCTTTGCTGATAGCTTTGGGGTCGATGACGTGAGCGACCCCTTCAACGCCCTCAAATCGTTCTAAAGCTTTCAAAAGTACTCGCCAGGCGGTACTTTTGCCGGAACCGCTTGGACCCACCATCATTAAACCGTGATTCAAGTTGCTGATTTGGTATAGTTGCAACACCTGTCACGTCAAACATGATTAATATTTCAAAGGTTTTGCATTTAGCAAAGGCAAAGGTTATTATTGAAATAGCATTTACTTGAAATAGCGAGAAACTTTGCCTAAACTAGACTGATGAATAAAAGCTTTATTGCGGACGATACCTTAGCGACCCAGGTGTCTCTCTGTGCAGCATGAAATTAAATGGTGCTTTGAATTGCAATGTTATTTTGTACAATGATTCAAGTGTAACAACCAATCATGAATAAGATGATCTAATAACGAGTAAAGTAGAAAACATTGACGCTGTTAATTCTAATGACCCTGACAGATCAGCTTGATTATTAATAAAACTTTGCATTAAGGGGGTAGATATCAGAAGCAAAAAATAAGCATTTTACTAGAGTCAGTCATTATCATTAAGTTGGCAGCATTAATCAAAAATTTTTAAACAGGTTAAAAACTAATGTCACTGTCATCATAATATAAGCCACTCAAATTTCATTCTGTAATGTTTATATAGTTGGATTTTGACCTTTTGAGAATGACGTCATCTTTTTACATCTTTGTTTCTCGCATATCAAACATATGAAATAAACAATTTTAGCAAAAAAGTCACGTTGTTAATTTTGTCATTGTGACTCTTATTTCACCAACATTTCTAAGAAAATGTCGGTCAATAAAACCAAAATAACCGCTTTTATGAAAAACAAAGAAGTTAGTAATGTTGGTATGTCAAATTACTATTTTCGCTTTATTGTGCAAAGCACAAAATCAATGAACATTAATAATATATTATGTTATTAGGAGTAGAAGAGATCTTTAAGTGAGTGCAAGCGCACCTATTCACTGAATGAATGATGTTTAAACTGAAACTCTCAGCCATGAGATTCTGATCAGAAAGCTTGTGGGGTATGGATTCTGCGGGACGGCTCTGGATTGGTTCCGCGACTACTTGTCTGGACGGTCTCAGTTGGTGCATGTTGGTGGCCTGTCGTCTAATTGTGGTGATGTCACTTGTGGCGTTCCGCAGGGCTCGGTATTGGGTCCTGTTCTGTTTTTAATTTATATCAACGACATGACTAATTTGGACACCGCGGGATCGTTCACTTTGTTTGCTGATGATACTTCTGTTCTGTGGCGCAATGCGGACTCCGTGGGTCTCTTGCGTGACATTTCGGACGATCTGGATAAGATTAAATTGTGGTGCGACGCAAATCGGCTTTGTCTGAACATGTCAAAGTCCCATTTGATGGCGTTCAACTGTGTTGTTGATGATTTGCCGATGGGCGGGGCTGCAATCGCGTCTGTAGAGGACGTTCGTTTTCTCGGTCTGAGTGTGGATAGAAACTTTAAATTTCATTGTCATATCGAACGTCTCAATAAAAAGTTGGCGCTCGGTTGTTACTGTGTTCGAACTACGCGCAGGGAGTTGGGCATTGATGTCGCCCGCACAGTATATTTCTCTCTAGTCGAATCACACTTGAGTTTTGGTCTGCCCTTTTGGGGCTCTTGTTCTAGAGCTTTATTTCATTCAGTTTTTGTACTACAAAAGAGGGCTGTTCGTTTCTTGTCTGGCGCTCATCCGAGAGCTCACTGCCGGCCTTTTTTTCTGTCACACAGAATTCTCACCCTGCCTTCATTGTTTATTCTGGAGACTGCGTGTGTCATTCACAAACATAGATTCCGCTTTCCTGATTACCGTGGGAGGATGGCCACACGTGGGTCTAACAATATCCCTCTGCCGATACCTCGTTCTGCTCTTGTCAAGGGTTCTCTTATTTATAATGGGGTCAAGATCTATAATAGGGTGGATCAGCAGATCAGGCTGCTGACTGATTTCCGGTTGTTTCGTGGGCGTCTAAAGCGGCTCCTCCTTGAGCGGGCAGTTTATTCGGTTGACGAGTTTCTCCAGTAGGGCTACATGTATATTTGTTTAAAATGTTATTGTGGGTTTGTTTTAGTTACCGGTTTATTTATGCTGTTTTATGTATACTATTTATTATTTTACTTATTTTATTTATTTATCTATAACCGCTTTGTCGATGAAGCTTATTAGTTTTGGACAATAAAGCACATTTATCTATCTATCTATCTATCTCATGATCATGTGATTTTCAAAGCACTTGATCATCAGTCACTTCCAAACGCACTAATTTTTCAAAGCATTTGTAGGTTAAAATTTGTGATCTAATTCCAGACATGCGTGTTTTTTCATCTGCTTGACGTCATTCTCAAAGGGTATAATTTTGACTATATTTAGTATAACAAACTATGAGAAAAATTAAATCAGTAGTTTTTCAAGATATTTGCAATATTTCAGGCTTTTTAGACACGCTGTATATTAAACAATTTAGCTAAACACGAAAAGACAAAGCAGCACAAGTAGAAAGTCAACGTTACCTTTTCCATCCATGCTGATCCTTGCTCATCTCCTTCACCGCATACCAAATACTCCTCAACGCAGACTTTTCTGATTTCATCCTTCAGACCTACATAGAAAATACAACTTTAGATAAAGCTATTCTGCTGCCAGAAAATACTAACCTTTCATCTCTGCTCTTGTATATTGAACGTTAGGGAATACATCGTTTAGTAAGCTGAATAATAAGGGAATATCTTCGGCAACCAACTTGGGCACCATAGTTTCGCATACTGACTGAATGAGGATTTCTTGTTCGGGCAAGTTCTCCGCTATACTAGCTTCATCAATATTGGTCTCACCTGAAATATTCAACTAAGTTTTTTTTCGTTTACAGACAAAAAACAAAATAGAAACCTCGTTGCGTCATGCCTTCTTTGATTTTCATAATACGATCTCGCTTGACGTTACCAGCGGATATAAGCACTGATTTCAAGGCACGCAGTCCAAAGTCATAATGAGATTGGTTTGATAGTTGTTCGTCGCACAATCTGAATTAAAACTCGTTGAAATTAAATACATTTCAAAATGTACATAAAATTGTCATACTTGAAGAAAGGGACAATTTTGCAGGCCAGTTTCTCAGCTGATCGGAAACCTTGAGAAAACAGCATAACTTCGGCAATTAATTGCCTGTCTGGGGTGGTCATAGCCAGTGATCTGAACAATTTTTTCAAATTGTCGGGAAGATTAGAACGACCAGCGTATCCGGGATTCATGGTGATGAAAATAGCCATATCCGGAGACACTCTCACTTGCTTTCCTACTAATTCTACACTGATGTCTGCAAAAACTTCTTAGTTAGCAACTATACAAATTACTATTTGACAACGTACTTCCTGTAGATGGTTGTCCTGACTGTTCACTAGCTTCCTTCTGACTTTTTAGAGCCTCCTGGATTGTTTGGATCTGTTGAGACACCGCAGACAACATCCTCTCCTCTAACCTGTTAAATTCATCAAAACAACCCCAGGCGCCTACTTGACACAAGCCCACAAAAATCCTTCCCATAGCTTGGAAATCGAACGTTTCGTCGCAGTTAAACACAAGCACGAATCGACCCAACTGGTTACCCAAAGCTTTGACGGATTCGGTCTTACCAGTTCCCGCAGGTCCTAATAAAAAAAAACCCAATCAAAGCTAAACACAAATAAAATTAGTCGTTATTACCAAACGGTGACCCTCCTAATCGAGCTTCCAAAGCCTGTGTCATTGTCAAATAACAGCGATCAGTTAAAGGTGTTTGCACCAATCGGTCTTGAACTCCAAGATATTCGAATCCATAATAAAAGCGCGCATTGGCCATGTGAATGGTAAGCTGTTTGAGAACTTCAGTTTGACGAGGATCAAAGTAGAATCTCATTTGACATAGCCATTCGAAAGTTTTATTACTGCACACGCCGCTGGATATCAGCTTTCTGCTTACGGTTCTTTTGTGTACAAATTCGTTGATTAGATGTTCTAGCTTTTTGCGCCTAAGTTGGGGTTGTTCTTGGAGAACGGAGTCTGCCAGAACGTTTAGGGTATTTTCTACTAGCTGGAGGACTTTTTCCAATGGTTCCTTTTGAGGTTCACCGTTCATCTGATAAAATCAATTAGTTCTATGTGAGCAACAGCAGAATAAAACCGTAAAACGTATATCGTGACTTAGTAGTTGTTTAGTCGACAGTGTCAGTACTTTCACTTCAGAATAGTTTTATTTTAAAGAGATTTTTTATAGAAACCGAGAAATCAGCCGCTACTATTGGTCAATTCCGTCATTTCTATAGAAATTATCTTAAGAATAAATTTATGTAAAGGTGAAAGTACCGGACCTCAATCGATTAAAAATCGTTCAGAAATATTTGAAGTAAGTAATTGAACTGTGTATTGTTGCAAAGGAGTTAATAGAAATTATCAAACAATTATACAAAACATCGAATATGTGTGCTCCATGGCAATAGTAATGATGACAGCTTCCTCAGACTTTATATACAGGATTATTCACGTTATTTGACACGGAAAATTGTGACTAAAGTATTCACTTTCAACAAAGTTTTGATTCTGGGATGGATATAGACGTATTGGAGGTATCTTTTAAAAATATTTTCAAGATGTACCGATTGTCCCAAATGCAGAAAAAGTATCAAAGTTATATTTTTTCAAATGGAATACCTAATATTTTATTTTATTTTCAGAATCTACGTTGAAAATAAAAGGTAATTAATTACATTGAGGTTTGGTACGTCTAAACTTTACAGTATCTCAGATATTCGTTATTTTGTAAACATTTAGAACAAATTTTATGGTTTAATCTGAACTGCTAAATGATCAAGTTTTAGGATCCATGGGTGAGAAATTGTCTAGCTCATACAGGATGTAATTTTTATCCAATAATTGCAACCATCAAATTGAACACCACCTATTTTGTGGTTAAAGTATAATAGATAGATATACCTATAGTTATAGATTCAAAATTTAATTATCTAACGAAAATTATTGAGATCTCCTATGGCTAACTGTTTCTCGAACTCGCACCGATTTTGAGTGATTTTTGATACCCTTGAGAAATTACCACAGATTCAAACTGTTTTAAATGGCTTAAATAGCAAATTAGCGAAATTTTTAGGAGTATATCCATTAAGATACTTAATAATGTTGCTGAAGGATTCAAAAACGTAGTAGGTATGTTTGTGTTTGTAGTCGAATGGTCGCCGTTTTAAACATTTTTATGAATTATTTTTGTAACTTGTATAGCAAATTTACAAAGTATTAAGCCACTATTTTATTCTAAGTTTTACTTAGATTAGAACGATAGATATGTAATTGGAAAAGATACCAAGTGATCTTTGAACGATATCAAAAATCACAGTCACAGCTCTAGTTCAAGAAATGTCGATTTTCCAAGAAAACGTTAACAATTAGCGGTATAAAACCTTAATAATTTTCGATAGGTAATTAAATTTGCATATACTAACCATAAAATAGGTGGGGTTCCATTTGATTTTGACAAGTTTATACTACTTAAAATTTTTTGTTTTTGAGTACATTTTTTGAGACTTCCTATATGAGCTAGACAATTTATCACTTTTGGATCATGAAACTTAATCTGTTATCAGCGCCCAAACCAATTTTGGTCAATAATTCTCAAAGGAAGGTTGAATGTTTAAATGTTAATATGTGTCCTACATTTTTACAAATTAAGGAATATCTGAGGAACTGTAAAGTTTAGACCTATCAAACATCAATGAAATTACCTTTTATTTTCAACGTAGATTCTGAAAATAAAGTAATATACTAGGTGTTTGTTCCATTTGAAAAAACATTACATTGATACTTTTTCTGCATTTGGATATTTTTTTGACAGCTACTTTTTTAAGCGCAACAGAAAAAACTCACCTTAGTTAAAGCAGCTTCAACTTCCTCACTCCAAAATATCTGAGCTGCTAACACAACAATTTGAGCTTGATACTTATCGCACCACTCCATGAAAAGTTTCGGATCGATTCCATCTTTAAACTGTTTAATGTCTTGCACTGCTTGAGTTAAACTCGAAGCTAAAGTGACGCGCATCTCCTTTTCTACCAACGTCAACCACTCATTAATTTTCGGGTGTTCCACAGTGGACACGGGGGTTCTAAACACCACTTCCTCTCCTTCTCTCGATGCTATCCCAGTTATAATAGTATTGTCTTCATTTAAGATAATCGAAGCAACCCCGGCAAACATTTTCTTAAAATGCTTCTGTAGTCGAGCAATGTTTTTACTGTTGCCGATTATTTCTAGTAAATCTTCGTCACCAACGAAGTAGAAACGAGGGAATGAGGTTCGTTCTCTTTCCAAGTACTCTCCCAGAGCTTTTTGGATTTTTCCTAGCAGATCGGCAAGACGCTCCAGTGCTCGTTGCACTCCAGGAATGTTCAACACATCCATGACCATAGGAAATTTACTAACTTTCTTCATTAGACCTAGAAACTCTGAACTGATGCTCTGAAACCTGGAAGTCTCGACTGGAAGTAAAGTTTTGATGTCGGCACTTCCTGAAAATATTCCTTCCAAATATACCCAGCGCCTCTGCACATCGATCCACACGTCGAAGAGGGCGTTAATACGATTCAGCTTCTCTTCCCAAGTTAAAGCTTCCTCTTCAAAGACTTTGTAGTAAGGAGACAACTTCATAGCAGCCACAGAATTAATATGCTCTTTTACTTTGTTGAATAGATCGTCCCAGCCTCTGATCAGCTTGCACTTGTTTTGGTAATTAATCAAGTCCAGTTCGTAGGTTTGCCAGGACTCACGCACTTGTTTTAAGAACTCTTCCAAAGCCATTTCTCCTTGGGCCACCAGAATCACATCCTTAACGATAGATTCGTTTTTCTGCAGGTTTACATCCCATACTTGACCCAGAGTCAAATCGCTGAGAACCCAGTTAACTCTCAATTGTTTCATTAGCTGTTTCCAGTGCCTTTCCTTAAGGGCGTCGGACTTTAATTCAACGATCAGCATATTTACTTTGGTGTAACTTTGCAGAGTTCTCTTGACATGTTCGTAGGAAGCGTATTGACGCAATCTTGCTGGGAGTTCTTTTAGTTGATTGGACATTGTGTCCAGTTGTTGGCGAAGTTTTCGTGGTTGAACCGACAACCTGGAAAACAACATTAAAATTACAGATAGAGTGAAAGAACAAAATATTACAAATCAATTGAGTTGAGATTTTTCTATAGTACATTTTACTTCAAATGAGCAAAGTTCTGAATAAATCTTAGGAAACTGATTTTTAATATTAATCTTCCAAACTTATATTCTCCGTAACGTCCCTTGGGACATAAACAGCCATTAAAAATAAGAACATTTACCTCGGCCTTTTATAGAAAGTAACAATGATAAAAATATCCCATACCAAAGGCTCTGAGAAATAAAGAATTAAAAAAGATACGGACTAAAGGTTTCTTAAAACTAAAGGTATTACAGAGAGAACGACAAAAAAATTAAACTAAGGACATTGAAAGCAAAAATTTGGTACAGCCAAATGCAGTAGGCTTAAAAAAATATTTATCTTTATTCTTTGCCCTGAAGATAATTTCCTCGTTGTGCTAATAATTTCTTTTCTTATTGAATTGAGATTTTCTAATATTACGTTCATAATATAAAATTATATTTATTGTGTTTAGGGTCAATAAAATATTTGCAGATACCAAATTATAGGTCATATATTTAAAATGTGGTTATTATAAGGTCAGTAATTAAAATATTTGTAATAAACACACGCATCAGTCTTTGGTAGGTTCCATAGCATTATTTAGTCCTAAAGAGATCCATAACTCTCGACTTAATTTTCTGTGCTCTTAAAACTAGGTCAATACTTGTAGCAGAAACGCCGTTTGCTAAAAAAAATACTTCTGAGCACAGGCATTTTTAAGCCCAAAAGAACTTACGTTGTGCATTACAACCCAGACTAAATAGCTTGGTGGTGTTTTGAAACACTCTCTTACTAATTATTTCGGTGTTACGAAGCGACTTCTCAAAGGACGTTACTCGTTTTGGGCAACCATGGAAATGTTCTAGATGGCGTTGTCGAAGCAAGTCCAGATCTTCACTTCTACACCTAACATACCTCTCGTTTGGGTTCATATGTAGTTGGGAGGCTTCGTTTTGAGGCAAACTGTTCCTTATATGAATGAAAAACGCAAATTTTAAACTGGTCAGAAAAATCTGCAAAATAGTCCCAACTAAACCAGCATTTTACATTCACTAATCACTGCACAATCTACCGTACGCGTCACAGTTTACACTTTAACCCACAGAAAACCTCACTCTATTAGACCACAAAATCTGTAGACTGAGAAAAGTCTTCTCAGTCCTATATTAAAGAAAAAACAGAAAAATCTACAAGTGTACTTAACCGAAATATTAACTAAAAAAATCTCTTACCATGGTTTCTCTCTAGTTTCGTCGATTTGTTGCCAAATTTTGGACAGCTCAGACCACACACCCCTCAAATCTTGTAATTCTTCAAACACGACGTGCATTCTGTCTTCGCTGGTGCTGGTACCACCCGGTTCTTGCAGTTCTAAAGCTTCTTTAGCTTTGGCCACGTTGTCCCGTTCTTCCTTCAAACGGGCGTACTTGCTCTCGAAGAGTTGGAGATGCGATAAAGCTTCGTCCGGTCTATAATAATACAGTGTTTTAATTTATATTCTATTGGACTTAGTCATTTCTGTCTGCTCTTAGTCAAATTGTTTGCAGTAGTAAAAATTGTCCGTCACCCAAACACAACAAATACTGACCTCAAATGACCCTCAACTGGTTTGCTCTTCTCCCAGTCATCCAAAAAGTCGCGCGTCCTCGTCTCAACCGCCTTATCCTCGGACACAATTTTCTGCTGTAAACTGGACACTTGCGTCTGAATCGACGAGTCCTTTCGCTTAATAATTTCATTAAACGCGCCCCATTCTCCTTCGAGATTTTCGACATGCAACCAATTAGTCGGGAATTGGAAACGTTGCCTCTCCAAGATACGTTGTCCTTCTCTGTAAATCTCTACTTGTTTCTCCCATTGTTTCATGTTGCGTTTTAGCTGTTGCACGTAAGTTATAAAAGTGACAGCGTCGGAAGTGCTGGCCGCCTCAATGCTCTGCAACTCTAAATCGGACCGTGATTTGGACACGCTGCTGTGGAAAGTAGACATTTCGTTGCTAAGTAAAGCTCCGAACTTGCTTAGCGTTTCTTTATGCCAAGAGTCGTATTTTAGCGAAACTTTGCTTTGGACTTTCGCAAAATCAATGACAATAGGACCGAATTCGCGGCGTGTGTCTGAGGTGTCGAAAGTAGTTCTGGTGGTTCTGATGTCATTTAGACAACGCATCCATTTACTGACGTCCTCCCCTAATTGACCGTACAAAGTGTCAGATTGAAGATCCCACAACGACTGGTAAGTCAGCCACTGGTTTACGTATTTTTGAACCTGCACCGCAAAAAACGAATATGAACCCTCAATAAGCACTCTTTGAAAAAAAAATGAAGCTTACTTCTTTAATTTTACTGTCAATAGCCTCGTAAGCATTGTTCAAAGGCTGCGGGCCCGTAGGGAGCTTAGTTAAGATGTTTCTGTAGGTTTCTGTGACCGGTTTATCAATACCCACTTGGTATCTGCATTAAATAGGAACACTTAGCAATTGAACCTGCAAATCCACCAAAAAAACAAACCTGCTGCTTTGTAGTCTTAGCTGAGAAGTTACAATAGCTTCCCAAGCAAACAGCTGCTGCATTATTTGGAATCTAGAATCTTCAATACTCGGGTACAAGTACATAGTTTGATTAGTGATTCGAACCTGGCAATTTTAAAATAAACCATTTATTTAAATTAAATACCACAGGAAGTGGATAAATAAACTATTCTTGAAGTATTTTCAGTCATGGTGACACAATTGAGAAGATAAATTAGTCTAACATGTAGTGATCTCTCTTAGAGTTGAGTTTCAGAATCGGTCAAAAGTCAAAACAAAACACCTTCACATTCTATAAATGAGATACAATGAAGACTAAAAACAGATATAAGTTATTTACTACTTTTTGTTCCAATTGAACAAATTAGACTATTAAAAATTATTATTTTTCTGTTTTGTTTGTTTAACCAAGACAAGGAATTTAAGGAATTTAACACCAAATTTAACGCACCCTATACAGTGTGTGTCAAATTGGTTTTATATGTATTGGAATCCCAGTAACCATTACCTCAAGGAAAAAGTCGGTTTGAACAACATTACTAGGACAGTTTATAGGTATGTATGCAGAAAGCTTTAGTTAGGGTTTGTCCAAAAACCTTACCTCATGAATCATAGTTTGGATCTGTGGATCTCCTCCGGGTTTATGAGTCGGCAGTGCAGGTGCATCAGTATCCATGCTGTGATCGATATCTTTCTTAGTACCGGCTAAAGCGTCGGTCCAGGCTTCAATGCCGGCTTGTAACCGTCTAGCCAGATTTTTCTCGACTTCCTCGTCCAATCGATTGACCCAAATATGCAGGTTGGAGTATTGCTTCAAAGACAAATCGTCTACAGCGTGCTGAATCTTGGACAAAATATCGGCAAAAGTGTTGGCCGAATAGGGGCATGTCTCCAAAGAACGAACGTCCACTTCGAGTTGTTCTCCGATAATAACCAACTCTTCGACTTTTTCTTGAAAGCTTACGATAGTTTCGGAGAATTTTTTCACGTAAGGGTCCAGTTTGTAACTTTCCCAAACTAGAGAAGCGCCCTCTTCGATCAGGTCTTGGACGTCTTTACGCATGCCGGCGACCAATGGAATTATACTAGCCTTGTCCTCAATCTGTTTAAATTAAAAAATATTTTAGAGTTTCTAATTGGCTACGGCGCTGCTGCCTTGGAGTAAGGCATGCAAAAGGAGGGCAAAGAATAGCTATTTAACAATAAGGGACAGCTGGCATAGTTCCTTTGATGTTGTTCGTCTCTATATCAATTCTTATTAACTATTATTAACTTTAAATATTTGATGTGGTCTGGGATATGGCAACGTTCTTGATAACAACCTGAATGACCAACCAATGGAACTCCTGATAATTAACGATCAAAGCCGATATCAGTCGATTGTCTCTTAACTTTGGTAGGCAAAGTCTATCTCTCTCTAATTCGCTTTCTCTTTTCAACTGCCTCTTCTTGTTAAATAGCTATTCTTTGAGGAAGGTCTAAGATTACGACAAGCCTCCACGACACTTGTTTGGATGCTGCTGTTATAGTACAGTTAGTCTTAAAAAAAATTTGTTACAAATTTTGTACAGATATGAAGGTTCAAATTTATATAGTCTGTCTAAAAATTATCCAGAATTTTAAGTTACTAATTATTTTAATATGTATATCTGCGATTCGTAATTTTCTCGGATATTATATAATGTATATAAACAACTTTAAACTGCATGGAAACCATAACTATCAAATATTGTTGATCGTAAATATGATTGTAATTTCGGAAATAATGTGGCATATGTAAACGTAAGCATTAAATTGAAGTTGAAAATATTTAAAAAATTGTATAACTGTCTGATTTCAGAAAGAGTGCAGAACATGAGACAATCAAGTGTATAAATAGCACAAGGCCATTTTAACACAAAGAAGAAAAAATGAGGATTTGGTGCAATATCGCAGTGTGGTACTACACTACATCTGTATAATGTTAATGGTATTGTTAATACATTGTGATATTTTAGGTGATTTTCTTCTTTAAATGGCCTATGTCATACCCAGAGGGATCGCGTTCTCAGTAGGATACTGCAAAAGCCATACTCCTCCAAAAACTTTACAAGATCTCAGTCCCATTGAGAATATAATATGAGAACTGATATACACAATAAAATAGAAGCCTAGAATAGAACAAATAGGGCCTTAAAAATAACCAAAATTTTGATTGAGTTCAATTTAGATGCCTGGGCCAATTTTATTTATATTTACTTGTGTCAAATTATAAAAAATTACCGAAAAAAATTATAATTTTGTTTTATTTGTTCGGATAATTTTAGGCGGACTAGTATACTATAGAAATTCCATGATAAGAAGAGACTAGAGATTCCCAACTTTTTTGTCATAGATTACTTTTAGAATTTTGCTAGTTCTAGACAGCAGCTACATTTTTACCATATTTCCAAAACTCGATAAAACATGTGTAGATTAAATCTAACTATGGAAATTTTGGTTGCGGTCCAACCACAAATTAACGTTGTTGAACCACTTTGGAAATCTCTGCTCTAGACAAAGATGAAAATGGCATGTGCCAAAAAGGAAGTGACGTCATTTAAAAGTTGGTCACCTGCCACTTTTTCGTTTAGAAACTTTGGTACAAAACCACGTACAAACTGCGAACAGCAAATCACGAACATCGGGAGTGACAGAGTTTATAAAATCAATTTTCCTCTTAAATTCAAATTACATTTTAGTTTTATACTACCCCAACAATAATTAAAGCAAACAGTCATGCAGGTCAGCATGCCTGGCATTAATTGAGGAGCGATCAAACAAAACATTATCACGCCTTTATGTTATGTAACAATTACAATTAATTAAAAAAAACCTGTTTAAGATTAATACTAGTTGGTTGATGTTATTGTGGAATAAATCAAATGCACAAAAGGGTTAATCTTCATCACCAAGATGTCAGGCTCAATGTAAATACACAAAATAGAAGATTCAATACTGAAAATAAACCTACATTTTAGTAAGAAAAGGACAAAAGAACAGTCATACATTATTTACAGCATGCAGTACAGTAAAAGTAAAAATAGGGTTTCTTAAAACTCTAAAAATATTATAGCTCCTAAGAAAAGCTAAATGAAAATGTAATGCTTTGAATGATCGCCCTTTTTACACGTTTTTAAAATAGTAATCTACCTTAGCCCCACCATGTTGATGGCCACTCCTATGAGTGAGCTATGATAAAAATTGTATGTGATTAACACTTTACCCTAATAATCCCTCTATCACTTTTTAATGAAGAAAAAAAACTAGTAAACATTTCTAAGCGTTCAATGTGGTTGAACAAAATGTACACAAAATAACTCACCTTCTTCAAAGTCATTTCGTACGTTCTAACGTTTTCGATCAAGGAAATCGCAAACGGATACAGCTGGTTGGCCTGGTGAGCCTTGTTGACAATAGCCAGTGGTACGCGAAACCCTAGGCACTTTAAATTGCGCACTTCCTTCGCCAAGGTGATAATTTCCGGTAAAAAATTGACTTTCAATTTATGGATGTTGCCTTTGCCGTTTTTGGCGCGAACCACTTCGGTAGTGAAGATACGGCCGGACACGCCTAAGTTGCGTTGCTGGACGTTGCGTTCCCATTCGTCGAAAATCTCTTGAGTGTTAAGCTTTAGCCGGAAACTATCTCCGTCGGCTTTCAGCTTCTGACCTTCGATGTGATTTTCCCATCCCTTACCTGAGAAAAAAAATTGTTGAAATTATTGTATGTATAGTATATGCCACAACGCAACCAGTAACGTTTGGAAAATTATTTTGGTATCAATATTTTAATTAAAACATGTAACGTGGATAACATAACCTACTTATTTCGGATTCATCCAATAAAATTTATTCGATTCCTGGATTTTGTCACCTCATTACACGACAATTACTATAATAACTTTCACCTCAAAAATTGAAGTCAACTACTGTTTTTTCTTGACTGACAATCTCCAACTGTAAAATAGACATTGACATCTACAGAAAGCCTACAACAACTGACAACTTCATCCAATTGTCATCTAACCCCTCTTACCATCACAAATGGGCAGCTTTTAATATACAGCAAATAAAATAAAGCATGAAATAAAATAAGCATTTAAATGTAACTAAAGTTGCTAGTAGATGTCAACTACGTCTGTCTGGTAACAATATCATAAACGACTAAAATTAAACATAAATTATTTCTCTCTATTACTATTGGTTGAGTTTAATGGCTTTATTAATTATGGTTATAGGTAATTTGTGATCTTTCACCACTGAATAAAGAAATTGAGAATGTGTGTGAATGATGTGGGCTGATTTAAATCATCTGATTTTCTAAATAAAAATCATGTTTTAAATCAAAAATCCTTTAAAAACAAAACCGAAATAAAATGCATTGAGCACTTAAATACTAAAAACTAAATAATAAAATAAAAAATAAAACAGCACTTTTCTTCATTTTCATTATAAAACTTAAACCAAAAAACTAAATATCCTCCTTTCTCTGTTCCCAAGCTTTTTCTTATGTCAGAGTGTACAAAACCTTATACTGTTATTTTGATTGACAGGAAGAAACTAAATCACACACTTATGTTGCACCGATCACATATATAGGAAAGAATAGATCAAAATGAGAACAAAACATGTTCAAAATACTGGAAAACTGAGTAGAAAAATAAAATCTCCTGATTTTATGCAATAAACCACCAATTTTTATTCAAAAGTTTTACTGATTTGGACTCCAGACATTCAGCAATCTTGGTATTTCAGTCCAATATCGAAATTATTTTAAGTCTCTTAAAATAATTGAGGATTTCAATCAAAATTAATAATTAATTGATTTTTGTTTTTTTCAATTAAAATCAAATATGGCCTAACCCTGATGAATGAACCTCAAACTCTCATTTTATTTTGACTGCATAAACTCCCCACAAATCATCATTTGCTAGAAAGTCAACACTGTGCCTCAATTTCGATGTGAAAAATGGTAAACCCCATTTCAGACATGCATAAATGACATGTTTAATTTCGAACCCATCTTAGTTTTTATCAATTTAAACGATTTAAAGTAATACCAGAGATTTCCCCAACATCCATACTTCACCCAATGTCGACCTTCAAAATTTTGGATTCAATATTCAATTATTTAGTTAATATAGCCGAAAGGTAAACTGTACGTCGTTTCGTTTAACCATAGTTGTAACAGTTTTTCCTCTGCTGCCTTCTGGTTTGCTTTGTTTGTAGTGATAATGTGCATTCTGTAATTTTTAATTATCATTTTAGACCTAATGATTCCATTTTAGGCAACACATGTAAAACCCATTTTTAAAAAATATAGTGTTGAGACTGCAGATTATAAGTTTCTCCTCGCTTTATAAAACATGTACTATTGCAAATATTGCATGACCCTTAACGTCCATATTAAGTATATCCGTAAACAGTGTAGGTAAACGAAAAGTAATCTCCCTGTAATTTACAGTAAAATTAAACTTACCCAAGACATCTTCTACACGTCGCAAATAAGTAGTAAGTTGATGATCGATTTGCTTAGCCCAAATAATCGAACCAGAAACTGGAGGAAGATCACGATCTTTACTCATCTTGGCGCTGTTGCTCTGCGGATACTGCACTTTAAACTTCTCGTGCAAAGCCTCAATATCATCTTTGACACGTTGAATCAAATGGGTTTGGTACTCGCGGATAGCTCCCCTGATGTGCGGTCTGACAAACAACGCATTGAATCGCGAAAAAATCCTGAACATTTCATTAGCGTTCTTTGCTGTTCCAAGTTGATCACGCAAATGAGCGGTAATTCGAGCCTCTACTCTATCAATACGCTCTTCGTAGCGTTGCACGGCGGCATCCCAAGCGTCCTGTCCTTCTGAAGTAATGTCCAAACAGTCCACTTCCTTGACGTTTTCATATGCTAAATTCACTTCTTCGATGGCGTTGGCGTCAGCAGCGTCCAATGAGAAAGTTGGTTTGGGTGGTTCGAGTTCTTCGCCCTCAATGGGAACGGCAGCTTCAAGAATTGATGGACGCAACACTCGAACAATGACAGTTCTGAGTTGTTCGTGTTGCCAACGGAATTTACGCATTTGATCCATGCGGCTTTGCAGTTTCTTGTGTTGGGCTACAATACGCCAAACCATCTTCATGTGCTCGTCTCTCTTCTTCTTAATTATGTCGCGTAGTAACGCTTGCAACTTCTCATACTCGTCCTCCCAAATAGAGAAGACTTCGAAACACTGGATCATGACTTTCTCAAACTCATCAAAAGGAATGTGCATCAGTCGTCTGGTTCCCAAAACTTTCAGAAGTTGGGCACCCAGATCTCTTGAAATTGCCTCAACTAAACGTAAACAGCGCTGGATCGGGTATTTGGTAGATCTGACTTTGCGTAAATGAGCGAATATAAGTTGGACTGCAGCTCTTATTCTTTCAAGCTCGGTAGCCGATAAAAGGTCGTTTATAGGGAAGTCTTTCATTAGAGGATTGTAATCGTTTACTGTGGCGATGGCCTGTTTTAAACCGGTGTCAGTGTCGAATGACACAGTGGCATGAAAACGCTGAAAAGTAAAAAATATGAAAGGGTACAATGAAAGGAAAAAACACCCGCTACTTCATTGATACAACGGACGAAATATGTCACTTATTGTTTTCCAGTACTTCTGGATATACAGAGTGTTTCAATTAAGTATAAATTGCTTATGCCCGTATTTATAAACGAATCTCAATCTCATACTCAAGTACAACTTCGCGAAGTACGTCTCGAGTCTTGAGTACGACACAAGTTTTATAAACAAAACTTCGGTAATTCTCGGCAAAGCATAACCAAAGATAGTTTTGCTAGTAATTTTTAATTTTTTAACTTCATTTTCTAGTAACTTTCGTGTTACCTTCATTGCCAATGTCAAACATGTTTGGCAATTTACCTGAAACGCGGAAGTTATTTTTTAGTTTTTAGTTTTTACGCGTTAAGTTATTTGAATTTGGTTTCGTTTGGTGGTTTTCTTTTTTAAATATTTATTATTTCCCTTGAGGTACGTATTCAACAATAATTTTATACATATCTTTACCATCTATATGCCTATAGGATCATAAAGAAATTTTTTGATGGCTAAAATAACAGCCTATACCCAAAAAGAGAAGCTTTTGTTGGCTAATTTAGTAGACAAACACAAATTAGTGGAGGACAAACGAACCGACGCAGCAACTGTACAAAAAAAACAAGCATGATTGATTTTTTTATTGTGTTTTGATTTGAGTTTTTAAACCCTCTAACTTTCAATTTTAGACAGTTTTATTTTGAAACGTCAAAAATGAAACCAAGCAATGCTCAAGTCAGGTCAATACCTAACTTGAGCAAGTCTCGATGTAAGCACGACCGAAGTACGCCTTAGAGGTTAAGTTAGGTTTATAAAACAAAAAACTGTACTTGAGTACGACTTAAGTCTGAGAACGAGGGAAGCATTGTTTATAAATACGGGCATTAATGGTTGGTTAATGCGTGACCTCGATAAAAATACAGTGCGTGAAAACAGGATGTGAAACTTAAAGTACTTACCTTGCCATGCTTTAAGATATCAAGGGTTAAAGACACTTCCAAGCTCTCTCGTTTCTCCTGAATGCGATGTAGCGCTCTCTCCAAGTTTAACCAGAAACTAATCTCTTGCAAGGCAGTCCCTGAAGACGGGTCCCTATCAAGTTTAGTAACCTAAAAGAAAAACAACTTCCCAATAACAAAACCATAAAACAGCACTAAAATGATTAAGAACCTTTTGAATTTCCTTGATCCATCTATTAACTCCATGTTGTAACTGATTTAAAAAATTGGAGTCCTCCACTTTGTCGCTGAAATCGGACACTTTGGGTTTTCGTCCTTCATCAGCGCATTGTTTAATCAACGTTGCGACGTAAGGGTGCACTTGCAAAGTGATCTCGGGAATGTCAATGTTTTGTTGTAGATGCATCAAACCCATTTCAAGTTCCGCAATGGTTTTCTCGACGGTCGGGGCCATTTTGTCGCCGTCTCGGTCCGCTCGGCCGGATTCTTTGACGTAGGACTTAAAAAAAGGTGCCACACTTTTACTGACATAATCATGCAGGATTTCATAAGGGGAGCCTTCGCTGAAGTTTAACATTCGGACCTGCGATTACAGACATTTAGTATGCGATAAAGGTGATCAATGTTGTTGGATTACTTGAGCGCGAATGCTCTTGTCTGCCTCTATCACCGCGCCGCGTTTAATGCACACCAAACTAGACATTTTTGAACTGCTGTAGTGGACTTCATTGCTGATATAATAGACCACTGGTTCCTTTTCTTCTTCGCCTTCCGGTGGTTGATCAGTATCATCATCTTCAAACAGACAAAGTCATGGTAGATATCAATTTATTATTATCTTGATTAAAATCCAGATATACAAATTAATTTATTCGATATTACAAAAAATATAAAAACGAATCTATTCTTTATATTTTTTTAATAGCAATATTTGTTCTAGATAAGTACAAGAACTTTGGGTTAAGTATATTTTTTTAACTGCTAGTTTATGGCTTATGCAGGGTGTTAATGATTATGGTACAACTTTTAAGGTATACAAAGAGTTGAACTTTTATTAATAAAATATTCTCATACTCATAAATACTCTCTTCAAACGCACCGTTCTCGAGCAAATATCTCAATTTAATTTAACCATCCAACCTAACTCCCATACCTTTTTATGGACCCATATGATGAGTCTTGTTTAGGAGACACTTGTCGAGTCGGAGGAGGATCTGTTGGTGCATATTATGACCGCGGCGAAAGAAATACAGAACCGGGCACCTTCGTAAAAGTACAATATGGCCAACTAAGAATGCATAGTGTATTTCAAAAACAATTCATAGTAAAGGCTTAAAAAAATGTTGTAACTAAAATGCCCAAGAGAGACATTGAAAATATTTTCAAGAAAAGTTTTTAAAAAAGGGCACCAGCAATCTTGAATTAAAAAAAATATTTTTCTGGGAAATTTTACCCAAAAACCGATCGAAAAACTGTCAAACAAGAAAGGTTCAGTTTAATAAGAAAAAAAAAATTAATGTAGCCATTACCCAGAAAAATCTATTTATCTAAGACTTCTTCTTATGATACCCCCATTACATAGCTATTGTGATATGGCAAATTAAAAAACTCCTGTGCTCACCAATACTTCTCACTCGTGACTATAAAAATGCTCATACCACACTAGTAATGTAAATAACTATTTTATGATTCAATATTGCAGTTCCGCCCCCCTAGCGGCCATTTCAAAAACCTGAAAATATTTTCTAGGTCTTTCCCTTGGCCGTTTTAGTTACTTTTTTATCGCAAACATCTTACCCTGTATAACAAAATATGATATATAAGTTCAAAGCAAGCATTAACGTAGGTGGTAGAAATTTTGAATAATTTTTGTGGGTATTGACAGATTAAAAAGTTATTGTGAGTGTTATTTGCGGCGTTTGAATAATATCATGTCAGAAAAATGGTGCATTTACTGATATGAGGTTATTAATAAAAGTCGGTCAATTTTCAATTCTCTGTATATGCCCTATACTTATAACTTTAGTTGCATGTCATCAAGGTAAAAATGGGAGGCGTTGTCAATGTTATAAAAAACGAACCGAAATTCAAGAATAAGATTTTACTTTCAAATGTGACATTTAATGTCAAAACCGTATTTGTTTACATTTTGAATTATATTTGCAGAAAGGTCTGAGTGGTTTTTGGTATTTTGATTAAACTTTTGGGGTATTGAGAGTGAGCTTGGGAAGCTTAGTTTAAGCGTGTTTAGGAGACCCTGAGTCGAGGGGTTTGAGATCTGATGTGTTTTACTGGGCATTTGTGTTTAAACTTTGAGCAATAATGGAGACATGTTTATTTGCGTAGATTTTCAGATAGGGGCTTAACAATTCAATGTTTTTTATTGGTTGAATAAGCTTACTCATATTAGTAAATGGTAATACTTAGCTTTAGTACTGCAGACACATTTTTAAATCAAACTATAGATGTAAGCTTTACACAAAAATCTAATAGAATAAAGTTGCTTGGAGCCAGTATTCGATGATATTGGTTCCAACAGACAGCTACGTGGCAGGTTGTTGGAATGTTGTTTGTCCACAAGTAAACCGTTTAATGACCACAGGAACGTAAAATAGGATCACAAGTCACAACAAATTTCGAAAACGCTGATATAATATCATATCTGACGCTTATATTTATTTACGTCAAACTTCAAATTTGACAGATGGTCAAATTATTTTTTTTGCCAAATTACGCCATGGTGACTTCAGGGAGCGTAAAAACAAATGCAGCCATGCTAGCCATAGAGTTGTCCCAATGAACCAATGTGCTTTTTACACTGATTTTATTAAACATTGATATTAATTTAAAAAACAAATGGGATGAAAGAGTACTTGGGTAAAAAAAAACAAAGAGTTATACAGGCAATGCTTCAAAATACTCTGCCTTAAATATAAATAATAAATGCCTTATAAATACTTCAAAATGCCTTGTAATACCTCACAATGCTTTGTAATAATGGGAAAGTGCCTCATAATACCTTGAGTGTGTACACCAAATTACCTGGCAATCTACCTACCCCTCGATGGAGGGTGAAAACAATACATTAGTTTTTGTATAATGTGGTCAATAATTTCCAAAAAATCATATTTTTCTGAATCAGCTGTTTTTGACATTTTATTGGAGTTCCCAATTAGGCAGTAACAAAACTAATGATAACTGATAAGATTTCCTGTGCTTGCTCTTACATTTGACTTTAAACAGCTGATTTACTAAAGTCTCCTAAATGACCAATGTATTTTATTAAAAGTTACATCATAAACCATAATTATTACCAAAAAACTATAGGCAAATAGTTGGAGACCTATGAGATCATCAACTTTCATCCCTAACCAAATAATTTAAGGTTTAAGAAAAATAAATAATTGGGTAAAGATGTCAAGTATCTCACCTTTGGATGAGTTTCTCTGGATATACAGAGTAGTTACTTGCGGATCGCTGATGAATTTTCTGATGCATTCCTGATTGGCTTTATCATCCAAAGCAGCTACCAAATTCTTGGGCTGGGCTTGGGAGTCATCTTCAGGTAGCAAAATGGTTGCCGCTTTCAGGATGTAGTTGATGAAAGCAGTATAATCTACGACGGCGACATTTTGAGTGTCTGGAGTGTTTTCACTCCCTTCAAGGGAGTCACCCTCAGCCATGTCCTAGAGGTAACAATGTTAACACCAACCCATAAAACCACTAAAACTATGTATAACGCAAACTACAGAGAACATCAAGACAGTATTTAAAGTGTATTTACAGCGCAATGCGCAAAACGTTTTAGTTTTTTTAATGTACTTTTTTTTAAATGTTCATTTAGGTGTAGTAATAGTAAACGTGTTGTAATTTCTTATACAGGAAAACTATTAGTACCTACCCGAGTTGCCGTAATATAGGAAATACGAAATATGTAAAAACACTATTTAGTAACAAACAGTAATTATGAAATATAATAAAAATACAAATTCACAAATGAACAGTGGACAAACCGGTAAATGACAATTCGACAAATAACATAACAACTAAATTTTGACTCGACACCCGACGATTTTGACAATTCGAATGCTATCACGTGATCCTTACATATCATTTTCCAAAGCTGCCCATGTGACCGATTTCAAATTTTTCAAAGCTTTATAATTGACAGACGAGATGACAGTGATGACACAACGGACAATGGATTGTTTATGTTGTGGATGTGATCTCTAATTTCAAACTTTTTATAAATAAGTCTTTATTATCAATTTTTTATCCTTTTTTCTTGTTAAATGTAGTACATATGTTGACTGGTGTGAAGGCAGCAAGCCGGGGCCGAAATTGAAGATGCCCGATCGGTCAGTGGCATAGGGCTTATTTTTTTCTTCATTTAAAAGGTGTTGAATAAAAATTGTGAGATGTTACTTGGTTCTTTTACTATCCCCACGACACTTTGACAACTAGAACAACATATTTGCATACCTTTATTTCCAATATTCTGCTTTTATATCTATAATTCCACAAATCTACTTAACGCTTAACATCCGCACAATCAACAACACAACCAACAAACAGGCGTTGCCACATCTACGTAGGTATAAGCGCGTTCAATAGACTACTATTCCTAATAATAATATTGTGACAAAATGCCCTTTGGTACGTTTATAGGGCACCTAATGGCGCATCCTTCGAGGGTAGTGAGAACCCCTTACACCCCGTAGGGACGGAGCAAACTGCACAAAAGTCGAAATTTTTTATTTTCAAAATTTTGTATTTGTCAATTTTCTTCAAAACCAAGTCGAGTATCAAACTGCCCTTGTGGCATTAGATAGTCCTTAAAGCCCATGGCCTTACGTCTGAGGGTGGAAGTTTTGACTGTTATTTGTGTTATACCGGTCTATTTTTATGGGTAAGAAAATAATTCGCGGAAAGCACGGATTAATTTGCCGACAAAAGTTCTCCAGTCTGAAAGCCGGAGATAAAAAAAAGTCGGCACGCTTTATGTAACGATCAGAAATGTTTGTTAGGGCATTTATATGGATTTCTTTCAACGGTTTTTGGCGTCTTTCTTTCAATTTTTGTCTTTTGTCTTTGTTTATTTTAAAGTTTCGACCATTCGAATTTTGTCGGGCGTCAGTTATTTTGCATTCATCGGCGCGCACGAGTAGGAGTACTGTTGCTGCGGAAAAATGTAAGTAATTTAATACCTACTCGTCTAACATCAATGATATCCTGAGTCGCTTTCCGGTGTCTCAATTGGAGCACTCCCGAGTTACTCCATAGTAGTTGAGTTTAACTTTTGTATGTTCGAGTTCTCGAAGCGTGACGCTCATTATATTTCTAATTACTTATAACCATCTGACACAATGCACATTAAAGCAATATATTTATGTTTTATTAAGTTACCACCCTTTGACTCAATTTTTATTAAAAGTGCACATTCAACAGACTGATAAATAGTAAACAAAGTCCAATTACCAATCACCAAGTACCAATCACTTGTCCTTGCATGCCGTAGAGACTTTAAGAAAATTGAACGACATAATAAATACGAATTCGAATACTAATCATATATTTTGATAGTTTTTGTTGGTTTCTGGACAAACTGTCCCGCCTGCCACATTGTCTTTCTGGCCTGTAATAGTGACTATTAGTAGTAGGTACATTTGGGTATCAATCATTTGTCCTTGCATGGCGTAGAGACTTTGAGAAAATTGAACATAATGAATACGAATAGTAACCATATATTTTGATAGTTTTTGTTGGTTTCTGGACAAACTGTCCCGCCTGGCACATTGTCTTTCTGGCCTTTAATAGTGACTATTAGTAGGTACATTTGGGTACCAATCACTTGTCCTTGCATGCCGTAGAGACTTTGACAAAATTGAACATAATGAATACGAATTCGAATACTAATCATATATTTTGATAGTTTTTGTTGGTTTCTGGCCTCTAGTAGTGACTATTAGTAGGTACATTTTGGTACACGTCCAGATTTAATTAATTATACAGGAGAAAGGCTATGCTGCATGCATGAAAAAACAATAAGCTGCAGTTACTTTAGTGAGATTCTTGGGATGGAAACATGTTGTTATTATTACATTACCCATAGTAGAAGAGCCATGTTTAAGAATAATTAGATTTTTTGCAAGTATAGCGTCTAATCGCAAAATATATTTTATCTACTCCTAGCATGGTAATCATTCATTACATAGCTCATTTTGAGTTACGTAATGAGCGATTTTACCGCACTAGTGCGATAATAATCGATTTTATCGCACTAGTGCGATAAAACAACTTTAAATGAAAATTTCTGCTGTAATTGTTTATTGAATTTAAACATAACTTTGATAAAACCATGAACAGACCTATCTTAAATAATAACTATATTTTACTTTTTATAAATATTAAAAGTGAAGTGAATTCCTGAATTAGAAAGTTCTTGGATCGAATTTACACAAAAAAAAAGGCTGGATGAACTATAGGTTGCTGCCAAGGTTTCAAAGCACGAGTAACACTTTTTCTTGAAAGGGACTCTTTATGTTCTTGGTCTCGCACCAGGTGACAAAACGTTGATACATTTTTTCATATTTCTCCTTTGACTTGGCAGGCAACAAGCCAGATACCACGTTTGCGGCAGCTTCTTCAATATCTGACGGAAGTTCTTCAGACATGTTCATAACGAAATGTACTTTTAAAAATTTGTGACTGACACTGTTAAATTGTCGCTTAAGTGATATGTGGAAACAAATGGCCACCATAGCAACAACACCAAAACAGTACAGCGTAGATGACAAGATTTAAGGGTAACAAATAACTACCCGTAGCAAGCATATACGAGACGTTCCTAAATAGTTCACATTGCACAAAATATGAATTTTTTTCTTACTTTACGCTGCTTCTGATGGTCGTAGATAAAATGTTGTACATCACCCGTGGGGTATGGCAAATTAACGTACTCGTGTGATCACCACAACTCGGTCTACGACCTCGTCGTGGCAACACTCCCACTCGTGACTATAAAAATGCTCATACCCCACTAGTAATGTAAATAACTATTTTATTATACTTAACAGAAAATACTACATTTTCAACTGTTTATAAAATACAGTAAATATGACATTTTCGGAACAGCGCACGGAAATTTTTTCCCGATCCCTCTTTCCGTGCGCTTAATAATAAACATAGATATCCATGATACTAGATATCCTATGGCAACCCGAAGAAAAAAAAGAAACGAGTAATGTATCTATAGCAACGATTTATTTATTAATGACAAATTTTATTTTCTGTCAGTGAAAATTAAGTATTTATGTATTTATTTACATTTTGCAAAAATGAATTCAGATTGTGAAGAAAATCGGGATATTCCCGAAAATATCTTACAACGAGCGGCAGAAGTGAGTGCAGATTTATTACCAGTGAAATCCAGGTTGAGATTTGAACAAGAATATAACAGTTTTACCGAATGGCGGACTCAGAAACGAATCAAAATTGTGAGTGACGATATTCTTTTAGTATATTTTTCTGAAAAAGAAACTATGAAATCCTCCACTTTATGGAGTCAATTCTCTATGTTAAAGAGTTGTTTGGCAATAAAAGAAAATACTCACCACCAATATCCAAAAACGATTGCTTTTTTGAAACGACAAGCTGTAGGATATATACCAAAGAAATCCAAGATTCTTACAGCAGAACAAGTAACCAAATTTTTATGTGAAGCTTCAGATGAAGAATATCTACTAGCAAAAGTAATTTTAGTGTTTGGCATCTTCGGTGCATGCCGCAGAGATGATTTAATACGTTTGAGTTTAGATGATGTGGAAGATAATCTGCGTTTCCTTGTCGTGTTCTTACGAGATGGAAAAACTCACAGGTCAAGAAGTTTTACCATTACCAATGAAAATTGCAAATTCGATCCCTGTACAATTTACCGTAAATACGCAGATCTCCGCCCTAAACATATGGAGAGTAGAAGATTATTTGTTGCATACCGAAACCAAAGATGTTACGCTCAACATGTTGGGTGCCATACTATCAGTGGTATTCCAAAACTTATTGCAAAATACCTAAAACTAAAAAATCCCGAAGAATATACCGGACATGGGCTAAGGCGCTCTTCGGCAACCATGTTGGTGGAAAACGGCGGTGATTTGCTCACTTTGAAAAGACACGGAGGATGGCTTTCTTCCAATGTAGCAGAAGGATATATAGAAGAGTCCATACAAAGAAAAATTGAAGTATCACGGAAGTTGTTTAGCCCTTGTAACTTGGAAACTACAACATCTGTAACAGTCAATCAAGAGAACCAAAGCACACACGAACACTCCGCTTCAACATCTTTAGCAGAGTCTTTAGTTCAACAAAAAGAAATGCAAAAGGGATTGAGCTTCAACAATAATACGAATTGTACAATAAATATTACTATTAATAATAACGGTTCTGTCCAAAATTACTTTTCTTAGAATTACCTACTTGTATTTTTTTTGTTAATTTGAGTTGTATGTACTTACATTTTTACTGTTTTAAAAATAAAAATAAATATTCCCGATTTTCTTAATAATTTTTTGCGATATTTTTTGTTTATGTTGATTTCAGGTACCTAAGTATAATAAAAAATATCGTTCATTACTCGTCCAGAAATGGATTTTCCGTTCTTGCATGACTTCCCGAGAATTTGTCACGCGCGCACGGAAAAATCCTCATTTCTGTACTGGTAATGAAATATACTATTGCAAATGTATGTGGTTTAACAAGTTCAAACAGAAAATTTCCACTCTGGCGCCATATAAAAGACCTGTACGTGCCTAGAACAGGGAGCGGTAAATCGGGGGATATCAAAACAGTTTTTTTAGTGGCGTTTTGGGTAATTCCATGAAGGCAAGAATGCAGGTGATATCCCTATACGTGCCGATACAGAGGGTGGCAATTTTGAATTATCTATTCTAGTAAAATCTGGCAACTTTTTTAGAATGATATGGTATACAATGGTAATTGGTCAGAATTGTTCGTTTTTGTCTCTTGTCTTTGTTTGTTTTAAGGCTTTCTCGGTTTCGTTGGGTGTTGTCTGCGGCTTCATTTCCGTTTTATTCTTGGTGTTGGTGGTTGTAGGTGTTCCGAAAAAATGTAAGTAATTAAATAGGTACTTGTCTAGCGCCAATGATATCTCGTGTTAAGTAAGTAAATTGCTGGCATATTGAAAGAAACTCCTCGATTTTTTTCAAAGAAATTTTAGTAAAAATATTTTGAAGTGATATGTTTTAATTGTCCAGCGTTTAATTTGTTCATTTCTACAGCTTCCTTTATCCCTTGTTAAACTGGTCAAAGAGATTGAAGATACTTTTATTTGATTTTTTATTGACAACTTTATTTTTCTGACTTAAAACAAAGGAAAGACATAAGCACACTCGAATAATAATTACCGTCTATCTTCCTTAATCTGAGTATCTTAAATTGTCATTAGATGACATAATGTTTATGTAGTATGTTCTGTAAAATTGATTAGTTTAACATTCCCTTCCAATTTTACAATACATACACATCAGTATAATAGTAAAATGAATATCAATACAAAAACTTACTTCTATAACAATTTCTGGAATAACTTATAAGTTCAAAATATCTATCTACAACATTTAGTTTTTCAATAAAATATTTAAATTTTGGTAGCGGTAGAGCTTTTGTAAATACATCAGCTACTTGCTCTGCTGTACAAACATACTTTAAAATTATTTGTCCTTTTTCAACACAATCTCTTAAAAAATGGTGACAAACATCATGTGTTTGGCCTCTAAAGTACTTGCCATCTTGATACAAGATTGATTATCCTCAAAAATCTGAACACAGGACAAACATAAACATTCTTGTTCAAAATATCACACAGAAGAACGGAAATAAAAATACATTCAGTCACACATGCTGATAAAGATACATATTCAGCCTCTGTATTCGATAAGGCAACAACTGATTGTTTTTTACATTTCCATAAAACTACATTGTCATACACATTAATTAAAAATCCTGAAATACTTTTTCGATCAAAAACATTATTAGCAAAATCAGCATCCACATAACTAGATATAATGATATTGTTATTTGACTTGTTTGATTTAACATATTTCAGTCCAAAATTTTGAGTTTTCTTTAAGCATCTCAAAACATTTTTCAAGTATTTAAAGTGTTCTGCATTAAAACAATTCTGAAATTGACTGAAATATGTTACACCATAACATATATCTGGACATGTACCTAACATAATATACATAAGGCATCCAACTAACTTGCGGTAGGGAATATTCTCTTGGCATACATCTACATTCATTTCTAACTTTAAATTTGGTTGTACTGGAATATTACTTGTTTTACTGTATCTCATTCCAAACATGTTAATAACTTTTTGAATTAATTCTCTTTGATCAATGCACAAGTAATGTTCAGTTTTAGTAATATTCAAGTCCAGAAATTTTAATGGAGTAGAAGTCAAATCTCTCATTTCAAATCGATTGGTTAGTTTTAATTTTATTTCTTTTAGGTGCTCCAAAGATTTTGAAATGAGAATTATGTCATCTACATGAATTACCAAATATACATGACTACTGTGATATAAACATGGATCTTTGATCGACTAAAATTTATGTTTAACAAATAATCATGCAACTTATCATACCAACACTTGGGCGATTGTTTCAAACCATACAAAGATTTTACTAACTTGCACACTTTACCTGAAGAGTCTTTCATGTCCATGATTAGTTCCACTCCTTTTGGTATTTCCATACACACAGGTTGGGGCAAATCTCCATTCAAAATTGCACACTTAACGTCAAGCTGATGTTCTATACTTAGGGAAAGTAGAACACGAATAGTTTGCATTCGAGCCACAGGTGAATAAATTTCTTGCTGCACATCACACTGTTTGAATCCTCTGGCCACTAAACGTGCTTTTTTCACCCTGTTTTTGTCAATTTCTTTTTCACGAAAAATCCATTTTGAGTTGGTTCTTTTGTAGAGAGTTCAATTCATCTTTGATTGCCTCAATCCAGCCACCAATAGATAAAGCAGCAAAGTGGTCAGATGTATAGTTACATGGTATAGTCTTGTAGGTACTTTAGTGGTTTTCTATCTCTGCGGTCTTTCAGATCAAGTTCTGGCTCTATTGATTCTACTTCCTTTTCTTGGTATTCTTCTGGTAACTCGTCATGTTCTATATTTTTATCTGTGTCATATGTAAACCGTTCCTGCTGATCGTGTTGTCTCAAAAGAAATTCGTCAAAAATAATATTTCTGCCAACAGTTACAATTTGTTTTTCTGGATCCCGGAAGTCGGTATCCATTGTCAATGTAACCAACCATATAAAATTTCTTACTTCGGGCGTCCAACTTACTTGATTGTTTACTTTTTGGGACCTGGATTTGTTGGTAATGCTGTTGTTGGTAGTCTATTAATAATATAAACTGCTGCCAGCACTGCTTCTCCCCATAAATATTTTACCAGTTCAGAACTAAAAAGCATACAACGTGCAGTTTCCATTATAGTTCTGTTCATTCTTTTAGACACACCATTTTGTTGAGATGTATGTGGTATTGTTGATTGAACTGTTATACCTTTTGCTCTGCAAAAGTATTAAAAATTTAAAATGCAAAAGTATGTAGTTTTTAAGATTTTCAGCTGATTCACTCTTATGTCTCATTAGGTAAACTTGAGTGTAATGAGTGAAATCATCCATTATTGTCAAGAAATACCTATTGCCATCCCAGGTTTCTGGTTCAATTGGACCACACACATCACTATGTATCAGTTCTAATGGTCTTGTGGCTCTGGTCCTAGTGCTGTTAAAGGGTTTACGAGTTTGCTTAGACTGTAAGCAAACTACACAATCCTTTATCTTTTGGTCACATTCTACAGTATTTAAAATCATGCCCTTTGAAAAATCTTGTAGTTTTTTCATACTGCTAGCACTAAGATGGCCTAAATTTTTATGCCACAAAACCTTTTGATCCCTTCTTTCGGTCATTAAACATTTTTCTTCAGTTGACAACTTAATACAATAAAGTCCACTACTGTCTTTTTGACCTTGCAACACTGGTAGTTTATTTTTAGAAATGATCACTTTGTTTCTTGTAAATATTACCTCACCACCATTTTCAGTAATTTTATTACCGATAATAAGTTTTTGCTTAACTCCGGAACATACAACACATTTTCAAGAACACATTGATCTGTTTCAATGAATCCTTTACCCTCTGATGTTATAGATGAATTCTTCTTGGCTACTAAAACATCTGAACAATCTGCTTGTAATGAAGTGACCAGATTTTTATTGCTTGTCATATGCGATGAAGCTCCAGAGTCAATAAAGAAAGTTGCTGTATTTGATTCTAAATCCATATCTTCACATAGAAAAGCTATTTTGCGATGAGTTTCCTGTCGACCTTGATCTTGGCTCTGTCTGTTTCGGAAGTAACAATTGCTTTCTACATGATTTGTTTTTTTACATATTCTACATGACCTTTTGTCACAATAACTAGCAATATGTCCCTCCTTGCCACATTTAAAACATTTTCCTCCAAATCTTGTTTTATTATTATTTACTTGTTGTTGTAGCTGAGCTTTAAAAACCATACCTTCTTGTTCGCATTGTTTCTTCTGTCTTTCTTCTTCTCCAACCAGTCTGTTTGAGAGATTATCAAGGGTTTTATCGCCTTGTGAAGTGGATTCCCAAGATGTAGCAAAATTTCTAAACTGATCAGGTAATGTTGCAAGTATTTTAGATACCAACATACTGTCTGGGATATCTTGTCCAAGTACTCTTAGCCTATATGCCAAGTTTTCAATTTTGCTGTGAAGAAATGAGCATTAAAATGTCAGTTCCTTTGCTGTACGAAAAATTAAAAAATTGTTGCATCAAATAACATTTTTCGTCTTCTGTTTGTTTCTCATATATGTTTTTAAGCTTGTCGTACATTTCTTTAGAACTTTTACAGTTAAATATATGCATTAGTTGCTTCTTATCTATGGTTGTTATTATTATTTTCTGAGCTCGGGCGTCTTTCCTTTCAAAATCTGCTTTTTCCTTATCATCTGCCAGATCTTTCATTTTCTTTATTCCTGACACAATTTCCCATGTGCCTTAAACAGGATTGTGACTTGAAATTTCCAAATATGATATGTTTCACTATTTGTTAATCTCTGAATCTGAGAAACGTCTTCCTCCGTCATTTTAGTTTTTAATTTTATGCCTTTATGACCACGACCAAACACCAGGTCCAAATTTTATTTTTACTGAAGACCTCTGTAACACTATCTTAAAAAATTACTTCCGCAGCTTAACGAACTCTGGGCCCATAACCTGTTGGGTTGTAATCAGCAACAGAGTAATAACTTTGAACGTTTTATTTTATGATAAGAAAAATTACACAACTTCAACTTCAAAACAACACTAACTTGTACCATATTACAAAAAGGTAATTTTACCTTTTTACAAACTAGACATAATTTTAACTTGTCTTATTTAAGATTAGATATAACAAATTCTAACAGTTTGTTTACTGGCTGACTTTTAACTGTCCAGCGTTTAATTTAGTAAAATTAAAAGACTAAAGACCAGTAGTGATCGACCGATACCGATATATCGGCTATAATCAGTATCGGCCGATATAGGTATGTATAAAAAATGAAAAGCTACCAATTTTGGGTAGGTAAGCCTGGTAAGCCACATTCGAACAGGTGAATCCTCGATAAAAATCGATATTTGTGCCAAAGACAGTTGACCGCGAGGTTGGTACAATTTCATTTTATGATCACCCCCTTACATGCGCCGTTGTTGTGATGTTAGTTTTTTGGGATAAAAAAAACGGCAGCCGATAGACCGATATGTATCGGTATCGGCTGAAGAATTATCGGTATCGGCACAAAACTTCATATTGGTCGATCACTAGACTAGACTACATTGTTGATTGTTTAAATTACCCGCTTTTCAATTACATTACCACATTGTTTCAGGAGCCAAAATATCGACAATCCAAATGCTGAAGCTGAAGAGAAAGCTGTTGAGCTGAGTGAACAGTTCCCGGATGGTATGTAGAATTAACATTTACAACAACAAATTTATCGCACTACCAAAACTTAAATAAATTTATTTTTGTTTATGTGTTTTACGTTTAACTCTGTTTTTTTAAAGAATAGCAGTAAATATAATAATTTTTTCTAAATGTACTCTAGAGTAGAAAATATTTAATATAAAAGTAGAAAATATACATACAGTTGGTCAAGAATAAAACAACAAAACTCTATACAACAGGGTATAGCAATAGTAAATTAACGTTCGGAAAAAATTTGTAGTTTTTTTTTGCAGAAGAGATGATGGAGGATGAGGCACGCCCCCAGCGCCCCGAACCTAGCCAAGGGCGCCCACAGGAACCACGTCAAGCTAGGCCCGAACCAAGCCCGGAGCCTGGACAGCAGCTCCCCGGGCCTAGAGGGACTGGTGGCCCTGGAGGCCGGGACGGTCGAGGCCCGGCCAGGGGCCGAGGAGGTTGGGGCCGTGCAGGCCGGGGCCGCGGCCGTGGAGGCCTTCGGTTAACGAGAAGTAAGCTCACAGCAATAAAGCATTTTTTTTAATAACTATTTTCTTCTTTTTGCAGACCAATTAGTTGCAGAGATTTGGCGACACCTTGAAGGGGGGGAAGGTCGAGGCCCGGCCCAGGGCCGGGGAGGTTGGAGACGTGGAGGCCGGGGCCGTGGAGACCGGGGCCGTGGAGGCCTTCAGTTAACGAGTAGTAAACTCGCAGCAATAAAGCATTTTTTTAAATAATTATTTTCTTCTTTTTGCAGATCAATTAGCTGCAGAGATTCTTCGACGGCTATTCGGATGTTGATATTTTTTTTTAAATAAAATAAAATTATTTGAAAAAGAAAATACCATATTTTGTTTATTTACTGGCAACTCGTTACAGCTACCAGAACAGCAACGATTTTGAAACTTATTTTACCTACGACCTCAGTGTAACCAAACGAACTAACTCCGTTGGACAGTTTTTGAAAAATCTCGCTCTAAATGACGTCATGTTCCGACTTGCTAGAATAGATAATTCAAAATTGCCACCCTCTGACGGGTTGTAAGGAGTTCTCACTACCCTCGAAAAATACGTCACTAGGTGCCCTATAAACGTACCAAAGGGCATTTTGTCACAATATTATAATGATATTATTATTAGGAATAGTACTATTGAACGCGCTTATACGTAGATGTGGCAACGCTGCAAAACCTGATATACACCATTTTTGACAATTCGAATTGTATCACGTGATCCTTGTATATCATTTTCCAAAGTTGCTCATGTGATCGATTTCAAAGTTTTCAACGCTTAAGTAAAAGCTTTATAATTGACAGACGAGATGACAGTGATGACACCAATGGATTGTTTATATTGTGGATGTGATCTCTAATTTCCAACTTTTTATAAATAAAGTCTTTTATTCTCAATTTTTTATCCTTTTTTCTTGTTAAATGTACTACGTATTTTATACTACCTAACATCAAAGAGTATTTGTGGTATTTCTGAATAATTTCAGTTCAATTCACTAGAAGTGTTATTTGAGCCCCTCCTGAAGGTATATTGAACAAACAATATAAAACCAGGAAGATATTACAACTAACCAGTATTTATGTAATTCTTTTAGATATCTATCATGGAGGAACGGAAGCAAGCGTTGCAGAGCAAAAAAATGTGTAGATTCTGCTTTAACAAGCAAGATTCACAGCTGAGCAGCATATATCAGAAAGAACCCAAAACAGTGCCACTACCCATACAAATTATGAGTTGCATGTCTATAGAAGTCTTCCCCAATGATGGATTTCCTCAATTAATTTGTGGTGATTGCAAACAGCAGACTCACCAAAGCTACATCTTCAAAAGTAACTGCCGGAAAGCTGAAGATGCCTTGAAAAATTACTTGTTAACTGGTGAATTGAATAAACCAGAATTTCAAGGCATTGTAAATCGTAAGCGACCTGCTGAGAATGACAAACCAACTGAAAGTAATGATAAATTTGTGAATAATGAAGATCAAAACATGGATGTTAAAAAGACAAAACTGGATGATGGTACTGAGGTTATAACCTTATGCATTTCGAATAATAGTGAACAAGATGAAGAGGAGGCAAGTGAAGTGCATAAAGAGGTAAACAGTGAAGAGAATATGGATTTGGAGAACAGTCAAGATGGACAAACAAACTTGTTTGGTAATGTAACAGAAAAAATTGTTGAAACAGATGTTTTTGCATGTGATCAATGTCACAAAACTTTTGCTTTGGAACAAATGTTGGAATTGCATATTACCAATTATCATAGAGAGAGAAACTTTGCTTGTACACAGTGTGACAGTAAATTTTTCAATAAATATGACTTAGCTAAACATATTAACACTCACAACACAGCCAAACCCTTTGCTTGCGTAGTTTGTGACAAGAGATTCAACAGATTAAACTTACTCAAAAGACATGAATCTGTGCACAATGATGCACCAAGGTACATGTGTATGTCTTGTGAGAAAACCTTTTTAACTACAGAAGAACTAAATGAACACTCCAAAACTCATTCTAAAAACCGACCATTTGTGTGTGAGTTGTGCAAAAAAGCATTTGTATTTAAGCAGGGATTAGTCCGTCATATGACTTTGCAACACAGTACTGACATGCCTCACAAATGCAACTATTGCAGTGAATCTTTTATGAGCCCAATTAATCTCACTAGGCATCTAGTAACACATGCTGGTTATAGACCTTATCCTTGTAAAGTATGCAGCCGCACCTTTCTGTTAAGCCATCATTTATCCAGACATATGAAAACTCACTTTTCAAAAGAAGAGGGAGGTAAAGAAGCAATTTTCCAGTACAAGTGTGATATGTGTAGTATGTCATTTAAGAAAAAAGACAGCTTAGTAAATCATAGTGCTATACACAGTATGGTTAATTTGAAGTGTGTTATATGCAACACCTCTTTTGAATCTGCACAACTGGTCAAAGACCATATTACCACTCATTTGCAAGGTTTAAATTTTTCCTGTGAAAAGTGCGAGTACAGCTTTGATACCCAACAGCAATTAACTGAACATGAAGTCAAACACGCAGAAATGGAATATGAAGAACAAATTGAACAGGAGATAATTCATAACAGTGATGCACAGAATAACAAAAGTTTACTCTGTGGGATATGCAGTACATTCTTCCAAAATGTCAAGACTTTGAAAGAACATATTAAGACACATTTTGAAAAACTACCATTTCCTTGTGATAAGTGCTCATACAGTTTTGAGACTGAAGATCAGTTAATGGAACATGGAGCCAAACATATTGAAGATGACGATGTGGAGGATCAAGGAGAAGATGTGACTCATTTTAGTATTACAGATTTTAGTGACCCTACCCAGCTGATACCAAGTTCAAAGCAGGAAACATCAGAATATTCAGAATTTAACATGGAGGACTGTGAGCTGTCAAACCAAGAAGAAGCAAAAGAAGTGGAAGAAATGAATGCATTTGACAATTATCCGAAATCAGACTTGTCCACTCAAGACTCAAGGGAAATGTTGTACATGAGTGACATTGCTGAGCAGACTGAGAGCAGTTCCCAAGGCATCAAACCTATCCACAGGGTGGAAGGAACAAAGATGTACAAAAGGAAAGGACCTATAAATAGGAAAATACCAGAAATAAGCACACAACTTCAAGAACCACCACCACAGCCTTTGGAAGACAATGTCAATGCTTGCACTTTGTCTACAGATGTTTTAACCAATATGTCAGAAGAACCACCAGTCAGCATGAAAGTGGGAGATCGTACAGTTAAAGTCCAGAAGTTCATCATCAGTAAAGATGAAATGAAACATATGGCAAAAATGGGTATTTTAGAAGTGAAAAACGGCAAAGTCATTATGAAAACACCGGGAAAAGCAATACTGAATGCAAAAATTAAGCCGGTGCAGCAGAGTGATATTGAAAACTTAATATTTGGACAGAAGCCAAATAAAACTCAACAAGTAAGACAGTATGAAAGGAAAAGCCATCATGAAGATAAGTTGGACAATTCAAAGTTTTCTTCTTGAGAAATCTAATTTGGCTAAAACTGTTTATAAAAAAGTAGGATTTAAATTAAGTAGGGTATTGCTTGGGTAACTATAGTATCTATTCATAATTTATATTGTGTGCATCTAATTATCATATGGAAAGCAGATGTTTTTATATTTCAAATAAAAGTACTGCATAGTGCAAACATATGTTTAGTTTCTTTTACTATAGAGTATTTATATTATTTTTAATGACCTTTAAATCAAAGACAAAGACTGAATATACTCTCTGTTCACTTCTGACATTAGCTTAAAATTGAAATTTTGATTGGTGTAAAATACAAAAAAGAAAGTTTTCATTATTTTTGAGGTGAGCATTGATGTTTGCATTGGTTCTGTGAAATTATCATACCTGTATATTTACGTTTTGTTAAAAAAAATCACTGAATAGCACAGCAGCTTGGAAAGTTCGTTTTTTAAAGCTTTTACCTTAATTTACACTCTTCAAGCTAATTCTTTGGACAGTAGTTTCCGAAATGCCTAAGTTATCGAAAACTCTCTGAAAAATGTGCCATCAAAAGCAGGGATGTAAAATTTCCGGAAAATTAAATTTATGGAAAATTTTCGGTAATTTTACAGAAAAATTGGAAAATCTGATAATTCAAAAATAATTCGTTTTTTACATTTTTGTACTATTAACTTGAAAGTATTCAGGCAATTGAGGTTAATTTTGAAAATAATAAAATATAAATATAAATATTTTACATAAAACTTCTGAAACATTCCTGAGATATTGAGCAAAAACGGCAAAAAATGAGAGTCAACTTTGACGCCTCTAGCGGCTAAACCGGGCAACTTAGTCGTGCCCGCTCAACGTCACGTGATAGCCCCGTTCAATAGCTTTCTTTTGTTATACGGTTGTTTTATACAGGGTGTTTCAAATAAGCGAGTTATGGACGATTTTCTGGAAAAGTGCACGGAATTTTAATCTACTTTAGGGAGTTTTTGGGCCTACTATACTAACGGCGACTATTTTGAATTTTTCTTAATCAAGGTGATTTTTTTAACTAATTTGAACCTGGGAAACACTAATATCTGACGTCCATTTTGCTCTAACTGGCACCGTTTCGGAGATGACCTTGAAAATATGTCAATTTTGACACTTTAGGGCGTGGCACCCTTGCAAACTGACATTTTGACAAATGACACATTACGTCATTTTTGTACTATTAACCTGAACGTATTTAAGCAGTTGAGGTTATTTTTGAAAAAAAAAATTTTCTGGAAAAAATCATATCACCCTTGAAAATTCTTGACAATTCCATTTTTTAATGTTTCAATGTCAAACGGTGCATGGTACCAAAAAAGTGTATAGAAGGTAAAAGTTGCATCCCATCGAGGTGCATTTGTGGTAAAAACTTCAGACCTCTAACCTGAAATATTCCTGAGATATTGAACAAAAACTGCAAAAAACGAAAGTCAACTTTGACGCCCTCTAGCGGCTAAACGGGACAACATAGTCGTGCCCGCTCAACGTCACGTGATATCCCCGTTCATTAGCTTTCTTTTCTTATACGATGTGTTTATACGGGGTGTTTTAAATAAGCGAGTTACTGACGATTTTCTGGAAAAGTGTACCAAAATTTCGCTCAAATTGGGAATTTTTGCTTACGAGGAGAGTGGTCAAATTAAGGCTGTAGGAGCAAAAACAATTGAATATGGAAAAACACATTTTACATCAAGTAGGCCTAGAATTTGACGTAGATTTCAAAAATAAGGATGTTAAAAATTCAATGAATCACCCTGTAAACTACTCCATTGTATTGTCAATAACTCGGTTATTTTGACAATTATCGAGTGGTTCAATATACCAATTTGTAGACCTTGAAATTCTCTTTTGACCACCCTGTATAGCGTTTTTATCTGAAACGTCGAATAACTGAGTTATTTACTGTTAAAACTGAGTCGTTTGATTTTGAGAGTTTTTACTGTGACAGCCCAGAAGGGAAAACATACATTGTTCAATTAAATCAGATTACTATACCCTTGCATAAATTTAAAAATACTTTTTTAAAAATTCATTTTGAAAAGTGTTAAGGTTAGTATACAACATTTTTCAGAAAGTTTCTGGTAATTTTCCGAAAAAAATTAGAAAATCTGAAAATTCAAAAATAATTCGTTTTTTAATTAATTGTACCACAATCCAATATCAATTCAAATAAAATGTAAGGTACTTTTAATCATTTAAATGTCTTAAATGATCTCATTAGAATGCATTGATAATAACAATGACAAGTTTGACAATTGTTTTCCCTATCATGTAAAATTTTTATTTAAACATGAAGTACCTAAATTTCCGGTGAATTTCCAAAAATGGAAATTACATCTCTAATCAAAAATCAACAAACCGCACGTTATTAAAAAAAAAACTTGAAAACAGCGCTCAGCGTTAATAATGTTTTTCCTTCTGGATTTGTTCCTTTTCACTGTCATCATCATCATCATCATTCAGCCTAGCTGCGTCCACTGCTGAGCATAGGCCTCCCGTAGTCCAATCCAACGTCTTCAATCCTGTGCTGCATTCATCCAATTTAGCTCTATTCTTTTAATATCGTCGGTCCATCTTGTTGGTGGGCGACCTCTGTTCCGAAAGACCTCTTGTCGCGGTCTCCACTCCAGAATTAGCCTTGTCCATCATCCGTCCGTCATTCTCGCCACATGTCCGGCCAATCCGGTCCAGTTTCACTTTAACGTTGTTATGCGGTCAATTGCATTGGTAACTCCAGACATTCGACGAAGTCTGATGTTAGAGACTCTGTCCCCCAATGATATGCCCAGCATTGCTCTCTCCATGGCCCTCTGTGCTACGCGAATTTTATTTATGGTTTTCTTTGTTAGTGTTAAAGTTTCTGCTCCATACGTTAGCACAGGAAGCACACACTGGTTGAAATGTCCGACTTTAGAGTGTTGCTTAGCTTTCCAAAAGCTGCCCAACTTAAGCCGATTCTTCGCGCTATCTCCCGGGTTTGGTTGTCTCTGCCTATAAGAATTGCATGTCCCAGATGTTTATATGAGACTACTTGTTCAATATGACTTGAACCCAGGTAAATTCGTTCACTCACTTCCAAGTTGGTCATAAACTGGGTGTTACTAAAGTTGATTTTTAAACCTGCCGTTTCCCAAGCATTGTTCAATCGTCTGAGGATCTCCCTCGCCTCGTCAATTCTGTCTGTAACCAAGACAATATCGTCCGCAAATTTCAGGTGGTTGAGTCTCTCACCATTGGTGTTTAGTCCTATATCCTCAAAATCGATCTTTTTAAACATGTAGGTATTCCAATAGGGTCGTAAAAAGTTTAGGAGATATAACATCACCGTCTCACACCTCCTTCAATGGGAAAATCTTCAGTATAGTCTTGTAGTTTTATGCAAGCCTTGGCATTTTTATAGACGTTTTCAATGATATTAACGTATCTGTAGTCTATACGGCATTCTGCTAATGCGTACAGCATTTGTTGTTGATTTACCATATCAAATGCTTTTTCATAATCAACAAAGATGAGAACCAGGAGTTTGTTATATTCAATGCATTTCTCGATAAGAGCTTTATTAACTTGGAGATGGTCGTTAGTGCCAAATCCCGATCAGAAACCTGCTTGTTCGCGTGGCTGATAGAAGTCCAATTTATTTGTGATTTGCTTGGTAATTATTGGCATAATTTTTTAGGTTTGTTATATCACCTTTCTTGTGCATGATTGTTATTACTGCTCGATCCCACTGGGAAGGTGTTCTGCCACTGGTCAGGCTCGCATTATAGAGCTTGCAGAGCATTTGATGCAATAAAGTTCCGCATAGCTTTATAGCTTCTATTTCAATCTGATCGTCGCCAGTTGCTTTGTTGTTTTTCATTTCGCGCAGGGCTGTTCTCAGTTCGTCAAGTGTCACATCTCGGATTTCTTCAGATCCCTGATTCATTACCGTTGGTATATTGATGTTGCCAATGTTCACATTCGTGTTGCTGTAGAGTTCTTTCTTTTCACTGTAATTGAAAGGTATTTTAAACACAGAACTACTCTTTTTAAGACGACTCGCATTATTTATTTACGAAACTGATAAAAACGTCAAAATAACCTGACATTAATTGATCCGTCAAGCTGACAATAGCTGGTAATAGGATGTTATAAAACATACATTTTTTGTCAATCTTTGTCTAATGAAATGAGATAAAGGATGTGACGCAACAGTCGGAAGTCACTGAACAGAGAGTATCTTTAGTCAGTTCATTAATTTATCGTCCTAGTTTTATTTGTATAGGTGATGGAAATGTATTCCATATTTCTGTAAAGCAAATCCTTAATAATACCAAGCAAAACTTTATAAATAATTTATTACAAAAATATAAATTGATACAAAAATATTGCCCTATTCTATTGCACAAATGTACACACGAGAATCTCAACATTTACCCCTAAACGCCAATGCAGAATTGCACCTACTAGATTCTACATTATCTATAATGGAAGTGAGCATGCCTTCAACTTCAGTCACTGCATATTTTAAATTCGTATTGTCAAGGTTAGTCAACGAATCGTCCATTGTGAAGTTATTTGCCAAAATTTGCTGTAACTTAGCCAAAGCGTCGTCCAAGTCGTTATGCAAAATTTTCACTGGAGATTTCGGTACGTTTAATTTGTTGTTAGGGTGTCCCACTAGAATTGATTGATTGAGAGTTTGTTATGAATAATAAAAAACAATGTAGATCTCACTAATAGCTTCATGCTTTTCAATGGCCACGTCACACTCACTATCCTCCAAATCTGTCATGATGGTTAACGGACTTCCATTGCAATCTATACGCAAATTTGATGCAGTTTTTCCATTACTCTTTACAATTTCTGGTTCGGCCTTTTCCTGCCCCGATAACGTATTAATTTGATGCTGAAATAAATTGGCAATTAATTATCTGGTATTCATGACTTGAAAAACTTGCCTTTAAAGTTTTTAGTTTCTGGATGTTACCAGCCATAAATAATCGGTATTCCTCCAAGTATTTGCGCATCTCTTTGTCGCCGTGATTTCCGAAAATCAGTAACTGTTGCAATTCTCTGTTTTGAGATTCTAATTGTCTTATTACGTTCTGAAGTTGCACTTCGGGCGTCGATAGCGGCTCAATATCACTGATGGGTTCGGGTGGATGGAATGGTTTTATATTTTCGTTTGCAAGTTGTCTATAAATCATTGATCAAACTTGGAACAAGTACTTATGAAATTAAACCTACTAATTATGTTATATTAGTGACGAAACACAATTTGACTATTTGGGCAGTTACGGACCTGAAACTTTCACGCAGACTAGTAAATTGAACCTCAAAACCAGGGCCGTAATGGAAAATTTTTAGAAAAAATCCTGACTGAAATAAGCAAACGGAAAACTCACTCAAGTGTCATGAAACACAATTTGACCCAAACTTTCACTGAGGTTAGTAAATTGAACCTCAAATCTAGGATCATCCTGGAACATTTTTTGAAAAAGTCCTAGTATTCATTATACTGGAATAAGCAAACAGAAAATGGCAGAAAACTCACTCAAATGTCATGAAACACAATTTGGGTATTTGGGCAGTTACAAACCTGAAAGTTTTAGCTAGTAAATTGAACTCTGAAACCAAAGCTGTACTGGAATTTTTTTTATAAAAAATTGTGGTTTTTGTTTGCTTGGAATAACCAAACAGAAAATTATTTTTGCGGTATGTGAGTAGTAAGATACCACAGTTGTAGAACATCATAGTCAAGGGCTTTCAAATCAACAAAAAACAAACAAATCACATCAAAGTCAGTTAAAATTAGCTGAAGGTTCGACTGCATTATTAAAAACATATCACCGTACAATTCCTAAAAGATAAATTTAAAAAAATGTTTTTGTTTGCTCAATTATAAACTTTAAAGTTTAACTTAATAAGTCTAACAAAAAGAAGAAAATAAAGAGAAAATCGTGAGTTTTATTTCAGAATTAAGCAGATCTTAGTTTGAATTTTGAATGTAGTATTGATTTAAAAAGACAGTAAAACCACTAAATGATAAGTACAGACAACCGGCGCAATGTAATTAAAGTGGCACCCAAAAAGGAAGCCGTTTACGCTTCAAGGGCTTCCTAATGTATTTCGGCCGCTTCAATTGTAGGTAAACTCTAAGAGATGGCGCTAATACAGCTCGTCATAGTTGCCAACTTCTGCAGTATTTCCTATAATCCGCTTTCTTTTGCTATCCCATCTGAACTGCGTAAGAAAGCTTGATTTTTTCAAATAAATTTGAGTTAAATTATTCGTATTTTGGAAACTAAACAAGATTAGAATTTGTGGTTTGAGGTATCGATAATAAAGATTATATTTATTTTAAAAGTCACAGGACTCTTTTTTAACGTCAAAACAGAATCCTGAAGGTCACGTGACCGTTTTTTTAGTTTTAAACTGATACACTAAGGCTGGATTCGTTTTCAGGCTCCATGGAGCGAGCAGAGATTTTTTGACGTCACAATGACGTAATTTGACAACTGGTTATGGTTTTGCCAAATTACGACATTGTGACGTCAAAAAAGCTCTGCTCGCTCCATGGAGCTTGAAAACGAATGCAGCCTAAATCACGTATTTATTTGTAAGATTAAAATGTCATTTTTAACGTCACGTGACAGTTTTTATGTTTAGACTATTTTTTTCTCAAATCGTGTGACTTTTTTAACGTCAAAACAGATCCTTAAGGTCACGTGACTCTTTTAAGATTAAAAATGGAATTTATAATGTCACATGACAGTTTTAAATGTCATTTGAAGGATCACGTAATAGTTTTTCAGTTTAAACTGATATTTTTAAAGACACGTGACCCTCTTTACAGTGCAAATGGCCACGTGACAATTTTTAATTATTTTAACGTCAAAACGAAAACCTAAAGGTCACGTGACTGTTTTAGATGTCAAAGTATTATTTGAAGAGTCACCTGACTCCTTATAATATGCAAATGGTCACGTAACGATTTTCAAAAATAAAATATATTTTTAAAGGTCACGTGACTCTTTTTACATTTCATAAAGTCGCATAACGATTTTCAATAATCAAACATTTTTTTAAAAAGTCACGTGACCCTTTTTTTATGTCAAACTGAAATCCTGAAGGTCACATGACTGTAACTAGCGAAATAATGTTTAAAGAATCACGTGACCGTTTTTCAGTTTGAACTGAGATTTTTTAAATTACGTGACTCCTTTTAATGTGCAAATGGTCACGTGACGATTTTCAATACTCGCATTTAATTTTTAGTCCACCTGACTCTTTTTTAACTTCAAAACGGATTCTAAAGGTCACGTGACTCTTTTTACTCTCTTTATAATGCATTTTCAATTAAAAACGTGTTCACGTCAAACCGGAATCCTAAAGGTAACGTGACTGTTTTAGATGTTAAAAATATTATTTGAAGAGTCACGTGACTCTTATTTGCTTAATATCTAATGCTTCATAATCTTAATGCCAAAACGGAACCCTGAATATCACGTGACTGTAAATGACAAAATATTATTTGACGGGTCACGTGACTATTTTCAATAATTAAATGTAATTTTAAAGATTATGTGAAGGTTTTTCAGTTTGAAACTCTAAATCTCATGACTCATTTTAAGGTACAACTGGTCACGTGACTGTTTTAAGATTAAACATGGAATGCATAATGTATTAACTATAAAATAACCCTTGATGAATATTAAAAATAAACCAATACAAATAAGTAAACTAAAAATACAAGGAAGTGATACATAATAATTAAAGAAAACACACACAAAATCTGTTATTTTTTGCCTTGAAACAAAACAAAAAATGTGATTTGTCAACTAGACAATGCCACATTTAAACTGATGTTTTCCAACTCTCAAAAGATTAAAATTACGCGAATATGCGTTTAGTGGTGCCATCTCATGCTGCTTACTTAAATTAATTTTCAGTTCCATTACCACTGTTTGTCTATACTTATCATTTAGTCTATGTTAAAACTTACCTGATAGGTCTGACTACAGTATAAGATGCCCTGGTTGTCCGCAAGCATAAAATATCACAAAATTTACTTAAATATGAGGAACTGACATTAATATTAGTGGCACAGCCATACTCTCTTAAAGCATGAGTTAGTTTATGTGAATGACTGATTCGCCCAGTTAAAAAACATCTTTGACACTGATTGTACTTTGGACATTTAGTGCAACAGTATCTTAAGCCCAACAAGGGCCTTGTTTTACATGTAGCACACTTTACAGAGCTTATCACTAAAAAAAACAATAATTAAACACAGCTGCCTCTAGTAGATATAAATTGAATTAGTCAACCAGTTTCAGCAGCTTTTAACTTGGACACCAAAGGCAACCACATCAAAAATAGAACATCAGAGTTGAGCCACATGATAAAATTACTTTCTGTAATCCCCACTAGTCCAGGTGACTGCAATTAGACAATTAACAAAAGCAGTGACTGGAAATATGCACTTACATCACGAAAACACTTTTCAACAGCCCAATTCAGAGATTTTTGATCAAAGCAACTGTCTTCATGCAAATATTTCATCACTGTATGGATTCTATTTAACAAGCCTTGGAGTCTTACACGTGTGATGCAATAATTATGGTCAGCACACAAAGTAAACAAAAATTTGTGCAAATCAGTTGATGCAGAGCTACATAGAAGCCCTAGTGTCATTTTGCATGAAATCACTTGAATTTTGCCTTGGCGGCAACTAAAATTTTAATCATATCAACTAAAAATCCCTAGGCTTTAATAAGACTCAAACCTATCAAAAATATTATACAACAAATTAATTGCAATCTCCGTAGCATACTCAATATCAATATTTGTGTGATTGGTCTTATTAGCTGTAAAAAATATATCTGAAAGAACAGCTTCTAGGTCATATGTTTCTAATATTAAGGAATTTTCAGCATCAGCCAGCCTATGTCTCTCAAATACTTTAGTTATAATGGACAATGGGATTTCTTCCACTAAAATAAACAACTGGAAACTGAAAAGACAGTACAAGGGTCAATGTACTTACTGGACAGACACCTCTGTAAAACTCTAATTTTCAGAGCCAGTCTATAACTGGCATAAGCCACATAGTTACAATCATCTATGGCCTGTTTCACATCACAGAACTTGGGGTGGTCCCACTGTTCAATATTGGTTTCCGAGCTGTAAAATTGTTTGTAAACACTATTCTTGCTTGAACTTGAACTTACTTGATATAGCTGAAAAAACCGTTTTCGTTTTCCGTTTTCTTCCAAACCATTTTAGTTCAATATTTTGAGGAATGTTTGTGATTTGAAGTAGTTTTTCAAAAACACAGGCAGTAAAAGCAACAGGTTGTTGTTTACTCAAATAGTGGTTAACCTAATACTTGCAACATTTTCAAATTAGCACACGAAAATGCTTATTATTAAGATTTCTTCGAATTAGTTATTAAAATTGATAGTAAGAAAATTAGGAAACAAATATTTAACGACATTTCATGTCAATTCAAAAAAACAAAAACAATAGAAAATAACATTACAGAAATACGTCAACCAAAATGACAGTTGACACACAAATACATTAGAGGTTAGGGCCGTATTCGTTTTCACGGCCCCATGGTGTGAGCAGAGCGTTTTTGACGTCACAATGACGTAATTTGACAACTGGTCAAATTATGATTTTAGCTACCAGAGAGCGGACATTACCTATTAAAAACTGTAATTAAAAAAAAAATTTAGTTTTTTGCCACTTTTCTTTATATTACCTCACGTTTAAATTATGACAAATAATATGTTTTTGAGAAGAGAATTAAAGTTTTGAGATATAGTTTAGCTAGGCAGTCACGTGACGTGTCATAATTCTCAGAAACCCTGATTTTTGTGACTTTTGAACAGTTTGACAGTCATAGACAAAATTGCTCGTCAAACCCAAGGACGGTAAACAGTACAGGAGTGCTTAATCCCATAAGCGCAATCTTGCCGGTATCGGCTCGGGCCGGTGACGATTTTTACGTCACCATGGGTCTCTCGCGTTTGCGCGATTGTTTTGCGCGATGCGCGATTGCAGTCGATCATTCACGAATATGATCTCGTACATAGCATCTCGGGCGAATATTTAGCGTATTGTGCACCCGTGACGTCAGAATTCATTCGCCGCCGGGAAACAAAATCGGCCGATCGAGCAATCCTGTACTGTTTAATATCTGTCAGAAATGTTGGGTATAAGAGACGGTTGAATGGGGCGGAAAAGAAGAGAAGTAGAAGACAACCTAAAAAAGTGTGGTTAAGCAAGGTTGTTATTGTATGGATGTAGAAGGGAAAAAGATAGCGGGAAACTTTATTAGATTTTGCTAGTTTTGTCAGGAAATTAAAGTGTTTTGTACAGACCTTCCGTATTTTATTTAACGAACCGGTCGACGGCCCTTGAAACGGGTAGTTTCTTTGGTGCACGACACAACATTTGGCGACCGTGACAGGACTTATTGTGGAAAATAGTGGAACTCTTTTTCGGTCTGTAAATAAGCTGGAAAACCCCCGTGTTACTCTGGAAAGTGCGTGGAAAATCCGTACCATTGCAGTCGAGTTTTGTAAACTTTTACCGGGTTTCGAACTTTGTCGTTTTAACCTCGAAACTTTGAGTGATTTTGAATCGGGTTTGCAAATCGTTTATTATGGCTACGGGACTTGAAATTACAAAGAAAAGCCGTACCGTGTACCGGAGTGCGTTTACACGAGCCGCGAATGAACTAGAAGTGGGGTTACAGTCGGAAAATCCTGACAAAGACTTAATACAAGCTTCCCTCGAAATGTTACAGTCAAAATTCGAGTGTCTGAGCAAAATTGACTGTGAACTATATGATCTTTTGTTGGAAACGTCGACAGCCGCTGAACTGGAAGCTGATATAGAAAGCTGTGATGTTTATGCCAAGAAATTTACTATACTGAGGCTGAAATGTAACAAGGTTATTGAATCTAGTACCCTAACTGGAAGTAGTGATAACAGGGGGGCTGATGGAAGAAGCACTGTGAGTATTGAAGATAACCACACAGGTATGCGTAAATTTAGACTTCCTCGTATTGAGTTCAAACACTATGACGGTAGCATCAAAGACTGGTTGGCTTTTTGGGCTCAATTTAAAAAGGTTCACCAAGACGAGAGTATCGATAACCATGATAAAATTGAATATTTAATCCAGGCAACTTTAGCTGGAAGTCGAGCACGACAACTTGTTGAGAGCTATCCGGCCATGAGTGAGAACTATTATAAAATTATAGAAAGCATGCAAAGTAGATTTGGCAGGGAGGATCTCCAAATAGAGGTATATGTTAGGGAGTTATTAAAGTTGATTTTAACCAACACAACCTCTAAACAAAAGATGGAGATAAGCAGTCTATATGACCAAATTGAAACTCAGTTGCGAGCTTTAGAGACACTTGGGATAACAACTGATAAATGTTCCGCCATGTTGTATCCATTGATAGAGTCTTGTTTACCCCAGGATTTACTTAGGGTTTGGCAACGTTCAGCTATTTTTAATAGCCCTGTTAGTGGTGACGACCCAACCGACTTTTCGTTGGAAATTCGGCTAAAGCGACTTATGCTTTTCCTTAAGCAAGAAGTGGAAAATGAGCAGCGCATTAGTCTAGCAGCTGAAGGCTTTGGTTTAGGAAGTGGTATGAGGTCGTCTGGAGGAGACAATGCCGGTCAAAGACGGGGAAAAGACAGACTTCATAACGAACCAACTGCTTTGGGTCTTGTAAATGCAGAGGTTGGTCGCATTAATCGCTGTTTGTTTTGTTCAGGTACTCACTTGTCCGAAGCCTGTTTTAAAGCCCAAAAAATGAGTCTAGAACAACGGAAAGAAGTGGCCGCTAAGTATAAAGCCTGTTTTCGTTGTTTGAAAATTGGTCACCAGTCGAGACAATGTAGGGGCAGAATGAGATGTTTGTTATGTGGTCGTTCACACGTTTCTTTAATGTGCTCAGAGTTACTCGCCACTACTAAACAGGATGGTGGAAATGACAAGCAGTGCGAACCAACTACGACGGAGGAACCAAGTGGTAGTCATTTTCGTGAACATACGCTAGCTAATCACACGTCTACTCAAGTATTTTTGCAAACGCTGCGTGTGACAATAAAAGGAGATAGAGGGTCAAAAGTAGTTAGGGCTCTGGTGGATACTGGCTCACAACGGTCGTATATACTGAAAGATACTGCCACACAGCTTTACTGTCAACCCAAAAGAGTGGAAAAGGTTGTACATTGCCTTTTTGGGGGATCAGAGATGTGGGTGACACATGAGTGTTTTGATATTACTGTTTGTAGAGGTCTATTTTCCCATACTTTTGAAGCCCTGGATCAACTTACTATTTGTGGAACTGTACCACCGGTGTTTTACGGACCTTGGACCAATGAGTTAGACATTTTGGGCGTCCAAGTATCAGATAGTGGGCAGTCTGGTCCCATAGAATTGTTGTTAGGGGCTGATGTTATAGGCATGTTGTACACCGGACGACGAGAACAGTTACCCTGTGGATTGATCGCCATGGAGACTCAACTAGGCTGGACACTTATGGGAAAAGTTTCAAGCAAAAATGGCGCTCGTTCAACTACCGTCATGACGACGTTAAATTTGTTCGTGCAAAACGCGTCCCTTACTCAACTGTGGGAACTGGAAGCTCTTGGGATTAAGGAACCCTCGGATAAACGCAGCAAAGAAGAAGCTGCCATTGCTGCCAGGGAACTTTTTAATCAGACAATCCACATCGATTCAGAAGGGCGATATGAAGTCAAGTTACCATGGATAGAAGACCATGCTCCACTTTCCAGCAATTATAGCTTAACACAGAAGAGATTAGAGTCTGTTGTTCGAAGGTTGAAATCCACCGGTTTATGTGATCAATACGAACAGATTTTTGCCGAGTGGGAAGCAGAAGGAATTATCGAGAAAGTTAGTCCAGACAAAGTTAATCATCTTCTGGGACATTACCTGCCCCACAGGCCCGTCATCAAAGAGAGCAGTCTAACTACAAAAATAAGGCCGGTTTTTGACGCTTCGGCCCATGAGAAAGAGAAACCTGCTCTAAACCACTGCCTTGAAAAAGGACCCAATCTGATAGAACAAATCCCTTCCATGTTATTGAGATTCAGAGAAAAAAGGATTGGGGTAGTGGCGGACATTCGTAAGGCTTTCCTGCAAATAAGTGTACATACTGCAGATCGCGACTTCTTAAAATTTTTATGGCTAGACTCTCAAGGACGCGAAGTCGTATACAACCACCGAAGAGTAGTTTTTGGTTTGAATAGCAGTCCTTTCCTTCTTGGGGCCACTTTGGATCATCACCTGTCCCAATGTTTAAATTTATGCTGTTCCACTAAGTCGAGTAGTAATCTGCTGTATACCCGTGAGACGGTGGAAAAATTGAAACGAAGTTTTTATGTGGATAATTGTATGGTTAGCTTATCCACAGAAGCAGGAGTTGAAAAGTTCATCAGAGAATCAACAATCGTCATGAAACAAGGACTGTTTGATCTAAGAGGGTGGGAGCGCACTGGAGGAATGGATTTTGGTGATTTTGAAGAAACCTGCGCAGTGCTCGGACTGAATTGGCACCCCAAAGGAGATTATCTTACTTTGAATTATAGTTTCATGAAAGACGTTACTTTGGAGATGAACGCCCTTACTAAACGACAGATACTTGCTTTGACACAGAAAGTTTTTGACCCAATTGGTTTTGTCAGTCCCACTACGCTCATACCGAAGCTGATGCTTCAACAATTATGGAAGGACGACCTGACCTGGGATCAACCAGTGACTGAAGACTTAGCTCACAAGTTGATGAGTTGGATTAATGAGTTGCATTACCTGCAACAGATTAAAATACCTCGTTGGGTAATGGCTGGTACCAACGAAGCGGAGGAATTGAGTTTGCACACGTTTTGTGACGCCAGCCAATCAGCATATGCTTGTGTCGTCTTTCTACGAGCTGTCCGAGGCGGTAAAGTGTCGGTATTTCTGTTGGGTGCAAAAGCAAGGATATCGCCTCTGTGTAAAGCAGCTACAAAAATGACCATACCTCGACTGGAACTGTTGGCGGCCACCATAGGCGCTCGTCTTTACTCATCCTTGGTGGTAAATTTTGAACAAGAAGTTCCATGTTTTTTTTGGAGCGACTCTTCCACTGTGGTACATTGGATTCAACGAAAGGAAGAATGGGGAGTGTTTGTGTGGAACCGCGTAAACGAGATAAGAAAGCTGACATCGGCAGACGACTGGCGACATTTACCTGGAGTGTGTAATCCAGCTGACTTACCATCCCGTGGGTGCTCTCCGAAGCAGTTACTTGACTTAAAATGGTGGGAGGGACCCCGATGGCTTTACGACGACCCGGTTACTTGGCCAACTGCCGTTGAAGTTCCCAATGAGGAAGAGATTAATGGGGAAAAGAAAAAGAAACTTGTCACTACATTGAACCATTTGGAAAAAACCGATATTTGGCACTTTAATTACTTTCAGAAGTACACCAAAACCGTACGTATGTTTGGGTGGATCCAGAGATTTATTAACAATTGCAAGCGCCCAGATACAAAGAAGTATGGTGAACTTGATGCGGACGAGCATAACGCGGCAGAGGTACAAATCCTGAAACTAGTGCAAGCTGACTGTTTCACTGGATTGAATGACTCAAGACTAATTGGTTTTTCCCCCATGTGTGACGAAAAAGGATTAATTCGTCTCATGTCCAGAATATCTACAAGGTCAGATAACGATGACTTTCGTTTTCCCATAGTGTTGCCATCTAAACATCCTATAGTGAAGAGTATGATCATGGAAGTCCATATTAAGTCATGTCATGTCGGAACCCAGGGTCTACTTTCACTCCTTCGAGAGAGATTTTGGTTGCTTAACGGAAGGCGTACCATTAGATCCGTAATAAAGCACTGTGTGGTTTGTAACCGGTTTAACTCCAAGAACTTGTCAGCGAAAACGCCACCGCTACCTATGGATCGTGTACGAGATGCGGCAGTTTTTGAGGTGACCGGAGTAGATTTTGCGGGACCGTTGTATCTCAAAACTGGAGAGAAGGCTTGGATCTGTTTATTCACTTGCGCCGTGTATCGAGCCGTACATTTAGAACTTACGACTTCACTCTCCACTTCTAGTTTCCTCCAGGCACTTCGACGATTTGTAGCGCGTAGAGGAAGACCTAATACTGTTTACAGTGACAACGGTACGAATTTCCTAGGAGCAGCAAATGCTTTTGCGACATTAGATTGGGAGAGAATTACGCGAGAAACCGCTATCCAGCGTATTACCTGGAAGTTTAACCCCCCTACTGCAGCCTGGTGGGGCGGATTTTGGGAAAGGTTAATAGGTGTTCTAAAACAGATATTAAGGCGAGTGTTGGGACGAGCCAGCCTCAATTATGAAGAATTATCGACGCTATTGTGTGAGTGCGAGTCAGTAGTCAACTCCAGACCTCTCACCTACTTGTCAGAAGATCCCCAAGATCTGACTGCACTGACTCCCCTCATGTTTTTAAGAGAACAGATAGAAGACCGATTACCCGATTGTGACGTCATCGACAAAACTTCATTCAGCCGTAAGATACGGAAACTTCAGACTTTACGTGAAATGTTGCGAAAACGTTTTCGTTCAGAATACTTGGGACAGTTGAAGTTATTTTGCGATGGAAAAGTGACCCGCCCAGTTGACATTGGTGAGTTGGTACTCATCGGCAGCGACAATACGAAGCGTTTGGAATGGCCTATCGGACGTGTTGTAGACGTACTTCCAGGAAAAGATGGGCAGATTCGTTTAGTCAAGGTGGAGACTATCAAAGGGTGCTTACTTCGTCCGCTACAACGACTATTTCCATTGGAGTGTGGACGTGATCCTGAAAGACTCTCAGAGTTGGGCGATTTTAAGCTTCGTGTTCGAACTGAGACTGAAGGGGATTCGCCTGTGACTTCGACAGAATGCGAAAACCCACAGATACCGCTTTCTCAGGAGAGTTGTGAACCTGAGATGGAAGATGTTGGCATTGAAGTCGAGAAAACAACTAGGTGTGGACGCATTAGTAAGATTCCAAGTCGTTATTTAGACTAGTGTTTGTTCTATAGGAAATTTGATGTAGTTACCATCTTTGGTTTGTTTAGCTTTACGAGCTTAATTTTAGTTTTAAGAAACATTTTTTTTGTCAGCAATGTTTCTTAGGTGGGAGAATGTCAGAAATGTTGGGTATAAGAGACGGTTGAATGGGGCGGAAAAGAAGAGAAGTAGAAGACAACCTAAAAAAGTGTGGTTAAGCAAGGTTGTTATTGTATGGATGTAGAAGGGAAAAAGATAGCGGGAAACTTTATTAGATTTTGCTAGTTTTGTCAGGAAATTAAAGTGTTTTGTACAGACCTTCCGTATTTTATTTAACGAACCGGTCGACGGCCCTTGAAACGGGTAGTTTCTTTGGTGCACGCAACAATATCCTTGCGTCAAACCTACTTGCAGTAAGAAAATTACGGTTTTCACACGTTTGGAATTTTTATTAAATTTTCCTCCCAATATCATGAAAAAACACTACAAAATTTGGTACAGTCAGGGAGAAAAGCGGTGTCAAAATTTCACCTGCCAGAAACACAGATTTGTAATTTACCAAATTGTCCTGGTAAAGGAAATAAATTACTTAATGGTAATTTACTCATCACTACATAATTCTAAGTAGATTTGGCAGTATAACAAAGTCGATGGAGGCAGTTAATCTAAAATATTTTCAAAATAACGACAGTTTCGGTTATACCGGAAGTAGATACCAACTCGCTTATTTTAAATTAATCACCCTGTAGATTGTATTTTTTTCGATTCTACAACAAATTCTAGACATATTCCATGTATTTTGACTTGACGGATTTGGTGGCTATAGCCAATTTGTCAGATTTATCTTATTTGTACTTCTTCCATGGTGATTCTCTGTTCCCAGAGAACCACCCTGTATTATTTCTTTATAACAGTTGGTTGATGTATCAATAATGTGGTTCCGATACCATAAAACATATATAAAAAATACATCCAGATAATTTAAGTCAACAGTACAAAGTAAATTTGAACTTTATTTATTATTCATTAATTTTCCATAATTATAGGAGATTTAAAATTTCTAATATGTAAGGTAAAACAGTTTATTAAATAAATGTGCTTCAAGGGTAAAAAACATTTATTTAATAAATAAACTTTATTACTATAGTAAATGCAAGTACATTAAGTGGAATGTGATTTTATAATAAGCGCAATTTACAAAATTGTTCAACCTTAAAATGTATAGTAGCAGGTATTTAAATTAATGCAATTAATAGTAGATAACAAGAAGATATAAAATTTATAACACGTGCATTTTATTATTAGCATAATCACTACAAAAATGTATTATAATCTTTTCGAAAATATTTTTAATCGATTCATAACATATTCGTTTTAGTATTGCACGTTTTTGCAATAATTGTAAAGATAAATTAGAGCTTTTGCACTATATTGTGATGAGTAAGGCAAGTGTTAGGCTTGACCATTAATCCATTTTTAACAATTATAACGTAACAAACACTAAACTTTCACAGCGTCATCAGCACCTTTCTGTTTGGTCATTAATTTGTTAGCAAAAGCATTTAAGACCCTTAAGGAAATAAACAATTTAGGACTAGATAAACGTCTGAAAAGCACCGGAGCTAAAAAGCTAAGACGGAGAATTGTGCAGAGGAATAACCGACTCGTTCCTCGGTGACTTAGAGCTAGAAAGCCTCAAAAAACTGTCAAGTTCTAATTCACTCAAATGTACAAATCCTCCACCGGATTCAAGATATAAGGTAGGTAACCTAGTTGCGTTTTGATGAATTGATGAGGTATTTGCAGCAGTGTGTCAACAGGTGTTTTTCCCCGGGTAAGTCCTGTGACGATGCTATTTCTCTAGTGTAAATGTCCAGGCCATATTGGCCTTCTTCAGGGAAACTAATGTTGAATGTGACTATGTCGTCGGTTACGATGTGCGACACAAACTTGGACAAGCGTTTTTCTTCAACTCCGTTTTTGTGTAGAGTGGCCATAAAGTCGGTTAATTGGCGCGACATTCGGAATTGGATTTCTAGTTCTCGACCAGCAAAGATCAGAGCGTCCTGTAAACCAAAAATAATTATTTTATCGTATCATTGAAGATTAAAAGGATTTTATATGAAATCTTTATTAATAATTATCAACATCATAAATGTACTAATTTCTTCATTAAACCTTAGTTACTAATAATACGTTAGTTACGAAGGACAACAGGTTCGATAATAGAATAATATTACAACGACTTTTCATGAATATTCACTTGACAGTTTTCAAACTTAACGGATACTTCCACTGCCTTTGGAGTCCTCGATCATATTTCTGTTTTCTGAAGGCTGATTAATGGCCGAGTATGCATTCCTCCTCATTTGATCCGGTTCCCTAGGGCTTAATCCACTGCCGGAGACATCGCCGATTTGAATTTTGCGAGCAATGGAAACTTTCTTGGACACACTTTCTTCTAGATACCCTCTAGCAACCTTCGTTGATTCCCATCCACCAAGTTCTTGTAAATCCAATATACATCCTCCAGCATTAACAAGAAAATTTGCCGAAGATCTTCTAACGCAGTGACCAGTATACATATTAGGATTTTCAAGTGAAAGATACTCAGTTATTTTTTGAGGTAATTTAGCGAAGAAATGAATGCCGCAGGGCTGTACTGTACATTTTCCTTTTCTATATGATAGAAACAATCTTCGGTGAGTAACATGGGCTGGCCTTAACATTGCATACTTCTTAATTACTTTTAATTAGCACAGGATTGACTTCGCCCTCAGATATTATCGCGAACGTCCGTTTCTTGTGGGTTTTGGAGTCGGGAATAGTAACAGTCAGCTTGTCCTCTAAAACGTCAACATCTTGCGTGGTCATCTTGGTTAGTTCATTGCTTCGGCAGGCTCCTCCAATTCCAATTAGAAAGGCCACTTTTAACATCAAAAACTCCTTATCTGGAGCAGAACGTACAAATTCGTTCGTCGCCTGTATAACCAAATAGCTGAGTTTGTGACAACTTCTGGTGTAATACCCCCTAAGCAATCTGGTTTTCGTAAAGGTTACTTGTGTACTACCGCGTTATCTGATATAACGGACAACATTGTTGATGCTCAGGATACAAATTTTGCTACTGTTCTCATACTGCTCGATTATACTAGAGCATTCGACATGATAGATCATAAAACTATGATTGCAATTTTAAAGTTTGGAGAGGGAGCATTGTCTCTTCTCGCATCTTTCCTTGCTGATAGTCATCAAACAGTTCAAATAGCTGATACACTTCCAGTTTTAACTGGGGTGCCGTAGGGGAGCATCTTGGGACCCCTTTTGTACAGCATTTATACTTGTAATTTTACAAATACCCTCTCTTTCTGTAAATATCATTTGTGTGCTGATGATACTCAAATATACAGGCTGTTTCAGAGTCGTTGTGACAAATGCCTAGGAAAGATTCTCCTGGCAAAATCAAGCAAAAAGTTCAAGAGAACATGTGTCCGCAAGTGCTTTGTTCTCGAGATCACAGAGGTGGAAATTTCATATTTGCATGTACCAATTTTCGAACTGAAAATATAAAACTTGACTTGACAATCAAATTTCATGACAATCAAGTCAATTTTAATGAAGCTTGACATATTCTGCATTTGTTAAGTATCTTCCAAAAGGTCAATTTATCATAATTAGCTCGAAAGTCAAATTGTTCATTTATATGTCAAAATTGACCTAAAAGTCAAATGAAAATGAATGAAATGGAAAGTGACTTTATTATGTCTGCTTGGTTTACTGAGATTGTCTCTATTTTAGAGCTGCTGTCTCTAACTCGGCTGCTTAACTATCGCACAGAAATCGTATGTAAATAACTACTTCCGGGTTTAGTAATTGCACTACAATAAGCGTATAATAAGAATTTCAGAACACTAGTGCACTAAAAGCTTAATTCAACACCAAAATTGGCGCAAAAATGCTCTTTTCTCAAAGACAAATTTTGACCTTAATGTATACTACAATGATGATGTCTATCTAACAGTTACTGCACCTTAAAACTCCTAAAGTTATACAAGTATCAAAGTGTTACGAAAACTAACCTGATGAGTAATCGGTACCAATCCAAACAATCTAGTAGCCTTAGTGGGTCCCCATTCGCCGCTTGCGCAATCGGGTAGCGGTACCATTACGGTTTGCAGGTCTTCGCAGCATATTTTAAACTTACAAACGCTCTTGAATTTCATTGGTTCTCCAGTTAGGTACTCTTTGGGTGTAACCGCGTTAGCAAATATGTCTAGCAGGAAAGCGCCGCTGCAGGGTGCGTGCACCCTGAACGCCACAGTGTTGCCAACCACCGACTTAAAAAATTAACAAATTGATAAGTACCTACGATAGTCAATATGGAAAACCAAACTAAAAATTAGAATCACAAATTTCAAAAGTTCTTGCTGTTGGTGGCGTCTGTTCACATGAAATCTTTGATTGCTATACCTTATCAGTAGAGTCCGGATTAAAAAGCACTACAATCGTGAAAAAAAGCATGCAAAATTATTTTCCTCAAAAAAGCATAAAAATCTGTAAAAAAGCACAAAACTCTTTCAGAGATGCAAATATTTTTACTTTATTTGAGTTCTAGACATTTTTTAAAGCTTTTAAACTGCTTTAGAGGCATACGAAAGATTTTAGACATAGAGACATTTGGAAGGTTTTTGGACAGTTTAAAGAGCATATTGAAGGTTCTGGAATGCTTGAGAAGCATTTAGAAATTTATAGACGGTTCTAGAATTTTTTTTAACCTTTTAGACTGTTTTGATATCTTTTGGGAGCATCTGGACTAGTTGAAGAGCATTTGGAATCTTTTAGACTGTTCTATAAAATGTTTTGGAAGCTTTTAGATTGTCTTGAAAGGCTGTTTTAGAAGCATTTTGGTGTTTCTGGAGTGTTTTGAAATCTTTTTAGACTACTTTAGGAACATTGAAGGTTCTGGACTGCTTGTAAGGCATTTGAAACCTTGTATACGGTTCTAGAAACTTTTAAAAGCATACGGAAGCTTTTAGACTGCCTTCAATTTTTTTTAAAGCTTCTATACTAGTTGAAGGTCATTTGGAAGTCTAAAGTGTTCTTCTTTTGGAAACTTCTAGACTGTTTTGGAAGACTTTCGACTGCTTGAGAAGCATTTTGGAGTTTCTGTAGTATTTTTTTGTAATTCTAACCGTTTTCGAGATATTTTCCAAAAACTACTTTGATGCACTTTTTACCGAAAATTAGTTCAATACTTTAACACCCTGTAGCTTGGTTATTTTTGGGAGTTCAGGGTGGTTCGACCACTCAAACAAATCGTCTTGATCTGTACTTTTCAGTGGTGTAGAGCAAAAAATTGTATCTAAAAAATTGTGTACAGGGTGAGCAAAAATAATGATCCACTAACAATTTTGTGCACACTCCGTATACAGGCAACTGTATTGAAGTTCAAACGTTACGTAGTTTGGTTTAGTGGTCCATTAGGAACAATTTTGCACTCTTGTAGTTTTTATGTAATCTAACCGTTTTCGAAATATTTACTAAAAACCACTTTCGGCCAGGAAAAACCTTCATTTTGACAAAATTTGGGAGCATTTTTCCAAAAAATCGCGAATAACTTGATTATTTGAAACGTACCGTATAGACACGTTCAATGATCGTAAGTGGCTAATGATTAGAGTTATCACGTGACGTTGAGCGGGCACCGCTAACTTGCCCCGTTTGGCCGCTAGAGGGCGTCAGACTTGATTACTTTTCTTCGGACATTTTTCTAAATATTTTGAAAACGGTTTGAGTTCGGTCGACCTTTAACTAGATTTTTGACATTTTTAAAGGGGGTAACCTATAAATTTTTTGAATTTTGAAAATTGTCTTTAACTGCCTTGGTTAGTTTAGGATAATGGTAGAAATGTAACGTAAAGTGTCATTTGTCAAAATATAATTTTTAAGGGTGTCATATCTTGAAAACTGTTATAAATGTCCTAATTTCTAAGTCAGTGACTAAATAGCGGCGGTTACAGCAAAACGGGCACCAGATTCGTGTTCTCCATGCCATAATTAGTTAAAATTGCCTTTTTTCACTACTTTAGGAGCATTTAGAAAGTGTTTACAGTTTAAAGAACACTGTTCTAGATTGTTCTTAAGCCATTTAAAACCTTGTAGATCAGTCTATAAACTTTAGGAAGCTGTCAAACTGCTCTAGAAGCATACGAAATCTGTTAGACTGTATTAGAAATATTTTGAGAGCTTCTATAGATAAGATTTGGAAGCTTTTCGACTGTTCTAAAAGCTTTTGCAAGCTTCTAGACTATTTTGTAAAACTTTGCAGGGCATTTTGAAGCTTCTATAGTGTTTTGGATACACTTTTTAGACTACTTCGGAACATTTGGAAATTATTTGGTCAGTTTAAATTTGTAAATTGAGCCTTACCCATTTTGAAACAGATAATTTGTATGTTTTTGTCTCTCAGAAGCCTTCAATATCTCAATATAGCTATTGCAATTGTAAATTAGCCTATTCAACTTAAAACCATACAAAAAATAGCAGCAAGTAAGCACAAAAAGAAGAAAGAAGCAAAAAAAGCATTAAAAATTCTGTCAAATGACGAGTTTTTGCGTAAATCGTTCACATTAGATGTCAAAGGTTGGTTGCTTTTATTATTTACAAAAAGCAATCCGAACTCTACTTATCAGCATTAACCTTCTTTTTCCTCTAGAATAGCAACAATGCAAACTTTGCCACCGATAACGTCATTCTAGTTTACGTTGATTTTCCGTATAGATAAGGGTTTACCTGCATGACAAATCTTTTCAAAGAAACATTTTCGAACGTGTCACCGTCGCTGTCGTAGAATTTTAAATTGTAGTGGAAAATTAGGGTACCCTGCATATGGGAGGGCATGGCAATTTTTACAGTTGCTGCACCTGAAAATTGTTAATTTTATATTGTTATTTCGATACTAAAGTAGTGAATATTTCAAATTTATCCATAGGAAATCAAAGTCATAAGGCGATTAAGATTCAACGTTTTGTTCACTTGTAATCACCATCAGATTAATTAATGGTTGCGTTTATTTAATTATTAGCATTCTACAATATACAAACTAGCAAATTATGTCCAGTATAATTATTGAAGTATCGGGCCATAATGTAATATATTACTGTGATGGGGTATCTAATAATATTAGATTGATTTTACAGGAAATTGCGTGAGCTGCTGTATAGATGATTGAACCGAAGATATATTATTAGTGCCATAAGTATCTTATTAAGTCATACTTTGAGAATAGAAAATTTTCTGCTTGAGCAATTACAACTTACTTCCTTATTTACAAATTGATTTGATTAATTGAGTGCTTAATATAATAAGTTTCGTAACACTTCTAAGTGTATTCTATTTCCTAATCTAAAATTCTAAAGGAAAATTACTTGTTTTTATTCATAATCTGAAAGCTCATTAATATACAGTGTGTTTATGGAAAATAAAAGTTATTTCCTTTCATTTAGTATACAGGATGTTACCAATTCGATGCATTAGCATTGCTATCTCTACTATAGTTGATACAGATTTAGTTAAATGGAGGCAAAGTTGCGCATTTTATTGTTAAATACTCGTAATTTGGTAAAAAAAAAATTTATTACATCTGGAGATATCTGACAAAAACAGAAAAAGTCAAATTTATATTTAATTTTTTTACCACTTTATTATTGATTATTTTGGAAAATCAATGGCACCTTCTGGAGGCACTCTTTAATGCTCTTCAAGAAGATATAGTTTTAGTTTTCAGCTCCGACGTTTGTGGTTGTTTTTTAGATACCATCATCAACTGAATTTTTCAAATATAGACCTGAATAAACCCTCTTTTTCGAAGGAGCAATGAACCTAATTATTAAATTATATCAAACTAAATTATTTGATCATTATGACAACGAATCAATTTCAATTGTCTAATTTATTTCAAAAACTTAAAGTACCAAGTACGTAATACACTAGGTAGAATTTTTTGACAAGTATAACATACAATAAAGCTACGAAAAGTTGATGATGATATCTAAAAAAAAATGAAAAACTGCTTCCAGAAGCTGCCATTGATTTTACAAAATAATTAATAATATAAAGTGGTAAAAAAATAAAATAGACATCTGAGTTTTTCGGTTTTTGTCGGATATCTCCGGAAGCAATGAAATTTTATTGAATTTTTTTTTGCCAAACTATTTAGCAATAAACTGCGCAACTTTGCCTCCATTTAACTAAAGCTCTATCAACTACAGTTTCTGAGATAGCAATGCTAATGCAACGTATTTGTAACACCCTATATAAACAACTCCATTTGAACGTAAGTATTATTTGGCTTATTCTAAGAAAAAATGCAAACGCTATCGGTTTATAATTACCTGTAGAATCAGTAAACATGACGGCTTTCGTTTTTGGATCAGAAAAGTACAGTCCATAACGGAAAAACAGTGACCGGACAAAAGGCAACTCTTCAAATTCCTGCAACGAAATTGGATTCTTTAGCAATTGCCATTCGGCTTGCAACGGGAAAAATTCGTAGATAAACTCTTTCGGATCGGTCAAGAAGTAATGATCATCATACTCGTATCTGAAACACCATGATAATTAGTTTCCTCCAATTGCACAGTAGATGTAAAAACTAACCTTAAACTGTCTGATTTGGTTTTGTTGCCTGCTTTAGGCGCTTCTTTAGCGTTAACCAGGTGTCTGGCACCCCAATTACACTGCACAAACCTCCAGGCCCCGGCAACGTAAACGGCATTCCACGAGTTCCTGAATCGGTTATCTTCAAATCGTACCCCAGGTTGATACCCTGCTGACTTAGAGTACCCTTTGATAACGACGCAGTGCAACCCTGCGTAGCTGCATAACCGTTTAAACAGTACGTGATAGCTTTCGGTGCCGTTTTTAATGCCGCGCAGAAGCCCCATCGGAGTGTCGCCCCTTAGGTTGTCATCGAAAGACATTGCGTTCAGGTTTTTCACGGTGATCCACCTGAATATTGTCCGAGCTTTTTCAATATCCGAGCCGCATCTACCAACCAATTGGCGCACCAGGTCGGTAAAGGATTTTTGGTCTTCTTGAGCAACTGATATAGCTATTTGGTCTACGTTGGAGAATTCTACCGGGTCGTTGTATACCTAAATTTAATTTAGACTATGACACCTGACCAGGTACCGTTAACTTGAACATACCTGGAATTTGCTTAAAGCGGGAGGTGCAGGTGGGGGTGCGTGAACTGGATAAGGTTGCGCCTCTTCGTTGTATCCATTGTCTCCTAGGAAAAGTGACTCCGCTTGCATGTATTCGCTACGTTTTTCGTTGATCAACTCCAGCATTTCGTGACTTTGTTTTTCCACTAAGGCGGCCGTCGCAGCCCTGAAAAGTTCCAACTTGTTTCATAGTCTTTTTGGTATTAGTACTCTGTTTCTTATTGTAAAAACATTTAAACGAGTAAAAGTGAACAAAAATTGATACATTGTCTTGAGTACCGTAGTTTTAGACAGGTATCCTATCTTTTCTGCTTAAAGTGAGTTATTCTTATGGTCTCTTTTATCAGATGAGAATTGCATCATCAGTTGATTTTACCATTCACTAAAAGAATTGGGTTCCAAATATCTCGATAATTGTTTTTTCGTAAAATCAACACTCAGCTCTTACGATTTGTACAAAATACTTCAGAAATACCTTGTATAAACTTGAAAACATCCATAAACTACTGCACATATGTGGTCTGCCTAAAGCCAGGACATAAATCTAAGATATGGAAATCATTATTATGACACCTACGCTTGGTGCTACTGACATAGGTAAACAGAACAGAATCAATGCTGCAATTCATATTGTTATTTACGTCCCACATTTCTGGTACGAAAATAAATATTTCTTCGCCTATGGAATGTTTATAGTTTAAATCACCGTTTACGACTGTGGCATTGTTACATTTTGTTTTATCGATATTTTCATCTATCCATAGTTGTGCAATCGCATCGCGACTAATAAGGATAAAACTATCCTCATTATACTTACCGCTCGTGTTCCAACATTTTTCTAGTGAGAGACTCTTTCTTCTTATCCCGTCTTAAAGTCATGTTCTTCTCCAGGTCTTCTCTTTCTTGTTGGTGCCGTAAAGTCAATATGTTCTGGTCGTCTCGTTTTCGTTTCATCTGCATTTCTCTCTCGAATCTACTGGTTAACCTTTCTAGTTCTTTTTCCCATTCGTCCTAAAAGGTAAACATAATAGAAAAAAAGTAGTTATGTAATGTAGTTTTATATGTTTTTCAAACACAAAAAAAATACAAACCCTTTAATTAAGTATTGTTTTTTGTTATTAAGTAATATTAAGTTAGTTCTGTGTGCTCACAGAAATAAAAAATAAATAGTTTTTGTTAGAAAATATGTGCTGTTTTAAAAATTCCAAATTTCTAAAAAACTTTTTGGTTTGCTGAAAGGAATAACCTACATGTAGGAATATTGATTTTTTTCATTAGAATAAGGTAAGAATATGTACCGGTAGTCAACCAAGAAAGAAGTGCTTCTGTATGTATTTTGTCGTTTTCGAGATAATAACTAATTAACAATTGGAAAACTGTATCAGACAAACGGTTGGATATAATGCAAAATTTTAGGTTTTTCGAAAATTTTGTAAATACTGTTATAAGATAGATGACAGAAACCTGGAACATGCACACCGTTTTGATCTATGTATATATTGAGGCAGAATCGCAAGAAACAATTATAATAATGTACCAGATCATTTGATATAATAGCTTTTTTAATATAATGTATTAGTAAAGGTCCTATCACCCTTAATGTGGAGTCTGGTAGTAGACGAACTTCTCGGAATTCTTACCGGGAACGGAAACTTGTCTTGGCTATGCTGACGACATAGTCATTATGGCCAAAGGCAAATTCGAAGGAACCCTGTGTGATCTCGTAGAAAGGGAGCTAGAGACCACCAGAAAAAGGAGTTTATCAGTGGGATTGAAAATCAACTCATCAAAAACCACAGTGGTACCTTTCACCAGGAAAACAAGACTTCAGCACTTGAGGAATATTCATCCGCCTCAATGGCGAAAACTTAGAATGGCGGCAAGAGGTTAAGTATCTAGGACTTACCCTAGACTCAAAACTTATCTGGAACCGCCACATCGAAAAGATTGCCAGCAAGGCAAGGTCATCACTGATGGTGTGCAGGAACATTGCGGAAAAGACGTGGGGTTGTAACCCATCAATACTGCGAAGGATGTATACCATGATAGTGAGTCCTATGATCACATACGGCGCAGTAGTGTGGCACAGAAAATCCGAACTTGCCACAACAAGGAAAACATTAGAGAAGGTGCAGAGACTTGCATGTCTTTGCATAACGGGAACAATGAGATCGACCCCCACGGCAGCACTAGAGGTAATTCTCGACCTCACACCGCTTCACATCATGGTGAGAAGAACTGCTTGGGGAGCACATCTCAGGTTGGATAAGGCCGGATTTAAAATGGCAGTGCACACCTCGCCGATCTCCCAACCGACGAAATCATCAGGAAGTTTAGTTTCGAAAAACAATTTCGAACGGAACTGAGCACCAAGAGAGATTGGAGCAGAGAATCCATTCAAACATTAGGGAAAAAATACCATAATATGGTATACGGACGGATCAAAAACTTCCGAGGGGACTGGAGCAGGAGTCTATGGGCCTCGCAATACTCCGAACCCATGAGACAGTTTCCTAGCATTTTCCAAGCGGAAATTCACGCCATAGAAAGGTGTATTCAGTTTAACCTCGACAGGAAATACTGGAACAAGGAAATTGCGATCCTTTCCGATAGCCAAGCAGCCATCAAAGTGTTGAGCTCATCCAACATCAACTCGATGATGGTTCTGGAGTGCATAGGAAAGCTCAATGACCTAGGAAGGAACAACAAGGTTGTCTCCTCAGGGTTCCGGGGCACGTCGGAGTAGAGGGTAACGAACAAGCAGATACTCTGGCACGAAAAGGAGCATCAGCGTCACTGATCGGGCCAGAACCATTCTGCGGCCCTGGAAAAGCATATGTCCAGGAAGTACTTAATAAAGCTGAAGAAGAACTGAGAGGACTGAGCAAGATCGAAGACACTGATTAACCTCAGCAAAATTCTCAAAGCATTAACGGGGTTTTTAACGGGTCATTGTCGACTCAGAGAACACCTAAGGAAGCTAGGCCTAGAAGAGGACAGTACCTGCAGGTTTTGCGGAGAAGAACCAGAAACACCCCACCACATCTTGCTGGAATGTTATGCTGTACGCCACAGAAGATTAAACACACTGGGATTACCCCAGCTGGCTGTGGAAGAAACCTCGAACAGACCCACTCAAGATCCTGAAATTCCTAAGAGAACTAAATCTTAAGGGGCTGCTATGAACAAGGAAATCTTGAGATAAATTCAATGAGAATAAATTCAGCTTACCCGTATTTCGTCCCTTATTCTACGTTCCTCTTCCTCTCTTTGTCTGGCGAATTTATTGTACAAATCATCCTCTTCTTTCCGATGTTTCATTTCCAGTCTTCTTTGCTCATCTCTGTCCTGTAAATCAAATATAATAAGTAAGAAAATAAAGTTTCGAACACCAAATAAATAAAAGTTTCTTAGGGCTAAACAGTGTTTAAATGGTACAATTCTTGTTGGTTTTGTTAAAATATTTTCTAACAACTCCAATATCTATGATTAACAAAGCAAATTGAAGATAATTGACTAAAACACAGATATTTTTTACAAAAATTTAATTAAACAACCGTTTGACTTTATCAATTAATGAGTGTGGCCTGCACTTTTTGTCAATTGATGATTTGAACTTATCAACTAAAGTTAAAATCTTTTCTCTCTCAGATAATGTTTCCCTAAGAATCCATTGTTTTTGCTAATACCCGTATTCATTGTTCTTCCTAGGGGTTGCCTCGGTCCTCAAGGTACTGTTGATATACCGAATTCGTTTCATAGACGGTTCCTCAGCTCTTAAGGGTTCCTTGACCGAGAAGAATTTTCGAAGGAGGGTGAAAGGTACCTTGAGACGACCTCGCCATTAAATTATAGTTTATGCTGCATTGTATTGCTTATTGTCTATTTTCTAATTTGTTTGGATAAAACAAACATATGTTTTTAGATAGGTTCCTTAATTTTGTGGACAAACAACCGAACTTTCACTTCACTTACCGAAAAGTATATGCGCAATGCAGAAAATCTTTTGGAATTTTATGGTAAAGATGAAATTTACTAGAAAAAATGCCGATCGTGGATTACTAATCCGTGGAATTATACAGTACATTTGTTATGTAAATTTGTATAATCTATTTTTTTAATTTTCAATTGATGATTTAAAATTTAAACTTTTTAACTAAAGTTATTTGTATTAATAAACAACTTTTTCTCTCTCAGATAATAGTTTTCTAAAAATCCACTGTTTTCCTAAAATGAACAAAAATTAAGTAAAAAGCTGCAGAAAACTGTGAATTCCATATTTTTGAATTGCCCTAAATTCAATTTTACTTCATAACTATTCAATAAGTCTTTTCTTGTCTAACTTTACCTAAATCTGTAGTACAGAAATGGAAAGCAATATATTTCAGCTTTTTTGACACAGTTTTAGGTTATGATATTTTAACATTTTGCAGCGTTGACAGTTTTCTATCATTTATAAGAACGCCTTTCTCAAGGGCTACTAGAGGAGGCAGCCTTGAATGAGAAAGGCTTTTAAAGATTCCTTCGAGGCGCGACTATGAATACTGGCATAACTCTCTCTTCCTATTCAAGTATGTATGTTCTTAGGCAACTCTTATATAAAATACCTTTTAAAGAGATAATGATATAAAAAACAAATTGTTTTTAAAGCGTTTCCGGGTGTGAGTCCCACGGCATAAAAATCGGCCCATTCTCATCAACGCTATCAAAAGAAAATCACATTAAAACGCAACCGCCGACCTCAATAAGTCACAGCCCAGATCTAGACTGGAAACTAATTAACATGAAAGGAAGACGTTAACTTGAGTACTTGGTAGCTTTGCGCAGGAAGGAAATGGTTGAAAATCATACTTTCCGAGTGCCAATAAATCTGACATACATTCTTAACAATGCGTAGGACTGAATCGGCATTATACTGATCCTAAAAACCATCCTACCTGATTTAATAATTCTTGAGGCAGTTTAAGTGACGTAACTACCCCGACGTCACAGTATACCGGTGATCGGGTTTATATAGATGTCCCATATAAGGAGGTGACCTCTTTTAACTGACGTGACGTTGTCTCTCTCTGACGCGTTGGAGGCGAAATGCGTGACCATGAAGATCATTATTCAAACAAACCAAAGGAAAAATGGAAGAACTTAGTAGCGTATATCATAAATAAACCTGCGTTGCGAATGCGATTACGCAAACGGCACTTATTGGAGCATAAACCACCTTGCGGTGCCGTGTACCCAAGAAATGTACTGTTTGCATAGGAAATTTGGGTTTTGGAGGTTTTTGCCATGATACAAACCGCACCGAGTCGGAATTCTAAATCTAATTTATTAAAGCAAACTGACGTAACGGTTTTTGTGGGCCGTTAATGATGCAAAGGTCTAGTAGTATCTAGTATAGATCGCGTTCTCAAATACTATACATATTTCAACAACCCAAGAAAAAGTGGAGAGTAGCGTGGGAAAGTCCATACAACACCAATTCATTTGGTTAATTTTTGCAGTGTATCTGATAAGAAAAATTAAAAAGTACGTCCTATTCAAGTAGATCAAAGTTTCTTGATACAGCAATGAAAGCTGATATATCAAAAAGTGTTTCTAGCACTGAAGAATTCTCTTATTCGGGAGGGAGAAGAGCAAAAGATAAATCGTGGTCACAATTTTCTTTTATTGTAGTTTTGGTTTTCAGGACATCATCAGATTTCTTATACAGAACAAACACAACACATTTAAAAGTACAAAGGGTGTCCAAATTAGTGTGTTATCACAGATAACCCCCGATATTTTGTCAGATTGCGGCGCTAGAGGGTGTTTTTCGAATTTCACCCATTTTAAAAATTCTTTACAATTTTTTTATTAATTAAAATTTCTATATACAGGGTGGTCCAGTTTTAAATGTCAATAATTCACAAATCGATAGCTCATCAAAAAATAAGTTGACATGCATTCATTTTCCTGAAGAACGCTTCCTAAGGAAGAAACAGACCTCCAAAGTTCAGTTTTAAAAATCGTTTTTTTGCTACAACTGTCAGACTGTTGGACCAAATTTGATCAAATTTGGAACAAGAACACTGAAAATAGTCAAAAAACTGGATTTTTTGAGTTATGTTCACTGGCGTTCAATTTTTTAAATTATAGGTAGTGTAAAACTGGTAATTCAATTCAAACTTTATTTGTTTTTATTCAATTAAACACTGGTGACAGTCCGAATTTTCGGACTAATTTAATAACTCTAAAAATTAGTGTTTAAAACTAATAGCGTAGCATTTAATGCCAAAAATGCTTACTTTCATCAATGGAGAGTCTGAAACATAACTTTTACTATAAAAAGTAGTTTAAAATTCGATTTTTCAGTCTTAAAGCACATGGGAGCGTCTAGAAGTCAATTTAATACTGACAAAGCGTGAAATAGCAAGTTTAAGCCTATAGAAAATGTAAAAATAGTTTTTTAAGTCTGCTATGTCAAAAACTTGGTGAAGATAACCCTAAAACTCGATTTTCCAAACTGAAAGCAGTTTTAAAGCCCTAAAAATAGTCCAGAGTTCTAAAAAAATGAAAAGCAAAGTAAAAAAAACCTGAAAAGTTACTCTTCAAGTCAATTTTCATGAAAATAATGTCAATATCCTGTATTTAAGGCTATTTTCAAGACTAAAATATTGAAATGTGTTTTCAAATTCTGATAACTTACTTTTTCACTCACTCACTGTCACTTTTTATTGGTTCAGAGTCACTTTTTGGTGTCCAAGTAAATTTTCAAAGTTGAAATGTGTGAATTTGTGGTCAAAAATTCTAGATAAAATAGTTATTCATGGCTACAAGTCAATTTTTACTACTAAAGTTTTTCAACTTATCTGAAAACTATAACGACTGACTACAAAGACAGTTTTTAAGCCTCTCAAGTCAATTTTCACCGTTTCAAAGTAAATTTACTGGTTTCTAAGTCAATTTTTAAAACTAAAGTCTTTAAATTTGTCTGGAAACTATGAAAACTGGCTACAACGACATTTTTTAAGCTTCTTAAGTCAATTTTCACCGTTTTCAAGACAATTTTTGGTTTCATGTTGGGTTGGGTTGGTTTTGGGTCTTTGAACGTAATAACTCAATTATTTCGTAAACGAAGTTTCAAATCAGAATTTTATAAGATACTTATTTTGTCAAATTGAACAAGTAAAGTAAAAAAAAACTGAAAATTTTGAAAAATATCCAGTGACGTAGAAAATAAGGCAGAAAAATGAAAACCATCTTTCTGTAATCATACCACTGGACAGTTTCGACAAACGTCATTAATATCACATAATGAGTATTATTTTCATATGTATGCTCCAGTGGTCTGACAGTTATTACAAGAAACCTATTTTTTAAACTGAACAATTGTGGATTGTATTTTACTTGGGAAGCATTTTTCAGGAAAATGACATAATGTATGTTAACTTATTTTTTGATGGGCTTTCGAATGGTGAATTATTGACATTTAAAACTGGACCACCCTGTAGAAAGGAAGTAGGAATAATCCTGACTGAAAAGTTATCCAGATCTGTAATAAATGTTCTCTCTTTCTCAGACAGAATCATATTACTTAAACTATACGCCAAACCAGTCAACAGATTCAACAGAAGATGAGATGTTTTACGAAGAATTAAAGCGAGTACTCAAACAAGTTGAAAATCATGAGATAAACATGATTATGGGTGATTTCAACGCTAAAGTGGTGAAGCATTGGTGGGACCTTATGGACTAGGATTACGTAATGATCATGGCGAATGTCTTTGCCATATGTGCCAGGAGGAAAACATGAAAATAACAAACACATGGTACAAGCTGTCACCTAGACGCTTATATACGTGGAAAGCTCCAGGACATCGGTAAAGAGATTATGCACCAGTCCTGGCGCCGATGTGCCCTCAGACCATGTTCTCTTGATGAAGGTAATCAAAATCAAAATTATAGCAATCAAAACCCATGTACCACAGCGAAAGATGAAGAAACAAAAAACAAGTTACCAAAAATCTCAATGATAAAATACTGACAACCATAGATCCACAAACGGTAGAGGAAGCTAACATGGGTGACGTATGGGAAGAAATGACCAATGTTGCGGAGGTAGAATTGGGACATAAACGAAAAGCACAAAAAACACGATTGGATGACAAATGAGATATTAGCGCTGTTTGAGGAACGAAGAGGGTATGAGAACAAAGGGAATGGTGACAAAAAAATCCAGAAAGTCATTAGAACGAAGATAAAAACCGCTAAGAATGAGTGGCTGAAACAACAGTGTAAAAGACTAGAACAACTACAAAGAATACTTGATGACTTCAACCTACACAGAAGATAAAAGAGACGGCAGGAGTATATAGAAAGAGTCCATCAATTTGACAAGTCAATTTTATTAAAAAAAATTGTATGCAACCCATGCAAAAAGTCCTTTTTTGCACTTACGTGTTGTTAAACTCGACTTTCGGTCTCGTATAACAACTTTCACTTGCGTGCAAAAAATATGTACTTTTTGCACTTGTTGCATAAATAACTATTTTATTTCATTACTAAGGTCTCTTTGAGTTATGGACAACATATTAAAGTTAAGTTCAAGTTTATAAAATGATTTTATGTCACTACTTTTTGCTTCACTATACATATTAATAAAAACAAATAATCTTTTCGTCACATTGCTGAGTTTAAAGAGAATTGTTTATTTACTCCTGTATTTTGCTACACGCATATAATAGATGGAGTTGAAATAGCCAATTTTTTACACACAATATATAAGAATTGGCCTAATATTCTTCTGACGAACTATGTTATTTATCAAATATGCGCAATAAATAATTAAAATAAGGAATTGAAAGTCGGTCAACTTATTTGAAACCAGGTCTGTGGCTATGCATGCTTTGGAATGTCAAGTTTTACTTTACAACTTTGTGGTACGCCACAATTTTGTAATCAGTTTATTTTGTCTGTACTTTTTTAACAGTTCACAATTCATACAATAAAACTGGCAAAATACACGTAAAAAATGTGTTAAATAAATTGTTTTAACATAAAAAAAAGTTCTTTAGTCTGGTCTTTTTAGAAATTCATTGAGTCTGTAAAAAACATGTTTACATACATATACTGGTATTTTCATTATTAAGGGGCTGATTTTTTCGAGTTTTTCCTACTCTATTTACAATTTAAAACCAGTAAGAACGCATAAGCAAGACTGTTAGTTTTATGCTAGATAAGTTCACATATTATCTCAAATGCTCTCTAGAAACTAAATCCATCATTAACATTAGTGTCATTGGACCAATTCCTATCGTGTCAAATAATTCAAATTACCGGTGAGAAAATAAGAAGAATGCCACTATTATTAATGTTCAAGATAATTGTAAGATGTGAAACTGTGGGCATCGACTTTTCAATTATTTGGCCAGGAGGTTGTTCTTAACTGTTAAATTAAACTACGAGGTAAACTTTATTTATATGTTGTGCGTATTCGGTAATAACACACCACATCGGTACTGTTAACAGGAACATATCTGATCTTGGCGAGAATTGAATAATTCTAAATCGTTATGGTATGGGCGAAGTAATGGGTAATTAAGGCATAAATTAGCTGCCTACAATTACTAGTTCACAAGTGCAGTTATTCGTATAGTTAATCATTGTTCAACGCGGAACAGAACAAAAAGATATTTTGCATTAGAATGGGTACATGAAATGCACTAGGCATGTCGCTAGGCAGTACCTCATAACTGTGCAAACCACAACAAAATTTTGATGTTTTTTATTGGTATGCATATTATGTACATCATTATGCTGGGTAATGTCTCAATTTATCAAATCAAAACGTAATACGCTTAATTGCCAGTATCCACTTTCTATTTTGCATAAGCGGCTGTTTTGTTAATTACCAATTATAGACCCTGATTTATATTAAAGGGATGACTGGCAATAATCCTGTTAGTTCAGTAGAGTGGACATATGTGAGTGTGTATTAGACTTTATAAGAAATATGCTTAGAAAAAAACGTATTTATAAATGATGTTACTATCATGAAATTAATCAAGAATCGCAGGAACGTGAAACTTCAAGCTGAAAAGTCATATTTAGCATCAATTAGGTCAACGGCTTTTTTAAAAGATGTCTCTACATCTTGGGTATTTTCTTTAATTTTTATCATTCACTCAAAAAATTTATTGTGTTCATTATATTTATTTTTCTATACAGTATATCGTTATAAACATTTGAACCGTACTATTTTTATGTAGGTATTATTACAGTTTTCGGTAAAAAGCCAGGATATTCTTCACCTTCCTACGATCTTTCCCTTGATTATGAGTTGCAGAATCTCATACCTTTGACCTCTCATAACGTGTCGGAGGTATTGCAGTTTTCTTTTTTTAACTTCATGTAGGATCTCCACGCTCTTCTCCGTTTTACTTAGAACCTCTACGATTGTAACATGTTCCGTGTCCATGGTATTCTCAACATCCTACGGTATGTCCACATCTCAAAGGCTTCCAATTTTTGCTCGCAATATACGTTTAGGGTCCAAGCTTCCACACCATACAGAAGGACCGGAAATACATAGCATTTTAGCATACGAGTTCTTAGGTCCAGGCTCAGATCGCGACTACAGAGCAGCTTCTTGATCCACATGAAGGATGCACGGGCCTTCTCAATGCGAATCGTTATTTCTGAACAATAGTCCACAGAACAGTTGACATTTGGCCCCAAGTAGTCATAGCTCTCGGCTCTTTCCAGCTTTTCGCCTTCCTCATACAGATCCTCATTTGGCACTTCAGTTTTGGTAACAATCATGTATTTGGACTTCGTCTCGACTAGATGTGATGACGTTATTCAACATATTTTGAAGATCGGAAATGTTTTCGGCGAGAAGTACTATATCGTCCGCATGGCGCAAATTGATCAGTGGAGTGCCGTTAACTCGTATTTCACCTTCTTAATTTTCGAGGGATTTGGTGAAAATTTCCTCTAAATACAAGTTGATGCGGAGTGGTGAAAGAACACAACCCTGTCTGACTCCTCGTGTGATTTCCACTGCAGGGTCCACCTGCTGTGGGGCTTATTAGGCTCATTGTACGGTGTTCTTCTCATTTCTTGGCATTTTGATTCTTAGGAATTGCGACAAACGTAGACTGAACCCACTCTTCTGGTATTATTAATGTTTCATAGATCCTATCAAACAGGATTGTCACAATACCGAAATATTGCTCTTCAATCAGCTTAAGCACATCTGCTGGTAGATCAGGAGCTTTCCCATCTTTTGCTGGCTTTATTGCTACTTGCACTTTATTTTGTGTGTTTGAAGTTATTTCTTTTTGGTCATTAAAAAGGGTTTCAATGTATTTCTCCCATAAGGTTATTTGATCTTTAATATCCACACACAACATTTCTTCCTTCGTTCAACAGTTCCATTAAACTCTTTTATCTTTTTATGCACACTATGGATGTCGTGCATTCTTTGTAGATTTTCTATCTCGGTGCATTTCTCCTTGGCGGCATTTGTATTTGATGTCCTTCTGTACTTTTTCCTCTCTCCTCTATAAGCTTCAATATTTCATCCGTCATCCTTTCGATTTTTTCATTTTTCACGTTTTAGGCGCCTTCTGCAGGGTTCCATAGTGGCCGTTTTAAGATTCTGCCACATGTTCTCTGGTTGACTTTGGGTTGTCGTACAGTCATTCCCTAATTTATTCATTAATTGTATGGAACCTAATTTTCTAACATAACGGTTTTATTGCAGACTGTCCTTAGGACAGTTAGGTTATTGGATAGGAATTTTTTTAATGAGAATTCCAAAAATACGTTTAAAAAGGTGATTCGGCCGCTACGGTGGGTTTTATACCAGACTGTCCTTTAGTTATTTTTACAGTTCAAATTTTGACATCTAAAAAGGCGATCTTAAGAAGGGATTTGATTGGCGAGTTTGTTGCACTGTCCTTAAAACTGTGTTTCTGGCAGTTGAAAGTTTGACAGCTTTTTTCTCCATGACTGTACTGAATTATTTTACTGTTTTGCAAGGCTATTAGATAGGAATCTTAATCTTCCAAAAATGAAAGAAGTTGATGAGCATGTTTTTGAAATGAGTACTATATCTTTTCAGTATTTTAACAAATAGTGGATGTCAAATAAAAAAATCTGTTTTAAAATACGATATTTTTTTTGGAAAGAGAAACAGAATACGAACAAACATTATGAAAAATTGGCTTTCTCATTTTTCTCCACGACAACATTTTGAGGTTATGTATAAATATGACCAGAAGGACATCAAGTTTTGCTGGAAATTGTAATAATACGATCCCAAATTCTATTTTCCACCCATCTGCCAACTGTACCTGACCATCTCCAGTTGTCCTTTTACTGTTTATAATTTATTATTAGCTTAAGAATATGGTAATTTTTTTCTCACCGGCATTTGCTACCTCTTCGACAGTCGACTATCTTTGAAACCTTCAACAAATTGAAAAGACAGCAAGTTTTATATTTTCGATCAAAACAAAAACATCACTGCGATATTACCATTCACAGACTTTATATCTGATTTAAGATTAATGAACAAAACTCGGATCTGACAAATTGAAGACATCGATTATGCAGGCGTGATTTTATGGATTTTAAATTGGCAGTACCGGGTTTGATAAATGACAATCGTATTGAAAAATTGCCTCGTAAATTCGGAGATGCCGCCGGTGCCGACCAAACCACAGTGTAGTGTTACCATACAGAGTAAACAAACCACAGCAAAACTGACCACTTAAGTCATCTCCACAAAAGTTAAAACGGTAATTTATGTGCGTAATAATTTTTTCGCCGCATTTTTGGGGTGTGTCTCTTTTGCGGTCATACCGACAGTGACAACGTTCCCATTTTCTCGGCACGTATCAAGATCTACAGGTTGAATTTCACTTTTTCGTATTTTTTACGAATTCCTGCCGGCTTAAATGAAGCAATATAACTCAACAACCTTGAGCTTTATACGTGTAGAGGGCCGCGAGCATTGTCGGTGCTGGTACCGACATGGTGCTGGTACCGATATGGTGCTGATAATATCGAACTCCGGAGGACTCAAAAATGCTCTGGTCGAGAACAATGCCTTATCGATGTAAAATCGACGATCCCGATGGGTTGAATTTGCTAACCGTGAAGCTGACTTTAATCATCCTTTTGAGTAAAAACTGTGCTGATGATTGTTTAGGAGCAAAAAAACCTGTTGTACAGAGTGTCCCAATACAGGCGGTCGTTCTTCATGTATGTACTGTAGACTAATTCTGTCACTTGTATGGCATATGGTTTTTAGGTTTATAGCTTCATGGAAGTTCATTACAGGACAAGCAGCAAGTGAAAACTGCTTTTTTTGCCCAATCACAAACTACCCCCTGTGTTGAAATTTAAGCAAATGCTGCATATGTAACTTAGCATGAGAGTTATTGATGTGTTGTACATCATAAAAAGATATAAGAAGTCCAAACTAGACCGTTATATTATGTATTATTACGAAATGGACTATATAAATATTTCGTGTACTAAAGTTATACACCTATCTGCATCCGTTTCTGAGATATTTATCATTCTAGGTAAAATTTTGTAATTTCAGCCTCCAAAATCGTTTTAATTTACGCATATCAGAAAACGTTTTCTGTGTTTTTGTGTTTTGTCGTGTTAAACAAGGTTTGTTCTAAGAGTGGGTGCAGAAAAACGTCAAAATATATGATACAGGGTGGTCAAAAAATGAGCTTAAAAAATCAGTTCTAAAAAAGAACAGAGAATCTAGATTTTCAAATGGAACATTTCTTATTCTGATAGCTTTATCTAATTTTTTGTTCAAAATTCTCTTAAAAAATTGTATTCATTTTCATTTAAAAAATTCTTTCTTTATCATTGAACCACCCTGACTTATTGAAGGTTAATGTAGTAGCTGTCAAATTCAGTCAAAACTGTCTTTATTGTCAAATAACTCCTTGTAAGTAACTCGTTTATTTGCAACACTTTGTATAGACTTTTATATGTCAAGGGATAGAAAATAAAATAGGCTTTCCAAAAATATGAATGCCTGTGATAAGGTACTTTGCTTGGTCGCCAGAGGGCATCAAAACTAACTTTCCTTGAAAGAAGTGTTTTCCACTCTAATTTCTTTGAGGTAACAAACTTAGCACAGTGATTGTCAAATCTAGAGCAGTAACAAACAGTAGAAATACAATTATTAAGATCGATTTTCACTTGCACTACTTGGCTAACATAACGAAAAACCTATTAGAATAGTGACGGAGTTTCAGGCAAATTTGACCCTTACGAAAATTGTCATTTGCAATAACAGTTTTTCAAGAAATTTTAAAGTATACAGGGTTAGCCACTCAAACCGTTCATTAAAAGTTTATCAGGATCAAATATTTATAGAAATTTGAAATTTTGGATGTAAGATAAATTCGATGCGTCCTACATTTTAAAAACAATTTCATTTTTTTGTCACTTCCGGTTTAACCAACGTCACGGTCAACTTGCTTAGTTTTTAAATGGAACACCCTGTATATTATTGTATTTTTGAATAGTCCTATCGATATCAAATATTTTTGATGTATTATAACATACTGCAGAGGTTTTCGAAATATTGACGTTTGAAAAATGACATTTTTAGATTTTGGAGTGTCATACCTTCTAATCTGAATAAGATAGAGCCAAACGGCTTGCATGTTCTTATCTTAACTTTTTGAGACCTATTGCGTGGTAATATTAGAAATTTTGACAAGTGTCAATTTTTTTACTGAAATAAAATTTGTTACACCTGTCAAAATTAAAAATATTACCAAATAATAGATCTCAAAAAGCTAAGATAAGAACACCGGAAGTCGTTTTGCTCTATCTCATTCTGGTTAGGAGTTATGACACTTGAAAGTGTCATTTTTCAAACGTCAATATCTCGAAAACCGTTGTAGATAGATATAGGTTATGATACATGAAAAATATTTGAAATCGATAGGACTATTCAAAAATACTATAATATACAGGATGTTCCAATTAATATGAGCTAGTTGACATCAACTTCCGGTTAAAGGTACGCGTCCACTAATCGGTATCGGCACGGACGGTACGCATCGCACGAATCGCATTTTCAATCAACTACATAGAATCAAATACGACTGCGTTCACCTATCGTCATCGCACTTCGGCATTTCTGATCGGGATTCCAACGACGAAATCAAAATCCGATCCCGACGATGCGTACCGTCCGTTCCGATACCGATTAGTGGACGCGTACCTTAAAACGGAGGTGACAGAAATATAAAATTATTTTTAACACATAGCACTCATCAAATTTCTTTTAATTCCAAAATTTCATTTCTATTAATATTGAATCCTAATAAACTTTTAATGAACGGTTTGGGTGGCTAACCCTGTATCCAGGGTCAAATTAACCCTTAATCAGTGAAAAAGTGTTTCTGGTGCACCCTCTCACTAAACGGTAAATAACACGCGTATTTGTAACACTTTGTATATATTTTTATACGTCGATGGACAGCCAATGAAATGAGCTTTCTATTGATGTATAAAAGTTGAGTAGTTAGGGGTACCGTTTGGCCACTAAAAGTCTCAAAAACTCGAATTGCACTATTTTTGGTAGAATTTTATACCTCAATGGATAGTCAATGAGATTTCTAAAAACATCCTATCTTCGTTAGAAAGTTTGGCCGTTAGAGGGCGTCAAAGGTGAGGTTTTATGACATTTTTGGTGCATCCCTTAGTTCACTCTTCAATCACATGTAAAGTGAATAGCCAATGAGATGAGCTTTCTAAAAATATCCTATACCCACAACATTTTTTATGACTTTTGTGGTGCATTTTTTCGTTCAATTGTCAATAACTTGCTTATTTGCAAACCTTTGTATACACTTTTATATGTCATTAGATAGCCAATGAAACGAGCTTTCTATTGACGTATAAAAGTTGATTGATTAGTGGTACGATTTCGCCGCTAGAGAGCGCCAACATTTTTAAAAGTTAAATTTCAAATTTCATAACTCTTTGTTGGATTTCAGTAAAACTTTATTTATGTTTAAATTTGAATGGTAGACGTATAGAAAAAATATTTTAAAACTTTAACTTAACTACAAACAATCCTGTGATTTACGCAAATACTGCACATGTGGACTTAGCATGCAACTTTTCATGGTACTTAAACACTTCACACGTCAGATTTTTAAAGATAACTTTTTTTAGGAAGTCAGCTTATTTAGTACACTCTGTACTATAATAAAATCTCTTTACAAACAAACAATGGGCTCCTAAATAAACAGCGAACCGAATCTACTTCGTCGATCACTTACGCTACTTCCATATGAATGAGTGAAATCTGGTTAGTTATTACGCTGGCCCAGCAAATGCGGAAGAAAAAAACTTACGAATTGGATTTCTCTTCGAGCCGGTCCCCATTGAAGACTTAAATTGCTCAGTGAGCAATTAATTTCGCTATTGACAACAATAAGGCAAACTTCCTTGATGGAGATGAAAGCTTAGACGAGTACTTTACGTAACTATGAAGAGTCTGAAGCAGGTGTCGTAATAACTAAGAGGAACTCGGATAAGTTGCAGAAAACGCTTCTGAGAAACCGTTAATAAAGCTTGTTAGTAGAAAATAAGTTTAAATCACAATGTATTGAAAATCTTATCAAATTGGTATGGAAGACGAAAATGTACACAAAATGTTGATTAGCAGTATTACTGGAACATTACAGATAATGGGCTATTGTGTTGTCCTAACGGAAATGGTAATTTTCACAATTTTTTTAAACACCTTAACAGGCGTTATTGCCTATTAATTTCTTTTTAAAACCACTGAAAATCCTTTTCAGGGTTTACTCAATCGTTTATTGTATACATATTTCCTTTCACATGGCATAACGTATCTTGTCATTTCTCTATTTAATATCGTTTTTATTTTTCATACTTGTTATGGTTCGTGAATAATGAAAGGAAATAGCCGACTATTTAGTCTAATTGCATATTTTCTTTTTGGATTAATTCCGCATTTCATAGGTAATTAAGGAGAAATTTAAAAAATTATTAAATGTTGCAATATCCGAGAGTCTAACTTAAAATAATAATGAAAAAATCAAATCATGTGAGGAAGTCACATAGTAAATGGTAGTGATGGAATAGTATATTACATACCCATGTGGAAAGTGTTTGATTTCTGTCGAGAATTTAGGTAGTTTTACCTAACTTTATCTCGAGACAGAAATTAAAATTTCTACCGTAGTTTGTATACTATTTTATTTTCAACCATTTATCAAAATCTCATCGAACTTTTAATAAATTATTCAGTTGAAATATTCATTGCTAATAGTCTCTAACAATAAGGTAGTATAGGTGTACGAGTAGTTATGACTTCAACCATAATAAACGACTGGTGATTTGTTTACAATCTTGACAACGTCATTATTGTGCTATTCTGTCTAATAGCACAATAATGTAATGTAGTAATATTTTGAGCTGAAACGTTTCTTAAAGTGCTTTTAACATGGAGATTTCTGAAGACGCTGATGTTCTTCATCATCACCTGAGCTGCGAGCGGTTTCAGAGGTGGCGGCACAGTCTCTTAACTATAAAAAGCCCAGATATGACAAAACGCATATTTACATTCACCCGGGTGGAAAGTGAGTACTTACCACCTGGTTTACATATAAGAAATAACGTTATTACATACCTGGTTGAAAATAAAAATATTTAAAATCCAGAAGGTTTCTAACTACTTCATAAACATTATTTGTAAATAAATTAGCAGCACGCAAAATAACTAATTTTTACATGTGAATTTAAAACAAACTGAGAGTAGTATTTAAGTTATACAGTTAATCAATTCACTCTATTAACTCTAATTAGATTTTATTTTCCGCGGAGTGCGTTTTTGGCGCTCGTGAAATGGAATACCTTAATTTCTTCTATTTATTGTTATTTCTGCCTAATTGTTGTATCCGCTTCAAATTCGTTGAACTGCACGCACTACCGAAATGAAAATAGGTCGAAAATCGAAAATTCAAACTTGTGTCTTCAATCTTATGATAAACATAAACTGACATCCGTATTTTCAGGTGATGACACATCACCATGTACGGAATGGTTATTTTCTCTGCGTCGTAAACGGCTATAACAATAAATACGTGAGCGGATAGCTTTTGATATCACATTATACGGCCGCTTTCTAGTCTTGAAAAATATTCGCACTTGGTCATGGCGTTTATATTGCTTTTGAACTTGATTTTACTTTGAATTGCTTCAGGTGTATTTGGCCTGTGAAATTTATCTTTTTTTCGCGTTACTAATTGCTAATGTAACCAATTTGTTCAAGGTCCCAGAGTCCATTGTTCAAACTGATGTTGTGCATTTTTAATTGCTACTGTAACCAAATAATCCGTTTGATGCATTTCAACTGAATTACCGTTAGAGGTTGCTACGCTAATTCACTATTGAACTCTTTAAGATATCGACAGTGCGCTAAGACAGCAACCTTTATAAGGTTATATTATTGAAGGTAATTGTTGTTTGTGATTTTTTTGCTGTTTTTCTATGCTAACATCGTTTAATAATGTGAGCTAGAGTAAACTTATACAGGAATATAAATCTAATTTTGGATTCCCTTCGTCCTGCTCAAGAAATTAACGTACAACTAAAATATCACCAAGATTTGCTGTCACAAACTGTGTGTTTTTTGTTGTGAATATATATATTTGCAGACTCCTCTATAAGTTATCTACACTATTTATTTTATAGTTTTGTTACAATTATTTGCAATGTTGCCATTTTGAACCTAACAGAACTGACTCCAAAAATATCATTTTAATAAGTGTCTTTCAAGTCACTTTTACTAATTTTCTTGAATTGCCACCAGAATTTGAAATTTTGCCATGTCCAAAACTGAATTTTGACATATTTAAATTACAATTTAAAAACGATTTTTAGGCTTAAATTCTCTAATCTGCTAGAAAAGAAGGCATTTCAATTAACCTTTAAAAGGCCTGGAAATGTGTTTTAGTAAATAAGACTGGTGCGTCACAATCAGTAGCAAAACACGTATGTCGGTGATTAAATGTGATATTGATTGATTGTAGTTTTAAATTTAAATGATTACAGTTTTAGATTTTAACTTAAGATGCGGCCTACAATAAATTATATAGTATATGACTAACGAATCAAAGTTTAACATTCAAGAATTTAAAAATTCTTAGAAGGTGTAGAACACTTGTAGAAGTCTTTCGCACTTTTTAGAAGATTGTTTCTTGATGAATCTAGAAGCTTTTTAAAATTTAAAAGAATTCTTGGAAGACACACTTTTAGAAGACTTTGGCAATTTGTAGTAGGTTTGTAGTATTATTTAGATGGCTCTGGCTCTTCCAAAATGGTTCTAGAGGCATCTGACCATTTAAAACCATCCTTGGAAAGTTTAAGTCACTTTAGTAGAGGCCTCTGGCACTTTTTAGAAACTTGTCAGTAGCAGTTAAAGGTTTCTGACAGTATTCAAAATTGTTTCAGGAGTCTCTGAGAATTTAAAACAAGTCTGGGAAGGTTTAAGACACTTATAAAAGCATCTGGCATTTTTAAAATGGCTCTAGCGGTTTCTGGTAATTTAAATCAAACTTTAAGTGCCGTTGGAAAACCTGTAGTTCGTTTTTTAAAACTTGTATCTTTATTTACACCCTTTAGACTTGTAAACCTTAGTACATTCGATTTCAATATGCTTAAAGCATCTGAAACCCTCTTCAAAATGTGACATCAGTAGCAGTACTAATCTTTTTAAACCACTTTTTACTTGTGGAAATAGTCTAATGAAAGACTTAATATGAGGATTTGTTCCTTTTCGCCTTTTCACTGTACTTGAACGGCATTTTGGACACAGACATTAATTGAACCGTCAAACTGCCAGGAGCTGGTAGTGTGATGTTATAAAACACACATTTTTATTCCATCTTCGTCTAATGAAATGATTTAAGGAATGTGAGGCAACAGTCTGGAGTCACTGAACTATAGTATATTGTACAACAACGGTGAATAAGATGAATAATAATAATAATATTTGTTATAGCAGTTTTAAGTGTAATTTTGTTTATACCGTATTTCTTCAGAAAAAGGTCTAAGGAAATTGTTGAATTTGAAAAAAGAGATATAAAAATAAACCCATTTTTGAAATTTAACTAACTAGGTAATGGATCATTAAACAAATAGTGTGCTTTTTTATCCAATATCATTATTTAATGTCCGACAGGGCTATTATTTCATCAGTAATGACACCTATTAAGGTCAATTATCTAAGAAATAATGCCCTAGGGCGGTCAGAGGACATTATTTTATAATGCCCTCTGACCATTTTTTAAATAAATATCTACAGAATGAAAGTCGGACATTAAACATTGAAGACACCACAGGCATTATACGAAATAATCCTCATAATGCCCTTGGTATCTTAATTACTATATCAGCTTTTTACCAGGGTTTCTCACAACATAATTACAAGGTTTTCGCTCGAAAGTGTTATACGGGGGACGACGGTTATTTTATACATTAAATTTGCCTTTTTTCAGTTTTAACTGAAGCTTAGTACAATACAACTTGTACAGTAGTATCATTTATGTTTTTGTACTTGTATTACTGTTTGTAAATATTTCTTGAGCATTACTTACTACAGGATTTTTTCAAACTTTACGTCTTAAGTGTTTTGTGAAAAATGAATCAAGCGCTCTTATGAATATTCTAAATTATAGTAAAGGTTGTTATCATATTTACGTTCTTCTAATATTAAAGACTTTCAATTCAAGAATCAAGCTACTTTTGATAATTACCCTGCGTAATTTGGGTTGACGTAATATTACTCCGAAGAAACTGGAAAGTGAACGAAGAACTCCGAAGTGCAGTTTTTAATAAACGTTTTTCCGATGATGTAAAGCAGGTTATTATCAAAATGATTGCTGCATAATCGTATTTTCTTGTGTGTTTCTTCTGTCGTTAAATTTGCATATTTACGATTTCCAACAAAACCTAAAATGTACTTCCATTTTTGGCATCTAAAATAATAGTTAATTAAGTTTAACTTAATTTTCTGTTACACTTTTTTTCTAAATGTTTAGTAAATTAAAGTAAGTAAAAAAAATTGTGTTTTTTTGAAGCTTTTTTACAAATTTTGATGCTTTTTTGGGAAAAATTATTTTCCTTTTTAAGCGCTTTTTTTTCACGATTTTGGTGCTTTTTAATGAGCATTCTACACCATTTACACAGATAGTTTAGAAAATTTGGATTTTAGAAAATATAAGTTGCATCTCAGAACTTAAAAATTGTATTTCAGTATCGTAAATTTGATTTTAGAAAGCGTGAGTTGGATTTCAGATTAGCCTCTTGTATTTCAGAAAAGGTCTGTTGGATATTAGAATAGTTATTTTAATTTCAGAATTTGTCACGTGTATTTTGAAAAAAGTTATTTCAATTTCAGAATTTTATTATGGTTCTGTGTGTTTATTAGTCCATTTTTTAATTTAATATCAGCGAATGGTTCTATATGTAGTAACAATTACGAGTTACAAAACGCCAACAAGAATAACTTTGTCAATGAATACAAAATTTACATCCAAACTGGCATATCTTCATTTGCTAAAACTTTTAATAACATTGTAACAATGACAGCACAATTACCTTTCACAAATGTTAGTATGAAGATTTCTGATATACAACTTTAATTTTCCAAATTACAAATAACCGTGTCAAAAATCCGACTGATTTTTTCTGAAATTCAAGAAACTGTTCTAAAATACAATTTGCAATTTCTAAAATCAAAGTTATTATTCTAATATTGAATGTACCGTTTCCGAAATACAAGTGATATTTCTAAAATCCATCACATGGTGTCTAAAATTCAACTGATGCTTTCTAAATTACATTATGTAAATGGTGTAGTTATTACTAGGATTGTCGAACGAAAAGTTGTTGTTTGCCACTCATTTGAATGTCTTATTATTCACTTTAAGTATTAGAATATTGTACAAAGTACCATCTCCATAACTGATCTGCTACTAATAGTAATGAAATCATAGATTAGTAGTGTGTAGTCGTTTCACGCATAATCCGTACGATTTTGTAAACATTGTGTCATGTGATTTTTTAGATCACAATAACCTCTTTTGAGTCCTAAATTATGGTTCAAAAGAATACGACTTTTGCAAGTTTTTACATATAAATTGTAACAATATTTTTATTTTCAACCAGGTATGTAATAACGTTTATTTCTAACCAGGTATGTAATAACGTTATTTCTTATGTGTAAACCAGGTGGAAAGATGGAAATTACCTGCTTTTACTTTCCACCCGGGTGGAAAGTACTCACTTTCCACCCGGGTAAATGTCACTTTCCACCCGGGTGAATGTCAATATGAGTTTTGTCATACCTGGGCTTACTTTTTATAGTTGACTGTGCCGCCACCTCTGCACCAGCTCGCAGCTCAGGTGATGATGAGTAACAATTGCGTCTTCAGAAATCTCCATGTTAAAAGCACTTTTAGAAACGTTTCAGCTCAAAATATTAAAGACAGAACAGCACAATAATGACGTTGTCAAGATTGTAAACAAATCACCAGTCGTTTATTGTGGTTGAAGTCATAACTACTCGTACCTACAGTGCGTTTTTTTTAACGCGCAACATAGGATTTTACGTGTTAAATTTTTAAGCCCATGTTAGACCATTTTATTTTGGAACTGCAAGTCTATAACTTGACAGGTGTGTCTTTAGTACCCTGAAGCTTAAGCAAGTCTACCAATTTGGTCTAAAAAGTGATGAAAAACTGGAAAAAAATCCTTTTTTTTCGAAAAGATTTTATCGTTTCATACTCCCTGTATGCATTGTTGTTTCTTGTTGTTTTTGATACTGGCAGGGCAGGTAGCAGGTAAAGTGACATATTTTGACTGCATCAGGCCCCGACATCTTTTGAACGTCAAAAGGGCATTTTATGATTGTTTGGAATACTGTTTGGCTTCAAACGGAGGTCACTTTGAACAATTCACTTATAAAAATACTTCTTTTGTTCTTAACTTTCTTGATATAAAGTTAATGATCACCCTGTTTTACTTTCTACGCCAAATTTTACCTGCTACCTGCCGTGCCAGTATCAAAAACAACAAAGAACAACAATGCATACAGGGAGTATGAAACGATAAAACCTTTTCGAAAAAAGATGATTTTTTGCAAGATTTTTAACACTTTTTAGGCCGAATTGGTAAACTTACTTAAGCTTCAGGGTACGAAACAGCCACCCGTCAAGTTTTATACTTGTAGTTCCAAAATAACATGGTCTAACATGGGCTTATAAATTTAACACGTGAAATCCTATGTTGCGCGTTAAAAAAAACGCACTGTATACTTCCTTATTGTTAGAGACTATTAGCAATCAATATTTCAACTGAATGATTTATTAGAAGTTCGATGAGATTTTGATAAATGGTTGAAAATAAAATAGTATACAAACCACGGTAGAAAGTTTAATTTCTGTCTCGAGATAAAGTTTACCTCGACTTCGTCTCGACGAACTACCTAATTTCTCGACAGAAATTAAACACTTTCCACCTGAGTATGTAACAAACTATTAAATAATGGGTTCAAAACTTATGCTAAATATTACTGCTCTTGTCGTGGGTGTACAACTTACCAAATAAGCGTCTATAGGTTTTTCCTTGTGCATTTTATAGCTTTTCTGTAATTCCGTCTGTTTGAGGGCGTGTGCAATGTGTAACGCACTGGCATCAAACCGGCCATATTGGTAAGACGTAGGGGAAGCCCCGTCTGTGTAAGAACCGGGGCTGTAGTGACTCCGGTCACCATAAGGGGGTGAATGGGATTGGTGTGAATTGCCATTCACGTGCGTCTTTACGTGTGGGGCTACAAAGTAAAAAAAAAATTGATTAGTACCAATAACTGTGCGGTGCGTAAAAGCGATTAATTAATGCCGTTGCCAGTTTCACCGGCAGCAAAAAAATTGATACCGTGCAATAATGGTGAATTTCAAACAGCTATTATTCATAGTTGGCTGATTAAATGCATAACGGCCTTCCATTTATGCGATTTTAATGGTACTGGTGCATTTGAAAGAAAAAAGCTCGGATATTGATGGAAATTAGGTAATGCAGCCTTGACTTTACGCGAACGGTAAATAAACATTTTTGATGCCAATTACATGTGTGCGTTTCGAATTACGGGGACACCATTCAAATATTTGTACAACCCGAATATAGGTGTGTCTTAAGACAAGCTTCACTTAGATTTAATAGCTTAAAATTGCTTGTAGACTTTTTCTACGGATTGTCATGACAAACAAACAAAGCGGTTGCTAATTAGAGTGATTTTTTATGTTATTCAACATCACAATATTAGACAAATTTCAAAACATGTTCATGGAATATTAAGATATCAATCTGCCGATACTCGTAACTATACTATAATGGTAAACCTGTTATGTATTACATAAACTTGATCATTCAGTTTGCTTGTAAATAACGTGGTCATCATTTACTGTTAATTGTTTAAAAAATGTTAGCAAGAGCAAAGTATTTTAATTAAACGCTTTTTCATCAGCATCATTCCTAATAAATGATAAATTAAACGCAGTAAATCTGTATTTATTCAAAAGAATTAAGGTTAGCAATTTAATTATCTTAAAATAATTATGTTGAAACTGGAAACTTAAATGCTATCTTATACGTTAAATGCACATTTTGATGTTTTGAGCACATATTTTTAAAGGCTGTATAAGGGTATTTTTGCTGTTTGCCGATTCTTAATGATTTGAAAGGTAAAATGGAAAAACGATGAAAGTTCTTGACAAATGATGCTGACGATGGTTACTAAAAACCGAAACATCAGAATTTAAATCTGACCCTTCCATGTTGTAGAGAGAAAATGTTGCATTGAATAAGAGTTAATCATTCAGTTTTTGGAAAATTTTGTTTTTTTTTTTTGTTATCTGAGGAAGTAGATATTTTTTAAAAGTTAAAACAGAATTGAATTCTAAATTGCGCAACTTTGCCCCGATTTAATATATCCTATATCTCCTGATGTCCTGAAATCCAAATGATGCTAAATATTTTGTAAGCAGTGAGATAATGGAAGCAAATCTTTGATTAGTTTTCAGTTTTTTTACAACTGATTCTATTTTTTTAAAATACCTACCAGAATGTCGATTAAAAAGTGACTCATTATTAACGCTTTCCCCCAAAGCAATGCGAAAATTGCCTGTGTATTTTCCGAAGAGTAGTCCGCCGATAATTTTTTGTACACCAAAATGCCTTTTTGCATACAAAATAGTTACCTTGAAATGCCTTTAAAATACCTCACAATGCTTCATTATTGCACAAAATGCCTCGTAGTAATAATGCCTTAAAATTGCCTAAAATGCCTCATATTATACCTTGAAATACATCGAAATGCCTTTAAATTATTTAAACTGCTTCAGAATGCCTTCAAATGTTTACCTACACATTTGTGGAATTCATACATTTTTATTGATTTTTGGGACAATGAAAAATCTTTATGAAATACACTCTTTAAATTTTTTTTGGTCACGTGACAGTTTTAGGTCAGATTAATTAAGTAGCATGTCTGCTTTTACAATTTGTACATGACAATTGACATGTGACCCTTGTCAAAATGTCATAAGGATTAATGATTCAACAAAATGACTTCCTCAGGGTACCTCTTTGCTTTTCCAAATTTTGAAGACCCAAAAGCTTAAAATTAATTTTTTCACGTGACAGTTTTTAGGTTAGGTTAGGTGACAACGTAAAGGTCTTTCCAAATTTTTGACACTTAATTTGACCTTGTGCCGAAAGCTTAAAATTGATTTTCTAAGGTCAGGTAACTGTTTTTTCATATTTTAATAAACAATTTTGTACGGTTATCTGAAATTACAGGTTATATTTTGACGTTTAAACAAATCTTCTAACTGTCATAGTGACCAAGTTAGAACGTGTCAAATAAAGACACCTATCGTTTAAAAGAAACAGTGGAAAAATTAAATATATAGTATTTTAAATTTAGACAGTGGTAAAATTGTAAGAACTACGTCACGTGACTTTGATAATTCAATTTTTGAGCTTGCAACACTGTAAAGACTAGTTGACATTGTCAAAAACAGTCACGTAATCTTCAAAATGCAGTTTAAAATTTAGAAAATTGATAAATAAAATTTGGACAGTTGTAAAAACTTAAATTGCAAAGTACACGTCACTTGACGTTGATAATGCAATTCTGAGCTTGCACCACTGTAAAGGCCAGTTAATATCTATCAAAATTAATCACGTGACCGTTAAAATGTGGTTGAAACTTTAAAAACTTGGTAAATTAAATTTAGACTATTTTAAACCGTTGTGAAAGCTGAAATTGTAAGAGAAGAGACACATCACGTGATTTTGATTATGCAATTTTAGAGCTTGCAACACTGTAAAATACAGTTGACACCTGTCAAAAACAGTCACGTGACTTTAAAAATGAAGTTTAAATGTTGAAAAATTGGTAAATTTTTATAATAATTTGTAATAAGTATCTGTCTATCTATTGTTTCATCTTAATATCATGTAACAAAGATTTTACCATAATAATTACATGTGCGGTCAATTTTGTTATATTGATACACTCTATTGTCTACTGCTTGCTCTACTACAATGTATTCCTTAAAATATAGCAAAATTTCTTTTATTTTGGCTTTATTTCGCTCAAAATTCCAATGAAAATATCGCAAAACATTTTGAAATATACAGTCAACGCCTCAAAATACTCTGAAATGCCTTATAAATACCTTAAAAATACCACAAAATTCCTAGTAATACTTTGTAATACCTCAAAATGCTTCGTAATACTGGCAAAGTGCCTCATAATCCCTCGAATTACCTCGAGTGTGTACACCAAAATACTTCGGCGATCTACTCCTCGGTATTTTCTTATGCATCTTTAACAACAGTTTTTGTTTTTGGTCATTGTTATACCTAACTGTTTGTTATTTTTCAACATGTTTAGCTTATTTGTATTAATATGCAGTTTCTCTTGATTTTATCATATTCTTGTTAAGCGTCAACGAACATAAGTGTCTTATCCATGACCGGTATTTTGTAATCATTGGTCAAAAATTGTTTTTTTGTAGTTACAATGGCCATCTGTCCAGTCGACAGACAGCCAGATTAGTTATTATTGTTATTTTTTAATTCTTTCGACAAACACAACAACCATGCTCGAGGTGGGACTCGAACCCACGACTACTCAATGACGGGCTGGGCATTTAACCCATTACGTCACCGAGGTCGGCATTGGTCAAAATTGAAAAAAAGGCTTCAGGTATAAGTTAGGTTATAGTCAGACGGTCATTTGACATAATACCTAGATGTGCATTGATAAGTCACGTGATAAGGACCATCAACAATAAACTGATATTTTGACATACGACATTGGATATTACCCGTATTCATTTTTGAACGTTTTAATTTGTATTCCATGTTGTATTTCATTTAAGTTAATTAAAACGAGTTTGTGTGTTAATTGCAATGCTAAAAAACGCTTAAATGTATTTAACCACTCACCTTCGTTCTCAACACTACTTCGTCCAGGACCTCGAATCTGTTCATTTACAAAGTTCGAGGATTTTGGTACGTTGAGCGCACTGCGAATGCCCACCGAAGACCCGTCCAAGTGTCCTGGCCCGATTTTTGGCACGTGCCCACTACAATACACCTCCTTGTCCTCCTGCCGATGCTGATTGTTGTAGTACGTTTTCAAGGTAAGTTTAGTCCCGCACACCGCGCATTTAAAACACCCACTATGAAAAAATGTAAAGTCTTTCAGCGGGCCGACGCGATCCACTTGATACACCGTTTCGTTACACCGTAAACACGTACTTTCGTAAAAGTTTGGTCTGTACATCGCTTTGTATGAGCTCTGGATCATTTTGAATGGCTGAGGTCTCTCAAATTTGGTGTCAAAATTGTTTGGTTTCCAACCTGTAAGTTGGCGTACTGAAAATGAATAAAATAGGTTTATATTAGCTATTTTTGTACCAAGTGTGGTAGAGAGAACATAATGTCCTGAAGAGCCATTAAAGTTTAGATCACCGATTTGCTGACAAATTCACCATTTTTATAAAATACCTAAGAAACGGTGCAAGATAGGTATAGGGAAGTAACGGGTGTTCAATAATTGTTATGGTCAGGTCGCCTATGGATGGCAATTGTCACAAAAAGCGTATTTAGATAACGTTGCAAACAATTATTATATGACAGCTGTCAATCCGCCGGTTTGATTTTGAACACCGCCTACTACACTAGAAAGCCTAGAAGGTGCTTGTCAAAAATTCCAATATGGCGGGAAAAGTGGTTCCAGTTTGCGTTTGTTTGTATTGTGGAAATTGAGTTTTTTGAGGATTAGATGAATTTTTACGGTTTAAAATCAAAACTTGAGGTTATTTGCGTAAGTTATTTTGGTTTGCTGCCGTTCATAAGTTTTTCAAGCCACATTGTAACAGCAATTCAGGAAAAAACCCAACCGTGTCAGTTTTTTACTTTACAAAAAACCTGATCTAACTCAACAGTGGTTGAACACTTTGAAGTGGAATGATTTTACTCCAACACTATACTCAATGGTAAGTACAAGTGCTTTCTAGTACAGTAAACTTATTAGGTACTTGTTACATGCACAGGTATGTGAGTTACATTTTAAAGCATCCTTCATTGTGAGAGCAACAAAAATAGTTTTGAATGAATGTTCTTGATAATAACATAAGAACCGTTTACCAGTTTTGCTTACCTAGTTTCAAGGATTTACAGATTTTCTTACATTGAACAGGGTTTAAACTAGTTTGCTGTGTGTTGTACTTTACAGGACAAATGTTCTAACCAATTTGTTTAGGCTGGACTTGATTGTGTATAAAAAAGCTCTATCTATACATATCTGGATCAGGATTGATCCTTTTTTTGATTTTTCACTCACAACTTGCAATCAACTACACGAAACAATTAAAAAAAACATATTTTTTACTGCATACGTTTGTGTATAAAATAAAAACCGCTAACGCCGCCATTAAAAGTGACATTTTAGGCTTTCTAGTATAGAGGGCGGTGTTTTGAACCATATACGAACTTATCAACGGCCCTACGTTCATGCTAGAATGAGAGAACCACAGCCAACTACGACCATAACAATGATTGAACACCCGTTATTAACATTAATTACTAGCCTTCTTGCGAGGAATTCAAAAATGAGATTAAAAACAGGGTGTTCCATTTGAAAATCAAAAGTTGGTGTTCCTTCCGACTGATCTGGCAACACCGTTAAGTTCAATATATTTTGGGAAGAGAGTTTTCTAAGACAAATTAGAGGCTTTGCTTCGCTCAGCCTCCAAATTTTGTCATCGATCAGTAAAGCTTACTTACTGTTCTTGATACTTAATATACTGTTACATGTTCAAACATACAGGTTTCAGTTTTGAAAATTTGGTACCTATGAGTAGTTTTTCTTCATAGTAGTTTTTTCATGCCCTTAGATACATGGGATCCTATAAACCCCAAGAGCTGATAAAGGATCTTGTTTGTCTTTTGCTGATCTAAGGCTCTGGTGAATCTGAGTCTGAAGACCCTCCTGACTTTATGCTTTTTTAACGTCTTTCCTATCCTATCGTGACCTTATGTAGGATTTTAACTTTTTTTTTATATATTTGTTGTACCTTAAGAGTTTCTAAACGAGTGACACTGTTGAATTATGGACCTTGTTTAGATGTTTAAGCACTTTTTCCAACTGAGATGGTTTGCACATCCTCTTGAACCGCTCTGATAGGGTTTTGATAATTCTTCTTTTTAAAGTAATGGTTAGATTAGAGTAAGGTAAGGGGGGTGTGTCTTCACTTTCGGCATAACATGTGATACGATCTCATCAGACTCAGAGGTTTCCTGGTTACATGTACGTCAAGGAAAAGGTCTTCATAAAGAGTTGAATTTTTGGATTTATTGAGTTAGCCCAAGTCGCCCAAAAATGACCGCAAATAAAACCAAACCAACTTTGGGTTCTCCACAATGGTGGCCAAAAAGCAGTTTACTCGAAATAGTTGACGATTACTCGTTCTTCAATTGGGAGTAAGTAGTCGTGAGGTTAGGTTAAGTTAGATTACTCGTCCTTCCATTGAAAGTAAAGGTTTATGCTCATCTAATACCTATTAAACTAAATTGACTTAGAGCCGAACCAATCAGAATGTGGTTTCTTATAACGTGATTTTGAAAAACACAACAGAACAACGCTTATATTTTATATCAAGAGACAATAAATTAAGCCGTTAATACAGACGAAGAAACTGCGATGCTACTTTTGTTATTAACAGTAAAATACAAAAATACCTAACTAATTTCGATTTTGACAAGTGTTAGCACATACGTAATAACATGAAGCTCTTAGAAACTGCTTAGTTGTTAGGTCTTAGTTAAAAGTTAGTCTGTTAGGTCTTAAGTTAACGTGAAGGACAACGGAATAAGTAATGGAATAACCTCACTTTTAACCTTATAAATCTTAGGTGTTAAGTTTTATTTTTTAGGTCTTAGATGATTATAAATCCATCTTAAGTAGTCGTTAGGTACTGTCTAAACAATTTGTCCTGCGGAAGATTTCGTTCAAATTGCTTCATAGTTTATATATAATAAAGCTTGTTATTTTTGGTTAGTGAAAGATTGTAAGGAGCTTTACGACTTAATGGGTATCAGTGGTACATCTGACTTGTGTATTTTTGACATTTTAGATTTTGCAAAATTCTAATATAATTTGAAAGGGCGTTGATTTCATTCGATCATTTCTAGGCAACCATTTAAGAACACTTCGAACATCAAAAACTACTATTTTATTAACGTGACTGTTTGGGGGTACCAGACATAAATAGCGAGGCAACTATAGCGAGATGTATTTTCATTACATAGTGACACAGTATAAAAGTCACCTAACCATAAATCTGCCAATAAACGTTAAATGAACACCTGAAAAATAATGTCTGTAAAATGCGAATAAAATATAAATCTCGACTCGGAATACCGCCTTTAAACCGGAGAAACTTGTACGCGATACCGAGAATGTTATAAGCCCGGAGCAATTTTGTACGTTTTATAGATTCCAATGGTACTTGAGAGAATTAATATTACGTTTTTACTTCTCTTTTACGCTACTTCCCCTACGATTTTTACTGCATTTATGGTAATTGTTTCCTGAAGCCAAACTCTCTACTCTCCCTATATTAAAAACTGCAGCATTTCTGACGACATCCCAACCATATGCAGTCACCGACGTGAATAAAAATTTCTCTTGTAACTGGTGGCCGTAAAATTTTATATTTGGGATTTAGATTATTAATAATAGTATGGCATTGTTAAGAATTATTGTTTGGGCATTAATTAAACGGAAACAGTTTGACCAGAGAGTGAATCCCACAGACTATAATCCACAAGACACAGCGTGGGAGCCGAAAATAAATAATTGTCATTACGCAGCTTCTCTCGCCATATCACGGGCGTGAAAGTCACAAACAACTCATTAACTTATTGCTTCTCAGAGAAAAATCATGGGAAAGTCTAAGCTCTAACTCGTTTTCAACCGATTTTAATCTGTAAAAATAGTAAATGAACATGTATGGATAATAGATGTTGCGACGTTTTTTAAAAAGGCAATGTGTTGCAAACCACTGATGAAATGAATAGTGATGATGAGAAATTTGAAAATCATTTACAATAACCAACTTAATAATGGCGTCCGGTTATATGATATAGGTATGTGGACTAGCCTTCAAAAAGTTTGCGTCATTTTTTGCCAGTGATGAGTAAAAATGATTCTACCTCATGCACTTAAACGTTATCGCGGCCAAAGTAATTGCACACCTTTTTAAAACAAAAGCGAAGGCGGTTCGTTAATGGTGTCATATCCGATTCGAGTAGTTCTTTCCGCAAAGGTAAACAGGACAATTTTCCGGTGACTTATTGCCAAATCCAAAGTATTGTTTTCTACGGTTCTATATTTAGGTAGAAAAAATAGAAATTGCATACCATCTGCGTTTACATAGCATCGTAGAAACCAATAGTTAAGAATGCCTTAATCGACTATCAACATGGTCAGTGATATGAATAAATATAATTATGACTGCGAGCAACTGCCTTGAAACGGATAGGTCACGGCCGAACGGCTCACGAATTGGTATTGGTCGATATACATTTCAATTATTATTGCATATTAGTGTTCGAAATTTAGTACACTTTATATCTCATTAATTTCAGTTCAAAAAATGACGTTATTGTTTGTCAGTAAATTGACTGTAGAGGGTGGACCAAATTGGAAGTATTTAAATGGGAAGTGTGCTTATTAAAAGAGATAGGCAAAAACTGATGTCGGTATCTGAAGCTGAAATTTGATTCTAAACTAATGAAAGGAAAACTGTTGGTTAATATCTGTCACTGTGTGACAGATATAGGGTGCTTCTCAGAATTCGTACTTTTCTTCAAAACTTCCAGTAAACTTTTTAAAGATATAATCAAGTTTGCTATTGCTTCTTGAGGGATGTTAAACCACTCTTCTTCTACTGCAACAATAAGCTCTGGGATCGAGTTTGGGGTATGAAGTCTAACTCGAATTCTTCGTTTTAGCTCATCTCAGCAGTGTTCGAATGGCCACTCCAGCTGACAGCTTGCCACTCCATAACCCGAAAACCGACTTCCGCAATGTAATCTTGCACGATTCTTGCGGTGTACGGCCTTGCATTGTCATTGCATAAAGGTAAATTCGTCTCCAATGTAGTTGCCGTAAGGTACCACATGAATTGCTAAAATCTCCTAGATATATCTAACAGCTATATCTAGGAATGAACTCAGGGTTGGTTCGTGCTCCTATAGATATTGCACTCCAGATCATATAGGAACTATCTCCATAAGCACTCCGCTCTTCAAAGCAGCAAATCGCTCTCTTGGTTTTCGGTACACTTTCCTTCTTTGGTCGCTACCATGGAGGCATATTCTGGTCTCATCTGAGAACAGAACAGATCCCCATTGTTCTAACGACCAATTCAGATAATCCCGTGCAAAACTCAGGCGTGCTTGCCGATGAGCTGGAGTAAGTTTTGGACAAATCCCAGGTGTTTTAGGAGTCTTCGTTTTACTGTCCACTGACTAATAGCCATTCCTCGCACCTCACGGAGCTGTCGTTGCACTTGAACAGCATTAAGATGACGAGTTTTAATGTAGTTGATACAATAAAGCGGCCATCACGAGCGGTTGTAAATCGCCTTCTGCCTGCTCCAGGTCGCCTATGAAAGGATCCAGTCTCTTCATAACGTTTGCACACTTTTTGGGGGTCATCAACTATAATCCAATTTTCCTGTCAAAACATTAATATTGTAAAGTTAGTCGCTAGTTTTTTTATAAAAACCTGATTAAATACTAAATTGAGCTTGACGGAAGAAACATTTTTTTTTCGGTTTAACGGTCTTCACTTGCCAGGACTATTCGACCGAGTGGTGGTTGCAGAAACGGCAAGGATTCGTCGCTCAGGACGAGTCTGAGTTACTTCATATCCCTGCCCAACTTGGAAAGAAGCAAAAAGAACACATCAGCATTTCATGATATACAAAATCAAAACCATGCACCAAACAGGGCAGGCAATGCTATAAACCAGTGTGCATCAAGCACAAGCAAAACGGGACAGGTGGAACGATGTAGGAGGAACGTATAGAACTGTGTAAGAGGCGGTAAGAAGCGGGTAGAGAAGAACAGATGACACTCCAAGAGGTGCCCCTGTGGGCAACAGGGGCTGCTAAGCTAAGTAAAGTCGATCTCGCTCAAGAATGCTATGAGGGCACTCAAAAAGTAGATGGTGAATTGTTCCCGTCTGATTACAGGTACACAGTGGATCCGGTTTTACTCCAATTTTATGGAGATATACCGGAGAAAGACAGTGCCCACTACGCAGACGGTTTAGAGTAGTAATCTCCCTACCTTTCAGGTGGTTTCCCTCCGCGAACCACGGAGTCCTCAAAAGCCTCTCCACCAGCTCGGCATACGAGACCCCCTTTGTGTCTGAGATGCGTCTCCATTGCTCAGTCCAACGCTCCCATATTTGCTTTTTAATTGTAGGGAGATATTCCCTATATCCGTAAGCCAAGTTTATCAGCACAAGATCTCCTCTTATTTGCCAGGCAATCCGCCATAACGTTCCCCTCAATCCCGGTGTGGCCAGGAATCCAGGCCAGGTCGATGTCGAATCCCTCCATATGTAGTCTCCCCAAACTTTGCTTGACAAAGTGTGTTACATGATGGTCTCCAGGATCAGGAACAGGCACAACACTTGCGAGGGCGCTTCTACTGTCCGAGTATATGACTCAACTCCTCCAAGGCCCTTCAAATGGCCAGGATCTCCCCAGTACGTATGCTTACATCCCCTGGAAGTCCCAGGGAGATGGCTATACAGTTTCTGCTGTAGATCTCCACTCCAGCTGTGGAACTCTGTAGATCCTTAGAAGCATCCGTAAAAATCTGACACCTACCCGGGAACCTCCTAAGTGACTCCATTTCAAATGCATAACAGTTAACATCAGTCCGTATGTAGTAAGTATATTTGTCAAACGGTGACAGATATTATACAACGGTTGTCGTCATTAAGTTTTCTATCAAATTTAAGCTTCAGACACCGACATCAGCTTTCGCCTATCTCTATTAATAAGTCCAATTTGACCCACCCTATACCTAATAATTATACACTCTTAAAGAAAGGCATATACCTACTAAATGAACGTGAAGGCAAAAATTACCGGCTTTTCACTACTTGCTTCGAAGTATACACTCTAATAAAAACTGTATTAACAATAACAATAGTGTATCTAAATCATGATATCAGTTTTTTTTTGTAAATCACTTTAAAAAAATATATAAATCCGAGCATTCAATTCAATTAAGGTGAATAATGGAGACGGTTAAATCGATAATAAAGTTTGAAAGAATTTATTCCGCACGAACTGTATACGTTAATTGGTGCTATACCAGCTCGACTTCAATGTTTTTTCCAGAAGATTCTGAATTGCATATTTATTTTTCATAGTATAACAGTAAAAATGATGATTTTAGTACCAATAGTAAAGTGAGGCTTTAAGATAAAGTATTAAGTACTGACTATCTCACATGAACAGGCGATTAATGAATTAAATCTTAGTTGGAGAAACCAAAACTGTCTAATTAAAGCAATTTATAGTAGTGTAGCAAATCGGAATTTATAACACGCGTGTTACAAATTACACTCTCTAGACAAGACGATTATATATTTCTGCACTGTTGGGAGATAACTTGCTGAGTAAGGAATTTAAAAGCTGTAATGGATGTTACCAAAACTAAATCAAAGAAGTAGCAATTACCGATACATTCCAGTGATATCAACACTCGATCACGAGACTAACGTCTATCGCGTTTGGTGTATAGAACTAAATTTGATAATTTTAAGCTACAGCTCTTCTGTGAAACTGTTTACAAAAATAAATTAATTATAGCTTCACATATTGGCTTAATTAACCAATTTTAAAATAATTCTTAATAAGCATTTTTTCTATTGTCTAATTTAGATCAGACACAGTTGCCAACATATTATCGACATCGCACTAACTCGTAGTATTTTTTAAATACCGACCTAGATTCTTTCCGTTGTTTTAAAATCCTTATTTAACTCTTTATGACATACATATGCTGGAAAAACTCATTATCAGGATTTTTAATCTAAAGAGACCTTGGATTTCAATTTCAAATTGCTTATTTTTTTGTCTATTTTTAATTTTGTTTATAATTTTTTACAAAATTGTTATAAAAGCTCACTCCAAACATCACCATACCCAAGTCTCTAGAGCAATAGGAGCACTTTATCAACGTTTTTAATTATTTAGAGTATTGGTGATCTTATTGCAATTGATTGAGTTATTTCAATGCCATTAATGGAATAATATTGAATTGACTTATCACTATTAAGTATTTCTATCAGTGTTACTTGATATTTTCTGGTTTAAACTGTAGCACAGTAGAATTTAAGGGCCTTCAGAAAACACAGCCTCTGTTATTAACAGAAAGTATGAATATCAGGAGGAAATGAGAATTTTATAGAGAGAGAGAATATGAGAGAGAGATGAGAATATCAAATACATAGGTGCCTGCTAAAGTTGGTCCGTTGGAACTCATAAATAAATATGTATAATTTATTTTTTACGTTGATCTATTAAAGTTCAAAGAGTTAACTTATTGTTCATAAACTATCAATGATTTTTTGATAATTTCTTGACGTGTGCTATTATTGATTAATTATGTAATTAATAGATTTTCTTTTAATTTTTACTTTTTTAAGCATTTGATATTTTTGATCATTTTTGATATTTATAATTTATAGAAGCTCTCAAAAGATTTTTAATACAGTCTAAAAGCTTTTGTATGCTTCTAGAGCAGTTTAACAGCTTCCTAAAGTTTCTAGACTGGTCTACAAGATTTTAAATGCCTTAAGAACAGTCTAGAACCTTCAATGCTCTTTGAACTGTAAACATTTTCTAAATGCTCCTAAAGTAGTGTAAAAAGGCAATTTTAACTAATTATGGCATGGAGAAACGAATCTGGTGCCCGTTTTGCTGTAACTGCCGCCATTTAGTCACTGACTTTGAAATTAGGACATTTTTAACAGCTTTCAAATGACACTTTACGTCACATTTCTACCATTAACCTAAACTAACTAAGGCAGTTAAAGATTTGGTTAAAGACAATTTTCAAAATTTTTTAAAAAATTTATACGGACCCCCTTTAAATATGTCAAAAATGTAGTTAAAAGTCGACCGGTGCGTTGTATGATAAAATGTTATATTTAATGAAAGATATTGTTATATAGGGGGCTTTGAGGAGCATACGTGGTAAAAATTCCACACTGCTAACTCACACCGTTTTCGAGATATTTAGAAAAATGTCCGAAGAAAAGTAATCAAGTCTGACGCCCTCTAGCGGCCAAACGGGGCAAGTTAGCGGTGCCCGCTCAACGTCACGTGATAGCTCTAATCATTAGCCACTTACGATCATTTAATGTGTCTATACGGTACGTTTCAAATAATCAAGTTATTCGCGATTTTTTGGAAAAATGCATCAAAAGTTTGTCAAAATGAAGGTTTTTCCTGGCCTATACTGACTGCCACCTGAATTAAAGTGGTTTTTAGTAAATATTTCGAAAACGGTTAGATTTCCATAAAAACTACAAGAGTGCAAAATTATTCCTAATGGACCACTAAACCAAACTACGTAACGTTTGAACTTCAATAGAGTTACCTGTATACAGGATGTGCACAAAATTGTTAGTGGATCATTATTTTTGCTTACCCTGTACACAATTTTTTTAGATACAATTTTTTGCTCTACACCACTGAAAAGAGCAGTTTAAGACGATTTGTTTAAGTGGTTGAACCACCCTGAACTCCCAAAAATAACCAAGCTACAGGGTGTATTGAACTAATTTTCGGTAAAAAGTGCATCAAAGTAGTTTTTGCAAAATATTTTGAAAACGGTTAGAATTACAAAAAAGACCACTACAGAAATCCAAAATGCTTCTCAAGCAGTCGAAAGTCTTCCCAAACTGTCTAGATGTTTCCAAAAACTTTTAGAACGCTTTAAAGGCTTCCAAATGATCTTCAACTAGTCTAGAAGCTTTTAAAAAGATTGAAGGTAGTCTAAAAGCTTCCGTATGCTTTTAAAACAGTTTAAAAGCTTCTAAAAGTTTCTAGAACCGTCCACAAGGTTTCAAATGCCTTATTAAAAGCAGTCCAGAACCTTCAATGTTCCTAAAGTAGTCTAAAAAGATTTCAAAACCCTGCAGAAACACCAAAATGCTTCTAAAACAGGAAGCCTTTCAAAACAATCTAGAAGCTTCCAAAAGCTTTTAGAACAGTCTAAAAGATTCCAAATGCTCCCAAAAGGCATCGAAACAGTCTAAAAGCTTCAAAAAAATTCTAGAACCGTCTAAGAATTTCCAAATGCCTCTAAAGCATTCCAGAACCTTCAATATGCTCTTTAAACTGTCCACAAACCTTCCAAATGTCTCTATGTCTAAAATCTTTCGCTTGCTTTTAAAGCAGTTTAAAAGCTTTAAAAAATTTCTAGAACTTAAAAAACGTCAAAATATTTGCATCTCTGAAAGAGTTTTGTGCTTTTTTACAGATTTGCATGCTTTTTTTGAGGAAAATAATTTTGCTTATTAAGCGCTTTTTTTCACGATTATAGTGCTTTTTAATCCGGACTCTAATTACAACTTTTCTTAAGATGTAATTACAATACGTGCCCGAAAGTTGCAATAAATTCATTATCACCGTTTTAGCATTTCTCCTTTTACTATTCGATTTAATACTTAATTAAAAGCGAAGGTATTTTCTAGTAAATGGGGTCATTTTTATACACATAAATTATACTACTACATTTTGTGAGCTTATTTAAAAAAAATCCACTGTAATCTTAAAAAATAAAGGATAAAAAAGTTAATTTGCTAAACTTAATGTCTGATTCTTTAATAAAAGATTCGAAAAAACTATAGATTTTATTCTAAACAATGCCAAAAAACTTATACTTTTGAGTTTGTCCTTCCTTTTACCACAAAAGAATTTAGTGGTATTGTTAAAACACCTGAGCTAGCTAAATTTGTTGTTGTTAAATTGTCAATTAGTATCAAGTTTCTGGTTATAATTTTTAACAAAATATGCATCGATTTTCTGTTATATTCAAATAGTGTTGATTTTAATCGTACTCAATCTATATTGAATCGTTAAATAAATAAAATGAAAATAAGCCAAGGCTTTTGTACTTATCATTGGCAGCTACACTGATATCTCGGAGACTTCAACGTGCGATCAGGCGACGAACGTTTAAAATCGACCGGAACTGTCTTAATTGTTTTTAATGATTCTAGAATTACAAATATTACAATACACTAGCAGCTAATTGCATTTTTGAAACTAGACAGATCTATAACGAGATGGTTTTCAGAAGTTATTATAAGCATGAAGTACCTAGGTAATAACACTAAATTTGTCGATTACTTGATAAATAATTTTTCAAAAATCGTTTTTTTTCAATCATGGTCGTCAAATTAGTTATGATTTCACAAACCGAACGAAAACTCCTTACAAAACGAAACAACACTGATGAAGATATACCCAATTAGGTAAGTCTTTCAAATTTGACACTTACAAGGTTCGAATCGTCACCAATGGAGGGCCTCCGATCAAACACCGGGCACCGCACCGAATTTTCGTTAAAACTGCCGAAGTTATCGCGCAAAAATCGTTTTATGGCCCTTTTATAACGGCGTATTTGGTCGTAGAAAAAGCAGTTGCGACCAAAAGCTTTCCGCGTGTTTCTCTGCTGTTATTCCGTGGCCATGTTGGTCTCGACACTACTCGAGCAAGTCCCCATCGGGGCTGCGTTCACCTGTTCGGCTGTTCACGGAACCGTGGAGAAGGCAGTACCCGAGTAGTACCTGCTGCTGCCACGGCCGTTGTGCTGCTAGAAGAAGTGTTAATTTGTATGCAAATACCGCACACGTAAAAACTTTGATTATTGGAGTGTTTTTCGTTAATGCGCCTTTTTAGGCAATCGTCAACGGCAATCATTGACGTCGACATTAGCTATTTATAGAAACGCATTTTTTATATCTAAACCCTGTTTGTCCCAGATGATTAACAGTTATTATTTATTATTTTTAATCTTCTGCCAGTAACTTTAACTTCAAAAGTTGCAATATTTATGAATTAGGTATGCTTGACTCAAAGTCGTTCCAAGAAATTTATGCGCAGTTTCCCAATGACATGAAGCAGGTAAACATAATTTTTGCATCAAGTCATAACATACCATATAACATGAGTTTATAAGAAGCTGTCACTTAATATGGTTATTGTTACTTTCTTGTGTGAGTGGGTCAGAGAATGCTGTCGTATCTTAGTCCAAAACAAAGCAATTCTTGATAGCGTCAGTAGATGGAGGTACTATACACTTAAACGATTGTGACCTTAAATAGTACCTATTGTTTATCTATTTAATTAATATAAACGTAACGGTGTTGTAGTATATAGAACAGTTTGACAAACATTCTTCATTCTTCGTTCGATTAACAGGTTAAACTTGCAACCTTGTATATTGTATATAGGTATATTTTCTTAGAAATCATGTGAGATATGTTGAATAATAATCTTAAACTTTAAATCAGCAGAAAAAAAAATATGGGATCAAGTAAAATTTTTGTCTAGCAATTTATGATAAAACACCCTGTACCGTTAACCATTATCTAATATACAAGGTATCTATGTCACTCAGAAACACATAGATTTAGTTATTTTTTAACATGCATATTTTTAGTCCATTGATATTAATACTACAATACGTAACAAAATTTAGGTCGTGTTTGATTCCATCTATAAAAAGTCCTATCCCAGGTTAGGTTTGTTGCTCAGGAAAATCTGAAAATAACATTTTTTGAGTTTTTTTTTTAAATTTTGGGTTACATTTTAGCCGAGGGAAATTTTCCGTGTTTTTGTCAAGTTGAAGTTTAAGGATGGTCAGGAGACCTCAAACAAAGCCAACACAAGATTTTGATTGGGTTGCAGAAAATATCCAAAATGTGGCAAAAACAAAAATAAGTGTATTATAATCTAGAGAGTGCCCTTTCAGAGCAAAGTATGTTCATACAAAATGTAAAAAACATTGAAGTAGAATTTCAGTCTGAAGTTTTACAAAAAATTGCAACCCTCACCACGCCTCACATCGCATCACGCCATTGATTTTTTTTGGGTAATTTTTTAGAAATTTCCATTTTCGAAACGAATTAGGTATTATCTTGAGTTATTGGCTTTTGACTGACAAAAAAACTTTGATTTTAAGGCACTGTAACTGTAGTATACAGCGTGGAAAACAAGTGCGTACAAAAAAGTAACATTTTCAAGTAGTCTAGGTTTTATTTTAACATAGCGAAGTGTAGCTTCGGTTCTGTTGTGAACCGAACATACCCAATGTAAGGTGATACAGCCTTTTTAGTAACCCTTGAATGTTTATGTGAGTTCAGTTGTTGTTAGTAATTATAAGTGTTGTCAAATATAAAGTTCCTCTTTATTGCCTATTCGCCAGCGAATCTTTGGAATAAACCACTAGGACACAACAGCGGCGGTTTTCCAATTAACGTCCTGTGTTTCATGAAATATCTATTTAAATTTAAAAAAATGAGACAGAGAAGAGCGAAATAGCAGCATAAAAATAGCAGCGCACAATCTCGAATTAAGGCAATAACTCTGAGGTGGTATTCTAAGACAGGTGTAGGTCCCATATTTTGTTACATAATTTTCACAGTCAACTCCCTTGACCGATAGGACCATACAGGGTATCTAGAGACAGTTAAAATGGGAAAACCACTTGTGCTAACAATTTCAAGTTTTACTCACAGTTGGCTACATATCCGTTCCCTAAAACTGTTATCATCACCCTAACTGGTGGAATTAATCAGTATCCCTGTAGGAGTAGAAAAAACATATTTTGCAACAAAAATCGTGTTGCGACGATATACAAATTTGTCGCATATTAGACCATTTAAGTGGACACAAGTTTTTTCCTTGTTGGGCATATGTTTCATTCAGGAAACAAACGTGATGTCTAGCGTCTTCCAGGTGCGTTATATTTTTTATTTCTGAAAATACATTTCTACAGCAACTTTTTGCGTAGAATCCAATAGTGTAAATGGTTTTTTTCTATTGGACACGGTTTTTAAGCTACGCACATAAAAATTGCTTTTTTTAATGGAACACCCTGTATATTATTTCATTTTTGAAAAGACCTTAAAATTAATTAAATTATTCTAATGACATCTAACACTTGATATTTCAAATTTTTTTCTTTTTGACGATTTTTTTGTGCGTATCTCAAAATCAAAAACCGTGTCTAATAGAAAAAAACTATTTACACTACTAGATTCTACGCGAATAGTTTGCTGTTTTGAAGAAATGTCGGAATTCTGAGAAGCACCCTATATCTGTCAAAATTAAAACATTAACCAACGATTTTGGTCATTAAGTTTTATATTAAATTTCAGCTTCAGGCACCGACATCAGTTTTTGCTTATCTCTATTAATAAGAGCACTTCCCATTTAAATACGTCCAATTTGGCCCACCCTGTACCCTGTTACATTGTTTAGGCCTCTAGTCAATAGTAATAGGCCCCTAGTTCAGTTGTTTTCAATATTCTTGAGCAATCATATTCTCCTTTTTGTCTTTTGCTTAGCAAGTAATCTTTATTCTTTAAATTTTCGATAATTCAAAGCACAATTTTAGAAGCAACAAGTTTTATTGATATTGTTACGATTTTCCCGTGGGTTTAGACAAAGTCAATTTAACTCAACAATTAATAAATTTATTTACACTTTAAAACACTCCGTACAATAATTAATTCAGCTATTAAAAAACACTACTACAATTCCACAATTATTCCACTATTTAAACTTTACCGCGTTCCCAAATTCACTACTCCCGCCGTCGACACCGCTTCTTTTATATTCGCAAACCACGTTCTAGAATACCCGCAAAACGCTTCGCGATTTGCCTCGAATATTAAAGATGCTTCCAGGTGTCGCTTCCTAACTGTGGCCTACTTTAACACGCGCCCGGCCAGATATTGCGGCGCATCGGTTTCATCCCGAGTACTCGTTCAGAAGTATCGAGCATAGTAGGCCCAAACCGTAACAATATTTTTAAACCGATAATAGCAGCAACGAGCATGGAAACATCTGACGAGATACAGAATGCTTGGATAGTTGAGCTGTTTAGCTATTCCAGTAAAAACGCGTCTTTCGACAAAAAGTCCAGTGGACTCGTACCTTAACACACGATATTGAACATACAGTGGGATTTAAATGATAGACTATATTTATAAATTAATTTAAAATTGCAAACTGTTATATCCATTTTCCGGATGAATCGATATTTCTTCGGACACATGACGTTAATGAAGAAACTATATCTAAAAATCAATAACCTTCCGAGATATTGGCCTAAATAACAAGTTATACTTAGTCAGAAAAAATTAAAAAAATATTCATTGGTAAAGTGAGTGTAACTTAAAACTTTTCTTTTTTTGTCCAAGTTTTTCTCCTACTTTGACTGTCTCTAGACACCCTGTTATGGTCTTATCGGACATTGGATTGTTTTCAAATTAAGTAAGAGATAATACTGAATCTACACTCGACTCAAATGTCAAATAAAAAGCTGCTGCCATAACTTAATTCGAGATTGAGTACCGCAATATGTCGTCTATTTCAAATAAATCAAAATTTCCTGAGACACTGACTTTAATTGAAAAACGCCCAAAAACGCACCATATGCCATATGCAAATACTTTCTCATGTTAAAAGGAAACTAAAAAGAATTATAGGTCAATTAGGGACTACTTGAAAGATGTACTTTTTTTGCAATCGCTTCTCCACCCTGAATAGCGCAGTTACAGTGCATTACAGTAAAACTTTTTCACGTCAGCAAAAAGCCAATAAATCATGCCCAATGACAAAAAAATTACCCAAAAAATTTCTGTCCCGGTTGACGTCGCGCCCAGTTTAGCAAATACATATTTTGAAGAATTTATCAACTAACAGTCGCACAAATTCGTATTCAATCGTTATAATTATTGCTTCTACTAGCAAAGGATGTTAACTATGTTTCATTCTATTAAAGCATCAAATGCTACACTTCGATTATTTATTATTATTATAAACTATAATATAATGCACTGAGTAAAAAAATAACTTAATTGATTATTATAAATAAAATTAAATCAGGTTCAGGTCATCGACGTCTCGAACTAGAGCACCAAACCTCTTTTGTAAAGAAGGCAATTCAACGTAGTCTTTAGTTTCCCACTCATCCTCACCAGGATGACCAACGTCTGACGTTTTAAAAGATGTCTGAATAGGTAATCCGTTCGGACTGAGCGCAAAGTAATTCTTTAAATGAGCTGGAATCTGAGGCTTATTGTCTGGTCTGGCGTTTTGTGCAAACGGTATGTCATCCAGATTGGTTATTTGGTTTTTAGTGAACTGAAAGTTTTCTGGAAGACAGTGATGGTTCATGCAGTAATAGTTCATTCCAGTCGTGTCTTTATGGCACCAGGTTCCGTCCGGAAAGTAGGGAGAGACGCCTAGGTCGTTAAGTTCTATCCTGGGAGTATAAAACGCGCCAGAGTCCTTGCGTTTACAGAATATAGCGCAGCTAGTCCATATGCGCCCTGAAAGTTTGTTGATGAAATAACATGAATTGTTTTATAAGTATCATCTTACCATCTTCATGTGGAGCTTGTAGTCCTACTCCTTTAGGGTCCAATTCAGGTAGTAAATTGGAGAAGGTTTTGCACATCATAGAAGCATACCCAACTGGGGATTTTTTAACCGCCGGACACACCTATTTTACAAATTATACCAAATGGAAATCTCAAAAAGCCATTAATGGTAAACCATGAACTTACATTTCGATCTGAACAAAAAGCATACATCGTATTAATCCCTTCACATCCCTGATCAGTGTTTTGCGGCACAGGATTATTGCATTCTCTGGTGTTAGTTTGCATGCCTTTGGAATTTGTAATGCACCCAGAAGTGCAGCGTCCTTTTTTCCAACTGCTCCAACCACCTGGAGTAACTTTAACTGGTTTCGGTGGCTGTTTGGAGCTACAGTATCCTCCGTAGCAGTACTGCAATAATGACATAATGTCGTAACAGAAGATAGTGATCGCCTAAACTAGATGATTTTTCAAAATAAAGACAAAATTACACACCTTCCCAGTTCCGCAAGGAGTACCATCCAGCGCAGGTCCAGCAAAATAAAATCCACTTCGATGTGGAGTTTTACACTGCAAATTGTAGCACACTTCCGATTGCGCTTGATTAGAAGCCATAACTGCATCTTTATCCCTTAACAGAATTTCACACTGCTTTTTAGCGGTGTAAATCCTGCCAGGCACATCTAGGAAACGGGAGTGATCTTTACCGCGCACAGGTTTCGATGTATCCGTCAAGCATTTGGCCCATCTGAAACCTTATACTGCTAAATTTGGTTTATATAACTTTAAATTTAAGTGAGGAGTCATTACCCTAATTTAGCTACAATTTCTGCGCTGCAAGAAGACCACTGAGTTTCACCGTTAGTGCCCCTCGAAGGCGACATAATGTAACCTTCTTTGGGGCAGCTGTTACCGCTATTGTCGTGGTGCATACCCAAACTGAAAATACTCTTATATCTCATGCCAGCCGTATTATGTACCACATCGCAGTTACTTGTGACCAATTTCATGTGCCAAAATGTAGACGCTGGTGAAACCAGCACTTGGATAAGGCTTTCCAAACACGTTAGTGGTGCCAAACTCTGCAATTACGCAGGCGTACTTATCCAAGCAGACACCGCCCACTGTGGCCAAGCCCATTGTTGCGCCACTTTTCTTACCATTCTCATAGGCAAAGAAATCCAACCTAAATTTCAAAATTTTGCGACACACCACCTCTAATTTCCAGCAAATCATTCCAAGATTACCCTGAAACGTAGAGTCCCATATCCCAGTGTTCTGGGTTGCTGTCACCTTGAGGATTAATACTGGATTGATATTGGCAGAAACTATCCAACAACTTTGATCTTTCTCCATGGTAATGAGGCATTTCTTTGGGTTGCGTCTTCATTATGTCCATCCGCACCAATACCAACTCGAGACTGTTTCCAAGACTAGGATGATGGTATAAAGCTTGCACCTAAAGCACAATGTCACTCATAAGCTAGTCAATTACAACTTTATTAATACAAACCCCATTAATGTAAGCTAGTAGCATATTTTGTAATTTTTTATCACTGTAATCAAAGTAAGGTGCAAAAATTTTATAAGCAGCTTCATCGAAGAACAGAGCTAATTCTACTGTCATTACGTTCCCGCGAGACTGTAAATAGTACTCTTCTGAATTCTCGAAGATTTCTTCACTAAAGCCATCAACTTTGTTGTTAGAGTGGAAATTATTGTTTTTGGACCATATACTTCCTGAAAGTGTCTTTTTCATTATAATTGATGTTAGTTTATTTGATACTTTAGTAAGTGATTATTATTATTAAAAATGTCTGAAATTTGATGCCAAAAGTATATAATTAAACCGAGACGTAATTGGTTTTGTAAGCTGTATATTGCTTTTACAAAAGTTATTCAATAATAAATGATCTTAGCGTAGCTGAACTACTTGGTTTCTGGAGTTTCAAATGTTTCACTCATATTGTCACATATGGAATTTGCCACCAAGAAACCACGTTTCTTGAAACGGTGTTCAGGGAAATTTGAAGTTGACGACCGAATTCCGCAGCCGGTCGAGTGGAGATGGTGGAATCTCTAAGTGGAAACGTCGATTCCTAAAAGTCTACGGGGAATTGTCTTGTGCGGTGCACTTCCAAGAGGCGGAAAGGGTGAAAACCTAGGAAACCACGTGGATGTGACTGTGACGGTTATAGTTTCCACGAGGAATGACTATATCTTTACTCGGATTGTGCCCTTAAGCGATTTTTTTGAATTTTTTGCTTCAAAGGAGGGTGGTAGGGTAACAACCCGACGCGCTAGGGGCTCCTTGTGTCCTCTCTCTTAGAGCGTAGAAGTACTCATATAAAGATTTGGCTGAATGCTAAGAAGCAAGAGGCCATTGGAACTCACGAAACAAACAATATCCAGATGTGGTGCCGGGAAGATCCGGCGGTCGTTCCTTAAACAGACGTACCGGGCAGCTTGGCACGGATTAGCCAATGGGATTAATTCCTAATTTGGTCTGTCCAATGAGAGCAATTATTCAGTTGTGTTGCACGGAACTAGGGTGACGTTGACCTACTTCCTACCTACTGACGTTGACTAGAGTCAACGTCAAATTGCGCGTATGTAAAAAGACCCGATTTCTTGTGGAGGGGGATTCAAGATACAAAATTCAAGATTAAAGTATGTTCCAATCCGGAATCGGTTTGTAACGTCTTAGTTTGGCTAAATATGAATTAGTACCGCTCCGCTAAGTGTTTTAACTATAAAATTATCTTAGTCCAGTTCATCTAGGTGGTGCCATGAGTTAACTGTAAGAACAATGAAGTACGAGAAGGGTAGTCTTGACCGACTAGTTAGCAAGGAGAGGTGGAGTTCTTAGGGTATCGGTCTTGAGGAGGGCTCGAATAATTAAACTTTGAAGCTACCAAGCTTTCGGAATTTTATTTGATTCCTTCATCAGGGTGCTACGTGTTATATTATGAAACATGTGGTCCCAGCGTAACATTAAATTTGAATTTGAGAATTCCTCATTGAAAACACACAGATAGCGCCCACAGCCAGTTGTCACTCATTATTATTGTTAAAAACTTTTTTTTTTTTTTTAAATTGTTAAAACTAACATCACAATGTTACACAAAAACTTAAGACGTAAAATTAGACGATATTCGTCTACCCCTAATATACCCTAAGAACTCCACCTCTCCTTGTAAGAACAATGTTCTCCATGCCTATTTGTTTTATTATATTTAAGATATTTGTTTATATTTATTCTGAAGGGGTAAATTCATTGTGTCCGCCCTTAACCTTGCTTGGACCTTATTGCTGTGTTTATGTTTAGTAAATAACTTAAATCAACCAAATCAGATCCCGGCCTCGTTAGAAAGCTCAACTTTCATAACGTGACAATATAGGTAGCTCCTTCCGGCCAAACCAACAGATTTACACATTTCAAATAAGTCATCCAAAATTTGGAAAAACTTTTGTAAAGAATAATTTATGTGAACATACCAGCTATAGGAAATATATCATCCAAGAAAAAGTCACTATCAAACTTCGCCCTTTTGATTATATGCGGCACATAATCATTAATTTGGCGTTTAGTCAGCCTCTGCAATTTGGACGTCAATGGTTGGACTTCAAATGTAGAATTTTCCAAAAAAATCAATCCTTGCTACATACAAAAAAAAAACTGTTGAACACTACATAAATTGTAAAGAAAAACGCACGTTACCACAGCTTTGGGGTTGCAAATACTGAAAGCCGCTACCACTTTAGGGCCCTGATGCAAATAATGACAATCTGCAGGAGTTTCATTGAAACTGCTTATTTCGTTACCCTCGTGTATGTACGTTTTGAATGAAGGAGTCAAAATGTCAGTGTTTCTTTTCAATTTTAAATTGATAGGGCTGGAAGGGATTTAATTTTAATACCACTGGTTTGTTATATTACGTACTTACCTTTCGAAAGCGGAAAAAGAGTAGTCAATTTCCTCCTCACTATCAAGAGATTTTATAGGAGTTTTTTCCGGTAAGTAGACAATCTCATATTCGGGCACTTTAGCTTTATCACTAGTCCGGAAATAGTACATTAACTCGGGTTCTGACATTAAGTGATGAATATCCGCATTTTCACTGCAAAAACCCGCACTTGCTTGGAAAAACACTACAGCAAATATCACGAACATTTTTTGGCGCTTTCTCAAAACGAGTGATTGTTTTATACTGATTTTGCGAACAGTTACATGGAGACTTATGAGGGTACAGGCAAGCAGCTGAAGTGATAATAAACGCATATTTTAAGATTAAAAACAACGAGGTGTTATGAAAAAACCGCAACAGTGTGTTGACCTCTGGTTTTTTTAGCAGTGGTGGAGATTTCTATTTACAAAATCTTCCACAATGCTTTAGCGGATGCCGATGCATTTACTTTCATACATCTTGAAAATTTTCTAGATTACTATAGATTATCAGTATCATCAGCCACACTGCTTTTCAAAGTTTTGTTAACATAAGAAAATGGAAATAACGACGGCACTGTCGAGGCTTTGGAGATTAATCATCAATTATTATGTTCATCTCTCAATTTTAAATACAAACATACATTCTTAATGGACATGCTAATGAGCTATCCATTGAATGACAACAAAGAAATTATGTAAATTAGCAGATTTAGTTAAGCTTCAGCTGCGACAAATTCGTAATTCACTAACGTCCGGGTCTCAACTGACAGTTTCTTTATTCGGTTTTTGAAGAGTTTTACCTAATATATTAATCAAATTAACAGTTTGGCTAATAATACCGGTGTTTTATACTTGATCCTCTTTGATAATGTCTAACTAAGTTTGTTAACCATTTTGATGTGATTATCTATCTTACGATTGCTTAAAGTAAAAATAAGTAAAACACTTTTTAATTTATTAAAAGTAGTTTATTATTACCCCTTATAAATGCTGTACCTTCAAATAGGAAAACAAAGTTATTTCTTAAAATTAACCAAAAAACTTATAGACTGGACTTTGAATTTGGTTTTGATACTTCATCCCAAATGGTAGTTCCGTCGCAAGCACAGATGGTTTTGGGATTCTGGAACAGTCCCGCTGACCTAGCAATAATCCCACACGAAATTGGCTTAATGGTTTTACCATTTTCCTGGAAAACAATGAGACAAATAGGTAGTACATGATAATAATATGATTACACATGATTTAATACAACAAATGCTTGACTAAATATTGCACATGATTTTATTACTAGTAGTGCTCAATAACAGCATATTGTAAGTACAAGGATTTTAAAACATGGGTTATACTATCAAATACAGGTTTAAAATTAACTATAAGCATATCAAAATTTTTTGTTAAATACTATCAAAGTCACGCAGTAAAAAGGAACTTTAATTACTTAAATTACGTACTTAAATTTGTATTGAAATTTGAACTCTGATGTTCCTAACCAAGCTCCTAACAATGTTTGAAAAGTGTGATTTTTATGGCGTTTTTTATTAGTAAGTTTATTTAGGAAACTAGTGTTTTACATACTCCAGCTGTTATACATACAGTGCGTTTTTTTAACGCGCAACATGGGATTTCACGTGTTAAATTTTTAAGCCCATGTTAGACCATGTTATTTTAGATCTACTGATCTACAGCTGGAAAACTTGACGGGTGGCTGTTTCGTACCCTGAAGCTTAAGTTTACCAATTTGGTCAAAAAAGTGATTAAAAACTGGCAAAAAACCATCTTTTTTCGAAAATATTTTATCTTTCCATACTCCCTGTATGCATGGTAGATGTTTGTGGTTTTTGATAATCTATAAGACAGGGGATTGGAGACCTTGTGGAGATTACCGAAGACTGAACAGCATGACAGTACTAGATAAGTATCCAATCCCTCATATTCAAGATTTTGCCCACAGATTACATGGATGTAGGGTGTTTTCAACTATTGATCTTGTGAGAGCTTATCACCAAATCCCTATAGCTCCTGAAGATCGACCAAAAACAGCCATTATCACACCTTTTGGGCTCTTAACTTTGCAGCCGCTTATCCAAAACGACCAATACCTAACAGGGCAACGGTATTTCGGATGTACATACAAACAATTTATGACAACAGGCTGTGTCGTCAATTCTCACGTAAAGCGAAAAAGAAAGTTTTGTAGTCAATGAAAACTTTGTAATGGACATTTGTCTAGGAATCACAGAGAACCCATCAGCTACTCTTACGGATCTGGCTGAAAATAATAGAAGATCTCGAAGTAGCTGCTATAAAGCCCTCAAGAAAGAAAAATACAATTCCTTTAAAATACGTAATGTCCAAAAGCTGTTACCACATGATTATTTTGCTAGGATGGAGTTTTGTGAGTACTGGATGTATAAAATTAATATTTACCCAAATATCCGAAGCCAAATACTTTTTACTGATGAAAGCTCTTTTGGTACTAATGGTACAGTCCACAAACGAAACATTAGAATATGGGCTATTGATAACCCCTACGTAATCCAACAAACACTTTCTCGGTTATAGAATTATCGGTCGAATTTTTATAGAAGGCTTGCTTACAGCGGAGAAGTATTCTTCAAACTGAAGTCGGCCCGGTACTTGAACCATTACCCATAAACGGAGAAGTAATTTGTCAACATGATGGAGCTCCAGCCCACAGTGCCGCAGTTGTGACGGAAATCTTAAATGACACATTTCCGGAAAAGTAGATTGAGCGTTTTGGACCTTTTAAATGGCCAGCGCGAAGTCCAGATATCTCGCCATTAGATTACTTTTATTGGGGATATCTTGCAGGGAAAGTGTACGATAATTCAAGAGGAAGGCCTGCGAATGTGCAAGATCTGAAGGATCGCATTATTGAGGCGTCTCGAAGCATCGCTGCCCGACATCTTTTGAACGTCAAAAGGGCATTTTATGATTGTCTATACGTGGATACTGTTTGGCTTCAAACTGAGGTCACTTTGAACAATTCATTTAAAAAAAATACTTCTTTTGTACTTAACTTTCTTGATATAAAGATGATATTCGCATTTGCACCATTCACACACGGAGAATGGAAAGATAAAAAAATTTTGAAAGTAGATGGTTTTTTATCACTTTTTTGACCAAATTGGTAAACCTACTTAAGCTTCAGGGTACCAAACAACCACCCGTCAAGTTTTACACCTGTAGTTCTAAAATAACACGGTCTAACATGGCTTAAAAATTTAACACGTGAATCCCATGTTGCGCGTTAAAAAAAACGCACTGTATATCATTTAAACAATACACAACTTGTAGAATATGCCAAATTTGGATAGTATCAAAGTGGGTTTCACAACAATAAAGCAAAACTAGAAATATCCAAGCTTCGATAAAAAGATTCTAAAATATTAGTTTGATTATTATCTTAGCCAAAGAACAAACCTGTTGTCAGGTTTTCGTTGTCATTATTACATAACTATCAAATAATATTTTTGACATATTTAATTTCTCTTTATCAGAAAAAGTTAAGTGCAAATCATTTTTTTCTTGGAGAAAGAACATGGTCACATAGGTACATGAGCTTTATGATGTTAAATACTTTGATGAAAGATAACATTTTAGCAAAGACTATATAAACAAGTTGAATTTTACTTTGAATTTTATAAAAAACTGAATTACCGTTTAAAAAAAAAACAAAAAATTATTTAAAAAAAATCAGTTTATATTTAATACATAACTTTATAAAATATACATTTAAATTGTAACATAACAAGCAATATTAGTTAATCATCAGTCATCATCATTCCAAGCTTCATCATCAGTAGATTCACCACTACCCACATCACTACTTTTAGTTGGTGGTGGAATTATAGAAGAAAGCATTGCCAATGTACTATCAGGAGTCAAAGCTGTTTGTGATGTCTTTGACCCTGATATACCTTTTCTTCTCATCATTAATTTTGAATGTAAATCTGCCATCAAGTCACCTGAAGATGGTTGCTTTGTACTTCCCGATGATTCTTGTGAAGTTTTTTTGAGATTCTTAGAACCACCAGCTTTTCTAATTGCATCCATTAGACTGGCTCTGGAATCATTAATTGGAGATAAAGTAGGTGGTGGAGGGGCTACAGTTGGTGGCTCTGGATTTAATGGTTGAGCTATCATTTTTGTTTCTATTGGAGGTGATAGAATTGTTGCGGTAGGTTGGGGAATATCCTGAGGTGGTGGTGGTGGCGGTGGCGGTGGTGGTGGTGAAGGTTCCAAACCAGGTGCCTCTTCTACTAGATCTGGTAAATCTGGTAAATCCAAGCTTGCTAAAGTTGCAGTCATACTTGCTGAAGGTGGGGCAATGATGGGGCTATTTTCAGAGTCATATCTAATATCATCAGCTATCCCAGGCAAATCTGGTAAGTCCCATGGAACATCTAAAGCGGGTAGCTCTTCTATTTTTGGTGTATAAAAGTAGGTTTCTTTGTTCCCTTGATGCATTGAAGAGCGCTGACTGATTGACAAAGGAGCAGGCCCTAATTCTGATGTGGCATAATATTCATAACTGTTACTAGCTTGGTCAGGCCCTTTCAGTAAATCACTAGCTGTAAAATCTTTGTAAACATTTTTACCAGTGTTGAACAACAGCAGATCATTAATGTACTTGACATCTTGAGGCACATTTCCAAAGCCTTGAGGAATGTCACTATCTTTTGTATCTGGTAATTTAACATGGAAAAATTGTAGTTTATTCAAAGGCTCATATGTTGGAGCATATTTCCTGTGTTTTACTTCATGCCTCACCCTTACAACGTTAATAGGACCAGTGAATACTGATACATAATCTCTGTTCACATCAACAGCTGGATATTTACTGCTAGAAAATACGGTTTTGGCTTTTTTGTCACCTTTTAAGCTGTCCACTTTCGATCCGGCCGCCTCTATTCTTTTACTTATACTTGAGAGATTGTCCAAATTTGTATCCAGCCTCTTGTTAATTCGAGAAAAAATATCCTGGGTAATAGCCTTTAAATGATCCAACGCCTCTACTATTTGTACTACAGTCTCTTCTTTACCTAAATTGTGAGGTACTGTATGAATGGTATATTGAGACATTATTTGTTATGAAGTTGAATTTATTCTTTAGCAAACTTGTAATAAAATTGAACAAAAAAAACAAAAAAGTTGGGTTATTACCAGTAAGGATAGGCAAAGTCTTCTTACAAATGTCAAAATCACAATTGTAAAGAAGAAGGAATGGCGTTGTTCGCGTCGTAGACAACCCGGCGTTGCCATATCTCGCGTAGTTTCTAGATACATGTGACAGTCAGGACAGGAAAATGATATTTTTCAAGCAAACTTCAATTAGATCCATAAATTTCCGGGTAAAATTGGTAAATTTTCCTGTTACATTGAATTTTACTTTACCTTGCCGGTAAATAACCGATCATGGTAAATTTACGCCCATCACTACAATACGCTAAATATGATCGACTGCAATCTGATGGTGACGTAAAAATCGTCACCGGCCCGAGCCGATACGGGCAACATTGCGTTTATGGGATTAAGCAATCCTTTACTGTTTACCGTCCTTGGCTTAAAACAATGTTTAAATTAAGATGGTGCAAAGCAAATGGAAATGGGGGTTAATGTGTATTTCCATACCAGTTTCCCAGTACCTGAATATACAAATTTGGCAACATCGCTAAACATCTCATTTGTCATGTCATCAACATTTTTGTTTTTGACAGTTTAACATCTTAAAGTTTGAACATGCAATGTTTACATTTACCTAATCAAATTTAATTTAAAACAAAAGGCCAAAATTACAACTGCGACATAAAAAGAATTAACATGAATCCATTAACTGAATATATCAACAATTTATATGAAACTTTGATTGGAAAAGTGCCTAGCGAGGACGAAACTCTCATTAAACTGCATACACGTTTTTTGGAAGATTTGGGTGACTTAAGTTTTCCTGTTTCCTTGAAGAACTGGTACCATTTAACGAGGAAACCGACCAACAACGATTCAGACACTATATTTGGTTATAGATTGGCAGAAGAAGGTGATGTCGAACATGCCCTTGTTCATCTAGTTGAGACTTTAAATAGTGTTAATATTAAAATACAAACTTACAGAATTATCAAAAATTCAGCCCATTTGTATTTGGAAAAAACTACACTTTTTACAAAAGGCATTCACAGTGCCTTGGTTGAAGCAAGCAACTATGGAAAGATAGAATTATTTGATCAACAAATCAGAATTGTGTATGATAAAGAGAAACTTCCTGACAGTTATGATGACCTAGATTTAACCACACTGCGATTATATACTGTTAAAAAAACTATTGAAAACCTTTTAAAATTCACTTGCCAAAGTGATTCAAACCAAACATTTCAAGTAACTATATCTCAAAACTCACAAGCAGCTTCACTGAGTGTTCAATGTGGACCAGTAATTAATGAAAAAGGAGTAAAAGACAATGACCATAAAGCATCTGACTTCTTTAAGAAAAGGATAACAGATATGCAGCTTATGGCTCAGCATAGATACAGAGTTAATCTAAATTCAGGTTCCAAGTGGAATGACCTTTTTGAGAAACTGGGAAAAGCTTCTGTAACTATTGAGTTATTGTCAAACAAGCCCCATAAAGCTGTCAAAGTAACTTTGAATGACTTAAGTAGTGCCAACAAGGGACCATCATTTATTTTTTATAATTGTGCCAGGCTGGCTATTCTATTAAAAGAATTTCAGAGCAAAGTTGACAAGGCGGTGTATCCATATTTACCGGAGTTAGATACTGTTGATTTGTCATTGCTGAAACAGCCAGAAGAGTGGGAACTTTTGTATGCATATGTGTTGCAGTTTCCATTTGTTATTAAAAGTTGTGTGAGAGGTGTTGAAAAAGGATTAGTCAATACACAACATTTAATATCATTTCTGTCAGGGTTATCCTCAGTTTTTAGTGTGTACTACAGGAGAATAAGAATATTAACAGATCCAAGGGACCATATGTTTAGTTTAATACACTCTAGGATATATTTGTTACAAGCAATTCAAGTAGTGTTTCATAATGCTTTGAAAATTTTAAATATAGAACCTATTGAAGAAATGTAGATAAGTAATGTTATTTCTCACTGTACTCACCAATGTTGCAACTACAAATGAGCGTCCTATAACATCAGACAATTTTAATAGACTATCTTCCATGCGAAATTCAGCTCTCCCATTCCTTTCAGCTACTATTTGGCCCAACTGTCCATAAAGCCTTTGGTCAGTGTGAGTTGGATTAAATACATTTCCTACACTTGTACAACCTATAATTTCCATCTATTGTGAGTAAATTCTAATAACTTAGTTTAAATGTGTTGTGTTCAGTTTACCCTCAGATAAATCTCCACATTCATGTATTGAAAGTTGATAATTGCCAGGATGCAATCCATCAACTGTCCCATCTATAACACAGACATCAGGAGTGGCTTGTACAAACCGAACTACTCCTTTAACTGATGGGTTTCCAGCTTCAAGTATAGATACTGCAGCAATACTACCATCATACCCTAAAACCATTGAAAAACTCACTCAAGCAAATGAAGGGCTTTAAAATACACCAACCTTTGATGGCAACTCTTTTTCCAGTGGACTCCAATCTTTTCTGAATTTCTAGAGTTGGCAAGTTGGATTCTACAACCACAGACCCCTTATTTAAATCTACCTCAACACTCTTGACTCCCTTTACATCTTCTAAGCTTTTTTTCACTGTGTTGACACAGGATTCGCAGGTCATTTGGACCAAAAATTCAATTTTAGTCGAAGCCATCATCTAATTTGTAACAGTTTACAGCATGACATGCTCATTTGTAAGATTATAGATACAGTTTTTGTTTGAAAATATTTATAGTAGATTTGAAGGTCGAGTGGTTCAGTTTTAGGTTAGAAACCTAGAATTTAATGTCAAATATCGATTATTTGTGTCTTCTTTAAATATATCTTCTTCTTTTTTATGTTTCTGGTTTTAGTCCAGCTAGGCTCACAGTCACACTCCCGTACGTGATTTGAAAACTAAAATTACGAACAATGACTCCTTTATACATCGTAGGCTTAATCAAGGCGCTTGAACATAAGCGGCTTGAAAAACTGCGACGATATATATACATATAGATATAGATACTCTACAAGCCGCTCTCTCAAGTGGCTTATTCAAGTCAAGTCACGTCTCTTTTTTCAGGCTTGAACTTACCAAGTCTGTTTGAAGCGGCTTAGAACAAGAAGACAATGCGATATATACGGATTGTAAAGTTTTTGAATGGCATTTGGCTTCTTTCTCTGTTGATTGTTCTGTTCTGTTCGAGAGTTTAAATGGCCTCTTGCTTAACAGTATCGAGCCAACTTCTTCCTGTCCAGGATGCTTCAACAACTGCCAAGGTTGAGCGCGTCGGGACCGCACCCTACCCTCCTTCAAACAGATTGGCAATCACAAATCAGGACATTACACACTATGGGGACAACTCTCAAGGATTAGATAAGGACAATGCGGGAAATCAACAAGTCCAAAGCAAAAGCATGCATCTTCAAAGCAAGCAACAGCCATGCAAAACCAGCACAGCCTGTTGTCAGCAAGCACACCAATCAAATGTTCATCCTCCAAAAATCTATACATTTTCCTGAATCTCGGATGTTGTGGTTCACTGTGAATTTCCGCCATACGCAAAGGAGTCGGGAAAACGGCCGCAAGTCTACCATACAAGGATTTTACTGCCTGACTTACAAATCCCAAGAAAACATGATCCAAATCTCCCTCCACTCCACAAGAGCAATCTGAGGAATCCGAGATACCTATTCTAGCCTTATGCTTTGGAATGAAACAATGTCTAGATTTCATTCTACAGACCACGCTCACAAACTTTTTCTTTTTGTAGCTAACTTTGGAAAACCATGGTACCTTTGGAGGCACATTCTGTATGCGCAAACATGCACTCCTTTTATGTATTCCTATGCTTCTGTAAAAACTAATCCATGATATTACCATATACGATATTTAATAGCCCTCAAGAAATTCGAATAATGAAGTCTGTATTTTTATCCCCAATCACCAAATTGTCCTCTCTTCCACTCCTGGCAAGCTCGTCAGCCTTTTCGTTCCCTCTAATGTTAGAATGGGCGGGTATCTACCAAAATTCTACTTTCCTCCCCTGTTCTCTCAGGCTGTACATTTTTTCAGTTATTAGCACTATCAATACCAACTCTTGCGATTTTCTGCAACCATTTTCTGCAACACACCACTCCAAAGCCGCCTCCATTGTCCATATCTCTGAGGTGCATATGTCCATGGCATCTTCTTTGAATACCCCAACGCATTGAAGCATTTTACACCCCAAAACCACTTTTATTAGTGATTCCATCCACAGATGCATCTGTGTACAACAAAGTAAAATCATGAAATGTATTCAAGATAATTTCATTGCACAGCTGATCAGCACCCAAATGTTCTTTTGGAATCCCAGAATCCATGAACTGAACTTTCATAATCTGACAGTCATACGGACTATCATAACATGGCAGATTCCGAGATATTTTAATTTTATCCATGCACTGTAGGCCAGATCAACACCCTCCAAGTACGGTGGCACCAACCTGTTGGCCATCAATACACAGGTTCCCCCGATGGTATATTCCATAAAACTGCAGCATTCTTTCCCTGGCCAAACTCCTCTCTCGAGCGAGATGTTGCAGAGCATATTTTGCACAAATCCAGTCTCAGCACAACCTTTTGACCAATATTTTTTTATCGGCCACCTTTTTTGAACAAAACTAACGGTAAATTACTCTAATGTATTTGAAAATAGGATTGACTTTATATTTTTCCAATCTTCAAGCTGCGATAACTACTAGGCTTAACTGAGCCGACTTGGTGAAGCGGCTTGAGTCTACGATGTATAGACGGTCAATAATGTGTACTGCGTTTTATTATGATAAGAGTTATATTAATAATATTAATATTGAAAAATTTGTGTATTAAAAAAACTATACTCGTTAGGGTAATTCAATAATAATAAAACGTACTCTCAGTATGCATTATATTTTTATATTTCATTATGAAACAATCTATAATATTATGATGCTGTTTATGCATCTAAATCGTAGTCAAACTCATTTCATGCAAAAGTTTGTACCTAAAAAAGAAATAAATATTAGTAATGTTTTAGGGAGTGTTTCCAATAAAAGAAGAAAAAAAACATTTCTAAGAAAATATTGGTCAGTAAAACTAAAATAACCGCTTTTATTTGGTTTTAACGCGAAAAACAAAATAAGAGATCAAATTTATTTATTGTTTGCTAAAAAAAAATATTTGTATAAATTGACCAAATTGGAGAGCATTTTAATTTTAGTTCTAAATTTTCTATTTCTGCTCTGCGAAGATGGTATAAAAGCATTGGTTTTAAATGAAATAGCACTAGTAACTGCCAATATTTGATCGAACTTCCAGACATCCAGATGAAGCAAATGCAATTTTTGAGGGAGTATCCAAAAAACCAGGAAGCGCCGAATGGATTAACACCTGGGGTCTGGTGCGATATAGGTGCCACCATATTTTTGTTTTTTTTTTTTATGAAACTTATGTCATATTGTTTATTTAACTTAGTTCTACCCAAAAAAACGTGGATGAAGCGGTTTTTTGAAAAAGAATCGTAAAAAAACGCTTTGAAAGTGTTCCTGTCAGGTTACACCAATTCTATGAAAAATTCCTCACCATTCCTACTGGAAATGTGCAACGTTGCCAAACCGAAGGTTCAAGAAAACGATATAAGACGTTTAACATGAAGGGTTTAATCGTTAAATTGCATAAGAATTAGTAAATTAAATAAGTATTTTTAGTTTTTATTATTAGTACAAGCAGCAATATTTATTTTTTGTAAATGTATTGAAAAAGATGCATGGCTATAACCTAGTGCTAACCATAATAGCCGACTCATATATGTAGCAATAATTATTAAGATCTCAAAAAGAGAAAAAATATGAAAACTTCCATTAAGAAATAAAAATGAATTTTTAGAATGACTTTACTAATTTTGAACAGAAAAGCAGTTCTGTTTGACAACGTTGCTAGGGTGGTTAGGCACCAATAAACAAAATGTTCAACAATCACGCTGGTGCTGGTGGTCAGGTGGTGCTGGTACCGATCAAAAACAAGTCATTTCTCGTAGTATAGAGAATTTTGGTAGTAAGTAAGTTAAATAAATAATCTGACATCGATTTCATCAAAAAAGAACTAAAAATACGGTGGCACCTAAATCGCACCAGAACCAACACCTATTGGATGAAACTTGGATTTATAGCAAAGGTTCCTTTCGAAGTAGCTGGCAAGATGACACGATGTTTACAAGTTCTACTAAACGTACTGAAGGTAATTTAATGATATAAGATTCCACATGAATATAATGACGATGACTTCTACTACTATTTCAGGTAATCGTTATACCTATAGTACTTCACACAGGAAATGAAAATGGCTTCATTAATGGTGCGAGTTTGGTTTTAAAAAGCGGTTTGAAAAAAGGCGACCATCATGACAACACGAAAAAAACTTTGAAAATTGGTTTAAAAATCAACTTATCCCAAATTGATCGGAAAAATCACTTATAATTATAGACAATGCCAAGTTACCATTCTGGACTTCAAAAATCTTGGACAAAACAAAAATTAATTATGTGGTTAAGGAAACAAAATTACCATTTTGAAGAAAAAGCAATTAAAGGAAATTTGGACTTTAGTTTGTTCAAAATTGATTCACCAAAAAAATATTACCTGGATGAATATGTAAAATCTTTTGGCCACAAAATTTTAAGACTACCACCATATCATTGCCAATACATTCCTATAGAGTCGGAATGCAAGAGAAAATATGATCAACATATGATAAGTTTACAAGGGACAGCAGTAGAAGTATTGCCAACTTGGGAAAGGGTTTTAAAAGAAATGTGCAAAAGCAGAACATGGGAAGAACTACATTCAACATGTCAACCAGCTAATAAACCATTCTTGGAGCATCATTACCGCCTACTGATCTTTATTAGGTTTTCTGTTTTTGTATATATAGTCTCTCAGAAACTATAGTTGCTTTAGTTAAATGAATAAATAATTTGGTTAAAAAAATTCAAAAGTTTTTTATTACATCAAAAAATCAAATTTCTATTTTATTTTTTACCACTTTATTATTGATTGTTTTGGAAAATCATGAATGGCGCCTTTTGGAGGCACTTTTTAATTCTCTTAAGATAATAGTTTCGGAAGTGATAAAAGCCATGATAATCGATTTATTTGGTACATAATAATTACCAGTTCTATCAACAATCCACAGCAGAAATTCTGTAACCCTGGTGTTAATGGCTGGAGCTGGTATCCCACAGGCTACCCCATGTGAAATTATACCCACCAATTTGTATCTTTGAATTCTGGGATCAAACCAAACAACCGGACCTTAAAGTGGCACAAATAGTAATAACACTACTTAAGTGTCATAGTAGTAGGTAAATTGAGTACCTCCAGAGTCAAACTGGCAAGCGTCACGAGCCTCATCAGGATAATAAGTACATAAATCTGTAGATATTATCGCCTCGCTTTGTTCAGTAGCACATTGGGAATTGGATATTGCATAGACATTAGCTTTCTGTAGAGTCTTTGAAGTCGGTCCGTTAAACTCCTTCTGACCCCAACCTATAATCTAATTTGACTGACAGGTCTTTGCCTGTTATGAGTAATATACTTGCCTAATAAAGTGACAAGCTGTCCAGCAAAATTCTCGTAAGTATCTCTAATCGGAAGACATATCGGTCCAATATCGGCATTAAAATAAATTTGGGTGGCGGACCGAAGGATGGCAATATCATTCTTTTGTGATAAACTATTGTATAACGGATGAGTTTCAAAAGCGTCAACGTTATATATCGCGGTGTTTGACGTGTCGCTTCCTGTTAAAATAAAGTTGTAGTGATTCAGTTTAAGTATCAACTTAAAGTAGTGTACCAGTGGACAGGTCGTGGTCGCCAACTACCAACAGAAGGCTACTAACGGCTAGTCTGAACACGCAATGAGCTGCCGAAAGCACAAATCTGTCTGAGATTATACTAGCTCCGCATATCAGGTTTCTGTTGTAGAATAACCCGGTCATAAATGGAAATTCATGTATTCCAGTTTCTACTCCACCGAGAATGCGATTCTGAAATTATTTTCGTTCTTTGTTTTTTGGTTTCTCTTAAGAAATGTTTAAATACTAAACCCTTTTCCTATATGCCTAGTCTAGCTTTCTATTATTTGATTAGATTACTTTAGTTACTTTACCTTAGCCTTTTGCTAATTATTGCGAGTTTGTTAACTTGAGATTATCGAATCAGTCCAAAATCAGTTGGACAAAGACGAAATTACTAGATGAGAATAAGTGACATAGCTGGATGAAGGTTTTTTTTTCTGGTTTTGTACTGGATAACAATATATTTGTCGGGCAAATAAATCGAGCGAATGAAATTTAGAACAACTTGATGATTTCATAAAAATATTTCTAATGTTGTATGAAGACAAGTAAAGCTGCAAAACTATGGATTAGGTCCGATTACACCGCATAATGCATTGTTTTGTTTAAACCTGAGAAACTATCTTGTGTGACTGACAAGGTATGGTCTTTTACATGTTGATGTATAGCCAATGAAATGAGCTTTCCAACTGTACATAAGCATTGGTTGATTGATTAGATAGTTAAGCTGCTAGAGAGCTTCAAACTTAACCAAAGTTTTCTGATCTCTGTTATTCATGGACTGAAACTTGTAAAATCTGGTTTATTTAGCTGACAAGGTATGAACTCTAATTTGTCGATGAACAGTCAATGGAATGGGTTTTCCACTGATAAACATCTCTCTTTGGTTGCCCTGGGCGTCATTATAAACTGTCTGACCATGTACGAGTGAAGGCTGGATACCTCATTAAGACATATCCTGTCGACTCTTCAATCTCTCAGCGTCATCGGCAAATAGGATCCTCGATAATACCTGTCAAGTACTGATGTCTCAGGTCACTAGCCGTCTTCAGATTATATCCGCTTAATTCCAGCAGATATTTCCTATTTTTGGTAGATGCCAGTGATGAGTTCCTTAGCCTGACTCAGAACCTGTGGTGGAGTCTCAGCGTTTTTGAAACAGCTGCTGAGTTAAGGATTGTATTGACAGGATCACCTTGCTATTGGCGCTCCCCACTATTTGCTTTGAACTAACGGGTACTTTTTGAACACCCAGTTTTGCCAGTTGATCTACCTATTTATTTTCTGGGATACCTGAAATATCCCGGAACCCACACGAGGGAGAACCAGTTAATGTATGTCGTATGTATGTACGGCCCAGTTGTACAGCAATGGTTCAACCTTTCAACCTGGTTCAAGTAAGAAACGCCACTTTGACAACAATGCATTTTATAAGGCAAAGTTCAAATACCAGTAGTAAGGTTACTGTTAGTTTGGAAATTTCAAATTGAAACAATCAGAAGCTTTATGAAATTTTTGAATTTTTCCGCAATTCCCTCTAAATTTCGGAAATATCTGAATTTTATGAAATATCTGAAATTTCAATAAAAAATCAATGAAATCTAAGAAATTTAAAAAAATTTATGGTTTATTAAAGTTTCATGGAAATTTCCTTCAATATTTCAATTGTTTCAGTTAAGAAAAAATTATTATTGACAAATGACAAATAAAATCCCTGTCTTTTGATATGTCATGTCACAATGAAACAAATGATGAAACAACTATACCAATCGACTGGAGGAAAAGCATCACTATCCCTATCTTCAAAAAAGTGACAAAAAACAACCAGGAAACTACAGAGCAATAACTCTCCTAAGCGCCGTGATGAAACTATTCACGAAAATCATATGCGGTATCATCTCAGAACAGATACCCATAATGGAAGAACAACAGGGATTCAGGAAACACAGGTCTACCACAGACGCCATATTCATCATTCAACAAATTGTCGAGAAATCAATCGAATACGAGAAACCGGCGTATATGTGCTTCATAGATCTGAACAAAGCGTTTGATCGAGTGAAGCTAAATGACATCACAACCATATTGAGACGGGGCAGCATCCCCGAAGAAATAGTTAGAACTATTGAAAACATGAACACCAATACAACGACCAGAATACTTGTGAAAAACGCCCTGACCCAAGAAGTGCCCATATCAACAGGAATAAGACAGGGAAACTCTCTAAGCCCGGTACTCTTTAACCTAATCATGAAGAAATAATAAAAGACAATTACAGAACTGCCAAAGGAGTAATAACAATACTGTGCTACGCGGATGAAGCAGTAAGAAAATCAGAAAACGAAGATGAGCTGCAGAGACTACTTCATCAATTCTGCCTGACAGCGAAACGCTACAATATGTCGATTGCGATAAACAAGACAAAATCACTAGTTGTAGCAAGAAGAAGATGCAAACTAGCTGTTAACGACGAATTAGTAGAACAGGTGATGTCCTTCAGATACTTAGAGGTAGAAATAACCGCCCATCAAGACAGGAGATCTGAGGTAAAGAATCAACTAGATAAGGCCTCTAGAATAGCCAAATGTTTGAAAGACATTATATGGAACAACCAGTTCCTAAAAATAGAAGCAAATACCAGAATATATCTGCGTAAGGCCAATAATCACATATGCCGCAGAAACCACGGCAGACACCAGCATAACCCGAACGGCAGAGATGAGAACGCTCCGAAGTACACACACTACGTGAGAGAATACCCAACCAAGAAATAAGATGAATCTGCGACATACAGGACATTGTAAGATTGACGAGGCAGAGACGGCAAGAGTGGAATCAACACATCAACAGAATGGAAGACAATAAAATTGCTAAAATTGCGAGAGACGGAAAACCACACTCTAGAAGACCGCCAGGCAGACCACCAAAGAGGTGGAGGGATAGCTGGATGTCGACGTCGCAAGGAACTCCTTAAAGCTGGAAAAACAGGCTGAAAGCCTATTTCAAGAAGAAAAAGAATAAGATGTCATAATGCTCAACTTCAAACTTTTGACTACTATAAAATAAAAAACGTTCTAATCTCAAAACTTATAAGCATTTGAATTTTATTAATTTGATTTTCAATCTCCAATTCTCTTGTCACAGAAAAAATAATTACAAGTCACATAAGTCTATTAATGTCCGACAGGGCTATTATTTCATCAAAATGACACCTATTAAGGTCAATTATCTAAGAAATAAATGCCCTAGGGCGTCATTTTTCATAATGGCCTCAGGTGAGGGCATATTTTTTATAATGCCCTCTGACCACTTTTTAAATACATATCTACAGAATGAAAGTCGGACATTAAACTTTGAAGACACCACAGGCATTATAATGCCGTTGGTATCTTAATTTCTATTAATGTTCATTACTCATTGCAATATTTGTGACTTGTTTTAAAGGCTTAGATAAAATTATTTATTATTTCATGACCACTTTAGTGAAATTATAACTCAGTTGTATATTTCATGAAATTTTACAACCCTAACCAGTAGCAGTTCAATTGAACCGGTCTTTGAACTGTGATTGTACAACCGGGCCTCAAAGTTACAAGCTAGATATTGGTAAGAGACCCATCAGCACTGATGCCAGCAGTGAAACAATCAAATCCAATCAATCTTTATCGGATGGATTTATTATTTTTCTTTGGATCAAGTTGAAGAACCTCTACATATTAATGCAATTTGTTTAGCGAATTATCGAACAACTAATTATTTTTTTGCATTAACTGCTTATAACCTAATCCATGTTTTTAGCCTTGACTAATTGCTCATTATCGTAAATCCATTATTATTAAAATTATCGCTGGTCTAGAGCAATTAACTACATCGTGTATTGCGTCCAAACTAATTATTTACTTAAAGGTTTTTTACCGTTTGCCTCCAACCACAATCACAAACGCCATCCGCAGCTGGCGGAGGTTGAGTTGATCTGCTATCCTCACTTCTAACTGCAGTAGTTGAGCATAGAAATCTTCCTCCTGGGCTTCCAATGGGACTATACAGTTCTTTTAACAATCACCATTAATACAAATTAAAAAAAATAAATAGTTTACTCACCTAAAGTTAGAATATTCGCTTGACTATGCACAGTAAATGAGTTATTGCCACAAAACGAGCTGGCATTTCTGAAAAGGTTATCACCAACTAGAGACACAAGCAATTTATCTCGAACACAGTTTTGGCTCTAAAATTGTATATACTATATTTTAATAACTTGATCAAATAATAAAAGTGTACTAACCAAAGGTAGTTCAAGATAACAAGACAATACAACATTAGATCCTGCTAAAGTATTTAAGGTCCAAATGCAAGTAGTGCTTTGCACATATCTATTAGGGTAATTCGGATTAGCGATGTTATATTCTTGTCCTGGTACTACTTGCAATTGGTGATTGCAAGATTGAGCTTTTACAGTGGTTAGTAATGCGAGTAACACCCATGTTACATCTAAAAAAGTATGTATAAATGATTAAAGAACTCGAAAAATTTCACTGTATCAATAAGCAACATAAAGTTACAGCATCCTAATCAGTAAAAAATCCTCCTGGATGGCGCCTTTAATCTCTTAACAGTTTGTTATTTTGTTAACCTGGAATTTCTCTTCAAATGCATTCCAGCAGTTTTTCTAGTTACGGATAACCGCTTTTATAAGGCTACTTTTGTCAGTAAACTTTGGCTTCGAGTTTTGTCAGTTTACAAGGCTATTTCTTTTCCTTTAAAGCTTTAGTCAAATTATATTGATTTGATTGTTACGGTTATTTTTACTAATAAGTGACCCTCTCTAATCTAAATTTAAACTTAAAAGTTTTTGGTGGTATCACAGTATTAAATTATTCACGTGTTTCTTCTGGATTTTCTTGTTCTCTTCCCTGTTGACAGGGTGATTCACGCTGATGGTATATTAGAAGTATCTAGAGAACGCCTCAATATTTTTCGTTACTAAACTCTTTATCTAAAATATTTTGAACTTTGTAGTGTTGCCAGATCAGTCGAAAAGAACATCACAACTTTCAAATGGAACACCCTGTTTCTAATCTTATTTTTGAATTCCTCAAAATAAGGCTAGTAATTAATGTTAATACTTCCCTATACCTATCTTGCACCGTTTCTTAGATATTTCATAAAAATACTGAATTTGTCAGCAAAACGGTAGTCTAACCATTCATTAAATTGTCAAGTTTTGAAAGGTTTGCTTATATGACCTTTTGTTCTCAGTTAGACTATACCACATGCTTGAAAAGTTCGAAGAATGAAAATGAAAAAACCTACTGGGTGGTCAATATTTTCCTTTAAGTCGGATAGATAGAAAAACTGCCAGAAGTTCGTTTTTTTAAATGCAACCACCAATTTTCGAACAATTCTATGTATACTCTTCCTATATCTAGCTTCAACCGTTTCTGACTTATCAACAGTTTTACAGACACCTGCTTGTGCTAAGTTTGAACCAGTGTTGAATTTGACAAATATCTTTTGTAGTTATGGAATCGACAACTAGTCATTATGACCAAGCAGGTGTCCGTGGAGTTAGAAGTACGGCACTAAGTTTGTTTGATTCTTACTTATCTCATAGGAAACAGCAGGTTAAACTATTTAAGGAAGGCAAGCCATACACATCAAATATAAAAGAAAATCAACACGGAATAGCCCAGGGCAGTATTCTGGGGCCACTACTCTTTTGTAATTTACATGAATGATCTAAATTCTATAGCAAACGAAAATGAAAAAATTGTCAACTTTGCAGATGACACAAATTTACTTGTAGGTCAGGAGGAAATCAGCACTTTAATTCAGTCTGGAAGAGATCTGTTTATTATGACTTCTGAGTGGTTTAAAAAACATAAATTAGCTTTAAATATGGAAAAAACAAATGTAATTATTTTTTTAAACAGTTTTCATAATTTCCGGACAAATTGAAGGACTTTAGTCTTGAAAATTGACATAGAAACCAGTAAATTCACTTTAAAACGGTGAAAATTAACTTGAGAAGCTTAAAAATTGTCTTTGTAACCAGTTTTCATAGTTTTCAGACAACTTGAAAGACTTTAGTCTTGAAAATGGACTTGAGAGGCTTAAAAACTGTCTTTGTAGTCAGTCGTCACAGTTTTCATATAAATCGAAAGGTTTTTCGTATTGAATTGTCCTGTAGACATGAAAAACTCCTTTTTCTAAAATTTTGGCCTACAAATTCACACATTTAACCCTTGAAAATTGACTTGGACACCACAAAAAGTTACTCTGAACCAATAAAAAGTAACATCAGAAGCTTAAAATTTGCATTTGAAGTAAGTTTTCATAATATGAAACCAAATTTCAATATTTTAGTCTTGAAAATAAATTTGCTTTTAATTTTCTTAAAACTCTTGGCTATTTTTAGTGCTTTAAAACTGCTCTCAGCTTGGAAAATCAAGTTTCAAGACAACCTTCATCAAATTTTTGACATAGTAGACTTAAAAAAACAATTTTTAAGTTTTCTATAGTCTTAAAAATGTCATTTCAAGCTTTGTCACTATTAAATTGACTTCTAGAGACGTCAATGCTAAAAATTCGAGCATTTCTGAAAAATCTAAACTGTTTTTAGTGCTTTAAGACTGTGTTCAGCCTGAAAAATCTAGTTTCAAGACTATCTTCACAAAGTTTTTGACTTATCAGACCTGAAAGCCGGTTTGTACACTGTACATAGTCTTTAAAATGTCACTTCAAGCTTTTTCGCTATTAAACTGACTTCTACACTCATCGATTCAAAAAATTGAAGCATTTCTAAGAAGTTCGAACTATTTTTTATTGCTTCAAGACTGAAAAATCGAGTTTAAGCCTATTTATAATAGTAAACGTCAAGTTTCAGACTCTTCAGTAATAAAGCTAAAAATTTTGGAACTTAATGCTACAATATTCGTCTTAAAAACTAATTTTAAGAAATGAATTAGTCCAAAAATGAATGAATTTTGACTGTTTCCAGTGTTTAATTGAATCTCCTATTTCTTTGACTATTTTCAATGCCAAAAATTAACTTGTAAAGCTCCCATGACCAATTGATTTGAATCCTCTCTTTTTTTTTGAGTTTTAAAACGTAATAACTCGATTATCTTGCAAACAGAATCTTAAATCAAAATTTTACAAGACATACTTCTTTCTCCAAATTGAACTGGAAGAGATAAAAAAACTGTAATTTTTTAATAATATCCAGTAAGCGTATAAAATAAAGTGGGAAAATAAAGACCAATATCCTCCTGTATCAACGCTACTAAACAATTTTGACAAACGTTATTCATATCACCTAACGAGTATTCATTTCATAAGTATTTGTTCAAAATTTAAACAAAATTGCCTCAACGGTCTGATAGTTATAGCAAAAAATCCATTTTTTAAAGTGAAATTTTCCTTAGGGAGCATTTTTCAGGAAAATGACATAATGCATGTCCACTTATTTCTTGATGGGCTATCGAATGGTGAATTATTGACATTTAAAACTGGACCACACTGTATAAGTATCTTTAAGTACTACCTAGTTCATAGTTTACCATGACGCTATTTCTTTTATATTAGTTGATAATGTACATTGTACCATATCCTAATCACAATTTGAAATAAAGACTTATTATTATTATTGATTACGATTGAATGCGCCTTTTAAGGAAAAACTGTTAATAAGTCAGAAACGGTTGAAGTTAGGTATATGAAATGTTTATATGGATTTGTTCTAAATTTAATGTTTTAATTACAAACCATAAAACACCGATGGATCCATTTAAAAAAAAAAACAGACTTTTTGCAGTTTTTTTATTTGTCCGACAAAAAGGTAAATATTGACCACTCTGTAGGTTTTTTCCATTATCTGTCTTTGGGCTTTTCAACCATGTAGTATTGTCTAACTGAGGGCAAAAGGTTACATTAGCAAACCTTTCAGGGCTTGAGAATTTAATTCAAGTTTAGACCACCGTTTTGTTGACAAATTGACCATTTTTATAAAATATTTAAGAAACGATGCAAGATAGGTATAGGGATGTATTAACATTAATTACTAGCCTTCTTGCGAGGAATTCAAAAATGAGATTAAAAACAGGGTGCTCCATTTGAAAATCAAAAGTAGGGGTTCTTTCCGACTGATCTGGCGACACCCGTAAGTCCACAATATTTTGGAACGATAGTTTGGACCCAACCTAGGCTACACTCCAAATTGCAGTGAAAAATATTGAGTTGTTCTCTAGATGCTTCTAATATACCATCACCGTGAATAAAGATTATAATCTATTGCTGTTAGTAGAAAGAAAAATTGGCAGTACTTACCCATTTTGATTTAAACAAAAGTGCAACCGCGGAGTGACAAAAATGTATTTATATTCAACATAAGTGGACTGTTAGTATGTTTTGATAAACTAAGTAATTGTTTTGCGAAAAACTTTAAGTGATCACGAAGTGATAAAAACGCCGTTTAGTATCCTGAAACCTTAAGCCCTCAAGGAAGTCACAGCTTTCTAGCTATTAACTATAAGTCACATTACGTTATTATAGTTATGTTGGTTATCAGTCGACCTTTATTTTTTTCGTAGAAGTAAACACGATGAAAATATGTGTATTATCTTTTCTTAATGTGAAGTAGACCGGTATGGTTTTAATTTAAAGTAAAATGATTGTTAGTAGATTAATTGGGGCCTAAAAAAACACCGAGTTATAAGGCCGATGATCTGTTATGGGTCGTTGGTCCTTTGTATCCCGGAAACTGACTGGTTTGCAAAGACTAGCCTGTCTGGCAATAACCGGGGCAATGAGGACGACAACGAGTCTCGCATTAAATGTTCTTCTAGGCCTTCCTGAGTTACCTCTGTGGATACGCAGGGAGGCCGCTGCAGAGTATGAAATGCGGCTCTACAAGGCGCGACAACCACCTGCGGGAACGGGATATTCCAATCCTGGGGGCAAAGGTGGTCGCACCTGATGTAAGACTGAGGTTCGAAAGGAGGTTTAAGGTAGAAATCCCAGCCAGGAAAAGTTGGGTTAGTAGGTCAGTTACTTCTCGATAAGGGATGCAAAGCTGGTACACCGACGGTTCAAAATCTCCCAATACGGGATGGTCCGGGGCCGAAGTGTACCGACAAGACACCAACAAGGGGGCATATTTTACGCTGGGGGATCATCTTTCAGGCGGATTTATTTGCAATTCTCGAGATCGCCACAAGCAAGGAAGTTACAGAAGGACGAGAGGGAGTGATTGAGATCTACTCCGACAGTCAGGCTGTCCTAAATGCTGGAATGCCCTAAACAAAGTGGCAGAGCAGAAGCAGGTAAACCTAGTGTGGTTCGGCACATATAAGGTTTGCGGGAAACGAGCAGGCCGATGCACTGGCCCGGCTCGGGTCTTCTGAGAGTCCAATAACTGCCGAACCTCACATAGAATTAAGCAACAGACAAGTAGCAAGCGCACTAAGTGACTGGGCGCTTGAAGGTACCACAGAGACGTGGAGAAAGGCGGAAGGGTGCAGACAAGCCAAGGAATTGATTGGAAGCCCAAGCGACGCCAAGTCCAAATGGTTGATGTCAAAGAGTCGCTGGGCCTTAAAAACACTGGTTGCGGTTCTGACAGGCCACTGTGGCCTAAACAGATATTTGCATCTACTAGGAATTGGGGATAGCCCCGTTTGTTCACAATGTGGAACGGCGGAGGAGACATCATATCACTTCGCTTCGCTTCGCTGGTCGTCTATCAGGAGGCGCTTTCTTGGGGCCTCCACACTTTCCTGCAGGGAACTTCTTTTGCAGGGTCTTCCTTGGAGTGGAGACGGGACGTCTGGGTGGCGTAGGTCAGGGGTGGTAAGGTGGGTAAGGGGTCATGAAGGTGGGTAACGGCGAAAAGCATTATTACTACTACTACTACTACTAGATTAATTCGATTTAAAATAGCGGACCTAATAGATAAAAAATGTTAATAATAATAAAACAAAAAAATTATTTCAAAAAGAAATTATATTGTTTCATTCTATTCAAAATGACAGTCTTCTGATTACATAACGTATGTTCCAACACCTTCAGTAGAAATAGTGCTAAACCAAGCAGAAATTTTGACCTACAAAATCAAAATTGACTATCTATAACTATTTTCACCTTAAAAAATTACCGGTTGTGTGCACAATCCATTCCAAAACTGATGTTACCCTCGAATTTACAGCAGGCAACGGTACTCCGCATGCTGGACCTATCGATATTACCCCAATAAGGTAAAGTTTTTTGTCCTGGTTCTGCCAGAAAACCGGTCCCCCTAAAATATTGTCACAAGTAGATTTTCGTTAATTACTTAGTCAGCAAAAAATCAACCATTGACCGAAACAAGTCGAACAAGCAATCAATCGAACCTTTTAGAACGGAAGCTAGCTAAGGTGTTGCAATCGCCAGTCAGCAATAAGTCATCAATTGTTCGGACAATGATGAAGTGCATAGACAAGACGCTCAGCCGGGTTTTATTTTAAAACAAATTTTAATATTATTATAAATAACCCAATAACGACGAAACCTTTACTACTTATTTAATGTTATGCTAAAAGTACAATTATTACAGTTGGAAACCTTTACACCGGGAAAGCTTTTCTCAATCGATCCGCTTTCCTAAATGACTGCAACCTCTTTTGTGGCGACAGAAGCATCCGTGGAAGTGGAACTTACAATTCTTCTGGCTATCTTAATTTTATTCTGCACCGACTCTTCAATGTAACATTCAGCTACACTCGACGAGCGCTAACCTCCATGACGCTTTACAGCCAAAAGGTCTGCTTCTGAATTTGCTTGTTGAAGTTGCGGAAGAACGCCGAAAGCAATGTTCGGTATATGGGTATAGCCCTCCGAATTTGGCAACTTCAAATACTTTGCTACTACACTGGGTAGCTTACCCATAGTATTTTTCCCAACGGGTTGCATAGAGCATTTTCCTTTCTTATATGAAAAGAAAAAGCGCAGGTTGTTGGCAGATTTTGGTCTCAGTGCTATATATTTCTTAGTCACTGTCAAGAAATTCAAATTGTCTCCGTTATTGCAGTCTACAATAGGGAATATTCTTGGAATCTTCGTTTTTGTTTGACGCAGTTGTACCAAAATAGATGAGTCCATAATGGTAACATCACCAAACAGTAAATTCGTCAACTCCTCTCTTCTGGAAACTCCTGCAATCCCGAAGCTTATAACAACCTTATGGAGCAAATAGCTTTCATCTGAAGCAGTTGCAAAAAATCTCTGGATTTCCTCTCTCGTAAAGATACTAGACTTCTTCGGGAACTTACTGATGTCGATGTTTCTATAAACAATTATTGTCGACTTCAACATTGAGTAGACTGACCATAACGTTGAAGGCTTCAAAATCTTGTCTTTCATTGAAATGAACCAACACAGCACTTTCATTTATGCACGTCACTTGCCTTAGATCACACCATTTAACAAAATCTTGGTATGACTCTTCATACAATATTCTTGATGACTTTTTTGGCAACAACTGAAGGCATATTTTACTGGCTGTTTTCTCGAGTTCAGAAAATTTGCCATCATTTTCGTCGGAATAGGTTCTTCTTATATGAGATACTTGAAGGCTGGTAATTGATAATTTTTGATAAGCAAATGCTTCTTTTGCGTTTTACGCCCTTGGTATAAAAATAACTGTTGAATTTTGACAAATGAATATTGTAAGCATCACGAACAGTAACAGTTTTACTGATCTCAGACTAAATTTTTGTCAGCGATCACTAAAGCTTACTTACTGTTCTTGATACTTAATATACTATAACGTTAGTTACCAGAATCGAACTGACAACTGTCCATCTCGGGATGAAATGTGCATATTTGGGAAGAAATAACACTATAAGTTTCCTGGCATTCGGAGTTGGTGATGACTCTTACATTAGCTTCTTGTAAAGTGTTAGAATTGGATCCTTGGAATTCCATTTGACCCCAACCTGAAAATCGATAAGTTGTTGTTTTTCAATGTTTATGAATGAGTGATCTCTTACCTAAAATTGAAACTGTTTCTCCATCGAATGTTTGGCGCGGGCCACTGTACTTAAAAGGTAAGCAGATAGGGCCGACATTTTCACTGAAAATTATGTTAGACACTCTGACTAACCCCACGTCACTATAGTAGCCGATCCTACTGTAATTGGGATGTATAATAATTTGCAGAGCTTGGTAGATCGCTGACGATGACGTATCAGTACCTAAAAACGTTTTTATTTAAACTAAATGTTTGCTATAGGGAATAATTCAACCTGCTTCTCGTAGTTACAAATTCAACAATCAGTGTAAACTTTAACATATACCAAAATCCAAATCTTCCAAAATAGTGATTTTGTCTATATTTATTATGAGATATTGTTGGAAAGACTTAATTTTTACAAACATGAAATGGACAGCATTAAAACAATTTCAAATCAAAACATTCTACAATCATACTATGGCAAACGCACAGTGTTTTCTGTGTAGGTAAACGTATACAACATACCTACACTAATGTCATGGTCACCAACCAAAACAGAAATTGAACGAGCAGTCATGTCAGCAACACAATGAGCTGCTGTTAAAACGTATGTTTCTGATATAATGGTGGCCCCACAGTATACAGACGGTTGGTTGTTGACGATCAGGGCTGTCATAGCTGGATACTCGTTTACCTTCGTTTCATGACCGCCGTAAATCCTTTTCTAAAAAAAATAATTACATTATTAAAATGTTTTTCCTACCATCGTGCGGAAAAGTGTACATAAATAGCTAGAGTTTTAGGCCAGAAGCGTATAGGATAGGTAAAATAGGTGTAACTAGTGGCGGCAGTAGGTTTTTGGTTTCTAAAAACAATGTTTAGAAACAAAAAAAATTGTCAAAGGCGAAAGTTTTGGAGAAAGCCATTTTTATCAAGAAAAACATTATCTGAGAAGCTGAACTTAAACGAATAAACGGTGACTGCTCCTGACGTGTTCTTGCCAGGATCCTGGAGTACGTATACAGTGCGTTTTTTTTAACGCGCAACATAGGATTTCACGTGTTAAATTTTTAAGCCCGTGTTAGACCATGTTGTTTTGGAACTACAAGTATAAAACTTGACGGGTAGCTGTTTCGTACCCTGAAGCTTAAGTAAGTTTACCAATTCGGCCTAAAAAGTGATTAAAAACTTACAAAAAATCATCTTTTTTCGAAAAGATTTTATCTTTCCATACTCCCTGTATGTATGATAGGTGGTTGTTGTTTTTGATACTGGCACGGCAGGTAGCAGGTAAAATTTGGCGTAGAAAGTAAAACAAGTTGATCATTAACTTTGTATCAAGAAAGTTAAGAACAAAAGAAGTATTTTTATAAGTGAATTGTTCAAAGTGACCTCCGTTTGAAGCCAAACAGTATTCCAAACAATCATAAAATGCCCTTTTGACGTTCAAAAGATGTCAGGTATTGATGCAGTCAAAATATGTCACTCTACCTGCTACCCGACCTGCCAGTATCAAAAACAACAATGCATACAGGTAGTATGAAACGATAAAGTCTTTTCGAAAAAAATGATTTTTTGCCAGTTTTTAATTACTTTTTAGACCAAATTGGTTAACTTACTTAAGCTTCAGGGTACTAAAGACACACCCGTCAATTTTTAGACCTGTAGTTCCAAAATAACATGGTCTAACAGGGGCTTAAAAATTTAACACGTAAAATCCTATGTTGCGCGTTAAAAAAAACGCACTGTATACTACAGTTGCTTCGTTGTTAGAGGAGGAGGCGATCTATGAAGTGATCGGTACCTTAATTGATGAACCCATAAGCGGATCCATCAACGAACGAGGGGGGTGATTAAACCAGAGACAGACAAAACAGAGCGACGTGACAGGGTAATCTACTGGGTGCGTATTCATGAAACGAGGGAAGGGAATTATCAAGAGAAATACCTGTAGAATTTGACAGGAATCCGCCATTGCCAGCTGCTTCTGTCACATTCTATCAACAACACTTCTCTTGAGAATTCCGTTCCCTGCTATCAAGAATTTGGCCCCTGAAGTGCCTGATGTGTTTGGGAAAGTCATTATTTTTTTTAGTACTAATTTTTGCAGATTGTTTAGTTTATTTAAAGTTTTTGAAACAGTTCAGCTTTTGTGGATTGTATCTAGTTTTCTGTTTATTTGGTTATAGGATTAGAAAATTTCCGTTAAAAATTTTCTTGGCATCCCTTGGTTTCTTGTCTTTTTATTTTTACTTAATTTAATAAAAAAATGTCTAACCAATAAAGTGATTTAACTGAATTGGAAAAAGATGATAATGTTCTAAGGGCAACCTTTGGGACCACTCCTTTGGGTACAGGTACATTTTCTACCCAAGAAAGAATAATGAGACTCACGATAACAATCTTCTCCACAATATATCATGAACTACTACTTCACTCTGAAGGAATATGTTGTTTCAGAGGATACATTTTGTTCACGATTCTATCAATTATTCCTCCAATATTAACAGTAATACAAATTTCAATAAATTACATGGGTATATCAAACTTACATCGTTTTTCCACCCACAAGTACAATGAGATTCATTTAGAGGTTTCTGAAATGCGTTTGAGGTTTCATCCTTTTGGGGATTATCAATTGCTACTACAGTGCACAGAAATCGACCTCCTATAGACCAGGCAGTGGAACGTAAAACTGAAAAATGCCACAATATAATTCCCACCCTCAAAATATTATAGGTAATACAGTACCAAGATTTAGGGTATTCTGCGTCGATATAAAGGAAAATTTGCCATTTCCGCAATACTTGTGATGATCATTTTCACTCGATGATATTTCTATTCGATCTTGGAAACAGTTCAGTGACTGAAAAAAAAACGTATGTATTGAACAAAATACAAAATTGTTTGTGCAAATCTGCCTGATCTTTGATTTGTTATTTAAACATCTGCCAACCTGTTGTTAACGTAAATTATGAAATTGACATTTAGGTAACCAGTGATGTATTTGGTACAATCTTAAAAGAGAAACAAAATGGTTATCCAATGAATATTTTTTTTCTATAGAACATTTTTCTGGAATAAAATTGCTTTGAAGTAAAATTACTGGCCCTAAATCTGATAAAATACCATTTTAGCCCTTAATCCTTTAATTTTGGCTCCATTTATTCCTCTTTTCTTCTCTCCTTTCAATTCTTCTTCTTTTAATCTAACACTTTTTTTTCTTATTTTTTCTCTGTATTCAGTCTAGCAGAAAATTTTAATGTCTTCTTTGGCGCCTTGCCGTGCTTTTTTTCAATTCCTCTTCATTAATGAAATAGAAATACCATTTCCACCGCAAAAATGTATGTTGTTTAATTTTGGTGGCTTTTCTTCTCTCTTTTCAATTCTTTTTAATTTAATCTCTCAGAAATGCCATTTTTGCCTCGAGAATGCTATTGTCTAATTTTGGAAGTCCTGGTTACACTTTTATCTAGTAGTTTTACTAAACTCCACTCTGTGTTTAAAACAGTAAACAATCTTTTTTTATAAAATCGTACAAAAAAGCACACTTTTTTAATTATTTTTAGTGCAAAATGTTCCTCTTCTTTTAGTGCAATAAAGTCTTTTTTGCACTCTGCTATATGTATTTGTTGTTCCTGTATCATCAAACTAGTCGATTTTATAAAAAATGTATATGCAACCCATGCCAAATAGTTATTTATGCAACAAGTGCGAAAAGTACTTTTTTTTCCACGCAAGTGAAAGAATGTGAAGAAAAGTGAATGAAATTCGAGTTTAACAACACGTAAATGCAAAAAAGGGCTTTTTGCATGGGCTTCATAAAATTTTTTTTATAAAATCGACTTTGATAAGAAAAGCAGAGCAAATATAAAATAGTGCAAAAAAGACCTTGTTGCACTTGTGCGAAAAAAGTGTACTTGTTTGCATGATTTTATAAAAAAATGTTTGCACTTACGTGTTGTTAAACTGGATTTTCAGTCTCGTTTAACTTGCGTGCAAAAAATATCTACTTTTTGCACTTGTTGCATAAATAACTATTTGAAAGCAAATTATTTTTGACATTCGAACATAGATTGAAAATTTTTGTACTCGTGTTTATTTCGGAGAATAGCTTGGAAACTGTAGCTGATGCAAAAAAGAAAATTGTAACTGACATAAAAGCTTCTAAATTGAGCATGTAGTTGCAGAAAAATGTCTTGTAATGTCTTTAGTGACACGCTAAAAGAAGTTTAGGATGGGAAAAGAAATGTAAAACGTTCACAATATCTAGTTACTGAAAAACTAGTTTGTGCTAAAATGCTTAATCACAAAGTTTCCAATTTTCCAACAAGTTTCCTGTTTTGGTATGGGTAGACTAAGTTTTCGCAAACATGTTGGTGCGCAAAAGGCACCCCTAATATCATTATGATGAGATTTGTGGCTGGAATTTGGCAGTATGCCAGTTGGTAAAAAAAAACAAAAATACACTGTACTGTAGGTACTACTGTTGTAATGTAATTTTTATAAAACACATAAAACTGTAATATATACAATTATTTTAAAAAATTCTTGGAATTTTGTATTTAAACTTACCTTGGGCATTGAAATTTCTCCACATGACAATAGAATTTTTGAATTTATTGGACTGATTGCTGTCCATTGGCAAGCCGATTTAGCAGTGTAATTTTTTGGGTATTCCTTATTGAAGATGTAGTAAACTTGTCCAAATTCCAGTTCTTGGTAGAAGGTACAGTTGGGATTTATGTTATTCACCACTATAGCAAATGGTAAAACTGTGTTTAAGAAATTGGATACTGGCGAGTCCATATTTCTGAAACAAAAAAAATTGTTAGTTGAAGGTTTGGAGTATTTTTATCCCAGCTGCCTTTTAGTGACACCCTGTAGTGACTGTATTTTAAGTTACTTTATGTTAGCCCCTCGTAACTGTACTACTATTTTTGTACTTTGACCACTTTCCCCTTTAGCTTGATCACCATAGTAACGCCACTTTGTAAATTAACACAGTAAAACGTTTGTTTACAAACAAAACCGTCTTCCAAAAGTCACTACTATGCTATTCTGACATTAATCCATTTTTGGGTTGTTTAGTCAATAAGTGCTCTAAAAGTGCCCGATCAAAGGTAAGCAAATAATTGGGAATTGTCTTTTTCGCATTACGACCCACAATCATCGATTGATTTCGCATCTGTTTTTGTTATGTAGTTTTCACACTTTAAAATCAGCTATTATATTGTGTTTGGTTTTGTTTTAGAGAATCATGATTTTTTTTTGTTTTAGGTGGCACCTAGATAATAATGATAAGCAATGAAATTCCATCGGCAAAACCACGAAAAAAATATGTTGAAGTGCCGGTGCACAGGCCGGAGAAAGGCAGACAAGAACAAAACAAACCGAAGAAAACGTATTCAGCGAATTTCAGTTCCAGAAGGCACCGAAGCAAACATGAAGGCAGTGGCGCAAATATTAGTGAAGTTATTATTGAAATACCTGAACGAGACTCGTCCAGACATCCAGCAAATAGCAAAAGATCACTCAGCAAGGAAATCGAAAGACTCTCCAGAGATAATGAAGAGATTGTCACCAAGTTCAATGAGCTTGAGGATTTATCTGTTAAAAAAATATTGAAACTCAAAGAAAAGATTAGTCATCTACAAAACGTTAACTCTGAAGTCTACACAGAAAATGAAGGAATCCGCTACCGATATTTGGAACTGCAGAAATCTTACGAGGACTTATACAACCAGCTGGAGATCAGTAAAGTATGCAGAAAATGCGAGGAAGTCAAGCACCAAATCGAAAAACTCACTGAAGAAAACCAGACTTTAAGGAAAAACAACACTGAAGTAAATGAGGACTTAGGAATGCTGAAAATAGTAGTTTTCAGGTAAATCTAATTCACCATGTGGTCTGCATTTTTTTTAAATTGAACTTCTTCAGATTAAACGCCCAATTGGAACGATATCAAGAAAAATTGCGTCAACATAACATCACCATTGAAAAGTATTCTCACTTGCACTCTCAACAGTCCACCACCACTCAATACAGGGAGAACGAAGTGATTAATGCTTTGTCAGGAGAACATCAGAACCACAGGCACACTCCTATATCCTGGGGACCGGTAAACAGCCACACTTTAGGACCTGTATTAGGTATGTTGGAATACGATAAATCAAAGTATAGTCAGATGATGTCACAGCCGAAACAACCTGCATTGTTTCTGGTGTATAGAAAAGAAAATTGTCTACAGAGTGAGCCAAATTGGTGATGGATGTATGGGAGTTTATCTTTAGAGACACATGGTCGGTTAAATGGAGAAAGTTTTAGAGAATTTTATGAGAAACTCATGCATGGTTTCCAAATTAGAACATCTTTTCTCGTTTTCTAAAAAAAATTAAAAAATATGCAACACTGCATTTTAAAAATTGCCTTTTAGTTTCTAAACCACGTCAAAGAAATATTTGGTGATGTTTTCAGAAGGGATGTATCATTTGTTTTCGAGTTATGTATAATAACTTCGATAAATCTTATAGACGACATTTTATAGTTTTGCAACATCGGAAAGAGCTTAAAATTTCCTTTTCAACGATGTATTGATTGATGCCATTGACACGTCCCCAACGTGAAAAACGTGTTTTTTTTTTAAAGTAGTAGAGCCACATCATTTGGTAACCCAATAATCTTCTAATGGCTGAATTTTTGCATTCGCTTTAGAAAAACATAAAGTTATAGGGAATGACTACCAGTTTCCTGCACATGGTAATGGTAGGTGTGGATGGTGACAGATGTACTGCGACCTGATTAGATCTATTATACCCCATCTTTTTCTGCTATCTCAAGGTTTCCTTGTTCATACCATCCCTCAAGATTTAGTTCTATTAGGAATTTCAGGATCTTGATTGGGTCTGCTCGAGGTATTACTTCCACAGCCAGCTGATGTAATCCCAGTGTGTTTAATCTTCTGTGGCGTACAGCATAACACTCCACCAAGATGTAGTGGGGTATTTCTGGTTCTTCTCCGCAGAACCTGCAGGTACTGTCCTCTTCTAGGCCTAGCTTCCTTAGGTGTTAGTCGACAATGACCCGTTAGAAACCCCGTTAATGCCTTGAGACTAATTTTGCTGAGGTTAATCAGTGTCTTCGATCTTGCTTGGTTAAAATTGCCGAGGAGATCTTTGGCCTGCCTCAGTTCTGGAAGTCTTTGCCAGTGCGTTGCTCTCAGTTCTTAAGTCCTCAGACAATTAGATCATGAAACGTCGCACCATAGTTAATTGGGTGTTTCTGTACTGGCTAGCAACTTGCCGGCTGTTTTTTTACAAAAGGAGATAGTCATATCCTAGAATAGGTACTTACAGGATTACTAATTCAAAAATCTATCTTTCAGACGCAATATTAACTTTGTGGTGTATTATGTACATTTTGAGGTAAAGATTCCAGGAAATTGGGATTTCTGTTTATGGATAAGTCTCTAGTCATTAAAATCAGACAAACCGGACCAAAAATCACTCACTGATTTGTAAATACCAACGAAACTATAATTCTTTTGTGAGAATACATATTAAATATATCAGCTGTATAAACCTGGCAATAGGGCTGCTCAATGTTACAAATGCAACAACTATCAAATCATCTTGATTTTTGCTATGCACATGTTATAATAGTATTGTTTTTTTAACAGATGCGTATCAGGACACGATTAACGAAAAAGATAATATAATCCAGGGGTATGAGTTGAGTTTTGCAAATTTTACTGGAAAAATGAAAGAAATTGTGGAAGAGAATGAAAATTTGTACAAAAAACTTACTGAAGATGAAACGTGCAGTGCCAAGTTGGCTGGCCAGTTGGAGTCAATTAGGAGGGAATTGAAATCCACCAAGGAACAGAATGACGCTTTAATTAAAAAATGTGCGATAAAGCAAGATAAAATAGAAGAAATTTTAAGGGCTTATGAATCTAAAGGTAAGTGATCACTTAAATGACGTTACATAGTTCAAATGCGTTAAAATATGTGTTTAAATGAGTTAGTGACAACACTGCTAATCTGCTTGAATTTCTTCTAGTGCATATTTAAGTTAATTATAATTTTGAGATTTTTATTTTTAAACGCTTCTGGTTTTTATGTTTTGCTTTTTCTATTCTGCTCTTAGTTTTTGAGTTGGTTTATTCTTGATTTGCAGTGGAACAAATGAAGAGAGACTACCAAGTGGTCCACGACGAATACATTAAATTAAGGGCAGAAAACGTATCTCTTAAAGAAAAAATAAAAGGAATGTTAGATAATCAAGACGATTTTAAAAACGAGCGCCAGAACTACATTCCCATATCCGTGCATACTGCAAGCGTAAATGAGTGCAAAAGGTGACTTTTTCCTACAAAAATGTGAAACAAAATTTGGAAATATTCATATTTCAGGTGGTATGAAGAGTTGAAAACGCAGTATGAAGGTGAAAAGTCCAAATTAGAAGGAATCATAGCTTCCCAAACTAAATCAATCAATGAATTGAACGATAAAGTTCAAAGTGCTAGGAAATGTAAAGAAGTTTTGGAAGAAAAAATTGTAAAACTAGAAAAAGAAGTGAAGTGAGTAGTTTTGGTTGTCCAAATATATTTGAGCATAATATGGCAATATTGTTTTATTACAGAAAATCTGAAGCAAAACAGTTGGACTTAGAACACACGTTAAACGAGGTTCAGCTGTCAAGAAGCGCCTGTCGTAAACAATTGCATAAAGCAATGAACTTTGCCAAAGACATGGTTGCTGAGCAGGAAACTTTGCTGCAAGCTCTAAATCAGCGACAGATAGAAAATAGAGTAGTAAAAAAAATCGGCTCTGAAATGGCCGTTCGAATGGATTCTTTGAAAACTCAACTCAAGGTACTTTAAATAAACTACTATTCTTTGATTTCAGTTAGTGCATACAGAATGTCCCTAAAATCTAACCCAACTTATCTTAGTCCATAAGTGGATGGATGTCGGAGATACAGAGTGTCAAAAGTACAATTTATTTGTAGTTTTTAAATAACTTTGGTAATAATTAGCTAGGACCTTAGAAAAGTACAAAGTATAGCGGCAATGGAGGTCATGCTTGATCTCACACCCTTGAACCTCATGGTGCAGGAGTTAAGCAACAAGAGAGAGTGGACCCATGAATTTGTTACTTACCGTCTGAGAGAACACACCATTAAATGGTATGCGGACGGGTCCAAGACACCCAAGGAAACAGGAGCAGGAATGTTTGGGCCAACAACCCTTAATTAACCCCAAACAAATTAATCAGAGCCAATGCAAAAATACCCCAAATTCACTCAATAGAAAGGTGCGCTCAGTTCAGCATTGACAACGGTTATCGCAAGCAGGATATTGCAATTTTGACCGATAGTCAAGCAGCCATAACAGCGCTGAGCTTAACCATAGCCAGCTCTAAAATAGTCTGGGAATATCTAGGCAAACTCAATGAAGTAGGCGGAAATAATAAAGTCACCTTGCTCTGGGTTCCAGCACACAGATGAATTGTGAAAGAAAACATTCTGGTTAAAAAAGGTGCCCAGACACTTTTTACAGGACCAGAACCCATCTGTGGCTTGGGGAATGTCACCTGTATGCAAGAGCTCAAATTGAAGGAAGAACACGAAAGAGAGAACAATTCACTGAACTGGCTCAGTTTATAAAACTTCTTGGAGGTAACAAAAAGGAATAAAGAATTTGTAAAATTCAACAAAGGAAAAGGTTTCCTCTCAGGACACTGTCGCTTGAGAGGCAACCTGAAGCGGATAGGCCTAGGAGAACACGGAAACTGCATATTCCGTGGGGATGAGAAAGAAACTCCTAAACACCTGCTTTGTGGGGAGATTTCTTCTCTAAAACTGACTCAGCTGCTGGCCTTTATTAAGGCCTTGAAGTTGGAGGAGGAACTGTGATGGGACTATAGCCTCAGCCCAGATCCTCTAGTAACGGAGGGTACAATAGGCCTCAAGATCAGTGAACTGTCACCCCGACAGCTACAAAAATTTACAAAACTCTTATAATTAGCTAGAATTCAGAATTTAGCTAGGAGAGTTTTTGTAGGGTGAATAGCAAAAATCCAATTTTAATTGTAAGATGTAAAAAGCGCCAGCTTTGGTAACTTACAACATATTCAAAACTCCGTAACTTTTTGAGATATTGTATTTAATTCTAAATTAATAGCTATTTATGTATTAAGCGCGCAAAGTATGACTTTTTTGCGCTGATAATGAAGTTTCATTCGAGAGCAAGTGACAATAGGTCTGTTCGCACAAAGAATATCGAACTAATAATCAGAGGAATATGTCCACCTATTGGCCATTAGCCAGAAAATGTCAATGTCCTTTTGTGATCGTAATACATACAATTTTCTTTTCCACAAACAATGTTAAATAATTTAATACAACTAACTTACTGCGTACTCAAAAGTAGTATCACAACTATACACAATTGAATACTTGTAACACTGACATTTTCAATAATTAATAACATTGTGGTCGTTTGCTTAGACAGCAAGCAACAAAAATTTTATCGCTAGCTACCCTTGGCAACGAGCGATAAAGTAAATTCCTCACAAAAGTAACTAAAAGATAACTTTTCGTTGAAATTTAAAAGCAAAAATGCATTATTATTGAATGTTTCTAGAAACTTTTAATTTAATTAAAAGAAAAAAATGTATTTAACACAAATGGGGGTTATTTTGAAAATTTGATACTATTTTTTTTGTTAATATCTCATAATATCTATTGTTTTATATAGAGAATAAAGTTACTATAGTTAAGTTTTTAAAAGTTACTTTAGTCTTTAGTGGTAAAGTAAGGTAAGGTAAAGTAAGGTAAGGTACCACAGATGGCGCTCTCTAAATCTTAAAATAATAGTTTGAATTTGAACCCTTACGCTAATTATAAAAAAACATTTAGGAAAAAGTGGAACAAAATTAGAAGTAGAAGTCCATTGTCTCGCAGTGGAGGTGTAAGAATAAAGAGTGCGGAATGACACGCATTGACTATAGTCTATCCGGCGAACCTACGGAGTAATAAAAGCGAAAATTAGGAGGGGTTGACCCGCCCCGTCCATTAGTATGTCTATATCCGGTCTGTTTTACAATATAATATCTTCTTCCCCCTCTAATATAAGGACTTCTCGGGTCTCATGACTCGATTCACATTTACGTACCTGTTTTAAAGTGTAATGCGGGTCGACCAAAGTTGCCGCCCATCGAATTTTATTACTCCGTAGGTTCGCCGGATAGACTATAGTTTCGGTCATAACCATGCCCATTACCAGGAGCTTAAGTGTTTGACCCTTTAAATAATGTTTTATAAGAATTACTACACAGCAGGTCTTGCTGTCTATCCCTGTATAGAAATGCAGCAACAAATTTTGTAAAGTAAAACAAGCTCCTGATGATGGGCATGTCAATGCCCGAATTTTTGATTAGAAAGCTTAATAAAATTAAACTGTAAAACTAAATTGTACTTTCACGACTATCTCCGACTTCATCCACTTTTGGCCTAAGGTAAGTTGAGTTAGATCGTCATATTTAAGCCACAAAAACTCGTAATAGCATTTTTTCCGCCCATTTTAAGGACACCCTGTATAATTCCTGGGGTGTGAAAACTTTTGTTATAACTTTCTCAAACAGTCAGATTTTATATTACCAACTAATCTCACAAACCATTTTTCTTATTGAACTTTTGCTTTTAGGATGTTCAAAAATCCGCTTGGGAGGAATTTTCAACGGTCGAACATAAAATCCAAGAACAGGCCGAAGAAATTGAAACATTAAAGGAGAAACACCAAAAAGAAGTTGAGGCCCTGAAACAAGTTATTGCTGATCAGGAGGCAAAACTGTCGAGACACGATTGTGATAACACAAAACATGGCAGTCATTATCAGTTATTTAAGGACAAATATAAGTGACAATAAATTTTTTATGATAAATGTTTCTTATTTACGGTAATGTTTTCTGGGGCACGGCCGCAAATATGAATATGGCAAATACCAGGTGACATCTGATTTTATAGTATATTACGTAACTAGTGCATAATAAGAAGCATTTTACGCACGACATGGAATTAGAACGCACGTAGCCGCATAGCGGCGAGTGTGTAATTCCATGAGTGCGTAAAATGCCTTAGAGCACGTGTGACGTACTATATTTTACCTATGACCAAATGGAAAGTCCTGTTTTCGCAATTCATATAATTCAGAGTCATTTTTCATAAAAAAAGTGTATTTTCAACGTATTAACATCATATTTTTGTACTAATCATAGGTATTATGCTACTATGCTACTAAAAAAATCACATGTCATGTTACCTATCTAATTATTAGTATTGTTCTTAAAATAATTATTTATGGTGACATTACAGTTATTAAGAAGAAAAGCGTATCTTGCTTTTCTTCTTCTTTTTCTTTCAGTGCCATCTCCTCTCAGAAGGTTGGCAATCATCATGGCTATCCTCACTTTCGATGCTGCAGCTCTAAACAACTCAGTGGAACTACAATTATACCATCCTCTCAGGTTATTCAACCAAAAGATACGTCTTCTCCCTCTGCTTCTTTTCCCCTGTATCTTTCCCTGCATAATGTTCTGCAGCAATACATATTTATCTCCCCTCATCACATGGCCCAGATATTGCAGCTTCCTTATTTTAATTGTGTTTAATATTTCCTTTTCTTTTCTCATTCTTCCCAGTACCTCCTCGTTTGTTACCATGTCCACCCAACTTATTCTCAAGATCCTTCTATATGACCACATCTCGAATTGCTTTTCTTATATTACTTTAATAAATTATACACCCCAGTTGAATTATGTATTATTAGTATTAAAAATAGTACTTTCAGTAATATTACTTGATGTGTTTGCTATTGCAGATAATATTCTAGACAACGTGGTAGTTACTTAAAACTGTATGAACAATGCATTACTTGATGTTCTCCATCTAATATACTCTGATAAAGCAAGAAACGAAAACAAAATCAAGTTTTCCCAGCATTAGAGCAGTTAGTTTGTGGCCGTTAAAACTGTGCGTTTTTTTTACAACTGTGCGTAAAGAGGTTCATTACGTAACGGAAAACTATGCGTAATTAGCTATTTACACTGAGGTGGTAGGTAAAATGTTTTATTTGCACAACATGAAGGTAAGTTTCTGGTGTTTGATAAATCGTTAATGTTTAACGACAATTTATGTGGTCATTTATTACAAAGTCAACTAGCGTGTAATAGAGTGAAAATAACATAAAATGCGCCTTTATTCGACAGAATCAATTACAATAGTAACGTAACCGTTTAAATATAAAGACAATTTTAATATTTATATAGGCAGACACTTGTACTTTGTTGGATAGTGAAAACAGAAAACAATATGGTAATGATATGTATCGCAAAAATAACATGACTGTAGGTCATGGCTAAAATTAACTTTACTAACTTGACTTACAATAGAAATTTGAAGTGGTTGTCTCCACGTAAAAATAGTATTGAAAGGTTTAGTTGCGTATTCAGAATACCGAATAAGGAAGATTTTGTCTTATCAAATTTAATAATATTTTAAATATAAATCTTGTGTATGTTTTTATTACACTATTGGAAGATGAAGCAGAATTTAGGAGATACAAGAATGGGTTAGGACACACTATAGTGTTATCTACAGTAAAGAGAAAGAGAGCAGAAAAGAGTATGTCCTTAACCCATACTTGTAAATTATTGAGCGTTTCTTTCAGAATAGTTATTTTTTTTTTGTAAATATAAAAATAATAATTAATTAGAATATACTTTTTTGCGTCAATTAAAATTACTGTAATATTGGTTTATTGATATGACAACTATTCTAGTCTAGTATTAGTCGTATTTATTTGATATAGGATTCATTTTAACTTTATCATAAGAATATCATGTATTATTAATAATACAATTTGGAAATTGCAATTATCTTGGTAAATTGGAAAAAGGAAAATCTTGGTAAATGGGTAATTGGAAAAGGAAATTACTAATAAATTTATTATAATTACCTAAAGACTGATGAAGACGAATATGTCAAAAAATCTTTAATTTTCTGAATACATAACAATAAAAGCTTTTGAATAAAATAAGTCAAGCATTTTTGTCTAACTTCCTAAAATAAAAAAAAGTTGTTAGCAGAGCGTGGTTTCGATCCACGGACCTCTGGGTTATGGGCCCAGCACGCTTCCACTGCGCCACTCTGCTGATGATAAACATTCTGTCTAGGACGTACACTTTCGTTAGTCTGATGCAAGAATTAGAATTTTTCTCGCAACGTTATTCAATTTGTTTTACACTAAAAATAATGATGTACAAAGTGTTCAAATAAAAGTTGCTATCAACTTTTTTGACTAATCAATTAATTGTAGAGCTTCGAGAAAAAAAGTGTGTTATAAAAAAAGAGCATAAAAATCGCTAGTTCAGTTCCGGTAAATGTCCACAAGAGGGCGTACTAACAACTTTAATTCAGAAAAGTGCATATCTTCAAAATTACAAATGCACTGCAACACTTTAAAAATTAATAATTTATTTTATTTTAGTTTATTTTTAGTTTTAATTAAGACATCTAATTATTGTTCTATCTATCTTTAATTCGAATTATTACTTTATTGCTTCTATGTTATTATATCGTCGCGGTCGGACTAGAATCACTGATGCGAGATTCTCTACACTATGGGGCATTTCGGCAACGTTGCAATATCAGTTGACAGTCGAGTTCGGCAACACGCGAAAACAGACTGCGTCGATGCAGCGGCGCTTCGTCTATCGATAAACATTCGCTCTTTTTCCGGCTTTTAAACTATACCAAAGTGCCTGTGTTAAATAATCCTCGTCAATTCAACGAGTTTTCCACACGACTTAAACGTAATTTCATGCAACCATTTCCCAACCCGGCTATATAAGCATCGGCGTGACGTTATCGATTTTTTGTTCTTAACCTACAATAGTCGGTGATTCAGCCCTTAAGGCGACTTGGCAACCCCCCAAACACCATCGGTGGTTGTTTTTTGTTTTGGATGTGTGTAGTGACGTAGTGTGTGTGTGTGTGTGTGTCAGCAGCTGAGGTAGGCTTTTTAAATGTGGCCTACTCTGTTGTCTTGAAAATTATGTACGTAGCATCGCTTATCTTTCTAGTCTGATTAGGAGCAAAAATATCAACAGCATTTCGGATCTTTTCTTATCAGTACGGTTCAGACAAATCTGCTGAAACTGGCAAAAAAATCGGACTTATTTATGTAAAAGAATTTTTGGAGATGTTTTGAGTGGCCTGGAGTACCTTATTTGAACTGTTTCAGTGTGTTGGAGTTTATTATCATCAGATTAAGGTGAGTTTCTACTGTTTCTAGAATTTTTTTTCTACCTGATATCTCCCTGAATATTTGTATAGTTGGAAAATGTTTAGTTTACCGCTTTTTGTAGACAAACTTGGGCAAATTTATTTATTACCATACTCCAAGCACTTCAAATATCTTAATATCGATGTGGTGCTCGCCCTATATTGGTGGGGGGGTAATATGATGTTGGATTTTATGACGTTTTCCATTGGCATGTTTCCTGCCTGCAAATCAGTGTCTGGCTGGGTGCTTATTCTATAGGAGCCTAGTGAGATGAGATGAGATTTCTCCCAGGGGTAGACGGCCGATCATTTTTTGTACACCAAAATGCCTTTTTGCATATAAAATACCTACCTTGAAATGCCTTTAAAATACCTCACAATGCTTCTATTTTTATAAATACTAAAATTTTTTTGACGTTTCAAATAAAGACACTTATCATTTAAAAGAACCAATTGAAAGATTGGTAATTTAAATTTAGACAAATTGTAAGAACTAGGTCACGTGACTTGATAATTCAATTTTTGAGCTTGCAACATTGTAAAGGCCAGTTGACATTGTCAAAAACACGTAAACTTAACCAAACGTTTAAACTTTAAAAATGGTAAATTAAATTTAGACAGTTGTAAAAACTTAAATTGCAAAGTATACGTCACGTGACGTTGAAAATGCAATTCTGCATGTTCTTGAAACACTGTAAAGGCCAGTTGACATCTGTCAAAATTAGTCACGTGACCTTTAAAATGTGGTTTAAAATTAAAATATTTGGTAAAATAAATTTAGACTATTTTAGACAGTTGTAAAAGCTGAAATTGGAAGAGACACATCACGTGACTTTGATTATGCCATTTTAGAGCTTGCAACACTGTCAAAGCCAACTGACATCGGTCAAAACAGTCACGTGATTTTGAAATGTAATTCAACTGTTGATCATTTGGTAAATTAAATTTAGACAGTTGTAAAAGCTCAAATTGTAAAATACACGTTACGTGATGTTAATAATACAATTTTGAGCTTGCTACACTGTAAAAGCCAGTTGACACCTGTCAAAAACAGTCACGTGACCTTGAAAATGTAGGTTAAATGTTGAAAAATTGGTAAATTATTATAATAATTTGTAATGACTATTGTTTCAACTCAATATCATGTAATAAAGATTTTACCATAATAATTACATACATGTGCTTATGCTGTTCTGTTCAATTTAAATTTCATTCAATTTTGTTATGTTAATACACTACAGAGTACACTACATTTTGAAATATCCAGACAATGTCTCAAAATACTCTCAAATGCCTTATAAATATCTCAAAATGCTTCGTAATGCCTTGTAATACCTCACAATGCTTCATAATAATGGGAAAGTGCCTCATAATACCTCGAATTAGTACACCAAATTGCATCGGCGATCTACTCCTCGGATTTCTCTCCTATGGACTGAACCAGAAAAATCCTCATCTCATCTGACTAGGGAGTAGGCTCCTATACAGTGTGGTCAAAATTGGTAATGCATGTATCCGTTATCGTAAGAGATATGGTACAGGATCGGTTAAATGGGAAAAGTTTTAGAGAATTCAATGCCAAATTTATACCCGGATTTGAAATTAGATTATCATTTGCCGTTTTCCGGGAAATTGGGAAAACGTAAAACACTGCATTTTTAACTTTGCCTTATAGGTCCTCAACGAAGATAAAAATGTTTTTGAAAATGGCGCCCATAAGATTTTCCAAAGTAGTCATGCATAACTTCGAAAAGTGCCGATAAAAAATTTCTAATAACACAATCGAATTTTACGTCAAAAAGTGCCCTAATAAGGTAACATTTTCAAAAACATTTTTATCTTAAAAAGGACCTATAAGCGAGCCTATAAGGCAAAGTTAAAAATGCAGTGTTTCACGTTTTCCCAATTTCCCGGAAAACGGCAAATGATAATCTAATTTCAAAACCGGGTATGAATTTGGCATTGAATTCCCTAAAACTTTTCCCATTAGACCGAGCCTGTATCTCTTACGATAACGGATATCCCCATACATGCATCACCAATTTGGACCACACTGTAGAATAAACACGCTGGACCAATTTTTTGCGATACTGTTTCAATGACATTTTATAGAGCAAAACCTGCCAATCGAAAACGGGGGAAACGCTATTAGGACAATATTAATAATCATTCTTTGAAATGTAGCCATAATACTTATTATTTTTACTCCTTGAGGCTACCTTAAGTTTCCAGGAATGATTATTAATATGACCCTTAGTTTTAGGAGATTTTCAGGGGGATTGTTAATCAAATAAGGTAATGTGCTTGGTAATGTAATTTCTTGGAGGATTTCTTACAATACGTAATTATAAATATGAATGTTTCAGGTTCTGCTAATCAATAGGAAAGTAGAACCTATTTTTGTCCTAAGTTGTCAAAGTTGTAGCTGGAATTATAGTACCTACCTAAACCTAAGTAAGTGTAGAATCTCGTGTAGAATGTTCAAAATATTATACCCTGAAGCTAGGAAGGACTATTGACAAAAACATTAGCGTATCAAATATAAAGAGGGTGTGTTTCTCATAAGTCAGAGCTTAGAAACTATTCAGCTGTAAGCCAGGCTGTACCTAAGTGTGAAATCTCAGGATTAAATCCAATAGTTGTTTTTGGCGGTCATCATAAATCTGCTTGTGATTCTATTTTGATTGATTAAAATGTTTAATTTGTACTGAGATATATGATTTTTGAGGGATTATACTGCCCTTGATCAGACAATAATAAGATTAAGGTAAAGTCTGATACGTGATGAACTGTCGTCTTGACTGTCGTAATCTCGGTATTACATATCTTCACACTTTAACCTCGTATAGTTCACCCATGATACATTTGGCTTATAATGTAGAGATTGTTTTGCACAATAGCAGTAAATAATGGGTGACATTTGGTTGTGGCTGAGGTTAGGACAAATAAATTATCAACTGCATTGTGGAAAACTGATTGATAATTCCTAGGAATAACTCCCAACCGATGATATGTAATGTCAAGGTTAACATCTATTTGTTAATTAATTTTGACTTACAAGGAATGCATTCAATTTTTAGCATGTAAGTGATCAGAAATTACTTCCATTAAAAAAATGCTTAAAAATTGTTTTTATAAAGTCGTGCAAAAAAGTACACTTTTTTGAATGATTTTTTAGTGCAAAAAGTTTTACTTTTTTGTACTCGGGACTTGGTGTAACGATATTCTGTCTGGGTTTTTTTGTTATTTGTTACCTAATTATGTTAAGTTATGTGCCCTCGGTTATTCCAGTTTGGGAATCTTAGTTAAATTATTAGGTTAATTAAGTTAAAAAAAATAAACTTATGGCTTTGCTTTCTACAGGGTGGTCCAGTTTTAAGTGTCAATAATTCACCATTTGATAGCCAATCAAAAAATAAGTTGACTTGCATTGTGTCATTTTTCTGAAAAACGTTTCCTAAGGAAGATACAGTCCTCCAAATTTCAATTAAAAAAATCGTTTTATAGTTTAAAACTGAACATTCAAGACTTGTGAAAGTCCAAATTTGTACTGAATAGCGAGCTGAATAGTCTAAAAACGTGCTTTTACTATTAGGAATGGTCTTATGATTCGCTTTCTCAGACTGCCATCCTGGTTGAGTGTCTGAAACTGGCATTCAAGAACTAAAAAAAGTTCGGAAATCAAGACAAAGATTGTATTGTGCATGAAACTCATTTTTTACTACTAAAAATAGTATAAAAGTTGACTTTTAATGCTAGAACGGACCTTACTAGGACTAAAGAGAGTCCAAAAGTATATTTTCAAGACTTTAATTGGTGTACAACTCAATTTTCTGGACTGGACAACAAGTCTAGAAGTAAATTAAATTTTCGGACTATTTTATTTATAAAAATTAGTTCTCAAGACTATTATTGTAGCATTTGGTACCAAAATTTTTTACTTTTATTACTGAAGAAACTTGACTTTTAGAAATAGTCTTAAACTCGATTTTTCAGTCTTAAAAAGCACTAAAAACAGTCTGAATTTCTTAAAGGTGCTACAATTTATTGCACCTATGAGTGTAGAAGTCAATTTAAAAGTGAAGAAGCTTGAAATAACATTTTCAAGATTATGGTCAGTGGACACAATGGCTTTTAGGCCTGATAAGTCAAAAACTTTGTAAAGATAGTCTTGAAACTCGATTTGAGGCACTGAAAACAGCCTTAAAACCGAGCTTAAAACACTAAAAACCGTCTAGTTTATTAAGAAATACCTGAATTTTTAGCACTGGGGTGTCTAGAAATCGATTTAATAGTGACAAAGCTTCAAATGCCATTTTAAGTCTATGAAGAATGTAAAAAATGTTTTTTAAGTTTGCTATGTCAATAACTTGGTGAAGATAGTCTTGAAACTCGATTTTCCAAGCTGAAAGCAGTTTTAAGGCACTAAAAATAGTCCAGAATTCGAAGAAAATGAAAGCAGCAAAGTAAAAAGCACGAAAAGTTCGTTTTCAAGACAAATTTCATGAATCTAATGTCAATGTCCTGCATCTAAGACTATTTTCAAGACTAAAATATTGAAATTTGTCTTCAAATTATGAAAACTTACTTCAAATGCAAATTTTAAGCTTCTGATGTCACTTTTCATTAGTTCAGTCACATTTTGGGGTTCAAGTCAATTTTTAAGGTTTAAATGTATGAATTTGTAGTAACAAATTCTTGAAAAAGTAGTTTTTATGTCTACAAGTCAATTTTTAGTATTAAAGTCTCTCGATTTGCATGAAAATTGGTTACAAACACAATTTTTAAGCTTCTGAAATCTTTATCTTTTCTAATTCAATTTTCAAAACTAAAGTCTTTTAGTTTGTCTGGAAACTATGAAAACTGGCTACAATAATATTTTTTAAACTTCTTAAGTGAATTTTCCGTTTCCAAGACAATTTTTAAGTTGGGTTGGGTTAGTTTTGGGTCTTTGACCGTAGTAACGTGTAATAAAGTGCTTGTTCCAAATTCGATCAATACTGCTCCAACGGTTTGACAGTTATGACAAAAAAACCGATTTTTTAAACAGAAATTTGAAGGACTGTATTTTCCTTAAGAATCACTTTTCAGGAAAATGACATAATGAATGTCAACTTATTTTTTAATTGGTTATGGATTGGTGAATTATTGACATTTAAAACTGGACCACCCTTTATATTAAGCTATATTATAAAATATTATAATAAAAGTATATAAAAATAAGATATGCAAACAGAATAGATAAGAATGAGGTTAAACCGTGAAAATATCGGTATTTTGCTTCTCCTGATTTCATTACTAAACAATACTGTGCTACAAAAACTCTAGAGAACTAGGTAATCATATTGCAAGGCGCCCGAGCGTAAAGCTTCAAAGCATGATGAAAAACAGTACCATAATAATATTAGTAAAGCTTTTAGATATTATTTGTAGACAAATGTAGAAATTTCGGTCAGATTTTTCCGAAGGATTTTCCTAAAACTTTAACTTCATATATTGGCAATTGTAAAACAAAAATTGAAAATTTTAGATAAGCTTTTCTTCAAATATTCTAGCATGGAATTTAGTCTATGATGTAACGTACTTCACTCACAATCTCATTGTCCAGTAAAGTAGTATCATGTTACAATAATTCTCATGATTGATTGATTAGTTGAAACAAGTGATAAAAATTGAATGTGTTATTTTTAAAGAAGCTGTCTATGTTTTAAGAGATTAGGGGATTAAGATTTTTAAATTTTTTTGACGTATTGGTGCACTCTTCAAATTGTATTTGTTCCTACAGCTAAGAATGCGAGGTACTGTACCCTAGAACTGATGCTATTTCTTGATTATGTTGTCGTTTTCGAAATATTGCGAGCGGTATTGACTATTAAACAGTGAAATTTTCTGAAAATTTCCGAGGAATTTTCCCCTTTTGGAAGGCTCAAGGGAAGGCTATAGCGCACTAACTTTGGCACGAACCGTTGAAGATCGAGCAAAGCTGTTTACATGTTACTATCTTACTTTTTTGATTTTCAAAATTTCCAAATTTTTAGTATTTGTTGTTTTCTTGAAAATTTTGAAAATACCATCATAACTTAGATCTTAGAAAGTAAGATAGGAACATGTAAACCGTTTTACTCGTCTCTTCAACCGTTCGTGTGCTATAGCGTTCCAAAGGGTGAAAATTTCAATCTTTAATAGTCAATATCTCGAAAACGACAACATTAAGATTACAGCAAAAACATCCATTGTTGAGACTGATTTTATGTAGAGTAAATATTTTAGATATATTTTCTTATTATTCTTATGGCCATATTTCATAATACAATTTTTGTTTCAAATAATTTTGGTTTCCAGTCCTCGATCCAGTCACACCCCGTATTCTTTGTTGACCACTCTGTATAGACCTCTAAAGGTTACTATTATTTGGATTGTTGGTTTGCAGGTGAAGTATCAATGTCCACCCTTAGCGTGGGTCATTCACCTGACCAAGCCCTTTATCCACATTACACCCTTGTTTCACTAGCAAATTTTGATAAGTTTTATGATGCAGTTTATTTACTAGTACTGTTTATCTGCACACACCTTAATTTTGATTATAAATTCATTCTAGGGTGCACTTAAATTAATAAACAGTTTATCATTTAAATAATTTACCGTACAGTCCAAAACTGAAACAAGAATCAGGGAGTTTAGTCAGTCAGGAGGGAGTCTAGTCAGGACATCGTCCACCCTCTATTTCTGACACTGTAGCTTATTTTTAAGTTTATTTTATCCCAAACTTTGTGTGAAAATTTTTCACTGTTTTCAGAATGTTATGGTCTAAGTTATGGTGTAAATAATGGATTTCGACAAGGACCTGACTTTGCAAGAATGGACCCGAGAACAGCCCTTGGCTGTTTTGTCTTTGGACAGCGCTGACAGGGCAGTACTTCGAATAGCAGGTAAGCGTCAATTAACTACATTTTCCCTATTGAAACTGTCCAAAAGTAGTAGAGAGTAATAAATCTCACTCACTCTAGTTTCTAAAATTAACAAAAGATAAGTAATTATAGGCATGATTTTAAATGAACTGTTAAATTTTACTGATAGCTGCTTTAAAGTGAAACAAGAGTTTAATGGCTTTTTCAGAAGTGTGTGTGTCCCAAAATAAACACACACTGATCAGACGGTTGAGTAAAAATATTAATTTTACGATTTTACCTCAAAGCGAGTATAATCTACTTCATATCAGCATCCTTCAATAATTACAATTTGTAGCTTATCTAACTGGTGATTAACGAAAATAACGGTGATAAATTTAGGTCCTCCTTGGCGATATCTCTATCAGAACTCGTGTTTTGTGCCAATCAAATCAATGCGCCAAAATTACTCAATTTAGAGCCTTTCTAAGTAATTAAACTTGGAGATCAGTTTTTTTTTCAATTGGTATTTTCCGGGTAATTAGTTTTAAGTATTGTGGGTCGGGTTGAAGGGATCGCGTTACATCATTAAAACTCAAACTAATTAATCGCGAAAGTACCGGAGGATACAAGAGATAAGGTCGATTTATCATGCTTAACTGCTTCCTGCTAATATGGACACCGTGCTTCGGTCAAGTTTTTAATGGGCGGTAACAGTGATGGCAAAGAGAGGGTGTGAACAAAGCCAATTAATGTACTAAACTGAAATAAGAATGTTTTATTTGGAATTACTGTGAAATTTTCAAATTTGTTACTGTAAAAAAATTATGAAATACAACGCAACAGTAAAAACACTGTGTTTCATGTTAATGATTATTATTGGTATTTTTGAAGGAGAACCTCTGTAATCTGTTTTGATAAGGACAAATAACTTGAACAATTATGCATATTAATTGTTTACTACATTGTATGCGGTAAAGTAACAATAACTTAGATGACATTTGCTCTTAAAACCTTACCATAACAATTTTTTTTTCTAAATATCAATAGTACCAAGAAAAATCAATAACAACAATAATGCTTTTGCCAAGCTTGCAGAAAACTGTCATAATTGACATGTATCGTTAAAAAAAAAATCATAAACTTGCCACTAAAAAAAATGAAAAATTTCAAATTTTTTAAATAGAAACCTACATTTTTTATGACGGAATCATTTTGAGCATTAAAAATTACTGCGGTTACGTTATTCAAACCAAGATTACTTAAATTTGTTTATTATTTACGGAGAATGTGATAAAGTTGTGAGTAGAACGTGTGAGTAGGTATAGTAATAGGCTGCCTGTATCATTAAAAACAGTGACAGGTTTGAACAGTTTTAAAACATCCCTGCATTTGTACCTTTGCAATATGGAGCCATACTCTTTGGGTGAGTATATGAATTTTATCGGCCCCACCAGTGCATGCTCATGAAGTGCAATTCAATGTTTTGTTGTTTTAAATTTGTTGTAATGTTCGATTTTAAGGTATATTATATAATTGACAATTACATACTAAATTTCAGTGTAACGCGGTTTTATTGATTGATTTTTAATGATTTGTATTGTATTAATTTTTAAATTTTTGTGTGCATTTGCACTTTAATTCTGTATGACCTGTTTCAAACTTTGTGTACTTACGCAAATATGTTTTGGAATAAATGCCTTTTTGACTTTGACTTTGAGGTATTTGCCGCTCGTTATCCAGAAAAACCAAAGCCATCACCAAAAGCTGTAAAGCAAATAATTGCAAATTTTAAGAATACGGGATCTGTAAAGATAAATGCTATTAAAACAAAACCAATCCTTAATAATACAAATGTAGAAATTGCAATTTTGGGCTATTTTGTTGCAAATCCAACTTGGCAACCTAAAGCTCAATTCAAAGGATTCTGAAGAAACATAAATTTCACCCTTTTTCATTTAAATTAGTGCAACACTTAAAAGAGGTTGAATTTCCGAAGACAGTGGTTTTTAGTGAGTTTTTGCTGACTAGTCACTATGGAGAAGAATTGTTTTTGAATAATATTATTTAGAGCGACGAGGCCAAATTCGCTAAAAATGGAATGTTCAATAGACATAATTCACACTACTAGTGTGACATAAATCCACACGTAATTAGAGAGAGAAAAATCTGGAGTTTTATGAATAAAAAATGTTTATTCTCAAATAAAATTTGCCTATTTATTCTCAATAGGCAAGTAAATTGAAACGTAGAGTAATTTTTAATGCTCAAAATGATTCCGTCATAAAAAATGTGGGTTTCTATTTAAAAAACTTGAAATTTTTCATTTTTTTTAGTGGCAGGTTTATGATTTTTTTTTGACGACCCTGTATACTAATGATTCATTACGCACCCTCAGTTTAATAAAACGATCCTTTATTTACAATAACCCAAAGTTTCATTGCAAAATGAAATACGGTTTTGACAGAGTACACAAATATGTTGAGCGTTGCAACTGTCACTTTTTTGAAAAAACATCAAATATTTCGAAAACGGCTAGAGATAGGCATAGGGCATTGTACACAAAAGTTGGTCAGAATTTTGTGAAGAATCCAAATATGTAATAATATATAGGGTGTTCTATTTAAAATAAGAAAGTTGTGCTCGACTTCCGGTATAAACGGAAGTGCAACCATCTTGAAAATATTTTAGTTAGATTGGGCATGCCCACATCAGTATCCAGCCTAATTTTCAAAACTCTCCTATTTATACTTTTTTCCAATATAAATCGATGTCTTTCGTCGTGGAACACCCTGTATAAAGTCTATAATTAGTAGGTACTGTAACGTCGATTTCGGCAGACTGACCCATGTCAGTTTTTCTCTTTGTTTTTATCCATATTTGTCGAAAATCGAGCCATTTTTACCATTCTAGTAACTTTGAAATTTCCGTGTGTGTTGAAAAATCTGTACACTATTCAATATTAAATGCAATATTCCAATCATGTTTGGTGATAACTGCATGCGACCCATTTATGTCTCTGCGTAGTTTTATTTAACTTTATTGCATATTTCGAAAACCCTGATTTATATTCGGTACGTTAGTTAGTAATGGTTTAGTCATCAGCACGTGGATGACCGTAATACGCGTTATAAACCGCATTTAGTCAGAAAGTGTCAGTCAGACAGGTATGATACTTTTTAGTGGGTTTTTCAAATGAAACCTAAAACAAGCAGGTAATCCTGGTTTTATTGAGATACAGGATGTTAAAATGTATGTGGAATTTTTCTTAATTGAGTTACGTTTATGTTTTCGAAGTAACTTTGCAGCAGGAATTACCTCCACAATTGTTGACTTTATTACCCAGTGACGTAATAGTTATTTACATTACTAGTGGGGTATGAGCATTTTTATAGTCACGAGTGGGTGTTGCCACGACGAGGTCGTAGACCGAGTTGTGGTGATCACACGAGTACGTTAATTTGCCATACCCCACGGGTGATGTACAACATTTTATCTACGACCATCAGAAGCAGCGTAAAGTAAGAAGAAAATTCATATTTTGTGCAATGTGAACTATTTAGGAACGTCTCGTATATGCTTGCTACGGGTAGTTATTTGTTACCCTTAAATTTTGTCATCTACGCTGTACTGTTTTGGTGTTGTTGCTATGGTGGCCATTTGTTTCCACATATTACTTAAGCGACAATTTAACAGTGTCAGTCACAAATTTTTTAAAGTGCATTTCGTTATGAACATGTCTGAAGAACTTCCGTCAGATATTGAAGAAGCTGCCGCAAACGTGGTATTTGGCTTGTTGCCTGCCAAGTCAAAGGAGAAATATGAAAAAATGTATCAAAGTTATGTTTAAATTCAATAAACAATTACAGCAGACATTTTCATTTAAAGTTGTTTCATCGCACTAGTGCGATAAAATCGATTATTATCGCACTAGTGCGGTAAAATCGCTCATTACGTAACTCAAAATGAGCTATGTAATGAATGATTACCATGCTAGGAGTAGATAAAAAGATTTAATATTATCCGGTTACAACAAGATAAAATCGCATGGCATTTTGAAAGGATTGGTCATAATAATTGTTAAATTTATATTTTTAGATAGGTAGATTGGAAGACAGTGAGCTACTGAGCAAATCTAAGTGATAATCTGGTAATAATGCCTTAAGTAACATTCACATAACATGCACTGCATTTGTACTGTTAATGACAAGTGCACTGCAAGAAGTAGGCAAATGACATCATTCACAATAAACTCAACAATTAAAATTAGAAAATAGGTTAGAAAAAATCAGGTTAGGATTTCAGAAACACAAGACATAAACGTTATACTAATAATAGTAACATCGACTATTTGTTTCAAAAAAGATACCTAATTAAGTACAAACCGAACAGACATTCGGTGTGGTAAAATTGATCATTACGTAACTCAAAAGAAGCTATGTAATGGATCATTATCATGCTAGTCGTAATTAAATGTATATTTATGGTCGAGTTAACCAAACTGTCATCTAGCAACGTTTCAAAACAACTGCACTAACTGTGACACTGTGACTTTTTCGTGTTTGACATTTTCCTCGTGCAAGCAGTTTTTTACTCTTTAAATAAGAGTGAAACTGTTGTAAAAGGGATAAGTATTAATTTACAAATTTAACTTTGATAAGCAAAACCTGAGGCAATTTGACGTAAAGTCGTTAAGAAAAAGTGTGTGGTTTCATTGCTATTACTAGTCAAAGTTATTGTAAAAATCTCCTTTTGATATCTAACAAACGTTTTTTATAGATTTTAATAAAACTTCCAACAAACTTGTTCCTATAATTGATTGTGGATTGTGGCTCTGAGCCATTTCAAGTGTCAACCGGGTAACTGATAGAACCTTGGATAGAACGCAAAATCATTTTGTAACATTCATCATTATGGCAGCAGTGTTTGTATGGTACAATAAACCAAATAGTTGGAAAAAAAGCAGAAAGAAAGGCTTATACTACAGGGTGGTCCAAATTGATTGTAGGATACTTGAAAGGTACATAAAAAATAAACGCCAAAATGTCATATAAGTGCCCCCTTTCGGAGCGAGCGGGCCCTAAGTATATGCCATAAGAAAAAAGAATTATCTTAATTATTAAACTGAAATAAAAATCATATGAGATTTGCGGAAATTTGGCATGTTTGATCATCATTTTGAGGTAATCATTTGGCGTTTTTTTCAATTTTTTTAAAATAATCTGGACAGGTACTATTTTTTTCATTATGGGTTAGCGTATAAAAATGACGGTATCTGAAAAACTATGCAAAATGAAAAGAAATGTTCAGGCAAACTTTTCTTAAGAAAAAGTATGGGATATCACATGTGTCCCATCAGAGCGATCTAAAATTACGGTTTAAAAAAATTTAAAACTGTCTAAACTTTTTGAACAGCCCTCGTATTTGTCCAGATTATTTTAAAAAACTGAAAAAAAATCAAAATGGTGAACATGCATGCCAAATTTCGTTTGAGTAACTTTTTTCGTCTAGAAATAAAAAAAATAAAAAAATGGTTTCAGTGGCTTGCCTTTAAGGTGCTCTAACTCCGCTAGGGGGCACTTTTCGACTACAGTTTATATGACACTTTGAAGTTTATTTTTAATGTACTTTCCACTCTTGAATTATCCTACAATCATTTTGAACCACCCTGTATATGTTTTCACAAAATTGTCTCAATGATATTTTTTGTGCGCGAATATCTATTAAACTTTTTAATAATGGTTGTTCTCGGAATCCTGAAAGCTAGAATCGAGGCTAGAATCTTGCTCTAGAACTTTATAAGGAACATTTATTTTACTGTAAAAAATGTGTGCTTTTTTTAACTTTTCAAAACTACCATGCAAAAGCAAAATAATTTATAAGTAAACTTTTTGATTAAATTGTTAATACAAACCAAACTTAAAGAATTATTCTTTTTGTCATCTAAAGCGAAAACACCACGGGAAATCACAAGTAACTTTAAATTACCGTAAGTTGCAGACCTGACAAACAGAAAATATCTCTGCTTCTGTCTGCTTTGGCACTAGGATTTCTATTCAGTTGAGAGCAGCATCAGTGCAAAAGCATATAATATTGAATATTGAGTCATCCAAATCAATAAGACATTCACCCGTAATTCGATCGTCTATTTAACTAAGTAATTTGCTATGCAAATATCTGCTTAATGGTCCATCTTGAGTGAGTATATGCATTTTAAGTATTACACTTAGAGGCAGGAGGTAATAAATTACCAGTTAATGGTGGGCCGACGTAGAGTACCGTTCTTGTGATATACGCCCCTAGTTCGTGGGCTTTTAAAGCTAAGAATACTCATTTTTTCTGTGCAATGCTAGTCGAGATATTCGAATAAAGTCTACACAAAATGACCCCTCCGTCTACCAACCTTTAGTCAATTGACGATTATTGTCACAACAAGCTATTAGCACTTGATGACATCATTTCGAATAGAATTTGGTGCTAGCGTAAATTCGTTGCCACTCCTAATTAGTGTAATAAATTTACATAAACTTTAAGCTTTCGCAGTCTGTTAACTAAATATTTATAGCTTAATTAGCCCTTAAATTGACTTGTAATTATTTAAATTTGTTCAGAAAATACTGAAAAATGTTCTTAGTTTTGAAATTCTAGAATGTGGCAAATATTGTAAGGTCGATTTGAATGCTAATTTCTTGGCAACCTAGTGGAATTTCGGTGTAAAAACAACAAACACAAATTTTACTGCTTTAGGAACCTTGACTGTGTGTCGATGTTCAACTTAGATAAGAAAAAGCTTACACATTGGTAAAGGACTTATTTCCTAATTGAGTTTATTGATGTTAACAGAGGAATGTGGGTCATAAATTTGCACAGAGATTTATAGACTGAAAAGCCAAAACACACCTAGTAATCGGAAACCAGACAATAGTAGGCAGTAGTACTTGACATTTCTTAGTCCACTTCCTGATTGCAAATATGCAAGCTAAGGATTGAAATTGCCTCCGCATCTTTCCTAGAAACTTGATTTATCAGTTTGTTGCTTTTTGATAATGCAGTTCTTAATATTTGTTTTGCTCAAAATGTTTTACTCATACTATCTACTAAAGTGTTTTCTATTGACCTTATAGCTAGCTAATTACACAGTCATTTGCCAATGCAATTATTATTGGAAGTATCATTTAAATCTAAACGTCATTTTTTGTGATATTAAATTTGGTTTGCACAGTTGTTGTACAAAAATTATTTTTACTGAAAATCTGGCCTATGCACCCCATACCTACTATTTACCCTATATTATTTAGGAAAAAAAGTTCCTGGCTGTAGACTTTTAAAGGCCTTATAAAGCACAAAGGAGACACACTCCTCTAAATTGAGGTTCCTAAAAAGGGTGTTTATTTAAATAATATTTCTGAAACCGGTTGCGATAAGTACTACAAATTTTAGATTTATCTTTAGAACCAGAAGGTCTCTCAAGTGTCAAAAAGCACTTTTCTATTAACTGGACCTTTTACTTTGTGGTAACTTTTTTAACGCTAAAAAGAGGTCGTCTATCAAAAAAATTCATCGAAAGCCATACATATTTGGTACGCCATATACAAGATGTCCGTTTTTCAAGCTCCATCATGGGATCTCGGTTATTTCAAGAGTTACAACGACGAAGCCAATATTGGAGCAATATTACGCAATTTGTAATTCAATAAAATGCTGTCTTAAAATTGACAATTTTCGAGTACTTTCAGAGAACCGAAAACATCCGAAATTTTGCTCATTTTTTTATGAAATAACTGCAAATAAATAACCCTATACTATTGCCACTTGTCGTCCTCTACAACGTCTCAATATCATGTTTGATATCCGACTATTCGGTTTTTAGTTACCATCAACTTTAATTTTTTTGTATTGGCACCATATTGGAAATTTGCATAACTATACATGTTTTTATAAAGAGCGACATGAAAATACTCAATTATCCTTTGTTAAAAGTGTCAAATGACCACTAGTCCACGTGAAATTTTTGCCATACAACAGAATGGTCATGTGACAAACTGTCATATAAAAACTGGCCTAAACATGGATTAGGCTCAGCTTGGCACATCAAGACACTCTGTGTGAAAATTAAACTTTTGTCATTTTAGTTGAACTGTAACTCTTGAACAAAAAGATTTTAAAGAAGTGATGGAATGTAATAATAAATCTAGTAGGGGTATAGCGTCCACAGGAAAAATAAAAAAGCTGATGATGGTTTCTTAAAACTAAAACGTTGACTCTCACATTATAACATCAATAAACCTTCGATTAAAAGGTCAGAATGAGCTGTGGTCACATGATCATCGGTTGGAAAATGACAGTAATGTCACGTGAGTACGTGTCAAATATGTGACAGAGAATTGTTGGACTATTTTCAAGGCATCCTTTATTAGAACAATAATTTTATTATTTTTACCAAATTGCAAGAGTTAACATCGACATATGACACACAAAAACCAACACAATTTAAAAATGTAAATATATGTGGGGGGCCATGAGACAAATTAAAATTGATGATGGTAACAAAAAACCGAAACGCCGGTTCTTCAATATGACATTTCCACGTTGTTAAGGAGGAAAGCGATAAACTTTCATTTATTTTCAGATATCTATATGCAGTTTTTTATTGAACTCCAGGTTGCACAGCTTTGCCTCATTTGTACCTGCTCAAATAACCGAGATTTGTATGGTTGAGCTCGAAAAACGAACACCTCTGTGTAGTATGTGACGTAGAAAGAGACAGGTGCCCATTCTCTTTTTTTTCTAGATTTTAATGAGTTAAGTGAGACGGAATACGTGTCCAGCTTCCTGATCAAACGTCAAGAAAGAGCAAGGAGAAAACCTAACTGCAGTTATAGGTTATGTTTTAGGTTTATATTGTTAAAAGCTACTCCTGCTGGAAGGAATGTCGAATTCGGACGTTACAATATTTAAAATCGATCTTCTGAAATTTGAGAGAGATGATTAAGTGAGAAAATAACCATGACTGGAAGTAGATTTAAAAATCAGATGTTTTGAAGGTAGAAAGTAAATGGTGGTACATTTATTTTAGCATTATTAAAAAGTGCCAGTGGTTTAGAATTGGCAAGATAAGAGATACTCCCTTTGGTGATGCCTGGTTGCCGGATTTTACTACCAATGGCGCTGCGATCTTAACTTGGAACGCCAATAGTTATGTCGCAACGGATCTTGATTAGGATAGGTTAGGTTAGGTATGTGAGAAAATGATGATGACCGACTCAGATCGGCTTTTGATCTTGTGGAAGAAAAAAAATGGCGATAAAAGCGCGTTTTTGTTTTGTTTATAATAATTATGTTCTTTAAACTCTTTTAAATTACATGCTGTTGCTCATAAAAGTGCTCACTTTGCCTTTATGAAGCCGATCCTCTGTCGAATCCGGATCTATCTACTACTACTTTCATGCGTATACGGTTACAGGCCTTTGTCGTCTCATCTTATTTCTTCTTTTGTGAAACTCATAATATACACAGGACAACGACTGGAAATTTATTTTTGGAAACTTTTTATTAATGTTCTTTGTTTTAAAAATACATACTTGAAAAACAAAGACATTGTCTTACCTGCTCGTAGATCAGCCAAGATTAACCATTTTGGTGTGAACATTTTTATATTAGAAAATATCTATGGGGTCTAACTAGGGTAAACTTTGGAGCCATTTAAGAAGTTTTTGTCTAATTCAGCGATTTGCAAATATTACGATTTCTCAAATTTGTCTTGGAAAAAGTTAAGGTACGTGAATTGGTTGTATAAAGGTTTTAGACCTTATAATCATTTTCTCTAGAAATATAACAAACAAATGCATGTTTGCTATTTATTTATCTGTCAGAATAGCCAATTAACATTTAGGCTATTACAATATACAGTATAGTTCGCCATTAAGTCGACAGGTACGACTAGAAACCCATTGATGTGACGAAACAAGTGGGTCGCTTCGAAAGTTATCTAATATTGCTCTAGGTCAGAAATGCATGGTGGATTATTATAAGAGTATTAGGCGGAATTAAAAAGCTTCATGCATCTCAAAAGCTTTTAGTTTTATTGCGGTAATAAATAGTTTTTCCAACAGGACGTTTGGAGAAAAAGTAGTTGGGGCTGATTTGTTTCAAAGGTCATTTCGACCTAAGTAAAAAAAACCTTGAAGGAAACGAGACTATAATTTAATGAATCTAGACAGACCGTAGACAGTTACTTAAAGCTCCGATGGAGCGTAAACAATTCCTATCTGGACGGTGAATCGTTCATGTATAAAGCGACTACGATTTTATAAAACACTTGTTACTCGATGCAGGTGTGAAAATCGTTATTTTACGTATAGGGAAGTGCATGCACTAAACTAGTATACGGTTTGATTTTCTAGCCTCTAATTTACCTAAAAGGCTTTAAACTGCCTTCCGATATGGTCTACAATGTTTCACTTTTATTAATGCAAGAATGTCCCGAAGAATGCCGTCGTAATTGAATTTTTATTTGGTGATTGATCATCAGTGATTATGTAACTAATTTGGCAGGCAATTGATGTCGATTAAGTATTTATTGTTTATGTGCTGTAGATTAAATTAAAATTATCTTTGCCTCTAAAAAAATGTCAATAAGAAACCCATCCATCTTATTGAATAATATTTCGAGTAATAATTGTACAGTTAACAGCTCGGTTAACAGTAATGGAATGTCACAAAATAATAATTACGTAGTGTTCTTCATTGAAACGTCACTTGAATCATTCACAAAAGTACTCAAGGTCAGACTGAATTTGGTATTTTAATGATTTTATACCAACTAAATGTGTAAAGCTAAATTTGTGTGTACTGGTTGATTATAACAACAATTATGTCGTATATTGTAAAGGGTATAAATATCTGGTACACTTTAGGAATTTTGCTGGATATTGATGATGCTATCTAGGTAATAATACGTTGGACTTGAATTTTATGCATGCCTTATTAAAGACCTCTTTATAATGTGATCTTATGGAAACTAGAAAAGATATAAAAAAGATTGGATTTGGATGGCGTGACTATGTGACCTGTGATTGGTGTGTGTTTTTGTATTCAATCAATCAGTTGCAATCGCATATTTACTCTCTTCACTTGTTCTCTAGTTGTTAAGGAAATGTCAAATATTTCTATTGGCTTTTCAAGATCAGAGATACTCCCTCTGGTGATCAGTTTTGGAAACAGTTTCGGGTATTCCAGCTGTCATTTCTCCGTTTGTTTACGTTGATTTTGGTTAGAAAGTTAGCACCTGGTCATCATAAATATAAAGTGATAGTGTCATATTATTTAGAATGTTTCCCGATTTTAGTTCAACTGGCACTGTGATCTTAACTTGAAACGCCAATAATTGTTGTATAACTAGTTTATAAAAACATACAATTAAGATTTTTGAAAAAACAACATTAGTAGAGTTTTTTGTTTTAATCTGATTGAGCTTCAGGTTGCCAGTCATTCAACAGGTAGGAGACTTAGAAATTCCAAATTTTTTTCCTACTCGGGTGAGGTAAAGTGCACTTTTTCCCATTCATTTCAGTGTGGAAAATACTTTTTCGCACCGGACGCGGTAAAGTTACTTTTCTGCATTGCCAGATTAAATTACAATAAATGTATAATACACCTGCAATTTCGCACAAGTGTGGTAATAGTTATTGCATTACTGGTGTGGTAAGAGCATTTTTATAGTTACGAGTGGGAAGTATTGGTGAGCACACGAGTCCATTAATTTGCCATACCACACGGCGGTGTACTGTGTAATATTTTATCTACGATTATCACAAAAATTGGTCATTTTTAACTCTCTTTGAATTACGTAATGGGAGACCGAGTGAGAGACTGTATCGCACTAGTGCGACAATAATTGTTTTGTATATTGTTGTTTAACTCATTACATCATCAGTGCGATAAAATCAATTATTAGCGCACTAGTACGGGAATAGTATATTATTAACCAAGGTTTAGACAGAAGCTTTTATTGACCGTATGTGAAAATTAAATCCCGAGGAACAAAGCGACGAGGGATTTATGACATAATGTCAAGTCAAGAATGTTTCATATGTCATATGTCTTAATAGACATTAATATTTACAACTACATTTGACATTATTGCATTTAGGTCAATCAATTTTTTTTGTTGTGTTTGTGCCATACTAGAACTAGAGATTAGACTCTATATTTTTGACCTAGGTCCACAATGACAATAACGGTTTATTTATCATGTTAGTAGTGGAAAATAGTATATTATTAACCAAGTTTAAATCCCGAGGAGTGAAGCGACGAGGGATTTAAGACATAAGGTCAATAAAAGCTGTCTAAACCGTGGATAATATAGCGTTTTTTCCACTATTAATCATATTTTTGATGGCCCTTTTATTGAAAATTTAAAAACTTACATACATATACCACACGAATAGTCAAACAACATGAAAAGTCAACCTAATTTATCTGTCTCTGTCAAGTCAAGTATATTTCATATGTCTTAATAGACACTGACATTATTATTTACCTAGGTCAATAATATTTCCTTTTTTGTTGTTTGTGCCAGATTAGAACTAGAGATTAGACTCTATGTTTTTGACCTAGGTCAACAATGACCATTAAGGTAGAGATAACGAATTTCTCAAGTTACTAATCGGTCAATAATGGTATGTTTATCATGTTAGTAGTGGAAGAATTTATTATTACGTTACTCAAAATCTAATAATAAAATGTCTTTTTGCTTCTAACATGCTCTGTTTTTCATTCAGATCTATTTGATTACGTGTCCAATAGCTAATAATTAACATATTGCTTATTTCATTATCTAAATCCAATTAGGAATGTTTCACAATTTATCTTAATTTTATAGACTATTAATAATACCGATAAAGTCCGAGAGATCGAAGAATGAATCAGTCCAAAAATAAAGTTACTGAATAATTTAAATTTAGCAAATTGCTATACTGATAATTTGTAACGTATGTGTAACGTATATTTCCATCGATTACTTTTGTTTTTGTTATATGGGTCACCAAATTTTAATGAAGCATTTTGGTATAAGTATAAGTACCTAACATCTAATTGCAATACTACTCATACTCGTAAAACACATTAACGACACTTAAGGCTTTTCCAATTAATTTAATAATGCATTTTTTATTGTTAGAATTGCCTTTGCACCCACGTTTTTCAATTACAATTTCCGATTTCTATCTACATTGGAATTGCTTGATTAGGTAAAATTACCTACGATTTACGTCCGAACCTTGCCAACGATGATCGAGATATGAAATTCCTTTAAAATTACTATTCGTACTGTTTTTAAAACCCGGAAAAATTGCAAACATTCTACAGCTCATAACATATATTAAGTGTGAGAAATGCTAACACACCCACGACAAAAAAAAAAGTTACACACGACTGATTCTGAGTTGTAATTAATCTCAAGTTGAAAAAAGACAAATTATGACTCGCCAAACAATGAAACGAAACAGATCGTTCTCATCTGACCGAGGAAATTAATCCACTATATCATAATCTGTAATTAAAATTACGTTTTTCAACTTTCAGGCCAGTGAACTCTGAAGAGACTTCCAAATTAGTAGCATCCCATTTAATTAGGTTACAACACGAAAGGTCACAAAGGCCTTTAAATAAGAAATTACCATTTGTTTGTACAACTAATGCTCTTTTGTACGGTCTACCTGGTATTAAGATAGATCAGATCCAGATTGTGCAAAATGAGGTGCATATTGCGATGGAACAGGTATACTCCCATAGTAACAATGTCCACGACTTTAAGCATGTTACCTGTCCAAAAAATGATTGTGTTTGCCGTTCACGTGTTTGTGTTTAAATTAAAAAATGGTTTGTTACCATCACATAGGCAAGCGAATCAAGTCTTTTAACGAAGTCCACAGTTACAGCACGAGAAACTGTTCTAATTTTGTTTTGAATGGAAATTGTAGAACAACACATATGTTCAATTCAGTATTGTACAAAGGCCTTCAAGATTTTAATATGTTACCCAATGTAGGTAATAAAAAACTGTGATAATTTGAACAAAAGAGCCCTAAGACAACATGTTGTAATTTAAGTGCTTTAGCTTGTTTTTGTATATTTTTACTTTTAATTCGTTTTTAAACCGGTTCATATTTGTCCATTTTATTTTTATATTAATTTTAATATTTTTATATTTACGATTTGTATTGTGTTTATTTTTATAGCTACATGCTAAATAAATACCATTATTATTATTTATACTAATCTTGGGTTTTCAATGACATTTCCGAAAACCAAAGCTGAGTCAGATAATGTGGTTGTCCTAAATTACATATGTGTAACACGTTCTTTAATGCGTTAGTCATGGAACAACTCCTCGAGGACGCTTTCTACGAAGCCAAATTGCTTTTGTTGATGCGGCGTCACGAAAAGACAGTATAAACTGTAAAGTGATCTTCACGGTCACTGTTAAGGACCAAATTTTGTTTTTCTATTAATTTAACATGAGGAAATATACATAATATAGTGTCGAAATGAGTTGAAACGTATTGAATGAAAATATAGTAAATATTTACAGTAAAAAGCCCAGAGTTTTGACTTGGAACAAAAAAATTCACCTGGTCCAGCCATCGTTTTGGAGAACGTCCTCTAGGTCGTGTTCCCTCTACCTTCCCTTGGACCATAAGTTTTTCGAGATTGTCATCTTTCCTCCTGCTGACATGTCCAAAATACTTGAGAATCAGTTGTGTGATTTTAGTTGACAATCTGACTTGGATGTTAAGTTCTTCGAGTATGGATACGTTAGTTCTGCGGTCTGTCCAGGGAATCCTCAGTAGTCTTCTCCAGACCCATATTTCAAACGCATTCAACTTGGCGATGTCTGTGGCTTTTAAGGTCCAGGATTCTGCTGCGTATAGCGCAATTGGAAAAACGAGGGTGTTTATTAATTTGCATTTTGTTGTGGTTGTTATATGCCGATCTTTCCAAATTTTGTTGAGTTTGGTCATGGCCGTTTTGGCAAGAGCTATCCTTCTTCTGATTTCTTGACTTGATCCGCCATTTCTGCTGATGTGGGCACCTAGATAAGTTATTTCCTCCATGTTCTCGACATCTTTAATATTAGGCGTTTCTTCCATGCTGTGCGTGCAATCTATTAACATAAGTTTCGTTTTCTGACGGTTCAGTTGTAGACCGAACTCCAAGCTCTCTCTCTACTCGCTCAATAAGACTCGACATTTCCTGCTCATCTTTGGCAATAAGTGTGGTGTCATCAGCGTAGCGGAGATTATCCATCCTTCTGCCACCTATGACAACTCCTCCTTCCCAGCCGTCCAAGGCTTTCCTTATGATATATTCTCCATATACGTTAAACAATAAGGGTGACAGAACACAACACTGCCGTACACCACGTAGTGGTCACATCCACCTTCATTAGTGTTATGTTATTGTTATATAGTTCTTTTAGTAGGTAAATCAGATGCCGCGGAGTCCCCATCTGCGACAGGACATCTCAAAGTCGTCTCCAGTTGACACAATCAAAAGCCTTTCTGTAATCCAGGAAACACAAGTATGCAGTTTTGCCATATTCTCTTGTTTTTTCAATGATTTGCCGCACATTCATAATCTGGTCTCTCGTACGTACCCTTTCCCCTCACAAAACCGGCCTGTTCTTTTGGTATTTGCCATTCTAAAAAAAAGTCTCTGCAACAGGATCCTGAGCATGACCTTGCTTGCTCAAAAAATACAAGTCTTCAAACGAGATTTTATAAATTTTGGTAGACGTGAAGAAACAAATCATAGTTTTACTCCTGTTTTTACTAACAACACTTCGGCTATATTTGCCATTATACCTATCTCCCTCTCCCTCTGATGCACACTTAATCGGGCACGCGTTTCTTTCTACCCATCCACTAAATTATTAAAACTGAAAAAAATGTCATTACATCCGGAGATATCCGACAAAAACCAAAAAAGTCAAATTTCTATTTTACTTTTTTACCACTTTATTATTGATTGTTTTGGATAAACAATGGCACCTTTTGGAGGCACTTTTTTATGCTCTTCAAGAAAATAGTTTTAATTTTCAGCTCCGACGTTTCGTTTTTTAGATACCATCATCAGCTTCAATTTTTCAAATACAGATCTGAACTTTTTATTTCGTTTTTTAGTAGCTAGAGACATTCCGAAACTAATGATGTGTCACACTCGTTAAAAAAATATACCTAGTGTATTAAGTACTTGGTACTTTAAGTTTTTTAAATAAATTAAGCAATTGAAATTGATAGGTTGTCATAATCAGTAGATAATTTATTTTGATATACTTAATAATTAGGTTTATTGCTCCTTCGAAAAAGAGAGAGAGTTTCTTATGGTACTTTTTATTCATTTAAAAAAAATATGTTTGATTAATTATTTATTATATTTGAGTTTTGATGTAACAGCTTAAATTTTATTTTTAGTGTTAAAAAGAGCAAAACCTAATTCTTAAATCATATCAAACTAAATTATCTACTCATTATGGCAACAAGTGAATTCCAAATGCATATTAAAAAAAAACAAGTACCTAAGTACACTAGGTATAACTTTTTGACAAGTATGACACATCATTAGTTTCGGGAGGTCTGTAGCTACTAAAAAACGAAATAAAAAGTCCAGGTCCGTATTTAAAAGTTTGAAGTTGATGATGGTATCTAAAAAACGAAACGTCAAGTATGAAAACTAAAACTATTTTCTTGAAGAGCATAAAAAAGTGTCTCCAAAAGGCGCCATTGATTTTCCAAAATAATCCATAATAATGTGGTAAAAAAAATAAAATAGAAATTTAACTTTTTCGGTATAAATGTAGTCCGAAATACCTTGAATTTATGAACTTTTGTAGCTTAATTTAAAAAACTCTGATATCATTTTTTGTCACGAAAATAACTTTCTGACAGCCTACAGAGATTTATCTACCTGATTTTGAAAGATTGGATCAAATACAACAAGTAGTTTTTTCTGTAATTCACTGCCAAAAATGCACCAAAAACGCATGATTTTTTGAAATTTTTTTTGACTTTACTTTAACATCAGTGATCATAGGCATTCTGTTTTTAATTTCTATTACCATTTTTAAAAACTTCACCAAAGAAAGTTTATTCAAACTATTCTTTCTTGAATAAAAAAAAACAGTTGATAGTGGACTGTGTTGTTTGACATTGGAATTGTGAAATGGCAACTGTTATTACGTAACTTCCAATTCGCTATTAATTAAATTTCCTAGATTAGTAATAAAAAAACCGGTTAAACTAAAGGTCACAAACATTGTGGACGTAAAAATAGGTAAAAATGTATTTCCAGGTTTTGCATCTGAATACTTATTACTTACTTACATATTTAAAAACAATCATTAAAATTTTATAGCAGTTAATTAAAAGAACGGAAAAATATATTCTGGTTACAAATTTAATTGATTATTAATTTTAATTGCTTTGAATGATCTCGTTAGATACTGTCCTGTTTATAATATTGTGGTATCTTTCACTGGGGACTGACTTTTTGGGCTTTCCGGTATGTAATTAAAAAAACTGAAATAGCCTTTTAATGTAGTTTTTAAAAAGTTGAATTCAAAAATTACCACCAAAATTTTTTTAATTTTTTTTTGTACTACTAATTTTTTTATCAATATACAAGGTTTGTCAAAAACAAATTTCGAAAAATTATTTAATTTTTTTTTGGAAAAATATTTGCACAATTTCGTGCACATTCCGGAAATAGTTCAATATACCGGGTGAAAACACCATTATTGGCTATAGCTCTTCTATTTGAAGGTTAGGAGTATTTTGGTACTAATTTTTCTATTCAACTTTTTAAACTACATTAAATGGCTTATGGTTGACTGGAATAATCATTGAATTTTTTTTTTGATACCAACTTTTCTGTTTCGTTTTTTTTTTTAAGACGTTGTTACTTTAATAGTTTTGAATTCTTATATGAATATTCGTATGCAAACTGATTTGTTAAAACAAATGATTATCACAATATTTCAAAATTACAATCAAGTTACAAACAGTTCCATTGAGATTAGACCAAATAATAATGAAATTAGGGTTAAAATAATTCAAGCCATTTAGTAATATGTATTCATGTAAATTAAAGTTTTAGGTTTTTATGGAAATTAATTAAGCAGACTGTTCAAGCAAATAATATTGCCATAAAATCGAATTATTATGAAAACCATTGCAGTGGTAAACTTGTTTTAATCCAATATTATTAACACAACCCATATGGTACTTCCAGATATTACAGTGTGTCCACGATGATTGTCACTATGGAGATTTTAAAAACGATTAGAGATACAGATTTGGTGTAATGGGAAAAGAAGTTGCGTAATAATGTCATTTTATGTATTTTACTTATAAAACGTAGAAAAATGTTTTGATTTTTGAAATATTTTGAAAGTTACGTTCGTTTAACATAACTTTCTTAGAATCTTTCTATATTTTGAAAATAGTTTTATTTTTTGGTGACGTTAATATTCGTCCTAAACCAAAACTAATGGCACTTTTTCACTTTGCGGAAACATCATCAACGTAATTTTTTTAAATGCGATCCTGATTTCTTAATATGTATCAGATTCTGAAGGGCCTTTTTATTCCGAATTCAATGATGTATTACACTTTATGGTTTAAAAATGCTTTTTACTTCGTTAAACTTTTTTCTGCTCTTTAGAAACTAAATAATACCATACAAAAATTCAAGATGGCAACCATAAAAATTTACAAAGTTATCTATCGTCCATCCTCCAATTAGAGAACTCTAAACTTTGTCATCGATCAGTAAAGTTTACTTACTGTTCTTGATTCTTAATATACTATTACGTGTATATTCAACCAGTGGATGGTTAACTCGTTAATTTGACGATTATTAAATCAACCGAAAAGATCATTTTCATAATTAAAAGTCCTGAATTCTTTTCATGATAATTGTGCGTGTTTGTTTTTAATTAACAAAAATGAGTATCAGTGTGTTTTTTTACGAATGACCAATTGTATGTATGTACAGTGATGGTACATCTAGCTGTTTTTCCATGAGTGCTCATTCAAGCCAAGGTCGATGCAATTTAAAAAGTAACTCGATTTGTTGAAGATTGATGATCGTGTTATAAAAGTCAAAGTAGGAATAGACACCATCACTGCAGAATAGACTATTTATTTTTATTCTTGTACTGGAAATATTTGTGACAATTTTAGTTTTTTCCAGCAGTAATTCACTAAAACATACAAAAAAAATATAACTATAGATATTCAAATTCAGGTCCCGCGCATAATATGTCGATTCGTGGCTTTTGTTCTGTCGCAAAGCTGTCAGAAAAAGACTTAAGTAAAGCAACATTGTCTTACAGATACTGTCTGTCATACAGATTATTGACCTCATGCAAAATTAGATAATTTGGTGCGCGTTTGAATTGTCTAATGTGATTAAATGGAAATTTTGACAAGAAGTTAATCTATCCATGTAAATATTCCCTTTAAACACAGTATAGATATAATAGATCAACAAAAACAGAGAAAACAGGAGACTTATAATAAGTGGTTAAACACGAAGGATGATATCGCTAAAGTAACATACCAATTCGAACAAGAAAAGTTTAAACGAATGGTGAATCAAAACAAAAACGAAACATGGAAAAGAAAGTGTCAAGAAGTCATACTTAGGAGGGGCAAGGTAATCAGAATCTTGTGAATTAATAAAACCGTGAAGAACTGAAAACTCCGTAAAAACTGAGTAAATTTAAATCCGATGATAATGTTGAAAACATTACGGACAAGAGCTAACACAATCGCCAAAAAATAATTATAAAAAAATAAATAGGAACTACTACATTCAAGGACAGCATATATGAATTAGTGAAGAGATGGTCTGGAACGGGATAAAGTCAATACAAAATCAGGAAAGCTGCAGGATCCGAAGGCATCCCAATAGAGCTGCTAAAAAATGGCTCAAAAAAACTAATAAAACTACTACATCTGTTTGAAATGTTGTTTATAAATGGAGAACCAATACTGGAAATTTGGAAAGGTCCTTGGATAACACAATTTCAAAAAAAGGAAACAAAATCGACTGCAAAAATTACACATGTATTTCAGTACCTGCAGTAGAGTGTATGGTAATAGTATATTAAAGCATAGTTTGAAATGAGTTTGATTCACATGATATAGAACAACAATCTTGCTTTAGAGCTGAGAGGTTAGGTATAGGTAACATATTTAGCATCAATCAAGTAAATCAGAAAAAGACAAGCTACCTACCGAGAAGTTAATTTTATATTTGTTAATCTTACTAAAGCCTACGACACTGCCCCAATAAGAAAATTATGGCAGTCATTAGAGATGTCACTAATCAATAGCACGACTATAACCGCGATTGAACAGCTTTATGAACAGTCATACTCTAGGTTAGGGTTGGAAAACACTGGTTCGCCAGCATTTCCGGGGACAAAAGGCTTTAGACAAGGCTGCTGTTTATCCCCAACAAGCACTAAAAAGATGGAGAAGAGCATGCCAAAGAATGGGAATACAGTTCACAGATGACGTTATACTGCACTTTACTGACTCATAGTACAGGAGAAACAGGATTCGGAATTGATATCATGAAAACTTATCAAAGAATATGAAAACTGGAGTCTCACAGTAAATCTTCAGAAGACTAAATACCATGTGCATTGGCGGTGAGAAAAAAAGCTGGTATTGTAATGTTGTGAAAATTGATAGCTGCGAAAAATACATTTATTTGGGAACCAAAATAACAACAGATGGAAGATCACAAAAGGAAATAGAGAGCAGAGTCTGAAAAGGAACAACAACAATTAGATACCTAGACTCAAAATGATCAAAAAAACATGTTCAACTGTTTTGAAATGAAGCTCTATATCTACTACACAGTGTTTAAAAGCATCGTCTTATAAGAGAAACCTGGCAGAAAGAGCTTTGAACAAAAACTATTAGTTCTCAAAATGGATTTCTGGCGTAGATCTGCTACAGAAGTGTTGAAAATGGACAGAATAAGCATTGAAAGAATAATGGTGAACGTAGAAAACACGATAATAGAGGGCTTTCAACCAAAACATTTGTTGCCGTTTGCATCGTTCGTCTAAACAACGTTTAAAGTCTAATCACTGATTAGCTCTTGCATTTCACTAACCAACTCTAAGTGTTTAATCATTGTTTAGGCTAACGGTGCAATTGAGCATTACTTTGGTACGGACATGTGGAGAGAATGCCAGAAGAGAGAATTTTAAAACTCGAATTTCAGTGGATAACAGAAAGGAAGAAACAAGGAAGACCAAAGATTGCGTAGATTGATGGGAAGAAATCTAAGAGCAAGAGACTGGGATGACAGAAGAAGCTGGAAGCTGGGAACTGGAAAGGATGGGACGCTATTGACCCGGATATACACCAACAATAGTATGGATTAACGTGAGAACAAAAATACGAATAGAACTTTATAAGCATACACTTAAAGTGAGGGTTTTTTCCCTCAGTTTTACCCCTTTACTTTCACCTTGACAATGCACTGTTAGCCTTTCTCGACTGCTATTGCTACCGGTAAAAGTCTTTCGTGTTCAACAAACCCATAATAAGATTCATAATATATCAAGCCAAGTTCCACACGTTAGGGTAGAATTTAATGCGCACATAAGCAGCGGGTCTCATTGCGTGTCCACATGCGAAGGGAATCTAAATGAACCTATCTAACTTATGTATATTAAAATAATATGGCAGGATTTCATAGTTTTTTGTACACCTTTCAACTTCAAATAAACACTTCTTTATGTATGTATTTGAATATCTTTACTCTTATCTCCTATGGGTAGGTTTCTTCATGTTCTATTTAAGGCGATGCTTGCTCAACAACAACAACATAAGAAAATCATCTAAATAGGATTTAATAGTATTACTCCGTAGTCCATTTGCAAATAAATTAATAACATACATTTTAATGAATCGCCGCTCCTGTCTTACCTCATTGCAATAGTTTTGCAATGAATTGACACACTTGTTTTGACATTACAACAATTTTTATTAGTCCACTTTTCATGAATTCTGTTTTATACTCTCTCCCATATCGATAGAGTGGATGAAAGTTGAAATGGCCCATCACTGTTTACCTGACGTTAACTAATAATTTTAATTATATACACAAAGAAGACTGAAATGCAAGTCATACAAACTGTATCACCTTAGCGATACCTGGGTGGTATTAAGTGCAAGTTTAAAAGTTTGAATTCTTAAGTAGCGAAAACCTTGATTGTCTGCCATTTTAAACGGTAGATTAGGAATTGTTAAGCGTGACAACCACAAGACAGGACAAGATTATTATTCAAATGTTAGTTCCGAATTTCGCAATAAGGTGGTAATTGTGACTTTCTCATAATTTAATCTGGATGCAGATCAAACCTAGGTTAAACTAAAGTCATTTCCATGCATAGTGCAAATTATCCAATTGTCCTTTGCACTGTCAAAGTTCAATTGTTCTCAATTTATGATTAATTGTTTAATGATTGCTTCCCAGTAAAAACCGCAGACGACACACTCAATTTGAATAGATCTATGGCATGATTCTATCAAGGTTAATCTGAAAAAAAATCCAGCTGAAAATTGTATGGATAAAATTGATAATTTATGCATGATTTGCAGATCACATGCATTCTAGTAGATTCGAACTTGATTTTGTTGTCTTATACATACGTAATGCTGTAATTAAGGCCGCATTTCCTGCTTGATTGTTTTATTATACTTTCGCACTAATTAAGTTATGACTCAAGTGCATGCGAAGGTACTATAATTTGTTATAAATGAATTGAAATTGTCTAAAAGTTTTGCATTTTAAGACGCACATCTAAATTTTTTGAACTCTATTACGCTTTAAAGGTTCAGTACTAGAAATATACATTAATTAAGTAGTCTCACCAACAAAACATCTGATCGTTATTTGAATTATTTAGCTCAGACAACTAACTTATACAGTGTGTCCCAAATTGGTTCTACATATGGTGGGATCTCGGTAACCGTAAGAGCTGCAAAGTCGGTTAATTTTTTTAGGGAATTGTATGGGAAAAATTTCTGGTTTCGAAATTAAAATATCTTTCTCCGTTTTCCGGAAAATTGGGAAATCGTCAGAGGCTGCATTTTAAACAATTACTTACAGCTCTTTAACAAAGCCAAAGAGAGTTTTGAAACTAAGACATTATTAAGGCACTTTTTTACGTAAAACACGATGGCGTAGTAATTAGAAAAAATCTATCGTCATTGGTTTCCGAGATATGGATGATAACTTTGTAAATTCTTATGACCGTCGCTAGTTTTGACTTAAGTAAAAGTTTGCGTAAAAGTTGCTCTATCAATAGTTATTTGTATACCTAGGCCGTGAAATGCTATTTTTTTGGCAGAAAGAAAGTTTGGAGTCCGAAGCCGTCTTACGGCAGATAGCCACTCATATTTCACTTTTCTACCTATCCACCGGTAGGGAAAAGTGTTATATTGTTAAGACTGTGTCCTATTTTGCTCATATTCCTAAAAAAAATATTTGTTAGGAACACCAAAATTACGACATATGTGAACATACTTGCTGATCAATGATATTTTAGGTTAGTCATTTTGAAAGCATTTACAGGTTATTCAGTGTTATATGTTCAAGACATGCGTGTGTTTTTTTTACCTGCTCTAAGTCATTTAAAATAAGAAAAAAAAATTAGGTTTATATAAAATGTCTAAAATCATGTTGGTATCAAATTGTTGAAACACATTAAGTTAGTCTCATTCTCATCATTTTGGACATAAGCTTATGACAGATCTATGAAGAATGGATCCCTAATTTCTTTTCTATGATTTTGGTTAGTGAGAATGAGACCTCATGATCAAAAATTAGAATATTTTTATTAAAATTCTGATCTTGTACAATTTTTGTGCATAATGTCATAGAATTCCATTCGACGATCAAAGTCATCTTCACATAATTCTGGTTTTCAAGTAATCTTGAAAGATGATAATTAAATTGAAGAACATTTGTTTCCGGGGCAACTTTTTGTAATCAAAAACATGGGTTTTCTACTAACTGTTTTCTTCATTTCTGTCATTGAATCTCCGCTTTGCTGGCGGTTCTTGATGGTTCCAGTTTGTTCAAAAATCTACGAATTGCCCAGATTACTGCAGATTTTGAAATAGAATCTCGATCTGGAAATGTGAAAGTTTTTCGTTTTGTTGTAGGTACGTTCGCTAATCTTTTTTAGTAAGTGATATAAAACGGAAAACATGAAAAAAAGAAAACAGCATTTCTGATCAAATTGACGACAAGACACAGAGAGTAACAGAATCACAACTGGCAAATTAGACACTGCTTTAGTGTGAAAAATTAAAAATGAAAGCTTCTGTTTCGGTTGCAAAACCGAAACCATCAACGTCAATAACGCAGCTTAAAGGCAATTCTCAAGTCGGTACTAATTGGTTGGCAAATATAAACAAGAAAATTCCAGCGTAACAAGTTGGCAAACTGGAATTCTATAGTCTAGGTCCGATAATCCCGGTTTATTTATAGGCCAGGGAATGCCGTCCGATTTCCCTTGAAATGTCAAGTAGTGCAGTTAAATTTAACCGAGAGAATCTGTTTATATTGCTCGTATATCAGCTGAGTCAACATTGCAGTTTTATTTAACTTTGTCTGTTTCATTTAACATGAATCAGCTAACCTCTTTTAGGGTTACATTGTTTGATAGGGGATAAAATGTCAAACAACAGTTTAAACCCACTGTCAACAAAATGGAATGACCGCTGAGAAAAAAAGAACAAAACCACACAATTTTCAGGGTTTTTTCCGAGGGGTATTATAGTGTAGAAACTGTAGGAATTAGTGGGCATTACTTGGGAATTGGCAACATTACTAAGAATAAGTAGGCATTACTGGGCATTAAATTTGTATTATTAATAAAATTGAAAAGGTCTAAAAAATATTGTATATATCATACAATATTTTTTTCTATACATCTACCATTGAAATATAAATAAATAAAGTTTGGTAATTTCAATAAAATTCGCTGAAAAACAAGAAAGAATTTTGAATTTTGTAATTTTACTTTCACAAATTTAGACTGTCTAGCGGCGAAACGAAATGCACCAAAAAGTTATGAAAAAATGAGTCAACTTTGACGCCCTCTAGTGGCCAAACCGTCCAACTTATTAACCACAGTGGGGCAACTTTACCAAAAATAGTGCTTTTAAAAGATTATTAGATTATTTTTATAAAAATCTACCAAAGATAGTGCAATTAAGCGAGTTTTTGCGAATTAAACAAAAAGGTACTCCAAAAAAATTTTGGACGCCCTCTAGCGGGCAAACGGTACCACTAACCAATCAATTTTTATACGTAAATGGGAAGCTCATTTCAATGGCTGTCCATCGACATATAAAAGTATATATAAAGTGCTACAAATACACGTGTGTTATTTACGGTTTAGTGACAGGATGCAGCACAAACATTTTTTGACTGGTTAGGCTAATTTTTTTGAAAACTGTTTTTGCAAATGACAATTTTCGTAAGGGTGAAATTTGCCTGAAACACCGCCACTATCCTAATGGGTTTTGCGTTTTGTTGACCAGTTAGTGCAAGCGAAAATTGACCTTAATGATTGTATTTCTACAGTTTTGCTACTACTCTAGATTTGGCAATCATTGTGCTAGGTTTGTGCCAAATATCAGGGCCGTATCTGCCCGATTTACAAAAAAATCCTTTAAATATATTAGAATGGTAACAGTCAAGGAAAACATTAGCTTTGGAGCCCTCTGGCGGCCAAACGAAGCAACCTATTAACACAGGCGGCCATATTTTTTGAAAACGTATTTTATTTTTTATCCATTGACATATAAAATTGACAACTACTACTTTAACCTTCATAAATTCAGTTATTTTAACAGTTATAGGGTGGTTCAATGTATAAATTTAATAAGTTATTTTTTTAAATAAGTGGCGTAATACAAACTTTTTTAATTTTGAACAAAGAATGAGACGGAATTATAAGAATGTGTTCCGTTTGAAAACTAGACTTTCTGTCCTTCTTTAGAACTGATTTTTTGACCACACTGTATTATATATTTTGACGTTTTTCTGCACCCATTCCTAGAACAAACCTTGTCTAACATAACAAAACACAAAAACCAAGAAAAAAACCTTTCCTGATATGTATAAATTAAAAATGTTTTCGAGACCGAAAATATCAAATTTTACATAAAATGGTAAATATCTCAGAAACGGATACAGATAGGTTAGGTTATATGACATTAATAAACGAAATATGTTTAGAATTTGACGTAGAATACAAAAATGACAAAATATACAGGGTGTCCCATTTAAAATAAGCAGCAGTTGATATCAACTTCCGGTTAAATCGTTGCACGCATATTTTCTTATTTTTACTTTTTTTAATCAAAAAAGGTTTGTTTAGATTCTCCAGTTGTGATAATTCAGGAAGTTAGTGGGTATTGTTAGGCTTGGTTAGGTCAGGTTAATTATTACAGCATTACAAGAAATTAGTGGGCATTACTGGCATATGAGGAATTAGTGTACAAAAAAGTTTTACTCAGCGGTTTACCCCTCGAGTTTTTCAATAAAAACACAATTTTGAGAAATTTTCAATGCATTTGCATTGAATGATAATTTAGGGATATTACTAGTAATTTTCTTGATGACTAGGCAGATTAAACTTGAAAGAATTTAGTCTTGTTCTATATCTAATGAAACTCTCTCTAATGAATTATTTTAGATGTAGAATGACCTATACCATTGATTGTCAAATCTACCACACCTTTTGGTAAGTTTAGAACGTTATAAAATACTTGACTGATAAAATTTGATACAGAACCGCAATTTAACACACTCATGAACTTGACCATTATTATCCTTAACTTGGACTATAGCAGTAGAAAGCAAAACGTTTCCACCTTTTTGAGTGTGTAGGCTATTAGCATTGCTACTTTTGCTACATTGCTACGAAAATATCACTTTCTGCACTTATGAGTAAATTCCTATTTTATGTGCAAATAGGCTAGTTCCTTGTTGTGGTACTTCTGCTGGTACCCCATGGAATAATAATTACTAACAGCCTTCTGGCTTACTTTTATTAATTGTGCAGCATAGCACAACTAAAAGTGCAATAATGAAATAATAGCGCAGGGTAATTACGCTATTATTTCCGCTAAAGATGCAGTCCGTTTTAGTTTTTAATAAATTACAGGCGCATAATCAAAAGCAGCTAGCCGACCGAGTCTTTATCGTAGATAAATTGAAAGATTACGTTTGTTTATAGGATTTTGTTTAGTAACGGGTAGTACTGAATATTATTAAAAGAAAAATGTGGTCGATATGGTCAGTGGCCGTTGCTCAAAACAAAACCGAACCGTTAATTATTATTGTCGATTCTAATGGTGGTACCCAATTTGGAATAGTGTGAAAGAAACTCAAACTGTGCCATTTCGCTTCAGTTCTGCAGTACAGAATAATTATACAGGGTGTCTCACGAAAGATGACTGAACTACATAAAAATTTGACAAGGCTGTACAAGTCAAATAGCTGAATATAGAGCAACAAATCTTTGTTCTTTGAAATCTGATATGTATATTATAATGCTGTTCTAAAAATTCGCAACAAAGCAAATAATAACTCAAAATTTTAAGTTTTTATCATCAGATTCTAAGGAAGGAAAAATATTTCAACTTTGATATTCTAAACTGTTTTGGCAAATAAAAATGAATGCTGTTAACATTTCAGTAAAATATAGCTGATCACATCGCACCTTACAGCTGCACAGCTTGATACCACTACCTGTTGATTCTACACACATCTAAATTAAGAAACTTCCATTCATTTCATTAGAAAGAACAATGGCGCGGGATCTTTCCAAATCAAGGTGATGCTACTCTTCCGTTTCGGTTCCTGTGAGAACCCCACGTACAAAAATGCATGAAGGCGAAACCGACGACGATTTCGCCTTCTTCGTGGGTCCTTGACCGTGCACCGTGCACCCGGTGGATGCACTCGTTACCATCGCGGCGGTACCATGCTGGTTCTATGCGGCGTTGCCGCGATTTCCCGTTTTTCGGAGTTTTAACTCGAGAGCCTTGACAGCAGTGACATGCTGCAGGTTCTTAATAGCGATGCATGAAAAAGAACATCTGCCGTTGGATGGCAAGATGTTTTTCTTCTCAATTACCCTTGTTCACTGCATATTTGCGACTGATTAAATAAGCCGTTTGTTTGTTTCAGGTAATGAACCGAGGTTATTGGTGTGGGGTTACAAAGTTGCACTTCAAAAAAATGCCGGCTCTACACTTTTATTGAAACGAAGGTAAGTTTTGTAACTTTTAGAATTTGCTTTGGTTTCATTCTGTCAGTACATGCAGCTAAGGTTAATGCCTTAGTTAATATATCAGGTAAGGTAAATCGTGGACATTTTACACCAGTTTTTATTGTCTTATTTCAAAACAAATAAATAATAATGTACTAACTCAAATAAAGCACTGAAGGTTTAACGTCAGATGAAGTATAATATTACTAACAGTCTTATTACAATATCCTATCTAAAAAACATACCAAAAAGTCGCAAAAATTACATATTAGGAACTTTTCAAAGACTTTCCTATTCCTCACTATGTAAAATAGAAAAATTGACTTACAAAAACACTTGATTGGTTGTGAGATATTCTGATGTCCCAGTCGTCCTGTGTAACCATATTATGTAACTAATAATAATTATATTGAAATTAATGCCACGTGCAGAGGATTAACTGTATCGATAACACCGCTAGAATTTTATGGCAACGAAACTCAACAATTTTTGTTTTTAAACAAATCTAGAGATACACTATCTAAAAGTAGCATGAATATTATTAAGTCAGTTGAAAAAAGTTTTAAAAACATTATAGTTATTTATGGGACAAGTGTGTTATGAAGAAAATAAGTCCCGATAGAAAAATATTTTTCTGGAGTGACTTATTTGCCATAACACAAGCGTATCATACATAATTTTATCCAACAAGTGGAAAAAATTGTTTTTTTATGAGATATTAATAAAAAGCTCCCGACCACGAGTACCTGTTGGTGGAAGTGATACCCGGTGACCACTTTAAATATGAACGTGAGTTATACCACTACTACTCACTAGTGAGTTATGGATTATAACCCACTATTTCAAAATGTAGTGTATTAATATAACAAAATTGACTGAAAATTAATCAGAACAGCATAGGCACATGTAATTATTATGGCAAAATCTTTGTTACATGGTATTGAGTTGTAACAATATTTATTACAAATTATTATAATAATTTACCACTTTACTTAATTTACAACATTTTAAAGTCTCGTGGCTGTTTTTGACAGGTGTCAGTTGGCTTGGACAGTGTTGCAAGCTCTAAAATGACAATCAAAGTCACGTGCTGTGTCTCATGCAAAAAATGTAAATTTGCAAGAGACATTCATTCTAAATGTAATTTACCAAATTTTTTAATTTTAAAGGTCATGTGACTAATTTGGCAGATGTCAACTGGCCTTTACAGTGTTGCAAGAACATGCAGAATTGCATTTTCAACGTCACGTAACGTGTATTTTGCGTGTAAAGTTTTTACAACTGGCTAAATTTAATTTACAATTTTTCAAAGTTTAAACTGCGTTTTGAAGTTCACGTGACTGTTTTTGACAATGTCAACTGGCCTTTACAATGTTGCAAGCTCAAAAATTGAATTATCAAGTCACGTGACCTAGTTCTTGCAATTTTACTACTGTCTAAATTTAAATTACCACCGCCTTCTTTACAAGAAAGCCTAGAATGGCACTTTTAATGGCGGCGTTATCGGATTTTTTTTTGTACACAAACCTATGGAGATGCAGTAGAAAATATGTTTTTTTTTTATTTTTTCGTGTAGTTGATTAGAAGTTGTGAGTGAAAAATCAAAGAACGCTTCATTCCTGATCCAGATATGTATAGATATGGCTTTTTATATCCAATAAAGTCCAGCCAAAGCAAGTTTGGTTAAAACCCTTTGTCTTGGAAAGTACAACAAACTAATGTAAAAACTGCTCAATCAAAGAAAATTTGGAAATCCTTGAATCTAGGTAAGCAAAACTGGTAAATGGGTTTTATATTATTACCAAGACCTTTCTTTTAAAATGTAAATGTGCCAATAGAACTTCTAAAAGCTGTCCTGTTTCTTCAGAGTAAACCTTTGTTGCTCTCAAAATGCAGGCGGCCTCAAAATGTAACTCACATAAGTCACATACCAATGTATGTAAGAGGCAATAAGTTTACTGAATGAGAAAGCATATTGTACTTACCACTGAGTATTGTGTTGGAGTAAAATCATTCCACTTCAAAGCTTTCAACCACTGTTGGGCTCGAGCAGGGTCTTTTGGAAAGTAAAAGACTGACACTTTTGGGCCTTTCACCAAATTGCTTTTAGAAATTTGGCAAACAACCAGTGGACGGCATATTGTAGAGGCAATAGAATTTAAGTTAAAAAACCAACCACAAATTATAGAACAATGAAGGAACAATAACAATAGTGATAACACAATAAAATGAACACAAACTACACTTTCACTAGAACAATAAACATATAAACAACAATTACTTTGGCAAGTAATCCCAAGTCTTGACTTTAAACCTTAAAAATTAATTTAATCATCCAAAAACTCAATTTCCACAATACAAACAAATGCAAACTGTCAATCCCATATTTCGGCCATATTGGAATTTTTGGCATGCACCTTCTTGGCTTTCTTGTACAGAGGGCGGTGAAATTACCAATTTTTCAACTGTTTTTTTTTAATGATAAGTGTCTTTGTTTGACACGTGCTAACTTGGTTACTATGACAGTTAGAAGATTCGTGCAAACGTCAAAATATAACTCGTAATATCAGGCAACCGTACAAAAAATATTTTGTGTTTGTCACAATTTGGAAAAACAGTCACCTGATCTTAGAAAATCAATTTGAAGCTTTCGGCACAAGGTCAAATTAAATGTCAAAAATTTGGTAAAACCTTTACGTTGTCGCCTAACCTAACCTAAAAACTGTCACGGGACCTTTAAAAAAACAAATTTTACGCCTTTGGGTCTTTAAAATTTGGAAAAACACGTAACCTGAGGAAGTCGTTTTTATTGAATCATTAATCCTTATCGACATTTTGACAATAGTCAAAAGTCATGTACAAATTGTAAAAGCAGACATGCTACTTAATCCAACCTAAAAACTGTCACGTGATCATAAAAAATTAATTTCAAGGGTGTATTTCATCAAGATTTATAATTATCTCAATACCAAGGGACTTATAACTAAATTTAAAAAGGCTACAAATGTGTAAACATTTGAAGGTATCCTAAGGCAGTTTAAATAATTTAAAGGCATTTTGATGTATTTTAAGGGAGTTTGAAGCATTTTAGGCAGTTTTATGGCATTATCACTATGAGGCATTTTGAACAATAATAGACGCAGTGTGAGGTATTTTGTATGCAAAAAGGCATTTTGGCAATTTTGGCAATTTTTGGTCACTTTAATGTCCTTTTTCCCGACATTGGCTAAGTTGAGTTTAAGGACAGCTTAGATAAGTTTAGTTTTGATTGTGTTATTTTACACCTGATCTGTCACATTCAAATCTCAACTTAAGTTGTATTTAAAATCGACTTAAACTGTCAGGGAAACAGTGATAAGACACCCAGATAAAATACCAATATAAAACAGGCAGAGCCATCTTTCAATAGAGTTGACGAACTTAGAATATCCCCATTTAGAGGTATCGCGGCGATGTGTGAGCCGGTTTACTATTTCTCCTACAGATGGCGGCAAGCGTATTTCACCTGAAGATATTCTAGTTAAAGATCACTGTTTGAAGAATAAATTAAGTAGATACTTTTACTTTATTAAGTTTTATTTCAATTTCTCGAAAAAAAATATCATTTTTTATTATTTTATGATTGATTGATACGCCGCTGAGAAACGTGACGATTTTGATAGTTTAGGTATACAAATCTAAGTAGTTAGTATCTGCTCAAAATCGCTAATCTGCTCCGATTTTGAGATAAATAATTGTAGGGATTCGAAGCAACAAAATTTAAATGACATTTTTCCCAAAAATCATATAAATGCATTTTTATTATGCTGTATTTTTTGTTGTCTTTTTGTTTTCCTTGTCTATTTAAACCGAATATTGGGTGGATGTTTTTGTTGTTTTCTTTTAGTTTATTGTGTGTTATTTCATGCAAATTAGATTTTACAGGTTTTTATCTGGGTAAAATTTTTCACTTGAAACCATTTTGCTTCTGCTCTTTAAACTGCATATTTCTGTATCTTTAAACTACATTTTTATCTTATGTAAACAAAAGAAGATAAAAATGTCTAGTTCAGGGTATCGATTAGAGTCATTCAGTTTGTCAGTTTGCAAAATATCTGAAGCTAGTGTCTGTCTGAAAGGGAAATTTATAAAAAGATTGCATTTTTTAATAATTAAAATTAATTAATCTCCTTCAAGAATCAAAAAAAAACTCAAAAAACTATACCTAGTGTACTTAGCTACGTGTTTTTTTTTAAATGTGCATTTGGAAAGTAAATTATCTGCTCATTATGACAACATATCAATTTCAATTGCTTAATTTATTTAAAAAACTTTAAGTACGTAATACACTGGATATATTTTTTTGACAAGTGTGATACATCATTAGTTTCGGAAGGTCTGTCTCTGTAGCTACTAAAAAATAAAATAAAAAGTGCAGATCCGTATTTGAAAAATTGAAGTTGATGATGGTATTTAAAAATGAAACGTCGCAGCTGAAAACTAAAACTATTCTCTTGAAGAGCATAAAAAGGTGTCTCTAGAAGGTGCCATTGATTTTCGAAAATAATCAATAATAAAGTGGTAAAAAAAATTAAATAGAAACTTGACTTTCGGTTTTTGTCGGATATCTCCGGATGTAATAGAAAAATTTGGAATTTTTTTTACCAAATTATTTAGCACTAAAATGCGCAACTTTGCCTCCATTTAACTAAAGCTCTATCAACTATAGTTTCTGAGATAGCAATGCTAATGCATCGAATTTGTAACACCTTGTATAAGGTATCAGCGCACACTGAACATGTCTTTCTTTTCCTGCAAATTCTTGTCAAAATGACTTAGAAGTTTTTGATAGTAAGGCAGATCTAAGGCGACGATATCATATCATAACTCATTCATTAACAAAGTATTCATGCAAAAATTTTGAGGTAGGTGTACTAATGTTTCGAAATGCAAGCTAAATTTCTGATAAAGTGTATTTTTCCACAAAATGTGGATTTTCTCCAGAAGTAGTTGCAATAATTGAAAACTGTTTTTTTTTTTTAAACTTGACATGGATTATAAATTATACTCATTTGGAAAAAATCCGAACACCTAAGTTTTCCTAGAATCTAATTAATCCTCCAAACCAAAAATTTGTATCTTGTTTTGTTTTTAAATTACCTTACTTCAATTTTTTTCGCAAATTAGAGCAGTCTCTTTCAATTGACCAGTTTAGTTAGTGACACAAACAGAGTTTAAAGTCAACCTTCATTACATCAACTTTTTTCTAGTTTTCATGTTTTCAATCATTATTTTCTGAACTATGTAGAGATATTTTGATACCCTGTTCCTCAGAAACGGTGCTGGTACGAGTAAGGGCCTAGAAGACATTTTTGATACTGGATCCTTCATAACTTTCTACAATTGTGCACATTTTGATATTTGCGCGCACATTCTGATATTTTTCAGTATTTTGTTATTGTATCATTTGAACTTCTTTAGGTGCTTAGCGAATTGTTTGCGATGACTATGATTCATCATCAAGTCAAGATTTGCGAGAGTGTTTAAACTGTGCATGTTAATTCTTTAAACTATGGTTAATATTAATCGTTAGCATTTCTTAATTGCTAAGACGAAAAGACATAAGAAATATAAAAATAGTCAACATTTACACTATTCACAGTGGCATGGTGCAAATTTGAAAAATATAACAAATGCAGGTGGAATCAATGAATACTGCGGCTTTCGAAGCTCCTTTTGCTAATTTTTGGTAATCCAGTTTGCTTTTTTTAACGCGGAATAAATGCAAATATTCATAAGCAAATACCGAATTCGTTAGTTTTCCTTCAAGTTTTCCAGCAACGTTCAATAATTAAATTATATTAAGTTTAGTTTAATCTCGATTTTAAACTTGGGATCGAAATTACACAACTCTGATGTTCACTTTTAAATTACGTACATACTCTAATTAGTCTTAAAAATGAATAAAAACCCCATCTTAACCACAATTTTACCGGCTAAAAATTTGAAGTGTAGTTAAATAAAACATCATCAAATTTTTTTTTACATATCATATAAAATTCACCTTAAAAACTGACAGTAAATCTGTTCTATAGGTAGGTAATTCTTACCTACTTTGATTCGCCTCAAGTGGTTCACAATTTGTTTTCGATAATACTCAATATTCTTGGTGTAATCAACAAGCCGACCGAAAACCAACTGAAAGCTTTCTCAGCTTTCTTGTGTCCAGTCGGACCATCTTCAAGTCGACTTTTTTCGATTCCTGTTCCAACTTCTACGAGTACGTGTATTGTAAATTCCACGATAATGATCAGGATACAGTTAGTTTTTCTTTTTTAGTGGAATTCGTTTCAAAAATTCTTGTCACACAACTTCTCCTTCTGTATCTTGACAGGGATGGACTAAACAATTTTTTTTTTTAATTTTTGTATTGGTCTGGCTGTTTTCATACAAATTTCCTAGTTGGGTGCCTGTTGTTTGGCTTGCTCTGATTTTCAGTTATTTTTTGAGCGGTATTGGAAGGTTTATTTGAAGAAAGATTATCAAAAGATTGATTGTTTCACACTTAATACATTAGTAAATTGCTATTATGCACTTTGAGTTTGTTATTACTAACACGTACCCGTCTATGTATGTCTTAAGTCTAAGACCGGCGTGCAAATCAAAAAGACATACTTTCTGATGGCAACCGCCATCATCAGTACAAGCAGACTAACACGTGTCTTCCATTCTTATGAGTATGTAAAACGCGTCCTTAAATATACATAAAGTTTGCAAGACAAAACTGTGTTGAACCAAATCTAAAACGTAAACATCCTTTCGGTGATAACTCCGTCGGAAAGACGTTCCCATTTCCCCCAAAACAAACATACGTCTTCTTGAATATCTCAGTCTGGATGGTTTTCATTGCCGGCACCAGCTGTGTCGATTTATCAAGAGACTTCCGATTTATCAGGAAAGAACGTCGTCAAAGTGGGGAGACGCCGTGCTAACCGGCAACGTGGCCCAAATGCTTGTCCAGGTCGCGATTGGCGTCATTCAGTATTCATATCTCTCAAATATCTTAAGATACCCGGCGAATGTCGGTTACATAAGGAACGCATGCGTTTCTTTATTGCGTTGTTGCCACTGTTACTAGATCAGCATTACTCTTAACTATTGTTAAGATTAGATGAAGTCTACTATCGTTATCGAATCGATTTCGACAAGAAGTTCCGAAAACGAAGATAGGGAAGAGATTATGAATGAATAAGCAATTGATGGGGACGATTTTGAATAAACATCTTGTAGTTATTTTCACCAAAATGTAATACTAGTTTGCCAATCCAGGAGAACGGAAATAGGGTTTGTTGTATTGGTATCTCGAAAACGGTAAGAGCTACACAGTCGGTTAAATGGGGAAAGTTTTAGAGAATTTTATGTGAAACTTATTTCCGGTTTCGAAATTAAATTATCTTTCTCCGTTTTCCGGAAAATTTCAAAAACGTCAGAGGCTCATTTTAAACACTCTTTAACAAAGCGAAAGATAGTTTTGAAACTAAGACATTATTAAGGCACTTTTTTACGTAAAACACGATGACGTAATTAGAAAAAATCTATCGTTATTGGTTTCCTAGATATGGATGATAACTTTGTAAATTCTTATGGCCGCCTTCAAGATAGTATCCTCCATATCTCGGAAATCAATCATGATAGATTTTTTCTAATTACGTTACCGTGTTCAACGTAGAAAAGTGCCTTAATAATGTCTTAGTTTCAAAACTCTCTTTGGCTTTGTTAAAGAGTGTTTAAAATGCAGCCTCTGACGTTTTTTCCAATTTTCCGGAAAACGGAGAAAGATAATTTAATTTGGAAACCGGAAATAAGTTTCACATAAAATTCTCTAAAACTTCCCATTTAACCGACTCTATAGCTCTTACCGTTTTTGAGATCCCAACACATGCATCACCAATTTGGACCACACGGTATAGTTTTTAATTGACATTTTTTTTTGGTTAAAAGTTGCGAAGAGCAGAACTTATCGTTAGAACTAAAGCTTTTTGCTCACTTACATTTTTGGCACATTTTGCAATAAAATTCATAAATACAAACATAACACAGGTATGCGCAAACAATATGGGTGCGGAAAAATCCGACTGATTTTTTAGAAAATACGAAATAGATTTGGATTTTGTATTCAAATAGGATGTAAGATGCTGTTTTTCGGAAAATGCTCAGTTTTTAAATTAAAAAAAAACGAAAAATCGTGTAAACAATACAAATTCAATAGACGTCATCAAAAATCGATAATATACAAAAAAATTGGTTTTAACCAGAATTTATATGAAAATTGATAACAACAGTATAGAAACATGCGATTTTTAGTACATAAAAAGTTTTGAAGTTTTAAAAAACCGATTGATTTTCTGGGCTTTTGTAGTCTTGTATAGTAGTGAAACCATTATTGCAACAATTCGAATGGGAAATTTAAAACTGATTCTTATTCCCAGACCAAAATAACTTTATTTTGAGATACAGCAGCAGCGTATCATTTTGACTCCAAAAGTATTCAGTGAAAAATCCACAATTCTACATCAGAACGAACGAAGATACAACACTACAATACAAGTATACACAAAACCCACGATTGGGCACTTTAGAAAACTGTCATCGTCAGGGTTTTTATCTCGGTTTTTATAGGAAATGTAGAACAAAATTAGGTTAGAATTGTCGTTTGGTTGCTGATTTTTAGAGCTTCTTGATAAAAAGTGGATTTAAGTAGAAAACCTTATTGTCAAAGCCATTTTTTTGTGTCGTAGTTGATTGTTTTAGTACCGGTACTTTCACCTCTGGGGATTCTATATAGAAATTTATTGTTTTAATATATATATTTATTGTTTTATGTTTCTATATAGAAACAACAGAATAATTGTCCAATAGTAGGATCTGATTGAACAGTTTCTATAGAAATTGAAGGATAATAACGGATTGTACGTAAACATCAATTCAATGGTTTTCTTGTTAGTCAATTCAAGTCTCATAATAACAATACGTAAAATATCTTTAAAGATACGGAAATTTAGGAATTATTTACGGAGTTAAATTTAAAGAAAAAACCGCGAACATACAATATGTGCAGCATTTCCGTATATCACCGCACAGTGGGTAGTTTGTAATTGGTCAAAAAAGCTATTTTCAGTTTGCTGCTTTTCCTTGACCAATCACAAACTACGAACAGTGCTATGATTCACTCCAATACTGCACATGTGGACTCAACATCATATTTCTTCTGTCTTGTTGACAGAATATTCTTTAATGCAGGGTAGTCCAAAAATAAGTTTATAATTGATGTGTTCTTATATATGCGGCCATTTTTAGGTTAGGTTAAGTTATGAGTTTTGATTCAGTTATTAAAAAAAAAGGAAAAATGACGCCGAATTGGTCAGTTATGTTCTAGGTTAGAACGGTGTCTTTTGTTTGGTTAGATTGTATATTCAGAAGCTTTTTTTAGTAATTAAAAATCATAAAAATGGTTTTTTTTTTCGTCTTAGGTTGGTTTAGTGTTTTTTTTTTGTTTGGTTCGGTTGTGTGTTTTATTACCACTTTTTCAGTAAATGAAAAGAAGAGAAAAAATGGCGCCAAATCACTAGGCTATTTTTTTGGCGCTATTTTTCCTCTTTAGGTTAGCTTATTGTTTTTTCAAGATAAGAACAATCAAGATCGGAAGATATGCAGATCAGACGGGGTGTTCGACAGGGTTGCGTCTTGTCTCTACTCCTGTTTAATCTGTACTCAGAAACGATATTTAGAGAGGCACTGGATGGAGTCCAAGGCGGAATAAAGATCAATGGAACGCCAATAAACAATATCAGATACGCCGATGATACGGTTATAATAGCCAACGATGTACAAGAACTGCATAGCATCATAGATTCCGTAGTTTACTATAGCGAGATGTTTGGATTGCATCTCAATGTCTCCAAGACCAAATTATTGGTCTTTTCTAAGATTCCAATAAATGCACACCTGCGTGTCAAGGGACAAACAATCGACCAAGTGACCTCAATAAAATATTTGGGAGCTAACATCAGTAGCCATTGCGACCTGAATAAGGACATACTTTCAAGGATTGAGCAAGTGAGAAAAATTTCATAAGTATGAAATCATTTTTTACAAGACTAGACCTTACTTTGGAACTCAGAACTCGAATGATCAGATGCTACGTCTTCTCTGTTCTACTCTATGGATGTGAAAGCTGGACACGAAATCCACAGACCGAAAAGAGAATAGAAGCTTTCGAAATGTATGTACGTGTATAGACGGATGCTGCGAATTTCATGGATACAAAGGATCACCAACGAAGTACTCCAGCGCATGCACAAACAAAAAGAACTACTGAACACCATCAAGGAAAGAAAAATGCAATACCTGGGTCATGTGATGAGAGGTGATAAATACGAAATACTACGCCTCATAATGGAAGGCAAAGTACAGGGGAAAAGATCAGTAGGAAGACGCCAGAACTCATGGCTAAAAGATTTAAGAGAGATGGTTCGACCACTCGTCTGCAGAAATCCTCCGTGCTGCAGTTTCCAGAACTACAATTGCCATTTGGATCGCCAACCTTCGGCAGGAGAGGGCGTGATAAGAAGAAGTGTTTTTTGTTTGGTTAGGTTAGGTTAGGTTAAGTTTCAATGAAATTTTTTCAATTATTAATTGAGTTAAGAAACGCTGTGTTAAGTTTTTGGCGCCATTTTGTTCTTAGGTTATGTTAATGTTTTCTGATTGGTTAGGTGTGATTAGTGTTTGAATCAACTCTGCAAACATCATCTTGAACTTTAAAAAAATCTGTGCTTCAGAACTGAATAATTCACTAATTTGGCTAAACCTGCTGGATTAAATTGGATCAAAATAGTTTAGGTATTGTTATCCATCTTATCAAGTTACGTCAGTACCAGACCTATATTTGCTATTCATTTGCACTGTTAGAATAATTTAATTAAAGCTTTATCGCAATCAAACTTGTCGCAGATCGTTATCTCATTCAGAGCTAATAGGTACTATAAAACATTAACGTTTATCATTGTTGTCAGGTCTGTCCACGCTAAAGTTTTCCACCAATTTTCAAGTGAATTGATGTTATTCGTGATTTTTCCGTCAATCACGCTAAACAGGTCATATACCTATATAAATAAATATATAAATGATCTTTATTTTCGCAAGGAAAAAAGGCTATCGACCACTTACATATAAGATTTTATGATATTTACATTTTTCTTATCTAAATATATACAGGTTACAAAGAAAAATAAACAAAAAATCATTCTAATTGAAATGTACATTTTTGATATTTTTGCAAATTTAATCTGAACTCCGATAATAGCGTATTTCTTCTTCGATCTAGGAGTTCGAAACGTACAGATAAAAATACTAGAGATTTTTCTATCGGAAAATCCGGCAACGCTGTCCGGTACAGGTGAGCAGTTCATCGCGGATCGTTTACGGTAGTACCACGGCTTTTACGTAGGCTAAAACGCGTACGATCGAAATTATGGGGCATATGGTGAGATAATCGGGAGTGCCTTCAATTAAGGGCTCGCCCTGGTGGTGGCCAGTGGCCGAAACGTTGCGTGTCGACGGAAACGGCACGGATTTTGCCATTGCAGACCCGGATCAGAATCAGGTTAGGTTTTCTTTGGTGTGACGAATGTCGGCCGGGTCGGATCTGGGTGATGGAAACGGTTCAGTTTGGGTTCTATACGTATTCACTGATGGTTATTTGGGTTAGTGATTATGACTCAATAGAATGATTAATAAAAATTGAATTAATTCAATCATAGATGACATTGTTGAATGTCAGTTTTTGTTCTAGAGTCATAAATAAAGTTACAATTAAAATGTAATTGAACACACCCGCTTTTTGATACTGTGAACTTTAAAAGTTAACATGACATTTTTAGATATGATAATGGAACTTACCTTAAGATACAAGCTGGTTACGATAAACTACTTACTTTGCACACTACATTATACAATGTACGTACAAGAATAGACACTAGGTATTTGAAATGTGTTTATAGGCTTGTACAGAAGGCGTAAAACCATTTTCTCACCAAAAAGGTGTTAATACGAAGACGTTTATATGTTAACCAGGATGTTTACATGTGCTTCATTCGTTGTACTAGGGCATTGGACGTAGTCTGACTTGAGCGACTAATAAAAGCTTGGTAAATGACGGTAAATGATTTATTCTTGGAATTAGATTAAAACGAAGTTTATATTAAGAAAGCAAAAGTACAAATATTTAGTCGTTTTTTCGTATGCGATGATAAAATAAAACTATTCAAATTGTCTAAAATTCCAAAATCCTAATTTTTACCTCCGTATAAATAATATAAATAAAAATTTTATTATACAAAACATAAACAGTACTTAGTATTAATTCTTAATTTTTGTCTGACTCTCAATTATAAAGAATGGCTGTATAAGGTCGAAATTTATTATATTTAATTTAAAATGCCATAAGTCATAATACGATGAAGTCATGGTGTGTATGATGGGTACTAATCTACTATTGCTATCTTTAAATATTGCTTCTTTCATTACTTTAAAAGTGGTTGCAGTCAGTCAGTCAGTGGCGTGCTATCGTTTAACCAGTAAAATTAAGTAGGGAATAAATTAAAATAAATGTCTCTCTGCCTCTATTTCATAAGCATAAGATACATTTTGGTAGAGTTAATTCCGTGTTGCTATTGGCTAGACCTCAACTTTTCAAATATTGATTTTAAATATAAAAACCAAGCCAAGTCCAAATGAATAAAAACTATACAGTATGTCCGAGATAAAACAATTTTGATGGCCCATGTGAAACATGTGTTTCTATTAAAACTTACAACTTACTTTTCAAACCAGCTCCCCACTGTAATTTTTAATGTTTGGCAACACCGATTAAAAAGTTCCTCTTTATAAAAGAACGTAAAAGGATCCACCTAGCTGCGCTTTGGTTCTAATAGTCAATATAAATGCAAAAAAATGTGCAAGAACCACCTAAGTGAAAAGCCTACCTTGCCAATTAGTTTATCAACGGCTTAACAATAGATTTTTAAGAACTAAGTCATCGAAGACGCTAGCATCTGATTTTCTGATCATCTTTTGGTTTACGATGGGTACTGATGAGTAATTGTATTGCAAAGTAAGTTGTAATTTAGACGATATACAGAAATATGTTGTAAGCAATGCAACCTCCATTTTTTAAATATTCCGATAACGACAAAAAAGATATTTAAAAAATGGCAGAATTCTGTGCAGTATCTAAATATGTAAAAATGTATAGGGTGTTTCATATAAAATAACAAAAAAAAATATTTTTTTATTAGTAAATGTGGCCAAGAGAAAATACTGAATAGTATATTCTATATTAAGAGCGGAAAGTACATATTTGCCGCTTGCACATTGCAATCATGTAAAATCATGTAAAAGCGGCAAAAGTACTTTCGGCTCGAAATATAGAGGATATTTTTTGACAACTCACATCATTTTCGTAGCTCAACTCATTGTTACCGATAAATCACTTTGACGGAATGGCTTTATTTCAAACAGGTATGTCAAGCGTTGTTGTGGAAACGCCGAAAAAGTTGGTGAGTAGATTGTTAGTAGAAAGCGAAAACGCTCTAGAGCAGAAAATTATTCACTTTCTGCGCACGTTCGGCGAATAACCACTTTCTGCTTTGAAATGGAAGAATACATGAGGTACTTTCAAAATCAGTCGTCGAAAAATATTCAGCTTTCTAAATCCACTTTTCGATACCACTAAAATGAAAAATGTCCAAAAACTCTGAAAATTTAAATGGAAAGGTATAGTAAAAATCTCATAAAAGTAATCCCCTATTCTCTTCTTCGTTTTTGCGCCATTTTAAAGAGCATTTGCTGTCCTGTGTTCCACTGTCCTGTGTGGCAACATTGTTCCATTTATTCTTCGGTCTTTTCGATAGAGTGCGTTTTTACAAAAATTGCACTTTCATCTTAGATATCTCGAGAAAATCAAATGCAATATACAAGGTGATTCCAAAGTTGGTGCTTTCCTTTCACCTGCGAATAGGGCTTCAAAAAATAAGGTTTTTTTTCCTTTGACGCTTTTTCTAAATATGAACAATAACGAAGATACAGGGTGTCAAAGTTTTACTGAAAACAAAAACAAAATAAAAAATAACTTAAATTTAATTTTAACTAACTACAGGTTATTCCTTATAACCGACATAAACAAAAACAAAACATTTCAGCCGCCTTTGAACTAAGTTTTAATAATTTGACACTTTATTAAAACAGCATTTAATTTGAGGCACGCATTAATACGGTTTTTATTTTTTTTACTGGGAAACGGTGTGTCGTAGCAAAAAATAATACAAGGGGTTTTATTTTTAGAATTGAACAAGGAATTCAATAATAAATTTTATGTTGAAAATAATCCAGTAGGGTAATACTTTTTTTCGAAAAAAATTATACGCGCGCCACTGGTAAACGCAAGAAAATTGTTGTTTCTTGGAAAATATGCTTTCCACGTAGCTACTGACACCTACAAAATTTTGTTTAATTACTTCAAGAGGTTTGGCCAAAATCATTAAATTTTTATTTTTTCAGTAAAACTTTGACACCCTGTATCTTCGTTATTGGTCATATTTCGAAAAAGCGTCAAAGGAAAAAAAACTTATTTTTTGAAGCCCTATTCGCAGGTGAAACAAAAGCACCAACTTTGGAATCACCCTGTATAATCAGGAAAAGAAGACAAGTATGCAAATATCGTTTTTCTACGACCCCTATAGAAAATAAAACTTTGCTTCCTGATTTGAGTGATAAAAATGTTAATTTTACTTCCTATGGGGTTCGTAGAAAAAATTAGGTACATGCGTAATTCTAGTGTAAACTGCTTTATGCACCCTTGAATATTGATATCTTGCCTCCCTAGTTGCGAAAATAACTCAATTACCCGAATTGACCATACTTGACCATACAAATCAAATTAAATGTTTAAATTTTGTAGTAATTTTTGTTTTTCTTTTGTATGGATCTATTGCGCACAATCCACGTAAACAAAGACTGAGTAAAATTGACACTACCTACTTGTAATCATAACATTATACAACACGACGTGTTTGATAAGAACTTAAATTACTTGCGTTTTTTTGTTTGATTGTTCGGACAGGTAAGTATTCTACGAAAGTTTTTTCACATCTAAGTGAAATTGAAGAAACTGTAACAAGTTTTGCCAATAAACGCACAATTTACATTTAATTAATTGACAGAAATTGATAGGTCAATTAAAGTTTTCTCTAATAATTGAGTGACTACCAAACAAACATCCACTTAAAAACTGAAGTAGAACAACCTTAGCGTGTAGATTTCAAAGTTAAATATAAGTTGAACACAACACCCAACCGTTTCCATCACCAACTTGATATACGTCGCTCGGCCCATAAATTTGCATATCAAACTTCTTAATTACAAAACAATAATTAAAAGTTTCAACGACCACGTTTCAAAACCATGAGAACCAGTCATTGGTACCGTTACTCGATACTAGCAAAATATGTTTATCTATCGAAGTCAAAATTGTGTTTGGTTACTAAAGGTAATCCAAGGAACCTTCGGACGTAATTTGCAGAAGATTCGTTCTTGGTCATTAGCAAGTTCATTAATATCGTCTGAGTCACATCTAAATTTGGATCTTCCATTTGCAAACTTATTAGTACCGCTATATCAAACATGGCAGGTACCTACGGAATGGTGATACCACCGCCTTTGCATCTCGAAACTTGTTTTCGCGTTGTCCCAAAAAGATATAATATGCGTCCTAAAATGTAGTTTTAGATATTGGGGGTACCGTGTTAGTGCTTCTATATTGGTGTATTTAGATAAGTGACAGTCAAGTAATTCTTGCCACACCCCAAGTATCACCTACGCAATTTTATTCAACTGGTTTCCACTTGGAGTCACAATTCATAAAATCGTTTGTTTATTCAATCAATTTTATTGTATCTATCAATTATGTGGGTACTACGTGAACCGTTCACCTTGGAAATTAATTACATCCAGAAGAACTCAATCAGCTCAAAAACGGCGCTTGTAATTATTATTATTGCGTTTAGATAGGTGTAATTACTACGCCTACTCCTATTAAACATCTATTGTTTCAAATGGATTTTTTTTATGGTAGGCTGGAAACATTTTTGAACTTCTGGTTTAGTATCGATCAAAATGAGTCAAGTGTATAGTGCTAAAAGTGTCAACTTAAAAAAACGCAGTAAGTTTGTGTTATATGCTGAATTTGAAAGGCAAAATTTACAGTTACCAGAAATCAAATTATAACCAGATTTGATTAAATTGAAAATGGAAAGTGCTCGTTGCTAAACTGCATACATATTAATGATGGTGACACCAGTCTGACGTCGTTTGGTGTGGGTTTTTCGTGTATTGGAGTCGCTACTCGGTTTATTAACATTCTGAAAATCTTGTTACAAAGTAACAACGCCCATGTAAGGAAGGTGTTAAAACGTTGGAAAGTCTCATATCATAATTAATGACTTGCCGAACTGAAGAAAAAGTTCTATATGGAAAATCAAAGTAAACTAGAATGATGTAACAGGAAACCAAAAAATGTCTCGTGTGTTTTAAATTCGAGCAACAACGGTAAGTATTACGAAGTCGGTTAAATTAGGACAAAGTTGCGCAGTTTAACTTTTGAAAAATTTCGATTACCTTCGGAGATATCCGAAAAAATACAAAATTTGGATAAATCATTTTTTGTTTTGAGCTTATTTGAAGAGATAATTAAAAGTGAATTATTCTGTTTCTGCCCTATAAAATAGCATGATGAGTTTTTTCTTGCAACGTTTCGTTTTTTGGTAACCATCATCAACTTTACAGTCTAGTTAAAAATTGTTTTTCTATTACATTATTATTGTCTTATTAGTCAGAATGCGGAAAAATATCACTTTCCGCACTTGATAGAAAAATAACTAAATTAGAATATCTAAAATTTTTGGAAAAAAAAAGAAAATGTAATAGAACAAGGATTATACGCGAGCTAGTACAATTCAACGGGCAATAACCAGCAACTTGCTTAGAAAAACACAAAAATGTATTGAGGTGCAGGGAGGGTTGTTCGAGTATTTACTGTAATGTTATATCTTTTTGTTTGGTAAATAGACGTCTTACTAACAATAGCTGGTAATATACTGCTCGTCAAAAAGAATGAAACTTTTCTTCTCTTTTGTCTTTTTTGAGCGGCTGTTTCTTCAAATTAATTCACTCGATTTTAATAATTTTATTTGAGGATTAAAAGGTATTTTCTTTCTCTTTCTGATGACCTAATTGATCTTTTTGAAAGTTGCCACGAATCCGAGTTAGAGCTTCCAATGCCGGGATACCGGGACTTTCCGGGATTCTGGGTGAGTTTGGAATCCCGGGACCTGTGTAGAGGTCCTCACAATAAGTGAAACATAACGACATGTAAAAACAGTTTGTGTTAGAAAATAGTTACAATAACAAATTCAAACAAACAATATTCCTAAAAAATTCGAAAAATTACCATGAAAATGCTTTTGCTTGGTATACCAATAAATACTTTAAAAAAATACACTTTGTATTTCAAACAGCTTGAATTTAGCTCTTGAAATTAATGTCTCGATTAAAGTTTAAGGGAAAAAAATCCACAGGATTGAGATGCGATGATCACACAGTCCAAAGTATTGTTAATTGTTAAGTAAAATGGTATGACGTAGCAATGTGATAGAAAGGTAAATGTTTTACTTCCTTATTTGTCACATTCAAAATATTTACAATTTAAAAAATTTTTTTTGTTTATACATTGTTACGACATTTTTGCCATACACCACAAGTTTGGTTGAGCCAAAGGGTGACATTAAACCTGATTTAATAACTACTTAAATAGTTTAGCCAGTAATAATGTGAAAAATAACACATCCGTGTGAACATAATGCAGCAAATTGTTTCAGTAAAGTTGTACTTGTAGTATGCATCCTATATCAATATTAATATTAAGTTGAAGATTTTTCGTTTCGAATATTTATTTATTATGGAATGCTAGGCATCTACCTGTGCTGCTCCAAATAGTATGTATTTATGTCAATATTTATCGTTTATATTAAATGCTGATAGTTACAAGCTTCTTTAATGGTATAAAGATGATTTAAATTTACATTTCATGATGAGTTGTCATTAGTTTTAATTACTTAATTTACAACTATTTGTTCATAGGTATGGCAAAAAATCATCACTCACATTGTTTCGTTTTAGGAACGTGAATGAATTGAACATTTGACTTTGATCTTTCAGATTCTCCATGTTGCTAATAGTTTCAAAACTGGTATGAATTTTACCTACATGATTTTTTTGATGTAGGTTTTTTAGTTTTTGGTTCAATTAACAGTCGTAGGTAGTTTCATTGTATTCTGCTTGCAAGGTTACTTTTCCTGTGGCCAGGTGTCCAAAACGGCTTAAATTCAACACCAAACTATTCACTTTTACTTTCTGGTTCCGTGCACTGAGCAATATAGTAACAGCATATGGCCTACATGCCAACCGGTAATACATTTTTCTGCATAGATTAACCACTTGTGCCCACTTACCTTCTTTACACATTTTGTTTTAATTGCTGCAGTTTGCTGTCAAAAACATGCTAAATTATGTAAGGACGGTCGGGTAATATCCACTGAAAACTAATCTAGAAACTTAGGTAACAATGCAACACTAAAGTAGGTTAATATCGTTTATTTAGCAGCGCCACATCACACCGATAGGCGTAAAAAATAGTGTCATACCATATAAACAATGTAAAAGTCCACTTTCGGCGGTTTTTAATAACTATATTTGCTAACCGTGACTCCCACATGTGAATTTTAAATACCAACAAAACATTACGCCGGTATACGTACTAAATGGTTCACACCTACTGGTTCTTTCGGACTGACACGTAACCCTATATTTGGCGTGGTGCCTGGTTAATGTGATCACATTTTTTTTGCACCTGAAATCGATCTGCCTTGATGGAAAAAAGGTCTACTGTACTAACTAATCGAAATCATAGAAAAAATTAATCGATGATAAAAAACACACCTGCTGTGTGCAGTCGATGACACACTAAGATAATATTCATTGTTTCTTAACATGGTCATTCGTATTAACGAGCTTTAGAGTTAACACAAAGATATGCGCCCGTAGATTTTATATTAACTTGAACAATCAGTAATCGTGCTTCTGTTGTATTCAAGCCTACATCATCCAATATCAGGAAGATCTTAGCATATCAAGCATATTCACCAGGTGACATCATAACTTGTTGGAATGTAGTTGAATGATGCCGGGTATTAGTTTCGGAATTCCTTGATCATGTCTTGAGAAATCTGTACACGGATTCAGTAACTGTAAAAAGCCACCTCACAGTTATATACATCAAATTTTTCAAATACATTTTTTAATGCAATGAAACGGGGTGTTCCACGATGAAATCCATCGATCGATATACAAAAGAAAGTATATTCACATTGTTTCAGGAATTTAAAAAACTTAACTTTTTGAACCGGTCGCTGAAGCAATTTGGTCACTTGATTCAATTCAAGGCAATTTATGTATAATATTGAGGTCATACGAGACAGTTTGATGCACATATGCATCAAACATATGAACGCAATAGAACACAAACACTGATATTATGGGGATGTAAGTCCAAAAAATGTTGAACAAACGCACAGTGGTATGTTCTTGCGGATGCCCTCGGTCATAATATGAAAAAGTACTTTTAATAAGTGAAAATTTGCTCCGGTCTCTGTAATTTGGTGAAAATATAGTTTTATCTGTTTGTAAAAAGAAAACACGAGCGCATTTTTAGTAATTCACAATATAATTTCACGGAGAAAGAAACTCAATAACCTTTAAAAATTTTAGTTAATATTTTCTTAAAAGTACCAAGAAGTTTTATGAAAAACTGCAACTAGTTTAACTTTACTAATCGCCAACACAAGTTTTGAAAATTTAAAATAGATATGCGATTTTTTTGGACAAACAAATATTTAAAAAATGCCGTTAAAGAATTTAGAAAAAAACTGAAAGTTTAATTAATAAGTAAAAGTTGTCATTTGGTTTCTCACTCATAAAAAAATTGACAGCTTTTTTCCATCACACACATTCGTTAAATGTATGTCGTAAGATACAAGCAGAGAATATAGGATATTTTCATTAGTGGCTTAAATACGATATAAAATCTAAATAGGCAAATTTCGGCAACTGCTGAAGTATTGATAGATACGAAGAAAGGTTAGAAGTTACATTTCTAAAATTATTGAAAGGTCGCAAAACGTCGCAAAGCTATTTTGTGCATTACTTATTTTTTTAAATATGTCAAAGTCTCAAGGTAAAAACATATCCATAGTTTATATCTTTGGAACTTTTTAAGTGATATTACTTCATTGTAAGAAAAGGTTTTTTACATTAAGGGACTTTATTCAGTCATATAAAAAACTTAAAATTAAAATTTAAAAAAATTTAAAAAATTAAAAAAATTATTAATAGTGCTTCTGAAACTTTATGATAAAAAAATGACAAATCCTTTGATACACAAAAATAATAAAATTTAAATTTTTAGCGAAATGCAAACATAATTTGTTTAGTATTATAAATGACAGTTTTGACGTAACTGTCCACGTGAGAAGTGTCTTAGTATGTTATGGCAACTGTCAAAAATGTCAAACGTTGCTGATTCGTGACGTAAATCTATAAAGTTCAAAACTTGAAACAGATTGTGTGTGGACGGTTTTTATAGCTTTATGGTCAGTATTTTGACAGTTCTGCCGGAAAAGTCAAAGTTGACATTTTCCTAGCACTATGTGACACATGTCATCTACCATACGACTATGGCAACTGTCAAAAATGTCAAATGTTGCTGATTCGTGACGTAAATCTATAATAAAGTTCAAAGGAAACAGATTGTGTGAACGGTTTTCATAGCTTTATGGTCGGTATTTTGACTAATGTCATGATAGGCGAATATCATTCAGAGTAATTTTTTTTTTTAACATCTAGTGCATAAACAAATGTGTAATTCGTTAATAAGCGTAGAATAATTGACTAATAATAGGACGAAATTTAATAAAATATCAAACTTATTGTAGTCTGTTGATATAACCGGAAATGTCAGTTGTATTTTGGCATGCCTATTATATTGTCAAAGTTATGTAGATAAACTCTCTATATCAATAGATGTGAAACACTCTAGATTCCAGGAAATTAAACTACTTATACACGCTAATTAGACTTTGATGGTGTATCTTCTTGTAATTTGATATTTCCTTTTAAAGTCATTTTAGAAAACGTACAGGTGGAAATGATCGTTTTCCCATAAGCGGAAATTCATTAAAAAGTGACGTCAACCTGACGAGAATATTGCGCGAGATCAGGCATCTCCGGATAAGGATTGCACTGGTTACCTCCACAACGAAAACTACCCACACAATCTATTATTATTATTTTATTTTTTTACTCGAGATACTTCGACGATACTATTCTGTCTTATTATCCGCACTGTTATTAAATTAAGCTATTAATCATTCCTTGCAAATTGCTTTGCCTAGTTTACGAAGAAAGCACCGTAATTTTATGTTAACTATTATTGTTGGCTTTTTTTATTACGGCTTAAAATTTAACTGTTAGGTTCAGTTAATCCAATTTTGTTTCGATTTGAGCAATTTCTTCATATTTATGTAACTTAATTCATTAATTTCCATATTATTTAATAATGTTAGACCAGAAACTGCTGACTAACCTGCTTAGAATTGCACTCAAACTATTAGCGAGTGACAGAGAAAAATTACTAAATTATTATTTGTCGACCATTAAAATGTGTGAAATATGACGTACTTGTGGCTCATAAATATGTAATAATTATGAATATTTGCTAGGTAACGACAAACTAGCAATTTTAAACCGATGGTTCTTAAGGTGAATCCGAGGGTGACACATTATTATTTATTTTAAATAAATTATATTGATGGGTTGAACATAAAATCGCAAACGCGTTAAAAAATACAATTTCGGTTAAGTAGTAAAATATTATTTTTGTTATTCTAAACTGTTTTTTTTTTGTTCAGTCTAGAAAACATAATATTTCTTAAAAGGAGAAATTTTAAGATCATTCAAATAAAATGAGTTGTAAACACTAAACTGTTATTTGATGGATCATAATTAAACCCTTATTGTACAGGGTGGGCCAAATTGGCCGCATTTAAATAGGAAGTGCTCTTATTAATAGAGATAGGCGAAAACTGATGTCGGAGTCTGAAGCTCAAATTTGATAAGGCACTTAATGGCAAGAACTGTTGTTTAATATTTGTCATCGTTTGACAGATATAGGGTGTTTCTCAGAACTCGTATTTTTTTTCAAAAATGTCTAGCGTCTTTCTGGTGCATTATTTTTTCAACTTTTTGCGTAGAAGTGTAAATAGTTTTCTTCTATTGGACACGGTTTTTAAGTTACGCGCATAAATTTTTTTTTTTAATAGAACATCCTGTATATTATTTCATTTATGAAAAGATCTTAAAATTACCATTCTAGTAACATACAGTGCGTTTTTTTTAACGTGCAACATAGGATTTCACGTGTTAAGTTTTTAAGCCCATGTTAGACCATGTTATTTTGGAACTACAAGTATAAAACTTGACGGGTGGCTGTTTCGTACCCTGAAGCTTAAGTAATTTTACCAATTCGGCCTAAAAAGTGTATAAAAACCTTGAAAAAAATCATCTTTTTTCGAAAAGGTTTTATCGTTTCATACTCCCTGTATGCATTGTTGTTCTTTGTTGTTTTTGATACTGGCACGGCAGGTAGCAGGTAAAATTTGGCGTAGAAAGTAAAACAGGGTGATCATTAACTTTATATTGTTACGATTACGGCCTACTTTAATACGCGCCCGGCCAGATATTGCGGCGCATCGGTTCCATCCCGAAGTGAGCGCTCGTTAAGAAGTATCGAGCATAGTAGGCCCAGACCGTAACACTATCAAGAAAGTTAAGAACAAAAGAAGTATTTTTATAAGTGAATTGTTCAAAGTGACCTCCGTTTGAAGCCAAACAATCATAAAATGCCCTTTTGACGTTCAAAAGATGTCGGGTCGTGATGCAGTCAAAATATGTCTCTTTACCTGCTACCTGCCCTGCCAGTAACAAAAACAACAAGGAACAACAATGCATACAGGGAGTATGAAACGATAAAATCTTTTCGAAAAAAAATGATTTTTTTCCAGTTTTTAATCACTTTTTAGACCAAATTGGTAGACTTACTTAAGCTTCAGGGTACTAAAGACACACCCGTCAAGTTATAGACTTGCAGTTCCAAAATAACATGGTCTAACATGAGCTTAAAAATTTAACACGTAAAATCATCCTATGTTGCGCGTTAAAAAAAACGCACTGTATAACACTTGATATTTCAAAATTATGTCTTTTTAACGATTTTTTTGTGCGTATCTCAAAAACCGTGTCTAATAGAAAAAAAACTATTTAAACTACTGGATTCTACGCAAAAAGTTGCTGTAGAAATGAAAAATAATGCACCTGGAAGTTTTGAGGAAAAGTGCGATTTCTCAGATCCTTTCTCGGTCAAACGATGAAGAACGGTTTTCATCATTTCAGTTTTGTATCAAATTTCACCTTCAGACACCGACATCAGTTTTTGCCTATCTCTATTAATAAGAGCACTTCCCATTTAAGTACGTCCAATTTGGCCCACCCTGTACATAAAGAACACAAAATCCCGTTATAACAAAGCAGAAACTGTCACTTTGATACTCCTATGTATAGAATACTATTCCTAGTGGTAGATTGTAGCTGTCGGGGTGGCCTTGTAGCCTACTGTGCGCTCTGTTACTAGGATCTGGGCTGAGATTAGTATCAGACTTATCACAGCTCCTCTTCCAGCTTCAAGGCCTTAATAAAGGCCAGCAGCTGAGTCGGTTTTAGAGAAGAAATCTCTCTATCATTAGTGATGCTGCTACCAAAGAAGTTGCTTCTATATGTTTGAGACTGCATTACATTCACAAAGCAGGTATTCAGGAATCTCCTCCTGATGACTGTCTCCGTGTTATGCTAGGCCTATCTACTTCAGGTGGCCTGTCAAAAGTGACAATCTCCTGAGAGGAAACGTGTGAGTGAGTGTAGGTTTCTTTTGCTCAATTTTCAAGTAGTATTCACTTCTTCCCCGGTTGTAGCAAAGAAGTCACTTAGAATGCGCCAATCTAGTGAGTTGCGCCCAAAGCTTAGCTTTTGTGTGCTCTTCCTCCAATTTGAGCTTGTGTTTACAGGTGTCACAGAAGGGTTTTGGTTCTGTAACAGGAGCCCCGGCCTATTTTTTAAGCCAAAAATGTTGGCATTCTCATTTCCTTCAATTGCTCACTGCTTCTGGAACCCACAACAAGGTGACTTTACTATTTTTGCCTAGTTCATTGAGTTTGCCTATACATTCCCATACCATTTTAGAGCTGACTTTGGTTGACCTTAGCTATTATGGCTGCTTGGCTATCGGTCAGAACTGCAATATCCTGTCAGGTCCTTAATATAAGTTATCTTTAGAAAATCTCGAAAAACGCTTAAAATGAGTAAAAATTGGCCTAAATGCAACCCAATCAATATCTTGAATTAGCTTCTTTTGAGGTCTCCTGATCATCCTAAAATCTCACCTTGACAAACACTAGAAAACTGAAAAAATGCGATTTTCCGATTTTCGTGAGCTTATACTAGTTTTCTGAGAGCCAGGGAGGGATAGTGAGTGTAAAAAAAATCCTACTCGGGTGCGGTAAAGTGCACGTTTCCATACTCATTTGAGTGCGGAAAAGTAACATTACCGCACTAGTGTAGTGGCTCGAGCGCATTAAAGACATACTTTTTGCGCTGAATACATAAATAGCTATTCCAGCCACTTTTCCTTCTGGATTTGTTTTTTTTTCACTGTACTTCAAAGATACCTATTTTGAACACAGAATTACTCTATTTAAGACGACTCGCATTGTTTTACGAAACTGATTAAATCGCCAAAATAGCCTGACATATTAATTGATCCGTTAAGCTGACAATAGCTGGTAGTACGATGTTATAAAACACACATTCTTTGTCGATCTTTGTCTAATGAAATGAGATAAAGGATGTGACTCAACAGTTAGAAGTCACTGAACAGAGAGTACAACATTTTAAGTAGAACTTAAGCTATGTTGAGGTTTGAATGTGCCAGACAGATCAGGTGCAAAATAATACAGTCTAAACTAAACTTATCTCTCTCTCTCTGGTCCATTTCCCTTAGAAGGTGTGATTAGTGACTATGATGCTCCTGTAGCAGTATTTATGGTATTTTACTTTGAAAGTATCTATTTTTCTTCAGTGACTCGTTATTTTTTTGTTCTGTCTATGTATTACTTAATGTATGTCGTCTTCTTCTTACCGGACCCGTCATAAACTTCTATAGTTATACCTCTTGCCCTGTTTCGTTGTTAAGAGTGTTTTGCCACTTTTATGGTATATTGAGAAAAAAATCGACATTCTTGTTGTCTTTTTTAGATTATTTCAGATATTATCTCTGTCGTTTCACGTGTGTTTTCTTGTAATTCAGTTTCTCGTGGTATAATCAAAAGTGCGACACTACCAATACCATAGAGAATTACATCAAAACCAAAACTGCCCACCACGTCGTACGTTTGTCCCATATGTGGGTACGCTGCCGCCCATTCTTTCCATCCAAGCAGACCGTTCTAAGCAGCAGTTTTGCAGTCAGTTGTCCGGCGATTGTCGGAACGGTCGAACAAACGTAATTAGTGCGCGTGCGCGTCGATCCGTCAGTGCTCCAGGCTACCACTAGATCGTGGTTATTCACAAAACGTGCCATATAATTGAACTTTTCTGTAAGTGGCGGGTAATAACGGCACATTATCTTGTACATAGTCGGTGGCTGGCCGTATAGCGGCATTCTTGGCCGAAGGGCGACACTGAATGGCCGTTCTTCGTAGATTGGGATGCCCGATAGTTATTGTTCTACGGTCTGCCCATGTTGCGGTAATCAGCTTGGGAAGACCCCCGGCTTTGTTTCTTCGAAGGTCGTGGGCTCCTAAACCGGAAAATGTATGCGAAAATTGGGTTTTGGGCAAGTTTTTGTGGTGTGCGGACGATGTCCCGTTCTTATGTGTCTGTTCAGAGATAACTTTCCAGGTGAAATTGAATTTGGTGAATAAAATTCTGGTACTTTTTCTTTGGTCACAATTTATTCGGAAAAATAGGTAGTAGCACAAGAATTTTTACGACAAAATTTGAACCGGACAGAAAATAAACTGATGATGAAAAGAGAAGGATTACTTTTATTATAGAGAATACCAAACAGTCGTTTCCGTTTACAATACTTTCTTCATTCTATTTGAATCAAAAACTGTCATATAACATAAAACCAATTAATTTTAAGTAGTCATTAAAATACCATAAAAACTCATTATGTCAAAATATCAGATTTACTGCAGAGGACTGCCAAGTCGTTGACCCTGTGACAGGAATATTAAATCCTTATCTTTCTTATGGTCAATCTCTCCGTTTATAGGTAATTTTACCTTAAAAGCCTACATATTTGGACAGTTTTAACATTGATAAGAGATTTTAGCAAAAATAAGATAAAAGGTCATATAAACACAGGAACTCAAACTCAGTTAAACTCAGAAGTTGCTCCTACTTTGCTCATAAAATAGGAGAAAAAAATCATAAAACTTGAGGCATTTACCGTTGAAGTTTTTATTGATACGGATGCTAAAGTACTTTTGCTTTAATGTTTGTAGTTTACTAATGTAAAAGAAACGTTTAAAGAAGTTATTAAATAATAATTAAAATAGTTGTCGACCTGCTGTTTAATGTAATTCAAATAATTACCCCCTGAAGTTTTCAATTATTTTCAAAGCTTTCTTTCAATAGTCCTATCACTGAAGAGTGTCCATTTTTTTTGTATTTTTACGTCCAGTGGTGACCCACTTTGTTATTTAGACACAATCAGTTCATGGTCTTTTTTACTAATGAATACCAGTTTTCGTAAATTAATTTCGGTGCTAATAAATTTGCAATAAACTAAATGGAACGTGAAAAACCGAAAAGCTGAACTATTAAGCTATCATAAAGTTAATGAACTAGAACTATAATTTTTTCAACTAAAACACAATTACTCTTGGTTATTTTTTGTTGATCAAAATCATAGGCAAATATAAAACAGGATTTGTTCAAGCTATGTTAAGTCAAAAAACTATTGTGACTATGTCTTCAATGTTACAAGTTTAGAAATTAATAATGTTATTTTATCCTAAAAATTTATTTCTGTACAAAAATTGCTTATTTTTTGCAAAACTACTGGATTACAGCATACAGCATTATTGTTCCAAATGTCTACTCAATTGCTACAACCACAATGTGTTGCTTTTTTTAATTATAATATTAATGAGTGCTAAATAGCTTCGGTTAATTCTACCTTAAGTGTGCTAAAAATTCACTTTTGCGTTAATTAATTGTGTTATTTATATTTTTTTTTGTGCAACCTTTTATGGTTTGGACGGACAACAAAAACCGCTACATTCATTATTGTGTGCGACACCATATTGAAGTTGAGTTTTTTTGTCAAATCTTGAGACATTGCCACATTGACATTTGAACATTGAACAACCAGCAATTTCTGTGCTTTTTGTGCTGGTTTTTTAATAGTAGTGATTAGACTTTTAATGAGTTTTTAAGCCAATTCCTCAAGTACTTACTATTTAGTTTTTTTGTTGCTCTGGAAGAGTAGTTTAAAGTACAAAATTAAAGAAAACTTTTCGCACTATCATCGACTAAAAACTCAAATATAATTTGAAAAATGTGCTCTAATTAATAAACAATGTTGACATTCTTCATTGCGTTATTTTTATATAAATATAAAATAATAATTGTCATTTTCATCACTAAACAGTGTTAATTATAATATCATTTCATATTCAACTGACACCACTTAGCTAAAAAATGCGGATTCACGATCCACTTATACAAAAACATTTCTTAATGTCACCTTCATTAAATTCCGACCTTTTTCATTATCGGATTTTTGAAGATTTTTACGACGGCCTCATTGCCACTACCATCAACAGGTAGAATTTAGGCAGATACGTCTGGTTTAAACTTAACTGATTAGCCCCATTTAACCAGTACGTTGTTGGTTAAATAACCAATTTTCCCGCTGATTCTTCATGGCTGTAAACATATGATCATGTGGGTGTACGCAGTTTAATGATCTTGTATTAAACAAGTTAAACCCTTAATCAACCACACTCATATCATACACGTTGAGCACTGTTGAATGGGTTTTTTGTTTGAATCGTAATATCATTCAGTTATCACACTTGTTTTAATAATCTAAATAATATGCAAAGCATTGGACTGATAATTACTTGATATATGATAATTTATACCACTACCTCGTAAAAATGAGTTGAATATTAAAAAAATGTTAATATTGACGTACAACATAGTTTCTTCATGACGTCATTCAAGGATATTAGAAATTTTTGTTCTCAGGATTTTTTAAGTGCATCTTCTATGACTTCATATCCTTTTTCTGGGGATGATTTTATTTCAAATGCAGGAAGACATTCCACGTTTTCGTGTAAACAGAAACCAGTTTCCTCGATGCAGCCATCGATATACGTTTACCAATCATGTCTAAATTGAGCGGTGTTTCGTTATCAAACATCGGTTGGATCATTGCCATTTTTGGCGAATATTCGATCATCTTGCTGTTAAGCTAATATTATTTTAGCGATAAGGTTTAAAATTTCCGAAGTGGGCCATTTAGTAAAGTAATCAAACAATATTGTATTGAGAAGAAGGTGTACTCTAATTCGAGTAAATAGCAGTAATCACTTAAGAAATCACAATAACGAGCCAGAAACTCGTAAATTTTAAGTTTTTATTGTTACAAGAAAAAGTTTGAAACTTTGTTTCTTTTATGTAAACAATTCAGATAATGATCAATCAAGTGAAGTTTAAAATAAATCAGAGTTATTTTTGCTAGTGCTCCGATCGATATGAAAGCAGAGATGGTTGTTCTTTAATTTGTCTTTGTTCCAATTGAAGCAGCAAAGTATGTCAGAAAAACGTGTTTTTTTTTTTGGATCTCAAATAGTGGGAAACGGTCATTGAGAGCTCTCGGAAAATTGGCATAAGCTCAGGAAAATCGCGTTTTTCGAGTTTTTGCCCTATATTTTAGCAGTAAGCAGAAATTTTCGGTGTTTTTATCACTGTGAGGTTCTAGTATGGTTGGAGAACCTTAAAAGAAGCCAACCCACGATTTTGAATGGGTTACCTAACCCATAATCTAGTTTAATTATGCCATTTTAAATTGCTTTTTACGATTTTTACCAATTTTGGAGCTCTTGCTGTAAGAAAATTTGCTGTTGCCTATTTTCAATAACTATTGGTTTACAGCAACAAAAGGAGAAATAAGAAATAAAAAAAAGAAATTGCTCTACAGAACCACTAATAATATTACATGTAGAGCCAAATATTAAATTACTGCAGTTAAAAATATTGTCAATAGTCTCGTTTTTGACAAAAATTTGTAATTTACTTGTAGATTTTACGTTTGCTCAGTGTTATTCATTAACCTGTGTTGTTTTTATTCTTGCAAAATTGGTAACATCGCAATTTGTTATAACAAAAAAAAAATATATTAAAAAATTATTAGTTATCTTGAAAAAAACGATTACAATGGGTAAAAATTGGCCTAAAATGGACTAATTTAAGTAGGTTATGGGTTGGGCAACCCAACTAAAATCTTGGGTTAGCTTTTTTTAAAGTCTTCTGACCCCCATAACATTGACCAAAACACCGAAAATTTCTTCTCGCAAAAATGTAGGGCAAATTTTGGCAAAAACTTAAAAAGTGCCATTTTCCGATTTTTCTGGGCTTATTCCAATTTTCCGAGAGCTCCCAATGGCCGCTTCCCAAATTTGGGACTCAAGGAACCCAAAAAAACACTTTTAGTCGATGAGAACAAACATTACCCAAATTTTGTTACGTAGTGAATCAAATAAATACAGTGTGACCAAGATTCAATTATCTATATAGGAATCTCGCTTATACTGCAAAGGCTAAGATATTTCTATCTTGTTTTCAATTCCGACGTTTCGGTTTCGAGATACTATCATCAACTTCTTTTTTCCTTACGCATTTCGTTTTTTATGTCGTAAAAAAGATCACGTTTTTAATTTCAAAATTTTATATTGCACACGGAAAAAATAAATTAAAAAAAGAAAAAAGTAGTTTCTTCCTAAGTTGACTTTGGCCGAAATTTGCAATAAAAAACAAAATAGTGCTCAGTCATTATCATTTTCTTTAAAACATCTCTAAAATAATTCCAAAAAATTAAACTAAATAAATGTTCTTCAAACTTCAGTCAACGTGCGGGAAAGTATCATTTTTCTGCACTTGTTAGGAAAATATCTAAATCACATGAAAAATGTGTTTTCGTTTTTTTTTTTGATTTTGGAGATATTTGATAAATATCCTACAACTACGTTAATGCGGATAATAAATCTAACCTAGTACAAAATCTAATAAAGATCTAAACTGACTACCAATCTAATTAAACGCAACTTAATTTGTGTTTGTTTTATTCAGAAATTCTACCATGTGTACTTCTGGTTATCATTTCAAAGAGTATTTAGGTATTACTCTTTCTCGGAGTCGGAGAACATTTGCAAGAGACTCAAACTCATAATTCTCATTTTTAGCATGCCCTCAAAGATACAAATCTAAGAGCGATATATCTGGAAATCTAACTGGCCATGAGATGAAACTGTTTTTAATGCAATAAATAAAGCCAACCTAGAAAGTAAACATTTTCTAGCTTTTTTAATATCAAAACCATTTTTTTTTTTCTAATATGTAATATCATTTTAAAGCAGATAATAAGTAATAAATAAGAAAGCGTTTATAGAAAAATGTCTATTTTTTTAAATTAGCGTTGATACAGGATTTTCTTGAAAATTATTATTTTTGATTTCAGAAAACATGAATTTCACATAAAATATCCTGATTTTCGATTGAAAATCAGCGAGAAAAACTAATTATTTAGACATTGCCTCTGTGAAAAAGCCTTTAAACAGCAAATTTTGCTCCCATTTCGGTCAGAGCAGCAAAATCGAAAAATAAATTGACACACATTGTTTTCAAATTATACTGTGTGATGGTTAGGGTTTAATTTTAAAGACTTAATTGCTGTTTAAAAAAAAATACAACACTCCTATTCAAAGTTGCAATAAGTTTGGCAATTCGTTTCGTAGTTGTTCCAAAAGCTGTTATTCAGTCCTATAAACTTCCAGTTGTCTTATTTGACCTGTTCTGAATTTCAAGGTGGTTCCCATCAGACACCCCTTTTAGAATTGAATCCCCTGTTTGTATATCTTATTGAATCACTAAAGCTTGAACCAGTTACTATTAAACAATCGGACTGAAAAACAGTAGAGTGACATAACTAATTCTTAATAACTTGTAAGTTATCCTCATCCAGGCAATTGATATAATGACGCCGGACACGAACGTACACCTTAACCGTTTTACAGCCGAGAGAAATCGATTTTTAATTATATTGGGTTTTAAGTAGTGGATTTCTAGGATTTCCGTAGCGTGTTTCGTCAATGCAAATCGGTTATTATGGTTTTGAAATGTGCGTCGTCCTTTGTCCTCGCTTTTGGTCAGCCACTCTATAACTGTTCAACTGTACCAACTTCCTGTTAACTCTAACCGGGAGTCGGTACGGATGGCTTTAGCCTTAGCTGATTTATGTGGTTTTATTTGCAGATATATCCGCGATTAGTGTTCAGTGATACCGACTAGCAGCAACGATACATTCCTCGAAAGACTTTATTTTGCGACTAACCTAACACTATTACACATAGAGCTGGCTTTGAGTCGCTCTACCTAACATAACGTAAAAAATAAAATTAAAAGTGAAGCCGATGTGCGTACTGGTGTAAAATGTCCACGCAAAACTACTACAAAGAGAAACTGGGGTTTGACCCCCGGGACTCCATCTACAACGATGCACCTCCTCAAAAATACCGGAGGACCGAGGACGTACCACAAGGGTACGAGGAGAATCTCACTAAGTTCAAAGGTACTATATGGGACTTATTTATTCAGGCTACTTCAGGTACGGTGGTGGGTTTTTAATGTCAGGCATGGTGTTCGTGTATGTTTTTTTTATTAATTAACTCGATATTTTGTTTCACTATTTTTTTTATTGTAAATATTAACAATTGGGTGCTTTTTTTTGTATCTGAGGCTCAAATTTGACCCCAAACTGCCTACATCTGCCAAACTATGAAAAAAAAAAACATTTTTGTTGTTTTTTATAGTTTTCTTCTGTGCTTCTAGCAGTTTCCACTCAATAGTGACCCGTTTGGCCTACTCTGTACAATTCTGAACTAATCAAAATAGTCTGTTAAATCATAACGCCCTAAGTGCTTCATACAGATGTAAAGTAAAAACACGTTGCCCGTCTAAAGAGTATGTACACATAAGATTGAAAACACGTTATTCTTTATGATGCCGCGACCCCGTAACTTATTCATCCGGATAACTAGCGATAAAACATGAATAACACCATTCTTTGGACGCATCTGCGAAGAACAACATTAGGAGCCTGGTGCCTGTAACAGTTAGAGAAAAAAAACGTTCAATCTGCCGCAGCACCTCTGTTTACTGTCATAATCGATTATGAAGACAGCACGGAATTACTGTACAGAGTGAGTCAACGATAGAGAGAGATACCGAGTATATCCATTATCTAAAACTTATGTATTTAACTTTTTTTTGTATTTCTCGAAACAAATGTACAGGGTGTTCCAAATTCGAGCCACATCATTGGGATCTCAGCAACAGAAAGAGTTATGGAGTCGGTTAAATTGGGGCAAAGTTGCGCAATTTAGAGTTCAATAAATACCGTTTTAACATTTGAAAAATTTCAATTGCTTTATTATTAAAAATTCAAATCAATCGATTCACGAAATATTGAAAAATCGTTTTTAATTTGTTTTGAGCTTATTTGAAGAGATAATTCAAAGTGATTGACACTTCGTCATTGCAACTTTTTCTGCTCTATAAAACCATCATCAACTTTACTTTTTAAATAAAAAATCCGGACCTGGATTTTTTATTTTGATCGCTCTCTTTAATATAACTAAACAATACGGTTTGTAGTATGACATATTTTGCAATTACAGTCTAGCTAATAATTGTTTTTCTATTAAATTTATTAAAACGATGTTTCAAAGTTTCGTATTTTTCTTGGATATCTCCGGAAAATATCGAAATTTTTCAAATGTTAAAACGGTATATTATTGGACTCTAAATTGGGCAATTTTGCTCTAATTTAACCCATCCCGTATCTCTTACCGTTGCTGAGATCTCAATGATGTGGCTCGAATTTGAAACACCCTGTACATTAGAAAAACAAACAGTGTTACAGAAAGTATGTACATACATCGATTTTAGTCAAAGCAAAAAGTCAATTATTTGTTAATGTTACAGTAAACCAACTTTTTTGAATACTGCAAAGAATTATTGTATACATTTAGATTAGACACTTAAACGGTACAAAATTCACTTTGGACCACCCTGTATAATATAAACCAGGCTTCTTGGTCAGTGCACTTAACACTTAAGTTTAACATTTCTCATCCAATTCTTTATTCTGATATAAACTGCTGAGCAATTGAAACAGACCGCAGAATTTCTGTAAAATATTTTGAAATGAAAACAAAACAAACAAAAATAAAAATTTTAAACAACATTTTTAAACCAATTTATTTGTTTTAACCGGTTTTAAATTATGACTTTTTTTCCTTATATCATAGAGGAAACATTTTTGGTGCCAAAAATATATTCTCTAATTTTAGTGCCTTTTCTTCTGTAAATTTAAAAAAAAATTCTTTTTTTTAGTCTGGTACAATTTTTTCGCCCAAAAGTTTCAATTTTTACTGCATTTTTTTTCTCTTTTTCTCTTGTTTTAATCTTACAGAAAAAAAAAACAATTTTAGTCTGTTATATTTTGTAATTTTCACGCTTTTACTTCTTCTTTTCTTTTGTTTTTTCAATTCTTCTTTTTTAATCTACTGAACTATCATTCTTGACGCAAATATTATATCCTGTAATGTTGACCCCTTTTCTTTTTTTCTTCTTCTCTCATTCAATTAAATTTTTCTTTTTTTTTAATATAGATAGAATACAATTTTTGTTAAGTGTTAAGATAACCTCTAGTTTTGATACCGTTTCTTCTCTCCGGTCAATTCTTCCACTCAGCTTGGTAAAACTACGAGTTTTGGCGTCAATGTTATATCTTCTAACTTGGGTGCCTTTTCTTCTTTTTCATTAATTTCTCTCCTTTTAAATCTTCTTTCTAAATTTTCTTTTTTTTTTAATTTCACAGGAAAAAACAAATTATGAAAATTTTTTTGTCCAATTTCGCTTTTCTTCCTCTCTTCCTGTCTCATTTTAGTTCTTCTTTTAATCTGGTAGAAAACTCGTTTTTACCGCAAACAATATATTGTCTAATTTTAACGCCTTTTCTTCTTCTAATCTCCTTTCAATGCTATTTTTTTATCTGACAGAAAATTATTTTTTGATAAACAAATTATGTTGTCTAAGTTTGGTGCCTTTTTTGTCTTTTCATGTCTTATTTTAATTCTTTTTGTTAATCTGGTAACCTTTGTTTTTGTGAATCTTGCATTCTGAATATTTTACACCAGTATTTATTCAAAAATATTTTGGTAATTACTCACTTTCCGAGAAACAAGCTGAATTTCTGATGTACAGTGTATTTTTTTCATAAAATGTGGATTTTTTCGAAAACAGGTTGCAGTAATTAAAAACAGCCAAGCTTGTCTTTTTAAGCTTTGACTTAGGTTATACTCATTTGGTTAAAAAACAATCGAAATAAGTTTTCCTAGATTCTCGAAGAAGAGTAAAATTTCTTAGAAATGCATTGCATTGCAACTTATAGTTTAAAACATGGTTTATTTTTTATGTAAACTTCATTGTTCTTCAAAGTCACGCTCAAATTGCATTGACTTGACAGGAATGTCATAATATCGGGCTTGCTTGGTATGCTAGATCGATATGAGAAAAAATATTTGAAAATTATTTTTCCAAAGTATAAAAAAAATAACATTGCGGCCACTCTCTATAATACAGCGTCAAGGATCGGAAAGGCCACTATGGGGATCTCGAAAACGGTTAGAAATATAGCTTTGGCCTAAATGGGAGAAAAGTTGCGTAATCATGACCTTAATAAAAGGAGATTTAGAAAACATGGACTTTTTTCCGTTTTTGAAAAAAAGTGAATTTGTTGGTTATATTTTTTGGGGCGTTAATATTAGACCGAGACCAAAACTAATGACACTTCAGCAACTTTTAAAGTTCCAATATTAACGTCACAAAAATAATGTTAAATCAAAAAATTCAATTTTTTTAAAAAATATCTTTTTTTTTCTTTCTTAATGTCATTTTATTGAGACTATGATTACGCAACTTTTTGCCCATATAACCATAATTGTATCACTAACCATTTCCAAGATCCCCATAAATACTACTTTGTACACAGTGTATAAATCAGGTTTACGGTTCTTGGCAGTAAACTTTTTTTTAAGTTTTTATAGTTTATGAATTTATGTTTTTTATTTCGATTATTCAATCACTAGCTATTATAAGAGGGCCAGCTTTATGCTGTTCTAGTATCTTTTCGCTATAAGGTCGTAAATTTTGTAAATTGCAAAAAGTGCAAATTTAAGTTCTAAAGTAAATATTTGTCTTACCATAATTAGTTTCACTTTTTTCAAGTACCGTTTTCAGTCTTTATTTTCTGAGGCACCTTAAGAAGTCCATGTTAAAATAATGCAATATCAACCTGTCAAATGTGACAATTTTTAGATGTTCAGAATATTGTATCTCAGTCCTCTTTCCAACTTTATTTTTTGATGTAGTTTTTGGGTTTAGAACGGGTGTTGGTTTCAAAATATTTTTGCTTTTTATAATTGTTCATTTGCTTCAATTAATGTGTTTTTGACGTTGTTTGTGTGTTGCAACAAAATAATATACCTATTTAGTCATTCTTGCTAAAATAATATTTTTTTTATTACTATCATTAACTGTACTTCAGTGTGTGATTTGTGTTCATTTATGTCGATTATCCCTTATTGGGAGATTTTATAAGTACGTAAAATCATCCATTATTTAAGGCGAAAATCAACTTTCGACCAATTAATTTAATAAAACCAAAGGCGTAACTTGAATGCAATTCCGGACACCAGACCACCCCGAATAAAGCGCATTTTTGACACGCCTTTTCTCCGTTTTCAGACGAACGAGACGCCGTCCAAAAGAAAACATTCACAAAATGGGTCAACAAACATCTGAAAAAGGTAAGTCAACGTTTTGTGTAACGCCCGTAAGGTTACCACACCATATACGAATAAGTTTGCGAAGAAAATTTTTAATTTATGGGCTCGATCAGCGTTAAATCCGGAGAAATCGGAGGACAACTTCACGCACAAGCCAACATTGTAAAAGTTTTGTGTTAAGGGTCGCGCTAACATTTTGTGTAATCAGTGAACGGTTAAGTTAACACCTGATTTGATATTCAGTAGGCCATAGGGACTTAGTCTGGTGGAAACGGAGGCCTTTCTCCTTGACCTTCCGCGTTTTGTTCTCACTGCCGTCGTATTGCATAGATTCCCATATTACAAGTTCGCATTGTACTTGGATTTTCTGATACCGTTACCTCATATAAATTACGTGGATTTGTAATACCGGTGCTTTAATTTTACTTGGATGTCATTTGCATGCTATGTCACCTTGGAAACAGTCGTAAACTACAAGAATAAGGGTCAAGATCTGGCGAAATTGACAATTGGCCTTAAAGCGGCCGAAAAAATCTCATTAGTCGATTTTTATTTGTTGTCCTGCCTCGTGTATTAATCCCACACCATATACGGAGTACGTAAATAGGGTTGGTTACATTGTAATGCGTAATACGTAATACCCAATTCGTAATTTTTGACGTGTGATTATGAAAAGTTTTAAAATTTATGTTTTAAAGTTGAAAGTTTAGCAGACATAGTATTATAAGGTATTATTATAACATTACGTTTTTTTTATGTTTCACCTATACATTATGAATAAATAATACCTTGGGAACGGTGTAGGTTATACTGTTCATAACGCCCTGAAACCTTTTTCAATTATGTCTGTTTATTTAATTATTTTGATGTTGCTGTTTGTTTATTTCATCATCTCACGTTCAAGTATATTCACTTATACCACAAACAACCAAATTAATACAATAAAACTAACTAAACTTTATTTCCAAAATAAAAATTACAACTTCCAAAGGGTCCGGAAAATAATGAAGAACCAACAACAGAATGGTCCGAAACTCTAGTAATGACTAGAATGATTTGTTCTGAGTCTCGCATATGTTTGAAATCGATTCTTCCAGTGTTTTCTCATATTGATATAATTTTATCGAAGAATTTCCTTTTGCATTTCCGTGCGAAGACACCGAACTTGCTATCATTTGAGCAACCTTGTTTTTTGAAGAAATACTTTATTCAATATATCCCTCTGTAACCACTTTCCATGTCGTTTTAGAGTCTCAAATGTAGCTAGCCTCTGCTCCAACAAGAAGAGTAGATGATGACGAGAATTTCAAGTACTTTGCTATAGCTGTCGGTACACTTCCTGTCGTATTCTTACCCACTGGCTGTACTGTTTAGCGACCTTTACTTTATATGTAAGAAAGAATCTTCGCTCTTTTATTCCTTTAGGTCTTAGTGCTGCATATCTTCTTATCATACTTAGAACACCTATGTTTTCCTCGTCGGAAATAGTAAAACTTTTTAAATGTTTTAATTTCTGGCACTTTTACAAATGAATGTCATCAGGAGCACTTTCCAGAAATTTCGAAACTTGTTCTCTTTCTAAAACTTTGGATTTTTTCGGAACATATCCTTTTGACTTTCCTTCAAAAATTATATCAAACGTTGAAATTGAGGAATGACTATATTTTCATGAACTATCAGCGTAGATCTAAGAATTGAGTACTTGTGAGTTAGGAGTATAAATTTATGTATTGAAATTATGATAATATTTTCAACTTACCAGCTCTTGGATATACGCCATTAAAACAAATTCATTAATATTACCAATGGCATTTTTTGTCTCCATAGGAATTTTGATTTAATAACTCTCTTTTTTTCTACTGATGTCACATTTTAATGAAGATTTCTGGTGCTTTAATTATTAGAGAAGATAAAAGTTTTAAAAAACGAACTATCGAAATGGGTTTTCCAACGGTTTATAACTTTTGATTGGTCATATACTATGGCTTCTGCAGAGGAAAGTGCAAAGGACCTCTAAATGCTACTGACAATCTTCTAAAAAGTGCCACAAGCTTCTAAAAGTAACTTTAACCTTCCAAAAAATGTTTTAAATTGTCAGCTGCTTCTAGAACCATTTTGGAAGTACCAGTCCCTAAATAGTAAATAATACTACAAAAATCTAGAAATTGACAGAGTATCTTAAACCTTTTAAGAATTGTTTAAAATTGTCAAAAGTCAAAATACGACACAAAATCTTCTAAAAATTTGCCAGAAGCCTCTAGAGTCATGTTGAAATTTGACAGAGGATACAAGTGCTCTAAGGACCATTTTCACATATTTAATGGCGCTCTAGGTTAAGTTTTCATTTGACTGTGACATTTTGCACATGACCTGTCACAGTCAAAGCCTAATTTAGCTTAAGCGGAACTTAGGACGAGTTTAAATACATCGGTGCATCCCGCCATATACCTTCTAAGAATTGTTTAATTGTTGGTAAGGTATACTTTGATTGGTTGGTTATACAGGGTGGACCATATAAGTTATGGGACATATAGCTATAGCATATTCCGGACATCAAAATAATACGATTTCATCTTTCATATTTTCATCTATTTTGCAGTGGCTGATAGCAACAAATTCAATTACCTAATTTACCTTACAATTTTTTTATGCGTCCTAGTAGAATTTTGAGCAGCGTATTTGACAGATGAACTAATTTGAAGAAAATTAAGTACCTATACTTGTTTGAAATGATCAGAACAAACCGTTCTAAAAACAGGACACACTGTATAATAAACTAATCTACCATATCATGGCATTTCGTGTTTGTAGACCAAGTATCAAAATATGTCATGATAAGTAAGTAAGTAAGTTCAACACTTCAGAGGTAATGTGTAGTCTACTCGTATTTTATTGTATGTTGCCAATTTATAGCAAATGATCAACTTTCCAGAAAAACAAGATTTTTAATAATTCTGCTAGTTCAAACTACTTTAACTGATCATTAATATTTATGTGTTACTGTGTATATCTATCTACAATCGTCTATTAGAAAAGTGAGTAGTTGTGCTCCAATTTAACAGTTAAAAATACAACTAAATAGCAACTTTCTCGACTCATTCTTATATTTAGCATTACGTTTTACAAATGCGCACATAAAAAGTAAATAGACATTGCATTCCTCTTCACAGTGTCGTGTTGCATTTGTGCATTAAAAATAATTCGGGGGGCGAGACATTCCGGTTAAACGACCCAATTAAACAAATCGCCCATCCTAAATCATTGTTGCGCTGTCTAGACCGATTTAATTATCGGCTTCTTTCCACTTCGTGCTCGTATCTTCTCCAAATCTATGTTGACCATATAGTAGAGCACCTTCCTAATGATTTTGTGTCTAGAAGTATAGTAACTGCGTCACCCATCTGGTCGTGTAAGATATCTATTCCCAGGTGAGACGTTTCGACACTTGCGGATTGCAAAAACCATGATTTCTTTTTAAAAGGGTACCCTTTGCGAATATCTAATGGTCCCAGTGTTGCCTGACTGTCATTCGGTCTGGCTTAATATGGACATCACCACTCGCTGGTAGGTCTTAATTCCATGGGCGTTTTTCAAGTGTTTACTGTATTAGCATGAGACTTTGCTTGGAAGCGGTCAGAATGTTGTTGCACTCCTTTTTACGGTATTTAAAGCAATCAATGTAGATCGTTTTTGCGGTAAAGATTTCAGGAAGGCACTTCTTTGGTGCTATATAGCTTTCTCGGTTATCACCAACTAAATTTCTTAGTCATTTCCGTTGTTTTGGCTTCGACTACATCACCGTCCATAAATAATAATTTGCTACGGAAGTTTGGCGTGTACGGCGGCCATTAACACTCCGAAACGTGATATTTTCTATTGTAATCTAATTTGTGTAACTGGTCAAGTACGCTTGTCAATAGCATTAAAGAATGCTTTGCATATAGACTATTTTCGTTACGAAATCTATTGTTCTTGTATCGCAATGCCCTTCCTATTAAAGGCTGGCCTATATACCGATCATCTGGTGCATATATGGGCAGCAAGGGCGTTGCAGGGTAATTTTTCACAGTGCTGCAGCAGTAGGCATTAGAGTTATTAGCTGCCTGAAATCATGTTTCGATTTTGATAGATTGATAATATGTATCAAATTTGCCAAACCCATTAGCTGATCTTTAACAGGGTTATCAATTATCTTTGTTTGCATATCGATGTTAATCCACTTTTGACAAAGTGGTCGCAATTTTTTAATGTTCCTGATTAAAAGAACACTGATTAATCATCTGATAAAAGTGTTTAATAGTTTTATTTTTTATTTTCTAGGTTTGTATACAGACAGAAAAATTTGAGAAAGTGATTTTTAAGGTATTTCTCTGTAAATATTTGTCAAAAAATGCATCTTACCTCTTGATAAGGACACCTTGAAGATGTTTTTTTCTCAGTATCTGCGTTCTCACAGAAACCATTAAATTTGAATATATTGCATACACATAAATCATATGTAGTTACTTATGTATTAAGTGAGAAAAGTATGACTTTATTCTCTGAGAAAGATGTTTGCTTTTCCTGGAATGATTTGGTGAATGTTATATTAGACAGGATGTCAGATTTATGTGAGCAGATTCAGACAATATTCCTGTTAGTTTAATTGCTTTTTGATGAAATACTGTTCTTGAATTACCCTTCAGTAACAGCTTTTCAATCTACCATAGCGTCTCAGCATCGTTATACTACTCCTGATCCTGTCAACAATTCTTCTTTGTCAACAATGCTACTGTTTTGGTCTTCCGTATATTTATGACTAACACTGATCTTCTACGTGAGCAATTATTACATTTACTAGTCCGGTCCTCAATATCCACCAAATGCACAAAACCAAAAAAACACGTTTCATTCAGTGTCAAGAAGATAAATTTTAAAACATCTTTGCGACATAGAACATTAGCCTTTTTTGGATGATTTCCTTTTGACGCTTCAAATATTCACTTAATTTAATGGAAATTACTTATCTTCATATTGTTATTTGCTAATAACGTTTTCTTTACCATTAAATATTTGGACCATAATAAGAATTTCAGGAAAAATGTTTCTCCCTCTCTCGTCAAATCACTAAAATACCCCAGCAAAACAAAGTTTTATTGATGTCTATTCCACTACACATTTTACATTAAGTTTTTCATATTCTGTGTCATAATCGCTTCTAGATTTCGTAGGTAATATATGTTTTATATAGATTTTTCCGCTCTTTTAACATGTTAATCTGTAAGTTCAGGACTTTTCTGCATTTTGATTGATTTTTGAGGCTCAAAATGTTTTATTCAAACACTTAACGCTTCAATTCAATGATTTCCACCACCGCAATGCCCACTTTATAAAAATGAAATTGGTTTTATTATGTAATACTTTAATGTTTAAAAATACAACCAAATATGATCTGACAAAATTTTGTATACATCACGGGCATTATCAGATGTTTATGCTCTTGCATGGCTTAGAAACTGTCTTAAATACCCTAACACCTTTAATACAGAGATAACTGATTATCCCTAGTTTCGCCCTAAAGTAAACTCGTCACATAAGGGTAACTTTGTTGAGATTTGGAAGTGAAAAATGCTTTATTCGGTAGGTACTTATTACTTGATATTTGTTAAACAAATTAATTACATTGGTACACTTATAGAATTAATAACTATTAAATGGCCAATTTATGGGGTCAAAATAATACTATTTAGCATAACACCTTAGATGAAAAGTTAACGGAAACAGAAATACAGGTGGTCAAAGTTATTTTTCGAATAACTCGCTAGCGACTTAAAGTATTTTGCTAAAATTAGGTATTCCAAGGTTTTTGAGGGTGCCAAAGTTGATCTACTCAGTTTTAAGGGCGCCATCTACAATAAATGATTTGCTTTAAAATTGCTAGTATCTGTTATCCAGTATTTTCTGAACAGAAAAAGTATACTTAGTTGGTATCCCTGATTAACCGTTTTCGTGATATTTGCAATTAAAGTATTCGGTGCCATACGTGATTGCAATTTGTCATCTTCTTGGAGGATGGAACTTTAGCTCATTTCTCATTGTAAGTGAGAAATAACTTCAGCCAAAATATTCCGAATCGTTGAATTGATCGGTGAAGCCAAATATTATGACCAGCACAAAGTTCGAATTTTAATCCTCTAGATTTTTGTGTATGGTTATACTTGAAGCCCTTTGTGTATGAAGAAATAATAGATAACCGAGGCAAATTATGAAATCAAACTCAAAATGCTGTTGAGTTAGTTTGGAACAATATTAGGCAGTTATTTTAACCAAAATTTTCTTAAATTTCTTCTCATCGAGCTCAATGCTTTAATTGCAAATATCTCGAGAATCGGTGGTTTAGTTACTAACTAGGTATACTTTTTTTGGATAGAATTTATTGTATAATATCAGACTTGGACACCCTGTATAATAGGGTGAAATTTTTACTTCACAATAGTTGCTAATGCATTTTTGTGTTAATCATTGTTTTCTTTCGGTTTTGACTCATATTAATGAATATGTAGGTGTAGGTCTGCTTTTATTGTGCTTATTTCCCTAGAGATACATTTCCTGACTAGAGTTCTAGAATGGCAATTCTTAGTACCGCTAAATTGTTATGGCTTTTCCGGCCGAGTGGCAAATACCCTCATATGGCACCATCCGCATCTTTGTCGGGCACATTAAATGGCCGGAACAAACAAACGTAATTATTTCTAGACTGTCGTGAACTTCGGCAAAATTTGTGTTTTCAGCCTACGGTGGCGGCGTGTGTAGTTTACATTTTCTAATGTCAATGACACAAAACACCGCAAATTATAAATAGAAATCGGTCCGTTTTTCCCGTTTGTCATTTCCCCCTTTGAAGCCGGGATTTTTCCTCGATTGCCGGGACCGGTCGATTAGTTCCTCGTTGGCGCGCCAATAATGCCGGTTCAATAAATGAAAAACCATTTATCTCTGTATTGAACTAGGATCGGTCGTATTTAGCGAAGCACGTGAAGACATAAAATGGTTGCGCCATTAAAACTACACGCAATAAAATTCTTATTAAGGAATTCGATCATCTTGTTTCCATTAAAGACAGAGATCGAAATGGGTGTTTATGGGATTACCATTCTATTGCTCAGCTTTTAGTATGTGTTATTTATTAACTATTTGGACCTTGGAGGATGTTCTGTGAAATGCCATAAATTTAGTTTTTTCTTCTTTATAGGGTCTTCATATGTCTTTCAAACGAGAATTTTCTATATGGTAGATGAGTTGCGTATTAATTAGAATCTTTTTTTCCATCATTCATGAAGTATTTCGCATTATCTGCTTTTGCTGTTTTTTATTGGGATGCGAAACTTTTTTTATCTGGAATGCCACTCTTTTCAGGGTTTTCTGATGAAGCTACTTCCAGAAAAAGTAACGAAAAATCAAAGTTTTAAAATGTACTTGGTCTTTCCATTCTAACTTGTTATCAGATATTTGTCTCTTGTTATACGAATTGGTTCCTACTTCTGTTATTACTGGAAATGTCGCCATATTGACGGTATTTTAGGAGGTTAATCGCAATAAACTTAATGGGTTCTCAAGTTAAATTTCCTAGACGCAATTTCCAGAGGACTGCTCTGTATAGGTTTGACTCCAAAACCAGAAATGTACAAAGTTTTCGAATGATTTCTGAATGATTTTTTTTTAACACTAGTCCCATGGAACAACTTTGATGATGTTTTGCATTCTCAGTATCATCATAATCATTATCATTCATACTCGTAGCCGTTTTGAGTCTACTGGTGGACATAGGCTTCCCGTAAATTATTCCATTACCTCCGGTCTTGAGCACTTTGCATCCAGTTGTGCCACTGCGCTTGATGTCGTCCGACCATCTCGTTGGGAGACGTCCTCGATGTTGATATGCCTCCTGTCTACGTCTCCATTCTAGTATTTTCTTTGTTCGTCTTCCATCTCTGATTCTGGCAACTTGGTCCGCCCAGTTCCATTTCAGCATTCAATTGCTTCCCCAACACCGGTTTTTCCCTAATTATATGATTTGGAACTTTGTCTCTGAGGGATAAATTCAACATTGATCTCTCCATCATTCTCTGCGCTCTTTGAATTTTGCTTACCACCTTCCTGGCAAGCATCAGTGTTTCTGCTCCATATGTTAGAACCGGGAGCATACACTGATCAAAGATCTTCCTCTTCAGATACATGAGAATATCTCATCTAAAGACAAGGAGACTGTCTGCTTCTTTTAGACTAACTTGATTTGCACAGCGAATTTATAGCAAAAGTTGTTGACATGTCTGTATCTTTAAGTCTCATGCCTTTCTGTATTGCTACTTTATACAGTTTAATTTCTTTTAATAATCTGACAGTCCCTTATTCAGTTATTGTTATTACGCAAAACAAAATAACGTCTCATTATTTTTTTCGATTAGCTTAATCACTTTTTATACGTTTAGTAAGAAACCTGTAGTGACCTTTCTACTAGAAATCGCTATGACGAATCCTATTCAGTAAGCATTACAACAATACTTAATTAACTGCTGGTAATTTCTTTGATTTGTCGTAGGTGCACATAGGGTGAAACGCCGCATACTGAACAGGATTACGTTTATTTTGACTAACAGAAGTTCTATTGTTAGAATTCATAAGATGCGACTTACGTAAATTCAATTTTGACATTCATCACACTTGAACCGTTATTTTTTCTATTATATGTTAATAACTTGTCCAGTGTAATGTATGCTGATGACACGAGTATAATAGTATCAAATATTGATGTATCCCAGCTTAGCAGCAAGATCCTCCTTTCTCTGTTTAAATTTTTGTGGTAGTGGTGCCGAAACAGCTTAATTACTGATGTTAGATTTATTCTAAACAGACTAAAGTATATTTTGCAAGAACCTTGAGACTAACTTGGGTTTATAAGTTTATTACAGTTTGCTAGTAAAAGTTTTACTGCTATTCTATCATCTAATGGTTTGTAAAATAACTTAAACAATTTTATTGATATATGGATATTTGTGAATTCCATTAAACCAGATAATAACAATAACTTTTAATTTGTCCTTGAATTATTTAGTGTATAATTTTCGAGTAATCTCCGAACTTACGTTACTGGTGGATCATTTGCTTTTTGGAGTGTAAATAACCTGTTTGATAACTAGAATTGTTTTTGGACAAATCAATCTTATAAAATATGATCTTATCGTTCCTAATATTTATTGAATGTAACAGCTCTTGTTGTTACATAAAACTCCATGTTTTTTGCACTATAACAGTCTATTTTATCTGCTAATAAATCTCTTTGCGTCTGGTCCTCATTGTAAGCTAATCAGTTTTTTCCATGGAAGAGCCAATTAAAATATGAATTGGTAATATTAAGTTTTGAAACACAATGGCAGGGTTAATTTTTGCAGTAAAAAAATTGTCTGCCTTTATATGACCCTCATTTAGCTTCTGACAATAAGTTGGTACCTCATTACAGATCTGCGGTTATATGCTGCCAAAGTTACAGGGCTGCACTATGTCCTCATTGGATGTTGGAAATTTGTTTTATAGATTTTTGTCAAGTTTTGTCCATCACTTCAGCAATAGTTTTGGCACAGTATTTTGATGAAATCCATTTATTTTCTCTACTCTGTTTTGGTAATTTGGATACAGCAAAAACACTTTCATTTTTGAACCAATGCACGTTTGCTTCATTGAAACGAAAATGTGTCGAAAACTCATAAGCAATTTTCTGATTTTATTTACTGAGAAAACACATTTTGCTCTTTAAAATAGCTAAATTTTAAGGCCGACGATTTCATATTATGTCCTCACCAATATGACTCAAGTTCTTGCAACACACCATCAAATCTACGTCGGGCACGGTAGGCGGCACGTCGTGGTCGATCGTTTATTTATGAATCACATATCGCCATCTGAATCACTTGGAAATGTGTCTTGGCTTTTTATGGGCAATTTCATTGTTCGTAAAAAGAAAACAACGACTCTGCTATCTCTTGCGACTGTTATCGCGTATTGTGGCAGTGCGAGTGACACCCATCCCTATTTACCAAACAATGCCATGTTGTATGTCGCAAATGTCCGATTATATTATAATGCTTATGCTGTGTTTGTTACGTATGTATGTCAGTTTTGGTAGATTTCGTTAAACAAACTGTATACAGTGTGTCCAAGTTTTGATTCTTTAAACAGCAGTGTATTAGAGAATTTAGTGGCCAACCAAGATTAAATTCTTGTTTTGTTTTTCCCAGGTTTATTTTTTTTTTGGAAACCAAGGAAATAAATATTAAAATTATTAGATGAATTTGACATAATCATTGTTAGGGTCACTTTTCAGAAACCTCTTTCCAATGAAGTAGTAGATTTCAATATAGACGAGTCCAACCAAAAATTTTCAGGTCTTTTCTAAACTAGCAGACATACATTTCTCACTTTGAAAACGGTAAACTCAAAATTTGAACCCCATCAAAACCTATGAGAAGAAAAGGATAAGGAAACGATGCTAAATGTCACTACTTAAGATGTATGCCTCCGAGATCTGACTTGACATGTTCGGATTACTATTAGTACGTTCCCAGAAAAAAAAGTGGTTTATTAAGCATCATCAGAAACTGTTAAAGATCTTAGAAGACGCATTGTTAAGGCAGCCGATGTTTGGAATAATAATGATAGGTTACGTAATGTAACTAAATCTCTTAAGAGAAGAATTTAATAATGGAGAAGGTTGGTGGTCAATTTGAGCAATTTTTGAAGTGATTTTGAACTGAAATTGTAATTATTGGAACTATAACCATTCTTCCAACACCACTGTGCTTAGGAACGGTTTATTTTAGAGAAGAATTGTATGTATAATAATTATTTATGTAAACTGAAAATTAGCTATACAGGGTGGTCCAGTTTTAAATGTAAATAATTCACCATTCGATAGCCCGTCAAAAAATAAGTTGACAAGCGTTATGTCATTTTCCTGAAAAATGCTTGTTAAGGAAAATACAGTCCTTTAAAGTTTAGTTTAAAAAATCGGTTTCCTGTCATAACTGTCAGACCATTATGAAATCAATACTCATTATGTGATGTTAATGACGTTTGTCGAAACTGTCCAGTAGTGTAAATACAGAGAGATGGTTTTCATTTTCCGCCTTATTTTTTACGTCACTGGATATTTTTCAAAAATTACAGTTTCTTTTACTTTTCTTCTTTAAAAAATTAATTATAAAATTCTGATTTAAAACTTCGTTTACGAGATAGTTGAGTTGTTTCTACGTTCAAAGACCCAAAACCAACCCAACCCAACTTAAAAATTGTCTTGGAAACCGTGAAAATTGACTTAAAGAGCTTGAAAAATGTCTTTGTAGCCAGTTTTCATAGTTTCCAGACAAATTGAAAGACTTTAGTTTTGAAAATTTACCTACTTTTACTTTGAAACAGAGAAAATTGACTTGAGAAGCTTAAAAATTGTCTTTTTCTAATTTTGGCATATAAAGTGACACTTCTCAAAACTGATTAGAGTGACAAAACGTTTTACTTTTCGTAACTAGTTACGAAAAGTATCACTTTATGTAACTAGTTATGAAAAGTTCATTTCATCACTCCCTGTTTTTATGCATTTCCGTAGAAACATATGGGCGACATCCATCATAACATGTCATTGTCAGTTTATACAAGGTGCTATGAAAGTGAATATTTGTGTTAAATCACTTTAAAAGATGGTTTTTACCGCTTTTTGGTCAAAATTAAAAAAAATTATGTATGCAACACGTTTCGAAAATGTCTTATTGTGTAACTCATTCAAATTGTAGGACACAAAATCGATCTTTTCGTAACTGGTTGCATAAATAGCTATTGTAGGCATAGTTTTCAGATAAGTTGAAAAAAAAAACACTTGTAAACGTGAAAAACTACTTTCTCTAGACAGAAAAAAATGACTCTGAACCAATCAATGAAAAGTGACATCAGAAGCTTAAAATTTGAATTTGAAGTAAGTTTTCATAATTTGAAAACAACATTTCAATATTTTAGTCTTCCAAACATTCTTAAATACAGGATGACATTAGATTCATGAAAATTGCCTTGAAGACTAAGTTTTCAAGTTTCTTTACTTTGCTTTTCATTTTCTTAGTACTTTGGACTATTTTTAGGGCTTTAAAACTGCTTTCGGCTTGGAAAATCGAGTTTTCAAGCTATCTTCTCCAAGTTTTTGTCATAGCAGACTTAAAAAATAATTTTTACATTTTTAGAGGCTTAAAAATGCCATTATAAGGTTTGTCACTATTATTTTGACTAATAGACATTTCAGTGTTAAAAATTCGAGCATTTCTTAAAAATCTAGATTGTTTTTAGTGCATCAAGTTGTTTTTAGTGCTTGAAAAGTCGAGTTTTAAGGCTCTTCAGGATCTTCACAAAGTGTTTAACTTATCAGGCCTAAAAGCCTAGTTTGTACACTGTCCATAGTCTTGAAAATATCATTTCAAGCTTCTTCACTATTAAATTGACTTCTACACTCATCGGTGCAAGAAATTGAAGTATTTCTGAGAAATTCGGACTGTTTTTAGTGCTTTAAGACTGAAAAATCGAGTATAAAACTATTTATAATAGTAAAAGTTAAATTTCAGACTCTTCAGTGTTGAAAGTAAAAAATTCAGGCACTAAATGGTACGATATTAGTTTTAAACACTAATTTTTAGAATTGACTTAGTCCAAAAATTTAATTTGAACTGTTACCAGTGTTTAATTGAGCTCTAGACTTGTTTCAATCCAGAGAATTCAGTTGTACACTAATTAAAGTGCTGAAAATAGACTTTTGTAACCTTTTTAGTATTAGTAAAGTAATTTCTAGCCTTAAAAGTCAACTTTTAGACTATTTTTAGTAGTAAAAAATGAGTTTTATGCGCAACAATCTTTGTCTTGATTTCCGGACTGTTTTTAGTGCTTCAAATCTAGTTTCAAACACTCGACAATGGATTGCAGCCTGAAATCAGAATTTTACAACTATTCCTAATAGCAAATAACAACTTTTTAGACTATTCAGTACAAATTTGTACTCTCACAATGATCAGTTTTACACTACTTATATCATGTTTTTTTTAACTATTTTCAGTGCCAAATAAACTCGTAGATTTTAATCCTTTTGAGCCATTTTAAAGTAAAAAATACAATAACCCAAGTAGACGTTTTTATCAGTTTTGAATAATATCTCGTGAGCGTAGAAAATAGAGCGAGAAGATAATAACTCTGAAGGACTGTATCTTCCTTAAGAAGCGTTCTTCAGGAAAATGACATAATGCATGTCAACTTATTTTTTGATGGACTATCATATGGTGAATTATTGACACTTGAAACTGGACCACCCTGTATAATGACATTACGTCCCTGTACAGGGTGTCCCAATAAGCAGTGCATAGTAACAGTATCTCGCATTCTTAGTTGGCCACCCTGTACGTTTCAAAGTGACATTGGTTGAGTACCATCTTTTCAAAAATAAGTCAAAAAACAAGATTTTAACTTCATCATGGTTAACATAAGTTAAAAACTTTCAACACTTTGTAGAAATATGTTCTATAGATTGATTGAGACGAGTTACTCATTTATTTTTGTTGGTTAGGATTTTCTTCTTACTACACTTGTTAGGAAAGTGAAATTTTGTACTATTTTCGACTATTTTGGTCAAAAAATCCTCTGTATTCCAGATTGCCTTATCAAGTTCAATATTTCGTATGTCACTGTTTTCTGTGTTCTGACGGTGGTAGTCTTCCACCAAAACGTTAGAAGGTTTTCAGGTGTCAATACCGAACGACTAGGTTAATGTTATTTTCAATTTAGTGGAAAATAGTGCGTTATTCTACTTTTCCAATCCAACAAAAATAAACAGTTTAGTAGAATTTCTTCAGAACAACCATAAATACTTTTAGACGTAATAACGAGTCAAATAACAACGAGCTTGATACGGTTTAATGAATTTGGTGGGTATTGTTATTTAATTGTGGGATTTGTTTTAGTGAGTTGTTGCATTAGTGATGTCCTTTCCCATGGTGTACGGTTGTTACTGTCAAGGTTAAATTATTAAGTTGATCATCGCAAATCGCAAATTCTAAATAATCGCACGTTATTTGACAGCTAATTCTCGTATTTTAAGCGTATAATGAAAGCAAGTTTTCCGGACCTTGTAATAGTAACCTTTAAAACTTAAAAGTAAAAACTATTATTAATTATGAGTTTTTATTCCACTTTCTGCGAACCGATTTGCAATAATTTCTGCCGTACTTGGTCAGATAAACAAATAGACCTTTTGCTTATTAGCATACTGTTAGTCAGGGTCGTACTTAACTGATGGCGCCATTAAGCTCCGTTTAGAACAGAAATCAAAAAGATGACAAAACCAAGTCATTGTTTATGCTGTCCTGTTGATCCTTTATATGTTAATCAAAATTCATGCCACCAGAGTATTGCAATCAGTGCTAACAATCGTTGATTTATTAACAGAACGTAATGGATCAGCGCATATCCGATTACTTGGATAAAGTACGATTTGCATACCTCGAAAGTACATTTAAGTCGTGCAAATATGATGGGTTATTACATAGGCGGGTACTCGTTTCGATTAATCGCTTTACAGTCTTTAATCAAGGTGCTGATGCCGACTAAACTCTTAGAAAATATGAATGAATGCGTTACTCATTCATTAGACTGTTACCATTATAATTTTATGCAAGGTCGATTTTTTATTCTTATTTTATGTCTACATCAACTTTCATTTCCTTTTCTTTTGGTTTCATGCAGCATTGGATTTATATGAAGGTAGGTGATGGCTGTGTGTGTATTTTTTTTAGTTTTAGGGTAGCTAGTTTGATATATTTTCTTGAATTTAGGGTCTTTACATGAAAGTGAAAACCAAAAACGAGTTTTAATGCCCAATAAATGAATAAGCTAGTTGTCTAAGAACATATTCAGCGTTTTTCTGATATGAGGCATATAATTATGTCCTATAATTACTTTCATAACCGAGGTTTATTAGGAAAACAAATTACTGTAATTGGTTTAGTTTTCTGATCATTGTCGACCTTAAAAGTTTTATTTGACCAAATAAAAAATAACGTTGGCTGTATCTCAGCAAACTAGTTGTCGTAAGCCTGGGGAAAAAGTGGTTTGATGAAAGCAGCTATGGGAAATTGCTGGAGACGAATTTCAAGTGACAAACAATTCAGCTTTAGGCTTTTGTTCATTGTAGTTTTCCGTTAATTTTCACTCATCAGTCCTGTGTTCTTCAACGTGTGTGAGTGTTCTAAAGGTGTCATAATCTGGCCTTGCAGAGCCTCATATTTACAAATTAAGTAGAGAGGTGATTCTATTCCGCATAGCCTGTAAAATAAATTCTTCTTTTTCCACTCGATGCAGCATCTTCTGATTTTCTGCAACAATCTTCTCATTTGGGCTGTACTGCGAAGTACAGCGACGTTTCTCTTTTTTTCTTTGGTTCTGCTTTCCATGAATATTTAGGTTGGTTCCATTCCAGGAAGTGCGTACCAGTGTGACTATGACTTTTTTATACAGGGTGGTCCAGTTGTAAATGTCAATAATTTACCATTCGATAGCCCATCAAAAAATAAGTTGACATGCATTATGTCATTTTCCTGAAAAATGCTTCCTAAGGAAAATACTGTCGTTTAAAATTCAGTTAAAAAAGTCAGTTTCTTGTCATAACTGTAAGTTGGAGCAATTTTTATCAAATTTGCAACAAGAACTTATGAAATTAATACTCCTAATGACGTTTATCAAAACTGTCCAGTGGCATAGATACAGAAAGATTGTTTTCATTTTCGGCCTTATTTCCTACATCACTAGATATTTTTCAAAAATTACACTTTTTTTACTTTTCTTGTTCAGTTTGAAAAAATAAGTAGATTAGTCAGGTTATCTACTTCTTATAAAATTCTGATTTGAAACTTCGTTTACGAGATAATTGAATTATTACGTTCAAAGACCCGAAAACCAACCCAACCCAACTTAAAAATTGTCTTGAAATCAGTGAAAATTGACTTGAGAGGCTTAAAAATTGTCTTTGTAACCAGTTTTCATAGTTTTCAGACAAATTGAAAGACTTTAGTCTTGAAAATTGACTTGAAAACTGTGAAAATCGACTTGAGAGCTTAAAAACTGTATTTATAGTCAGTGGTCATAGTTTTCAGGTAAGTTGAAGAATTTTAGTATTGAAAATTGACTTGTAGACATGAAAAATTACTTTCTCTAGAATTTTTGACTACAAACTCACACATTTAAACTTTGAAAATTGACTTATTAGACACAAAAAACTTGTGGCTCTGAACCAACAAAAAGTGGCATCAGAAAATTTGAATTTGAAGTAAGTTTTCATAATTTTAAAACACATTTCAATACGTTAGTATTGAAAATGGTTTTAAATACAGGATATTGACATTAGATTCATGAAAATTAACTTGAAGACTAACTTAAGCTTCTTTACTTAGAGAACTTTGGACTATTTTTAGGGTTTTTTAAACAGCTTTCAGCTTGGAAAATCAAGAATATCTTATCTAAGACCCGGTTTTGACATAGCAGACTTAAAAATCAATTTTAACATTATCCATAAACTTAAAAATCCTTTTTCAAAGCCATTTCAAGCTTTGTCACTATTAAATTAGACTTTTAGACACTTCAGTGTTAAAAATTCGACCATTTCTTACAAATCTGGACTTTTTTAGTGCTTTAAGGCTGATTTTAGCCTGAAAAATAGAGTTTTAAGGCTCTTCTCGATCTTCACAAGGTTTTGACTTATCAGGCCAGTTTGTACACTGTCCATTAGTCTTGAAAACGTCATTTCAAACTGTTTCACTATTAAATTGACTTCTACACTCATCGGTGCAACAAATTGGAGCATTTCTAAGCAATTCAGACTGTTTTTATTGTTGTAACACTGAAAAATCGAGTTTCAAACTATTTATATTAGTGAATATAGTGAAATTTAAGTTTCAGATACTTCAGTACGCTAAATGCTACGATATTAGTCTTCAACACTATTTTTTAGAATTGAAATAGTCCGAAAATTTAATTTGAACTGTTACCAGTGTTTAATTGAATTCTAGACTTATTTTAATCCAGAAAATTGAGTTCTACACCAATTAAAGTCCTGAAAATAGACTTTTGGACTATTCCTAATCTTAGTAAAGTCATTTCTACCTTTAAAATTAACTTTTAGACTACTTTTAGTAGTAAAAAATGACACTCAGACACTCGACAATTAAGTTTTACACTAAATATAGTCTAAAAAATTTCAGTTCTGACAGTTATAGCAAAACAGAAATATTTTTTTTAAACTGGAGTTCTGTCTTCCTTAGGAAACGGTTTTCAGAAAAATGACATATTGCATGTCAACTTATTTTTTTCTGAACTATCGAATGGTGAATTATCGACACTTAAAACTGGACCACCCTGTATAAATAGGTTTATTTAAAATAATCTTTGCCTGTCTGTTGCGTCAGAAGACACGTGGACTCGAAAAAAAATTTTGTCTTTTGCTCTCTTCTTAGTCAGGTCAGGAAGTCAGGATAGCCAGAAGGTCTGCAATTTCATTTCCTTTGTGGTTTTGGTGTACTTTTTTTGTCTGAAGGTATAATTTATAGTGATCTCCAAGGCATTCCAGAATGTAATCACATTTTTCGGTCCAATTTTTCGGAACAGACTTCGGTCCGGCGTGGCTGTTATCTAGATCCTCTTATTTTGATAAGATTTTCTAATCAATTCTTTTGCCAATTCAGTTAATGCTCTTTCTGTCTAAACACGGTAGCCATACAGCATAGGTTTAAAACAACGTTATTATTCCCATTTTTTTTCGCTTGGAAATATACTCAAACAATTTGGGTATATTACTCTCATAGTCTCAGGTTCCGTATGGGATGTTGTGGACCAAGGCGGTATCATCTTTTTGGTCTGTCAGATGTCTAGCAATAACCAGGCAGAAGCAGAATTAAGCCGTCTTGCAGACATCTCCTGATGGTTCCATCCATCCACCAATATCATTTTACTTAAGCAGACAACACTAATAACTGCCATTTTTATGATTAGCAATATTTGCTAACAAATTAATTGAATTGTTTGTCTGGCAGCAAGTAAGGTAATAAAATCTTTGCTGAAGACCTATCAGTCTCTGTGTAAAATGATTTAAAAGAGGCTAATAGTATGTCAGGAATACTCCATGATTATAACACTCAAACTAAGGTCAAACGTACGATTACCTCTTACTTGAACATGAAACTATGCAATGATTGATTGGTTAAGTAAAATGTTTATCTTTACGCGCCCCACCCAAACTTAACACTAAAGCGGTGATTATCAATCAACATATTTTGCCGCCTGTCTGAGTGATTATCCTGGAAATAGATTGTCCGAGTTGACTGCTCACGACTAAACAGAAAAACCAAATAATAAGTAGTTGTTGAGTTTTTGGTTGATGACCTCAAGGTCGTTTGGTTTCTAAGACAAATCGGTCCAAATGGTGTTGTCCTGTTTCACACCAGCTGTTGGCCTTCCTGGAAAAAAAATAAAATACTTAATTATACTAGGCATTTTGTCACAATATACGGACGTGAATAATGATCGTAGTTTGCAAAATTGAGGTCGTTTCTTAAGTTTATTAGATACCGACTAACTAGAAAAAAACCAACAGCCTTTGCGGTAACTTCCTTTTATGGAGTTGATCTTTATTACTTATACACTGGCGGTGTAAACACTGTAGACGTTTTTAATAATGGTTTCATTAAAGATTTATCATAATTTAAACAAAATGGGTTTATGAATCATTCGGATTGCTACCAATTCAGGTGGTAATAGGAGCGTGACAGTAAGGTTTTCAACTTTTCCTTTTATCGAATGATTTTTTTACCATGATACCCAGTGATTGTACGCAAGTTTCCTACACACTTTTAAAAGGAAATAACGAAACTAAAAAGACACAAATCTGAAAATATGAAGATAAGAAGGCATAGTACACCTGATTAGAAAATGTAGTCCAAGGTTTTTATTTTTGTAAAGCAGACAGCGACACGAAAACCCCGACTAAAAATAATGTTTCTTTGTCTATCTATAACTCGCTGTACGACCTCTTCTGTTGAAAGGCCATTGCCGCCGTTTCTTCAGTTAATGATTAAAAAAACGACTATGTTGCCGTTTTGCTGTCTAACATCTCAATTTTCAGGTAAATTAGGAAGAGAGGAAATTTGTGATAACCTGCAAGTATTACTACTTTATCACGGGCGTAGGTGATTAAGCATAACTACCAAAGAAATCAAACAACCACAAGTTTTGATTGTAACTGAAGAGACTGATGGCGTATAACCAACGGAAGATAATAGCAATACAGTAAACTTGCAAACTTTTGATGGTATCAACGAATTTAAGTTTGTGTCTAGCAATGGGCGTAATTTTCAAACGAAGGGAGTTATCAAGAGAAATGTCTCTGGAATGTGACAATAACCCGTTATTACCAGCTTTTTCTGTCACATTCTATCAACACTTCTCTTGGAAATTTTGTAATCAGGAAAAAAACATAAATAATTTCTACGGGTCGAAGATATGAGGGAACATTAGCAAGAGAACTGAGAACCAAATACTTTGAATCAATGCAAAAATACATCTGTATCAAGTTGAAATTTATTATACAATGGAAAACTGAACTGAGCTTTCAAAAGTGTTCTTTCACCTTCGAAAGTACAACTATTTTAATTAAGAACTACAAATGCTGTTGTGACATTTATGATAATGTGTAGTCTTAAGCAGTTTAAGCAAGTTTTTTGTACTGAAAATGAACGTCATTATGGTTATCCTTTTTAATGCTTATGATAAGTCCTAATCAGCAAACTATAACGATATTTGAGTTTTTCTACACAAAACAATATGGAAATATTTATTGTAGGGCTCTGCTTCTGATCAACCGATCAGGTCAAAAAACATACTTTTCTGTACTAATTTCACATCTCACTTTATTTCGACATGGTGATTTTTTTAATTGACTAGTTGGTTTTAGAAAGCTGGAAATATTACGCAATAAGCTTCAAAGGCAATTTAGAAGGTGTATTGAAAATGGCGCTCAAACTCTTCAGTACGTTCTGTGAAACCACACTCTCGACAAAAATGTATAAAATGCCTTTTAACAAAGTTATTAGCATAAATATAATTTGTTTTAAATTGGCAACATTGTTGATGAGGTAAAAATTTCAGGGACGTAATTGGTTAAGATTATTTGAATTCATTTACATAAAGAAAAGTGATACATTAAAAACCTGCTTGGTACCTACTTAACTATTAGAGGCTATTCCAGCTACTTCAGCTATTTTCATAAAACCATAGTACCAAAGGTATTCATACAAACTGATCTTGGCCGATCTGAGACTCTGCTGTATCGTGCGGGTTGGTTTAAAACCGTCTTGACCTTTTGCTTCTCTAAAATCCTTCCAATCCTATCCGTGACCTTGTGTATGTATGGTAAGCAAGTCCAACCAACTTTCTCTTCAACTTCCCCCGTTTGTTGTCTACGTAGTTCGATGTTTCTTGGACGAGTGGCTCTGTTGAATTGTTGTCTACTGTATCCGTTCCATCCGAAAACCCTTTCCAGATGTTTAAGCTCCCTTTCTAACTCTGATGGTTCGCAAACCCTTCTTGCCCGCTCCGGTAGGGTTTTGATCACTCCTCTTTTTTGGCTAGGGTGATGATTAGATCCACTATTGAGATAATGATCCGTGTGTGTTGGTTTTCGATTCGTGAGCCAGTGTTCCATTAGGTTTCTTTGTCACCATTACATCCAGGAAAGGTAGACTTCCTTCTTTTTCGGTCTCCATAGTAAATTGAATTCTTGGATTTATGGAGTTTAGATGTACCAAGAATTGCTGCAGTTCGTCTTCACCGTGACTCCATACTACAAAAGTATCGTCAACGTATCGAAACAATCACTTTGGTTTCTTTGGAGCGGTGGCCAGTGCATTTACTTCCATAAAATAGTTTGCTATTACCGGACTGAAAGGACTGCCCATTGCTAAACCGTCATTCTGTTCGAAGAATTTACCCTGCCATTGTAAGTAAGTGGTGGTTAGGCAGTGTCTGAACACTTTGGCGATGTCCAATGCACAATCTCGTTCTATCTGCTCCATAGCCGTTTTGGTGGGTACCCTAGTGAAAAAAGAAACAACATCAAAACTCACAAGGACGTCACCTGGAGATAAAGTTGAGGCATGCAATTTGTTCACAAAATGTGCTGAGTCTTTTATGAAGCTATCTTTCCTATTTTTGGTTGAAGGAGTGTTGTAAGGTACTTCGTTATCTCATACGTAGGGCCTCCAATGGCACTAACGATGGGTCTCAGAGGTACATCCGGCTTGTGTATTTTAGGTAAACCATAAATTCTGGGTGGAAGGGTCTCTGATTTCTTGAGTTTCGAGATATCTTCAGCGTGTCGTGGAATCTTTAATAAGTTGGTTTGTGGTCCTAAGTATTCGAGCTGTTGGGTCACGTGGTAACTTCTTGTAGGTTATGGGATCTAGAAGGGTTTCGATCTTCCGTTCGTAGTTGTTGATATGACCATTGCGTTTCCTTTATCAGCAGGTAAAACGAGGATCTCTTTGTCTTGATTGAGTGGTTTAACAGCTGTTCTTTCTCCAAAAGTGAGATTGCTTTTTGGGGGTTTTGCTCGCTGCAGAATTCGACTGCGGTGTGTATTGGCAACGAACATATTCCACTCTCCACATTTGCAATGATTTCCTCTACCGGCAGCATTGCCGGTACTATCGCAAAATTTCCTCCTTTGCTCAATTTCCTCCATTGGACCACGGCTTATAAGCCCGGATAACTTTCATATTTCAGTTTTGACCGGCCGTGAAAGCCTTCTAGTCAGACAACCAAATGTTACAAATTCCAAAAATGCGCTGATAAAAGTATAAAATGCATTCAACCAGACACACTGATTTTGTTACTTTTCAAGTATGTTTCGTTGTTTTGTATCTCTATGGGATTGAATTTGTCAGTTTCCTGGCTTTACAAAAGACCGAGCTGTATCTTGCAGCCAACTGTTCTGTCAAAATATGACGTGATACTGTTATAGTAAACTAGTACGGTTTATCTTTTTTTCTTACCCTCTTTTTATGCAACGTTTTACAAAGTAAAAAAGATAAAAAAGAACTTTAAAATCTATACTTTTTGTAGTATTACATGTTAGGCACGTTGTAGCGCCCTGAGGAAGGGTGAAAATAAAACCGAAACGTTGTCCTAAGAAGAACAGTTGTTTTCTGTTAATACCTGACCGAAAAACCCACTACAACCAATGTTGGGACTCACCTATTTATGAAATACGCTGCTCTCTAAAAAAAATATGACAAAACATAATAGTTGAGCTATTTTAAATTCATTTTTTGACGGTTACAAAAGTATTTCCAAGAACCTAATGGAGGCGGGCGCAGTTTTCAATACACTGTATAATCTACAAAAGTCTAAAATCTCCTTAATATTAATGTAAAGTTCTGTTATGCGATTTAATGAAACACTCTAAAAATAAATAAAAATGCAACGCAAAACAAATTAAGAAAGAATAAACTTACTAAATTGGAATCAAAGTCATTTTAGTTTTCTCTTAAAATTATTTCACCCTAAAATCACATATTTTGGGACACACCTTGCTTTGACCCTAAATTACTCCCTTATTTGAAAAGTTACGTGAAAATGTCATAGAAAAAAAAAGATAGAGCAAATTTCAAGCTTTCTAAAAATGTCCCCCCATGAGCTGATTGATAACACCGTTTGGACGCTAGAAGGCGTCAAAATTATTTCACCCTAAAATCACATATTTTGGGACACACCTCGCTTTGACCCTAAATTACTCCCTTATTTGACAAGTTACGTCAAAATGTTATAGAAAGCAAAAAATAGAGCAAATTTCAAGCTTTCGAAAAATGTCCCAACATGAGTTGATAGATGACACCGTTTGGACGCTAGAGGGCGTCAAATTTCTTTCACCCTAAAATCACATATTTTGACACACCTTGCTTTGACCTATTCAGCTTCAAAATATTTCATTAATCCTAGCTGCCTTACCGACACAAAACACTCGGTATAAAACCTAACAATTTGCTCTCAAGTTAATTACTACACATATTCTGTCTGTCATCAAAAGAATTCGGTTCAAAGAATGAATGCATTGTTGATCTCAACCGGTCGTTACACTTTTTTCTTCGTACGTGTTTGGTTTGCGTATTTTCTCGTTGTGGTGGCCTTTTTGAGGATTTTTTTTCGTCGTTTGTGCTGTGCCTTTGTGTTTTTATTCCTAAGATGATTAATGGCCGCGCAAATAGAAGGTTGCTGTCAGTTGAGATTTACGCTATTTATTTGACGATACCGCCACCAAATGTGTTATTTATTTACGTACAGTTTTCCTTATTTGAATTACCGCTTTATTCCTGTTTTCGGCCATTATTCTTTTGTAAATGTTTATTTTTTAACAACTGCCATGTGTTTTTAAAGTGCTTCCAAGAGTGTACTGTATTTTTATGTTGTCTTGAGTAGTTTTAGCTCATGAAGGCTTTGAAAGATGTCAAATGAGATAACTTAACAATGTAATAGAAAGGTAAATGTTTTGAATGTTATTTTCAAAACAGTTACTGCTCTATTATATTGTTACGTCATTCCAATTTATTCTTGATTTTTGCCATATTTCTGTGTTATTGTAATTTTGAATAACAAATTTGGTTACTTTTTAAAAGCCCGGACATCCGTATAATTTTATGTCAACTGGGAAACCAGCCAGAAAAACTTCTTTCTGGTTTTAAGCAACTTTCTAAATTGTTCCAGACGTGTTTTTACGTTTTTTATGCAAAGTTCTATGAAAGTAATGTGTGGATATAACAAACTGAAAATGAAAAAAAATTTGTTGTTTGTTTATTTGTGTTTCAATGGCTTCTGTTCTGTCCAGAACAATTTGCCAGCACATTCGGTTGTCTAGAGGGTTGTCTGACTCTAAGTCATATTCTGGACTTTAACTCTCTTTGTCATGCAAGGATTTGCTATTCCGTATTTTCCAGTGCTGTGATTGTGTATGTGGTTTCCTCTTATACGTCTCTTCTGGAGAAAGAGCGTTAGCAAGTTTCTTTTTCTTTTCTTGACAAGTGTCTACCTAGAGGCAGACCCATCACCCCTCAACCCTGCAGTCGAGTCGGCGAGTTCCCGTGCATTTTTTTAACTTAATATTGTTCTTGTGCATAAAGGTGTCGGAATCCCATTAAACCACGGAACCTCCGGAAAACTCTGTCCTGCTGCAGCAAAATGTCTGCCCCGAACTTGGAAGGGGGCTCTCCACAACTCGTCGTGACTTCTTCTTATTATTTTTCTTATTTCTGGTAGCAGGTGATAGCTACATATTTATATTTTTCTTGGGATGTTTAACATCTACCCCAACTCTGCAAGTCTGCCCGCCACCTCGTTCCTGTATATACCCCTGTCATCCATCAGAAGCCTCTGTGTTTCCAGCATTATATGATCGCTGCTTGGATGCATCTCTCCTCTTCTCACTTTTGCAATGGCACTCTGAGAGTCCATCTCAGGCCATCTGTGTACCATATATGAATACGTGTTCCTTCCTGCGTTCCTCTGTATTTTCGAGAAACCTGAGTGTTACGTTGTCCTGCTGCTTACTCAGTCCAAGGTTGAAAATCGGGATGTCCTCTATTTGAACCTCATTTCATATTGGAAGCATGGAAATTTACTGAAAACTCTAAATCTGCTTAAATGTAGTCTGAACTGATCGTAGGCCTGTACAATATAGGGTATTTCTTCCCCCTTCCAAAAGTTGACATTAATTCTCTTTTTCACCTTTATTTGGTCTATAATGAGCAAAAGAGGATGATTTCGACTATTTTCGCAATGAATTTCGCTGCTAACCACTGTCTGCGGTATTCCAAGTCCTTTTCTGCTGCTTTAGCCAGCAGAACGTTTACTTGCGTCGACCTCATGCACTCCAGTATCACTCGGAGGCTCTGGAACTGTACTTGGTCCATCACTTGTTTGTTTTTCTTGCTCAAAGGTTTGAACAAGAACGACCCAAAGCCCAGATGTGACCTGACTAGTCCGTTGTACACCATCTTGAGGGTCCTGGGGTCCCCTCCCCACCAAGTTCTGCAGAATGCCTTCAACACGTTTAATCTTTTCTGTGCCTTGTCTATGATCCATTTGATATGGTGATTCCAATTCAAGTTTGCGTCCAAGTACATATCAAGATATCTCACCACTGGTTTTTGTGAGATGATGTTGCCTTCCATTTCATACATTCATCCTACGTATAGTGTCGTTGATCCTTTTTCCCTTGCAGAATACCACTTCAGCATACCCCATGATCCCTACGTCTTCTGTGGCTTGATGAAATAGAGCGGCGATATGTATGTTAAACAGGGTTGCACTTTGATTGATTTTCTCTAGTCCAAACAGTGAGTTGTCCGAGTTTCTAATGAAAATTTTTCTGTTGTCTAAAATATCATGTACAATATTACATATGTCAGTGTGAATTCCAATCCTAGTCAGTTTTCTGTATAAAATAGGTAGGCTTACTCTGTCATGGACTGACTTAAGATCTAGGAAAACTACGAGAACGTGTTGATTTCGATTAAATGCCAGATTTGTGTAAGCTGTCAGATATGCGATATTGTTATGAACACTCATTTTTTTTTTAAATCCTGTCTGCATTGCGGATAGTACATCCTATAATCCATTCTATCCTGTTTTTGGCAATAACTTATAGTGTTTTAAGGTAACATGACGACAAGATGATCGGTCTAAAGTTTTCAGGTCTGTCCGGTTTTTTGTTTGGTTTACATATGGGCATAACCAAATAGTGTTTCCATCTCTCAGGTAATGTGCTTCCAAGTAGGCACTGGTTGAATACATCCAGAAGTTTGTATGAAACTGTTTGTATGTAACTCTGCCATGCTGAATTCTTCCGTTCTGTGGGGTGATTGTTCTTTTTGGAAGTCTGGGTCCCAATCGGCAACTGCCATGCTCTGCAACATGTTCCTTCTAAGGTGGTCGTCAAAAGGTACAAAACTGGTAGCCTTGTAAATACCATTAAATTTCGTTTATTCCATGTATTCTTGATGCTTGATTCTCTGTGTAGCGAGTTACCGAAATTGATAAATCCGTTCCTTTTTTTGTTCTTCAAAAATCTCTGCGTTCTGGCTCTAATTTTCTTCATTTCTATAAGATCTCCATATTTGGACAAGTTTTGTAATTCTTTATAGCCACCTTCCTTTCTTTGTTTTTTTTGATCCGAGGATTGATCTCTCTTTACTGTCAATTGTTGGACGAGAAAACGTTGGAGTAAGTCTGACCAAAGATATTTTGTCACCAAAATATCCTTGACATGACTCAAAAACTCAATTGTGTCGCACTCTTCACAAATTTATCAGAAACAATGTTGCCAAATATCAAACTGATTCCTATGACGTTACACGTCTAATCTTTTAATTGCATAATTATTATTGCGCTAATGACTTATTAAGGTTTTGAGTTGTTAAAATCCCCAATTTCTAAATGGCATTTGCCTTTGCTGTCGTATGCGATAAGTCTTACCCAAATATTATATTTACCTGACCTTTGCTTACCGAAGACAAAGAAAGTCTGTTCTACATAAAATGTGATTAAAATATAAACAAAGCAGCAAGATTCCCAAGGGCATTTCTCACATACCATATTTGCCCTTCTTTAGTTGTAAAATATGTGTGCTGCCTTATAAGTTGAAAAACGAACATATCCTTATGGCTTCACTCACTGATAAATGGCAAATCTTGAATATTCCGTATTTAGCTTGGCCGCATAGTTTTCCACGTCGCCAGGCTTGTCTAGATCGAACATTATGCGTTCATTATTTCGTATCTAATATTGCAAATTAATTGTGTGCCCTGGAATTGGTCATGCGTTAAATTCCGCGCGCGATTTCTTTGTTTGAGGGCCTTGCGGACCACCCGATAAGGTGAAAAGCGATTTTTTAAAAAGGCACGTTAATCATCGTCTCAGATTTATATTACGACAGACAACTTGTCGGACATCTCATTATGACGTCAAACAACACAATTGGGATACAATGTACCTATTCTGTCAAAATAGATTATTTGTCAAATGATAGGACAGTTTCCTCTCTTCTCCAGGAAATTGTTGTTGACTAACATAGAAATAATACTTAACATGTTAAGTTAAAATTACGTTATTGATGACGTGAAGTCAAAGTTGGATGGCGTTCGCAATTTTGGATTTGGCTTGTGTAATTTGCCAATTACATACTATACAGTACAGGGTAATTCAAATTCGACCCTCACCATTGGGATCTCGGAAACTATAAGAGATACGAGAAAGTTTAAATTGTCATACATACCCAATTTAAACTTTCTCGTATCTCATATGGTTTCTGAGATCCCAATGGTGAGCTTGTTTTAAACAAGTGTTGTTACAATTTACTATGCAAACCAACCTAAACTAGAACTGAGATTTGTTTTAATGTTTCCAGACGTACACCTGTCTCCATGTGTGTGTTTATATCAACAACAGTCCGTGTTGTCCACCCGTAAGTTGCGTGTGGATTGTTTTTGCTTGCTTTTGTCGTGTGTTTTGTAGTTTTTCACATTTTCTATAATGTCAGTGTGTAGAATCATTGGCTATGCTTTTTAAGACGGATGCTTTGAATTTGAAATATTGGCACAATCATTGTTTTATTTGTTATTTCATAATGTTTAACCTAGCCTTTCTACCAACCTGTTAACTGTAAAGAGTGTTTTATAAATAAATGCTTCTTGTAAAAGAGAAAAAAAAAATGAATTTTTAATCCTCTTACTTGGACCAAATCAAATGCATGATAGTGGTGCATGTAAACAATCCATCACTCAAGCCCTAATTGAGAACATGTAAATATACAGGTTGTCCCAACATCGAATGTCAGAAGTATAACAAAATCTTCAATCAAAACTGTCTTGCACTCCAAATTTATCTGGTAAAATATTAGAGTTATTAAAAACCATCTTGTACCGGGTGACCCAATAAGACTGTTCCTCGACCATATCTCATAATCTCATTTTCTCAATATTTCAGGTTAGGAATGAGAATTTGAAAAACGGTTTTTACTGGCCTATTTGGCTACTTTTTCATAAAGAAAAAGTCATTCCAGTTGTTTTTTTTATTTATTTTTTTAATTTGAGTCATTGTGTCAAAAGTAGCCCCTTGGCGCAGAAAGATTCAACTAAATTAGCTATATTTTGGTTGATTCTTATTTCCCAAGAAATGCTCTTTTCAACAATACCGAATTTGTTAAGCAGGTTAAAGCAGGTTATTGCAAAATCAATTGAACACCTCACGCCATCTTTGTTTTTGAAATAACAGAAATTTGTGTTTTTACGAAAATGATAGATAAATTGGTTCGGTTTAAAAATGAGAAAAAAAAAACTATAGTTTATTGTGCAAAATTTATAGAAAATGCAATTTAAAAATTTAAGATGGCAGTTACAGCCTCTGGTGGTAATTTTTAGAACTTAAAAGTATTTTCCAGCAATTCTTCATGGCCGATTTACCTAAAAAAAATTTTATCCCAAAATCTTACGACGAACTGTTCCCGAGATATGGTCGAGGAACAGTATTATTTGGTCACCCGGCATAAAGATAGAATTTCATTAAGTAGGTATACAAGTTGACCACTCCAATGTTTGATGACATTCTCTAATCACTTTAGAATTACTATATTTTTTATTCAGCAGGCTCTATAGTTAACTAATGTATACAGTGTGTTCCAAATTGGTTCGACATGTGGAATTTTGGAAACTATAAGAGCTACAGATTGAATGGGGAAAAATTAATCCCGGTTTCCAAATTTATTTATCTTTATCACTACGTTTATATCCAGCAATATCCTCTGTATACTTGGTCTTCTGGGTCACCTGATGATTTAACTCCTCTTCACTGTTTTCACTACAAAATAAGTTGTAAACCACACAATTGTCTGATTTGAACGATTTGAGAAGAAGAGACACGAGTCAGGTCTGAATGTTATTAAAAGTGGGGTGTTTTATAACCAAATATTCAAAGCAATGTCTTACTGAAGCTTATACAATGATAACACTTACACCGTATTGTCTGCCCTTCTATTAATACTTCTTTTTGTCTTCGGCAATATTGTAGCAGCTTTTGTTTAAAGTCATTCATTAAGAACAACCATTAGAATATATTGAGGCATCCACCAACATTAAGGGCTGCTGCACTTTTAGTTGTTTTTGCTGGAGATTGTTCTTATAACTTGATTTCATTTTTGCAGGCAAGACGCAGCATCCGAGATCTCTTCGAAGACCTGCGGGATGGACACAATCTGATTTCCCTCTTGGAAGTTTTAACTGGCGAACAACTGGTAAGCTACGTTTGTTCGCACGAGGATCAGATTAATTAATGTTATATGAATGAATCGATCGATGTATGCTGAATAAGATTTTGCAATTATCTCTATTTGATTTTAATTGCATATTGCCTATCCGATAACATCCTTAGTTTTTGTGTCGTTTTTACAGCCGAGAGAGAAAGGCCAGATGCGTTTCCATATGCTGCACAACATCGATACGGCGCTACATTTCCTACGTTGTAAAAACGTAAAACTAGTCAACATCCGATCGGAAGATATCGTAGATGGCAATCCCAAGCTGACTCTCGGCTTGATTTGGACTATTATTCTGCACTTCCAGGTGAGTGATGCGATTTTTTGCTATTTGCGAAATGCCATGTATCTGCTATTTGTAGCTGATGATTATTTATTACGTAACGTAGTGTCGTTGCTATCAAAAAAGTATAAAAGTGATCCCTGGAAAACCATTTTGATTGGTTAGACACAAGAGTGTCCAGGAGATCCTTGGACATAAGAGATTAACATAGGAAATCAGTTTTTACTTTTTTTGGACCTGTACGGTTAATCTCCGGCCGTCCACCAGATGAGCAGCACAACAGACCACCACTGACGCACACATTTTAAAGCTTATTGTATTTAAACTTATGTAATAAACTAGGGAACAAACATATAATTTAAAAACGTCAGAATTAGTCCTATATTCCACAGGGTGCACTTTGAGCACGATGTAGATTCAGTCCGGGGATCGTTGACGAATTTTAATTCTTGACGTTTTTAAAAATTTTAATTTGTATATTTGTCCCCTAGTTTATTACAAAAGTTTTAATACAATAAGCTTTAAAATGTGTGCGTCGGTGGTGGTCGAGGGTCTGTGCTGCTCATCTGGTGGACGGATTCATTTTCGCATTCAAAAGCAGCAAAACTCAATAAAATTAATGAAATATTGGAAGTTTTGCAACACTCAACATAATCAGACTTGTGTTTTTACAAACTATTTTGTGGCGTTTTGAAAAAACGCTCTTCAACATTTAAAATAAACAAAAATGTGCTTTACCGCGTTTAGTGACATGTAGCTTGCGTGATAATAAATCATTTAGTTTTTTAAAATTCTAGGCTTTTTCCACACACTTGATTGTTTCCAATGAAACTCTGAAAGTTTTTATTTGAGTTTCAATATGCATTTTTATCAAGTCAAGAGCTTACAGCAGGTAACAAAGGCAACTGGTCCTAAAATAACACACACAGAACAGTTCATTACTTGTTGATAGTGATTGTTCTCCAGTTCGAGTGATTGAACCATAATTGAAGATGTGCTAAAAATATTTGTCTTAAGCAGGCATTACACGAAGCAAATATTTGCTTGTCTGTGTAATAATGAAATATTTGCTTTGATCATTTGTTGAAAAATATTTGCTGTCCTGTTTGCCAAAATAAAAAAAAACCTCGCTACCCGTTTAGCAGTTTGAGGAAATATTTGCTCAAAACAAAAATGTATGCAAATAAATTCCGTAGCAAATTTGCTTCGTGTAATGCCTACTTTACTAACAAAATATATGTTTGGATAATATAGTTCCAATTTAGCAAAGGAAATCGAAATGTAGTTATTGAAAGCATCTAAAGAGGAAAAAAATGCTTAGTACAGAAAGCAAACTTATTGTCAGTAATGTTGGCAAAGTCTTCTGGGTTGAGTATTGCAACAGTGATTGGTCTTCAAATCTGATTAGTTCTTCTTTTTTTTTTTTCATTTTTAAGATCTCGCGATCTGTTAGTTTTGCAGGTTCCTCTGGATCATTTCCTGGGAGGTGGGCTGCCAGCTGTCCTTCCATTTTTTAGGTGGTCTTCCGGGTGCTCTTTTCCCTATTGGTTTCCCCTCAAGTGCGATGCGTGGCAATCTTCCCTCTTCCATTCTTCTCACGTGAGCGTACCAATAGCTTTTTCTTTGTCTCCCCCATCTTACGATGTCTTGCACCCCACATTGTTCCCTAATGTCAGTGTTCCTAATTCGGTCTATTCTTGTTTTTCCCATCATAGTCCTGAGCGTTTTCATTTCGGATACTCGAAGCATTTTTATTGGTTTCTTCTCTGGTTTCTATTCCGTATGTCATGATTGGCCTGATACAAGTCATATGGATCCTGATCTTGCTATCCTTTCGCATGTATTCGTTCGCCCATATTATCTGCCTTAAGCAGCCTGACATGGCAGACGCTTCATTGATTTGGCTTCTTAGGTCCTTCACTGGGTCGTGATAACTCGACAGATCCATACCCAGATATTTGAATTGTGAGACTTGCTAGATGATTTTGTCCTGAACTACCAGCTTACATCTTACGGGATCTTTAGCAAAGATTATGCTTTTCGTTTTTTCTATAGATATGGTCAAGTTCAACGCTTGACTGACCTGGCAGAATTTGTGTAGTTGTCCCTGTAGATCGTCCTAAGTTTTCGCGAAAATAGCTGCATCATCGGCGTAGCATACCATACTGATTCTTTTATTCTGTCCCATTCGGTATCCCATATTTAGTGATGATTCTTCCTCTATAATTCTGTCCATTAAGAGATTGAACAGAAATGGGCTAAGGCTGTCACCTTCTGGTGTCGGTATCTCTTTCGTATAAGTGTCTCCTGCCTTTACTTTAGTCATGTTGTTCATATTGAGACTGCGGACTTCTCTTACGATGGTGTCTGGCGTTTCTTTCGCTGTCAGTATATTTATGACGTCGGAGAGGCAAACTCTATCAAATGTCTTGGTCAAATCGATGAAGCAGACATATGCTGGTGTATTACATTCGATTGATTTTTCTTTTAGTTGTTTGATAATGAATATGGCGTCGGTCGTGAATCTGTTTCGTCTGAAGCCTTGTTGTTGTCTGGGTGCGTCTTCTGTCCTTTCTTGAATATAGGGATAGTTATACTTTTGTGCCATTCCGTAGGTATTTCCGATGTTTCTAAAATGTTGTTGTAGAGGATTTTTAGACGTTTTTCTAGTTCAGGTCCGGCATATTTCAGAAGTTCGTTTGGGATGAGGTCTGGCCCGGGAGCTTTTCTGTTTTTCAATTTTTTGATTTTTGTCATTACCTCTTCTTCGCTCAGTGTTATTTGATGATTTGTCTCGTAGTTTTCCATGCTTATGGCTTCTTCGGTGTTACTATAGAGTTTCCTGAAGTATTTTTCCCATACATCTTTGGTGACTCGTTTTGTTTGCAAAAACTCATTTATTGGCTGTTTCCTGTTCTTGAGCATCTTTCAGACTTTCTTCTGTACTCCATATAGGTCGTGATCCATATCGCTTGTAAATTTTGACCAGTAATCTCGTTGTATGGCTTTGATTCTGGCATTGATTCTGTTTCTCACTTCTGTATATTCGGAGTGTTTTGTGTTGGTGAGTTCCTGTATATGAGGTAGGATTTCTTGTTCTGTTGTGAAAGTTCTTTAACTTCGTGACAGAACCAGAGTTTTTTGCTATTATTGGTCCCATTTATGTTGACTTTTCTTTTCCAATGGATTCTTCGGCTGTCTCTATGATACATTATTTGATTTTATTCCAACAGCTCTCTACATCACACTCCAGCGTATTAAGTCCTTTCAGTTTATTTGTTAATCGTTTCTCATACAGGCTTCTCGTGTCATCATCTATCAATGATTCAATATTAAGCTTTTCGATGGTTGCTGTAGGTTTTTTGATCCTGTGGGGTTTTTCCATGATCATTTTACACAGTAGTAGGTTGTGATCTGTGCCTATGTTCGCTGAGGTTTGCTCTTACATCTATTACTTGTGATGATCTTGATGTGCCTTGTCCTTTCCTATTCGTTTCTGATAAAGCGCATATGTCAATCTTGTGTTGTTTCATTTCGTTATCTCAAATCGTCAATTATCACTAAATTTACTAGTTTAATAGGTTATTAGAGCACTGAGACTAGAAACTGGTCTATTCTTCTTAACGACGTAAATAATCGTACAGGCGCAAAGAAATAAAATTTTAATCTCCTATGTTCAAAGTCCTTCTGTACACCTGATATACCTATAAATCAAGTTAACTTACTAAAAAATACAAATAATTTCCTACAATATTTTTCAAAACGTCACAGAAGACATTTTTTAAAGCTAGAAAATGTAGTTAGCAAGCGCAATAAATTTAGTTATAACGCTTACATATTTTTAACAAAAATAACAAGTCTGATAATTGTTTTATTATTTAAATTTAAAATAACTTTACTAATTTTAAGCGTCATCAAAACAGTGTGACCCATCAATAACAACTGAGTAATACTTTTTTTAAACAAAATGTTTATTTGAAATTCTAGTGAGTGGAAACTGCTTACAGCACTTGTACTAAGCAATAATTTAGTATTCATTAGAGAGCTTGATAAAGAACTTTTCACACACATAAAGCATGAAGTGATGTGCTTTCGAGCTTGCAGCATGATGGAATATTCCGATAAACCGACTCATTATTACTGTAATAAATCCGTCGACATTTCAACGTAGCCATTCTAAAATTCAACAAATCGAACAGCTGTTTTCACAGATTTATGTTTTTCGTTATTGATTGTGTGTCGTTCGAAAAGTCAGTTAGGTGGTTGTGGGGACGCCCGGTTATTGTTTTATTTTTCCCAATCGACCTACGACGTTATTAAAAAAGAATTTTGGCGGTTTTAAGTAGGACGGACCAGATGCCCAAATTGGTGTTGTTTACGTTCGGAATTCGATAAATTACAAATGGCTTTGTTTATCTCAATGCGTTGACATTTTTGTCGCCTTCGTATGCGTGGGATCATTCATTCCTTTCTTACAGAATGCATCATCAGCTTGATTTAAACTGCAGTTTGTTGCGCTTTTTTACTGCCCAATTTTTTATGTTTAACGTTTAGTCTAATCACTTAATGGTTTCCCTGTATTTTTATGCATACACGGTTTAGTCGGGGAAGGTAAGATTTTTTATACTAAAGCAATTTGCATCAGTATTTTGTGTCGTGTTTCATTTTCATTTTTAAATCACGAGTTCTCGTGGTATCCTGTCATAATAGTAGAAAATTATTTAGTAATATTTAAGTGTTAATCTCGCGGGCAGATCACTTTAAGCTTGAGGTGTAAAATTTCAGTAAAATGTCATCCCTTTTATCAGAATATTAGTTATATTAGAAAATTTTAAGATATAGTTTTGTGTAGCATTTTGTTTAAGGCGAGATTTTTAAATAACATGACCAAGGAAATGCAGTCCAAGAGGGTTAAATCTGGGGATATCGTTAGCCATAACAACGCTTCTTCTGCTATTTTTTTATTTCCCAGAATTAAAAGATTATTTCAAGTTTAAGTTTTGGATAAAACTGGTATTTTCATATCTCATAATGGGAGAAGTGAGAGAGTATCCTTAATTTTATAGACAATTTTATCATAATAATAAGACTGCAGTTTTAGTTAAGGTCCGTACGAAATCCTCGAACTAGTAATTCAGGAAGTTTAATTGCAGGACCTTATAGAACGCATCTTTAAAATAAGTGAAAATTCTACTAATTATTAATTTTTTAATACATTGCTTAGTTTTATGTTTCAAAGAGATTGAATTGAGAACTTTTTTCTGGATTGACTTTAGGTAGATAGCAAGTTCTTCCTTCATTAATTTCGTCTAGCTTGAATGCATTGATCACAGTTGTCTATCTAAGTTGAAGAATATTTGAAGCAAAGTTTGTCTTGGCTTTTTTTTGGCGACTTAAAAGTTAAGTTAAACTACAACTGGACCATCTCTTCAATAACTGTATAGTACAGGATGTCTGTCAAAAAGATGATGTATCTATAAAAAAGACAGAAAACTAAATAGAACATTGTTTTGGGACACTACAGGACAGAAAATGCTGTTTAAAATGCCGCAAAAACGAAGTTTCTACGATTAGCCGTTTTCGAGATATTTCGTTTCTTTCAAAGCAAACTTTGGACTACTCGCATCACTTTGAAGATAGAGAAAAAAAAGTTAAATAGGAAAATTCTTCATAGAGAATAGGGGATTACTTTTATGAGATTCTTAATATATTTTCCCATTGAGTTTTTGGACATTTTTCATTTTATTTGTATCGAAATGCCCCCCTAGCGGTGAATTTAGAAAATAATATTCAGCATTTTCTCTTGACCACATTTACTAATAAAAAAAAAAATTCGTAGCCATACTTAGTATAGTTTTTTAGAAACAGCCGCGTGCACGGCTTATTGTGACACTCTGTACAGGGTGCTGCATTTTCGATGGTTTTACGGGATACAGAGAAAACGGTAATAGATAGAAAAAAAGTAGCATACGTGTTCTGATCTCTTTTTCTGAGCTGAGATGACTGGCGAAAAGTGGGCGGCGCAAACTTGTTTTGTTTCAAAGATACGGGGGGTTTTCGAAAATTGGTAATTTTTTAACCTCTTCAGTATTTCAGTTGCTCTTAAAGTTATCAAAAAAGGAAGAACGGTTCCCGGTAGTAATTTTCATGTAGAATCCAATGGCGTAGTCAGTTTTTTTCTATTTCGTTTAGTTTCTGACATATGACAGTAAGTTACATTTTTTTTAAATGGAACAGCCTATATATTTTTACGTCATTTAATTCTGTTGATTTTTACCTTTTTAACGGTGTATTACAACATATAAGTTTGTAGAGGTTAATCCTGTTATTTTAAAAAAAGACCTTTGCTAAGCTAAAAAAAGGCCAATATCTAAAATACCAAACAAAATCGGAAATTAAATAAACTAACACATCAGAAAATTAAATATTTTTAATAAATCTTATTAAAAATCTAAGTTACAAACAGTTCTACCGTCACTTTAATAAGAAAAGTGGCCATTTCAATTTTCTACTATTTTTAAGGTAGAAGTTGAAAAAACTGTTTACAAACGACATGTAACATGTTAATAAGAACATAGCCAAATTTTGTTTCGACTGTGGGTATTTTTATACATATTATTTAGCACTTTTTTGTTAAGGAAACGCTTTTTTTCTAATTACCAAGATTAACGTTTACAAACTTATATGTTTTAATACACCGTTGAAAAAGTAAAAATCAACAGAATTAAATGAACTAAAAATATATAGGGTGTTGTATTTAAAAAAATATAACTTACTGTCATATGTTAGAAACTAAAAGTAATAGAAAAAAACTGACTACGCCATTGGATTCTACGTCAAAACTTCTACCGGAAACCGTTTTTCCTTTTTTGATAACTTTAATAGCAAATGAAATACAGAGGAGGTTCCAAAATGACCAATTTTCAAAAGCCCCCTGTATCTTTGAAACAAAAGAAGTTTTCGCAGCCCACTCTTCGCCAGTCATCTCAGCTCAGAAAAAGAGATCGGAACACGTATGCTACTTTTTTTCTATCTATTACCGTTTTCTCTGTACCCCGTAAAACCATCGAAAATGCAGCACCCTGTACAGATTAGAATTTTGAAAAATTATTAAAACCAAAAAAATATTATGGATTTGATTCTGAAAGCTCTCTGTGTCCGAATTTCCGAATTGAGGGATGGTAGTTGACAATAGAAACGAATACAGACTATGGCTAAGGGCTGTCATTTTTCATTTTTCACTAGTTCTGTCATATTTTATCAACTGTTGACAATCTCGTTGTCTCCGGAAATTGGGGCTCTGATAGCTTGAAAGCAGTGCAGCGCATTCACCAATGTTTGGAGAGGTCTGCTTCAATGGAAGTCTATTAAATACATCGCCTTATGAATAATATTCTTCATACGTTGCCCAACGAAAAGATTGCACTCTTTATTATTACTTTATTGGTAAATTTTGAATAATTGCTCGAACACGTCAACTTAAATCAACTTCTTGCGGGAGGTCTTTACCACTAATACGTCATGACGATTAATAAAGGATATGCTGCGTCAAACTTGATTATTTAATGAAAACCTACTATTTTATGTCATTTTCCGATTCTATCTGTGTCTTTTGACGTATTCTTAAGGGGTATTTATATCTAAAATATTACTAATTATCCATAATTAGACATTAAAAACCCTTTATAAAGTAATATTTTAAATAAAACTTTGAAACTAGTGATTATTTTGCAATCATGCCCGATGTCAGTTTCAGTGATTGTATAAGATGTTATACGACATGTTATATTCAATTGACGTCAAAATTCAGATAGAATCGAAAATGACTTAAAAATGGTAATTTAGACAAGACAGATATAATAAAAATGAAAAGTTAGACATAGTATACAATCTGAATTTTGATCCTTTAGTTCTCCTAGGCATGTGCCATAAATAAAGTTTATTAATTAGTTACAACTGTTACACTACCACTAGATATAGCATAGCTTTGCTTTTGTGACACAATAGGTTCATTTCAAGTCTTCTTTTATAGTTTTCCTATATCTTTCTCAAAAGGTATTTGGTGTGTTTTGCATAAGACGACTCACTATTAAGCTTTACACAGATTTTTTTTTCACTATCGCATATATATTAAATATATACTCACAATTTATTAATGTGAACGAGTTATTCCAATTCAAAAATACGGAAAAACTAAACAATTTATCATTGTTCTTCTCACTGTCAGAGTCAATTAATGTTCGGAAATTCAGCATTGTCAATAACTTCTTTCAAATTGCAGCTTTCTTCTTGAAACCTACCCTAAAGTGCCAACAAATTTTGATTTCCTAGATAAGTTGGGGAGAGATAAGCATGGGGCAAAGAACATGCGGGTAACTCGAAAACTCTAATACTTAATGATAATACAATTTTTGTAGAAAAATTAATAATAATATTTACACAATTTTTCTATGCATGTATCAAACTGGTACCATACCGTTTTTTCGAAATTTTTATGGGTATGCAGAATAAAGTAAAATTTGGCAATTTGAGCATGCACATTGCAGCCTATTTTCTAACTGTACTTATTTCTGACCTACAGGACGATTCATGATTCATATTATAAACTTATAAGGCTAAAAACTAAGAATTTTCTATACATCGATATTTTCATATACCTATCTAGTTGCATAAGTAGGTCAGACTTACACAAAACATTCCAATTTAATACATATTTTCTCGATGCAACCTACCTTATATCGTTATATCTTTTCTCAGAATTATTAAGTAATGAAATCTGTCAGCATTATCTACAAAGTTACAAAGAAATTCCTTAAATACTTTCTTCTAAATACTTTTTAGTCATTGTTCCGTTGCGCCACCTATAAATGCACTACTAAAATCAACTAGTGCCCAATGAAAGTATCTGCATGTATTTAAACCGCACCACAGCAGATGGCGCTACTCGACGTTTATTGACACTAAATTAGAATCTTTTTAAGTAGTGTGATACACTAATTTATTTTGTGACTATCAAACAAAACTTTAAACCATCCAATCAAAGTTAGTTAATGGTAATAATTAAATCTATAGTAAATGGGGCAAATACTTGAGCTTTCATTTTCACCGGTATGCCGTTAGGCGGTGATGGTATTTACCGTTTTTGGTATCGTTGACATTTCTAGGGTGGCACTGTTATTTCATGACTCGATCATCGGTCCTAAACCGTTGAGAGGATTTCACCAGCGATTTTCTCCTGAAATAGAACCGGCATCAATGTGAAACAGTTAAAAAGCAGTAGCCAAGCTAATTATTCCGTCATTCACATAATTTCAATCACTACGTCTCAATCATCTAAAATGAAGATCGTTATCTGGTAGATAATGGGTTTTCTTTGATCGCCCATTAATTGGCTGCCGGCTCATCATTTGTTTTGTATTATTTTTTTGTCTTGCGCCAATCTAGTTAGTATAAATTAAAGTTACACGTTTTATCAAGTGAACGACCATATGGCTAAAAAGAACCTTCAGTGGGACGCCAATCGTGCAAATGGTCGAATTGTTTGTCGCAATCGGCGAATTATCGTTCGAGAAATATTATTTTTTTAAGTTGTGGCTTCCTAAAATGGCAAAGTGTCCGAATCGATGCGTGGGATAATTATTTATTTACCGTCACGGTTTATAAATATCGCCTTACTTTCTGGTTAACAGAAGCTCTTTTGTTCCATTTTGTATTCTTAGTAAAACCATGATCTTATTACGGTGCAATTCGTTAAAATATATCAGGTCTTCAGTTTAAAATGATGTAAAAGTACATTGTGTCCCAATTTGGATACTTAAAAGAAAAGACAATGGACAACGATTTTTTGTAAAGTTAAACATGTTATGACGTCAGCAGGATTTTTTAGATTTAGAAGGAAATTGAAAAACATCCTTTTCATCTATTTTTCTTTCTCCTGCACACATACACTACCTTCTATATCAATATTGAATTATATCTTCGTTTCAAAGGTTCCACACAAACCATTTTAGTGCGAATTGTGCGATGTCTAGCAAAAAGTCAATATCGTTGAAATTAGCTTAAAACTGAGGGGTAAACCACTGGGGCATTATAGTGTACAAACTATAGGAATTAGTGGGCATTACTTGGGAATTGACAACATTACTAAGAATAAGAAGGCAAACTATTAATAAAATTGAAAAAGTCTTAACTTATATGTATTATATAAAAAAATATCATACATCTACCATTCAAATATAAACATAAATAAAATTAATAAAGTTTGATAATTTCAATGAAATCCGTTGGAAAACAACAAAGAATTATGAATTTTGTAATTTTACTTTCAAAAATTTTGACTTTCTCTAGTGGCGAAACCATACCACTAATCAACCAACTTTTATACGTCAATAAAAAGCTAATTTCATTGGCTATCTATTGACAGAAAAAAACTTAAACAAAGTGTAGCAAATAAGCTAATTATTGACGATTCAACGAAAAAATGCACCAAAAAAGTCATGTCAAAAATGAATGACGCCTTCTAGCGGCCAAACCGTCCAACCTATTAACCGAAACTGGGTATTTTTAAAAAGCTCATTTCATTGGCTGTCCATTGACCTATAAAACGCTACCAAAAATAAGGAGCAAATAAGCGAGTTTTTCAGGATTAAACAAAAGGATACCCCAAAACAACTGGTCAACGTTTACGTCCTCTAGCAGGCAAACGGTACCTATGGGTACCACTAACCAATCGATTTTTATACGTCAATGGGAAGTTCATTTCATTGGCTGCCCATCGACATATAAAAGTATATACAAAGTGCTACAAATACACGTGTTATTTGCGGATTAGTGACAAAGTGCACCACAAACATTTTTTGACTGGTTAAAGGCTAATTTGACCTTAAAAATTAGGAAAACACGGTCACTACGGTGACTTACTAGGTCTACCACGACGTAATACTTGGAATTTTTTTGAAAAACTGTTTTTGCAAATAACAATTTTTGTAAGGGTCAAATTTGCCTGAAACACCGCCACTATCCTAATGGGTTTTGCATTATGTTGGCCAGTTAGTGCAAGCGATAATCTACCTTAATGATTGTATTTCCAAAGTTTTGCTACTATTATAGATTTGGCAATCATGGTGCTAGGTTTGTGCCAAATATCAGGGCCGTACCGGTGCGATTTAAAAAAAAATATTCTAAAAAATCTCTAAAGAAATTAGAGCGGTAACAGTTAAAGAAAATATTTAGTTAGCTTTGGAGCCCTCTGGCGGCCAAACAAAGCAACCTATCAACACAGACGGCCATTTTTTTTTTTTGAAAGCCCATTTTGTTTTCTATCTATTGACAAATAAAAGTCTATACAAAGTGTTGTGTGTGTGTACTGCTTTAACCTTTATTAATTCGGTTATTTTGACAGTTTCAGCGTGGTTCAATGCATATCAATCTTCCTTTAATTTTGAACAGAGAATCAGACAGAATTATAAGAATAAGGAGTGTTTTGTTTGAAAAACTAGACTTTCTGTCCTTTTTTAGAACTGATATTTTGACCACACTGTATTATATATTTTGACGTTTTTCTGCACACACTCCTAGAACAAATTTTGTCTAACATGACAAAACACAAAAAACAAAAAAAAAACCTTTCCTGATATTCATACTAAATTAAAAATGTTTTGGAGACCGAAAATATCAAATTTCACATAAAATGGTAAATATCTCGGAAACGGATACAGATAGGTATATGACATTAAAACACGAAATATGTCCTGAATTTGACGTAGAATACAAAAATGAAAAAATAAACAGGGTGTCCCATTTAAAATAAGCTGCAGTTGATATCTAATTCCTGTTAAATTGTTGCGCGCATATTTTCTTATTTTTATTGTTAGGCTCTCTAGTTGTGGTAACTTTGGTCCCCTTTGATCTCACCTCCTTCAGTAAACAGATTTTTTACTTAGATCAATAAACAATTATTTTTCATTAAACGCGCTTTGACTTGCCAACGGTTTGCAATATTCCCACTTACAGGGTATACCATTTTCCACACTTTTCTAGGGTATCTCTTCAAGTTTAAAAATGCGTTATTACGGAAAGTTTACCAGAAATAAATTTCAATTTTACCATATCTTAAAAAAAACAATAATGTTATGAAACCTCTAGTGCTGTCATGTTTAATTTTACGAAAAAATAAGGACATATTAAGAAAACTTCACCCTGTCCCACATCTTTCAAAATAAGACCTGTTGCAGTGTGTGCCATTTAAAATAGTGGGAACTAGGTATGTTAAAAATTTGACAAAAGAGAGACATATGACTTTTGTGCCTATTCAGACAAAATACTTTATTAAAAAGTATACAGTTTGCTTTTTATTGTTTATTTAATTATATCTGCTCACTCTGTACGTCATCTTTTCCAATTAAACACTGTATACTAATGGTAGGTAATAGATCTGTTCACAGAGGCAACCTCTGCCTGGTTTCCAAATCAGAAACAGTAAATGTTTCATTGGTTCAATGCTCACGTGACTATGACTTTCTGACTTGTGGCTTTCGGCCAATGGATCTATTTCTCTTATTACTAGTTGGAGATTCTCTCTGCGAACAAACCTCATCTTGGTTGGTTTTGATGTAGGTACTTTGGAATTTGATTTTCTATAAGTGTTGAGTATTATTTAGCAAAATCTTTTTCCACTATTAGGTTACGTGCATTTTCGTATACATTCCAATTGATCAAAAGTTTAGATAAAACTTTGGATCAGGCACTTCGTTGCGCATAAAGAAGATTTATTGAATAATACTCTGGGTTACAGTTAGACGATTATTGTTATTAACTCCTAAACCTCCAATCAAGTACAGCTGCTATTTGTGACGTTTGAATAGTCTAGATCTGGGTATTTGATAGATATTAGCACGTTTCGTTTAGTGGAATAGCTTTGAAACATCTTTTTTTTGTGACGTAAATTAAAATTGGCCAAAGTCTTGTTGCGGATTAGTAGTTAGTTATCTGATTAAATTCTTCTATCCAATTAGTGGGTTTAAGTGACTGAATGGGGTACTGTTAGTTCAGCCAAGACATGGTGAAGCAGAATGTATCTAATTTGTACAGTCTCATCACTTAAATGATGTGGTTCTCATACACAAAATTACCATAAATAATCTTTTTTTTTTTCAATTATCCAGGAATTGCTGATATTTTGTTGGATTATTATATTTTTTGTTATTTTCCTGTTTTTTTTTTAAATTGTACCATCAACATGGTGCTAAAAGTCTCTCACAATTATCCTGGTCTAATTGTGTGTATTTTATAACCGCCTTGATGAACTTAGAAGGAATTCATTGAGGTTACAACGAACGATTAAACACACATACACTTGCCGAATGTTTATACCGGCATTAAAAAAAAAACAGGTACACAATATAACAATAGGATAATTGTACAGTCCTTTTATAATTGCAATTGGTTCCGAGTGGTTGGCGAAGCATAATAATTCGCCGATCTGTGACTCCACCAGTCTCAGATGCAACCATAACGTAACGAATGAACGAAAGTTGATCGGTATCGATGGTTGTCACCTTATACCATCAAATGGTTTTAAAAAAAATGTTAGTACGGCAAACTTTACGAAGTCTACTCTAAAATACTGAAATTGTAACAAAAAAATTGAGTTTGCAAAGTTAGTTGTAAAGGTTTCGAGTAGCTCAAGTTAGTCTTAAGCAAACGTGAAGTAGAAAGTGGATAATGCAGTGTGTTGTCACATTATATTGACTCTATTTCTGGTTCCACAATAGACAAGAAAACAACACGTAGCAAAAGATTAAGTTACACACCAGTTCGTTTCACTTTCTCACATGTTTGGAAAAAGTCAGTACTTGAAATGAAGAGCATGATATAGTATATTATATCCTCAGGTGTGTTTGATTTCTGCCGAGAAATTAGATTTCGAGACAGGAATTAAACTTTTCTCCGTGGTTTGTATACTATTTTATTTTCAACCATTTATCAGAATCTTATCAAACTTTTAATAAATCATTCAGTTGAAATATTGATTGCACCTCGTTTACATGTAAGAAATAATGTTATTACATATTACATCGACTCTAGCGATATCAACAGTTTGGAGACTGGACAAATAGACAATTTTATGGCAGCTGATTGAAGGGTTAGGAAACCATAGACCAATCACAGCTAATCCTGGTTACAAAAAATGATGAATCCATTTGCACAGACAGTTTGCATTTTAGCACTATCTCTCTTTTTGCCAGGGGTCCATAAGCTTTTTGTAATTTTCAAGAAACTTTTAATATTCACCAGATGCTTCTGAATTTACTAGATGGCAAGGATATCTAAATATCCTGTATACCTTAGAAAACTTTATTTTGTATGCCAGATAATTTTAGAATCATTTTGAAATTGTTTATTATTTTGTTTAGTATCTTAAGGTTTATTATTTAGTATTCTCCAAGAATTCCAACACACTTTAAAAATTAAGTCCATATAGAATCATCATATAAACAGACAGATAGAGGTTTCGAGAGACACATTTTAAATCGGTGGTGTCTTAAAAACCTTTTCATAATTTTTCAGTTTTGCCATTTGCCTCTAATCTAATTTTCCAAATCTCTAGATATAGATAGAAATGCTGGATGCCTCTAAAAACTACATAGACCACTGCAGATTCTCAAGAATGTCAGAAGCCCCCAAAATTTTTTAAGCGTCTAATAGTTATTTGTAATTACCAAATGCCTCTAGAACCACTATAGAAATGTCAGGGGTCTCTAAATATCTTGTAGACCACTGATGAATTCATTATAAGGAGAGGACCCTCTCTAGAATAATTTTAAATGCTACTAGACATACTTTCGAAATTGTTGTGATGTTGGTGATGAAAGTTTTGACCAACTGTCGAATCCCGTCACGGCCTTTTTGACAGATTGACACATGCCACTTACAAAATGTATCTCCTTTTTTGTCGAAAGCTTTGATTTCCAATGATTCTTTTTCCTTATCACTGAGTTCTTATGTATAATTGAAATTTCCATATTTGTATAAGTAATATTATTGAGTCATTTGTTTGGTCACAGTAGTTATCATTAAATAACTCTGTTTTCTGCTATTCTACCCTTGTTTTCATGAAGGTGAAACCCAAATGAATGAACAAAGAATCGATTGTCACTGCGAAGCACCTGTAAGCTACCATTAAAATGAAATATGACCATCAGTCATGCGGGAAGTCTGTTTAGGCGGAAGTGCAAGTTCCGCGTTGCTAAGTCTCGTGCCGCAGATATCTAATGATATGAACAATATCCAGAATATTTTTATTAAAGCACTTAGCGACCTTATTTTTGTTGGAATACACAGTAGGTACTTTATTATTAGGTTGGCATATCCAAGAATTAAAAATTCAGTGAAGCGCAGCATACTGTTTGAAAAATTGTTAAAGGTATCTAATTGATATGCGTGTTATTATATTGTGTCTTTGAAGCTATTATATTTGTAACAGTTACTTTACACGCTTATGCACCTGAAGCTTGAAACATCAATATCTTGAAATCACGCTGAATAGGTGACATATTTTGTGTATTCAATGTCTACCAGATTCCGAAGATAAGCAAAGAATACTCCATTTTTAACACCAAAGCTAAATAACTAAAAAATCTCATCAACATCGAGAAGATCAAATGTTCAGTAATAATATTTGGGTGCAGGGTGCAGATATAACGAGCCATGGAAATCTACTTCTCGAACTAAGAGAGCAAACAATCAAAGCGGTTCAAATTTCGGGATGTTTAAGAGAAACTGTTTGAAAGTCAAGATATATAAAACGACAGAAAGACCTATAATAATATACGCAGCAGAAGCAAGACCAGATACAAACCGAACTCTACAAATGATGAGAAAAGTTGAAATGAAAACCTTAAGAAGCTACAAGGCAGAACTCTATACGATAGAATATGAGGACGAAATCAGAATTCAATGCGGGATACAGGACATAGGAAGATCGGTGAGACATAGAAGAAGATTCTTGAGACAAACCTGTGAAGAGAATGGAGGACAACAGAGTCGTCAAACACTCAATTGATAATTCAGTAGACCAGGGCTCTTATTCTAGAAAAGAGGGAACGGGATTCTCAAGAGATGTGTTGATAGAATGAGCCAAAAGAGTTGACAATACCAGCTTCCTGTCACATTCTGCATACCTTTCTCTTGATAACTCCCCTCTAAGAATAAGCACCCAGGAAGACAGCGCTGGAGAGAATGCTGGACCTCGTCCTCCGAAGAAGGCGTTTTGGGGCAATAAACAGGCAGTAGCTTACTAATATGTGGATTATATTAGAAAGAAGTAGAAGATGTCTACTAATGGAGTAGGCCTTAAAACCGGTTTGATCCATTGCAATTAGAAACAGCTTCAGCCTTGGATAGAGTTGGATATATTTCAGAACCTCGTTTTTCACCAAGAATGTGATAAATAGGTCACCTTGCTGTCGTAAAGCAAATTTCTAGGAAAACTTTTACTCTTTCGGTATTTTTCTTCCTTTCTTCTTGTTTCTACCATTTTAAACAAAAAAGAACTCTCATTCAGCGACCTTTCGATATCTAATAGTAGATTCTTCCTTTTTGACTTGAGAATAGTTTTCTTGCGAGTCTTCCATGTTTATTTATTGTTTAGTGTTTGATGACCCAATTGTTTAGATTACTCAGTCAACTATTTGTGAATATCAATTTGTTTTTATTGTTCAAAGTGTCGAAGTTTTGCACTGTATTCCATAAACTTAAAAATATCGTAATTTGTTATTATTAAATGTCCTTTACGGATTCGAGGTAACTTTGGTGGGTGTTTAAAATGCATAGCTCGAATCAAAACATTCTTCAAATCCCACAGAGAGTCGACGTCACAAGATCACTACGTACATTCACAACTTGAGAAGGTCAAAAAAACACACACCAGTGTCAATCGAATAAATTATGCAACCGTCCACGATTTCTATCAATCTCGTTCAGCCCCAAATAAGGCTGTTTGCCTACCGGCCCCCCCTAAAAAACCGCCCGTGTACGGCCCTGGCAGGCCTACACATTACCGCGATGAAACAAGGCTAACCCAATCCTCGTTCAGTACATACCGCGCTCACCTGATGTAACGCACCTGCAACAACGACGGTCCGCAAAACGATTCGAGTGTCGCTATACGAAACAATCGACGACAATCATCCCCCAAGTCAGTGGCGTAGCTTCAAAAAGCCGACATGGGGTCGATGTATAAGTTCGTGAAAGACTCGAGCGCAAAAAGACTCTTCATGCAGGGAACGTCTTCAGACAACCCTAATCAAGCGTTAGGGCCCCCGATAGTGACCAGTTTAGACCAAGTGAACGGGGATGTGCAGGCAGTGCATACTAAGAAGAAGTTGTCCACGGAAGTGCTGGGGAGTTCTTTAGAGACGATCAAAACGAATAGAAAGGGTGAGGACGGATCCCGCAGGATTACCACCAGGATAGTGAGGAAAGTGACCACTTTAACGAGGGGGGAGGAACAAAGCAGGGCGGAGGATTTGAAACGTCAGGGAATTGAGGAGACCACCATTACCAAAAGAGCCAAGGTTAGCTTTATTGTTTGGGTTTATATGGCTTTTCCGGTGTTTATCCGATGGGTTCCGGTTGACAATTTTTTTAATCACTAGTACCAAGTTTATCATCTAAGTGACTGTTTATATCACCGGGATATGGTCCACATGGTCAAACTTTGACATTTTTCTTCATATTTTCAGTTGTCACTCAATTACCTGAAATGAAGGGTTGAAGAAACAATTTTTACACCTCTCCTGATGGAGTTAAGCATCCTTGACGTCAATTAATATGCAACACTAAGATAATTAACACAAAATGTTACGTCTCCGTGTACTGTTACAAGTTACAACAATTAGACTGATAAGGTTTATCATCCAGATCATCAGACGCGTGTCTAAATACAGTGCGTTTTTTTTAACGCGCAACATAGGATTTTACGTGTTAAATTTTTCAGCCCATGTTAGACCATGTTATTTTGGAACTACAAGTATAAAACTTGACGGGTGTGTCTTTAGTACCCTGAAGCTTAAGTAAGTCTACCAATTTGGTCTAAAAAGTGATTTAAAACTGGCAAAAAATCATTTTTTTTCGAAAAGATTTTATCCTTTCATACTCCCTGTATGCATTGTTGTTCCTTGTTGTTTTGATACTGCAGGGCAGGTAGCAGGTAAAGTGACTTATTTTGACTGCATCACGACCCGACATCTTTTGAACGTCAAAAGGGCATTTTATGTTTCTTTGGAATATACTGTTTGGCTTCAAACGGAGGTCAATTTGAACAATTCACTTATAAAAATACTTCTTTTGTTCTTAACTTTTTTGATATAAAGTTAATGATTACCCTTTTACTTTCTACGCCAAATTTTACCTGCTACCTGCCGTGCCAGTATCAAAAACAACAAAGAACAACAATGCATACAGGGAGTATGAAACGATAAAACCTTTTCGAAAAAAGATGATTTTTTGCAAGTTTTTTAACACTTTTTAGGCCGAATTGGTAAATTTACTTAAGCTTCAGGGTACGAAATAGCCACCCGTCAAGTTTTATACTTGTAGTTCCAAAATAACATGGTCTAACATGGGCTTAAAAATTTAACACGTGAAATCCTATGTTGCGCGTTAAAAAAAACGCACTGTATAGTCGATGTGGTACCCAAAACATGATCTGGGTCGTACCAAAACCAATATCGATAAGCTTTGTTGATGTGAAAAAAAATTGCAGTAGGCGTCTTGGTGCAAAATTCCATTTCGGATTTCAGCTACTTAACCGGCATGTTAAATATAAAATGACGTCACCCTGTAAATATTGACGCCGGTTCGTGGTTATGATGGTAGAAGAACAAACAGCTGGGTACCGTATATGGAATGCGTCCGGGGACACAATATTTGGTCGGTTTTATTATGGGTTCGTTAATTGGCGATGTCTGGGCGTTATTATTAGGCGATTGCCGTTTACGATCAGTTAAGATGGTGTTAAAGATTGCTTATTGATATTAAAAATTGGTTTGTAGCTGTCTCATTGCTAAAAACGGATTTTCCTTGTAAAAAGCTGTAATTTACATAGTTTGGTACTTGAAAAACTTGAGGTGAAATATCTATTCTTAATTATGTGATGACATAGTTTTTTTCTAAGTGTGTGAGAAGTCATTGTTTTTAAATTTAAAATACTCAGTTATACTGGAGAACCGTTAAAGCACAAAATCCTCGTAAAATCTCTACAAAAACCTCTAATTACATTAATTTTCTTGGACCATATAAGCGAAAATGAAGTTGAAAATGAATTTGACCTGAAAACCTGTGAGTCATTTTTGAAGATCTTCAAGAATTGGAAATTTAAATTTAAAAACCCGTTTTTAATTAATAATTTAATAACTAATATGAAATGAAAACCCGTATTTCTTACCAGACAGATTCAGTACTTCCTTAAAATATTTAAAGTTGACTCTAAACCGGAACTTTTATACCGGTGTAATTTTTATTTTTCTGAAAATAGGTTAGTTTTCATAAAATTTTATTTACAACTCGATTTGCAATGTTTTAAATCTGGGTTTTACAATAAAAGTTTTAAATCAAAGTAAGTGGGACAAATTTAATGAATATTTTATGAACGTTTATACTTCAAATAAAATGTAGTTTCATTCAACCATTTCATCAAACCATATCAAACATTTAAGTCAAAACTGTCAATAAAAACAACTTTACCAACCAAGAGAATTTAGTGTTTAAGTCTTAATAACTATTAGTAGCTCGATTAGTAGGTACTTGTTTTTGATGTATTTTTGATATTTTGATTTTAAAATTGCATAATCATCCTGAATACTGTACCCATATTATAATTTTTAGAACTTTGAAGTAAATCTTCTGACTTTTAACGTTTTACTACATAATTAGTTGTTACTTAAAATAGGTTTAAGATGTGTGTGCTTTTTTTTAAATTTGTAGAAAATTTATACCTTCTAAATAAACTTTCAAAAATCTAAAAACCCTTTTTGAAAAAATGCAATGGTGTCATTAATTTTAAACAAATATGTCATTTGGGTCTATTTTTGCGTGAAACTATTTTGTTCTTATGGCAAACCTATTAAAATTGTGACTTATTTGAAGAAAATTTGAACCATTATATCTGTTGTTTCTGCTGTAATTCAAGCATTTTGGGACCTGGAGGAAATGAAATATTTATGCATCCTGCAGATGGGTCAAAAAGAATTTAACCTTTTTCGTTTTTATGATTTGGCAACAAAAAAAAAACAGCAAATTTGATCAAACAAGTTGGAAGAAAATAGAATCCGTCCTATTGCGTGAAAAATAGAACGTAAAAATATTTGAGGGAAAATTTGACATAAAGTGTTGTACAACAACAATTGGTTCCTAAAGCTGTTTTATGAATAATTTGATCAATTTTTTTGACATCAAACTGCGGTGTAAAACCTGCTTAAAGTGTCGTTAGAACTTACATCAGGGGAGGACATCAGGATTATTTTCAAAATTATCTATAACCCAAAATCCAATATTCTAATAGAGCAAGATACAGGCAATGGAGGAAATCGAGATTATAAAAGACGTAAGACAGAGATGTATACTCTCATCACTCTATTCAACCTATACTCAGAAGACATCATAATCAGAGCAAAATACAGGTATTACAGTTAATGATTGGTCGAATTTGAGTGCTGATGATGACATAAAGGGTCGAAACCAGTTCACATAGGATCAGTAAATATTTGCACCTACGCTTTTTACTTACTACCCTGTGTTCTTCACCGTGCACACTTGGCATTACTCGCTAATTCCAGTAAATGGCATCCCAGTAAACAATCTAAGATATGCCGATGACACGGTTGTAATTGCAGAAACTCCAGAAGATCTTCACATACTAATTAACAATAACCGTACATGGTCAAAAAATTGAACGTATAAACTTACAACGTATATAATAAAAAAAGAACGTTATCAACGACAATAACTAGCTCTGAAGAAATCAGGATCAAAGTGGAAAAAACTACAGCCACATTTACTAAAATGAAGAAGGTTGTTTTCTTTTTCTACGGAATGGAAGCGTGGACACTGAAAAAGATCGATACCAAGAGAATAGAAGCATTTGATTTGAAATGTTGATGTTCCGTAGAATACTAAGAATATCGTGGACAGCGAGAGTGACAAATTTTTGAGGTTTTGCGGAAGATGCAGAAAGAATTGACACTTACTATTAAGAAACGCAAACTGCAATACTTGGGAGGAATAATTATGAGGGGAGGTAAATACCAGTTGCTGCATCTGATTATCCACGGAAAAATAATGGCCAAAAGATCCATGATAGCTAAAGAAGAACATACATTTATTTACGTCTTTTGTAGCCAATTTGAACTTTTTTTTCAATATATTTTTTTTTTTTGTATTATTAATATGCTTTGACCAACTAAACTTTTATGCATTTTTAATCACAAGCCTTGACTGGATGTGGACACACTTCAAATGAACACGCTATAACGTCTATTATTCTTCTTAAGACAATACAGTCCATTTTAACTGATTAGACTCGAATCAACCATAAAATTGCTGCCCTGCTTGATCTAATCAATCTCTTACATAAGGAAAAATCTAGGTGAAAAATTGTGACATAGTAAGCAAAGTTAAACAGTTGTTGCATCACAACATTCTCAGATCGTGCTATTTCACGCTGTAACGTGTAAATCCTGAACAATCTGAACCCTGGTCAGGGCATTCACGAAGGAAGTTGAATTTCTTGTATAACTGTGATTGATGATGTGATACCAAAACTATTTTGGTCGACCACGTAAGAGGAAACGGATAAAAAAGTGGGATTTGCCTTTGCTTATGTTGATGACCATTTACGACTCGTCTCAAGATTAATTACTATGTTTCCTGTTTGGCTAAGTAAGTGGATTATTTTTTTAGAAAGGATACAAGATAGAGCTTGAAAAGAACAAGAAAGTCTTACCTTGAAGTTGATATTTGCAAAATGGGGCCCCACCTACTACAAGTACCAACTGTTAGATGTTCTCGTTTTGACCTACCTAACAATTGCTTGGGTTACTCCGTGCAAAATATGACAAGTCAGATACATAAAGCACTGTAATTACTACCACTTCAAGTAGTAAATCATGTTAGATAATTTGCAATATTAGAGGAGATTTATAGATGTAAAAAGATAAATTGAACAGTATTGACGTGGATTTGACATTGAAAAAGTGGGACTTCTGTTTATGGTTTTATTTATTATTCAATAACGACAATAAACAACAGCTGAACCCACTGCGAGTCCACCTTTAAGCGCGGGTACCAACATATACATTGCGATATTTACATCTGAATAACTTATTGACATTTTGCTGTTTATCTTACACGTTAGATTATTGTGGGATTATCATCGCCTATTTATAGGCGAGGTTACTTTTTATGTCTTAATTGCGATTATGTTTAAGTCTTAAGGCGTAACCATACTATTTTCTATTTTAATGGTTTAATTAATCGATTTAGGTGCATCTACAAGCATTAAAATTGTATTTAAACAAATAATTAAAATATTGAGATAAATTCTCTTAAAAAAAATCGTCGATTACATCCAATAATACAGGGCGAGTTTTTTTCAATGTTTAAGGTATTTCCCAGGGGATTTCGGAAAGTAGAGAGTCGGCTCAATAGGGAAAAAATGCAGCAAGATTATTAAAAAATATTGGATTAGGAAAACTATGTTCAGATAAAAGTTGTAGATATTTGTGAGCTGAACTCCGAGCTGAATAAGATAAGCTAATCAGATTCACAAGTATACACAGTTTTGGAACAGAGCATCTAAAAGTAGTTCCCAGAATAGTCTTATTTTTGTTTCTTCCGATTGGTTTTAGTTTTTTAGATATTTAATAAATAAATATCTTGAAGTTTTTTTCAGTTTTACAAAAAAAAATTTTATCCACCATTCATTTTTGAATATCAGAACGTATCAGAACCAACAAATACTCTTTGCATTGCAAAATAGTTTAGGCACCAAAGGCATGAGAGTGTTCGCTACAAAGATATGAAAATATGCCTCTCTGAGAGAATTTGCAGTTTCTTTTCCCCTTTTTTCAAGCATGTAATAGCCACAAACACAACGTGACACAACAAAAACACTTTGAATTAACTGTGCAGAATTTGAGTACAATCCATAACAAAAACAAATCATAACAACACTATAAACTAAGAATTAAATAATTATTTAGCCACGAAAAATTAGGATCAATATTGACAAACGGATTACAGATTCGGATTTGGTTTGTCAAATAATATCAAAAATGTTGCACATTTGCTCAGGTCCAAAAGAAACTTGTCGTTTGTAAACTTGTCGTTTTAAACATATGGCATAAACTTATTTTTAATGGATCGCTTAGTCAAAATTAACTTCTCTAAAAAGGTATTTTTTCAAGCTTCATAAGGGTACCAAAAAGTCCAAAACTATTTCTCAAAATGACGGAGTTTTACTCTTTTTTCTTCTATTTTTGCGTTTTTAATATCGGCTATCTCGATTTTAAAGCTTGTATAACTCTATTTTTTACCTCATTTAACCAACTTTTAGCTCCGCTAGTTTCCGAGATCCCTTCACTAAACGTAGAAAAACTCACCATGCATCATAGAAAGGCCAGTGCAATCAAAATGTCCTTCAAAAAAACCTTGATTTGGCACCCACATTTTAGTTTATTTTGCTGGGATTAACAAAATCATAAGAGAAGAAGTGGAGTTGAAGTAAATTGGGTTTGTTGAATAACACAAAGTCGTCTCCACAGTAAATTTATTATACATGTTTCGAACGCAGAAGCAGCTCATCTTCAGGAGCTAGAAGAACAATCATAAAATCTAAGTTAATAGCTATTTACGCATTGTACCAAAATACTCTGGCATTAATTGTTTACAAACGGAATGTTTAAGTAAACTTATTTTTAAACGTCCTAAAATTAATGCATGATGAATTTTTACTCACCTTGTTTTAAGGTTTCCTCTTTGCTTCAAATTTCGAATTGAAACAATCTTACTTATCCCTATAAAAGGCTTCTTCGTATTCCTTTTTAGAATAGTGAGGCCTTTCTTGTTTTTGTAGACAATAGGCTGAGTGTGGTAAATAACAGACCGGAAAGGTGTGATGTCATTAATTAAGCAACACAGATTACAAGTCTTTCCACACACCTCAAACAATTTATTATGTGCTAAATGTGTTTCTTATACTATCAAGTCATTAAATACAAAGTACTTTTTACGATAATTTTGTTTAAAAAAGCTTACTGATAGCATTTTCAAATTTAACCAACAGATTTAACAAGAAGTGTAGTATTCCTACATTAGTAAGTACATTTTACATGCTAACGAATACTTAAAAAATGATGACAGTAACAATTAGGTAGATGTTGATACGATTTATGGAAAACCTCAAAAAAGCTTTTGAGGACAGTCATCTGAGTCATCTGATCGAGCTTCTGACGAACTGTCAATTATTGTCATAATTTGCTTTGATTGCTTTCTGGATTTATTTTCTTACTGTAACCCTTTCGTGATTCATTGACTATCTTTCCTCTCTGACACACTCAGCAGATTTTAATTTATTCTTTCATTACTAATTCACAATAAATCGTACTTATCAGACTCACAGAAAAAATTCTTGCTTCAAGTATACTTTAACTACATTTTACGTCCAACCTGTCGTTATGTTAATATACAGTCACAAAAACGAAATCATAGCAAAGACACAGATTAACCTAACCGTTTTAAACACAAAGAATACTCATTCTTTATTTGACCTAGTTGCCAAAAAACTGTGTAATCAAGGCGCCATAGTATACATTTCATGCTACGAAATTGACTTGTTGTTTGGGAGTTTGCGCTTCTCGGTTTCGTAATTCGTTTTTTAATGGTTAGGTCAGGAAAACAGTCCCAACAAAAGAAAAATTCCCGTGTAACCTGATTACAGATCTACTGTTATTACCAATTCCACATCTCTGAACCCGTCGAATCCACTCATTCATGTTAATGAGCGGCCAATCTCTTCCTTTAAATTAATTTAGCGTATTTGCATGCATTAGTTTTGTTAATTACACGTAATTGGTTAAAACCTAGCAATCGTAATCTGATTGTGTGCATTCGGATACATTCTACTGCAAAATAACGGTACATAGCTTTTCGTGTTGAAATTTATGAAAAACAACAGGTGAATTCTAATCGAGTTAACGTTATCCCAAACATATTTATCAGCTATACGGAGTTTAGTTTTTTTTATGTTTATTATGAAATATTTTCAAAAACTAGCTGAGCTAGCCAAATCGTGAAAAGTTTTGTTGTTAGAAAATAATTCATAACTTATTAGTTGTAAGAATGTTTAGTAAGAACTAAATTTGGTTAATTTCTGACTTTTTTTTTCATGCCTAGAATCTGTATCTCTCTTGTGGTCACAGAATCACGGTAATTATGCTAAGTCATTATTGCTTGGATACACTTATAATTTGACAAAATACATATTCAACTCAAAATTAATCATTTTTTTTATACTGAAATTATATCAGTTGTGACATCAGAATGATTTCCGAAAACGAGAAATAGTATATTACACACCGGGGTGGGAAGAGTTTCATTACTGTCGAGAGATTAGTTAGATAGCCGAGACGCGAAGCGTCGAGGTTTAGCTAGGATCTCGAGACAGGAATGAAACTTCCTACCGAGGTTTGTATACTATTTTATTTACAACCATCATATTTCTATCAAAATTGACAAATCATTGTTTCATTCTGAACATATCTAGAATATTACATTTAACAAAAAACTACCAAGCAGTCATTTTTCTATATGCTTTTCTTCTGCTTTTCTGTTATGCTGTCCCAACGTGCCATGTCTTCTGAAGCTGTTGCAAGTAGTTCACAAACCTCAGTCATTCAGCAGCAAATTAATTTGTCGACCAAAGAGACAACTGTTGGAGACGCCAGTGCTGGTACTGGCCTAAATATTTCTATAAACACTTATAATAACTATATTTTTCAATCTTGAAATATTATCATCCTGTATAAGCATATGGAATTTTATTAGCACAAAACCACTCTTAAGTCGAATTTTTATTGCAGATTTCGGATATCGTTGTGGGACAAGAACCCAACGTCTCCGCCAAAGACTACCTCTTAAGATGGGCGAAACGTACCACTCACAAGTATCCTGGCGTCACCGTACAAGATTTCACCAAGTCCTGGAGGGACGGGTTGGCGTTCAGTTCGATCATCCACAGGAACCGGCCCGATCTCATCGATTGGGGCAGAGTACGCGGACAACGTCCCAGAGAACGTCTCGAAACCGTCTTCTACGTGGCCGAGAAAGAGTACGGAGTCACCAGGCTGCTCGATCCAGAAGGTAAATTTTGATTTCAATAAAAGTCAGATTGTCAAGTTAATTAGTGTCCTGGGTTGTAGCATTTGTCTGAATGAGTTAAGTTTTTAAGCGAACCTTCCTTGGTGGTCAACACTTATTGGTTTGATATAGTGGGGAACTTCAGTATCAAAACAAACACCAGGGAAACACTGGTGAACAGCCCTAACACTCGTTTAGACCAAACAGAAAATACAACTTACAAACATGTCAAGTTAAAAATGTGACTGTACCATGATGTATTAATATGATATATCAAGTAGAGAAACTGACCAAAATATAATTGATCTTCCAAAACTGTCGCAAAAAGCAGCAGATGTTTTGCCTTAACACTTGGCACTATAGAGTCTGAGTGGCTTCTGTAGCCTACTAAGGAATGTCAGAATTACTAGTCTGACCAATAATTCTTCTTTTCCAAATGTCCTCCTCTCACAAGATTGGCTATCGTCATGGCTATTCTCACCTTTGATGCTGCAGCTCTAGACAACAGGAAATGCGTCTTATTCTTGTGCTTCTTTTTCTCTGTATTTTTCGCTGCATAATATCAATACAAATTTCTCTTTCTCATAATCACGTGGCTCAGATATTGCAGCCCCTTTCTTTTAATTGTGATCTTCTCATTTGTTACCATATGATGTGTACCCAACTTGTTCTTAAGATCCTTCTAAATGACTACATCTCCAATGCGGAAACATACTTATATTTTTCTTTAACATCTAGGACTCCATCCCATATAGTAACATCGAGAAAACGTAGAATTTTAATATTCTAACTCGAGTTGTAAGTTAAAAATCTTACTGTATTACACATTTCTCATTCTGTTAAAGTTTGTAAACTACTTGAGCAACCAAGCTCTGTAAATCTTCTCTTGTTTCGGCAAAAGTATGGTGTCGTCTGCATACCGGATATTGTTAATGGGTATTCTATTAACCTTTACTCACATTGTTGTTTCCTCCAGTGCTCTCTGGATGATTTTTTACCTTGCCTTACACCACCTTGTATTTGTGTCCAATAATGAGTCACTACATTGTCATTGTTTGCGTCTATTTGGTCAAATGCCTGGGTTTACTCCACAAGAGTCCCTTTTCTACAACAAAAGCCTCCTTCAAAAGTATAGCCTTTCTAATTAAGGTCGAACAGAAATGCCTGTTTAACTCATTTAACTACTTTGGCCCACAATGATGATTTAAAATAGCTAGTCAACCAGATGAAAGAAGGAATCAAAAGTTGATAATCCAGCAAAAAGACACACAGGCTATGAACCAGAAACGCCAATCAAATGTCAAAGATAGATGTCGAATCCTTGATTATATTACACACCACCACAACATTGACATTTTTGTACGTGACAACACAAATGACATTATGTGGTGATCGCACGTGTAAACCAACAAGAAACGACCCGCGTTCAATTAAGGCGGTCGCGTACCGCTACAAAAAATCATAGAAAACATTTTCTGGGTTGTCGATTACGATTACGATGGCTTAATGATCTTGTATTAAATCGATTGCGTAATTGCTATTGGAAGTTCTGCTAACTAGGGACAAGTGACGGATGATAGGGAAAACGTGAACCAGCAACGTGATGAAATCAGCAGATTTTTTTTATTGAGTATCGGTTAGCAGTAAATGTCACTACTATAGTTAATCGATATGCTGACGTTTGTTACATCGTTAAATAAATCATTCAAAAAATTTCAGGAAATCAATTTTAAAGTCTGGTACTGCATCTCTAAGGTAGCAGGCATTAATTATTACCTTCCACTATGTAACGTTTTTTGTTTGAATTCCTTCAACTTTTTTAACTTCAATAATTATATATTATTCATTTTCTGATTTTATCTTGTCCTTGAACGAACAAGTGGAAAATAATTAACATTTTTTACAGTTATATACAACAGAGTTTTTTTTGCGTTAAAGTTTCTTTAAACTTTCTTCGGATTGACTCGCCCGAGATAGTAAATTACATTCTTAATATGCGAAAACATAGAATTGAACAATCCAATAAAGTGAAACAATAGCCTGTAGTTGGCGTTAATCGGGTTAGACAGGACAGGCTTTATAGAGAATTTATAATGTAAGAGAATATTCTTGACCAGCAAGTTATATCGAAGAAAGTAGCTTGAAAGTTTTTTCTTATTTACCACCTAAGACTGATTACTCAAGATCACTCTATGGTAAAAAAAAGTTTCTATCAAGTGGTTGGTGATGGTTATTTAATACATTAATAGTTTCTTTGAGTCGTCATCTTTACTTGTAGACATTATAATGAAGTGTTAGCAAAATGTATGAAATTAGCTGTATCAAACAATTCAGTATTTTGTGACACACGCACGAAAACATTGTTTTTTTGCTTCATATTAGTATACATATTCTTTATTTTTATATAATAACCTTAACTGTATACTTTTTTTAATTTAGATGTCGACACACATGAACCTGATGAAAAATCCCTTATCACCTACATTTCGTCTCTTCACGAGGTGTTCCCTGAACCACCGCCAATTCACCCTCTTTACGACTCTGTATCCCAGCAACGCATGCAGGAATACAGAGAGATCGCTTCTAGTCTGCACATGTGGATGAGGGAGAAGTACAGTCTTATGCAGGTGAGTCAATCATATACACTTTTAAATGTTAAATGTGTTTGAAACGAATATAATTTAGGACCGAAACTTTCCTCCCACTTTAATCGAAATGAAGAAACTGGCTGCTGAATCCACCAGGTTCCGTACCGACGAAGTACCACCAAGGCAGAGAGACAAACAGTATTGCCATCAACTCTTCAGGGATCTGGAAAAGTACTTCAAAACCGTTGGAGAGGTAAGGGGAATTGACGTTTTTAATTATTCTTGATTACTGTTGATAAAGCTTCAAATGGACAAATGTTTTAGGATTAATTCGCTGATGCTGAAAAGAGTTAGCACAGTTTTCTGGCTTCATCGTGACATCAACTGATTTTTTTAATTCTAGGTTGATATTGAACCGGAACTACACATCGACAATATTGAGAGGAATTGGCAGCGGCTCATGAATGCGTGGGAAGAGCGCGACAGGCACATTTTGGAAGAAATTAAGCGACTCGAGAAACTGCAAAGATTAGCGGAAAAAGTGCATAGGTTTGTGATTTTCCATTAGTTTTACTTACGATTTTCTCACATTTGTGCATTTTAGGGAGATCAAACAGACCGATTCTCACCTAGACCAAATTGAACAGGCGATTGAACTCGAATCACGACGAATCGAGCGACTCCACCCTCTGGAAGCCAAGAAAGTGGCCGACCAAATCGATCACGATCTCGTTGTAACCGAACAGGCCATCCAATCATTGAAAGTTGACGTGAACACTTTACGTTCAGGCAGATACCCCCAGGCTGGCGAGCTGGATAAACGGGTAAACAAACTGCACGAAAAGTGGGTGCGTCTCAGGCACGCTTTACACAACAAGATTGTGGGCCCGTTGGCCAACATGAGCTTCCCAGTGGAAGAACGAACAGTTACGAAACACATTAGAACCGTCCAGGAAACGAGGAACATTGAAACCAATCCGCATTTCAGGTCATTGCAGGAACACATTGAATGGTGCAAAAACAAACTGGTAAGTTGGTGATTGATAACCAAACTTGGGTCACTAATAAAATAATTCGCAGAAACAACTCAAGGTAGCCGATTATGGAACTGATCTGCAATCAGTTCAACAAGAGCGCGATATCCATCAGCGGGAACATAAAACAATTGAACAGTTCCATTCTAAGGTGGAACAGTGCGTTAAAGCCCGACAATACTTTAGTGGCGAAGAGTTAACGTTATACAACCAGCACTTGGGGCAACTCCAGAAGGTCTACGCCGAGCTGTTGTCCTTCAGCACTAACCGCGCTAATGACTTGGAGAGTTTGTACGATTTTATCCAGTCGGCTACCAGGGAATTGCAATGGCTCAACGAAAAAGAGGAAATTGAGGTTACCAGGGATTGGAGTGATGTCAAACTGGACGTGGATGCTGTCGAAAAGTATTACGAAGTAAGTTTTTTGTATTGTGCCTAATATAATTATAGAGATGTGGTCAACGGAAACACTGGAAAATAATTTCTTAATACTAAACCGTAAGGAAAAATTCAGGAACAGAACCTACAACTGCAAAATTGTTTTCAGCATTTAATGAGCGATTTAGAAAAACGTGAACTCCAATTCAACTCAGTGGTGGAACGCGGTGAGACGCTGGTGTTGCAAAACCATCCAGCTACTAAAGCTATCGAGGCTCATCTAGCCGCCATGAATGCTCAGTGGGCGTGGCTTTTACAGCTCACTCATTGCTTAGAGACTCATTTACAAAACACCCGTATCTATCAGCAGTTCTTCAAAGACATTCACACTGCTGAAGAATGGCTCAGAGAGTAAGTAGTCATGTTGTTTATTGATTTAAAGATTATGCTTCTTTAAAAAAAATAAGAACAAATAAAAGTTGCAAAAAATTTAAGGTTGTGGTGCATTTTCCACAAGCTTGCTTGTGAGTTAAGCCTGCTTTTAAGGAACCATTTCTTATAGACCGATAAGCAAATAGGCACTTCAGACGGCTTAAAGTTAAGCCACCTTTTTTTGCGGCTTTACTTTATAAGCCTGACATTGTTTTGATTTTGATTAATGTGGATTTACAGAGTGTTTCTGAATTAATGTCACAAACTGTAACTTGACGTAGGTATTTAAGAATTTTGCGGTAATGTTAAAATTGACTTTAAGTATGTTTTATGTTTTACCTTACACGCTATTTCAGGCACAAAACACACAAGGTTAAGAAATGCTAGTTCTGTGTTAAAAAAGTGAAACACAAAATCGATCTCAGTGCCATCTGTTATCGAACGGGCAAACTACTTTTGACGTAAATTATGCTGGGATTTTCGCACCCGTAATTTAATCCAATTATTTGTAAATAATGTGTAAGGTATTTACACGTTTTACAGTTTATTTAAAGTCTAAAGATTAGTGAATAATGATATTTTGGCTGTAACATGTCCTTTTAGAAACCCAGTCAAAACACTAACATTCTGCAATCAGGATTGGATCTTTCATCAGTTTTATCATCTCCAAGATTATCTCAATTGTTACGTGGTTGAACCACAGGATAAGTTCTGAGTGATTTGTCCTAAAAATAGCCCTAGTTATAATACAACTCAACAAGTTTGAACTAAAAAGAATGGTCTGACTGAAACTGACAACCAGTTGTAGCTTTCAAAAAAACTTACCCTACTTGCTTATTATTTGGTTTAAAAACAATAATAAATTCTAATTCTTCTTTCTTGCGTTAATTTTACGACCTGGCTACATGAGATAGTTGTAAAATATACAGTGGAAGGACAACGGTCTTGATTTTCAATATTTGAATAACAAATTAATAAAACACAACCTGACACAACACAAAACCAATGTCAATTGTCAAAATTATTGACATTTTTTGCGTTTTTTGCATCTGCGGTATTGTTACACCGACAATGACAGATGAATAATATAACGTATACGTTATAGCCACCGCCTTCTTTACAAGAAAGCCTAGAATGTTACTTTTAATGGCGGCGTTATCGGATTTTTTTTTGTACACAAACCTATGGAGATGCAGTAGAAAATATGTTTTTTTTTATTTTTTCGTGTAGTTGATTAGAAGTTGTGAGTGAAAAATCAAAGAACGCTTCATTCCTGATCCAGATATGTATAGATATGGCTTTTTATATCCAATAAAGTCCAGCCAAAGCAAGTTTGGTTAGAACCCTTTGTCTTGGAAAGTACAACAAACTAATGTAAAAACTGCTCAATCAAAGAAAATTTGGAAATCCTTGAATCTAGGTAAGCAAAACTGGTAAATGGGTTTTATATTATTACCAAGACCTTTCTTTTAAAATGTAAATGTGCCAATAGAACTTCTAAAAGCTGTCCTGTTTCTTCAGAGTAAACCTTTGTTGCTCTCAAAATGCAGGCGGCCTCAAAATGTAACTCACATAAGTCACATACCAATGTATGTAAGAGGCAATAAGTTTACTGAATGAGAAAGCATATTGTACTTACCACTGAGTATTGTGTTGGAGTAAAATCATTCCACTTCAAAGCTTTGAACCACTGTTGGGTTCGAGCAGGGTCTTTTGGAAAGTAAAAGACTGACACTTTTGGGCCTTTCACCAAATTGCTTTTAGAAATTTGGCAAACAACCAGTGGACGGCATATTGTAGAGGCAATAGAATTTAAGTTAAAAAACCAACCACAAATTATAGAACAATGAAGGAACAATAACAATAGTGATAACACAATAAAATGAACACAAACTACACTTTCACTAGAACAATAAACATATAAACAACAATTACTTTGGCAAGTAATCCCAAGTCTTGACTTTAAACCTTAAAAATTAATTTAATCATCCAAAAACTCAATTTCCACAATACAAACAAATGCAAACTGTCAATCCCATATTTCGGCCATATTGGAATTTTTGGCATGCACCTTCTTGGCTTTCTTGTACAGAGGGCGGTGTTATAGCCCATAAAGTTACGTTATACCGCAATACGTTAAAACGTCCGTTATCCGTTATTTTTGCATTTGAAGGTGGTGAAACAACGTATTACGTATAACGTTTTACTGCCACTTAAAGTGTCGAATACATCCAAAAATATGAAAATAATTTCCTATAAACCTACCGTTTTAAATTCTTCTTTTTCAACAATAGCGTTTTTTGAAAACATTTTCAGAAGAGTTTGTTAAACTGCGAACACCTTTGGCTGGAATATTTTCCTAGAAAACTCATTTTTTAGTGTAAATCAATTGATTTACATAAACTAGTGGCAAAAATGTTTCACTGGAAAACTGGGTGCTTTAATTCATTAAAGTTACATGTTGTTTGATCATAAAATACCATTTTTTAAAAGACGATCGGTTTTTGAAAAAGTAATTTTTGATGTAGAACAAAGTCAATCGACTTATACTAAGAAAACTGCGTTTCCTAAGAGACTATTAATGCAAAAGTTGTTCTCAGTACGACACACGGTTTTGGAGATATTTAAAAAAATTATATTACTTTTTCAACTTTGACATTTTGTATCTCGAAGAAGAGGTGATTAGAACGGTATGTTTATAGAAACTTTTTCTAATATTTTTGAACTATCTCTTTTTACAGCTTGTGACACCAATTCAGATGCACCCTGTATAGCACGTTGCACATAAAACAGCAGTCAGATTTCACACAATCAGCATATGGGTTAATAATAATAAAAATCATCTAGTTTAGTTTCTAATATTGTTGGAAAAGGTTCTTTGTTCAGATAGGGTTTTGCGTAATTTCTTTTAATTAATTATTCTGTGTTTCTCAGAGTTTAGTTTTTAACAAATATGTGGAAAACGCAGGAGCTTTTGATCCAAAGAATATATACAGACCTGTGTGTAATACTAAAATTTTTAGTTTTTACAATTTTTGTATGTAATAAAATTACGCATAATCAAGTTAAAGTGGAACCCTATAATCAGGTTTAACTAATTCGGTAAACACTAACGCCAAAATTCGTCTTTAGACTTGTACTAGCTTAGACTTCCATCAGTTTTCCAAAGAGTCATGTTAATCATGTCAAAATAAGATTTTTGCAATATTTTTCAACTATGTAGACTGATGATGAATTTAAGTATTAATCTGAAATAAAGAATACAGAACTTTGTATTGATATTTGTTTCACTTTTTAGGAAAGATGAAATCATGAACAGCGAATTCAGTCAAGGCGAATTCAGTCTAGACGTCGGTGAGCGCCTTCTCCAAGGTATGCAAGCCTTACGAGAGGAATTGAACGCATTTGGAGATCAGGTCCAAGCTTTAATAGCCCGCGCTCAAAGCGTTGTGCCATTAAAACAGCGCCGTCAACCGATTATGAAACCTTTAACAGTCAAAGCTATTTGCAACTACAAAAAGAACGACGTATGTTTTAGTTTTTGTTTTCCTTTGCTGTAAATTTATTAGATGTTGTGTTGTTTATGAAACAGTTTGTCATCGAGAGAAGCAAAGAATGTACTTTGACCGACAATTCCGGCCGCACCAAGTGGCGAGTCTTCAACACTAAAGGGGTGGAATGTCAAGTACCTGGAGTGTGCTTTGTCTTGCCTCCTCCCGACAAAGACGCCTTGGATTCAGTGGATCGTTTACAAAGACAATACGACCGTTCTATCGCTTTGTGGCAGAAGAAACAACTCAGAATGCGTCAGAACATGATTTTTGCTACTATCAAAGTAGTCAAAGGATGGGATTTGCCCCAGTTTATTGCCATAGGGGCTGAGCAAAGAAATGCCATCAGAAAGGCTCTGAACGAGGATGCCGACAAGTTGATTGCCGAAGGCGACCCTAATGACCCACAATTAAGGCGATTGAGAAGAGAAATGGACGAAGTGAATCGTTTGTTCGATGAGTTTGAAAGGAGAGCCAGAGCGGAGGAGGAAAGCAAAAACCAGACGAAGATATTCAACAACCAGATTTACAACTTGCAAAGGGCTTTGGACGAGGCGGAACGTATCATCAATCAAAGGGTGCTCTCGCCTTTGCCTAGAGACGTAGACACTTTACAACATCTGATTTTGGAGCATAAGGAATTCGAAGTTAGGCTACAGAATTTGGAACCTGAAATCGAACAAGTGAAGGACACATTCAGGTGAGTTTGGTTCACATTAATAATACTATAGAAGCAGGTCTAATCTAGGGAAATACAAAAATCTTTGCAAATTGATAAACTGACTCAGTGTTATCTGTACACATCGCTTAAATTTTTCACTAGCTTGACATTCGGAAAGTTGAACTGTTTCTATGCTTTTATCTTATTATAAATCATACGCTTGTTTACAAAAGCAATTTACTAATCCGTTTTTAACTGGAAATCAAGAAAACGTCAGTTGTCATTTGTTGAACCGTCACGAGCCCATAACATCTTCTGACTTCTAGTCAATGGCTGTATTTACTTCTCTGTTTACTAGTTGAAAATGTATCAACAGACCTCGTAACTGCATTTTTAATGGACATTTTAAAAGGAGAATGTTTTGAATTTCTTGGGAAAAAAATGCGTTCAAATGTGCTTTACTCATATAAAGGAGAAATGCCCATCAAAGTCTTTAGATATTTTGTTAATTAATTGTCAACATACGCCAATGACGCCAAATTTTCATAAGCGGTGCACATGCACTAGAAAATGAATGACAATTACTACGTCACTGCCATTTGTTGTGGAACGGATATTACATCCAAAAATGTGATCAAAACACTTGCTTTTGTCCAAAGCAGTTATTAAGTTCGATGATAGGTCTGTTCGTAGAGGCAATTTCAAACTGGTTTCCAACTGAAAATCGGAAATTGCTGGCTTTTATTGGTTGAATGCTCACGTGACATTGACATTTTAAGGGTAATGGCCAATAGCTGGACATATTCCTCTGATTATTAGTTGGAGATTCGTTCTGAGTTTGAGTTTGATTTTCAGCTTAAAGAAAGATGCTGTCAAATAATAGAAACAAGATAAATGACGCACAAAATAACAATAGATAATTCACTCTCAGGACTTTATCGATCCGATAATTACTTTTCGCGAACTGTAGGACGCCAGATCTCTATTGACTTATTTAATTGCATTATGCTGACATCAAAACTGTCCTGGAAGTAATCACCATGATTACTGTTCATACTCTGCGTCTTTTCAAAGAAGGAAAAAAAGACAAAACTGCAAAAATGTTTCTTTATTAGATTATAGGGCACATGGATGCCAAGTTAGTTCGCATCTGAGAAATAACTAAACCTAACATTACCATAACAAAACAAACCTAACGTTACTGTTAACTCACTATCAAACACAGACAACCGTTTGACATTTAATAACGACTACTGGAATGAAATTTACATTGTTCGAAACAATTCCTGGAAAATAAATCATAACTAACTTATTTACTACTCGCAGGGAATCAGATGAGAGAGGAGGACTGAATTTGTGTCCTTTTTGAACTAAAATACAATTTTTCCAATTTTTTTTAAATTTCAATTCCCACTAAACATATCTTGAAAAAGAACGAATATTTTGAAGACAGGATAACTTTTAAAGTTTCATTGTGCTTTTAAAAACCTAGATATTCGAATATTTTTCTACTGTTAAATAAGACCATTTATTTAAAATTACTCCCTGAAATAACATACAAAATTTAATTTTAGATCAATCACCTTGAAGACTCCTCAACATAAAAAGGACTTAGAAAAAGTACTTGACAAATGGAACTACATTTGGAATACCAGCAATTTATACAGCGAACGTCTAAAGTGCGTTGAAATCGTTCTCAACGGCATGGAAGACGCGCAACACGTCATCTCCGAATTTGAGGTAAAATTGGCCGGCCTCAAAGAGCTCCCCAACACAGAAAAAGGCCTGAAACTAGTTCACGACGAGCTACTGAAACTTGAAAGCGCAGTAGGTCAACAACAAATCGCTATGGATCAGTTAAACGACGATTTTGACAACGCTAAAAGGTTAACTGAAAAGTCCAGGCCTAATCAACGAGGACCTCATGCGGACGTTGAGAGACTGGACAAGGACATTCAAAGATTGAATAGCAGATGGGCTAGTGTGTGTCAACAATTGGCTGATAGACTGAAAGGTTGTCAGCAAGCCTACGATTTGCTACAAAAGTACAACGAAGCTAAACAAGTCGAAGATAATTGGCTGGATGACCAGTACAAGAAGTTGGAAACTATGCAACCTATTAAAGACCGTGCCAAGGAAACTCTGGATGCCACTAGGGTGAGTAAAGTAGAGGAGTAAAATTAATATAATCGAGCACAGTAGGTTGTTAACTTTTATTGACAAAGAGTAACTATTTTACTAGTTAAGGGGTGTATCATCATTATTTACCATCGATTTGGTTCCAGTTAGTTTTTTTTTAAATTCTAACTAAATCTAACCCCTTAACACTTTTGCACTTGATATTTCAGAACCAGTTGAACAACGTAGTGGAACGCACTCCTAAAATCGAACAAGTCAACTTAAACGGTGGTAGATTCATCCGTGAAGGAAAGGTAAACGTCCCCTTGGTTATTAAGCTTTTACAGTCGCCTATGACATGGTATTGTTACTCTTCTAGAGTAACTAACCACTGTCATTCGACAATCTTTAAACTCTCATCACATTACTCACATTTTTCTTTAGTTTTAAGTTTGTTTTTAGTAGGTTTTTTAATTGAGTGTGAGTGAGCAGAATGGTTGTTGATATTACGCCTTTGATCAGTTATATTTATAATTTTTTTGATACTTTCTGTGTTATTGTTCTATTGTGACTTCTCTATTTATTAAAACTAATTAAGTGCTGTTGGTGCCTCGTAATTAGCTTTTTTCCTGGATTAACTTGTAGTGCTTGTACTTAAAATTTCATTATTGTCTGTCGTCCCAAGTATGTAGATTGTCATTTTTATTTCTTAAACGCTTCTTGTGTATAAGCTTTCAGAATACAGTCAACAGCTTGATTGCTTCTGCTTTATCGCTGATGGTTACATGTTTAATTTTTAATAGAGAATTGTAATTTTAGGAAACTTAAGTTCTCATTACCAAACTTGAATTGAAACTAAATTACCAAATTGAAAATTAACACCTACACAGTAGTAAGAAAGAAAGAGAAAAACTTTGTAGGTGACAAGTGTCAGTGTACCAAAACGGATGTGACGTCATTTGGCAGTTGGTAACAAGATTTTATCTTTGTCTAGACTGTCTAGAGCATTGATTTGCAAGAGTTCTCTTTTCATATCATAGGATTCGTTTGTATACTTATAACTTTTAAATTTCCAGAGATGTGTCTTGTGAGAAGGTTTTTGATATTTATTTTGGCTTTATGAGGGTGATAGAAGGGAGAAAAGGCGAACCATATGTCACTATAATTTGGTATGTAATTTTGCAACGAGTGGTTTTTCGACAAGAGAAAAACCTTCTACTGGGTGACTCACCGAGAACTACCGCGGTCGATACTTTGAAAATTACAAAAGATGACTTTTTTAACATTTCAGAGTTTAGTATTAGCATTGGGGCCGTCACATCTGAAATGTTTTCACTTTTGAGGTACCACCGTAGGTACCCAAAGTTAATACCAACTTTACTTATGGACTACCCTGTATATTATTATATTTTTCGATTCTACTAACGATTTCAAGTATATTTCATGCATCATTCTCCTATATCTATATTAAACTGTTTCCAAGATTGATCTTTAAAAAATTACATTTTCAGAGAGAGAGTGTCATAGCTCTTAAACAAAATGAAATAGAGCAAAACGGCTTGCATGTTCCTGATTTAACTTTTCCTGATCTATGGTGAGGTCATACAGCTGAGACAGGTGTCAATTTTTTTATTCATATAAATTTTTGATTCCTGTCAAAATAAAAATATTGCCGGGTGATAGATCTCAAAAAATTCAGATAAGGAACATGCAAACCGTTTTGCTCTATCTTCATCTGAATAACAGCTATGACAGATCAAAACGTGACATTTTGACCGGGAAGTTAAAGAAGAACCAACTTTGCGTAATACGGTGGTACCTCAAAAGTGAAAATATTTTATATGTGAAGGGTTCAACCCAAATACTAAACCCTAAAATTTTAAAAAAGTTATCTTATTTTATTTGTTAGTTTTTAAAACATCGACCACCGTACTTCCCAGTGGGATGTATGTAATTTGTATGGTACAAGTATTGAAAAATATATGACTCACGTAAAGTGGACATTTGTCGATAATACAACATTTGAGACTCGTTCAGTTTCCAAAATTAAAATAATTAAAAATACAATCAACTTAAACTGGTTTAGACAGAACAACCGTTTTATGTTGGAAGAACAATTCGATATACTGTAAAGGGAATTTAAGGTTTCATAGTTAAAAGAGTTACAGAAAGCTTATGTCACAGTTGCTTTAATCAAACAACCCATTTTTCCAAATAAAATATTGGTATTTACCACGTTATATGATCATACCATGCTATTTACACTTGTAGTCATCAGGATCAGGATTATTAAAAGTTTCCCAGATCACACAAAGTAGAGCTTAGTTGCCTCAATTTTTATCATTTCATTACATCACAAAATGAAAAATACCGATATTTTAAAAGAAGTAACCAACTTGATTATTCAATGGATTTATAGATGAAAGCAACGCAAACCTTGTGTCTAACCAATCAGAATGTTTGAATGAAATTTTATATTTTTTTGACACAAGATTTGTGTTGTGTTTTGGTGCATCAATCTATAAATCTAGTTTTACACTAGTTTACAACTATTTTCAAACCAACACCTTGATTACTTCTTTACTATCATCTTCACCTTCACCAACCACCATCACCAAAACAAATCACTTTAGTAGCTTCATGTAATGTCGACTTACCACGCGTGCGCACTCACTCGACTAACACCTAACAATCTAACCGTAACAATAGATATGGAGCAAGGGTGTCCAGAAGTCGCGGGACGCGCTCCTGGACGCGCACCCTTCTATGGACGTGGGTGACTCCTTCAGGAGCAAGGAGGTGACGTCGTCCGGCGCCGACGTCGTCGCCGCCGAACTGGACGAACTGAACGCCCGGTATCGCAATTTGATTGACGTGTTGTACGGAAGGCTGCAAGAGATTGCTAAGTTGAACCCGAACGACATTGTTACTTTGGTAAGTGTGTTTTTCGTATATTTTGATTTTATTTATAGTCGGTTTAGAGAATTTTTTTACATGTAATACAAGTAAACAAAATACAAGTGAACAATTAAACAAGAAGTCCATACTAGGTGTACTTAAACTTTCCAGTATAGCAATTATTGTGGAACGTAACAGTAGACCCCCTGTGTATCTATCACAGTATCACTTATACATAATTTGCTCATCATACTTAACATGTGTGGCATACATCTGTTTTTAATTTTTTTTTTCAAAAAACCCTTTCTTTGCATAACAAGGTCCCAGATGTGGACTGCAGATTATTTGTTATGGTTTATTTTAAGAAATGACACTGCACATTTTACTGTTTTAATTTACTTTCAAGTTAACATTTTTTTAAGTGTCAAAATTTCCAATATCAAATTCAATGTGAAACAAAAGTTTAATTTTCTGTATAATTTATAATACAAAATAATTTATAAGAAATTAAAAGTCAAAATTGTCATCTTTTATACAACACAAACTCATAATTACTCAACGAATAAGCGTTTTTGTTTAGTAAATCTTTTTCGTGCAAATTCATATCGTTGGGAGAGAAACATTCAGAGGCTCTACAAATCTCAAAAAACTTCTTTAAACTGTCAGAAAACGAATTTCACAGCTTTTGACTGTTTTACAATGGTTTGTATAGGTACGCTTTTTATAGGTATCACGATTAAAATTTGTTATATTAATATTTATATTTTTAATTAGGGGGATTACGTGCAGCAAAAATATGCAAAGATAATATTTCTAAAAATTACACCTTATTAACGGCTTTGCTTATCTGGCCGTACGTTAATGTTCAAGATAATATTGACAGTGAATAATCACGCTAAATCCACTTGTGATTTTCTATTTTTATAGCAAATTTGTGTTGCCTTTATTATTTGAATAATTTTTAAATGTGCACTACTTATTGAATTTTAATATTCTCATGGATCATTTTAGACCTACTATTTTATACATACATTGATTGCCTCCGGTAATAATAATTCATAGAGACAAATCATCAAATTTTCTTGCGCAAATAAACTGCTAACGGAAAAGATCCAGATAACTGACATACTGTATTTCGGAAATGCCAACTGAATTAATAAACAAAATAGGATTTGAAAAAGCATTTCTTCTTGAATCTGACTTTTTGAATTGAAAAATGAGTTACACAGGGTGCGTAGAGTTTTTATGTATAAAAATTATCTGCAAACTTAATGAATGCATTTCAGTCCACTGCATTTGGTAGCTGAAGCAATTTTATAATAACTTTTTGCATGATATAATAAAGTTTTAATTTTTTTGGGACCAGTAGTAGTAGAGAGTAGTAGTTACCAACCAAACCAGCTGTATGAGACAAGAAAGAATGTTCTACAGTTTTGCAACAAATTTGCAATGCATTTTTTTTTACCCTGTATATCGGTAAAGAAAAATGATCTACAAGCCTGATTTTATAAGAAACAAACTCTCTTTTGTGCAATAAATTCGGATAAGGCAATTCAGAAATACAGGGGGTGGAAAATAATAATAAATTTTGCTATCCAAAAGCATTATTATTTATTTTGCTTGATTTCAATGTTTTATCAAAAATTGAGCTCTTTTAATAGTTATTTATGCAACAAGTGCAAAAAGTGAAAGTTGTTATACGAGACGACGAATTTAACATAGAGCTACAGCACATTCCTGACAACACCCTGTTTGTGTGTTTGCGTGAAAAAACAGCCTGTATCGTTCTTAATATTAACTTTCGGTATAGGACAATTTAGCTAAATCGTATTATTTTGATGTCACGAATGTGCTGTAGCTCTGTGTCCTATTACTTATAGTCCACCCTGTATACAAAACTATGATTAATAAGGCTTTTCAAACAAATAAGAAAGACGACTAAGTATGCCTGAATGGATTTCTGAATGAATTATATGGATAAAACCTACTAAACTAATGGTAGATGACACTACTTTGGTACACCTTCATCGTTTCTTTAAGCAAGTGCCAAAACCTTTTTTCTAATATCAGACATGCCACACGAAATCCATTTTAACTATTTATATCTCATTTTTAAACGTAATTTTGGACTTTGTATATGTATTGTCAGGCCAAATCTTTAAATTTCTAACGTTTATCAGAATTAATATTTTTAGGTACTGTCTCTATTACCAAGCTAATGAAATGAGGTTTTGAATGAATGAACTTGCATGCATTTCCCATTATTTTGGAAAATCGCCAGCCAGCTGCACTTTCATTCAACTTGGCGGTTATCAGTCATTTTCATCAGGCATTGTGAATAACAACCTTAGAACATCCTATACATTAAATTGGGGTTTCTTTGCAACCTATATTTATAGGTGACCTGCATAGTCTGTTCATTTCACTAATTGGAATGATAAATCCTTTTGAAAATAAATCGAATAATGGGCCAACAACAAATGATGTCACGCTTCTTTTTGGACTTGATTGTAACTACATAACGAGGGGTTTTGATAATATACCAGCCAGTAGGTTCAAAAATATCCTTCCTAGTAACAAGTTCAAGTGTGTTCCAAGTGTGTAAGTTGTAAGTTTTGTTTATTGATTTTCTCAGTGCATTTTAAGTATTCGTCGGCTAGGCGCCCGCAAATTTATAAATAGAAAATTTGTGGGCATCCGTTGTCGATTTAACAGTCATATAAGATATTCTTCTAGAAGCATCGTCATTGCCACATCGAAAGGACGTATCAATTAATATTCCAATAGCGCGGTTTCACCCCGATTACCTCACCAAAAATCGTTAGCAAGGTAACGTCGACGTTAGACCAGTTTTATGCTGTAAAATCAACAAATCTTTACAATTTCAATGGCGAATTCTCAAAATACCCGCTTTAGTAGTTGGATTTATTTTTAAATGTTTATGTCACCTGTTTCGAGACAGAAGTCTCAGGTTCAGAACAGGTTCATTACGTCACGCTTCAATACGTTAATTACTAATTTGCATAGGTAATTGATTGCGATTGATGTTGATTTAGAGCGGTTTTTATATTGAATAATTGTTGTGTTTACATGAGAAGCATAATTTCCTTAGTATGCCAATTCCAATTGGCAGAAGATAAACACATTAATCGTTGCTAAGCACCTAGCAATTTTTTATTTAGTCTAACATTCATTTGACATACAAATGGCTTTTAAACACAATGGCGTGGCGACAAATTATGGTATTTTTCTCACAAATTTTCAAAAGGTTCCTTCCAGTCAAACCCTCATATAAAATAAAAATGTCGAAAGCAGTTTAAAATTTAATTTTTTAATCTTAAGTTGCAAAAAAAATTGTTTTGTAAGAATGTATTTGCGTAAAATCTTAGGACAATAGTTAAAATCAGGGTTTAAACTACAGGATTATAATAAGTGTCCAATATTTCATAAGACAATTCAAGCTACAGCAGCTTAAAAAGTAATATTAATTTTTCCATTTTTTCTAAGTAATAAGATCAAATTTAAGTTTCTCATGTTGCACAACACCGAAATACCAAGTTCCAACTGATGACAAAGATAATCAAAACAGCTAAATTTTGTCATTTTTGACGCCTTGTGTCTCGGTAATTTTTTAAAAAATACCAAATTACCAGTGTTTTTATGGTTTTTTATTTTATAAGGTTGTCGTTTTTTTCTTAGTGGCTCATCTGGTACAAGGAAGTCAAACAATCTAATGATGTTACTAAGAGTTTACCAAAAGTGTACTCATGTTAGGTTCGATGTTGTTGAACAAGTAAGATACACTGGTTATTATGGTTTAATGTATGTGTAAATTTCTATGTTGGCATTGCTGGTCTCTAAAACATGTCTGTTCTAAAAGAAAGTCCAATAATTTATTTCATAGACTAAATATCGAAAAAAAGTACCAAACATGTGTGTAGATATTACCCAAGTCCATATGATATAGATATGAAGGAACGCTCTTGAAATGCAACAAATTTGCACAGTATTTTTCAATACTCTGTATAAGCATACAGAAGTAATTTAAAAAGAAAATACTTGAAATGAATAATTAATCAAATATCAAATCTTAAAATGACCTGCAAATTTTGCTTTGTAATACTGATGTACGTTTTTACGTTCTGTTTTTCTACATTCAATTATGCATGTTTAAAAAGCAAAAACTGTGTAAATATAAAACTGCGATTTTGAGAACAGTTTGAACATTCTGTTTAATAGTCTTTGATTGAAGTTTGAAAAGGAAAAATTCTGAATGGAATTACACTAGTCAACTATGCCATGACTACCAAAAACCAAAACTCTAAATATGAGACCGGAATTTTATAGACAGTTTGAGAATTTCGTTCTTCAATACTACAGTCTTTGGTTGGCGGTTAAGTACTGCATTCCCTTAAGATTACGAAGGAAACTAGTAAACTGTGCTACAAGTCTCTAAAATATTGAATAGTTTGAAAATTACTTTTCAAAATAAGTAATTTTCTAGACCAACTAGTACCAAACTTTTGCTACGCCACTGCAAAAATTAATCATTAATCCGATCAAGGCAATTTAGCTGTAAGTTGCGTAACGGTGTTATACACTTTTGTCTACACATCAATGTTTCAAGGAATTCCTTTCTATCGGGTATAGAAAACACCTAATTTGGACCGGAATATTAATATTAAAATGGCAAAATTGTATGTTGCGTTATCGCCTAAAAACACCGTTAATTTCACGTTTTGTGCAAATTACTTTGGTGTGTGTGCAACTCCATAAAATTTACGTGTAAAATTACCGATCAGAAGCAGTAATAAAGATTGTGTCATTGTTTACTTTCAACTGAATGAACAGCACGTAATACCAGAATTTGCAGTAAGTTTCTGAGAAATTTAGATCATAACAGATTTTAGATGTTGACTTCAGGAGGTTACAATGCAGTGATGTTCAAAGGTGAAAGGCCAGCTTTGGAATGTAAATACTTCCATTTAAAATAGTTGCCAAAAATCTTTTTATAATGGTGTGTAATTGTTATTCGCGTGATCACAATTCGAGTAACACACCAAATTTAAATTACTACGTTTTCATTATAGGTAAAGTAAACCAAAATGCAATGTTTAATTGCCTGCTCTATCAAACTGTAAATACAACTTTTATCGTGTGACTTTCAAAGGCGACCTGAATGTAATCCAACTAGTTTTAACCGCAACTTCAACCAAACGTTCTCGTCTAGTAACAAAAAACAGTCACTTAAATCATAAGTTCATTGTTTACAACACTAGTCCGTTGCAAAAGTCGTATTTACGTCGCAATATGGTAATTTTGGGGCCCACGTTCCCATCCGTAAATGGTAGCACTGAAAGGGTGCTCCCACTGTCTTGGAATATAAATTATTATGGTCTATACGGAAGTTGATTTGCATTTTTCAAAGATGTGACAAGTTGTAGTATTTTTATTTAAGTTGACTGAGAAGTGGGCGTGTGGCACTTTTTCTTAAATTTAATGTAATTTTAATAATTCCTATTATAAATTTAAGTTGCAATGTAATGAAATAGGTTATAGTATATTGTACAACAAGGGTTGAGCACGACGCCGAAAGCCGTATTATTTGCAAAATGATCGTATCAATTGCAATTGTAAAAGTAAAATTGAAAAAGTAAAATTCAGTGTGACTGTGAGAGAAAAAGACCAGATTACCAATAATTTTACTACACCATTTACACAGGTAGTATAAAAAATATCACTTGGATTTTAGAAAATATAAGTTGTATCTCAGAACTTAAAAATTGTATTTCATTATCGTAAATTTGGTTTTAGAAAGCGTGAGTTGTATTTCAGAAAAGGTCTGTTGGATATTAGAATAGTTATTTTAATTTCAGAATTTGTCACGTGTGTTTTGAAAAAAGTTATTTCAATTTCAGAATTTTATTATGTTTCTGTGTTTTTATTAGTCCATTTTTTTAATTTAATATCAGCGAGTTACAAAACGCCAACAAGAATAACTTTGTCAATGAATACAAAATTTACATCCGAACTGGCATATCTTCATTTGCTAAAATTTTTAATAACTTTGTAACAATGACAGCACAATTACCTTTCACTACAAATGTTAGTATGAAGATTTCGGATATACAACTTTAATTTTCCAAATAACAAATAACCGTGTCAAAAATTCAACTGATCTTTTCTGAAATTCAAGAAACTATTCTAAAATAAAATTTGCAATTTCTAAAATCAAAGTTATTATTCTAATATGAATGTTCCATTTCCGAAATACAAGTGATATTACTAAAATCCATCACATGGTTTCTAAAATTCAACTGACGCTTTCTAAATTACATATGTAAATGGTGTAGTAACTTCCAATTTGACTAGTACAATTATGGGTCTAATTGAAATTTGCTTGAAATATGATATGGCTGTCATTAAGTTCATTAAAGTCACTTTCGGTCAATATAAAATCCTGAAAAATAAACTCTGAATAAAAAGCTTATTTTTATTTGTTATTGATTGTTTTAGAGATTTTGGTTTACCAATAATAAAATAAATGAAGTAAAACTATTCTGACAAAGTGATTTTTGTACCAAATGAGTTCCAATCTTATTACTTTTTTATGAACAAAAAGCATTTCCTATAAATGGTTTAAATTATGACAAATAATATGTTTTTGAGATGAGAAAAATGACGCGACTAAAGATATTTTTACAAAGGGACAATTGTTAAAATAATTGTTATAAATCTCAGAAACACGTCTTGTTTCGAAAACTGTATTAAGCTGTAATTCGTGCAAATTTTGACAGTTTTGACCGATATCACGTGGTTTTTGGAGGATAATTTAGCTGGGCGGTCACGTGACCACTGTCATAAATTTCAGAAACGCGTTTTGTATCGAATGCAAGCAAACTTTTCTAAATCCTGAATTTTTGCAACTTCTGAGCAAAGTTTGAGAGTCAGATACAAAAAATTGCTTGTTAAACCCACTTGAAGTAACCAAATGACTGTTTGAAGTAAATTTTTGGATTCCTCATTAAATTTCCTATCCAAAAACATGAAAAACACTATAAAATTTGGTGTAGGTCAGGGAGAAAAGCGGTGTCAAAATGGGACTGACAGAATCACAGTAGGTATTTGTATTTTACCAGTAATTTACTGATAATTTACCGGTCAAATTTTCCTGACAAAGTAAAATATTAACTTTACCGGTAATTTACCCATCACTACTGATACCAATTTATTATTGTCATTTGCTATGCAAGTAGTTCAACGATTCGTGAGTTTGGCAAATTTATTGGCAAAAAAATTGGCAAATTCAATTACTTTTTTTGAGTATTGGCGACCATTCTGGTTACCACTAATCAAAATTATTTGTCTAATATATTGTCATTAAAAATTTGAACTATTAACAAAAATTATACAGCATTTTCTAGGTGAGGAAGTCACAGACAGTAAAATACATTTTTTCACTCGATACAAAGGTGAAGGTTGTCAAAATCAATCCAAAATAAGTGTTATTTTTAAGATGAAAAGTGATTGACAGACTAAAGTGAACAACAATTATTTGCATAAATCAATTTCGCAAACATTTTGGAAAAGGTTAATTTTGTTTTGAGTGTCACCAAACTGATAATCGCTTAAATTTTCGGGTATAAAAATAAACATTTTGTAATCCATTATCTGAAAAGAATCCTCGAGATAAACAATTTGATCGGTACGGTGTGGATCTTCATTTTTGTATTGAAACCGGTAGAACCATTAAATTTTTCACTTATTTGTTTTCTTAGCAACGAAAAAAACAATTACAGCTTCTCGAAAGATAACAACGTGCGCTAATTGTTTAATCTGGTGGGATATGATCAACTCTAAAAATAAATGTCTCTGCATAAGCATTTGGTCGAGTTCGGAGAAACCGTCGGGTCGATCGTGAATGAATTCTTATCGTCCGCAGGTCTCCCGTCAGTTCTACGCGAATCGAGCTGGGAGTGTTTGCGGAATACGCTCTGAAACACCGGCGATATGTTTTTCTCTCACAATTAGTGCTCTAATTAGTGTTTTTTGGTGCTTAGAACGGTTAGGACGCACTACAAAAGTCTTTTAGTTTTTCCTGTGTGTTCTAGTGATTTTTTTTCTACAATTTGGATAACATGAGTAATAAGGAGTACGACTTTCGTTACGAACTCTCTGGCATACCATGGGTGAGACTTCTTAATATTTTTAGTGAAAAATTAAAGAAAAACCTGGATATTTCACATTTTTCAAAACACCAATCCAGATTATGCCGCATAATGATCCCTTTTCGCAACTCGGGCATCCAGCCAAGTTAAACTTTTTTATTTTTGTTTGGTATCCGGTCAATCTGTCATCCAAAAACCATTGATTCCTGTTCATCAAGGACGATAGAGTATTGTTTTGGGTTCTTCGTTAATGATTTAGCAGCTGGCACGGTTTTCCTACGCTAAACTTGCGTGTTATGTGTTGTTATAATACTTCCTCTTATCACTTATTTTTCAAGTGTAAATAAGTAGTGTTTGATAAATAGGTTTGAAGGCTACACCTTTTATCATTATTTCCTTAAATTGACTATTTTCTTGTTGCATTTATATGATTGCAAGTCTAAACATTGCAGTAACTGTCAAAAGTTCTCATTAATGCGTTTCTGACTGTCTTGAAAGTTTCTAGGTACTTCATCTAAAAGAGAGGTGCTTATTAAATTGTTATCAATGAATATAATTTCGTTCTTTTTGGAAAACCTTAAATTTTTCTAAAATTTCTACAGTCCGGTTTTGTAATAATGCTCGTCCTCTATTTCTTAAAATTTTAGTTAATTTTGTAGCAAAATGATACTGTATATTTTAGAAAATTGTACTGATTTATACTGAAATACGAGAGAACAGGTAAAAAGGCAACTGAAAGACTTGCTTTAGGAAGTATCAGGTTTAGGAACTACCAGGAAATTTAGGAATTCAGGTCAATCAGTTTGTATTATTAAAAAAGTTGACATCTGTCAAAATTAGTCACGTGACTTTTAAAATGTGGTTTAAAATTTAAAAATTTGGTAAATTAAATTTAGACTATTTTAGACAGTTGTAAAAGCTGAAATTGCAAGAGACACATCACGTGACTTTGATTATGCCATTTTACAGCTTGCAACACTGGAAAAGCCAACTGGCACCTGTCAAAAACAGTCACATGACATTAAAATGTAATTTAAAGGTTGATCATTTGGTAAATTAAATTTAGACAGTTGTAAAAGCTCAAATTGTAAAATAGACGTTAATAATACAATTTTTGAACTTGCAACACTGTAAAAGCCATTTGACACCTGTCAAAAACAGTCACGTGACCTTAAAAATGTAGTTTAAATCTGAAACAATTGATAAATAATTATAATCATTTATAATGAATATTGTTTAAACTCAATATCATGTAACAAAGATTTTACCATAATAATTGCATGTGCCTATGCTATTCTGTTCAATTTTCAGTCAATTTTATTATATTAAGACACTACATTGTGAAATATACAGACAATGCCTCAAAATACTCTCAAATGCCTTATAAATATCTCAAAATGCCTCATAATACCTTTAATTACCTCGAGTGTGTACACCAAATTACTTCGGCGATCTACCCCTCGATAATGTCTTAGTTTCAAAGCTCTTTTTGGCTTTGTTAAAGAGCTGTAAGCAATTTTCTGGAAAACGGAGAAAGATAATTTAATTTGGGAACCGGAAATAAGTTTTACATAAAATTCTCTAAAACTTTTCCCATTTAACCGACTCTCTAGCTCTTACGGTTACCGAGATCCCAATACATGTAGAACCAATTGGGGATACACTGTATACACACTTACTATTTTTAAATGAAACATTTTATTTACCTACATTGTCCAGGATAAAAGGGACACTATGGAGATCTTGAAAACGGTTAGAGATACGGAGTTTAATATGATGCCGTTTAAAAATTTCAAAAAATTATAAAATTATTAAAAAAAAAACAAAATTTTGAAAATTAGTTTTTGTTTTTTTTTGATAATTTCTTTGATGACAAAACTGAGAATAAATAATTCTTTACCATTACCACTTTTCCTCCTAAACAACGTGGCAATATCATATTTGAGATCCGACGTTTCGGGTTTTGGTTACTATCATCAACTTTTATTTCTCTTATGGCGCCCAATATTCGAGTTTTACATTTTGGAATAGAGCTTTGGTTTCTGATAGTGCGTCGGAATTTTTACTAACGATCATATGTATTAATAATGTTAATTTAGTTCACACATTTTCCGAATTTGGCTTAAAAACAAGAATTTTAGTGATCTACCGAGTCTTCAAATGTCAATTTTGTTGCCTAAATTTACTAGAACAACCTTTCTGTGAAGTGAGACTGTTCCAGAAGGTTTCCGCTCAAAATTTGGTCTTAAATGACTAATTTTGGTAAATTACAAATTTTACAAATGTACTTTTAGCAGTGGAAATTTCTTAGAGTAACCTTCCTGAGAATATTCTCAGTAAGGTTATTCTGATCGATGCTCTAAAGACATTTTAAAATATCCGTTGAAGTTTAATCTCGCATTCTACCACAAGCTGAGCTTTTTAATTTAACGTTTGTAAAATCGGTAAATTACTGAATTCTCTTCTAAAAAGTAAAATTACAAGCGAAAAACTTCTGGAATATTATAAGAACGGTTATTCTAACAAACTTAAGCAACGGTAGACTAACTGAAATAATAAACTGACTAAAATTCTTAAGGTCAAATTTTCAGCGGAAGACTTTAATACAATTCAAAGTAATGCTCCATTAAAAGTAATAAAACTATACTAATCTAGTTTTTCTAATTAATACTTAATTGAAAAAAAGGAATTCAAAGTCACAAATTTACTTCATTTTGGATCAGATTCTGATCATTAAAAAAAGTGCTACTACTACTACAGTGAAAGCTAATAAAATTAACGCAGTTATGGATTGAGTAAAAAATAGTGATTATACATTGAGTAAGCCGGTATTTAATATAACAAATGTTTAAAAATAGTCAACAAAGAAAGTGACAAAATCAGAAATTAACACTGGATGCGTTTCGAAGAATAGCCGGTCAATACTAATTTATTGATAGATTTTATAGGTATAGTGTTAAAATCATGTAAATGAGCAGCATAAAATAACATGCATTAATAGTAAATTAGTAATAATTTTTATATCAACTCAACTACGATTTATCTGCTTATTCCAGTAATTTCAGTTTTGAGTCATTTCTTAAGCACCAGCACTAAAATTCGGATATTAAAATTGGGTCAAACCAAACTGTTCCACACTTATTCATTTTCCGATTTGCTATTCTACTCTGTTTTTGACGTAGGTAAAGTTCAGATCAAGGGCAATTGATAAACGTCAGTGAAATACGTGATCCTACTTTATCTGAATATTTATAACAATTTGTACATATGGAAAGTAAAACGGGATGACGCAACCATGTAGGTAATAAAAATGTTTTGTCACATTTTACCTATTTATCCGGTTTTACTTAAGAATGATCTATAAGTTCTGATTAATTTCTTTATACTGGCAGATAAGTTGAACTAGACCAAGAAGGGCGGACGCCGAGAGTATTGATCAAAACCCTACTGCGACTTTTATAGGGAATAGGTAAACGACCTTCGCAGTCAGACATTGAATTGTTAACTAAAAACTTAAAAAATAACCATGGATTTAATTATTCGCTTGAAAAACGTCTGACTAAATGCCTATAAATATGTAAGTCGCGTCGTTGGCGAGTTCAAGTTGATTCGGTTTTATTTATATGGAAAAATATTTATGTTTGTTAAAGGAGAGAAATTCAAGGTGACAAAACCCGATAAAAAAAATACCACTAAAAGTAGCTGGTTGTGTGCTAACCGTCCCACACGTAACATTCAATTGGAGTTGTGTAAATGTTCCGGCCTACACCGTTATTGACGACTGGTTCTTTGATATTTTAGTAGGTTTCAATTTTTTGATAAGCTGCAATTAATAACTCTATTAGAAGTCGTTTTGTAAGTCAAAGCAAACTTGAGAAATCCGGTATAATAGTTTTGCACAGAGGGAGTCAAGGATAGAAGAAAGTTCATTATCTCATTAGTTTCGAAAGATACAAAAAAATGTTGTTACAGGGTGGTTCATAAAGGCGTGGCAGATAAAATATTAGTTTATTTTTTATTGGAACCCCCTATTTTTTTAAACATTTTTTGATTCTCTATGAAGTTTTAAAACTTTTTTAATACTTTTACTAATATTTAATTTTTTTCAGGAAAATATTAGTTTTTGTTATGATGGAAAATTGTCTGTATCGTCATTGTTTCTAAAATTAAAATACTCATATTTGGTGGGAACGTTCTACATGGAGACAAAAAAGATTTATCCAAATAAACTTGAATTAGAGGCTACAGGGCGTTCAATTTTTTAAAACATCCTTTGACTAATTCAACTTGAAAAATATCGACTTTTTTAAATGGAACACCCTGTGCATTATTCTTTTTTCTGGCTTTTATGAAACACTTTAACTTTTATTAAGTATGGTATATACCTAATATTAATCGAGGGGTAAACCGCTGGGGCATTATGGTGTACAAATTTTAGGAACATATACAGATTGTGGAAAATAAGTTAGTTATTGAGGATTGCACGAAAGAATGCACCAAAAAAGTCATGAAAAATTAGTCAATTTTGACATCCTCTAGGGGCCGAACTGTCTATCCTATCGATTCAAATTGGGAGACTATTAGAAAACTCGGGAGAAAACTCATTGCATTGGCTATCCATTGACGTATAAAACACTACTAAAAATGGTGCAAATAAGCGAGTTATTGAAGATTAAAAAGATCACGAAAAAAGTCATAAAAAAATAGTCAACTTTGACGTTCTCTAGCGGCCAAACCGTCTATCATCAACCCAAGTTGGGAAATTTTTAGAAAGCTCATTATATTGGCTATCCATTGACGTATAAAACTATAGCAAAAAGTCTACGTCAATGGAAAGTTCATTTCATTAGCTATCCATCGACATATAAACGTATATACAAAGCGTTACAAATACGCGTGTTATTTACGGTTTACAGACAGGGTGCCCCAGAAACATTTTTTGATTGGTTAGGGTTAATTTGACCCTGCAAAAAAATAGGAAAACATGGTTACATGAGCTACTAGGTCTACGACGATGTAATGCATAGAAATTTCTTGAAAAACCGATTTTGCAAATGACAATTTTCATAAGGGTCAAATTTGCCTGAAAAGCCACCACTATTCCAATGGGTTTTGCGTTATGTTGGCCATTTAGTGCAAGCGAAAATCAACTTTAATGATTTTAATTCTACAGTTTTGCTACGGCTCTAAATTTGACACTCACTGTGCTAGGTTTGTGTCAAATATCAGGGCCGTACCTGACCGATTTAAAAAAAATCCCTCAAAGAAATTACAGTCAAGAAAAACGTTTAGTTAGCTTTGGAGCCCTCTAGCGGCCAAACAAAGCACCCTATCAACACAAACGGACATACTTTTGGAAAGCCCATTATATTTTCTATCCATTGACATATAAAAGTCTATATAAAGTGTTGCAAATAAACGAGTTGTTTGGCAATAATGACAGTTACAGGGTGGTTGAATGTATCAATTTAAAGAATGAAATTTTCAAATAAGTGACCTAATACAAACTTACCTTAATTTTGAACAGAGAATCAGACAAAAGGTTCTAAAAAAGAACGTTTCTCAAATTAAAACGTTCTTTTTTAGAACTGGTCTATTGAGCTCTTTTTTTGACCATCCTGTATAATATATTTTATTGTTTTTCTTCACCCACTCTTAGAAAAAACCTTGAATAACACGACCAAACACAAAAACCAAGAAAAAAACCTTTCCTGATATGCATAAATTAAAATTATTGTTTTGGAAGCTGAAAATATTAAATTTTACATAGCAGTAAATATCTCAGAAACGGATACAGATAAGTGTATAACATTAATACACGAAATATGTCTAGAATTTGACGTAGAATCCAAAAATGCAATAATGTACAAGGTGTCCCATTTAAACTAAGCAACAGTTGATATCTACTTCCGGTTAAATCGTTGCACGAATATTTTCTTATTTTTACTTTTTTTTAATTAAAATAGGTTTTTTTAGACTCTCCAGTCGTGGTAATTCAGAAAATTACTGGGTATTGTTAGGTTAGGTTAGTTATTGGGAATTATTAGGAATTACTGGGCATTACAAGGAATTAGTGGACATTATTGGCATTTTAGGATTTAGTGTACAGGGTAGACAGATATAGGGTTAAAAAATAATACACCTGAAAGTTTTTAAGAAAAGTACGAATTCTGAGAAGCACCCTATATCTGTCAAACTGTGACAGATATTAACCAACGGTTTTCGTTTTTGCCTATCTCTATTAATACGAGCACTTCCCATTTAAATAGCTATCAGAAAAAAGAATAATACACACGGTGTTCCATTTAAAAAAGTCGAAATTTTTTACGATGAATTAGTCAAAGTATAGGTATTTAGTTTTTATGTTCATAAGAAAGTGCAAGCATATTAATTAATAATTATTGTAAATTATATTGCTTTATCATTTACAAGAATGAAAGCGCCACTGAGTTTGTTTGAAAACATATGTTATTATTGTTATTTAAGTTCAGTATCAGTATCTTTATGATTTGACCCACAACTGATACAAAATCTCGGTGATCGTGTCCGTTATTCTATAATTAAACCGTATTAATTAACGAGCAATTAATCGGCTTACTATTTACTTGAATTTTTGTTTTTGCAGAGGTTGGTCGAACAAATGCAACCGCAACCTTTCCGCACATTCAGGACTGAGTTCCACATGAGTAGTGCCAGCGAGCACACATCCACCTATACTACAACCACACACTACCATAAACAGTAAGCTCCTCTAAATCTGTCATTACTGTTTTTACTGTAACTTTTTTCTTTAGAGTGACGCAGACAACGCGTACCGAAAATGGCACGACAAAAACCGCCAAATTATCGGAAAAACAGAATCGGTACGTGGACGAACCGGATCGAATCGCGAACGGTCGACCGCCCGATAAACATCACACCACGCGCACCCAAATCATTCAAGAGGGCACCCAAAACTGGGGCGGCACCTCGATGCAATTCACCGAAATCAAGTCGCTGAAAAGAGTGCACAAGGTGCACGAGGGAATTGGAACCGAAAACATCACTGATATTGCCGGAATTATCAATCCGTATACTGGCGAACAGATGACAGTGAAAGACGCTATTTTGGAACGGATTTTAGACGTTCGAACCGGAAAAATTATAGCGTCTCCGGATGGTAGTCAGATTAGTATTGAAGAAGCCAAAGTTCGAGGATTGATCGATTCGAAAGTGGCGGATAAGCTCCAAAGTCCTTGCGGAATTAAAGAAGACGGCCGCGAGTTAACTTTATTGGAAGCTATCCAAAAAGACATTTTCGAAGCTGAACAAGGCTTCGTTGATCCTTCGGAGAAAAGGTTGAAGGTAATACATTCCACGACAATTAATCAAGCCATAGATGATGGAAAGGTGGACGTCGCGTCCGGAACGTATACGCTAGAATCGGGCAACACTATTGACATTAAAGAGGCGTATAAACGAGGTTACCTCTTGCAGCATACGGAAGTTAAATTACAAACGGAAGCTCTAGCTTTGAGCGATGTAATAACCCAAGGGCTAGTCGACGACGTAACTGGGTGGATCGTGGATCGTAATAGTGGTAATAAGTATCAAATAGACGCGGCGGTTAAGTGTAATGTAGTAGATGGCGATGTCCGCGAGGTCGTAGATCCTAAACTAGATACTAAAGTTACGGTACTCCAAGCTTTAGACAAAGGTATAATTAATCCCAAACTAGGTAAGTATGTGTTAGGGCACGAGAAGATTCCATTTTTAGAGGCGAAGCGCAGGCAGATGATAGTGAAACCAAAAACACTAAAAGAAATAATTGACGACAACCTAATGGATGATGAAGGAAAGATCTTATCTCCTCTACATAACACAAGACTCACCCTTCTAGAAGCTGCTAATCGAGGTGTCTTGGATATAGACCAGATTAAAAGCATCTTGGATTTCCGAACCAACGAGCTTATCACCTTAAACACTGCTCTGAAGGAGGGAATTATCCTACCTGATGGCAAATTTAGGAATTCTGTAACAGGAGAATTAATGACAATTCAAGACGCTGTTGGCAGGGGCTTTATTATCTCCGTGGTTAAAAAATCGATATTTGACGTAGACGGCTTCCAACCTCCCGACAAATCGGATCACATCAGCTTTAACGCAGCTTTAGCTAAAGGATTCATCAGTAAGAAAAAACAGGGCAGCTTGCTGGTAGATAAAAGAAGCGGCAAACTAATTACGTTTACTGAAGGCGTTGCATCTGGCGAAGTAAAGTCTGAAGTATACGAAATGCTTTCCCGACCTATAGGAATTTTTGAAAATCGAGAAGAGTTGACAGTTTTGGAAGCAGTATTTAAGGGGTACATTGACCCTAAGACTGGAAATTTGAAAGATCCTGAAACTCACAAAGTGATATATTTAAAAGATGCTATAGCTAGCAATTTAATTACACCCGAAGGGGCAGCTACTTTGAACAGCTTACTCAACCTGAATGTATCCACAAAAATCACTAGGACATTAGTTCAAAGATACGTGGCAGTCACTACAAAAGACGTCAAACAAGAAGTGATAACTTACACTGAAGCTTTACGTTTAGGTTTAATAAATAACGAGCAGCAAACCTTTAAAGACCCTATAACCCATCAAGTGTTACCAATCGTCCAGGCAATCAGCGAAGGACGATTAGCTCCGGATGTGCAAAGCTCAGAGAAAGTAATAGCTCCCAAAACACCCACGTCAACAGTCATCACCATAGTAAGCAAAAAAGAAACTCCACTCTTACAACAACAAACTACCACCAATAACTTTATACAAACAGAAAAGGTTACATCAGACAAACGAATCTATGATGTACCTCTTGAAGGATGGTCTTTACAAGATGCCATAGCACAAAAACACTTTGACCCTATATCCGGAATGTTTACCATTCCTGGTACAGACCGTTTAGCTAGTTTTGAAGAATGCGTCAACCTTCAACTGATCAGCCCTCATTCAGTTTCAGTTCTAGACCCAACCACAAAAAGAAAGCTTAGCATTACTAAAGCTTTAGAAAAGAAAATCCTGGACAGTACTGGACATTACAACATCAACGGTAAGAAACTCACCATTTTAGAAGCTATTAATCATGGTTACATAATTTTTGATGACTCTAAACACACTGAAATACAACCGGTGTTAATTCAAGAGGGCGTAATCTATGATCCAGCAAGAGACTTGGTCATTTTTTCAGAGAGCAACCAAACCACTAATTTAGCTACTGCTGTGCTCGAAGGTAAAATCCCTGATGACGTAGTGAAAGTGACCGATCCTCAAACAGGCAAGACTTTAAATCTAAAAGAAGCAGTGCGTAAAAATGTCGTACACCCCGACAGTGGCGAATACATAGACAAAACTGGTGAAAAACTTTCATTGAAAGTTGCTGCCAAACTTGGCATAGTAACTGTAGTAGGAGCACCTATTGTTGCAGTAAAAACAATTAAAACGTTGTTTGTGACAAACCCTAAAACTGGAGAGAAAGTTCCTGGAGAGATTGCTCTTAAAGAAGGCTTGATAGATTTGGCTACGTACGAAAGGTTGCTATCTAGAATGCCTTTAGAAGAATCTGCCTCTGAAACCAAGCAGGCGAAAATTAAAGTGTTAGATACTGCAACCATTAGTTTGCAGGAAGAAGACGGTCCTTCAGAAGGTGCCAAAACCAGAGCTCGAATTACCATAGAGCCGACTTATCAAGTAAAAATCGGCAGAGCCCAGTCACTAAGCCCAGATAGAGAAGCTAAGAAAGTAGTTTTGCAAAAACTAAGACGGAAAATTGTTCGTCCTGAAGAGGCGGCTAAAACAGGGCTAATAGAGTCAGACGCTGCTACTTTACTGGCTGATAAAAACAACTTTATTGACGAAGAAGGTGAAAAACTCACCTTACAGGAAGCTTTAGAGTCAAACAGAGTTGATGGGGAGAAAGGTGTGATTGTAGATCCTCAAAGAGGCGACCACCTGACCATTAACGAAGCTATTTCACGCGGTATTCTTGACCCTGATGGAAGTAATGAAATTTTAGTACCTTTGAACCGCAGTCTGTCCATTCCAGAAGTGATAAAGCAAGGTCTCTTGGATTCAGCAACTCAAAAAGTAGTTCACCCAGAGACTGGTGCCCACTTGAGTATTAGCGAAGCTATAGTCTGTGATATTGTAGATCCTTTAAGTACCTTAGTTGAAAAGTCTGGCGATAAAGTTACTTTAGGCAAAGCTCTTGAAACCGGAGTCGTAGACGACGAGAAGTCTGTAGTAGAAACCAATGAAGGCCTTAAAAACTTGGAAGAAGCTGTAAAGAAAAACGTTTTTGATGCGAGCACACCTTCAGGACCATTAGCTTTACCGCCTGCAGGAATGACCTTACCAGTAGCCATCAAGCGAGGCCTTGTCGACATAAACACCAAAGAAATTGTACATCCTATTACCAAGGAAGCTATCCCTATTAGCGAAGCCATAAAAGATAACTTCATAATGTCATTGCCTTTCCCAGCATCTACAGAAGCAGTAAAAGTAGAAGACGCTTTGGAGTCAAGCCTTATAGACACTGACGCTGGCACATTTAAAAACCCTAAAACCGGAGAACTTTACCCTATATCCGAAGCAGTGGAACAAGGCATGCTAGTGGTTAAAGAACCCACTAATGGAGTAGTTTTTAGCTCCGCCCCCGTAACCACCGTAACTGAAACTGTCAACACCATTCATACGGTTACAACAAAAACTTTAGAAGTTTTAAGTGGTTATTCATTGCTTAGTAGTAGCGAAGTGCAAAACATCGAAACGGGACAGATAATTTCAATTGAGGAAGCCAGAAAGCAAGGAATTGTCAAAGAGGGTAAAGAAAAGAAAACCAGAACTGTGATTAAAGACATCCATATGTCTTTCTCTGATGCGCTCAATAAAGGTCTTGTCGATATGAATGCTGGCACGTTTAAAGATCCTAAGTCTGGTGAACTAATTTCAATTCAGCAAGCGTTGCAGGAAGGAAAAATTTCCGCTACACCTCAAGTTGCTACCGACTCAATTACTTCTACTTCCGTTAGCAGCACAACCACTACTAAATCCACTGAACTAAATATTTCAGAGGCCTTTGAAACTATTTACGATGAGAAATCACAGAAGTTTATTGATGTAACCGGTGATAATAACGAAATAACATTCCAGGAAGCTTTGGAGAAAGAAATAATTGACCCTAATTCTATTATCTATGACGTGGCAGCGCAAAAGCCAATTACAGTCGAACAGGCGGTGGAGAAAGGTCTTATAGACAGTCAAACTGGACAGATCAAAGATACAACCACAGGGAAGTCTGTCAACTTTAAGGAAGCTACCAAAAAAGGTTTAATTGCAGTTTTAGGAGGATTGGCTCTTCCTGTTATAGCGCCGGTGGCCGCCGGAGTAATGGCAGTCAACGCAGTAAAAGAATACGCAGACAAAAAGAAACAGGAAAAGATTGAAAAAGAACAGACATCTCAACAAATAAAAGTGGAGAAAGTCAAGGTGGAAACACCTCAAATCAAAACATCACTAGTCCACACTATTATGAAGGAAGAAACAATATCTAGTCCAGATATAGTGCAAATTCTACCTATCGGGGATGCAATATCACAAGGCAAAATTGACCCGATACTTTGCCGCATTGTATACGATAACAAAGATCTTCCCTACACAGTGCAAGAGGGGTTAGATCAAAACAAACTAAACCCCTTAGACGAAGTGCAAGTAATATCAAATCAGCAAGTTATACTAGTCGAAGTGTATAAATTAGCTGTCATTACTGTCTCCAAACACATGACAGCTCAGAAGTTAGCTGAGTTAGGCTACTACGATCTGAATAAAAGAACGTTTATCGACCCTCAAAGTGGAGCTCACATCACATTTGAAGAACTCGTCTACGTCTTGGGCGTAATAGATCCCGACACAGTTCTCGTAAAAGACCTCACGAAGAAACCTCCTACTTACGTCACTTTGCACGAAGCACTAAAACGACCGTTACTAGACAGGCAAACTGGTTATATGGTAGATCCTAAAACTGGAAAACGCGTCCCATTCTTTGAAGCGGTGAAATTGCGTTGGATCATCCATGTGGACGACAAACCAAAAGAGAAATTCAAACCTATTACTTTACTGGAAATTGCACAAACTGACAAATTTGATCCGGTGGCTGTCGAAGTTATTACAGACAATGAAAGACTACCACTTATCAAAGCCTTGACTAGCAATGTTGTAGATCCTAAATCAGTGACAATAAAAGATCCTAAAAACATGCAGTTGGTGCCATACTACGAAGCAGTGGATCGACAGATTGTAGATCCGCAAAGAGGGCTAATAGTAAACACAGCTAATCAAAAAACTATGGACTTTTCAGAAGGATTTTTGAAAGGTTTTGTGGCTTCCATACCGCGTCCCATATCTTTGCAGGCGGTAATCCACAAAGGATTGTATGACACCAAAAGTTTGAAGATCAGAGATCCACTAACTAAACAACTGCTACTTATTGAAGAAGCAGTAGAGAGGCATATTGTCGATGACAAAATCAGCGAAATTAAGGACACCAAAGAAGACACGTTTATAGAGCTGGAAGAAGCTTTGACTAAAAAAGTGGTACAGGAAGGGCAATTAATGGACACTAAATCAGGACAGTTAGTTCCTCTCAACCAAGCTTTAGATCAGCAGTATATACGAACTAAACCAGTTGTGTTTACTCTCTTGCAAGTCATACTAGCCAACTATTACTCTCCTCAAACTGGACTAATTTTGAATCCAATCACTGGTGAAGAAATGACGTTAGCAAAAGCAATAGAATGCAAACTCGTTGACCCAGTTACAACAAGAATTAAAGACGACAGAAGACGGGGTATTGTGGAAATCCACGAGGCTATCCAACTACGACTTATCGATGCTGAAAAAGGTGTACTTACAAACCCTCCCCTCACTTTAGACCAAGCATATTTGAAAGGTTACATTCTCAGCACAGTCTTACCGTGGTCCTTGCAAGAAACTTTGGCTCAGAACGTTTACGATTCCAGTTCTGGCTTAATTATTTTCAACGAAAACACCTTAAATATTAGCCAGGCAATTGAGGCTGGCATAGTAAATCCCAATGTTTTGACAGTGAAAGACCCCAACTCTGGAGATATTATAACCTTAAACGAAGCTATTCAGGCCAAACTAATAGACCCAGTTAAAGGTCAGGCTTATGACCCAGTCACTGACACTGAAATGAATTTTGTTGAAGCACAGGAAAGAGGACTGATTGTTCCTTACAAGACACAAATTACCTTACCTGAAGCGGTGTTCAAAGGTTTCTACGATCCTGCTACTGGCAAATTTATCAATCCTAAAAACAAAGAAAGGCTCAAGGCTTCAAGTGCGATTAATAGAGGTTACGTGGATACATCTAGTACTCTAGTGACTATAGATGAAGAAATTGTTACTTTTGATCAGGCTGTCACTGATGGTTTAATCGATACCAATGAAGGTATTCTCAAAGGATATGAAGAGGAAGTAGACTTTAATGAAGCGTTTGAAAGAGGGTTGTTAGTGGAGGTTAGACCGCCAATTCCTTTAAGTGAAGCTATAGCTAAAGGTATTTATGACGAAGAGTCTCAATTGTTCCTAGACCCACAAACTGGTCATTATTTAACGTTGATCGAAGCTATAGAAATCAGTTTGATTGATGCTGAGTCTGTTAGTGTCAAAGACACTAAAGTAGGAATTTGGAGAAAGATTCCTTTAATCGATGCTATTCATAACAACTACGTGGACGGAAATACTGGTAAAGTACGTGACTTCTCTAAGGGGGAAAGTTTCGAAGTGTCGTTGCAAAAAGCATTTGACTTGGGGATTTTAGTGGATAATAAGGCAGCTGTGTCCTTGCAGAGAGCAATCCATCAGGGATTGTACGATGAAGTTACTGGAAAAATTTTAGTTCCTTCTACTGATCGAAAGGTGACTTTACATGAAGCCATTAGGAACTTCAGTATAAATCCATTGTTGCCCTGTTACTTTGATCGAAAAGTTGGCAAGTTGTACAGTCTTAGTGAAGCTTGCCGCTTGGGAATTGTAGACAAACGCTCTGGAACATTTAAAGATCCTTCTACAGATGAGGTTATGAAGTTATCGGAAGCTTTGAACAGAGGATTGATAATCGATATTGAGAGTGCTAACTTTGGTTTGGCTGAAGCGTTAGACTTTGGTTTATACATTCCGGAAGAAGGTTTGTTCATCCACCCCACCAATGGCAGAAAGTACAACTTGCCGGAGGCTGTAGAAAACGAGTTGATTAATCCTGTGACTTCTTTGGTCAAAAACAGCAAATTGAATAAGTATGTTCCACTGAATGTTGCTATAGAAACTAAGCTAGTGGACGATCAGTTGAGCAAATATGTCTTCCCACACGCGAAGACTATTGATTTATTGGAAGCACGTCAAAAGGGTTTGATAGTTACAGCGAGAACTCCTTTAAGTCTCGAGGAAGCTTTGCACAACTCTTTATACAGACCAGAGAGTGGAAAATTGGTTGATCCAGTGAATAATGAGTTCTATGACTTGAAGCAGGCTTTGGCAATTAAATATATTGAACCTCAGACCACCGGGTTTAAAGATGTGGTGCAAGGTAGCACCAAGAGCCTACAAGCCGCTATACAGAATAGTAACATCGACGTGGAAAAAGGACGTGTGTTGGATCCAAAATCTAAGAAAACGTACAACTTTGAAGAAGCATTTAGTAAAGGCTTGCTAGTTACTTTGACTAAGCCTCTAGATGAAGTATTTGTGCAAGAAAGTGTACCAGATAGTGCTAGCTCGAAACCGGTGCGCGAGTGTAGTTTAGAGAACGCGTTGAAGTTAGAGTTAATCAATCCTGACATTGCCGTGATTAAAGATTTACAAACTGGTAGGTTTAAAACGGTCGCGGATGCGCTTAAGGATAATCAACTAAAATTGACCGAAACTTTAGTGTTTGATATACAAAGTCGTGTTAAAAGTTTTGTGGTGACTTACGGAGAAAGCTTTCAAATTTACTTGAAGGAGCCTATCGGGTTTAGACAAGCTATTGATCTAGGTTATTTAGACTTAAAAACCGGTAAATTTACCTCCCCTGAATTAAAAGACACTGAACTATCTTTAAAAGAGTCGCTCGCCCTTGGGTTTATCGATCCAGACAGTGTGTTGATCAAAGACACCAACAGAAAAAAACTTATAAAACTTCCCGAAGGCTTCAGGAAGGGCCTCATAGACGCCGACAAAGGCAACGTCGTAGACTCTTCCACCTCAAAGCTGTACAGTTTAGCAGCCGCCCTCGATTCTGGCCTCGTAATAACTCCCAGCGTGGGTTTCACTCTAATAGAAACCATTACCTACGCCATATACAATCCTGTAACGGGTTGTTTCAATGATCCCTTCGTCGTCACTAACATTATAGACCGAAGAAAGTTGACTTTGGCCGAGGCCATTGAAAGCAACTTGGTAGACCCAAGTACTACTGTTGTGAAAGACCTAGAGGGCGGCAGCATTATACCATTGATACAAGGCATTGAAAGACAAGTAGTGGACGCGCAGGCTGGCAAAGTACGCGATAACGTTGAAAACATTGAGTACGATTTCGCTAAGGCTCTCGAAAAGGGTTTGATTCTTCCAGCCGAACAGCGGGTGAGTAGTTGCTGGTTTGGTGGCGATGCAACTTTAAAGCTTTCAATCATCCCGTGGATTTATTTTCTGCATGCCTACTGGGTCATTCATGTTCACGTTTTTTCAAGAAACAACAAAGTCAGTTCAGAAATCGATAATATTTGATACTAAAACTACTGACATAACTTAATTTGTTCCAGCTTGTTGAAGACCCTACCGGGAGCTTATCATTTTTTATTTATGTTGCCACCCTTGCCTGTAATCGAGTCGTGTGCATTGAAAACCGGCATTTTGACAGCCTTATTGCACATCCATTTGTAACGTCGGCCTGCTTTAATAATCTATATTCACCATAACGACCTACAACCTGGTTTTATGGTTTTAGGTCCGTTTTTAAACATTGAGCACTCCTCCATCATCATGGCTATTTAACACAGTAATTTTGATTTTTTGAAGTAGGTAGTTGGTATTGCTAATTTTACTTAATACACACTCAGTTCCATAAATGTAACACACTTAATTTTTTGGTTAAAAAAGTCTGTTACACAAGTATACTAGTTGATGCTATAAGAAAATAGATGTGACGTGATAGTTTTCAAAAGATGTCTACGATGTTATTTCTGAATAATCTATTGTTTTTTTTAACAATATTCCTAGAGTGTAGATCATAAAAAGCTAAGATAGGAAGGCAGAAAGTACATCTAGAACACCAGGTCAACCCAGTAGATGTTAATACAATTTGATACATTTTGACTTCTATGATAGTACCCACCATATTGACATTTTAAAAACTAAATTAATTCGGTTAGTGGCGTGTGTACCAGCATATCGATGTAAAAAATTGAAAGCCACTGGATAAAAAAAATGATTCAGTTTGTAGGACATTAAGTATTTAATTAATTTGCCAAATTTCCTCATAATAATTGTTATAAGTTATTGTTTCTTCTATCACCTTTTCACTTTTCAACATAGCTGAATAGACAGTGCAAAAATATGACAGATCCCTCTTAAAACAAACCAAAGATTATGATATTTTGGATCACCGGTACTCGTTTAACTTTGCCCTGACGTTTTTTGTTAGTATCTGTAATGCAAAGTCACCATATTTCTTACTTTCAAGATTATAGCCAAATAATGAACCTATACCAAACAAGTATAGTAAAATCGGTTAATTAGTGTAACAATTTGAGGATTTTACCAAAAAATCAGGTGTGTCACAATTATTTAGTGCTGAGTGAATATCTATGATCAGTTTAATAAAAATAACAGTTAATGGTAGTAATTGACCACTTATTATTTTAACGACCACTGAAACATTTAACAGTTTGCTTACATTGTAATCAAATTTTTGTATTATTTTATTTGTTTAATTATGATTTTATTTAGTTTTTTCGCAGGTTCTAAATTAAGTCACCCTTTTCATAGGTAACAACAAACATTGTTTTCTTTTTGTTATTTGTGTTTGCTAACATTGTGAGATCATATTTATGTATGCTTGCTTCAGAATGCATGTGTTAGGTCTAGGTACCTGACCAACTGAACTGGTCAAAGGCTTTTATATGTTTTGTTTACGTCTAGCAGCCGGTGATAGTTGGCGATTTTGGCCGAATGCCGGTATTTTCTTAAAAACTTACGTGACTAATCAACACTTAAATTACAGCAAGCCGTCGAGGAGAAGTACAAATTATGCGATGAAAGTTTGTCGAAATTGTTGCGTTGGATCTCCGATGTGGAAGATAGGATTTCTTCACAAGATGTCATCCACGAAGTGGAGGAGGAATTGCGTAATCAAATTAATACCATGAAACAGATTAAGGATGATCTGGAACAACATTCAGGACAAGTGTCTCATTGTGCTGATCAAGTGCGTCAACTTGTGTTAACTGCTGGTAAGACCCAACTTTGTTATGGAATGTATTTCAATAACTGAATTTACAACAAAAGCATAAAACCATTTCTCCAATTTTCTTCCTTAGATAAACATTTATAAACAAATTTTTAGGTGATGTACTCTCTAAGAGTGAAATCTCGACGCTGGAAAAGAACTCGCGCACTTTGAAAACGCGTTTTGATAAAGCGGTCGACAAAGTAGATAAACTGCTCAGACGTCAACTGGCCGCCAAAGACGAACTGGCTAAATTGAAGACCGAGTTGAATACGTTCTCTACGTGGTTAGGAAAAGCGCGCAGAATCTTGGAAGATAAGGAACGCGCTCTTAGCGACTTGCAACGTCTTGATTCTAGCGCTGACAGCACTAGAGAGTTTGTCAGCGACGTTATTGCCCATCAAGCAGATTTACGTTTTATTACCATGTCTGCGCAGAAGTTTGTTGAGGAGGGCAAGGTAAGATTTATTAAGAGTATTTACTTTCCAATTATTGTTTTGTAATGTTAGTTTACGCCTTTTTACGGCCCGTTTCTCAAGACAACGGGCGGTAAAGTAAACATGAACCACACTCTAGTTTAAACTTTCCCATCCAAAGATCATTTGTGCATAAAACGTTGTACCGGGTGTTCCACTAACTGGGGTCATTGGTTACGTTAGGTATATCTCGGAAACTATGAAATATACAGCATTGAAATAAAATCCATAACTAATGTCGTTAAAAGAAAACGTTGGACATATTTTTTTACGTTTTTACCGTCAGGTGGCGCAACTATGGAATAATTGTAAAAATGTGAAAAAAATAAAAAGGTATTTTAAAAATAACATAATTATGTTGTAGCAGTTTTTCTACATTTTACTAATGTCTATAATAAACGAGTTAATTTTAAACTAAGTAACAAAAATAATGTTTAACATAAGAACTTACATCAAGAAGCTGTAATGCATTTTCGGTTGCATTTTGCATAAGCTAAAAATACTAGCTCATCATATCGGTTTGTCTAGAAATACGACTTTTGCTAAACATAAAAAATCATTAACTAAAAGAATGAAAACTGGTTTTAAGAGAAGCTTTCGTTAGGAAATAAATAGAACGAAATACATCGTTCACTATACATAAACAATTCAGGTAACATGAGACAACACTTGGAAATACTTTCTAGCTATTTATGATCACTTGAATAGCGATTCTTCTAAAATTACGAACGATTCAGATTCAAATCGACCACTAGATCAATTTTCAGTTTTAAATTCTAAACACTTCACGACAAACCATTCCAGTTTGTGTATGTCAAAAGAAACAGCTTTATTTCTTTCCGCAGCCTATCACATATTTTTAAATCAAGATATCAAGGCGATCTAGTTGTTGGCCAGCTAACTAAAGAATAACTAATGTACTTTGTATTAGACCATCTAATAGAGCAAAAAATACCTTTCTACCGAGCTATTTCAAAATAGATATTCGTTCTCAAGATATTTAAGATTTTGTCTGACAAGATTCTGAGCGTTACCAGCGGAAATCACGTAAAAATTAGAAAATTTTTCGTAATAAATCGCGGCGGTTTGTGAACCACACTTCTAGAACTCATCATGAGTAATTTTTGATTAATCAATCAATATGCCGGGGATTCATATTGATTTTTCATCTAAATTCTCATCGAATGAAGATTTCATGAGTAATTTTTCCATCAACATAACTGGATATTATGCTGATTTTTCATCTAAATTCTCATCGAGTAAAGATTTCATGAGTAATTTTTGATTAATCCATCAACGTAATTGGATATTATGCTGATTTTTCATCTAAATTCTCATCGAGTGAAGATTTCATGAGTAATTTTTGATTAATCAATCAATATGCCGGGGATTCATATTGATTTTTTACCGCCACCTGGCGGTATAGTTAGAAATCAAAAAAATCAGCATTTTCTCTTAACCACATTAGTTATGCAATTTTGATTTCACAGCTATCATAAACTCTACTAACAAACCTGTGCAATTACTATTTATAGGTTTATCATTTCTGATATTTTTTGTAGGAATACCTGAGCATTTTGAACGACTTCAGAACTTCTCTTCCATCAAGATTGCCACACATTGAACCAATCTCCTCGCAAGACTCACCAGTACGTAGTGAAGTGTCCTTAGTAACTCAACAATACCGAGACCTTCTACACCGCGCCAATAATCTGTCTGACCGATTGTCCGGAGTTGGAGGAAAACAACGTGATTATTCCGACGCTTTGGACAAAGCCAAGGCATGGCTGAAAGACGCCGAACCTCGAGCAATCAAATTACTTAACGAACAGATCGGTGGTGATCCGAAAACAGTAGCCGACCAACTGAACAAAGCTAAAGCTTTGAACAACGAATTTGTGGCGAATGGAAAGCTGATTGACAACGCGAAGCAAGCCACTATTTCTTTAGTGCAGTCGTTGGAAGGACAAATTTCACCTGCTGAAATCAATCGATTGGAGGAACCAGTTCAAGTTTTGGAAAAGAAATACAACAATTTGAGTAGCGAAATTGCAAATCGCTGTCAAGAGCTCGATACCGCTTTGGTTCAGTCTCAAGGAGTTCAGGACGCTTTGGATGGCATCATCGATTGGCTCAATCAAGCTGAGAACCAGTTCAAAAACATGCAAAGACCAGCTTCCTTAGTCCAGGAACGTTTGGATGAACAAATCCGCGAGCATAAAGTCTTCCAGTCCGACATTGACACCCACATCTCATCCATTGACTCCGTTTACTTATCAGCTAATGAACTCATTGTGAGCACCAGTAACGCACGAGTAGCTAAACAAATAGAAGGCAAACTCAACGACGTGAAAACTCGTTTTGATAAATTATTTGACAGAGTACAGAACCGTGGAGTATTCCTTAGTGAAGTGAACAGAGACTTGGTGGCTTTCAATAACCAAGCAGCCAAGTTTGAGAAATGGTACAGTGAAATTATGGAAATTATCGAGTCTAGAGAGTTAGCTAAAGCCCCTGTGGAACAGTATGCATTGCAAATGAAAGAGATTGCTAGAAACCGCGACGACAACAGAGCCCTCTTTGAAGAAGTTGTGGCAATTGGAAAAGATTTATTGAATAAACGCGACGTGACTGACACCTCTAATGTGCGTGATCGCGTTAAGAACATGGAAAGCCAATGGAGGGAACTGGAAAACCTCATGGAGGAGAAGACTAAACTTTCCAAACTACGTGCCGAACAACACAACGCTTACGAAACTCTGAAAGAACAAGTTTTAGATTGGCTCACTAGGATGGAGACTAAGATTTCACGGTTAGATGTAGTAGCCATCCACCTGGATACTTTACGCCAACAAAATGATGAATTGAAGCCAATTTCATCCGAATACAAGAACTTCTCCAGCACTATCGACAAAGTTAACGATGTTGGTACTCATTACGATAGCTTGATCAGAGGAGACCGGCCGGATTCACCTTCAAGGCGCAAGGGATACAGTCCCACTAAGCGGGCAGGTCGTTTGCCTTCTCAAGATGGACGCTCCCCATCACCAACGAAAGGCCTCAGTCCTTTATCTCCCGGTGGTTCAAGCGGATTTTCATCCAGACGCTCAAGTCAAGATGGTTTCCACTTAGAAGAACTATCCCCAGTGCAACAACAATTGTCCGAAATCAACAATAGATACTCCATGCTGGGTGTCAAGATTAACGACCGTCAATCTGAAATCGACTCTTTGAGAGAGGAAGTCAAACGACAACAAGACAACTTAAAAACATTGAGCACCTTCTTGGAGAAAACTCAGCGTCAACTTCCCAAAGACGTTGTTCCAAACACTAAAGACGAAGCTGACAAACTCAACAAACAAATTAAACACATTCTGGAAGAAATGTATGAGAAACAATCCTTACTGGACACCACCAGTAGTCAAGTAAAAGACTTATTGAGACGTAAAGCTGGCGCTATTGGAGCAGACAGTTTGAACGATGAACTAGAAGAAGTACTATCACACTGGAAGAGTTTAAGTGACCACTTGAAGAACCGCATCAAATTTATGGAAGACATGAAAGAGTTTCACGATACTCACGACTCTCTAAATTCTTGGCTGGGAGCCAAAGAACGCATGCTCACTGTCCTTGGGCCCATCTCTAGCGACTCAAGAATGGTTCAGTCTCAAGTACAACAGGTACAAGTTCTACGGGAAGAGTTCCGCTCACAGCAACCTCAACTGCAGCATCTTATTGACGTTGGTGATGATGTTTTGTCCTACTTGGAACCCCGATCACCAGACCACCAAAAAATTAACAGCAAACTTACCGCCATTCAGCAAAAGTGGGCCGACATTCTTGGAAAGCTAGAAGAGCGTGCCGAATCTCTTGGCGCTGCCGCTGACACTAGTAGGGAGTTTGATGCTCAGTTAACTCGACTCCGAGATGCTTTGCAAGGAATCTCAGATAACCTAGATGAAGTCTCCTTCGAAAAGGATCCAGAAGAACAGCTCCGCAAGGTTGACAATTTGGAACGTCAACTAGAAGGCCAACGTCCTCTACTTGCAGACTTGGAATCTAATGGAGCTCAGCTGTGTGAAGTACTGAGTGATCCAGCTTCGAGAGCAGACATTCAAAGCAAATTAGCTTCAGTGGGAAGACAATTCAATGCACTACAAAAGAAACTAGACCTGAAGAAAGCTGAAATTGAAGGATCTCTCAGAGACGGACGTCAATTTGAAGCTTCTTGCGCCAAAACATTAGGCTGGTTGTCCGACGAGCTAGGCTCTCTTAGCGAGCGGTTGTTGATTTCAGCTGATAGAGACGTGTTAGAACAACAACTAGCACACCACGAACCCATTTACCGCGACGTCCTGGCTAGAGAACACGAAATTATCATGCTTCTTAATAAAGGTAGAGAACTAGCGTCCAGATCTACTAAGAGTGACACAAGGGGAATGCAAAGAGACTTAGACAAAATCCAACAGACCTGGGACAAACTACGCAAAGAGGCTGTGGATAGACAAACTCGTTTGAAGACCTGCCAAGAACACTGCCGCAAGTATTACAATGTTCTAGAATCATTTTTACCATGGCTCCGACAAGCTGAAGACAAAATCGACTCACTCAGACTACAATCGTTTGAAAAGAAACACATCGAAAAACAACTGAAAGAGCTGCAAGCTTTTAGAAACGAGGTGTGGAAGAAATCTGGAGAATACGAAAACACTCGCTCATTGGGAGATACGTTTGTGTCTTCTTGCGACATTGACAAAGAAGTAGTTAAGAATGAACTTCAAGAACTTAAAGAACGATGGGATCGACTGAACAACGACTTAATAGAACGCACCCAAGCTCTTGAAGAACAATCTAGACGTCTGGGAGACTTTAACGAGAATTTACGAGACCTTAAACACGGTTTAGATCGGTGCGAAGATAAATTAGCTTCTCATGATGCTTTAGGTGGTGCCTCAAGAGACCCCAAACTCCTCGACAGAATCAAGGCTTTAAGAGAAGAAACTGCAAACCTTAAGAAACCATTACAAGCTTTACGTAAGCAAGCTGACGATTTGTGTCTCGAAGCAACAGAAAACGGAATTGACGCCAACCACTTGAAAGACGAAGTGGAAAATCTGGGTGATCGAATTGACGATTTACAAGGAAAACTTAACGATCGTTGTTCTGAACTCCAATCCGCAGCTACTGCAGTTACTCAATTTAACGACAAAGTCAAAGCATTGTCTCATGATTTGTCTGGATTGGAGAATGAGTTGGACGGTATGAAACCACCGGGTAGAGATATTAAAACTGTACGCGGTCAAATCGAAGACGTTTCCAAGTTTATCGGCAAAATTGGAAAAGCTTCTCGTGACGTTGACGATGCAATTTCGGCAGGAGAACGCTTAGTAGATAGTGGATTTGCTCCTGATACAGCCCAAACTCGTCAACAAGTGGATGCTTTGAAGAAACAACTAGGAAAGTTAGAAGATCGGGCTCACAGCAGAGAAAAAGACCTCGAAAACACTTTAAAGAAATTAGAAGACTTCTATTTGAAACACGCCGATGTTTTGGAAGGAATCCACGATGCTTCTGATCAATTACGAAAATTGAAACCTATCGGCTCGGACGTTGAAGGCATCAGAGCGCAGCAAAAAGACTTTAAGAAGTTCCGCGCTTCTACTGTTGAACCACTAAACAAAAACGTTGAGGGTTGTAACCGCTTTGGGCAAGGGTTGATCCAATCAGCCGCCCCAGGTGTAAACACTCAAACTTTAGAACGAGACCTAGAAAAAATGAACGATCAATGGAACACCTTAAAAGAGAAAATCAATGACCGTGAACGCAAACTTGATATTGGCTTATTACAATCAGGCAAGTTCCAAGAAGCTCTGGATGGATTATCCAAATGGTTATCAGACACCGAAGATTTGGTGGCGAACCAAAAACCCCCATCCGCTGACTATAAAGTCGTCAAAGCCCAATTGCAAGAACAAAAATTCTTGAAAAAGATGTTACTCGATCGACAGAACTCTATGACATCTCTCTTCAATATGGGTAACGAAATTGCCAAAGAGGCGGAACCAGCTGAAAGAAAGGCTATAGAAAAGCAATTGAAAGATCTTGTGGAACGTTTTGACGCACTTACCGAAGGAGCTCAGAAGAGAACGTTAGACTTAGAGCATGCCATGAAAGTAGCCAAAGAATTCCAGGACAAATTGTTGCCGCTTCAAGATTGGTTGGAAAGAAGCGAAAAGAAGGTCAGGGACATGGAACTTATACCAACTGATGAGGAAAAGATTCAACAAAGAATTAGAGAACACGGAGTGCTTCACAACGATATTCTTGGCAAAAAACCTGACTTTACTGACCTAGCTGATGTGGCCTCGAACCTTATGTCCTTAGTTGGGGAAGACGAGGCTGCAGTATTGGCAGACAAGGTGACTGAAGTAACTGATCGTTACGGTAACTTAGTGGAAGCTAGTGATAATATCGGGCAGCTCCTGAATGCTTCTAGACAAGGTTTACGACACCTGGTGCTTACTTACCAAGATCTCGCCGCCTGGATGGATGCCATGGAACAGAGACTAGCTCGTTACAAAGTTTTAGCTGTGCACACCGACCGGCTCTTGGAACAAATGGATGATTTGACTGGATTAACTGAAGATATCGCAGGTCGCCAAGGGGACGTTGACGGTACTGTTGATTCCGGAGTAGAACTGATGAGACACATTTCTTCTGATGAAGCGTTACAACTTAAAGACAAACTCGACTCACTACAAAGACGCTACAACGATCTCACTTCACGAGGATCTGATTTACTAAAACACGCACAGAACTTACTGCCACTAGTTCAAAAATTCCACAACAATCACAACAAACTGGTCGAGTGGATGCAAGAGGCTGAGGCTGTGTTACAGTCTGCCGAACCCAGCGAAGGAGATATAGCTCGTTTAGAAGTGGACTTGCAAGAATTAAGACCAGTGCTTGAGACAATCAATGTTTTGGGACCTCAATTATGCCAAGCTAGCCCAGGAGAAGGTGCAGCTACAATTGAAGGCTTAGTAACTCGTGACAACAGAAGATTTGACGCCATTGCCGAACAGATTCAACGGCGCGCTGAAAGGATTCATTTGGGTAAACAAAGAGCTTTGGAAGTTACCGGCGATATTGATGAGCTTCTGGAATGGTTCAGAGAAGTGGAGGGACAAATTAGAGACGCCGAGAAACCTTCTGCGGAACCTGATCTAATTAGACTGCAATTGAAAGAACATAGAGCTTTGAATGATGATATTTCAAGCCAGAAGGGTAGAGTGCGCGACGTTTTGTCGACTGCAAAGAAAGTTTTGAGAGAAAGTCCTCCTAGTGAAGATACCTCACTAATCAGGGAGAAAATGGAAGACCTACGTGAGGCTATGGACACTGTTTCAGCCCTTAGCTCTGATAGATTAGGCATCTTGGAGCAAGCTTTACCATTAGCAGAACATTTTCACGACACCCATGTTGGATTAGTAAACTGGCTAGGAGACATGGAAGAACAAATTTCCATGCTTTCCATGCCAGCATTGCGTCCTGATGCTATCGCGCAACAGCAAGACAAAAACGAAATGCTTATTCAATCTATTAACGAGCATAAGCCTTTGGTAGATAAACTCAACAAAACTGGTGAAGCTTTGATTCGACTGTGCAATGAAGACGACGGCTCTAAGGTTCAAGAACTTCTAGAAAGCGATAATGCAAGATACGCAGCCCTGAAGTTGGAGCTTAGGGAGAGACAACAAGCTTTAGAACAAGCTCTGCAGGAAAGTTCATTGTTCTCTGATAAACTTGAAGGCATGTTAAGAGCCCTGACCAACACTGCAGATCAAGTGAACAACCAAGAACCAATTTCCGCTCATGTACCCAAAATTCGAGACCAGATTGAAGATAACGATGCTATTGTCAGTGATTTAGATAAGCGAACTGAAGCATACGCCGCGGTGAAACGGGCAGCTGACGATGTGATCCACAAAGCTGGCAATAGAGCCGATCCAGCAGTTAAAGACATTAAACGCAAGCTGGACAAACTGAAAACTTTATGGGATGAAGTACAGAAGGCTACGAAAGATCGGGGACATTCTCTAGATGACGCGTTGGAAGCAGCTCAAAGGTTCTGGAAGGAACTTCATGCCATTATGAACACCCTGAAGGACTTGGAGGACTCTTTGGTCAGCCAGGAACCGCCAGCTGTTGAACCGAAAGCTATCCAACAGCAACAAGTAGCGTTGCAAGAAATCAGGCACGAAATCGACCAAACCAAACCAGAAGTCGACCAAGTTAGATCATCTGGACAGAAGTTAATGAAACTGTGTGGAGAACCGGACAAACCAGAAGTGAAGAAGCACATTGAAGATCTCGATAATGCATGGCATAACATTACGGCATTGTATGCCAAGAGGGAAGAAAATCTGATCGATGCCATGGAGAAAGCTATGGAGTTCCACGAAACTTTACAGGTTAGTGTACGGAATAGATGATAGGTTTGCGGAGACTAATTATTTTATTGAAGGACCTGCTGGCATTCTTGGACAAAGCAGAAAGGAAATTTGAAAAAATGGGTCCTCTTGGTGCTGACATTGACGCCGTGAAACGGCAAATTGACCAACTCAAAAACTTCAAGGCTGAAGTTGATCCTCACATGGTGAAAGTTGAAGCTCTGAACAGGTCAGTACATTTTGAAATATTTAATTGTTTATTAGATTTATGTTTTTTATATCTCTTTTTAATTCACATTGTTATTGGTTTATTACGCTGACACTAACTTTTGTTTTTTTTTTCTTGTTTTCACCACAAATGGACTTGACAGGAGTCTTATAAGGCAAGATATTTTCGTATTTCTGCATCGCAAGCTGTGCGTGTGTTTTAATGCATCTTGAGATTTGTCAATGATTTTTTATACTGAATGGAGACACAGCAGTATTGAGATGGGTAGTGTGAATCAAATATTTTAAAACAAAGACATTAAGTTACTTAAAGGTTATTAATCAAGTGATAAAATGGAAATTTTATTTAAAACTAACTTCTGTTCAATTAATTTAAAAAAAAAATGGAATATTATTTCGCTTTTTGAAGACGAATTATAAGTAAAGTGAATAATTTGTTTCTAATAACATTATTTTGGTTGTCTCCCATTTAATTGCTAAATCTTCATTTAAAAAACTCGTCTGTTGTGTCTCCATGTTTAACCGATTTTATAAAAACCAGTTTAATGTGTTTTTGTTTACGCTTTAAAGCTTTGTTTGTTGTCTTCGTCTTTTTTGTGTTAATTTTACTTGCGTGTTATATATTTTCTATTAATCTACCAAATCTGTTCAGTAATTCACGATTTAGCAACTAACTTGCCACAGTGGCTTTTACACAGTATTTTGTCATAGTACAATGACTCCACTGCTGCATGAATTAACTTACTGGTTACTTTTAGTTACAGCCTGATGGCGTGTACTTTGACTCGGAACTCAATTATAAAACCATATTTTATTAACATTTATACTAATTATCTCTAACTATTTATTTCAATTACATTGCAAAAATAAGAACAGGAATTATTACCCATTCCTGAGTCAGTTTGTATTTGTATAGAGAGTAAGTGATTTTTATTTTTTTTCCAAATTTCAAGATTACTTATACATTAGTGATGTTATGAGTTATTTAAATGTAAAGTAAAGTTTTATGAAAGCAACTTACAGTCATTTTTAACGTTATGATTCGTTTTACTTAAAAGTAAAATATAACCAAGCCGCTTTTTTCATTAAGTTTATGTTATATTAGAAACCTTCTTATTGATAGTAGGAAGTTTGGCTTATAATTTTGTTACAATATTATTTCGGTATGAATATCCCGGTTGTGTAGCCACTAATGGTCGATTTATTGCATGTTTTATTGAAAAACCAAATTCCTGTGCTTATAAATTTCTCCTTTAAATTTTTAAGCATGTGCTTTTGGCGGAATTATGCTATACTACAATCAAATTTCCTATCTTATTTACCAACAGCGTCTTGCATATAGCAGTTAGGTGTGTTCCAACTGTCTAAATTTATTGATTTACTGTTTAAACTCAGTGGGGGCACTTTTGGACCTAACTGGGCTGGAACATACCTAAAAGAATGCTGATTCTCACTACACGTTTCTCAAAACAAGGAACATGTAGTGAAATTTTAACTTCCTGATCAACTTAATACTCCCATGCTTTACCACGGGTCTTAACGCTCTGAACAAATTTTCGAGCGTATTTTAATTAATTTATTTGCGTAACAGACAAGCTCAAGAACTGACGGAACGTACTTCAGCCGACCAGGCGGCCGCCATTAAAGAACCACTTTTGGCGGTTAACAGACGATGGGATGACCTGCTCAGAGGCATGGTAGAACGACAGAGACAGCTCGAAAACGCTTTGTTGCGTTTGGGTCAATTTCAACACGCTCTTAACGAGCTTCTCGTGTGGATCTCAAAAACTGATAGAACCCTTGACGAGCTCAAACCCGTTGCGGGTGACGCTCAGGTCTTGGAAATCGAACTGGCCAAGCTTAAAGTGCTTATCAACGACATCCAGGCCCACCAGACTAGTGTGGATACTTTGAATGATGCTGGACGACAGATTATCGAAAGTGGAGAAGGTTTGTTTTTTTTTAATATTAATTTTCAGGTTATGAGTTGTGTTATATGCATTAGATCGACACGAGGCTTCAGCTACTCAAGAAAAACTTAATACGCTGAACACTCAATGGCGAGCGTTAGTCCAAAAGGCTGCGGACCGTCAGAGAGAGCTTGAGGACGCCCTAACTGATGCACACAGATTTAACGCGGAAATTCAAGATCTTCTATCTTGGTTGGGTGATGTGGACGGCATTATTGCAGCATCTAAACCAGTGGGAGGCCTTCCTGAAACGGCAGCCGAACAACTCGAGCGATTTATGGAAATTTATAACGAAGTTGAAGAAAATCGTCCTAAGGTGGAAACAGTCTTGGCTCAGGGCCAGGAATACCTGAAAAAAGCTCCACCCAACTCGGCTTCCAATCTGCAACACAATTTGCGTACTTTGAAACAACGATGGGATTCTGTTACTGCCCGTGCTAATGACAAAAAAATCAAACTGGAGATCGCTCTGAAAGAAGCCACAGAATTCCACGAGAGTTTACAAGCTTTCGTGGACTGGTTAACAAACGCTGAAAAGATCTTGACCAACTTGAAACCAGTGTCCAGAGTACTAGATACTGTACAACAGCAAATAGAAGAACATAAAATCTTCCAGAAAGATGTGAGCGCCCATAGAGAAATTATGTTAGCATTGGACAAAAAAGGAACTCATCTCAAGTACTTCAGCCAAAAACAAGACGTTATTTTAATCAAAAATCTACTGATCAGCGTCCAACACCGTTGGGAACGTGTAGCCTCAAAATCAGCTGAACGTACTAGAGCATTAGATTTAGGCTACAAAGAGGCCAAGGAATTCCACGACTCCTGGTCAGGTTTAATGAACTGGCTTGAAGAGACCGAACAGAACTTAGATGAGTTTATGACCGACGCTGCCGGCAATGACCCAGAAAAGATCAAGGCACGCTTGTCCAAACACCACGAGTTCCAGAGGGCTTTATCGGCTAAACAAGCTATTTACGACGCGACAATGAAGAACGGCAAGCAGTTGAAGGACAAAGCACCTAAGACCGACGAACCGACACTTAGACAGATGTTGGCAGATTTAAAGAACAAGTGGACTTCAGTTTGCAACAAGAGCGTGGAAAGACAAAGAAAACTGGAGGAAGCCTTGTTATATTCTGGTCAATACAAAGACGCTATTGCAGCTTTGTTAGATTGGTTGAAGAAGGCTGAAAGAGAACTATCGCAAGATAGTCCAGTTCACGGAGACCTGGACACTGTCACTCACCTGTTTGATTTACACAGACAATTTGAGAAAGAGCTGGAGAAACGTAACGACCAGATGGAATCTGTAATTCGAAATGGACAAGAACTAGAACGTACTGCCAGTAAAACGGACGCGGCTAACATCAGGAAGCAATTGACCGACTTGACGCGGCTCTGGGAGTCCGTTTCTCAGCTATCTCACGTCAAAACGGATAGGTTGCATGATGCCCTTAAAGAAGCTGAAAAACTACATAAATCCGTAAACATGATTCTGGATTGGTTGAGCGATGCTGAACACAAACTTCGATTCGTTGGAAATACTCCAGAAGACGAGGCTACCGCCTACGAACAACTCAAAGTATTAGACGAGTTCCGCGCCCAACTAAATGAAAAGGAAGTCGAAAAAGACCAGACCTTAAACTTGGCTCACAGCATTTTAGGCAAAGCCCATCCCGACGCAGTGAACGTCATCAAAAACTGGATCAAAGTCATCCAATCCAGATGGGAGGAAGTGTCTCAATGGGCGTTACAACGTCACCAAAAACTGTCAACGCTGATGCAGTCTTTGAGGGACATGGACGAGACCTTGGAAGAGCTGATCCAATGGTTGTTGGGATTGGAGAATACTTTAATCTCCCTGAAAAGAGAAGAGTTGCCGATGAGCATCCCTGCTACTGAACATTTAATCTCCGATCACAAAGAATTCATGGAAAACACGCAGAAACGACAACTGGAAGTCGACAGGGTGTGCAAAGCCAAGCAGGTGAAACCAGCCGGAGGAGCTAAGGATCCCAGGAAGTTTGGCAAGGGCAAGGGACCTGTGTACGTATATTTTGTGTTCTAACTTTTTTCAAGAATTTTTCGCTACTAGCAAGTGTTTAATTTTCTTTTCTATTTAATTTGACAAACAACCACTTATTTTACACGATCACAACTCATTCAAAATGCTTAAAACACTGTTTGTGCCGTCGCTTATTCATTTATGTGTGTGTTTTGCTTGTTTTTGATTTAGTCGAGGGTCGCAACACGATTTACACGAGAGCTCTTCAGATCTCCGCAAGCAAAGGTATGTTCATCTATGCACCCATTTTTCCATTCAGCTTTGTTACTGTTCTGTTATGCTTTTTGTTTTGTTTTTGTGTCTAGTTATTTCATACGTGCAAATTTATACAGGATGTTTCATGAAGAAGTTAAAGGTACATCTAAGAACGACAGTCTCAAAATTTGACAGAATGCTAAAAAGTTAGTATTGCGTTTTTTACTTACTATTTGTGGTAGAATGCAGTGTTACAGTTACCAATCGAACGTCAAAAGAAGTCGACGATAATTTTGTGTTTTATAAATTAAATTTTAACGTTACTTATATCTAAAATGAATATGGAAAAACCGGCTATAGAAATAACTTTGGCAGAGAAAGATTACTATTTGATGCGTGAGATATTGAGTACACAGATTTTTGTATTGCTGTCGTCATGTTGCGCATGTTTTAGCAATGCTTCTTTTTTAATAATTCTTTTATAAACACCCAGTATAAATTATTTTTACAGTTTTCAGTAGTTTAACGTATGAAGTAACTAGTTAATTTGCAAAATGTTTAGAGAAACTTATGAATAACATGAAGCTTATAATGTAACTGTATATGCATTGTGGTATTACAATGTTTTTTCTTGTTTTTTTGTAGCTTCAAAGGATCGCGGGACCTTTTGTCTCAACGTGGCAGGTTAGCCTTGTTATTATTTTGTTAAAGGATTTTTTGGTGGTGGAAAAATAATTATTAATACGCGTATTCACTGGCTATCAAATTTACAGGATGTTTTAACGATAGAGTAAAATAATATTGGGAGCAAACTTTTCTCTGTTGTTGAAACTCGCTGTACAGGGCAGCCGAAATTTGAGGGTGTTTATTTAACTGTATGATACAGGAATTACAACTGTCAAAGTGACTTTGAAAAGATTTTGAGGATAAAAGACGGACAAGCCATTATCGGACTTAAATTAAAACCCTCCACATACAATGATTGATCTAAAATGTTTGCATCACAAAAAAACAAGCAATAATAAAATGAGTAAAAAGGAACTACGGACTACTGGAACGTCTACACATAAAGTACATGTATACTTACTCAAAACACATCCTACATTGGTGGGAGTTAAAAGAGTGTTTTAATCTAGCTTTGATTATGGCTCGTTAGCAGAAACTGGTTTGCAAGGTTTCAAGGCAAAGTGACTTACTTATTATCAAAGAAGTCAAATGACAATTTTCGTCATAGCTTGCAAATCTTTCCATGTGGGGCTAAATTTTAGATTTTATTAGAATTTTTCCTACAGAATTAAATCAAAACTATTGTAAATTACTTAATTTTACTAGAACAACTTTCAGTTATTTAGTAGTAAAATTTGTTGTACTAACCCTTACTAACTTGTGGTCCCAAATTGGTTCTACATAACCATAATAAACACTAAAGTGTCATATAAACTATGGTTGAAAAGTGCCCCCTTTCGGAGTTAGCGGGCCCTAAGTATATGCCCAAAGTAAAAAAAAAGTTATCTTAAAACTCATATGAAATTTGGCATGCTTGTTCATCATTTTGAAGTAATCATTTGGCTTTTTATTTTTAAATTTTTTAAAATAATCTGGACAGGTACTAATTTAATTTTTTTTCACTATGGATTAGCGTATAAAAATGAGGCTATCTGAAAAACTATGCAAAATGAAAAGAAATGTTCAGACAAAATTTTCTTAGGAAAAAATATGGGCTATCACATGTGCCTCATCAGAAGGATCTAAAATTACAGTTTTAAGGAATTTAAAGCTGTCAAACTTTTTGAAGAGAGTAACTGTTTTCGTCTAAAAAAATGGTTTTAGTGGCTCACTTTTAAGGTGCTCTAACTCTGCTAGGGGGCAGTTTTCGACTACAGTTTATACGACATTTTGTAGTTTATTTTTAATTTGAACCACCCTGTAGTGGGCCTTTGGAAAATGTCGCCGCCATTATGGAAAACAAACTGACAATCAGTGTGATTTGTGCTACAAATTTTTATAAAATGCAGCTCCTGACGTTTTCCGGAAAACGCAGAAAGATAATTTAATTTGGAAACCGGAAATAAGTTTTAATACATATAGAACCAATTTGGGACACATCGTATTTTTAGTGTTTGTTTTAGAATTTAGGGGCGCTAAAATTGCCTACTTATTGTAACTCAATCAGTTCTAAATCTTATTTTAATAACTATTATTTTAACTACTATTAATAGGCAAATTTTGGCGTCACTTTTTTATTGGTGCTATCGAGCAGCTCAAGTAAGTCTGCTGCTTAGCAGCACCAATTGTAGAAGTACGTCTGAGGTAGTGAAAAACTTGTGTTCAGCGTGCATGTTGCTTTTTCCAACAGTCGCGTCAGTCCAGGCCGTGAATTCAGCCCCGAACCAGGATATCCGCATTACGGGCCAAGGTTCCCACCAGCTGGAAGGTACTTATAGTCTCTAATTTTTTTGTAGTGTAACAATTTGTTTAAAGTGACCGAGTACCCTCCTAATTCATTAAAAATTATTATTATAAAAAAAAATATAAAATTGTGTTTATTATACGGTTTAGGGTATTAACAGTTAACCCAAATTAACCGCGCGGTGATTGTGGGGATTGTTTTACGGTTGTGGTTAGACTTACAAAACTTAAACAATTATTGATTAATGGCCCTAAGAAAACCAGTAACCACGTAAATCAGGAATAATAATACACCAGAACAGTAAACCAAAACTGTACAACTAAATGACATTTTTTTATGATAATATAGCGAACCAGAATTCCGTTCACCAAGGGTTAAATTCCTATACGATAAGTGGAGACACGTGTGGGTACTCTCATGGGAACGACAAAGAGAACTGTACGATCATTTAGCTTATCTGAAGGAGAAAGAAAAGGCGGATAACTTTTCGTGGGACGATTGGAGGAAGCGTTTCCTGAAATTCATGAATTACAAGAAGTCCAGGTTGACTGATTTGTTCCGTAAGATGGACAAGGACAACAACGAACTAATACCGAGGGAGGACTTTATTAACGGCATTATTAACACCAGTAAGTGTTTGTTTTTACGAGTTTGTATCTAAATGTGAATTTTATGGTGATATTTGTCCATTATTTGGACTAGTGGTCTCAGGTTGGTACGTTACGTTAGTTAGTATTTCAGTATTACAATTTGATATGGTCAGAAGACATTAATTTTCTGGGATAATAAGGGTGAATATGAGTTGTTTTAAATATTTACAAGTTTTGTTCGTTTTTTTGCTGTTTTATTTTAAATATCGGTGAAGCTGGAAACAATACAAAAAAGACCATATAAAAAAATTCTACTGATATTTATTAATAAATAAATAACTCAGTTTTCACATTTCTGCTGTATAAAGAAAGGGTGGTCACAAGAGGACCTACAACTGATATATTGAATCACCTTGTAACTATCACACAATAACCTAGTTTCGGGTTGTCACAGTGAAAACTTCAATCCACCCTGTATTTATTACGAATAAACTCAATTTTGACTTATGCAATGATTGATGACTAAAGAGAATAAATGGGATCACCCTGTAAAGGTCAACATAATAGGTTTATGCACTGTTTCAATAGAAAGTGTCGAATTGAGTTACAGTTCAGTATTTCAGTCGATTTAGTTCAAAATTCAATCTATAATTTGTTATTTCAGATTTTCGCTTAATAATTATACAGGGTACCCAAAAGAGGCTTCTAGCAACTGGAAACTGATATATTTAATCACTCTGTAACTGCGCAAAAAACCGAGTTTTAGACTGTCAGAGTGACAACTATCGAATTTAGACTTGAGTTCAGTCTAATCTGTATTTATTATTAAATAACTCAGTTATTTGACATTTGAGCTAAATAATCACACAAGGTGATGACATTTGAGCTAAATAATCATACAAGGTGATTCACAGTTTCAACGGATACAAATTGGCATTTTGAATCATCTCGTAACTGTCAAAATATAGTCCGAGATTTACACTGTCAAAGTGGCAAGACTTAGACTCAATTTAGTTCAATCGGTAATTATCACTAAGTAACCCACTAACTAACTTCTTGAGATTTATGCAAAATTATCATACAGGGTGGTTTACAGAGGATTTCAAACGTTACAAGTTGGCATTTTGAATCAATTTCTGTCAAAATAACCGAGTTTCGGTCTGCAAAATGAAAACTGTCCTATACTCCAACTTAGCCCAGTTAATAAGAATACAGATTACGCTGAATAACTATACCTACACAAAAAAAGACTAAGGGCTGCAAACTGTATGTTATTGTTGATTATGTATGTTAAATGTTGTATTAACTACACTGCAACTGTCAAAACCAATTTAACATTACAACTGTCGAAATTTAAAGTTAGTGTTGTACAAATTCGGGTATCAAAATGTGAATTTTTGTCTTTACGTCAAAGTTGTCATTCTGAAGCACAAAACTATGGTTGCAACATTTTTCTGAAACATATCATAAATCGGTATAAAAATGGATGTATAAAAAAAAAATCATTTTAATACAGGTGTCGTTTTAAGGTGGTTTAAAAGTGAACTATTTTGAGTAGAATTTAGAAATAATGTTACATGCACTACGATTTGTTGGCAAAAACAATGTTACATAAAACTGAACTTTTCTTAAGTTATTATTTCACATTTCTTTTACTTAGAATTCGACACTTCGAGACTGGAAATGAAACACGTGGCGGACATGTTCGATGAAAACAACCGCGGTTTGATCGACTGGAAGAAGTTTATTGCTGCTCTACGACCGGATTGGGAGGAAAAAGCTCCCGACCACGATGCCCAAAAGATCCACGACGAAGTCAAGCGTTTGGTGATGTTGTGCACGTGCAGACAGAAATTCAGAGTGTTCCAAGTTGGAGAAGGCAAATACAGGGTAAGGGTGGTTCCTTAGTGGAGTTATTATCATGTATTAAAGTTGTATTTCTAATCATTTGTGGAAACTTGTCTTCGAACTATACAACTGCATAATGTCACTTTGGCAGGAAATGATCTAATGTGTTTGGTATACTGTACCTAATGTTTAATTCTCGTTGATTGACAGTTCGGTGACAGCCAGAAGCTTCGCTTAGTCCGTATCCTCCGCAGTACTGTGATGGTACGTGTAGGTGGCGGTTGGGTCGCTCTGGATGAATTTTTGTTGAAGAACGATCCATGCAGAGGTATGTTTTGTTTTATTATCATTATTATTTACGAGTTTATTTATCTTGAAGTTTGCTAGTGGTTGTCGTATGTTTAAACCACTCGTAAACCTCAACTCTGTTTAAAGGCATTTTTTGGGCTTAATTTCAGTCACAAAACACCAAAAAATGTCTTAATGTTAATACATATTTAAATTGAATTAATAATTTTATATAACAGGGGATATTAAACAACTACTGACATTAATAAGTAAAACAATAAATGATGGAAATTAGCTTGTTCTAAACTAGTTCGCCTAACACTAAAACCGAACTCGAAACATTGAAATAACCAGATTCATGTATTAATGTGGTTCAACGCGAGCGAATAACCTTTAATAATACGTCTCTTGAGGGTTAAGCGTGCTTTCACATAAAATTGGGCTAATCTATTTTTTATTTGATCGCACTGTATATTTACTACAACTTTATCATTGTAACATCATTCCTGGAGGGGTTCTATTGGTTGTTCATTAAATTTGTGCAGGAGGTTGTATGGAGAAGGCGCCCTCCAGTAACCTACTGTTTTCCAATAACCAATAGGGCTTTTCATTTTTTGTAACTATATAATAAGAATCATCAGACTAATCGAATCTTCTTCGTTCTTCCCCCCTTTACCCCCTCTTCACACTAATTTTACGTTTATTTGCCAATTTCGGGTGACGCTTTCGATGTTGTATAATCAGTTATGTTAGTTTTGCCCATTCCGCACCCTGATATACCCGAGCAACACGAACCTTGGTGTCCACTTGGTAAGGTTAAATTTTACAACCTCAATGTACTCTTCACTTATTTAACATTTTTAAAAAGTTTGTCTTGGTTGAAGTTAAAGTGAACGGTTCATTGAAGTTCACAAGGCTCACCGAGTAACTTAATCATTTTTATTTTTTTTTTTGGTTTGGTTGATTTATGCATGGGTTTCGTTTGCCTTATTAACATCACTGACTGTAATTATTTATATTATACACACCGTTTATATTTATAACTATATTGGTTTTGTCCGCCTTTGAGTTGATTATTAGTATTTAGATTTGTGTACATATTATATGTAAATATTTTTTTCACTGGTGGGAGTTTCATCAATTTTAAATTGGGAAATATTTTTGCGAAGATTGTTGAAACTTTTACGAGTTATCATAGATGTGCGGCAGCAAAATTACATGACAATGGTGGAACAAGTTTTCTGTATTACAGTATTTTTACCATAGGAAGGAAATACATACCTATATCTAGTTTGCTATATTAACTGTATTTCAAAAATGCCTAATGAGTGATACCTTGTGACCAACTGTCATTTGTTTTTTCCTCCCTTATTCTTGCAGTTTTATCTGTTCATCTAGAGTTCACTATTTATTAGGCAAGGAAGTCAAACAATCTTACAGAGTAATTGAACTTAATGTTGCTAGGTAATCACTTTTTTCAATAATGCTTGTTGAATTTTGTTATTATTTCTAGATTAAAGTAATTTACACTCTTGATTGACTGTTCAAGTTTTGCTGCCGTACATTAGTGCATCACTTGAATTACCATCACAACTGTACGAATCAACAAATAAAAGGACCGGTAATAACCCCTTTCGTGTTGATTGATACATTTGTGTTTTATGCCCGATCTAGATTCGGAAGTACTTTTGCTTATTTTGTTTTGTTTGTTTTTTCCTCCCTTTGCCCTGCACCCGCGCACACGCCTGTTCCTTCCGCCCTGGTCCTCGTTTCCTAAAACCCGTAAACTACTCATTCCACCGACACACACACAGCTAAAGGCCGCACTAACATTGAGCTACGTGAGCAATTCATCCTGGCGGACGGCGTGTCCCAAACAATGACCGCTTTTAAGAGCAAACGGTCTTCGGCCAGTCCCGCCTCCGGTTCCTCTTCGAGTTCACTGCGCACACCTCAAGGGCCGATCACGAAGGTATTGCACCCATTACCCTTCATCATTCTCGTCCGATAATCAGAGGAGATGTATGTTTCAAATAGAAAATGGTGTGAACATTTTTCTCTCTTTAGTAGTCTTTTTACCTACAGCAATGTAGAAAATATGCTTGTTTCGATACTAGTATCAGGATAACTACAGAACAGACAGACATAATGGGGCATTTTCAAAATAGTGCTTAAATGTTTCCTGTCTATCCGTGTCAAAAATCGTGTTGCGTGTGATACACGATTTTTGTTGCGAAGCATGTTTTATTCGCCGTGTAGACAGGAAACATGGGTTTCCAGCATATTTACTTTTAATGATTTCCTAAATTTTGTTTAGTGTTAAAATAAACACTAATATTCGTATAAATGCAATACTGGAAATGTGTAAAATTTTAAACAATGATTGTTTTCTAAGGTATAGAAGATGAAGCGTCACTTTCACAGTGAGAGGCAAATGTATTGCATATAATTTTTAAAGTCGCATTTGGAAACCAATTTTTATTTATACAGGGTGACCCAAAAAAAAATATCGAGGCCAACTTTTTTAAAGTTACCCCACTTTTTTGTAATTTTATTTAGTTTTCTACAAAATTCTAATCATTTTTTATGTCAGTAAAATTAAGGAAAAAAGGCTTATTAGTTCCATGGACAGTAGCCAAGACTTATCAGCCTGTCAGGACGGATGTGACGTCATTTAACAATTGATCACATGATCACCTCATCAGAAACCCTGATTGATGTCTTGTGACCAACTGTCAAATTCATCCATTAGACAGGTAACGAAACATGAAATTAATACCTATTTTTGTCGAGACCCTTTTTGGGTTTGTAATGGTTTTCTATTCTTATGTGGAATTCCTATGGATAATTTGTAAATTTCGTCTATTCAATCATAATACAGTAATTTTTTTATTATCATAGGTGGGTAATATTATAGATATTTCACTACCTTTTCTAAAGGGCTATTGCACCGTACTTAAAGCCAAGGTTAAGTGTATTTGAGACTGTAATTTTTTTCACTCGTTCTGTCACATTCAAAACCAAACTTGCCTTAAACTTGGTTTAAAACTTTAAAATATGACGGTGCAAATGGGGGTTATTTAAATTTGTATTCCAAAGGCAAAATAGCTAGCTATCTTTGCTTATTGAACTGAGAACCCTGTACTTAACATACAATAATAATTGATTTATTTGTTTTGCTTTTTTCAAAATGTCAAACTGTAATAAAAAAGTGCAAAAACTTTTTAAAAAATCTGAAATGTCTCATAAAGTTAGAGACATGAATGTTTTGATGAAGCAATATTGTAAAAAAGTATACATACAGGAAACCAGTGGTAAAAAGGAATAAACCATTAGAATTTAATGCGCTTGACAGAAATGGCAAAAAATTTCCTAAGTGACATGTGTCAGTATATCGAAGCAGATGTGACGTAGTTGGACAGTTAGTCACAAGACGTCAATCAGTATTACTGATAACGGGATCATGTGATCATCGTATTCGTTTTGAAGATATATTATGTTACTTACGAAATTGGTTGCCATCTTTGTCTGGCCTATAAATCTCTAATTTTTCTCTTCTTACCACAGTTTTTATGTATAATTTCTATACCTGTATGAAATTCTTATAATATTAAAATTCTACATTTGGTATTAATTTTGTCATACTTTTTAATCAAATTTAACATTTTGCAATCAAAAAAAGCAATATTGATAATTTAACACCATTTTTTATTGATATATGTCTCCTCTGTGGGAGCCTGACAAACTTATACCACTTCATCAACCATAATTATTATACAGTCAGGCTGTCAATATCATTCATCGAGCTACTTTGCGTAGATTCCTTTGCATTTTGATTGATAGAGTCACATACCACGTAAATACGAGATGCAAGTGCTTGTGTAGATTTGTATTTTTTGGGTGGTACGGTACGTATGCAAGAGTGCATGTTCGTTGTGTTGTTTAAGAGAATTTCAGGACTGCTGACACAACATAGTGTATGGGTAAGTACAATATATTTGTAACCGAGCCTTAAGAATTATTGTGGCGTTAATTTAAAAAAAAGGAGTGACCTTCTGACCTCTCGAGACGGATATTATAGTGTTAGGGGCTAGAGCTCGAATCAGATGAGAAAAGGCCACCGCATCATCAATGACGCAGTTTTTAAAACTATTTCTTTCTCCTTCTACAGTTGCCGTCGCATTAGATATAATCAGAGGCGTCCTATTAAAATATTCCCGAAAATATATTGTTAAGCGGTCAAAAAGCCACTTGGCAACGTAGTACGGTTTTTACTTGGACACAATTAAAACAGATGCGGCAGCGGCCAGGGACATTTGGACCTTTTTATATGCTTTTACTAGCCGGCACTCTAAACGGTGTTGCCAAGTTTAAAAAAATGTAGTGGCGGACAGGGAGACTTAGGGGGTTAGGTTAGGTTCCGTTTTAGTCTGGTGTTTTGGTTGTATTGTTGATGGTCGCAGTTGAAGTTCACATAGTGTTATGAATAAAAAACGTTATTTTGTCAAAATGTCTTTCAAAAAGGTTGGAAAGAAAGGTGTTATCATATACAGCCAAGGCCGTGAAATCGTCAGTAACGTCTTACAATTTATGAAGAAAGAAGCAGAAGGAGTTTCCATTCCTTTGAAAAACTTGTTGTCTTTTATTTTCTTTATTAAAAACGACGAAAATGTTTCATTTTACTGATAAAATAATAGCACGCCACTGACTGGCTGCAACAACTTGGAAAGTAACGAGAGCAGCAATATTTAAAGCGAGACGTACAGAGATCGTGACATCATCGTTTGATGACGCCTGTGGCCTTTTCTTAGCTGATTCGAGCTCTACGTACTACTGCAATACATGAATTTACGGGACGTTACGCGAATTCGTAGCTTTTTTGATTCGTTTTAGAACTAGTTTCTCTTCTTGCACAGCTTTAGTTTTTATATACACACACACACCGGTTTTCCTTTCTTATTTACGCTTGGAGGTTCTAAGGGTTTTTTTAGATTCAAATTGTTTGATTGCAAAATGTAAATAGCTTCAGTTTTGACTTTTTTCAATCTATTGTAGTAGTTTGGACAAGTCTCACAAAACATTTCAATATTACTAAGCGCAGATTTGATAACTATTTACTGATGTGAAAGCCTTCAGTAAATATTTACTTAACGTAAAATTACACCTTTTGACAATGTAGTTACGGAAAATTGTTCAAATACAACACATACAGCAAACAATGTTGGTCAACAGTTTGGCTTCGTTTTCAAGATACAGGATGTCATATTATACAAAACCTAGTTTTTTTATAAATAATTTTCCAAATATATTAAACTTACTCGCTGTATCTCAATAACAAAGCAAGAGAGAGCTTACGAGTAAAACTTTTTTCATCAGATGTGACGAGGAATCACCTCTTAAAATGAATGCTATCATTTAATTGTCTTGTCGAATCTATTGAAAAATAACTGAGTTATTTTCACTATACAGGGTGTTACCTGCGTATTTTAACAGCCTTTTATCCATAAAAATAATGTGAGTTGGCTGTTCAAACTATAGTTGAAAAATCTTTTGTTAGGAAAATGTACGTGTTGGAATAAAAAGAACTAATTCTGCTTATGGTTCCAACACGATTTTAAAGAAACTTTGTAGGCATTAACTGTATTATCGATGAAACAGATTTTTCTACATTTTTTTTTTATTTTCTAGTTTCGTACTAAACTGCTCGCCACGTCAACCGGGACAGTGATTTTTGTGGGTCAATTTTAAAACTTTGCCAATTCGAAACAAATCAACAGATTTTAATGCGGTTTGGACTGTCATTGGACTTGGTTTATTGGCTTTTACTGATATAAAAAACTTTTGCTTTAATGTACTCTAACTGCCTTATACAGGATGTGAAAGAAGTGCGTGCAAAAATGTCTCCAATTTACTAATAATTTTGTTTTAACATAAGGAAGTGTTATTTACGTCAATATCTCTCTTTCAATTAACGTCCCATGCCTCAAGAAATATTGATTTATCTGAAAAAGACCAGGCTTTTGATGTGTCATTTTAGTTGGGTGTAGTTCCAATATTATCTGTTACATAATTTTTTAAAGCAACCCCATGACCAATAAGACCATAGAGGGTGGCTAGAGACAGTCAAAGGGAACAAGAATGTGTGCAAAAAAGAAAATTATTAAATTACAGTCACTTTACTAATAAATATTTTAGTTATTTTAGTAACTTGTTGTCTAGGGTATTACCTGGGGGCGTATCTTAATAAATTACCTTACAGGGTGTCTTGCGACAGTGAAATTGTTTGCACAAGTTGTTCTTCCACTTTAACTGTCTCTAAACACTCTGTATGGTTCTATCGGTCAAGGGAGTTGACTTAAAATTATGCAACACATAATATGGGACCTACACGTGACTTAAAATGACAGCTCAAAGCTACTGCCTTAATTCAATTCGAGACTGAGCACTGCTATGTCGCATTTTTTGGATAAATCGATATTTCTTGAGTCACAGGATGTTAATTGGGGAACGGCCAAAAACGTCCCGAGTTATTAATCTAAGCAACACGTTCAACACAGCAAGTTCTTATGCAAAAAAAATTATTGATCTGAATAGAATCTTTTCCACCCTGTATAGTACAGAGGCGGTGCATTTAAGTCAGAGTTTTTTCCATCAACCAAAAGCCGATAAATTGAGCTCAATGATAGTCCAAACCGCATCAAAATCTGTCTTGTCCAGGGCCGGATTTAAAAAGTCAGAACTAATATGTAAATGTTAAGGAAATACAAATACTAAAAAGCACAACAGCTTATAACTAAGTATCATTTTAACATTGTCCAAAATTATAAAAATACCATTCTGTAATTCTCAATGATTGTAAAAAAATGGTAATTTTTGTGATGTCTGTCACATTTGGCGAATTTAGAAATGTTCGTCGTTTCACTTAGAAATGGCAAGGTTTTAAAAATGACCCAAAAAAATCACTGTCCCAGTTGAGGTGGCGCGCAGTTTAGTTATTTTTATAGAAAAACGTGGTACGACACTGATTTTTTTGATAAAATACAAATCAATTCATTCAATTTAGCTCAAAAGAGCTTTATTTTATTTTTTGTATGAACGAACCATTTGGAGTAATAGTTATTTATACAACAAGTGACTCAAACCAATTAGGCTCACGAGCGTAGCGAGTTAAAAATGGGCACCATAAATTTAATAATTGAAAACATAACCGAGTAACTGATTGCTTTTTGGAGCCTTTTACTTACTATCGAAACTTAGTGTAATGACTACATTATTTGTTTTCTTCATTCAAATTTTAACATCCCGCTTTTTGATGTAGAATAAGGTGTTAAAATTAGTCAAGTACAGTTTGGGACACCCTGTAGTAAAAGTGGTGAAACAAGTATATTATTAAAAGTTGTATATGAAACCACTTTGTAACTGTTAAAATAAGCAAGTTTTGGAATCTTAAAATGTCATCTGTAGAATTCTAAATGCAATTTAGTTTAGGCCGGCTCCACACATTGGCGCCAACATTTTGTATACCGTCCACACATTGGGGCAATGTTGGAGATTCATCGGATCATTCTCTTGGAATCTCTTTGAAGCGGTCCTAACACTCCCAATGCGATTTTCTCGGCCCACACATTGGCCCCAATATGTGGAGCCTCCACTGAGTCAGAGTCAAGTGACCACATGTAAATCCAAATCTGTATGATGTTTTTTAATCAAATTTGTGATTGATACTAAATAACTAAATTGAATTTTTACAAGAAACGCTATAAAGGGTGGTTAAAGTTGTCTTAATTAAGTTATAAGTTTAGCATCAAGTATTTTCCAGTTTTCAGCCAATTGGTAACCATATTTTACTCATAAAATGATACAATTTTTAGCTCATCAAAACTTTAGTCATCAAAATAATCTACCTAGCATACGGGCCTGAATACTGAAAACACTGTTGGCCAACCCCAACCAAAACTGTTGCCACATTGTTTGCTCAATCACTGACTCTCCGAACCCTCAAGCATCAAGCTCATCAAATCAAACAAAATATACACACACTTTTTGACACTACATTTATTGGTGAACTGGTAAATTGGATCAAATTTTGGCACGTGTTGTACCTTGTCTGTAGCCCACGAACACTTGGCCGAGCTAATGCCGATCTTTGACGAGATTCGTGCGAGGGGCGAGATCGGGAATGCGTACCCGCTGCACGTGGGATCCACCGCGGGACCCACCCTTCACATGGCCCATGTCAATCCGAGCACTTGTTATTGGGTAACGTTTCTAAGTCTATGTGTGCCAACTTCCCACTGTGTTGTTTTAGTCTATTTTCAAAGGTTTTTGCGCATCTTTCTTAATAATTGTATTAATTACCAAATAGGAGTAAAGCCAATTCAAGCTAAAAGCTGATAAGAGATATTTAACTTACGTAGAGTGTTTTTGTTATTAGCGAGGGAGAAGAATCATACATGGCCGCTGCAAGCTATACATTCATAAAACTCTTCCTCTACAAAAGAAAAAAAATTATTTATAAAAATACTACAGTGTATTTACCATTTTCACTTTTGTAGAATAAAGGTCTAACGCAGTGTTGCCAACTAAAATAGTTTTTTCTATAGACATGGTCAAAAGTAATCGCTTTTAAATTAGGTGGCAACGCCTCTTTTATAATGTTAAAACTACTAAATTCAATAATAAAATTACATCTTTATTTATAGTAATATCCAACAATTATATTTACTAACGCAAGATAAGTTTGATGGAGCTTTGCAAGAAACAATTTTAAATAACAATGACAGTACAAGTACATTACGATTTCTGGGACAAGTTTAGTTTTTTAACTATAATTTTATTGGCTTTTCTTGAATAATAATACAATTATTACGATGGATGTGCAAAACTATACTACTTAATATAGCACCCATGGGTAAGACTCCAGTTTGTACACTATTGTTTCCCCAACAAAAAACCATGCTGTACATAATATTATTCACCAACACTATTAATGCTGTACATTTTAAAAGCAAATACTGTACAAACTTAGTCGGTAGAACGCGCATGTGCATGAAAGTGATTGTCGTCGTCTCGATTTTTTATCGTCTTTTTTTGATAAGTTTTGACAAATAATTGACGAGTTATTATCCCCTGTGTATGAATGCGATATGAACCACCGGTTAACGTAAACGTTGATATGCAGTTGCTGTAATCGGCCTGGAAAAAGACCACCACAAACTGTTGTACCTATCGCAAATGCCCATGGTAGGTATTCAGCAGGTTAGTACCGCAAGAGAAATGATTTTTAGCACAAAAACCCCCGTGAATATTTTTGTACCGGACATTTTTTTTGATCTGCAATTTTCTTGATTTTGTGCTCGATCAAGATCGTCTTGACGTCACCGGACGATGTTAAAACCATTTTGTTGGTGAGTATGGTGAGATTGCGCAAATCTGGTGGTAATGACATTAAAATGATTTCTAAAAACAACACTGACAACTTGTGTACAGAGTGTTTGTGTGTACAGTGGTTTTCTTTTTAAGGAAAACTCGTATTAAATCCGATGTTGTCTTCTGACGTTATATTTTACCTATACAGAGTATTTAAAATACTTTGTATGGTTTCTTGGATACTATATGTTTACAATGAGATAAATGTAAAAACGTATGTTTGTTTTCATTAACCCAGCTACAAAATCTGCAAAATTAATAAAGATTTTGCAACGCAGTAAACGGAATATTTATAGAAACGTAACTTTTACAGTTTCCCAGGCATGGTTACATTTTTAGATACCCTGCATAACTTTACAAGATTATACACTTTGTGCAAAAAGTCCCAGATCACTCTAATATTTCTAATAGAGCCAGCTTCGTTTCCAGCTTCTAATAGAAGTTCCTGTATAAAAATGTAGAGGAATATTAAATCTATAGATATACGTTTTAAAATTTATTGGAATGATACAAGGTGCTCCATATAAATTAAGTACATATCAAGAATGTATTTGTTTAAATGGGAATGTATTGATTTTTATTTATTTTTTTTAAATCGCGGTAAATTTGACACGATTTTTCTGTTACATGTTCAATACCTAATCTAAGCAGTTTGATCAGAAATGTTGTGTTTTCTTTTTTCTTAATACTTACCTATGTAGTAAGTATACTAGGTACCTACCGTTTTATGCAAAAATGACATTCATCATCGAAAGGAATTATGATGCAAAAGAGAAAGGAGAGAAGATCATAATTTTGTTATTTTTGCATTACATAATAATAAAACCGTTATTTTAAGCTTTCACTAAAATAAAATACGAAAATAGTTTTGTTTTGCAACCCCGTTTAAAAAATACAACTTTTATATTGTATGGAGCAATCTGTGTAATTCCAATAAACTTTGAAACGTAGATTTGACAATCCTTTACAATTTTTATACTTTCTTTTATTGAAAGCGTGGTTACCGAAATATTAGAGTGGTCCTGGACTTTTTGCACATAGTGTATATGAACATATGGTCAAGTCAAAGATACACAGTGTTTTTGAAATTTTTGCATTTTTTAAAAATCTTTTTATTTAACGTGTTTTGATTTTATACAGACTGTTTTTTAATGTGTCTCATACATTCTTCAGGGCGATTTCTCAGGTATTTTTAAGATAACAAATTAGGGGATGTAAAAACATAAACCCTGTATCTAACCAATTAAAATGTTTTATTTTTCTGGAAGCATATTTCTTGTGCATTTTGATTAGTTAGGAGAAACAAGATATCTGTGATGTTATGTTGATGTTGTACTGCGTTAATTTATAAATCCAGCTTGGCTGTAGGTTTTTTCCATGATAACACCAAAAACCAACTCTACAAAGTTAACTTATTTGAAGCCACCATTTGAAAAACATAGGGATCAATTATTTTAAAACAAATAATTACGTCAGAAAAATGTTCTTATGTTGCAATACAACCAAATAGCAAGTTTGCCTCAAATAATGGGGATGTTATAACAAAAAGTACTTATAAAATATTATTTCCCCTTTGCTGGAGAAGTAAGACCTTGCGCACCCTCGCTTAGATGAATTTGTTATCTTAAAAATACCTGAAGAAGCACCCTGTGACACTTATTATAGTAATTAAGATACCAAGGGCATTATAAGGACAATAATGTATGAGGTCGATAGGGTAGAACACGAGGGGCTCCTGCCCGAGGGGTTCGAGGTTCTGTATGAAGCAGGTTTGATGTGTAGGATAAAAATCCAAAAGCAGAAATCTCATAAAAACTTATTTTTTATAATAAGGAAGCAAAACACAGTCCTTTTCCACAATATATTAAAATGTATTGGTCTTAAACCCCTCCTTCACCAATAAATTTATTGTGGAAAAGATGTGTTGCTTCCGCTCTTAAACTCCACTGAGAGAATATGTACTTTTACTTCACTCTAAATTATCTCACGTGTGCCGTCACCAGTGTGTATGTAATGCACGAATGTGGTTTGCTTGAATGTTTTTGGAACTCGTTAGCAGTAAAGTAGCTGTCTGTGACTCATCCCACTACAAACACTTTCAGTTTTCACATTAGTGTAAACTGAACTGGTAAAACCGCCTTAAACTTATTCTCCTAAACTGACTTTAGGTGAGAGAACGATCCCAACGATCAGTGCCGATGGGCAGCTTGCCAAGGACCTCCAAGTTGTCGGCGGGCACCCCTGACTCGCTCAGCGACAACGAAAGCGGCTTCCGAACCCCAAGAAAACCTTCGTACAGGTCAAATTTGACACCGGGAGGATCTAGAAGCAATTCCAGACCGGCGTCCAGGACGGGCAGTCGACCTGGAAGCAAACCTCCGTCGCGTCATGGATCCAATCAGTCTTTGGATAGTATGGGTGAGTTTTTTTATCGTAAGTTTATGAAATATTTGCTTGTTCTGTGCAACACTCTACCAACTGAGCACAAATGAACACCGGTTCAGTGCATTTATATAACTCAGTTGGTGGAATGTTTTGCCGGACATAAGATGTTATGGTTGGTATAAGATGTTACGACCACAACTTTTATAACAACTTTCTGAATATATTTTGCAGATGATACACCATCGAGAATACCCAGAAGGACACCTACAACCAGTTTGTCCTCCAGGAAACCAGCGGTGAATGGCAGTGGTTCCCGACCAAGAACGCCCAGCGGGCTTAGATCACCGGCTAGTCCAGCTCTTAGGTAAGTTTCTACTCAACACAGTCCATTTTACACAGGGTGATGGATGGTTTAGGGTAGGTTTGACGTTGATTGAAAATGGGATATTGAGATTTCATCACAATATGGTTTCTTGCTGACCCAATAGGTCTGAAATTGTTTTAGAGTGATAAAGCTTCCGCATAGCAAGATAAGCAAAAGTACACAATATCCTGGTTGTCATTAATGTCTAAACTACCATCGACCACCAAGACCCGATAGATCCCATTAGCTATAATATGACTTTTGTAATCAAATCAATTTTATTATTACACCCAAGTTAACGTTAATATTTACAATTACGCTGATAATATGGACTTACTAAGCATTGGAATGTTGATCAGAAAGTAACAGAGTAGAGAAAACTAATTAGTTATTACATTTGGACACTAAATTAACAGAAACCAACTATCGCATACATACTTAAAATATTCAATTATTTCACCATTCGCAGTGTGTTTACAAAACAGATCAATTTGTTAATTTACGTGTTTTTTATTTGAAAACTCTAATTAAATCACATATAACTCTGTGGATTGGTCTGTTTTTTTGTGTAACACACTGTTATATCCAGAAACACACCGTTACCAGGGTTAATACCTAGTTTCCGTAGTTTGGATGCTATTATCTATTATGTGCCATATTAATTTTAATCTAAAAATTAACTCGAAACTGGTTGGTAGCCCCAAAAACCCCAATTAAGTCTCCCCTCTAAGTGTAACTAATTGTGAGCATGTCATTTCTTTTTAACCCCGGTAGATCGACAGGAATACCCAGGGCATCAAGCATACCAACCCTAACAGGAATTAATTCCAGTTCATCAAGGTAAACATGCACCGAAACTGATTTTTCTTCATATTGTGGGTGGGGGATTCATTGTGCTTTTAAGTCGGTTTTACGTCACAAAAACTAAAGTCTGTCAACGGTAAGAAGTTTATGGTTTGAGTAGAAAATGTCTTAAATTCATTGGTTCTCATTGCATTGCAATTATTACTATAGGTAATTATCCTAACCTAACTATTAGGTCAAAATGAAACTTAAAAAAACGGAAGAGGGCAAGCAGTATTTTTCAGTACATAAGAAGTAAACAGTACTTAGAAAATGCATATAGCATGTTCACAAGGGCCCGGTTTGTTTTGTTGTTTGCAGATCGAGTGCAGAGCGAATTTGACTTCACGATAATTATAACGACGTAATTTGACAGTTGATCAAAATATTCTTACTTTACTTTTTTGTGTCCGAGTCCATATTACAATTTGTCAGTCCAGTATCGGGCTACGTCCAGAGCATTATCTTTAGCAAGCCATAAATCTTCGAGGGAGCATGATCTTGGGCAGTTCTTGCAAACCAGAAGGTGTTCCATAGTCTGTGTCGCCCCACAGTCGCATTTGACATCCTGTTCATTAATAATTCCCCATTTTGCGAGGTTCTCTTTACGGGGGCAACTCCGGTTCTGAAACGGTTGAGGGATTTCCAGCTCTTCCAGTCCAGCCTGGAGCCTGCTGAGGGTTCTTGTTTTAAGGGGAAGACTTCTGGTGGATTTATCGGTACTGTACTCAGAAAGCCTTTGCGTGATTTCACCGGCTCGGGTGCTTCATAGAGAGGGTGACGGCTATCAAATGTTTGCCTAAATCTTTCGGTGTGTTCAATAGCTAGTCTTCTAGTTGTTGGTGGTTTGCACCTAGCCGCTTTATAGAGCTTATCCAGCGGAGTGGCCCTCATGCAGCCAGTCATAAGCCTGCATATCTCGTTAACAGCAGCATTGATAGATTTGATATGCACAGACTTATTCCACACCGGGCAAGCATACTCCGCTGTGGAGAAACACAGTGCTTTAGCTGTTGTTCTGATCACGGAGGGGTGAGCTCCCCATTTACTTCCCGTTCATTTCTTGAGGACCTGGTTCCTAGACGATACCTTTTGTTGGGTCTTATGACACTGGAATTTATACGTGAGGGATCGGTCCAGAGTTACTCCCAGATATTTCGGTTGGGGCGGGTGTTCTATAGTAAAACTGTCCCATTGGATCTGTAATTTTCTTCCATCGGCCTTGGTGTTCAGGTGGAACGATTGACGGATTGGGTTTCAGAGAGTTTGCTTTATAGTAGACTGACATCCGCAATAGGGCATTTTGTAATATCTCTTCAACAATCGGAAAGTTTTTCCCTTGAGCTGCGATGGCCACGTCATCGGCGTAGAGGAAGTGCTCAGTATCACCAGGAGTGGGTTGGTCGTTGGTGTATATGTTAAACAACATTGGGGAATGAATACTTCCCTGGGAAAGACCGTTTTTCTGTGTCCGCCATCTGCTCTTTTTGCCTTCTAGGCTTACATAGTATTCCTATTTTGTAGTAAAGATTCGATTACACTAGTTAACTCGTAATCCTTGGTGGTATTATATATCTTGGAGAAGAGGACCTTTTGGTTCACGGTGTCATAAGCCGCTGATAGGTCTACAAAAATTACTCCTGTTTTGTTTTTTTTTACATATGTTAATTACGTCATCATGACGTCAATTTCGTTCTGCATGTAATTAATGTAAAAAGAAAATTGTCGTACATTTGACATTACTATAACCGTATTTTTGACAGGCTTTAGCTAAATGTAGGCTAAACATTTTCTAGTGGGACTTAGTCTAGTATAGAATGAAAAGGCGTGAAAGTTTACTAACGGTTCAACACAACATTTGAAACAAAATTTAATCGAATAATTGTGGTTTTCAGCCGAAGAAACGCTTACTGAGCAATCAAATATTTTACCTACATTTTAAGGTACAGTTACATTACAAAATTGGCTTTTTAAATTAACAACTAAAAAATAGTTAGTAAACTTTTGCTGAATCAGTAAACGCGGTGTCTTTTAATACTCCGGTTGGTATATTGTATAAGGTCTCGCATACCAATATACCGGGGGAACAGTAAGGATGAACCGGAATCGCCTTCCACATCCAGTTCCTGTTCCGTATCTTTTTCTTCTGGGTAAATTTCCGTAGTGCATGGTTTTTTTGTGTGTGTTTTCTGTTCTTTGTCCTTTTTGTGTGTGTACTACAGGGAGTCCAAAAATTTAAATTAAGTTAAAAAAACTCATGTGACGTCTTATCTGAATGCAAATGAACGGTCACGTGAGTAACGATAATACAATCACCACAGGGCACAGACACACGAGTAATAAAAAAGCACATACATGGACCGGGATAAACAACTTTTTGGACTCCCTGTACAACTTAACCAACTTATCAATTTGACGAATATTATACTAACGTCTGTGTTTCTGTTTTTTTTTTGGCTGTTAAAAGCAGCAAGTCTTCAGTCAGCAAATCGAAAATACCTCTTCTCAGGAGGTAATTAACGCATTTATGTGGCATGCGATTGTGTATGCACTTTGTATTTATTTTATTGTGCATGCGCTGTTCTGTGATTTTTGACTTATATTGAAGTTATTTTAATTAGTGATTGTATATTGCATAATAGCGAGGAATTTTTAATTAACCGATGTACTAACACCGGCATGTTGTGTGCCTTTTTAACAGGAGCGCGAGTTCGAACAAAGTTAGGCAGGTGACTATTGGCGTCGCCCCCACTTTAAGGACCTCATCTAGGTAAATTAACCCCCATTTTAACTTTTTGAGCTTTTAGAATGTTTAGAAGCTTTAGTTTTCTAGGAGTTCAGTATACAAGAAGCGTGTTTTAAAATTTTTTTGAAATGTAGCTTCAACAGAATTTACTTTAAAAATGCTTCTTGTAGACGAACTAAGTTTACTACCGAAACTTCATCTAACTGCAAGATACTGATTCATGTTTAATAAAAAGTGTAAATTTGTAAACAAATTGAATGATAATTAGCTTTGTGCCATATACAGACTACTGATTAAGCGTTATTGATCGCCGTGTACCTATCCCAAGAATCAAACAAAATTACTCAGGTAGAATAAAACCACAATTATGAATATTTGCATTGTTGCCAAAATGTAGGCTCGCTAGTATTGACAGTAAAAAAGTCAATAATTCTTTATTAGTCTTTTTCAAATTATAGGAACAACTTTCAAAAATAAAAAAAATACGTGTGATTTTTTATTGTTCTTCTTAAACATGAAGTAAAGAAATATCATGGGAGACCTCCATTATTGACTAGATTTACCTCGCCATAAATTAAGTGTTATAATTACTTTACGACTTGTTTAAGAGCTTTAACTTCATTTATTTTGTCGCTCTAGTGGTAAAGGTTTTCCAAGCGCGTTTACACTTATTTAAGTATAAACGTAGTAGTTTGTTTGAAACAAATAATATTCTGTTCTTTGTTATGTCATTTCCATCACTTTCTTACACTTCTTGGTTAACATGATTCAGTATACCTGCTCTACCATCATCCATTCGTTTTACTAACCTCGAGTTAACCCAAAAACTAACAATTTTATTTCCATCTAGGACAAGAACACCATCCGGCTCCAACACACCAGTACACCCCGACCAACCGACGGCGGTGTCCAGATTGTTGCGTAAAAACTCCGGAGCGTCGGACACACCGACCGGACAGGCTCGACGGAAAAAATCGTCCATCGAAGACCGCGAGCCATTTAGATTATAGTCAAGTTAGGCATTAAAAACCGAAAGTAGTTAGGTTGTTTTTTAACTTATTTCAAACCTAAAACGACTGACATAAGTTGTAGCTTATTATTGTAATTTAAACGAAAAACTTGTTCATATTTTTGTATAAAAATACGCGAAACGTTAATTTATTTTGGGTGGCCGCCTTTCCGGTGGGCGGAAATCGCCAGTTCTGTCCGCCGGAGACGCTGATTAGAAGAGAGAAAAGTTTTTGAGTTTATTATTATGTTAACGCGAGTGGATATTTTTATTTTTTTTTTTGTAAATTAGTTGCCATATATGTTAATATTTTTAGGCCGCAACAACGGATCGAATTATTTTTATCTTTACTTTTGTACACGTGTGTTTCAGTGTACCTCTTTACCACTGTATATTTGCGCCATCAGCTATAGAAACGGGACCATTTCTCTTTTTTAAGTTTATATGATTATTATTTTTTTTGTGTTTACTAATCTGATTTTGTTCTAACCACAGCTTTGTACACCTTTATTTTTCTTTCAACTTGTGCTAGTTACAAATTCTAGCAATTTCAAAAGTGTGATTACCAGAGTGGGACTTCAGGAGGCCGCGTTTCGTAATCGCCAGTGCGAATGCGGCCTCTTCAACGTCCTTTCTTTTACCTAATATGTATTGCTTTTGTATTATTTAACTGTTAATAAAAACTAAATTTTATTAAATTTGTTTTGGGTTTTATTTTCCTGTATATGTTTTTATATTTCGCTCCAACGCCAACCGCTCGAATATCAAAAACAACCGGGCATATTATCAGGAGACAGTAAGAAGTAAATTTTAGTTATTAACAGTTTACTTTAATTTTAGTTCCATTTTATACTCTTAATACTTCGCGCTTTCGCCACTTGTCAAGAAAACTAAATGTACAGGGTGATTGATTGAATTTTGACCACCCCCTTAACTTTCTTAATTTTTATTTTAGCAAAAAACGTTAAATACAAAACCAGTAGATATTTAGGCCTACTTTGTTTTTAGATAAACAGTTATTATACAGGGTGTCCCAAATTTGAGTAATAAACCAAACTTATGTTTTTTTAAATACGATAACCAACTTCTTATCCGATATTTGAATTCTACGTCAAATTCTAGGCCTAATTGATGTAAAATGTCTGTATCGATATTCAACTGTTTCCGCAGCAGCGTCCTTGATTGGTTGAATTTTGACCACCCCCTTAACTTCCATAATTTTGATTTTAGCAAAAAACGTTAAATACAAAACTAGAAGATATTTAGGTCTACTTTATTTTTAGATAAACAGTTATTATACAGGGTGCCCCAAATTTTAGTAACGAACCAAACTTATGTTTTTTTAAACACAATGACCAACTTTTTATCCGATATTGGCATTCTACGTCAAATTTTAGGAATTGATGTAAAATATCTGTATCGATAACTGTTTCCGCAGCATCTGTTACTTTAACAATGTTTCCTCGACTATGTGATTAAGGTTTAATTTAGTTACTCAAATTTGGGGCAGCCTGTAAAATAACTGTTTATATAAAAGTAAAAGTAGACCCAAATATCTATAACTGTTGCTACAACTAGTTTTTTTACTAAAATCAAAAATACGGAAGTTAAGGGGGTGGTTAAAATTCAATAAATTAAGGACTCTGCTGCGAAAACATTTGAATATCGATACAGACATTTTATATCAATTAGGCCTAGAATTTGACGTAGAATTAAAATATAGATTAAAAAGTTGATCATTGTATTTAAAAAAAAACATGTTTGGTTTGCTACTTAAATTTGGGACACCCTGTATAATAACTCTTTATCTAAAAATAAAGTAGACCTAAATATCTTCTAGTTTTGTATTAGACGTTTTTTGCTAAAATCAAAATTATGGAAGTTAAGGAGGTGGTCAAAATTCAATCAATCATCATGTACCCCTGATGAAAAATCCAATTTTTACAAGAAAGCAGGCATTACACAAAGTAAATTTTAGTTGCTAATACTTGTCAAGAAAACTAAATTCACTTCCTCCTACTTCTGTGCTACTGATAGAATACCGAATTTTTAGAGAAAATCGAACATAAGATCAAAAGAGCAGAAACGCGCAAAGGTCCAGTTTAATTGGCGCGATAAGTCTACTTAATTACTAGAATAATTACCACACAATTTATCCAGCCAGTAGAACAAGCCCGTTTTCGAAGTGGGTTTGGAACCAATGATCATCTCCAAAGCGTCAAAACAGTGATTGAAAAGACCGTCGAATATGGCAGACTTCTTGTCTTTGCTTTTGTGAACTTCCATAAAGCCTTCGACACTGTGGAGCTGGACGCAGTGTTGCAGTCCCTAGAAGCATGTCGTATTGACTATCGCTACACCAAACTAATTTACAATATACATATACATATAAAAATGCTACTCTTATGGTAGAACTACATGAAAGCACGAATCCTATAGAAATTGGGAGAGGAGTACGCCAGGGAGATACTATGTCTCCAAAACTGTTTATCACTGTCTTAGAATATGTATTCAAAAAGCTCGATTGGGACCAAAAAGGTCTAAAAATAGACGGCCAAAGTCTGTCAAACTTACGGTTTGCAGACGACATTGTCTTACTAGCTGACAACTTGGAAGAAATTAGAATAATGCTACAGGAACTTCAGGAGGTATGTGCAACAGTAGGTCTAAAAATGAACATCGGGAAAACAAAATTTATGATAAACCTCGTTCCTAGCAACAACCTAATTATTTAAAACTCTGAAGTAGAATGGGTAGATAAATACACATATTTAGGCCACGAGATAAGCATAACCAAAGCCAACCAAACATGCGAGATAAACAGAAGAGTTATGTTTGGGTTTGCACCTGCACCTTATGAATGCTGGTGCGAGTGTTTGTTGATAAGTAGTTGTTCAAGTTGTCAGTTAGAAAGTCAGTCGTTCAATAAAGTGAATTCAGTTTACTCTGCCTGTACTCCCTCTGCCACGACCCAACATTTTGGCAGAACGAATGGTGCAATCTATCAAGAAAGCACTTGATAGTTCAAACAATTTGACCACAGTTGTTTCTGCATACAACTACACTCCTCATCGTGAACTTGATGGGCGTACGTACTCCTGCTGAAGTATTCTTTGGTCGCAAGGTCAAAACCCCGTTAGACATCTTCCGTCCAATAAAAGCATCCACTGCTGGTCTGACTGGGACCCAAACAAAAATGAAGACTCAATTCGACTCTCATCACAATACTCGATAACGCAACTTTATAGTAGGAGAAACGGTAATAATTGCATTATGGAATGGAAGATGCGTAAATGGTACCATACGGAGCATCATCGATAACTGCATTGCTGAAGTTGGAGTAGGAGGTGATACTCATCGTAGACATTTCAATCAGATCTGGAAACGCAGCATGGATACCACTTCTAGATGCAATTTGAATTTTTACTTTCTAATTCCATCTCAATCTGGTTTAACTCCAGTCATTGAGCACAACCAAGGTAACATCAATGATGATCAGATAATTCCGGAGCAGCTTCCAGAACCTACTGACGTCCACCTACAAGATTCTTCAGGCACCACTAACCAGGAGCAGTACACCAATCGGAAACAACCAAGACGTTCTTGTAAGAGGCCAGACTACCGAACTTTTGCGGGATGTCGACATCGGGGTCGGGACTCCCAGCTATAGTAGGGGAGGAGTGGTTGGGTTTGCACCTGCACCTTATGAACGCTGGTGCGAGTGTTTGTTGATAGGTAGTTGTTGAAGTTGTCAGTTAGAAAGTCAGAAGGCGAACTCTCTAACGAATAGCAAGGAAATTTCTTTGCTATCATAGAAAACCCTTCTCTATCGTAATATATGGTACTCTCTACGTTTCGATTGGCAAAGATCGGCACTCAACGTAGCTATTCGGGTTGTGCAAAATAGAAAGACCAAATGAGGTCTTGCTATGATTTTATCTCTCTTGGGGCTATGAAATTTTGTATTTGTTAATCTTTCTTTTCCGTCGTCTTCTAAAATTGAATTGTTTTGTTTTTTAACCTTTATCCCGTCAGTGTCAACATTGTGTCAATAAGGTTGGGTTGAGGACCAATTGATTGTGTTTGCACCCCCCTTTCATTGTTTTTGAGTTTTTAGTAAAAGTGTTAATGCATCTATTAGTTGTTGTTTTTAAGGTGTAAGCTGTTCATGATATAATGGTTGTGTTATGGCTATATGAGTTCCATCAACACATCCTAAAGTCCCATCCTACTTCCTTCACAAAATGCATAACAATTGGTAGCATGTTTACGAGAAATTGAGAAATATTAATGGTCTAACAAGAAAATAAGAAACTGAAGACAGAACTACAATAAATACAACAATAATGGGAACAAAACGGACTATTTTAGAATGCAATCTTTGAAATATATGATTAATTACTGAGAAAGAAAGCAAAAAACGTAGAATTATCCAAATTATTGTCATTGATACTTGTCATTAACCCTGAATAGGAGGAAACAAGTAAAAGCCCTATTTTTTATTACTAGAAATTAGTCAATGTTTTTAGGACCGATAGCTTCCCGTTTTCTGTTGACGGTGTCAGCCGAATATGATAGAAAATAGCTTAGAGAGTACCAACAGTTAATAGAAAGAATTTTCTTTCTTGTCTATTTCTATGCGTTTTCTATTTCCTACATCGTTACGGAGTTCGCCTCCAGTAATTCAATAAAGTGAATTCAGTTTACTCTGCCTGTGCTCCCTCTGCCACGACCCAACAAGTTGAACTCTCCTGGGCGGCTTACGGCAAACCTAGAGACGTTTGCAAAAGCGACCTTCCAATATGTTTGAAAAGAACAGTTTTCAACCCAGGTGTTCTACCGATTATGACCTACGGCGCCGAAACACTAACCCTTGCAGCAAAACTCAAATGACACTAGGCAGGACATGTGGTTCGCATGCAAGATGGCCGGTGGACAAAACGATTAGGTGCTTGAATGGAAACCCAGATCCTATAAAAGAAATAGAGGAAGACCACCAACTCGATGGACAGACATCCAAAAATTACAAAAAACTGGATTTGTTGCGCGCAAGACAGAAAACAATGGACTCAACTAGGGAAGGCCTATGTCCAGCAGTGGACGCAGAGGGCTGACTCATGATGATGATGAATACTTGGCGATTCGCAGCAAACTAAATGTACCACCTGCTACTTCTATACTCTTGGTAGAAGATCCAACTTCCAAATAGTTAATGGATTTGATTGGATTCGAAATAGGATGTTTTGATTCTACTGAATACTGGAACCATTTTTAACAAAGTTTTATAAAACATTTAAATGGACCCTTTAACCTGGATGGTATAACTGTACTGGAGACAGAAATAGCAGAAGTTAAATTAAGTTTTCTTGACATATGAGGTAGATGGGATCGAATATCAGAAGCAAATAAAGTTTTCTCTCTTACGTTTCTGTATTTTCCTGCAAGCTAAACGCGTCTTCCATATTATGGCTCACCAGAATGACTATAGGACTAGAAAACCGACAATCAAATCTTTATTTGAGTATATCAACTGGATTCTGTACTTAAGGGCATCGATAAAGCAAAACGTCTTTATAGGAGATTGATTGCATTTTATGACAATCTTTTATTTTAACAAAATGCTAAACTTAGACTAAAAAGTTGCTCAAAATTCGGAGCGGCGCATCTTTGATCCACATATCACTCTAAGAGCATCATTGCTTTAGTAATGTCTGCGTTATAATACTGTTTTGTCGACAGAAACCAAGAACGAACACTGTTTTTTATATATTTTTCCACACGTAGGCCAGGCATTTCGATCCAAAAAAGTCTTTACTGATCCCCTTAACCCAATGAGTGGGAGTACATATAATGGCATTTTCAAATTTAGCACCTTTTAGTTTTTGATATGGAAAGAGGTTTGATTTATTAGCAATCAATCCCAATCCACTGTCGCGTTTTTTCATAATTTTCCATACTTTTATTGGCACATTAGAGAAAAATTCACATATGGCAAAAACCAAAGTTGCTATGACGTAAGAATGTAGTTTAAAGGTGACAAATAAAGATGCAAATTTAATATTCAAAGTTTTTACCTTTCTGTTTAATTTTCAACGTAATTATGGCTGAAAGTTAAGTTATTATCTAAAATGTAGGAATTTAAAGAAAAACTTTGTGTCAGAACCGAAAGTAGACTGGTACGAAAACAAAGAGATATTCCGAAGGGCAATAATGCAATGTTTACCGAAAAGCGAGGTTGTATACAGTGTAAGAGCACAAAGCCAAAACTCAATTGTAATATAATCGTATGGCGAACATCGCAACTGCGGCCTGCGGCCCTAATATTACGGCCCTTTGTCAGACACTATTTGCATTGCCGTGCCCGACAACGATAAATACCACTCGTTCTCTCTGATGTGTGTCGATTTACCCCTAAACCACAAAAACGTACTAGATGTTTGATTTCTTCTAGAGCATGATCGTATCCGCATTTTCTGATATAAAAAATATTGTGCCTAAACGCTGGTGGTAAAAAGAAAAACCCACCATAAAACAACTCTGTAACTGACAGAGAAATGTTAATTGCATGAGCAAGATGAAGACAGAAAATCTTACAAAAATATAATAGGCGAGAGCTTCGGGACAATGTTGCCAGAAGCTTATCTGAATGTTGTTATTGGCCTATTGACTATTCTTCTTATTGATTATAGACTATTGGTCGTCTTACTATTAAAAGCTCCTGAGTCTGATATTTTGGAATTTGAGTTATGTTATTGGTTGGTGTGACAAATAAAGAACAACTTTTAAAAGTAGTGGAAGAATTATATTCGAGATTGTATCGTAACGAGGAGGATATGGCTCAGGAAGATGACAGACCGGTAGTTTTGAATCAGGGATCGGAGGATATGCCCGACATTACAAAAGAAGAGGTTAAATTATCTCTATCAGAGATGAAAAATAACAGGGGACCGGACGAGGACGGGGTTGTTATTGAAGCTGTTAAGGAAGGTGGAGATGAGCTACTAAATGCTAGTACAAAATTATGTATACAACACCTACTATATGGAATAATGCGGTAATAACTATAATGCACAAAAAAGGGAACATAGCAAATCTCCAAAACTACCAATTATCACATCTTCATAAACTATTTACTAAAATCATAACAAAACATCTAAATGCTAAGATAGAGTTTCATCAGCCGGGAGAGCAGGCGGGTTTTCGTCCGGGATATGGAACAAACGATCACTTACAAGTTATAAACTCTATTTTTGAAAAATGTATTGAATACAATAAACCCCTTGTATGCGTATTTGTAGACTACGAAAAGCCTTTGACAGTATAAAACATCATCAAATGTTGAGAGTCCTAGCTGCCGAATAAATCATAGATACGCAACTCTTATTCAACATATGTACCAAAATGCAACAGCAAGTGTAACTCTACATGATCAGACAGAACGATTCAGGATAGAAAAAGAGGTACGTCAAGGTGATACAATTTCCCCCAAACTATTTATCACTTTGCTGGAGTGTGCTTTCAAGAAAATTGACTGGGGGGATATGGACATAAACGTAAATGGAGAAAACTTAAATCATTTGCGCCTTGCCGATAATATTGTGTTGGTATCAGATAGAATTGACCATGCCAGAGAAATGCTTATAATAGACTAGATGAAGCTTCACGTCGGGTTGGACTCAAAATAAACACGTCAAAAACACAGTATATGACAAATTTGGTACCAAGCGAAAACATCATATTTGAAGGTGGTGAAATTGAACAAGTAACATCCTATAAATACCTTGGTCACGAAATACAAATAGGACGTGACAACCAGACCTGCGAAATTGGACGACTGGATCTATAAACCTGGCGTGGGCTGCCTTTGTATATGTCTTCAAAGCAGAAATCTAAGTCTTTTTGAAACCAAAGGTCTTTGAGCAGTGTATACTCCCAGTTATGACGTATGGTACTGAAACACTAACACTCACACAAAAATCTGCTGTAAAGCTCCCAGTTGCCCAAAGAGCTATGGAGCGTTCCATGCTGGGAGTAAGCCTAAGAGACAGAATACCAAATGAAATAATACGACAATGAACTAAAGTCTAGACTTAATCTTATCTGTCAAATAGGCCACAAAGAGTGTTAATAAATTCCGCAAAATCCGAAATGGGTATTAGCAGTGCGGGGGTTGCTCAGGGTAGCATATTGGGCCCACTTTTTTTTGTTATTTACATTAATGATATATACAGTATAGGAGAAAAATTTATGATAACGAGCTATGCAGATGACACCAACATATATGGCTCAAACCTGCCTGACCTTGCGTTCAAGGCTCAGGATGCCTTACACCAAACAAAGAAAATCAGCTTATACTGAATACTGAAAACTAATTTAGTTATTTTGAAAACAAAAAATAAGCAATTAAATGATGACAATGAATTACTTACTAAACGTAAATGATGACTTACAAACTGAACAGAACAAAACTGTACAATTTCTTGGAATTACACTCTATGAGTTTTTGTCATGGGATAGTCATGTTCAGCACTTGAGTATAAGGTTAGCCAGAATCGGTTACGGATTAAAGGTGGTCTCGCAGTATGTAAGCTTGGACTGCGTAAAAATTGTATATCAAGCCAATTTTGAATCTGTACTGCGATGCGCAATAATTTTTTGGGGAGGAGATTTTAGGATTGAGAAGGTTTTTGTAGTACAAAAAAGGATTATTCGTATAATAAGAAGAATAAGTCCAATAACTAGTTGTAGAGGTGCTTTTAAAGAGCTAAATGTGTTAACAACAATTGGTGTGTACATTTTTTTAATGTTTAATGTTTGTATACAGTGCGTTTTTTTTAACGCGCAACATAGGATTTTACGTGTTAAATTTTTAAGTCCATGTTAGACCATTTTATTTTGGAACTGCAAGTCTATAACTTGACGGGTGTGTCTTTAATACCCTGAAGCTTAAGTAAGTCTACCAATTTGGTCTAAAAAGTGATTAAAAACTGGAAAAAAATCATTTTGTTTCGAAAAGATTTTATCGTTCCATACTCCCTGTATGCATTGTTGTTCCTTGTTGTTTTTATACTGGCAGGGCAGGTAGCAGGTAAAGTGACATATTTTGACTGCATCACGACCCGACATCTTTTGAACGTCAAAAGGGCATTTTATGATTGTTTGGAATACTGTTTGGCTTCAAACGGAGGTCACTTTGAACAATTCACTTATAAAAATACTTCTTTTGTTCTTAACTTTCTTGATATAAAGTTAATGATCACTCTGTTTTACTTTCTACGACAAATTTTACCTGCTACCTGCCGTGCCAGTATCAAAAACAACAAAGAACAACAATGCATACAGGGAGTATGAAACGATAAAACTTTTTCGAAAAAAGATGATTTTTTGCCAGCTTTTTAACACTTTTTAGACCGAATTGGTAAATTTACTTAAGCTTCAGGGTGCGAAACAGCCACCCGTCAAGTTTTATACTTGTAGTTCCAAAATAACATGGTCTAACATGGGCTTAAAAATGTAACACGTGAAATCCTATGTTGCGCGTTAAAAAAAACGCACTGTATAAGCACAAAGATAAGTTTAATATAGCCCAAACACGTCAATACAACACCAGATGTAGAAGTATACCTCTATCAATGGGCCTGTCCCACAATTTTTTTTTATTTCATAACTACAAAGACGGATTGAAAATATTATACCCGTATTTTTTTGTTTTCAAAAATATTAAGTCTAAATAGAAAAAAAATGATGATAAAAACTACATTAATCTCATGTTTCAAACGCCCGCCGCCGGTGACGTACTACACTATCAACCAATCAGCGACAAGAAGTGAAACAGTTGGCGTGCAACAGCCAATAAAATCGCCCAGAATTACGTACGTCACATGCGCGCCAAAACAGATTTTGTAAATTTAATGGACAAATTCAAACTAATGTAGGAACATTTACGACCATAATTTTTTCTTCAAGTATATGAAATAGCTATTTATGTAATCAGTTACGAAAAGTTCGATTTTGTGTAACGAATGAATGTTTGTAGGGCGAGCGCAGCGAGGTCCTACAATTTGAATGAGTTACACAATAAGACATTTTCGAAACGTGTTGCATACATAATTTTTTCTAATTTTGACCAAAAAGCTGTGAAAACCATCTTTTAAGGTGATTTAACACAAATATTCACTTTCATAGCACCTTGTATAAACTGTGACAACGACATGTTATGATGGATGTCGCCCATATGTTTCTACGGAAATGCATACAAACAGGGAGTGATGAAATGAACTTTTCATAACTAGTTACATAAGTAAAACGTTTTGTCACTCTAATCAGTTTCGAAAAGTGTCACTTTATATGCCAAAATTAGAAAAAATTAGTTTTTTGATCCTATTCTTTCGATTCCAGTCATTAAAACAAACATTTATGATATGTGGGATAGGCCCATTCACCGCCTGACGAAAACCGAGAAGGGTCTATATTATTCTTGTATTAAGTTATATAACAGTTTGCCAATGTCACTGAAGAATCAAACCAATGTAATATCATTCAAAAAAGAGCTAAAAAACATTGTTAATTGAAATGGAGCCATATTGTGTACAGGAATATTATAGCAAACTGCAAGGTAGAAGGTGATCTAAGTGGTGATTGAGCCCTTCCAGTTTTGGTTTGTGTTAACATTACATTTAGTTACACACAACACATTTAGATATTATAGTACCTAAGATAAGTAATCAATCAGCCCTCTCCTATAGATTTAATTTTAATTACTTATGTTACTTGTGGTACATTGACGCTATTTCATTTTATGTATTATGAATATGTCATCTGAAATAAAGAAACATTATTATTATTATGTGAGATTTAGGAATTCATGTTTTTTTTTTAATTCTTGTGTTGGTTAAATCAAAATTTCTAATGGTTTGTATATTCAATATTTTGAATTGTTTTTATTGCGCTGTTACCCAGCTATCTATTTATCTTTTCGTGACATTAGTTTCCGACTTAACGCTACTGTAAAAAAATAAATATTTCACAAAATCTTGATTCCTACAAACAACGGTTATCTACGAAAACTGAGAACTATGCATTTATCCGCAGTTATCTGCGGCGTATTTTAGATAAATCAAGTTATCAGAACCATTTTCTAAGCATAAGTGTACATTATGTTACAGGAAAACAATCTGAAAGTTAACTAATATTACTTGGCTTTCCCTAACAGCCAAATCAATATGGTCTATTATATGCAAAAACAAAAACAGCATTTTCTCACTTGAGTTTAAACCTTATTATTGCTGTCATATCGTACACTACTTAACTTTTTCTAGATACTCCATATTAAACAGTTCCGTTTAGAATGTAACAATTAGGACTACCTGTTTCAAAATCGCGAAAAATAACACTACAAGGTAAAAAACAAATTACTTTCGATAAGTCCTGTAGCGCATCACATTGTTACCATTTCAATTAATAGCCCCACTTTACAAATTGTAGTATCTCATGACCATCTTTATTTTGTTACATAATCTGTATATACTTTTACTAGAATGCAATTTTGATCATATTTCACGTCAAAATGCCCCATAGTGCGGGTGTGGAATCTATTGAAATAGTTTTTGATCAAATGGTAAATTTCGTGTCTACTGTGACTTCCCATTTGAAATGGAGATATTTATAATGTTGCAATGATTAGATATTATAAGAAAACAATTTGATGTTTACGTTGGTGCCAACGCTTAAACATTGCATATTATCCCCAAAAATAGGTTGCTAGGCTAGGACAAGTGGACACTCTATCTATACTGTAAGTTTTTTACATTCTCAATACCAATCTAACCTTCGCTTATATTATGTACAAGACTAGAAAAAGTGAATTTTCTTAGCCTCCGCCACTGGAAAAGAAGATAAAGAGAATCAGTGTGAGATCATAAAGAGATCTAGGCAAGTGGTGTAAACGGCACCAAGCCGAGAACAAATAGCGGATTCAATAGGAATGATTTGATTCAACCCCCGAGGATTAGCCTTTGTTCCCGGATCCCGTTTTCAGACGTCGACAACCCTCTTTATATGGGATATACGTACATTTTTACGCTCGAAAATATTTTTATACTTTGTACTAAAAACTGTTCAAATCTGTTTTATACGACTTAAAATTATCAATAACCAAATAATTTGTTACTCTTCACACATAGTTTGATTTGCGTAATTACTAGTGGAGCACCATTGAGTAAGTTTGGAGTCCTCAAAACAATTTCAAGTGACAATTAGAGCCTCATCCAGCGTAAAATTACTCCCGTACGCTTAATTCAATTTGTATATCATTACCAGTTCGAACCTTATATCGCATTTCACATTTAACTAGACACGGATGAGGGTGTCTTTGTATGAAATGCATACTTACTATCCGGGTTTAGAGATTATTTAGGACCGTACGCTGGTTAATTTCAAACACCCCTAATACAAAAGTTTATCTAATTGATTTTGTGCAATGATTTTAATGTCTTACACGAATAGGGATTTGCCAAACGGATTTTAACACTAACAAGTTTACTTTTAAATAAACGGAGGAATGTTGTTAGTATAATGAAAGTAAGCAAGTCCAGTCCTGTTTTGGATGCATACAACCCCCAAATCCTCGACACCGATATCTCCCTGAAAATTAAATAAAAGAGGAACTATTTACGTCGTCGCATCAGAGTGACATAAAAGCATTTACCACCCCTGCTGGCTGGCTTCCACTCAGATCTAGTCAATTTGGTATGGGAAATTTGAGGTGCCGGCCTTCGGCTCTTTTCTTCTTTGTCCGAACAGTGCCGTTCGTTTACTTACTATATTTTCAACGTAAAAAAATTAATAAAGAGTTATTGGAGGGGGAGGGGCATGGACATGTAGCTGCTTCACAAAATATTTTATAGCAATTTTTCAGCAAGCAAGGAATTGTTGAACCTTTTAAAAAAGTAGAATAGTAGTAAAAAAAGTTAAATGATGGTTACCAAAAACACAAACCAAAGTCACAATTTAGTAGGAAATCCATAATAAAAAATAAAACACAATTTTAAGAAAACTGAAATATAAATCATAATTTATTATTCATAACCAAATAATAGCTATTTAACTGAAAGAGACAGTTGAAAACTGGACTCTTCCTACCAAAGTTAAGAGACAATCGATTAATATGGGCTTTGATCGTTGAATATCAAAAGTTTCATTAATTGGTCATTCAGGTTATTGAAGAACGTTGCCATATCTCAGACCACATCAGTTATTCGTTTTAAAACATCAGTTTAAAGTTAATAATAGTTGAGTGAAGATTGATACCTTCCAACGATTAAGAGGCGACACTTTAAACCTTTTGACTCAAAAGAAGTATACAATGATTATAAGAGATTAGTTTATTTTTGACTATAAAAATTGGATGCAATTTTTATTTAAAAATTAAATAAGACAACCGACAACATGTTTCCTACCCAAGGCAAACATCACCGCAACATCAAAAAAATTATGACGGCTGTCCCTTCTTGTTAAATAGCTATTCTTGCCTAAACATATCAATCATAGATATGGCGTTTTCGATTGGCAAGTTTAATGCAAAACTAATGTATCCTACTCTATCAAACTTCAATCTAACAGTGTGGCAATACAATAGTTTTGCACTAAATCTGCCAATCGACAACGCCAATAATCATATTACATAATATCCAACAATATATTATAAGCGCTTCAGGAGAACGATGATAAAAAAGCGTTTAGCAATAATTTGAAACAAATTTACTTAAAATTCAAGCAATCAAACTTAAAAAGGTGTTGATTGATTGCATAGGTTTGATTTTTTTTAAACTGAAAAATTAGAGAAGAATAAAAATAGCTAGGGCCCGCTATGAGGCGCTGAAGAAGGCCGGTTGGAGAAACCCGCTCTCCAACCTGCTCATTTTTTAGTTTTTAACCCAATTTTCATGTTTTTATCAATTTTCATGATTTTGCTCATTTTTTAGTTTTTAAACCAATTTTCATGATTTTGATCAATTTTCTTAATTTTGCTAATTTTTTAACCAATTTTCATGATTTTGATCAATTTTATTTTTAATAATGAAAATTGATCAAAATCATGAAAATTGATCAAAACATGAAAATTGGGTTAAAAACTACAAAATGAACAAAATTATGAAAATTAGTGAGGATTCCAAAATTAATTAATTATCTTGGACCATCTTTATACATCACAAATGTCAAATGATCAAGAATAACACTCTATTCAAAAATGCAAAATCCAATATGCCGCTCATAAAAAATGAAAGTTTGTTGGATGGGTTATGTAAGGGATTATTGGAAAATCTCATTTTTGTAATTATTATTAAAGCAATTTTTTTGTTTGTGTTGTTGTTTTAAGTTAACTTGTACGTTAGTAATCGGTGTTTCGTTGTCTTGACTTCCTTTCTCATACATGTTTTGTAAATTTTAATTTCTTTGCTGTTACTGTTGGCGAGCCTACGATAATTTTGTAGTTGCATAAAAAGAGCTGGTTTTTAGTGGAATTTCCTATCACAGGTATCACTCTACATTTATAAAACCGTATTGTCTGTCAAAATCTGAAGTTTTTTCTTTTGTTATATCGTTATTCAATTTAATTAACGTGCGTGTGTGTTTAAACGTGTAATAAGGATAATTAAAAAAATGGATTACAGGCAATCCTGCAGAAATACTTTTAAATCAATGGGGATAATGACAGTGTATGCCCTCTATACAGGGTGTCCGGAAAATACGTGTACAACGTTTGACGACAGACTCCTGACGTCAAAATATGTCGATCTAAGCCGACTTAGTTATATCCAAAATTGTCTCGTTTAGCCGGTAGAGGGCGTCAAAAATTTGTAAAAATATTGGTTTTTTACTAAATTACGTGAAAACCTGCTAATGGATTTTAATGAATTTTAGTATGTAGACTAATACTATAAAATGACGTTTTCTAGTAGTATAGTCACCGACTGTAAATAAGTGGAAGTGTTATAAAAGTGATATAATACGTCAACATTTCTCCTCATTTTTTATATGAACGGCGTTATGACAACCCAGATATTTTTGTCGAGTGACCGGAAGTATTTTGAAGCTATTTTACCTCTTTAATATTTCCCGGTGGATGAGCTGTTTCGCCAGAAAAAAAAATTTACAATTACCTGCATACATCAAAGTAGGTATAATAAAGTTGAAATTATTTATTGTAAGAAACTAAGTAAACCAAAAACATTACTTAAGCAAATGTGTAAAATGATCGCCATCTTGCTGAATACACTTATCAATACTCTTTAAGAAATGAAATTGTACCCAATATTTTTACAAATTTTTGACGCCCTCTACCGGCTAAACGAGACAATTTTGGATATAACTAAGTCGGCTTAGATCGACATATTTTGACGTCAGGAGTCTGTCGTCAAACGTTGTACACGTATTTTCCGGACACCCTGTATATATGAGTGTCTAATGTTTTTCTTCAATAATATAGCTTCTCTATTTACAGATTCTCGTACTAATAAATATAACACAAGGTTAGACAATCAAATATATCCCACACACCATTTGAACATAACAGAGAAAAGCCCTAATTACATGTGTATTAAACTCTACAACAAATTACCTATTGAAATTAAACAAATCACTTCTCAGAAGAAGTTTAAAGTAGCCTTGAAAAGACTACTTATTGAACTTGAACCTTACCATCTGGACGATTACTTGAACACATAGAATCTAGCTTTTTTCTCATCTAGTATAAAGGATAAAATTTGAACCACAAGTTGTAATTAGGTATACATTATTTTCTTTTGTTATATTTTTGTTTTTTTTCTGACGCACTTCATTTTGTTATATGTATGTATTTATACGCTGTATCAATATTGAAATAAAGAAATATTATTATAATTATAATTATTAAATAAATAACAAAAAAACTTGATACTATTTTGAATCGTTTAATATTCGTGGAAATGTTATTTTGACAATAAGATGCATACTTTTAAAAAGTCTTTAGTAAAAATGTTTGATCAATTTTCACGATTTTGCTAATTTTTTAGTTTTTAACCCAATTTTCATGTTTTGATCAATTTTTATGATTTTGCTCATTTTTTAGTTTTTAAACCAATTTTCATGATTTTCCGCATTTTTGGAATCCTCACTAATTTTCATAATTTTGCTCATTTTTTAGTTTTTATTTTAACCCAATTTTCATGTTTTGATCAATTTTTATGATTTTGCTCATTTTTTAGTTTTTAAACCAATTTTCATGATTTTGATCACTTTTCTTAATTTTGCTAATTTTTTTTTAATTTTAATAATGAAAATTGATCAAAATCATGAAAATTGGTTCAAAAACTAAAAAATGGGCAAAATTATGAAAATTGATCAAAATCATGAAAATTGGTTTAAAAACTAAAAAATGAACAAAATCATGAAAAGATCAAAACATGAAAATTGGGTATAAATAAAAATAAATAACAAAAAAACTTGATACTATTTTGAATCGCTTAATATTCGTGGAAATGTTATTTTGACAATAAGATGCATACTTTTAAAAAGTCTTTAGTAAAAATGTTTTAATTTGACTAGCTTGGGAGTCAAGGATTTTTGCAACATAAACTCAAATGCAATATAATAAATATTAAAATCGTGAATCAGTACTGGAACATAAAATTATTAGAAATTTATGACCGTTCGGAAAATAAAATCTTAAGTTTCACCGATAAAAATAGCAAATAAAAACAGTATTTTTATGAAACTTCATTGGTGGATCGTAAATTTAATGGACCTAATAAATCGAATTCTTTATTGACACGTTATTTCAATCAATGTTTACGAAATAAGCGTAATATTATTTTTAATAAAAGTAAATTTTGTTTCTGTAATCACTTTTATACACGGTGAACCCAAAATATTTTTTGCGCTATGCAACTGATTTTTATAAATTTCCTAATAAAGTAATAGCTATTTATGTAACCAGTTACGAAAAGATCGATTTTGTGTAACGAATGAATGTTTGAAATTGAATTTGAATGAGTTACACAATAAGACATTTTCGAAACGTGTTGCATACATAATTTTTTCTAATTTGGACCAAAAAGCTGTGAAAACCATCTTTTAAAGTGATTTAACACAAATATTCACTTTCATAGCACCTTGTATAAACAGTGACAACGACATGTTATGATGGATGTCGCCCATATGTTTCTACGGAAATGCATAAAAACAGGGAGTGATGAAATGAACTTTTCATAACTAGTTACATAAAGTAAAACGTTTTGTCACTCTAATCAGTTTTGAAAAGTGTCACTTTATATGCCATAATTAGAAAAATAATATTTTTGAAAATTTCCATCTTAAGTTGAATCAAATTGGCTTTCATGACACTTTGTTTAGGTTAACGAGAACAGTAAAGTTTATTATTATTTTTATAGCAAATAGTTTGTGTCACAATTTAGTATTTATGATCATGAATGGGGTAATATACCAACATTGTAGCCTACGTAATCACAAGCTTGGTTGTGTTATAGAGGCTTAGAATTCCAATCAGGCTATAAAAACATTGCGTTGTTTAGATATGTATGTTATTTATATAAAAAGCTTATATAAACAAGCTTGTAAATTAATTTAGGTACTAAAGTATTTAAAACTTTGATATAGTTCTTAATCACGATCACGCGACATCACGTAAATAAAAATAAACTGTACTAAAGAATTAATTAACTACATAATAAGTAACTTTATAATAATGTAACTTTATTAACTTTTTGTTTTTGTCGTTTAGTTATTTTAGTATTTGGTAATAGCTTTATAAAAGTATAATGTATCAAGAACAGTAAAGAAGCTTTATTGATCAATGATAAAGTTTGAAAGTTGAAGGTAGTGTAATACGGTGTGTTTAGCCTCAAGTTTAATATAGTTTTTTACATTAGACATTTTCAAACTTTTCAAATACAAGTTTTTTTGTATTTCTGCAATCTTCGCATACTTTTTCTATTTTATTCTATTTGCATTCACCCTTACATTTCTAAACACCCTTACTTATTTCTACATACCCTTACCTTTCCACATCCCTTTACCTTTCCTTTCCATACTCATCTACATATGCGGGTAACAGCGGGTAACACAATATTTACTTTTTTCTGTAAAACAATGTTATTGCTCAAATAAAAACAAATATATATTTTGTTTATAGTCAAATATCAATAAAAACGTTATTTATTGGCATTCGGGTGGCAATACGTGAGGCTAAATATGATTTTTTTTTTAAGGCGTGTAAATTGCGGGATTAAAAAAATAAAAAAAGTTCTCTCCGGCCGGGAATCGAACCCGGGTCTCCCGCGTGACAGGCGGGGATACTGACCACTATACTACCGAAGACTTGAAAACAGTTTGATATTTCAAGTTTATAAGCAGCAGAAAACGTTTAGGCGAATTTTAGCGGAAGTGTTAGTTAAACCTTTGGCTACGACAGAAGCGGTAAGCCGCGGGAGCTCTGGTGCTTGCCGCTCAGATAGACTGTGGCTCAGATATGTATAGTAGAAGGCAATGAATAAAAAAAATGTAAACATAGCAGGAAGGAGCAATAGCAAACAAAGTGGGTGACAGAAACAAGGGGGAGGGGGGGGGGGGAGTAATATGGCGGCCGTCAATACTTGTTAATCTTGTGCACTGTACAACTTAATTTAAATTTGCAAAACTCAACTGTTAAAGAACCACAAACAAACAAAACAAACTAACACTATACTACAACAAATACAAACAACAAATTTTTGCGGGTTTGAAACTCCAAACTTTCAATGACTTTGCGTCAATTCAACTGCGCAGTAGGCGAATGCGCAATCAACTTCCGTCCCCCTCGCTTAATGCACAAACGGGTTATAATTTGTATTATTGTTACCTCCTGATACTTGTTCTTTTTACTCATTGGTAGAAGGCATATGGGCCGATGCACGTCATTGACGTTTAACGCACCTCGTTGCCAGATGTTTAGTTTTTTCATTAAAACACGAACTTTACATACATTTTGTTTTTATTTACTTCTTACATAGAAGTTGACACAGTTTTTTAACAGAGAATTTTGAATAACAATATTAGTCAATATTGAGTTTTTTTTTGTCTCTCTCTGTAAGCAGTTTTTAGTCAAGTCATCAACAACAAAAACAAAAACAGGAAACGGTCAACTAGCAATCTGGCAACAACGCACATAACTCTGAACTGCATTCAAATTTCTATACAGGTTTTCACGATAATGACGATAGTCAAAAAATAACCCTTGTTTGCTATGTAAACCATGATCCAAAGAGGTTTCGTTATGGAGATACAGGATGTTAAAGTTTTGGTAAAAAAATCTAAATTTATTTATTTCTCTTTAAAACATATATTTTTATTCAGATATTTTCATAAAACTTTGTAAGTGTCAACTGTCAACGATAAAGTACGTTCTGCAATGTTGCATGTTTTTCAATTTTGCCAATGTCGCTCAATCAAACAAGTTACTGAATATTTTTGCAAAAAAATATGTACGCCACTATTTTTCCATAAAATGCAAACCATTTCTAAACTCCTTATTTAATTTAGCAAAATTACGTTTGGTTAGATTGAAACCTAGTTTAGACCTAAATTATTACATACTTCATTTTCATCATTTGGTAATCGTTTAGATTTTGCATTAACGTAATTTTAAGAATTACTGTTTTTTTAGCTTTTTTAACATAAAAGTACATTTTTTTGTAACATGTAATACATCATTTTAATGCAAAAAACGTGCTCTTTTCAACTAGATAAAAAAACAAAATGGCGTCCATAAGAAAAAAACAAGGTGATGATGGTATCTCGAGACCGAAACCTCGGAACTAAAAACGAAATGCACAGAAAGATAGTTCTTAATAAGTTGCTCTAACAATGTTTAAGCCAAATTTAAAACAATTTAAAATTAGCGAAAATACAGCACTTTTTGAAAATGGTTGTTTTAGGTTTTTCGAAAATAATTCAAAAACGAACCAAAAATTTAATATTTTTAAAACGGTGTTGGATTGCTTATTAAATTCTCTAAAACTCTTACGGGAAGCGAGATCCCTGTATAGATAATCGAATCTTGGACATACTGTATAACATATATCGGGAAAGTTTTCTCTAAGTTTGTTGGCCATAGCTTTTATGGATCGGTTTGGGAAGTCTTGTTGGATGGATGCTAATCTGAGGGTTGATTTTGGCTCTGTTCTGCGGCTTTAACTTCTTACTGGACGTTTTGTTTCTTCTTCTGTCCATTTTTCTGTAGGTTTTGCATTTTCTCCCACCGCTGCTCGGTTTTTTAGTTCCAGGTATTTCTTTTTACCGCAGCTGCTGATCTTCCGGGTAGTTGTTGTTGAATTTGCAGAATTGCTTCACGGTCCAGTACGCCATGTTGCAATTGTATTGGTGTGTTGTTGATAAAATGGGTTTTTATATTTACTTGGAATGCAGTGGAAGTGGTTTTATGCTTTTAATAATGCGTAGTATTTAGTTTAACTCACTTTTCTTAGATTTTCCCATGCACTTTGCAGCTGAGACGAACATTTTGTCTTCTAGTTGGAGTTTATGCCCTGTTGCGTGGTTTGCCGGTGGTTTTCCTCAATTTTTTGCGACGAAATTCACCAGGCGGACTGTCCGTTATGTCACCTCGTATTGTTTGGTTTGCCGGACTGTCTTGGTTAACTTTCTGCACACTCTAGCACGAAAAACCGCTTTAAAACAACCATTAAATTGCGTTTCCGCGGTGCTTTTGCCAAAGCGTCCGTACGCTACGAAAGTAAAAAGGTAGTCCACAATAAAAAAGTGCGGAACCGGATTGCTTCTAGCTTTCAACCACAAACCAGGGGCCTAATTCTTGAAAGCAGGGAACGGAATTTTAAAGAGAAGTGTTGATAGAATGTGACAGAATAAGCTGACAATGGCGGGTTCCTGTCACATTCTACAGGACTTTCTCTTGATAATTCACTTCTCTCGTTTCAAGAATACGCACCCAGGTAAATACACAAATTATGTAGTACTGCAAAAGTGTATTAAGAGTAAAAAAACTTTCTCGACATTCGATGCTAAAAACAGATAAAAATTCGCAATTTTGATTCAAATTGCAAGTCATCGTAATGCTTTTCCTGTTTTATATTTTTTATTGACAGCATAGTGGCATATGTCGTTATTGATGAAATAATAGCCCTGTCGGACATTAAGTAAATTATAATTCACTTTATTGAATAAATGGCAGTTGGTTTATTGTATTATTGAACAATATTATCAAAGAATAGCTATTTCACAAGAAGAGACAGTTGAAACGAAAAAGCGAATTAGAGAAAGACAGACCTTACCTACCAAAATTAAGAGACAATCGACTGATATCGGCTTTGATCGTTAATTATCAGGAGTTTTATTGGTTGGTCATTCATGTTCTTAAAGAACGTTGCTATATCTCAGACCACATCAAATATTTATTTTGAAACATCAGTTTAAAGTTAATAATAGTTAATAAGAATTGATGTCTTCCAATGATTAAGAGACAAACTTAAAACACTGACTCAAAAAAAGTAAATAATGATTATAGAAATTAGTTTATATTTGATCCTGAAAATTGGATGCAATTTCTATTTCAGAATGAAATAAGATAAGAGACAACCGGCAACATGTTGCCTACCAAAGGCAAACCGAAGCCAAACATCTCCCCAACATGAAAGGAATTATGCCGGCTGTCCCTTCTTGTTAAATAGCTATTCTTTTGTATTATTTCTATTTTACTTTGTCAACAAAAATTCAAAAGTGACAATTTGTGTCATCGACTTTTATTAGGTAGGTAGTGCATACATAGCAGCTACATACCTATACAGTAGGTAGTGTAGTACATTTTATTTAAAACTTAAAATTCCTATACATTGTCCTTAGGTGTAGCCTAACAAAATCATACAAGTTTCAAGTTTTTGGTTGTCCAAGATGTGTTTACGTCCTGTCAGCACAAGTTTACGGAGAAGAGAGGAGCAAATGCACTTTTAGAGGCCAAGCCATTCACTAATGCTGATCACCTCAATACTTACTTATATAATATATTACTTACTAATATATTATATAGATATATTCCATAAAAATAAATGAAACAAGAATGTACAAAGGGGCATATTTGTTTCTAAAGTTATGAGAAATCTAGTAAGGTAGTCTTTAACTGACTAATAAAACAAAATCCCTGATGAAAATTTGTTAAACCAATTCAAATACTGTCATTTGACAAATAACCTAGTTTAGCAAAATGTCTCTCATCTTACAACACGTCTTTCATGTTGATAAGTTTGGCGACATTGTTTATCTATGACGTAACGATCGTAGGTATATGACGTGAATGAGGTTTTCGTTGGCTTTTCCTATAGTTGCTAGGTATTTAACTTACGGTATCGTTGAGTTGGACTTTTTTACTCGATTATTTCCTTCCTATCAATTTTGACCAATCGCTATCAAGAATTAGTATAACAAATGTAAATATTAAGTGGAAAAATCACTTGACAACTGTCAACTTAGCTGTCATCAATTTTTCCGGAAAAAAATTCGAAAAAATTTCACACTCCTCACAGCAACATAAAGAATAGTGTTACCCTTTCTAGCTTGAAAGTTATTGTTCTTATTAATTATTGTTCTTATTGTTTTAATTAAAATAAAATGTTTATTTAACTCAGGAAATAATCTTACCAAATATCCCTCGTGCATCTAATTTTTCCTGTGGAAAAATTGGATTACTCTTTTCTAAGTAATTTGTTTTAACAACTAGCATGAGCTACTAAATTACTTAGAAACTCGTTTTTCCAAATTTTTCCGGAAAAATTCAATGCACTAGGGATATTACCCCCGAAAATTTTGTTTTACAGTAACTAACTAAAAAAAGCTGTGCTATTGTAAAATTGATGATTGACTTAATGAGAGATTTTATCCCACTAGTGTCGTAAATTACCGTACTAATACAATATAGCTATTTATGATATGAGTGTGAATATTTAAGAGGCTGATTGTTGGAACCATTTTAAGAAAAAAATACTTGAAAAGGGGGGTACAGAAGTAATGGTAACGTTTAGCATAGTGAATAAGTATTATTAAACATTTTTTTCTTTATCCTACCTTTATTTATACATCTTCTTATTCAAAAAACTTAGGCGACACAAAGTCAAAAAATAAAAGTTGTTAAATTAGGAATTAACGCAGTACATTTTTATTTAAATTTGATATTTTATGTCATAAATTGTTCAAAATTTAATCCCTTTTTTAAATATCAGCATGTTAAGGAATACAATTATATCCAACTGGTTATAAACTAAACTTTTTTTTTAATGTTTGACAACAGTAAAATTCTACTATGTTTATTATTGACAACATAAATATACGTCTGCAAACTTCCAGAGCAGATCAAACGGCCTTAAACACATATCCGTTCAAACAAGACTGCCAATCCATAAGGGGAGAGGAAACAGGAAGCCGTGCCGTTTAAGTTGGCACCCCTAAGCAGCCCCACCACTTTGAAGGGTTGGGGGCGGGGCATCCCTACCCCTATGTTATCATTAGTCAGTGGCCTGAAAGGGGCGGAGCTAGCTAGTCTTTTGTTTGCAAGGTAAATAATATTTTGCACAATATATACACCTTTGTGATGGTTAGAATAGGTCCTGTGTAGACAGAGCCGTGTTAATTTTTTTTTTAAATTTACTGATTGTACTGTTACTTTTCTGTAGTTTTGTTCCACATTTATGTTATCGTGCAACTAGGGTTCAATTAAGGTATCACAACTTAAATTTAGTTTTTGTACTAAGGGAGGGTTTTGTAAAGAAGAGTCCTTCCCTGTAAACTTTTATACCGGCGGCGGGGTAGGACACAGTCTAATCGTCAACTCCGAAGTTCGGTATGCATAACTATGGTTTAACGTTAGAATGTGAAGGGTTGTTATATTAGATTCATCCACTTGGCGACGCGCTTGACTACCCTTATGGAAATAATTCGGAATGCTTTTAGTTCCTCCTTGTTTTGTTCCTCCAGGTTTGCGATATAGCTTTAGTTCCGACAACTCCAAATTAATTTTGTGTCTCTCGAAATTATTATTTGTCTTTCAAGGTTTTGTTTCCCTTGAATTTATCTTCACAACGATATTATATTTGTTTTGGTCCAAATAATGGAAATACGAAATACGTTAGTCACTTTTTGTAATACCTACTTGTTTTTAATCAGTTGTACACAAAATTTAATAAAATAGTAACTGATGGTTTCTTCTCTAGATTTTTGGCTAATTAATATAATTTAGTATTATTTAGTAAAGTGCAAAGTAATAATACCAATTACAGTTACTTTGTTCAATAAACTAGTTTGGATAAAGCAATAAAATAAGATTTTTACGACGACGATGGGGTCGTCACCCAAAAAATTTAATTTTTTTTGCTCTATATATGATTAACTGCAAAAAAAATCTTAGTAGAAGCACACTTATTTGGTACACCATATACGAAGAAGTTGCCTCTCTTCTGCTTATAGCAAACTGAGCGAAACAAAATATGTAATCGCGTATGTACCTTAAATTAATTTTTAGCAAATGTCAAAGTTTCAAATGTTATTCACTGTATGACATTCTATAGTGTATCCGGCGAACCTACGGAGTAATAAAAGCGAAAATTAAGAGGGGTTGACCCGCCCCGTCCATTAGTATTGGTCTATATCCGGTCCGTTTTACAATATAATATCTTCTTCTCTCTCTAATATAAGGACTTCTCGGGTCTCATGTCTCGATTCACTTTTACGCACCTGTTTTACAGTGTAATGCAGACCGACCAAAGTTGCCGCCCATCGAATTTTATTACTCCGTAGGTTCGCCGGATAGACTATAGTGTCGTTGTGAGGCCATTTTCATTTTAAAATAGATAATGTTTGTTTTTTAGTTTCAGTTTTTCACCAATTTAAATTAAACACTCTTCTTATTTTTTAGGTCTGCATTTCTACAGAACATACTCAAATTAACAAAAGTTAGTTGATTGATACAATACAAGACATTATATTAGGCAAGTGTTAATAACTTTGGCAACAATGAACTGGTTACACAGAATGAATAATTTGCCTCCCGATTCTAGCCTTCCACCTACGTTACGGAATTAAAAAGTCTCTAATTACGTCACGGGGGACCGTGCCAGGCTCATTTTAACATTTTATTTAAGCCTTTTATAACACTTTCGATTCAATATTGAAATGCAAGACTTAATAGCACAATTAAGGCATAAACTGTATTAAGTTTATTAATATCCGACAGGACTAATAGGTATTTCATCAATAATGGCACCTATTAAGGTCAATTATCTAAGAAATAATGCCATCAGGTGAGGGCACTACGACTGTTTAATAATAAGCCTATTACTCACTTGTTTCGAAAAGATGATAACATCCATAATCTACCCGTGAGGAATAAGTAATTATAAGCCCAACAAACATTTCTGGCTATAATAACCAAACAGAAAAGCAAATTTACTTATATTGGTAAAATTTTACTTAAATTTGACTACAAAACGAAAATCGAAAATCAAAAACTTGTCAAATCAAAGTTTTTGAGTTAAAACTTAGTAACAAATCCTTTTGAAAATGCCCTTCAAGAAAGTGAAACCTACAAGATGAACCTAGTTGAACATTGCCTCCTTTTTACCTCAATTACAACTTTTGGTAAAACAGACTTATGAGGTAGTAGACAGGTCAAAAATTACTTAGCCTTAGAGTTGAAGGCAATTTTTGGTAAACAGATATAATCAAACATTTCTTATTTTTAACCCATGCAAATAATGTCTTTGGTGTCTAAGGCTATTGGTGGTCTAATCAAGACGACAATTTTAAGTTAAGCTTGACCAAATATAGCCTATTTCTATTGCCCTAAAATATCAAAGGTAGAATTTGGTGAAAAGTGAGGATTCCTTTCCTATAATTCAACTTATATAGGTATTTCTTTGTCCAGGACCAACCAATAATTTACTAATATTCAGTGTGTTGACAGAAGCTAAATGAGGGTCATATAACGTCAGGGTGATTAATGAGGGGGATTAAGGAATCATTATTCCCTCCCGACCTAAGGGCAGTCACCCACTAAGGATGCATCAAGCATGAAACATGCGATATGCGGTATTTGATGTAGACATCCACTTATGTCTTTGCAGTTACTGCTAATTCACAATACAGACTGCCAAAAAACGAAACGTCCGTCGGCAAATATGACTCCGTCATCGAATAGCTGGGAAAAAGTGGCAATGAAAAGATGCTTTCAGTTTTGGAATTTCCCTTTACATAACGTAAATAAAAATTTTTACATTTTGGAGTGTCATAGCTTTTAAGCAGGAGTTAGAGCAAAATGGCTTGCATGTTTTTATCTTAACTTTTGGTGGTGTATACCAAAGTCATTTGCAAAGTTTGACAGGTGTGAATTTTTCTTAGTCTTATAAATTTTTGACACTCAAATTTTAAAAATATGTGACAGATCTCATAAAGTTAGAAACTGCAAACCGTTTTGCTCTATCTCTATCTGATTAAGAGCTATGACGGTTCAAAGTAGGAAAAGTTCATTTTTCAAACGTCAATATCTTGAAAACCGTTGCAGATAGATATAGCTTATCATATACTATGAAACATACTTGAAATCGTTAGCAGAATCTTAAAATATAATATTATACAGGGTGTTCCATTTAAATAGTGGAGTAGGTACCAATTTCGGTTACCTATGGTGGTACCTCAAACGTTTTAATTTTTTACAAATAAGTTATTAAATGATTATATTATGTAATGTTGTTTAACGTTATACGGTGATGATTATCTGTTCTACGTAAATTCAGCTTAAAATCAACTAAAAACGTTACAACAACGGTCAGAACGTTGTTTCAACGTAGAATGAACGTGTGTATGTTTATTGGGTAACCAGTTAGTGGTGTAATGCGGATTTCTGCCAATAATGTCAATAATACGCAATGAGAAAAACAGTCAAAGAGTAGAAAACTTTGATCAAGTTTGAGACCCTCTATCCTATCCATCGACACATGAAATTTCATTCATGTCCGCCCAATAAGACAATTATTCGGATTCAAACCAAACAATGCTGCAACTTCGAAACCTCCCAACAGCCAAACGATTGAAGCCATCAAAACGAGTATCAACCCATGTAGCCCCCCTATCTTTCAAACGCAACAATTTCATTGGCTAATCATCGACATATAAAAGACCATTCATGTTCATCAAATAAAGCTCAGGCTCATTAGATTTGGGTTCAAACAAAACAGTAGGTAAATGAAAATTGAACAGAAAACATTGATCAACTGTAAAGCAGCCAGCGGCTAAACGATTGAAGCTACCATCAATTCATGTAGCCACTTGGAAACTCTGGCTATCCATCGACATAACATGTCTGTCAATAAAACGTACCGTAAAAATTTAACAAAAACAAACATTGATCAACTTTGGAGTTCTCTAGCAAAAAAACCCATTTCACTGGCTATTCATCGACATGTCCAAAACATATCCGTCAAATTAGGCAGTTTAAGGCATACTCTTGTTAATTATTTTATAAATTCAATTATTTATAATATCTACATGCCATTATCACTAAATTGTTAGCGACTTGCAAAACGGGTTATTTAATTTATATTAGGTCCAACATCTAATTAGGTTTTCCACTTGCATTGAACTAAGAGTAAGTTTTGAGAAATTTATACAAATTTACTGTTTTACAAAACTTTAACTGTTCTATGTGTTACATCAGTAATATGACATCACAAAAACGGTAAATATTGTTACTTGGTGGTAAGTCAAAAGATTCTCTAAAATAACTGATTGACTTGGTAATTTTGAGAGATTGGAAGTTTAGTTAAAAAACAAACCCCATCTATCAAATTTATTTTTCAACTGATATATATTTTTAAATAATTCACCTTAACCTATCTTACACAAATTAAACTTATAAAACTAAGTTTTTTAATCCACCATCTATACATAGTATAAAGGAACACGAGACATTATCTACAGAGATCATCTATTAAAATTCTAAAGCTAACTACGCTCAAAAAAAACATATTGCAACAAATCAATCACAAACAGTCTATTCAATAATCTTTGGTCTTGGAATGAGATTAACAACCACTAATTTGTCCATCTAGTAAAATCACCTGGTCCAATCCTCGGGACTAGACGAGAGTGGTGAAAATGCGCTCATTTGATTGTGAATTCTGGGCAATCTTACCTCAGGACTTTGCGAGTCGCTTTTTCTTGAACTCTCGCTTTTAGCCAAACTTTTCGCGCTTTCATTGCCGATTATGGAATCTATAGAAAACCCAGTCCTCACTTTCTTACTGTGATGAATTTCCGTCGGAATGTAATCTTCACTGTCCGAAAGTGGTGTTACACCAGATGGTTGAACTGGAACTGGTTTGCAAATGTTGGTTTGTGGTAACAGTATAGGTGGCAATCCTAGACGGGATAAATCCATGGGGCTTAACAATGGTAAGCCGGCTGGTATGTTGGTTGGTAATCCCGGTATGTAAGGGTAAGGATTGTGCAAACTGGCGTGGGTAAACAAACCATTATGGTAGTTTTCTTGGGATTGCAGAAACTGCGCCATCATTGCATTAGCATGATGGTCACGCAGCATTAAGTTGGCCGACGGCCTTTTGTAGCGTTTTCTCCTCCTCAAAAAGCTTCCATTATCAAACATGTCTTCAGCTAAAGGGTCTAACGTCCAGTAATTGCCTTTTCCAGGGTTTCCAGGCTCTCTCGGGATTTTTATGAAGCAATCATTCAAAGACAAGTTGTGTCTGATGGAGTTTTGCCAGGCAGGAAATTTCTCTCTGTAGTAGGCAAATCTGGTCATAATAAACTCACAAATACCACTTAAAGTCAACTTTTTCTGAGGGGACTGCAAAATTGCCATTGTAATTAAAGCAATGTAGCTGTATGGAGGTTTGATGAGTTGATGTCCGCTTTTCTTTGGTGGTTTATCTGAATAAGGTGAGTCTTCAGTTTTGATTGGTGAGTGAGATTCGTTAGATCCTCTAAGATCTAAAGGGCTATCCGGCATTGAGTAACGTTGATCCATAACCAAATCAGCTTCTTTGATATCTTCCGTCGCCAAATGGCGACATTCTTCATCCATAGCTAACATTAAAAAGTAATATCACTATACACTTTAGGTCCACACAACACGTAAAACCGAACGCGCAGTGATCGACACCGTTTAGGCAGTTTAGCGAAAAATGATAAGAACCAAGCGGCAGAGCGTCTTTTTAATAAGGTTTTAGACTCCTTATCTTTAAATCACTACCGGGAGCTGTATAGAGATAAGAAACAGACGTACACACCCACTGTTTGAATATTATACACAGTAACAATTTTAAGAGGATCGTGAGATTTGGTACGATAGTCTTCTAAACCTGGATGGGTGACGACTGCTTTCTGGAAATGTTATACCAATATTATCCTGCCAAGAACAATGATGGTTCAAGCCACCACATTTCCGGCAACGATGTGAGAAAACAAAGCGGTCGACGGTGGTGGGGACGGCAGTCCCGCCCCCGGGCTACGCCCCTTTCACCCCTAAGGTATCGCGTTTACGTAGGGATTTTCACGTTCCTGAAGTAGGGTTGTTGTTCGGGATGAATGTCGATTGATTTTTTCTCTCTCCACTTCTAGTTGGGGATGCGACCCCCCTTTCGAAAAGCGGGCAAATAAAATAATTTTCCTATTCTCCGTCGGCACAGATGCGGCTTGTCGATCCCACGTCTGCTTGAATTTGTGCCGCGTTCAGCTTAAATTTAAATAAATGTAATGTCTACCTTTTTTTACGGCAATTTTCACTTTGGAGGGATGGAATACTTTAAAAGGGATTGGAGCGGGTTGTTGGTTATTTATGTGGGAAAAACCAAAAGGTCTCCAGCTTTGTTCAGAGGAACGCTTCAAAACGAAAAAGTTTTGCGTTGATATTTTGTTCTTTATCAGCATTTTGTATGTGAATAAACAGATTTATCTGCTCCATTAATTAAATAAGTTTGAAAAGTTTGTAGGAAATGTTCTGATTTTTAATTCTGCGAAAAATTAATGAATTGTTTACAGTAGCATAACAAGCTGACAATTCAAACTCATTCTGGTTTATTGTTTCCATGTTAACATTTTTTTTTCAATGTTTTATAGATTTACTTTATAAGGTTCTAATGCTTGATAAAACAATCCACTTTGCTTTCATTGTTTTAAAACTAACCTATTCAATGCAAAACCAAAACATCTATAAAAAATGAATTCATACAGACTGTCCACCAGAAATTCTAGATGGAGTAGGTAGTAGTTACACCCTCTGTAAAAGTAAAGATAGTTAGTAGTAGAAAGACATGTTATTATTAACTTAATAGTTAAAACTATTTTACAGGTTTAAATCACGTGTTTTATACAATATTTTATTAAATTATTTAATTTTGATTGAATTAAAATCGAATATTATCGTACTAGTGTCATTACGTAACTCGAAGTTTAGCTATAGCATTAAATCATTAGCCTTACTAAGGATGAACAGTACCTACATAAATAGTTAGGTTTATTGTATTTTTTCTTAATAGAGTTAGATGGAAAATGATGTCACTCCGTTGAATGAATATTTTAGATATACTTTGAAACTTGCGTATAAAATATTAAGTATATTAGGCCCAGTACTTTCAGTTCAGAATAACTTTATTCTAAGGATAATATCTATGGAAACCGAGAAATCATACGCTGCTATTGGTCAATTCCGTCATTTCTATAGAAATTATGCTAATAATAAATTTATTCGGAAGTGAAAGTACCGGCCCTTAGACGTACAAGGTATTTGATACAAAAGGGGCAATATCTTAATCTCGTTCGAAAATTACCTTATAAGTAAAGTTCGGATTAAAAAGTATAAAAAGCTGTAAAAAAGCTTTTATAAAAGCACAAAACTCTTTCAGAGATGGAAAACTTTTTTTCAAAATGCTTTAGAAGCACGGTAGATTTTAGACTGTTTTGAAAACTTTAAAAATTTGTTTGAACTATTGGAGAGCATTTGGAAGGTTTCTGGAATGCTTTAGAGGCATTTACACGGTTCACAAAATTTTTTGGAAGCTTCTAAACTGCTTTAATATCTCTGGGAGCTTCTAGACTAGTTGAAAAGCATTTGAAATCTTTTAAACTGTTCTAAATGATTTTGAAAGCTTCTAGACTATTTTGAAAAACTTCCGACTGCTTTAGAAGCATTTTGGAGTTTCTGTAGTGCTTTGAAATCTTTTTAGACTACTTTAGGAGCATTGAGGGTTCTGGACTGCTTTTAAGACAAGTGAATTTGAACTTTTGGAAGCTTTTAGACTGCCTTGAAATTTTTTGAGAGCTTCTAGACTAGTTGAAGACTATTTGGAAGGCTTTAGAGTGTTCTAAAAGCTTTTAGAAGCTTCTAGACTTTTTTGGAAGACTTTAGACTGCTTGAGAAGCATTTTGGAGTTTCTGTAGTGTTTTGAAACCTTTTTAGACTACTTTAGGAACATTGAAGATTCTGGACTGCTTTTAAGACAAGTGAATTTGAACTTTTGGAAGCTTTTAGACTGCCTTGAAATTTTTTGAAAGCTTCTTGACTAGTGGAAGATTATTTGGAAGCCTTTAGAGTGTTCTAAAAACTTTTAGAAGCTTCTAGACTATTTTGGAAGGCTTTAGACTGCTTGAAAAGCATTTTGGAGTTTCTGTAGTGTTTTAAAACGTTTTTAGACTACTTTAGGAGCATTTGGAATGTGTTTGGACAGTTTAAAGAGCCTTGAAAATTCTGGATTGCCTTTAAGGCATTTGAAACCTTGTAGACGGTTTTAGAAACTTTTGGAAGCTGCTAAACTGCTTTAGAAGCATACGGAATCTTTTGAGAGCTTCTAGATAAATTGAAAATCATTTGAAAGCTTTTAGAAGCTTCTAGGCTGCTTTGTAAGCTTTGCAAGGCATTTGAGAGGTTCTATAGTGTTTTGACTACTTCAGGAGCATTTGGAATTTTTTTGGTCAGTTTAAATTAGTAAATTGATACATTTTGCAACATGTTCTTGTAGTTCAGAAACTTTCAATATCTCAATATAGCAATTTTTTGTCAAAGCAGCAAAGTAAAAGCTTGAGAAGCTTAGTTTGTAAAAACATAGTTAAACCATACAAAAATAGCAGTAAATAAGCACAAAAACTAAAATAAGCACAAAAAGAAGAAAAAAGCATCAACAAAATCTGTCAAATAACGTGTTTTTGCATAAATCGTTCACATTAGATGTCAAAGGTTGATTGCTTTTATTATTTACAAAAAACAAAATTTCTAGAAATCCGGACCCTAAAGTTTGCTGAACAATGAATTCATTTATACAACTCAGGAAATTGACTGGATTTGAAGAAAATGAATAACAAAACTAAAAAACTGACAGTATCCCAGTATATCCTGCGTAATTTTCCGAAAATTGCATCGATTGATTATGAAAAATGTACAAATAAGAGGAATCTTAATATTCGGTAAATCAATGAGCAAAGTTTAGCATAGCAGAGCATAGACCATCTTTATGGTCTTTATTTCGTCTCAGGTAAGTTGTGCTTAATCGAATTATTTTGGACCCAAAAATCCACCATTAGTTTATTTACCATTACTTATGGGACACCCTGTATAATTATAAGTCAGTTAAAATTTTATCAAACATTCATTTACACAATAAAACAGTGCGCACAAAAACTTTTGTTTTTATTTGACTGAAGTGTTGCTTTTATAATAATTATTTATACAACAAGTGACTTAAAAAGCATTGTTTATTCACGGAAAGACCGATTTGCTTGCTTCGCTCGTGGGCCTAAATTGTTCGAATCAATAAACAGGTTCTTCTACGACTGTTAAATAATATGCCCTGTTACTCACTAGTTTTGAATAGATAATAACACCCATTATCTACTCGTGAGTAATGAGTCAAGTCACCACCAATGTATAGGAGAAATCAAAGTAAAATGTGGTGACGTACCAGTGTAATATAGAAACATATAGAAAACGCCAACGAAAACTGCATTCACGTCATATACCTACGATCATTACCAGATAAACAAAGTCGCCAAACTTCTCAACATTTGTGAGATGAAAGATATTATGCTAAAATAGGTTATTTGTCAAATGACAGTATTTGAGTTGAGCTTAAACAAATTTTATCAAGGATTTCATTTATTAGCTAGTTAAGGACTATACCTTAGTTTTCTCATAACTTTAGACAAAATATGTTTTTCTGTACATACTTGTTTCATTTATTTTTATAGATTATATCCTAAATTGCAGTAAGTATCGAGTTAATTAGCATTAGTGAATGGCCTGGCTTCTACAAGTGCGTTTGCTCCTCTCTTCTCCGTAAAATTGTGCTGATCGGACGTCAACAAATCTTGGACAACTAAAAACTTGAAATTTGTGTTATTTTGTTAGGTTACTTAATGTCAATTTATAGAAACTTGCTTCTGATAGGACACAAACTGTTTTTAATTTCAAACAATGACACCTGCTTTGAAAACAATCTCAATTTTTAGTGACAAAGTTGTAAACATAAGTTGGTACGGTTACACCCATTAAAGTAATATAGAAATCATACTCTACAATAATACGAATGCCATTTATTCAATAAAGTGAATTATTAAATGAACAGCTATTGAAATATGTATTAAGAATTGACTATAGAATGAAGGTTTTGTTTTTTGGTTATCAAGCCTTATAGCCTCTCTGATGAGCCGTACGTAATACGGTGAATCTGGTCAGAGGATTAGGATTGATAAACAAAAAAGAAAACCTCACGAGAGGTTTCAGTAAAAGTAAAGTCGAGTCGTAAAACTTGTTACAGTAACGTTAAGGTTAAAGATGACAAAAAAACTGTAGATATGAAAAGCGTATGTCAAAGCGGAATTTATTTTTATGTTGCAAATGAAGTCTGAGGTAGACCCACACTGCTCCTCATAGAAAAAATATTGTTTCTAATTCTTGTGCAAAGTGTCTTGTCCGCACTTGTCTGGTGCCTGAACTCCGCGTCACATGGTTCGTGCATATGTAGCCATCGTGCGTACAAGACTTACTTTGCACACTTCTTGATAGGAAATGTACTATTGTAGCTTAAATATCGCTTATTTTATTGAAAACATGAATTATCATTTTTAGCTCGTTGTTGACTACATAATTTTGGGGGCAGTCAACAATATGACAATATTACAAATCGTTTTAATGTGTTAAATCTTAATTACACTCAGACGGCACAGAAGAATAAACGTTAAAAGCCAATGTTTGTCGCTCATGTGTGTTTTGCTCAAAAGGTTACGGATGTTAGCAAAATTGAACTAACATAAAATACAACAGTATTATAAGATGTTTGTAAGCAAACAAAGAATTACTATTACAATTACTTCGCAATTTGTGCAACCCTAGATTTTATAGTATTATATTTCACGTTGTCAGTGATTATCTTCTTAGATGTAATTAAAAAAGTGTCTTAAATCAACTGTACTAAAAAAAGATTACGTAAAATACAACATAACTTTTTGGGTTTGTCCAAACTAATCCTCGATTTAGACACTAAAAATTCCATTTTTGCCAGGGGGCTGTTATCGTTTGGCACACCTAAGAGCTTTAGGTTAAACAAACCATATGTCGAATGCAGCCAAAAATAATAAATTATTTGTTTAGCTCAACATTTTATATATTATTCGTACACCGAAAAATATCCAAGCAGTACACATTTTGTGGGAGAGGTTTGGGTTAGTTACTTTGCAAAAATGTTAACTTAGATTTAGAAGATTAAGTTGTAATTTACAGTTGTTGTCAAAAAATCTTAGTAATGATAGGCCACAAATACAAGGGTGCTTTTCTACTCAAGTTTTCTGTAAAATCCAAGGAGTTCAAGAGCACTTTGGATATAGGAGATTAACGTGAGAAAACTGTTTTGATTTTTTCCCCTTTGCACAATCATTTACTTTTCACCAAATTAATTCTAGAAACATTTCTTCTTCTTCTTCCACATATTGTAGATCTTAGGTCTGTATTTTCCAACTTTCATTTCCCTTGCGATGTTAACGATTATGTTGTCACATGTTGATGAATATCACCACTCTATCTATGTTCATTTTTTTTCCCGTGGTGGTTACGTCATCAAGTGCTCCGCCATATTGAAATTTACGCACGTCGTTTATTACAAGCTAGACTATCCACCTTTTTAATCACCTGTTTGGACGTTGCCGTATTGACAAATTCCTCCTTTAAACCTCACAATATGTATCTTTCATTAAGCAATTATAAATGAAAATGAGAAAACCATATTGTTTTGAAAAAAAACATTCTAAGAATCTCACATGTTTTGCATGCAATCAATGCTTTTTTTTTCGAAATCTGTATAATTCATCGGTCCGTTTATAACTGCAACAAGAATACACCAGGTTTACATCTGTCCGTGGAAGGACTTTTTAAAAAGTTGAAAACCACCAAAAACTACAAACAGAAGAAATAAAAACTTAATTTAGGGTTGTTTAAGTTTATTAATTAGTGTTGTTATTGCGAAACCTTCGTAGAATTTAAGATTTTTCTTCACCAAACTGGAAAACTTGCAATATTTGGTGGTAAACAAAGGCGGAAAGTTACAATCAAACTTTGGCTTGGGAACAACAACCACATTCAATTTTAATTATCTGGAAAGAATATCACAGATAGGTGCATTCAAACGAGTCATTAACAGCCCAATACCAACGTTTCAAGAATTATTCCATAAAAATTGCAAGAAAGGAAAGGCAATGTGTGTATCCTGGGGACTATTAAATCCTAAAGCAGTGTTTTAACTTATAACGGAATTGTTGGTGTTTTAAGAACTTGCTTCTTGGTTTTGTGATATAGATTGCTTATTTATTTCCTTTTGTAAATTTACCCAGCATTAAATACATATCAATTTGGTTTTGTTGTGTGATTTATTTAACATGTTTTTTCAATTTCAGTTCAATTTATTGTAAGAGCAGGTAGCTACCTCAGTTAAAGAAATTATCTAATTTTATGATTATGAAGATAACTAGACTTCTTAGATAAAAAAAAAATTGAGTGTACTTTTTAAAGATTTTATTTGTACCTATATTTCATAATGTGTAAACAATATAATTAAAATAGTAATTTAACCTACTATCTGATGTAAAAGTATTTAACAGTAGCACCATCTGTTTTTAACCTTATAGTCAGAGAATTTACGGCAAAATTTATAAGGGCTAATTCTGCAAAATAATGGCATTTGATCAAATTTATGTATTAAGTAACTTGTATCTTTCTAATATTACCTGAAACTTATTAGAAATTTGTTTTTTCAACGCTCTGCATATGGATTTTGACAACACCATTATAACCATTGCTTCAAACACCTTTTGTTTAGAGTCTTTTAGAGCAATTGATAATGGGACTTTTTAAATTTGGACCCATTCAAAGCATGATAAGCAAACTCCAGATTAGGCAAATAAAGGTACCTGAAACATAAGCTATTTAGTATTAGCAGCTGATTAGTATTAGGTAAATCACCTTGTCAGCTTCTGCTAAATACACCTTTACTCTATATCCATGTTTCTTCGAGAATCACTGGCTTGAATAAACTTGGTTTTTGTAGTGTTCTTGTAAAAACTCTTCTTGGGAGTAAGTAAATATATGGGCTGTTTCATTGTGACAGTGTTTTCTATTAGAAAAGGCATCCTTTTCTGTTCCACAAACTCTAGTTCCTTCAGAATGTTTCACTGGGCCCCTTGATAGTTGCAAAGTGTATTAAGTAGGTGGCATTTTCAAAACTGACTACCGAAACACACACACATTATCTAGTCTCACACGTAGTATCGCAGTTAAAAACAAGTTAAATCAAAATACTCCTTAAAATATTGTAAAATTTACATCAAAAATAAAAAATGTCTTTTTGTTTACTTTTTGCCAACAATGGCAGTCGATTTTCCGAGCCTTGTCGTCCTGATTCATTGCCGACGTGACTAGATGACGTCAAAATTCTATCGCGCTCGGACGCATGTAATAGACAAGAAAGGCAAATGATGACGTAACCGCCACGGGAAAAAAAATGGACCATATCTCTTTGTAGGTCTTCCGAAGGGACGTCGTGTACGTGGTAAACAATCTCTAGCCATCCTATCCACATGATCATTCCAGGCTCTTCTACGTTTACGTCCCCACCTGACAATGTTTTCCACCTCATATTTGTGTGTATCTTTTTCTGTTTATTAATGTGTACCCAGAGATGTTTCTAAGTATTTTCATTCCCGTTGTTTTTCGTTGTTTTGTTGTCAGCTCTTATAAGAACTGCCAAAAATGCCCTAATTTCAAAGTCGAGGACAAAATAGCGACAGTTACAGCAAAGCGGACACCAAATTGCTGTTTTCCATGGCTCCAACATGGGCCTGAGATAAAAAGTAATACGGCAATTCGACTTGTTTTAAAGTACTCTACACGCCCCTGCTCCATAAGGTTGTGTATAATTCCATAAGTAGCCAATGAATTAAATTGATGAATTTCAGCTTAAAGTATTCAGAAAATCGAAATTTTTCAAAAAGTTCAGCTTTATATTGTAAAACTTTGCCCCAAATTTAAACTTTCCCGTATTTCTTATAGTTTCCCAGAACCCAATAGTGAGTGTCAAATTTGAATTATCGTTTTGAATACGTACGATGGAAATACATATTTAGAAAATATTTTAGTTGGTTTTTCGACATTTTAGGTAAATTACAAAAATTTAGATAATAATAACTAATTTTAATATGTAGGTATAGTATTTACTGGTACCCCTGAACTAAAATGAATAAATAAATCCTTTTCGATGTGAATTTGATACAAACCAAAAATCTCTCCCCAAGGGGCTCCTTTCGACTCGAAAACATTTATATAGAGAATCAATCGACCGATCGGGGATCATGTCCAATAACTGTCAGCGGGGCTCCAGGTATCGTCGGTAGCAAAATCGTTCGGTTAATTCGGCGTGGAAAAATCAAAGGCGTAGGTGAAGCGTGTATCATGCCCCCCTACGTGGCACATCCAGAATCGTCCGCAAAACATGCGGACCTTTTGTTGTATAGTCAGGACACCGGTCGGGAATCAGGGACTAGATTATTAAACTGACGTAATTGGTCATGATGCTGTTCGGAAAATGAAAGAAGGCAGGACAGGACTCACATTTAAACTATAGAGAGCACTGCTTGCATAAGTGCATCAAACACTCGTACTGCATGAGTTTAATTTAATGTTAATTAAGTAAATACTGCATTGCAGTGGTGATAAAAATCATTGTTGCTCAATCGTTACTAAAAAAGCTTTGTTTGAATAAAAAACATGTAAAATCATTCTATCTAAATTAAGAAGCACATTTACTAGGCAATTTTGTATCAACCAAGAAGAGGAATATTGCTTAACTTCCATTGATTTCTAAGTGACTAATTTGGCAATGTTGCCTTGATTGGGACATGGGGTTAAAATAGTTTGAGTAACATTTTCAAATGGTAGAATAAACTAAAGACTGAAACGATGGGCACTACGTCTCATTGGATACGACTTCAACATCGAATACATCAAGATAAACGATTTCGGACAGGCCGATGCTCTATTGAAGAAGTCGAACAAGTTATCGCCTCTATTCAAACTGTTGACCAGGAAATCATCGATATTACTAAGGAAACACTTGGCCGTAGTAAACCACGTCGAACTCTAAGAAATGAAATCAATTCGGATCGAGTTCTCAGTAAACTTAAAACTTGTATACAAAGGAACACGTTCAACAAGTCTGATGAGGACTTAGTTCCTTTTGCTTCTCGGTTTAACGACATGAGCGTGGTTGATGACATCATTCTATTTGGTGACCGAGTAGTCATTCCGGACAAATTGACAAAGTTTGCGCTTAATCAGCTTCATCTTGGACATCCAGGAATCCGACGAATGAAGATTTAGCACGACTTTATTTCTTCTGGGCCAAAATGGACAAAGACATCGAGCTGGCTGTACAGAAATGCAGTTATTGCGCTATAGTGGACTCCCAGCCAACAAAGAATCCTCTTTGCCCTTGGTGGGATACCGAAAAGTCGTGGTCAAGAGTTCATATGGACTTTGCAGAACCAAACAAAGGTCAAGTGTTTTTGGTCATTGCAGGCAGCTATAGTCGTTTTATTGACGCAGAATGGTTAAATCCTGCAACGGCAAATGTTACAGTTAATTATCTGCGTACCGTATTCTGTCATTTTGGTGCTTCCGAAACTATAATCTCTGATAACGAAACTTCAACCGAATTTGCGAAACTGTGCTCTGAGTTTGATATTATTCATCTTCGTTCACCGCCACGTATGCCGCAATCGAATGGTTTTGCAGAACTAATGGTGCAAACTATCAAGAAAGCACTTGATAGTTCAAACAATTTGACCACAGTTGTTTCTGCATACATCTACACTCTTCATCCTGAACTTGATGGGCGTACTCTTGCTGAAATATTCTTTGGTCGCAAGGTCAAAACCCCGTTGGACATCTTCCGTCCAATAAAAGCATCCACTGCTGATCTGATTGGGACCCAAACAAAAATGAAGACTCAATTCGACTCTCATCACCATACTCGAGAACTCAACTTTCAAGTAGGAGAAAAGGTAATGATTGCATTGTGGACTGGAAGACGCGTAAATGGTACCATACGGAGCATCATCGGTAACTGCATTGCTAAAGTTGGAGTAGGAGGTGATACTCATCGTAGACATTTCAATCAGATCTGGAAACGCAGCATGGATACTACTTCTAGATGCAATATGAATTTTGACTTTCTAATCCCATCTCCATCTGATTTCACACCAGTCATTGAGCACAACCAAGGTAACATCAATGATCATCAGATAATTCCGGAGCAGCTTCCAGAACCTACTGACGTCCACCTACAAGATTCTTCAGGCACCACTAACCAGGAGCAGTACACCAATCGGAATCAACCAAGACGTTCTTGTAAGAGGCCAGTGGACTACCGAACTCTTGCGGGATGTCGACATCGGTGTCGGGACTCCTAGGTATAGTAGGGGAGGAGTTGTTGGGTTTGCACCTGCACCTGATGAATGCTGGTGCGAGTGATTGTTGATAAGTAGTTGTTAAAGTTGTCAGTTGTAAGTCAGCCTAACCTAACCCAACAATCTCCATCATGTAGTGACTTTATTTATACAACATGCATATACGTCAACTGTCATACTATAAATAAATAAGATAAACGTCTTAAGTATTATAATTTCAGTGGTAGACCTATAAAGGTAACTCGTATTGTATTTGTTATATTTATAATGACAACTTTCCGTCTATTTTTTAAATTCGCCTTCGTACTGAATTTTTGAGACATCTCAATCAAAAGTTATTTCTTATTTAGTTTCTCTAGTTGAATTATACGTTGATATAAGCTCTTTTGTGGGCGTTGTTCTCAATAGCTTACGCTTACGCCACTGTTAGAAAAATTAATTTTCAACAAGAAGGGTGATGAATTCATATTAGTGTTCTCACCCTCGATCCTGACAACTTTGCATTCCACTAACGCGTGCCGGACGTTATAAAAGAGATTGCAATCAATCCTGGTTTTGGCAATATCACTGGGACAGCATCTAATTAGAAATTTCTTTGATATCACATTCTTGACCAACCTGGAGGATTAACTGATAAAGCCAAGGCGAATCAAAATTCCTTATCAACATTGCAGTTTCCAAATGGATTGTTAAAAGAATTGAGGCCTTATCCCATTTTTTCCAAAACCTATCAATAAAGATAATGATATTCGTCTGCATTCGGTATTAGATCGGAGTCGCTGTTGATCTATCTTAACTTACATAACATCACCGAAAGCTTTAAACGGATTACCGTATTATTGCAAATATGGTGGCACGACAAACACTTTGACAAACATTGAACACCTATTCTGAAATATATACGGGTAAAAGTGGTGGGTAATCCTTTGATAATACCATAGGCAAATAAAATAGTTGCCAAGGAATTTTAGACTTAAATAAGGCCATGCGAAAGGCAAATCTAGTTTTCTAGGGCGATAACAGAAATTTTGTGTCACGAATAAGGTACTTTTGAATTTGGTCCTTTAAGTGATTATACATTCATTAAGGTAATAGCGAATGAATTCTTCGGAAAAGCGTAGTGGTGGACAATAAGAGCAATAGTACTAGAGCAGTAGTAATAGTATAATATCTAATATCATACTTTTTTTAAAAAAATGTGTAACAAACCAACCTTCTGTTACGTGTGTCCTAGAGAGATCATTACCAAAAATAAAAATTTGATCTTATTGTCTTGCGTCTACCTGATCTGCGACAAAAATCTTTTTAACTAAAGCACTACGGTACAACTCAATGGAAAAATAGTAATTTTTCTAAAAAGTGCGGTAAGTGATACACACTTTATTGTCAATTGTTTGCAATGGTTTACCCTTTTTTCAAAAGTTCAGTATAGTATTGTGTCTTCACATTTACACACACAAAATTGGTTAAATATCACAAACTATCTTGTAGAATAAGAAACATAAATACTAAAAGTATACGTCTTCAAGAACAGACAAAAGGGCGATAGAATATACACACCCGCATTTGTTGCCTCTATCGACCTGACTAAAGCATTTGAAAACGTAAAACTGAACCATATCATCAATATCCTGATAGAGAAAGAAAAATACCAGCCAACATAGTAAAGCTAATCCACAATATAAATACACCGCCAATTCCACCCAGGTTAAAGCAGATGAGTAATATGAGCATAACATGAAAGCCAACCCGACGACAGACCAGCTTCAGGTCCTCGTTTAATCTTCTTATGAACAAAATCATAAAAGAAGCAGCAACCTTAAATATCTCCTTCTTCTTCTTCTTAAGTTAGGACTGAGTCCTGTGTTTTCATCAATGATTAGTAGTTGGGATGCTGAAGACCAGCTTTCATTAGGCACCCATTCAGGTGGTCGGCCAGGAGGTCTCTTTTGCAATCTTTGCCAGCCGATCATTTAGCATTCTGTCCACGTGGTCTCTCCATTCTCTTCTTCAGATTCTTGCTCATCTACATCTTTTTCACACATTTCCCTTATTTCTTCATTTCTCTTCCGGTCAAATAGCGTATGTTGTTGTTGATCTTAAGCACGAGTTACACTAGGCTGCTTGCCAGCTACTGCCAATCAGTTGCTGATAGTGGCCGTTGCCTGATGACAAAAGTTGGACAAGTTCAACATTGTCAGCCGCTGACAAATACTAGCTGGCTGATGATGCCACCGGCGAATTTTATGGTCGCACCATGCTGATAGACCGCTGATAGTGGTTGCTTCTAAATTCGCGGTTGGCTAGCAGCCTAGTGTGACCCGCACTTTACAGTTAGATACCACCATATATAAGTTGTTAGAGAGCTCTAAAAAGGAGCAATTTATTTATCAAAAAATATACAGGGTGTTCCATAAAAAAACACACAAGTTTGTTTCATAACTCTGAAAATATCAACCGTAAAAAGTTTTGTTCTGATTTAATGAGCAAGTTGATATGATATTAGTATTGGGGTTTTGTGAGGGTAACTGCCGAAGAAGTGTGGAGGAGTACCGAAGAAGATTTCCAAATCGTGTAATTCCAAATCGACAAACGTTTGCTAATGTTGAACGGAATGCTTGCCATTAACGGAGGTTGAATTTACGCAGTAAACGCACGAAATGAGGAGAGTTCCTAGTTTATTTACTCGCTCTATTGGTTGATTTTCATATGTTAGGCTTGAGTTTTGAAATTCTTGTGTCGTTCGAGTAATAATCATGAATTTAGTCTTCTTGCTGTTGATATTGAGGCCCATGTTCTTAATGCATTCCCCGACAGTCCCAAGCATATCCCGCTAATCCTCCATGTTATATGCAATTAGAACTGTGTCGTCCGCACAACGAATATTGTTGACCCATACACCATTCACCTTAACGCCCACTTTGCGTTCTTCTAGGGCGTCCTGAAAGATGGCTTCAGAATATAAATTGAAGAGAAGTGGGGAGATAACACACCCTTGTCTGACCCCTCTACAAATTGGTCCTGCTTCTGTGAGATCGTTACCAACTCCAGTATAGTCTTTGAATGCAGCGGATGTCTTTTTGGTCTATGTCCAATCTATTTAGGATTTGGATTAGTTTATGAGTTTATGATGTTGGACTCTGTCGAACGCCTTTTCGTAATCGATGAAACACAGCATTATGTCCTTTCTCTGATCGTTGCAGTTCTGAATCAGTACTTGAGTCGCAACTAATGTTTCTCTCGTGCCTAAACCTCGTCTGAATCCAAATTGTGTGGATCCGATGTTTCTTCCGAACTTTATTGATATTCTGTAGTGAATAATCTTAAGGAATATCTTCAGTGTATGACTCATTCGCCTGTGTTATAGATTCGATTAAATATCGTCTGAAGAACTGTGATGCTTTTTGTCGTTCAATAGTTTGAGCAACTCTACAGGTATGCGGTTTGGGCCAGTCGCATTTCTATCTTTGGATGTATTGATCGCTCTTATAATTTCCTCTTTTGTGATGGGAGGTCCAGAGAGGTCTTTGTCGTCTATCTTTTCAACAGCAGGTCTTTCATCGGCTAAATGGTTGCTAATATAGTTTTCCCATATGATTTTACGCTGTTGATCATCCTACGCTAATTCTCCCTGATCGTTTTCTACATTAGAGAATGGACTCTTTCTATATACTCCTGCCGTCTCTTTGCCGAATTACCCATACTTTATTCCTATTTATAACATCAGCCCTACTTCACTTTTTTTCTAACTAAAACGACATTTGACTGTCTGCTAACCTAAACTAAGTGGCGGAACAACACATATTTTTTTATCCCAATCCAAAACGGAAATATGCAAACAACTTTAATGCTTATTTGCCTCATTTTACGATCCGAGATTTCTGTTTGGGCACTTCTACAGTGCCGCAGCCTTGTGGCAACGGTCTGAAAATCCCAACTGTACTCACTTTTGACACTTACGACACAATAAAACTCGTTATCGCAATGCAAACAAAATATTATGATTTGTATATTTTTATTTGCTCTCGTAGTTTGTACTCATTCCAAAAGGTGGCATGCTCTATAAATCTTTTTGGTTAAACATTTGTCTCAATTCATTGGCGGCCCATATAAATTCAAACTTTTTTAAACCAGTAATTTTCTATTATTGTTTGTTCAAATCATTTAAATAGGAGCTTTTTGTACAACTTTATATGAGTTCTACAAAGTGCCAAACAAGTTTTAATAATTGTACACTATTTTTAATAATTGTTAGTGTAATTTTTTGCACTATGCTATATACTGTGCTTTTGTGATCAAACAAGTTAATTTTATAAAAAATAAATAAATAACTGCATAAATAACTATTTTCTGTTGTAATGAGTTTCATTCAGTACGTTTATCTGGAAATGACTAAGTGTACCTATGTAAATTTCCAAGGATATATTATACACTAATACAAATATTCCACATCAAACACAAATAATGCCAAAGTATGGCTGAAGTTGTGTGTGTACAATACAATGAGATCATTATAATTTGTGACTGTTAACGTTTTCTTTATTTAATATGCAAAAATGTCCTTAAAAACATGTGACGACACTGTTTTGAAACGATTAAAAACCATTAGCGTTGCAGGGTAATTAAGTCGAATGAGTTTTTAAGTAAATGTTATTCCGTTTGAATACTAAGCTGGTATCAAGTTAAATAAATGTTATTTGAACGGGCTATGATTCAAATTAACATTTGTTTGTTTTCTGGCTTTAATGCAGCGTTTTTAATCTTCTGCTAACACCGAAATAACGTCTACAATATTGCGCACAGGATATTAACGTATTTTATTAAGGCTACGCCTTTAAAATTCTTCCAAAGTTGTTTTTAATTTAATTGCGAAACGTTACACAATGTTTGAACAAAATTATCAGAGGCTCGAGAAGTATAAATTTATAATTTTTGAATGACCTGTAAATAATACACTAGGATGTGAGATATCCCATTTCGAAGGGTGAATCCAATCTAACCCCATATCGATTAGTATGAGATATAGTTGAGCGTGATAAAGCGGAATCATCACTCCCCGCACATTACGTTTTAACGATCCGACTAAATGGTACAATATTGCCGAGGGCTGGCATTGTCACCCCCGAAACATCTGATATTGTCACCCTTAAATATTTCACTGGCAATTTCGCTTTATTGCCGGTTTAATCATTTCGAGATTATCTCGCCAAACAAAATTAAACCCACTGAAGATTATGACTACGTTTGACGTGTTCAACGTTATTACTTTTTTGGCACTTTTAATAGTTTTCAACTTGGAAAAGACACTATACTGAATGTTTGATAATTTATTAGGTAATTAAGATTCCTCATGTAACGTTTATAGAAGGTTAACAGGGCGGTAAATCTTAGTTTCCGCAAAAAGTATAGCATGGCCTGATTTGCTTCTGTTTATCTGGAAACTCCCAAAACATTTTAGTAAGTAATTTAAAATTCAAAAAAGCGTTGCTGGGGTATTTTTCCGAGGTGAATTTGAATTTGTCTTTTGTTTTCTTGTAACTGTCAAATTTTAAAATTTTGCCATTCTTGTCAAGTGCTTGTAACTTTGTTATCACGTTTAATAGTTATTTGCGCAACTAGGGAGGAAAGTGCAACTTTTGCTCCCGCGAATAATTTGAGACCCGATGAGAAGCGGAGGGTTTTAAAGTTTAAAAGTGCAAAAAGCAGTTTACTCCAGAGTTGCGTATCTAATTTATTCTAGCAGCAGTTAAATAGTATGTTAAAACCTGGATGAAAAAGGTGTTGTTACTAAAGATATGTTTGTCAATTTGTCGTGAAAGTGAGGCAGGAAAATTTTATTTTCTATAGGAATCGTAGAAAAACATATTTTATTCAATAACGCTTGGTTAAAAAGCTAGAAGAACAGTTTCTAAAGCTAAGTTGATTGATAGTTTCACCAGAATTATGAACTAAAGGTTACATAAAAGAAAAGACTTAGATGTTTTATGACTAGCCATAAAACGAGATCACTGGGCAAAATTTACAAGCCATATGGATCACGACCTATATGGAGCACAGAAGAAAGTCTGGAAAATGCTCAAGAACAGGAAAAAGCCAATAAATAAGTTTGTGCAAACAAAAGAAGGGCACCAAAGATGTATGGAAAAAATACTTCCGGAAAGTCTATAACACCGAAGAAGCTATAAGCATCGAAAACTACGAGACAAACCATCAAATAACACTGAACGAAGAAGAGGTAATAGCAAAAATCAAAAAATTGAAAAACAGAAAAGCTCCCGGGACAGATCTCATCCCAAATGAACTTCTGAAATATGCCGGACCTGAACTAGGAAAACATCTAAAAATCCTCTACAACGAAATTTTAGAAACATCGGAAATACCTACGGAATGGCACAAAAGTATAACTATCCCTATATTCAAGACAGGACAGAAGACGCACCCAGACAACTACAGGGCCATAACGCTGCTGAACACAAGCATGAAACTCTTTACCGGCATTTTGAAGGAAAGACTTGAAACAGAAATAACAAACAGGGAAGAACAACAAGGCTTCAGACGAAACAGATCCACCACCGACGTCATATTCATTATCAAACAACTAAAAGAAAAATCAATATAATTTAATAGACCAGCATATGTCTGCTTCATCGATTTGACCAAGGCATTTGATAAGGTTCGCCTCTCTGACATCATAAATATACTGATAGCGAAAGAAACACCAGACCATCGTAAGAGCAGTCCACAGTCTCAATATGACTAAAGTAAAGGTAGGAGACACTTATACTGAAGAGATACCTACACCAAGAAGCATCAGACAAGAGACCCAGGTTAAAATGTATACATAACTTAAACATTTTGAAAAATTGTTTGAGTTAAAGCGGCAAATAAATCTAAAATCAATTGCAAAGTTAGTATTAAAATTTTTGTATATAAAAAATAATATGGTTACCTATTTTGGAGAAAAAAGAAATATGAGGGCTACATTGGCCCTGGATCGGGGCAACCCCCAAAAAAAGTAACCACAACCTTTGAATTGAAGAAAAACCATTCCACACAGGCAGTATGGACAAAATGGACGATGAAGTGAAATAATTCAAAAAACATTAAAACCACCATGATAAGCTGTAAACAGCGAGGAGAAGGAAACTGTTTAGATTCGAATTCAAAGGCTATAAAAAATTAATTTTAGTTTAGTGTAAATTTTAAGTATAACATGTCACATACAAAGGTGTAGCTTTAACTTAAAAAAAAAATATTACTTAATTAAATTTTTTAATAAAAATTTACTTAAATTGTTAATTTGGAGGTACAAACCGGGCATAAGTTATTTTTATACAGTGCGTTTTTTTTAACGCGCAACATAGGATTTTACGTGTTAAATTTTTAAGCCCATGTTAGACCATGTTATTTTGGAACTACAAGTATAAAACTTGACGGGTGTGTCTTTAGTACCCTGAAGCTTAAGTAAGTCTACCAATTTGGTCCAAAAAGTGATTTAAAACTGGAAAAAAATCATTTTTTTTCGAAACGATTTTATCCTTTCACACTCCCTGTATGCATTGTTGTTCCTTGTTGTTTTTGATACTGGCAGGGCAGGTAGCAGGTAAAGTGACTTATTTTGACTGCATCACGACCCGACATCTTTTGAACGTCAAAAGGGCATTTTATGATTGTTTGGAATATACTGTTTGGCTTCAAACGGAGGTCAATTTGAACAATTCACTTATAAAAATACTTCTTTTGTTCTTAACTTTCTTGATATAAAGTTAATGATCACCCTGTTTTACTTTCTACGCCAAATTTTACCTGCTACCTGCCGTGCCAGTGTCAAAAACAACAAAGAACAACAATGCATACAGGGAGTATGAAACGATAAAACCTTTTCGAAAAAAGATGTTTTTTGCAAGTTTTTTAACACTTTTTAGGCCGAATTGGTAAATTTACTTAAGCTTCAGGGTACGAAATAGCCACCCGTCAAGTTTTATACTTGTAGTTCCAAAATAACATGGTCTAACATGGGCTTAAAAATTTAACACGTGAAATCCTATGTTGCGCGTTAAAAAAAACGCACTGTACTTAATTTAGTCTGTCACTCTTACACAGCAGGCCTTTTATAAGGGTGACAGTGTGTACTATAGACAACCAATGCCAAATAAATTACTATCAACTTGTCAAACAGAAAGCACCTGTCGATGAAACGAAATCCATAAAAAATTAACACTCCCCCAGACTGACATAAATATATTTAAGAATAAATTAGAGTAAGCATTAACCCCCGCTACGATTGCGGGTAGAGTTCTAAGCTTAGGGCAGCTGCGCCCTCTCTATCGGCCCTTAAGCTATTGTGCCGCGGCTTAAGGGTTGTATATTTTAATTTTGGCACTCCATATTCATGGCCCCGTATCATAAGAACTGATTCGAGTGCCCTATAATGCACTCGATACTCGCATATTGGCATTTTATGCGCAACTGTTCGTGTTTGATCGTGTTGTTTAAACGTTGATCAGTTTTATTGTTTTATGATGCAGGTTTCAAGGATTCGTTATGTCTCGTTGAACAAGTTGAATGTTTGAAGTGTCTTTAAAGGAAAATTTGTAACTGGAACGTTTTGAAAGGGTCACACTTGCAACAGTCACAAATGTTACTATACTACATTGTAGTATTTTAAGAGACAAATTTTATAACTGTTGTATCAGAGATTTTTCTTTAGCAATTTTTAGTTTTATTATTGATTATTAGTGATTTATAGCTATTTATGTACTAAGGACGTTAGAGAGAACATAATGTCCTGAATACCTGTCATGAACTATTCTTGAAACAAGGGGAGGGATCAATATAATATATCAATAGAAAGATATGCAGAATATGACAGGAACCTATACCATTATCAAGTCTTCTGTCACGTTATATTAGCACTTCTCTTGAGAATCCTGTTCCCTGCTTTCCAGAATTAGCACCCAGGCCGAAACCTGTCCCATATGGCCATATCCTGTTTTGGCCTTCAGGACATTATGTTCTCTCTAACGCCCTTGGTACATAAATAGCTATTATGTTTCACCTAATTCAGCAATTATTTACTGTTTCTGGCATTGAAAAGTAAGGTATACCTTTACCGATATGTTGTTTAGTGTTTATTTTACCTGAATGATGTGACTTTGATAGTCCTCTCAGTCAGTAAAAATGGTAAAAGTTGGACGAAATTTTAGAAAATATTGTTTTCTAAAATCTAGTCCCTGGTATTTATTGAGTCTGTCCAGATGGACAATTTTCATCTTGCCTTTGGGGCTGCGTTGGACCCTGTACACGACGTCGTTTAACCTTTTTACCACATTGTAAGGTCCCTCCCAGTGTCGTTGCCATCTTTGACTTAATTCTTTGCTCCTCCTGGGTTGAAACATCCACACAGCATCACCTTCCTTATAATTGCCACCAGCTGGTCTATGGTCCAGTGTCATCTTCATACGGTCGTTGTTTGGTTTCATCTTCTCTCTCTCAAGTTTCCGAATTGTGCTGGATCCCTTCTGTAACGAACACTGGTCACACCGTTTACACCATTCCTCAACGTCCTTTCTGAAGTTAATCCAGTAAAATCGATCTCTTATTCTAGCCAAAGTCTGGTTTACTCCAAAATTTCCTCCTCCGCGACTGTCATGTAGTTCTCGCAGCACATTCTCTTTGCAGGAATTGGGCACTATTGTTTGGTAAACAAAGCGTTTTCCGTCTGGACTTTCCCATTTGCGAGTAATTAAGTCATCTCGCAGTCGAAGCGAATTCCACTGCAACCAGTAACCCCTTACTGTTGGTCCATATCTGGAAATCTGTTGCCAATCCGGTTTCAAATCCTTCTCCAACCATCTTCTGATTACTTTCAAATCAGAGTCTGAGCGCTGTCCTTTTATTATGTCTTCCTTAGAAACGCTGCTCTTCATTCTTTTTGTAGCCTCTTTAATTCTCACCTTTGCGATCCAACCATTATGAATTTGTCCTTTCCGGTACCTCGCGGTAAATGTCTTTCCGGATTTTATATATTTTGATTGATTTTATTATCACTGTAGAGCTGACTCCTCTGCTGTCAATTTTCCGCTCTAAGTAGCGTAGCTTTATCTCGACATCATTCTGAATTTTCTTAATGTCCTCCCGAACATCATTAAATTTTACCTGAACATCACACTCTGGTGAGACTATGGGTTACATACTCTTGGATTTCTGTCTTGGTCCCCGCTAGAACGTCCAATATTTCTACGTTACCCTTTTCTTGCCGCTCTCTGTCTTCTTGGCGCATTTCTATATCTTGTTGTCTCATTCTTTCTTCTTCTTCTTTATCTTGGCCTACTTTAACACGCGACCGGCCAGATATTGCGGCGCATCGGTTTCATCCCGAATCGAGTGCTCGTTCAGAAGTATCGAGCATAGTAGGCCCAAACCGTAACAATATAAAAGAAAATGCAGCAAAGCTAACGAAAGTTTATTACCTAAAAAGTCAAGAGTATTCTAAGGTAGGAAATACGTAGTTTTTATGGCATGAAAGAATGAAAATGCCTTTGCTAATATTAAAAAAAGGTTTCAGGGCGATATAAGCGGGCACTATGATAACGCCCGCCTATAATGCCCTCAGGATATTATAAACACTATAATTTACACTGTTCTCAAGGTATTATGTATTCATAACGTATAGGTGAAACACTATAGTAGTATTTTTGTGTTACAGAGATAAACATACAGGATAATTTAAGTAAAGTGTCCTATTAAAAGTTCTGGGAAAGTAATATAGGTAACTTTTTATATATGTTTTTACAAATGCTGCGTTGCCAGATCTAACAAATTTGATTGCAAGTTTGGTATATCAAATGGAACACCATGTACATAATTGCATTTTCGGATTCTACGCTAAATTCTGAGTAACTTTTGTTAATATTTACCTATTCCTATCTCTTACCGTTTGTGAGAAGGAACTAATTTTTGTTTTTTTTTGTCGAAAAAAACGGCTTTTATAGTGTTCGATATTGACGACTGTTAATGATCCAGCGACTTGAAATTTATACATATCCTAGTCAATACATGTCATTAAATCCTTACATAATAATATTGGAGATATGTTATACAGCATGTATAAAAAATATATTTTTTTCTTAAACAAGAGTGCTACTAACTTCAACTTTTTTAAATGGAACTACCTGTATTTTATGTCATTATTGAATATAGCAACAATTTATCATTCAAATGACATTGTTTTGTTATGTTCTTGTCTTGACAAAACAACGGCTGATAAAAGTAACTGGGTATAATTCTTTTAAATGTCCACCATTTGCATTAAGACAACCATGAAGTTCATATTTAGTGGTTGCCCTTGGTATTTCTTCAGGATCCAATTCTTCAAAGACCCGATTAATTCGATTCTCCAGTTCTTGCCGGCTTTCAAAAGCTGCTATTGCATACTCCCGTTCCTTAATTGTTTCCTAAAGATACGAATCTAGAGGAGTAAGATTTGGCAATCTAGGTGGCCAGTCCTACGGCCCAGCGCGTCTTATCCGCCTATTTCATTTAAACATTCCCGTTAAAGGGTATATGACTATAAAGGTCAAAGAATCCATCATACTTGATAGGGCATTGGATAAATATGTGATTCAAGTCCTCGATTGCTCCGCATTCACAAAATGGGGAATCTGCCATCCAAATTATTCTAAATTGATGTTCCTTAGTCAGGCAATGTCCTGTTCGCATTCTTATACTGGTTGTGATAATTTTTCTGTTTTTATATTTTATTTTTTGAACCAAGGCACTTGGTTTAAGGCATCTTTCTTTCCCACATAATGTATCTCTTTTACTTTAAAGCCACATTGCATCCCATTCCTTTCTTTATCCATCAATTCTTGCCTTGTGTAAGGCAAGATATGTCTTATGTCCAGGTCTAGTTGCTTAGAAACATTGAGGTTTCTCCCTAATTTTGCCAATTGATCCACTTTTTCATTCCCGTTTATTTTGGAATGGCTTGGCATCCAAGCCAAAGAAATTTCAAATCCTGCATCCATTGCTTCAATTAAAAGTCTTTTTGTTTTTAAAGTGATATGATCATTTTGAGGGTTTATGGTATTGTAATCCACTTTTTGTATGGCACTCTGGGATTGGGTGAGAATTAAGGCCTTCTTGATATCTTATATGAGATGTTTTTGGACCAGTATGGCAACACCACCGTATCCATCCTCCCGCTCATTTCTGATAATACTGTATCCCTTAATGTAAATGTTTTTATTATTTTTCATCCATGTTTCATTCAGTGCTATTATTTGTGGGTTGTATTCCCAAATGAGAGAAAGTAGTGCATGTTTATTACTTACTAGGCTCCGAATATTCCATTGCAACATTTTGGTCTTCAGTCATTTTTGAATTTTTGTCTCATGATTTCCTGGTTTCTCTTCTTTGAGAACCATTATACATTATTTACTGTCTATCTGATCCAATTTGGTCACACTGTATTTCCTGGCTGTTTATAATAATTGGCATTAATGTTTTGACAATAAGGGGAATTGTGTTATTAGGCATTTCCTTAAAATATTTCCATATGTCCTCTTTTGTAGAGAACATTCTGTTTTGTAGTCGATGATCGCCCACTAGTTGGCAAAGTCTCTTGGGTTAAGGGTGTATATTTTGTTTGTCTTGTTGTTTTAATGGGTTTTACTAGAGTTTCTCCTCTCTTTATATGTTGGGCTTCTCCCATTGGGGCTTAGAAGTGCTTCATTATGCTTACTTTTATTATAAGGTGCATCTTGGGTGTTTCGTTTCTCAGCTTGATTTCTAACTACTTGATCATATGTTCTTTTAAATCCCGATTGCTGCTCTACTACCTCCCTTCTTTGCATTATGGATATTCTATTAGTTTCCTGTTGTCTCGATGGAAGGAGAGGGTGTTCTCTTGGGTTACACTGGAAGTCCCTTTCATTGGTGTATTGCTTAGGGTACTTATCGTTGGCTTCTTGGTAGGTTATGTTTTCAAATGCCATTAGTTTTTTAATTTGGGTTTGCCTTTTATATTCTGAACATTGTTTTGATGCCAAAGTGTGTTCTCCACTTTTGCAATGATAACATTACCCTTGCATATTTTTTTTGTGTGACCATACAGCAGGCATAGCATTGGTGGGATGTAAGGAACAACATCTCTATGAATATTAAAAGCTTTAATTTCTTTAGGTAGGTATGTTCCATCAAAGGTAATTAAAATAGAACTGGTTTTTAGATATACAAATTTGGGGCTATTTGGGTCATCCTCTTTGTAGTCTTTATTAAGAGCTCTTTTGTTTAGTCTTGTAATATTAATTATATTGATTGAGGAGTAAATATAATCTTGTAATGTGTCTTCTTCAAAATCTAAGTCTACTTTTTTAACCAGATCTTTAGAAGAGTCAAGTCATAATTTTTCCAATAAACTATACATATCCTTAAACTTTAAAACGCGCTACGATGTTAAACATTTTGAAACACCCAAATTAATAGTACATTTTTTTTACAGGACTGTTTGTCGCCGTGTAAGACTTTGTGGCCCCATAAATAAATCCGGTAAAATTCCCCGTAACCCAGTTTTCGACTCTTTCACACACACACACTATTCTCTCATGCGTGTTTTGATAAAGCGGCTGGTTTGGTAAACATTTTCACGGGCCTTATGGACTTAAATGCTCCCGAGTCGAACAAATATGGAGATTACCGATGCTGTTAAGCTACCGAAAGACGTTCTCATCGAGTGTTTAATAACATCCAGTGCATGTTACAATGACATTATTGCCGGGAGAGTACGACACTTGACTAAGCGTGATGGATTTGACATGGTTAACTGGCTTTGGGACTTATTTCGGCTTCGGCTATACAGAGCCGGTTTAGGATCGTTGATATTGACATTATTATTTCCTTGATTTAATTTTATTTTGCTATAATATGCTATCACCATCTATATACAGTGCGTTTTTTTTAACGCGCAACATAGGATTTTACGTGTTAAATTTTTAAGCCCATGTTAGACCATGTTATTTTGGAACTACAAGTATAAAACTTGACGGGTGGCTGTTTCGTACCCTGAAGCTTAAGTAAGTTTACCAATTCGGCCTAAAAAGTGTTAAAAAGCTTGCAAAAAATCATCTTTTTTCGAAAAGGTTTTATCGTTTCATACTCCCTGTATGCATTGTTGTTCTTTGTTGTTTTTGATACTGGCACGGCAGGTAGCAGGTAAAATTTGGCGTAGAAAGTAAAACAGGGTGATCATTAACTTTATATCAAGAAAGTTAAAAACAAAAGAAGTATTTTTATAAGTGAATTGTTCAAAGTGACCTCCGTTTGAAGCCAAACAGTATTCCAAACAATCATAAAATGCCCTTTTGACGTTCAAAAGATGTCGGGTCGTGATGCAGTCAAAATATGCCACTTTACCTGCTACCTGCCCTGCCAGTATAAAAACAACAAGGAACAACAATACATACAGGGAGTACGGAACGATAAAATCTTTTCGAAAAAAAATGATTTTTTTCCAGTTTTTAATCACTTTTTAGACCAAATTGGTAGACTTACTTAAGCTTCAGGGTACTAAAGACACACCCGTCAAGTTATAGACTTGCAGTTCCAAAATAAAATGGTCTAACATGGGCTTAAAAATTTAACACGTAAAATCCTATGTTGCGCGTTAAAAAAAACGCACTGTACAGGGTGTCAGTGAAATGTGCGGAAAAAATTGTACTATAAATTCTTGAGCTTCAACTTTCCTCAGTCCAAAAGTATTTCTGAGATACAGAGTGTCAATTTGGTTTTAGTTTTTCAGAGGGGTAGACCGACGACAATTTTGTGTACCAAAATGCCTTTTTGCATACAAAATACCTTGAAATGGCTTGAAAATACCTCACAATGCTTCTATTATTGCTCAAAATGCCTCATAGTTATTGCGCCTTAAAACTGCCTAAAATGCCTCAAACTACCTTGAAATACATCAAAATGTCTTTAAATTATTTAAACTGCCTCAGGATACCTTCAAATGTTTACACATTTGTGGCATTCTTAAATTTAGTTCTAAGTCCCCCTGGTATTGAGATAAAGATAAATCTTGATGAAATACACCCTTGAAATTAATTTTTTTATGGTCACGTGATAGTTTTTAGGTTGGATTAAGTAGCATATCTGCTTTTACAATTTGTACATGACTTTTGACATTGTCAATTGATTTTCTTTAAAGGTCTCGTGACAGTTTTTAGGTTAGGTTAGGTGACAACGTAAAGATTTAAAAGTCAGGAGACCGTTTTTCCAAATTCTGACAAACCAAAAATATTTTTTGTACGGTTGCCTGAAATTACGGGTTATATTTTGAAGTTGGCACGAATCTTTTAACTGTCATAGTAACCAAGTTAGCCACCGCCCTCTGTACAAGAAAGCCTAGAATGTCACTTTTAATGGCGGCGTTATCGGATTTTTTTTTGTACACAAACCTATGGAGATGCAGTAGAAAATATGTTTTTTTTTTATTTTTTCGTGTAGTTGATTAGAAGTTGTGAGTGAAAAATCGCTTCATTCCTGATCCAGATATGTATAGATATGGCTTTTTATACCCAATAAAGTCCAACCAAAGCAAGTTTGGTTAGAACCCTTTGTCTTGGAAAGTACAACAAACTAATGTAAAAACTGCTCAATCAAAGAAAATTTGGAAATCCTTGAATCTAGGTAAGCAAAACTGGTAAATGGGTTTTATATTATTACCAAGACCTTTCTTTTAAAATGTAAATGTGCCAATGGAACTTCTAAAAGCTGTCCTGTTTCTTCAGAGTAAACCTTTGTTGCTTTCAAAATGCAGGCGGCCTCAAAATGTAACTCACATAAGTCACATACCAATGTATGTAAGAGGCAATAAGTTTACTGAATGAGAAAGCATATTGTACTTACCACTGAGTATTGTGTTGGAGTAAAATCATTCCACTTCAAAGCTTTCAACCACTGTTGAGTTCGAGCAGGGTCTTTTGGAAAGTAAAAGACCGACACTTTTGGGCCTTTCACCAAATTGCTTTTAGAAATTTGGCAAACAACCAGTGGACGGCATATTGTAGAGGCAATAGAATTTAAGTTAAAAAACCAACCACAAATTATAGAACAATGAAGGAACAATAACAATAGTGATAACACAATAAAATGAACACAAACTACACTTTCACTAGAACAATAAACATATAAACAACAATATATAATAGCAAACAAAAATTACTTTGGCAAGTAATCCCAAGTCTTGACTTTAAACCTTAAAAATTAATTTAATCATCGAAAAACTCAATTTCCACAATACAAACAAATGCAAACTGTCAAACGAGTATTTCGGCCATATTGGAATTTTTGGCATGCACCTTCTTGGCTTTCTTGTACAGAGGGCGGTGAGTTAGCATGTGTCAAATAAAGACACTTATCATTTTAAAAAAACAGTTGAAAAAATGGTAATTTAAATTTAGACAGCAAAATTGTAAGAATAACTAGGTCACGTGACTTGATAATTCAATTTTGGAGCTTGCAACATTGTAAAGGCCAGATGACATTGTCAAAAACAGTCACGTGAATTTAAAAACGCAGTTTAAACTTAAAAAAATAGTAAATTAAATTTAGACAGTTGTAAAAACTTAAATTGCAAAATACCCGTTACGTGACGTTGAAAATGCAATTCTGCATGTTCTTGCATTACTGTAAAGGCCAGTTGACATCCGTCAAAATTAGTCACGTGACTTTTAAAATGTGGTTTAAAATTTAAAAATTTGGTAAATTAAATTTAGACTATTTTAGACAGTTGGTAAAAGCTAAAATTGCAAGAGACACATCACGTGACTTTAAAATGTAATTTAAATGCTGATCATTTGTTAAGTTCAGACAGTTGTAAAAGCTGAAATTGTAAAATACACGTTACGTGACCTTCATAATACAATTTTGAGCTTGCAACACTGTAAAAGCCACTTGACACCTGTCAAAAACAGTCACGTCACCTTAAAAATGTAGTTTAAACATTGAATGGTTGAAAAATTGGGAAATTATTATAATAATTTGTAATAAATATTGTTACAACTCAATATCATGTAACAAAAATGTTACCATAATAATTATATGTGCCTATGTTGTGCTGTTCAATTTTCAGTTAATTTTGTTATATTGATATACTATACATATTGTCACGTTTTAGGGGGTGGCGTAGGAAGAGAAACAAGATACTGCAATGTATTCCTTAAAATAGGTTTTATTTCGCTCAAAATTTTAACCTTGTAAACATTTAAACTGAAATAACTTTTTTGAGTAACCCTGTATTTCATTTTTTATTAAACATTTTTATTCTCCAACGTCTTTTACCTAAAATATGAATATGTGATAAGATTTGATTTGGGCAGCAGTTTTTGAGATATCTGGATTTAAAAAATGTACTTCATGATGACCAGGTCTAAATTATTATTGAAAAAAATGTAACACAATTTAAAGCGTAGGTGTTTAATTAAGATAACTCACTAAAAAGTAAAAAAATACATTAAATGTGTTGTTAATATTATTATCTAGTAAAAATTATACCTAATAAGATATGTATCAACAACAAAAATTTAAACAAACTAATTTTAAAAAAGCTTGCAAAAAATGTTCAAAACGACTTACATTTTCGTGTCTACAAAGATTAATACGTTTTAAAAAATTAAATTGAATTCTCTGTAGCATTGCGTCATCATTTTTCAAAACGTCCCTTAAATTCATCCCTTTTCATCTAGTGGACATTAAATCCAGATATCTCAAAAACGACTGCCCAAATCAACTCTTACCACGTATACCTTTTTAAGGTAAAAGACGTTGGAGAACAAAAATCATTATTGAAAAAAGAAATACAGGGTTACTCAAAAAAGTTAATAATTGGTTTTAAGTGTGGACAATGTGTCGTAGGTGGCGCCCTCTAAATTTTACAAGGAAAACAGGAGCAGATTTGAATTTTTCACATCACAAAACCCCTCTTAGCCAAATTTTGTGACAATGAATCAATTATTTAAAAAATATGAATTCGACTGTGAATCAGTCAAGAAATAGATAGTTTTCAGAGTCGTATAATGAAAATAAATATCCAGCTTACATTACATTAACTGTTACTTAGGAAATAAAAATAAAATAATCCAGATTCAGTTAGTTTGAACTATTCGAAAAATTCATCGAAACATCGAATCAGTTGGTTAATTTACTAATACTTTATAGATCGCTTATAAATTAACTTTCAATCCGGGATCAAATTAATAATCAGATAAGCGATCGTAGTTTCAAAAAAATATGACACCAAGAATTTGCCAGACAAATAAATAGGATTTGTTGTATATGCATATTACGGGTATTAATAAAAATTCAACTGATAACGTCACAATATTGCTCAAATAAATCCTGGATCTTTGTTATTCACAAAATATTAATGTTCCTTAATAGATTTAGTAGCTTGGTAATCTGGAACTGGCCTGATAAATGTCTGATTTAGGGCTGGCTGTTTAATACATAAATCAGTCAATATTAATAGAATCTTGTTTAGTGACTGTTGTTACTGATCCATTACTGTACCTACTTTTATACAGGTCTCAAAATTAGACCAAAAAGTAAAACGTTGGAAACAAATCCAATCAAAAAAAGAGTGTGCAATACAATGATATGTAATTCTAAATTGAAAAAAAAGTTTAAAAAGGAATGGACAGTGGTGTATAACCAGTGTTGCCAAGTCAAAATATTTAATTTGGGTAGAATAATAATAGGTAGGTAGAATAATAGGTCAAAAAACAGTAGATCAAAACATAATGTTACTTTACCGTATCAACCATACTACTTCAAAAATACAGACTTTTATTATTTTTCAAACACGTCTAGTTTGCAGATTTTAGGCCAATTTTGACATTAGTGACATGGTTTTAGAGGATAATTTAATTACTTTAGAATCCTCATTAAATGTCCTATTCTGTAGCCTCAAAAAAACAGTACAAAATTTCGTACAGTCAGAAACACAGTTTGAAACAACAATCAAGAACAAAATTGCTGGAATAATCCACTTCAAACGAGAAAATGACTGTTTTAAGCAGAATTTTGAAATTCTTATTAAATTTCCTATCCAATAACAAGAAAAAAACACTACAAAATTAGGTACAGTCAGCGAGAAAAGCGGTGTGAAAATTTGAACTACCAGTTACACAGTTTGAAAGAACAGTCAAGTACAAAATCGATGGTAAAACCTTGGAGTGTTAAAATGACTTGTTTAAAGACATTTTTGGAATCTTTATTAAATCTCCTATCTAGTAGCCTAAAAAAACCCTAAAAAGTTTGGTACAGTCGAAGAAAAAGTTTGAACACAGTTTGAACAACAGTAAAAGTGTACTTTTACGCCCCCAGTTGTGGGCGTAAAAGTGCTATATTACGCCCATACGGGATGACTAAAGTGATACTTACACCTTAAAAGTTAAAAATATAATTATTTAATTATTCCCGTCGTACAAAAAATGTTGTTTGCACCTCTGGCGGAAACCACTTTTACGCCCTTGGTACAAAAATAACTATTAAGGAAAATACCTTGACATTGATAGTGACAAGATAGTTATTGTTGTTATACAATTCATGCAGGTAGTTGTCGTATTATGACATTTTATGTAAAGCGCACTCGAAAAATGTCAATGTGTTTTAACCGATTTTAGTTGCAACTTGGGCTCATATTGAAGCGTAAAATCAGCATATAAAATCATTCCATACTGGATAGTAATCTATCATACCAGACTCTTAAAAAAATATAGTGATGGGCGTAAATTTACCGTGACCGGAAAGGTAAGTAAAGTAAGGTTGGAAAAGTAAAATTTAGTGTGACAGGAAAATTTTCCAATTTTACCAGTAAATTTATGGGTATAATTAAAAGTTGCTTAAAGATTTTTCTGTCATGGCTGAAGTCATAAATCTAAATCACTACAATTTTCATGCACCCCCTGTATAGTAGCCGTTTGATCTCTTTCAAATTTTTCGAAACTTTCACCGTTTCCGAGTTATTACGAAAATTGTGATTTGAAATGTGAACACCCTGTAACTCGGTTGTTTTTGTGAGTTCAGGGAGTTTGAACCAGTCAAATTAACCATCTTGAGCTCCGCTTTTCAGTGGTATTGAACAAAAAAAATCTATCTGAAAAATTGCGTGCAGAGTGACCAAAAACAGTCAATCATCATAATTTTCATACACACCCTGTATACTGCAAAAACGGTCCAGCAAATTTACGATGTTGTGTTCAGGAGTGGATTAGGAACATATTTGGTCTCTTGCAACTTCTCACTCACTATTATCGAGTTATTTATGAAAAACTGTTTGGTGCAACAAATTTACAAATCAGTGAAATTGTAATATGAAATTCGAATATTGTTAAGGACAGTTAGGGACAAAATGCCTGTAAAACCCACTTTGAGTAACTGAATCAAGTGTTTAAGCACATTTTTGGAATCCTCACTAAATTTTCTATAAAATCCCCTAAAAAAACATTACAAAATTTGGTGCTGTCAAGGAGAAAAACGATGTCAAAGTTTGAACTTCCAGAAACATAGTATTTGTAACTTACTGGTAATTTACCAGTAAAATTTTCTTGGTAAAGTAAAACATTTACTTTACTGGTAATTTACCCATTACTAAAAAACAGTTTTTAACGGTAAACACCATGTTAAAAACAGCGAACCAAAAATGGGCACTTTCGTGCGTTTTCATGGAAAAAGTACATTTTCTTGGCAATGAATCAGCCGAGAAATAGACAGTGTTCAGAGTCGTATAATAAAAAATATTTTTCCCTCAGGAGAAATTCCCCGGAAAAAATACCCTAAAAAAAAACCTATATTTTTTGGGAAAAATCTCTTAATCTGGCAATCCTACAAATACTATACAAATTCAAATCTTAATTTTCTCACATATTTTGTACAATTATGATTAGTGAAAAACTGTGACAATACATATAATAATAATTAATACATTCACTAATTTCCCTGGAAAACGCCCCATCCTTTTTGTTTACTCTTTTTTTTGTTGAAGAAATTTAAGAATTGAGACCTATTTAACAGCCTAAACAAAATAAGACATTGAGAAAACACATCTCTTAAGATACATCTGGTTGAAATGTACATTAATCCAATCGTCATGCACAATAGTAATTTACGTTACAAGTCCGGGAAATGGGTTATTAAAAAAAATTCTAGACGAGTACTTTAATTGCATTTCACAGAAGAGTATCGTAAAACGTTTATTTCATACTGTAAGTGGTAATAGTTATTTAATTCTTAGTTTTTTTTTGTGATTTTACACATTCCTATACATTTTAGACACCAACTGTTAAATAGGTTGCTAACAAAATTGTATTATAGTTGGATTTTTACCTTTTGAGAATGACGTCATCTTTTTACATCTTTGTTTCTCGCATATCAAACATATGAAATAAACAATTTTAGCAAAAAAGGCACGTTGTTAATTTTGTCATCCTGTCAAATTAAAAACGTTGACATTTACTGTCACTTTGATTTAAACGAATATCGAAGGTATAAAAATGCTGCGCTACAATGAGAAGGCCCAAATGCTATATTCTAAATGTGCTGCTTTTTTTCGAGTACGAAAAGAAACAGTTTCCAGATGTCAACTGAAACTCTCATGATCACTCATTTTTCAAAGCATTTGTAGGTTAAAATTTGTGATCTAATTCCAGACATGCGTGTTTTTTCACCTGCTTGACGTCATTCTCAAAGGGTAAAATTTTGACTATACTGACGGACTAGTCAGAAAAAAAAAACATTTTGCCGGACTAGTAACGTAATGAATTATTTTTCTACTCCAACAGGGATGTTGGTTCATTCCTTAACAATCAATCAATCAATCAAAAAAGAAACTTAAAGTCATTGACAAAGCCCTGAAAACACATACAAAAACAGCAAAAAAAGAGCATACATAATTATTACACTACACATACAATATGAATCACACATAATTACACCTTACAATTGTTAAAATAAAAACAAAACAAAAAGGCTGTTACCCTGTATAAGAGAGGAGAAAAAGGATCAAAAACACAAACAGTGCTGCTTGGTCAATTTCTGGCAGAACAAGGCGCCTTAAGAAAGTAGAATTCGTCCAGGGAATAGTGCGGCCCGTCAAGCAAAAACCTCTCAGCCTCACGCTTAAATCCATGCGCAGATGGCTGGCCTCTCACGTGGAGAGGAAGGTTATTGAAAAGTCTCTTGCCACCGTAAATAAGCGACGACCTAATCTTCTCCGTGTGAGGAATGGGAAGCCTCCCTTAACAGTTTAGAGAACGGATAAGTAGGCAATTGCCAACGGTTGAACGAATACAAAATCCTAGGCTTTCCGCAACTGTGCGATATGAAATAGACCAATCACGGGCAATTTTCAGCGTGCGATATGAAATAGACCATCACAGAAAATCTTCAGCGTGCGTAATGAAATAGATCAATTACAGGTAATCTTGAACGTAAACAAAATAATTCTTCTGATTGTAATCCTCACTGACAGTTGGTATCAAAACATTGCATTTTGGCTTATGTTTTGAGGCAATGAAAAAGCCGTTCAAGTTTCAGTCAGTGTTCCATTAAAGAATAAAAACATCTACTTTATTATATGATAAAGTAAATAATACAAACTTACAATTTACAATGAATCAAATTCATTCAATACCTCAATCTAAAAGACGAAGTTAATCAGCTGTCATCCGGTGACAATTCGGGACACCGGTCAAACTTTGGCTGCGTCAAAAGTGATAATCTAAACACGGAAACGGTTCAAACATTGAGTGTTTATTTGTGTGAAATTTGGTAAGTAATTCCAATTAGTCGTAGAAAAAATAGCCTGTATAACTCGGACGAATTATCCATACCGTCCTCGTGCAATAGGGACATCTTATTCACCTTTGTTGTACAATATACTATTATTTACAACCATATATGTAATGCTGTCATTACTAACGTCATTGAAGGTTAGGAAGTATTATATTGCGCACCTCTACTTCCCGCCCTCATTTCCCGCCCTCTAAAATTGTGATTGTTAATATTTTTAAAAAAAAAAAAGATGATTGAATCAAATTTTTTAAATGTCAGATAAAGTCGGATCGATATTCAGTTCGCAAATAATAAATTGAGAAAAATGTCCTGGATTACAACTCGAATTGTATGCATTCTAACGGTTATAATGCCTATAATACATTACAATACTAAAATTAACATGATCTAAACTAAAACAAACTACTTATTGAAATTAATGGTTACATTTGAATTATTATAAGTGTTTATAGAAATATTTAGGCCAGTACCAGCACTGGCGTCTCCAACAGTTGTCTCTTTGGTCGACAAATTAATTTGCTGCTGAATGACTGAGGTTTGTGAACTACTTGCAACAGCTTCAGAAGACATGGCACGTTGGGACAGCATAACAGAAAAGCAGAAGAAAATCATATAGAAAAATGATTGCTTGGTAGTTTTTTGTTAAATGTAATATTCTAGATATGTTCAGAATGAAACAATGATTTGTAAATTTTGATAGAAATATGATGGTTGTAAATAAAATAGTATACAAACCTCGGTAGGAAGTTTCATTCCTGTCTCGAGATCCTAGCTAAACCTCGACGCTTCGCGTCTCGGCTATCTAACTAATCTCTCGACAGTAATGAAACTCTTCCCACCCCGGTGTGTAATATACTATTCCCGGACTGAAACCGACTACGTAATAGAGCATATTACGATACAGTAAGAAATAAAATATGTACCGTATACCTGTATATCTTGCAGCCTGATGGATTAAAGCAATAAAGCAACATAACAAAAAGCGATAAAACAAGTGTCAATTTAAATCAAGTAAATAAATTATCCGATGGGAAAAATGTGATAACTTTTCTAAAACCCAATAATGTGTGGTCACATTTTTAGTCATGTGATGTTTAAATTTGTTGTTCTACAGATCAGAAAAGTCCCAGTCTTTCGACTGGAAAATACTACTTTTAGTTGATTTACTAGAAATAAAAGATTACAATACAAATTCAGGATCAAACATTTAAAATGTTGTATTCCTTACTATAATTAATATTCATGCGTTCAATTGATGATATTTAATACCTACTTAATGACGAAATTAAATCCAACAATCAGTAAAAACGGCTTAACAAATCACCAATCAATAAACAATCAATTTCCTTTCATAAATAATTTAAATATTTACCAAACTATGCTAATGCACTCATTATACCATTAATCATCCACTGATTTAACACTGACAAAGAAAATGTTAATCCCAACGTATCAAGTTGTCAGCGTCAGAAAACCAAACGTATTTTGCAAAAATATTATTGGGTGCTGCCAACGAGAACCCGACCTATTCTCAAATAGAGAACCCAGTTATTTGCCAAGAACGGTGGCGCCTGGAAAAGCGAGTCCTGATTGGTCTTGGCCCCAATGTGTCACGTCGACGGATCAATGGTAATCCCGTTCGAAATAATTTTACAAACAAACATTGAAAGAGATATTTGCGATCGAATCTAACGGGGAGCCTTAAAGGATAAATATGTTTTATCAGAAAATGCTTGTTATCTATTGGTAAAGCTCGTGACACGAAAATTACAGCAAATAAATCAGAGACTAAACATTGTTATTGTACGCGAGACGATACCTTGTAAACCGTTTTAGTTGAAATACTTTCTTTAATTGAGGATTAATTTATTAGATGTTTATTGCTAGACAATTTTCCTTGGCGACGCTAGGGATCAATATGTGACAGCCATGAATTGTGTTTTTTTACAGATTTAGTCTACGTTTAATAAAAATGGCTTTTGTATTAATCATGTTTCTTTTGCATGTTTTGGCCTGTTTAGCTTAATAAAACTTTAATGGCAAATGCATTAACTGATACTTTTATTGTAAGTAGTTTGCAGTGGACCAAAACAAATTTCAAATTGAAAGCTGGAATAAATTGCTATTGGAAAGTTATGGGAGAGTCCTTACAAAAAAGCGATCTGGATGATATTTTTATTACTGGAAGTTTCAAATCCAAATCGGAATAGAAATAGAGTTGAATTGTATGGAGTCTTTGAGTTAGAAAATATATTTGAAAATGCATGTAAAAGCTATCTTGGCTTTAAGAAAGATAATATTCCAACTGGCTCAAGCACTGAGAATCCCCAATAAATTCAAAACAGACAGTATACATCGAAGTACAGCCCAAGAAGGACTCTGCAATCTCTTAAGGAGACTTGCATACCCAAACAGGATGGGTGATTTGGAACGCTTGTTTAGCAGATCAGCACCAACTTTATCAAAAATAATTGGTTATGTGGTAAACCACACATATAATAACTTTGGACAATTATTATCAAACTTAAGAAACATGCCATGGCTTAATCTGGAAAGGTTTAGCAGACTTTATGCCGACGGAGTTAAAGCAAAAGAAACACCAAATCCAAATAGTTTTGGTTTTATTGATGGTTTTTACTAGTAGTTTGGCAAAAATTTGAATGTATGTCCGCCCATTTGGGTGCATCTACATAGGGATTGTTTGCTACAAGTTCCATTAGGAGTATTTGATACTTGTGAACAACAGCCTGACCCAAGAAGTGCCCATATCAACAGGAATAAGACAGGGAGACTCTCTAAGCCCGGTACTCTTTAACCTAATCATGAACGAAATAATAACGTTAAAAACGCATGGTTACAGAGCTAACAAAGGAGAAATAACAATACTGTGCTACGGGGATGACGCAGTAATTATATTAGAAAACGAAGATGAGCTGCAGAGACTACTTCATCAATTCTACCTGACAGCAAAACGCTACAATATGTCGATTGCGATAAACAAGACAAAATCACTAGTTGTAGCAAAAGAACCTAGAAGATGCAAACTAGCTGTTAACGACGAAATAGTAGAACAGGTGAAGTCCTTCAGATACTTAGGTGTAGAAATAACCGCCCATCAAGACAGGAGATCTGAGGTAAATAATCAAATAGATAAGGCCTCTAGAATAGCCGGATGTTTGTAAAATATTATATGGAAAAACCAGTTCTTAAAAATAGAAGCAAAGACCAGAATATATAAATCATGCGTAAGGCCAATAATCACATATGCCTCAGAAACCACGGCAGACGCCAGCAGAACCAAGAGCATAACCCGAACGGCAGAAATGAGAACGCTCCGAAATATCACGGGACACACGCTACATAACAGAATACCCAACCAAGAAAAAAGACGAATCTGCGACATACAGGATATTGTAAGATTGACGAGACAGAGACGGCGAGAATTTAATCAACACATCAACAGAATGGAAGACAATAGGACAATAGAATTGCTAAAATTGCGAGAGACGGAAAACCACACTCTAGAAGACCGCCAGGCAGACCACCAAAGAGGTGAAGGGATAGCTGGATGTCGACGTCGCAAGGAACTACTTAAAGATGGAAAAACAGGCTGAAAGCCTATTTTAAGAAACAGAAGAAGAAGGGTATTTGATCATCTTCCTCGCTGAATCTAACTCTGCATCTTTTCGGATTGTTTAAGACATTACTCTTAGAAAAAGTGTGTCCAGCCATATAGTCGATATTTAGATATTAATTTAAAAAACCATAATCTGTCAGTCTTCACCTATTAATCCTTCGGTCCCTAAACTATATGGTCTTCCTTAGATTCTTAAACCAAACATCCCTATCAGACCTGTAGTATCCTTTTGTGGTTCCCCCTGCTTCCGTCTTTCTTACTGGTTTAACGACACAATACTTCAAATCACCAACTTTAATAACCAATACTCGATTAAAAATTCTACCGAACTCTGTTGCGAATTAAAAAACCGCTATGATGGTATCTTTTGATGTGTCGAACCTTTTCCCAAGCATCCCTCCTGAAGACAGGTGGAAGATGTCACATTTCTAACCCTGCCACCACATTTGGTCCTTTCTTTCCCTTTTCCATTTTCTTCCCTCTTAACCTTAGCCTCCCCCTTGCGTTCTTCCTCCCTCCAGGCTTTCCTTTGTCGCGCATGTATAAAGCAAGCTTTCCAATTCTATGACTGATAGTTTTTTGATTTATTCTATTTCTGCTTAAAACCTTCAAGTTTATTTTAATCAATTCATTAAAGTCGTTTGTTTACTTTTGTTTTGGTTTTCTCTCTTATCCCGCTACAGAGACATTGTTGGCAGATGACAACATGACTTGTTTATCTGTCAATTTTCAATTTTGTAAAGCAGGTTTTACACCGCGCTTTGATGTCAAAGAAATTTATGAATTTATTCATGAAGCTGCTTCAAAACACACAAAATTAGGTTTTAACATAGTATTTAACTGCTGCTTTTTTCACAAAACATAACATTGGTCGTAGAATAAATTAGATGCGCAACTCTGGAGTAAACTGCTTTTTGCACTCTTGAACTTTAAAACCTTCCGCGTTTCTTCGTTTTCCCTAGTTGCGTCAATAACTATTGTATTCATACTTTCTCTGTTCCAGTTGATATAAACTATTTTTTTATTGTTTGTATAAGTTCATTAAAAATTTAAATAACTAACCAAATTGCACAAGGATAGAGGCAATTTTATTAAACCCGGCAATGTTGCCAGTTCAGACAAACCTGCATTGAGTTAAAACAGCAAATTTTTTTTGTGGTTTTGATCAGATTTTGTAGAATGAATGTACCGACGTATTTTTGGGATTTTTTCTCAAAGTAATTAGGATTTATAAATGATCTCACGTCACATGTATTGTTTTACCATTTAGGAACGTTTAGAAGAAGATCTTTTTATTTTTGGTGGTTACATTCCAGACATTCAGAGAAAACGCGTTATTTACTAAGTGTTATGTTATTTTACTTATTTTGTTTGCTTTACGTCCCTTACTTCCACATTATCAGGATTAAAAGCAAAATATTTGAATTTTACATAGTTCTGACTACACTTTTTGAATAAAAAAGAGTTACAGAGTGTCAAAATAGTCTTTCTTTTGCAATACGCCAATACGTTTCTGTTGCACTCATAAATTAATCAGTTTCGGGTTTCCACATATTAAGATGAGATACTCATGTGACGTCACCCTTACAGTGTTTTGTTTATTTCACAAATATGCATTTTAATGATTTGTTCAAATGTTGTGGATTCTACAGCAATGTGCCCATATCATCTTTAAGATAAAACCAAATATTTAATGAAATTATATTAGATTAGATTACAGTAGCATTTCCCATTTTAGGCTTAATTTACTGACACATGTCACAGGAAAACTTAAAATTAAAATATGTTTGTTCTATTATGCGATTTTTGCAGTTTACACAAATATTTATGATCTGAACAATAATTATTATCAAACAAACTTTAATACCTTTTCTTAGCGGTTTTTTAAAAGATAGAAGGTAACACAACTTGTCTTGACTGAAGAGTGAGAATATCATTACGTTTAACTAAATATTAGTATCGATATCGACAAAGAAATTGCATTATAACACTTTACACCCTCGAAAATCTTTTGAGCAAACAATGTAGAACCTAAAAACTTAATAAAGCTTAATCCGACAGGACGCCCCCGAATCAGTTCCAGAGCCCGCGGCGGTGACTCCATTATCGGCTTCGTTCTTCTGGACCGTGCGAAACTACAACTGGAAATTCGGACTGGCGAAAGGTAAATATCGAAACAATTACACGCTTAACTGCAATGTCTCTGTCAATGCAAACAAAGTCTTTGATAATGCAGGAGTCTTGTCGATCGTGAAACTCCCCACGCGGATGTGTATATGTGCCCTTCAGGCTATCTCTTTAGCTCTTTTATTAAAACCGAGATTTACCTCCTTTATAGCTTTATTTAAACTCTTATTAAAAATGACAATGTGTGTTGTATTATTTTAGAAATCAAATTAGTAATAAATATTGTTAACTCTCTCTATTGTAAAGAAAAATAATCATGTTGGGCTGGATTTATCGATCCACACAATACAAACCCAAGAACAAACATAGTATAGAAACTCAAAACATGAGATACGCGCAAGTCTATAATGCATAATTACAGAGCACAACATAACACAAGAGTTGGCCAAATTTAAACTTTTGTGTTGTGATGGTTATGTACTCTGTGTCTAGCCAATCAAAATGTTATTTTTGTGGTACAGAAAAATTCTTCCAGAAGCCAAGTTCTTCATAGGGCAAATTCCTGAAGGCCTTGCTGAAGTTGCACTAAGACATATTTTCTAAGTTAAATAACAACCCAACACCATCTTCACACATAATAATACTATCGTTGATGAAAAGTTGATTGGAACGTCTGAATTCCGTCATTTCGAATTTTGTTGAACACGTTGCGTTTCCTTCCTCAGAAGCTCCTGGCATTAGCTGAACCGAATGCTTCCATCGTAATGTCTCTGAGTTCCTGATCGACTTGTACTGTTGCATTTCAGGATCAAGTGAGTATTTTTGAACTTCATCAACTCAACTGTCTTGACATACTCTATATCAAAATTGTAGCCAATGAGGTGGATGACCGATCTCCAATGACAAGCTGCAGTTCTTTCGCTAAGTATTTTTGTTTTCGAAGACCGACGCAAGCAGAGGACAGCAGGGTGATCTGTCTGTAATGGCGTCCCGAGATATACTTGTGAAATCGTTGAGCAGTTATAACAAGAAAGAAAAAAATTCCTTCTCAATTTGGCTGAGGTAGTTCCTTTGAGAAGACGATATAGCCTTGCTCATGTGCATTAGCAAGCACCGAAGACAAGCATCCGCAGCTACAATAAGTTTTCGACATGGAATGTAGTGAGCTAGAAGAACAGGCCCACCAAGAGTGTCTTTGACAACATTGAATGCTTCCTCTTCTTTAGACGTGCAATTGAACAGAACATTCTTCCGCAGTAGACATTCCAACGATCCCTTGACTCGATGTGGATGCTGAACAAAATTCCCATATTAATTTACAAGTCTGAAAAAGGCACAAACATCCTTCTGATCCTTCGGGCGACGAAGATTGTGCATCAATCCTTGTTGGAACCGTCTGAAGATTATTTTCACTTCAGGAACGTAGAATTTGCATTTCTCTAGATTCGTACTCTAGATTGTAAAAGTCCTTGGACCTGGTGCAGAGTTTTGTCATAATTTGTAATCATCAGAACCCATAACCAAAATATCGTCGAAGTAGACAATTACCCCATCCAGACCAGATAAACAAATAAACATTCAATCGAATGCTGGAAAGTTGCTGGTGCTGTTTTCAGACTGAGACGGTTGTATTCGAACAACTCCGTTATTAATTTTTACCGACAGCCCTCATTCCTCGTACTCCTTTTAATAGCTTTCTTGTCATATACTCTAAGTCCTCTTTGTTTTGGGCGATAACAACCTGATCATCTGCAAAGTGTAGGGTGTATAAGGTTCTGTCATCACTTTTTTGTATGCCCATTCCACTACATGATCTTCTCCATGGCCTCAAAGCTTCGTTCAGATAGATTTTAAATAGTGTGGGATAGAGATAACAGCCCTGCCTTAAGCCCTTCGTAACTGGAAAGCTGTCTGAGATTTTGTTTTTCAATTTGGTCTTAGATGTAGAATGGTCGTATAGTTGTCTGACCGCAGCATTAACGTGACATTAATTCGGGACCTCTCTAGTACCTACTTGCCTTGCCCTTTTGTAAGATCGACAAACAGAAGATACGTCTCTCTGTTCCTGGCGACTTTCTTTTCATTTAGTTGGAGAAGGCTTAATATGTGGTCCAGACAAGAGCGGCCGGCTCGAAAACCAGCTTGTTCTTCAATTTCCAGAGGACTGTACTCTTCCTGTATAAAGTTTCTGAGAACTTTCCCATAGAGACGGCTCATTGTACTGTTAACAGATATACACCTATAGTTAGAAAAATCTTCTTTGTTTCCCTTTTTGTGAATCGGGGTAATCCATGCTTCTTTTCATTTAGAGGGAATTCTTTCGCCGTTAATATATCTGGTAAACACTTCCCTTGTATGCTTTATGAGTTTTGCTGTCCCAAATTTCAGTAATACCTCTGGTATACCTTCTGGTCCGCTAGCTTTTTGATTTTTCATCGATTCAATTGCTTTTCATGTGAAATTTAATAATAAATAATAATAACCCCGCTAATACCAGTCCCAAGCCTGGTGCCCCACCACGCAAGGGGTGGGGTAGTGTGGAGCGATCGAGGAGTGCTCAGCTGGCTCTGGCTGATAGTACCTTGTAAGGACCCCTAGTCCAGGGTTACGGATGAAGACCACAACGACGGAGACGGCGGAGAAGAAGGGCTTCAGCACGGCGGATGTGGCAGCCTAGCTTTTAGGGTTAGTATAAAAGCAAGCTCCTGCCTTGTAGGACGGATGATGGATCATCAAAGGCTAGGGGAAGAAAACCTGGAAGACAAGTTCCCGGTCCTTCAAGTTGGGGGTTGTGGCAATGGGCTAGCTCCTCATTACATGTAAAAACAAATACAATGCTAAGAATCCTCGCATACAGCTTCGGATTACGGACGGATCTTCTCGGAAACGAACACGGAAAGGAAAAGGAACTGATGATTGGAGCTTGGAACGTGCAGGGATTATCAGGAAAGAGCAGAGGAGTTTGAGTATTATTTGCTCCCAAAATATATTGGAAAATGCACTCATTGGACTCATCAAAACCTTTAATAAAGGATCCGCCACATAACTGAGCGTGCCGTCATCGATGACGTAGTTTTGAGACCAGATTGACTACGTTTCTACCGCGTTTCATTACAGCAAAATGAAATAATTTCAGGCATAAAGAATGTCTGAAACAACTGAGAGTCTACCCAATCTAATATTCAAGTAAATTACAACTTACTTTATTGTATAGGTAGCATTTTTTACCATATTATTTAATAGTATTAATTTCATTTTAACTTAACGCAGAGTGGCTCTTGTAGACTTTACAGAGACTACTACTACTTGACAATTGACGTACAATGTTGCCACATAAACTAATTTTCATTGTTTTCTCCAATATAGTTGTTGAAAATTCAAAAGTGACAGTTGGTGTCATGCAGTCATCGCAGAAATAATCTAAAGACATGAGTGAATTTCAATCTGTCGTTACCATTTATTGCGTCACTGCTACTTCGGCTGGGATGGAGAGTAGTGCTTCTCTATTTAAACTACGACACACTCTAAACCCCATGACAGTTGGTAACAAAGCACAAGTCGGAAGTTTTCGATAAAATTCCTTTCTTCAGGTGTTACTACATATTTGTAACTTCTGCAAGAACTTTCTCTACCACTTCCTTTCTTCCAGTTTATAACTGTACTAGGGTACTTTCGTGTGTGTTGGTTCATGACAACTTTCATTGTAATTTTTTTGTGTATTACACTTGCTTTATCAGTAATGTTAATTTAGGTCCGTTATCGGATATCCAATTATTAGTCATTGCTAGTTTCAAATAAATAAATGTAATAAATAAATGTAAACAATGATTACTTTCTGGAAATCCAAATTGTTCACTTTGTAAACCTTTGTTTTACATCTTGCCTAAAGTAACAGCTGACGATTTGGTAAAACGTCACTGGTCAGGGTCTTTCAGAGCAGATTTGGTTTGGCAATAACTGCTAAAACCAACGCAACAAATACGAAATCAACTTAAGAAGTGCGATTTAAAATTGTCACAACGCTAAGCTTCCGATGTAAGTAAGACGTACAAATATTGACACGTCCGGCGCCACATTGACAACCCCACCATAAAACCGCGAAGATTTGAAAAGTGAGGTATAAAAATGTTATTGTAGCTAAATCAGGGACTAGACTGTCTGACAATGTTTAGTTTACTCAAAAACAGGGAGAGGCCTGTTTGCACACCAGACTTAATCCCGCTTAATCGGCCGTAAATCACTAAGAACACATTCCAGGCACCAGCTAGCCGGAACGATGACGCATTTTAAAGGAAAAAATGTGGTTATTAGTGTGAAATTCTGTCGAGTGTTTTAAAAACGATATAGAAACATAATTACAGGGTGAGTTAAGCGGCTTACAGCAAAGCAAACACACATTTAGGGCGGCGAGAGAGCAGTCACGTGTCGCGACCATATGACATCTCTTCGGGGCACTAAAAATCTTATTCCGAGTGCCCCCACGGGGCACAACACTCACTAGAACCCTTAAATCTGATAGCAAACAAACAGAGATACAATCGAGAACGTGTTTGTTTAGTTTCTAGTTGATACAAAGGAAGAATATTACCTTGTAATTTGTGTATAAAAAAAAGTGAATTCATACAGGGTCTCATTGGTGTTACAAACTGTAAGGATAGATAGCAGATGTAAAAATATGAGAAAAAAGTTTCTATAAACTCTTAAATGACCCTTTTTGGAGATGCCAAAATAAAAAAATAATATCGTTTTCTGTAAATATCTCCGAAACCGTTTATTGGCACTTATTTTTGGACATAACACATTTGTTTCGCCACAAATTTACTTTACTTTGGGTTTTGTTACTTTTCTAAAAACCAACCATTTAGTAAGTAGAATACTCCAAGGCTTTAGAAAACATTTTAGAAGCACATTTTTTTTGATTGAAAATCGTCACGTGACTAACGACTTTAAACAAAATCAGTTTAAACTGAAAAACGATCACGTAATCTTCATAATCGGTTATGACGTTAAAAAAATTACGTAATTTTGATAACGTGACCTTTTGCACCTTAAAAGCACCTTCAGGACACTTTCGTTTCGTTTGAGTCACTAGATCTTTAAAAATAAAAATCATCACGTGACCATCACGTAAATACGTGTCTTTAATTAAAATTTCTATTTCTAATCTTAAAAGAATCACGTGACCTTCAGGATCCGTTTTGACATTAAAAATGAGTCACGTAACCGTTAAAAATAAATTTGATGGTTGAAAATCGTCACGTGCCCATTTTCCGTGTGAAAAGAGTCACGTGACTTTAAAGTTATCAGTTTAAATTGAAAAACGGTCACGTGGCCCTTCAAATAACATTTTGACATTTGAGACTGTCACGTGACATTATGAATTCCATTTTAGGACGTGACCTTATAAAACTAAATTTGATGACTGAAAATGTCACATGACCATTTTTACTTTAAAAATTCACGTGATCTTTGAAATTTCGTTTTGACGTTAAGAAAATTTCACTAGAACTTTTTAATAAAATGATTGAAAATTGTCACGTGACTAATGACTTTAAACAAAATCAGTTTAAACTGAAAAACGGTCACTTAATCTTCATAATCGGTTATGACGTTAAAAAAATCATGTAATATTGAAAAATAAATTTTATGATTAAAAATAGTCACGTGACCTTTTGCACCTTGGCATAAAAAAGAGTCACGTGGCATTTAAAAATAAAGGGTTGAGATGAATTAAATAAAAAAAAATTGTTACGCGACTATTCACTGTAAAGAGAGTCACGTGACCTTTAAGATTCCATTTCAAGGTTAAAAAAGAGTAACTAAATCTTTAAACATAAATTTGATGATTGAAAATCATCACGTGACCATTTGCACGGTAAAGAGAATAAATACGTCATATTGTACAATGCAATCAAAATCGTGCGGTAAAGTACTTTACCTCTTTACTAGAGCAGAAAAGTGCTACTTCCGCCATGAAATTGTGCGGCAAAGTACACTTTTCCGCACGATCGTAGAAAATAGTATATTGTACAACAAGGGTGAATAAGACGTCCCTATCGCACAAGGACGAAAATTTGAGAACGACACCGAAGGCGACAATCAGAAGAATTATTTTGTTTACGTTCAAGATTAGCTGTAATTGGTCTATTTCCTTACGCACGCTGAAGATTGTCTGTGATTGGTCTATTTCATATCGCGCACTGAAAATTACCTGTGATTAGTCTATTTCATTTTCTCAGTGTTGCTGTACGGGATGGAATCCTGGACGTTAAAGAAAGAGATAAGCGACCGACTGGAAGCTTTCGAGATGTGGTCATATAGAAGGATCTTGAGAATAAGTTGGGTGGACATGGTAACAAACGAGGAGGTACTGGGAAGAATGAGAAAAGAAAAGGGAATATTAAACACAATTAAAATAAGGAAGCTGCAATATCTGGGCCATGTGATGAGGGGAGATAAATATGTATTGTTGCAGAACATTATGCAGGGAAAGATACAGGGGAAAAGAAGCAGAGGAAGAAGGAGTTGGTTGAATAACCTGAGAGGATGGTATAACTGTAGTTCCACTGAGTTGTTTAGAGCTGCAGCATCGAAAGTGAGGATAGCCATGATGATTGCCAACCTTCTGAGAGGAGATGGCACTTAAAGAAGAAGTCTATTTCATATCGCACAGTTGCGAAAAGTCTAGGTTTCTATATTCGTTCAACCGATGGCAATTGCATACTTATCCATTCTCTAAACTGTTAAGGAATAACCATTATCTCTGTAGGAGAGGAAAAAAATATTTTTCTTTGTCACCCTACAGAATTCACTTCTGGCAAAGTTTGACATGTATAGTTTAGCACACTACTATAGTATATTCTCTTCCAGGTATTTCACTGAATGTTGTAACTTATCGAAATCCTAATTTTGCTGAACTAAAAAACTAGTACCTAGTAGATCTAATAAGTTACCATCAAGAGTCATAAACCTGGTTGCATGTTTAGCAAATAATATCGAAAAACATTAGCTAATATCTTGTAAACCAGTCAAATAGCGGTGTTCCAGATTTCGCTATAAAACATACAAAGAGTGGCAACCAGTACAAATGTTGTAAATTTGACGTGACGAAATAACCGGAGTACCCACGGCTGGTACGAACCGAAGAAATAACACCAAACATGTCAAGAACAAATATTTGGCTTTTGTTATCAACAAAGTGAGTTTGTGGATTTCGGTTTGATATTGTTAGTCTATCGTAAATTATAAAATTTAGAATGCTAAATATTGTATAAACGGGTGAATGTGTTCTACAAAACAAATCGTAACTTTCCACATTAGTGAATAAAGAGATAAAAATACGTACACACACGAACGAAACAGAGAAGACTTATCGTAATATGGGCGAGCTGAACAAATAAGCAGAATGTCGTCAACGACTTTCATATCTTTTACAGGCATTCGTGATCCGGGAGAAGAGCACTTACGGCTCTGTTGGAGCGATCCGGACCCGCTGATGACGTGTCTCTGGATTCCAAACAGACTATCCGGATTGCGAAGTATTGAACGCCCGACGAGAATAAATCTTATTACAAGGAAAGAACGAGACGAAGTCAACATCGGTTTGCTCCGCCATGCTTAAATTAAACAATGCCGAAGCGAAACGCGCGAGGGTTGGAGCCCGAGAAAACTGGGAGAGAATTCTCTCGTCGAGTTGAAGAACGTCAGATGACTGCATTGTTATCAAGTTTTATTGAAAACATTCTTGAAGGTGGAGGTTTATCTTAATAAAAAATGTTCTTAATGCCAGAGAGAGAAGAAGACGGGAGTATGACAGTTTGTCACAAAGTTCTGATATAATGGTCACATTGTAAAAACAACATGTCAAAGTTTTGCCCCATCTTTATTTGGAAAATTACAGTAGAGCGTAGTTTGTGATTGGTTAAGCAAAAGCAGCTCAAAGCTGCTTTTTTTGACCCATCAATATAATGCTGCACATGCAGATTTAGATTTATAATATAATTTTTTCAGTTGGTTGTTTGAAAACCTGAGATTCTTTGTTCATTTATTATTCAAACATCTAATTAATTAAGACTACAGGAGAGAATGTTTATATTTTACTTAGCTAATTCCGCTCATTTTGATCAGCGAAGTTGCTTGCAGTATATTTCCTGAATCGCCAGATGACAAACTTAACATATATCAAATGTGTGACACAAGTTGTTGGAACATTTATTTGCTCAATCGGAAGAGGAGCAGTTCAGTTCGGAGGTTTCAGTTAGTCAATTTTCAATGCCAAAACGTTGAAAAATAGTAAAGCTCTAAGAAAACGACTTACTGGACTAACTGGACTGCCTTTAAAAGTAAAACGTTGAAAAATAGAAGAAAAAATAGTCAAATATTATGAACACTGATTTAACACGCTATTTCTAGTCATTTTCATCAAGTTTTAAGGCTTAAAAATTGGAAACCGACAAAATTTCATGAAAAATTGTCTTACTGAACCATTTGCAGTCATTCTCAGTGAATCCAGTCTTTTATAGTGAGTGCGCAGGGTTTGGCAACGCTGCCAAAAATTACCTGATTTGACAATGAAATTCTGAATTCCACCTGTGTGTCATTCTGACGCTAAAACTGTCCACAGTTATCAGAATTACAATAAACAAAACGGTTGAGAACGTCAAAACCTGTCAAATTTAGAAAAATAAAAATTGATGTGCCTAAATTGGACTGATGTGGGTGATCACAGCTTACTACTAGGAAAAATTGAAATAGGGATGAAAGTGAAAAATAAGGCAAAATTAGAACCATAGCCACAAACACAAAAAAATAAATGTTGAATTACTATGGGATATTAGTATAAAGGAACTGTACCAAAAGCGATTACAGGAAAAACTTGACAAGAACTCAATAACCGAAGCCGAAGAAGTGAATGAAAGTTGGGAGAAACTAAAACGGAACATTATAGAAGCTGCAACAGAAGCTCTTGGCACCCGAAATATGAAACAACAAAAACACGGCTCCAATAAAACCCCCTGGTTCTGCTACGAAGTCAAGGAACAATGTATCAAAAAAGGGAAGGCTTATCTAAAATACATGATGAGTAAAACGCCGGAAGCCTATGATGACTATAAGAGGGTACGAAATGCCACCTGCACACTAGTAAGGCAAATACAAGAACAGTATTGGGACGGAAGATTCCTTCTTGAGAAGAATTGAAAATGACTTTTATGGTCTCCAAAAACGGATGTGAAGATTTATCAGACGCCAGAGAAAAGAAGCAAATGAGTTTATTAGCACAGACCACATAATGAAGGAAACTTGGGTTCAGTAACTTAAAGAACTATTATAAAGAAGAAAATACGGAAAGCATACCGGACACCCCAGAAATCACAAGTGACGAAGTAACTGAAATAGAACAAAAAGGATATAGAAACAGCATTAAAGAAACTTAAGAACAGAAAAAGTCCAGTCCTAGACGGTATCCCAGATGAGCTTCTTAAATACGACAGGAGAAGCCTGAAACAGCAGCTTAATTCAGAAAATCCTTTTACATTAAATTTACTTAAGTACCACAATCTTACTGTTTAAGAAAAGAGACAAAAAGATACCCGCAAACTACCGAGGCATAAACCTTCTAAATATAACCCTAAAGCTAATAACAAAGGTTTTGACAGATGAAATAAGTATATGATCTTACCACATTGGGCGATGAACAACAAAGATTCAGATCAGGGAGATCTTGCACAGATGCGGTATTTATCCTGCGACAAATAACTGAAAAATCTATCGAGTATAACAAACCAGCCTTCATGTGTTTTATAGACCTGAAATAAACATTTGACCGAATACAACTGGAGGACCTGGTACACCTTCTATACAACAACAAATCCCATACAACATAATAAAAACAATCGAAAATATTATAATACCGAAGAAATTCCTGTAAATAGTGGTATTCGACAAGGAGATTTCCATGTGAACATGATGATGAACATTGTTATGGACGAAATAATAAAAAGCACTCGTAACCTGAAATGATATAAAATGGGGAACAAAGATGTCAAAATCCTATGCTATGCCGATGATGCTGTCCTGATTGCAGAAAACGAAAATGACCTACAGAGATTACTATTCAAATTCAGTCTAAAAATGAAGATATCTGCAGCAAAAACGAAATGCATGAACCTCATAAACTGGTCGATTGCATTTGATAGGAGCATTTGCATTTGCAGTTTGCATTCGCAAACTGATAAAATTATACAACAGGAGATGAAATTTAAATACCTGAGCATAGAAATATCAGGATACGGTGACATCGAGGCGGAGGTAAGAAACCAGCACGAACCTCAGCGTACCTGAACAACACAATCTTTCGAAACAAATATATCGGAATCGAGACCAAATCCCAAATCTACAAGGCGGTCATCCGACCTGTATTAACATATACACCAGAAACTAGACCAGATACATATACAAAACTAGATTGACACATATATTTGATGTAGAATTTGATAAACGAAATTTGTACAACTTCTTTGAACTCAAATTTTTGGTGTAAAGCCCGCATAACAGATAATGTTGAACATACAACAGCATTTGAATGATAGATACAAACCTGCTAAAATGGCTTATTTCAAAATTGAACAGTGACATTGTCACGAATGGAAAATCCACTAATTTAAAAGATGGACTTATTATTTAAAAGTATAAATTCATTAAATTAAAGCAGATATTCGGAAATGGCAAAATAATAAAACGCGTCACATCGCTATTTTTAGCGATAACAAATCACCGCTACTACTATCCAGAAAAGTGGAAGCGGGCTACGTCAGCCAATTGATCGGGTATAAATTAAGCTCGACATGCGTTGGTAGGGGAGACGGTCGAAGGCTCTGCCTCATACCACCATGATGTAGTCATCCCAAATTCTTCAACCCGCACCGGGTTCGTAAATAAATTAAATAGTAAACCATTTCTTAAATTATAATAAATCGGGAGTGTCAAACCCTCCAGAAAGCTGCCCTCATCATTGTTTAACGAATATAAGTATGAATTTATTATTGTAATATTTTGTGCATGTAAAAAGTACTGTTTGAAGTGTTACTTTGGGAATTATGTTGATGATTTGATTCTGATTTACTCAACTGATAAACCGGACATTTTGTCATTTAGTTTTAACTGGTATTTAGTTATTAAACTATATTTTTCTACCAAGTGGTTTGAGTCTACCTCTGAAACAAGATCTCGGTAAAGGCGTTTATTAAAGTAATAAACGCACGTCTCGTTTAACTTGTTGGGTGAAAAGGGCTTTACAATTTAAACGTGACTATATCCGTTTTTCGGAAAAAATCGATATTTCTTCGGACACATGATGTTAATTAAGAAACGCCCAAAAACGTGCCGAGGTAATAGCCTAGACAACAAGTTACTATGTAAGAAAAAGTTTAAATATTTTTCTAATTGTGGCATATAAAGTGACACTTTTCAAAACTGATTAGAGTGACAAAACGTTTTACTTTTCGTAACTAGTTATTTCGTAACTAGTTACGAAAAGTATCACTTTATGTAACTAGTTATGAAAAGTTTATTTCATCACTCCCTGTTTTTATGCATTTCCGTAGAAACATATGGGCGACATCCATCATAACATGTCATTGTCACAGTTTATACAAGGTGCCATGAAAGTGAATATTTGTGTTAAATCACTTTAAAAGATGGTTTTCACAGCTTTTTGGTCAAAATTAGAAAAAATTATGTATGCAACACGTTTCGAAAATGTCTTATTGTGTAACTCATTCAAATTGTAGGACCTCGCTGCGCTCGCCCTTCAAACATTCATTCGTTACACAAAATCGAACTTTTCGTAACTGGTTACATAAATAGCTATTATTAGTAAAATGACTGTAATTTAATACTTTACTTTTCTTGCACACGTTCTTGTCCCACTTTGATTGGGTCTAGTCATCCTGTATTGGTCATGGAGTTGCACTGAAACTACTTGACACATATGCTGCTACCACATGTAGCAGCAGCTGCTGCCATAACTTAATTCGAGCTTGTAATGTCGTCTTTTTCCGATAAATCAATATTTTTTGAGACATGGGACGTTAATTGGGAAATGCCCAAAAAAGTTCCGAGATATTGACCTAAATAATACTTTCTTATGTTAAAACAAAACCATAAAAAATCATTGGTTAATTGGGGACTACTTGAACATTTTCCACAGCTAAATTTTTGCAGGCACTTCTTTCACACCCTGTACAAGGCAGTTAAAGTGCATTAAAGCAAAAGTTTTTTAATCAGTAAAAAGCCAATAAACCAAGTCCATTGACAGTCCAAACCGCATTAAAATCTGTTCATTCGTTTCAAAATGGCGAGGTTTCAAAAATTACTGTCCCAGTTGATGTGGCGAGCAGGTTATTAACAATGTTGTTTTTCAATACTTGGCTTGAATGTTTTTTTGTTGTTCTTACGAAGGTGAAGAACCAGTGTTACAAACGTTATTTTTCTTAAATTTCTACTTTAAGCTCGGAATTTAGTTGCAATGTGACTAAACTGACGAATTCAACTAATTTGGTTTGAAGCGTGATCGCTATGTTGCCCAACTGAGAAATTTTACTAATTTGGTTCGAAGAGAGTTTGCATTGAAGATAAACTGACAAATTCTACCAAGTTGGTTCAAAAGTTAATCTGCATTGTTCCAAACTGACAAATTTGTCTAATTTGGTTCGAAAAGTGTTTGCAATGGTGACAATGTAATTTCCGAGTTCAAAGTCGGAATTTAAGTAAAATAACGTCTGTGGCTCTTCTACGCGTTGGAACGTTTATCTTATAAAATAAAAAAAATCTTAGCAGATCTCAAACCTCTGTTTGAATCCACAACGTATTGTATTTTCGTCGTTCAAAGTTATAATAATAAAATTCTTGCTAACTAAATACTCAATTTAATGAAACATCAATAACACCTAAAACCACCGTCGGTATACGGTAGAGACAACTTTGAAGGGGTAAACTCCACCCTTAGGCCGCCATTGAGTGCGCCCCCCCGTTTCGTCGTCATGACTACCGATAACCTTTAGGGCGGGGCGGCGGTATTGATGTCTGTTTTAGCCCCCTGTTCCTTCACCCCCTCCATCACCCACGACAAATCCAATAATCTCGCCCTGTTTGGATTACGACGGAATGATTTACCGACAAATCAGTGCCGACAAAATAACGTTTTGTATCCTTCCAATGCGACCGCGTTTTTTAGTCGTAATTTAGTTACAGAAAATATTTGTCCGCCACTTTTTCAACGTTTGTTTTTTTGTTTGATACTTTTGATGACAACAAATATTTCGGTTTATCCTCTTCTGTTTAATTGATGGTTTTTATCGTATGCAGGTGTGAAAAGGTTAAAAACCATATCAAATCCACGGTAAGAAAGAAGAATCATTGCATATAAGTGACATTGATAATGATAGAAACCGTCTTTCATTTTTTCAATTCTGTTCATTAAAATCAGTTTTAAAGTTATACTCTATCGCTCAAAACTGCCAACTATCAACAAGTTGGGTATGTCAAAAGTGATACTAATTTTTCTAAATTGTCACTAGTTCTAAAGCCAAATAATATAATAGCTATTTATATAACCAGTTAGGAAAAGTGCGATTTTGTGTAACGAATGAATGTTTGCAGGGCGAGCAAAGCGAGTTCCTGCAATTTGAATGAGTTACACTATTAGACATTTTCGAAACGTGTTTTATACATGATTTTTTCTAATTTTGGATGGTAAATAGTTAAAAGTGGTACAAACTAAGTAAATTATAGTTCACATCCCACATCTATGCCTATATATAGTTGGATTTTTACCTTTTGAGAATGACGTCATCTTTTTACATCTTTGTTTATCGCATATCAAACATATGAAATAAACAATTTTAGCCAAAAAGGCACGTTGTTAATTTTGTCGTCCTGTCAAATTAAAAATGTTGACATTTACTGTCACTTTGATTTAAACGAATATCAAAGGTATAAAAATGCTGCGCTACAATGAGAAGGCCCAAATGCTAATTCTAAATGTGCTGCTTTCTTTCGAGTACGAAAAGAAACAGTTTCCAGATGTCAACTGAAACTCTCATGACCACTCATTTTTCAAAGCATTTGTAGGTTAAAATTTGTGATCTAATTCCAGACATGCGTGTTTTTTCACCTGCTTGACGTCATTCTCAAAGGGTAAAATTTTGACTATACCTCCCAATCCCCCACCAGTTGTTCCAAATGAAATATCCATGGTGACTTAGGCGTCTATTGTTAATATATCAAAATTTTGCCACGTCAAATATTGTTTATGTGCGACAATTCCACTCATGTACAAAAAATGCCATATATACGTCATCAAAACACGGTTTGCTATCGGCTAATAAGGAAGGAAGAGAATTTGCTAGCGGATAAAAAAATCGGATAAATTTTGCTGTTGATTTCATCGTTTCCACGGATTTTCACTACACTTCTATTGTTGCAATGTCTCACCTTGAGGTTTTTGCTGGCACTGTCAATTTTGATTTTTGTTCGTATTGTTTTGGTTATGGCTTGCTTCGGATAGAGTTTTACTGCAGAAAATCAAAAGAACCAGAAAAATGTATTTCTGCCAGTACAAGGCAGTCGCAGTCTTATTATATTATTGATTGTATTCATGGAATTGTCTTATCAAATACCATTCGAGCTCAGATTTTGAACAGGATAATTTTTCCGCTTGTCTTCTCATACTTTCTTTATGGTACAAAACTCGACCTGTTTGGCAAAATCACTCGAGCTACGCTCTCGTGATATCGAAGAGACCTGTGCTGACTTTCATTCCCGAAAGATCTGTCGCTGTACGATACAGCTTACGAAAAATTTGAAATATGGCTTAAATCAAAAAAGGAAAAAGACATAAATGAAAAAGTTATGCTTGCTTACTTCGAGGAAAAGAGGTATCTTAACTCTTCAACATTATGGTCACTTTATTCAATGTTGAGAGTGGAGCTGTCTCTGAAGAAAGGCATAGACATTAAAGGTTATTGTAGTTTGATTGCGTATTTAAAAAGATGCAGCGATAAGGCGAAGAAATCGAATGTGGGGTCTTGTTAACTTTAGGTATTCACGAATTTCGAGTTGTTTCTTTTTTTAACATGTAGATTATGGCTTAAATAATATAAATAACAAATAAAATTTGCGGAAAAATCACAATTTTTTCCGGAGAACCGGGATAAAATGTACGATGATTTGGTAGAAAAACCAGACTTTACAGCACAGTGAAATCAGTCTGTTCGGCGATGTGTCGGTACTGTGTTGCCAGATGGTCGACATAATACCTTTAACCTTAAAAACTGCAGTTTTTAAATACTAAACTGATGCTTGGCAACCTATACTAACCTATCTGTCCGGTTAGTATAGGTAGATCCATAGACTGGTAGATCCAACGAAGAATCAGTAATGCCAATTGAGTATACTACCACATTTCGGCCATAATCAGATCAGGGAATGTCCACAGGAAAACAAAACTGAAACTTTATAAAACAATAATACTCCCAGTGCTATGCTATGGAAGAGAGACCTGGACGCTCTCACAAAGAGCGGAAACACTGGTCAACGTATTCGAAAGAAAGATCTTACACAGAATATATGGACCGGTCCAAGAAAACGAACAGTGGAGAATAAGATACAACCACGAGATCTACCAGCTCTTTTGCAGAGGATGAAAGAGTCAAGAGTAGTCAAGGGGATTTTCAACCAAAATCTGGAAGGGAAAAGACCGGTTGGAAGACCAGGGGGAGATGGGCAGACAAAATCCAGGGGGATGCTCGATCCATGCTCGGAACTGCAAACTGGAGAAAGGCGGCGGAGGACAGGGATGGCTGGAGGAAGAAAATAGAGGAGGCCAAGGCCCGATTTGGGCTGTAGCGCCATTGGATGAATGGAAATATATACAACCTCATTAATCTTAATGAGAATTGTTAAAGTTCCTTGTCAAATTCCACCAAATATTAAAAAAATGATTTTTTTAAATTCGGGTTTAAACATGATTTATAAGCTTCCAAGTAATTTTTTAAAGTGACGCCATTTAATAGCGAGTCACGTGAACATCAACACGAGCAAGATCTTAAGTAATGTCAGCTGAAATGCTAACAGAACCACTTCGTGAGAAAAAACTGTACCAAAATATTATACAGGTATGAAAAATTCAAAACTAGTAATGATTCACTCTTTGTACCGTTAATTCTCTAATAGTATATTATTAACCAAGGTTTAGACAGAAGCTTTTATTGACCGCATGTCAAGTTAATTTAAGGATTTAAGACATAAGGTCAATAAAAGCTGTCTAAACCGTGGATAATATAGCATTTTTTCCATTATTAACAATATTTTTGATGGTCCTTTTATTGAAAATTAAAAAATTTAAAATAACAACAAAACAACAACATGAAGAGACTACCTAACCTAACCTAACCTAACCTAATTTATCTGTCTCTGTCAAGCCAAGTATATTTCATATATCAGATATCTTAATGGACATTGACATTATTATTTACCTAGGTCAATAATATTTCCTTTTTTGTCGTGTTTGTGCCAGACTAGAACTAGAGATTAGACTCTATTTTTGACCTAGGTCAGCAATGACCATTAAGGTAGAGAAAACTAATTTCTCAAGTTACTAATCGGTCAATAATGGTAGGTTTATTATGTTAGTAGTGGAAAAAAATAATTATCAAGTTTCCTATATTCGTATCTGTGTGTGGGTCTAGTAAAAGAGACTGGCAAGATTTTTACCAATAAATATTAAATGTACCATATTCATAACCAAAACCTAATTCATTCACTGACATACTGATAAGCAGCATTGTTCATGTTCAAATTATTAATACTAAATCCGTGTAGACCTTTATATCCTTTGACTTTTTGTCGGTTCAATTGTTGCAGATTATCATTCTGCAAATCGCTCTGACTCACATCCTTTTGAAATTACGTCCCTTTTACCGTAGAACGGCAAACAGTTTTAATTAACTTTTTAAATCCGCCTGGCGCAACAAAAACTCCCTTTGAAACTGGAAAGCAAAACGTCAACGAGCGATTTTACAAAATATTATCCTCTCTTTTTTCTGCGGCCGCACAAAGGTATACTCTTTGGCGTAAATAATTTTTCAAACTTAATTCGGGGTTTTGCGCGTAATTCGGGCCTCTTCAACTTCTCCCCCATCATTAAGAGGATTTTATAGACAATGGATTAGTAAGAGGAAAATTACATTTCCATTGTACATCTGCGCCCCCAAAAAACGAGAGGGGGGGGGGAACTTCACCCTATGGAATTTTACGTGTTTGAACTTTGACTAGTTCTCGAAACTTATAAAATCTTGCTCTGCTCTATAGGGTGGTCTCTATATAATCTGAAAACTGGCACCGGCAATTATATTCATTTATTCCATTCAAATTCCTAGTGGAACAGTTGTGGCTTTCGCCGACAATTCCGGATAATCGTTTGATTTATGGGCGCATTTATGCACTTGTTATGAACCCGGCGTGATCAAATTAACTTCTACTTGGCACCCCGCACGGCTTTTGTATTAGGGCTTAAGGGCGGCTTTAACTCGACCTACAGCTCTGCGATGCTTTATTTGCTGACGGTATTAAATTATTACCAGACGTTTAGCGCGATATGCTTTTATCCATCTGTTCGTATATTTCTTGAATTTGTGGTTTGTCCGCAAATATTTGATTGTGCTTATAAAGAATTATTGCGCATATATTCGTATAAATACAAATAAAAGTCATATAATGTTAAAGGTACATTTTATAGTGATAGTATTAAAAGATCAAATATGGTGAAAATCGGAAGCAAATGCGATGACAAATAAAAACACATTCCATTTCACTTTGATTTTGTCGATAGATCCAAAAGAGTAAAAAAATGGAAAAGTGATATGTGTCAGTTTGCTAGTAGTGATGTAACCTTATTGGACAATGATCACATGACTACTTATTCATATCTGATTGGGTACGACGTTAGCGCCTTAGAAATTGTTTTTGTTCAATTCGAGAGTTTCAGTGGCCTCTTGCTTAAAACAGCATTCAGTCAAACTTCTCCAGCACTATGTTCAACGAAGACAAAAAATAAATAAACAAAAATTATTATTTGTTGATGGTTATTGAGCAAATATTAACACACTCCTCCTCCTCCTATTTCCATTATCCTCCAAAGGACCATTTATATTTGATTGAGCAGTTGATTCCATGCTTGCCTATCCTGTGCAATCCTTCCTGCAATCTCATGTTTATTAAGGGTTTGGTTTGGTCTACCCATCTAGGTGGAGATCTGCCTCTTGAGCGTTTGCCTTCTACTTTCCCTTCTATGATTAGTTGTTCCATTGTTCCTGATCTTCTAGCTATATGCCCAAGGTACTGCAGATACATGCGGTTTATTCTGTTTAGCAGCCTTGAACGTGGACCAATTTCTTGTAATACGGATACGTTGGTTCGATGTTCTGCCCACGATACTCTTTAAGAGTCGTCTATAAACCCACATTTCAAAAGCCTCTATTCTGTTTTTATCTGCTTTGTTTAAAGTCCATGTTTCCGCTGCAATTTCTGATATTTGTGGACTGCAATTTCTGATATTTGTGGAAAATTGTTGTCTTGTCTATCAACTATCATTATTTTCGTTTTAGATTTATTTATTTTTAAGCCATATTTTTCGCTAATAACTGACAATCTGCTCATAATTTCCGGTATTTTTGGTATTGTTGACGCAATGATCAGTGTGTCGTCGGCGCAACGGAGGTTGTTAATCCGCCTTCCACCAACTGGTATTCCGCCTTGCCACTCATCTAGAATCTCTCTCATGACGTATTCGCTATAAGCGTTAAATAAGGTAGATGAAAGTATGCAACCCTGTCTAACTCCTGGGGCCTGGGGGCCTATTCTTGAAAGCAGGGAACGGAATTCTAAAGAGAAGTGTTAGTTATAGAATGTGACAGAACAAGCTGACAATGCGGGTTCCTGTCACATTCTACAGGTCTTTCTCTTGATAATTCCCTTCCCTCGTTTCAAGAATACGCACTCTGCAGTCGTTTTGAAGCTCAGGTGTTCTCTCATCTCATCTCATGTGATGTGTGAGCATGTCATGTGTGAGGTGTCATCTCAGCCATTCTGGCGTTCCCATTTCCTCCATTATGCTCCAAAGGTAGCTCCAGTTTACTTTATCAAATGCTTTTTGATAGTCTACAAAGCAGAGATACATTGGGATATTAAATTCTCTAGCTTTTTCAATAAGTTGCCTGGCATTTAATTCCGTTTCCTGGGACAAAACCTGCTTGTTCCTCTGAGAGCTGCGGGAAAACAAATGATTTAAGACGGTTATGTATGATATCGAGGAAGATCTTACTAACGTTAGAGATAATAGAAACCATTCTGTAGTTGTTGCATTCCAAGGGCGAATCTTTTTTGAATATTGGAATGAACAGCGACTCTCCCCAATATTCAGGCCACTGTCCTGTTTTCCATATAAGATTACAGATTTTGTGAAAGATTTGAATTCCTTCCTTGCCCAGAGCCTTTAGGACCTCTCCAGATTCGTTTGTGTTTGCTTGCACGTTTATCAACAAAGTAATTCTATTAGTTGAGTATGGTCAAAAATAGACCCCCAGGATGCATCCTTATTAGTTTAAACGATTTTCTTAAAATTTTACATGAGGGGGACACAACATACTGTAAACAACACATTTTATAAACATGTACTAGGCAAGCATTTATCAACATAATAAAAAGTAATTAATATATTAAGGGCCTGTATTTCCATCTGCTAATAAAATAGCTAATAACTATTTGGCCACTAAAGTGTAACAAAGTGTTCCAAAGATTAATTGTCGAATAAGTTGCATCCCTATTTCTTTGCAAATTTATTTGTCGAATTGTTATTTGATGGATTGAAATTCAAAAAGATGAGTTTGATTTGTCATTCCTTTCGAATTCGTGGCTGTTAATTAAGCCCTTTAAAGGCAATCTGTTTGAATAAGCAGAAGGGACGTATTTCGTGACCATAAAATGGAAATAAGAAGCAAGAAAGATCAGCAATAGTAGATTATGATTAGGTGATTTTTGGTCCGCCTTATAAAGTAGCTAATAACAATTTGACCACTAAAGTGTATCCCAAAGATAAATTGTCGAAAAAGTTGTATCCGTATTTCAAAGCAAGTATCGTGAATTATATTGTGCTTTAAAGAACCCCGATTTAATTTTGCCTCCGTATCCAATGGTAAGTCCCTAAGGTTGCCCCTAGATCATCAGATAAATTTTCAAAAGTAATCAAATCCAAATGTTCCTTTCACATGTTTTTATAAGGGATGCCAAGAAATTTATACGGACTAAATTTCTAAACCGTTAAATGATGATTGATTCAAAATAAAATTAAGTGTGACATGTATGTGACAGCATACCTGTTCGTTTTTGTGAAAGTAAAATTGGTCAATCAAGAAGTTTCTTGATTATTGAAGAAACTGAAATGTCTGCGATAAATCTTAGTTAGTTAGAGTGTACATCCTTAAGACCTACAAAAACTACTGAGACCGTACAGCCGGTGGGCAAAAATACGTTTGGAAGTGTACCCTCTAAGATTGCTGCATATCTACGACTCGCTGATGCAAAAAAGTGCCTAAGGTGTCACTTCACTCTGATGCAGAGGGTAGTTCAGACAGTCTAATGAGATTAGAAGGATGGAAGAGTGCTTCTGTGGCACGCGCAGATGTTGGCGGCAGCGACAGCTCCAAGAAGATGAATGCATCTCTTGTGGCTAACTACAACTTGTACCAGTATCACAATAAGCGCTCTGAAGAATGGACCCTCCAACTTTTCGGGCAAATTTGAGAACTGTGCCTTTCATTTTAATTCTTCTATTTCTTATTTGTTTCTGCTTGATCTTTGAAAATAAAAATTCGAGATTTAAACGATTTGATTTAAAAAATGGTCAGAGGGCATTATGAAAAATAACGCCCTATGGTCATTTCTTAGATAATTAACCTTAATAGGTGTCATTATTGATAAAATAATAGCACTGTCGGACATTAAAAATTAACTGACATAAATTGTATTACTGTAGATTTTGGTGGTATCCTATATTTCTACTTGAATATCCTTTTCATAATTAAAATAGCTTTACTAATAATAATATGTTGAAGGAATATAGACAACAAGAATTTAATTCCGAACTATTGCGTTTTTCATAACATCAACCTGATTCGTCACTATTTTCAAAATTACTGTTTAACTTCTTCTCGTCTTCAATGTAACTGGCATACAACTTGTCAAGCTGGGCGTCTATGTCTTTCAACGACTGCTCCAATACGAATTTCTTCCAAAATTCCTCGTCTTTCACCACCGGAGTTTCTTTGTCTACATTTTCCTGGGCGCCCCGATCTTCTGTCAATTTCTAATAAAAAAAACTATCAAATTTAATGATTACCTCTGAATTGGAATAGGAAAAGTAACCTTAAGTTCGGAATCGATCTCGTCCAATCGGGTTTTATCACAATCGCCCAGTGAATAGGCGTTTTCTCTCCTGAAAATCTCCTCATTTTCTTCATTAGGAGCCGGTTCAGTGATTGAGGTGGAGGACAAAGACAGTTCTACGTCATCTAACTGGCAATTGTCTAGAAAATACTTTTATAACACCCTCTTAAAGATGGTATTGAAATCAACCTAAATCTTTTAGAATGTCAGCAATTTCCGCCTTTTCCTCGTCTGTCAATGAAAAACTTGCCATAGCACCTTGTTTTGCTGTCTGGAAAACCAATTTACTTAAAAAAGTTTGATCGATACAAACCAGACAACGTTTACGTCAATGTTTTTCTTAATAAAGTAGGGAAAATCGAATTCGCTTTTTTGTCGGTAAACTTCGTTAACCTGTTCAGTTTCTTCTGAACTACTACCCTGAGTTAGATCCTCATTTCTGTAGTTTTGGTGTTCTTGAAAGTTGCACATTTCGAGAAACTTATCAACGTCGCGCTCTTCATGCAGCTTTTCCTTGCTCAAAGCCTGACACATTTCAAATTCGGTAGATAACCGCTCTTCTCGTTCCACCTAATGTCAATAGATGTGTTTAAAAAGTTTAAAAAATTACACTTCTAAACCTTGTAACGATTTATAGTGTCGTTAATTTCCAGATCCAATTTGTTTATAAAATCCAGTTTTTCTTTAACTTCGGGGGTATTTTTGAGCTCGTTAAAAGTTTGTTCAAACTCTGGACACGGACAGGATTTTAACGATTCTAATTTGTCGAGCATCGCATCGTAAAAGTTTCCAGTTTCATTAACATTTTTTCTTGAATCGCCTGTAAAAATTGTATTTTTTTCTTGAGTAAATAATTAAAACACTCGCGCCAGCGTTTAGTTTTCTTTTTTAATTCACTTAAATAAAACAATGAATTCATTGAGATTTAACAGCTGTTTTGTAGAATTTACACGTCGATCAAGTAGTTAAAGGTGTAATTGTCACGATAAAAGGTTAAATTTGAACGATTAAAAATATTATGACAATCGGAATAAGTTACGACTGTTATTCAACGGTTGATGATGGCTTAAAACAAACTGCCTGGTTAAAAATACCCTTCGAGTCGGTTTGTTTAGCTTAAAAATATTTGAACAACATGCGGCGACTTTTGGACTTGGCGAGTAATATTTTCTGACTAGATCACTTGGAAAAATACTAAGCCAGTTTAATAACAGGATGCAGTTAATAATAATTTTATATAGCCGGCAACTGGAAAATTGGATTTTGCAAAACATCAACGTTTCAGGAAAGAAGGTTTATTAATTATCATGACCAATTCTTTTGGTTATATTTTTATTTGAAAAGTATTTTAACTGTGTAAAACATATAAAAATGTGACAGAATGTGAATATTTTTGTACCAAGGGCGTAAAAGTGGTTTACGCCAGAGGTGCAAATCACATTTTTTGTACGCCGGGAATAATTAAATAATTATATTTTTAACTTTTAAGGTGTAAGTATCACTTTAGTCATCCCGTATGTTGATTTTATTTCACGGGGTTTCGCTTTATTTGCTGGTGTCATTGTTTAAAAAAAGTGAAGAAAGTCATTAGCAGTCAGAAGGCGAACTCTCTAACGAATAGCAAGGAAATTTCTTTGCTATCATAGAAAACCCTTCTCTATCGTAATATATGGTACTCTCTACGTTTCAATTGGCGAAGATCGGCACTCAACGTAGCTATTCGGGTTGTGTAAAATAGAAAGACCAAATGAGGTCTTGCTATGATTTTATCTCTCTTGCGGCTATGAAATTTTGTATTTGTCAATCTTTCTTTTCCGTCGTCTTCTAAAATTCAAATGTTTTGTTTTTTAACCTTTATGCCCGTCAGTGTCAACATTGTGTCAATAAGGTTGTGTTGGGGACCAATTGATTGTGTTTGCACCCCCCTTTCTTTGTTTTTGAGTTTTTAGTTAAAGTGTTAATACATCTATTAGTTATTGTTTTTGAGGTGTAAGCTGTTCATGATGGAATGGTTGTGTTATGGCTATATGGGTTCCATCAACACATCCTAAAGTTCCATCCTACTTTCTTCACAAAATGCATAAAAATTGGTAGCATGTTTACAAGCAACTGAAAAATATTAATGGTCTTACAAGAAAATAAGAAACTGAAGAGACAGAACTACAATAAATAAAACCAACAACAAAAATGGCAACAAAACAGATTATTTTAGAATGTAAACTTTGAAATATATGATTAATTACTGAAAAAGAAAGTAAAAAACGTAGAATTATTCAAATTATTGTCATTGATACTTGTCATTAACCCTGAATACGACGAAACAAGTAAAAGCCCTAGATTTATTACTAGAAATTAGTCAATGTTTTTAGGACCGATAAGTTCCCGTTTTCTGTTAACGGTGTCAGCCGAATGTGATAGAAAACAGCTTAGAGAGTACCAACAGTTAATAGAAAGAAATTTTCTTTCTTGTCTATTTCTATGCGTTTTCTATTTCCTACATCGTTACGGAGTTCGCCTTCTGATCAATTTAATGTTGCCAAGACAATAATAAAAAAAACATTTGCTTGTCAAAAATTATTGAATGTCAGTCTTCAAGTATCTCATATAAGAAGAAACTATTCCGACGAAAATGATGGCAAATTCAGCCAGTAAAATATGTTCCTTCAGTTGATGCGAAAAAAGTCAAGAATATTGTATGAAAAGTCATGCCAAGATTTTGTTAAATGGTGTGATCTAAGGCAAGTGACGTGCAAAATGAAAGTGCTGTGTTGGTTTATTTCAATGAAAGAAGCCAGATTTTGAAGCCTTTCTAAAACGACGTTCGGAAGCATATATTCCGAAGAAATCCAGTCTCTTTACGAGGGAGGAAATCCAGAGATTTTTTGCAACTGCTCCAGATGAAAGCTATTTGCTCGAAACTCAAGAAGTCAGAGGCCCTTCCACCCAGACTTTATGGTTTACCTAAAATACACAAGCCGGATGTACCTCTGAAACCCATCGTTAGTGCCATAGGAGGCCTTACGTATGAGATAGCAAAGTACCTTACAACACTCCTTCAACCAAAAATAGGAAAGACGGACAGCTTCATATAAGACTCAGGACATTCTGTGGACAAATTGCATGCCTTAGCTTTATCTCCAGGTAAACGATGCAGATAGGAAACGACGGCTATGAAGCAGATAGAACGAGATGTTCCACTGGACATCGCCAAATTGTAAATTGCAAATGGTAAAAGAAGTAAGTGGTGGTTAGGCAGACACTGTCATATTTCAGTTCAAATCACCAGTCGTTTATCATGGTTGAAAAAAAAAAGTATACAAACCACGGTGGAAAGGTATTTTCTGTCTCGAGATAAAGTTTACCTCGACTTCGTCCTAATTTCTCACTCTACTTAATTTCTCGACAGAAATCAAACACTTTCCACCTGAAATATCTATCTACAGGGTGGTCCAGTTTTAAATGTCAATAATTTACCATTCGATAGCCCATCAAAAAAATAAGTTAACACTATTCCTGAAAAATGCTTCCCAAGGAAAATCGGTTTCTTGTCATAACTGTCAGACCGCTGGAGCAATAATGGTTTTCATTTTTCTGCCTTATTCTCTACGTCACTGGATATTTTGCAAAAATTTCAGTTTTTTTTTACTTTACTTGTTCAATTTGACAAATAAAGTATCTTTTATAAAATTCTGATTTGAAACTTCGTTTACGAGATAATTGAGTTATTACGTTCAAAGGCCCAAAACCAACTCAACCCAACTTAAAAATTGTCTTGAAAATGGTGAAAATTGACTTAAGAAGCTTAAAAAATGTCTTTGTAGCCAGTTTTCATAGTTTCCAGACAAATTGAAAGACTTTAGTTTTGAAAATTGACTTAGAAACCAGTAAATTTACTTTGAAACGGTGAAAATTGACCTGAGAGGCTTAAAAATTGTATTTGTAACCAGTTTTCAGACAAATTGAAAGACTTTAGCCTTGACAATTGACTTGGAAACTATGAAAATTGACTTGAGAGGCTTAAAAACTCTCTTTCAGTCAGTCGTTATAGTTTTCAGATAAGTTAAAAACTTTAGTAGTGAAAATTGACTTGTAGCCATGAAAAAGTACTTCATCGAGAATTTTTCACTACAAATTCACACATTTCAACCTTGAAAATTCTTGGACACCAAAAAGTGACTCTGAACCAATGAAAAGTGACATCAAAAGCTTAAAATTTTAGGATTTAAAGTAAGTTTTCATAATTTGAAAATACATTTCAATATTTTAGTCTTGAAAATAGTCTTAAATACAGGATATTGACATTAGATTTATGAAAATTGACTTGAAGACTAACTTTTCAAGTTTTTTACTTTGCTTTTAAATTGCTGGACTATTTTTAGAGCTTATAAACTGCTTTCAGCTTAGAAAATCAAGTTTTAGGGTTATCTTCACCAAGTTTTTGACATAGCAGACTTAAAAAACTGTTTTTATATTTTCCATAGGCTTAAACATGCCATTTCACGCTTTGTCAGTATTAAATTAACTGCTAGATGAAAGTAAACAATTTTGGCATTAAATGCTACGATATTAGTCTTGAACACTAATTTTTAGAATTAAAATAGTTCGAAAATTCGGATTGTTACCAGCGTTTAAATGAATAAAAAAAAATGTTATTGAATGATCAGTTTTACACTACTTATAGTCTAAAAAATTGAACGCCAGTAAACATTAGTCCAAAAATCCTGTTTTTTAACTATTTTCAGTGTCAAAAATTAACTCGTAAACCTCACAGATCACCAGATTTTAATCCTTTTGAACCATTTTAAAACTAAAAAATACAATAACCCAAGTAGGCATTTTTGTCAATTTTGAATAATATCCAGTGAGCGTAGAAAATAAAGACTATCCCCCTATAACGAGTACTCATTTCATAATTACTTGTTAAAAATTTCATCAAAGTTGGTCCAACAGTTGTAGCAAAAAAAACGATTTTTTAAACTGAACTTTGGAGGTCTGTGTCTTCCTTAGGAAGCGTTCTTCAGGAAAATTACATAATGCATGTCAACTTATTTTTTGATGGGCTATCGATTGATGAATTATTGACATTTAAAACTGGACCACCCTGTATATACTATTTAGTATCTACAACTTTCCTTTTGAACCCTTTTCTCTAGGGCGTCAAATTTTGCTAGAAATTGCAATAATACGATTTCAACCCTTATTTATCACCCCCTGCCAACTGTAATCAACTGCTCACGCTTTTTATTTTTTTTGTTTACTATAATCTCCATTATCAATTGTCCTTATCCTGTTTACATTTTTTTTTGTCAAAGTACCTAGACTATTGAAACGTTACTATTTTTTCATATTGTTATTGGATTAATTTATTTATACAGCAATTGATTATTTTTCTGCTTGTGACCATTAAAAAACACACTAAAAATGTCATACAATTAGTTTAATAAGTCTTTCTTTCAAAGATTAGTATTCTTCAATGATTCAGCGGTAGTTTCAAAGGTGAACAGTGGGCACATCAATTTTGCAACGTGACAAGCACATTTTAGATGCGTGTGTGAGAATTCCTGAATTTTTTAACCTCGATTCGACACTGACCTCAAGTGGTAAGGATTATTTTTCTAATTTTGACTGAATAATATGGTGATTTATTTAAACGTGCCATCGTTCAAATCAATGTTTATATACTTGCTATATTCAGTTTTTAAAGGAGAACTGAAACTTTCCACTATCATCATCTGAAAACTTTTTATTTCTGATTAATCCTCAAACTAATATTTAGTTTAAAAAAAAAACTGATTAGCGCAACAACCTAATAATACAAAAAAATCTATTTTTTATAGCATAAGATCACTAGAATAAGAATAATAATTAAACTTCTATCGACCTACCAGCAGCTGAACTGCTTTCCTCAAGGGAGGAAATTTTTAGGGCTCCCTTCATTGGCCTCCAATCCTCCATGCTGAGTCTTTTTGATAAGCATTCCGAAGACATTGGAGGTGCTTGATATTCGTCGTCAGACGTTCTGGAATCGTCCGTCGATCTGGAATGTGTGTCGTCTGATACTGGCATTAGTAGTCGATCATCTGTGTTGATCAAAAATATAAAAATGTTATAATGACAAATCAATAGTATTGAGAACAATATTGAATTACACATTAATGATCAGAGGTAATAACGATGTACTTCCATTTTCTTTAGAAAAAAGTCAACCAGACAGAAATATTTACTTTTTTAGATAGTTTCTTGAAGTGATACTATTAAAAACAAATAACGCTTCCAGTATAGTTTATGATCATTTTTAAGAGGTTTAGCGGAGGTAAAACAGCTGTTCAAAACGAATATTTTACTTTTTTTCGGTCCCTAAATCCCAAAAAAATAAAGGAGTTACAGAATTTTGAAAATTTTGGATACTTTAAAGTTGAAAAAAGTAAAAAACGACAAATATCTCGGAAACGCTTAGAGTTAGAGGAAATTTTGCAAGAGAGCAGAAATATTCAGAATGACTTTCTTACTCAGTGAACTAGGTTTACACCAACTTAGAGCCGAGTAAACGCAGAGCGTTAGTTTTAAATTTATCTGTACTTCTTACTTCTGTACTATTTCTGTTTTTGATCTTGTTTTTTGAATACTCTGCATTTGTCGAGGGGTAGATCGCCGAGGTAATTTGGTGTACACATTGGAGGTTTTATGAGGCACTTTCCCATTATTACAAAGCATTGTTAGGTATTACAAGGCATTACGAGGCATTTTGAGATATTTATAAGACATTTGAGAGTATTTTGAGACATTGTCTGTATATTTCAAAATGTAGTGTATTAATATAACAAAATTGATTGAAATTTGAACAGAACAGCATAGGCACATGTAATTATTATGGTAAAATCTGTGTTACATGATATTGAGTTAAAACAATATTCATTACAAATTATTATAATAATTTACCAGTTTTCCAATATTTAAACTACATTTTTAAGGTCACGTGACTGTTTTTGACAGGTGTCAACTGGCTTTTACAGTGGTGCTTAAAAGTGTGTTATTAACGTCACGTAACGTGTATTTTACAATTTCAGCTTTTACAGCTGTCTAAATTTAATTTACCAATTGATCAACGTTTAAATTTCATTTTAAAGTCACGTGACTGTTTTTGACAGGTGTCAGTTGGCTTGGACAGTGTTGCCACCTCTAAAATGACATAATCAAAGTCACGTGATGTGTCTGTTGCAATTTCAGCTTTTACAACAACTGTCTAGAAAACATATCCGACGTTCAAAATATGTTGAATAACGTCAACATCTAGTCGAAAATATGGTCTAACACTCAACGTCAAAAAGGCCAAATACATGATTGTGACCAAAACTGAATGGCCAAATGAGGATCTGTATGTGGAAGGCGAAAAGCTGAAAGGCCTCGTGAGCTATGTCTACTTGGGGACAAGTGTCAACTGTTCTGTGGACTATTCTTCAGAAATAAAGATTCACATTAAAAAGGCTTGTGCATTCTTTATGAGGATCAAGAAGCTGCTCTGTAGTCGCGATCTGAGCATGGATCTAAGAACTCGTAGGCCTCCCGGTCCTTCTGTATGGTGTGGAGGCTACCCTAAACGTATATTGATAGCGAAGATTGGTTGAGAATACCATGGAGGGAAGATGTTACAAACGTAGAGGTCCTAAGAAGAACGAAGAAGTGCGTAGAGATCCTACATGAAGTTAAAAAGAGAAAACTGCAATATCTCGGACACGTATGAGAGTTCAAAGGTATGAGATCCTGCAACTCATAATCCAGGGAAAGATCGTGGGAAGTCTGTTGAAAGGAGAAGAATATCCTGGCTTAGAAACTTACGAGAATGGTTCGGCGTCACGTGCCTCCAACCTATGATGATAGCCAACCAACGACATGGAGATTGTACATGAAGAAGAAGAGAAGAATCAGTTAAAAATCCAGCCAATCCTGTCATATTAACCGCAGTATAGTTTTGTATATCTTAATTTTAAGATAAAGAAGTACTTTAGTTTTGTATTGGTTATGGTCCTGTAAAAAGAGTATCGGCCCATTTTTTAGCCAAAATGTTGGTTATCTCTTCTTTCTGTGTCTTGGAACCCAGAACAAGGTAACTATTATTTCGGCCTAGTTCATTGAGTTTGCCTAGACATTCCCATACCATTTTAGAGCTATGGTTGAGCTCAGCCCTCTTATGGCTACTTGACTATCGGTCAGAATTGCAATATCCTGCTTGCGATAGCCGTTTTTAATGCTGAACTGAGCGCATTTTTCTATTGCGTGAATTTCCGCCTGAAAGATACTGGGGTATCTTTCATTGGCTCCAAGTATTTGGTTCTTGGCTCAAACACTCCCGCTTCTGTTCCCTTGTGTATCTTGGACCCATCCGCATACCATTTAATGGCGTGTTCGAGCAGACGGTAAGTAACAGATTTATTGGTCCACTCTCTCTTGTTGCTTACCTTAGTGAAAAACGTACTTCCAAAGTAAAATTTCCTGATAGTTTAATCTTTTGAATACGTCAGATGTAGAATGCTTTTTGATAGAGATGGTCCAAGATCTCTTACTTACCAGCATTCCTCCTCCAACTCCGTTCTTAGCCATTCTAAACAAAGCTGCCTCAGCGACCTCCATTGCCGCTGTAGGACATATTCTCATGGCTCCTGTTATGCATATGCCAGTCTTTGTATTTGCTATGGGTATGCCTAGCAGTAAGTACCTTGTCTGGTTTTATTGTACCAAGCAGCCTCCCCATACGTAATAAATCATGGTGGTATACATCCATATCAGAATACTTAGGTTACAACCCCAGATCTTTCCTGTCAGGCTTACTACACACCATTAAATGCACAACAACTAACTAATAGCTCACAAAACGTTTCAACCAGTTTATCAGTTTTTAAAAGTATTTCAAAAGAGAGTTTTAGAGTCTCTGAGATTTGATGAAGTATTGGTTAAAAAAAAAACAAACCAAAATTACCTAAGTCTTTTGATGTGCTTGGCACTGACGGTATAGAAGGTCTCTGCAATCTAATGTTGGGGGAAGAACGTTTTCGATTTTTCTGTTTCAACTTCTTCTTGAAAGCGTGCTTTGTCTTGGAACGGTCATCGTCGCTGCTGTTTTCCGTATTCAGGTCTTCGCTAGAAATCCAAAACTCTTCGTCCTGCAAAACAGAAATGTTTTGAAAATATTCAGGTTATGCTGTACCTGATAATGTGTAAAGGACAACGTGTTTTAGGACATTTTCGGTTCACTACACCCTCTAGTCAAAGTAAGCAGACCCAAATAAAACAAAAATAAATACTTGTGGTAAATGGGAATTATGTTATTGTGCTATCCCAGTAAAATTTTACAGTGGTTTTCGAAATAACGACCAAATACTACAACTGCATTTTTTGAGAAAATAAATTATTGATTTTTAAATAAAAATTAATTTTCTCCAGGCTGTCTAGTTTGTTAACTAGGTCTCTATCCAGTTTTTCAAAAGAAAATATTTTTTCTAATTTTCGCATATAAAGTGACACTTTTCAAAACTGATTAGCGTGACAAAACGTTTTACTTTTCGTAACTAGTTACGAAAAGTAAAACTTTATGTAATTAGTTATGAAAAGTCCATTTCATAACTATTTCATTCATTTCATCCATTTCATCACTCCCTGTTTTTATGCATATCCGTAGAAACATATGGGCGACATCCATCATAACATGTCGTTGTCACAGTTTATACAAAATACTATGAAAGTGAATATTTGTGTTAAATCACTTTAAAATATGGTTTTCACAGCTTTTTGGTCAACATTAGAAAAAATTATGTATGCAATACGTTTCGAAAATGTCTTATTGTTTAACTCATTCAAATTGTAGGACCTCGCTGCGCTCGCCCTACAAACATTCATTCGTTACACAAAATCGAACTTTTCGTAACTGGTTACATAAATAGCTATTTCAGCATTATCCACGTACCTTTTTTTGTGAAAAGACTACTAATTACTAATAATGACCAGAAATTACTTTTCACACCACGTAATAACTGCTCTCTACTTGGTTAATGACCATCATTAAAATAATAACAGATAAAGGAACGCTTTAATTGACTTCGTCTGATTACCGATGTACCGTCGACCTTAACTAGTGTCGTTCAAAGGTCTCATACATATGAATCATACATCCATATTATTAAGTCCAATTAAATCCAATAAAGTTTGATCTTTTACAAAAAGACCGCAAGTATAAAGAAACTCACCTTATTTTTTATGCACGTCATAACCATCATATCAGCGACAAAACTTATATTCTGGTCTCCCGTCATCAAACTGAATATTACTGGTGTTTTTGTTAGTACTAAAGCAATATTTAGGTACTAATATGTATGTATATAAGCGCGTGATTTTGTAGCATATATTAGCACTCATGTGCAAATTTTACAGCACTATTTGCTCGGTGCACATAGTAGGATTATGTGATAATTGTCGCATGAAATCGTTTTTAGTAAGGCATAATAAAATCCTATTAAGGAAATCGCGTCTGTTTAATGTGACATTACCTTCGTTTCTAAGTATCGTCGGAACACAGTCTAAACCATCTGTTATCCGACATTTAATTGCAAGGTGGATGAGATCGTAACCGTATTTCAGTGGCGAGGTTTTAAACGCCCTCATTTTCTAGAACAAGTTTAATACGGAGACGGTTGAGGTCTAACGTTTTAAGGGAATTGCTATTTGCCATCCTTGAAATCTAACAGAAACTAGTTCTTAACTAAATACGGTTTACTCAGGAATAATCGAAATTATAATAATGTGCTGAGCAGGAACGAACGTGGATAATTACAATACAGGGGATTCCCTTTAGTTATATATTCTATAAACATATTTTTAAATAGTGATATTTTTAATTCTGGTTACTTGTAAGGACTAGAGACTTCTCCAGTCTTACGAGTATTTATTTTTGTTGTTCTCTCCTCTAGGTCCTCGAGATTTTTTAGTTTTAAATTTAATAGCTATTTATTTAACCAGTGGGGACAAGTACGTTTTCTTAATTTCCCAACTTGTTTCATACAAGATTTTTTCTAATTTTGACCTCGGCGTTCAGAATACGATCATACAGAATAATACTTGTAAATCACCTGACTTTAAAATAATGCAGGTATACTCTTTTTGAAATATTGCAGGTGTACTATGTACCGTTGCCTAGATTCCCAAAATAAGTCAAGCTTGACACATTACTATTGATCACAGATTTTTGGTGTTACTTTTCATTGCTAATTAAAAGGTAAGTACCAAAACCATGTCAAGCGAAGAAAGTGATATTAACAAAGATATTGAAGAAGCCGCCCAAAGATCCACTGTTATTCCGACAAAATCGAATGGAAAGTATGATTTGGCATATGCCAAATTTGATGCTTGGTGCAAAGATAAAAATGTAAATCATATAAACGAGAAGGTCTTGTTGACCTATTTCGAAGGAAAGAAGACCATGAAGAATTCCACCTTATGGAGTCTATTCTATCTCTAACTCTAAAAAGAAATGTGAACATCAAGAAATTTACTGTTTACTTGCATTTTTAAAACTCCACTCCAAAAATTATCAGCCTAAGAAGTCAAATGTCCTGACGAAAAAAAAAACATTGCTAATTTTGTCACAAAAGTTGACGATTCACATCACCTAAAGATGTTTATGACAATACCTAACCCGGCTATAATAATGGATATTTGTTATTTTAGGTGGCCTTGATTATTGGAATCTCTGGTGCTTGCTGGAAAAGTAAATTAACATGTCTTCGCCTAGATAACCTCGTTGATGAAGGACAGTACTTTAAAGTAACAATTCCTAACACAAAGACAAACATACGGACGGGTTAGACCTCATGGAAATTATAAAAAAGTACGTTTCGTTTCGACCACCAAACATGAAACAGGATAGATTTTCTAACGGAAAATGTGGACCTCAACCAGTGGGTATTAATACTTTCGGAAATATACCGAAAAATATAGCGGCGTTTCTAAAATTACTCAATCCAGCTCTATACACTGGTCACTGTTTTCGAAGATCATCGACTACACTGCTTGCGGATTCTGGTGCAGATCTTTTAAAAATTAAGCAACATGGAGAATGGAAGTCCAACGCAGTGGCAGAAGGTTACGTCGACAATTCCGTAGAGAATAAGCGGAGAATTGCATCCAGGATTCTTGGAGAAGCTTTAGTGCAAAATACACAAATAAATACAAATGCAAACACGTCTTTGTCATCTGGAGTCAGTATCAGTAATTCCTCAAATTGTGTTATAAATATATACAGGGTGGTCCAGTTTTAAATGTCAATAATTCACCAATCCATAGCCAATTAAAATATAAGTTGACATTCATTATGTCATTTTCCTGAAAAGTGCTTCCTAAGGAAAATACAGTCCTTCAAATTTCTGTTTAAAAAATCGTTTTTTTTTGTCATAACTGTCAGACCGTTGGAACAATATTGATTAAATTTTGAACAAGCACTTTATTACACGTAATTACGGTCAAAGACCCAAAACTAACCCAACCCAACTTAAAAATTGTCTTGGAAACGGAAAATTCACTTGAAAAAATATTATTGTAGCCAGTTTTCATAGTTTCCGGACAAACTAAAAGACTTTAGTTTTGAAAATTGAATTAGAAAAGATAAACATTTCAGAAGCTTAAAAATTGTGTTTGTAACCAGTTTTCATGCAAATCGAGAGACTTTAATACTAAAAATTGACTTGTAGACATAAAAACTACTTTTTCAAGAATTTGTTACTACAAATTCATACATTTAAACCTTAAAAATTGACTTGAACCCCAAAATGTGACTGAACTAACTAAAAGTGACATCAGAAGCTTAAAATTTGCACATGAAGTAAGTTTTCATAATTTGAAGACAAATTTCAATATTTTAGTCTTGAAAATAGTCTTAGATGTAGGACATTGACATTAGATTCATGAAAATTGTCTTGAAAACGAATATTTCGTGCTTTTCATCTTCTTCGAATTCTGGACTATTTTTAGTGCTTCAAAACTGCTTTCAGCTTGGAAAATCGAGTTTCAAGACTATCTTTACCAAGTTATTGACATAGCAAACTTAAAAAACAATTTTTACATTCTTCATAGACTTAAAATAGCATTCCAAGCTTTGTCACTATTAAATCGACTTCTAGACACCTCAGTGCTAAAAAGTCGGGTATTTCTTAATAAACTAGACTGTTTTTAGTCTTTTAAGGCTGTTTTCAGTGCCTCAAATCGAGTTTCAAGACTATCTTTACAAAGTTTTTGACTTATCAGGCCTAAAAGCCAGTTTGTCCACTGACCATAATCTTGAAAATGTTATTTCAAGCTTCTTCACTATTAAATTGACTTCTACACTCATACGTTCAATAAATTGTAGCATCTCTAAGAAATTCAGACTGTTTTTAGTGCTTTTTAAGACTGAAAAATCGAGTTTAAGACTATTTCCAAAAGTCAAGTTTCTTCAGTAATAACAGTAAAAAATGTTGGTACCAAATACTACAATAATGTCTTGAGAACTAATTTTTAGAAATAAAATAGTCCGAAAATTTAATTTACTTCTAGACTTGTTGTCCAGTCCAGAAAATTGAGTTGTACACCAATTAAAGCCTTGAAAATATACTTTTGGGCTCTCTTTAGTCCTAGTAAAGTCAGTTCTAGCATTAAAAGTCAACTTTTATATTATTTTTAGTAGTAAAAAATGAGTTTCATGCACAATACAATCTTTGTCTTGATTTCAGTTCTTGAATGCCAGTTTCAGACACTCAACCAGGATGGCAGTCTGAGAAAGCGAATCATAAGACCATTCCTAGTAGTAAAAAAGTTTTTAGACTATTCAGTACAAATTTGGACTTTCACAAGTCTTGGATGTTCAGTTTTAAAATATAAAACGATTTTTTAAATTGAAATTTGGAGGACTGTATCTTCCTTAGGAAACGTTTTTCAGAAAAATGACATAATGCAAGTCAACTTATTTTTTGATTGGCTATCAAATGGTGAATTATTGACACTTAAAACTGGACCACCCTGTATAAAGATTAGTTTTTCACCAAGTTTCATACACCTACATATTTTCAATAATTTTTCCTTATTACCTTATTGACTTTTATGTTAATTATTCTCTAGGAATAATAATCTTATTGAATATAAACAATTCAAATATTGAGTTAACCATTTTTTTCATAGTAGATATACCTACATACGTTTCATAAATGGTGGTGAAAAGCACTTTTCAACACCAGTTGGAAAAAGTTTTACTTTAAAAGTCATGAAAAGTATCACTTTACATGTCAAAATTAGAAAAATGTAATTTTATTTTATAAGTAGTTTTAAACCAGGAGCGAAACTAATTAAAAGTGCCATAGGTTAATTAAAAGTAGAGGCGTTATTTAAAAAAAATTGTTAAAAATCAATCAGATTGAAAAAAAAACTTGTTAAGAGAAAAAATAGTAAAAGGAAAAGAAAAAACTTGGAAGAAGCTCTGAAGAGGCTAGGAAACATGTTCGACTGATGGTGTCTGTCTCCAAGTTTGTACTTTCCCTAGTAATTGAGACATTTGGACCGAAACCTTTAAAGAAGGGCGTTGAAGGCTGGAAGGGCGTTGTTTCGTTAGCAGATTTTTGGAAACAACTTACGTTTGAGCTATTTTCCAAAAATAAGAAGTTTGGGGAGTGTGTCCTGATCAACTTATTGTTTGGACCGATTTTCACTGATGTTTGGGCACTGAATTGACAGCAGAGGAGGATCCGACTTACAGGCAAAGAAAAGATCTACTAGAGGTGATCTGCACTGGTGATCGGAACTGTGGACTGTGGGTACCCATAAAGACTTTCAAGTTTCGCTTCTGGCTAGTAGAATATTATTAGTTTTAAGTTTTGTAAATAAGTTACGGGTAGAAGATTGTCCAGTCTATTTTATTTTGAATAGTAACGGTTTAGAAATTTAGTCCGTAAAAATTTCTTGGCATCCCTTATTAAAACATGCCAAACGAACATTTGGATTTGATTACTTTTGAAAATTTATCTGATGATCTAGGGGCAACCTTAGGGACCTCACCTTTGTATACGGGGGCAAAATTAAATCGGGGTTCTTTAAGGGATAACAGAATTCACCATACTTGTGTGTACGAGCAATCAACACGCTGTACTAGACCAATTAAATATAATGTCTGGGTCAATTAAACTAAATGTCAGACTAATCAAGTAGAATAATTAAGTCAATAAAAATAAATCGAAAAACAGTGAATCATCCAATAAATTGATTCATCTAATTTGTTTTATACTACTAGTAAAGGACAGACAATTTTTGGATTCGACATTTTTCTCTAATAAAAAATATGTAAGGGTTTAATAAAATAATTCTACAAACAAACAAACAAACAACTAGCAACTAGAAGAAGCACTAGACGCAACTTCTCCATTTCGTAAACCCTGTATAGCCACTTTATCAAATTTTCTAATTCTTTTTTTTTCTTCTCTTGTAAAAATTGCTTGCTCCAATTATCAAATGATAAACAACGTTCTTAATATTTTTTAGACTTCAAATTGTTATTTTTCATCTGTATGGATTTTTATTTACCACCGGATGCTGATGGCACAGGACCGGAGGGAATGGCAAAGTATGAGAGAGGCTTTTGTCTAGCAGTGGACAGTACACCCTGATGATGAAGTATCGGTTTCCAGTTTCCAGAGCCTTTTATAGATATAGCCGTAAATAATAGGACATTTCTATTTATAACACTAATGTCAACATTCAATTAGCATTCTAATAATATCATTTTGTGATAAACAGAACAACACAATCAGCGGTAAAGTTGGCATTACTCAAAAACCACAAATCATGATAATCGTACAAATCACTCGCCATAGTTATTCATAATTTTAATTTGTTTAAATTCGTAAAAAATAAAAACCAATTGTGCCTACACCACATAAAAAAACAATTCATAGGTATGGGTTTCTTGGATTACACCAAGTCTTTTGACAGATGCCAGCATGGAAAAATGATAGAGATGTTAACAGATATTGGACTGGATGAAGGTGAAAGCTTTTGAAATGTGGATTTTCAGAAGAATTCTTAGATCTCTTGGATAGAAAGAATTACAAACGAAGAAGTACTTCGAAGAATGGGATGTGAGCCTGAAATCATGCTTATTAAGCGTAGCAAATTAGAGTATTTTGGCCATATCATGAGAAATAACAAATACAGAATTCTCCAAAACATAATCCAAGGCAAAGTTGATGGCCGACGAGGGCCTGGTAATATTTTAGGAAATCTTTGTATAAAAAAGTTTCAAAAAGTAAAATAAAAAAATTTTCTTAACGACCCTATTTTGTTTAGATGTTGAGATAACCTGTATAACAAAATCAATTTCCAAACAAGCGAGACAACTATTTATCATTCTCCATGCACTGTCTTTGATTAACATAAATTTTCTATTAATGCAAAAGTAAACCCAGTCGACTTTTTCACCTTGGTCCGTATTATTTAAATGAATTCTAATTTAGGCTACTGCATATTCGACCCTAATTATTATTTTTAATAAAAGTACGTTCTACTAATACCTATACACTAATTAAAAATTTTAAAAACAACTTAATAACATCAAGCAATGACCGGGATTCCCCATCAGGGATGTGCTATAAACATTCACTAAATTCAGCTGCATTATATTAAGTTGATTGACGTTAGTCAAGTTTATTGTTTATATTTTCATTTTACTAAAGAAAATATGGTTTTACTACAAGTTGGATTATTTAATAGAGATATCACTCAAGCAGACAGCAAATACGTGTATTATTATTCAATGTGCGTCGGTTTACAGTGCAAATAAAGCAACTTTTTATGGTACCTACTAATAAACCCATTATGTGTAAATGAATAACTAATTGCTGCGAAAGTAATTCTTTAAACGTATACCTTCAGTCTCTATTTAATATAAATTTTACATACGGAATTTAAAATTTTCGGACATTGTGTTCTAATGGGTTGTTGCACCAGTTTTAAACCAAGTTTATGACGTTCTGATTCAAGCTTACTTTAAACTAAAATAATTCTTAAAATATGAATTTAGCAACAAAAATTATGCAACGTTGCCAGAAAGTGCAAAAATACGCATTTCAATGAGATTTTCCATACTGATATGTACTATCGTCATTTCTCAAAATAACCTCTGAGGACACCTTTCAGTGGCGTTTGAAGAGTTTGAACCTTGCAAACGTTTTTTTTTAATTTGTCGCCATTTTTTTTTTCCTAGAATAAGTTTGATCCCGGAAACTCAACTATCAAAAGCAAGAGGACTAGAACATATCCAAATATATCGGTTTGGTAGTACAATCTAGTTAATTCATTGTTCATTGATTGTTTCTAATAATATTTGCAGAGACCTTCCTAGTGATTTCAACCACCCCCAAAGGCAATACTCCAGTGGATTTAAGTCTGGTGATCTCGGTGGCCAAGCGTGAGGTCCTCCTGGGCCAATCCAACGATCACGAAAATTATTATCCAAGATATTAAGCACTCTGCGACTAAAATGAGACGGGGCTCATCATGCAGAAAGTACATTCGGTGTCGAACAATTAGCAGAACATCATCCAACATGTTCGTTAAATGGTCTTCCAAAAATCGTAAATATCCATCTCTAGTAAGACATCCATCCAATACAAAAGGACCAAACAATTGGTCGTTGAGCGTTCCACACCACACGTTAATACTGAATCGATGTTGAAAGTTTCGTTCAAACATGGCATAAGGATTTTCATCGAACCACCGATGTTCATTGTGATAGTTGTTGATTCCATCGCGGGGAAACTGAGCTTCATCAGTAAATAAAATATATCTGTAGACAGTGCAGGTCTCGATTTTGATGGATACATTCACAAAATTGAACCCTTAAGTCATAATCACCTTCTTGAAGACTTTGAACTGGTTGAACGTGGAAAGGCTTTAAACCGTTTTTTCTAAGCGTCTTCCAAACGGCCACATGTGATGGTATTTGAAGTTCAACACTAATCCGCCTCGTACTAACTCCAGGATTCTCTTCAGCCATATCCAGAACATTTTCTTTATTTTCAGCATCTAAACCCTCCTCTCGTTCAGAATCAATCCTTACGCTTGGAAACATTCCAGTTTCCTGGACCCTTTTCGATTAAGAACTCTTCGATTTGGAAAACGACGTCGATATTCATCAACAGCTCGCATTGCCCTACCATTGCAGAAATCATACACGAATATCATGTCGGCAAACTCTCTATGGGTGAACGTGTGAGGCATTACTTATGCAACCTTTTTTGTCTTCGAGTCGGAACGCTCAATATCATTCAAACTGACAACAACCATGCTTGTCAAAACTATCAGTCAATTAAATTAGGTAATGACAAACACTGAAATACCTACAAACTAATGTTAAGAATTAAAAACACCTTGATTTCAGAAACGGTTAAGAATCGAATTAAACAATATGGGTTCATTTATCTTATTTTAACCTCCTGAACGCATTCCCAAAATGTTTCCTTTTCCTCCCGAAACACCCTGTATAACAAATAACTAAAACAACCACCTTTGTTTATACGGACCTGCTATTAACAGCAAACACAATGAGTTGTTGGTTAAACTGCCTAATTTTCGTGAGCAAACACAAAAAAATACTATAAACCGTGCTTTGTGCATAGTAGACCAACAGACAGAATAGTTTTCATAATAACGGTCATTGTTGCCAAAGCAACTACAGTCAAATCAGCCTGATTTTATGGCAAAGTCATGGTTTTATGTTGGTACGAATTTAATTTGCGACATAATTTAGTGTAATTTGGGTTGTAATCAAAATTATTCTACATCTCTCGCTTTAACCATTTTGGGCAATTATAAACCCCGTTTTAAACTTAAATTGAAAAATTTGTTTGCCCCCACTGTGACCACTTATTGTTAAAACGCGTGTTGAATAATTGGCAACAGTGCTTTTACTATCATTTTAGTGACGTAAAGCGAGTTTTTACTCGGCTATAAGATTCAGACATGTTATTTGTCTATTTCACTACACTTAATTAAACTTTAATTGGTTTATTCACTTATAATATGTTTAATTTCAAACACTGCCTTCAAAAAGTGTTGATTTTATCAAATTAATATTCCTTCTGTATTGTAATTTATTATAAACATATTTAATCTACACAGTGTGTGTAAAGGAGTTATATCGAAAATCAAACCAAATTTGAATGACGTCACAGTCGTACAAAATTGCATTGTTGCCAACTTCAGTTCTAATGGTGAAAATAATACCTTAGTGCCACAAAGGCCTGTTTATGTCATAGCAGAGCCCTTAAAAGGTACAGTTTCATTTGATTGACAAACAATAATGGCGTCTGATGGTAATATCAAAGATGTAATAGCTATTTATGTACCAAGGGCGCTAGAGAGAACATAATGTGCTAATACAGGCCGAAAGATAGATTTCGGCCTGATGGACATTATACTCTCCTTAATGCCTGTGGTTATATTTCACCTAATTCAGCAATTATTTACTGTTTCTGACATTGAAAAGTATGATTTACCTTTACCGGTATGTTGCTTAGTGTTTATTTTTTGTAATATTAACCATGGCATTTTTATACTTTCATGCCATAAAAACTACTTATTTTCTATCCTAGGATGCTCTTAACTTTTTAGGTAATAAACTTTCGTTAGCTTTTGCTGCATTTTCTTTTATATTTTCTAAAATTTCGTCCAGCTTTTGCCATTTTCACTGACTGACAGGATTATCAACGTCACAACATTCAGGAAAAATAATTTAAATTTAATGTCTTTAATGCCAGAAACAGGGGGTGAAATATAAAATTGTAACATTGTATGCACCACAGGCGTAGGGAGAGTTTGGAGAGTATAATGTCCATCAGGATGCGTATTCTTGAAACGAGGGAAAGGAGTTATCAAGAGAAATCACTGTAAAATGAGACAGGAATTGTCAGCTTCTTCTGTCATATTGCTTTCAAGAATTAGGCCCCAGGCTTCAAGACATTACGTTCTCTCTAACGCCCTTGGTACATAAATAGCTATTAAGCCTATTAGAGTTTTAGACAAAAGCTTGTAAATAAAGTTACAAACGACTATGTCAACCTTCATATTACAGTTACAATTTTGGTTAGTAACAAGTTTTTTCTTGGTGTTGCAAACATTGATTTAAAAAATAAAATTGACTTACTTCTTTCAAAATCCTGGCATGTTGGCTATGAATCCTTTTCACATCGTCCGGTTTAGCGCCACTTTCCATGTCGTCCAGTTGGAAAAATGAACTTTTCAGCGCGCTACAATATCTCCGAAACTATTCAGGAACACTGGAAAACTGGCTCGGATGCAAACGCTTTTCGCACGATTTATTTATTTTTTATGCGGTATACGGCGAGGCGGTACGCTTGTTTGCTTTGGTACGGTCCGTCTGTATATGTATGTGTGTATGTATATTCAAAATACAAAGACGGCGAAATCCTTGACTCGAATCCAGTTAACTCGACAAAAACCTGAATAAAAATTAAGTAAACACAAGGTGCATTTAATTAGATACGAGGGACTGTCGATTACGGGATATTTATGGTTTATCCAAACGTTTTGCATTAATCATTTAGATTGATTGATAATGATTTGTTTTAAGTCGACAGTTTAACGATTGGTTGTCTATGTTAAAATAGCTATTTATCTACGACTAGCATGGTAATGATCCATTACATAGCTTCTTTTGAGTTATGCAATGATCGATTTTACCACACTAGTGTGCTAAAGTATACCGTACCATACTAGGACCGTTACCGGACCGTGTCGGGCATCACTATGCAAACTATAGGGGATGTTGGACGGATGTCGGAACGGTCTAGTTGGTATTGTCTGATTACTTCACATGCAAAGAATATTGGTTTGCATGGGTCGGTACGATTACAGTCCTACTACGGTACGGTGTAGTGGGCAGACACCTTAAGAGTACAATAAATCAATTATTATCGCACTAGTGGCTGTAAAATTCCTCATTACACGTAATTCAAAGTTAGAGTAAAAAATTACTAAATTCTGAGTTAATTGTAGATAAAATATTGTACTGTGTGGTACGGCAAATTAAAAAACTCGTGTGTTCACCACAATGCTAAATACTTCCCACTCGAGACTATAAAAGTGCTCATACCACACTAGTAATGTAAATAACTATTATGTAACGCATTCAAAAAGCTTCAATATGTGGAACGAGCAGATTAATACACAAATTGTATAGAAAATGCCACCGAAAACTGCATTCACCTCGTACAATAATGTCGTTAAACCTGTCAACATTTGTGAGATGAAATACATTTTGCTAAAATCAGATTTCATTAGGGATTTCGTTTTTATAGCTAGTTAATGACTACCTCAGTTTCCTCCTAACTATACAAAGAAGTGTGTCCCTTTGTACAGGGTGTTCCAATAAGCCGTGCACGCGGCTGTTTCTCGAAAACTGTACATAGTAGCGGAAAAAAAAATCTGTATAGTAAATGTGGCCATAACAAAATGGAGGAAATAATTTTCAGCTTTCTAAATCCACCGCTAGGGAGCGCTGAAAAATGATCGAAAACTTTAAAAAATTAAATGGAATGGTATAGGAAAGTGTTTGTTCTCGACGAACAATTTTGCTATTTAACTTTTTTTTCTCTTCATATGAAGTGGTGGGGATGGTCCAAAAGCTGCTTTGACAGAAATGGATTATCTCGAAAATGGCTGATCGTAGATACCGTTTTTGCGCCATTTTAAAGACCATTATTTGTCTTTTAAAATGTCCCGACAGACATGTTCAATTAAGTTTTCAGTCTTCCCTGTAGAGGGTGTTTCAAAATGTACGCTTTCATTCTAAATATCTCGAAAAAATAGAATTTAAATTTAAATTACCAAACTTTTTGAGTTTTGTTTAAATCCTCATTTTTGCAACTTTAGAACATGGTTTGACAGTTTTAACGTTAGTGACAGTTGTCACGTGATTGTAAAACACTGTTAGCTAGACGTCACGTGACAATTGGCAAAATAACTGTCATAAATCTCAGAAACACGTTTTATATCAAATACTGCAAGAGAACGTTTCTAAACCCTGATTTTTGCAACTTTGGAGCATGGTTAGACAGTTTTAACGTTAGTGACAGTTGTCACGTGATTGTAGAACACTATTTAGCGAGACGGTCACGTGACAATTGGCAAAATAACATTTATAAATCTCAGAAACACGTTTTATATCAAATACTGCAAGAAAACGTTTCTAAACCCTGATTTTTGCAACTTTTGAGCATGGTTTGATAGTTTTGACGTTAGTGACAGTTGTCACGTGATGGTAGAACACTATTTAGCTAGACGGTCACGTGACAATTGGCAAAATAACATTTATAAATCTCAGAAACACGTTTTATATCAAATACTGCAAGAAAACGTTTCTAAATCCTGATTTTTGCAACTTTAGAGCATGGTTTGACAGTTTTAACGTTAGTGACAGTGGTCACGTGATTGTAAAAGACTGTCAGCTAGACGTCATGTGATAATTGTCAAAATAACTGTCATAATTCTCAGAAACACGTTTTATATCAAATACTGCAAGAAAACGGTTCTTAATCCTGATTTTTGCAACTTTAGAGCATGGCTTGACAGTTTTGACGTTAGTGACAGTGGTCACGTGATTGTAGAACACTGTTAGCTAGACGTCACGTGACAATTGGCAGAATAACTGTCATAAATCTCAGAAACAAGTTTTATATCAAATACTGCAAGAAAACGTTTCTAAACCCTGATTTTTGCAACTTTTGAGCATGGTTTGACAGTTTTGACGTTATTAACAGTTGCCACGTGATTTGAGAAGACTATTTAGCTAGACTATGAAGTGACAATTGTCAAAATAACTATTAAATCTCAGAAAATCGTCTTGTTTCGAAAACTGTGTTAAAATGTAAATCTTGCAAATTCTAGTAAAATTTTGACAATAGTGACAGATATCACGTGGTTTTAGAGAATAATTTGAAGTAAGAAAATGACTGTTTTAAGCGCATTTTTAGAATCCTTATTAAATTTCCTATTCAATAAACTGAAAAAGTATATGAAAAGTTTCAGAACCAACATAATGGCAATAACGTAATTAAAAACGTTAGATTATATACAAAAAACAGGAGAACAGTAGAAGAACTACAAAAACGGTAGATATACCAACATTGAGTGTAGGAAAAATTCCTCCCCCTTACTACTGGAAATGTGCAACGTTGCCAAACCGAAGGTTCAAGAAAACGGGTTTAATCGTTAAAAAGCTTAAAAATTAGTAAATTAAATAAGTATTTTTAGTTTTTACATGCAAAGTGACACTTTACTATCTATAATTACTGTTGACAATGCTGACCTTAGTGTCCGATTAGTATAAGCGGCAATATTTATTTTTTGTAAATGTATTGAAAATAATCTAGTGCTAACCATAGTAGCCAACTCATATGTAGCAATAATTATTAAGATCTCAAAAATGGAAAAAATATGGAAAACTTCCATTTTAAGAAATTAAAAATCAATTTTTAGAATGTCTTTACTATTTTTGAACAGAAAAGCAGTTCTGTTTGACAACGTTGCTAGGGTTGTTAAGCACCAAATAAAATGTTCAACCATCACGCTGGTGGTGCTGGTACCGATCAAAAATATGTCATTTATGTTTAGTATGGAGAATGCCATAACAAAGGAAATAACGTGAAAATATGAGTTTTTCCTGTGCGAAAATGATTCACCCTTATTTTGGTAAAAGTAAGTTAAATAAACAATCTGACAACGATTTCATCAAAAAAGAACTAAAAATACGGTGGCACCTAAATCGCACAAGAACCTTCATATCAACCCCATAATTATTTGTCTCAATTATCTCTTGGATAGTATATGTGTGTGTATGATAATGACCCCACAAATAAGTTAAAAACCAACAATAAAAAAAAGTGGCAACACTGGCAACACTGACACTGTAAAAAAATAGCTTCAGACTATTTTTAATTAATTTCCATTAAATCGATGATTCACCGTTAGTAGGTACGATTTGAAAATAGATATAAACAATTGCTCATCTGTAAACGCGGTAAGAATTGGAAATTAAAATAATAGACCTATCAAAAAAACTACTACATGGCAAGTGATAATGCATATTAAGTTCTGTTATTGACCTTAAACGAAAGCAGCCAAAACCTTGTTGTTTTGCTTGCTGTTTTTTTGTGTTTATTATTATCGATTAACACTCTAAACAAATAGAAATTCAGTTTGGATTCAGTTTTGGATGTTGGCGAAATTAAACGCAGACAACAATAACAAATTTGAGCAAAAATAAACAGTCTCTAGTTTAAATTCTAAACAAGACAGACATTATACGGGCAATCAAACACAGCACAAATAAAGAAAAGAATACCTGAAACAGCGGAAAAATCCAGTTGGTTCACACACGTTTTAATTATCCACAATAAAGTAGTTTTTTTCAAGTTGGACCTTCTAGAAACTATTTTGAGAGTGACAATCGAACAGTCGCTGTCATAAATTGCATACCTTTTCTGCTGAAAATAATCAAATTTCAGGTGTTGCTAATCTATCAGCTTATCAATACTTTGTGTGTACTATATCTTCAAATAAGATTTGCCGTTATATTTGGACCGGAATCAGGTAGCAAGAGCAAACTGATACAGTTTTACTAAAATTATTGTATCAGTTAGAGAACTTTCCGTTCCATTTACTACAGAAATAACTAATACTTTCCAAGAAAATCTTGAAAGATTATTTAAAATGGCAATCAGTTCTTATTAAAAAACGTTTAAAGCTTGTTGACTCGCACTTACTATGTACTATGATAAGTGTTTTTATCATTAGCATTAACTAAGCAAAAAGCACAAAAAAATTGTCTCTGAAATCAATAATAACTATTTAGCAAACAAAAAAAAACGCACATGAGGCATTTTTGTCCTATCATCGTTTTAATATAGTGCAACACACATAAACAGGACTGATTGAGCCATAAAAGTAAAAAATTCCTGAAACCAATTACTTAAGTTAAATAAAAGCTTAAAGTGTAGACCTACAGCTAAATTAACTTCAGATTGACGTTTAATCATTTTAACTAGAGAGAAGAACTAATCAATCGAGTTTAATACACCAGCATATGTCTGCTTCATCAATTTGACCAAAGCATTTGATAGGGTTCGCCTCTCCGACATCATAAATATACTGATAGCGAAAGAAACGCCGGACACCATCGTAAGAGCAGTCCGCAGTCTCAATATGAACAACATGACTAAAGTAAAGACAGCAGACACTTATACGGAAGATTTACCGACACCAGGAGGCATCAGACAAGGTGACAGCCTTAGCCCATTTCTGTTCAATCTCTTAATGGACAGAATTATAGAGGAAGTAGCATCATGTGATACCGAATGGGACAGAATAAAAGAATCAGCATGGCATGTTACGCCGATGATGCAGCTATTCTCGCGGAAACGAGGACGATCTACAGAGACAACTACACAAATTCTGCCAGGTCAGCCAAGCGATGAAAATGACCATATCTATAGAAAAGACGATAAGCATAACCTTTGCTAAAGATCCCGTAAGATGTAAGCTGGTAGTTCAGGACAAAATCATCGAGCAAGTCTCACAATTCAAATATCTGGATATGGATCTATCGAGTTATCACGACCCAGTGAAGGACTTAAGAAGCCAGATCAACAAAGCGACCGCCATGTCGGTCTGCTTAAGGCAGATAATATGGGCGAAAGGATAGCAAGTTCAGGATCTATAAGACTTTGTATCAGGCCAATCATGACATACGGAATAGAAACCAGAGAAGAAACCAACAAAACGAAAAGAATGCTTCGAGTAGCCGAAATGAAAACGCTCAGAACTATAATGGAAAAAACAAGAGTAGATCGAATTAGGAACACTGCATCTTCCTTAGGAAGCGTTTTTCAGGAAATGATAATGGATAAAGCATGTCAACTTATTTTTTTTGATGGGCTATCGAATGATAATTGACACTTAAAACTGGACCCCCCTGTATAGAGTAGGCAAATTATTTAAACATATACTTACACATAAAATCAACACAAAAACAATTGCGATTACGACATTACACTTTAAATAAGCCAACATAAACTCTAATGATCTTAAATTGTGTTGACAAATTTCCATATAATTCATGCACATTGACTGGTCGGTCATCCATATAATTTCCATGTAAAACTAGAATGTCATAAATAAAGTTATTAGGTGCTAAATTAAAAATCAGAAAATACCATTCAGTTACTCTATGATTTATTCTAATAGCTTCATTAATTTTAATAACTACATATTAAGTATAAACTTACTTATAATACTGGTTTAGTTGAGCAGAAATTATGGAAGTTCATCAATTTGAAGTTAATAGCTTTCTGATATTCATAGGCAAATGATCCCTAATAATAAACCTTTTATCTGACGAGTCGCTTAAAGTTCTCAAGTATCCAAACCAGTATATTACTAGACCAGGACCAAACCTACAACAAATATGTAATATACTGTACAAGTTTTTTTAACAGTTTTCTGAAAATTATTACAAAAAAATTCTCAAAAAAATGAAATTGTTGCACTTTTAGTATACTTACTTTCATGCAGATTTTTTAATCTTGTTGTATGCAAAATGTTAAAAATATATGCAAAACTCTAGACAACATTGTTGAACAAAGGATAACATAATCATAAATTAGCATATTGCAACCAAATATCATTGAAATGCAATTTAAAACAATCAAAAAATTGTAGAAAAAAACAACATACCTATTCCAGTAACTTAAGTACTGACTCCTCATATAATCTTTATGAACCTCTTCATTAGCAAACAGAGCTTTGCTTTCAATCCAGTTTATAACAAAACCATCAACGGCCACTGGCACTTCCAGTTTCAAATCTGGAGTTTTATCGTAGCCGAATTTTCTAAGGTACTCCTCATCTCGAAAAGCTAGACCCAGTTGGACTGCTTCTTTGTGCAACCGAATTTCGTATTGTTGTCCCAAAGACCTTAATGAATGAAAACCACAGTTATTATTATGTGGTTATTAAAAAAATGCTTACATTTTCATAGCGTCAGCCAATGGGCTGTAAAGATTGTCAAAAATTGTACACTAAAAACAAAATGTTTATTTAAATATCGGTACAAGTAAATTTAACTCATACCAAAAACACTTCATAAGCCAAATCTGGATCAGGTATGAGGCAGGTGTTTTTCAAATATTGATTTATATTAATAGGGCCTTCTCTATCCGGTGTTTTATCCTCCTGATCATCAAAGTGCTTTTGTAGTATCAATCTTGCCATTAAACAAGGTGGAACATCGAAAGTTTCCGCCAATCTAACCAAAACTCCCGGTGATTCTTTGCTATCCATTCCCTTTTTGAACATGTCCCAGAACTTGTTGCGATTGTTTTGGGTTTTACCGTAGTTCCATCGCATTTTTCTTTGGTACTCTGTACATAAAATGCTGTACAGAGTGTCTCCACTGATACTAAAAATAAATTACAATGTTGAACTAGTGGGTACAATTTTATTCCTAAGATAGCTACATAACAAAATTTGGGTCATGTTTGGCAAAACTTGTTTTTTTTAGTTTCTTGGGTCCTAAATAGTGAGAAACAGTCAATGAGAGCCCTCGGAAAATGGGCGTAAGTTCAGAAAAATCGGAAAACGTACTTTTTCAATTTTTGTCAAAATTTTCCCTACATTTTAGCAGTGAGCAGACATTTCCGGTGTTTTTGTTAATGAGAGGTGCTAGGATGGTCAAGGGACTTTAAAAGAAGCCAACCCGCTATTTTGGTTGGGTTACCTAATCCATAATCTACTTAAATTAGGCCATTTTAAGTCAATGTTTACTAATTTCAAAGATTTGTTTAGTAGTATTTGTTTCAATAACTTTCACAATTAGTTTACATCAACAAGAGAAGAAATTAAAAATAAAGAAACTGCCCCAAGAACCTCTAATAATATTACATTTACCGGCAACAGGTATATTAAGTTGCTGCAGTAAAGAAAATTGTCAATAATCTGTTTTTTGACACAAATTTGCAGTGGTCTAGTAGATTTTTTTAGATTAATTTTTTTTTATAATAATAACATATAACAATAATTTTTCTATTTACTGTGGACATTTCATCACTCTTTTGTCCAGGCCCGGTCAAAAAAAATAAAATTACTAAGTCATCTTAAAAAAATCTTTTAAAAACCCTTACAATGGGTAAAAATTGGCCAAAAATAGACTAATTTAAGTAGATTATGGGTGAGGCAACCCTAGCTACCAAAATCTTGTATTAACTTCTTTTAAAGTCTCCTGACCCTCCTAGAACCTTACATTGACCAAAACACCGACACCTATCTTCCCCTCGCTAAAATATAGGGCAAAAACTTAAGAAGAGCCATTTTCCAATTTTCCGAGAGCTTCCAATGGTCGCCTCTGACTACTTGGGACCTAGCAACCCAAACAACACTTTTAGCCGATGGAACCAAACTTTGTTACGTAGTGTAATTTTCTATAGAAACCTTAAAATCCAACGCTACTATTGATCAATTCTGTCAATTCTATAGAAATTATCCTAAAATAAATTTACTCAGAGGTGGAAGTATGGGCCTTTAAGTGTAACAAAAACATTTTGTCCCCCAGAGTTGTCAGATTAAGGACTTTTTTAAATTAAGATTTTTTTTGGACGATTTCTCCTTTGGTAAATATTAACTAGAAAAATAACTGGAGATTTTAGGTCTGATACTGCTCGAAATCACCCCCTTTGAGACAGTTTGAGTTTATGAAGAAATCTTTGAAAGGAAATATACTAAAGTTTTGTAATTCAGTTTCTCTAACACAACAGTGTTTTAGGCCGGTTTCTCAGTTATTAGTAGTTTTTCTTAAAAACTTTGTCTAGACAAAAGAAAGCAGAAGTTTTTGGCTACATTTTGACGTCAGAACGAACCTCCTTACTGTCACAGGAATCAAGTTAGGAGCTGTCAAAGTGTGATCTTTAAAAAGCATGTTCACTTGCACTGCTTTATTTTCGATCAAATCTCTCGATTATTTGTAATTTTGGAAAGAAAATTGTATTAAGTTAAAAAAATGTTACACAGTTACGGGCTATATTTTGATATTTGGACGAAATTTCTAGCTCCCATGTTAGCAGTTGTCAAATAAAAACATCTTTAAAGAAACAGTAGAAATGTCGCAATTTTAGGGAAGCAGAGAGATAGACAGACAGACATTAAAATTTGAGAGTGAAATGCAGGGATAACAAATTATAATCTATGAAATATGTTTTGGACATTTCTTTTATTTCTACTGGGAAAATGGAGATGACGGAATTGGAAACCCTAATGTCGCCGCATTTTGACTTAATAGAAATTGAGGAGTTGTCATAGCATTTCAACAAGTAGAAGCAAAAAAGTTATTATTAATCGGTATTTGCCTTTAACTTAAATTAAGCTAATTTCCAGAAAAAAATTTAAAAAAGGCAACTACACGTGGTGTTCCCAGGCGGTCACCCATCCAAGTACTAACCACGCCCTACGCTGCTTGACTGCGGTGATCGGACGGGAACCGGTATATCCAGCGTGGTATGGCAGTTGCCTGTAGAGGAACTGTTAAACATGGTATAAAAACTGGGAAAATGATAGAAACAGATGGAAAAGAAGTACTATAATTATTTATAACATAAAAAAAATGCCAAATATAACTGGACTGTAATGCAGATGAAACTATCTATAGACAGGCACAATTTACTTTCTCACACACTACATGTGAAGAAAAATTTTCTCCCTTCCTATGCTAAAAACTTTAAAAAATAAAATGTGTGAAGAAACAACATTAATTGGTAACTAGTAAAGTTGTGGTAAAAATTAATAGTAAGTTTGAAGAAAAGACTACAGACAGTCAAAAAAGCCAGTTTTAGAATGTTATAAATTCTATTACAATTATTATTTAATAACTTTGATATTTAGCACAAATAGCAACTACTGTTAAGGAAAGAGAGACATAATGTCTGAATTTCTGAATAATATATGGCATATGGCCAGCATTGATTAGAATTACAATTTGTGTTGATCTACTCACTTGGGAAAGGTTTCTTCTAGTGTTTTGCTGCAGTTTTTGGTTAAACCCCTATAGTTCTCGATTATGTTTATTACTTCTTTGTACTGTTCTGGATCCATTTGAATTTTCCAGTAGCTGGTCCTGTCTTTTTTATTTATAGGGGCTAGTATTCTGGCAATTTTCTATATTCGCCCTTATATTATTCGATTCAAATTCAATTAGAAATGTTGAAACTGCAAACCCAAAATATAATATTTAAATATTATGAAATTTTAAATTTTGTTTTTTTTTTATTGATGTTTACAAAGACTTTCCATTTGATATTTGACAGAAAAGACACTTATGGCAGAAGAAATGTCAACTAGATGGTTTGCCAATGTCAAACACCAAACTCGGTCACTATTCAATATTCATTCAGTGACGTCACGTGTGTGCCTGTTTCGAACAACCTTAACAAATTTTATTAATTATTTTTTGTAATTTTTTTAAGTTTTGTAATACAAAGGATAATTAATACTAAACTATTAATGAAAGTATGAATCCAGTATTGAATATTTTGTTGTCAAGTTCCCTACTTATGGCTATTATGAGGGGATACATAAAATATAACAGAGAACAGAGACTCAATTTAAAATAGTTCATTTGCTGAGACCTTTAAATGAAGAGTTTTAGATAGTTATTTTCAATAAGTTACGGAATAATAAAAAGAAAAATAGCTCACATGTAAGTTTTTTCTATAAATTTATTTTTATGTTTTATTGCATTTTGCTTCAAATTTTAATCTTAAATAATTTGTATTGAACTGATACTTTAAACTGAAATGCTTTGTAAATTTAACCAGTTCAGAGTGCCTAAAAATAAACATAAAACAGGATAAAACAACAAATGGAGCATTCAACAAGTAGTAGTACTCTTCGTTTCACTTGTATTTACAGTCTGTTTCTCTCACCTTTCCACACAAAAAAAATCAATTTACTTACCTTATTCCACCTTCAATGCATTATTTTAATGACGTTACCAAAAAAAAATGTCATTTTTACGCATTTTACACATTAAAAACTTAACGAAACACCTAAACAGACTGTATGGCGACAATAAACCCGTTATAACCGTTACGCCACAAATAGCAAACAAAAATGAAGATTCTAAAGATAATTCAACCGATTCCACTAAATTTGAAAAACGCGTTATCCAGCAAGTGACAATCGAAAAGGAACAGGACGCCCAAATAAGAATCCGCTTGTCTAAAGAATGTAATGCTTTCTATACGGGTCTAGGAAAACCTGTTGCGTCTGTTAAGTATGGCTCAATTCGAATTCCGGAATCCATTGACATGCCAACCAAACCCGATGATTGGTACTCGTACAATTTTGGGCAACTGGAAGCAACAGCTGTGAACTGCCCTCCTGAGGGGAGCACTGCGAAACCACATCCCAAAGGTGAGGTATCTTCAAATACAAAAGTTGATGGAAATAATGCGAAAGGTGGTGGAGATATATCAGGATCTGGTGGTAGTGGTTCTAGTTCCGTTCCCAGACCTGTTAGACAGGAACCAGCAAAGGTAAATTAAAACCTTTTATACGTAATAAAGTTTTCTATCTATGAGAGTGCCAAATTTTACACTCTTGATTGTCTAATGTGTTGTCTGGATGATTTTTCTAAGCCGATCTTGCAATAAAGTATTACCTTAATTACTTAATTAAACTGTGCTAGGTTTACTTCGCATTTATTCCTGAGAGCTGGTGCAACGCTTTCATGCCCAAAACTGGCGTGACCGGATTCTGGACGTTCCTGTTCACATTCGGAACGTTTCTAGTTAGCAAAGAATACTACGTTCTCGAACACGAATTTTATACTGGACTATCGATGTTTTTGGTGTGCGTACTTGGAATTAAGTATATGGGGAAGGACGTTGCTAATTATCTAGACAAAGGTATTGACGAGTATGAAAAATCTTGGAATGAAGGTACCGAAAAGCAAAATAATACGATAAAAAGCAAGAGTCACAAAAATATCTTATAGGAAGGGAGAATGAAAAAAAAGCGTTGGAGGAGAAGATTTTGGACGAATTGCATGCCCAGTATATAGCAGAGGGACAACTTTTACTATGTGACGCTAAAAGAGAAAACGTGCAATTACAGCTAGAGGAAGAGTTTCGAAAAAGGTATGTTACATCTAGAATAAAGTTGGAAAACAAATTATCCTGTTGCCAATAGGATTAACTTTTCAAATAATCAAGATTAATGCAACCACATAGCTGATGCATCACAAAGTGTTCTAAAATTACAATAGTTCAGACTTGGAAGGAAAGTAGATTGGAAGGAACTAGAAAGTCTTTTATAGCAGAAACCTCCCTCTATTCAAAGAGTTTTCTGACAAATGATTATGGCTACATATTAAAATAAATTTTGTTCACATATTGCTAATGAAACTACTTTGGACCGTAGTTAATATAGCAAACTTGGGTTATTTTCTAATCCACTATCAAGACCTGAAATATGACACATTTATCGTGAAACACCCTGTACTTACACAATAACTTACACAATATTATACTGCAAATTTCAGGAACATCTCGTATAAAATATTTTATCCACGACCAGTATATTAAGAAGGTTTAATACGTCTGTTTGGCTTTCATCTTCTAATACAAGACAGTGTATTAAAGGCCTACTAATACACTGTCGTGTATTAAACTCATAACACTACGCTTACCTGCAAGTCAGTACGTACCTATTTTTATAAAGAAAAAAATTTCCTCATGTTCTCACTCCGCTTTCACTTTTCTATAACCACCCTCCGATTTTATAGTATTTTATTTGGAATTATTATTAACAATAACATTTATGTCAAAAACAAAATTTTGGGCAGCAGTTTTCGAATCCACTTGATTTGGAGTTTCTGAAGAACTGGAAAGGCCAACTTTGCGGTTTTTAGGTAATACTTGTAATTTTTCAGCAATTGCCATTTTGCTGTACAATAAATCTTCAATATAACTTACCGCTACCGTACTCGACTTCCAACCTCCGTGGCGCTTGAGAGTGGTAATATCGCCTCCAGCATTGGCCAATAATGTTGCCGAAGAGCGCCTCGTCCGGTAAAACTTTCTGGATCAAGGAATCCAAAAAACGACGCCACTTTTGAAAAAGTTCTCGAAATTGTGTTGACGCTTATAGGTTGTGCAGTACATTTTCCATCCACATATCGCAAGAAGAATCTCCCATCAGTAGTTTTTAGCTTCTTCAATAATCGTGAAACTTCTTGAAATGTTTATTTTCGTATTCGGAATGAGCACGTGGAAGTAACTGCCTTTGTCTTGGACTTGGCGGATATCCAAAAAAGGTTAATTCGTTGCATCGACAAGCCTGCGACTTCCGTATGATCGTTGCAACTTGTAAATGGTTCAAAATAAAACATTTCATATGTAAATTGAAATATTAACTTCGTGAACTTCCTACCTTAACTTGTAAATATTCCTGATACGGTGCTTTTCTAAAAAAATCTTCAATTTGCTCTCTCTCCAGTATCTTTGCCCTCTTCAGTTTGTAATTTCTTTATATGAAGTAAGTTTACCATATTTCGAAGTATCACAATACTTCTATGCACTTTTAACATCGAATATTTTGTCCACATTGTGGAAGCAGCAAACCGTTTCTTCTTCACATTAAAAAAATAGGATAATAGAATCTCTTCTGTAATTGCTCCTTCTGTTTTACCCCTTTTTTTTCTCCAGCTGTTGAATTCCACCAATTTCTTCTTGTATACACTTTTACTTTTTGCTGGTAGCAGACATAAAGTTGCTTCTTGCTGGATTTCAGCAGGAATAAAGAGATTCTCACTCATTTTTTTGATGATGCCGATTTTGTAAACTGTCTTGGTCGCTTGTTGACAAATAAATCCTAGAGTTTACCTATAACTGAAGCGGCATTAATAATACATTAGGAAGCCCTTGAAGCGTAAACGGCTTCCTTTTTGGGTGCCACTTTATTTACATTGCGCTGGTTGTCTGTACTTATCATTTAGTCTATGATAAAACGTTAAATTAAATTCGGGGAATAACGGCCTTTAATCTTCTCGGAAAAATGTAACTCCCGGCTGCGCCTCGAGTGTACATTTTTTCTCGTGGATTAAAGCTTAATTAATAATTATTGTATTTACAGACAAATTATCGCATACGAAGAAGTAAAAAAACGTTTAGACTATCAAGTAGCTGTCAATCTAGTGAAGCAAAGAATTCATCACCGGAACCTAATCGAATACGTCACTAGGGAAGTACTGAAGGCAATCACCCCAGAAATGCAATCGAAGCTGATTTACTATTCCATCGATCAAATCGCGCAGGACATCAACATGGAAAAACACAAGAAGTAGAGTTTCAATTAGTTTCAGCTTGTTAAGGTATATTTGATAAAGAAACATTTCTAATCAAAGTTGTCTTTATTGAAAGTTGAGAAAAAATAATTGTGAAACAACTTAACTGAGTAACAAACTATTTACAGGCTCTAAAGTAGTAACAGATCGATCAGGTTTCAGTAGTGGTAAGTGGAAGAAAACCAAGTGAAAAAAGCAATAAAGTAGGTTTCCTTCGCTAATATTCACATTGTGAACAAAGATAGCCTCAACAGAAAATTAATATCAACAAAACACAGTTAATTTATCCTCTATTTTAATTGATATTTTGCTTAACACAGCCGACTGTAACATTCAGTTAAAAATAACATAACGTTATTTCAGCCATTTATAATATTAATGATTCCTTATCAATACGATCAATAGTTGAAATAACTTAAAACATGAAAAAATCAAATCAAAACCTATTAAACGAATTTGGCGCCAAAAATTAATAAATACACTTTAAAAAAACGCCGAGCATAATAAACTAAAAGTAAACAGGACATCAAAGCTGTCTGGAAATTCGTATATTTAAAAACTAGAAATTTTCTCTCTATATATTGACTCAAACAGGCATAGAGACTTACTTTATCCGTTTCTTTTTCGCCGTGTGAAGCGCGTCCATATCGTCGTCCTCATTTAAGAGTCCAGGTGGAACCGAAAAGCCTAATTCAGTAGCTTTTCTGCATAGGAACGAGGACAGTTGAACGCCACATCTGCAGATGCAAAACTAATAAGTAAAACCACAGTAGTTTTAACTAAAACTGACTTACTTATACACTTCATCCTCGCTGGAATTGTAAGTATTGCAGTTTTCAAAAATCAACCCTATATCCCTCATCACTTGACCGTCAGAATTGTAATTACCCATATTTAGTTTGTTTTTTATCGTGCCAAAGTCCATAGGTTCCTTTATGATTTCGTAGTAGTCGGGTACCTATGATTATCAACATACAGACTGTTATAAATATTGCACATTCATGCATATTTGAGATTGTTTTAGTATAGTGACAGAGGGTTTTTCTAAAAATAGTAAAGTACCTACTGTTCTCGCGGACTGAGTTTACCAGTGCGTCATCCCCCTGTGATTTAGAAGTAGACATGCATTATTGACTTCATCCTTGTCTATTGTTCACTTTCAGAAAGGGTAAATATCTAAGTGAATGTCTTCCAAAAAAAAACATTTACTGATAAGCGCTTCTATTTCAGTCATTGTCAGTTTGACAACCATCGAAATTTATTTGATTTGTTTACTATTAATTCTTTTCAGTTTCTTTGTGTTGTTAATCATTTATAAAGTTTCCTATTTACCACACCACCACAGTTCTTTTAAGAGCTATTGTTTCTACGCTTTTAACATTCTGTAAGTACTTTCATAATATTATTATTAATATTTTTATTTTATTTATGTCGGCTGTCACGATCTAACCAAAATTGGCACAATTACTAACCTGTTTTGAAAAAAAAGTGGTCTATTATGGTTTTAATTTAGCCATTTGGTTTTTCGTAAATTCGGAATTACTTACTATTACAGTATTTTTTTAGAAAATGCCTGGAAACATTCTCCACAGACAAGCCCAGCAGTTAATTCTTAACCTTTGTGAATATTTTGAATTGGAAAAAACCAATGGAGGCTCTTTAGAAGCTTTCATCTGTTCAGAAAGAAAATAAGAAATTTTAAGACCTTACATATTCTTACTGATGTATTTTTTTGATACTAGAAGGTGGCAGCTGTTTTGAAAATTTCCCGCAAAACTGTTTATTCGATTCGGAAAAAGCAAGCAAGTAATCTTATGATTTCCTCACCTAGAAAACGTAAATCGAGACGTTATCGACCGTCCAAGACCACTGATTTATCTGAAAGCATTAAAATGGATGTTCGAAATACATTATATGATATGTACAACGATAGTATGTTAATAATAGTAAAATATATCTACTTTTGTAAGAAACGTCCATTAACATTTCATTGTTTCCAGAGACTGAGATTTTTGGGTTGCATTATAGATTTTTTATAAAAATTTCTTCAAACATATTAATAATAAAGTCATAGAAAAAATAAAATAAGCGTCTAAAATGTTTTCCAGCGGGTTTAAAATAAAATAAGTGGATTGCAACCTGAAAATGAGATATGAGATACTACAGCATAACTCAAAATGTCTTATTGAATTTTTAATTTGTTGTATTTATTTTAGAGAAACATGTAACCATCCAGAACCTAAATCAAGAGCTTAAAGTTAAAGAAATACTACATATTGGTAATACATCTCTGCGAATTTTGATAAATAAATTAGGTTTCAAATTTAGACGGAATTCTATGTTCCAAACGGAGACTTCTCATAAATAAAAAATGTTATTTCGGACAAGATATTTTTGATTTGCTTTGGTATAAGGTTGTTTTAGTGCAAATTTGCAGCCAAAGATCTCTACTTTTTGACTGACAATACACGCAAAATTTTAAACGTGACGAAGCTTTAGACACTCCCTTTTCTATAATATGAACACAACAGGTTTGTTGACGAAAACTTAATTTGATTCATATGATTATAAATGACGTAGCCTTTGTGACGCACGGGTAAACTTACTCCGCGAGAACAGTATTGGAGAACCAAAAGTGTGATTTTTTATATTGAAGAAAAGTTAGATACACAAATGATCCAAGATTTTCTTGTCTCAAACACTATGTACAGTATGTCCAAGATTTAATTCTCTATACAGGGATCTCGCTTCCCGTAAGAGCTACTGCAAAGGTTAAATTGTTAAATGAAATATAGAAATGTTTTTGAATCAATGATATTTAACAGACTACCTAAAAATATTTTACTGTTAATATTTTTTTTCTACTCCTACAGGGATATTGGTTCATTCCTTAACAGTTTAGAGAACGGATAAGTAGACAATTGCCAACGGTTGAACGAATACAGAATCCTAGACTTTCCGCAACTGTGCGATATGAAATAGACCAATCACAGGCAATCTTCAGCGTACGATATGAAATAAACTAATTACAGCAAATCTTGAACGTAAACAAAATAATTCTTCTGATTGTCATCCTCACTGACAGTTGGCATCAAAACCGTTTTGAGGCAATGAAAAAGCCGTTCAAGTTCATATTAAAATAGCAAATGGGGCGCCAAACCAACTGTCCTCAGAACCACCGCCCAAGCACTTTGCTTCTCCACAGCCGAGTATGCATGATCATCCAGATCGGCGCATGCCAAAAAAGTCGACATAAGCCTCAATGAGACCTGTAGGCTGGGGACGGGATGCATGAAGCCCACAGAACTGGGGAACCTGTATACAGGGTAATTCAAATTCGACCCTCACCATTGGGATCTCGGAAACTATAAGAGATACGAGAAAGTTTAAATTGGGGCAAAGTTGCGCAATGTAAAGCTCAACCAAATGCAGTTTTAAAAATTTCGATTTTCCGAGTACTTCCGAAGATATCCGAAAAAAACTGAAAATTTGATTTTTTGTTTTTATTTATTTCTAATCTTATTTGAAGAGATATTCCACTACTAAAAGCACCTTTTCATTGCCACTTTTTCTCAGCTATTCGATGATGGATTCAAATTTGCCACACGACGTTTCGTTTTTTGGCAGCCATCATCAACTTTCTTTTTTCTTATGGGCGCCATATTGGATTTTTAGCCTACCAAATAGTACGTTTTATTCTGATTTTAGTGATGTATAATAACTTATGATTTGCTTCATAAATAACAAAATAATTCAATAAAAACTATTTTTACTTTAGTTATTGGCTTTGAGTTAATGGGTCGTTTTATAAAATGTCATTATTTGACAGTACTTGTCAAACACGATAATTCGGACGATCATTAGAGCTTTTAGAGATTTTACCTTAGTTAGCTTTGTTAATGAGACGTTTTATGAAGATTACTTGGTAGTACTTGTCACACGCAATTGACCTGAACATACTTAGGGACAAACGTGTACACGTGACTTAAACCGGTTTATTCACTCGAAGAGCTTAGGCCACTCGCTACGCTTGTGGACCTAGTTGTTCTTTTCGTGCATAAAAAATGGTTTAAGTCACTTGCTGTATAAATAACTATTAAATCACTCTGAATGACATTCGCCTATTTACAGATGTAAACAAACAAACATCAATGTTACATCTACGGGGCGTGGTGCAAATTTAATAGAACTGTAATTTTAGTTTTTTTTTTAATATAAAAAGTCGAAATTTAATAAAATACTGTATAAGACACGTGACTTAAACCGGTTTATTCACTCGAATAAATATGAATGAATAAAAAATGGTTTGTCACTTACTGTATAAATAACTATAAACATGCACTTAACATTATAAAAAATTGAAATTTGGCAAAAAATTAAGTTCTTAAAATGATGATCTTTCTCTTGGAAACATAAATAAGCCTTTTAAGTTAGAGATAATGCTAACAAATTTCTTTTTCTGATTAACCTAAATAGTTCAGCAATGCTTGTATAATAATAACATTTTCTGCGGGGATTTCTTTTCTAGATACATTTTTAACTATGATTGACGCTCTAATGATCCTCCGAATTATCGTGTTTGACAAGTACTGTCAAATAATGACATTTTTTAAAACGACCCATTAACTCAAAGCCAATAACTAAAGTAAAAATAGTTTTTATTGAATTATTTTGTTATTTATGAAGCAAATCATAAGTTATTATACATCATTAAAATCAGAATAAAACGTTCTATTTGGTGGGCTAAAAATCCAAAATGGCGCCCATAAGAAAAAAGAAAGTTGATGATGACTGACAGAAAACGAAACGTCGTGTGGCAAATTTGAATCCATCATCGAGTAGCTAGGAAAAAGTGGCAATGAAAAGATGCTTTTAGTTTTGGGATATCTCTTCAAATAAGGTTAGAAATAAATAAAAACAAAAAATCAAATTTTCAGTTTTTTTCGGATATCTTCGGAAGTACTCGGAAAATCAAAATTTTTAAAACAGCATTTGGTTGAGCTTTAAATTGCGCAACTTTGCCCCAATTTAAACTTTCTCGTATCTCTTATGGTTTCTGAGATCCCAATGGTGAGGGTCGAATTTGAATTACCCTGTAGAGCTGCAGGTTTCAGCGATCCCAAATTAAGAAGAACAGCTCACGAACACTGAAAAGTTTTAAAAAACCTTCGACTATCCCCTGTTTACCACCAGCTGCCTATCATCTTACAGATTAAAATCCAGACACCGATTTCTTAAAGATCCATTGGATGAACCACCAGCCAACTATACTCTCTCAGAGGACCCGCCCAGTGGTGTCTTAAGTGACTTTAAAACCTGGACGACGCTAAATCGCATTCGAACTGGTGTCGCACCTGTAAAAACAAACTCGATGAAATGGAGACTATCCGAGCCAAATGACGACAAGTGTGACTGTGGCACAGTACAGACAATGGAACATGTCCTGACTGCCCCATACGGTGTTCCCTCGACGACCTATGGCTATAGGCAAACCCGAAGCATTGGACGTGGCCCAATGCTGGGCCGAGAAGCTTATTCCGGACACGAAAAAGTAAAAGTATTGCCCATTAAGTTCGGTTGGCAATAGAATCCACTGTGTTACGACGTGCAACTAGTTATAATAATCAGGGTATACATGAATGAATACATTTTGTATTTTTCTAAGCACTGAATACACTTTACACTTTTTTTTTTCAGTTATTTTTGCAATCAAACAACTTCACTTCAATTTTTAGCTGTTCAATTTTGTGTAATAAACAAGAAACGCAGAAGACCATTTACTGTAATTTGAACCTAACAAAAGTTTCTAAGTGCTTGTTTCAATATTTTCTGTATTTTTTCTGCAAATTTACTTTAAGCCAAAAAGGTTAGTAATAAATCTTTCCAAATGTTTTGGTCATAAAATTTCCTGCCTAAAAACCTGACCCAAATATGATGACCAACTAAATTTCTTACTGAATTACTTCATAGTCAATTTCATTACCTCTTTTGGTTGGACCGGTCGCAAGAATGGCCAAGCAGCTTCGTGTTTCATGACGTCCGAGAGCAGTTCATGTAGAGCTGCATTGTGCAACGGTAAATCGTCCCGATGCTCGTCTCGTCTATATGATCGTTTGTTCACTACCTCATCTTCAATATCGGAATCTAAAAATCGGAAAAAAAATAAAATATATTCATAAATCATAACAATAACAACCCCAAATATAAATACTACAGAATAATTAGTTTTCTTTAAATTAATATCAGTTCTGTCAGTAGTGTCATCGATCACAAAATCCCGTTTTTGAAGTCAACAAGAAAAATGTTACCAACCAGCTAGTTCCAACACATCTCAAGACCACTTCAACAAAACCATTCTCTGACGTCATTCATCACAACTTAATGTTGACTTTAAAAATACGCATTTATTTACACGCGTTTGATTACATATTGGCGCAACGCAAACGCTAAATGGTCCTTTTTAAAATCATAATATCGTTTTATTGCAACGACGACGATCTCAAGTCGACTTTCAGTGTTGGATAGATCAATCTTTTTTCTGATATCACAACCACATGAGAACCAAGAACAATGTCATCAAGTTACTACATAATCATCGCCAAAGTAGTAACATGACGAAGTGTCATTAAATTGCAATGTGTTAAGTAATGTTAGCAGTGAGTGTCCATAATCTTGATTTGATGTTCTTCAGCCAATTCAAAGTGTAACACACACATACAGCTAACATGCAGAATACTAAAATATCTAGCTAATATGAAATTTATTGATGTGATGCTTTACGGATTAAAGAAATTAAAGCAGATAAATGATAAGAAAGGGTAAAACATAACGGCATTAGTGGATACAAATAAAAATGAAGCTAATCTGAATTATGGGTGATTTAACCCACCGCTTTCGTTATAGTTAGGCGACCTCGAGTTGGTATCGCGCAGCAATCGAGCGAATGCGTGGATTTTACGACTCGCTTTAGCTGCGCATCGCCTCTGGGTGTACGACAAGCCAATCACATTAATATTGGCGCCTTCTATGCAACAAACACTTATCGTTATTAATTATAGTAATTTCCAAAACAAATTTGCAAAGGTGATTTTGAATTAATTCAACTTTTTAATGTTTTCTTTTGTTAAATAGAGTAGTGTAACAGATCAACATTAAAAAGTGCTCACGTATGTATTCTTTTATACAGGGTGGTCCAGTTTTAAATGTCAATAATTCACCATTCGATAGCCCATCAAAAAATAAGTTGACATGCATTATGTCATTTTTGTAAAAAATGCTTCCTAAGAAAGATACAGTCCAAAATTTCAGTTCAAAAAAATCGGTTCTTTGTCATAAAGCCGGATTTATAGATTTGCGTAGCGTAACACAACGCAATCCTAGCGCATCGTAAGAAAGTTGAATCATCCAGAATATGTTGATCAATTTATAGATGCACAAGCGTAGCGTAGCACAACATAAGTACAACGCAGCGCATCGCAAGAGTTGGTAATTTTCAACTTTTACGCTACGCTTACGCTGTGCACCTCGCGTCTAGCCAATGAAAATAGGTTAAATGTCACTTGTCGCTTGTTAGTCTTTGTTTGACGCGCATGTATTCAAAGGAACTCACATCTTAAACAAATGAATCTATAAATTGCACTACGTAAGAAAATTGCGCTATGCTGTGCTACGCTGCGCTAGGATTGCGTTGTGTTACGCTACGCAAATCTATAAATCCGGCTTAACTGTCAGACCGTTGAAGCAATTTTGCCCAAATTTGGAACAAGTCTTAAATATAATTAATACTCATTACGTGATGTTATTGAAAAAAAAATTGATCGGTTTACACTTTCACAATGGTCTGAGATTATAACAAAAAACAACGATTTTTCCGAATTTTAGAGGGCTGTATGTCTCTTAGTATGAGGACTTTTATAAAATGACAACAAAACTTATTTTTTGAAGGAGAATGCACTTCTGGCAGATTTTTTTAAATTTTTATAAAATGATATTTTGCTGCCCGGATATTCCTCTTTTCTTGGGTTTTAAAACGTAATAACTCAGTTATCTCGTAAAAAGAATTTTGAATCAAAATTTGACAGCAGATACATCTTTCTTTAAATTGAAGACGGAAATTAAAAAACTGTAATTTTTGTGAAATATCCAGTCAGCGTAGAAAATAGAGTGGGAAAATGAACACCATCTCCCTGTATCTACGCCACTGAACAAGTTTGACAAAACGTCATTCACATGACATAATGAGCATTCATTTCATAAGTACTTGATGAAAATTTAATCAAAATTGCTCCAACGGTCGGACAGTTATAGCAAAAAAACGAATTTTTAAACTAAATTTTGGAGGACTTGACATTTAAAACTGGACCACCCTGTATAGATTAATGCAATAATTTTGTTAAATGACATTGTATAATCTGAAACTGAAATACAATCTTTGACTCACCATCAGTATCAAATCCATTTTCTTCGTGTTGATGTCTATTTCCATTTCCATTCGTGTTCTTCGTGTGGGGTTCTGGATGTTTTCTTTTTTTATTGGAACAACTCGGACAACTCCACGGCGACCTAGGAAGCCTTCTCAAAGGCGGTTCGACGCATTCCTTGTGATAACTAGCGTCGCACTTTTCGCACGTAACCATATCGCCACCCGACCCGCAGGTTTTGCAAAGATCTCTACATTTTTTAAATTATTACGTGCTGACTGAACCAAAGCCAGAAAAAAACTTACTCTCTATCATACTCCTCACTCTCACTGACACCCTCTGACGTGCCGCTCTGTTCCTCTTCAGCTCCGTCTTCGTTGCCCGAATCGTGCTCCTCCTCCTCGTCCACTTCCTCTTCTACAAAAATTCGCCGGCGCCTTTTTACAGGCCGTGGACTGAGCAGCAATTCTTGTTTCACTTTTTCTTTTTTACATTTATCACAGAACCAGTCTCCTTTAGGAACAGCCTGTAATCCAATGTTTTGAAGTTATAATTACATTCAAGGTCTCAAAAAACTTATTCAATGGTCTTCACGTCCGTTACAGTGATTACGAAGAGAAAGAAAAATTCCTGCATTGATCAAATGAATGCATATTTAGTCCAAAAAAACCGTAACTCTCCTTTCCCTTTAAAATGTATTATAATAATAGTAATTCCAACAAGCTTTTACAATAAAAAATGTCTACACCATTTACACATCTAGTTTCAGTTCAATTTTAGAATCCATAAGATAGATTTCATAAATATAACTTTGATTTCAGAAATTGCAGTTGTATTTCAGATTAGTCACTTGTATTACAGGAAAGATTAGTTGTATTTCAGACACGGTCCTTAAGTGTCCTAACTGTCATATTTAACGTGTTGATCATCATTTAACGTGACAACTACTAAATTTAGACCACAGAGCTACGAATAACAGTTTGCGGGGTGATTCATTAAAAAGACGCGACTAGTCGACATTTTACAGTGGCCGCATTCATAAGAACAAATCGATTAGCAATCGAAAAATCTGATTTTAAATTCGACGGATAAAATGACGTGTAAGTAATGCTTTTTTGATCAGTGTTAGTGCATTCAAAAGAAAATTGTTTCACGGCACTGTTTAATGTTTTGACAGATGTCAGATCACTATAGGACTCTGTCTTAAACGTTATAGCCACTTCAGTTCGTTAAAGTGGTCTACGTTTTGTGAACCAGACAAGTTAAACGTGTTTTCGACGTTGCCAGATGACTGAATCAAGAGTTTTGACTTTAACAACGTTGATTTGAATGTAATTTTCAAGCTTTTCCACGTGAAAAAGTTGTTTTACAGTTTAAAAAAGTGAATTTTTTTCGTGTGATGATTTGAGTTTAAAACACCGAACGACTCGTCCAAAATTCCATTGCGTAAATTGCTGCAAAGCCATAATTTTCAATTTATTATTTAATTTATTTCAAGCATTTATTTACAACTGACGAATAAAAAAGAGGGAAAGAGCAAATTCCCGATAAATTACTGAGAATTTAATGAAGATTATTTCCCTCATTGTACTAGCAGCCAATAAAATTCAATGAACCTTTCTAGTTCGGCCAATGAGAGCCGTTATATACTGAATAAATCCCTAGTTGCTAAAATTTTACACTGACAATTCCACTCATGTACAAAAAATGCCATATATACGTCATCAAAACACGGTTTGCTATCGGCTAATAAGGAAGGAAGAGAGTTTGCTAGCGGATAAAAAAATCGGATAAATTTTGCTGTTGATTTCATCGTTTCCACGGATTTTCACTACACTTCTATTGTTGCAATGTCTCACCTTGAGATTTTTGCTGGCACTGTCAATTTTGATTTTTGTTCGTATTGTTTTGGTTATGGCTCGCTTCGGATAGAGTTTTACTGCAGAAAATCAAAAGAACCAGAAAAATGTATTTCTGCCAATACATGGCAGTAGTTATTGATTATATTCATGGAATTGTCTTATCAAATACCATTCGAGCTCAGATTTTTAACAGGATAATTTTTCCGCTTGTCTTCTCATACTTTCTTTATGGTACAAAACTCGACCTATTTGGCAAAATCACTCGAGCTGCGCTCTCGTGATTTAGTTACAACAGGTCTCGTGCTGTTACACCAAAAAGAAAGTGTTCTAAGACAAGCACAAAAATTATCCGGCTAAATCTGAGCTCTTGTGGTATTGCCCCCGACAATTCCACTCATGTACAAAAAATGCCATATATACGTCATCAAAACACGGTTTGCTATCGGCTAATAAGGAAGGAAGAGAGTTTGCTAGCGGATAAAAAAATCGGATAAATTTTGCTGTTGATTTCATGGTTTCCACGGATTTTCACTATACTTCTATTGTTGCAATGTCTCACCTTGAGATTTTTGCTGGCACTGTCAATTTTGATTTTTGTTCGTTTTGTTTTGGTTATGGCTCGCTTCGGATAGAGTTCTACTGCAGAAAATCAAAAGAACCAGAAAAATGTATTTCTGCCAGTACAAGGCAGTCCCAGTCTTCAATATGGAAACAATTTAGTCAGTTTTGTGAAGAAAGGCAGTTCGAACTGGAGACACAGCAATCAGTAGACGATATTGCACTTATACTAATGGATTGGGGATTTAATATGAAAAAAAAAACGGCGATGATTATAAGGAGTACGTAGTAAAAACCATATGGAATACAACAGCAAAACTTCTGCAAATGAGATATCTAGAAAGGTACCGTGTTACTTTTAATCCTTTTACTGATCCTGGTTTCAAAAAGTCTCGCGACGCACGTGATTCTAAACGAAAGAAGCTGCAAAGTGACTACACTAAATGTAAAGAAAGTTCTGTCGCATTAACTAAGAGTGAAATCGACAAAATGGCGTTAATATGGAATGAAGACACACCAATAGGCCTATTAAAAATATTTTACCATGTTGTCGCATACGAGCTAGCATGGCGCGGAGGCGAAGCTGCTAATTGTAAAGTGTTTTATTTCAAGGAGGAAAGGTTTAATAATGGAGACTTGACTGGCCGCATCGAGTACAATTCAGTGTTTTCAAAAACTTGTCAAGGTGGCTCAAAACAATGTTGCGACAGTAAATGGTTAGTAAAGAACAAAGAAAATCCTTCTATTTGTCCAGTAAGATTATTTTACAAAATTTTATCACACAGAGAAAATCATATTTTAAGTGACAGATTCTTCTTAACTCCAAATCCGTTCTGGCAAAGTAACACGTCAAAAGGTTGGTACAAGAATGTTCCTATAGGAGTTAACAAAATACTCAAGTGGACAAAAACCTCCGCCGAAAAAATCGGTTTGGACATTAAAAGAAGAAAGATAACTAATCATTCTCACCGTTCGAGTGCGGTGTCAAATTTAGCAAAGGCCGGTGTTAGTAAACAAAATTTAATCAAAATTACTGGGCACTCCTCAGCAAGTTCCATAAAACCTTATTTACAACTTCACACTGATCATCATTTAAACCTTGTATCCAGTCTCCGAGAGCATTCTGAAAACTTTGATGCACCTATACAACCATCATCGAAGAATCTATTTCAGTTACATCAACAATCAAGTGCTACAGTTACAAAAGAATCTACATCGATCCTAGAAAGTAGCCTTCAAGGTGAAAGTGCAAGAAAGAATTGTGTTTTTAATAATTGTTCTTTTTAATGTGTAGTGTTTTTATTTGTTTAAATACTCGTTTCTAATAAAATTGTTGTATTACCTTATATTTCAGAATTATATTCATGGAATTGTCGTATCAAATACCATTCGAGCTCAGATTTTGAACAGGATAATTTTTCCGCTTGTCTTCTCATACTTTCTTTATGGTACAAAACTCGACCTATTTGGCAAAATCACTCGAGCTGCGCTCTCGTGATTTAGTTACAACAGGTCTCGTGCAGTTACACCAAAAAGAAAGTGTTCTAAGACAAGCACAAAAATTATCCGGCTAAATCTGAGCTCTTGTGGTATTGCCCCCGAATAAACACCTCCTACCTTTTTCAAATACGTTTTTTTGAAGAACATTTGATATTAAACGAAACGGGATTTAGACACATCAAATTTAAGCTATTTTCTTCAATATTAACAATTAATAAATCACTATAACGTAGTTTCCATTAAAAAATTACATAAATTAAAATATTATGACGTCTGATTGTCAATCTGAAATGTAAACAAATATATGGCTGAACGAAAATCTGTCGTCTGCTGGGGTGAGTTCAATATTATCATTAATTTCATCACGTTTAGTTTAGTATTTGTGTTCTAACTAAGGTGTTTTCTTGTTAATAAACTAAAATGTGAGTTTTCAGGAAATAATCTTGACTTATACCCCTCGGCGTTCACGTTTTATCACGTAAAATGTGCATTGGTAGGTTTTTTGCAAAATTTTTCTTTTAGGCAAATGGTTTCGACTAAATTATTCTTTGGAAAAAATCCTTCGACCTGCGGTATCAGGATTTTATCGTCGAATTATTTAGGGTCAATCATTTTCCAAGCAAAATTTTGCAAAAAATCACCTATGCACAGTTTACCCGATAAAACTTGAACGTCTCGGGATATAACCTATGATTATTTCCCTCATTGTACTAACAGCCAATAAAATTCAATGAACCTTTCTAGTTTGACCAATGAGAGCCGTTTTATACTGAATAAATCCGTAGCTGTTAAAATTTAACAGTGAATAAACACCTCCTACCTTTTTCGAATACGTTTTTTGAAGAACATTTGATATTAAACGGAACGGGATTTACACACATATAAAATTTAAGCTATTTTCTTCAATATTAACAATAAATAAATCAGTACAACGTAGTTTTCATTAAATAATTACAAAAATTAAAATATTTCGACGTATGTTTGTCAATCTGAAATGTAAACAAAAATATACATGGCTGAACGAAAATCTGTCATCTGCTGGGGTGAGTTCAATACTATCATTAATTTCATCACGTTTGGTTTAGTATTTGTGTTTTAACTAAGGTATTTTCTTGTTAATAAACTAAAATGTGTGTTTTCAGGAAATAATCTTGACATATACCCCTCGGCGTTCACGTTTTATCACGTAAAATGTGCATTGGTAGGTTTTTTGCAAAATTTTTCTTTTAGGCAAATGGTTTCGACTAAATAATTCTTTGGAAAAAATCCTTCGACCTGCGGTCTCAGGATTTTATCGTCGAATTATTTAGTCTCAATCATTTTCCAAGCAAAATTTTGCAAAAAATCACCTATGCACAGTTTACCCGATAAAACTTGAACGTCTCGGGATATAACCTATGAAAAAATATTCAAAATTCTGTTGTCCATAATGGATAAAATTACTTTGGGCCATATCTATTTAGAATTAATACTCGATTATTCATATTACCATACACTTGATATGCCAATAAAGCAATTAATTATAAAAACTTCTTTGACAATATCAAATATTATGTATGCTTACATCTGAAAATGAACAAAAACTTACCGTCAATTTAGGTTTGAGACAATACATGTGATGACCTAAATTACATCCATCACACAACAGCATATTTTCTGAATCCTTTGCCCTTCTGCAAATTTGACAACGGGCCAAAAGAGCCGAACGGGACCACATTACGCACGAATCCAACGTGCCATAATGCAACAAAACCTGACTGAAACTAGTCGACGCCAACAGAGACTGGACCCACTTATCCAGCCGATCGTATGGCTCTTTGTGCTTATTGTTGGCTTTAACGTCGGTGCGGCCTAAAGGTCGTTTTAAATGCTTGGGGTCCACAGCCTTGGCCACGTGACAAAGGGCGTTAGCCAGACACTTTATAGCCTTTTTGATGTCCTCTGCCTGATGCAACACCAAATCATCGAATTCCCAATCAGATTCGTTCAATTCTAGGTCATTTGTAGTTGTAGCACCCAAAAATTTGCCAGGATCTTGGTATTCATCCTCTTTATCGGGAATTTCAGGTGTGTTTGAACGGCTGCGTTCTTAAAAAAAAAAACATTAGCTACAATCCTAGACACACTACCAAAGTAAAACACCTTCATCCTTTTTGATTTTTAAATGTTTGTTGTCCATTTCGATTGGAATTGTTTCAAATTCGTCATAGTTTTTGTTTTGCAAACAGTTTCTCCATTTGTCGCGATCTTTAATTTTTAGTTCGCCCAAAGCGCCGCCGTGAATTTTATCTTCCATCTCTAGTATGTTTTCTATCAAAGCGTTTTCGAGAACTTCCTCACAACTAGTTTCTGGAGGATAACCCAAGTTGGCGTCTTCATATCTGAAATAACAAAACGTCCATGGTGAAACAATAGTTATACTATTTTACGTAACAAGTAGAATATGAATGAAATTATTAAGTAATGAATAATTAAATAGTTATCACATTTTAGGTGCGTTAATAAACATTATAAACATTGAAAAATCCATAGAGGATACAAATCTTATAGAGCTTAAAATGAGTTTTTGATTGGAAAATTTGTAACACTGTAGAGTGTATCAACAATATCAACATGTTAAAATTAATAGCAGACTTTTTATTCTAGTTTAATTATCTCTGTTATTTGAGAAGATATTAATTTTTTTGTACAAGCTGATTCTACAGACTTAGATGCAAATGCGTATATTGAAAAAATAAATTAAAATTAGGCTATGACAACCTAACATCACGCAAATTCAAATTAACAGTTTGTTGATGCTCCTATATCAATTTTTGCAGCACATTTCTTTTTATTTTTTACAAAATACAAAATGAAAAAAGACGCAGTCTTCTCCACAACAAATTTTATTCAACCTTTTTGTTGAATAAAATTTAAGTTTAATAAGATTTTTTAACGAAATACAGACAGGCGTGTCAGTGTACTGCGCAAATAAGATTTATCCCAGGGCTAGCGGCAGTGACGTAATATATTTGATAATTGTCGTTCTTTGTCTATTAGTTGTGAACTGAGCGAGAAGTAATTTTGTAGTCATGAACGTTTGTTCTTTAACTAATCGTTAAAATTCGAAGAAATTCGACATTCTCGCTGCCCGCAACGCCATTTCAAATTTATAATTTTGTTTCTTGACGTTTGTTGACAATTTCTTTCTCTCTGACAATTTAAATTTATCGATTTAGATATAATTTTTTGCGAGTTGTGTGTTTTTAATATTTTGATATTTTCGGTAACCTTACTTTGCAGGTTTACCATCAAGAAAATAACATACACAGTCCAGAATCACTCCATCCAACACCAGCCTGCACAATTCAAGTAAAATAATAACACTGATTTAACAAACATCTAAAGCACTGTTAATGTCAATCAATATGTTTCTGTCTTTTGCTAACCTTACTCATATATGGATTATTATTTCTGAATCAATCAATCAATATAATCCAAAAAACATCCAAATTGATGAAAACATTCAGAAAAATTCAAATTCAATTGGAAACACTTTAGTAATGCGATAATTTTTGTGAGGTGTGTAACTTACGTATAGTGTGTAACTTACGTATAGTAAATAAAACGAAAAAATCGCTTTTTTCTGAATACACCGAAGAAAACAACTAAGCTATTTAATAATCCTCAAAATGTCGGTATTAATTGACACATAAGATTGTTTTTTCTCCCCTTACACATGCAGAAACTTAACTTTCCTCAATACGGTGTAGGTGGCAAAACAGAACTATTGTAAACTAATGTTCTCACTAAGATAAGGAAAAACTTCAGTTTGATTAGCGGTCTGGCGCAACAGATGATACGTCATTTGACAGTTGGTCACAAGATAAAATTTTTATTTGTTTTGTGACTGATTGTTTGGTTTTCTCTTCTTACCATTAATTTTCAATAAATTTTCCATAAATTTATATTGTTGTAAATAAAAACAAAGTAGCAACAAACTCACCGATCCTTCTTCTTAGCGCTTCCGTTTACTCTGCCAAAAGGTTTCTCTTCTTTTTTAACCTCAATCGTCGGATTCAGCAATGCCACTGGAGTTCTAGCCACTAGATTCTCCAACTCAGGCTCCTCAAGTTTCATAATTTCCTTCAATTCTCCTTCTCGGTAACCCCGGCTATTTAATGCCGCTACCAAACTCCCAATCTGTTCTTTGTTATGGAAAAAGGCCCATTTTGAACTGTTGTGACTATAAGAATGAACCGGACAAGTGTCAGAGTCGGTAGTGCACAGCAGTAGCTCTTGGCAAACTTCCATATCGTCATGCGGTGACGATTTGTTGATCAACGAACCTAAAGTGAGTAGTTTGCATATAAGGACAAGTTTAAATGGTTGTTTGCTGATAATATTACCGTTTAGTTTCAGAGGCGCCTGTGTATCTTCCATGGGTTCAGTTTTTATGTTGAGTGATGATAAAGGTTCGTTTTTAATTTCGCCTAAGCAGAGGCGTTTAATGTGTTTGATGAGTTCGGTCCGGTCTGGTTCGAACAAACCGGGATACTGCACTGTGATTTTTTCCTGACAGGCCCCACCCAATTCGTCGTCCCAATTAACGAATAAACCAGGAACTGATTCGAGTTTTATGTATTTTCGGTATGCTCTATCGCGTCTGAAATTAATAATTACAAATAATCCTACAGAAAAATGCTTGAAAAAGTATCTTATTTTTAAACGCGCATTTGATAAGTGTCTTAAAATTGAAATATGACCTTCCAGTAGACATTTTCAAATGAGAACCGCCTTTTTTTAGCCTTTTTTACCTTTATGTATCACGATGTTCAAATGTTTTAGATGTCAACTGTTGAGTAACAATTTTTTTAAATTTTGGAGTATAATAGAGCCTAACTCGATTAAGATAGAGAAAACGGCTTCCATGTTTCTATCCTAACTTTTAGGAATCTATCATTCTGTGACTTTAATTTCGACGTGTCAAAAATGTTTTACAGTACACCATACCACAAAAAAATATACAGTGCGTTTTTTTTAACGCACAACATCGGATTTTACGTGTTAAATTTTTAAGCCCATGTAAGACCATGTTATTTTGGCACTGCAGGTCTAAAACTTGACGGGTGTGTCTTTAGTACCCTGAAGCTTAAGTAAGTTTACCAATTTGGTCTAAAAAGTGATTAAAAACTGGCAAAAAATCATTTTTTTTCGAAAAGATTTTATCGTTTTGTACTCTCCTGTATGCATTGTTCTTTTTCGTTTTTGATATCGGCAGGACAGGTAACAGGTAGAGTGACATATTTTGACTGCATCATGGCCCGACATCTTTTGAACGTCAAAAGGGCATTTTATGATTGTTTGGAATACTGTTTGGCTTCAAACTGAGGTCACTTTGAACAATTCACTTATAAAAATACCTCTTTTGTTCTTAACTTTCTTGATATAAAGTTAATGATCACCCTGTTTTACTTTCTACGCCAAATTTTACCTGCTACCTGCCGTGCCAGTATCAAAAACAACAAGCATCTATCATACATACAGGGAGTATGGAAAGATAAAATCTTTTCGAAAAAAGATTTTTTGCAAGTTTATAATCACTTTTTAAGCCCAATTGGTAAACTTGCTTAAACTTCAGGGTACGAAACAGCCACCCGTCAAGTTTTATACTTGTAGTTCTAAAATAACATGATCTGACATGTGCTTAAAAATTTAACACGTAAAATCCTATGTTGCGCGTTAAAAAAAACTCACTGTACAGGGTGCTGCATTTTCGATGGTTTTACGGGGTACAGAGAAAACGGTAATAGATAGAAAAAAAGTAGCATACGTGTTCTGATCTCTTTTTCTGAGCTGAGATGACTGGCGAAGAGTTGGCTGCGCAAACTTCTTTTGTTTCAAAGATACGGGGGGCTTTTGAAAATTGGTCATTTTGGAACCCCCTCTGTATTTCATTTGCTATTAAAGTTATCAAAAAACGAAAAACGGTTTCCGGTAGAAGTTTTGACGTAGAATCCAATGGCGGAGTCAGTTTTTTCTATTACGTTTAATTTCTGACATATGACAGTAAGTTATATTTTTTTAAATGGAACACCCTATATATTTTTAGTTCATTTAATTCTGATGATTTTTACTTTTTCAACGGTGTAATAAAACATATAAGTTTGTAAACGTTAATCTTGGTGATTAGAAAAAAAGCGTTTCCTTAACAAAAAAGTGCTAAATAATATGTATAAAAATACCCACAGCCGAAACAAAATTTGGCTATGTTCATATTAACAAGTTACATGTCGTTTATAAACAGTTTTTTTTTTTAAATTCTACCTTAAAAATAGTAGAAAATATAAATGGCCACTTTTCTTATTAAAGTGACGGTAGAACTGTTTGTAACTTAGATTTTTAATAAGATTTATTAAAAATATTTAATTTTCTGATGTGTTAGTTTATATGATTTCCAATTTTGTTTGGTATTTTAGATATTGGCCTTTTTTTAGCTTAGCAAAGGTCTTTTTTTAAAATAACAGGATTAACCTCTACAAACTTATATGTTGTAATACACCGTTGAAAAGGTAAAAATCAATAGAATTAAATGACGTAAAAATATATAGGATGTTCCATTTAAAAAAATGTAACTTACAGTCATATGTCAGAAACTAAACGGAATAGAAAAAAACTGACTACGCCATTGGATTCTACATGAAAACTACTACCGGGAACCGTTCTTCCTTTTTTGATAACTTTAAGAGCAACTGAAATACAGAAGAGGTTCAAAAATTAACAATTTTCGAAAACCCCCCGTATCTTTGAAACAAAAGAAGATTGCGCCGCCCACTTTTCGCCAGTCATCTCAGCTCAGAAAAAGAGATCAGAACACGTACGCTACTTTTTTTCTATCTATTACCGTTTTCTCTGTACCCCGTAAAACCATCGAAAATGCAGCACCCTGTACAGTACACCACATATCACTTATGTGAAACTCCTATATAAAAAATATTTTTCTTATAATTTCTGAAGGGTTTCCATTAAGTAAATTAGTATAACAGTTGAGTAATAAAAAAATTGAGTTAAGAAGTAGGTACGTAATTCCCCTGGTAATTCCGGGGTATCCCAAAGTTTCTACTTTTTCAAAAACATACATTTAGTATCAAGCAGTCAACAAAAATAAATATTTCTGTAAGGTTTGAGATCATATAATATTTTAAGTTGTTGTACAAATATTTGTAAAAAGATACAAAATAAGCAGATCCCTTACTTTTCAGTTTTTACAAAACCCTTAAAAGTTAAGACCATACCCACTGCAGCACTGTAATAGGGTAAGTACACCTAATTTTTCAACCATTTGTTAGCATGGTAGTTACCGTTATACAGTGTGTCCATAAAATATGGAATAAATTCGATTACATTTCAGAGAATTATCTTTCAGAAAAATGCTCGAACACGTATGTTATTACTTTGTGTCTTGACAGTGTCATATTGTTTATTATGTTAGGTCAGAAACGGGTTGTTCAATTTGTCAGGTGTAAGTCGTTTGTTCAATAAAGTTGTTCCTATCCACTCTGGATAGGAGCAACTTTATTTATTCTTCTTTTTTTTTCTTTTTTCTTCCTCTGCCACGACCCAACACGTAACTACCGTTTCCCGGATATTCGACTTTTTTTGAAAATTGCATCAAAGTTTTCAAAATTCCGTATCTCGGCCATTTTTGGAGTTTCAGTGACTGTAAAAAGTTCAAAATGTTCGTCTTGAACTGCTCTTTGATTCCGTGCTAACCGCAACACAATTCAACATATACAGGTTCAAAAAATAAACAGTTAAATTTACAACTAATGTGAACTTTTTTTGTAAAAAATGGATTTCCATTCCACTCTTCATATTTTGGATTCATTATTTTGGAAAAAATGGGTAAAGTTACGATTTTAAAACTACACAAATAGTGTGTATGGAAAAATTAAAAAACTTACCCTAAAAAGCTTTGTCCCACCGTCAGCGATTTTTCAGTGTCTGCAATTTTATCCTGAGTCACTTTGCGTAGTTTTTCAGTATGCACTTCCAGTTTCTTTAAAGCCGTATCCAGCTTTTCTGGTTCTAGACCTAATTGCTTCTTTAGCTTGGTTCGTTCCGTAATAAACTCGGTTTCGTGTCTTCGTTCCTCCGCCCTCAAACTTCTCAATTTAAGTTTGGCCGTTCGAGCCTTTTCTAGACTTTCTTCAATAATGTCCCGCACGTCGGCGTATGATAAAATCTGATGCATCAAACATGTGATGATCTTAATTTTATCGTTAATAGACAGCTGCACCACGTTGTGGATTGCCAAGGCTTTTAGGATGTGGGTTTGGTGCAGTCTCATGTACAAACCTTAAATTTTTATAATGCTAGTGATAATTGATAGACAGGATTTAGTTCAACTTACCGGGGTCGTCTTCATTGGTATAGCCGCCTCTCTCTTGATAGCGCCATCTGGAGCCGTGATCTTTAATCCGGGCACCGGACGCTAGTAAATGAAGCCTCAACACTTCAGACACTGTTAAAGAGTAAAGTGGCAATCTTGCGATTGGGAGACCTTGGTACTTTATCGGCCATTTCGATGCCAATGTGGCTAAATGGGTGCCTTGTTCCACACTGTAAGTTGTAGAAATGTTTTTTTCTTTCATATCTTCCAGTTCTTCAGTTCTGGTGTTGTAACTGTTTGACTCCTCTTCCTGACAGTTAAAAATGGCAACCAACAGCATCTGTATCAAATCTGTTAATGGACCAGCCACTTCCTTTTCTGTAAGCGACCTTTCCAGAATTTCTAGCGTAAAACCACCAGGAAAAAAGTCTTTTGTAGACAGCAATTTAGTAAATTGATGCACGAATTCCAAAATGGAAATCATGTCACCAAAATATTTGTTGGGGACTTTGCATTGAATGGGAGTAGGCACCGGTAATTTCTGAATAACATCCACATTAGGCTCAACAAAGTGTAATTAAAATTAACTTACCTGGTGATTCTCCAACTCTAAGTCTTCTTTTGGCTTATACCAATCTCTTATATGCTTCTCAACCATTAGCTTTTCTTCCTTTTCCTTTTGTTTGCGCAACGCTTTTTCCTCGTCATTTAACTGCTTAAGCCTCTTAAACTCCTCTTCCCTTTTCCTCATAGACTCAAGAAGCTTACCCCCACCCTGGCCATTTTTCTTTTCTTTATCTTTGTTGAATTGTCCTTCCTTTTTCATAACCAGTCCATTTTTCTGCAGATAGTTTGCCAAAGTTTCTTGACGTTGTTTCTTTTTCCCATTCAAAGCTTTCTCAAAGTTTTTGGATGATTGGAAATTTGGTGGCGGTCCGTCAAATATTGTATCCCACATTACATTATTCACTTTATACTGTTCTAATACGCTGGGTTTGATCACAAAAATTCCACGTTTATCTTGCTCCACGTTCTGTTTCAAAAACAGCTTGACTTTTTCCCGCGAATACTGACTTCTCTTACGTCTCACCTGATTACTGTCTACAATCATTATTTCACTTACTTCACTTCCAACTGTACGTAAATATTCCACTTCGTATTTGTACAGTCCACTTGAAGGTATAAATATCCGTTCTTGAGGACTTTTGTCTCTGTGAAATTAATTATGGTTTATAAGACTTTGAAGTTCTACCAGAAAAAAGGTATACAGAGAGGCCACTTTTCGTTGGTTTTACCTCGTATAGGGAAAACGGTAATAGATAGAAATCATCACAGATAAAAATATCATTGGAATCAGCTATCCAAAAAAAACAATAACATAAGAAAGAAGTGACTACATCAACAATTTCAAGATTAAAAGCTGTAGACAAAAAGCGACTACGCCAATGAAACTATGTGAAAAAACCTATAAGTAGCCGTTTTCGGTATTTTGTTACCTTAAATGATTTAAATTTAAAAAATATTCTGTATATCCAAAACAACTGAAGGCAAAACAATTCTAATTGAACCAGCACCCTAAACTAGAAAATCAAGCTCCCAACACCTATCTTACTGTTTTTTATCTATTACTGTTTGCCGAGGGGTAAATGCCAGTAATGCCCACTAATTTCTTATCTCTTTCTAATTCCCAGTAATTCCTATTAATTAACCTAACCTAACCTAGCCTAACAATACCCACTAACTTCCTGAATTATCACAACTGGAGCGTCTAAAAAATCCTTTTTTAATTAAAAAAAGTAAAAATCAGAAAATATGCGTGAAACGATTTAACAGGAAGTAGATATCAGCTTATTTTAAATGGGACACCCTGTATATTTTTTAATTTTTGTATTCTACGTCAAATTCTAGACATATTTCGTGTATTAATGTCATATACCTATCTATATCCGTTTCTGAGATATTTACCATTTTATGTAAAATTCGATATTTTTGGTATCCAAAACATTTTTAATTTATACATATCAGGAAAGGTTTTTTTCTTGGTTTTTGTGTTTTGTCATGTTAGACAAGGTTTGTTCTAGGAATGAGTGCAGAAAGACGTCAAATCATATAATACAGTGTGGTCAAAAAATCAGTTCTAAAAAAGGACAGAAAGTCTTTCCAACGGTACACATTCTTATAATTCTGTCTGATTCCCTGTTCAAAATTAAAAAAGTTTGTATTACGCCACTTATTTAAAAAATCACTTTTTAAATTGATACATTGAACCACCCTGTAACTGTCAAAATAACCGAAAGTAGCAGTTGTCAAATTTAGTCAAAACTGTCAAACCCAACATTTTGTATAGACTTTTATCTGTCTCTCATTAGGATAGTGGCGGTGGTTCAGGCATATTTGACCCTTACGAATTGTCATTTGCAAAAACAGTTTTTCAAAAAAATTACAAGGATTACGTCGTGGTAGATCTAGTAAGTCACGTGACCGTGTTTTCCTAATTTTCTTTATCTTTCTTAAATTAGCTTTTAACGAGTCAAAAATGTTTGTGGTTCATCCTGTTACTAAACCGTAAATAACACACGTGTATTTGTAGCACTTTGTATATACTTTTATATGTGAGCTTCTCATTGACGTATAAAAATTGATTGGTTAGTGGTACCGTTTGCCCGCTAGAGGGCGTGGGGTATCTTTTTGTTTAACTCTCAAAAACTAGCGTAATTGCACTATATTTTGGTATACGTGTTTTATACGTCAATGGACAACCAATCAAATGAGCTTTCTAAAAGTATCCCTATTTGGGTTGACAGGTTAAACGGTTTGGCCGCTAGAGGGCGTCAAATTTGACCCTTTTTTTATCACTTTTTTGGTGCATCCTTTTGTTTAATCCTCAAAAACCCGCTTAACTGCACTACTTTTGATAAAGTTTTATACATCAATAGATACCCAATGAGCTTTCTAAAAATACCCCAACTGGGGTTAATAGGTTGGACGGTTTGGCCACTAGAGGGCGTCAAAGTTGACTAATTTTTTCATGACTTGTTGGAAAAAAATAATATTGTATGATTATTTTTTTTATAATATAATTTAGACCTTTTCAATTTTATTAATAATACTAATTTAATGCCCAGTAATGCCTACTTATTCTTAGTAATGTTGCCAATTCCCAAATAATGCCCACTAATTCCTACAGTTTGTACACCATAATGCCCCAGTGGTTTACCCCTCGCCGTTTGCTTTGTACCCCGTAAAACCAACGAAAAGTGTACTTTTGTACAATTTAACATGGAAAAGCGATGAAGTAAATGATTAGATTGCAAAATCGTTGAGAATTCTTAGGTAAAATAGAAAAGGAGGTTCAAAATATATAAATATGCACACATCATAGTTTGAATTTGATTGATTTGAAAATAAACAAATGTCAATGAAATAAAAGATCAGTTGTACTAATTGGAAATTGAGTAGGAAATAAACCAACTTATGCTTTGTTTTTAAAAGAATCATCAAAATGGTTAAACTAACTTTTATTATTCCGTAAGTCAAAACATGTTACCTTTGAAAAAAGAGATGCGCATCAGGAGTGTTCTTCAAGACTCAAAATAATTATTGTATACATTTAAAAACTTTAAGAAACAAACTGTGATTGATAAAATTAAATAAACAATCAAGCATATCAACAACTAAATCTGAAAAACTAAAACTTACCCAAGCTGTTTAATTTCGTGTTTATAGTCTTTCTCATTTGGAGCAATCACTGAGATGACATGGCATTCCTTCCATTTTTCGGGAGTAAAGCAAGCTTCAACATTTTCGCCAACAAAATAGCGATCCTTAGTGTAAAGAACAATGTCCTCGGCCATTTCGCCGAAAGACGTGCGCTTAGTTAGTGTAGCAAGATAGAGGATTGGAACCTTCAGTTCGCTCGGAAATACTTTGAGGCATTGAATAGCCTGCTCTTCACTTTCGAGAGCTTCTTGGTATGTTAAATTGGATTTGCCTGTCATGGAGCATGTCCAGACCATGGAGTTGCATAGGAACATTCTTTCAGAAAAGTCACTAAAAATGTAATGTGTTATTTATTTCATGAAATCAAACCAATGCTTAGAACAAACTTTTAAATTCAAAAATTTGAATTTAAGTTTTCATAATGCATCAAGACATGATATTAAAACTGTAATTTGCAATACAATAACTATGTCTTTTCAAAAAATGACAAACTACAAACACAAATTTTGTAAGAAAATCAATTCAATCAATCAATTTACACCTCAACTAATATCTTTCTGAGATAGTACCTAATAATGGATAAACTTATAATATCTCTCACCCTATTTAAGATGGTCAAATTTAAGATTTAAGATCTACAAATTGATATATCCAACTCAATATAACTAAAATCCATGATTTGTATTGTTGAGACAGTAGAATACAGACTTAAATTTAATTCAGTCTGTCATGATTGTTAAATAACATTTTTACTGTAGGCATTATAAAGAGTGGTGAAAAAAGAATTTAAAATACTACAAATTCATATATTGAATCACTCTGCTACTATTAAAATAAAATAACAACTGAATTATGGACTGGTAGAAACAGTAGAATTCAATCTTTCTGCTAGTCCAATTTGCCGATTATTAAATATTTGACATTTTGAACTACCTACCCTTTTGACAAAAAAATTGTTAATTTATTCATGCAAAATTGTCTAGAAGCTTCATTTCAGTCTAACCAAGTTCATACCTAAGTCTAACTTTATTTGAATCACATAATTCATACATTTGGCACTATGTTTTAATAGTTAATAGTATTGTCATTTTAAACAAGGGGACAGCAAACCTGGGGTAGTGTTGTGAAAAATTATATGTAAAGTTTTTTAGGATAAAACATTTCAAAAAACCATTTAAACAATTTTTAATAAAACTAATCTAAATTAATTTTTGATATGTTAACTTTAAGTTTTCAATTCTGATAATGGGTATGAAAAAATGGTGATTTCTCCACAATAAGATTATTTTCTCTTTAAACTTACTAAACTTGGGTTTTTTGAAATGTTTTATCCTGGAAAAACTGTAACTTTTTAATATTTTTGAACTGGTGTTTTGAAATGTTTTATCCTGACAAACTATTATTAAAAAATGTTTAAATGGTTTTTTGAAATGTTTTATCCTAATAAACTTTACATATATATTTTTTACAACGCTACCCCAGGTTTGCTGCCCCTTGTTTAAAATGACAGCCAGCTGATAGGCTGTTTAATTAGCCCCTGATGATGAGTAACTGCTGCACTCAAAAAATGTTTTATCATGCTAGTCATAGAAAAAGTTATTATTTCATTAACACTGTTCACACACAACAAAATGATGTAAATGACAATGTGTATAGTTTCTATTAAGTCCTGACTCCTGTTATCATGTTGATAGGGTTGAAAAATGTACTCTTAAGTATTTCACAACCCCATCTTCACTGGTAAGATTTTTGTCATGTTTTACAAGTATCACACCGTATTTGTGTAAATTTCAGCACAGTGGGTAGTTTGTGATTAGTCAAAAAAGCAGCTTTCTCTTGACCAATCACAAACAACAAACGGTGCTGTGATTTATGCCAATCCTGCACATATGGACTTCACATTCTCAAAGGATCTGAATGCATATGTGAGAGAGGTTCTGACAAGCTACAATAGGAGAATTACATGAAATTCACTTAATTCGCAACTTAACAAAATCCAAGTCAAGTGTTGCTTTCAGCATTACTACTGTATACAGAAAATAGAAGAGGCCTTGGAAAATGTTGCAATTTTATTAGACAACTTTGCACAACAAACCAAACCATCTAAAATCATGATAAACATTGTCTGTAAAAAATCCAAAGAATTTAAGCAATAATTAAATTGATGAGACCTGAAAGCATGGCGTGGTTGAAACGCAAGTAGGTACAACGACAAACCGTTATAGATTGGCGAATAATGAGTTTGCATTAAATGCCCAAGATCAGAACAAAATTTGGCTGCCTACAATGTGAAATTTCTACATTACTTACTGGTAATCCTTGAAAATCTCGTTAGTGATCTCACAGTGGAAGACTTCATCGTCGTCTCTGAGATATTCAGGCTCCACATGCTTTTCAAACACCTTCTTTCTGAGCAAAGGCATTTTGCGGATCAGTTGCAAGAATATTTGGAGGGAACTGGACAAAAAGTCTGGATTGTTTGTTTACATAACCAGATCAATTACGGTGTATCAGTTGTGGGAAAAACGTTTGATTTGCACTAGAAAAGTCGTTTAGTCACTGGGAAAACGGTGGACACAATTTTATTCGATATTTTTCTGTAAAATACGAACAATCTACAACGTTTGATTCGGTTGGGCTTGTGAGAAACGGAACGTCAAAAAAACGTAACTAAACGTCAAATCAATCTGTTAAGGCTGGTTTACACTAGCCAATATTCGGTCATTTTTTGACAGACCGTTATTGTATTTTCAACTAAACAACAAAAATCGAAAACGCATTCAATTAAAAAACAGTCACAAAAAAAAACCAAAGCAACAAGCTTATAATTAGCAATAAAAATACCAAAAAAAAACTAAAACAAATCTAAAAATGACAGAAGACAGAACGCGGCAAACAGGTGTAAATCCGGCTTCAGCACATTTGAAATGGATGATGGAGGATCATGCGTATTGGTTGACAGGCCAGATGATCGGAAAAAAGGCGCGCAAGTCATTAGCATGGTGGACATTTAATTCCAGTGGTTCTCAAAATGTTACTTGCCTTGATTTAGCTGTCCATACACGGCTACGTTAACGCACTTTGAACTATCTGGTTTTTGTCATTTTGTTTTTTTAACAAAGTTTATCATAATATTAAGAGTGATTTATCTCAGAAACTATTAGTAAAAAAAAAAGTAAGATAGCAATAACCAACAATAATATAAGAGGTTAGAGGCATTTTGTATACAAACAACTGTAAAATCTTACAGAATAACATTTACTTTATTGTATGAAAACCATCTGAAACATTTTGATGTTAATTTTTACAAAATATTTAAAGGCAAAAAATAATAAGCTTTGAAAATGTGTGATAATTTTAAATGAATTAAAATTTAACGATTTACATAATAATTATATACAAAAATATAAGTTACCCTACCTAGCCTAATGAGACATACAAAATGACATTTTTTTCAATGTTATGGGTGTTTCCACCTATTCTTTGATAACATTTTGATTAGAGAAGAAAATTTAAATTTACAAATTTGTTTTTTTAATAAAATTGCTGTAATCTTGGTTTTGTGAGAATATTTTTATTTGCAGTTGTTTATTTTTTAGTTGCACTTTTTTTTTAGAATACCTCATTGAAAATTCTATAGGGGTAAGGTCTGGCAACCTAGCAGTCCATTCGTTTTAGCTCCTTCACTTAAACTACTTTTTGTATCAGACTTTTAAGAGTCTCGGTATACATAAAGTTTATTATAAATAAATTTGTGAAGATTTTAAATTCTGCTACAGCTGATCAAAATGTTACCAGCATTAACGAACTGTATTAAATATGTTTTAACAAATAGGCTAAAATAACAATTATTGTTTCTCAAATAAGAAATCGTCTACATATTTCAAATTTCAAACAGAAATAATGGTTTTTAACCAGAAAATCTTGTTTGACTAACTTTATGTTCATTAGACCGAATATTGATAGACAGGTAGTGTTACAAATAAAGGAAAAACTAAAACTATTTTTTTTCGGTTTGGCATTTGCACTTTTTTAGTCACAGTGTTGTTGTATTACTAATAATATACAGAGAACTCTCCCGAAAAAATCACAAACAAAATATTAGGGGCTTCAACTTAATCTATAATAAAACAGAAGTTTAAAGCCAAAAAAGCGGTAAAAATGGAGAAAAACTTAATATTAACAAAACATAGTGAATTTCAAATTAATTGTTGACCAAACTGAAAGCATAAAACAAACTTGAAGCCACTTGATTAGCAATGAACAAAATGAACAGCCTTTGAGTAAAAATTATACTTGATGGGTGCATATTCATAATAGTTCCTGCAGTAAGTGACCTTATTCAGAGTGCTGAATGCTTTGATGGTTCTATATTGCTAGAGAGATGGTTCAAAAATTGCAAATTTTCAAAAAACCCACGTATTTTTAAAACAAAAGAAGATAGATAGTGTCCACTCTACTTTCTATCATCAAAAACAGCACCTTGTATATAAAAACAAGAATTTAGGAATAAAATATTATAAAGTCCGTGCCATATTAACGATGAAATAAATAATGCTAACTAATAGTAGCTATATAAAGTACTGATTAATATAAAAGTTTAAACAATGTAAAATTTATCTAGTCAGTAAAATCTTATCGATAGAAAATCAACAAAAATACTCAAAAATCTGGCAGCGTCTGGTTTAAAACCCTTAAAAAAATAACAATTTCTTGCCACACCAGAAAAAACAGAACACATTGAATGTATGTACAGGGTGGACTAACCAACCCCGTTTTTTGGGCTTAAAAAACTGAAATAGCCATTTGAAGTAGTTTAAAAAGTTGTATCCAAAAATTATTCTCAAATTATTCATAACACCCCGGTATATTTATGTAAACTGCTCGTCAAAAAGAATGGGACAGCAACATTTTTGGACTTTTTTGAGCGGCTGTTTCTTTAAATTGATTCACTAGATTTTAGTAATTTTTTTCAGGATTAAAAAGTATTTTCTTCTTCTTTCTGATGACCTAAATGATCTTTTTGAAAGTTGCCACGGATCCGAGATCTGTAGGTAACAGGTAAAAGTTACTGATAAGGTAATTGATGAATAAAAATTTTTTTTTTTGGAAAATAGACTGTAGATCCTAAAAATGTTTTTGTAAAAGTGAAGCAAATGCCAGAGCTACTCAACATTTCATTTTTGATGACAATGAAGGGACATCAATTAGCTTATCTGTAGATTTTACCTGTTCCCTGCATTTTACCTAGAGATAGATATACGTATGCAAGGTTCGTCAAAAAACAAAATAATTTGTTTTCTAATAGCCTCTATTTAGGAAAATTATTTAAGAAAAAAAAGTCTATAAAATATTTGCCAAATTTTGTTTGCATTTCTAAAATACTTAAACATACCCAGTTATACCCTTTTATTTTAAGATTAAGAATATTTTGGTAATCATTTTTGGATTCAACTTTTTTAATTACCCCAAATGGCTATTTCATTATTTTAATTGCATGCAGGAAAGCCCAAAAAAGGGGGTTGATCAGTCTCTAGTGAAAGAGTGAAAAGAAAGTGTTCGGATTTAGTATGTTTTGACAGGAAGACCTCATTTCCCAGCTTACTACAATCGAAGCATGTCTATAGTTAATCTTAAAAATATAAAAATAACTGAGATATTTGGTTTTGACATCGTATTTATTTCTGGTTTCTATGACACAAGAAATTTAACACACTTGACAACACTTGAATGTTTAAAATTCAGTCAAAGTTTAATTTTTTTTTCTTTATTTTATTTATAATTATATTTTCTACCGTTAATTTAAAAATTAGTTCTTCAGTTAGTTACTTTAATGTGTTTGAAAATACTTAAAAAGTAATTTGTTATTGGATCTGTTACACATTACATCGAATAATATCGGCAAACAAAGTCTACTTCGTTCTGTCCCATATATTCCGCTCCAAAATCATACACAGAAAATCAAAAATCAGGATATACAAAACCATCATCAGGCCGATACTATGCTATGGATGCGACACATGGGTCATGACAAAGAACTCACAGAATAAGCTGGAAGTGTTCGAAAGAAGAATACTAAGACGGATCTTTGGGCCACTAAATGAAAATGAGATATGGAGAAGAAGATATAATCATGAAATCTACCAACTTTTCAAGGAGGCATCTATCTCAGAATTCGTCAGACTACAGAGGCCACGTAGTAAGAATGCCGGATAACAGACTAACAAAAAGAGCCCTCAATAGTAGGATGCAGGGCAGAAGACCAAAAGGGAGACCACGGAAAAGATGGGAGGATGGAGTGACAGAAGATGCGCAAAACTTGATAGGTGTCAGAACCTGGAGGAGAGCGGCGTTAGATCGACAGTGTTGGAACAGAAGATAAAGGAGGCCAAGGCTCAATTTGGGCTGTAGCGCCATTGAAGGGAGAGAAAGAGATCTGTTACACATTGCAAGTTAACTTAATATTTGAGTTATTTGAAGGAATAACTACACACATATGTACTTACATCCTAGTAAATATTTAAAAATAGACATTTTTTTAATGTTATGTTCGATTATGAACCTCATTTAAAATAAGAAAGTTATGTCAATTATTGAGAAAACAGATGGCAGTAGCAAAAAACTATGCTCGCCACTGGAATCACATCAAAAAAATGCCAAAGAAGGATGTTTCTGTTTCATTTCGATATTTTAATAAACAAAAAAGTTGTGAAAACTTTTCAAAATGGAATTCGAAAAACACCCTCTAACGCTGTTTTTCGAGCTAACCTGTTTTCCTGTCAAAGCACACTAAAATCAGAACACCTTGTACATACAAGAATTGTCTTAACAATTACCTACTCATTTTTTCATGTGATTCTCCATATTAACCACAATACCTTCAATTTCTTGGTTAAGATCACGAATTTTCAGCTTTAAGTACACGTTTTTCATAATTTCCTCCTGAATTAGCTTTCGGACTTTAGTATGGTAGGTTGGATCCGCCATTTCGGCCATCATATGCAGGTACTGCAATTTAAAGTTGTCCATCAGCCTCTTTAGACTTCCTGGTAAATGATTGAGGCTGTTTGGAGATGAACTGGAGGAGTCCGAATTTTTCCTGGCATACATTTGTTGACTCCAGCTGGTAGAATCGTACTCTGGACTGCACGCTCTTGAATCCTTCCTCTTTTTTCCCCTCCTCTTCTTTGGTATTGGTATAGGTTCTTGAACTGGTTGCGGTTTGCTTAAGATTAGTTTTCCAGGTTTGATGATGTTGTTCGGAATTGGTTTTGCAGTTGTTAAGGTTTGTTTTAGTATAGGCCCTACAGCTGGGTTAGGGTCGTCATTTTTAACTTTAAATTTCCTTCCTCTTTTTTTGGGTGGGGGGGTTATTCCTAAGTAACAGTCGCTGCTGGCAAGGCTATCGCTGGTACCGAAAGAGTCTGAAGACTTCTCAGCGTCCTCACCATTCACAACTTGGAAGGTACCGTTCTTTTTTGCATTGAAATAGTTTTCCAGTTTGGTTCTGTCAATTACCTGCAAGTAGTAGGTCACAGGTTTGTCAGTCCAAGACACTGAGCTTGAATTAGGGGTGATTTCGGTGATGTTCATTATAGTACCAATATCACTTAAGTTCCGGTCAGTAATACGGAAGTTTAGGGGGCAAAAGCTTTTTGACGACACAATTTTGGTACCGTGCTTCAATTCAGCAAAACGTTGCTTCAGTTTGTGGTCTACTGAAGGTCCGAAAGCAAAATTATTTACAAAAATCACGCTAGACTCAAAAAACTTCTCTCTATGAGCATCATCAAAAAAATCACCTTTTACTAACTGGAAAGCACCGTACTTTTTGCCGTACCACTGCATCCAAAATTTGAACTTGTTCTCCATGGCTTTGGCGTACTTTGCCGGCACTTCTGCTCTTTCAATACCAACACAGACGCGACATAAACTTGTAGCGGCTACCTGTAAAACTACCTGACCCACCCCGGACCCTAAATCCATGAACACATCATCTTTGGTTAAATTGATCTGATCGATCATTTGGGCGATCAGATCAAACGAAGTCTCCCCATACACGTCAGGGGAAAACGCTTGATATCGATTCAGTTCCTCAGCATTCGTTACAGCCGCGCTGTACGTTTGCTGTATCACGTGATGCAGCAATTCTTTGCTGGCAATTTGGTTCAGTCTATCACAAAACTTTTGAGTACCTTTCTCTAAAGACAATATGTTGCTAATCGCTTTGTTGTAGCGCTTAGTGAGCGCTTTCATCGATTCGTAACTATTCACGTCAACGTTCTGTAAAATATTCTTTTTCAAGGGGACTTCTAGGTCGGGAATGTCTTTACAGCCCCATATAATGGTTTCGATAATTTCACGAGCCTCGTCGTAGCCCTTTTTTTTGTTTAAAGGCCACTGGTAGATAGCGGGCGAGCCTCCAACCGGCGAGTTCAGTCTTAGTTCCATGACGTGTATGGCCGGCTAAAAAACCGGTGACGACGTTGACATTTTGAGAAGCGCTGACTCGAATCGACTCAATGACGGCCTGACCGAAACGTTGTTTAGGTGATAAAATTGTGTACTCAGGCACTGTACGGTTTTATCATGATCCGTCAACGAACTGATGAAAGAAAACATGAGGATAACCTAATAAATTACGGAAAATATCGAGTGGTTTCTACGTTACCATTGAGAAATGCTGGACGATCTTTCCATTTGTATCAGAGGAATTAACCATTCAACACTGCACTCACACACACATCACACCAGTTAAACTTTTGCTTAGCTTTCTAATCGACAAAGTAGTTCGTTACCGATGTGGTGACCGCCTGAGGTAATTGAACCTAACCTACAAATTGGTAAAAGCGCGGGATCTAAACGGGGGAGATTCTGGTGGGATATTGTTTAATTTCGGTGTTTTTTTATTCTTTTCCGGTATCGCAGTACATTTGTTGCCCTTTATTGACTGAATTGACTCCTTGTCGTGCAGCCATGCTTCCATATCACCCAGATCAATAAAAATGTAATCAGTCCATGTTCCAGTAAATAGGATGTACCTACATAGGGTGGAACTTGCAGGCAACTTCTGAAAACCTGATTAGAGTAAAAAGAGGTGCCTCCAGTCTTTATTTCTCGTATCATAAGAACTGTCCTACCTACTTATTATTATTTTATTCAAAAGTAAAATTTGAGTAGGTACTAATGGTTGGTTGTTGGTAATTACCTACCTAAGCTGAAAAGTGATAGTACACTCTGTAATATAATAGCTGTAATTTCTTATCTAGGAACTGGGTAAACTAATTATTGCAATAATTGCTACTGATTAACATTTTAACTACAATAATTAATAATCTGAAATACAGAAATTTGAAACTGTATGTAATCTCAAACTCAGACCTATTAGGGAATATGGGACAGACTTGGCAACAACGATAACCGGATAACCTAATAAAAACGGGGACTGTCAACTGTCAGATAGGAAACCAGTTTTTGGTTTTGAGCATGATCATGAATTTACTCGCCTTACCAGCGCCCCCTATAGACAAAACGTAATAACGTAAAAAGTAGACTTTAATGGTTGCTTTAGCAGACTGTTTTTCCAGTATTTTCCAGAGTATTTTTATTTTATCACATTTTATAGTGTGTACTGTTTACATGTATAATTGGGAAACAATTTTTTTTTTATAGCAAAGCTCCACTTACGTCAAAAATGCCTACAAATATGCCTAGAGTGCTGTATGCAAACTATAAAACTGTTTATTTTGTACTGCTTCGGTATCGTTAAAAATATACAATGTGTTAATATACAAAGTATATTTTATTAATCTTCGTGATTTATACAGGGTGTCTCTAAAAGGTCTGTACAAAATCCTATGACACATAATACTAAAAACTTCTTAGGTCATAAGTAGAGTCCGGATTTCTAAAAAATTTGCTTTTTGTAAATATTAAAAGCAACCAACCTTTGACATCTAATGTGAACGATTTATGCAAAAACGCGTCCATTTGACCGATTTTGTTGATGCTTTTTTGCTTTTTTCCTCGTTTTGTGCTTATTTTACTGCTATTTTTGTATGGTTTAACTAGTTTTTTACAAAACAAGCTCTACAAGTTTTTAAATATAAACTAAACTAATAACTGCTTTGACAAAAAATTGCTATACCTATTGAGATATTGAAGGCAAGAAATGTATACGTATCAATTTACAAATTTAAACTGACCAACAAATTTCCAAATACTCCTGAAGTAGTCTACAAAACTGTAAAAACATTCCAAAACACTATAAAACCTCTAAAATGTCTTGCAAAGCTTACACAGCAGCCTAGAAGCTTCTAAAAGCTTTTAGAATAATCTAAAAGCTTCCAAATGCTTTTCAATTTATATAGAAACTCTCAAAAGCTTTCGTATGCTTCTAAAGCAGTTTAAAAGCTTCCAAAAATTTCTAAAACCGTCTACAAGGTTTCAAATGTCTTAAAGGCAGTCCAGAAACTTCAAGGCTCTTTAAACTGCCCAAACACCTTCCAAATGTCTCCTAAAGTAGTCTAAAAAGGTCTTAAAACACTACAGAAACTCCAAAATGCTTCTAAAGCAGTCGGAAATCTTTCAGAACAGTCTAGAAGGTTTCAAAAGCTTTTAGAACACTCTAAAGGCTTCCAAATAATCTTCAACTAGTCTAGAAGCTCTCAAAAAAATTCAAGGCAGTCTAAAAACTTCCAAAAGTTCAAATTCACATGTCTTAAAAGCAGTCCAGAACCTTCAATGCTCCTAAAGTAGTCTAATAAGATTTCAAAACACTACAGAAACTCCAAAATGCTTCTAAAGCAGTCGAAAGTCTTTCAAAACAGTCTAGAAGCTTTCAAAATCATTTAGAACAGTATACAAGATTCCAAACGCTTTTCAACTAGTCTAGAAGCTCCCAGAAGATATTAAAGCAGTTTAGAAGCTTTCAAAAAATTTTGTGAACCGTGTAAGAGATTCTAAATGCCTCTAAAGGATTCCAGAACCTTTAATAATATGCTGTTTAAACGGTCCAAAAATCTTTCAAATAGAGATCGAATCACCTAAGAAAAGGCCACAGGCGTCATCAAATGATGATGTCACATTATCTGTACCTCTCGCTTTAAACATTGTTGCTCTCGTTACTTTCCAAGTTGATGCAGCGAGTCAGTGGCGTGCTATTCTCTGCTCAGTGAAATGAAATTTAATTAACGTAAATAGGTGTAGTTTTTGCTTTTTCATTTCATAAATTGTATTAAAACAGGATAGGTAAGTAGGTTTTATAAAACAAACCAAATACATATACATACATAATATTGACGCTTTGAGAACAAAATTGGCCTAGGTCTCTGGTCCCATTTCTTTAAATATTAATTTAAAAAATAAACAAGAAAACAAGCAAAGGGTAAATTAAAATACAGTGTGTTTCGGTTAAAAAGATGTGTGCAAATTATTTTTCTGCTGTAGCTGCAGGGTGATGATTGATGAAGAATATTAAATACCAATTAGTTTAAATCCAAATTATATAACTTAACTTAGGGCAATGTTAACCACAAAAAAACATTGTCTTGGGGCAATTAATCAATTATTGGAAGATAAAAATAGGCAGCTGGTTTCTTTTTTCAATTATTCTTAATTTGAAGGTCCTACAGTGCAGCTAGACCTTGAAAATGAAGTCTCAAAGTAACTTTCAGCTTGCCTTTGCATCGTTTTTGATATACAGGGTTTCATGAAGAAGAGGTAATATTTAAAATTTGTTATCTTTGTTAAATTTAATAATCATATATTTTTATAAATTTGATAATTTTGTTTATTTATAAATACATATACATATACAAATTACGAATTCATAACATAAAACAAAAATCCAAAACTTAGTCTAGGAGTGAGCATCCTAATTCTTCTTCGGATAAACTGGCATCACATTCATCATCATCATCACCAAAATCTTCATCGCTATCGTCAGATGAACCAGTGTTAACAGTAAAAATAAGCTGGTCCACTGTATCATCAAAAATATGCTCTTTTTTTATGAGCTCCTCTTCATACTTTTTTACATGCTGGCAAATGTCAAACCACTCTTTTTCAGACACCTCTTGAAATTTTTGTTTTGTTAAAGCTTCGGTATCAGACAATTTAAAAGTGGTATTATGAGCTGCTACCCAATTTTTAACCAAAGCCCAAATTTTTTCTATTGGGTTTAATTCTGGATAGTAGGGTGGTAAACGCAACACAAGATGCCCATGTTGTTCTAACAGCCTATCTAAGTTATATTGTGGAGGAAATCTAAATTTATTTTCTTGTATGATTTGATACAGCTCTGGCTTTGTTAAATGAGGATCTGCTGGGATTCCTTTTTCCACTAGCCAACTTAACATATCTCCTTTTTTAGTAGCCGTTGTAATATTTTTGTTAACAGTAACATTGTGGTAGGCTGCATTGTCTATAATAAGGACTGAGCGGTCAGGTAAATTAGGAAGCAATTGCTTTTTTACCCAAGTCATGAAATTCTCATGGTTCATATCATCATGATAATCTCCTGTTTTTAAACCTAAAAAAAAAAAAAAAAAATCATAGTACAAACATTATGTGTCTTATATGATGTGTAAAATGTGGTTAAACTTATTAATTACTTGTTATATAAACTTATTTTATTTAAGCAGGAGGAAGTACTTAAGTAGGTTTGAGGTGTACATAAATATTACCTGACTTAAATATAAGCAATCCATTTTCAATAAATCCTTTTTCTCCACCTGCGTGCACTATTATAAGGCGTTGTCCTTTAGAAATTGGTTTCCTTTGTCCTTTGTCATGAATCTGACTACTGTGAATGTATGTCTCATCTGTATATACAATATTGCGACCTTCTGAGCGGTATTGCACCAATTTTTTTAAAAAATTTATTCGTTTTAAGCGAATGTCATATGATTCACACAAGAATTTTCTTTTGTCTGGTGTCTCCTGCCACCTACAAAAGATAAAGTTATTTTGATGTACATGATTGCCAAGATGTAAAACATACTTAAATCCAATGTTCTTAAGCAATCGCCCTAAGCTGCTTACACTAATGGATTCAGTCAAGATTTGCTGGTCAATAATTTTTTGCAAAATACCTGTAAGATAAAAAATAATCCCATTTTAGTCTAAATTTTGTTGTTTTAAATTTTCAATTAACACATTATCAAGGTTTATACATATAGCAAACTAGGCTTACATTTAATTGTAAAAAACATGGTAAGTTCTGCTAGAAAAACTCTGAAGACTCTGTAGGTATACCTAATGTATTATAAACTTACCTTTTAATGTTGGAAGTTTTTTCTCAAGAATATAGAAATCATAAATAATTTCTCTGATTCTTTTGATTTCATCAGGTTTGATGTTATCCAATTTTAATTTTTTAATCTGTCCCTTCTTTGTAGGAGTCTGAAATGATGAGCTTGGCCCTCCCCATTCAACATGTAGTGCTTCTCTAGATATCTTCTGCACAGTAGATCTAGACACCCCTGTAGCTGCTATAGTTCTCTCTCTAAAATGATATTTATTATATTATTCAACGTTTTCGTCGTTTTTAATCAAAGACAATACCTGTAGTTTTTCAAAGGAATGGAAACTCCTTCTGCTTCTTTCTTCATAAATTCTAAGACGTTACTTACAATTTCACGCCCTTGGCTGTGTATCACAACACCTTTCTTCCCAATCTTTTTTGGAGACATTATGACAAATTAACGATTTTTACTTATAACACGTGAACTCAAACTGCGACCATCAACAATACAACCAAAACACCAGACTAAAACGGAAACTAACCTAACCTAATTTTTAAACTCAACCTGTCCGCCACTACATTTTTTTAAACTTGGCAACATCGTTTAGAGTGCCGGCTAGTAAAAGCATGTAAAAGGGTCCATCTGTCCCTGGCCGCACCCGCATTTGTTTTAATTGTGCCCAAGTAAAAAACCGTACTACGTTGCCAAGTGGCTTTTTGACCGCTTAAGAATTTATTTTCGGGAATATTTTAATAGGACGCCTCTGATTATATCTAATGCGACGGCAACTGTAGAAGGAGAAAGAAATAATTTTAAAAACTGCGTCATTGATGATGCGGTGGCCTTTTCTCATCTGATTCGAGCTCTACTCTCAAGTAGTTCAAAAACAGCATAAAATCTTCCGTATGCTGCTAAAGCAATTCGAAATCTTCAAAAAATTTCTAGAAGTTGAACTCAAAAAAATTTTGCATCTCTGAAAGAGTTTTGTGTTTTTTACCGATTTTTATGCTTTTTTTGAAGAAAATAATTTTGTTTTTTTTCACGATTTTAGTACTTTTTAATCCGGACTCTAGTCGTACTACTAATATTAATTTAATACTATTAGTAAAATTAAATTTTGTTTTCTAAACTAGGCTTTAAAATTTAAAATATATTTTTAAACAAACCGATCAAAGTGGTTAGAAAATATTGTTTTAATCCTCTGATTCAGATTCAAACTGGTTTTTTACTGGAAGTTTTAAATCCAAATCGGAATAAGAATAAGCCTGAATTGTATGGAGTGTTTGATTTAGAAAACCTATTTGAAGAAAGGTGGCATTGCAAAAATGGCTCAAGCATTGAGAATCACGAAGAAGACTTCGAAGTACAGCCCAAGAAGGACCATAGAAGAAAAACTCTGCATTCTCTTAAAGAACCTTGCATAACCAAACAAGTTGATTGATTTGGAATTTTGAAACGCTGGTTTGGCAGATCAATCAAATAAATGATAATCAAATAATGAATAACTTTGGACATTTATAACTTCTATAATCTGGAAAGGTTTAAAGCCAATGGAACACCAATTCCAAATTGTTTTGGTTTGATTGACGGTTTTTACAAATGGTGTATGTCCGCACATTTGAATGCATGCATCTACATAGGGATTGTTTGCTACAATTTTCATTAAAAGGATTTGATCATTTGCCTAGCTGCCTAGCTGAATATCTAACTCTAAACCTTTTCAGACTGTTTTTAAGATATTGGTCTTAGAAAAAGTGTGTCCAACCATATGGTAGGTGTTTAGATATCAATTTAAAAAGCTATAATCTAATTTTTAACTTCTGGTAACATTATTTTTACTTATCAATGCTTAAATTAAAATTCATTCTAACTTCCCAAATATGGTAGAAAAAAAAATTTTTTCGGGTATTTTGACTATCAGTAGCATTAGAACCAAAGACTTTTTTCCTAATGACAGTTACGTCAAAACCACATATTACGTATACAATTATTGCACATTGCTCCAAAATCCCTGTCCTAAAAAATAATGGTAAGTCTACATGTGCAGCATTTGCTTAAATCACAGCATAGTGGATCGTTTGTAATTGGTCAAGACAAAGGTGCTTTCAGCTTGCTGCTTTTTTTGACCAATCATAAACTACGAATACGATTTATAATTTTGATATTGTTATGATTTATACGCAAATACTGCACCTGTGGACTTACCGTTAAAAACGTTTGACGTTTATTCTGAGGTTTAATAAAAGAGGTTAACATATTTTATTACTGTATTTTCTATTTGACGTTCTCAGTAATATTAGTCATATATTTTTTTCCTACTTTTTTTTTAAAAATTACTAACACTTTTTAAAATGCTAGGAAGTGATTCTGATATTAACACAGATGATACTGAGGAAGACGATGCCAATCCTTCAACCCTCCCAAATCGTAATTTTTTCGTAATATCAGTGTAGTTGCAATTTAATCATGTCTTCCAAAATGAATTTAGAACAAAATTGGCTGAAGAACACTAGTGATTCGTCTATAAAACCTACCGCAAGTCACCCTGATAGGGCCGAAACAAAAGTTCAACCGAAATTCAGAAGGTACCTCGGTTCCGCAGATTTGCTCCTACAACAAATCACTAAACCACCGTCTGTTCAAATGGTTACCGATGTGAACTTATGCGACAGCAAACACTTATTAGAACGGGACACCGAATCCTTCCGATGTTTGGCTCAGGTGATGTTATCCACTAGTTCACTGGCTAAAAACAGATTGTTTCTATTCCCACCCCTTGAAGACCCTGGCATTGCCCTGGCTTTCAACTATGAAGGTGTTTTTACAAGTTAAATCACAATTTTTACTACAACATAATGTTGTTGTAGATCCGGCACCGGTTATTGATGACATTGGAGCAGTTAGATATCAAAAACTATGCCGGGAACTAAAAATTGTCCCAATATCACGGATTGTCAATTCTTTGGATAGTAACGTTCTTGATTTGAAAGTACTTATTCAATCAACAATCTACTTAACAAATTAAAGCTTCTATACAATCTAGTACTACGGTCTAACGAGTAAAGATGTAGAAGCTTTATCAGAAGCAATGAAAGCCAACTCTCACGTTCAAACTTTGATTCTTGATGATAATTGGCTCACACCAGAAATGTCCCAGATGATTTGTGACATGATTGGAGAGAACACATCTTTACTCGAACTGTCATTGCGGGAATGTAGAATAGGGGAAGAAGGTTCTAAAGCAACTTCCTAGAAAACATAAAATTCAGTTGGATGATTTATTGTAGGGGCGCAAAAGTTGGGTGAAGTCCTGGCAAGCATGGAAACCTTGAGATCCCTTGATTTAAGCTTCAATGATTTAGGAGATGCTGGGTTGCTGGCTTTGAAACAGGGTTTATGTGGAAATGCCTCCTTAATAAAACTCAATTTGAGTCATAACAATATTAGCGAAAATTCTGGTGAAGTTATTGAAGCTGTTTTGTTGGAAAATACTACTATTCAGGAACTTGATTTGTCTTGGAATGGTTTTTATACCCAACCAGGTAGATTGAGAGTTGTAAACATGTATTCTTGATCGAGCAGAATATTTTGATAGGAAACAAAAAACTTTTTAATGGATTGTTGAAAAGTGACAGAATTAAGAGTCTGAACTTGTCCTGGAATGCTATTGGTGTTGTTCCAGCTGTGAGACCTTTGACTCGTTACTTAAAAAAAGCTGAATGTTTGGAGGAACTTGATATTAGTAACAATCGGTATACCGTACAAAAAAATCATACAACTTTTGTAGAAATGTATGACCCTGTTTTCTTGTAATTGTATTATATTTTTAAGATAGATTGAGTGGTGATTCACTGAGAATAACCAAAACGGCGATAAACAAAAACCACTCTCTGCGAGTAGTCAAAATCGGTAATAACACTTACGGACCTGAAGAAACTCAACTCTTGCTTAACATGTTTGCGGGAAAAACCAAAGACCCTTTAAATTATTTAGACTTGGAAAATATGTATATTAACAAAGATGTTAAACCTGTATGGTAACTAAATCGACCACAATAACTATCAACTAAGTTGTTAATTTCTAGATTTTAACCAAAATTAAGAACCTCGGCAAGTCAGTAAAAATAGGAGGTATTTTGGGCGACTATAAGATTCATGGTCCAGACGCCAAAAAACTCATTTACGAACGGTGTAGATACATTTTAATGAAACCTAAAAATCTTAAAGCCAGAAAGGATTTTGGGTACTTAATTTCAGCGATTTACAGAATTATTATTATCAATCAAAGTGATGCTTTTTAGATGTTTTATTTTATCTCTGCCTGACCAGCCAATGTCTACGGAAGATTTCCAGAAAGAGTTAAAGAAGCAAAAGATCAAGAAATTAGACAAGGACCTGGTGCAAGCTTTAATGAACCTGTTCACTACTAAAAAGCAGCAGGTGGACTGTCCGGCTTTGATGCAAGACTACAAGTCATACTATCCTGATGCTAGACCTCCACCACCAAAACCAAAGAAAGCCAAAAAAGGAAAAAAGGGCAAGAAAGGTGCTCTTTCTTTCTTTTCTTTTTCCTGTCCAAATCAACAAATCATATTGTTACGGTTTGGGCCTACTATGCTCGATACTCGATGAAACCGATGCGCCGCAATATCTGGCCGGGCGCGTGTTAAAGTAGGCCACACTTTGGAAGCGACACCTGGAATATTCGAAGCAAATCGCGAAGCGTTTTGCGGTCATTCTAGAACGTGGTTTGCGAATATAAAAGAAGCGGTGTCGACGTCGGCGAGAGTGTAGTGAAGTAGTGAATTTGGGAACGCGGTAAAGTTTAAATAGCGGAGTAATTGTGGAATTGTAGTAGTGTTTTTAGTAGCTGTGTTAATTATTGTACGGAGTGTTTTGAAGTGTAAATAAATTTATTAATTGTTGAGTTAAATTGACTTTGTGTGAACCCACGGGAAAATCGTAACAATTGGTGTCAGAAGTGCGATCAGACTTTAGTGCGACGTGAATTGGAACTAAACTTCGGGTTAGAGACTTGTGTTCAGAACCGGACTAGAGATTTTCGGAACAGTGGTGTGTTAAATTTATTTTATGCCAATAACAAGACGTCAAAGTGCAAACATGGAGGCCCAACTTGCAGCTATTATGGCAATGCTTGAAAAACAAGAAGAGAAACAAGAACAAACAGAAAGGATTCGACAACAAGACAAGGAAGAACAAGAAAGAATTCGACAACAAGACAAGGAAGAACAAGAAAGGATTCGACAACAAGAGAAGGAAGAACAAGAAAGGATTCGACAACAAGAGAAGGAAGAACAAGAAAGGATTCGACAACAAGAGAAGGAAGAACAAGAAAGGATTCGACAACAAGAGAAGGAAGAACAAGAAAGGATTCGACAACAAGAGAAGGAAGAACAAGAAAGGATTCGACAACAAGAGAGGGAAGAACAAGAAAGGATTCGACAACAACAAGAAAGAATGCTACAACAAGATATAGAAATGCGTCAAGAAGATAGAGAGCGGCAAGAAAAACGTAACGTAGAAATATTGAACGTTCTAGCACGGAACAAGACAGAAATCCAAGAGTATGTAACCCATAGTCTCAAAAAGATGGAGTGTGATGTTGAGGGAAAATTAAATGATGTTCGGGACGACATTAATAAAATTCAGAATGATGTTGAGATTAAGCTACGCGACTTAGAGCAGAAAATTGACAGCAGAGGAGTCAGCTCTACAGTGTTCACCGGAAACGGGTTCAACAAGATCAAGCCTCCCACATATGATGGTCAAACTTCATGGGCAATGTACCAACTCCAATTTGAGGCCGCTGCAAATGCAAATAGATGGAGTAACGAGGAAATGGCTGTAGCACTAATAGTGGCATTACGAGGACCTGCATTGGAGCTGTTACAGACGGTGCCTATCGCCCAACGAAGCAACTATGAAGCATTAGTAGCTGCATTAGAACGTCGTTATGGGGATCAACATAAGAAAGGACTGTATCGAACGCAATTAATGGCAAGACAGCAGAAAACTGGTGAAAATCTAGAAGAGTTTGAAACCGAAATTCGTCGCCTTGTGCATCTGGCTTACCCAGCCGTCCCGGATGAAGTCCAAGAAGAACTTGTGGCACAGTATTTTGTAGATGGGATTCGAGATCCGGAGGTAAAGAAATGGCTGAAGATGTTCAAAGGGAGCAACAACAGCGAATTACTGATTCGAGCGCTGGAAATTGAAGCTGCGTGCAATGATTTAAAGCCAGAGCCTATTCAAGAGGAAAGAGTACCGCCAGCCGATCATGTTGCTACATTAATAGATGAAATTAAAGCAATGGTAGGCCAATTAGTGCAACAAATGGCAGCATCAGGAAATAGTCAGTCCACACAATTAGAACGATCACGCCCGATCACGAGAGTGGAGTGTTATCGATGCGGACGTACGGGACACATTAGAAGGAATTGCAGACAGCGGTCTTGTTCTCCAAACCCACAGTGTCGACGAAACCAGGACATCAGAACAAATCACCGGAACTCCTCTGCTAAAGGAAACATTACATGTTATATTTGTGGACGTAAAGGACATTACCAATGGAATTGCAGACAGCAGTCTCGTTTACCGACCCCGCAGAACTGGCGTAACCAGGAGCAGGAAATGAAGAATCCGGAAAGACATTTACCGCGATATGTAGAGGATCGTCAAGTTTTTGATAGTGACTTAAGGTACCGGAAAGGACAAATTCATAATGGTTGGAGGATTGGTCAAATCGCGAAGGTGACAGATAAAGAGGCTACAAAAAGAATGAAGAGCAGCGTTTCTAAGGAAGTCATAATAAAAGGACAGCGCTCAGACTCTGATTTGGAAGTAATCAGAAGATGGTTGGAGAAGGATTTGAAACCGGATTGGCAACAGATTTCCAGATATGGACCAACAGTAAGGGGTTACTGGTTGCAGTGGAATTCGCTTCGACTGCGAGATGACTTAATTACTCGCAAATGGGAAAGTCCAGACGGAAAACGCTTTGTTTACCAAACAATAGTGCCCAATTCCTGCAAAGAGAATGTGCTGCGAGAACTACATGACAGTCGCGGAGGAGGACACTTTGGAGTAAACCAGACTTTGGCTAGAATAAGAGATCGATTTTACTGGATTAACTTCAGAAAGGACGTTGAGGAATGGTGTAAACGGTGTGACCAGTGTTCGTTACAGAAGGGATCCATCACAATTCGGGAACTTGAGAGAGAAAAGATGAAACCAAACAACGACCGTATGAAGATGACGCTGGACCACAGACCAACTGGTGGCAATTATAAGGAAGGTGATGCTGTGTGGATGTTTCAACCCAGGAGGAGCAAAGGATTAAGTCAAAGATGGCAACGACACTGGGAGAGACCTTACCATGTGGTAAAAAGGTTAAATGACGTCGCGTACAGAGTCCAACGCAGCCCCAAAGGCAAGATGAAAATTGTCCATCTGGACAGACTCAAGAAATACCAGGGATTAGATGAAGCGGATCGGGACGATCAGCTTTAAAAGGGGGGCAGTGTTACGGTTTGGGCCTACTATGCTCGATACTCGATGAAACCGATGCGCCGCAATATCTGGCCGGGCGCGTGTTAAAGTAGGCCACACTTTGGAAGCGACACCTGGAATATTCGAAGCAAATCGCGAAGCGTTTTGCGGTCATTCTAGAACGTGGTTTGCGAATATAAAAGAAGCGGTGTCGACGTCGGCGAGAGTGTAGTGAAGTAGTGAATTTGGGAACGCGGTAAAGTTTAAATAGCGGAGTAATTGTGGAATTGTAGTAGTGTTTTTAGTAGCTGTGTTAATTATTGTACGGAGTGTTTTGAAGTGTAAATAAATTTATTAATTGTTGAGTTAAATTGACTTTGTGTGAACCCACGGGAAAATCGTAACAATATCTTTTGTGCCCAGTACTGGGCGACGTCAATAGCGTTCTGTTCAGCATTCCACAAATCATCCAGGAAGCAGGTGTTCGTGAGATGCGCCATGTCTTGTATTTGTCCGCAGTCGCAAAAGGCGTCTTGATGGTCTATTTGGTTCCATCTAATCTTGTTGGTTTTTACGGCTGAAACTCCAGTTCTGATTCTGTTTAATGTTTGCCATGTTCGCCAGTCCAGATCCACCCCTCCAGGGTTTTCCTGACGTGGTGGGTAGTTTTCAGGGGGTTCTTCATCGAAGTTTCTGCGTGATCTGAGCCTTCCCTGTGTCACATATATTCCGTGTAGTGGATGTCTCTCGTCAAAGGTCTGCTTGAACTTTTCTGTATATTCGGCGGCCTGGCAACGTACCTGGGGACTGACAAAGCCTGCTGCTCTGTAGAGTGCTGGTAAAGGTGTTGCTTTCATGCACCTGGTGGTTATTCGGCATGTCTCATTGACGGAGCTCTGCCTTACAACTGGGTCTCCGTTGAGTTTTTTGATAAAATTCCAAGCTATTTTGCTGCTATGTATCATGTCTAGGCTTTCCAGTTTTTCAACCCATTTCTCCTGGCTTGTGGAGCTGAGCTGCTGGACCAGTGCGGTGCTACAATTTATTGTATCCTCGCTGAATGGATCGCGTTCATAGAGTTTAGTGTATTCATTCAGGAGATTCTTAGTGTTGTTAGACAAACCCGCTATGTATTGGGTTCTGCATCCTCTCGGTATAGTCTTTCTAGAGATTTCTTTGTGTATCTTGGTAAATTGTTCGTAGTTTTCCGGTATCAGTTCTAAACTGCTAACTGTCTGGTCATTTTGGCAAATTCTAACCAATTTGCTTTTTTAAAGTTGAATCTGCGTCTAAAGGAAATGGTTGGTGTTTTCACGGCAGCGTAAACTTCAAGACCAATCGGTCGGTGTTGGGTTTTTGGGATGGGATCGTGGACTCTCTTGACACAGAGGTTAGCTACTTTCTGGCTGGCAAAGCATAGGTCTGGATTGTATCCTCTTCTCCAGATTTTACTTTGGAATGAGTATGGGAGTTTAGAAACATGTATTAGGGAAAAATCGCCACTTTCACACCATTCTTCCACTGCTTTCCCGTTGTTGTCGGTCTCGGAATATGTTGTGTGTGAGAATTAAAGTTTTGTGGTGGTGTAAAAGCAAACGTTTCTGTAGGAGGTTTGTAGACTGTGACTCTGCCCATCTCTATAGTGATGATCTCAATTCCTTTGTTCTGGGTGCAATATGATGATGATATAGTCTTATCGGGTTTGGCGAAAACAGCGCATCCGTGCTTGTTGTGCGGAATTTCTGCTATCATGTGATTTCCTGCTAAAATGATGATATGTTAAAAATGTCGCAAAAACAAATATACTAAATAACTCTCTCACCACCGAATTAAAAACGTTACTTTTTTATATTGACTGAAATAATCAACATGTATGGTTCCAGCTCAAGAAGAGGAAGTAACTAAAGAAGAAGACGGACAAATACAACAACCAGTAGCATCTAAAAAGTCTTTGGTGGAAGCTGAAACTACCAAACCTCAAAGTGATTCTAAACAATCTGTTAATCCAACAACTGAAAATCAAGCAAATGATCAAACGCCTGAAGTTATCAAAACTGCTTCGGTTACCGGTAAATATTCTGATATAAAACTAGACTTATATTTCTTTACACTTCTTATTTTTATGTGGTATTGCAGAAGAAACACCAGCACAAGAAAACGAACCCTCCTCAAATACAGAAGAAATCCCGTAAAATATTACGTTTCTACATTAAATTGACAAATACTGAATACCGTATTTAGCGTTTTAATTAACTTCAAAACTACATCTTTTACTCTTCTCGTCATAATATTGTACTTCCAGTGGTTATTTATTATCATTGTTCCGCATCTTAGAAACAACATGTACTTAAAAACAGAAAAAATCGTTGGAAGAAATATGTTGCTCTCTAACCCAAAAACTAAAACAAACTGCTCACGGAAAGCAAAAAAGATACAGCAACATTTTTGGCCATTTTTAACGGCCTGTAACTATACCTCAGCCGAATTTAATAGACAAAAGAGGTTTTGACAGGCCCTTTCTTCTAGAATCTAAGAACCGTCATTAATTTTGGCTCAAAGTGTTTCTTCTTTAAAGTGTAATTTTTCAGATATACAAGATAAAGAAAAATGTGCTGCAAATGATCTAGTTTCTACTATACACTGTGGGTAAAAACTCTGAATTATTTCGAAAAATATACTAAAATATACAGCTTATGCGTATTTCCAAAAAACCAAACCCTTAATTTTAAATGATCTTGTTCCAACCTGCGCGTCCTCACTGTATATTCCCGAGACACACAGTAACATTAAATGTTGGAGTTTTTCGAAAACACCCCGTATATTTTGTTGAAAGTCAAAAATAAAAACAGTGCCAAACATGAGGTTCCCAGGTTTCAACCAAACCCATTATATGACAGAAAAATGTTCGAAAAATTATGCCAACTATCAAATGCAATGGGTTGAATTCAACTTCTCTGGTGCCTGCCGGAAAAGTGAATTAACATTTCCTCGCGTGGATAACCTCCTTGATAAAGGAGAGTACTCAGTAACAATTGCTAACACAAAGACAAATATACGTCGTGAATTTGTCATAACATCGGGGAACATTGACGGATTAGACCTCATTGAAATTATAAAAAAGTAGGTACGTTTCGTTGCGACCACCAAACATGAAACAGGATAGATTTTTTATTAAGTATTCTAACGGAAAATGTGGACCTCAACCTGTGGGTATTAATACTTTCGGAAATATACTAAAAAATCTAGCGGCGTTTCTAAAATTACCCAATCCAGCCTTATACACTGGTCACTGTTTTCGAATATCATCGACTACACTACTTGCAGATTCTGGCGCAGATCTTTTAAAAATTAAGCAACATGGAGGTGGAAGTCGCAATGGCAGAAGGTTACGTCGACAATTCCGTAGAGAATAAGCGAAGAATTGCATCCAGGATTCGTTGAGAAGCTTTAGTGCAAAATGCACAAATAAATACAAATGCAAACACATCTTTGTCATCTGGAGTCAGTATCAGTAATTGCTCAAATTGTGTTATCTTCTTCTTGTGGTGCCTATCCGTTACGAATGTTTGCGATCCTCATGGCGATGCGTAGATACTTTGTCAACCGCTGCACCAAAAAGGCCTACTGTTTTTGTATTGAACCATGTGCGCAAGTTCTTTAACCAGGATATCCTTCGTCTACCAGGCCTCCACCTTGCCCCGCAGAATCAGCCGTAGTAAGTCATACCGCTGGCTATTTCTCATTATATGTCCCAAATATTCCAGCTTACGGGTTTTTATTAAGAGAAGCAGATCCTTATCTTTACCCATTCTTTCTAGGACCCTAAGGTTGGTGATATAGTCGGTCAATGAGATTCTTTTCAAATGACTCAAGTTTTGTACAGGAAGCTTCAGTTAGAGTCCAGGATTCGACCCCGTAGAGCAGCACCGGAAAAACGTAGCACTTCAATAGTCTGATCTTAGTTGGCAGTGATAGCATCATGGCACTTGAATAATTTAGACATTTTCAGAAATGCAGCTCTGGTCCTCTCTATTCGACATTTGATCTCCAGAGAGTGATCCCACGTTTCACTTATCTGGGTTCCGAGGTAAGTATATGTCTGAACTCTTTCTATGTATTTGTTATTTATCGAGAGTTGGCCAGGATGGTTGTTGGTTTTTGACACAACCATATATTTTCTTTTTTTAAAGTTCAGAGACAGTCCGTATCTTTCACTGACTCCGCTCACCTAAACCATCATCTCCTGAAGACTCTCAAGGCTATTCGCAAATACTACAGTGTCATCTGCGTATCGTATGTTGTTTATATACTCGCCGTTGATTTTAATCCCACTGTCTGTATCTTCTAGAGTCTCCTGGAAAATCCGCTCCGAGTATACATTAAAAAGTAGAGGCGACAGCACACAGCCCTGACGGACCCCCCGTTGTATCGATGCGTACAGATGCTGTTTGTTGCCAGTACAAGTTGGTAATTATTTTTAGATCTTGTTCGCCTAGTCCGATCTCCTTTAGAATTTCAATAAGTTTATGCAAAAAGCCCTTATCAACACCAGTTGGAAAAAGTTTTACTTTCCACAACTGATTGCGAAAAGTAAAACGTTGTGTCACTGGCAAGGGTTATGAAAAGTGTCACTTTACATGTCAAAATTAGAAAAAATAAATTACCCACTTGGGTAAAAAAATGGAATTTTGGAAGAAAGGATGCACGGACGGAAAAACAGGTTAAAAATAATATTTTCTATTAGTTATTATTTGGTAATCGTACAGTTTTATTTATACAGGCATCCAAACAATAATAATAATAAGCAGCAGCTTAACACATCAGTCTTACATATACATATAATTTCAAGCATTATTAACATACTTTAGCGTTTTATAATAATTGGATATTTAAAATTTTCAAAACAGAACTGGAACAGAACGCGCTGTTCTCGCCTAAATAATGTCGAATCGATCTAGATACACGCACCATTTAAGAAAATATAAATCTTGCACATAGTTAGGTTTACGATAAGTTTACACGCACAAGTAGAATGCTGAGGAAGCTGAAGATCCTTAACTATCAATAAGTGTGTTCACTCGACTGCCTAAACTAAAACTAACCGTAATAATAGCAACTAAATACTCTTTTAAATTCGATTGGATGTGTTTTATCGTTTTAAGCTTATAAAAAATCGATTCATTCGAGTGATATGGCTCCGTAAAATTGAGACTTTAGCAAAAATATACGAGTGCTGATATTCTGAAACTACTGTTGTTGATGGGTGTGTATAACATGTATCAAAACCTCTCAAAAGTTTGATTAATCACTGTAAAATTGTAAGTAGATATGTAAAAAAGCTAGATATTTAAGACTATATTAGACCAGTTTAGACATTTTTGAGCCCAACTGAGACTGTTTGCATATACAATTATTAGACAGTTAAACCGGTTGTTGTTGGGATCAACTTTTGGCAGGAGTCTCCGATGTCCTAAAAACATCCTCCTAACTAAGCAAAAAAAGCACAAATGGTGTACTGACCTAATTAACTTAAAAAGACGTATACTGATAACGAGGAGGACAAACTACGCAGAAAAAGAACGCACTTAGGTTAAACAAACTACAGTAAATACATCTTAACTTAGCGAACGTTATAAAAATAAATTGAGACCCTTCTTGCAATAATAATTAATCTACCGTTTTGGTCAATAGTTCACAGACTTTTCGTTTGTTTTGATTCTAAAAAATACGTTAACACAGCAAGTATGGTCAGTTTCCTTAAAAAAAAAACCTTGAGATCTCACACGCATCCTGTGGCGCGGTTAAAAGGATCAGAACTTCGAGCTTAAACACAAAAGATATACAACTGGTTCTTGTTTTTTTTTTGTTTAAAGAGAAGGAATGGTAATTTTAAATCCTATAACACACAAAATTGATTATCCGGGTGGGTAAATTTCAAATATCATCCATTGTCAACAGATAATAATTAAATACACTTAATAAACTTACGCGAATTACTTAATTACTTCTTTTCCGCGTTTTCGGCCGGTTCGCCGGTCCCGTTGGTAATCGCCTCCTCTTTCTTTTCCTTCTTCTCTTCTTCTTGTTCTTTCTTTTCTTCTTTCTTTTCCTCGCCGTCTTTCTTTTCTTCAGACGATTGCTTCTTCTTGTCTTTGCCTTTAGCAGGGGTGGCCGGTTTCGGTTTTGGCTCTAGGCTCGGGTTTAGGATCATCTTACCCACGTTTTTGTGATCGTGCATTTTTTGCATAGCTTCCACAACCTATAATTGACGAATAAATCGAAATAAAAAAATGTTTGTTAAATAAAGGTAATTTAGATTTTATAAGTTTTTTAACGTAATCCCTATTACATTATGTTGTGACTAAAGTGTTTTTCCTTTTTCTCTCTTAACTATACCTATATTATAGTAATTACTGAATCTTTAAGTGTTTTGGTGACATGCCATCTTTTTTTAAAAACTGTTAACATAACGTAGAAGCATAGTTTCTAAAACAGATATTAAATACCATATTTTAACAAATATCGTTACTTTTACAATACCATTAGCACCGTCCAATCTCGCAAAACTATTATATAGCAAACAAAGGATCAAGAAATAATTAATGAATTAAAAGATAATGATATCTGTTCTGAGATAGCAATGCTAATGCCTTGAATTTGTAACACCCTGTATAGCAGAGCCCCACGAGATAAAAAAGGACACTCTGGAGTCGATATACTCATAGACAAAAAATACAAACAGAACATTGAAAACGAACAGTACATCAACGATTCAATACTGCAGGTTAACCAACAACGAGAGCACTCACTTCATAAGCGTCTACGCGCCCGATATAAGTAAAGAATGACAGACTAGAGAAAAATTCTACGAAGAATTGCAAACAGTAGTCGATAGTATCAAAGCACAGGATAAAATCATAATAATGGGAGACTTAAACGCTAGAATTTGAAATGAACCATTGGGCGGAACAACTCAGAGATTCAATGAAGAAACTGTTAATGACAGTGGAGACATGTTAAAAATGTCTGCGCAGCAAACAAAATGAGAATCAACAACACCTTTCTTGACCATAATATTAGTTACAAGTTCACTTGGCAAAATACAAGAGGACAGCAATCGGTGTATCGGACTATATTATAACTAACAGAGCGTTTACTCCACAGATGATACTAGATGTGAGAACACTTAGCGCTGCAAACGTGGGCAGTGATCACAAGTTGCTGCTTTGTAAAATTAGACTAAATATACCTGCCACACCAAAACCTAAACCACATTACATAGAGAAATTCAAGATCGAATCTCTGGAAGACGAAAGCCTGAAACAATTGTACGAAAGCAGGATGTCACAGAAGATAACAGAAAACCCAATCAACAGAGAAGACACTGTAGACGAACAATGAAGAACGCTAAAACTTAATATCCTTAACGCAGCCAACGAAACTCTAGGAAAAAGACAGGTAGATGTCAACAGATAAAACACCTTGGTTTACACCGGAAATAAAGGAACTATCAGAACACAAGAAGAAAGCACACATAAAGTATCTACGCAAAAGAAACCAAGAAAACTGAAATCTATATAAAACAGCACGAAACAGAATGAATGTTAGAATCAGAGAGATAAAAGAAGATTAATGGGAAAGATTCACCAAAGAGATGGAGAGAGATATGTACGGAAGCCAGAGAAAGATATGGGAAATGCTAAGAAGGAACAAATTAGAAATCAAGGATACTATATTGATCAATAAAATCAATGCGGAAGAATGTAAGTTATATTTCGGAAAATATATAAATGAAATGAGGGAATTGAACTACTAACAGAAGAAGACAATAAGAGTGCTGGACATTAACAAACAGGCATTAGCCTACCTATATGGGACACGCATATTAGAAAGAAAGAAGAAGAAACAAGGTCCGCTAAGTAATGGTAAATAATTTAATGGCGGATTTCTGGGACAAAAATAATTCGATTTAGCATAACTCAGACGAAATGTCAACGGAAACAGAAATACAGGGGGTCAAAGTTATTTTTTTGAAATGGTCTTTTATAGATAACTCACGAACAACCTGTTGTTTTATGGTAAAATTAGATGTTCGGGGGTTTTTCGCTTGACATAACTTTTTTCTGATATAGCCAAGTGACAGCTGGAACTCGAATATCTGTTTCCCAATATCCCATAGTATCCCTAAAACCACCGGTTTTCGAGATATTTGCAATTAAAGTATTGGGCTCCATGCATTTATGAGAAAAGTTTATGAAAGTTTTGGTTCAAATAACTGCCTATTATTGTTCCAAAATGCCTCAATGCCATTTTGAATTTGAATTAATAATTTGTCTACAATATCATTTATTCATACAAAAAAGGCTTCAGGTACACAAAAATCTAGAGGACTAAAATTCAAACTTCGCGTTGGTTGATGATATTTATTTTTTATCGGATTTCAGTTGTCACTTTGGTTTACCAGAAAAAAGTTGATGATTTGATGTACATGGCGCCCGCTATAAGCTGGCTTAAAACTGACTGGAAAATCAAATTTTCTCACCTTCGAATACCTAATTTTAGCAAAAAAACTCCATATGAACCGCCTGTTAATTGAAAAAATGCATAAAAATAATAACTTTGACCCCTATAAATACACCATTACTTATTGGACACCCTGTAGTTCTCAATTTAGTAGAGTAGTAGTCTTATTTGTTCCATTGTAAAGTTTTTCTTCCTTATTTGACGCTGATTCAATATTTAATAAGTGTAAATCGGTAGTCAATAATTATTGGTTCCCAAGTCATAAAAAAGGGGTTGAAAGGTGTATAAGAGGGTGTTAAGAAGAAAAGTATAAGGAAGAAGATACTACTCGGGAAGCAAACTAAATTGTTTTTCGGCAGTCCCAATCCTGTAAAAACCTGTCAAGTCAGTAACAATCCTATTTTGGTTGGTATTGTTGTGGCTAAATATTTTGGTCTTCTCTCTTGTGACAAATTGAGAGGCTACAACAATAATTGTTAATAGTTAGTTATTGTTACTAATTATTAGTAATGTGTGTGTGCGTGTTCTTCGTTTTAAAAACATCGTCTAAACTGGTAAGGGGTAGTTTAAAGCGGTATGGTACTAGGCAAACTTTTTTTTTTATTTAAATAAATTTCAATATTGTCTATTTTTTAAATTCATGTCTTCACTTATTTTCTCTTTGATTTGTAACTTTGCCATTTCCTCTACATTTGTCAATATTGTAAATATTTTAGGATTCGTAATATACGCATGTACTTAACGTAACGGTTGGTCTACAATGTTTCCAAGTGTGCTCAATTTTAGCTAGAATTTATCTCATGCTACATTTCCAGGGCCTTCAGCAAACTAATTAAAATATTGAAAACGAGAAAAACAGTGGCATAGACTAAAAGACTGTTCAAATGATTCTTTGAAGTCTACACCAAGAATTATTACCGAAACTCCGGAAATTGCAGTTAGTAAAAGAACAGTTTCAAGAAGAATAGTAATAACAAAAGCCATCTAAGTAAGCTAAATAGCTGTAAGTTTATCATTTGCACGAGTTCAACTAGACTTTGATCAAACGATTTATAAATTATTCAGTTTCAACAGAATGACTGTATGAAGGAGCCATGTAGTATATTTGTGCAATAATATAACATCATGAAACACGGAAATAGTATTTTTTTCCGGAAATGTTTCTACAAGTTTTGTACAGTGTTTATGCCAGTTTTGGAGTGGTCTGATAATCTTTGGGACGAAGTAGAATGTCACATTTGAACAATTCTAGCACAAAATGTCTTCAAAAATTGATTGATTCTTCAATGTTGCACCGTTGTGAGCTTTGATTCATGAGCGAATAATACGTTAAGTAAAGTTTTTAGCTCTAAATTCATCCCAAGTCCTTTAATGATACCAAAGTTTAGCTCAAATTTGGATTATATGTATCTTATCAAGCCCTACATCCTACATCATTGGATAAGCTAACTTTTTGCAAAACTATACGGGGTGTTATTTTGTGGGGTTGGGGCCCTCTTTCTGCTTCCACAAACTTTTTTCTGGTGCGCTAATATTTTTTTTATAAAAGATTCAAATTGTCTTTTAATTTAGAGATTTTTTTGTCTCTTTAATTTTTTTCGTACACAGTTTGTCACAGTTTTTGAGAAAATTACAAATTTCTTCGAAGCGAAAAAAGTATATCTAGTTAGTATCACCGGTTTTCGAGATATTTGCAATTAATGTATTGAACCTGATGCATTTAAGAGACATATTCAAGAAAGTTTCGGATCATCACAAAAATCTGGACGATTTAAATTCGAACTTCGTGCTGGTCATATTTGGCTTCCTCGACCAATACGGAATTTCACAAAAATTGTTTCTTAAAAATACTACTATAAATCTTCAGTACATAAAACCTATACCATTAAAAAACATTTTTTGTACCACACGGCTGCAATTAACGAACTAAAAATGTCCCAACTAGTGGTCCTGACGCATAGTATGATCCGGCTACTGTGCTAAAAAATACTATATGACGTCAAGGTATATGGCGAGCGCAACTTTAAATGTTTATTAACAAGTTATTTTTAATTTTAGAGTAAAAATACCTGGAATTCACCTTTTTTTGAGACCTTGCTTAATCAGATTATTGAATAAAAAAAATTGCAAAGTTCCCCATTCAACGATTCGGAAAGTTTTTGTTCAAGTAATTTCTCAGTTGCAAAGAGAAATGAGCTAAGGCTCCATCTTCCAAGAATATTACAAATTCGAATCATATATGGCACCGAATACTTAGTTGCAAATATCTCGAAAACCGTTGACTTAAAACTGAGTAGATAATCTAATTTGACCCCCTAGAACCCCATACGCGAATACCTTTTAGCAACAATTATTAATAGTTTTGAAAAAATAAATGGCTTCTCATCCTACAACTATACACTTTTCAAGTAGTGCATAAAAATGGAGTTGAACACTTCTTCATCACAACTGTATCCTTATAACTTAATTAGAAACACAATAATATGTATACTTACATCTTCCAAAGCCCACGTCGAGTCCAACAAAGGTTTGATCTTTCCCTCTTGGAACAGTTGGAATACTTTGCTGACAGTTTGCTTAACGTGCTCGGCACCGTCCTGCTGGTACATCAAATGGCGCAAATTGAACCCGGCCAGGCTCTTGTTTTCGTCGAACAATTTCAACGGAGACACTTTGTCGACTTGCCACCACTATACACAACAACTCTATCAACCATCAAACTTAATTAAACTCAAAAAGGGCACTTACGCATCTAGCGGCACTAAAGAATCCTTTGGTCTCGCCAGTAACCACGTTAGAAGTGCCGTAAAGGACGTACCTTCCCATGGGTTTAAGTAGGCTGTAGCCTTTATTGCATTCCTCGCCGCATAGACAGTCTAAAACTATGTCGACTCCTCCGGGAGATACCTAAGGAATCACATTTTAGAAGTCGATCAGTTATTTAACTAGATTTTGCGGAGAAAGATTGATTCAAGTGTTGTTATAACTAGGGCATGTAAATCTGATGCATTTTAGCTGTGAGTACCTTTTTAACATCGCTAACGTAGTCAGCGCCTCTCTCCAGCAAATGGTCAACCGGGGAAGCGGCTTCTTTCAAAGCTTCATGTTTGCCTTTGGAACAGATGCCAAAAATAGTGACGTCTGGCACAGTTTTAGCTAGCTGAGCTACTGCTTGACCCTAAAATTTACAAACAAACTGTCGTTAAACATCATAACATAAAAACAATCATGGCAATATAGTGCGGGCTGTATGAACTAATAAATCAATTGAAACGTCAAATCTTAGTTCGGTGATTAATTCCTCTTTATGAAATACTCCATTAATCTGTGCGTTCGTTTTTGACAGCTGTGATTCGTCGACTGTATATTGGATTTCCCCCCAAAATCATGACAGCTCATGTAAGTTCCTTTATAATATGTGTTGTACGTATTAACCGGGAGATAAAGGACGCCACGAGTCATTGTAATTCCCTGTGCATCACAACATGATAACTACGGGATCGATCAATACTGCATTAAGTGGAGTTTTCGCTTGTGTCAAGTTTAACGGTTCATATCAAAGTAAAACGCTTTAGTTAGTTTCCGAATGTTTTTGTCAAATATTATATTATTTGTTAAATATTAAATAAATAAAAATCATTTGTATGCTTACCTAAGATTTCAAATTGTTGAAAAAAATTAGTTTCAATCAAATTTATTGACCAAATTCATGATATATCTGATATTTACGAATTTAAGATACAGAGTGTTAAGTTTAAAAACTAGCGTTTCATTCGATGGTATCGATTTGAATAAAACTTTACCGCTTATTAAAACAATTATTGAACCAGTTAGATTCGATTATCAGTTTTTATGTTGGAAAAAAAATACAGTAGCAGTATAATTGCTATCTTTAAAAAAAGCGTATCATTCACCAATAAAATCTCCTTGAAATATCTAGTGGATTAAACCCAGCACTTGCAGACACATGTTCTCTTAAACATTTCCTTTTTTTTTATTCCTCTGAAACACCTTGTATAGTTCAGAAATAATAATGTCAATAATGGTAAAAAAATGTAGGTTTTGACCAATGGTTGATGCAATTTTAACTGGTACTTATTTTAAGGTTAGTTCTTAAACCCAAGTATAGCAGCAAGAACAGAAAAAACATGTAAATCGATAAATACAAAACTGGTTTCCGAAAAAATAATTACTTGTTTCCTACTGATTATCAAGCAATAAACATATAATTAACTGTTTAAATCAATAATTGAGCTGTAAAATTCTGACTGTCAAAGGATCATTGGACTGCAGTAGTTCTAGTGGATTAGTTTAAATTCACCAGCAAGAGTCTAAAATCGTTTCGCGTCTTGGTATTGTCAAATATCTCAATAACTGTCTAAAGACTGGTCATCGAAATTTAGAAGATTGTAATTAACAGTGCTAGTAAGTTTAGTGTCGTTATCTCATAACGCTATTGTTGGTTTCATTAACTTTCCTAGCCAGTAAATTGGCACAAGAACTATTTTTCACAATTTAAAATTGCTACAAACTATAACAATTACACAACCAAGTTTAAATTTGTGTGTATTGACAATCTGTGTGTACTGGCACATCTTTTACAACAAAAATAGCGTTGTCTTCACATGATGACAAAGGTACCCAACTGCTTTTGCAATAACTCATTGCTAACACAACAATATTATTAATAGTTAAATTTTTTACATTTAAGGACTTTCCACCCTTGAGAGTTACGGGACATTTTTAACTACTTAATCATAATCAAATCAACAAAATAACTGAGAAAATCTCTACATATAAACAACATTCCCACGCTAAAAAAACCGTCTAGTCAAGGGTCGTTTCAGCTTGAAAGCTAATTTCAAAACAAGGAACCTTAACCGATAGGATATTTGCAAGCAAAATCTCCCGACCAGAAATCCTGTCACTCAGACCAAAAAAAATCTAGACGGACACATTATAAAGGTTGCACTAAAACTTGGGAGAACAAATCGTTTTAGAAAGTTAAAGCGAAAGTGAATTTAGCAGCGACTTTCTGAAAACTCTCCCTTTTGGGCGTTAGTCAGGAAGTTTCCCGACGTGTTGGCCGGACGAAGTTCGGTAACATATGGACGGTTAGATTTCGATTTGACGGGTCAAATTTCACATTTATTACGTGCCTGAGAAGCAGTTTGTCTATTTTGCTAGTTGAATTTGAACTAGTTGTTTCGATTATTAAATAAAACTAACAAAGCGTCTAATTTAACATAGATACCAAAAGAAGATTTATTAGGCAATATTAACAAAACCCTTCAAGACCAGATGTAAAGTGATAAACCGCACCCGAAAATATTTACGTGCCAGCCTCGCATTACAATTTCGTGGTAAATTCCCGGGGTTATTAATAAAGTCTGGCAGAAATGGGAAGCGAAAAAAAAGCACTTTTCTTTGTCTGAGAAATTAAACATCATAATAAAGGTCGGTAAATAACCTCGTAATTGCATAGCCAGATATTGCAAAATTTCCTTTCAAACCCACAACATGCACGGATTAATTTGTAGGAAAAGCAAAGAATAACAATAAAGTGCTTTGCAATAACAATAACACTAGTTATAAGCAGAGGTTGACGACTATACATTTTTGAACCGATAACGCAATTTGTTTAATATTCTCTTCCAGAAATAGGATACTATTTGTAATGCAGCGGCTATTATTGTTTTGTGAAGGTCTTTGATGAAACTGATACCGATACAACAAATAATGGCAAATCAATATTGCGTTCATAATGATTACTTTTTGACTTTTTCCTGGTTTTATTTAGTTTCATGACGTCCGCACGCTTAATTTGTAGTTAAAAAAGCGCTTTTAGACTTCGTATCAAAGTTTTTTTATAAAATGATTATTACCAAAATGTAAATATCTCTGTTTGGCGTAAAAATGTCAACAATTTAGGCCGACACATTTTGAAATTAAGGTGGAATTCAGAGATCGTCATAAATGTGCACTACTATCTCATTCACAGTTTCTCCTTAGCTCATTCAATTTCGGGTTCCAATAAGGACCTAATAAGAGTATGCGTGAATTTAAAAAATGAGCTTATTAGTGTGAGGTTTAGCAGAAACCAAACCGATTAACTGCTTGAATCTAACTTAAAACTGATGTGTTCCGAACAAAAAGATTTAAAATGTTTACTGAACGCGAAAATTGAAAAAGATCTTTTATGACTGGTGAGGATAAAACCTTTTTAAAAGAGCTAGTATGTAAAAAATCACAACTATTTGATTGAATCTAAGCGCACTGATGCAATTTCATTATCTAAAAAGAAAAAGGCTTCTCAATATTCAAGGGTAAGAACACCTATAGTTCTGTTTTATGCCCGTTAGCTAAGACATTTCTTATATTTTTAGAGAACTGTTGAGCAATTAAAAAAATTTTGGGACAATTTGAAATCCAGGTGAAGGAAGGAACTCTCAGATGAAAAGAAAAGATGGGTACAGGTGCCAATAAAGCGCCAATTTAAGACTCTTTGGATAATGCCTTTAATGCAAAGCTGGAACTTGAATTAAAAGACACTATAAACAGCGACACAAGTTTCCAGAAAAATACAGTCAGAATGTAGTTTTATGAGACTAGAAAATGACATTCTAGAACAGGCTGATCCTGTTCTCTGTGAAATTTCATCAAAAGAAGCTGGAAACTGTTCAGTAAAATTATCTAAAATATGACTATCTAAATTTTTGGTATTCATATTTTAGAAACTGTTGCTTTACAGGGTGACCCTAAAATGACTGTACAACGGTTAACCACAAATTCCTTGGCCAAAAATAAGGCAATCTAGACTACCTATATCCAAAGTTGCTTCTCAAATTAATATCGATTTTTCGAAATAATTTATAAACGCGCTTATCGATTTTCACGAGATTTGGGACCAACAATTACTACATAAATTGGCATGTTTTGACCTATACGAAATATTTCTTCAATGAGGGGAAATAATAAAAATTACTTGGGCCTCGTAAATAAAAGTTTGTATTTTTGTTACCCCTGTATCAATTACTTTAATAATTTATTTGCTAGTAACTGACTTTATTTTGAATTATTTTATAATTTTTTTCGTCTAGCTAATTGGTAATTATTGTGTATGCTTTGTTTGTTCCGGTTAAAAATGTAGTGATGAGTTGCAAGGTATTGTACTTCTTTTTAGGAAAACTGTATGTCTGACAATAATTTTGCAGGAGACAAAAATGTTTCAAAATGAAGTCAGCTAGTAGGGAAAAAAGTAATGAACTAATTGATACACGGTTAACACAAAAATATAAACTTAATTTGAAGTGCGGCTACAAAGATCAACAAAATAGCTCAGGATGAAGAATTCTACTTATTCCAAGAGCAAAAACCAAAACTGAGGAACAAGGAGTAAGTAAATTTTAACAACCAATCAGTAGTTTATAGTTATCAGAGAAGTGTCTATGAATAGTAGAATTTAGTAACATAAACAATGTAACTGTGCCAAATAAACAAATTTTGTTTTTCATATTTACCTTGGCAGTCAGATAGGGTTCATTTTCAATGTAATCTACATATTTCCAGAAATTATCATCATCCATCTTTAAAAAAATCTTCCCAATATTTAAAGGTAAGTGAACTGTTTGCTCTGCTCATATCAAACCTATTCTCCACTCACTTGTTAGGGTCACCTAAGTACCTCACTCAAAAGCAATTTGTTTATGAGATAAGTGAGCGCAAATATTTAAGAAGATTTCTGAATTTCGCCCTAAAATCAGGACTGGCAGGGTCACAGAAATTTGTAAGTTTTATTTTTTAAAAGAACACCCATTTTTGGATGAATCTATTTTCAGAAATATTTCTAAAAATGAATAGCACATCTAGCGTGCACAGTTTTCGAGAAAATAGCGATCAAAAATTTAGCATTTACATGTTTAATCCGTAAAACCTAAATTAATGAATTCCAGCAAATTACCTGCACATTCCTATCTTAATTCTTCATGAACTATGTCAAAATGTCTTTGCACCAAATTTATTAGAAGATTTTTAATATCAAAATTATTGATTTTCAGGTTTAACTATGAAATTACAATAACTCAATATAAAAGAATAATAATAATGCAATACATTGAACAAAAATAATCATTTTTCGGTTATTTTGAGTTACCCATCGGAAAGATAGAGGTCGTTGGTTCAAGTCCAGCTACATAAGGAACAACATTTTTACCTAATTTTTAAATTATATTGCATGCATACCAAAAATCATTTCCTTTTATTTAGTATATTTACGGACTAGAAACAAGTTAATTTGAATACATTTAACTTTATAAACCAAGTACGCCGCCTTGAATCAAGCAGACCAATTCAAACCTCTGCAGTGCCATCTATTATTTTACTGTCTTATACTACCTACAGAGATTCCAAGTAAAAATACTACATTCTATATCTCAATTACTCTTCTTGGAAACAAATGATATTTTATTGACCAAACCGGTGTGCCTCCCCAGCTCGTAAAACTGCGAAAAAATAAAATAAAAAGTGGTTTAGACTGTCGTAGTCGGCTTTAGCTTTCCAGAAGTTGTGTATTTTATAACCCTTCACCATTCAATAATTCAGAGTCGCAATCGTGACTGAGTGGCCCTTCGAGGGGTAGCGACAACAAGGGTTTAACTTTCTACTTTTTTATATTGAGCTAAATCATGCAATCCCAGAACGATTACGACTACAATTGCACGAAATCTGCCGCCTACTCCCTTTCAAGTAATACACATTACATACTCGTATATGCATATGGGTAGGTCTACACAGTAACTTGAAGCAAGACGACATCTGTCCTTACAGCTTAGCCTTCAGAAAGGTCGTTTCTTCTCGGTTTTTAGACGCTAAAAAAGCGGCATAACTTTATCTTGGCTTTCGCCCACGGTGGATGCTTTTCGATTGGATCGATACGCGTCTGGAAATACCCGCGGACAACCCTAAGGGCGTCGCGGCGCCGGCGGACTGACTACCTGTTGCCGCGGCGTCGGCTAGAAAGGGTGAAGGACCGCGCCAAATGTATCGCAGCCGTTTTCACTACTGTCGTCAAGGGCTCACCTTCATTTTCCTTTTGTTACGATCTATTGTTAGTTGATCTATTCTATTTCAATAGTCAAATACAAGGGCATGACTGCACAACATGTTGCACGAGAGTGCTTTAACATTAACAACTACCAATCTAATCAAATACATTGACATTTGGTTTTTCTGATCAATAGACTACTTTCTACAATTTTTTAAAAAAATTGTTCTTCTGAATTATTTTGGCAATCTATTTAGCATGACTTTTAGAGCCAGTACTTTCACTTACTTGGAAATAACATTATTCAAAGTTCTATGGTCTTTTAATGGCTATAAAGACGGACGGATTATACAGGGTGTCCCACGACGAAAGACATCGATTGATATTGGAAAAAGTATAAATAGGAGAGTTTCGAAAATTTGGCAGGATACTGATGTGGGCATGCCCAATCTAACTAAAATATTTTCAAGATGGTTGCACTTCCGTTTATACCGGAAGTCGATCACAACTTTCTTATTTTAAATAGAACACCCTATATATTATTACATATTTGGATTCCTCACAAAATTCTGACCAACTTTTGTGTACAATGCCCTATGCCTATCTCTAGCCGTTTTCAAAATATTTGATGTTTTTCCAAAAAAGTGACAGTTGCAACGCTCAACATATTTTTGTACTCTGTCATTTTGCAATGAAACTTTGGGTTATTGTAAATAGAGGATCGTTTTATTAAACTGAGGGTGCGTAATGTATACAGGGTGGTCAAAAAAAATCATAAACCTGCCACTAAAAAAAATGAAAAATTTCAAGTTTTTTAAATAGAAACCCACATTTTTTATGACGGAATCATTTTGAGCATTAAAAATTACTATACGTTTCAATTTACTTGCCTATACCTAAATCCAACCCATTTCGTTTTATTTGAGAATAAACATTTTTTATTATTAAAACTCCAGATTTCTTGAAAATTTCTCTCTCTAATTACGTGTGGATTTATGTCACACCAGTATTGTGAATTATGTCTATTGAATATTCCATTTTTAGTGAATTTGGCCTCGTCGCTCTAAATAATATTATTCAAAAACAATTCTTCTCCATAGTGACTAGTCAGCAAAAACTCACTAAAAAACACTCTCTTTGGAAAGTCAACCTCTTTTAAGTGTTGCACTAATTTAAATGAAAAAGGGTGAAATTTATGTTTCTTCAGAATCCTTTGAATTGAGCTTTTGGATATGCCTGATTCTACAGAAACTTGTCTTATTGACGAAGTTGGATTTGCAACAAAATAGCCCAAAATTGCAATTTCTACATTTGCATTATTAAGGATTGGTTTTGTTTTAATAGCCTTTCTCTTTACAGATCCCGTATTCTTAAAATTTTCAATTATTTGCATGACAGCTTTTGGTAATGGCTTTCGTTTTTCTGGATAACGAGCGGCAAATACCTCACATGTTCTACTCACAACTTTATCACATTCTCCGTAAATAATAAACAGATTTAAGTAATCTTAGTTTGAATAACGTAACCGCGACGGCGTATTTGCAGTTGTTAAAACACTCAAAACTAGTGTTATTAACATGCTCTGCAGGTCTCCAATACCACCGTGTGTCAAAAGCATGACCAACTAGAGTACCAGCTAATCCCAACCATGCAGCCTAATAAAAAAAAGGTTAATTCTCAAATAAAACGAAATGTGTTGGATTTAGGTATACCCAAGTAAATTGAAACGTATAGTAATTTTTAATGCTCAAAATGATTCCGTCATAAAAAATGTGGGTTTCTATTTAAAAAACTTGAAATTTTTCATTTTTTTAGTGGCAAGTTTATGATTTTTTTTTGACGACCCTGTATACAAACGGGTCATTACGCATCCTCAGTTTAATAAAACGATCCTTTATTTACAATAACCCAAAGTTTCATTGCAAAATAAAATACGCTTTTGACAGAGTACAAAAAGATGATGAGCGTTGCAACTGTCACTTTTTTGGAAAAACATCAAATATTTCGAAAACGGCTAAAGATAGGCATTTTGGGCATTGTACACAAAAGTTGGTTAGAATTTTGTGAGGAATCCAAATATGTAATAATATATAGGGTGTTCTATTTAAAATAAGAAAGTTGTGATAGACTTCCGGTATAAACGGAAGTGCAACCATCTTGAAAATATTTTAGTTAGATTGGGCATGCCCACATCAGTATCCTGGCAAATTTTCAAAACTCTCCTATTTATACTTTTTCCAGTATCAATCGATGTCTTTCGTCGTGGGACACCCTGTATACAGCAATAAATTTATCCGGTGTGAAAGGGCTAAAGTGAAAGTACCGGTCCTTAAAATACCACTATTACTTGAAGCCAATTCCATTCAGAAATCAAAAGATGTCCAAAAAGCAAAGCAAATTTTGCATAAAAAAATCATTTCGTCAAACCTCTCTTCTAGGTTGGCAGTTTTCTTGGATTTTGGATACAACATTTTCACTCTTTATAGCGGTTTGTAGGCTTTCCATATTTACCTACCTTGCATCAAACCCAGTGGTCTAAGGTTTGATAAATTTACTATTCAAAACCTCTTTTAAATTCACTGGATCTACCACTTTTCCACTTTCAGGTCTGTCAAAATAGTTGTGCACAGCTGCCTCAAGGCTTACAGGAGATAATGCCAACTTATAACTTTTGTTAGATGTTTTCGTAAATCTGAAGTTTAAAATGTTTCATCCCTTTTTATAGTTGGTAAAACTGAGTGGAGAAGTGTAGCGGGTAAGAGACAAGAAAACTTCTTCAAAATTTTCAAAAAATTGCCGACGTTTTGAAGTTTTGTTCCAGCTTCCAGCTTTGAAAAAGAAGTGAAATAAACTTTACGTAAATGAAAGGTCGGCAGTTTTTTGAAAATTTTCTTGTTCCTTACCCGCTACATTTGTATCTGTAACTTGGGAGAGTGGTGGCACCACAGCACTTAGGCCACAGTAGGCCCATTGTGCGCCTCAGCAAGAGAGGAGGTCATCCTCAGCTTTATCCGGACAGCTCAGAAGTGCCTTGGATAAATTGCAGCCAATGGTATCGTCCCAGCGCTGTTTAAAAAGCGCTACGGAGCGTTCTTTGATAAGATTTTTGGCTACCGTCATGGTCAAACCCACGAAGGGCTCTGGTCCAAAAAGCTGAAGCCTGGCAGCCTTCTTAGCCAAAGAATCTGCAGCCCTATTACCCTTGTTGTGATTATGCCCTTTAATCCAACTGACTTTCACCGCGTTACTTGACGACGCCTCAATGAGGGTGCGGTGGCTTTATTGTACTAGTTCTGAGGTGAGAGGTGGTCTGGACAGGGTTAGTACTGCTTGTCTGCAATCCGTGTAAATGTGCACGTTTTTGTCAGTGATATTCTTACTAGCTATCTGTCCTGCCGCTATAGTTATGCCAATTAGTTCTGTTTGAAGAACGCTTGGCATGGAACCAAAGGCTTGACTAAGGTTCAGTTTTAGGGATTTGGAGTAAATTCCACAGCCTGAACCCATTTTGCCAGTGTAGATGTTTATTACGCCTGCCATTGAGTTGTTGCCAGTACCTTCCATGTTATTTGTGTAGGGTTTGCTGAAAGCAAATAGTGGCACTGAGTCCACTCTATATAGCCTCCAATAGTGGAAGCGAGTTTGTCGCCTCTTTCCAGATGCGAGCCCTCTGCAGACCAACTCCTACACTGGGTTCAATTCCTACAGTGCAGAAGCAAAATATTGGAGTTAAGGCGACCTCCTTAACGACCACTTTGGGAGAGAGTTCCCAGCTACACTTTTCCACTGAATTAAAAACAGTAGGGCCGTTACCACTTATCACTTTCATCAAGTCGGTAAAACCTCTCTTAAGTTCTACTGTATTATGAACCTGAAGATGGAATTCCTATGTGCGTACAGCCAGTAAGTCCTACAACATTAGGAAATCTCAAAATCTTAAATTCCTCACAGATAGCTCTAATTATTGATTGATTATCCAACAGCTTCTGATTTCTGATACTTTTTTATCACAGCACTGCTGGTTGATTCATAAATAAATAAGACAGTAGCATATAATCTCAAAGCAAGAAGCAGCTGAGCAGGTAATGAAAAATAATGTGCATTTTACGAAATAATCTTAGAAACTATATACTAGCAAAAACAATTTTCAATTTGTCACTGTTAATGTGAAGGCACTTGAAAGATGCTAGGTATAATGTTGTACGCACCCCAGAAACGACGACCCAAGTTTTGTTAATAACATAACTGTTTAGCAATTTGTTAGCACTACAAATTTCTATGTGATTACTTCCTGAGCAATCTGGGTTTTAGTGGAGTTTCAATTACATGAATAAGATCTTCATAAGTTTTCTAGGAAGTCTTCAAATACAAAATTTACATTTTCGACAAAACTCAACCGAAAAGTATAATAAAATCCTAAACAACCAAGTTTAAAAGGCATTTGGAAAGACATACTTGCTCAAAGTAATGGTTGTCTACTAGTATGGAATCTACAGAAACAATGAATGGGACCTACTAAGTCATTTTGCTGTTTTTGACCAAAAAAGAAGTCGTAAGGTTAAGCAGCTCGTTTAAAGCCTAGTATCATCATTTAATCAACTAGAATCGAATAGGGCGTCCATGTAAAGATCAGTTTCCTAATAAGATGATAGGACTTAACGAAGTTACGCAAATACATTGACAACTTTGATACCCTAGTTGTATCTCGAAAACAAACCGTGGGGAATAAAGTTTGCATGAACTTGAAACATTAGTTTCCATGTCAAATCGTTTCCCTACGAATAAACACACGGATCCACTCAATCAAAATCAACTACAGAACTTCTTTTTCAGAAATTAAACTTTGTCACTTAAATGGTTAAGTGGTTTACTTGCTTCCTAATTATTATGGTTTTCATCAAATGTTATGTTTATCAACATGGTAAAATAAATCAATTAAAATGATTTTTAAACGTTAACCACAGAGCCATTACATAAATTTAAATTAAAATTCAAACTTTAATAACACTCCGATAAATTGATGTCTTTATTTAAAACCTCAGCGAACAGTCACGTTCCAATTATTTGAATGAAATTCGCGCAGCTAAATCAACATTATCCAGTTATGTTGGTGTCACATCCGGTCGACCGATTGTACTTGGCAATAGTGGTTGATCGTTGGCTATTCACTTTTTTTGAGGTGAGAACAGTGACCTGTCTGAACATACATTTTCCATCCACCTTCGTGATCATTTATTAAGTTGGTAAGCCGTGTCGTGTTAACTGACAAACGATCATGGACAATAATGGTATGAGCATAAATCATTTCTAAAAGAACAATTATTGTAAAATTTCAGTATGCGTACGTGTGATTTACGGGAGTAACGATCCGTGTTATAAAGGAAATTAAAATCCGACCTTTTCCATGGGGGGACTATTCCCGATACGCGTAAAACAATAATATGCAACTTTTTACTTTAAAATGCTATGTAGTTAGGGCGTGGTCGCGCACAAACGCGATTATTCCGTCTAACCCCCGAGCCGTTTAAAAGTTAGCTTGATGGATGATCTTAATTAAGTAAATTGCCATTTCATCCTGCCGCTTTGGTTTACCCATTAATTCTACTTCTCCCTGATGTATGCATATTACCTCGCATAGCTCGGAGGCGGGTTCACATAAAGTTTTTGTGTCACTTTTATTTCCTCAAACAAATTTCCTTAAACCCTTTTCCCATCCCACCTACGGCAACATAATTACAAATTTCCATTAAGACCCTAGGATTTTGCCTTAAGACTCGAGGCAACCGTCAATACCACATTCCCAAACCACTCCCTGACAAATTTGAAGCACACATTTCCTTAATTTACCCCTAAGGCAGCAACAGCTCCTTAAGAAAGGACTTTCACAGAAACCCTTACTTTCAGAGCAAAACGAGTTTTCGCTGCACACGCAGTATATTAAACAGTCCATTTATATTCACGCTTTTTTTATTAAAAAGGTTAAATTCGCAGACAATTTTATTTCAATGATCCCACCACCCTCGCTATCAGAAATACAGACTGCTGCGGTCGAGCATTTGTCCCTGTCAAGAAGACGAACGCCAGTATCGTGGCCTTATTACTATGCAAAAACACAGACAAAAGAGACGGAGACGAAAAAATTCAGAGAGTAAACCTGATACTTTACCTGAGTAGTGAGAGTTTGCTAGGAAAGACCCAAAATTCACTTCATTACTAATTACTACTATGGAAATTACCCTCATTAGGAGCATTATTCAACTCTAGAGGATCAATAATAATAATGTACTGTATGAATCAACGTAAAGAGAAATTAACACGATTTACAAAAAAAAAACCCACTTCACTATACAACGCATAAAACACCTTCAATGCTCAGTCTCGCAAGAAATTACGAAACAGCGTTAAGAAATCTAACGGTAAAACCAAACGCAATTAGACGTAAAAACTCAATCAAGTTAAATTATAATTCTCTAGTATTGGATTGAAGAAAAAGCAGCCTCTCGACTAAGGCGATAATGACATCGAAGAGTACAAAAAGCCGCTGGCAATTTGCTGCGATACGATGGTCTCTGAAATTATGATTGCAAGTTCTCAGACAGGCAGAAACGAGCAGTATTTAAAGTAGTGAAATTGAAATCTAGTTTTCAGATGCTTTAAGAAGATAATTGAAATTCGAGATGAACAGAGGAAAACCCGTTTAATATGGAACAGAAAATTTGTGACATGTATTACAAAAACATCATGTACCCTTGATCTAATACATACACAAGAATAAACCTTGGAATAAACATCTGTAGAAAAGAGAACTAATTTAACAAAATGTTATTACTAGTCATATAATAAGTTCCAAATTCAATAATTGTTAAACCAAGAAGTCCTTTGTTAGTTGTATGGTATATGTTGTATTTACTGCTATTTTGATGTTCAATAATTATAGCTAGGACAATGATGGGATTGATGGGTTTGGTGGAAGGAATCTTTGTCCTTCTAGCTGCTTGTTCATTCATTTCAAATCTTTACTCTCTACTTTTTCCTGTCACTTTTGTTGTATGTACATACATAGAGTTCCAAGACTTTGTGATAAAGATGTCATGGAATGACATGACACACAGACTAACTGAAGTTTGCAGATCTTTATCAAGAGTATTTATTTGAAATGACTTTCTCTTGAAACATTTGATTTTTTATGGATAATATTAAATTTTTCACATCTACAGGGCGCCTCTAAAAGGTCTGGACAACGCTCTAGCACAGGTAGATGGTACCAAAATCTGGCGACTATTGTATGTACTTAATAGAGGGCGCCACTTGTCACCACACTACTCTAAATTCATATTTAATTCTATGATACTGGTTAATCTGATACCGTATGTGTGTGTTGAATTGACTATCATATTTTCTCACCAAATTTGCATAAATAGAGAAGCTTTATCAAAATCGCTAAAAACAACCGTTTTCGAGTTTTCAAGTAAGTTTTGAGAATCTATTATAACAGTATAAATAACTAGTTTTTACCCCAAAAATGTCTTATTTATGAAATAAATTCGGATAACATCTAACAAAGCACTTCCAGCTTGTAATAGAACACAGAAAGGAAAAAAGATAATATTAATTTAGATCAGGTAATCTCGCAATCATGAGTTATCTAGCTACCAAAAAACTATTAATCTTATGCACACATTACTACTTCAATTACATATTTCTCGAAAACGGCTGCTTTTAGCTATTTGGATAAATTCGGTTTTTAGCTGTAAATGAAGCCCTTCTATAAAGTACAGGGTGATTGGTTGAATTTTGACCACCCCCTTAACTACCTTAATTTAGATTTTAGCAAAAACCGTTAAACACAAAACTAGTAGATATTTAGGTCTACCTTACTTTAAAATAAACATTTATTATACAGGGTGTCCCAAATTTGAGTAACAAACCAAACTTATGTTTTTTGAAATACAATGACCAACTTTTTATCCAATATTTGAATTCCACGTCAAATTCTAGGCCTAATTGATGTAAAATGTTTGTATCGATATTTAACTGTTTCCGCAGCAGCGTTCTTGATTGATTGAATTTTGACCACCTCCTTAACTTCCTTATTTTTGATTTTAGTAAAAAAACTAGTTGTAGCAACTTAGTTGTAGATATTTAATCTACAACTAAGATTTTTCTACTTCACTCTTAGATAAACAATTATTATACAAGGTGTCCCAAATTTGAGTAATCAAATTAACCCTTAATCACATAATCGAGGCAATATTGTTAAATATAACCAATGCTGCTGCGGAAAAAGTTGAATATCGATACAAACATTTTACATCAATTGGGCCTAGAATTTGACGTAGAATTCAAAAATCGGATAAAAAGTTGACCAATGTATTTAAAAAAACATAAGTTTGGTTTGTTACTCAAATTTGAGACACCCTGTATAACAATTGTTTATCTAAGAGTAAAGTAGACCTAAATATCTACTAGTTTTGTATTTAACATTTTTTGCTAAAGTCAAATTTAAAGAAGTTAAGGGGGTGGCCAAAATTCAACCAATCACCCTGTTCATAAAAATAGTCAATTAATGCTTGCATATTGAAAAACCACCGTAAACAAAATTTTATGGCAAAAACAAGGAGACCTAAAAACACAAAGTCGTTGCCACTATAATTTAATGGGTAGGTAACCGGTTTCGGCCTAAGCCATCATCAGACCAATGTCGCAGACAAACACACAGTAAAAACATGGGAAACTTTGAGTTTTTGAACAATTGCTTCCTACTTAAAATTTGATGTATTTCCAATTCATCGTAATAATAGTGAATAATATTAATTAAAATCAATTTTTAACTTTTATCTTTGACCCTCTTCATTGTCCTTACTATCAGCTTATTGACTTAAGTAAATGTGGCTAAATCGAGATTTTGCTGAATGCTCTCATTTAATCTTTGAGACAATGTTGCCGTCTAATTTTAATTTATTTGTAATAAGTGACAAACAAAAGATTTACACTATATTGTAAGTAGTACCTACATTGTTATATTAGGGCTAAGGCAGTATTTTTAATTTTGTTTTTCAATAACATGTAAATTGTTTGTCTACCTAACATTTTAAAGATCCTATAACATGTAATTTAAAGGGAAAAAATATATTTACTATGTTTAAATATGTAGAGAGTTATTATGTCTAGTAGAACTAACTGTGTCTTAAGCTCTTCAAATAGAATCCAGAATCCTGTGTGTCCTGAGGATGACCCAAATAAAAGGGTTGAAAGGTCCACAACAGTGGAAAAACTCATTGTGTATAAATTCAGATTTGTTTTTGGAAAAAGATAAAATAACTTTAGTTGAACCCTTCAGTTGCAAAATACAAGAACAATATGACGTTTTAAATATTCACATTAAATGTCTATCACATTGTCAATATCATCAGTCAGTTCCGAAAAGCGGGATAAAATGAAAGTCATGATGCCTCCAAATTTGATTTATAGATCTACTGAATTGTCGTTTGAAGGGTTAAAAGCTTCATATTCAAAATATATTTTCGCAGTAGAGAGGTCCTTGGCACTTAATGTGCTTTATTTAATTAAGTTAGATATTTACGACATTCCATGGGAAAAATTTAGATAAGAGTTGCAAGCAGTTGTGTTAGTATTATTTGAATGTATAAAAAAATATCAACCAGGCCTTAAGCTAATAGAACACAAAGCTTTCTGGGGTTTATTTAAATGTAAACACACTTTTCTTTTGTGTTGGTTGTCTGTCTTCAGTCAGTAGTATTATCAACAATCTCACCCAACGAAAATAATATTATCTTGATCATAGGCTAGACACCATCATAACAGAGAACACAAAACTTTTTTTAAATGGAGTTGCTTTGAAAGTTTAGGCTAACCAATAACAAGTTTCATTAAATATGCAAAGCAAATTAATGCTAACTACAATAGTTTTTGCCTGTACATATTTGTGTGATCTAAAACTAAACCTAAAATTCAAAATTGCATAACTGCAACCTGTATACTCCTGACCACAACAAAAACCAGATTAACCCCCGCGCGGTCTTGAAACAACATTACAAAGTTACCTGTTCTAATTACCAGGAATATCACATCCCAATTTAGATCATAACATAACCACATTTAGAAGCCAAACCCAAGCGAATGAAGTTGATAACGAATATCCGAGCGACGGAAACTTCGAGGCGACCGAAAGTTTGTCAACTAGTAAAATTATTTACCAAATACTCGTTCAGAGTCTATGAATACAAATTAAGCAAAAGTTGGTCTGGAGTTTTCACGGGTTATGTAGGAAATTGTGGAGGAGGTTTAACATGATTGGATGGACCGTCAAGCTGCCGGGTGTGAGAAATCGACTTGCGGTCATCGACTCTGCTGCACGTGTACACTTATGCAAAGACTGGGGGATGATTTAAGTGTTCTCAGGGTAAAACCCTTCTCAAACATCTTGTATAAGTTATGAAAAATGTTTTAAAGCTTTTTGAGCAAATTGATTTGCACAGAAAATTCAAAAACCGTAAAACTGGTGGGTTTTACTGGTTACACTGATAGTATTGCAAGTGACAACTGTAAATATTTATAAAAATGTATTTTCAAGTCGTTTTTAAAGCGGTTTTTTTTATCTAATACAAGTCTATTTGTCGGTTTTCCGACTCGATTTTATTAAATAAAACATTTATAACAAATCGTAATACTCAATGTAATCATCACCCGGTGCGGAAAATTGCTAGGAGAATGCTACATAGACAGCACTTAACTGCCGGTCTCGTATTAAAACCACATTAAACAGACTGTTAACTTTGATAGTGTATATTCCAGTCGATTATATGACTTTGCTAACTATTGGTTTTAATGGACATAAATGAGGTTAGAAAGAATTAAACAGCCAATTTAAAGTTAGTGAAACTTTGTTCAAGATGGTGACAAAACTGGCTAAAGTATTAAAAGAAGAATCAAAGAGACATCGAAGTTTAAAGCAGAAGATTTATAGGCATGAATTAACAGCTGAAAACTTGAAGGCATGATAATTATCCCTTCCTCCTTATCCGCTTTCACACACCCTATTCAAGTCAGATGGATTCATTTTCTACATCCTAGTTAAAAAAAGCTTCAGTGTTATTTTTAGATAAGTATTTTAAATAAGGGATTTTTTAAATCGTTTTAAAAGCAGTTATAGTGTTAATAAATAATAGCTTAGATCCAAAGCTAGAATTTGTATAGCCAAAGGCGTTAGAGGAACATAAATGACCTGAAGGCCTAAACAGCCCGAGGAACAGGTTTCGGCTTGATGGGCATTATACTCTCGCTAACGCCTGTGGTGCATACAATGTTTTATGTTTCACCTAAATTCAGCAATTATTTGCTGTTTCTAATATTAAAAAAGGTTTGAGGGCGTTATGATGACGCCTGCCTATAATGCCCTCAGATTGTTATGAACACTATAACCTACACCGTTTCCAAAGTATTATGTATTTATAACCTATAGGTGAAACAAAAATAAACTAATAAAACTAACTTATTCTACTGCTTTTAAAAGATGTAACTCTTTGGATGTAGAACAGTGTAAAACCAGAATGTTTCACTCTGTTAACGTTTTGCTTTATTTGAAAAACTTCTGTAAGACAGTTTTCTTTGTAATTAAATGTCAGCTTTACAAACAAAGATAAGCGTTAACAGAGTGACAAATCTTGCTTTGCCACTCTGTCTTAAATCTATAGAAATACACACTGTATAGATCAAGATTTTAGTTTTGTATTGTAATAGATTGGTTTTGCATTCCTAATACAAAATTCTGTTGTTAAAGAAAGTTAAAATAAGTAGCACTTCATCTTTAGTTGTTTGTCGATGTTTGGACTGCAATTTAGGCTTTCTCAAGCCAAGAGAAGTAGATAAATGAATATAATTGTCAATTAATATTAATTTGAAAAAAAAAAACATCAAATTCAAAAGATATGCAAAACCACAAAAAATTTTAGATACACATGGCTTTGGAAAAAGACTGGAATAACAGTCATCTTCAGTATAAGGCATAATAAATCTTCACGCTTTTTAAAACTGTAATGCAACAAAACCGTTATTACAAGTTATTCTTAAATTTCACTCGGTTCTAGGAAGAATAACAAGCAATAGTTAATGATTATTCTAAAAATAGACTCCAAATTCAAAATATGAATCTAAAAGCAAGGTAAACATGTTAAAACTCCAACTTATTTGTGAACAGTAAGTTTACGACCGTGTACCGCATATCAAAGAACATCTCAGGAAAATAATAAACACACTATTATGCATATTTGTACGGAGATCAAGGATATCAAAAGGAAACGCTCTTGAAATCTTTAAATCAACATCTAAAAAGCTACTGTAAGAAATTCGGTTACTTTTACTGCACTTTTAATTAAATCTGAACAACAATGTTGCAATGTTTATGTTATTGCGGTCGTCACATGTTAATAGTGTGGCAACAATTGTTTTAGATGTAATTTTCCATAGTGAATACAATTATTCTTATTAGTCAGTGTAAAGGGTTTATTTCAAATTTGTTAATTCAAGTTTTTATGGGTAGAAAAATTGGTGAGTAAATTCTTAATGGAAAGCAAAATTGATCTCTATCAGTGTTTGAAAAGAACAATACTCATAAACTTACCACTCCACCTCCAACTGAATGCACCAGAATTGATTTTCCCTGAGTTAGACCGCCAATTTCGAAAAGTAATATGTAGGCCACAGTGTAGTTCATGGTGATGGTAACCGCATCCAGGTAGGACAAGTCATTGGGCAATTTATAGACGTATTTGGCAGGGACCGCCACTAGTTCAGCCCAGGCCCTGTATTCCGGAAGAGCTACCACTCTATCACCAATCTAGAACGGAAATTTTTATTAGTTTATCTCACAGGAAATGAATCCATGTTATAGTTAAACTATTGCAGTCAATGGCTTTAGGGTTTCCAAAAATATTAAGTAATAAATCGTGAAGTAAAACGATTGACTGGAAATTTACGACACCCAATATGTGTCCAAGTAAATCCTAGAAAAAATTAATGTTTATTGCCCTGGGTGAGTTTTTCCCAGAGATTTTTGTTTAAATACGTCGCACACCAAATCGACTCTATCTATCTCGATTTTTCACAAAAAAGTTGTTTACATCCGTCCCAAATCAATACGGATAAGCATGAATATTTAGTTCCTCGCCCAGTCTAAATACGAACACCGAAAGAAAATCAATAAACAATTATTTGCTTTCTATTGCCTTGCCTTTCTACGAATTATTTAGACTTATTTATTGTATAACCAAACTAAAATATTATAAAATTAACCGTTATGAAATTAGTCTCGAATTTCAAAAAAAAGACAAAATTTTGTACAAAAAAACATGATAAAACAGTTCCTGCTACAAAATATGAACTATTAGTGGAGATAACCATGGACAGCTACAGAGCCAGTCAAGTGAAATGAAACAAATTTGTTATTCAACTGACTTTTTACTGATATTTGATTACGCATCAATACTTAGACTATCAGCATTATTTACTATAATTATCCGTCATAAATTGACTTTACAAAAAATTGTATCATTATACTATGACAGAAACACTGACTATAGGAATTCCAGAATATTTAAAACTGTAAAATACCCAGTTTTATCACACTCAGGCCGGTTTTCACCAGAAACAAACAAAACTGAGTTTATTTTAAACGAAGTTCTTAAACTCGGTTAGCCACGCATTATTTTCACAAACGCTGTCTTTTTCCAACCATATTGAGAAAACAGATGCTTTAAGTTTACAATAAAAAATTCAAGAGTAGATTAAAACAGCAGACGCTTTTAATGCCAGAGGTATGTAAAACAAAAATAGACAATTAACGTTGGGAAATTTGAAGAAAGTAAAAAGAATACTTACTAAACAACGACAAAGTAAAATTGTCACATTTTAAGTAGGACTTAAGTTATAAGCTCACACACAAACATTTTTTTCAAAATTGGTTATCACAATATAATGCAACTTCCAAAAAACTTTTGGTTTGAAAAAAATTTGGTTCAAACTTTAACTGAGTTTAGGAAGCTTAACGGCAGTTAAAAATTTATAAAGGCCAGTGGTGAAATCCGGCCTCAAAGAATAATTAGAATACTGAATTGCTCACTCCCATCAGTATATTGTTAAATTCATATTTTCATTATAAATTAAACGTTTCTAATTAAGTTAAATTAACAATAAATTACTCGAAGATAAGGTCTTAAAACTCCCTTTAATAGTTAACCGTGATAGTTATTAAAGTTATGGCACCCCTGTATAATGTTAAAAGTCAATTCCAAAAACTTAAGAAGCTCGCGTGCCATTCTAAATAGGAGTTGATGTATGCAAATTACTAATTTATACCGGGTGACTCAGGAATTAGTTGCTAAGCAATTACACTACTACGATTTCGTGAGGAACGAAACTTTAGGGGTAGAAAAAATTAATGCAGCAACAAAAATACCCAACCGCTGAAGCTTTGAATCGAAACAAAGCTGCTTTTCAACGCATTTTAAATCCTAAACTAGGTGCACCTCCATTACCCACACCAGGAATACACGAACTCTGCAGTAACATCTCAAGTTGCGACAAGAAATATATGCTCTAAACAAAAGGGAAATTCGAGAAAAGTCAGCCCACACACAAAAAATCTAATGAAAACAAGAAATGGATCGAGAGGACCAAGGATAGGAACATCCGAAAAGATTTAAGAAATCATAAGAACACAATCGAAGATAATAGAAACATGAAAGTTCTAGATCCAAATTATCAAATGAAAGGTCAAATATGACTAAAGTAAAAAACAAGGAGGGTATTGTGGTGAGCAATCGTAGTGAAATGCAGTGACTGCAGTTCAGGACTTCTATGGAAACCTGCACAGTTCTAAAGGGCCGTCAATACCAAAGGAAAATACAAAATGTGGGATCCGAAGAAGTCCCTGAAATAAATATCGGAGAACTGGAGATCGCACTACATCAAATGAAAAACAGAAAGAGTCCAGGTGAAGATCTAATCACGAGCGAAATGATTAAAATAGGAGGTGAGACGCTGATGGAGCATGTAAGATTGTTGCTGAATGAATGTTTGACAGAAGGTAAAATCCCAACTAAGTGGCAAAATGCAGAAGTCATCCTATTATACAATACAGGAGACCGAAACAACATAGATAATTATCGACCTATCAGCTTATTATCGCTCTTAGACAAACAATTTACGAAAATAATAACCAACCGGTTGACGAATAAGATGGACTCATACCAACCTAACCTAACCTAACCCTCCATTTGGTCTTCATCGACTACCAAAAGGCTTTTGACTCTGTCGAAACCTGGACAATTCTAGAATTCCTAGACAATGCAAGGATCGACTCTAGATACTTAAACCTCATCAAACAAATCTATAATAACGCTTCCATTCATGTAAGAATAGATGATGAGTTAAAAACCGACAGTATTCCAATCAAGAGAGGAGTAAGGCAAGGAGACACCATCTCACCAAAACTTTTTACCCTTGCCCTGGAGGATGTCTTCAAAAAGCTTGACTGGCAAGAGAACGGGATTAATATCGATGGAGAACGTCTAAACCATTTACGATTTGCAGACGATATTGTAGTCGTTGTCAGCACAGGCGAAGAGCTGAAAAACATGCTTCGGGAGCTTCATCGAGCATCGCTGCAAATTGGACTTGAAATGAACTTGAACAAAACAAAGATCATGAGCACAGAAGACATCCAGGTGACCGTTAACGACCAACCCCTGAAGGTTGTCTCGGAATATGTTTACTTAGGCCACAAAATTCAACTTGACAAAGAAAATCAATCTTCTGAAATCACAGGAAGAATAGGCCTCTTCTGGGCAGCCTAGGATTTATCCTTAAATCTAGTGAATTTCCTATAAATTTGAAAAGCAGAGTGTTGGATGCCTGCGTGATGCCGGTTATCACATATGGACTAGAGGCAATGGCAATTACCCGCCAATTTGCCAATAAACTGCAAACCACCCAAGGAGCAATGGAGAGGGCTATGATAGGAATCACTCTAAAGGATAGAATCCGCAACGAGGAGATTCGTAGAACTAAAGTGACAGATGTTCTAAGGCTTGTGGCACAACTGAAATGGAGATGGGCAGGTCATGTGGCAAGGCAGGTTGACCACAGGTGGGCGCATAGGATACTAGTTTGGCGTCCAAGAGAGACCAAACGCAGCATTAGTAGGCCCCAGAGACGAAGGCGAGACAATATCCAGAATGTTGCAGGAAGGAATTGGACCCGGACTGCTAGAAATAGAACGGCGTGGAGGTATTTGAAAGAGGCCTACATCCAGGAGTGGGTACATACGGACTGAGAAGAAGAAGAAGGGGTAGAAAATGTGAAATAATATTTTTGATACTGTCCAATTTGCGAAGAAAAATGAAAGCAAACTTTCAGTCAAGATAACCTCATAAATTGAACTTAATTTTTGTAGAGAGATATCAGTCAATCATTCAGATAGAATCTTCAATTGCAAGACATCTTAAACACCATTTAAGATAATCTTTGAATAATGTAACAAATTGTTTCATTAGTCGCCAATAATATGTTATAAACAACCTCGAATCCAATAATAACCGTATTGTTTTATTTTTCGGGATCATTAATAAATTACAAACAAATCCATTAGTTGCAACCGGGAAAATAAGTGCTTTAATTATAAGCACACTTATCAATCATAATGTTTAATTATAAATTTTCAAAATGGATTGCAAAATATAATAATGTCCGGTAATTAAAAACTGGTTCTAATCATAAATGTGCCAATACTGACTAACAATAAACATTAATCTTAATAACAGTGATTCAGATTGTTTATCAACATCGTTGAGCCATTAACGCTAAGTACTTCCTTGAAATTGATATGATTAATGAGCGCATATTATTAAGTAAACACTGATGGTTGCTAATACCTGATTTATACTGTAAGAATTCTGCTAGTCACTTAAATTCTCATCGCTACAAGCAGAATCTGGAAATCGGCGAAATAAAAATCACTTTTAGAGTTATTGAAACATAAAGACTGGTTCAAAGTGATTAGCTGGAAACCAAGCGGAAATTACGCCTGGCATTTGAAACTTTTATTCGCTTTGATCGTTTAGACTCCCTTGAGCTATCGACCGCTTTACCAGACGGAACAAAACTTCCGCACAATGCTTTTTGTTTTCGACAGAAACAAGTAGCGTTAATTGGATATGGGTTTCACGTAACACGCACATCGGTCAGTCGGAATCAATCAACCCGACTATACATTTAATTATCAAAAATAAGGTTTCAAGCAGCAGGATTTGTTCATGTATACTTACTTGAAAGTCTTCAACACCTTCACCAACTTGCTCGATATCTCCGGCACACTCAAATCCTAAGATGAATGGACATTTTGGTGGAGAATCGATGGCACCTTGGCGTACCATCAAGTCTTGGAAGTTCAATCCACTAGAAAGTAAAAAATGTTTAAAAAAATTGTAATAATTTAGATCTACACAATAATAATATACAATATTTAAATCCAATCAATTTTTTCATTTATAAGTTGGGAATTCTGTATGTAACTTGTCTTGTGCTGTTGTTAAGGATTCATCAAGTTAAGTAGCTTAACATTCTTAAAAAGTACTTGACGAAGTAAATACTTTAAAAATAAGTATTTGTACAAACTTTAAGGGATAAATCTTTGACAAGTTTCAACCAAAAATTTCTACTTTAGGTTAGTTAGGAACTTTTTGCCTCTTGAATTTTTTTGATATCATTCTGAAGTTATTTGTATTACAAAAAATGCTTCGGTTTGAACCATAATTTTGAATGAATTTGAACCTTTTACATGTAATCGTTATGATTATTGAAACACCACGAATATTCAAAAGAGTTCGTCATGTTAAAGCGAATGGATGCTTGCAGAGTTGGTCATTTTCAGCAAATTATTGCAAATATTTTTTTACTTACTTCCATAAATAGTTCAGTTCAGTTTTGTAAATAATTAAAAAAAGTTTATTGCATTATACATATTTTATCTTGTTTTTCAAAAACACTCTTTTCTGTTTAAGAAAAAAACAAAATTTTGGCTCTTGAACTGTCATGACTTTTTTTGCTACCAAACAAGAATTTTCTGAATCCTCTGAATTGTTTTCCATGGCTTTCTTAACATATAAAAGTTAAATATTGAAAATTATGATTCAGAGTAACGGTTTTTTTGAAAAATAACTCTCTAATAAGTTTCTAAGAAGAAATTCCGATTTTGTGGAAAGAAATATCAGTGGCGGGTTCTCAACAAAAAAGTTCGGAGGGGTAAAAAGAAGGAGCCACAGAACCAAAACCCTGTACTGTATATTGAGGGAAAATGGTGATAATAAATACGGATAAGTGAATGTGACATTCCCAAAAATGGTTATTTTGTATTAAGATCAAAATTCAACAAGGAAATTCATCTACTCCGCGTATATCAGCAGAAACAACGACATTAAATTAATTTGTAGTTGATGTTAATGAATTTACTAGCTGAATATTAAGCTAAATACAAAATAGCCAACTTAAATTCTCCCTGCACAAATTGAAACAAGCCCATCGATTTTTCTCTCTTTTAGTATTGTCTGACATCGGACGTTATTTTGCCAATTTTGTATTGTCTGGCGTTTGCGAAAGAATTGCGACGCGGTATCCTAAAGTCAAATCACTTTTCTGTCAAGTTTAATGCACTCTACAGGGTGATTCCAAAGTTGGTGCTTTCCTTTCACATGCGAATAGGGCTTCAAAAAATAAGGTTTTTTCTTTGACTTTTTTCGAAATATGAACAATAACCAAGATACAGGGTGTCAAAGTTTTACTGAAAAAAAAACAAAATAAAAAATAACTTAAATCTTATTTTAACTAACTACAAGTTATTCCTTATTAACAGACATAAACAAAAACAAAAGATTTCAACCGCCTTTGAACTAATTTTTAATAATTTGACATTTTAAATTAAAACAGCATTTAATTTTAGGCACGCATTAAGACGGTTTTAATTTTTTTACTCGAAAGCGGTGCGTCGTAGCAAAAATTAATAAAAGGGGTTTTATTTTTAGAATTGAACAAGGAATTCAATAAATTTTATGTTGAAAAAAAAAATCAGTGGGGTAATATTTTTTTTCGAAAATGTTTTAAAAAAATTATACGCGCGCCACTGGTAAACGCAAGAAAATTGTTGTTTCATGGAAAATTTCCTTTCCACGTAGCTACTGACTTTGGAATCACCCTGTATAAAGGCAGTTCAACTTGGAACATCAAATGTTAATTTAACTACTTTTCTGTGTGTCAAATTACTGGATTTTTCAAGTACTTAGGGACTACTTGATTTGACTTGAAAATCCAGTCAAGCAGTAAATCCCTAAAGATTATACTTATTTAAGTCCTAAATTACTACAATAGTGTATTTTCTATTGACAAGTTGATTTATGAATGGTAAATTAAAGTTTCTAGCATCCAAAGTTTCTATACGTGATATTGGATAAAAATCGAACTGTATGGAACACAGCTCATCAATTCAGTAAACCAGACACTGTTTTCATTGAAAGCAATTTTTACCAATAAACCTTGTCTGCGTTTTTCCCATTAAAATAAAATAAATAAAACCGTCTCACAATGCGGTCTGCGATCAATCAAGCCTACCCAAATTAAAACACTTAAACCAATTTTACGAGAATTCTGGAATACAGGGGGAACGCGCTTTGAATTATGACTCATTCCATCAAGTCCTGGTCATATGAGTAAATTATTAAGGTTATCGGGTAAAAACTTTTTGGGTCACACCAAACAGGATGATTGTTAAAATCGACAAACCCCGGTATAGCCACAGCAGTCAGGCAATATAAAATACAATTATTCTATTCTATTTTCAACTGCAGGACCTGCAGGGCTCGGACACGTCTGCACCATACTCTGCAAGGGGTAAATGCACTTCCGGACTGTAAGGCGCCACGATGCATACTTTATTATTTTCCCCCCTTGTTACAAGCCGTCTTTCCTGGCCTTTCCAGCAATTTTCCTACTATAATGCACTCATAAGCCCTATCATTGTCCGACGTGACCCCACTTCGCAATAGGGAAATCTTTATGAATGCTGGTATTGTTAAGGGCTTAACGTTGGTTGGTTGAGTGCTCATTTGCTAACTCCATAAGTGGAGACAACAATCACAAAAGGAAATGGCTAGTGACGTGGATTTTTGACAATTTAAATAACAATAAATACGACAGGAAATTATTTAATTTGCATTGTGTGTGACTAATTAAAACTTTATTGTTTTTACAAAATATTTTCAGTATTATCAGTTAGTTCATAAATGTCTGAACTTGATGGGAACTTAATCCGTTTTATTGGCCCTATTAACCGAGCCAGATGGCATTAGACATGCTGGGTAATTGGACATTTGCCAAGCGGTAAACCACACACTTAATGGTGACAAAAAAATTTAGTCTGATAGACCAAACTGGTTAATGAACCCTAACATTGTTCATCAAAAACAATTAAAACGCTTGTTTTTTAGGGTTATATTTTCCCATAGAAACGCCTGCATAGCTATTTTAATTGACTTTAAGCCACAAAGCTTCAAATTAACACTTAATACCAATAATAACAGCTATTGATTCCATATAATGCATTCATTATAGGCAACGACCAGGAGGGCTTAGACCTGACTAATAGATGAGAGAAAACAGTGATAAAGCTGAATGGAATTCTTGGACTAATAATAGACTTCTCGAAAAGATGAAACATCCCGACTGACGGATCCTGGGCTATTGGATAATGGCCTTAGTAATTTACTAAATTACCCCCCTGAATTAAGATATTTATAAGTCAGCGTTCAGATTTTTTTAACGGCTAATTTACGCTTGAATTGATTAAAATGTGTTTTGATAGGGGCTACGGGTTCACACATCGACGGTTTAACACCAACTACAAAAGGTGTTTTTATGGTTCGTAAAATATTATTATTATGACAGGTTATCAAAACGTATTTGGTGATTTACGAGAAGAGGTTGATTCAGAGAAATCGTAAAAGCAAGTAAAATTATTAAAAGTTTACTTGTCTAAAAGAGAAACTGATAATTTGGTGAAAAATAGTAGTAAGTCTGACTAGAACTTTGTTCGGAACCAAATTGAGAAGTCCTGGGGCTGGTCCAGGTGGTCCCAATTGCTGAGAAAGCTCGTTTGGACACCGCACTAGTAAGAGGAATTCATAGACCAACTGTAAAAATTGCTCTCGATTTCCGCCATTTTGCTAAGTTCCGGACCAAATCTGGTCCCGGGATCCTAAAATCACCCAAAGTCCCGGGACTGGAAGCCCTAAATTGTAGTGAGTGGATCAATAAAATGCAGATTTAATGGACTAGAGAAAAATAAGAAAGTCACTTTGCTCTGGGGTACAAGACGCATAATAATTAGGGAATTGAGAAAGTTCTTTGGTAACGATCCTTGGAAGGATAAGATTCTAGCATTGCTAGATAGTTTATGACTAGTACTACGTAGCGGATGATTAACTAAAACAGGACGTTGTATTTGAAACCTAAAAATCATTAGAAAAGCAGGTCTGAAACAAAAATGTATGAAGAAAAAATGGGCCTAAAAACTGGGTAAACCGTTTATAAAACAGGCATCAAACGCTTGATTGATGGTATTAGGTGTTATTAGAATTCCAAATTTTGAAAACTTCATTATATATCTTCAAAACGAGAATATTTAAAAAGAAACTGATCAGGATAACAACAAACACACATGGGAGAGATACTTTGAAAATCTATCTAGTGACACACACATAGACGAGATAATAAGACTGGAACGTAAAAATGATCACAACGAAGACAAAGAGGACCAAAATCAGACAATATGACAAAACCAAAAATTGAACTAGTAGAAATCCACCATATGTGCAATATTCATTTTAAGACAAATAGTGGAAAAAGCCATTGACATAACAAAATTGCTTTTATGTGCTTTATTAAAGGAGAGAATCCCAAAACAATTATTGAAATCATTACGGAAAAGAACATCAGAAATAGCACGTTTATAAAAGCAAACAATAAGTTTTCCAACAAGATACCAGTTTCAACACGAATGAGGCAAGGGGATAGACTTAGCTAAAACTCTTTAATGTCTGTTAATGTATTAATGGATCATCAAAAAAGTGGATATAAACTGGGCAAGAAGGAATTTAAAACAATTTGCTATACGCTGATAACATCGGAAGATGAGGACCATCTGTAGAAATGTCTTTACAGATTTTGAAATTTGCAAAGGAACTAAACATAGTGATCTCTGTTGCCACACACAACAACATAAAGATGAAAAATTTATTTACGAGTCGGAATCTAACCATGGAACTTAGGATGAGGATGCTGCAGACCTTTGTGGTGCTACCGTAGAATGTGGAGGATTCCATGGACCGATAGAATTGCTAATGCCGAAGTGCTAAACCGGATGCAGAAGGAGTGCGAAATAGTTAACGCCATAAAAAAGAGAAAGCTCCAATATCTGGGTTATATAATGAGAGGACAGAAATACACACTTCTACAACTGATAGAAAGATTAGGGGAAGACGGAACATTGGCAGACGCCGCGTGTCCTGGCTAAGGAACCTAAGGGATTGGTTTGATTGTAGCAACGTTCAACTGTTTAAAATAACCAAAATAAATACGCTAAGATCAATTACGGGCAAAATACTTTAGTTATGAAAAACCAGTCATACCATTATCATACCAAGAAAGCATGAAAACTCTTTTAGACAGTGAGAAACCGCGATATCAGAGTCCAATGTGACGTTCCAACCATTGTACGATCAGAGGAAAGTAAGATGGTCCAGAATGGCTATTAATCGACTATCCAAAATTGCAAAAGAGGAGAAATCAACCAACCGTAGATCTCCAGGAAGACCCTCCAAACGATGGTTCGAAGGAGATTTGGATGAATAAAAACAAAGACTGTTAAAAACTGTCGGCGTTTCGCAAGTTCTTTCCTCAAGACTAGAAAATTATACAGGAGCATATGTAGTAAGAAATAACAAACATTTTGTTATTAGGTTACATTTTGACTTCATCTTCAACACTTTTTTCTACCACCCCTATAGAAAATAAGATTTTCCTCCCTCATTTGAGAGATGAATGTATCACTTTAACCTAGAGAGTGAAAGTGCCACTGGGTGCGGATTCTTGAAACGAGGAAAGGGAGTTATCGAGAGAAAGGTCTGTAGAATGTGACAGGAATCTGCCATTGTCAGCTTCTTCTGTAACATTCTATCAACACTTCCCTTAAAAATTCCGTTCCCCAGTTTCAAGAATTAGGGCCCAGAGAGACTGAAAGTATTTTCCTCCAATGGGAGAAAAAGTGCCACAAGTAAGTCACACTTTCTAACGACAGTTTGTCACTTACTTGACAAATATAATAGGACGAAATTTAATAAAAGTAGTGCTCAACTTCACCCTCTATATTTCACTCTTACCAAATTACATCACTTTATCTTCTGGGCAGAATAGAAGGGAAATTACTAAAATTGGAAACAAAAAACATAATGGATTTCCTAAACATACATTCCTGTGTTTATAGAATGTGTCGAAAGTGCGAAAAGTAAATTGCTGTCTAGAATCCCCAACTTTAAAGGACACAAAGTCAAAGCAAAAAAAGGGAAAATCCTTTTAACAAACCCGATTCAGGAGACGCGACATGGTACTCTTAAAAGCGAATAAATCTAATTTATCTACGATACCTCCTTGGCAGACAATTTCCCTGGAGCGTTCTTATCGGAAAACAGTGACATCCGGTAAAAAACCGTTCTAAGCCATTACCGTATAGCATATTCATGACCCATCCCAAGCGTTTCCAAAGATTTAAACAGAAAATATAAACGTCGTGGGTTGGTAAGAGAAGACAGCTCTCAACGCTGATGTCTAAGATAACAGGCTTTATTGGTGGTACCCATGATTGCAAGCGCCCTTGTCAGGCTAGTTATAAAGTGCTTCCGGTCTTGTCAGTCAAGATTAAGTGCCAGCCTAATGAAATTAAGAAAGGAATTTAAAAGTATTTATTATTTATGAATGGCTCTATTAAATTAGTCTGGACAACTTTCTCAAGATGGCTGGATGGGAAACAGTCAGTAAAATGGTCAGTACTTTTTTTGATAACCATTACCTTAAAAACAGGTGGAGGATATCCGGTCGTGTAATGACATTTCATAAAACTAAAAGATCACAGTCCAACAAAAAATTGGAAGAAATATCTCCTACCTGCATGGATGTTAACAACTCAAGCAACACCAAATGTGACAAAAAAGATCGTTTAGTTTCGACCTGATTTCAAAACCAAAACGTAGTTCTCCTAACACGTTCCAATGTTAATTTGTTTACGTTGCTTGCAAGCTAATGAGCTGTTATTCACTTTTTGATGTTTTTGTTATCATGAGTAACAAGTATTGAATATTTATTTTATCGTTTTTATCTTATCACCAACAGGCATTTTATCCAATAATCCATGTCGTGCAGGGGAAATATGGTTTTGCAAAATTAAATCAATTTTCACTTCATTCGCTGTTCATTTTACAGACCTTTTCTAATATTTTAACATTTTTTAATTTATGTTATCAAAAATAACGTATACGTAAGTCTTATGTTTAAATCCTCTAGTTAAACAAATAACGGAAGGTTCTGAAGAAAAGTGTTAAGACGACAAAATATGCATAATCCAAACAAACATCGCCCTATTTAAATACACTTGTTATATTGTATAAAATCTTTATCAGTATTGGATGTAGGTGTGTTTGATATCAATATGAGACTCAAGTTCATGAGAGTATTTTGGACAAAAATAGATCTTTGAGATTCTTCTATTCAAAGTGAATTATTACTTAATTTTAGCAATATTTAGCCTCCACATTGGATACAACACACAAATACAAATTTACTAGATTAGTTTGAATAATGGCCAATTTAAAGGAAGGAAAAATTGAGTTTTGTTAGTATCCATATAGAATAAATATCAATTTTGATAGGTAATAATCTATAATAATTAACCCTGCCTGAAGATGGCATTTTTTTAAGTTATACCTGCTGATCTACTGAGCTAAAATATTTTCAATGATGTGGTGTTGTCACGTATATCAGAAAAGTGGTTCAACTCTGTTACTTTCAATAAGACACCCTGTAGGTATATTACTGTATTTTTTTTAGTACGTTATTTAATCTTAATTATCTTTGAATAACCCTTTCCTATGCCTAATTCCATTAGTTTTCGAGTTTTTTATTTATTTGTATTTTTATTTCCTTCAAACATAGCTGTAATAAAATTGTTTTGCTAAACACCAAAAATTATTAAAATGTTCATTTTTTCAAATGGATTTTCTTGTCTTTTGTCCGCTATTTTAAAAGACAATTAAAAGGTCTTGAAAATGATATATCAAGTTCCTTTACCTAAATAATATTTTTTCATAAATAAAAGCCAGGTTCTGTAAGAATTAGACAAAGAATTAGATTATCTTGTGATAATAACATGATATATTGAAAGGAATTTAATTCCAAATTTAATTTTCTATTATACCTACTTAATATTTGACAAAACACAACATGAGTTAGGTTGTTCAAGATATTTAACCACTGCAATGTTCTTTAAAAAAATTGAGCCAATATTCCTGAACTTTTAGATATTGTGGTTATTCTAACCCTTCTTCGTGTATAAATAAATATTCTTTCAGAATGATTTTCCTGTTAAAAATATGTATTTGTAAACCACTAACTTTATAAGGCAAAAATGTAAATTTCTATCGCAGCAAACTAGTTTCTTCACTCAAACCACTAAAATCAATCAATAAAAAAGTTCGATTTTCCCAGGATTTTTCTCTATTTTGTTTCTTTTTTTATAACTCCGCAAATTACAAGTTGATGTTTTCGCTTGCTAGAATTGGAAAGTCAAAAAGTTGTATTCTTAGTTTTGGCATGTTTTTGTACTAAGGTTAGTGTTAATATCACCATAAAATTAAAGACTAAATAATGAGAAAAAAATGCCTAGACTTTAATGCAAAATATAAATAAAAATAGCATCAATCCAACTGTTAGCATCACTTACTAACATTGTTGAACAAAAATCCATGTTGTCACAGATAACAGAGACAAACAAATCTGCTTCTATTATCTTAATACAATTTTTGTTAACCTGTATAATTTTTTGTTCATTAAATAAAGCTATCTAGGGATCCTAGGGTAGACGATTAAAAATTTACAATTAACTTGAATAAAACGTTTGACAAGGCCACTATCATTCCCTTTCTTTCCAACTTTGAAGGTTATTGAATAAATTGTCAATTTGTAATCCCTGTAACATAAAAAAGCAAATAATAACAATATGCATCATGGCATTACTAAAATGTTTTCTTCTTCATTTTAATGTTTCTATTCAAACTAATCTAGTGGATTGGATGTCCGAATTATGTTATGTTTTTTTAAAATCTTGAAACAATTTTTCAGTAACAATTTGGATGCTAAATATTGCTAAAATTAAGTAGTATCTTAATCTATTTTTGTACAAAATTCTACTCAGCGGTTTACCCCTCTGTTTTCTTTGATAAAGAGAACTTTTGAGAAAATCAAAATATCATAAAATATTTTTTCTATACGTCTACCATTCAAATTTAAACTTGACAGTTTGGTAATTTCAATGAAATCCGATGGAAAACCACGAAAAATTATTAATTTTGTAACTTTCATTTTAAATATTTTAGCGACAAAACCGTACCACTAACCCATCAACTTTTATACGTCAATAGAAAGCTTGTTTCATTGGCTATACATTGACATATAAGAGTTTATACAAAGTCAAATAGCAAATAGTTATTGACGATTGAACAAAAAAATGCACCAAAAAAGTCATAAAAAAATTAGTCTACTTTCACGCCCTCTAGCGGTCAAACCCTCCAACCTATTAACCTAGGTTGGTATATTTTTAGAAAGCTTATTTCATTGGCAATCCATTGACGTTTAAAGCTCCACTAAAAATGGTGCAAATAATTGAGTTATTCAAGAGTGAATGAAGGGATGCACTAAAAATAAGATGAAAAAATTTGACGCCCTCTAGCGGCCAAACCGTCCAACCTATTAACTTAAGCTCATTTCATTGGCTATGCATTGACGTATAAAACTCTACCAAAAATAGTGCAGTTAAGAGACTTTTTGAGGATTAAACAAAAGGATACACCAAAAAAATTGGGCAACGTTTACGCCCTCTAGCGGCCAAACGGTACCCCTAACCAATCAACATTTATACGTCAATGGAAAGGTTATTTTATTGGCTGTCCATCGACATTATAAAAGTATATACAATATACAAATACGCGTATTATCTACGGTTTAGTGATAGGGTGCAGCAGAAGCTCTTTTTGACAGGCTAAGGGCTAGTTTGACACCGAAAAATTAGGAAAACAGGGTTACGTGACCTACTAGGTCTACTACGATGTAACGCTTACAAATTTCGTGAAAACCTGTTTTTGCAAATGACAATTTTCTTAAGGGTCAAATTTGCCTGAAACACCGCCACTCTCCTAATGGGTTTTGCGTTATGTTGGCCACTTAGTGCAAGCGATAATCGACCTTAATGATTTTATTTCTACAGTAGTTTTGCTGTGGCTTTAGATTTGACAATCATCATCAGGTTAGGTTGTGACAAATAACAGGGCCATATCTGCCCAATTAAAAAAAAATCCTCAAAGATATTAAGAGTGGTAACAGTCAAGGAAGCTGGCCATATTGTTGGAAAGCCCATTTGATTGGCTATCCATTGACATATAACAGTTTGCAAATAAAAGAGTTATTTGACAAATAAAGGCAGTTTTGATTGGATTTGACAGCTTTTTGAGCCCATTTTTTGACCCCTCTGTATCATATATTTTGACGTTTTTCTGCACCCATTCTTAGAACAAACTTTGTTTTACCTGGACAAACACAAAAACCAAGAAAAACTTTTTCTAGTATGTGTAATGTGTAGGTAAATAAAAAATTGTTTTGGAGACTGAAAATATAAAATTTCACAAAAAATGGTAAAAATATCTCAGAAACCAATACAGATTACATAACACTAATACACAAAATATGTCTAGAATTTGACTTAGAATCCAAAAATGCAAAAATATACAGGGTCTCCCATTTAAAATAAGCAGCAAGTTGATATCTACTTTGGGTGAAATTGTTGCATGCAAATTTTCTTGTTTGCTTGTCGTTTTTTTAATAAAAAAACATTTTTTTAGACTCTCCAGTTGTGGTAATTCAGAAAATTATATTGTTAGGAATTACTGGGCATTACAAGGAATTAGTGTACAAAATTTTACTCAGTGGTTTACCCCTCGGAAAAAAACAAAAACTTAAAATATGAATTTACAAAACTACCATGCATGCATAGTCCTATTTTATGGGAAAAAAGTACACTTAGTACAAAATCCCAGTGAGCAAAGTTAAAATAAGACTTTTAATTGATACAATATTCTCCTTTGTAAGTTAAAAAAAAAACTACCCTGCAAAATCTATAATACTGTTAATCATTTGCATGATTAACAATTAACTGATCAATAGCTGAAACAAGTTGATGCTGTATGATAAAGATGTATTGATTTTTTCCTTTCCTTGTCCATATTGCCTTGCTAATGATGACAGTTATTTCCATATGGAAAGTAATTTCAAGAATGTCCAAAAATCTTTCAGGCACACAAAACCATAGTTTTTTTGAAAAGGCAAATATGTGGTTTTAATGATAAGTGATAAGGAAAGTTGCAATAAACAGAAATGCGGGTAAAAACCGCCCACACATCAGAAAACTAGCAATGTGAAGACCTTATTGAATTTAATATTATTACTATTTGAATTTGAATTTTCCTCAAAAATCTTTAAGATGTCCCCCAAAAAAAAAACCAAATCTTACCAGGCCTTGACTCTGATCAAAACTTCCCCCTTGCTGACGGAGGGCTCGGGCTTCTTAAGAATCTTGACAGACTTGAGGCCCCCAAAACCGGTCAGAACGACGGCCCTCATTTCTTTTTTGGGTGCTTCGTTTTCGGTTTCTGCAACAGGTTCAGCGGATTCGCCGGTAGTGCCATTTTCCGTAACTTTTTCCTCTTTATTGTCGCCATTAAGCACAATATTCTGTTCGCCATTTACGGCAGGGGTGGCGTTGTCTTGTTGCTCGGACATTACGAATTCGGTTTTTCTTTAAAAGGGGACGAACGATTAAAACTGCACGGACGAATTTGTTATTTTACCGGCCGGTAAACGAACAATGAACAATGCTCTAGATCGAGCAGACGGCAAGAAAGTAACAGGTGCTTTCGGCTTTCAGTTCGCTTTGGCTTGGGGCGAGTCTGAGACAACGCCTGCGCACAATGTGGCAACGCCACCGCCGCTCAGTCGGTTCGTTCCATCAACTCAGTAATGCAAGGTTGAATTGGTCCTGATTGGTTAGCTTGCATCATGACAAATCCAACCACCAATCCGCAGAGCGCATGAAAGTTACATATCCCAGCGTGAACGCAGCTATAAAAAAAACAAAACGCACCCCTCCTCAAAGTCTGCGTGAGCATGAGCGTGCGTCAAGCGGTTGGAATGTGAATAGGGAAGCTGCTGATTTATGAGTGAGTAATTTATGATGATAACACAAAAATACGGAATATTCTAAGGGTAGTTTTTTGCTTTAATTTATCCGCAATTTTGAAATTATGCAACCCTCTAGTAAGCTCATGTGCTTTCAATAATCCTAATTTAAAAACGTTCACATCGACTGTATGACTATTACGTTAAAAAGGCACTTATGGCCAACGGCTGAAACATTGAGAATAAAACTTTTTACAAACAGTTACCTAGGTATACATAAAAAAAAAACAAAGTAGAAGTATGAAAATGTAAAATTAGACGTAAATCGCCGCCTACTATACTAGAAAACTTAGAAGGTGCTTGTCAAAAATTCCAATATGGCGGAAATAGTGATGACAGTTTGCATTTGTTTGTATTGTGCAAATTGAGTTTTTTGGGGTTTAGATGAATTTTTACGGTTTAAAATCAACACTTGAGGTTATTTGCGTGAATTATTTTTGTTTGCTGCCGTTCGTAAGTTTTGCAAGCCACATTGTAACAGCAATTCAGGAAAAAACTCAACCGTGTCAGTTTTTTACTTTACAAAAAACCGGATCTAACTCAACAGTGGTTGAACACTTTGAAGTGGAATGATTTTACTCCAACCCTATACTCAATGGTAAGTACAAGTACTTTCTAGTACAGTAAACTTATTAGGTACTTGTTACATGCGCAGGTATGTGAGTTTCATTTTAAAGCATCCTTCAATGTGAGAGCAACAAAAATAGTTTTGAATGAATGTTCTTGGTAATAACATAAGAACCATTTACCAGTTTTGCTTACCTAGTTTCAAGGATTTACACATTTTCTTACATTGAACAGTGTTTAAACTAGTTTGTTGTACTTTCCAGGACAAATGTTCTAACCAATTTGTTTAGGCTGGACTTGATTGTGTATAAAAAGCTCTATCTAACACATATCTGGATCAGGAATGAAGCTTTTTTTTATTTTTCACTCACAACTTGCAATCAACTACACGAAACAATTAATCTGCATACGTTTGTGTATAAAACGAAAACCGCTAACGCCGCCATTAAAAGTGACATTTTAGGCTTTCTAGTATAGAGGGCGGTGCGTAAACTCGTAAAATATTTCAAGATGGCGGCAGTGTCACTTGTCAGTCATTGTATCAAAAACAATGTTTTTTGATTTTCTATGAAATGCTGATGTGTTCTTTTTGCTTCTTTCCAAGTTGGGCAGAGATATGAGGTAACTCAGACTCGTTCTGAGCAACGAATCTTTGCCGTTTCTGCAGCCACCACTCGTCCGAATAGTCCTGGCAGCTGAAAGCCGTTAAACCAAAAAAAAAACAATGTTGCCATCACTGCAGTCAGTCAGCAGACAAAAACAAAAAAGTGAGAGTGAGAGATGCAGAATTCAATATATAAACACAGTATTCCAGGATGATTATGAAATTTCAAAATAAAAATATCAAAAATACCAGAAAAACAAGTAGGAATAATCTGTAGAACTGTTCTAGAGATTGCCAGATATTATGTTATTTTCGGAGCTTACAGTATGCTTAACATTGGACGTTGACGATTTGCCCATATTAGGTTGAGTTAATTCTCATAGGCCCTATTTATTTTCACGCTCCATGGAGCGAACAGAGCGTTTTTGACGTCACAATGACGTAATTTGACAGTTGGTCCAATTATGTTTTTGCCAAATTACGTCATCGTGACGTCAAAAACGCTCTGCTCCCTTTATGGAGCTTGAAAACGAATGCGGCCTTGTTGTTGCTGAAACTTCACTTGGATCTCCAAAATTCTTCCTTTCTCACTGCGGCTTCAGGTCCTGTATGTTCGGTTTCCATCCCTCCATCAGCTTCAATAAAAAGTCACGATCGGTTAATACGTAACTGGTTAGGAAATCATCATCCAAAAAAACATTACTGTCAAACGGGTATACCTATACAGGGTAATTCAAATTTCGACCATCACCATTGGGATCTCGGAAACTATAAGAGATACGAGAAAGTTTAAATTGGGGCAAAGTTGCACAATTAACTTTAGATAACCTTTCCTATTGGAATGACAAAAGTCAAAATTAATTGAGCCCCTATACATCGTAGGCTTATTCTAGGCGCTTGAACATAAGCGACTTGAAAAACTGCGATATATACTCTACAAGCCGCTATCTCAAGCCACTTATTCAAGTCAAGTCAAGTCTCTTTTTTAACAGACTTGAACTTACCAAGCCTATTTGAAGCGGCTTAGAACAAGAAGACCGTGCGATGTAAACGAATTGTAAAGTTTTTAAATGACATTTGGCTTCTTTTGTGTCGATTTGTATTATGAACAAGGCTTAAATCTTTAACATTATTTGATTCCATCTTTTTTCAATAGTAACGGCTTAAAATAGGATTGACTTTATCTTTTTCCAATCTTCAAGAAAAGCTGCGATAACTACGAAGCTTAACTGAGCCGACTTGGTGAAGCCGCTTGATTAAGTCTACTGCGTATAGGGGGTCATGTCAATTTTTATTGACCAAAAACCCTTTTCAGAGTTTCAAATTGAACATTATCAGGTTTAATATTTAGTGTTGTTGTTTTCTGTGTTCTGTCGTTGTGTTCCTTTTTAGATTCTCTGAAGACGGTGGTAGATTTTTCACCGAAACGTCAGCGTTTTTAGGTATCAAGACCGAGCCTAAGTTAGTTCCATAGACAGTGGTTTTGTGTTGGGACGACTAGGTTAATGTTATTTTCAACTTAGTTGAAAATAGTGCTTAATTCTATTTCCCTAACAAACCTTTTTTTGTGTGGTGAGACAGAAACCCAACTAACAATAAAGAAACGGACGTCTTCTATTTTTAAAAATTTTCAAACCGTCCCTTAAGTTGTTAGAGGTCGTAATTACCCCTAAAGGGCCGAAGCCGGTTCACAAAGGATCAATTAACTTTTGCACATAGCATATACCTACGCTTTTTACTGAACCACCCTGTGTTCTTCACCGTGCACACTTGACATTGCTAAGCTTTTAGTCGGACAGATAGAAAAACTGCCAAAAAGTCGTTTTTTTAAATGAAAAATAAAGTGTTTCATGGTTTGTAGTAAAAGAAAATTAAATTTAGAACAAATCCATGTATTCATTTCCTATACCTAACTTCAACCGTTTCTGACTTAATAACAGTTTTCCTTAAAAGGGCGCATACAATCGTAATCCATGATAACTGAATACGGACACCTGCTTGTGCTTAATGACTACATAGTTGTCGATTTCATAACTATAACATGTTCTGACAGATATTTGTCAAATTCAACACTGGTTCAAACTTAGCACAAGCAGGTGAATTCAGATTATTATGGAGTATTTCTACATATAGGCACTTTAAGGAAACATTGTTTATAACTCAGAAACGGTTGAAGTTAGGTACAGGAAGAGTATACATAAATGTGTTGTAAATTTAATGTTCTTTTATTACAAACCATAATATATTGGTGGTTCCATTAAAAAAAAAACGAACTTCTGACAGTTTTTCTATCTGTCCGACTTAAAGGTAAATATTGACCACCCTGTTGGTTTTTTCATTTTCAGTCTATGGGCTTTTAAATCATGTGGTATTATCTAACTGAGGACAAAAGGTCAAATAAGCAAACCTTTCATGACTTGAAAATTGAATTAATGTTTAGACTACCGTTTTGCTGACAAATCCACAATTTTTATGAAATATCTAAGAAACGGTGCAAGATAGATATAGGAAAGTATTTACATAGTCCAAAATATTTTACATAAAGAGTTTGGACCCAACCTAGGCTGCACTTCAAATTTCAACAAAAAATATTGAGTCGTTATCTAGATACTTCTAATATACCATCAGCGTGAATCACCCTGGATAATAAACTTTTGACATAAAGTCGATGCAAACAAGTTGCAATCAGGTAGTTTTTTCGACAAAAAAAAGACATGTAAAATCAATTTTACAAAATTTTTATTAAAACTACATCAGCAATGCAAACTACTTTGTAAGCATGTAATATATTAAAATTAAATACCAATATCCTTAATATGAGTTGTAATTAATGATAATTAAATCAAACGATAAATATTTCACTTATTGCCGGTGGTATAATCATCCCTAAATACCTACTATTTTAAAATTGCATAATATTAAGAGATAAAAATACTTAGATTGTTCGGAGACATCGGACAAACACCAAAAAAAGTAAAAAAGCTTTATCCAATAAAAAAAATACACTCTAAAGTCTAAAGTAATTTAATTTCAATTTCTGCTGATACAAAGCAGAAATGTATACACAATAAAATAAATTTAAGGATAATTCCGTCAAAATAGTATGAGATCAAAGGCTAGAAGCACATGGCGAAAGTCACTTGACTTTCTAACGCAGTTTGATTCAGGGAAACAAACTACACAAATATTTACAAGCAAACAGAATTCCTTTCATCTAAACTAGAAAAATATTAGATTCTGGGTAGCATACAGGATGAATAAACAGCGAAATAACTTTAATATATTAACTTTGAACCTATAGTACGGCAGCCGTAATGCGGAGAGATAACATTCTTTAAAATCGGAAGTAACCAGTGTCATGCATTAGTTACTCATTAGCTGCATTCTGACGCTGTCGGTCTTCGACTAAAGATTGCAATTTCCGGTTAGTCGTAATTCTCTTATTTGGCATACCTTCGTTTTCGTCGATTAATAAACGTTTACCCTGTATTGCGCTGCCGTTTATGGCACGGTTTATTTGCATTAATTCCTGAAAATACAAAAACAACAATACATAATACAATACATCAATAAATTTAAAAAGCTGAGCTAAGCCTTACCTTGGACGGACTTCTACTAAAGTAGTAATTGAGTGAAGTTCCGCCGGATGGACTGACTATTGAACCCTCTAACGGCTTGACAATCACATTTTCCATTATTTGATGAGTGTTGGAAGAATTAAAAGGTTTACGGCTTGCAGGTAACGGACTCAGTATAATGTCCTACAAGGGTTTAAGTAGTTTAAAAAAGTCCTGCTGGGGCTGAATAACTTACATTTGCATTGGCCCTGGGTTGAAATTTGATGGCTGATGATTCCATTACTTTGATGTAGACGGAGTTGTAGAAGTGTATTAGGTCTTCTCGTTCTTCAGGTACCATTATGCCATCTAAAACGGAGAAAAAATTCGATTTGAACATTTGAAAAAAAAATTCCTTGACTTTTTTAATGAATTTATGCGGGACTTTTGGCCTTTACTGTATAATTACAACACTAACTATAATTGAGTGGTGTCACAGCAAAACAGCCAATATCCATTTTTAAACTGATTTAAGATTTTTGATGCAATCAAGAAACAGGAAGGTTATTTAGAGTTCATTTGCACAAGAGCAGCCAATTTCTCATTTAAAAACATTTGTTGCAAAAGTGTCAAACTTCAAAGAGGTTTTACTGTTTTTACTCAAAACAACAAAAATTGGAGATTGGCGGTTTTGCTATGAGACCACTAAATTGTCGTTTCTTTTGTATTACAACTTGTGAACTGAGCGTGATGGAAATTTGACGTCTTGTCGTATGTTATTTACAAATCTTTAAATTCGTGAATGTTCGTACTGGTTCGGAGCAGGGACTGTTTGCGACGCTATTGTGAACTATTAATTTTTATTTCTTGTCGTTTGTTGACAGTTTTCTCGAATTTTTTCCAGTTGTAATTTGTATTTACTGAATCAGTTTTAATTTTGAGGAGTTGTATTTGAAGGAGATATGTTCTATATGTTTGTTGAGACGAGTTACTTATTTTTTTCTTTGTTTATTGGGTCTTCTGTCTCACACAAAAAAATGTTTATTGGGAAAATGGAATTTCGCACTATTTTCAACTAAGTTGAAAATAACATTAACCTAGTCGTCCCAACACAAGACCACTGACTTAGGCTCGGTCTTGTTACCTAAAAAAAAGGTTATCTATTGTTGTAGTGAAAGGTGGGTTTTACAATGAAAACAAAATTACAAGAAATTTCAGTTTCGTTTGATATGACCAAGTGATCTCCTCCTCTAGAATGTTTAACCAAGTTTGGTCAATATTAATAGAGGATGTAGCAACATAGGAGTCATGGTTTAATCTAATATATGCACTTTCTTTTATTTTACGTTTTTTTGATAAAGTTTCTTTGTCTATGATACTACATTCATTCCATTTGACTCTATGATCATTATCAAACGCGTGTTGGCATATATTAGATTTGTGAAAGTCTCCAGTTCTTAAATAATTTTGGTGTTCTTTAATACGTTTTTTTAAAGGTCTGGAGGTTTCACCAATATAAAATTGATTGCATTCGCAAGGAATTTTATATATCACGTTTCTTGTAGATTCATTTTCATTGTGAGGTTTTGTTTTAGTTAAGTGTGATCTTAATGTGTTTTGAGTTCTAAATATTGTTCTTATGTTATATTTTTTAGCTATTCGTTTGATTTTGTCAGAAATACCTGGAATGTAAGGAATAAAAAGGTTAGTAAAAGGTAAAATTTGATTTTGATTTCCAGATTGTTTTGGATGTTCTAAATCCCTAAAACATTTATTAATAAATGTTTCAGGATAGTCATTTTCTTTTAGAACATTTTTAATGTATAATTTTTCTTTTTTAAATTGTTCATTATTGCAAATAATTTTGGCTCTATCAAATAAACTTTTTACAATACCTTTTTTTACCATTATTGGATGATTGGATTTGTAGTTTAAATATCTATTTGTGTCGGTTGGTTTTCTATATACTTTTGTTTCAAATTTGTCTATGTCTTTTTTGATTAGAATGTCTAAGAATGGAAGTTCGTTATTTTGTTCAGTTTCTATTGTAAACTTGATTGTGGGTTCTATTGAGTTTATGTGAGTTAGAAATTGTTTGAGATGATCATTACCGAATGGATATATTGAGAAAACATCATCAATATATCTCCACCAGATTGTTGGTTTATAATTAAAATTATTAATGTTATTTTCTTCGAAATGTTCCATAAAAATATTACTTAATATTGGAGACAATGGAGAACCCATTGCCATTCCAGAATTTTGTTGGTAATAATCATCTCCATATTGGAAGAATGTTGTTTTAACATAAATTGTTCTAAAATAGTGTTTACGCTTAAGCTTGTACGTTCCCCAAGACTTGAATCATTTTGCAATTTAGATCTAACAATTGAAAGAGTTCGTGAATAAACTTACAACATCAAAACTTACCAGAATATGATTTGGATTAATGTCGATATGTTTGAGTTTTTCAAGAAAGTGAGGAGAGTTTTTTATGTAAGAATCTGTGTTACCTACTAAAGGATTTAAAATGTTTAGCAAGAAGCGAGCTAATGAGTGAGTAGACGAATTTATACTACTCACAATTGGCCTTAATGGCATGTTATTTTTATGAATTTTAGGAACACCATAAAAATGTGGTGTTTTGCTATTATGAGGCGTAAGATTACGCCTCTCAAGATCAGAAAATTGATCTCGATGTTTTTTTAAAGTAGTGTAAATTTGCCTTTCAATGTTTTCTGTTGGGTTTTTATTTAATTTTGTGTAATTGTTTTCATTTAAAAGAGTCATGACTTTGTTGTGGTATGTAATAGAGTCCATTATGACTGTAGCGTTACCTTTGTCTGCTGGAAGTATTTTTATGTTGTTGTCTTTTTTGAGAGAGTATAATGCTTGTTGTTCAGGTTTGGATAGGTTTTGTTTGATTTTGTGTTGTTTTTCTAATATAAGTTTTGATCTTATTTTAAATTCTTGTTGATGTTCTTCTGGCAAATTTGGAGTTGTCTCTTCAATTGCAGAAATAATATCAAGTTTGGGAATGTGTTGTGGTGTAATGGCAAAGTTTAAACCTTTTGAAAGAACAAGTTTTTCGCTATCAGATAAATTTTTGCTAGAAACATTTATTACAGTTCTTTGTTGAAGATTATTGACCTGATTGTGACTATTTACAAGTTGTATATGTATTTTTTCTTCCATTAAATTATTAAATTTATTGATATGAATTTGTTTTTGCTTATTACAATTTATATGATAGCTATTCAGAATACATTGCCACATATGATTAAAATCATTAAATGAGACTTTTGACTGAAGGTCATGCTTAATAAAGTTAATTTTGTATTGTATTTGAAATTTTGATATTATCGGTAATCGAAAATGCCTAAGCATTATAGTAAGTGCGAATAGCAGTTCATTTTTGGGTTGATGGAATATTCTCAAACAGAAAAAGAAGTGAATTAACTTTTGTTAACATTAAGATCATTATTACATATTTACACATTAAGATACATTAATAAACCCATGACGTCACAATGTAACTGACGTGTCATATTCCATGAAACTTTTCTGTTGCAAAAAATCGGTTATTGATGTCTTTTGTGTTGATGTTAGGTTTTGCTAATTTATTCATACAGAAAAAACAACATTTATGCACTGACATGAGTGAATTTAATATGACGTCATAATTAATGTGGTCACTGTCACTTTTCTTGGGACAGGAGGGTAAGTATTTTCCCATCTAAGAAATAGCTGAAATTTTTGATGTTAAAGTATTCCAATATACTTTCTGGATAATTCAAAACTAATGACTTTTTGGATAGTTAAACGTAAATAACACAAATAAGTTGTACTCACCAACCACCTTTGCTCTTTCAATCAACACGTCCCTGTATACCGAGCTGCAGGCTTGCGGTTGCAACCGGTAATATCTCATAATAACCGTAAACAAATCGGGAATTTTCATAATGTTTCCCACTTTACAGATGACGTAGATGGCGCACATCAACAATTGGTCAAGGTGCCGGTCTTTAATAAGATCCGTATGCCGGATGGAGTCTTCGAAAATCGTCCAGATTTTCCGACGCACCTGGATGTCTTCCAGTCCCAAGTTCGAGCACAAATGTTGCAATCTCATGCCGGCCAGATTGTAAAACTATTTTTGTTTTTACCGTCAATTAATAGGTAAGTTGATTTAAAAGCGATTTTGAAATACTAACTTTACGAAAAATTATCGCCAAACTACCAGTTCTACGAGGTGGAACATTAGGTTGGGGACTTGACCTAGCGCCGGGACTGCCATTCTGATTGTCAATCTTCACTTGATTTGACATTATTGGAATCAGTTTCATGTTTCCGTCTTGATCAGACCGAACTGAAATTGGTTGATCAAATTCTAGTTGGTTCTAGTAAAATTTCAATGTGATTTATACCTAAATGGGTTCCCTGGCGTTGCTGTAAACTCCCAAATCCACTTGTTGGAAATATACTTCTGCAAAGTTGAGACAGAGGAGATTGAAAACGATCTACTGCAGATGGAGTACCTGGAGATCCAAGCACTGAAAAAAATACAAATAGACTAATATAATTAATTTATTAAGAGAAAAATCTCTGGACTGAGACTTACAACTTTCATTAGATACATCATCATACAGCAGATGACCTGGCAATGCTGTATCTTGAAATTTAGGTATTTCCTGACCAGACTTTTCAATTACTTCCCAAATTGGACTGTTTGAAGTCCAAGCTAATGATTCAATTACTGTTTCTTCAATCTGATATAAAAAAGCAATCAATAAGTGAGAAAGTCAATAAACTTACGTAATTAGTAGTACTTACTCTATTTAGATGTTTGACTAATTCTTTGAACATTGTCTCTTTCAGTCTAACAATCAACTCAATAACTTTAACAAAATGAACCGGTTCTACGTTCAGCGCGTCCAAAATCCAAGGAAACTTCTTAGGAAAATTGTAGCAATACAACACAATTTCCAAGCAGCAAGTCAACATGCATTGATAAAACATTTGATTCTCCACCAAACCCTACATCATAAATAATAGAAAATAGAGATACAGTTGTTCAATAATAATTATTATCATGAAAACTAACCGAAATATTATTCCTGATCGTTTTCTCGTGATTCAAAATCATCTCCACATATTTATAGAACAGAATCACCCCCAACTCAAACCGATTCTGAGCCTCGTCTATTGACACTATATTGCCAGTGTACGCCTCAGTAAATATAACTTTCATTTTAGATATGACTTCATTGATTTTTGGTTGTGGGTCCCGTTGACATGAACTTTATTATCACAGTTTAGTTACACTACTATGACACTTGTAATAATTTGAACTTACTCAAAAATAGCCTTCAACTGATCACTAGAGCCAGCTTTTCGATTTCTTAAATAGGCGTGCAGTCTTGACACTCGTTCAGTCACTGAGCGGCCATCTGAATCTCGAGGACTGAGAAAACTCCTCCCACTTAAAGGAGTGTCTAAAACTCTGGGCTGATTCTGTAAGGTCAGGCTCAATGTAATAATGTTTATTAGGTAATATGTCAAAACGCCAATAGATATAAATATATTATTGTTAGATTTTAGAACACTCTTTATGCTATCTACCTCGTTGCATACGGGATTATTACAACTTCAGTTTCACGTTAACGCCATAACTCATAGGTTGCCAACTATTCCCAAATTACCGAAAAGTAACATAGTAGATACAGGAGTTTATTTGATTAATACTGAACTCTAATGCAGACACAAACATTATTTTCGTTTATAAAGTCTTACAACAGAATTTAACGCAATATGATAAATCTAATAAATGTAAAACATATAAAACCATCAGAAAAATATATATCTTATTGCCATTTGAAATTAAAATTCATACAAATTAATGCCAAATGATATGTTCCATCATTGTACTTTTTACTCAATCCATTCTAAATTTGTTCTTGTTGTCAAGTCATAGACTACGTTTATATCGAGCAAATTGAATCCGCTTATTCAATCCGATCAAGTAAACCGCGATAAAATCTTCGATATAAACAATGCAGATTAACGATTTAGATTGACTAGTGGATCCTAAATATTAACAGGATTGAAACACTGAATCCGATTAAAACGCCACTTTTTAAACGGGATATACGGGATTGAATAAGCTGGCATTTGACAACTGACGTTAACCAAGACAAGTGAATGAAGTAATCACAAAACAACTCCTATTTTTTGTTTTTTTTATTAGAAGCGACTTATTTTCTGCTTTGACTTAAATTTTAAAGCGCTCAATTTATTCCTTTTGATTTTTTGAAGGAAAACCGAAAACAAAAAAAGTGTAAAGTATCAGTTCTATTTTGTATCTTTTTTTATTTTGTAGCTGTCTTGCTCTGGTTTCTGGTTTCATCGGTTTGTCTATATCGATTGACTAATCCAAACAAAGCTAAATAGGAATAAAACAGGTTCAACTTATGGTTGTTGTATCCCCTTCAATAATCGGATTAAGGTTTCACGATATAAACGTAGTCATTCATCAAGTTGATAGATTATGTGCAAAGTTGAGCAGGCTTTGTACACTTCTCTAAAAGATAATCCATATCATTTCTACTCAAACTATAAAACTTTTATACTTTGAATGCGTACAGTCATACAAGTTAATCATTAACTGGCAGGTACTCTTCTGTTGTACCTGAAATATTTTGTTTTGTGAGGTTGCTTATGTTACTTGTAGGTATGTAATAGTGCTAGCAATAAAAAAACAATTTATTTATCAAGAAAAGCAAAATAGGTTGGAATTCTCGAACAAGGGCAAGGCGCAGTTTATCAATATTTACAACGCATTACAGAATACCTGGCAAATGTAATGCGCCATGAGAAATATTGTTCTGCAACTCATCTTACGGGACAAAAAGCAGACAGCAAAAGAGGCCTGGGTAGACGGGGTTTTCTAATCATGTAAGTATCTATAAATTTTTATAAAATATTAAGGCCAAAAACAGAACAAACTGTCATTCTCTAGCTCTGTTTTTATAAAAAAAAGGTGGAAAAATATAAACCCTTAGAAGAATGGTGTATACAATTAAACGCAAAATTAACATTGTAACCGATCAAGTGAAACTACTGCCAAGAAAAATCATATTCTTCAATTTAGATTTGTAATTTATAACATTGGCAACGCCGCCCATTTATTTTCTTGAAGACGTGTAACTGTCAAACTCACAAGTGATTGGATTGCTAAACTGGTTCTCGACCAAGTAAATCAAATCTGTATTTGCCACTAAACAACTCAGTTACTAGACAACTTTACTATAAACACTTTATAGGACGATCAAAAGAGTATTTCAAGGGTTTTATAATGATGAGCCACACTGTAACTGTAAAAATAACTGAGTTAAAATGAAAACTATGGAATTTACACTATTACTACATAACTCAGTTATCATCCTCTGTTCAGTGACTTCTGACTGTTGCGTCACATCCTTTACTGTTCTCGCGGAGTGAGTTTACCCGTGCATCATCCCCCTGTGATTTAGAAGTAGACATGCATTATTGACTTCATCCTTGTCTATTGTTCACTTTCAGAAAGGGTAAATATCTAAGTGAATGTCTTCCAAAAAAAATATTTACTGATTAGCGCTTCTATTTCAGTCATTGTCAGTTTGAAAACCATCGAAATTTATTTGATTTGTTTACTATTAATTACTTTTCTTTGTGTTGTTAATCATTTATAAAGTTTTCTATTTACCACACCACCACAGTTCTTTTAAGAGCTATTGTTTCTACGCTTTTAACATTCTGTAAGTACTTTCATAATATTATTATTAATATTTTTATTTTTTTTATGTCGGCTGTCACGATCTAAACAAAATTGGCACAATTACTAACCTGTTTTGAAAAAAAAGTGGGAGTGTCTATTATGATTTTTATTTAGCCATTTGGTTTTTCCTAAATTCGGAATTACTTACTATTACAGTATTTTTTTAGAAAATGCCTGGAAAAATTTTCTACAGACAAGCCCAGCAGTTAATTCTTAACCTTTGTGAATATTTTGAATTGGAAAAAACTAATGGAGGACCTTTAGAAGCTTTATCATCTGTTCAGGAAGAAAATAAGAAATTTTAAGACCTTACATATTCTTACTGATGTATTTTTTGATACTAGAAGGTTGCAGCTGCTTTGAAAATTTCCCGCAAAACTGTTTATTCGATTCGGGAAAAGCAAGCAAGTAATCTTATGATTTCCTCACCTAGAAAACCTAAATCGAGACGTTATCGACGGGTCAACACCACTGATTTATCTGAAAGCATTAAAATGGATGTTCGAAATACATTATATGATATGTACAACGATAGTGAGTTAATAATAGTAAAACATATCTACTTTTGTAAGAAACATCTATAAACATTTAATTTTTTCTAGAGACTGAGATTTTTGGGTTGCATTAGATTTTTCATAAAAATTTCTTCAAACATATTAATAATACAGTCATAGAAAAAGTAAAACAAGCGACTAAAATGTTTTCCAGAGGGTTTAAAATAAAATAAGTTGATTGTAACCTGAAAATGAGATATGAGATACTACAGCATCACTCAGAATGTCTTATTGAATTTTTAATTTGTTGTATTTATTTTAGAGAAACATGTAACCATCAAGAACCTAAATCAAGAGCTTAAGGTTAAAGAAATACTACATATTGGTGATACATCTCTGCGAATTTTGGTAAATGAATTAGGTTTCAAATTTAGACGGAATTCTATGATCCAAACGGAGACTTCTCATAAATAAAAAATGTTATTTCGCTCAAGATATTTTTGTGTCGCTTTGGTATAAGGTTGTTTTAGTGCAAATTTGCAGCCAAAGATCTCTACTTTCTGACTGATAATCCATGCAAAATTTTAAACGTGACTAAGCTTTAGACACGCCCGTTTCTATAATATGAACACAACCGGTTTGTTGACGAAAACTTGATTTGATTCATATGATTATAAATGACGTAGCCTTCGTGACACACGGGTAAACTCACTCCGCGAGAACAGTATCTGTTACTCATTTCAAGTTAACTTCATATTTCAGTTATTTGTAGGAATAACTATAGATATACTTACATCGTAGTAAATGTTGAAAAACAGACTTTTTTTAAAAGTTATATTCGAGTTTCAGTTAAAATAAGAATGTTTTCAAAAGAAACGAAAAAAGAAAGAGTTTTCAAAATGAAAAATTTGAAAAACGCCCTCTAGCGCCGCAAACTGACAAGATATCGAAATACGGTTTTTGCCATTAATCTTTTATCAAAAATCGAGCTCTACACCTCTATACTAGTTTTTTTTCCTATCTAGCCAGGAAATGGGGATTTTCTGTCAAAAACACACTAAATCCGGATACCCTGTGAGAGATTTAAAGAGAATTAAGAGGCCTTTACATTATTCTCCCTCAATATCCTGTGCAAGTTCAAAATTATTAAATTAATATTGACATATTTAAACAATTCCACTAAACCTGAGACTAATCCATAATAGTATTTTCCTTTCCAAGAATTCAAAAGGTACTTACATTACGATCAGGTACAACAGGTGATTCCAAAACGGTTGAATCCGCTGGAGGTAGTGAGTTAATTAAAGCCCAACTATGATCAGATTGATCCCTCTCCATCATGTTTCTCTTAAACTCATCTAAAATAATTATATTAAACATTGATAATGCATTTTGAGAAGCATTGAAATGACTAACTGAGAAACACTCTTTCATCAAACTGGCCCTGACTTTGCAAGTTACTCTCGTAAGATTTAGTAAGATTTCTGAAATTTTGGTCAAAATTGTCAAACACTCCAGTAAAATCAGTATCATCAATCACCAAGGTGCCTTGTTCTATCAATTTGCTTACAAGTTGCCTAAATATGTAAGCTTTCATGTGTAAAGCTTCTTTAATGACAGAGTCCCGTTGACAAAACCTAAAATTGTAACAATACTTAGGAGTTTTACTAAAATACAAATCCAACAACCACCTTTGAACCATGCAGGGCACTTCTCTTATTGCTCTAGTATCCTGGCTGTACTGCGTCAGTTCTTCGGCAATAGTGTCATTTAAAAATTCTCTCATCTTTGAGGAAACCACATTTTTGAACACAAAATCAATACAACAATATAGAAGGTGGTGCGACTTAATCAAGTCACTTCCGCATGCCGGTTCTTCGGATTTGAGAGTGACGAATAAGTTCCATATAAATTCAAAGATTTTAAGTGATGTACAAGGTATAGGTCTAAAAATACACAGTGTTTAACCCACCACTTACTAGTCGCAGACAGTACTTACTTGTGTTTTTTATTCCTCTGTTTTGAAGCCTCCAAGTCCAATGAAGTCAGTTCAGGCGGTACAAAAAGTTCCACAAAAAGCGGATGTAATTTATCGAAAGTATTAAAAACAATACTATAATTACTTCTTAAATTTTCAATATGGTTTCGAAAATCTTCGGGTAGCTGAACCATGTCCACCCATCGATTTATATTATTGAAGAATTGCACAAATCTAAAAGAACAATTTAAATTAGCCATAAAAAGTACAAAAACGCGCTTTTTACCGAGATTACCTCAATTTGCAAAGCGTTAACAGACTAGTAAAGTTTAAAACTGTGCCTTTAGCGGTGGAAGCTGCATTTGAGTCGCGCGACTCACGGCAGGCTACGTAAATTGCACATCCCAACCAATGGATTTTTTCTCCCTGAAATTGATGTTACACACATTCAGTTTCAAACTTAAAAAGTATTATCTCTACTATACTACAAGTTAATTAAGTATTCATATAGTGTGATTCTGCTCAACTTACTTATTCTCTTGTACTTTAGTTATAATTTTCATTATTAAACTCTCATTTAAGGTTTACTTCTTGGTTTAATCTAAATTTGTAGTGTTTTTTCACTTTGATATCATTTTGATCAGCAGTTACTTTATTGTTTTGAAAGATATGAGAGGTAAACCACTAAGTAAAATTTTGTACACTGATTCCTAATATGCCAGTAATGCCCACTAATTTCTTGTAATGCCCAGTAATTCCTAATAATTAACCTAACCTAACCAAGCCTAACAATACCCACTAACTTCCCTCCAAATTTCCTGAATTATCACAACTGGAGACTGGAGAGTCTAAAAAAATAAGAAAATATGCGTGCAACGAATTAACCGGAATGGGATACTCTGTATATTTTTTCATTTTTGTATCTACGTCAAATTCTAGACATATTTCGTGTATTAATGTCATGTACCTATCTGTATCCGCCTCTGAGATATTTACCATTTTATGTGAAATTTGATATTTTTGCTCTCCAAAACATTTTTAATTTATACATATCAGAAAAGGGTTTGTTCTTGGTTTTTGTGTTTTGTCATGTTGGACAAGGTTTGTTCTAGGAATGGGTGCAGAAAGACGTCAAAATATACCTATAATACAGTGTGGTCAAAAAATCAGTTCTAAAAAAGGACAGAAAGTCTAGTTTTTCAAACTGAACACATTCTTATAATTCTGTCTCGAGTCTCTGTTCAAAAGCAAAAGTTTGTATTACCCCACATTTAAAAAAATCACTTTTTAAATTGATACATTGAACCACCCTGTAACTGTCAAAATAACCGAATTAATGAAGGTTAAAGTAGTAGTTGTCAAATTTAGTCAAAACTGTCTTTATTGTCTCACACAACACTTTGTATAGACTTTTATATGTCAATGGATAGAAAATAAAATGGGCTTTCAAATAAATATAACCATGTAGATAGGTTGCTTCGTTTGGCCGCCAGAGGGCTCCAAAGCTAACTAAATGTTTTCCTTGACTGTTACTGCTTTAACATCTTTAAAAGATTTTTTTTAAATCAGGCAGATACGGTACTGATATTTGGAACAAACCTAGCACAATGATTGCCAAATCTAGAGTAGTAGCAAAACTGTAGAAATACAATCAATTAAGGTTTCGCTTGCACTAATTGGCAAACCTAACGCGCAAAACCCATTAGGATAGTGGCGGTGTTTCAGGCAAATTTGACCCTTACGAAAATTGTCATTTGCAAAAACAGTTTCAGAAAATTTCCAAGCATTACATCGTGGTAGATCTAGTAAGTCACGTGACCGTGTTTTCCTATTTTTCTATAGTCAATTTAGCCTTTAACTTTTATAAATGTTTGTGGGGCATCCTGTCACTAAACATATACTTTCATATGTCGATGGACAACCAATAAAATGAGCTTTCCATTGACGTATAAAAATCGATGGGTTAGCCGTTTGCCCGCTAGAAGGCGGCAATTGTTTTGGGGTATTTTTTTGTTTAATCCTCAAAAACTCGCTTAATTACACTATTTTTGGTAAAGTTTTATACGTCAATGGATAGCCAATGAAATGAGCTTTCTAAAAATATCCCAACTGGGGTTAATAGGTTGGACGGTTTGGCCTCTAGAGGGCGTCAAAGTTGACTCGTTTTTACATGACTTTTTTTGGTGCATTTTTCCTTCAATCCTCAATAACTGGCTTATTTACTACACTTTGTATAAGCTTTTATTTAGTCTATTTAATTTATTCCATAGTACTGCCAGTCAGTGTATAAAATAAGCTTTGTTTGGATTCATGATTCTGTTCTCACACTGATTTGGGCCATCTGCATGGATGGGATAAGTATTTCTGTGTAATGATTTAAAGGACTTATCAGGCAAATGATCCAAACCCATATCTAATACTGTTCAGAATTAATAACCGAAACAAAGCTGTTGATGCTATTTTCTCAGAAAAGTTAAAGATAAGTATAGGATATGCTTTATAAAGTGCTGGGTTTATGGAGTAGAATCCACATATCCAACAATATAAAGGATGTTCCATTTAAAAAAAAAATATAAGTTAGGTTCTCAAAATCATTGATCTTTCATTTTTTTCTTCAAATAAGAGAAAATGTTTGATTTATTGCTTGATTCTTGTTCACATTCTGATATTTTTAAAAACAAAAAAGTTAGCTAATCGAAATGTTAACAAAGCTATTGAAAAACACTGTATGTACATTTACGGCAAAGAAATACCTTGCACCTCTGGTTGAAATTTGTAGTACAGAAAAAAGTTTAAAAAGGCAATTTAAACTTGTTTTTTGACTTTTTTAGTACTCATTTCACATAGCTCAGCAACCTGCATTACTGGCTGCATTATAAATGAGAATTTTTCTAGTCTCACTTTAGTCTTTACATTAAAGTTTGTTACATAATAATGTAGGTGGGTTTCTTAGTTCCTTTATTTATAAATAGATTATTAGATAAACCTTTTTTAAATAGATTTAAACTGGTGAAGATTGATGGGGTGCAGTTGGTACTTGGTTTTGACAATTTTTATTTTATAACAGTTTAAGACACTACCAGTTTAGGTATAACAGACTGGATCCTAGACCAGACTGTATAACCAATAAACAATTTAATAACATACATATCTCAATGTTATACCTAATTGGTAATGTTTTAGAAACTTTGTTGTAATTGGTATAATGTTGGTTAATTTGAAATACTTAAATAGCAGTACTTCATGGATTATCATTACCACATAAAGAAGTACACAAGCAAAAACTACTGAACTAAGTTCAATTTATATAAAGAAACACACAACATAAAAGAATGAGAATGAGTCTCTCTATGTAATTATACATACCTCCAAAACAAACTTTTTGCTAATACTCTCAAAAGTGTCCCAACTGGAAGCCACAACATTGGAATCCAAATGTAATCTGTGGCAAATCTGCTGGTGAATTTTACTCCATTCCTCGTTAGTGGGGCCTGACTGGACCATGTTTGCGTGCAACGCAGCTGCTTCTAGCGCGGGTGTTAACACACAAATAAAGGGATAAAAGGGCACTTGTGAATCAGTAACAGTGGTAGCTTGGCAATTCAACAGACCAACGCCTATACAAAACTCCAAAACTCACACCTGCAGAGTGCCACGCGGGCTTGACTTTTCTGGAAATTGGCGCGGAAACACCTCCTATAGCAAATGGGCCTTAAAATTTCGCGGGCTCATTTTTTTCCTTCATCTGGGTAGGTGAGATTTTATGTGGATTGTTGTAAACATGAATATCAGCTGTCACCTATTTGGTTCAAATTATAACCTCAAAGATGTAATCGGCGTTTTGATGATTTAAGCCAAATTATACTAACTAAAGGCTTTTTAGTAAACAACTTAAATGTAAGGATTTCACTGAAAATGTTATAACAGCAGGATAATTACGCATTAACGAAAAAATTGGTAGAAAAGGGCACGTCCCGCCCAAACTGAGACTACATTCGTTTCACTGTACGATCACGCCCTGGGTCTACTCAATCCAAAATGCGATCTCTCCTATTGGTTGCTTCCTAAAAGGTATAACACGTGACCTCTTCAGATGGTAATTGATAACTGGAAATGATTTGTCAGCAAAGCAAAGGATGCATGCAATTCCGTCTGTCAAATGTCATTTGTTCGTCGTGCATACGCCTGACGTCATCAGATTGCCTGTGTAGTTTGTATATGAAAATTTGAGATTCTACTTTACAATCGTTTAGGATTTCTTATTTAGACAAGTCAATAAATGAAGAATCTAAAGGTCATTAATTATTTCATTACACAGGTATTGTTGTATAGACAGTCTTAAATGTAGCTTTTATAATATTATGTTCATGCAATAGAGTAATGTGTGGGATTGCATAAGGGCAATCGATTGTTTTCTCGTAATTCATAATAGTATATTACGTAACTAGTGCTGTAAGAAGTATTTTACGCACGATATGGAAAAAGTTACGCACGAACTCGCGTAGGGCCTTAGAACACGTGTGACGTACTATACTTTACGACCAAATGTAAAATTCTGCATTCGCAACTCTTATAATTTAGAATAATTTTTTTTTCATAAAAAAATATATTTTAAACATTAACATCATATTTTTACTAATCATAGGAATTGTGCTACTAAAGAAAAAAATAATAATGTAATAAAAAAATTTCACAAAAACATGTTATCTAATTGTTAGTGTTGTTCTTAAAAGAATGATTTGATATTACGGTTATTAAGAACAAATGGCGTATCTGTTTTATTGCTTGTTAACTTAGGAAAATGTGTTGCTATTATACTCCTCAGTTGAGTTATTATTAGTATTAGAAGTAGTGCTTTCAGTAGCATTACTTGATGTGATTGCTATTGCAGATGATATTCTAGACTTTAGGTGAACCGGAATTTACGAGTTTATACCTAAAACAATGCACTACGCGATGATCTCCATCTAATATACTTTGATAAAGCAAGAAATAAATCAGTTTTCTCCAGTATCAAAACAGTTAGTTTATGGCCGATCTTAAAACTGTGCGCTTTTTTTACAGCTGTGCGTAAAGATGGTCATTACGTAACGGAAAACTATGCATGCTACACTGAAGTCGTAGGTACTTTTTTTTAATTTAATTTCGTCCTATTATTTGTTAATAATTCAACGCTTAGCAACGATTAGCAACAAAACAGGTGCTTTCTGTAAAATTAATAAAATATTGTATAAAACACGTGATTTAAACCTGTTTATTCACGAAAAGAATAATTAGGCCCATGAGCGTAGCTATGAGTAGCCTAAGTTCTTTGAGGGTTGAAAAATGGTTTAAGTCACTTGTTGTATAAATAACTATTATCGCTCGCTACCTAAGATTTGGAAGCCAAAAATGGATCATTATTTAGTGTTTGTAGAAGAATAATTATAATTCGTACGTTAGTTTAGTTCCAAGTGTAATAAATTCAATTCTTTGAAAGCTTTAAATTCAGCCGTCATAGTTGATAAAAAGTATTAAAGGCGGGGGATGCAAAGAGGAAGCGAGTGTCCGATACGCTAAATGATACTATAAAATAATTCTTGAACATTTCATCTGCGATTGTGACCGGTTAAAGTGCTCTAAAGAAAAATGTTATTTTTTATAGTGTTAATTGGTTTAACTAAACTGACCAACTGTGTGTTTTTTAATTCCAATTCAACAGGTATAGGTGAACGTTTTTTATTTAAAAATTATTAGAAAAAATTAATGAAAATTTAGATTTATCAAACTGCGTTGTTTCGTATTCACGATCCGGAAGCGTCTACAAGGAATTTTATCCATTAAACATCAACGAAAATGATACTCTAGTGCTGGATTTCCATTTTGCGGTGCTCGCTAGCAGCGACGCTCATATTTTATTAGCTGAGACTGGTAAGTAACTATATTGTTTAATTTAAATAAACTGTTTATTAGTATAAATGCACTGCGTTTAAGATCCTTGAATTTACGCCTTGCAGAGAACCTCACCAAAACTGATCCTGCATATGAAATCGTTATCGGAGCAGGAGGAAACACTTTCAGTGATATTAGACGAATGCAAAAGTCCGAGGTGAAGCAATCTGCAAGGATAAAAGAACTTTTGTCTGCTCTTGATCCACGCTTTTTTTGGCTGCACATTACAAAAGGTATTATAACTTATCTAAATTTTATTATAATTAATTAATAATTTTGCGTCTTTTAATTAGGTATGTTTGAAATATTTTTGTTATATTTTTCTTACATTTGCTTATTCAAAGTTAGTTAATTTCTATTGTTATTCATGATTTTTGCCTCTTAATGGACATCAGAGGAACTACAAAAACGAAGAGATGACAAGTGTCTAGTAACTAATTGGTTTCAATACTTTTGACTAAATTTTTAAAAAAATTGTTCTATTCTGCCATCACCAATATTGACAAAAATGTTTATTAAATGACTTGTTTCTTGACATTTGGTAAATGTATGTTTTACTAAAGGACTCTTTACATTCAACAAGTGTCAAGAAACGTTATTCGCAATTAATAAAATTTTAATTTTTGGATACTGTGCTAATGTAATTAAACCCACATAACAAATAAAGTATATTCATGTGAAAAATACATGCCAATTTAAGAATATGCCTAGCATATACCCGACTGCTGTACAAATTTAACTTTTTAAATATTCCAATAAGTATATGCCAGGGGTATGTCTGAGAAGTGAAAACTGGTCTAGTATAGTTTGTTATAAATTGAAAACAATTTCGTACAATTGTTACAAGATATAATACACTATTTCAAACTGAATGATTAAATGAGAATAATGAAAATATAGTATAAACTATAAATGGATATAAGAAAAGCAAAATATGAATATGTCTTATTTTAAAATCTTACATTTTCATTCAGCCGTTGAGCTAATTCAAGCACAAGAAAATTACAACACGTAAACCAAACAAAAACTACAAAAATTACTGAAATCACAAAAAAAATACAATTTGGAATTTCCGCCTACATCAATGTTATTCTGAGAAACATGCCTGGCACATGAACTAAAGGGACAAAGTAATATGCCAGGCACGTATTGGAAATATACTTTCATATACTTTGCATATATCTGGCATATATTTGAGAATATATCCCTGTCTGAAAGTAACTGCCAGGCATATTCCAAGCATACAATTTTGCTATGTGGGAATTGTGAGTGTGCACAAAGAAGCTGCTTTGCGCACACTTTTACATATGCAAATAGCATTTTCACACTATGCGGGAAAAATTGTCAAATAAAAATTTAAAATTAAAAACAAAATGTATAGTTATTTCATTAGTAGTAGAACAAATGTGGTTCCTAACACTTGCGCAAAGTAATTTTCCCACACTTAAAAAAGCTTATCCGTCTAACTACTTTCACGTGCGGGAAAACATAACTTTACGCACTGATTAGAAAAACTACTATTTTCTACAAGCGTGCGCAATATTTTTGTTTTCGAAATACAGGGTGATTCACGCTGATGGTATATTAGAAGTATCTATAGAACGGCACAATATACATCAGTGATTGTCATTTTGCAAAAATATGATGCTGCTGAAATTTGTGCTTTTTTGAAAAATTTGCTACTTTTGTTCCAGATGGTGCTATACGAGTAGGTGTAGAGGGTCAAAATACCTCTTTTATTGAATGGGTGGATCCCGAACCGTTAAAAGTAAAATATGTAAGTTTCAGCACTTGGTCAGGAATTGAGGCTAAATGGTATTTTAATTGCGACCGATCTCAAAGTGAAGAGGTAAACTAAAAAAACTGCACTTACGCTTATACCAACCAATCCAATTGATATTGCAGGAAGCTCTGAAACAACTTCCAGCTATGGCCAAACTTAGGCGATTTTTACTTAAGCTTTACGATCCACTCGTTCGTCCTGTAGTAGACGAAATGACCACTACGGAGGTGTATATGTCTTTGGATATTATGGATTTGAAGTTTGTATGTTTTTAAATTAACGTCATACAGGGTGGCATAATAATACACTCTGCTGTAGTGAATTGGGTGTGTGATTTTGCAATTTTTAGGATGAAAACCATATTTCCCTTAACATTAGAGGTTCCGCTAGTTTGGTAAATACGCCAATTGCAATTTTTTTTTTACTTATGCATGTTAATTTTAGAAGTGGCATGACGAAAAACTTAACTGGAACTCTAGTTTGTACAGAAATATCTCGGTAATACCCGTAGACAGCAAAGAGATATGGACTCCTTCATTAAAGTGCTTTCAGTTAGTTCTCTGCATAAGGTTAATTCACTTCATTTAATGAAAATGTTTCAGGACCCCAAGTTCTACAAACGATTTCCTTCTTGACACCATTTTAAGTGTAAATAAAATTGGAACCGTTTTGTGGGAATCAACTTTCCGTATGGAGTCCCAATGCCAGCCTTCCAACAAAGGAGATTGGCCAAGAGATACTTATGTCTGCACAATGTTTTTTAGTCTAGCTAATGATTACAGTGGCGTCTTTCTTAACTTTGACTACAATGATAGTAATTTACTGGTAAAGTTTACTGTAACAGATCTGATGAATTTCGAAATATTACCAGAAATTTGTAGATTCAACAAGAGGATGACGAATGGAATGTGCTGGAAGCTTTGTTATTTGAAGTGCCTTCTAATTCATCCATGCATACTCCACCATGGGGACTTTCGTTTGAAATTAGGAGATCATCCTTAATTTACAGCACAGTTTTTTTGTTTCCTTTATTTGGTATATAAAATTCCATTATATTGAGGGAAAATCAAACTGAATTAAAATAACGTCACAAGTTTCAAAAGTTTGATGAAATATCAAAACATGTAGTTTCATATATTGCAATTTCTTTGTTTTTCTACACTGTGCCATCAAATGCAATTTTCGTGGCTGTGACGTCATCTTGTTATACTTTGATTTTCCGTATAGAAACCACTTTGTCGTATAAGGTTAAAGATATGAATGTTTCAGTCATAACTTCATGTCTACTGTTTATCTTCTGGGTGTCTCCACGAGGTAACACCAAACTGTTTTTGGGTTGTTCCCAGCTTATTATAGAAATTTTGGTTTTGCTGTCGCTGGCCCACTTTATACCACACAGAGCGGCCGGAGTTCCACTATTAAGTAAGTTAATAATAAATAAGTAACTAAATATAATATACGAAAGATGCAGATTTTATAGAAGAAATAATTTACAAGTGCCGCCACAACGAAAAACAATTTTAAAATCATCTGGTAAAACATTTTTTTTTAATGTTTGAGTAACTGTGTTTATCAGGATCTAGTGTTGCCACTGCAATTGAAAATACAAAAATTTGCTCTCTAAAATTTCGTACAAAAAATTTAATTCTCTAAATATGCAAGTTTTAAATACTGTCGAAATTATATTTCATATCTTAGTTCAACGTGCCTATTTTAAAATAATTTTTTTTACAAATTTACTATTTAAAACTCACATCACTTTGTCAAGAACTGCTTTATGGACTCTGATTAGAATTTAGTTCATTTGTTTTTAATGTTAAATAACTCAGTCGTTTGACATTTTATCTATACTTATATGTATGTTACGACAAAAGTTACTTCATAAAAATATTTGAAATTTCTGAATTTCCTTCTCCTTTCCCTTATTACGCTACAGCCTCTTATTTGTCATTAGGTAACTAAACATATTTTCCAAAATAATGTAGTGTTATTCGATAAAAATATTTTTATGTTTGTTTCAGTCATACTCTACGGTTTGTGCTTAGTATGCAGTGTCACAGCTCTACTTATATCAGTAACAGTGATGAACTTATGTAAAAAGAAACGGACCAAGCCGCTGCCTCATTCTGTAAGCAACATACTTACCAAAAAGTCAGTGAAAAGAGCGCTAATTCTTCCCAATATTGTGGTAAGACGACACACTCTGTTGATATACCTTGTTTGGTTTAAAATATAAAATTTTAGGTGCCTGAAGATTACGGTGACTTGGATTTATCAACGTCGTTTAACAACGTTTCAAGACCAGTAGACAAGGATCATACTGTATGGGTTTTATTAGCTATGGCTATCGAAAGGATACTATTTTTCGTCTACTTAATTTGTATGACAGTTATCATTGTAAAGTATATTCTTGCATGTTTTTGAAAATTACCGATTTATAACTAATTTTATACACATTATCATGTTCTCTGTGTAAAGAAACTATTGATTTACCTATACACACTTCACTTTGAATTGTTACATTTACATGCGTCGTTCGTTCTGTATTAATAAAAATGTAATTTTTTCTGTTCAAATGATTTTTTTATTGGTTACTCTATACAGGATGCTACAAATTACAGGGAGATAGAGGTAACAACAGCGTATTGGTTCAATTGGACTATAAAACTTCAGTTTAACTGAACTAGTAAAAGTCAGTTTTACATAGTTCTGTTAAACTTGTAGTTAACTAAAACATGTTCGGGTATTTTCATTGTTCAATTGATGTTTTCCAAAAACAAAATAAGGACCAAATTACGTTAAAACGAATCACGAAACTAAACGAAATTACTCTGTCAAAAATGTCAATTTAAACAGTTAACTCTGTTAAGTATTAAAAATATGAATATACAACACCAAAACATTGTAAACCAATAATGCTGACTTTAAAATAACAGGAAACGGTCACCATAGAAGAAATACACTAGACAGTGTTTGTTAAATCGATTCGACGTAAACAGCAACCAAACGTAATGACAAGTTATAGTCCTGAATTTACTCCTGAATCATCAGACAATACCGAGTTTAACAAAATAGTATAGAATGGACGAAAGTGTAAGAGACAAAATGGAAAATACAGAATATACTCTCGACGATCCGCTTTATCTACTCAGCAAAATATCACATAACGATTTATTGATGCTTGAAGAAAAATTTAAGAAAACTACGGTTGAGGCAGAAATTGGATTGTCTAAGGATAACTTCATTGAAATCGTCAAAAGCATTGGTAGCAATGGTAAGATTTGAAGAGCATTACTCAATTCTAACTCATTGATGGATATTTGTAGAAGCAATTTTGGAAAAACTTGCTGGCAAGGTTTTTGATCAAATGGTTGAAAAAAATCATAGAGAAACTGTCACTTGGAATGATTTTTTGGATTATTTAATTGAAAATATGTTTCCAGAAGTACAAAATGCACTTAGTTTAAAAGTGAAATCTATTGAGACAGTAGCTCACACCAAGGTATTATAATTTAAATTTAATTCATTGATTATTAAGTTGGTTTTGGTTATTTAGATTGAATCAGTTGCTAAAGTAGTTCTAATAGAAACCAATCAGTACTTTTCTTATGCCATCATACTAAAGCATGGTAGAGTGGGTTTGTACGATGGTAATCTCAACTTCTTGACTTCGTACCATGCTATAATGACTAGAGAAGATTTGAACCGACCTGAAGATGAACGAAGAAGACGAAACCGGTATCTTTTGCTATAGTATAAGTAGTTTTTGCAAATCTTACATAAAACTTTGAGTTTACACACACATTTTCTATATAAAGATCAATAATTTTTATTTAAGTAAACATAATAATTTAATTCTTGATTATTATTTGATATACCGTAGATGGGTGACTGATGCTATTTTTTGCTCCGACACTTTAATGCTAATCATCACCAACACTGCCAGAAGCATAGTGATTTACGAAGCATCGGGTTTAAAACATGTACCTTACTGGTTGATTTTGAGCACTCCCAACATAACAGAAGTTGTACCCTGTACATTTTCGTAACACTGTAACTGTGACTATTATTTTTGTAGGGTTTGGCCTACAAACCTTTTACCAAGAATGCTACTACAGGTTGTACTAGCAGTTGCTTGTTTACTGGAGACTGCAAAGGGCTGGTAATGAGTTTTACGTTTTTGCAACCCAAAAATGGATTACTTAGAAGGAAAAGAAATGATCAAATAACGCTTTTCTACTGGAATGTAATACCTATATTCTTTTTAATGCTAAAAGCTGTTGATTGTATGGAAATTCCAGGATTTTTTAAAAGAAAAAGACTACGTGATAGTGAAAAAATATGGCAAAGTTCACAAAGACTCTATAACCCAAATTGCTTTTGTAGAAGAAATGGGACTTTTGATCACATCTAGTCTGGATCCTGAAACATCAGTGATTCTTACACACACCGATCACAAGAATGATACTATTTGCTATAGGATGGCACACGTAAGTATGGTTTCTCCAACAAATCTTAAGTTTTATTTAAGTTTAAACTGTAGGGAACTAGAAGCTTTGGCATCAGTCCAACGTGTAAAGTTCTTATAACGGGAAGTGACGATGGTATTATTAGGTTGTGGAATATTTTTATATCAAAAACAATAGAGGTGTTTGCCGCTCATCAAACTAAAGTAGTCGATATTCAAGTTATCGATACTCAATGTGTGTTTTTGAGCTGCTCTGCGGATGCTGTAAGTAATGATGTTTTGACCTTAGTAGAAGTTGGAAATTTACGTTATTTTAAATGGGACATCCTGTATAGTTGTTGTTGTTGGTGTTGCGTGGGGCTGTTTAGTCCAGGTGTACGCAAAGGGGATTTCGTTGTCTTGCAAGCAGCCTCTGCAGGCCGGGTCTTCGTGAATTCTCAGCATGTGCATATGCCGTGGCAGATGACAGTGTTTAAGTTTAGGAAAAGTTTGGTCGTTTGGGGCACGGACCAGATATTAGGTCTTTTACCTGTCTCATGCCGGAAACAGTTGCCCAGCATATTGAGCGGACTGCCGTGCTATAGGAGATCCCCATACTATAGGTTCAGACCATAAGGGCGGTTCTGTGTGTCCCGGCACCCACACGTCTGGATGACAGACCCGACCGCTTCAAGACAGGGCCTCCAAGGTGTTTTTGCACTCCATTACCAGCTTGGACCGCACCTCCTTGGCCTCAATGGCCCTGATGGGAGCCTTACTGTCGGAGCAGATAACTGTTCTGCCACCCCTCCGCAGATCGGATAGGAGACACAGCCCGCAAGGATAGCATATACTTCAGCCTGAAAGACTGTAGTGTAACCGCCGAGAGCGATACTCTGTGACATGCGTCCGGAGATGGCAAAGATGCCACCAGACTGTGTACCAGACGTCGCTATTCCGGAGAAATTCCGGCCCATAGTCGGCCTCCCACTCCTCTCTGTCAGGAACTGAAGAGCGAGTGACTTGTGGTGAATGGGTAGACGTGTTAGGCATCAGAATGGACAGGAAAGGCATGATCATAGAACATGCCAAGCATATAAGAGGAAGGATGGCGGAGGCAGTCAGTAAGCTGACGGGCCTCTGCAGAAATAAAGAAAAAATGGACAAGGAGAAAGTGAGGGCGATCATAGAGAGAGTGGCAGCACCTGCGGTGCTATATGGTAGGCAGATCTAGATAGGGAAAAGGGCGAAAGATAGCAGAGTGATAAGGCACTTGGGGGCAGCGGAGAGGAAGTTCCTGCTGGCTACTGGACCGTGGCTACGGAGACCCTCAGGGTCGTCAATGGCACGCCACCAGGGTTGAATCTCGAAGAGCGTGTGAGAGAGAGCAAGGGAAGACGACAGACTGTTTCCGGGATGGAGACTCTGGGAAGGAGCAGAGAACTGTCTAGATAGTGAGGTCGTCTGGATGGATGCGAGCGTGCAGGATGGCTGGACAGGAGTGGGTGTATGGGGAGAGGACGGGATGAAGATAAGTCTCTGGAAGGACACCGAAAGGGAAAGTCTTAGTGCGGAGATTTTGGGGATAGATGAGGCACTAAGGGCCATAGGAGAAAGGGAAATGGGGTGTTACAGGGTTTGCTCAGACTGCCTTATTGCTGTTAATATAGAGCAACAACCGAGCCTACACAGGGTCGTAGAGTTGAGAAGTTGGTATGTAATAGGGTGTGCTTGGAATGGAAGGGAAAAATGAGGGACTTAGGAAAGCCGACAGCCTGGCCAGAAGGGCAAGATGGGAGGGCCAACCTGGAAGATGGGAAGGGCTGAAGCTAGGGGGAAGAAAGGATATTAAGAAGCGAATGATGGAATGGATCAGAAGGGAGTGGCAGGGTACTTGGGACACCTCAACCAAGGGCAGGGAGGTTTACCAAGTGTGTAAAGAAGTGGGTGCGGAGAGGTTGCCGTTGTCCTTCAGGGGAAGCCAGCTACTGACGGGGCACGGCAACCTGGCCGCGTACCTGAGGAGAATGGGGGGTGTGAGGAAACCTCACACCATGCGAGGGAGGATTGTAAGATGAATGAGAGAGAAGCTGTGAGGGAGAGAATGAGAAACGAGGGAGTGCATTGGCATTAATTATAATTGAAGCTGCGAGGGAATGGGAATGCCAATAGAATTGATGTGAAGCGGGTGAATTAATGGGGCGAGGCCGTCATCGTAAATGATAGGGACTAGGTAGCATAGGTTTGTAATTCAAAAACGAATAAAGGGCAAGCAAAAAAAAAGGTCTTCATCCCCGGTAGTTTTAGGTGAAGTGAAGGTTGGTGGGTTCGCTTGAGAGTGGTTTCGTTTCATAGTTGGTACAGGAATCGGCTCAAGCCCTTCTAAGGGTCAGGAAGCGTCACTTTTACGGTATGTCAGGAACTATGACTTTGAAGAGATTTGAGGGCGCGAGCTTAGATATCTGATGATAGCTTGGAGTAGGAGCGAACATCGGTCTGTGGCCCAGCCTGCCGTGACCATAATCGCCTTCGGAGTATTACGCTCCAAAAGTGCTCCACACTAGTCCGCATTAAGTATTAAGTGCTTAAAATCTCTGACCCCCGAACACGAAACATATCACTTACTCTCTAGGAGCATAAAGCACCAAGTAAAAGGTTGGTGTATCAGAGGTGAAGGACGAGAAAGCCAAGAGTGTTCCGGGAGGGTAGAAGTGTGCGGTTTTTGAGAAATTTACCAGCAAAATTGTGTTTGTCTTCCGAAACGAGATTGCTGTTAAGTGCTTCATCTGCATTTGAAGCTGAAACCTTGTATATTATAATGGTTTTAAATTCGCCTTTTAAAATGCCTTCTTAATGAACACCCTAGAACTTTTTTTATTAGAAGCGTGGTTTTTGAAATATTACAGTGGTGAACTTTTTGCACACAGTGTATACGTTTTCTAGGTCTTAAAGTTGTGGGATTTGAAGGAAAGCGTTTGTCTCCAGACAATAAAACTCGACTTTCCTTGTTTCCGTATTCATGGAAAGCCCATCGAGTGGGGTGTAAACTGCATTTATCCAGGTCCCAAAAGACGTCAGTTGGACGAATCTAACGTTAGCCAAAACAAAAGGGAATGTTTTGGCATCGGGGACGTCAACGAAATGAAACTTGAGGGAGATAAAACTGGTGCAAGGTCAGCCGAGATGTAAAGCATGTCTGAAAGTTTCTTATTTGGAATTTTCAGCTCGACGAAACGTATCTGGGAACAATGGGAAAGATCTTGCATTTTAGTGACATGTTGCAACTATTTTGCAGTAATTAATACCACTTTCAAGGATGTTGGCATAGAATCGACTTTTGGACATCCAATTTTGCCAGCTCCTCCTTTACAAAACAGCGTATTGATTCCGTCAAGTTGGGGAGTGCAAAGTGAAGACTTTAATTCCATACAGTATGCAAGTCATCTAGTGCAAATTTGATACAAATTATAGTCTGTTTCAGGTTTAACAAAGACCTAAAGTTTAATGTGGAGAAGCAACTGCTGGAACTACGGTTTATCCTCGATAGAGACATCCTGGAAGATTACGGTGGAAAAAGTGACATTAATTATAAAATTGCCATTCTGGAAGCTAAAAAGGAGAAGGTTGATTCTGTTTACACATGCTTCAGAAGAGTAAAGTTGATTTTTCAGATGCATACAAAAGTTGCCCTTGGCTCACCCTACTTAGCACTAGACATACCTGAAATCGAAGAACTAAAATTGACTTCTCGGTTAACTTTAAATAGAAGCAAAAAATCCGAACAATACGTTAAAAAAATTAATGGTTTGCTGCAAAGGGCGGCGCATCTGAATGAAATATTTTCATCCCCTGAACCTTCGAGCAGCCGTTCAAAATCCAATAAAAGTAGTGTTGTTGAAATGCCTTATTAAATGTCGGTTGTATTAAAAGTAGTATGTAACAATTATAATAATAATATTGTTTATAAGCAGTATAAGAAAAAATACAATACACAAAAGGCAACCATTCGCTTTTGTGTTCTTTCCTGCTCCCTACAGGTACATATGTATAAATAATATAAACAGATCCGACTTGATTATACTAAGCTAATACCTAACTAACTACCTTCACTAAGAAAATTGTGTTTATTATTACACAAAATTTTGGAGTCATTATTTTAGCGTGTGTGTGAATTGGTGTTACATCCAAAAATATGAGAAAAAGTTTTTACCTTTTCTAATGCATCTTCTTTGAGATACAGGGTGTCAAAGTTGGAAAAAGAATATGGTTTTTTGTAAGTATCTCCGAAACCGTTTGTAACCGTACTGAGAGCAATTTTTAAATTTTTTTTAGTGTAAATTGATTGATTTTACAAAAAGTAGTAGCAGAGATTTTGGGCTATCAATATGATGTCTTCTTTCTTCAAAAAACCACCTCTTTATAAAGGAAATGACATTTGTATGATCACAAACAACTAATTTTACATAAAGCAGTGGAACACATTTTGTGGTTTACAAGGTTTTTTGTGTTTTGTTTGAGGTGGTTTTGTGTTTTTCACCCTTAGGTATCTAGGGCCACAGGAGCTGCTTTAAAAGATTTTTAAAGGCTGAAGGCTTAGATATCCTACATCAAAAATTACTTCTGAAAATTGTTCAAAAATCGACCGGTTTTGAAGAAAATTGAATTTTATTACCAAAAATATGAAACTTAAAAGAAAACAAATTAATGAATTAGAAATATTTACATCATCAGAAAGGAAAAAAGGAAAGTTAAATTTTAATAATTTTTAACAAAATTCAATTTGACAATCAATTGATTATTATTAATAATTACTAAATAATTACGAACCGAAAATGGGTACTTTTGTGCGTTTTTACGGAAAAGGTACATTTTCTCGATAATGGATCAGTCGATAAATGAATAAGTTTTCAGAGTCATAATGAAAATATTATTTCATTAAATTTTTTCATTGGCGTAGAATTTAGGAACAAAAATAACTTTGTTGACCTGAAATATCCGCCACTGCTTTATGCAAAATCAATTGATTTACATTAAAAGGTATGTTTATATAAAGGTTTTCTCATATTTTTGGGTGTACTATCTATCCTTACAGTTTCGAACATCAATTCAGGGATATTCTGTAGAATTAATACATGTACGACGTCAAGGTAAAGCTAATTACACGTAGATATCCGTAACGTAATGACCCACTTTACGCACAGTTTTAAGATCAGCCATAAAATAAACTAACTGCTCTAATCCTAGAGAAAAAATTGATTTTGTTTCCATTTCTTTCTTTATCAGAATATAAGATATAGAGATCATCGCATAGTGGATTGTTTATACAATTTTAAGTAAATACACACATCAAGTAATGCTACTGAAAATACCCTCCTCATATTAATAATACTTTAACTGAGGTGTATAATAGCAATAATCTAAATGTATTTTAAAAACAACACTAACAATTAGATAACATGTTTTTGTGCTTTTTCATTATAACTTTTTCTTTGGTGGCGTAATTTTTTTGAATAGTACAAATTTGATGTTAATACGTTGAAAATAGTTATTTGCGCAACTAGGAAGGAAAGTGCAACTTTTGCTCCCGCTAAAACAGTTTGAGACCCGACGCGAAGCGGAGTTTTAAAGTTCAAGGGTGCAAAAAAGCAGTTCACTCCAGAGTTATTCCTACCAATGTTATGTTTTACTCCTAGTAACATAATATACTATTAAGAAAAATAGCTATTTATGTAACCAGTTACGAAAAGATCGATTTTGTGTAACGAATGAATGTTTGTAGGGCGAGCGCAGCGAGGTCCTACAATTTGAATGAGTTACACAATAAGACATTTTCGAAACGTGTTGCATACATAATTTTTTCTAATCTTGACCAAAAAGCGGTAAAAACCATCTTTTAAAGTGATTTAACACAAATATTCACTTTCATAGCACCTTGTATAAACTGTGACAACGACATGTTATGATGGATGTCGCCCTTATGTTTCTACGGAAATGCATAAAAACAGGGAGTGATGAAATGAACTTTTCATAACTAGTTACATAAAGTGATACTTTTATTAACTAGTTACGAAAAGTAAAACGTTTTGTCACTCTAATCAGTTTTGAAAAGTGTCACTTTATATGCCAAAATTAGAAAAAAGATTTTTCAAAATTATATGAGTTGCGAATGCAGAATTTTACATTTGGTCGTAGGTAAAGTATACTACGTCACACGTGCTCCAGATATTTTACGCACTCATGGAAATATACACACTCGCCGCTACGGGGCTTCGTGCGTAACTTTTTCCATATTGTGCGTAAAATGCTTCCTACAGCACTAGTTACGTTATATACTATTTCCATACCTTTCAGTTACGAAATGACCTTCTTTACGCACAGTTGTAAAAAAAACTCACAGTTTTAAGGTCCGCAATAAACCAACTGACCTATTCTTGGAGAAATTTGTTTTAGTTTTTATTTCTATCTTTATCAGAGTATATTAGAAGGGGATCATGGCGTAATCATTGTTCATATAGTTTCTAAGTAATTTCGTCTAAAACAGCATTTGCAATAGCAAACAAATCAAGTAATGTTACTGAACGTACTTACTAATAATAATTCAGCAATGCAGAATATGCCCACTCACGTTACATAACTTACATGAGTAGTACCAGTATAATGTTATAACGTTAAAAATAGAAAATTGCATGAAAAAAAAATACTCTGAATTTTGTAGGTTACGATATCAACCAACTTTACACTGGGTCGTAGATAAAGTACGTCACACGTGCTCTAAGGCATTTTAGGCCCTCAAATTCTTCTTACAGCACTAGTTTAGTGGGTTTGTTCTCTCAAACCAAACGGCAAACTTTCTTTAAACTGTAAAGCATGTGGGCTTCAAAAATTCTGCTTTTTAAACTGTTGTAATAAAACACAAATATGTTATTGGCAAGAAGTATTTTTATTTTACAAAGGCGGTATACATAAAACTAACAACAATTTTTAACAAACATAAAAACAAGCATTAGTACAGTACGATTATCTACAATATAAGTACACAGTTAATCAGTTCTGGTTAATTCAAATTTAATGTAACAATGTATATTTGTCATATCTCTTTTAGGTGTTAAATGTTCGAATATTTATTAATACAAATCTCTAGCATGGGTAATTGTTAAAACACAATCAAGAAGCTTCCTGGGACTTTATGGAGCTCTAAAACAAAAGAATATTTTTTGTTTGACTATCTTAAAAACACTAGGCTATAATATATTAAAGCTGATAAATACACTTTTGTTATTAGTAATCCAGTTAATACTTGTACACCGAGTGTTATCTCCTTTCCCACTTAAGTGATAATACAATATGGCACGCTTCGTAATAAAATCGTTAGTTATAATTTGGTGGTGGCTTGTAATTTAACATACCGATTATGTTGCACGTTATCCTCACAGTCTGGTGGTAAAAAGCATTGGTGAGTTTGTAATTTGGGTTTCAGCAACATTTTCCTTACTCCCCAGATCAACGCTATTACCATGATACACAGTATCGAAAATATGGTAACAAAAGCGATGTCCAGGCCGGTAAATCTGTGAAACTCCTTCTTGAACACTGTCACACATTTGGGTTTGGGAAGATCAATGGCAGGTCCTGGTTGTACTACATTAGCGCACACCCTGTAGGGACCTTGCGTCAAATCGACAAAAGTATACTTTGGGTTGGTGCAGGGTAGTTTTCTTTGTGATAGTAACGTAGTTTGGTCTAGAACTGCCACATTGAGTTCGCATTTTGCGTCGTCTGAAGGGTATGTTTGTATTTCTAAAGATAAACTTCCGAAAGCTGTGAGATTTGCTTTGATTCCTATTACTTTGGAGACTAAAATCTCAAAATTGCTTTGTGGTACCACCAAGTTCTGTACTAGAGGCAACATATCTGAACACCCTAAAATTAAAGACACATCATCTGATTTTTCTGACCCGAATAAAGCTACACAGTAGCGGTATCTATGTTGAAGTTGCAAGTTTGTTGGGATAGTAACATCCAATTGGTTATCGTCAAGCATTTCACTTGAATTGCATTTGATAGGGAATGACTCCAGAAGCACTTCATTCAGTCCCTGTTCTTCGTAAATAAAGACAGCATCGCAAGTATATGGTGTTGCTTCTTCTTCCACAGCCCAACTTAAGTGAACTACAACCCCATCGTATTTATAGTCTTTCAAATGCACTTTAGTTCTGTAAGGAGTACTCAATGGGGCCATGATGGATTCTTGCTCGTCCTCTCCACAAAGAAGAGAATCTGTAGAAATATCCAGTAAGCGAGCATTTTCTAATAACGGTGGAGTAGTGCAAATAGCTGTCACTTTATCCACAGTAGGTAATGTGGAGTTTTTCAACCATAAACTGAATTCTATTAAGCTACAGTCGCAATTCAGAGGGTTTTCTAGCAAAGTCAGATGTTTTAAAACTTCTGAAGGTTTCAAGGCATCTCCTGCTATTATTGAAATATCATTGTCGTCAAGTTTGAGCATTTTCAAAGACTTCAATGGTTGAATTAAGTCTGCGGTTAACGCTCTCAAAAAGTTATGCCTCAAATCCAGCTCGGACAAGTAGTTTAAATGAGCTAGCGATGCTCCAGACACTGCAACTATTCTGTTATGAGCTAAATCTAATGTAACTAAAGAGCTCAAGTGAAGAAAAGCGTGATCTTCTATTACATCAATAAGGTTACGCTGCAACCTTAGAGATGTTAAGTTAGTCAGTCCTTGAAGGGCACCCATTTTAATGCTGTTTAGCGAATTGTGGGACAGTTGCAAATCTTTGAGAGACTCCATTTTTGGGAAGGTTTTTGGGTCTAGCCATCCCACCAAATGGTTTTCGGATAGGTCCAAGTCTTCAACCGTTGACATGGGCTTTAAATTTTTGATCACAGCTAGGGAAATGTTGTTTCCTCTTAACCGAAGTATGCGTAGTTCGGGAAGGTTGTCGAAAGTGTTGGGAGAGATTTTCTCGATCACATTATTACTTAAGTCGATAAATGAGAGATTGCGTAGTCCCTGAAATTGATTCCAATTAGCTTGAAGTTTAAACTAATTTTAAGTGAAATTACCTTGAAAGAAACACCATCCAACAATTGCAATTTGTTTCCAGATAGGTCGAGTCGATCGAGTTGTGGTAAGCTTTTTAATGCTAGGGTAGGTACAGATGTAAGCTGGTTGTTAGGTAATCCAAGTGCTTGTAAAGGAGCTGACAATCCTAGAAGAAAACAGGTTTTATAGTCACTTTTGATACTGGTTTAAAGTGTAAATTTACCTTGAAATGCAGTTGTATCAACTTGTCTGATCTCTCCAGATGAAATGACTAGTCCGTGGAGAGAAATGCCTTCAAGCAATGGTCCTGACAGAATTGCGACGTTGTCAACTGTACAATCTAAGAGCGAAATTGAGGCAGCTCCTAAAGAACGAAGCTTTCGTGCTGTAAATAAATTACCAATCAGTTGTAATGTGGAAAAAGTTTAAGATTTTTGAAATTTGAAATTGGTAAACATTTGCTTTTACAGTACTAGTAATTTATCTGTGTAAATATCTGTATCTATGAGTGGCTTAAAATTGAGTTTAAAAAACCCAGAAAGACCCCCAGAAAGATGGTTTCACCTATGTTTGCTGTTGGTTAACTGCTGGTTAACTGCTGTCAAATTCGTGACTGAGAATCACCGACCTAAAAATATACAGGGTGTCCTGTTTAAAGTAGCACAGTATCATGGCTTGAACCAGGGGCCATTCTTCGTGGAAGATTCGAGCACATTTGACCTTCAATATCTCAGAACATTTTGTACTGCAATGTTTAGATCTCTGGTGTAGCTCTTGAAAAGTTAAATCATCTGACCGCGGAAAATACAGGGTGGTCCAGTTTTAAGTGTCAATAATTCACCATTTGACAGCTAATCAAAAAATAAGTTGACTTGCATTATGTCATTTTTCTGAAAAACGTTTCTTAAGGAAGATACAGTCCTCCAAATTTCAATTTAAAAAATCGTTTTATAGTTTAAAACTGAACATTCAAGACTTGTAAAAGTCCAAATTTGTACTGAATAGTCTAAAAACTTGCTTTTTTTTGTTTTGCTTTTTCAAAAGTATATTTTCAAGACTTTAATTGGTGTACAACTCAATTTTCTGGACTGGACAACAAGTCTAGAAGTAAATTAAATTTTCGGACTATTTTATTTCTAAAAATTAGTTCTCAAGACGTATTATGGGCCTATCCCACATATCATAAATTTTTGTTTTAATGACTGGAATCGAAAGAATAGGATCAAAAAACTAATTTTTCATATTCTTGAAGAAAAAACTATGGTCGTAAATGTTCCTACATTAGTTTGAATTTGTCCATTAAATTTAAAAGATCTGTTTTGGCGCGCATGTGGCGTACGTAATTCTGGGCGATTTTATTGGCTGTTGCACGCCATCTGTTTCACTTCTTGTCGCTGATTGGTTGATAGTGTAATACGTCACCGGCGGCGGGCGTTTTAAACATGAAATTAATGTAGTTTTTATCATCATTTTTTTTCTATTTAGACTTAATATTTTTGAAAACAAAAAAATACGGGTATAATATTTTCAATCCGTCTTTGTAGTTATGAAATAAAAAAAAATTGTGGGACAGGCCCATTGTAGCATTTGGTACCAACATTTTTTACTTTTATTACTGAAGAAACTTGACTTTTGGAAATAGTCTTAAACTCGATTTTTCAGTCTTAAAAAGCATTAAAAACAGTCTGAATTTCTTAGAGATGCTACAATTTATTGCACCTATGAGTGTAGAAGTCAATTTAATAGTGAAGAAGCTTGAAATAACATTTTCAAGACTATGGTCAGTGAACAAACTGGCTTTTAGGCCTGATAAGTCAAAAACTTTGTAAAGATAGTCTTGAAACTCGATTTGAGGCACTGAAAACAGCCTTAAAACAATCTAGTTTATTAAGAAATACCCGAATTTTTAGCACTGAGGTGTCTAGAAGTCGATTTAATAGTGACAAAGCTTGGAATGCTATTTTAAGTCTATGAAGAATGTAAAAATTGTTTTTTAAGTTTGCTATGTCAATAACTTGGTGAAGATAGTCTTGAAACTCGATTTTCTAAGCTGAAAGTAGGTTTGAAGCACTAAAAATAGTCCAGAATTCGAAGAAAATGAAAAGCAAAGTAAAAAGCACGAAAAGTTAAAGCACTTTTCAGGAAAATGACATAATGAATGTCAACTTATTTTTTAATTGGCTATGGATTGGTGAATTATTGACATTTAAAACTGGACGACCCTGTATATACAGGGTGACCTGAGTCGATATACGACAGTTTTATGATTTTAAATGAACTGACTACATTTTCAAACCAATTCTCTGTGGTTACAGTTTTTGATAAGTGATTTGTAAGGATTGAGTAGGCTCGGTTTACACCAATTTTTTTCTGGAAAACTAGTAGGGCTCGACCGCTTCAAAATAAGTGTAACCAGAACCCTAAAACAGTACCTAAGCAGGCAAAAATGAGTTTCAACTGATTTCAAAGAAGACAGTTGGTCAAATTACGGTTTTGCCAAATTACGTCATTGTGACGTAAAAAACGCTCTGCTCGCTCCATGGAGCTTGAAAACGAATGAGGTTCTTGACAATGGTTACTATTATTAGTATGACGTTTATGTCTTGTGTTTCTGAAATCCTAACCTGATTCCTATTTTATAATTTTAATTGTTGAGTTTATTGTGAATGATGTCATTTGTCTACTTCTTGCAGTGCACTTGCCATTAACAGTACAAATGCACTGCATGTTATGTGAATGTTACTTAAGACGTTTTGCTTTACCGATGCCCTTAAAGTAAGATTTTTAAAGATTACGGAAAATTTTTTAAGGTCACGTGACATTTTTTCCACCATCTTGAAATCTCATCATTTTTAAACTTTCAGTTTTCATTTTGTCGTTTTTATCAATTTAAACGTGTTTTTAAGATTACGTGCCACAGGAAAGGTCACGTGACCCTGACAACTCAACGCAACCCAAAAAGCGAAGAAAAGTCGTGTGACCCCTGAAAAATTGAAAAACCTATTTATCTCGTAGCAGTTTTGTGCAATGGGGGTAGTTTTTGCTAAATGTCCCCATGGTGACTTTTTAGGAAAAAAGGGCACTAATGCAATCTTGTAGAGGGTGAAATTCCCTACAAAGGTAGGACATATTTGACCCTCAATATCTCAGAAACTGTAAATATTTTGTATTATAATGTTTAGGTCACAGTGCAGCTTTGATAATTAGGATCGACTAACCGAAAAATATACATCAAATATGACTGTTTTATCGTTTTATAATAACGCACTAACTTCACTTTCAGAGCAATTGTTTGTGGAAGGTACATATTATGTGTTATTTTGAAAGGAAACTCATTTCATTCTTCTTTTTCTTTTCTTGGCCTGTACGAAGCTTTGCTGATATAAGAATAAAAATTACATTCAAAATGAAACTCATTATAACTAAAACTAATAACCGGCGATCGTCTAGATTGATCGGATTTCTTTGCCAAACTGGCAAACTTTCAGGGAGGCATTGAACACACCAAAGGAATTTCGTCTTTCCAACTCTCACGCGATATTGCCAAAGCCCCGGACTTTAACATTAATTAAATTTGGCGTGTTCTTTTTCCTGGCTTCCAATTTCCAACCTTAATGACGGGAAATTGGCCGATCGACCCGTTTTAAAGATACACCAAAAAAACCTGCGGAGTCTAGTGGAAATCTAATAGTGCTTTACCTATAATTTGTAATGCAGTCTTATCTCCAGTACATCTTAAAGTATGCGGCATGTCACAACTGCACTCCACCACTGGTTGCTGAGTGATTTCCGGACATTGCCAGGGGCGGAGACCGGGGGGCGGTCCCGGGGATGGAATAGCTGCGATACCACACCACCATATTAGGGAGAGGGTCAGCCACCACATTCTGAAATAAAAAGAACAATCCATAAATAAATTTATAAACTGTTTGCAGAAGTATATTCAATAAATTGCTTCTATGGATAAACCGTAGAAGAACTATTCGATTTGAATTTATTAATAGCTATAAAACTATATCAATCGTTCACAAGAGGGAAAAATTATCACCAGTTTAGCGAAACTCTGTATTTTTGTGTAAATTTGAACATGAATCTACGTAGTCTGCACCATCCTTAGTATTATTTTTGTATTAGTTTTATACAACCACAATTGTAGTAATTTTAAAGCAGTAGTAGTAGTAGCGTTTTGCATCACTAATTATAAACAACTTTTGCCTGATTGTTCTTAAAAATTAAAATTAAAATTCTTATCTAGGTTGATTGACACAGTAAATCAATTTGAATGTAAATTTTCAAATCTATAACAAGGTTCTAGGGTGGATTGAATAGATTGAGTGTAAGCTATTAGCATTCATGTAAGTTAACTTGCATCCAACACCTTTAACTGCAAATGAGAGTCGATTTCATTACAAAACAGGTGAAACCCTCAAACTTTTGCTGATTTTACTTACATATTCCTAAAGTATAAAAAAAAATATCTCCCTAAAGTTTACAGAATACAAGAGAATGAATATATCATAATAAGAACTCTTTACCTTGTCTGCAGGTCAAAAAGTGTACTATTTCAAATGGTACACCCTGTATATTATTACGTCATACAGTTCAGCTTGTCATGGCCTACTTTACAGTTTATTAGATACTGTACAAAAGCAAAACATTTACAGAGAAACAACTGGGAGAAAGAGTCCACAAAAAATTGCACCATCCTGATTGTTAATGCGTTCGAAATGCCAAAAAGGGCACTATTTTAAATGGGACACTCTGTATATTATTAAGTCATTTGATGCAGCTTGTCATGGTCTACTTTACAGCCTTTTATGTACTATACACAGTGATTGATGAATTATTGTGATCTGACAGCAGAGTATAAATTAGTAAAAAACCTGACAGAATATAATTTCTTTTTGCCTCAGAATCTATCATTTTAAGTCAAAATTATTCTTTTTCTCCTCTTGCTTTCAACTTTTTTTTTAATATGGAAGAAAACAATTTTTGGCGCAAAAATAATATCCACTAATTTTAGGATCTTCTATTTTCACTTCTTCTTTTCTCCTGTCAGTAATGATTGTTTTCCTCTTATCTAAATCTTTCTTTATTTTTCATTTCAAATCTCCTTCTGTCAGTCTTCTTTTCGTTTTTAATCGATTTATCTTTGATCAATCTAGTAGAATACAAATTTTTGACGCAAAAGCAGTAAAAAATGTAAGTTTTGAGGCATTTTTTGCGTTCTTGACTTCTTTTTCTTCTTGTAATAGCATAACTCTTATTTTCTCCTTTCAGCTTTTCTTTTCACCTCTTGTTATTTTTAATCTGTTAAAAAAATACAATTTTTTTATACAATTAATTTTTGATGATTTTTGCAACTTTAGAGCATGGTTTGACAGTTTTGACGTTAGTGACAGTTGTCACGTGATTGTAGAACACTGTTTAGCTAGACGGTCACGTGACAATTGGTAAAATAACTGTCACAAATCTCAGAAACACGTTTTATATCAAATACTGCAAGAAAACGTTTCTAAATTCTGATTTTTGCAACTTTTGAGCACAGTTTGACAGTTTTGATGTTAGTGACAGTTGTCACGTGATTTCAGAAGACTATTTAGCTAGACTATGATGTAACAATTGTCAAAATAACTGTTAAATCTCAGAAAATCGTCTTGTTTCGAAAACTGTGTTAAAATGTAATTCTTACAAATTCTAGTAAAATTTTGACAATTCTGACAATAGTGACAGATATCACTAATTTATTTAAGAAAATGACTGTTTTAAGCGCATTTTTAGAATTCTTATTAAATTTCCTATTCAATAAACTGAAAAAGTATATTATGTACTATACACCTTTTATGTACTATACACAGTGATTGATGTTTGTAGGTATTTTTACTCAATAGCTAACTCCATTAATTATTGTGATCTGACAGCAGAGTATAAATTAGCAAAAAACCTGACAGAATATAATTTCTTTTTGCCTCAGAATCTATCATTTTAAGTCAAAATTATTCTTTTTCTCCTCTTGCTTTCAACTTCTTCTTTTTTTTATTTTTTTTTTAATCTGGAAGAAAACAATTTTTGGCGCAAAAATAATATCCACTAATTTTAGGACCTTCTATTTTCACTTCTTCTTTTCTCCTGTCAGTAATGATTGCTTTATCTAAATCTCTCTTTATTTTTCATTTCAATTCTCCTTCTGTCAGTCTTCTTTTCGTTTTTAATCGATTTATCTTTGATCAATCTAGTAGAATACAATTTTTGACTCAAAAGCAGTAAAAAAACCCAGTTTTGAGGTATTTTTTGCTCTTTTGACTTCTTCTTCTTGTAATAGTATAACTATTCTTCTTGTATACTACTTATACAATTTTTTTATACAGTCATGTATGTTTTTTATTCGTCTGTTGTTTTTATTCAATTTCAAATATTACACACATTAAAAAGAACATTATTCTTTTTTGGTCGTATAAGTCCAGTAATAAATATGTCAATACTTAGTTAAACCAACCTTTTCTATTTATTGCCTTGTATGTCACATTACCAACCATTATTTGGTTTTAACAACTTAATTCTGCCCACCAAATTAATAAAATATGCAAGTGGCCAAGACCGTTAAAGCGGAATTTTACGATCAACGCAATTGCAAAAACTAAACAGCTACAATGTGCGTCCCAGGCACCGTCAAAGTACCAACAAAGAACCCATAAAACGTAATTTTAACCATCCCGTTTCACAAAGTACCTGGGTCTAAGAAAATAGTTAGTAATCGGTAATATGTTAAGACGTGGGAGTCGAATAAACCATTCATGCTTTGTAAACTGGTGAATGTAAATTTATACAGATGGAATTGATTGGGCAAACTTATAGACGATTAAACGGTCTCTTATAACAATTGTCGTGAAATTTGAGATTTTTGTGTAATATCAAAGACGGGAAATTTAAGGATTTTTTCTTTGATGCTAAAAGTCGTAAATTTTCGCAGTTTATTTACGACATCTCAACTAAATTAACAGTTTCAACAGAGTTTTCTCGCGTTAACTGTAATTTAAGTGAGAACTGCCACGTTTTCGCCTACAATCGGTGTTAAATCGCAGCTGGAAACCGAAAAAACCAAACAGAAAAACGAAAAAATCGTTCCGAAAGGCATCAATAAAAATGCAAACTATGCCACAATAAGAACGGGTTTTCGAATTTATTCCATGTTCGAACCCACGATTTCCGCCTGGTATTCACCTATCGGTACGGACAGCTCATTGATTTCACCACGCTATTGCTCAAGCCTATGTAAATAGGTATCAGACTTTAATTAATAATGTTTCACCTTTATTAAGTCCTTTTCGATTTAGATAAATGGTTGTTCAATAATCAAAATTTTATGTTAGAGCAGTTTCCAATGGATAATGACTTAAAAATTAAGCTTTTCAAATAAAACAAGGAAGTATAATAAAGAAGTTACTCAAATTTTACAATAATTCACTTGTTGCAACAAATGAGCTTAAAAAAGGTAAAAAATTAATAATTTCACCATCTTTAATTCCTGAGAGTTGATTATTGTCTATTATTCGTAAGATTATGGGTTTTGGGGATGGCCTGGCAGGCCTTTGAATATATTGCACGCAGTATCCACAGTGTTTCTGTTAAATCCTAAAAGATATATTTTGTTTGATACAATACAAAAAAAGTTAAGTTTAAGTACTTGGGATAGTTTAAATTTTGTTTGCTAAACGAGGCGGAATTCGTGGCAAATGGAAAAATCAATCACTAATCAGCTCCAGATACCGTAACCAGAATAATGTGATCATAATTGTTAAACCGTAGAAAGCAAGAAGAGAACTCTGAACTAAACTAAACAGTTAAGTATTTTCTTCTACTTATTACACAAGAAATACTAACAAGAAAAATGTCATCAGGAGTGACGACATGATTGAATTGTTGGGCAAACGTCCCTTCCTGGAAAAATCCGCTTAAGAGGAGTTTGAATCAGATGATATAAAAATTCGACTATTTTGGAGCTCTGAATATTTTTCAACAACATTTCGCTGTTTCTTTTTGCCATACGTTTCTAGAAGTGATATTAATTATATTTTTTAATTTAAAAAATTTGATATATTATATTCTATATTTGTGTGACATAGGAATGTCCTATGGGTTGTTTAGAGGGCGTGTGACCGTGATAATATCATAAAAGTTTTTACCATGTATTTGGGTTTCGAACATTATGGAAAAACTAAAAACAAATTAGTTTGCTTTTAAAATAAGCCCAGTTCGTGTCATACGAAGTTATGTTATGGTTTTCAACTATTTTAAGATTTTTTAGACATCTTTCAGACTTCCTGAAAACATTTTTACTTAAGTTTTGATGGATTTTTTAGGGACCACAAAGACATTATGCAAAGTTTTTATTTTACACCAGGGTGCGTATTCTTAACACGAGAGAAGGGAATTATTAAGAGAAAGACCTGTAGAATGTGACAGAAGCCCGCCATTGTCAGCTTCTTCAGTCACATTCTTTCAACACTTCTCTTAAGAATTTTTGGGGATTGAGTTTTTCATATAATAATATGACTTGTAAAAGTGCGTCTGCACATACACATTTACTAATAAATTTATGAGTTTAAAAAAATAACAAATAATTTTAAATCATTTCAACACATGACCAAATCAACATGGAATGAGGGGAGCAGCCCAGACAGTTTGGCAACCTTGCCAATCAAGTTGGTTCACTTGATAGAATTTGTCGATTTGGGAGCATTGCAAAGTCAATTCGAACCAAATTGGTAGAGTTGTCAGTTTGGCCGCATTGCAAACGCATTACAAACCGACTTAGTGGAATTTGACTGGCAGCAATGCCATATCAATTCGAACCAGTTTGATAGAACATCAGTTTAGCAACAATGCAGACGCCCTACGAATTGCCTTGGTAGAAACTGACAGTTTGAAACCATTCTCAGGTCAGTTCGAACAAAATTGGTAGAAGTCAAGTCTGATCATATACATTACATTATTATTTGAAACAAATTGGACTCACCACTAGTCTTTTTTGATAACTACCTATGTTACAACAGAATATTCAAAAAACTTCTGAAAAAGCAATTTCAGAGGAGTGGACAAAACACAAAAACAAAACAAAGAATGTTTGAAAATCAATATTTACTATTATCTTAATTACTTTCAAACGAATTATGTGATATACAAACTTTGTCATTGATCAGTAAAATTTTTGTACTGTTCTTGATACTTACGAACTTCTGAGTAACATTGTGTATTAGGTCTAACAAAGCAAACATATTAATTTTAAAACATAAAGTACCTGAATTTGTGCATTTACTCCCAAAACCGATTGCAAAATTCGTCCATTAACCTCATTGATCTTCCTGAATTTGTAGTATCAATCGCCCAAATTGTAAATTTAATACCGTCAAAATCAGTACGCTACAAGAAGGGATATTATTTCCAAATTGGCTTGAAGGAGCTTATTTTGCAAATCTGTCCAAAGGTTGGAAATGGTCGATGTGCTTTGAATTTGGATATAGCCAGCTGACCGCGTACTTGAGAAAGCAAAGCGTGGAAGCTCAAAATAGCAAATAGCAGATTTTTGGAAGGCGGATGATATTTATTTACTTATTTATTGTGCTTGGTTTAGCTCAAAAAATCGTAAAAAGAGAAGCTTTATAATACCAAGCCAGCTCAATGATGGAAAATATTTACTAAACTACAGTAAATACAAGCCTGAGTTAAACCACCACGTACCATTCATAACAGGCTGTTCTTCTCCTAAAGGAAGAGGGAGTATGCAGTGAGCAATTTGGTCACATTCCCTCCGAAATCGGTCGATATCCTTCCTAATCCTGAAGAGTATATTGGTGACAGTTTTCAAAGATTTTCATTTTGTTTTTAGCTACTATGTTAGCAAATTCTGGCAAATATATAACTAAAATTAAGAGATTAGGAAGTTGAATCTACAGGAAAACCTAAGAACCAACGAACTAGTAGAGAAAGTTATTAAGTATAAATACTTAGAAACAACTGTCAATGAAAGTAATGAGTACACTGAAGTATCAAAAAATCGCCAAAACCATATTTAACAGGATGAGAAATGTGTTAGATCTTAGAGTCAGAATATTGAGATGCTACGTTTTCTCGGTGGTGCTTTATGGGATGGAGTCCTGAACGTTAAAGATAAATATAAGTGATCGACTGGAAGCATTTGAGATGTAGTCATATACAATGATTTTAAGAATAAGTTGGGTAGAAATGTTAACAAATGGGGAGGTAGGTACTGGAAAGACTGAGAGAAAAAAAGATATTATTGAACGCAATTAAAATAAGAAAGTTGCAATATCTGAACCATATGTTGAAGGGAGAGAAATATGTTTTGTTGCAGAATATTATGCAGAGAAAGATACAGCGGAAAAGAAGAACAGAAAAATGGCGCATTTCCTAGTTAAAGGATTTGAGATAATGATACAACTGAATTTCCATAAAGTTTGAGTTGTTTAAAGCTGCATCATCAAAAGTGAGAATAGCCATATGATGGCACTTAAAGAAGAAGAAGAAGGAAGAAATTGAAAGTCCACAACGGTTGCTAAATATTATATCAACACAGGAAATATACATACACAAAACTAAATTTTTATTGAAAAACCTCTTCAGTCATAAAGCGATAAAGCAAATCGTTTTAAAAATGCAAAAAAATTGTTCCACTTGGAAAAAAATAGTACATGCTCAGGTGGAAAGTGTTTGATTTCTGTAGAGAAATTAGGTAACTTTATCTCACACACTGACAGAAATTAAACTTTTCACCGTGGTTTGTATACTATTTTATTTTCAACCATTTATCAGAATCTTATCAAACTTTCAATAAATCATTCAAGTTTAGTTAAGTTAAATTAAGAAGTTGGTCAACTTGCCAAAATTCCATTTAAAAAAGACCAATATCTTTGCATTACATGCAGCAGTATCATCTATATTTTGGAATATTTAAATATGAACTAGAAAACAATCAGGCGTAGCACATTGTACCTTTACTGCAGAGTCCATTTCAGTTTGCTCTCGGACAAACTGTGGGACTGGTCATCTGGCTGTATTGATAGGGATTTACTGCTTGTAGGTTTTTGGAGTATATTTTCTGCAATCTTCTTTTTATTAGCGATGGAATCTTCAATGTATGACTCTGCAACTCAGCTCGAGTTCCACTCACCGTGTTTCTTAATGTTGATGATATTGCATCCAGATTAGCCAGCATTGTAGCTGAAGATCTACGAAAACAATGGCCGGTGTACATTTCAGGATCCTGAAGGTCCAAGTATACAGCTATTTTGCATGGCATTTTGCCAAAGGTATTTACTCCTATGCATTGTTTCGTAAATTTGCCATCCTTGTAAACTATGAAGAAGCGGCGATGTGTAGTATGGTCCGGACGTAACAATTTGTATTTTTTGTAGAGGTCAGTGTACATTGTATCAGAATTCTCATAATTACACACTACAAATTTTCTTATAACATGGGTCTTTGTGTTTGGAATCGTTACTATCAAGACGCTATAAGCTTCATGAGTTTCTCCCTGCGACAAGCTCCTGCTATCCCGAAAATTGTGGCGACTTTTATCATTAAATATACACCATTGGGTGCTTCAGACAGGAATTTTTCTACTTCCTCTCTTTCAAGAACCTTTGATTTCTTCGGTCTAAATCCATCATTGGCTTTCTTCAAGAACGCTGTTAGCTTATAGAATTTGTGAATGTCTATGTTATGCTTGACTTTTAAGACCAGCTTTATCATTGCTTGGAATTGCAATCGCAAACGGAATCTTGAACGTCTTAAATTTAATATTGATTGGAAAAGCGTCTCCTAAAAAGTATCAAACACCATACATTTGGTTAATAAATAATGACGTGAAATGTGCTTGAAGAATGTTCAAGTCGAACCATAATGATTACCTTACTAGGTTCAGGAAATGAATGATTGACATTCGCAATCCAATCATGCCTGAAGATCAGATCCGTTCATAACATCTAGAGTAGTTTTTCCTGTTAGTTGCTATTCCAATCGATCACCCACCCAATTTAAACATTTAAAAAATCGAAAGTCTTTATCGATCAGTCAACGTGTAATTGGCCGAACGGCAAGAAACCGTCAAGTTCCCACCGTACCATTTGTTGTACCGACAATACCGATAGCAAAAATGCATCGATAAATACGCAGATGGCGACCAGAAGTTATATGAGGCCCAAAAAAGGAATCCAATTGAAAATGCCGGGTAACGCAAGCCGCAAGATCGGCGGAATGTCGAATCAAAACAAAGATGGACATACACGTTGGAGAAATTAAAACCAGCAGAGATGAAATCTCCGGTTTATGAGACTGGAGTTTTTACCCGGTAATAGATATGCTGAAGGTGTATTGTTTTTTACTCGTTTATATAAGGATATGCTGCTTCGTTAAGCTCCTAGTTTACCATCAAGTCCTCAACTTTACAGTATAGGTCAAGATTTTCCATATAGACGCATGGGAAATGACCTGATGATGCCTTTGGTCAATTTGAATGGCACGTTAAGGTCAAGTCCAAAAAAAAAAACTTATTATAAAAAACGTTCGGTTACGTAAGCTCGAGACAATGAATATTTGATGTTGTGACGAGCTTGAAGTATTGTTGCTAAAACCCATTCATATATACAGGGTGTACATTATTTAAAAACGACAAAAAAACATGCATCAAGGTGTGAACCTCCTGTCTATAATGAGTGTGCATATCACTGATCGTCATTACCAATTCAAAATAATTAGAGCTTTTCAACACAACAATATTGTCAAAGCTTGCAGATTGTTTTCACTCATACAATATGCAACATATGGGAGTCTCAATGATAATACAAACATAATTCAATGTTGCAATATTCTGTTGCCCGACACCATAATTAATCCAGTTATCTCTTATTTTTTACATCTTAAATCAACGCGTCATTAGAATATTATTATCAAACTGTACAAGCAACAAAATGTCTTGATATTATCTGGCGCTATTTGGTCTAACGCCAAGAGAACAAGTTATTACATGGATGATTTAACTCTGATTATAATCGGATTTATTGCTTAAGGCGTACTTGAACGCCCATGCTCAACCACGAGGTAATTAAAGTGTAGATATAGTGTTTTTTTAGACGTAGTAGGAAGCAGCCGTATGTGTGTTGAATGTTGAGATTTTCACAGAAATCGGTAACGTTTGATATGCCCAAAAGGTTGCAATTGCTTTCTATTTTTCAAGGTTTCCTTCCGTCGCCACCTTCTTTAGCAGATGGTGGCAATTTATTAAACCGATATGGAAATTTCTAGTCTAGTTGAGGGGTCACAGGCACAGAAATGTTAATACAGGGTCTTCCGAAACTATTGTGCCAAAGTTGGAAGGTTAGTAGGTTTCGCCAAAACAAACGTATATTTGCTTATAAACCCATAGGCAAATGCGCCTTATTTCCATACTACAAGTGTTACAAGATAAAAATAAAAATATGTAAGTAAACGTCATAAAAACACAAATTTATTAATATACTTATACTTACTTTAAAATACTTTATATGAAACATAGTGAACAATCAGCAGCCCCAACAATCTTTCCTACTAACTCTTCCTCTGTTTCAACAGGAGTGGTGTACACAAAAGTTTTCATGTGAGCCGCGAAAAAAGTCACATTTGTTCTTCTTCTTCTTTCAGAAGCCCTTTTGCATCCACTCTTGGGGCCTATTCTTGAAAGCAGGGAACGGAATTCTCAAGAGAAGTGTTGATAGAATGTGATAGAAGTAGCTGACAATGACGGGTTCCTGTCACATTCTACAAGTCTGTGCGCAATGTGCTCTATTTGTTCAGGGTTGGTAAAAGTGGAGGTCATGCATTTGGTGCGCTCCTGCGTCAATATCACAATCACTCTTTCCTGATAGTTTTGGTTAAGATGTTCCTTTACAAGTAAGGAATAATGTTAAAAGTTTTTTAAAAAATCCGAGTTTTTAACACATTTTTATTTTGTGACACTTTTAGTACGGAAACGTACGCCTAAAATACCCCTATGGGTTTATAAACAAAAAAACGTTTGTTTTGGCGAAATCTACTAATTCTTTAGTTTCGGAACACCCTGTATAGTCAATCATTAGAGTTTGAATTTTTTGAAGTCGATAGATTTATTGGTTTGGGAATGTTAAAGTGGTTTGTTACTGGTGTTTCGCTAACAACTCGTCACAGGTGTATTTCTTTCCGTTTCTGAGATATTGGAGGATGAAAATGAATATACGTGTTTACCGTAACATTCGCAACAAAAACATTTTCCAAAAGTCTCATGTTCTAATTGGTACTTCTTTATGATTGGTTGACTTGAACCAATCGAATTCAATATTTATGTGTGCCAAGGAGCAAACCAATCAGAATTTATATTTTGGAAGTTTATTAAAATCTGCCATTTTTTTTCAAATTAGATAAATTATGTTAGTGGGTATGTTAGGTTAGGCTAACATGACTCAAAGATCTGAAGTTTTCAAAATGATGACCTTTCTTCTCTAAGACACTGTCTGAAGACAGTTTGTCACTTTCTTGACAAATTGACAAACATATCTTTGGTACAACAACTCCTTCTTTTCCAGCGTTCAGCTAGGTATTAATATAGTATTTAACTGCTGCTTTTTTTCATAAAACATTGGTCGTAGAAAAAATTAGATGCGCAACTCTGGAGTAAACTGCTTTTCGCACCCTTGTACTTTGAAACCCTTCGCTTGGCGTCGGAATTGTTCGCGGGAGCGAAAGTTGCTTTTTCCTCCCTAGTTGCGCAAATAACTACCATATTGTTAGAAAAGAACTATTATATTTTTTTCCCCATTTTTATGAGACGGAATTCACAACAAGAAAAACCAAATGAGTAACTCGTCTCAAAGAAATTACAATCTTTTGTTGAGTTTCGGTAAAAACATTTTTGAAGAGGCAGGTCTTTAAAGATGACCAACCAAACATGTTGTTATTTTGGTGGACTCTTTTAGTAAGCGTGGTAGCGATTTTCTCTGTCTTTTCTTGTTAAAAACAAAGACAAATCCGTTATTTTTTTACACTTAGCAACTAGAGGCACAAAAAATTATCATGTTGTTATAATAAAAAGTAGGTCGAGCAAGTGGGATTTCGTAAGGGGTTTAGTACTATCGACCACCTGCAGACACTTCGAACTTTTATTGAAAAAGCTATAGAATATAATATAACCCTCCATTTGGCCTTCGTCGACTACCAAAAGGCTTTTGACTCTGTCGAAACCTGGGCAATTCTAGAATCCCTACACAATGCAAGGATCGACTCTAGATACTCAAACCTCATCAAACAAATCTATAATAACGCTTCCATTCATGTAAAAATAGATGATGAGTTAAAAACCGACAGTATTCCAATCAAAAGAGGAGTAAGGCAAGGAGACACCATCTCACCAAAACTTTTTACCCTTGCCCTGGAGGATATCTTCAAAAAGCTTGACTGGCAAGAGAACGGGATTAATATCGATGGAGTGCGTCTAAACCATTTACGATTTGCCGACGATATTGTGGTCGTTGCCAGCACAGGTGAAGAGCTGAAAAACATGCTTCGGGAGCTTCATCGAGCATCGCTGCAAATTGGACTTGAAATGAACTTTAACAAAACAAAGATCATGAGTACAGAAGACATCCAGGTGACCGTTAACGACCAACCCCTGAAGGTTGTCTCGGAATATGTTTACTTAGGCCACAAAATTCAACTTGGCAAAGAAAATCAATCTTCTGAAATCACTAGAAGAATAGGCCTCTCCTGGGCAGACTAATATTTATAGTTAAATCTAGTGAATTTCCTATAAATTTGAAAAGGAGAGTGTTTGATGCCTGCGTGATGCCGGTTATCACATATGGACTAGACAATGGCAATTACCCGAAAATTTGCCAATAAACTGCAAACCACCCAACGAGCAATGGAGAGGGCTATGATAGGAATCACTCTAAGGGATAGAATCCGCAACGAGAAAATTCGTAGAAGAACTAAAGTGACAGATGTTCTAAGGCTTGAGGCACAACTGAAATGGAGATGGGCTGATCATGTGCAAGGCAGGACGACCACAAGTGGGCACATAGGATCCTAGTTTGGCGCCCAAGAGAGACCAAACGGAGCATTGGTAGGAGAATAGAGCAACATCGTCGCGCAACATTTGTTGTAGCACAACAAAGACACAATGTCATTGCATTTAAAAAATCTCACCAATCACCATCACGAAACATTGTTCCGTCCCATCAGTTCATAACAACCCAACCAAGCATATAGTATGCTATGCCTCTCAGGTTTGAACTAAACAAGCTCCATATGTCTTCTTCATCTGTAAGTGCCTATTCGTTCCGAATATTGGCAATCATCCTGATAACTTTGTTTACAGCTTCTTTAAATAGATCGGTAGTGGTTTTTGAGAACCATGTTCTTAAATTTTTAAAGTCATGATATTCTCCTTCTGTAGTCTTCTGCCATTAACTTTCCCTTGGGGAATGGCTTTAAAAGGTAATATTTGCTTCCTATAATACATCCGAGATACTTAAGTTTCTTGTCATGATGATGTTCATTACTTCCAAGTCTTTCATTCTCTTCATCACTAGATTGGTCACTCGGTCCAGTCATGATATTTTCAGTATCCTCCTATATAGCCACATTTCGAAAACTTTGAGTTTTCTTTGTGTTGTGTTAGTTAATGTTCCCATATCGGAGAAGTCTGATTTTGATGTCTATGTTGAGGTTGTGACATTTATTGGTTGAAGGCGGTTCTTGCTTTCTCTTTTCTACACCAGATTACTTGTAAGTGGCCCCAATTCTAATGGTCTAGAACTGGGTTATTTCGTATTTTTCGCCCTAAAACTGACGATTTTAGGCTTCTTAGTAAAACCCCGTTCGTTAAAAGGATACATAAAAATTGCTTGCACAAGGAATTCATCATTCTCAGAATTTGATAAAACTCTTTTCTACATTTAGGAACTACCTTTAGAAAGTTATGTTAATTAATTTCTAGTACATCGTATTATTTTTGTGGAGTTTATGTTTTTCTGCATTATATCTCTAAGAGGAGCTGGTTGATCATTTTAAAAATTACGTGATAGCACCATCCTGGATAACTTCACTGTAATACAAACTATTAATATTACTACTGTGGTGATATGCATTATGTTACATGACTGGTATATCTAGTTAGGTTTCGACAAAAAATATGTGAATATTTTCATCTGTTCTGCACTTCCTCGGTATGGAGCAATAGCCTTATTTGTTTCTTTGAACATGTTTCTGATATGTGAGTTTTGGAAACTGATAAGTGAACAAACATTAAACATCAAACTGGACGCGTGTTCACCAATCGAAAATCTATGCGCATATGATGGTTGTATAAATAAAATACATCAGTATAATGATCGAAAACAATCACACATTACAGCATTCAAGAGTCAAGGTTCGCGGTAACATCCGCATATGAAAAAGCTCATACCATTTGACAGTCAAACGTGTGGTACACCGTTATAAAACGATATTAATTTTAAATCAATCTCACGTCGTTAAATATCTGTTTGTTTATTTCAAAGCGAAAACAAGGGTTTTATTGCGTTTGCATAATATTGGATTAGGTTATAGTGTGTGTAGCTAAGCGGATTAGGTTGTGCTGGTGTGTTTGAGAGTAAATATCGTCGGCTTAAAACTTAAATCAGCTACTCCGCAGTTAAGTGCTTAATAGAATCAATCCAAAGTTCGGATTGGAAAGGTAAGAAATTTGCATTTAGTTAAAGAGATTTCTTGTAACAAGTTTTGAGGAAATATTCGCAAAACTGGCAAACTTATTATCCTTTTTAAGCAGCATTAAAACTTCCACAACTGCATTATCAATAATTTTCATCCCGCTTTCAGAGTTCCTTTATTAATTAAAATTAAATCCCCCATCACTATACCACACATAAATCAAACAACACTGGTACCACCAAAACCACTTCCATTTTCAGCGATCCGGTCTTCATCGAGAATTCACAGGAAGAAAATTGGTGGAGTTCACTAACCGACGGTTAACTAGCCCCGAACTTCTCAAACTCGTCATTTAATTAGGACCCCCAAAAGGACATGAAGAAAGTTTGGTTTTTTGCTTGGTTCGTGCTCGTCCTGCTATCCGTACACGACGCGGACGCCAAAGTGTTCACCAAATGCGGCCTCACAAAGGAACTGTTGAATAATACATTTGAGCGAAGTTATGTCGGGAATTGTAAGTTCACTTTTTAAAAGTCGTCCCGTAAGGGTTCAGGTGTTTGATAATTGCGTTACTTGTTGCCCCCTCTTGCCCTTCCACATTTTTTTTCGCGTTTTGTTGCCCTCTTGAGGTCAAGCTGTATATGTTTGGTAATGCAAGTTATATGGTCGTGGAAATACCCGGAATTAATGAGCGCTTAAAATAAGCAATTCACATTCCTTTTAATCGTGCTGATAAAATTAATAACAATAATAACACACTGCTTGTTGCTATATATTTTTTATCGATGAATTATGCATTAAGTTTAATTACTCAATTAAGAGTTTACTAGGAAGTGCATTCTTGTTAATTGAGTGATTTTAATTTAGCTAGAACCCATGAGGAGCGTTCATTCAAAAGCAGACAAGTACAATTTCGACAAAAAATTATTAGTGTTTGGTCGACATGGTACTGGTAGTTTACATTATTTCTATGGATTTTACACTAAATTGTTTAGACAACCGCATCGGGCAGAGATACAGGGGCCTAAAATGTAATGCGTTAAATCAGTCAAAACAAGACAGAACCTAGTAAACGTTATTACGGTAGCAACAATAAAGTACAAGCCATAAATAGACATACCCAAATAAATATTTCATAATACTGGTGTTGGAAATAACAATAAGATATCGACAAGTATATCGTATATTTTTAAAAGTACCATTACGTTTATGTGGTTCTAGTAAACATATTTTTATAAAACTATTGTCTGCTTTATGTATATTATGTGTGTAGAAATTCTGTCTTTCCCCAAAAATCTTTGTGTATAAGACCTGTAAAAGGGGTAAAATCAACTAAATAGCTCGCTAAACCAAAAAAGACATATCTGTCCATTTTTTCAAGTTTTCTTTGTTAATTCTATCCATATTCTACCCACATCATCGCACCTGTTACATTATTTATTGCATAATTTCATATTTTAGACCACCAGCTGAAAGGAGTTTGTGTTTTTCTTTCTCCAAGTTAATTACTTTATAAGGAAAAGTCTGCTTTTAAGGTTTTAAATTTAAAATATTTACCATTTAACGAACTTTTTGTATTTGGTCCGCACCATACAGTTTATTACCACTGATTTCAACGAGGCGTATACACATTTTACATTAAAAAGTTCAAAACTTGGAAACCCATAAAACTTGAATGACAGATGAAGCTGCGACATTATATGACTGAACATTAGTGCTTTTTTGAAAAACTGTGAACAAACAATCCAAAAATTTGTTTCCAGAAGATGCTAAATATAATAATATAGCACTGTTTTTTTGATTGCCTCCCATGTCTCTTAAGTACTACTATTCTGTTAATAAAGTCACAAATTGACAGTAGTTACAAAATTTGATAAACCAGAGATGTGCTGTGCTATCATTTGCAGCGTTATTACAGACATTACCAATTACTCAGTTGCAGTTTACTAAAGCTTTAATTATTGTATACTTTGTTAATATTATAAGGTCTGTTTGCAGAGAGAATCTCTAACTAGTAATCAGAAAAATAGATACATCCATTGGCCCTAAATCAGAAAACGTCATAGTCACATGAGCATTCAACCAATAAAACTTGACATTTTCTGAGTTGGAAACCAGTCAGATATCGTCTCTCTAAACAGACCTACTGTGTATGGGAAGCTTTATTTGGATTCATAATTCTGAACCGCCCAGGAACTGTTCTCTAACTGATTTGGTCCGTCTGCATGGATGGGATAAGTTTTGCTGTGTACTAATTTACAGCACAATATACAAATTATTGTGCAAATGGTCCAAACCCGTATTCGAAACAGTTCAGAATCAAAAACCCGAACAAAGCTATTGTGTTTTCTTTAAATAACCACTCAGTCTAATTTTCGTAAGGATAATATTTAAACTTGACCATTGCACCTCAAAAAGAGACTTAACGCAATAACTGTCACGTGACGTTAAGAATGACATTTTGACCTTAAAAATGTCATAGTGTATAAGTTAAAAATTAAAAAGCGGTCACGTGACTTTCAGGATTCCGTTTTGATGTTAAAAAAGTGGAACATGAACTTAAATATACATATAAAATAATTAAATATAAATTTGATTATTGAAAATTGTTACGTGGCTATTTTCACTGTAAAAAGAGTGAAGTGACTAGAAATGTCTCAGTTTAAACTAAAAAACTAAGATGTGACCCTTCAAATAATATTTTGACATTTTCAGGATCCGTTTTGACGTTAAAAAAGAGTAACGTGACCTTTAAAATTAAATTTGATGATTGAAAATATGTAGTTACGACACTTAGAGGCCTCTTTACGAAGTTACAAGGCAAAAAGTGATATGTGAGCTAGTGGGTGCACCAGCTTTGTTATTTGAACAGTTACAAAGCAAAAAGAAACAGTGGTGCACCCTGTTGGTGTTGTGCACAACTGTTTTTTTAACACTATTTTGACTGAAAACTACGATTATGTTATCACTTTTAATGTAATTTAGTTAAGTTGTGACACTTCTTGTTTTTCTTCTGTACCTACTATTTTAATATTTCTACATCCTCAAGAGGCCTAAAGGCCTTATTTATCTACGCCTAGCATGGTAATGACTCATTACACAGTTCATTTTCAGTTACGTAATGAGCGATTTTACCACACTAGAGCAATAATAATTGATTTTACCGCACTAGGGTGATAAAGCACCATAAGAATACAATAAAAACAATCAAATACTAGTGGCTGTAAAATCTATCATTACAAAAATAATTTCTGTGTAGACCACGTGACTTTAAAAATGCTCATATCGCACTAGTAATGTAAATAACTATTATATGATTTATTGCATTTTCGTATGCATGTTGCCTGATGATTTATAGTATATTTGTGTTTTTCCGTTTTATACCGCCTTCAAAAATTTGCCTGGTGCTTTTAATACTACTAGCAGCCCCCTAAATCCGGTACTGCATTTACTATAATAAAGTTTGTCTTTTAGGGGTATGTTTGGTTGAAAGTGAAAGTGGAAAAAACACCTCAAAGCTGACAGAAAAAGCTGACAGGAGCAAATCACTGGGATTGTTTCAGGTAAATATTTAAACTTGTTTCAAAATCACTATCAGGCATAATTATGGAAAGCTTGATTATCTGGATAGCTGATTCAGCTAAGCTGAACACTAATAACGCTAATTTTAGATAAACGACAAGGAGTGGTGTACGTGGGGAAAAAAGGGAGGAAAATGTCACATAAAGTGCGAAGGTAATGAATTCCCCATTTTTTTTTTCAGGATTAATTTATTATTTAACCAGTCAGTTTGGTAATTGGCCAAGCATAGAGGAAGCAATTTTAAGTGTGGAAGTTAAATGTCGAAAGTGTGTTCTATGAAACACTTTTAATTTCATACGATCCTATTATTGACTTTAAAAACTTGAAGCTTATTTTGCTATTTTGCAATACTATTAGAGGTCAAGCTTAAACCCACATTTGCATGACAATGTAATTTGCTTAACAGTAGCATGCCCAACTAAAAATGGTTACAAAGCAAAAAAACGTTCGCATCAAGATCATTTTTGTAAAGTGGGGATTTACCTAATATTTTAGTTGCTATTCCCATAAAACTCACATTAACTTTGCATGTTTCAGACCTCATTGACGAAGATATCAGAAACGATTCGGCATGTGCCAAAAAAGTGCAAGGAGATTTAGGATTCAGGGCGTGGGAAGGTTGGGTGAGGAGCTGTTATGGTCGAACACTACCATTTCCACCCTGTAAAGTATAATTTGGTGTATGAAAAAGTGAAAAACAATGTGTACAAAAATCATGAAATAAAAAATTTCTTTTCATTTGAATTAAATATTATTATGAACTAGTTATGGCAACAATGACAGTAAAGTGGAATGACGTAACAATTCAGTAGAAAGGTTTTGAATATGTACTTTTGTCATACGTCCAAATCACTACAGTATTCTTTTTATACTTAATGCAGGTAAATTACATATTATATAGGTATACAGATTATACAAAAAAGGTATTCAGTTTATATCTTAAGGAGAAGCGCAACATGTGATGTTCAACCAAAAATCTAAATAGGTATACTACCCAATTTGACGGTTTTTTTTGTATACTTAAAACCGTCCGTTAAAACCGTTTAATTAAACTAAATTAAAGTAAAATATAACTTTTGAAATTATTTGTAACTGCTCGAGTAAACAGTTGTTAACAATATATTATATAACCGAAGTGATATTTTCATTATACCAGAGCATGGTGTTTTGTTGTTTGTTGATCTTTTCACTGTTGTTATAATATAATAGTTATTTACCTAACAAGTGCGGAAAGTCATACTTTACCGCACTCCAAACGAGTTGTTCTACGAGCGTTTCCAATACTTGGAAAAAACAATAATTGAAAATAAATGGAAAATTGAAATTAAAAAATTTAACAATATTGTTCTTTTATACATATTTATATGTATGTAACTAAAATATAACGCACTAAAATTATTAGCACATTAAAATAATTAAGTACAAAAATAATACTTGATCATAATCTACTAATTTGATTACCATAAATGGGTTATTATATTGGGATGAACTAGCTCTAATCTACTTTTTACTAATATTAATAATAAATAAACAATTATTGGCATTTTGTAAGTTTATAGTACACGAAACATAAATTAACATAATTTAATTTTTCCATCCTTGTGCGGGAAAATCATTTCATTCCGCACTAATGCGGTAAAGTAATTTGTTTTTGCACTAGTGCGGGATAGTCTATATTTCGAGAACACAAATAATGAAAACATTAAAAAGCACTAGTGCGGAAAGAAATTATTTTCGCGCACTAGTATGGGAAAAATAAATTATGTTAGGTTATGTACCATATTTTAAATTGTTATTCCATACAGGGTTGTATACATACCATACTATATCATACAGGTGTCATACTTTCTAATTTGAATAAGATAGAGCAAACCGGCTTGCATGTTCTTATCTTAACTTTTTAAGATCTATTGCGTGGTCATATTGAAATATTTGACAGGTATCAGTTTTTTACTGACATTTTTGACACCTGTCAAAATAAAAAATATTACCAAATGATAGATTTCAAAAAGTTAAGATAAGAACAACAATCTCATTCTGGTTAGGAGTTGTATAATATTTGAAATTGACTATTCAAAAATACAATAATATACAATAATACATAAGTTGACATCTACTTCCGAATTAATATTGAATCCTAATAAACTTTTAATGAACGTTTTGGTTGGCAAACCCTGTGTAATAATTGTTCATTTATTATTAATATTAGTAAGAAGTAGATTAGAAGTAATGCAACCCATGTATGGTAATCAAGTTTGTAGGTTGTAATTATGTGGTTTTTTTGTTCTTAATATTTTTAATGTGCTTTTATATTTTAGAGGTACATACGTATGAATATGTATAAAAGAACAATATTGTTAAATTTACTATTATTAAAAAGAACTTTTTCAATTTTCACTTATCATTTATTTTGAATTGTCGTTCTTTCCAATCATTGAAAACGCTTGTAGAAAAAAATGATGTTCCTATCACGTGCGTAAAGTGCCTTCCCCGCACTCGACTGTAGTCAGCGTACGAGAAAGTATCACTTTCCTCACTTGTTAGGCAAATAACTATTTCAGCATTTTCTTTGTTCAAATATACAAATCCAAGTCTAATAGCATGTACAGGGTGGGCCAAATTGAACGTATTTAAATGGGAAATGCTCTTATTAATAGAGATAGGCGAAAACATGTCAGAAGTTAGAATTTGATAGAAAACCTAATGGCAAAAACCGTTAGTTAATATCTGTCACCCTTTTGACAGATATAGGGTGTTTTTCAGAATTTGAAATTTCAACTCATATGTCATTAAAAACGTAATTTTAAGGCCTTTTCAAAAATGAAATGATATACAGGGTGTTCCATTTAAAAAAACAATTTTTTGATGCGTAGTTCAAAAAAACCGTGTCTAATAGAAAAAAAACTATTTACACTACTGGATTTTACGCACAAGTTACTGTAGAAATGTATTTTCAAAAATAAAAAATGACGCACCTGACAGATATTAACTAACAGTTATCGCCATTAGGTTTTCTATCAAATTTGAGCTTCAGACACATGTTTTCGCCTATCTCTATTAATAAGAGCACTTCCCATTTATATGCGTCCAATTTGGCCCACCCTGTACACGAAATAAACAACAATTATTAGTATTCTACTGAAATCTTTCAGGACTTCTTGATGAAGACATAAAGGATGATTCCCGGTGTGCCAAACGAGTTTTTAGAGATTGGGGATTTAGGGCTTGGGAAGGCTGGGTGAGGAGCTGCTATCGGCGAACATTGCCATTTCCGCCTTGCTAGAGTTTGTTTACCTCCGATTTAATAATTTTATTTTATATTGTTAATACAAATTGTTAACTCAGATTGTGTATCATTGTTCTCACTCTAAGAGGGGAAAAAATTATTAAAACTTAGTTGTTGCAACAAACTGTGTTAATAAACAGTTGAAAAACTTATTTGCACTATTTTAAACAACTGTACCATTTTTTTAGATTCCCTCAGTTACACACGTGCTTCACCTTGTGCATGCATAACCAATTTCCTATTTTACATACGACCGTCAGAGTAAGTAGCTAAAAACATAGTCGATAAGTCAAACGTAAAGCTCTTGTTCTCCATCAACTACATTGAACGGCTTCTGTAAAAAATTGTGCATACACTTGCATAAGTAATAGAAAAAATATTGTATGGTATTCGTGTTAGAAGTGTTTTAAGGCATTCAATCGAATTGCATGATGAACAAAGCGAGTTCTTGCAGAAAATTTCACATGCGTGCCTTAAAATAGCACTTTTAACACTTATACCAAAAAGAGCTATTAAAAGACCCTAAACAAGTTCAATCAAGAGTAACTTGATTCTTTGAAAACTGTAATCAAAAAAGTGTAAATGAAGAACGTTGTTTTTCAATTTAACTCCATATAGTGTTACCTACATATTTTTAAAAAGGTAATTGTTAGGTTATTCCAAATTTGCATAAATATATAGGGTGATTTAAAAAAAAAGTATATTTGGTTCACATCTTAAAAACGATGTGCTCCAGAAAAAAGCGGATAAATATTTGGATTCTATGTTCATTTTTCTGTGGAAAGCCATTTGTAGCTTTTCTGCTTCGGTAGTGATAAAGAAATGGAGGCAGCTGTGGAAGGTATGACAGCTCCAACGTTCCTTCTGAAAAATTGAGCACAGGTACGCAAAAACCGAATTTGCTACTTTTGGAAATACCCCCTAAAACCATAGAATTGGAGATACCCTGTACATACAGTATGTCACACGTGCTCTAAGACATTTTATGCATCCATGCAATTACACTCAATTACAGACACGCCACGCCGCTGATACGCGGTTTCGTGCGTAAAATATTTCTTACAGCACTAGTTACAAACAACAACGTAATATACTGAAAATGAGTTTTGCTCATAATTACTTTGTATGGAATGACATGATTACGATTGTATGCCTAAGAGCCGAGCTAAGAGCTTAATGCAAATTAAGCTTCTTTTATAAACTATAATTTTGTTAAAGAATAGAGCTACAATTTAGTAATGAAATTATTAAAACTACTGAGAGAAAATGTCCACAGTCAACTAAGGAAATGTTATGCATTAAACTTGCGGCGCAGTGTATTAAAGACAGTCAAAAAAATGAACTAAACAACTAACCTCATATTAGAAACGTAACATAATCAAAAAAGTCAAATAACATTGGTAAAACGACTGAAACTACCCCATATTGCGGGCTGCCGTGTACAAATAAAACCGTAATAAGACCGGATTTGCAGCGGAAAGAAAACTAAACCTGGCGCTCTTTATCCGATTGAGTCAACCCCAGACTCCTAAATCCAGACTGGTGCTCAATTTAATTGCAAAAACGGAACAACTCTATGCAATCACACAAAGCCGTATCCATCAACATCAGCCCCTAAACAATCCATTAAAGTTTTCTCTACATTTTGGTGGAGCGATTATTACTATACTAGAATTCGCACCCCAGGAAAGTTTACGACCTACTCTAGGGCACGTTTCGCTATATACACGCAAGATAAACTGAATTACAATGTGAATTATTAAGCTCACTATTTTACCCCTAAGTCTGTGTAGTCCGCAATTGCTCTGTTGGGGAATTACAAATGTTCCACTAAGAGACAAGATAAGACCGGGGGACAATTCATAACTTTGTTATTAATAATGTGCGAAAATTCGACAAGCGATTGTAAAGCAGCCGCTCTGGAAATTTTCATTAGGGGTGCTTTCCAAAACGAGTTTTTCCCTTTTATGTTTTAATCGTTGCGTTGACGAAAAAACATATTAATTTTGGGGATTATTAATCGATGATGCTCATTAACGCTTGATGTAAATGAGAGGGTACTAAAATAGGAGTTTAATGTTATAAACCCCATCAAGTGTATAGAGAAAATATAGTGGAACTACGTATTGCACAATATTATTTACTGCACAGCTATTGAATTTACCAGAACCACAACCAAGTACTAGTCGGATTTTCTTAGAGTAATCGATTAATATGATTACCACAATTATAGCAGAAACCTGTATAAACGCGATTTAGTCAATTTTTGTTTAGATAGTACAATTGTAAGCAAATATTAGGTTTTTATACAACCTCTCTGGTAAACGAATGTTTCTCTGGTAATTTAGATGAATTAATTACTATAAAACCAAAAAGTAAAAAAGAACTGTAATAAAAACTCAATAAAGTTTTTTTTCCACTACTAACATGATAAACATCATTACTGACCGATTAGTAACTTGAGAAATTAGTTTCCTCTACCTTAATGGTCATTGTTGACCTAGATCAAAAATAGAGTCTAATCTCTAGTTCAAACACAACATAAAAGGAAATATTATTGACCTAGGTAAATAATAATGTCAATGTCTATTAAGACATAACATGAGATATGAAATATACTTGACAGAGACAGATAAATTAGGTTGTCTCTTCATGTTTTTGTTTTGTTCCTAAATTTTTAAATTTTCAATAAAAGGACCATCGAAAATATGGTTAATAGTGGAAAAAACGCTATACTATCGACGGTTTAGACAGCTTCTCTTGACCTTAAATAATAAAAGCAACAATATACTAAATATTAACTAATCTAAAACGTGAAAACTGACTTTTTATTTATAGGGAATCAACTCTAAACTCCCTGACTCCAAATGGTGTGATTTCAAAAATATCAGTTTTTTCACAACTGTTCAATAATGTGATTATTATTTATTATATACAGGGTGTCCCTAAAAGGTGCGGAAAAAATGCTACCACGAATTCTCGAGGCTTGAATATGACGATATAACCTAACTTACCTCAGTCCAAAAGCCGATAATTTCGGAGATACAGAATGTTAAAAGTTCAATTTTGTATTAGTTTTTCGGAAATATTTTTTTTATTAATTGGTGTATTATAACAAAATTAGGCTAAGAGGGATTTTGTGGTGTGAAAAGTTCAAATCTGCTCTCATTTCCTTTGTGAAATGTAGAGGGCGCCACTCCTTGTACAGAGTGGGCCAAATTGGACCCAGTTAAATGGAAAGTGCTCTTATAGAGGATTGTTGATTGATGTTCATTACATCCGGAGATATCCGACAAAAACCAAAAAAGTCAAATTTCTATTGTATTTTTTAACCACTTTATGATTGATTATTTTGGAAAATCAGTGGCATCTTCTGGAGGTACTTTTTTAATGCTCTTCAAGAAAATGGTTTTAGTTTTTAGCTCCCATGTTTCGTGTTTTAGATATCATCATCAATTTGTCAAATACGGACCTGGACTTTTTATTTTGTTTTTTAGTAGCTACAGATCACGACATTAATAATGAGCCACTTTTTGTTTTTTTTTACCAAATTATTTAGCAATAAAATGCGCAACTTTGCCTCCATATAACTAAAGCACCCTGTATAGATTCTTTTGCTTAAAATAAATTACAACGCTCAAAATGGCGGAAAAATATCAGGTAATTTTTAAAAATACTAGTTACATATAAGTGAAAATTATATATTAAAACAAGTGTCACGTGATCTTATAATTTGATCTATTGACGTGATCTCTTAATATTCTGCCAAAATGACAGAAAGTGTGACGTGACTTTGGCGGAAAATCGTCAGGTGAGTTTGCAGAACTGTCAAAATAGCAGAAAAATGACAGGTAATCTATAAAAAACTGGTTGAAAATGAAAATACTGTCAAATTGACAGAAAGCGTCACCCGACACTTTGCCGCCTTTTTGACAGTTTTTCAAAATCACGTGACATTTTTCGGTAATTTTCACAGTACTTTCAAGGTCACGTGATACTTTTTGGTTTTTCTTAGGTGATCGCCGTTTTGTCAACATTTTTAATTCTAATCAATATTACTTGAGATTTCACCATCATTTTAACAGTCCTGTCAAGGTCACATGACATTTTCTAAGGTCACGTGACTTTTCCGCCATTCAGTTGCTTTTTTCAATTTTAACCAACTTTTTCAAAGTCAAGTGAAATTTTTCCGTCATGTTTGCCTTATTTACACTTTTATGTAGCCCCTCAAATAATGGAGCTACGCTCAGTCGAAACGTAATTAGTTCAAGAAAAGCAGTTTTGTACACTCTGTCACATTTGGCTATGTAACTCTTTAAGAAGGCCCTTATGAGCAAAAATACCTTAATACAATCTTGTAGATGTTAAAATTTTCTATAACTTTATTTATTTACACTTCTTTGTAGCTCTTCAAATAACGGAGCTACGCTTAGTCGAAATGAAATTAGATCAAAAAAAGCACCCTATTACTTTTTGCCTTGTAACTCCGTAAGGAGACCTTTAACGAAAAAAACACTTTTTTGCAATCTTGTGGAGGATAATACAGCTTTCCTTAATATAAGATAAATAAATATTAAAATTAGGTCGACATCCATTAACAATAAAATTGTTTTATTTGTGTTGTAAAAACACTGCAATAAAAGTTTTCTTCTGTAAAATGTAATAAATTGATTAAAACCGGTAGTAAAGTTGAAAAAGTTGTCCTACATATTAAATAAGAATTAACAATATACATCAGATTGGGCATTATCTCGTCACCATAAGAGGGAGTACTAAAATTAAACGAGTGAAATAAATCAGCCCACAGTAGTAAAGGCATTTCAGGGCGGGTCAATAAATTCCACTTTATACAGTGAGCATCATCTTTAATGACATTCTCGAAAGAATATCGGCTTCCATCTGGCCAGATCATATCGGCAATCGATGCGGAGATCTAGCGATATCATAAATACGTCCCGATCGATCCGAAAGAAATAAAAATAAATTACACAAACCGCGTATCCACGATTGGAAATTCGGAATCCTTAATCGGATAAAATATGCTGGAAGGCGAAAAAATGGAGCATTGTATATAGGCGGCAGTTATCATGTCTTTCTTAATTTTCCAGTGAGGTTTGTGGACGTAGCAGGACAAAAATCAAGACGTTTTATCTGCCTTTTATGCACAATCGGTCCGAAGAAAGGTATAAATCCTGCGGTAACAAGTCTATGGCGGCCGATGAGCCGCTTTTTACCGCGAATGAAAAGGGGGACCACATATGAATTATAGATTATGTATTGTATTCCAGAAAATTTATTTCATTTGTTACGATCCGTAGCTAAATTGAATTTAAAGGTTATTTATTGCGATCTTTAAGGGGGATTTACGACTGGTGCCCGGAAAGACTTGAACCAACTCAGTGTGCACTAGTTTACTCACACAACTCACCCATTTTTTGCATCTTAGCAAATTATTATAATAATTTGTCAAATTTTATTTTTAACTCTAACTGAAATGTTGACATTGAACGTGACAAATTATCCTGACAGAAAAGTGAGTATTTTTATTTTAGTTAGGTTAGGTTAGACCCAGTCTTGAATCACTTTTTCATCCACTGACTATCTACAAATCCTGAAGGCACTTGAAGCAGCAGGATCTTGCAGGAGCTACTCAATACAAGAAAAGAAGTTTAAGAAAGTTGCTGAGTAAACTGGAAGATTTTAAAACAAATTTGGGGACAAATGAGAAGTCAATGATGTGAAAAAAGTGGAATTATCTTCTAAAACTGACCTGACTATTGAAGATTTTGAAGATGAAACTAAACACGGAAAGATAAATAGGTATATAATTTTTTAGCAATGTTGGAAAGTTTGCTTCCAAGTTTGCTTGTTCTTATAGCACAGAAATCATAATATTTTTAAAGATATACAGGGTGTCCGTTTTACGAGTCTTACCATGGGGATCTCGGTTATTTCAAGAGATACAAGAAAGTTTAAATTGGGACAAAATTGAGCAATTAGAGGTTGATTCAAATGCAGCTTTAAAAATTCAAAATTTTTTAATACTTCCGGAGAAATCTAAAAAACTGAAATTTTGGAAATTAGTTTTTATTTTTTTACTAATTTATTCGATAAGATAACTGAAAACAAAAGACACTTTACTATTGCCTGGACTATTGAAACTGTCACCGTCCTCTCTTCCTATCATTGGTTGATGATGATGGTCATGTATCATTTTTACATATTTGTATACCCAATTATGACACAACATGCCTGGTATATGTTTGGTAAATAATTGTGCTACGTGAGCTTGGTAAACTAAAGCTCAAACTGGAAAATTCTAAAAAGCTTTAGCAAAGATCTATTGTAGCAACGAGCAGCACAGGAAGCATCTAAATTAAAATGACTCTCCCAAAAGAATTTATTCCAGCAGATCCCCAATAATACAGACAGTAGTTTTTCTAGGCACTGATACTCATAGTGTGGATTATTAAAAAACCATTGACCTAGTTGAACAAAATGGTCAACATGGTCAACATTGACCATTTTGGCTCATATTTCTAATTTTTAAGAGATTCAACAACAAAATACTGAAAGGTAAGAAAAAACAAATTTGATAATCTATTGGCGTTTGTGAGGTTTTATCGATTTTTTCTTCATAATGTACTAACTATACTAAAATGTCTTTTACCTACTACCTCAGTGTAAATAGCTAATTACACATAGTTTTCCGTTACGTAATAACCCTCTTTTTTTATAACTGCACTCTTTAAGCACACAGTTTTACGATCAGCCATAAACTAACTGTTTTAATGTGGAGAAAATTGATTTCCTTTTCATGTCTTGCTTTATCAAAGTATATTAGATGGAGATCATCGCGTAGTGCTTTGTTTATACAGTTTTAAATAAATACCGGTTCGTCTAAGAATATCATCTGCACTAAACAACACATCAAGTAATGCTGCTAACAATACTACGTCTAATACTAATAACTGAGGTGTATAATAGCAATAATGCAACACCTGCCTAAGTCCATTTGTTCTTAATAACTGTAATATCATCATAAATCATTATTTTAAGAAAAACACTAACAATTAGATTGTGAAAGTTGCTAAAGCAGGACTTTACAATTGGTCGTAGGTAAAGTATAGTAGGTACGTCACACGTGGTCTAAAGCATTTTACGCACTTATGGGATTACACACTGACTTTCTTACTTAACTGCAACAAACTTATACTTTCTATATTTGTAAACTAATTTGGTAAATTGTATGTTACAAACACAAAAAACAAACTTTCTTAACGTTATATACAGGGTGTCCGGATTTAGTGTGTTTTGACAGGAAAACCCCATTTCCCGACTAGATAGAAAAAAACTAGTATACATGTCTAAAGCTCGATTTTTGAAAAAAGATTAATGGCAGAAACCGTATTTTTGAAATCTGGTCAGTTTGCGGCGTTTTTCAAATTTTGCCAGTTTTGAAAACTCTTTACAACTTTTTTGTTTATGAAAATATCGAAGTGAAACACATTTTTAAGGCCCTTTTCGATGTGATTCCAGTGGCGTGCTTAGTTTTTCGCTGCTTCCTTCCGTTTTCCCAATAATTGACATAACTTTCTTAAATGGAACTTATAATCGAATATAACTTTACAAAATGCCTATTTTTAAACATTTACTACGATGTAAGTATGGTTATAGTTATTTCTACAAATAACTGTAATATGAAGTTAATTTGCAATGAGTAACAGATATAGACCCAATAACAAATTAGTTTTTAAGTATTTTCACCTCGATTTTCATACAAATTAAAGTAACTAACGACTAAACTAATTTTGAAATTAATGGTAGAAAATAATTTAAAATAAAATAGTGAAAAAAAGCTGAAACTTTTACCCAAAAGTGAAAAACGCAGTAATTTTCAGCATTCCATTGTTGTCATATAAACAAGAAATAAATAAACGTCATATTTGACAGCTGATGTCAAAACCTGAGACAAAGCCAATTTGATTAAAAACAAAAAAGTGTAATATCTCAGTTATTTTTAAGATTAACTAGAGACATATTTGCATTGTAGTAAACAGCATAAAATGGACGTAGCCAAGTCATTTCAATTTGAAATAATAAAGTTAGGTAAATTTGAGAAAACAGAAGACATTAGCAAAAAATCAAGCACGTCACTGGAATCACATCCAAAAAGTGTCTTAAGAATGTTTTTGTTTCACTTCAATGTTTTAATAAACAAAAAAGTTGTGAGGAGTTTTCAAAATGGGCGAAATTTGAAAAACACCCTCTAGCGCCTGACAAGATATAGAAATACGGTATTTGCCATTAATATTTTCTCAAGATTCGACCTCTAGACATACAGGGTGGTCCAGTTTTAAGTGTCAATAATTCGTCATTCGATAGCCAATCAAAAAATAAGTTGACTTGCATTAAGTCATTTTTCTGAGAAACGTTTCCTAAGGAACATACAGTCCTCCAAATTTCAATTTCAAAAATCGTTTTATAGTGTAAAAATGAACATTCAAGACTTGTGAGAGTCCAAATTTGTACTAAATAGTCTAAAAACTTGCCATTTACTACTAGGAATAGTCTTATAATTCGTTTCCTCAGACTGCCATCCTGGTCGAGTGTCTGAAACTGGATTTCAAGAAGTAAAAACAGTCCGGAAATCAAGACAAAGATTGTATTGTGCATGAAACCCATTTTTTACTTCTAAAGATAATCTAAAAGTTGACTTAAGCTAGAACTGACTTTACTAAGACTAAAGAGAGTCCAAAAGTCTATTTTCAGGACTTTAATTGGTGTACAACTCAATTTTCTGGACCGGAACAAGTCTAGAAGTAAATACAATTTTGGACTATTTCATTTCTAAAAATTAGTTCTTAAGACTAATATCGTAGCATTTGGTACCAACATTTTTTACTTTTATTACTTTACTTTTTGACTTGAAGAAACTTGACTTTTGGAAATAGTTTTAAAAAGCACTAAAAACAGTCTGAATTTCTTAAAGAGGCTACAATTTATTGCACCTATAAGTTTAGAAGTCAATTTAATAGTGAAGAAGTTTGAAATAACATTTTCAAGACTATGGACAGTGTACAAACTGGCTTTTAGGCCTGATAAGTCAAAAAAATAGGTCGTAAAACAATCTAGATTTTTAAGAAATAATTTTTGGCTCGAATTTTTAGCACTGAGGTGTCTAGAAGTCGATTTAATAGTGACAAAGCTTGGAATGTCATTTTAAGTGTATGAAGAATGTGAAAATTGTTTTTTCGACGACTGACTTTGAAAGTACCTCATGTACGCTTCCATTTCAAAGCAGAAAGTGGCCATTCGCCGCACGTGCGCAGAAAGTGAATCATTTTCTGCTCTAGAGCGTTTTCGCTTTCTACTAACAATCTACTCACCAACTTTTTTCGGCGTTTCCATAACAACGCTTGACATACCTGTTTGAAATAACCACATTCCGTCAAAGTGATTTATCGGTGACAATGAGTTCGAGCGACGAAAATGATGTGAGTTGTCCTTCTAATCCACCACAGCAGTCGTCGAAAAAATATCGTCTATATTTCGAGCCAAAAGTACTTTTGCCGCTTTTACATGATTGCAGCGTTCGGCTTCGCCTCAAGCTGCAAATTTCATGTGCAAGCGGCAAATATATACTTTCCGCTCTTAATATAGAATATACTATTTTAAGTTTGCTGTGTCAATAACTTGGTGAAGATAGTCTTGAAACTCGATTTTCCAAGCTGAAAGCAATTTTGAAGCAAAGTAAAAAGAAAGAAAAGTTAGTTTTCAAGATAATTTTCATGAATCTAATATCAATGTCCTCTATCTAAGACTATTTTCAAGACTAAAATATTGAAATTTGTCTCAAAATTATGAAAATTTACTTCTTTCTGATGTTATTTTTCATTAGTTCATAGTCAGTTTTTGTTGTTTAAGTCAATTTTTAAGGTTTAAATGTATGAATTTGTAGTCAAAAATTCTAGAAAAAGTAGTTTTTTTATGTCTACAAATCAATTTTCAATATTAAAGTCTCTCGATTTGCATGAAAAATGGTTACAAAATCAATTTTTAAGCTTCTGAAATCAATTTCAATTTTCAAAACTAAAGTCTTTCATTTTGTCTGGAAACTATGAAAACTGGCTACAATGAAATTTTTTAAGCTGCTTAAGTGAATTTTCCGTTTTCGGTCTTTGAACGTAATAACTGAATTATCTCGTAAACGAAGTTTTAAATCAGAATTTTATAGGAGGTAATTTCTTTTTCATCGTGAACAGTGAAATTTAAAAAAACTGTAATTTTTGAAAAATGAGAGATGTAGAAGATAAGGCAAAAATATTTTGACAAACGTCATTCATAATGAGTACTAATTTCATAAGTGCTCGTTCCAAATTTGATCAAAATTGCTCCAACGGTTTGACAGTTATGACAAAAAAACGATTTTTTAAACAGAAATTTGAAGGAATGTATTTTACTTAGAAAGCATTTTTCAGGAAAATGACATAATACATGTCAACTTATTTTTTAATTGGCTATGGATTGGTGAATTATTGACATTTAAAACTGGACCACCCTGTAAAAATACGGTATTTGCCATTAATATTTTCTGAAGATTCGACCTCTAGACATATACTAGTATTTTCCTAGACGTATATACTAGTTTTTTCCTATCTAGTCGGGAAATGGGGTTTTCCTGTCAATCCGGACACCCTGTACAAATAATATACGGAAAAAAAGTATTTGAAAACAGTGGGTGGTCGACGCTCGGTAACAATGCATAAAAACTCGGGCACCACTAATATAAATCATAAATTAGAAATTGTGATTAGAGTTTTTGTTGGAGGCACCTGTTAAGATGTGCGATCGAAAAGGGCAGTCTTGACCGATGTCAATGCAACCAGCAATTTTAGCAATTATAAATTGGTCCAGATATTTACTGGGAATGTGTCGCTTTCACTGGAACGGCTGAGACCAGACAGAGACACCACCAATCTCATTTTCGAGTTCAGTTTTTTCGTTCGATCGACGGGTGGTCGACGCTATTCCACCTGCATTTTTCATACGGGATACGAGAGGAGTTTCCTAGACATTTCTAAGGACTGCATTAAACTATATGTAACTCTCCTCGCAATTTACAATAGATCGAATAATTCAGCGATTTCGCCCTAACCGCATGATTTATTCAGTACCCCCATCAAGTCGGGCTTGTCCTAAATGAAATTCGCGGAAAGACAACGAATTTTACATGCATGTAGGCCCCGAGGACAGAACGAATACCGAGCTGATATCACGTAACCCTGCCAAAGTTATTCTGATTTTTTTATGGGAAATTTAAACGTGGTTTCTTTTAGTGCAATCAGAATTTTTACTTTCTTGTTTTAAAAAAGTAGTGTTTGAGCAAATTATTGAAAAAGTTGTGGTGAGCACACGATTAATCACATACATGTACAGTTGATTAAAACGGTAAGATCACTATACGACGGCACAAAAAAACATCAGTAAAGGTTTTATAACAGATAAGGGGCTTAAGCAGAAGAATGGGCTTGGCCCTTGATGATTATATACTGTACACGCTTAGCTTTGCTGACGACCAAGTGGTAATCGCCCAAGACTATGAAGATCTTGAACACATGACTCGAAAGCTTATAGAAGTGTACACCAAATGGAGATTGGAAGTCAACTTCTCCAAAACAGAATACATGTGCATAGGAGGAGAACAGCGAGATCTCATACTAGATCAACAACGGGGATCTAACAGAAGCAATAAAAGACCGACACACACAGGGAAAGATGGCAACATCACTGCTTAACAGCATACTTTGGGACAAGAATATCAGTAAAGAAAACAAAACAAGAATTTACATTACAATCGTAAAAGCTATAACTACCTACTGCTCAGAGGTATGGCCACTAAAAGAGACAACAAAGAAAATGGTGAAAGCAACAGAAATGGACTATTGGAGAAGAGCGGCGGGTAGGTCATAGATGGAAAGAATACCAAATGAGAGAATCAGAGAAATAATGAACATACAATAGTGGACGATATTCCAGATAAACAACTAGTATGGTTTGGGCATGTGCAACGAATGCCAGAGACAAGAATACCTAAACAAGTGATGCAGTGGAAACCAGGCGGAAGGAAGAAACGTCGAAGACCCAAAAGAAGCTGGAGAGATGGAAGAGGCATGGAACGACAGAGATGGATGGAGATTGGGAATCGGAAGACGTAGAACGTTGTAAACCGATATTTATATATATTGTATATAGAACTGATTTTTCTCTAAAACTGTCAACTATCAAAATTTCCTTTACTACTACAATTCATGTTAAATGAATTGCTTTAGATTGTATTAGTTTTCAATTGTGTGTTGTAGTTTTGTAACTTTATGAAACAAAAATTGATAAATTTCACATGCATGATAGACCAAACAACATTTGAAACATACAGTCAAATGTCATAGTTGTCAAAATCTTACTCATACAATTATAAACTACCAATCATTGAATCATTTAAAACCGTTTAAGTAGTTTTGTTGTTGTACAGGGTGCTGCATTTTCGATGGTTTTACGGGGTACAGAGAAAACGGTAATAGATAGAAAAAAAGTAGCATACGTGTTCTGATCTCTTTTTCTGAGCTGAGATGACTGGCGAAAAGTGGGCGGCGCAAACTTCTTTTGTTTCAAAGATACGGGGGGTTTTCGAAATTTGGTAATTTTTAAACCTCTTCTGTATTTCAGTTGCTCTTAAAGTTATCAAAAAAAGAAGAACGATTCCCGGTAGTAGTTTTCATGTAGAATCCAATGGCGTAGTAAGTTTTTTTCTATTCCGTTTAGTTTCTGACATATGACGGTAAGTTACATTTTTTTAAATGGAACATTCTATATATTTTTACGTCATTTAATTCAGTTGATTTTTACCTTTTCAACGGTGTATTACAACATATAAGTTTGTAGAGGTTAATCCTGTTATTTAAAAAAAAGACCTTTGCTAAGCTAAAAAAAGGCCAATATCTAAAATACCAAACAAAATCGGAAATCATATAAACTAACATCAGAAAATTAAATATTTTTAATAAATCTCATTAAAAATCTAAGTTACAAACAGTTCTACCGTCACGTTAATAAGAAAAATGGCCATTTCTATTTTCTACTATTTTTAAGGTAGAAGTTGAAAAAACTGTTTATAAACACATGTAACATGTTAATAAGAACATAGCCAAATTTTGTTTCGACTGTGGGTATTTTTATATATATTATTTAGTACTTTTTTGTTAAGGAAACGCTTTTTTTCTAATTACCAAGATTAACGTTTACAAACTTTACGTTTTAATACACCGTTGAAAAAGTAAAAATCAACAGAATTAAATTAACTAAAAATATATAGGGTGTTCCATTTAAAAAAATATAACTTACTGTCATAATGTCAGAAACTAAACGTAATAGAAAAAAAACTGACTACGCCATTGGATTCTACGTCAAAACTTCTACCGAAAACCGTTTTTCCTTTTTTGATAACTTTAATAGCAAATGATATACAGAGGAGGTTTCAAAATGACCAATTTTCAAAAGCCCCCTGTATCTTTGAAAAAAGAAGTTTGCGCCGCCCACTTTTCGCCAGTCATGTCAGCTCAGAAAAAGAGATCAGAACACGTATGCTGCTTTTTTTCTATGTATTACCGTTTTCTCTGTACCCCGTAAAACCATCAAAAATGCAGCACCCTGTACAGCTTCATAAAACAGATTTTAACAGTTGTCAAAATTACAGCAAACCAAACGACATCTGGATGTGTATTCTTGAAACGAGGAAGGGTATCCGAATTAATCAACCATAGTTTACGTTTCGTGAAATGTGGGCGACTCTATTAAAGGCTAGTTCAATATTAGAACAGAAATGTATAGCTAAAAATAATCCAGTAATAATTTGAATTATTAAGCATAGCCCCAATAATCTACCAAAATTTCATATAGAGGAGATATTTCTTGGGGTTGGAAGATTAATAAATGAAGAATTTAAAATTTTAAAAATGGGAGACTTTAAAAGTTGTTTTATCATTATATTATTTTATTATATTCTTGATAATTTTAAAGAATAAATAAAGTTTGTTGCGGTTGGGGGTTTTATTTTGGCATTATAACATAAATTTTATTATTTTTGTCGGAGGGATCCTTTTGGCTTTCCTGAGATTTTTACTGTAGCAATCAGAGTCAAAAATAAATAAATTATTAAAAAAATAATTATTTGGTAAAAGGGTTCATTAAAAAATTTGGAAAGAGTTCATGGTTTGAAGCTTTCGTCTAGTTCTCAAGCGAAGGGTATGCAGAATGTGACAAAATCCAGCCATTGTCAACTCTTTTCTCACATTCTATCAACACTTCTCTTGAGAATTTGTTAAATGTACACATATTTGTAATTTTTTTAAAGTATATTGTGTTGTTAACCACATTTTCACAATTATTACGTACACGACAACTCAATGTGCGTCTAAAACAGACAGTCAAACATCGCAACTCTCAAAATTCCACTCATAAAGATTTAAAATGATTTTAGTATAATTCAAACTAATTGTATTACTTTTTAAATGTTTACAGTTTTATAGAACACACAAATATGTCTTGTAATTGTCAATATTACACTGGTTTAAGCATTTTATTAAATAAAATAAAAAAGAATACAAACACATCTTCGCATAAAAAAATCACATAATTAAGAATAAGATGCTGGGACATTTCAAATACTCGTCCTCAAGATTAGGGCATTACTAAGACTGGAAGCTTTCAAACTTTACTAAGAAGGGTTTAGGGAATAAACTGCTCCAAGGGAATACAATTTTATAAATAAAACTTTGTCAGCCCCGAATTTGCTACGGACTCCCTTTTACATTCGCTTTGAAACTTTGACACTTTATTATCTAAATCAGGTTTAAAACTTCTTACTTAACAAACCATAAAACTTCCCACAGCGTCTAAACAAGGCCGGTATATAAAAGGCTAAAAAGAATAACGCCAATTAATAATAATAATAATAATAAGTATTTAGCAACGGCAAATACTGAGAATTGAAATTATTGTATTTTTTTAAGCAAATGAACCGTGGGTGTGCGTTACCCTAGATTTACCTAAGACCATTTACCAGGTCCAATTATTCCATAATTACGTCCGCCCACAGTAATCTCATTCATTCTTTTTTAAAAATCAGCTGCCTACCTGAACAGGTGACACACGTGTGGTCAGCTGAAAAAGTTGTTTGTTGATTGGTTCAGTTGAAAAAATGTACCACCATTTATTAATTTATTATTATTATTGCCAATGGATTATAAATCATGACAATTAGTTATGCTGGTTGTACAAATATTTATCTACTACTAGCACGGTAATGATCTATTACATAGCTTTCTTTGAGTTGCGTAATGAGGGATTTTACAGTCACTACGTCACTACGTAACTCAAAGTTAGAGTTAAAAATTGATAAGTGATCTGCTTCTGAAGCCAACAGAGGCTTTCATTTCATTCATTTTACTATACATTTTTGTTCAATTTAATAAAAATTGATACTCGTAGGAAAACATTTTGTATTTAACACATGCGAAAAGCGCTGCTGGTCTCGTGCGGGAAAGTACCACTTTCCGCACTTGTTAGGTAAATAACTATTTCAGAATTTTTCTTGTTAGACAGTCCAACATATTTCAATGTCAAAATTGTTGATTAACTTAACAAAAAACAAAAAATTAGTTAAAAACTTGACGGACACAAATTTTGAGCTACAATTTTGCATTTAAGGTATTTTTAATTTTAACATTTTTACCATCAGTTTAAACTTAATTTAAATTTAGACTGTGACCACTCACTACAAAGAAAATCACAGTCTGAACTTAAATCTTTAAAATGACTTGTAAAACACTTGTTTGACATTCCAATTTAGAAATTTAATAGGAGTTTCAAATTGTGAAAACTGTTTAAAGTTAATGATGATGATAATGATTATTAAAAAAAAAATAACATTTTTTAAGAACTGACACCTGTCCTTTCGATTTGGTTTCAATTGGAAATATCTCAAAAATGATGCAAAACACAAACACAGAAGAGAAAAGACGTAAAAAAATATAGAATTACAAAATTGTGCGATAACAGTGAAAATTCAAAATGTGAGTATTTAGATGGTGACCCATTTTACTAAAAAAATATTCAATAACAGATTTGTAACATCCTGTATGTCGTGTGAGTTTTATAATGTAGAATATTTCATTTTACTTAAAAAATATAAAAAATGTAGTAGATTTGTAGTAGTTATCTGACATATTATACTATTTTGCTAATCGCTTAACTCTGCTAAAAATAGGTTGGCTTTACTACGTTGTTAGTAAAAGTAAACTATGTAATTTTAATTTGAAACCAATATGGCAACAGTGGCAAAAAGCAAAATTGCGTCAAGTTACATATCTTATGATGTTTAATTCTATTTTTGTAGGGGGCTTTATTTTGGATTGTTTACACCTCTTTTTACAGAGTGTAGTGATAATCTACATATTGGTATATTGGAAACTGTTAGGGATACAAACTTAGTTAAAGGGAAGAAAAGTGGTGTAGTGGTTTACGTAAAAATAATTATTGTCAATCAATATATTGGAAAAATTGTTTACAATTACAAAAGCTACCATCATAAAAATGTAGTCTGAAAATACTGTCTAAATTGGTGTACTAAGTTGCTTTCGGTTGATGTTCACTTTCACTTTTCTTATGAAACATACCTGGTTCAAAAACCCTTATAAAGACGATTTTCAAAATAACAACCTGATTCTTCTAACACTTCCTTTTTTAATTTTATTTGTATGGTTATTGTACCACTTTTCTGCCGGTCGCTTTTACGTTTAATACTCTGAAAGTTTCAGACAGTTTAAAACTATCACTACAGTCCCCCAAATTTCAAAGCAAACTTTCTCCTTTTTTGTAACTTTTTATTATTGCATTATTTATTGGTTAAACTATAAAATACCGTTTTGTTATCTAGTCAGAATGCAAGGCAATGGATATGCAGACCAAAATAAACAGTCAGCATAATGTAAACTGTAAGGTCATTTTCAGGTTCATTTTAAAAGTTAAAAGTGCCGTAGAGCTAAAATTAATTGCAATAAGAGTTACAAACATTTTAGAATGCGTTTCAAATAATTTAATGGACAGCTTACTTTCGGTTCTGTAAGATTCTTAGACACCACAAATATCTAGAAGTTTTTGTGGGTGATATAGTACCAATAGCGTATACATGAAGCTACTTTCCCATTATTACGAAGCATTGTGAGGTATTACAAGGCATTACGAGGCATTTTGAGATATTTATAAGGCGTTTGAGAGTATTTTGAGGCATTGTCTGTATATTTCAAAATATAGTGTACTAATAAACAAAATTGATTGAAAATTGAACAGAACAGCATAGACACATGTAATTATTATGGTCAAATCTTTGTTACATGATATTGAGTTGAAACAATATTCATTACAAATTATTATAATAATTTACCAATTTTTCAACATTTAAACTACATTTTTAAGGTCACGTGACTGTTTTTGACATATCTCAACTGGCTTTTACAGTGTTGCAAGCTCAAAATTGTATTATTAACGTCACGTAACGTGTATTTTACAATTTCAGCTTTGACAACTGTCTAAATTTAATTTACCAAATGATCAACATTTAAATTACATTTTAAGGTCACGTGACTGTTTTTGACCGGTGTCAGTTGGCTTGGACAGTGTTGCAAGCTCTAAAATGGCATAATCAAAGTCACGTGATGTCTCTTGCAATTTCAGCTCTTACAACTGTCTAAAATAGTCTAAATTTAATTTACCAAATTTTTCAAAGTTTAAACTTTGTTTTGAAGTTCACGTGACTGTTTTTGACAAAATAACTGGCTTTTACAGTATTGCAAGCTTAAAATTGTATTATTAACGTCACGTAACGTGTATTTTACAATTTCAGCTTTGACAACTGTCTAAATTTAATTTACCAAATGTTCAATATTTAAATTACATTTTAAACGTCACGTGACTAATTTTGACAGATGTCAACTGGCCTTTACAGTGTTGCAAGAACATGCAGAATTGCATTTTCAACGTCACGTAACGTGTATTTTGCAGATTTAATTTTAACTACATTTTTTCAAAGTTTAAACTGCGTTTTGAAGTTCACGTGACTATTTTTGACAATGTCAACTGGCCTTTGCAATGTTGCAAGCTCAAAAATTGAATTATCAAGTTGCGTGACCTAGTTCTAACAATTTTACTACTGTCTAAATTTAAATTTAAACTGTTTCTTTTAAATGATTAGTTTCTTTATTTGACACGTGCTCACTTGGTTACTATGACAGTTAGAAGATTCGTGCAAACGTCAAAATATAATCCGTAATTTCAGGCAACCGTACATTAAATATTTTTTGTTGGTCATAGTTTGGAAAAAGAGTCACCTGACTTTAGAAAATCAATTTGAAGCTTTCGGCACAATGTCAAATCGAGTGTCAAAAATTTTATAAAACCTGTACGTTGTCACCTAACCTAACCTAAAAACTGTCACGGAACCCTTAAAAAACCGATTTTAAGCTTTTGGGTCTTTAAAATTTGGAAAAACAGTCAGGTAACCTTAGGAAGTCATTTTAATTGAATCATTAATCCTTAGCGACATTTTGACAATAGTCAAAAGTCATGTACAAATTGTAAACGCAGACATGCTAATTAATCCAACATAAAAACTGTCACGTGACCATAAAAAATTAATTTCTCATTTAAGAAATGAGAAATGAACAACTAAATTTAAGAATGCCTCAAATGTGTAAACATTTGAAGGTATCCTGAGGCAGTTTCAATAATTTAGAGGAATTTCGATGTATTTCAAAGAAATTTGAGGCATTTTAGGCAGTTTTAAGGCATTATCAATATGAGGCATTTTGAGCAATAATAGAAGCACTGTGAGGTATTTCAAACGCTTTTCAAGGTATTTTGAACGCAAAAAGGCATTTTAGTGTACAAAAAATGATCGGCGGACTCCCCCTCGTATGAATTAAACCCAATTTCTTACTAACAATCATAAAATCTGTTAATAAACTTTAATAGAAAATACATACAGTTGATCGATCAGCTGGTCTTTAAATTAAAATTCAATCAACATCCAGATTTCGAACAAAGATCACATCAATAAATCAATTAAATGTCAGTCAAGATAATGCAAAAATTGCAATCTTCAATTAAATCAATCGTAACGATTTAAAGATTATTAAGTTGTATAATGCAAGCAATAAAAATAGATTGAGAGTAGTTGATTTTTTTATGATGATTGATGGAGATTGAATAAGTTGATCGATTTAATTTTGTATTAAATTGTTTACATACAATAAAACAGTTACGTTTCCAGGAGTTTCAAAGAAACCGTATGATAGTATCAGTGTATAATGCTGGTTATTATTCACGAGGGTCATAATTCCAAAAAGTTTATTGTCATGACAGGAAAGGGTACTAAAATTATTTCAAATTTATTTGTCAAATTTATAAAACAATATTTTGTTATAAAAAAAATGAACTTTTTTACTGTACCTGGTATAAAATTTTTAGAGATGCTATCTATCTTGCCGTGTAGGTATACCTGCTCACTGGTGTTGGCGTTTCCAGTTTATTTCTTAATAGGTAGTCAAAACCATCGAGATAGCGACCAAAAAGACATGTAAAGAAATTCGAGATTGGATAATTTTGGCGCCCCGATGACGTTTCTTTTTTTCCCATTTACATTTTACCCCGGTTCGTGTCTTGAAAAAAAGTTTGCACGCCTTACAAAAAGGCAAATAAAGCGAATTACTAAAACTAGTTTCCAAGATTTTTAAGTTGGGGTTGCAAAGTTTTGCCCAAGTTGAGTTGTAATTTCGAAAAGTTAAATTATTTTATTTTCAGTTCTACGAGACCCGAACTGTTATTAAGGGTCGTTGGGGATTTGAAGTCGGTAACAGTGTCGATTAATCCCATTATGTTACTAAATTGGAAATCCGGAAAAATACTGGAATAATTGTTTGGGATCTGGATTTAGAAATGGTTTGTTAGTAAACTTGCCAATGTTTCGTAGTTTTTATTTTGGGCTTCTTCACACCCAGAAAAAGGTTTAGGTTAAGATTAAAAAGTTTTAAGGAAAAACGGATAGTAAGACTATAGGGAATACTGCCAGATGTACTGCTTTTATGTACGTACAGGGACAATAAGAGCACAGAAAGGGAAGCAAACTCATCTGGAAAAATTCCAATCACAAAGATACGTTTAACAAATGGACGTTACAATGTGTAATACCACTTCTTTGGTATATATAACCAGGAATGGGATTTCGTCAATACTAAAGGACTTTAAGCGAACAGATCCATATTTTTCAACACAAAGTAAAAAATTGGACTAAAGTGAAATGTGACGACAACACGGGTAGAGCTATTCAAAAATACAATAATATACAGCGTGTTTTATTTAAAATAAGCAAACTGACATCAACTTCCGGATAAACCGGAAGTGACAGAAAGATAAAAATATTTTTAAAACATAGCACGCATCAAATTTCTTTTAATTTCAAAATTTAATTTATATTAATATTGGATCCTAATAAACTTTTAATGAATGGTTTGGGTGGCTAACCCTGTATAGTCCAGATCAAAAAGGAACATTGCCAAAGATCCATAATTTTCTTCACAAAATTGTTCTGAAAATCGACGGTTTTTACGATTTTTGATCAGTTGATTCATATATTACATCATACTTAAAAATTGTAGTAGTGTTTCGAAAAAAGAATGAATATGAGAATATGTGAACCTATGCTAACCAAGTGACTGATCACATATAGGTATAATACTCAAACAAATGCTGTCCTGTTCTTAAAATCTCAATTTCAAATGTTTATACTAAACATTAAACACTACTAGCTAAAGTTCTAGTTTGTAATGAAAATTGTAATGTTTCTTGTAAATAAAGTGAAAACAAACTTTCAGTTTCAAGTTTCAATAAGAAAGTTGGCAAAACAGCGAACAGAACATCTCGTCGGGTCTACCTGTTGATTCAGAAAATTCGCCTAAATTTCCTGATTTTGAAATCTAATGTGTTTACTAGAGAAAACATGTCAGAGTTTTTAAAAGAAGTAGATGATTCCAAGTCGCTGTTAGCTATGGTAGGCCTAAACTATTACACAAAATTTCTATATAATTACTTAGATTATTATTTTCATATTTCAGGTGGTCCTTATTGTAGGTGTAGCAGGCGCCTGTCGAAAGGTGTAATTCACGTTTCTTCGGAATGAAGATGTAATAGATGAACACTCGCATTTTCGAGTTAACATTCCAATCACAAAAACAAAAACATCACGTGAATTTGTCATAACGGAAGGAGGTATTGAGGGAATCAGTTTTGTAGATATACTAAGAAGAAACATTAATATGCGACCAAAAAATTTGAAGCACAACAGATTTTTTATTAACAACCTACATGTTAAATGCAGTATACAACTAGTAGCTATTAATAGTATTGGACAGTTACCAAAGAAAATTGCTGAATTACTTGGCTTAAAAAATCCAGGATTATTCACTGGACATTGCTTTCGAAAGTCGTCTGCTACCTTTCTTGCAGACTTTCTTGCCAATTTGTTGGAAATATAGCAGCATGGGGGATGGCAATCGAACTCTATTGCCGAGGGATATGTTGAAAACTCGATTGAAAACAGTGAAACAAGCAGTGCCAAATCACTTGCTGTAACAACAAATTCAAGCAACAGCAAGACAAATTCGGGCATCAACTTGTCGAACTGTACAAATTGTGTAATTAATATTTACAATAATTGATTTTTTAAATTGTTATGTTCTTTTTGATATAAATTGTACTTAATTGTGATTTTCACAGTTTAAATGAGTAAAAAAGAAGTTAGAAAATCTAATAAATTGTCGTATTCATTTATTAACTAGTTAAGAAATGCCATTTCATCACTAGTTACAAAAAGTGTTACTTTTCGTAACTACACCATTTACACATGTAGTTTAGAAAGCGTCAGTTGAATTTTAGAAACCATAAGATGGATTTAAAAAATATCACTTGTATTTCAGAAAAGGTTCTTTCAATTTTAGAATAACTTTGATTTTTGACATTGCAATTTGTATTTCAGATTAGTCACTTGTATTATAGAAAAGAGCAGTTGGATTTTAGACATGGTCATTTGTAATTTGGAAAATTAAAGTTGAGCAAAAAAAGTAAATAAGTAAAAAAAGTAAATAGTTTAACGAATATTTTTAATAACATTGTGGTTTAAGCAGTTCAATGAAAAATCGATTTATCTCGAAAACCGTTTATTTTATCGAAATAAAGGAAGAGTACAATTTTTCGATAAAAATGTCAAGAGTATACATTAATGGCGTTTGCAGCTGAAAATAATGACAGCTGTCAAAGCAAATTTTGTCTTAGGTCCAGTTAGTTCCTGCCTTTCGAAGACGAGATACCTGGTTTTCATGTCAAATAGAAACTATCTTTCAATATAACATTAAACCCAATAATCCTTACAATATACAAAGTGTTTCAAAAGTTACGGCCAAAAACGTTAATTGGAAGGCAGTTCTTTGGGGCTCGATATTTCCCTTGGGAATGACTTTAAAAAAAATATATGAACAAATCGTATTAGTTTGACCTCCCCTGTATGCCCCCGAGAGATTGTCATATAGTTACGGGACACCCTGTATATTTTATATAAATTAATACTCCCGATGGGCGGGTTTTTTTGCTTAAAGTGATATTAAAAAAAAAACAATGAACTAAAAAAAAAAAAAAATCTGAAATTGAAATATCGCGTTCTAAAATACAAGTGACCTTTTCTGAAATACAAGTGACGAATCTGAAATACAACTTACATTTTTAAAATCCAAGTGATATTTTCTAAACAACATGTGTAAATGGTGTAGATACGAAAAGTAGAACATTACGTTACTGTTGTCAGTTTTGAAAAGTGCCACTTTATATGTCAAAATTAGAAAATAGCTATTTATGTAACCAGTTACGAAAAGGTCTATTTTGTGTAACGAATGAATGTTTCTACTAGGTCTTACAATTTGAATGAGTTACACAATATGACATTTTCGAAACGTGTTGCATACATAATTTTTTCTAATTTTGACCAAAAAGCGGTAAAAACCATTTTTTAAAGTGATTTAACACAAACATTCACTTTCATAGCACCTTGTATAAACTGTGACAACGACATGTTATGATGGATGTCGCCCATATGTTTCTACGGAAATGCATAAAAACAGGCAGTGATGAAATGAACTTTTCATAACTAGTTACGAAAAGTATCACTTTATGAAAAGTAAAACGTTTTGTCACTCTAATCAGTTTTGAAAAGTGTCACTTCATATGCCAAAATTAGAAAAAACAGTTTTTGTGTCACAATTCGTGGTTAGCTATCGTTTATAAGACACCAAATTTCAACAAAAAAATATTGAAATACGTTTCTCATCATATGTTCAGGAGAAAGAATCTACGATATGAATGAAGATGAGTTTTATTCAATGAAATATCCTACAACTTTTTGTTTAACCCAGGTACTGCGTCCCATTTTAGGTTTCTACCTTTTATCAAGTCGAAATGCATTTATAAAGCCGACATATTTGAATTAGGAGTGCCGCGACCTACGTCCCACGCCCAATATGGCCCACGTATTTGTTTGGAAACGCTACCTTAAAAACCACACCATAGAGTCGGATTTAATGCAGTACCTCCGGTACCTACTCGGTGCCGTTCACAACCTTAAAATGAATGAATACTTAATTAGGCTTTTAATTTTCAGACGCGTTGTGAAACGGATCGTTCGTTCGTTTTCCATGCCGTTGCTTAATTTATCACTTTAGTTAAGAACGCTATTTCTGGTTTGGTAAACATGTAAAATACACAATAAAAGCCACTGTTATTGTTTCATTAGTGTTTACATAAGCAGGTAGTGCCAAAAGCCGCACCGACAAAAAATTATTTTATCGCTAATAAATTTGCAATGGAAGGAATTTCGAAAAACTGTTTTCAATCAAAAAAGTGCATCAAGATAAGATGGGTGAGTGTTCTTGCGTTCAACCAAAAACAGTTTTAAATTTGAAATTAGTTGCGGCAGCTCCACTATCTCCGAGATTTATATCTCCAAAATCTCGGAGAGCGTATCGGAATGCCTGACGAGTAGGTGTTTAAAATGTGGAATTAATATTAATGGTGCATAAAAAACAGACACCTTCCTAAATACACCGCAGGTGTGTTGAAGTTATCCGTCCATCCCGTTGTTAATGATTTCTGCCAGCAATTTAAATTTGAAATCGAACCTTAATGGTGTCGAGGAAGGCGATTTGAAATTTCATCCATTAGGGCAAAAAAAACAGAGGCAATTCGCGCCTTAACTGTGGCAACATCGCCCAAATGACTTAAACAAACCCAGCAACTCGATGAAAAAAATTGGTCATTGAAAGTATGATAAACATACATATTTATTTGTACTACATATGTTGTGCTAAACAGATTGGAACTTTTTTCTTTACGAAGAAAATATAATCACCGACGAAATGTTGGCGAAATTTATTCACCATTGTTTTTAAACTAGAACCGACATGTGTTTTAAGAAGCGTTTATGGCGTACGTTTGTCAGAGAAGAATTTAAATGGCCGTAACAGTCGGAAATTTATGTACAAACTGGATCTTTGCCCGACGTTAAACATGCTTATGTTTCTATTGTAAGAAAGATCATAAACCATTCGAAGGTTTCGTTAAATGGTAAGTTTTAAAACTTGTTTCAATACTTCAAATACAAATTTGTGTTTATTATATTTGAAAACATTTACGTTAAGTAGGTAAGTTTGTTTAAAAGATACAACAAAATGTCCAAAAATCTGCTTTTGGTATGATTTCTTTTTGCAATAAAAAATAATTTATAACACCAAAAAAACTATTGATTGCCAAACTGTCTTTTGACTATTGACATGTTAAAACCATGTAAATCTAAAAAGAATAAATATTGTTTTCCATAGATCTTAAAGAAATTTTTTTCACATCTTCTTTTAAGACCTGATAAGCAAAACTTACAGAAGAAACTATAAAATGTCAGTCAGGGTACATAATAGTGTCTAAATTAGGTTGATAAAATCTGTTTTCTACTAATATAGAAATATTAGTAAATTTCTTAACAATTTAGAGAATGGATAAGAAGGCAATTACTACTACACACACCGGCAAAATTAGAGGAACGGTCAAAATTTAGACTTAATTTAACATCAATTTCCTCTTCGGCTCGATTTTGATCATCTTTTTTATGAATTGTAGCTTGATTCTTTATGATTGTCTTACTATGATTTTTAAGTGGTTTGTCTTTATGTCATATACAGAGACGAAAAGAAAGTCATTTTCTGTGCTCCTGGAGACACCCTGTGGAGAGAACAACTGAGAGTTGAAAACAGTTTAGAACATTAAATTGTAGCCCGTTATTTTCTGAAAATTTCCCTTTTTTATTCCCTCTGATATCTCAATTATTAAAGAAAATACAGAGTTTCGAAGAAAATGTGGATATTGATCTTATTTTTCCACACCGGTTTTAGAGGTAATCTATTGCCATGGTTTCCTAATCAAATTTGCTATACGTCCTTGGTTCTTATCAAGCGAAAGTCAAGAACATTCATCATTTTCATTCTTAAAAATGCAACATGGGTGATATGGCTTCTACTGATGTGGCGAAGGCTGTAGCGTTGATTGAAATTGGTACAAGTTAGAGCGATGTTGCTCACATGTTAAGAAAATCAAAATCTACGAATCTCGTACGATATATCGTAATGTAAGACGTTGGAGACGTGAGCAGTATGTGAGCAAACGAGGTCAAGGAAGAAAACGGTCAATCTTGCAAACATTATTGAATAGACGCAAAACAGTACCGCAACTAAGAAACGAACTGGAAGAAGTACGTGGAAGAAGAACAAGTGCTCGGACCATTAGCAGTAGGCTTAAAGAAGTTGGCTTGAAAGCTTATAGAACCAAGAAAGCTCCATTACTCCAGCGACGGCATTATTAGGAAACTATCAGTAAAGCCACAAGGGTCTTAAAGGTGTGTAGAAGCTGAGATGGATGTATATCACCATGATTAACCCCTTATTACGTATAGGGCGGCTGCTTGGTACAATAAAATCAGACAAGGTACTACTAGGTAAACTCTTAGAAAAGTAGCCATGAGAACATTTTCTATAGCAGTAATGGAGGTCCTCACTCTTCACACCCTTGCATCTCACGGAGCGCGCTGAGACAGCTTTGCTTAGAATGGCTAACAACGAAGTTGGAGGAAGAATGCTGGTAGCAATATGCAAGACACACAAAGGAACAGGAGCAGGAGTGTTTGGGTCAAGAACCAAATACTCGGAGCCAATGGAAAAATACCCCAGTATCTTTCAGGCGGAAATTCACGGAATAGATGCGCTCAGTTCACCATTGACAATGGCTATCGCAAGCAGTATATTGCAATTCTGACCGATAGTCAGGCAGCCATAACAGCGCTGAGCTCAATCATAGTCAGCTCTAAAATGGTATGAGAATGTTTAGGCAAACTCAATGAACTAGGCACAGAAATAATAAAGTCACTATGGTTCCAGAACACAGAGGATTTCAGAAAACATTCTGGCTAAAATAGGTTCCGAGACTGCTTTTACAAGACCAGAACTCTTCTGTGGTTTGACTCACCTGTAAACACGAGCTCAAATTGAAGGAGGAACACGAAAGAGCCAAGCTCTGGAAGCAACCCACTGGACTGGCGTACTCTAAGAAACTTCTTGTATATTACAACCGGAAAAGGAGTAAATATTTTGTAAAAATTGAGCAAAAGAAACCTACGCTCACTCAAAGATTTCCTCTCAGGACACTGTCGCTTGAGAGGCCACCTAAAGCGTATAGGCCTAGGAAGTCACGGAGACTGCAGGTTCTGTGGGGATGAGGAAGACACTCCTGAACACCTGCTTTGTGAATGTGATGCAGTCTCAAACATAAGGACCAACTTGTTTGATAGCAGCATCATCAATGATGGGGAGATTTCTTCTCCAAAACGACTCAGCTGCTGGGCTTTATTAAGGCCTTGAAGCTGGAGAAGGAACTGTGATGAGACTAGCCTCAGCCCAGATCCTAGTAACGAGGGGGTACAATAGGCTCCAAGACCACAGCGCATTGTTACTTTGGTAGCTACAAATCTACAAATCTAATTACTATGTCAAGACCTGCATGAAAAAGAAAGTCTGCTGTGGAGCTTTGTAGTGGACGAACTACTGTGAAATCTAAACGATGCTGGCCTGTATGCACAGGCATATGCAGACGACATAGTTATTCTCTTTAACGTAACCAGAGACAGGCTTCGCGGCGCTATAGCTAGGGCGCTCCGAATGGTGGGTAACTGGTGCGACCTAGTCGGGTTAAGAGTCAACCCGGCAAAAGCATAATTTATGCTCTTCAGCAGAAAGCGTGACCAAAGAATACGACGGATCCTACTTGTCGAGGATGCTTGGAAGAGGAAGAGTCGGCAGGACACATCTTAATGTAGTGTCCAGCCTTCACTCGTTCGCGGACAACATTCCTGGGACAGTCAATAATGACGCCCAGGGCAATCAAGGAGCTAAGACTTCGCAGACTGGTTGGCTTCATAAGGTCGACTAGACTGCTGTAGCTACCAACAACTATACGTTTCTGGGGCGCTGTCCCCCCGATTTGCCAACCAACCAAGGAAGTGTTACCAAGGATATGTTTGTCAATTTGTCAAGAAAATGTCACATTTCACTAGTGACTTTTACTTTCATCCCTGAAATGAGATAGGAAAGTTTTATTTTCTTTAGGGGTCGTAGGAATTTTTTTTATAAATTAGGTTTGTCTGGCATTTTTTGAGTTTGCAAGTGTTTTTTAACGAAAAATTCTGCATTTAATTACCTTAAAACTACGCTAGAAGTGGGATGTTCTATTTCTAAATTATATTAAAATAACATAAAAACGATAACAATAAGAAATTAAAACAGGAATTCGAATTTTGTTAATAAGCGCACTAGAAGGGGTAAAGGTATGACCATAGAAAAAAACACTCTGTAAATAAGAAAATGCCTAACAATGTGTTTATAAAGTCAAGATGTACCAAATTTCAGCTAAATATCTACAAAATTATAAAAAGTATACTTACATAAAAAACTAGAAAGATCATAAAACTTTGACACTCCGTATTTTAAGATATATCTATCAGTAAGGAACACCCTGTATATTTGGGACCAATACTTTTATTTTTTCAATTTCAAGAACAACGTTTATGGAAATAATGAACTGGGACGGTAACTCGGAAATTATGCTGGGGTAGAACTACATTTTTAAATACTGGAACTTATACTATATCTTGAAATTTATTTATAAATTAAACAATTAAAATTAAAATTATTTAAATTAAAAACTAATTATTTTATAACTAGAAAATATGTTTACTATTCAATAGACAAAATTTTGATTTAAAATCATTCAAACTCTTGTGGCCTTTTCTTTTTATTACACAGAAATTGTGCATGTGGAATTGGATAAAAATCCAGTAGATTTGTATAATTCAGCTGTTTGTTTTTTACTCGCCATTGCTCATTATTTTGGTTATTTCTTAGATTCTTCTACAGAGTGATAAATGCGCCCTCACGTATTGCATTTTTCACCTAAACCACAAGACAAATAAGAACCATTTCCTGAAAGCTATTTTTCGACGTTAAGTATTAGAACAGATGCTTTTAAAAAGTAAAAATGAACTTGCCCAAGGTATCCGCATTAATATTCTGTCATCGTACGAACGTTTCACAAAGAATGGGTTTCTTCTGCTTTAGCGTCAGTTTTTTTTGAAAAGGAAATAAGGAGATATTGCTGTGTGCCTGAGGTAACAATGTGGAATTTTTCTTCTTACTTCATACCTGATAAATTTATCAGACGATTTATGTTGTCTAACTCTTCTACGAATTATAAAAGAACCAAAAGTTTCGTACGGCACTACACCACATTTACGACTAATAATAAATAAACCTTCCTGAGTTTGCGCGCCTTTAAAACTTCCTTAATACTTAAAGATTTCCACCGAAAACCCATTAAACTTTTCCCATACTCCGGAAAATAAAAATTACATAAGCCTGGAAGTTCCAGCACACGTTCGGACTTCCGGATTGAGAAAAAGGTGGATTTAAACTGGGTTAAGTAGCGGGCGTGAACAAAATATGGCAAATAATGGTTTAACTTGTTAAGACCTTTTTGAGTAGGAGCTCATTCAATGATACAGTTACACACTAGACTAGAAGTACATTTGGTACAACCGTGAATCGCCGTTAATGACCTAAACAAACTTCTATTACAGTCACTTTATGCTTTTTTTATTTGAAGCGTTGTGTTTTCCAACAAATTAGTTCATACCATATCTGTGTGATCCTGCTCATTCATCATAAAGTCACGTACATACCATCCATAATATCACACACAACGTTACAAACACGTCATTCGATCAAGATCTAAAAACCACATAAAACCGTATAGGTATATTAATTATAAATGCGCGACAAAGAAGGTACCATTGATATGGTATATGGTGACATCCGCTTTTAAGTATCAGTGGGTTCCTATTGTGCACATGCCTATTGTCTCAAAATGTATGTAGGGGAAGAGGACGTCTGAAACGTGACTCCGAAAGTCAATCTTCGCTTAGTAGATGTAAATTGAGGAATTCTTCATTCTTGGCGTTAATTACATTTAAGTGAATTTACGCCTACGTTAAAAAAAAAGTTTTAAGGGAATTTGGCCTGCACTGTCTGCTATTTCCGACTTTGACGACCTCAAAACTATTTATAAAGCGTAATGTACTGTGATGGAGCGAAGTTATTCAACAGTGCATAAACGTCCTTCTAAAAAGTTAATAAGGTCGGTTGGTTGTGAATTTTCCTTAAGAGAATGAAAGATGGAAATTTATCGAGCGTACTCCTTTCCATATTTAAGAAACTTTTGCCGTATTTTTGCCAACTTTCGATCTATATTGCCTTCGTAAAGTTAAGTCACTTAAGTCTTATGTTAGAACATTTATTATCGATGAGAACTGGCAACGGAGGAGAACATTTAAAGAGAATCGGTTTAGTGTGATTTAGAATCAGTTTTATTATTTTTGGTTAAAATTATATTGTTTTTTTTTATATTGTGGTTTTTTTCTGGTTTTGATCGGTTCATTTTATTGAAATTACTATTTTTCTTCATCGCAAAGCTTTATTTTAATTGTAATAACATTTGAAAATGACAAGTACTCCTTTAAGTTAAAAGCTCGATGAAATTTAACTTATTAAGCTTCTTTCAGGATATTATAGTTGTTGTACATACAGAGTGGCCACTTTTTGTTGGTTTTACGAAGTACAGAGCAAACGGTAATAAATAGAAAAAAAGTAAGATAGTAAAGTTTACTCTAAGAATTAGTCTGTCTTTATTTATTTCGGATATACAGGATTTTTGGATCTCAGGTGTCATTTAAGTAAACTAAAACCTTTTCAACCTTCTCTTTTTTAATTTCTAAGTGGTTGACGTAAGTAACTTTTTTTCTTACGGAACACCCTATAAATTATTGATTCATTGTATAACTCTTTTTAAGCTGATTCCAATGATTTATAGTTTTATGTACTTATCTCAACTATTTTTGGAAATATTAATAAAAAACTGTTTTTTCCATAAGAAACAATGTGTTAGAAAGACACCGCATTTTCAAAATCTAAGTTAAGTATTATTTTCATTTTCGTTGATCGAATACGTTGTCTGAAGAAACAAAATCCATGAAAAAGACTATTATAATTACCACTCTGATTTATAAAATATTTTAGAAAATCGAAGAGATAAGTATACAAGGTAATTCAAATTCGACCTTCACCATTGGGATCTCGGAAATTATAAGAGATACGAGAAAGTTTAAATTGGGGCAAAGTTGCCCAATACAAAGCTCAACCAAATGCAACTTCCGAAGATATCCGAAAAAAACTGAAAATTTGTTTTTATTTATATCTAACCTTATTTGAAGAGATATCCCAAAACTAAAAGCATCTTTTCATTGCCACTTTTTCCCAAAAATCCCAATGGTGACGGTCGAATTTGAATTACCCTGTATAAAACTATATATCATCCAATCCAGCAATAATTTATAGATTTTAGAATTTTAGAATTTAGAGAAAAAGCGACTACGCCAATGGAATCTACGTAAAACCTTGTAAATGGCCGTTTTCAGTATTTTGTTAACTTAAATGATAGCTAAAATATCGCAATAATCGAATATGGCCAATTTCCAAAAACCTTCTGTATATCTGGACCAGCAAGCTAAACTCAAAAATCGAACTAGTAACACTTCTCTTACTTTTTCTATCTATTACCGTTTGCTCTGTACTCCGTAAAACCAACGAAAAGTGACAACCCTGTACATGTAAAATAGGCCTAATTTATAAAAAAAAGTTGTTTTTAACCCAAAAACTGATATAAATGGTACTGTGTTATACGTCGTTACTTACTGATTTTTCAGTCCACATAAAAAACAAAAAAAATGTTTTCTAAATATCTCAAGAGTTAAAAGAAATTATTGTTTTTTGAAAACACCATGAATCCTGATTGCGCAACTTTTTCCTAATTTAACTCATTTTCGGGTTTATCCCCACGCAATGTATGCTTTGCGTTGTAGGACACCCTGTATATAGGGTGTCCAAGATAAGAAGATAATAAGATCTTGGAAACTGTTACAGATACAGATTTGGTTAAATGGGAGAAAAGTTGCGTAATCATGGCCTTAATAAAATGACATTTAGAAAACGTCAAAATATTTTTTGGTTTTTGAGATATTTTGAAAAAAGTAAATTTTTTGATTTTGCATTTAATTTTTTTGTGGCTTCAATATTGGACCTAGACCAAAACTAATGACACTTTTAAAGCTCTTTAAATTGGCATTATCAGTTCTTCATTCCTTTGTCCACAAAGTCAATAATTATTCAATAACACAGTAATGTTCAGGTTGTTGGCAAAAGCTTCATGAGGGTCATATAATGTCAATTAATGACTTAATCTGCAGGAATAATTTTATTATTCCTTCACTTGTAATCAGTGCTAATGGACAGTGTAGTATTACCCTCACATTTTATGATCATTGTTTCCATGGGTGATTTGCGTTTCATGTAGGTACTTTTTAGTCTAAACTATTATACACAAGCCTTGTATACGAAATACTGATTGTGTCTAGTATTTATTGGTTTTCAATACAGATGGTGACCTCTAGACACATTATTATTCTCTTGACCTAAAATTTACACACACAATCTAATACTTAGTAGGTTTTGTACTTCTACCAACAATGAATATCTAAGGCCATACCTAAATCAAAATATGACATTTTAGGATTAATGTGGGGCAGAAAATCTCGTTTTTACTGGCGACGCGAATATTGCAACGTCATGTAGTATAATCAGGGTGCTCTCAACCTTACGGATTACAAAACCTAAATAGCGTCCAGATTGATTTGAAATCATCACCAAAACTTTAACAAAATTGTTACTTAATTGGTACTGAATGTTGTCAAATTTAAGATTAGTCAAAACAGACATTCCTTAAAAAAAAAAACAATTATTTCGATGTTAAGTAGGCAACAAAAGCTATAACAGTGAGGACCAAAAGTCTCGCATAAATTCATTACAAATTGAAGAAATTTTTTCTATCAAAATGCTTGAACACCTCAATTATTGTTCTTACCGCCATTTGCATCGTCGAACTTCAAGCCCAGTTTAAGTTAAGCGTTCAGACTGTAACTTTTTTCAACTGTATTCTACACAGTCTGAACCACAATTAACTTAAGCTTCTTATAGTACGACGGTGCAAATGGGGATTAGTTATGCATTTTGAAAATTAATGATTGAATTAGTTAATTTCTTAAAAATTGCAAATAACGGTGACCTGTTAGAGTATTTTCAAGAAAATACTGTCCTATGATTCTATCTCTGACACTGTTAGACGTCTCCAAGGCGTTTGACAGGGATTGGCACAGAGAACTTCTAATCAAGATGATGGATGCCGGCTTTTCAATCGGCCTGGTAAAACTAATTATGTCTTTTTTTTCATCTCGTTGCTTCCGAGTCAAAATCGACAGTGTCTACTCAAGTTATAGGGAAATGGAAGCAGGAGTGTCGAATTTTGTCCCCTTGCCGAAGAAGAACAATGCAACAAAATGTGAGGAAGACAGACTAATCAGCCTCATGAGTCACACACTGAAGATATTCCTTAAGATTATCCACTACAGAATATCAATTAGGTGCGAAAGAAACATCGGATCCACATAATTTGGATTCAGACGAGGTTTAGGCACGAGAGAAGCATTAGTTGCGATTCAAGTACTGATTCAGGCCTGCAACGATCAGAGAAAGGACATAATGCTGTGTTTTATCGATTATGAAAAGGCGTTCGACAGAGTCCAACATCATAAACTGATCCAAATCCTAAATAGATTGGGCATAGACCAAAAAGACATCCGCTGCATTCAAAGCCTATACTGGAGTTGGTAACGATCTCACAGAAGCAGGACAAATTTGTAGAGGGGTCAGATAAGGGTGTGTTCTCTGCCCATTTCTCTTCAATTTATATTCTGAAGCCATCTTTCAGGAAGCCCTAGTAGAACGCAACGTGGGCGTTAAGGTGAATGGTGTATGGGTCAACAATATTCTTTATGCGGACGACACAGTGGGACTGTCGGGGAATGCAGTAACAACAAGGACCTCAATATTAACACCAAGAAGACTAAATTCATGATAATTACTCGAAAGCCACAAGAATTTCAAAACTAACATATGAGAATCAACCAATAGAGCGCAATGAAAATATATAAGAACGTGGCTGAAAACTGTGAATCAGACACAGAAATCAGATGCCGGATTGAAAATGCCCGCAGTGCGTTCATGAAATTCAAAAAAGTGCTCACCAATACTGATTTTGATCTTGGCTTGAGAATTAGATTTGTCAAATGCTATGTCTGGACAGTGTTGCTTTATGGCATGGAGGGATGGACACTGAAGGTGAGCACTATGAACAAGCTGGAAGCATTCGAGATGCGGGTCTATACTGAGGATTCCATGGACTGCAAGAAAGAACCAACGATGAGGTCTTGAAAATAATCAATAAAGACCGCGAACTGTTAGACACCATTAAACGTCGAAAAACAGCATACCTGGGCCACGTAATACGCAACAAGAGGTACCAATTCCTGCAATTGATAATTGAAGGAAAGAGAGCAATCGGCAGGAAAAAGATGTCATAGTTCCGCAACGTTAGGTAGCGGACAAGACTGAGGACAATGCAAAAACTAATGCATACCATACGTAATAAGGAAGTGGACAAATGTGATCGCAAACATCCATTAATAGATACGCAGCAGAAGAAGAAAAATGTATGTTAAAAATTGATTAAAATATTCACGTGACTTGAAAAAAAACTGAAAATTCTCATTTTTATCAAAATGACTAAATTTATTAATCACGGGGAAATCAAATGGTAAAAATTATTCACGTGACCTTTATAATATCATTTTTAGCTATAATCGAAAATCTTAAGTAGTTTTCTGGTTTCTTATACAGGGTGGTCAAGTTTTAAGTGTCAATAATTCACCATTTGATAGCCAATCAAAAAATAAGTTGACTTGCATTATGTCATTTTTCTGAAAAACGTTTCCTAACGAAGATACAGTCCTCCAAATTTCCATTTAAAAAATCGTTTTATAGTTTAAAACTGAACATCCAAGACTTGTGAAAGTCCAAATTTGTACTGAATAGTCTAAAAACGTGCTTTTTACTATTAGGAATGGTCTTATGATTAGCTAGCTTAACTTTCAACAAGTCAAGAAGTAAATTAAATTTTCGAACTATTTTATTTCTAAAAATTAGTTCTCAAGACTATTATTGTAGCATTTGGTACCAAAATTTTTTACTTTTATTACTGAAGAAACTTGACTTTTGGAAATAGTCTTAAACTCGATTTTTCAGTCTTAAAAAGCACTAAAAACAGTCTGAACTTCTTAGAGATGCTACAATTTATTGCACCTCTGAGTGTAGAAGTCAATTTAATATTGAAGAAGCTTGAAATAACATTTTCAAGATTATGGTCAGTGGACACACTGGCTTTTAGGCCTGATAAGTCAAAAACTTTGTAAAGATAGTCTTGAAACTCGATTTGAGGCACTGAAAACAGCCTTAAAACACTAAAAACAGTCTAGTTTATTAAGAAATACCCGAATTTTTAGCACTGAGGTGCCAAGAAGTCGATTTAATAGTGACAAAGCTTGGAATGCCATTTTAAGTCTATGAAGAATGTAAAAATTGTTTTTTAAGTTTGCTATGTCAATAACTTGGTGAAGATAGTCTTTAAACTCGATTTTCCAAGCTGAAAGCAGTTTTGAAGCACTAAAAACAGTCCAGAATTTGAAGAAAATGAAAAGCAAAGTAAAAAGCACGAAAAGTTCGGTTTCAAGACAATTTTCATGAATCTAATGTCAATGTCCTGCATCTAAGACTATTTTCAAGACTAAAATTTTGAAATTTGTCTTCAAATTATGAAAACTTACTTCAAATGCAATTTTTAAGCTTCTGATGTCACTTTTCATTAGTTCAGTCACAGTTTGGGGTTCAAGTCAATTTTTAAGGTTTAAATGTATGAATTTGTAGTAACAAATTCTTGAAAAAGTAGTTTTTATGTCTACAAGTCAATTTTTAGTATTAAAGTCTCTCGATTTGCATGAAAACTGGTTACAAACACAATTTTTAAGCTTCTGAAATTTTTATCTTTTCTAATTCAATTTTCAAATCTAAAGTCTTTTAGTTTGTCTGGAAACTATGAAAACTGGCTACAACAATATTTTTTAAACTTCTTAAGTAAATTTTCCGTTTCCAAGACAATTTTTAAGTTGGGTTGGGTTAGTTTTGGGTCTTTGACCGTAATAACGTGTAATAAAGTGCTTGTTCCAAATTTGATCAATATTGCTCCAACGGTCTGACAGTTATGACAAAAAAAAACGATTTTTTAAACAGAAATTTGAAGGACTGTATTTTCCTTAGGAAGCACTTTTCAGGAAAATGACATAATGAATGTCAACTTATTTTTTAATTGGCTATGGATTGGTGAATTATTGACATTTAAAACTGGACCACCATGTATAAACATATTTTTTCTCTATTGTATGTGTGTAATGGCTGTCACAACAATTGAATGGATTGGTTTCTACAAGAGTTATAACAATTGCACAGTTAATCCTTTTTCGTCTAGTTTTCCTAAAAGGACAACTAGAGAATAAAAACAGCCAAACCACTGTAAAACCAAAAAAAAACATCGATTTCCACATCCAAAACGGGTTCTTGATGTTGACATTTTATTCAACAGGCTGTTAATAAATATTTGGCGTGTAGGTGGAAGACCTCGTTTTAAGTTTGCTTTCCAAACTGTACAATTAAATGGTAGGAGCGTAAAAAAAATAAAAATTCAATGGATGAAACTAACCTTCAACAACCAGATTTCCGCTGACCACAGTAGCCCTTTTCAAATCTCTGGTGCATGTTTCCGTTTCCTTTGGCGCCTCACGTTACAACTCACTTTTAGAAAAAACTCGAACTTTTTTCAACTGAAAAAGTTTCAGTCACTATAAAGTTTTATTTAATTTTTTTAATTTACTTGTTAGTCAAACTAGCGCGAATCACCATAAACTGTTCGAGAACTTAAAAAAAAATCAGTTAACTGAGAGACGCGTTAAGCAGCTGACAAGTTTAAATCCAGCTGAACAAGAATAACGAGACAATGAAGCATGTCGGGCTACATTTTCCGGGATTTTCGGGAAAAGAGGAACAGGTGAAGATCGCGGATCGCGTGCGTTATCGGCGAGAGCCGAGAGCGACGATACCGTACGGAAGTTGCGGTAAGAATAAACGGCGACGTTTACTCGTTTACCATGGGTTTGGGTTGCGTGGTTGCTTTACATTGATGCCATATTGTTACTTTTAAATTATTAATCAGAGATTTAATTTTCTGGTTAAAAAAAAATTAGATCCATAAAAACCCCTATAGAAAAAATCAAAGTGAAATGAGATGACGTAGCAGGGTAACAGCACGGCAGATGTTTTGAATGTGAAAAATAAAGAAGCAAACGTTACATTCACAACATCTGTGTACATTGTTCCGTCATGCCATTTAACTTTGCTTTTTGCATTGTTTAAAAATTAGTAATCACAATTTGTATACTTTTACTATACTAAAATTACAGTTGGAGATATGTTCTATGTTTGTTGAGGCGAGTTACTCATTTCTTCGCTGTTAGTTGGGTCTTCTGTCTCACCACACAAAAAAGGTTTGTTGGGAATATGGAATTTCGCTCTATTTTCTACTAAAGTTGAAAATAACATTAACCTAGTCGTCCCAACACAAAACCACTAACTTAAGCTCGGTCTTGATACCTAAAAACGCTGACGTTTCGGTGAAAAATCTACCACCGTCTTCAGAGAATCTAAAATAGAACACAACGACAAAAGACAGAAAACAACAACTTATTAGAAAGAAGTAGTAGTCCATATTCTTTCAGTGGAGTCGCAGGAGTACGAAAGGAAGGAAATGACAAACAGTCTTCTCCACAATACTTTATTATGACCTTAGATGGTAAGGTCTGCTCAACAAGTTTCGGTCACATAAATGACCATCTTCAGGAGCTCAAATCAGTCGACCAATGTGACTACTGTCTTTTTACAAGGGGAGAGACAGAGAGACCCATGTTATGACGAAATAGTGAAATTAACAAAGTTAAATAGGTGAACAAAGCTCATTATGGAGAAAAAATAACTATAGCACATTAAATCAAAAAATTAATTAAAATTAAACATAAAACTTAAACTAGACCCATTTAGGGCTGGGTGAGACCATAGGGGGGAAAAAAGAGCTTAACACTTGTGCACCATCCACAGAAGAGGCGATGAAACAGGGTTGAGGCGATGAAACAGGGTTGAGGCGATGAGTTATTTTTTATTAAATATTAAACCTGATAATGTTCAATTTGGAACTCCGAGAAGGGTTTTTTGTCAATAAAAATTGACTTGTGTCATTCCAATAGGAAAGGTTTTTTAAAGGGTTTTGTAATGAAAACAAAATTACAAGAAATTTCAGTTTTGTTTGATATGACCAAGTGTTATCCCCTCCTCTAGAATATTTAATCAAGTTTGGTCAATATTAATAGAGGATGTCGCAACACAGGAGTCATGGTTTAATCTAATATATGCACTTTCTTTTATTTTACGTCTTTTTGAAGACATCAGTAAATAAGCGAATGTCATTAAGGAGTGATTTCAAATTTTGTTTAAACCTCTAGTTAATAAAAAAAATTTCACATAATGGATAAAACTACCTACTTTCTGTTAAAAAAAAATGTAAATGAAACAGAAAACTACATTTAGTCTACTCATCAGTTGGAAGATGTATTAACACAGTGTTTTCCCATGGGGGCCATGACATTTTTTTCAGTGTTAATTTTTTGCCTAATTTGGTATTTATGCCTACAATGTTACCAAGTATAAGTAATAAGTATTAAAACCAGCTAAACTGGGTGGACTAATCTGTCCCTAGAACTAATAATTTATGAAGATACCGAATCACTCTGTAGCTATCAAAATAATCTATTATACATCTCATTATACAACTATTCATATTTTTCTCAACATACGGTCAAATCATCAAGGTGGTCAAAAAATTATGCAAATTGATAAATGAAAGCACGTTGTAACTGTCAAAAAAGTTCTAATGTCGAAGTGGAAACTCTCTAATTCAGACTTCAGTCAAGTTTAAGTTAAACGTAATTCAGACTGTGACTTTTTTCCCTTGTTCTGTCACATTCAAAACCAAACGATCTAAATTCGGTTTAAAATACGACGGTGCAAATAGGGGTTGGGGTTAGGGTTGGACTGATTTAAATAGTAATTTTAATTTCTAATCATGTTTTAAATAAAAAATTCAATTTTTTTAATTAGACTTAAAAAGACTTTAAAAAGTCTTTAAAAACCAAACAGGAATGAAATGTATTAGGCTCTTATCTACTGAAAATTAAATAATTAAAAAAATTGATTTTCCTCATTTTTATTGTAAAACTGAAACACAAAAACTAATTTTCCTCTTTTCTTTCAACTGTTCTTTCCTCACACTGAAAGAACTGAATTCTTCTTTAAAATTGGTTGGCATTTAATCTGTCTTTTTTCTAAAATTTTGGGCGATTAGCCAGCTCGGTCAAATTAACACATTCTTCCGATTATCTCTTCTGAAACTAGAGAACTAAATTCTTCTTTATAGATGATTGACATTTACTTTACTAAAAACTAGATCATCACGTGACTACTGTCAAAATAACTGTCACAACTCTCATAAACATGATTCATATCGAATACTGCAAGAGAACTTTTCTAAATTCTGATTGTTGCAGCTTTAAGAGCACAGTTTGAAAGTTCTGACGTTAGTGACAGTTGTCACATGGTTCTAGAATACTACTTAGATAGAGGGTCACGTGACAATTGTCAAAATAAATATCATAAATTTCAGAAACACGTCTTGTTTTGAAAACCGTGTTAAACTGTAATTCTTACAAATTCCAGACAAATTTTGACAGTTTTGACATTAGTGACAGAAATCACGTGATTTTGGAGGATAATTTAGCTAAGTAGTCACGTGATCCACTTGGAGTAAGAAAAAGGAGTTAGTCAGGCAGTTCGGAAACTCGGAAACTACAAGAGAGTTTATTTTTTGTTATGGACGCCATATTGGATTTTTACACGACCAAATACAGCATTTTATTTTGAATTCAGTGATGTATGACAACAACTTATGATTTGCCTGAGCTGGCTTTGAATACCGTCAAAAATGTCCTAATTTTTAAGTAAATGAGAAAATGGCGGCAGTTACAACAAAACGGACACCAGATTCATGTTTCTCATGCCAAAATTAGTTAAAATAGCCCTTTGACACGTCTAAATCTAATATGGCGACATGGTCAGTAAGTAGGCCAAGAAACCCTTTATTTGAAGAAAATGTCGGTGCATTTTTCCAAAAATTAATTGATTATTTGAAACATTTCGTAGACATATCATATGATCGTAGGTAGCCAATGAATGGAGCTATCACGTGACGTTGATCGCCCACTGTTAAGTTGCCCCGTTTGACCGCTAGAGGGCGTCAAATTTGATTACCTTTTTACGGACATTTTACTAAATCTCTCGAAAACGGTTTGAGTGAGCAGTGTGAAAGTATTACTATGTTTGCCCCTCAAAAAGACGCTTTTTTTTATTAAATATAATATTTTTCCGTACAACTCACCGGTTAACCTTAAAAAATAAAAAAACAGATTTTTTGACGTTCGATTTTTTTATTTTTTTGGCACCCCATAATTTTTGAATTTTGAAAATCATCTTCAACTGCCTTTATTAGTTTAGGATGATGGTAGTAGTAACTGTGAGGTAAAGTGTCATTGAAAACTGCCAAAAATGCCATAATTTCCAGGTCGGAGGCAAAACGGCGACAGTTACAGCAAAACGGACACCGGATTAGTGTTCTTCAGGCCAAAATTAGTAAAAATGACCGCTTTGACAGTTTTAAATCCAACATGGCGGCGGACAGTATAGTGTCCTAGAAAAACGTTTCACTTGCGCTAAAATTTGGTATTTTTTAAAAAAAACAACTTTCATCTAACTTACACTTAACCATTATAGAAAAAATAAAACTTAAGAAAACTGAAGTTTTCATGAATGATAACCTCTGAAAACCAAAAACATCATTACTTTTAGTGTATCAGAAAAAAAATTAGGTAGTTTTGTCCTAAAGTCCTCTGGCGTTCCTAAATGTTTGTAGGTATATTTAAGGAACACCCTGTATAATTAGATGAATTTTAATCTGGTTTTTGGGTCTACACATCACCCTTATTCGATGTCAAACTTGAAAATGTCCAAACCCACGTGTTCATTAATGAACACAACGTAGCGTAGCTGCAGCGTGGTAATTGTGGCTTTATACTTGTCGGATGCAAATTTGGCACGATAAGCGCTGGCGCTGCCTGTCGGGCAACTTTCACCAATTACGAGATAATTAAATATAAAAATGTGACCGATTCAACGAAACGTGTGGTTTGCCTTATGAATGAATTAGTAACGGCAGTCACGATAGTTTCGTGGCGTTCCTATTTAGAATTTACGCAATGAGATCGATGTTACTATTTACTAGATTAATGAATTAAGATATGTTCATAATATACGTGTTTGAAAATGTTTAATATTTCAACAGGCTTTTTCTTCTTGTCAGTTCAAGAATATGGTTTTGTAGTATGACGTATACTCTACAGAGTGTTACTAATTTAATTATTTTTTTTTTGGCCTTAGATAGATGGGTCAAGCAAGACTACTGCTTTTCACCCTCCCATCGCTGTAGACCAAAAGGATAGGTCTGGAAGAGGAAATCGCTACCAGTCCAGGAATTTTCCCTTTCTGGAAGTTCCCAGAGTTGCATCGGTATCCTCTGTCCTAGGAAAAGGATGCCCCCGCTGACGGAGGGGCTCTTCTGGCACTCTTCTTGTCCTCCATTTCTTCTTTCTTCGTCAGCTCGTCCATCTCTGGTGGTCCTGGCAAACTATAGGATGTCCAAACAGTCGCCTTTCGTCCGTCTGTTTTTACATCCTAAGGTTTTGGGGAGTTAGGTCTGGTGAGTGGGGAATGGTTTTCCCTCTTTTGCGTAGGCAAAGCGGGGGAAAGCGCCAGGAGTGCAGTCAGAGCCCAGTTAGCACCGGGATAACTGCGGAAAATGTTCTACCCAGATTTTGAGAGTAAAATTCTCGCCACTCGGTGGGAAGGTTTTGGGAGGAAATGTGGTCCTCTTCTTGGTTGGTTGGTCTTGAATTGTCGTCTATCTGAAACAGAAAGCTATTAATAATTACCCGTTATCCAATAGCTGGTATATGGATTTTCGCTTTTTGGAATATCTTCACTGCGCTCTGCTTGATCCTTTCCAGTGCGGTGGTGAACTTCAAGTCTCGCTGGATGTCGACATTTCTGACGTACCATGGAGCGTCCACCGCTGTCCTGAGACCTTTGATGAATAAAACCTTATGATTCCAATATAACAACTGGATCACAAACAAGATAGTTGTAGAGTAACATCTGGTGACATCTGAACTCCACTTTCTTAGATAAAAATATTATTCCGACTTTTTTTGGAAAACCTTCCAATTGTTAGACCATGTTTTGTGAAGTGGGCTTGAGTTTTTAGTTTTTTTTTTGCTAATTTGAGTTTGATACTATATTGCAAGTTGTATTTAGGTTTATTTGAAAGTAGGGACAGCTCTGACACTCGCTTCATTCTCCACCAGTCTGATATTTGGATGAGTGTTAGAGCTGTCCCTACATTTTTTTTCTGATATCGCTGGTATATCCTTTCCCATATGCATAACATCATATTTTTGGAATCGAATTTTAACGTGAGACAAGTTGCTTTTATTCGATTTTCTGTCTTCCAACTGGGTTTAATGTTCAATTATGTATCTCATGCTAATCATGCTATGATCCACAGTCTTGAATGAAAGAAATATTGACACTAAATATTACAAACCCTTAAGTATTAAAGCATATTTCAGATCTTTGTGACTTTGCTGTAAACTTTGCGTAAACTGAACTTCCGTTTTGGTTGGAAATGTTCTATTTATATTCTCTTCGAGCAGTCGTTCGTCCTGACCGACCGTACGCCTGTAATAAAGTGATTCCATGTAGGAAGAGATATGTAAATTTCGTACCCTGTTATTTACGCAACTGAATGAGATGGTTAGTAGGTGTATGACCCTTTTGTGTCGGCCGACCGTGCCCGGTGCTGTTTGTCGCTGAACCAACCACGCGTTTTGCTTCACGCGCTGTTGCCTTTCGATCGAAGAGAAAAGATCTTTTGGGTCGTTTTAATTAACAAAAGTCCGGAATTTTGCTTTAAATTGCTTGTCGTTTTGCCCACACAATTTCATTAAAACCCGTATTGGAAAAAATTAGGTGAAATCAAAACCACCAGCAACCAAACTGGCTTTAGGGTAATTTGCTAACACAAAGTGTGATTGATTTTTGATTCTACATTAATCAAGATGCTACATTAGTCATATCAGGAAAATTTAGGCCATAAATGACTTAACTAAAGAAAGTAAAGATCTTAAAATTACATGTTTTATTGATATTTCAAACAAATTCTATTTATTAAACTAAAAATGTGAAAGTTATCCAGGCTTGTAAGCCGTGGTCCAATGGAATTTCTTCATGATGTCCACATCTAATCTAAAACGCACGGATCGTTATCTCAATAATGGATCTAATCATCACCCTAGCCAAAAAAGAAGAGTGATCAAGAAATTGTGAACCATCAAGGATAGAAAAGGAGCTTAAACATCTGGAAAGGGTTTCCGGATGAAATGGATACAGTAGACAACAATTCAACAGAGCCACTCGCCCAAGAAACATCGAACTACGTTAGACGACAAGACGGAACGGGATGTTGAAGAGAAAGTTGGTTGGACTTACGTTTATATTGGAACAACTAAACGTAGTGTCAACACGAGAATAGCAGAGCACAAGAGAAGTTGCAGACTGGGACAGATCGAGAAATCCGCGATGGCAGAACATGCACTTTCCAGAGGACATGATATTCGTTTTGAAGAGGTGGAGGTTTTGGATCGATCACAACTTTACTTATCCTAGATTAACTAGAGAAGCCATTGAGATCTTTAAGCACGAGAACATCATCAACAGAAAGGAAGAAATCACGTTGTTAAATCCGGAGTGGAAGCGAACCTTGCTAAAGACGCGCGCCGATGCGTAGCCGTTATGCCAATGTGCAGCCCCCCACTGATATAAATACGACCGACGCTCCAGCAGTCGAGCCAAATCACCTGCAGAAACATCGACTGGGAACAGTACCGAATGCTCCTGCAACGAGAAGCAACACCCATCCTAAGACTGGAAACCGCAGCCGGAATCGAAGACGCAGTCCGAACTCTAGTCCAGGACATCAGACTCTAGTATCGAGTACCAAGGTAACCACAAAACCTTATATCCCTTAAATGTTTCAGGTATCCCGGAGGAAACCAAAAAGTTAATCGGGGACAGAAGACGTGCGAAAAGAACCGCCATGAGGACAGGAGTGCAAACCAGTGGCAGAAACACCTAGAAAGCCTAAATCCTGAGGACAGAAGCATGTGGAAAACATGCAGAGCGCTGCGACAAAAGAGGAAGCCGATTCCAGCCATTCACGGCAACAACGGGATGGTCTACGAGAAGAGGGACAACGCAGAAGCCTTTGCCGACACATTGGAGAGACAATTTCAGGAGAACGACATCGACGACGATGACGCCGACGCCTGGGAAAACATCGTGAACAGACGTGCCAGACGACCAACCAATCCGGCACACGACGTCAGAGGAGCTACAGGAAATCCTGCGGCACCTCAACATCAGAAAGGCACCAGAATGGGACGAAATAGGAAACATTGTGCTCAAAAGACTTTTGAGACGCGGGAAAGCTGCCCAGTTGAATATTATCAACGCAATAAGGCACTTTCCTGCTGACTTGAAGAAAGCCGATGATATCCTGTTACCAAAACTACAAAAGGACCCGCTGTTCCCCCAGAATTATCGGCCCATCGGCCTTTTGCCATTCTTGGGAAAAGTAGCCGAAGTTATCATCCTCAGGAGGCTAAAAGAGGAAGAAGAGAACCTGCACGTCATCCCCGACGAGCAATTTGGATTCTCGAGGACAGTATCAACGCAACTCCAAGTCCTGAGGATGACCGAGTACATCACGGAAGGGTTCAACAGGAAAGAAGGGACAGGAGCCGTGCTGCTAGACGTCTCCAAGGCCTTCGACAGGGTTTGGCATAGAGGACTTCTAATCAAGATGCTGGATGCCGGCTTTTCAGTCGGCCTGGTAAAACTAACTAGATCTTTTCTTTCAGTTCGTCGCTTCCAAGTCAAAACCGATAGCATCTACTCAAGTTATAGGGAAATGGAAGCAGGAGTGCCGCAAGGGGCAGTACTGTCGCCATTTCTTTATAGACAGATATCACTGGCCAGATCATGGCCCGGAGCAGGAGAGGCCGACTCCTGATTCGATACCTGCAAGAGGAGACCACAGCATTGGAGAAATTGTGAAACAAAGGGAAGATCGACCTAAACGCCAGAGCGACCAGAGCAAAACTGTACCCCATGACAAGCAGGACATCGAAGCTAGCACTCCGGTACAAAGTGTTATTTCAGATGTTTATTTAACGAAAAATGTTCCTTTACAAGGTGAGCAAAGAGATGAAAATGCCTTTGAAAATAACTTGCTAAAACACAAAAAATATTAACTGACAAAAGTTAACATACTAAATTAAAATATGTAAGTAATTAAAAATTAAACTTACTCAATCATTCAGACAGTGATCAAGTAAACTCATTTATCTGTTATTGGTGAATCCCATATTTCATCTTCCGCGACCTCTTTTGTAATTTTACACCTTTCTAAGACATGCAAATGCGCAACTAATGACTTCTACAAAAGGCACTCGAATAAATTAGCGAATAATAATTCCGTTCGCACCCTAAATAGACAAGCAAATCAGCCTTTTTGCTTGTACGATGCTGCCCGAGTATATGGAGATCACGTTATTGATGGACGGACTTTTTGCTCTGTTAAGAACCGTTTTGTTATTGTAATTAGATGCAAAATGATTTATTATCAAAGTTAAAAAAAACACTCAACCTGACAATAAACGCGACAAACTCAATGCGGAACCTGATTTTTTGTTGTAGGGTTTCTCTTTGTTGGTTTCTAAGTAGAAATTTCCGGTTAGGGTGGTGTTCAAGTCGCCCAACGGAACGGTTTCTTTGTCGCAATAGTTGATTTTGTATTGCGCCCAGTTGCTGCATTTTTGCGCCACCAGGTCTGTAGGATTTAAAACTGCTTCGGTAAAGTACGCCCAGGCTCTTCCATGATCGCACGTTACTGAAAAAAATATTAGTCCAATATGTATTAAGACCAAGAATAAAAAAAGAAGATGTAACAAAGGAAGAATCAGATCAAATCTAGAAATGGCAAAACACTGTGAATTACAAGATTTCTGAAATAGACATAACAAAGGCAACTGTGTAATACTTTTAGCTACTAAATTTTTATTTTTTTAAATTTATCAAACTTACCTGGATCATCAAGAGATCTTAACGGATCAGCCAAATCAATTTGTTTGCATCCAGGTTGGCTACTACCACCATTGGCAAAGAAATCAATAGTACCGCAAGCATCTTTAAATCCAAAAGTACCACCGTCTGTATGCAACACCTCGACCACATCTGCATCGTCTTTATTCAGTCTTTTGGTCAAAGGTCTAGTGGAAAATAACGGGCCTTAAATTGTAACTGTCAATACAAGTAACTATTTACTTCACTTGAAGGTCTACCTGCAGGATCTAAGGCAACAATCCTGGGCAAAGTTTCCAACGTCTTCTTTTTGAACTGTTTTCCTACAAAACCGCATATTTGCCCACCTAACGAGTGACCAACCAACAAGAACTGGTTCTTGTCTACATCATAGTCTTTGTAAAGTTTCACGAGCAAGTCGTTGATAATTTTACCTTTAAATTTAAAACTGATTACATTTGAAGATTGTTTGTATACGGAAAATCAAACTAAATTAGGATGACGTCAGATCAAGTCAATATAAACTTTAACAGCATTACTTGTAAAAATCAAAGTGATTTAATTATGGTTGTGACGTTGGTAGTGATTGGCAATGTTGCAAGATCTTGTAAAAGAAAATCCATAGGAAAACCGTGTAACTGATAGAGAAACATTGATAATTCCATGCACGAGACGAAGACGAAAAACCTAAAAACATTGAAGTAGACTAAAACTTTGTTGCGATGTTGTCAAACGTTTTTCTGAATTCGTCGATTAGATTGGGTGCAAAATTATATTTGTGATTGAAACATTCCTAATCATTTTCATTTATCTTAATAATCTCTTCTGTGTTTAGTGTGGTTTCTGTGTATATTTGCTTAAAAACTTAAATAAAAACATTCTTGGTTAAGTAGTGAAATTGCCTGTCCGAAATTTTCTGTTTTGTTCTATTGAGATTAGAATTTATTTACTTTTGACAGATGAAATTTAAGGCAGAAAGTTATCGCAACCCAACTCTAGGGTTTCTGTCTTTGTCTCGTACATGCAATTATCAATGTTTCTCTGTGCATTACACAGTTTTTCTATGATCGGTTTTTCTCTTACGACTCCTGTATATTTCAATGCCATAGCAGACGTCCTTTGTAGTTTTTCTGTCAAACTGTTTATTTAAAAGTTTTGTTAATGCATCTATTTAATATAGGAACATGTATAAGTCGCATTTTAAGCAGTAACATATTTTTCTGCTCTGTGGCAACAATGCATTTTCGATTGTTACATCATACTAATTTACTTGAATTTTTCATATAAAAGTAGAATCACATACCAACGTCATAAGTATTGATCGAAGACACATAATACAGCTGATTGGCCGGTTCCTTCCAGTCTACGATTATAACAATACTGTCTTTATCTCTGACGAGAAAAGCGTTTTTCAGATCCTCCAACCAAGAGCTTTCGCGACTGTTTGTCCACCCATGAATCAGAAAAACAATTTGATTTGTTTTGTTACGAAATCGTTCCAAATTATCTGGAAACAGTCGAAAATAAGTTAATTGAAATGGAGATTTAGGACTAGATAAGGGATATGGCAAAGGCGAAAGAAGATAAACTTTTAATGGGCTAGCTGTTTGTCAAATGGGAAAATAAATTTGGTTTTAGCTTAAAAATCAGTTTGAGGGAAATCAACGTAAAATGTAAAGAAAAAATAAATGCTGAAGTGGATGATGAATTACATTGTTAGACGCATAGACTATTAAAAAAAAGTCTTGAAAAAGTTGAAAGTCTCATTTTTCGTTTTTTTGCTTATATCTCGGAAACTATATGTCCTACCGACAAGACCTCTCTAAACAAAATGAAAGCTGCTTAAATTTGCTACAAGTTGTTTGATATCTTGTATAGTTTTCGAGATATCCGCTCTTGAAAATGTGTAATTTTGAAAAGTTAAATTTTTTTCTTCACATTATCGCTCTTATTGACCGGATAACTAAGGTCTCTGGGTTCTAATGCTTGAAAGCAGGGAACGGGATTTTCAAGAGAAGTGTTGATAAGATGTTATAGAAGAAGTTGACAATGGCGGGTTTCTGTCACATTCTACAGACCTTTCTCTTGATAACTCCCTTCCCTCGTTTCTAGAATGCCCTATTAACAAAAACTCCCAATTTTTCAAAAACCTTTACATGCTTTTTCGCAAATGCGAATCAAAAAGGTTAAAAATATATCACAGTGTGTAATAGTTCTTAAATAATATATTAATTATGAACTGATGATAAAATAATTAAAAGTTAAAAAACCTGTCCTAACCTACCCCACTCCCCTAACACGAAATAAATACGCTTTATCAACGATTTTTATCAATATATCACAAGACCTTTTTTCATTGTGATACAGACCCACCCTGTACATACATAATTATTGAAAACGCTCGCAGAATAATGGTCATCTTCGTGCAGGAAAGTATCACTTTCCACATTTGGAAAATAAAGAAAAATAACTAAACTGCTCCTCAAAAAAAAAATAGGACAGCAAAATTTTTGAATAACACAAATATCTTTTTTGAGCGGCTGATCTTCGAATTGAGTCACTCTATTTTAATAATTTTTTTAAGGATTAAAAAGCATTTTCTTTCTCTTTCTGATGACCTAAATGATCTTTTTGAAAGTTGCCACGGATCCGAGTATACAGGGAGTGACTGAGGTGTAGTCAAAAAATGAAAAATTTGGTCAAAAGCCATTTGTCGCAAAAATATTTTTTGGATTTTACTATATTAACCTTAATCCAGTCTCGTGGTCAATATCTCTAGACGTTTTTGCTAAAATGTGGTTTATTTTAATTTTCCTGCTTCAAATTCAACGATTTCTTTAGACCCTTTCCGGAAAAAGTAGGGGATTAACAAGGTTACACGTAAAACTACTCAATTAAAGAGACACACTATTTGTTTAATAATCAAATTCATATCTCTAGACATTTTCGCCAGTTTGACGGTTAAAGGCCGTTTACAAAATTTATTGGAAAATTTTTAAATTGTGGTTACTTTTAATTCTCTTATTTCAAATTCAACAACTTCTTTAGATTTTTTCCGGAAGAAATACGAGATTAGAAAAAATACACTTAAAACTACCCAATTTAAGTAAAAACATAAACTGCCTTCATACAGGGTGAACCAAAAAAAAAATAACAATATAAATTATACGTTTTATCGTAAATCTTCGTGTTATTTTTTTTATTTCAATTCACAAATTTGAATGAGTTAGTTTCAACGTGAGGGTTGAATTGGAGGCAATTTCAATTTTTTTCATCAATTTTTGATTTTTTGACTACACCTCAGTCACACCCTGTATACTCGGATCCGTGGCAACTTTCAAAAATATCATTCAGGTCATCAGAAAAAGAAAGAAAATTATTCTTAATCCTAAAAAAAAAATTAAAATCGAGTGGCTCAACTTGAAGAAACAGCCGCTCAAAAAAGACCAAAAATGTTGCTGTCCCATTCTTTTTGACGAGCAGTTTATTTTAAAGTTTTCTTTATAAGTTCAAGCGTTGGCAATTTTTTTAAATATTCCGACGTTATTTTGCAACAAACACCTTGCTGATGATGTATTATTAATTATAAAGTTAAACTATTCCTTATTGCACTACCTGGCCTTCAGATTCGTATATATTTTTAAAGATCGCTTGTGTTGCTAGATACATTCTTGATAAAAATGTAAAACACAGGCATTAAAGTAGAAATTCCAAACTGTCAAAGTTTCAGTAAAACTTACTTTTATCGATAGCTGTAAATTCTGTGGGATTTTCTCCGGTGTACAAGTAAAACGTGACTTGATCTTCCGTAACTGGCTTATTTTGAATATCCCTAGTTTCGATGGCTGCATTTTTGTATATGTGGAAAAAGTCGTCTCTAAGTCGTTCATCGAGTGCCAACTCAACCACTATAAACACAAACACCACTCAAAAAAATGCTGGAAATAGATTTTCCTATGTTACCTTTGAAACAACCAACAGTAAACACTGCCACTATAAGCACTTTGGCTAACAGAAACATTTTTCTTGAATACACTGTACTGAACTATCTCCGAAAGTATTTATATTATGTCATTAAGGGTTAAAGGAATTCAGCAAGTAAGTAATTGAAACCTAATCAATGCAGAGTCTAATATGTTTATTCTTGTCCTCCAAGATCAAGAGGTCGACTAAGATACCACATTATAAATTTAAGCGTATTTTTATTCTAAAGCTGATTTGAATAATTCGATTATTATCAGACTACTTTATATGTTTATTTATTGTTAACATGAGAACTAGTGTTGTTATACCAGGTGGCAACACTAATGGTTAAGCTAACAGAAGAGTGGTTTTATCAACTTTCTTCAAGCCCTGGTATTTTTGCAAAATCCCAGCATAAAGAGTCATGGAAAAAAACAGTTTTTTTGAAGGTCAAAATGCAACCGTGAATGTTAACCACCAGCTCAGAATTGATTTAGTTTAATTGGTATTCATTACATAGCCCACTGATTTCGTTGATTAACTCATCTGAGCACCAAAAAACGTTGTGGCTTCGTCTCCATTTTTCTAGACTATTATTAGCTCGTTCATTAACTAAGCAAATATAATAATACAAAATTTACATACATCTTCCTACACCCACTTGCACGTAGGCAACTCTTTAGTGTCCGCCCGGTGATTTTTTCAGAATTCTGTCTCCGACAATCGACGTCAAGTAATGTCTTGAGACTTTGCGTTCTGTTGTATGATAATCAGTTTAATGGTTCACTTCTTAATTGAGTTCGACTTCATTTTGTGTGACCTTTTCGCCTGTGCGATAATGGTTTATAAGTCCTAACCTACATAAACAGTCAAGTTACTTTGCGAGTTTGATGTGTACTTATGTAGGTATAACGTTATAGGCATTTTAGATGAGTTTATAGCCAAAAGAGCTTTATGGAGAATATGTCCTTAATTCTTCCAATTTTCGAAAGGAATATTTCAGCACGTAGATGTCTTTCTGCAGGAACCAGTAGTCTTTATGACAAGCATACCTCATGACAAGCCGGCGCACAGAGCACAGAGTGGAAATTTACTCAAAAACTCAGAGTCAAAAAACTAGACTTTATTCTTACCTTATTATAAAACTGAAGTTACAAGCTGTACAAAACATTCAGATTTTAAGATCCACACATATGTGGTATCTTCTTCTTCTTTAGCCTATGTCCATCCACTCCTGAATGTAGGCCTCTTCCAATGATTTCCATGTCCGTCTATCCAGGGCAGTTTGAAACCAGTTTCTTCCTGCTATCTTCTGGATGTCATCCCGCCATCGCTTCGGGGGTCTCCCTGCATTTCTTTTTGTGGCTCTTGGGCGCCACTGCATTATTTTATTAGTCCATCTAGATGGATCCTGCCTTGCAACATGACCCGCCCATCGCCACTTTAGTTCGGCTGCTCTTCTCATAACATCGGTTACCCTTGTTCTTTTTCGGATCTCTTCGTTTCTTATTCGATCTCTGAGGCTGATTCCCAGCATGGCACGCTCCATGGCTCTTTGAGTTGTTCTGAGCCTCTCTGCACTTCTCTCTGTAAGTGTCATAGTCTCCAGTCCGTATGTTGTGACGGGTAAAATGCAGGCCTCATAGACTTTCCGCTTAAGGTTAATTGGGATACTTTGGGATTTTAGAATGTAGCCTAGCCTACCGAATGCCGCCCAGCTGAGTCTTGTTCTCCGGGATATTTCGTTTGTTTGGTTTTGTTTTCCCAGTCTGATAGCGTGGCCCAGGTATATGTATTCCTCAACGTGTTCTAGAGTGCAGCCTTCTATGGTTATTGCCGTCTCTTCGCTGGTCATTATTTTGGTTTTGTTTAAATTCATCTTGAGCCCGATTTGTTTTGATGTTTCCTGCAGTTCTTCCAACATATCTTTCAGCTGATTGATGTCGTTACTGATGACAACAATATCGTCAGCAAAACGTAGATGATTCAGTCGGGTTCCATCTACATTGATACCTTTGTTTTCCCAGGCCAAGTTTTTAAAGGCGCTTTCCAATGCCAATGTGAATAGTTTAGGGGATATGATATCCCCTTGGCGGACTCCTTTTTCTATTTTAATCTTATCCGTTGATGTATCTTCGTCAATGGCTACTTGCAATGTAGCGTTTTCGTAGATGTGTTTTATAAGATTGGAGTATCTTGTGTCTATTCTTGCCACAAGATACTATGTGGTATAGATCTGCAGCCAACCATCATCATGGCTTCCGGTAACTTGTGATAACGAACTGTGATATTAAAGTATACTAGAAGTAACCTATAGTTTGACTGTCTCAGTTTCCTGAAATCATTACTATTTCCATGCAAAAACAACCAACATTTCAATGTGCATCATATTAGTATTCCTCTGACCTAACGTGCCAAAATATCGTTCTGAGATAAACGATCCTAAAAATGCTAATGTTAAGCATTTCTCTTCCTTTTTTTCCGCGACGCTACTGCTTGTGCAACAGTGAGATCAAGGAAAACAAAATATTTCTTTCAATTTTTCCTTCCCTTCCACGCCCTTTTCCTGATCTGTGTCACTTTTATTTGGGGTTCATAGCACCGGTGCAATAAGCCTAATTTTCTTCTGTTGAAGTGAGCATGATGATGATGATATTGCTAGATGCGCTCTCTTCGGAGAAGACACTTTAGCCGCTATAACCGGACCCATCACAAGCTAGTACCCTCCAGTTCGGTGGTCCTGATAAAGCCTCCTTGGCCGGGTACCTTGAATATCTAAGGGGTTGATTACACTCTTACCCCAAAGCTCTTTTCTGATCGTCGCAAGTGCCGGGCACTATGTGAGAACGTGTATCGGAGTTTCCTCGTCTTCCAGACACAAGCGACATTCTGGATCCTGTAACAGACACAGAATGTGCATGTGTCTTTTCACCTGACAGTGGCCCGTGAGAAGTCCTGTCACACATCTGAGGTCCTTTCTGGATAATTCCATAAGGGGCTTCGACTTGTTTCTTGGAAAGAAGCCCATGAGACATTGCAACTGCCGCATGCCTCCGGCCTCCTCCCAAGCAATATCGGATCTTTGCAAGAAGATACGGTCCACAATGGCGGATCCGACCGCACCGAGTCCTACAATAGGTTCGGGCCCTACGGGTCTCTCACATAGCCGCTCCAGTGCCCTTGTTGGGGCAGTTTTCATTGCACCTGTAATACAGACGCAGACAATCCATAGCTCCGGACCAAACAATCGCTCCGTATGTTATCATCGGGCGAACAACAGCGCAGTAGATCCATCGAAGGATCCTCGGCTGGAGTCCCCACGTTGTATCAAAGGCACTTTTATACCAGAGAGCATTCGAGCATGATTAGTTCCAGGCCAGCCTGGAATCTAGAATGACCCCTATAGGTATTTGACCTGGGATTTGTACCCCAGAATGTGGCCGAACAGATTTAAGTCCGGCAACGGCCCGAGTTTTTGTCGCCTCGTAATGATGACAACTTCCACTTTGGCCGGGTTCACAGAAAGACCCTGCTCCTCACACCAAACCTGTGTGGATCGAAGGGCAGCCTGGATATTCCTCGCCAGGCCCCCGACGGCACGACCACTCGAAATAATGGCCACATCGCCCGCGTAGGCCTGGGCGTAGACATCTGCAGAGTTGAGTCTCCACAGCAAAGTATCAACAACTAGGCACCAAAGAGTGACTGACGTGTTTGCGTTGAGCTCCGCAAAAACCAAACGGATGGTTTTCACCCATCCGGCAATCACCGGATGGGCCCAACGCCGCTCAAGGGATTGGCATATCGATGCAAAGGAGGTGTTGTCCTTCTCCAGCTTCCGCACGAGGTGATGAAGGGCGGCCTCCGTAGACCTACCCGCCCTGAAAGCGTATTGCTTCTCGTGTAGAAAAGCCACAGTGAGCAGCTCTTCCTTAATATGACTAGATACTTCTAATATACCATCAACGTGAAGCATCCTGTATGATTACTTCAACTTGTGCCCCTATTTAAGATTGTTTCAATTCGACTCTTTTTTAAACGGGATAGTAAAACTCAAACTATTATTGTAGTATACGTGTTTTTATTATTGCTTATTACGATTTGAGAGCTCTAATATTAGCTAAGTAGTTTCCACTTTTGCAATATTCTCAACACTTCAGTTAAAACTTTTTTAAAACATATTATAACCAGAAACAAGAACAAAGACTTTTAGTACAGTAAGTAGTTGAATTTGTGTCTTGTTATTATTGGTGCAGTAATAATGTTAATAGATCATCATCCAAACATCCGGAACAGGAAACTTTCGATATTAAGCTTATTGAACAAGTAAAACGAATGTAACAGTAAGGTTTTACCCATTATACACAAAGCTATCTAGTGTACAGTCCCTCATATTTCTAAAGTCTGTCAAGGATAATATTTCAGTTGCTTCAAAAGTGCAATTACAATAATATACAATAAAATTGAGAAATTTCCTAACCAAAGCCAAAATGTATTATTATCTATTGACAGACTTTACAAAACACAATAATAAAGAAAACGTTCATGTCATCAGACATGATTATCACAGATTGGCAACAAAACTTTGAACACATTTTCAACATGTATTTTATAATTTTATTTCTGTTAGAAACTTCTTATGTTAATCTGGCCAAAAAAAAAAGTTTTACACGATAAAAGTTTACTCTACAGTCTACATCAAACGCCAGCATTTGATACTAGGTATCATTGATATTTTTAAGTGCTTATTAACGATATTTACAACTGGGAAATTATTATTAAGACAATAAGTATAGTAAATTAATTATCTCATTATTAACATTTACATAAAATGTTGCTTTTAAAACGTAGGAAACCCTTTTTCGGATTATTTACACAAATTATTTATACTATTGTCTGTGTCACGAAAAAAGACGATTCAAAAATTCAATCAACGACATATTTCTTTCAATACGGTAGTGTTCTAGACAAAAACATTTAGATAATTCATGTCTTCCAATTTTGCAATCGGCTAGAAAAGGTATAGAAGGAAATGCTTGGAACACCATTTTTGACTTCGTAACTTTGTTTGGACTAGTTAGGAGGTCAACATATCAAAAGTCTCCGCCTCTAGCCCTTGAGTCGGGTGGAGGGGGTGGAGGAGTTTGAAAGTCTCATTTTTCGGTTTTTTGCTTATATCTCGGAAACTATATGTCCTGCCGACGCGAGGTGACCTCTCTATACAAAATGAAAGCTGATTAAATTTGCTACAAGTTTTATTCCGTCAAGTTTTTTGAGATCTTGTATAGTTTTCGAGATATCCGCTCTTGAAAGTCTGTCTAGTTTGTCTGTGTGTCTGGCGGTGGTAGAGGAAGGATCTGAAAAGACTGCTGACACTTTGTGGATCTCTGACGACTTCAGATACAACATCGCAAATGCGAATGCAAATGCTTTTTCGAAATGCGGAAGATGTTGTATCGCATCCAGTAAATGCATGCAAAAACAGCACGTCCTTGAAACCTTGTAGCTGATGCTCTTGAGACGAAAATACGGAATCTCTCATCTTTCCACGTCCAGGCTTGATAAAAATATTGTCCTTATACGCATCAGCTTTAGCCATCAAAAGGACGATGAGGTCGACATCTTCTCCCACAATGCAGACAGCTGTCGTTTCCAACATTTTTACAGCCTTATCCACAATTAGAACGTTCGCATCACTTTCTGCTTGAAGGGTCCTAATCCCATTGTCCTCAAGCTTCACCTTAAGCATGTTGATGAGTCTGTTTTTGTTGAACTGATTCTAAAGAAAATCTTCTTGTTTGACGTTTATCTCGCTGTCTTCGATGAAATAGATGTCTGCAGACTTCTTGAGTCGATAGCGCCTTTGGTGCTCTGCTACTTTTGTGCTTGAGATGAAGGACAAATAACCGTGAAACACTACAGTACAAATCTTTCCGTGGTAGTTCTTCGTGATAAAGTGGATGTAGCTCTTGCAGATTGTCGATATCTTTGCACCTCTTTGCCAAATTACATTATGAAGGAGAAGCCCTCCGTCAAATACGATTTGTAGCTGTGCGACCTGTACATCCTTGGTCGTAGTCTTGAATAGTTTGTACAGCGCTGAAGTCGCTTTCCTCATCCCACTTTCACTGACTAATGGGAACGGGGTTAATTCGTATTTCATGTATAGTTTAAATCTTGGTCTGTTTTTTTGCTGATTGATATACGTCGGAATAGCAAGAATGGGTCCACAGGAATCTTTTCGTCGTTGATTTGAACCGATGCGTTCACTGTTGAAAGAGGAAGAGCTCGGTCTTTTCGAGTCAATTTGATGTTTGAAAATGTTGAATTGACCATTCAGCTTTGCGGTTGGTTAAAGTTTTGGTCAAAAAGAGCGAAAATGTGAAGAAAAAATAGCTATTTATGTAACCAGTTACGAAAAGATCGATTTTGTGTAACGAATGAATGTTTGTAGGGCGAGCGCAGCGAGGTCCTACAATTTGAATGAGTTACACAATAAGACATTTTCTAAACGTGTTGCATACATAATTTTTTCTAATTTTGACCAAAAAGCGGTAAAAACCATCTTTTAAAGTGATTTAACACAAATATTCACTTTCATAGCACCTTGTATAAACAGTGACAACGACATGTTATGATGGATGTCGCCCATGTGTTTCTACGGAAATGCATAAAAACAGGGAGTGATGAAATGAACTTTTCATAACTAGTTACATAAAGTGATACTTTATGTAACTAGTTACATAAAGTAAAACGTTTTGCCACTCTAATCAGTTTTGAAAAGTGTCACTTTATATGCCAAAATTAGAAAAATGTCATTTTTCATAATAACATACTTTCAAAATTACATACAGAGCGGTTATCTGGAAAACTTTACAAGATATCAAAAAACTTGACGGAATAAAACTTGTAGCAAATTTAAGCATTTATTTTGTTTAGAGAGGTCTTGTCGGTAGGAGACATAGTTTCCGAGATATAAGCAAAAAACCGAAAAATGAGACTTTATCAGAGGAAAATTGGATGACTTTGAATCGTTTTCTTTCGTGAGAAAGATTATACTATAAAATTGTAAGTTAACTTAGAAAATTTCATAAAAAATTGATTAACATTCAAGGTAATGCGAGGTCATATTTTTATTACAGACACTTTAACAAAGCTATAGTCAAAATTTTACCCTTTGAGAATGACGTCAAGCAGGTGAAAAAACACGCATGTCTGGAATTAGATCACAAATTTTAACCTACAAATGCTTTGAAAAAAGAGTAATCATGAGAGTTTCAGTTGACATCTGGAAACTGTTTCTTTTCGTACTCGAAAAAAAGCAGCACATTTAGAATTAGCATTTGGGCCTTCTCATTGTAGCACAGCATTTTTATACCTTTGATATTCGTTTAAATCAAAGTGACAGTAAATGTCAACGTTTTTAATTTGACAGGACGACAAAATTAACTACGTGCCTTTTTTGCTAAAATTGTCTATTTCACATGTTTGATATGCGCGAAACAAAGATGTAAAAAGATGACGTCATTCTCAAAAGGTAAAAATCCAACTATAATGGAAAGTTGCTACCATGAATGAATTGATTGTATTATTTTTGTTATATTTTTTACCAGTTAGAAAACGACCAAAATCTTGTAAACTTATAAATTTAATTTTTTTCATATCCTTCTTTCAGACTCGTATCGAGACTCGGTATAGTACAAATCTACAAGTTCATCAGTAAAAAGCCAATAAACGAAATTTCATTTCAATGCAAAAGGCATGAAAATCCGTTTTAAAAATGAATCAAAAAATCATCTGCCCGGTTGACGTAATGAGCAGATAAATTCAACCATTTTCCATGAGTATTTCTGATAACTGGTAAAAAAATAATTATTGTAATTAACCCTAGTGTACAATAGTATATTCATCCAGTTTCAAATTATTAGAAAGTATAAGCATTCAAGTGAAACAACTTATCCTCCCTCTTCTTAATCCAATTCAACAATTTACTAACACATGCAATGGCATTTGTTGTTTCAATCAAAGGCTCAAACACTGCATACAACTCAAAACCTTTAGTATCCCATGAAAATACTACTTCATCAGCTGACCTCTCAAAACTTAACTTTAAAGATCTACTATTTGAATGCACTTTATGATGAGCGCGTTTATACAACTCTATTAGTTTTGTCCTGTCTTTTGTGTACGGTGGACAGATAGCTGGCTGATAAAACTGTGCTGTAGACTTGCATTTGTATAAATAATGCCTTAGTTCAGGAAATCCTGAAGCTAAAGCGCTTTCTTCTAGTGTGGCTAAAGAAGTGTTGATGTGCTCCATGCTACCACTAACGCGCAACTTTTCCACTATTTTCTGTTTGGCGCCACTGAGCGGAAAAAATACGTCGCGTTCAACTGTCAAAAGTAACAAACAGGCTTGACAGTCATCCGCAAGGTAAGACACATGCGCATACAAAAATCCGCTATTATCAAAGCGTGGTAGACATAAAGGTGTCCAACTTTCTGAGTATTTCAAACTTTCAGTTGCCTGGACTAAATTGAAAATTAAGTGCAAATCCACAGGGTGAAGGTGGTATTTCTTCATTTGGACTAGAGTGATTAGGCGGTTGTTGCCCAAAAGTATTGCAAAAACTAAATTCTGAAAACAAAAATACATAGCAGGTGTATTTTAAGTTTGACAGAGTTTTGAAGATTGTGTTAACTTAAATTAGAATAAAATAGATATCAAATTAAGAATGTTTATACCTGGTTTATACAGCAAATAAAATTTAACAAGAAACAAAATAAACATTTAAATGTACTGAATTCACTCAGCTACAACTATACTCAGCTTTTTTTTCTGGTTAAGATGATGTATCACACGCTTATTAACTGAACGCAATTCTGATACAAACGTGACTTTCTGGATCTCCACCTTTAGGAGTTGTTGCCAGATTGCTAGTTGACCCTTTGCTGTTTTTGTTGTTGATGACTTGACTAAAAACTGCTTTCAGAGAGACAGAAATAACCCCAATATTGACTAACATTGTCGTTCAAAATTCTCTGTTAAAAAACTGCGTCAACTTCTACAGGGTGGTCCAGTTTTAAATGTCAATAATTCACCATTCGATAGCCCATCAAAAAATAAGTTAACATACATTATGTCATTTTTCTGAAAAAGGCTTCCCAAGGAAAATACAGTTCTTCAAATTTCACTTTAAAAAATCGTTTCTTAACTGTCACCGTTGGATCAAATTTGGAACAAGCACTCATGAAATTAATACTCATTATGAATTCTACAGAAGCGTAGATACAGGAAGATGGTTTTCATACTTTTGCCTTTTTTTTAGGTCTTTGGATATTTTTCAAAAATTATAGTTTCTTTTAATTTTATTATTCACGATGAAAAATTAATTATCTCTTATACAATTCTAATTTGAAACTTCGTTTACGAGATAATTCAGTTATTACGTTCAAAGACCCAAAACTAACCCAACCCAACTTAAAAATTGTCTTGGAAACGAAAAATTGACTTAAGAAGCTTAAAAAATTTTATTGTAGCCAGTTTTCATAGTTTCCAAATAAACTGAAATTCTTTAGTTATGAAAATTGACTTAAAAAAGATAAAAATTTATTTCAGAAGGTTAAAAATTGTTTGTAACCAGTTTTAATACAAATCGAGTAACTTTAGTAATAAAAATTGATTTTTCTAGAATTTTTGATTACAAATTCATACATTTAACTCTTAAAAATTGACTTGAACACCAAAAAGTGACTCTGAACTAATGAAAAGTGACATCAGAAGCTTAAAATTTGCATTTGAACTAAGTTTTCATAATTTGAAGACAAATTTCAATATTTTAGTCTTGAAAATAATCTTAGATACAGGACATTGACATTAGATTCATAAAAATTGTCTTGAAAACTAACTTTTCCTACTTTTTACTTTGCTTTTGATTTTCTTAGAATTCTGGACTATTTTTAGTGCTCCAAAACTGCTTTCAACTTGGAAAATCGAAGTTATTGACATAGCAAACTTAAAAAAACAATTTTTACATTCTCCATAGACTTAAAATATCATTCTAAGCTTTTTTACTATTAAATCGACTTCTAGACACCTCAGTGCTAAAAATTCAAGTATTTCTTAAAAATCTAGACTGTTTTTAGTGCTTTAAGATGCTTCAATACTATCTTTTGACTTATCAGGCCTAAAAGCCAGTTTGGACACTGTCCATAGTCTTGAAAATGTCATTTCAAGCTTAGCTTCTTTACTATTAAATTTCTACACTCATATTTGCAATAAATTGTAGTATCTCTAAGAAATTCAGATGGTTTTTAGTGCTTTTTAAGACTGAAAAATCGAGTTTAAGACTATTTCCAAAAGTCAAGTTTCTTCAGTAATAAAAGTAAAAAAATTTGGTACCAAATGCTACGATATTAGTCTTGAGAAGTAAAATAGTCCGAAAATGTAATTTACTTCTAGTCTTGTTTCAGAAAATTGAGTTGTACACTAATTAAAGTCCTGAAATTAGACTTTTGGACTCCCTTTAGTCCTAGTAAAGTTAGTTTTAACCTTAGAAATCAACTTTTAGATTATTTTTAGTAGCAAAAAATGAGTTTCATGTACAATACAATCTTTGTCTTGATTTCCGGACTGTTTTTAGTTTTTACTGGGAAGGCAGTCTGAGAAAACAAATTATGAGACTATTCCTAGTAGTTAATAGCAAGTTTTTAGACTATTCAGTACAAATTTGGACTCTCACAAGTCTTGAATGTTCAGTTTTACACTATAAAACGATTTTTTAAATTGAAATTTGGTGGGTTGTATCTTAGGAAACGTTTTTCAGAAAAATTACATAATGCAAGTCAACTTATTTTTTGATTGGCTATCGAATGGTGAATTATTGACACTTAAAACTGGACCACCCTGTATAGAAGTAAATAAAAACAAAATGTATGTAAAGTTCCGGTTTTAATGAAAGAACTAAACATCTGGCAACGTGACGCGTTAAACATCAATAATCTGCATGGGCCGATTTATTGCCATCTACTGTATGATACTAGAATACCCTGTGTGAAGAAAGAAAATACTGAGTCTTATTTTATTTTTGACTGTATACCCCATTCACAAATTTTGTTCTAATTTGTTGTATAAACCAGGCATTAAGTAAAAATATGTATCTTGTACACTTTGTACCATTTTTTCTGAAAGGGGTATTGCTTAAACCCACTTATTTTAGTGTCTTTTTTATTGATAATCAATAAAAAAATCCCAAAACCCTCAAACTTAAGAGATGTATTATTAAAGTACCAACCTTAATTTTACTACAGGCATCTTTAATGGCTTTACTAATTGAATCTCTATCTGATAATGAAAGGGGAAGACATTGTATTGCTCCTAATGTAAATGCAGGTTCTGTCTCCGAAAAATCAAGTAAATGGTTGATCAACCTGTCTACTCCAGTCAGCAACCTTCTGAGATCATAGTTGGGTCTCTCCTCATAAGTTTTTATTAACCTCCTCAAGGTCAACATACTTACAATTTGATTAAATACATAACTAGAAATTACAATTCATTCTTGCAGTAGTACTTGCATAGACTGAAGGCTTACTTTAGTTGTAAAGTTAGTTGACTGACACTTTCACCACTTTTTGAAACAGCTACCAATATTAATGGTCTTTTTGATAAAAATACATAAATAGTATCACCTGAATGTATACTCTTAATACTATCATGACTGTATTTAAATAAGAGCAACATAACACCAAACAATCCTGCTAGTTTGTCTTCATTTCCATATCTGAAAGCACATATTTACTTAAGTTCTCAAGCTTCTAGGCATTTCACTTACCTAGAAAAAATAGGTTTACCAGCAGTACTTAACACAAATATATGCTTTTTTTTGGAAGTCCAGTCTAAAGAAGTTTCAACATCTTCCACTCTATCCATCCCATTTTCTTCTTTATTTGCAGAAACTTCCTGTTCTTCCTGAGTAGCACCGTTTGAATTTGATTCTTCATGAGCCTCAGCATTGCCATTTTTAATTTCTTCTAAACTAGAAGTCATCTGCTCGAAATTATCAAAAGATCCAGAAGTTATTAGGACACTGTCCCGAGCAGCCCCTGGTTCAACTTCAAACTCGGACATTTTGAATTTTATTATTTTGTATAGTCAGACACAGCACTTAAATCCAATCTGGTTCTATGACATTCTTAAAACATAGTTGATTTAATAATATAAAAACTATAAAATTAGAATTTTTAGATAATTAAATAAATATAACCACAAAATTTTGTAACTGTCAAGATTATTGACAAGATCAATAAACAACATAATAATCTACTCTTCTTTTCAAAAAAATAAGGCAGGAGGGCATTTTTCACCACACTATAGAAATGTTAGGATATCTTATGTTGTAACACTTGTAACCTGTCGGATCAGAACATAAGAAATAAGAACACTAGAACACTATCCCAGTGGGATAAACGGAAAGTAAATGGGACTGTGATAACTGTGTTTTCCATATAATTCTATTATGATGTCTAGGCCACTTTATTTTGCTTTTAAAGGTAGTAGAACATTACGTTTACTACGTCTAAAATATTTTGTATTATTAAATATTTATTGTAGTTCAATGAAAAATTTCTAATTTTTTCAGGACTGCTCCTGTTGTCTTTTCAAACAGTGCTTCTGGCAGTTCAAACTTTGATACCACTTTTCTCCTGACTGTTCCAAATTTTATAGTGTTTTTTTCAGGTTATTGGATAGGAAATTTAATGAGGATTCCAAAAATGTGCTTGAAACTGTAATTTTCTTACTCCAAGTGGGTTTGACTAGCAATTTTGTCCCTGACTATCAAACTGTGCTCAAAAGTTGCAAAAATCAGTGTTTAAAAAAGTTTTTTTGCAGTGTTCGATACAAAACGTGTTTGTAAGATTTATGACAGTTATTTTGATAGTGGTCACGTTACTGTCTAGCTAAATTGTTCTATAAAAACCACGTGATGTCTGTCCCTATTATGCCACAACCACAACTGTCAAAAGTTGATTAGAATTTGCATGAATTACAGTTTAACACTTTTTCTTACAGTTTTCAAAACAAGAGTGTTTCTGAGATTTATTACAGTTATTTTTACAATTATCAGTAAATTACTAGTAAATCACAAATTGTTTAAATAATAATATCTTCATATTTGAGTCATTTTTCTCATTACGCCCATCACTATTATTTAATATCTCTTCTCTTTTAATTTTTTTAACATAACCTATATGAACTCAACTAACTGAACAAGGAGCATCTGAGCATCAGCATAACCTCATTTTCTTGATAACTTCCAATCCAAAAGGTGTTACTGTTTATTTCTTGAAATAGTTTCATTTAATTTCTATGAACTCACTGCCCTGAAATAGTTTTATAAAGCAAATTTCTAGGCTAATACTGTAAGTGTTGTTTTTTTTCAAGAAGTACCATGGGAGAAGACGTTGTGGAAAAGAAAAAGTCTCACAGAACAAGGCATGCAGGTAAGTTTAACTATAAACTAAAGAAATAAACACAAATCAACTATTAAAACCAACAAAAATCTGTATAGGAAGGAAAGCCGAAAAAAAGAAAAACAAAAAAGAGAAACATGTTCAAGAACTTACTGACAAACAGAAAAATCCTAAAGCTTTTGCATTTAACTCAGCAGTGAGGGCTGAACGGCGATTTCGCCGAAAACAAGATATAGACACAAAGAAACAGCACATTCCTTTAGTGGATAGGACTCCAATAGAGCCCCCTCCAATTTTGATTGCTGTTGTGGGACCCCCAAAAGTGGGTAAAACTACTCTTATTAACAATCTAATTAAACTGTTTACCAAGTCTCCACTAAGTGATATTAAGGGTCCTGTAACTCTAGTGACAGGAAAAAAGAGACGAATAACCATAATAGAGTGTAACAATGATATAAACTCAATGATTGACTTAGCAAAAGTTTGTGATTTAGCTTTGTTGCTGTGTGATGCAAGTTTTGGTTTTGAAATGGAGGTGTTTGAGTTTCTAAACATCTGCCAAGTTCATGGAATGCCTAGAATAATGGGGGTTCTCACCCATTTGGACATGATCAAAAATAGTAAAACACTGAAAACCACAAAGAAAACTCTAAAACACAGATTTTGGACTGAAGTTTATCCTGGAGCTAAATTGTTCTACCTTTCTGGTATTATTCATGGGGAGTACCTGAGGAATGAAATTAAAAACCTGGGTAGGTTTATATCAGTGATGAAGTTTAGGCCTTTATTATGGAGGCAAAATCACAGCTACATGCTTGGAGATCGATATGAGGATTTGACCAATCAGGAACTGATAAGACAAAATCCTAAATGTGACAGAACCATTTCTGTGTACGGATATATTAGAGGGGTTCCTTTAAAAAGTGATAATGCTGTTCACATTGCTGGTAAGCAGTTTTTTTTTCAAATAATGTTACTAATGTTTTTTGTACACCAAAATGCCTTTTTGCATACAAAATACCTTGAAATGCCTTTAAAATACTTCACGCTTCTATTATTGCTCAAAATGCCTCATAGGGATAATGCCTTAAAACTGCCTAAAATTAAATACATCCAAATGTCTTTAAATTATTTAAACTGCCTTAGGATACCTTCAAATGTTTATGCATTTGTGGCATTCTTAAATTTAGTTATAAGTCCCCCTGGTATTAAGATAATGATAAATCTTGATGAATTACACCCTTAAAATTAAATTTTTAGGGTCACGTGACAGTTTTTAGGTTGGATTAAGTAGCATGTCTGCTTTTACAATTTGTACTTGACTTTTGACAAATTCAAATTCTGGTAAACAAAAAATATGTTTTGTAGGGATGCCTGAAATTGTGGGTTATATTTTGACGTTCACACGAATTTTAGAATAAAATAAACAGGATGACATAACAATGTTAAATACTGATATTTTGAATGTCTATTACATTGTTCCTCTCCCTCTATTTCAGTCGATTTCTGCTTGATTGTCTGCATAAATACCTAAGTCTCATTGTAGACTTGTGGTACTTGTTTATATTTTTGGTGATTTCCAATTTGTTTTACATTATTAAATAACCTTTTTAAATATTATGAATCATCCCTAAGTTATAGGAGAGGCAGATTCGTTTTTTTAGTAAATTTTGTGTGTTAATTTCTTTTCAAAAATCTCCAAAATATTATGTTTAATTATAGTAATACATTGCTTATATTTTTATTGTTTACTGCTAACACCAAATGGGCCTTCTTTTCTTTAAATTATTTTTTATAAAATCGTGCAAAAAAGTACACTTTTTGAATGTATACGCTGTATACAACACAGGTGTATTGTACAATATTTTATGTACCATTAACACAGAAATCAATTTTTAACTCCAACTTTGAGTTAGGTAATGAGGGATTTTACAGTCACTAGTGCAATGAAATCAATAATTTTGGCACTAGTGACTGTAAAATCCCTCATTATGTGCTTACTTTGGTAAGCTATGTAACGAATCCTTACCCGGCTAGTAGTAGATAAATAACTATTTACAAATTAATGGTCTCCCAGGTTTTACAAAATATGATTAAGTACCAACTAATATTTTCAAGTATATTTTACACTTTATTCAATTTGTTAAATAAACTGCTTACAGAAAAGATTGATACAGCATAATTTTTGGCAATTTTTAACAAAATGTATCTCCGAAATGCCTCAGCCGAATTTAATGATTACAGAAGGTTTTAAAATACCGTTTTTTGTAGGATTAGAGCCAGGGATTCATTTTGACTTACAGTGATTTCTGCACCAATATACAGGGTAAAGAAAAACATGCATCAAATTTTGCATTTAATAGTTGGGATAATTTTTTTGTGTCATATAATGGGTTTGGTTGATATTTTGTGTTGTGCATAATGGGAAAAATTTAATGGAGTTATAGGACAATAATTACCAAAAGTTTACACCTTCTCATATGTTACCCTGTATTGCAGTTAAACTGAGGATAATTTTAATAAAAAGATTCATATTAAAAATTAAACTAGGGACATACACTGATTAGTGAAATCCTTTCTGTATTTTTCAAAAACACGCTGTAATTCCTTTTGATCAAAAAATTAAAAACCCCCTATGTCCTAAGATATCAGCCAAGGCCATGAAATAACATAAGAAAGAATGTTCTAAAATTACCTCAGCTATCAAATGCACTGGGTTAAAATTTGCAGCACATTTTTCTTTACCCTCTGTATATCTGTGAAGAAATCTATTTCGAAACAAAATGAATGACGGTCCTGATTCTAGAAGAAACAACCTTTCAAAACCTTTTTTCTTTATTAAATTCGGCTGAAGCATTTTTGAGATACAGGCCGTTAAAAATGGCCAAAAATGTTGCTGTATCGATCTTTAAGCAGTTTATTTTAAACTCCTATATCGAAGCTAATAAAAACTCGATTTTTTATCATCAGGCTTTGGAGACTTAAGAATAAACGAAATTTCCTACTTGCATGATCCCTGCCCATTACCAGAAGAACTAAAAAAACGTTCCTTAGTGGAAAAGGAAAAACTAGTTTACGCCCCATTTTCCGGTGTTGGCGGCATAGTTTACGACAAAGACGCCGTATATGTGGAACTGAAAAATACACAAAGTCAAATGAGAAAAGATGAAGACAGTGAATCAGCAAACATTGTTGCAAACTTATTTGAAACTAGAGAAACCACTGACGTTAAAATTCAGCAACCTGAGCTGCAAATTTTTACTGGCGGTAAAAAAGTCACTGCCATGGATTTTGAAGATGATAATGATTTGATTGATCGGGATAGTGTTCAGCTTTTTGAAAAACCCAGTGTCACTAAATCTGTGGAATCTGAAGACTTAAAATTAGAAGAAGAGTTAAAAAAGTTGCGCAAAAAAAGTTATCAGGAAGAACAAGTGGAGCATTCTGGCAGGATTCGTAGGAAAGTTGTTTTTAACCCTTCAGACCCGGAAGAACAATTTGATAATAGCGAATCGGACTCGGATGAGGAAGGTGATTCATCTGGGTGCTTTAAAGTAAAATCTCAACCTGAACCTAAAGCTAGAGATGATGTTTGTTCAAAGATTAAGGAGGTTCTGAACGAATTAGAAAGCAAAAAGTCTCTTACTAAAGAAGATTCAAGTGATGAAGACAGTGAAAGTTCTGAAGATGAGGATGCAGAGAATCTTAATGGAGATGATTCGGATGATGAAGACTTTAACTCCGATGAGAACATTGATTCGGAAAACGATGTTAATGAAGGTAAAAGTGGAGATGAAGATGATGAGGATACCACATTGAAATGGAAGGACAACTTAGCGAAAAAAGCTCAGGATGCTTTCTTAGACAGGATCAGTAGCAATCAAAATTTAATGAAGCTAGTTTACGGCAAGTTGGCATTAATCAATCCAATATTATTACTAAAAATGTGTGTTTTTTTAGGTGTTTTTGATACTAAATTTCAGAAACAAGCTGCTGAAACTGAGGCACAGCAAGAGTCAGACAATGAAGAAGAAGATATTGGTGGTATTTTTAAAAAAGTTTCTAAGCAACAGCAAAAGCTGAAGTCTGATAAAGATAACATGAATTTAATGGAATCTTCTTTAATGTTTCCTTGGAATACTGCTACCAAAGATTGGACTGACGAAGAAGTAAGTGTTTTGTTTGTTATTTTAAGTAAAACTATTTTTAGAGTAATGCTTAAGTACAAGGTGTCCAAATTAGAGTGGCATTTTTGGTTAATTGTAGAGCAACTGAATCATACAGTTGGGAAAAAAACCTGTTATAAAAAGGGGCCCAAAGAATCGTTAGAAAATATTTTCAGTTTCGGGAAATGCCCACAAGAGGACGTACTAACTTTAATTCAAAAAAAGTGTTTTCAATTACAATTACACTTTGAAAATACTTTTGCCAGTGGCGTCCTATCGAACAAGTTACTGAATATTTGTGCAATGTACGCCACCGTTTTCCCATAAAATGCAAATCCGTTCAAATTAGAACAGAAAAGTTGTCTAGTAACTTTTTGATATTTTTCATTTGATAGGAACAGACAGTTTTTGCCATTTTTTCACTAAAAAACTGAAGAAATAAAATTTTGAAAATTGAATAGTGAGGAAAGTCAAAGATTTAGTATTAATTGTATAGGAATTTTTATATTTTATCGAACAAAAGGTTTTTTTTGGTAAAATATTGTACCCTTTTTCTCACTAAACACCACTTGTTACTTTTGACTCGCGTTGTAGATTTCGTTTGTATAACCTCGAACTGACAACTACTCTTAACAATCACAACGACAACTAACTAACCGGTCTTAGCTCAGCTCCATGGAGCGAGCAAAGCGTTTTTGACGTCATGATGACGTAATTTGGCAAAACCATAATTTGAGCAATTGTCAAATTACGTCATTGTGACGTCGAAAAAGCTCTGCTCGCTCCATGGAGCGTGAAAACGAATGCGGCCTATATAGGCTTCTATGGATTCGAGAAAATTCGGGAATATTCATGAAATTAGCATTCTCTCTTAAACTTCAAACTATGACATAAGTCCCTCTCTCTCACAAACAGCTGAACTACGACGTTCGAGAACATAAACAATCAAAATACGGGGTAACACGAATTAACTATCCTACTGCCTACTGTTAAAGAGTCCTTCTCGCAACAATATCTTGTAACCGGCACTGTTAAAACTGACTAACACTCTTTTCATTACAAAACATGCCTCCTCGATAACATTTTGGAATTAAAGTTTCAGTTTAAGCTAAACATGATATTCTGAAAGTCATGACGACTTTTTAAGGTCGAAATGAACAAAACGAAATTACGCGACTCTTTTTAAGAATGAAATGATATTTCTGTTACTGTTTTTAAGGTTTAAATGGAATCCTGATGTTCATGTGATTCTTTTTTTTAAGGTTAAAAATACATTCCAAGAGAATTTCCTTAATGTCAAAATGGCATTTATAATGTTTTGTGACCGTTTTTAAATCATCAAATTTAATTTTATAAGCCACAGGACCATTTTTAAAATTAAAACCTTATCATGCATGTAACCTGAGTATTTTCAATCTTCTAAACTAATTGATTATTGACATTGAAAGTAATGTTTTAGTGACAGCGCCTGTCAGACATATGTGACAATGCATGATATTTGATATTTTGCCCATACTACTCATGCTACTACACATGGAAGAAATTTTTTTAAAAAGACAAGCATCTGACATTTTAACAGATTTTCACATTATGTGTCAAATAACAGACTTAAGAAATTGTCATATTATGCTCTGCGCCCAAAGATAGCTTGGTTTAGTTTAAAAAAATGCAAATTTTGCTGTCTGTGTGTAAAAAGCGCCACCTGTCGACGAAATGAAACAACTTAAAGACTTATTTATAGTACATCTGACAAAGGGTTTCGAAGTTATCAAAGATTATTGTAAGCAACAGAAAAAATGTTTTAATCAAAGTTGTGACTAATAAACGTAGCTTCTTCAAGTATTTTAAAAGTGCCATTGAATTTGAATTTTCTTAGATATGCATTTTTTTAAATAAATAAACTTGTCAGTACATTTTCTTGCGGACATTTCTCAAAACGGAAATTCTAGCGATTCTTTGAGTCCCTTTGCAAGCTGTACTATCAATTTGGCTTTTCGAGACTTCTACAATTTTTCTTTAACAGACTAAAGCTTTGATAGCCAACTGTTTCGTAACGGGAAAATGGAAAGATTCAGAGGACGCCAGCGAGTTGCTGAAGCTAGACGACGCCGAAGATTTAAGTGACGTGGATTCAGAAGTATATGGAGACTTTGAGGACTTGGAAACTGGCGTTAAACATGTAGCACCTCAAAACAAAGATCAGACTGAAGCAGGAACTTCAGCGCCTCAAAAACGAAAGAGGGAAGCATCAGAAAAAGATGAGAAGGCCGATCGTGAAGCTCTGGCCGAAAAAAAGCGGAAACTCAAAGAAAGATTTGATGCCGAGTATGACAATACTGACAAGAGCACTTATTATGAAGAATTAAAAATGACGGCAGAGAAGCAGGCTCAGCTTAATAAAACAGTGTTTGAGAACATGCCAGATGATGTTAGAGTACAAGTAGAAGGTTTTAGGTAAGTTGAATGAAAAAAATTAAGATTTCGTGAACTAAAATTGCTTTTTAGGCCTGGTATGTACGTGAGAATGGAGTTTGAGAACGTTCCTGCTGAATTTATAACCAACTTTGACCCCACTTATCCTATCGTGGTTGGTTCACTAAATATGGGTGAGGAAAATATTGGTTATGTGAACGTTAAAATTAAAAAACACAGGTGGTATAGCAAAATTTTGAAAACTAGCGATCCTCTGATTATATCAATGGGATGGCGTCGTTTCCAGGTAATCCCATACTTTTTCTTTTTTTTTATTTGTCTTAAACACTCTGCCTATTCCAGACTATTCCTTTGTATTCAAAATTGGAAGATGATTTAAAATACAGATACTTAAAATACACTCCAGAGCATTTATCATGCAATGCTCACTTTTGGGGACCAATCACCCCCCAAGGCACCGGTTTTTTAGCCTTACAAAGTGTAGAGTCTAATCCGGAGGTAAGTTTATTACCCATTCTGAAATATTCGTTAAACTTGAAAGTTTTCAGATATTGAAAAAACAAGGATTTAGGATTGCCGCCACTGGATCCGTACAGGAACTCGACAAGTCAACGCAAATAATGAAAAAATTGAAACTGATCGGTTACCCATTGAAAATTTACAAGAAAACTGCCTTCGTCAAGGGAATGTTTAACAGCGCTTTGGAGGTGGCCAAGTTTGAAGGGGCGAGAATTAAGACAGTGTCGGGGGTGCGGGGGCAAATTAAGAAAGCGGCCAGCAAGCCTGAAGGTTGTTTTAGGGCCACCTTTGAAGATAAAATATTATTGAGTGGTAAGTTTTTCTTCTTTTCCATAAATAAATTTTCTTTTCTTGTCTTGTTGGATTTTGGGATTAATTATTAATTTAAGCTACTGGATGGTAGGTATCTTTGATTTTTTTTTTCAATTTGTACAGAGTGCAACTAGCAAAGTTGCAGCATTTTTTCTAAATCGCCCGGAATTTGATTTCAGATTTGATATGTCAATCACTTATCAAATTTTTGACTCGTGTTTTGATTATTTTAAATCAAACACGCCCTATATTTTATTTATTAAATCGGAAACTTTAGTCATTGTTCTTTAGTTTTTCTGATTTTAAAAAGGTATATGTATTTTTTTGCGGTTATATTGGTTACTTTATTTGTTTTAATATTATTTTTTTATTTTTTTTGTCTCTATTCCTGCCGCGCCTAACGCAGAATGAAATAGACAGTTGTAAAAGCTGTTGTTATGCAATTTTAAACTTGCAACCTATAAATGCCAGTTGACATTTGTCAAAATCAGTGAACTTCAAAATGTCGTTGTAGTGTAATTGAAACCTTGAAAATTTGGTAAATTTAATTTAGACAGTTGTAAAAGTTGAAATTGTAGACATGTCACGTGACTTTGATAATCCAATTTTTGAGCTTGCAACACTATAAAGGCCAGTAGACACCTGTCAAAACAGTCACGTGACCATAGGAAATAGTTTTAACTGTGAAAATTTGCTAAATTAGTCATTTGCTGTTGTTATGCAATTTTAAACTTGCAACCTGTAAAGGCAAGTTGACATTCGTCAAAATCAGCCACGTGACTTTTAAAATGTCGTCGTAGTGTAATTTAATCGTTGAAAATTTGGTAAATTAAATTTAAACAGTTGTAAAGGTTGAAATTCTAAGAGACATGTCACGTGATTTTGATAATCCAATTTTTGAGCTTGCAACGTTGTAAATGCCAGTTGACACTTGTCAAAACAGTCGCGTGACCATAGGGAATTGTTTAAACTGTGAAAACTTGCTAAATCAAATTTAGACAGTTGTAAAAGCTGAAATTGTAAAATACATGTCACGTGACGTTGATAATGTAATTCTGAAGTAGTAAAAAATGTAAAAGCTCGTTTACACCTGTTTAAACCAGTCAAGTGACTGTAGTTTAATCGTTGAAAATTTAGTAAATAAAAATTTGCAAAAATTTGCAACAGACATTTGCAAAAGTTGAAATTGTAAGAGGCATTCCTACACACAGAACTTCCTACACTGTAAAAGCCAGGTGACGCCTGTCAAAAACAGTCACGTGACTTTTAAAATGTACTTTAAAAGTCGAAAATTTGGTAAATCAAATTTAGCCAATTGTGAAAGGTGAAACTGTATAAAAAAGAAGTTCCGTGACTTTGATTACGCAACTTTAAAACTTGCAACACTGTAAAAGGCAGTTGACCATCAAAATGTAGTGTAAACTTTAAAAAATTGCTAAATTACATTTAGACAGTTGTAAACACTTAAATTGTGGAGACTTATCATTAATAAATACACTTTTGAGCCTTCAACACTGTAAAGGCCAGTTGACACTATTTGCCAATGTTAGTCAAATAATTCCATTGTTTTTAGTATTCATGGGAACAACACTATTAGGTTTGACTACTAAAATTTATATTTTTGAAAAGTGACCAACATAACCAATGTTAGATATGTTTCAAATCAGAAAAAAAAGATCTTTAAATTGAGTAAGTAAAATATCGGGTAAACTATTTAAAATAATCAAAACATGTGTCAAAAGTTTGACAAGCGATTGGTATATGTCGATTTAAGACAAATAAAAAATGTAAACATTTATATAGGGTGTCCCATAAGTAATGGTAAATAATATGATTTAGCATTTTACTTACCTCAGACGAAATGTCAACGAAAACAGAAATACAGGGAGTCAAAGATATTTTTTTTAAAATGGTCTTTTTTTAATTACTCATGAATAACTTGGAGTTTCTTGGTAAAATTAGATATTCGGGGGTTTTTGAAGATAACAAATTTAATTATTAACGCAGTTTTAAGCCAGCACGCAGAGGTCGCCACCTGCAGAAAATAATTCGCTTTAAAATCGACATTCTTTCTCAACTTTTTTCTGGTATAGCCAAGTGATAGCTGTAACCTGAGTATCTGTCTATCTCTCTACCTAGTAGTATTTTTGCAATTAAAATATTGACCTCAATACATTTATACAAGAAAAATTTAAAAAATTGGTTGAAATAACTATCTATTATTATTCCAAAATGTCTCAACAGCATTTTAAGTTGAAATTAATAACTTGCCTTGGTTATCTATTATTTCTTCATACACAAAATGCTTCAGGTAAAAATCTGGAGGACCACTTTTCGAACTTGGTGCTGGTCACAATATTTGGCTGCTCCGACCAATTCAACGATTCAGAAAATTTTTCTGTTTAAGTAATTTCTCACTTGTAATGAGAAATGATCTAAGGTTCCACCTCCAAGAAGATTACAAATTGCAATCAGGTTTGGCACTGAATACTTTAATTGCAAATATCTCGTAAACTGTTGATTTTAAGGATGCCAACTAAGACCTTTTTTGTTAAAAAAATATTGGAAAACCGATACTCAAATTTCGGTTGTCACTCCGCCTTACCAGAAAAAAGTTAGAGTGATTTTAAAGCAAATCACTGGTTTTAGATGGCGACCTCTATAAGCTGGCTTAAAACTGAGTAGATAATCAAATTTGGCACCCTCGAATACCTAATTTTAGCAAAAAAGTCCAAGGGGACCGCGTGTTAAGTGAAATAATGTATTTTAAAAAAATAACTTTGACCCCTTGTATTTCGGTTTCTGTTGACTTTTTGTCTGAGGTAAGTTGTGCTAAATCGAATTATTTTGACCCATTATTTTGAATTATTTATGACACCCTGTATAATAATCTCAAATGTATTGTCAAATTATCTGATCATAACGTTTCACTATCATTTTGTAGACATAGTATTCTGCCGCACTTGGTATAAAGTTGATGTTCCTGAATATTATAATCCTGTTACCACTCTCTTACTACCTCCGGATCAGAAGAATCAGTGGTGTGGTGTAAGAACGACGGGTCAAATTAAACGGGACAAAAACATAAAAAATCCTGTTAACAAAGACAGTTTGTATACCGTAAGTTATCAGAGTTAAATCAACGAAGTTTTTTTTTAATAATATTTTAATTACAGCCGATTGTACGAGAAGAAAAACCGTTCAAACCTTTAATAGTCCCGACAAAACTCCAGAAAGCACTACCTTACCGAGATAAACCGAACCACGGTGTAAAACTGGACGAAAAGAAGAAATCTCTGGAAAGAGTCGCTGTCATACGAGAGCCGCATGAACAAAAGGTTTGACTGTTATTTAGCAATTGTCAACAAAAACTAACAAAATCTGTTAAAGGTCGCTTCGATGCTGAAAATGATCAAAGCGTCATATCAGCATAAACAAGCCAAGTTAAAGGAAGAAACTAAACAGAGGTTGGAAAAACATAGACAGGAAGTGGCCGCTCAGGAAGCTAGCAAGGATAGGAAGATTAAGCAGAAAAAGAAAGAGGTGTTTAGGAATAAGAGTAAAGCCCAGTTGAGTCAGGAACGTAAAGCTGGCAAATAATAAATGGTGTATTTATCTTATTTTGTGAATAAACCTGAACATTTTAGATATTTTTCTGAGTTTCAATTTTTAAAAAGGCGCGTAATGTTTTTAAGTTTTTGCGCCTAAAATTTAACTTTTTTTAATGTCTTCATCCTAAAAATCATCGACGTTGTCAATGTACCTAAATTGAAGATGGACTTTATCTTTATAGGGTAAGGTGGGGTAACTGTAAACGATGTTATATTATTTACACATTTTTTTTGTAGCTCCTCAAATAACGGAGCTTACCTCAGTCGTAATGGAGTTAGTTTTAAAAAAGGAGTTTGGTGCCTCCTGACATTTTTTACCTTGTAAAGAGGGCCTTAAGGACAAAATCCCCTTAATACAATCTTGTAGAGGATGAAATTTCCAAAAAAATTCTCGATTTACACTTTTTTATAGCTACATAAGAGAAATAAGACGACATGAATCCAGTCACTCACAAACCACACACTGACGTGGTTTTATAAATGGCCTAACCTAACGCGACAAAAATCAGCTTTTGCTTTCCAATTACAGAACATAAACTTTCCTACAGTAACAGCAGACGGCCACATAACTGAACCAAAACCTTACGCAAAATACCTAGGCATTATAATAGACCACAAACTTATTCACAAAATATATTCAAAACATCAGAACAGAAATGACTAAAAGAACAAAACATTTTCGCTCACTGACCTATAAGAACAACGGAATTAGCACAAAGACGGCTACAAAAATACAGTATGTCCAAGATTTGATTCTCTATACTGCAAAGGTTAAATGGGGAAAGTTTTAGAGAATTTAATAGGCAATCTAACACCATTTTAAAAATATTTAATTTTTGCTTCGTTTTTGAATTATTTTCGAAAAACCAAAAACGACAATTTTCAAAAAAGTGCTGTATTTTCGCTAATTTTAAAATTTGGCAAACATTGTTAGAGCAACTTTTTTTAAGGACTATCTTTCTGTGTATTTCGTTTTCAGTCCTGACGTTTCGGTCTCGACATACCATCATCAAGTGACATTTATTTTTTTTTTATTCAGTTTTTCAAAACTGTTGCACACATAAGCTTTCGTTCGTGGTTGTAATTAATATTTGTATTAAAATGACACAAAATAAGTATTTAAATGAAGAGAAATTTGACATGCTGGCACTATATCTTCAGTCCAACAGAAACGCAGTCGTGACTTCAATTAGGTATTTGGAGACGTATACAGAACGACGCCAACCTCACAAGACCCACTTTAGAAATCTAGTTGTTAATTTATTAGAATACGGTGCTTTTGAAAAACCGAGGGGATCATACCGTCTTCATAATGAAATCCGGAATCGGAATATTTTGCTAGTCGTCATTGCAAACCGCATCTGTTAGAATGGTAGGACAAGATGTAAACGTATCAAAATCAACTGTTCTTAAAACTTCTGGATATCATCCTTATAAGCCAACAGTTGTACAATGACTTTTGGAGACCGATTATCCTAGAAGACTGCGTTTCTCGAACTGGTACATTAATAAATGTAATGAGGACCCAGAATTTTCTAATTTTGTTGTATGAACTGAAGAAAGCTGGATTACTAATTGTGGTGTTTTTAATAAGCACAACAGACATTTTTGGGCTGTAGAGAATCCCCATGAGGTTTCTCAAAGACGGATGCAAACAAGATTTGGCTTAAATATTTGGTGTGGAAACATGGGTATGCAAATAAAATATTACTTTTATAATAAAGTTGCGACTCGGTAACTGAGCAATGTTTCTCATTTTAGGAAATCGTTTAATAGGGTCATTTACATTTGAATATAAACTTAATGGAAGGAGGTATTTGGATTTATTGAGAGCTGAGATCTTACCAGCTCTTCGAGAAATTGTGCCAAATGAAGCTGATTTTAGAAAATTATGATTTCAACAGGATGACTGTCCTGCGCATAACACAGCGCCCGCTATGGATTTTCTTAGAGAAAATTTTGGAAACAATGTCATTGCATAAAACCGTTCAATCCCAGGGTCAGCTAGATCCCCAGACCTATCCCCTTTAGACTTGTATCTTTGGGGTCATGCTAAGAATGAGATTTATGAGTTTGAACCTCCTACAAATGTTGATGTTCTCCGAGAAAGGGTAATAAATACTTTTGCAATGATAAAACAAAATACACTTGGTAGTCATAAGTAGGGTACTGAATTGCGAAAAGTGTCGACGACCGAACGGGAAACATTTTGAAAATGTACCAGATTAAGATTAAGTTATGTTTGGTTAGATTGAAAGCTAGTTTAGACCTCAATTACATACTACATTTTCATCATTTTGTAATCGTTTAGATTTTGCATTAACGTAATTTTAAGGATTACTGTTTTTTAGCTTTTTTAACATAAAAGTACATTTTTTTTGTAACATGTAATACATCATTTTAATACAAAAAATGTGCTCTTTTTAACTAGATAAAAAAACAAAAATGGCGTCCATAAGAAAAAAAGAAGTTAATGATGGTATCTCGAAACCGAAACGTCGGAACTGAAAACGAAATACACAGAAAGATAGTCCTTAAAAAGTTGCTCTAACAATGTTTAAGCCAAATTTTAAAATTAGCGAAAATAATTCAAAAACGAAGCAAAAATTAAATATTTTTAAAACGGTGTTGGATTGCCTATTAAATTCTCTAAAACTTTCTCCATTTAAACTTTGCAGTAGATCTTACGGGAAGCGAAATCCCTGTATAGAGAATCGAATCTTGCAATAACATACTGTAAAGGTATAATAAATCTTTGGAAATGGGCTAAGAATTGGCGTTTCAAGATAAGAGATACTCCGTCTGGTGATCAGTTTTGAAAACAGTTTCGGGAATTCCAGATGTCATTTCTCTGTTTTTTTTACGTTGATTTTATTTACAGGTTAGGAATTTTGCACTATGTAGTTTCATAAATATGAAATGACGCCAATAGTGGGCTATACATATTTTTTCAAATAACGGAGTTATGCACTCGTTTCATTTTTTAAAACAGTTTTGAGGGAATATCTCCCTTAAATGACCGTTTAGGGCAAAAGTGCCCTGATGCAATCTTGTAGAGAACTTAGTTCGCTACAACTCTTCTTATTACACTTTTTTGATATTTAACATGGTATGTAACATGGTCTAACATGGGCTTAAAAATTTAACAGGTCAAATCCTATGTTGCGCGTTAAAAAAAAACGCACTGTATAGGTATACATATACAGGGTGTCCCGCGAGGTAAGGGACAACATTTTATGAAAAATGTCCTATGTACATTCGTCTGCAAATGCTTCCTTACCAAGATACGATTTTTTAAAATTTAATAGTGTTACTGACTGTGTTATTAGTTGTTTTGACCCTTACCTCGCGGAACACCCTGTATATACATCAAATAATTACGACTTTTTAAATAAAGTTACATTACTCTCCGACCCTTTTTCCCACTAAAGATTTTTAACTGGGTAAATTCAATTGGTACATACACAATAAAGTTTACTGTTAAAGGATTTTCCCTTAGACGTAAAATAGTTATTTATACAACAAGTGACTGAAACCATTTTTTATTCACGAAAAGAACAAGTTCAAGTTCTTGGAGTGAATAAACTGGTTTGAATCACGTGTTTTATACAATATTTGATTAAATTTCGACGTCTTATATTTAAAAAAAAACTAAAATCACAGTTCTATTAAATTTGCACCGCGGCCCGAAGATGTGACATTGATATTTGTTTACATCTGTAAATAATAAGCGAATGTCATTTAGAGAGATTTAATTTTAATTTTTTTAAACCTCTAGTGAATAAAAAATTGTTTAAATCGTTGAATAATTGTCTAACACCAGGACAAAATTTAATAAAAAAAAATATCAGATTTATTTTTGCAAGGAAACAAATGAAACAATAAAAAATCAACAACTAGACATCTTTGACAATATAAAAGCTACATTTTAGTAACAGACATGGTAGGTAATTTAAAAAATTAGACAATTCTATAATGTAGGTATTTACACTACTAATATTAATCGTATCAAATCACTTGATTCTAAATCAAGTATCATTGCAATAAATAACCTAGTCTTTTCATATTTACAGATCAATAAATATTTATATGAAAAAAATAAGATGATGTAATAATGGACTTTTTTATTAGTCACATTCAATCTTTTTATTACATTATTACATCTTCCCGTTTTACTTTTTGACCTTTAAGAGCTATTATAGATTTAATATGAAATAGTCTTTACAACGTTGACGCTACATACACAAATTCTACAATGGGAATTAGAGAACTTAATCTTAGTTCAAATGGAGGTGTCATAATTAGATATTTATAATGTTTTACCTGTTTACTTGTTAATCAAACCATAACTTTTCAAGATAAAAGTCCGACTGATGGATTTGAGAATTCCAACGCTAGCAAACTGTCACGTTAAAGCTGGAACTATCATTCCAGTTCAGTATCGACTGTTGACTGACCAAATCCCAAACGTACGGTATAAAAAACTCCTCAGGCTGTTCCTCCTCCACATATTTGAATTTCAAATCGGGAAATTTCTAGAAAGGATTCTCGATAATACACAAGTCAAGTATAATAAGCGGCAACTTACAGTTAGCTTGTCTCTTGGCCACTGTCTACCACCTTGTTGAATCACCTGTAGCACTTCATAAGCGTCCACTTCCTGGTGCTGAGTCTTTGTACTCAACAATTCAGAAAAGTGCTTAATCACAATCTCAATATTGTGAATAATATCCTGGAATACTACATTGTCTTTGAACGCTTCAAAGACATGTCTATTGTACAGGAGAGTGTATATTAAATTTGGATTATTGGTCAATTGAGACGTTAAAGTCGAGTTGAGAATCTCTAAAACCATTCTCAATACTTCCTCTAAAACATTCAAGTCTTGCTCTAGTTCAGCTTCGTCCTCGTTAATTGAAACGGTCGTTTCTAAATGGTTTGCTTCGGTTTTCAGTAGTTTAGAAAGCTTCTGATATCGTTTGGCAATCGTTTCGAATAAAGAGACTAGTCTTTGGCTTACGTAAGGATGCAAGTCGCGAAATTCTGAAGACATATTTGCCAACGCAGCTAGGCAATTAGTGTGCAAGTATTTGTCTCGCATTTTCAACATATTATACTGAATAGTTCGAATTATCACTAGAATTAATAAGCCACCTAAGGAAATTTCGGTTAATTGTCTTTCAGTGTACCAGCTAATGTTCTTGAGTTTCTAAAAGGAAATTTCATAAAATATTCAGCAAGTTCCAAATATAACAACTTACAGTTTGATGTACAGTTTTGTTAAAAACATCGTCTTCACTTAAAATCAACAAAATTATTATGGACATGTAAATATGATGACTATGGCTCTTAGGAGCGTTGTATAGCGTTTTCAGAATTGGTATTACCTGGCAAAAGTTAAAATCGTACAACCAACCATGTAAATATTTCAGCTTGACTTACCAATTCTTGTAAATCCAGTCTGCCTAAAAGGTAAGCCTTAAAAGTGGAATTTCTATGCAACAGCAGATAGAGCAACAAAGTAGGAGCATCAAAAGTGGCTTTCTTACAAATCGTTACAAACAGAGAGTTAAAGTCAGTTTTAAATATGATGTTTTCACTAGTGGGAGGCATAGGAGTGTTGTCTAAAAAACAGCCAGTTTCTAGAGGGAGCATTGCATGAAAAAAACAAATAATTACCTTGATTTAAACAGGAAAATAAACTCATTCTAAAAGGATTATTTAAAGTAGTCCAGTTATGAACTAGAACTAAAAGGAGCAGAATACTTTGAGTGGCTAATGGTGCCTGTTGAAACTCGCTCTGCTCTGTTACGTCAGTTTCGGTTTTACGGGAAAAGGTTAAAATTGACCATAGTTCAGTTGCTAAACCTGCAAGTTAAGTTTGCTATTTTAATATTAATGTATACATTTCATATTACTGGATAATCGAAGGCGACAGTGGAGGTTTAACTAGTTTTATTAAGTTAATGTCAACAGTCTGACACAATGGTCCCTGGTCACATTAACAGTTTTTGACATTAAGTGTCAAATAACATGCCTAAAGCAAATTTTGTCAAATAAACTGATACATTTATTCATGAAGCAGCTTTAAGAACTAATTTTTAATGCCAAATTTATCTTCAGTAAATACTGTAACACTGAGGCAAAAATACGCCTTTTATGTTTCACAAATTAGGTTGTACAGGGTGCTGCATTTTCATTGGTTTTACGGGGTACAGAGAAAACGGTAATAGATAGAAAAAAAGTAGCATACGTGTTCTGATCTCTTTTTCTGAACTGAGATGACTGGCGAAGAGTGGGCAGCGCAAACTTATTTTGTTTCAAAGATACGGGGGGCTTTTGAAAGTTGGTCATTTTGGAACCTCCTTTGTATTTCATTTGCTATTAAAGTTATCAAAAAAGGAAAAACGGTTTTCGGTAGAAGTTTTGACGTAGAATCCAATGGCGTAGTCAGTTTTTTTCTATTATGTTTAGTTTCTGACATATGACAGTAAGTTATATTTTTTTAAATAGAACACCCTATATATTTTTAGTTCATTTAATTCTGTTGATTTTTACTTTTTCAACGGTGTATTAAAACATAAAAGTTTGTAAACGTTAATCTTGGTAATTAGCAAAAAAGCGTTTCCTTAACAAAAAAGTGCTAAATAATATATATAAAAATACCCACAATCAAAACAAAATTTGGCTATATTCATATTAACATGTTACATGTCGTTTATAAACAGTTTTTTCAACTTCTACCTTAAAAATAGTAGAAAATAGAAATGGTCACTTTTGTTATTAAAGTGACGGTAGAACTGTTTGTAACTTAGATTTTTAATAAGATTTATTAAAAATATTTAATTTTTTGATGTGTTAGTTTATATGATTTCCGATTTTGTTTGATATTTTAGATATTGGCCTTTTTTAGCTTAGCAAAGGTATTTTTTTAAAATAACAGGATTAACCTCTACAAACTTATAGGTTGTAATACACCGTTGAAAAGGTAAAAATCAACAGAATTAAATGACGTAAAAATATATAGGATGTTCCATTTAAAAAAATGTAATCATCTCATATATCATCTGTCATATGTCAGAAACTAAACGGAATAGAAAAAAAACTGACTATGTCATTAGATTCTACATGAAAACTTCTACCAGGAACCGTTCTTCCTTTTTTGATAGCTTTTAGAGCAACTGAAATACTGAAGAGGTTCAAAAATTACCAATTTTCGAAAACCCCCCGTATCTTTGAAACAAAAGAAGTTTGCGTTGCCCACTTTTCACCAGTCATCTCAGCTCAGAAAAAGAGATCAGAACACATATGCTACTTTTTTTCTATCTATTACCGTTTTCTCTGTACCCCGTAAAACCATCAAAAATGCAGCACCCTGTACTTTCATCCAATCTGTTTGATCAAATTTGTTGTTTGGTCTGTTGCCAACATTTAAAAACCAAAAAAGCTTTAATTACAACAAAAACAACAAATATCATAATGGTTCAAATTTGTTCAAAATAAGTAACTAAATTAATGAGTTTTGCCATAAGAAACTGAGAATAGTTTGATACAAAAATGAACCAAAATGACATCTGTTACTAAACAAATTAAGAAACTAAACATTTCTTCAAAAAGGATGTTTTTGACACATCCGCAATTATACTCGAGGTTCCAAAAAGCTTTAATTACACCAAAAACAACAAAAAACACCTGACTCGATTTAAGGGAGTTAAATCCTGCACTGGTATTACCCGCCATAACCCTTGATGAATATTAAAAATAACTAAACCAAAAATACAACAAAGTAAAATACAATAATTTAACAAAACACAAAAAATCTGTTATTCTTTGCCTAGAAACAAAAAAGTGTGATTTGTCAACTAGACACCAGATTGGAATTCAAGTTGGAATTGTTGCCTGGGGCTTTAAAATTCTAAAAGTTTGTCTATACTTATCATTTAGTCTATGCTATTACTAAGAACTTTACTACCTAAAATTTGTTAAACAGAGTATTTTATCACTATCATCTTTCTCAACATGGACTTCTGATCAACTTAAAACTACTTTTAATATGTTTTAGAAAATAATATTTTACTTACCAATAACAATACTATGACCTTGCCCTACACCATAAGCAGCTGGTAAAGGTAACTGACTAACAAAATTACCCAAAAGACACTTGACAAACAGAGGTGCACTAATTATATGCTTTCCCTTCATCACAGCATCATAGACTAAACTATTGTCAGACCTTTGACCAGAATGAAACTGTACTGATAAGAGCACCAAAAGACAGGTAACAGCTTCCAGGTGAATTCCATAGGTGTTATCTTGAACTGGTACATCAACAATAATAGAAAACAGTGCACTAATAAACAGTTCTAGGGTTGTGCCATTAGAGTTTGCTTCAATATGTTCCAGCAACTGGTCTTCTGATACAGTTTCAGTGAGAAATTTTAAAATGCAACGGATTGTGAATAGATTGTTGAACAGTTGCCAGTTGAATAAATTTCTGAAATTGTGGTGGCATATAGTGGTAGTTAGGGTTTATACTACCATGACATACGCATCTGAGTTAGTAGCCCCTAACAACTCTGCTGCTCTTGCTGTAAATATATGAATTAAAGTGGCAAAGTTTCCAGAGTTTGGATTGTTTTTCAGCAACTCATGACATAGTGGTTCAATTTTTGATTCCAAAATAATCTGGTCATTTCTGAAATGTTCAGTATTTGTTAAATTGATAGGTAAACAACGTAGAATCAGACTGGACTCACTTTGTAGTAGGTGGTGTGATGTTGAAAGCTAAAAATCTATTCCAAAAGGGGTCATTCTGTGACAGTACATCTTTACCCACAAATTTTGAACAGTATTCGTTGGTAGACAAATCCAAATTTTTGCTCACTGCCGTTCCCATTTTACACGTAATACGATCATAAGTGTGTTTGGTAAAAAACTAATAAAGTCTTAATCTTTACGCGGAAAATCATTAATAATTATCAATTCAAGTTGTTGGCAAATTTTCACAAACAAAAACATAACCTCATAAAACTAGTCGACGGTTGAAGGACTCGGGACACGTCTCGTGATAAATCACAAATGCCAGACGATAATTGACATTACAATTTCATTAGAGGAATATGAAGGACGAAGGACAGCATAGGCTAAGTTTTGTTTTTTACTGTAATATTTCGCATTTTAGTAACACGTCGAAAATACAAATTACTCTGAAAGTACCAGTTTGTCATAGGGCACCTGGTAAATGGCGGGCGTAGGAAAAACTTTTTTCTTTATGATTGATTTTTTGACTAATAAACTAATTATTTTACATATAATTTGATGAGTAACTCCTTTATGGGCAATATAAGGCAAACGCTAGTTCAGCAAAAATATAGTTATTTTTCTAATTTTGGCATATAAAGTGACACTTTTTTTAGAGTGACAAAACGTTTTACTTTATGTAACTAGTTACATAAAGTATCACTTTATGTAACTAGTTTGTGTAAAATCACAGTATTTGTGTTAAATCACTTTAAAAGATGGTTTTTACCGCTTTTTGGTCAAAATTAGAAAAAATTATGTATGCAACACGTTTCGAAAATGTCTTATTGTGTAACTCATTCAAATTGTAGGACCTCGCTGCGCTCGCCCTACAAACATTCATTCGTTACACAAAATCGATCTTTTCGTAACTGGTTACATAAATAGCTATTACGCAACTAGGGAAGAAAGTGCAACTTTTGCTTTGCCAAATAATTTGAGACAAGACGCGATCGAGGGGTCTTTAAAGTTCAAGGGTTCAAAAAGCAGTTTACTCCAGAGTTGCGATCAGATTTTTGCTACGACCAATGTTATGTTTTATGAAAAAAAGCAGCATACAACATAAATACCTGGCTGAAAAAAAAGGTGTTACTAATAATATGTTTGTCAATTTGTCAAGAAAGTGTCAAATACTTTCAGTCTCTCTGGGTGCGTATTCTTGAAACGAAGGAAGGGAATTATCAAGAGAGAGAAAGACCTGTAGAATGTGACAGGAACCCGCCATTGTTAGCTTCTTCTGTCACATTCTATCAAAACTTCTCTTAAGAATTCCGTTCGAATGGGAATTGATGGTTTCTATCACATTCTACAGGCCTTTCTCTTGATAATTTCCTTCCCTCGTTTCAAGAATACGCACCCAGGTGACACTTTCATTCCCTAGGTAGTGAGAATGATATAGTATCATCTCTCATATCTAGTTTTGAATCAGCCTTTTTGCTCAGCTCCCTGGTAGAGTGAAAGAAATAACGTTATTACAGACATGGTTGAAAATAAATTTTTTTATGTCTGACATATTCCTTCCAAGGATCAGTAAAGATGTAATATGTCACACCTCGGCATCAAAATAAATGGAGCCAATAACAACAATCAGATATGCTGATGATACAGTGATTTTAGCAAACACAATCGAGGGACTACAGTTTGCTTATAAACAAAATCGATGACGTGAGAGAGACACAAGGTCTAAAAATTAATATAGGAAAGACCAAATTTATGATATTCAGCAGGCAACCACACAATGGCACGACCCTAACACTTGATGGAAGCCAAATTGAACGTGTCTCTAAGTTCAAACCTTGGTAGTAATGTTACAGAGGATCTAAACCCGGACTGCGAGATAAAGTGCCGAATAAAGATTGCTCGGGCAACTTTTAATAATATGAGATCCTTTCTTTGCAATGACAACCTGAATCTGAAGTTAAGACAACGCATGGTTGAATGCTATGTGTGGTCGGTATATTGATGTACGGAGTAGAGACGTGGACTCTGAAGGTCAAGACGATGAACCAACTGGATTCTTTCGAAATGTGGCTTCACAGAAGAATGCTTCGTATTCCGTGGACACATCATGCTACAAACAAGAACGTACTACAAAGAGCACCGAAAGACAACTCTTGACGACCAATGAATGCCGAAAGACATCACATCTTGGACATATTTTGAGAGGCGATAAATATCGTCTATTACAGCTCATACTACAGGGTAAGATTGAGGGGCAACGCGGAGCTGGGAGAAAGCAACAGTAGTGGCTCAGAAATATTCGGGATTAGACCGGCATAAGAGGGGCTGGTAAACTTTTTCGCTTGGCAGAGGACCGTACAGCTTTTGCCATGGTGATCGCCAACGTCAGGGAGACCGGACAAGGCACATGAAAGAAGAATGTCTGACAGGGCTATTATTTTATCAATAATGACAATTATTAAGGTCAATTATCTAAGAAATAATGCCCAAGGGTGATGAAGGCTACAACCCTCAAACTTCCTCAAGGTTGTAATTACCGAGCGGAAGGAGTGGGAAAATGGAGCTGCCCCGGTGGTCGTCCGCGATGGATCCAACTGGTTCACGGCTGGATCCAGCAGAGGGGGGCTGACGGGGGCAGGTGTCTGCGTTGAGACAGGCCAAACAGCGAGGCACTTTGCATTGGGTACACACGCTACTGTATTACAGGTTCTGGAGTGCAAAACAACCCTGGAAAAGCTGGCCCAACAGAACGTCTTGTGTGGGTTCCGGGACATACTGCTATTTCGGGAAAAGAAGAGGCGGATCGACTGGCAAAACTGGGCACTCAGAAACTGCCTGTTGGTTCAGAGCCGACTGTGGGGATCGCCAATAGCAGGGTGATCCAGTCGCTAAAATCTTTAGCCCAGCAGCTGTTTCAAGAACGCTGGGCCATAGGTATAAGGCAGGCCAAAGAACTCAGTGGCCCCTCAGCCAAAAATACGAAATACTGTCAGCTGAGACGGCATCAGTACTTGATTGGAATAACCGAGGATCCTACTTGTTGAGGATGCTTGGAAGAGGAAGAGTCGGCAGGGCACATCTTAATGTGGTGTCCAGCTTTCACTCGTTCGCGTACTACTGGGACAGTCAATTATGACGCCCAGGGCAATCAAAGAGCTAAGACCTAGCAGACTGGTTGCCTTCATAAAGTCGACTGGGCTGCTGTAGCTACCAACAACCGGGACGTGACGGGCCCATACAGGAGGCCTATACGTTTCTGGGGCGCTGCCCCCCGGTTTGCCAATCAAAACAACAAACAAACAAGTCAAAATAAAAAAGAAGGATGGCCAAATTATCGATGTTCCGTGCCCCCAAAAGTAGTAAGTGATTACAACCATAACATTAACGGAGTTGACTTATTTGACCAGAGACTTTCTACATACTACAAAATTGACCGCCGCAGTAAAAAGTAGTGGCATCGATTTTTTTTTTACTTACTGGACGCATCAATTATAAATTCAAACAATATAATCGGTTAAAGTTACCACAAACATCTGCTAAAGATTTTAGACGGTGTCATAAATGGATTACTCTCCGAAAGACCTGTGAACCCAAAGACAAACTCATGTACCTAATCAGAAGTTGGAATAAAGAAATTTAAGCCTTACGTACCCATAGAGATAAGGCAACAGTCATCTGCTCATTAGCCTACAAGGACTACCAGAAGGTGTGCCCTTTGCAGCACTAAAGCGAACCCATTAAGAACGGATTGGATTTGTTCCACATGTAAAGTTCCTTTGTGCGTGGGTAAACGTAAAGACAAAATTACCACGCCTAATTTCAAGAGCCACTTATTTTGTAAAAAATATTTTTTAATAAATGTTTGCTTTTAAACTTCTCTGCATTATGAACCACCCATTTATCAAAAAACTACTTAACATATTTTGTTTTTTTTTTTAATTTTTCTGTTATTAGTAATCACTTAAACTTAAAGGATAGTAATTAAAAAAAATAATATTTTCGGAAAAAAAATTACTTATCCACTCTGTTTTATTAGTCAAATTACGCGCCGCTAAGAGTTAATCACGGAGTTGGTATACGACTGTAGAAATAAAATAATAATGTCCTTTTTCCTCACATTAAGTTTCTTAAAAATATTCGAAAATAAAACGACCCAATTATTTTTGTTCCAACGAAAAACATTTAAAAAAAATACATTTTTTAAAAATTTACAAATATATTACAAAACAATAAATTAATCTTCACAAATAATAATAATAATATTAAACTAAGCGTCTCTCAAATGGAGGCAAGATCTACTCTACATATCTATTTACAGTGTTTTTTTTTTATTTATTTTTTTCACATATATCATTTTCAACTGATAAGTAAATGTATAAAGTTTCACCGAAAAATCACAAAATAATCTTGATAAAGGTCTTTTCTTATCATATTTTTTTATAATATTAGGTAGCATAATGTACTTATTGCTAAAGTTTAACGTAATGATAACGCTTATTTTATCATCAAAATCGTTAACGAAACCGTACATTTGAAATCGATATAATTGAATAAAGATATAACTTTAATATTCAACTGAAATTATTATACTTTGGTCACTGAACTGTCAGTGGCAATGCCAAAAATTTTTGGTTTGCCAACCGCAAAAATCTCAAGTACTCAAATTACAAAATAAGAATTAGTTTGTTTTGTTCGTAAATTCGCCTTGGGATTTTGCTTCTAAACCCGTAACTTTACAGAAATCAACTTTACATACCTGTAATTGTCCGTAATTATATACCGTCGAACAGCACGTGACCGCACGAAGTACCAATAAATTTGCTCGACCTGAGCTATTAGTAAACAAACCTAAATATACATTTTTCCCATTTGTATAATAGAATATTGTATTTACATAACGGCCGATCCAAATCATCAGTACACAAACGAACGATTTCAGTCCTTTGGATCGGCCAATACACGTGCGCGATTTCCTCGCTATATCACACTGAAAACACAAGCCGAACGTGGATTATACTATGGAAAATAAACGGCTGCTTATTGTTACAAAAGTAGTACAGGGCGCTCCAATTTTGTCCAGTTAAGCGCATTTACAAATAATTGGGACGCCCGGTATTACAGTGAAAAGGCACAGAATTGAAACTAGCCCAGTCATTTCAGCTTAAAATAGTCAACCTCCGAAACAGAGATGAGAAGGAAAGAAACTCGTGTACCTACATCAAAAGTGTCTGTTTGATAGGATGTCCTCAAAATTCAGTCTTTGCTTTATGGCACTCTAGCTGCCGGAAAGCAAATACTGAATTAAAATTGCACAATGTTCATTCAGAAAGCACATTTTAAAATGCAAAAAAAATGGTTATAACTGTAAAAAAAGTGAATTTTCTATAAAAATTAAATAAGAAGCGCAGCCTAGGCAAATGTGGTTTCTTTACTCAAAACCTGCCTATCTCTTTCAAAGTACGCGCTTGCAAAACCTACACAACGTTCATGAAACTAAAATGTCAATGTTTTAACTTTTAAGACAATGAGAAGATGTCAAGTGTTATTAACAAAATATACAAACTGATAAATAAAACAATTAGAGGTGTTAGAAGTCAAAGAGCTTAAGTGACATTTTCAGTTGATATTTTTGTTTTGATTTAGTTTAAATGAAGGTATACACAAGTGTCCAGCTTCTTATCTTCTATAATTCCAAGGTGAAATCCTAAATTGACTGGACAAAACAGCGACTTTCTGGCTACCAGAAATTCGCCTTTTTTTAGAGCAGTAACAAAAAAATTGCTTGCTGTGTGTAACTACACTTCCTCAAACACAATCAAATTGAAAAAGTGTAGCTAGACACAAGGTGTTATCGAGTGACTCTTGTACATAGTTAAAAAGCTACCAACCAAGCTTTTACACAGTCCAAGTTGGCACCATCTAAATATTTTTCTTATTAAAACATTGTCTTGGCTCTCAAGCAACAAACTTTTTAAAACGGTACAAAACTTGGACTAAAGATTTGACAGCGGTTCCGCAGTAAAAGAGCCACCCTCTAACACTGAGAAACGACATTTTTTTAACCAAAATTTTTCAGTAAAACACTAACTAGCATAAACCCAACTAACAAGAGAAAAAAACTAATATAAAAATAACTCTTCATTCCTATTGCACCGTTTCTTAATGAACCGATCGATGTTTGTTGCTTTACCTACGACGAGCCCTTGGTATACTTAGATTCGGCCAACCTGAGAATGGGCGTCTCGCCATCACCTTGCGTCACCTGAAAGCACCAAACACCATGAGACCGAACTCAAAACTGTACTATACAGGGTGCGGACATAAACCGTTCCTGTTTAGCACGTTCAAAAATCATAAATGGCATACGGTTTTCATGCAACGAAACAATATAAAATTAAGGAAAGTAATGTGAATTTAATCACTATTCATTAACATGCAAACATGCAAAATTAGTAAACCTATTAAAATACAATAACAACAGTCGAATATTACGAAAAGTAATAGGAATATCATTTTCTTATCGAGGTATTTGAAGTGGTTCGTTATCGTAAGAAGTGCTTGTTAGAGTTATTCATAGTAAGACTATTAGTTGGAGAGGTTGTTTAATTATAGTTTCATTGTTACGCTACTGAATAAGAGGTAAATTAATTATTACATGTTCTCTTTTAGCGCAAGGCCTTTCTTTTCTTATAATTGTTATTCAATGTGGTGCGATTTATTCAAGATCTGGTTTAGCAATAGTGGAATCATTAGAAAGTGAAACCAACTCTACAACCAAACAATATACTGGTAAGTTTGTAGATGCCATATTTGTTTACACACGTAACTTGTTTCAGGTAAATGAAGAATGCTTCATTAGGGAACACTTTTTGGATGACTCAATCAACATTTTGGATATTGTTAATTTTATGTTTCGATTTTATAGTTAATTCGTTTCACAAACCTAAAAAATAATAACCTTCCCCGTATAATTGAGTGGGTAACCCAAACCTTGACCAAAAAAACTAAAAATCCTATTTATTAGGAATCGTCAATTACTCTTTCTTCTTGTCTTTTGTTTACCGTGTAGAAATTTCACAAGAGAGAAACAAACGCCAAATATGTTTATCACGCAGTATCGTCTGAATAAAGTCGCGGTTCAAAAAACTAAATACCCAAATACCTACACGTTTAGAGTAGCCATGAAACCAGCTTTCCCAATCAACACTTATATAGAGTGATCCACGTTTTCCCACTCAATTTTAGCAATATTGAATATCTCAGTTGATAACTAATTTACGTTGTTGTCATAAGTATTATACAGAGTGTCCAGAAATCATAGTGCGCAAGTATTTCGAAGAGTGGAAGCTGTTTGACCACAAGCTTAACATAATTGGCTTACATTTTTTGTTTCTTACATTTTTATTTTATTTTAAATACGCCCTGTATATCATTACATTTTTGGATACTCCTAGTGACTCTTTATGCAGCCCCATATCGATGGTAATTGATTCCGAGACATTGTGTTATTACGTAACTTTAATTTACTTTCATTTTCCATATATCTTAAGGCGGATTCACGTTCGTACTTACAAAGTCATTGTCGTAAAAAGTCGCACACGTAAAAAGTTAAATTGCATGTAGTTATATGAGGCAGTTTTCAGTAGTGCGTGGAACGGCGCAACATAGAAGTTCGTAATACGGCGTACTTCTACGTGACGTAAAAGTATGTACGATTTCAACTTTTGATGTAGAAATCGGTACGTTTTTACTCGTGATTGAAGTTGACAATCGACTGACAAGTGGTAATGAATAAAAATTTAGCGGCGTCGGCCGGAAATCTGTCGCAATTAAACCTAAATTGTTTTATTGTTTTTTGAAATGAATGTTATGTTTGTATGTATAGTGAAGGGCAGTGTTCATTGTTTAAAAAAAATTTACTTGGCACATTTCATGACTTGTGCGACAGACGTTCCGCGTACCAAGAGAAACTCCATTTGTTGCTTTAATAATTTCTACGCATATCTATGTTATAGTGTTATACGACTTTTTACAACAGAGAAGTCTCAAGTGTGAACGTGAATCCGCCTTTAGGCGTATTTTAGCGGAAGTGTTAACCTGAGTTTACTCCTGACTGAGCTGTAGAAACATAGGCCATCTTGTTTTGTCAGAATGAGTTAAAATGAGATGGACACTATAAAGACCCTAGAACGTCTCTTGTGAGTTACGTTTAAGAAAGGAAATGAAAAAGTAACAATGTTAAGATAAAAACATTTTTCACAGACTGAACCATCCTGTACAGGGTGGCCTAATTTGCTTGTTTTTATATGGAAACTGCCAGAACCCTTAAGAATTTTTTTTTCAAAGTGAGTTCGATGCCGCAAGCAGAATTTTGCTATCGTTTTTTGTTTTCTTGTAATTGTGAAATTTTGTCATTTTGGACAAGTCCCTGTAACTTGTTATTATGAGAGTTTGGTGAAAACAGCTTTTACGCTCTATTAAGTAATATTAACATAATCTACGTAAAAAAGTACCCCAAATAATGTAAAAGCTATTTTCACCAAACTCTCATAATAACGAAGTTACAGGGACTTGTTCAAAATGTCAAAAATTCAAAATTTGACAATTACAAGAAAACAAAAGACAATAGCAAAATTCTGCTTGCGGCATCGAATTCACCTTGAATAAAGACCCCGGCAACGCCTTTATAATTTTTAAATTTCTTCTGGCAGTTTCCATATAAAAACCAGCGAATTAGACCACCCTGTACAGTCGGTCCCAAATTCAATACTCACCATTGGGATCTCAGTTATTATTGAAGTAACAAAAATGTTTAAATAAGAAAAGTTTTAAAGAATTATATGGCTAATTCAAATCTTTTTTGAAAAATATTCTATTATTTTTTGTTTTCAAGATATTTCGAAAAAACTGAACAGTTATGATTTCTTACATGACCATTATTTTGCAAACTGTTTATTGGACAGCCGGTAAACTTCGACATTGTTAGGACACTTTGTTCTGAAGAATAATTTGGTTGTCCCAAAAATGTTCGATCTTTATTTATTTTTGAGGTTAGGACACTGACTTTTGTTTTACTTATGGAAGCCATATCTAATTTTATTATCATCTAATAGGCCAAAAAATCATCATTTTGTTGATGTATGGCATGGTATAAAAATATCTATTTTAGTTTAACAGTTGTCCACTAAACGATTTGCACAATAATGGCCAAAGAAAAAAATCATCATTTTTCAGTTTTGTCTCTAAATATCTCGAAAACAAAAAATGCTGGGTTATTTTTCAAAAGAGATTTGAATTGTCCATGTAATTCTTTAAAACTTTTCTAATTTTTTAAACATTTTTCTACCTTCGATAATTACTGAGATTCCAATGGTGAGCATCGAATTTGGGACAGACTGTATAATCTTTTTGTTTTTAGGAGAAGCGTTAAACGTTATTTGTCACATTCAAAATGTTTATTTTTCCACAAAGATTCATTCTTTGGTAAATCTATTTTGAGTGTCATTTTTTGAGCCGTCATTATTTAAAATAAAATCTATGTGTGCAATTAAATGAATGTAATTTTAAAAACATGGAATTTTGCCGTATCAATCAGGCTAGTTTAATGTCAATATTGATTTATAAAAAAAAAACAATTATCTATACCTTGATACCGATTCCACTCATTAAATTTGTCCTTGCTGAATAGACTTACACTTAAAAGTTTATCAAAGACGGTGACCATAATTGTCATTTTAAATGATAATGCTTTAATAAAGTTGTTTGTTAATCAATGTTGCTATGGTTCTAACATACTATATTATACGAAAACTACTTTTTCTACTACTACCCACTAATCTAATCTAAGATATGTGCCTAATGTTTGACATTATTCCAATTTTTTGTATGGGAACCATTTAGCCACCACGATTTTCTGCCCTGAATTTTCTCAATTTATATTTATAAAAACACTAGAATCGCCATGAATAAAGTAAATTGCAGATAAAAAGTTATTTCTATCTTTATTGGTTGTCGAAGTACAAGGTACAGAAGGGAAGGAAGTTTATGCTATTACCCTGTATCTAAGAAAGCCAAATGAATGCATTAAGTAAACTAACAGAGGTACAATCCATTTTGTTCAGTAGTTAAATTAGGTTTAACATTCGTTATGTCCAAATGTGAGATTAAATCCTTTTCTAGTAGTAATAATTTGTTTTAAAAATTTTAGTAATGGAATGTTCCAACTTTTCAGCTCACTATCAAAATTATATTTACGATCCGAAAGTGAAAACTGTTTTTGAGTTAAAATTACGATGATGCACGTATATTCTAAAAATATTCTCCTAAAGTACATACATTATAATAAAACATTATCACAGTCTTTGCGTGAATAAAGTCAACTAAAATAGAATGTTTGCAATACCTATTTTACGACTGCTATAGATAAATAATACAGTCACCACTTTATGATGCGCGAAACAATAGTAAACTTGACGTATTGTCAGTCGTTACCTCTAGAGAAACTTGAGCACGAAATGATTATACTAACAGATCGATGAATTATTATTTTTTTAAAAGCTTTAGCGACACTCCCTACTTTTTAGGTATCTAAATTTTTCCTGTTTACTAAAGTTAGTCAACATTTATATGTTGTAAAAGTGCACGTGGGTAAATGATCTACAAAAACAAAACTATAAAAATAAACTTTATTGATATAACAGTTACACAAAATTTATAGTTCTTGTTTAACCGCGAACAGTTCTAATGAGAAGGACATCGGCTAGTTTTCGTATTTTTTTTCTTCTTAATAGAATGGCTGGAAATTGCAGTCACGCTATATTAACCAACGAGCTATGTAGAAAGCAACTATAACGTGCTCCAACAACAGTTTGAGATCAACTTAGGACCGTGACTGCAATTTTACAGTAGGTAACTTTAATTTAAGCATACTGAGAGCGTAGGGAGACACCACCGTTAGTAATTATTATAAATAGCAAGGTACTTGGTTAGGAGAATCCTAAGTAAAAGGTAATCTCATTGTAACATTTGTTAAATACGTAAAAAATTACTTAATGTGTAGTATGAGCAATAAATATATAAAATTTGCAATAAACGTAAACAATATACTATAATATAGTAAATAAATTTAACAACATTACCTTTTCTTTCAGTGCAAAAGGTAGGAAATTCAAGACTAGTGCATAAATCAGTGTTGGCACAATGTATGTAATAAATAACTAAGAACAAGAGCATTGCAGTATTATAATAATGCCCATAACGATTCGATTATATTAAAATCGTATTGGTGAATGATTCAATAAAAAAAGTTGGGGTAGTAGAGCTTTACGAAGCAAGTCAAAGAAGACCTAGAGAAATGAGATCAGTTTTGAATAAAACAAACTGCGGGATAATTACCAGGAAATGATTTATGTACCTACATCATAACTTAAAATTAAGTAAGTTATGCATTTCATAAACAAAAATACAGTTCTCGCGGAGCCAGTTTACCTATTTAAGTATCTAAATAAATGTCTTTCACAAAAAAAACATTCACTGTATTGAATATTGCTAGTATTTCATCAGGTTATCGAAATTGTCCTCAAACGGTGAATATTCAAGCTCGCTTCAATCAGTATTAAGTTACATCTTAAATACATGTTTTTCGTCAGTATACTGACAATGTCAAAATTTGACCTTAAACGATCAGTATTATTGACAGTATTTCGAAATACTCAGTAGTACCATTCGCGGGACCGCTTAAGGTTGGTGTATTTCTGAATCATCAATCATGCAACTTTCAGAATTTCCGGGAAAAACAAATTCGACGTTAAATGTCTAATTTTGACATAAAGACAGTTTGCTAGGTGAAAAATTATCACAATGAATGTAACATTTGATCTAAACCTGCTTTAATAGCTTCAATACATCGACAGTTACTCCCGTTATACCCTTGACAAATTTCAGTTCTGCTTTATGCTATGCGAATAAAGTTTAAGGTACTACCACAATACACTAGTGGCTTAAATTCTTAAATGTGGCAAAAATAATAAATAAAAACTTGTGGTCTCACACTATAAAGTCTTAAGAAAACTATAAAACAATAATAAATATTTTGAAAAAAGTAGATATCGTATATCAATATCAATCATAATAATATGTATAATGAAAAAAATTAAATATTTATTGAATCACAAAATAAAAAACTTCTAATAAATTGGATTCAGACAAATTTAGTAGTAAATTTAAAAAAACTTGTTTGATTCAATTCTGTTACTTCTTTAGCTTAAAACTGCAGTTTCCCACAATAAACTTGGCTAAAACTATTTTTAATTCATTATTCTGGGGGAGGAGGCGGTGGCGCTTCATGAACAGGGGGAGCATCAGTCGGTAAGGGAGGTTGCGCTACAGCCCCACTGTATGCCGCCATTTGCGACTGGTACACATTAAAATACGTACCGTAATAAGGGGCTGTATACATTCCGTAATTGGGAGGCGGCATACTGACATTAGGCATACTGGGGGGAGGCATTTGATAGGAATTATATGCCGCCATTTGGTTAAAGTCCATTTGGACTGGCATTGTCATCGAGTGATTTTGTTGTGGATACATTGGAGGTGGTTGTCTCTGATTATTTTTCCTAGCGTTTCTGGCATTTTGTCTGTTTTGCGTAAACTGTTTCTGATAGGAAGAGACATTGGAGAAACCATAATCATATTGGGAAACGGAATAAGCTGGGGGGTTCATCGGATGGAAAGCTGTAGAGGGTGTGCTAGTTGCTGCGGGACTAGCATTTGAAGTTTTTGTCAAGTCAGGGGCTGAAGAATCCCCAAAAAACTGTTTGTTTAATGAAACTGGCAACGAGGATACCGGAGATACTGACATGGGAGAAATTTTTTCTGGTGGATTGAAAGTTTCCAAACTATCGTTAGGAGAAATTGGTGACAGGAGACCGGGAGAAAATACATCAACCGTGCTACTAACACACTTAGAAGGACTGGGCTTCATCAGCGAGCAGGGTTTCATTAAATCGTTCACCAAACGCTTATTGTTATTCTCTTCGAATTGTTGCTGAACATTATTAATAGTTTTAATGCCGTCGTTACTGGAATGCACATTACCCGTTCGAATAAATACGTTACTAACACTACTATCTATCTGATCAGTACTGGCAAAGCTACTAGGGAGCGTTGGTTCGCTTACCTTGTTATAAGAATGTCTGCCGTTCTGTTTGGATTCTTTGTGACTGGACTTTGATACTTTGGCCGGTGGCGTTTCCGCTGGCGAGTACTTTTCTCGGTCACGCTTTCTTCCAGAACTTGAACCGCCTACAAACTCCAAAGAACTGAAGCCACTGCCCGAGTTTGTAATTTTCTCCTTAGGAATTTTTATTTTAAGGCCTTGAAAAAAAAAACATTATTTAGTAACATAATAAATTTAAATTCTAAATACCAAATATCTCCAAATAAATTCACCACTCTACACGGTGAGTCAGTTTATTTTAAAGTTCAGTCAGTAATCGCGTTTTCCACTGGCAAACTTAGTGCAGAACTAGTATACTTACTTGTTTTCTATTCCATCAAATATCATTGAAACAATATAAACCAGTTTTGCAATAAAATATTAAATCTAGCAAATACTCTGAGTTCAGGATAAGGAGTAAATTTGATTAAATGGAAGAAAAGTTGCGCAATCGTGCCGTTAGTAAAATGATATTTAGCAAACATAGACTTATTTTTGAGATATTTTGATTTTATATTTTAATTTTTAGTGACGTTAATATTGGACCTAGACCAAAACTGATGTCACACAGCAACTTTTTCACTCAAAGCTCTTTAAAGTGACATTATCTGTTTATCATTCCAACGTTTCGTCTTTGCGAAACCATCAGCAACCTCATTTTTTTAAATGTGGTCATTATTTTGTAATATCAGATTTTGAAAGCCCTTTTTATTCCGAATTCAATGATGTATGGCACTTTGTGGTTTAAATGCGTTTTACTCTGTTTTATTGATCTTAAGAAAGAAATGTCCTATTAACGGACCTGAAAATTATTTTTATACTAGAAATTGCCTATGCCAATAAATTGTTCAGGTTATTTAGATGGTTGCCATTAATTTAAACTTAAAAATAAGACAAAAAAAGTATTATTGCATACATTATTGAATTCGAAATAAAAAGGCTTTCAGAACCCAACATAAAAATATCTGGATTTGAATTTAAAAAAAACGTAGTTGATTTCACCTAATTCAGCAATTATTTACTGTTTCTGGCATTGAAAAGTAAGGTATACCTTTACCGGAACATATACAATGTATTAAGTTGAATGTGTATGAAACAGACATAAAGACACTAAACTCTTTGCTTCAAAAAACTAGTACAAATGAAAGTTTCGAAAATATGAAAGTTCCCAATTTTGCCCACCTTTTGTTTATTCTAGCTGTGTGGCACTCAATAAAGCACCTTATTTTAAGATAAGCACTTAAATACTAAGTCTGAAATCATTTCTTCGACTTACCTCCAGAACTTAGTTGTGGCATAATTGGTGGATCAGCAATTCCTTCAGTCTTAATCTTATCCTTGGGAATCTTGATCTTAAACTCGTTCATGGGCTGTATAGTCCCCATCTGGATTTTAATTTTAATAGGCTCGCTAACAACTGGTTGTACCGAAAGGTTTTCCTCCTTCCGTTCCTTATGCTTGTGCTTTTCGCGGTCCTTGTCTTTGTGCTTCTTCTTTTTCTCTTTCTCTTCCTTGCTCTTCTCCTTATGCTTGTGCTTGTCCTTCTTCTTTTTACTTTTGTGATGGCGGTGCTCTTTCTCCGGCTGGGTTGGTGGTTCTATTTGCACTTGACTGTCTTGTGGTGGTTCGATCACTTCTTGTTTCACCGTGACGGCGGCAACACCGGATAGATGTGACTTTGTTGCAACTTCTTTTAAAAGGTTGCTAATAAGGGTAGGATTGGTTTCCAAACCGTTTACTAGTTCTGCAGGATCTTTGATAGGGCTGAGCATTTCAGTTTGTTGTTGTGTTAGATTTGGCAGCGCGTCCGTTGCGCTAGGCAGGCCGCCAACGCCGATAGTGCTGTCCCGCATCAAGTTTTCGAAACCTTCTACTTGATCAATCTTCTTCATAGTGGGTCTTAGTTCTGGTTCCGAGCTGCTCGAATAGTTCCGGTTTCTTTGCGAGGGCACGCTCGGTGGCGAAGTAATCGGCGATAGGATCTTATCGATTGGTTCCGTCTTTATTTCCGTTTTGATTTGAATTGGGGGATGGTGTTGTGGGGTTTGATCTGGAGAAAACAAGCTAGGTCTTTTAATAATTGCAGGAGTGGGAATTTCCTCCTTGATTGGGTGCGGTTCAGTCTTTATTGTAATATCAGTAGCTTCATGAGATGCCGGAGGTTTGCTTTCATAAGATCCATTGACGTTACCGTTAAACTGCGGCTTCGGTGGAGCAATACTTGGTTTCGGGACGGACTTAGTCTCTAAATTAAAAGGCGATTTGACTTTATGCGAGGTAGAACTTGACGATTTGTGGTACGCGGCCTTGTCAAAACCTGCACCAGAATGTGGTTTCTTGACCGATTCTGGAGGTTGCTTTTGTTCTTCGTATCTGCGCATCGCTTCCTGTTTCTGAGCAGGTTTCGGCGGTTCCGACATCCTAGACCGGCTAGGATCCTTTAGAAGTTGTCGCACTTCCGAGTAATTGGTTAAACTGTTCGGATCAGTCTGGCTACTACTTTTACTAGGTAACGATTCGCGTTTCGGCACTTCTTTATTATCACTGCGCGCCGCGTAAACGTCCTTCGTGTGATCGCGCACCGTGGGAAGACCGAATGGTGAATCCTTGGTGGCCTCCCTCAAAATATCCCTAGGCTCATTCCTGTTCGAGCTGGGATAAGGCGGAACGCCACTTGAGTGAGGTCGGGAGTGCTGCTTCATTTTAGCAGGATCGCTCGGCGGTCTCTCCGGCCTATGATGGTGAGACTGGTGCTGTAACGTGATACCGCTCATGTGCGCTATCCTTTCCTTCTCTTTTCTCTCCTTGTATTCTCTCTCTCTTTGTTCCTGAGTGCGGTGACTGCTAGCGCCGGCCTCGCCCGGTCTTGAAGATCTATGTTTATGGTGATCATCACCTAAAATACCCACAGTTTAGAGCTGTAGAATACACGAAGCGCGGTTCGTATTCTACCTTTGTATTCCAAAGCTCGCAAACTGCTATCCTTTTTATCAGGATCCTGTGAAATAAAAGATCATGATATCAGAAATTGAGATACGAAAGATGCAAATATAGCAGGTTCAAGATAAAAATGCACTGCATGAGAATATTTGAAAACCTGATAGACACAAAGTAAGTTAAATGTTACGTTATTAGTTTGTACAAAGTGCTTTCAACCATAAAGTACTCATTTTAATGTATGAGGCATTTTGGAATTTTGTTTTTATTACGGATTTTTGTTCCACAATGCTGGTAACTGATGCTATGTCTTGATTCAACAACAGAATTTTTGTCATAAATTAGTTTTTCCCTAAATGTTTAATAGTCAAAATCTCAAAAACGACCAAACTTAGACAAAAACTGATTAGAAACAAAAAATGTCTAGATTAAAGAACAGAATCAAAAAATAGCATCAGTTATAGTCTATACGAAGTCAGTTGAAACAACTGAAAACACCAAAATAGTCGGCGTCTTTGTTGAGCATAGGCGGCGTGAAAAGAAAAAATATTTAGGGACTCTTATTAATCGTTTACTCCAATGCAAACTATAAACACCGGACGGCACTGCCTTTGCCACCTGTGCAGAAGATAGGATTGTCTTAAGAAAGCATATGAAGGAACTAAAAATAGATTTTAAGCCGCCGACCAATAAGAACTGTCGGGTGACCAATTAAACGGTCTTACGGTGCTTACGCCTAAAATTATTTGTGATACCTACTGGTCAAGTCCACGTTGACTCCTCGCAAATTACTATGGGGAACAACCACATACAAATTGCTCGTTTTTTGCTATGCTTTATGTGATGTGTTGATCGAACCCCGTATTTTTAACTGTCCCAACTGACATCGTATAGACTATACTAGGGTTGTCGAAGAAAAATCCGTTTTGGTAACCCTTTTAACTGACTGATTTATTATTTTGACAACAAACTGCAAAATACCAATCTGGTAGATATTTGTACATACATATCTACTTTATTTTTAGGTTTGGCATTAATATACCGGGTGTCCTTACGATTTTTTAAATAGAACTCTTTTTATGCGATTTTTAAGTGATAACAGTTAAATATCGATACGGACATTTAACACCAAATAGGCCTAGAATTTAAAGTAAATCCAAATACTAAAAAAATATCGGTCATCCTATTTAAAAAAATCGGTGTATTAATGGACTATCTCAAAACAAAGCACTCAAATCTTTGCTATAATTTTTGTTTAAAAAAAAAATTGAAAAAAGTAATATAGTTTGCTGGTCCAATCAAATTTGAGCGGTCGTCAACTCTTTTGGATTACAGAGGATTTTTGGAATTTGGCCATATTCGATTCTTTGTGATATCTCAGCTGTCATTTAGCAACAAACTGAAAACTACCACTTATAGTGATTTTAAGTGGAAATGACAAGAGCCCAATTCTAATTATTGAATGAGCAACAACTCGAAAATCAAGCTCGCAACACCTCTCTAATTACTGTTTGCTCTGTACCCCGGAAAAGGTGGCAACCTTATAATAAGGCGTAAATAGCGGTTTTGAGAGTGTTCTTGTAAAGGAAAATAACACAAATTAGTCGTAATGAAATCAAAACAATCATACATTTTCTAATAAAAGTTTAAACTTTAAAAAAACAGAAGACTTACCAATGGACTACTTGAAATTTCCGGTTTGGGACCTATCTTCTCTTTTAGCCTAGAAGGACAATTTTCAAAAATAACTAAAAACTCATTTGTCAGCTGTTGCAGTAACTCGGCAGTCACTGTGGGGTCGACGTATGTGTACCACTCCTTTCTCTCATTTGATAATGGTATTTCCCAATTCGACCATTTGCACGCTAGTAATATACAGAAACACGCCACCACGGTAGGTTTATACTGTATGCACATCGTTGTCAGGTGTAAACTAGAAAATAATACCATTTTACTAACATTGCAAGAAATGATATTGTAGTCAGATAGTACCTATTGCTAGCCATAAAATATGACGTTTGAGCTAAGTCTTTGCTAGCCCTTACTAAATGACAACATTTCACTACGTAGGTATGAGGATGATCTATGGCAACGTCGAATCCCAACGTTTGAAGGAGGACATTTTCGTTGAACACCAGATCCTGAGATTGGGCTGCGTACCTATTAGGACAAATATGTCGTGACAAGTTCATCCATTACACTAAACTTATCAATTACCTTTCGGAGTTGATGTCAAAGGTACGATCTCGAGGATTTTTGCAAATGTTTGCCGCCCTGATTACATATTCTAATTTCCTGGGTTGTTCCTCTACTTTAGCGGCCAGGAAAAGGGCGGCAGTCGCTATTTGGTGCCACGGAAAGTTGGTGAACGAGTGAAACACGTAAAACCGGTGCATGTACACTATGGCTGTGTTTATACATAACTGTGACCTGTTTGCTGATATTAAGGAAAAATCTGGATACTTTCGAAACAAACCTAAAGTACAGTTGGGCATGCTCAAAGTATTTTGATATTATACTAAACTGCTATGACTACCTTTTTTAGACGATTAAAACGTTGCATATACATTCAAGAACAGTTGTTTTACATTAACCTTTTATAGTAGTAGACTGCTGTGTTTCTTAACAAAACCAAAGAATTTTTATGCGAATTGGTATAGCTGTTACTTAATCGACCCGAAAGTGGTTAAAAAATCCCAGTCTGATTGCATGCCGAAACAAATTGAATTTTAGAGTAACAAGACTGTTATTTCGGCATGAATGTAATCGGATACGGAAGCAAGCTATTTGAAAAAACATTAATTGGTTTGTAGTTAAAAATATTTGATGACTATACAAGCAAACTATTGTTAGCTCTTGAGTTGTTAATGCTTCTGCATTTATTATACTGTCTGTATTGCAGAATATAAATCACCACTCAGTTATTATTAAGTAACAAAAATGTTTAAATTAGAAAAGTTTTAAAGAATTATATGGCTATTCAAATCTTTTTTGAAAAATATTCTATTATTTTTTGTTTTCAAGATATTTCGAAAAAACTGAACAGTGATGATTTCTTACATGGCCATTATTTTGCAAACGGTTTATTGGACAGCCGGTAAACTTTGACATTGTTAGGACACTTTGTTCTGAAGAAGAATTTAGTTGTCCCAAAAATGTTCTATCGTTATTTATTTTATAGGTTAAAACACTAACTTTTGTTTTACTTATGGAAGCCATATCTAATTTTATTATCATCTAATAGGCCAAAAAATCACCATTTTATTGATGTATGGCATGGTATAAAAATATTTATTTTAGTTTAACAGCTGTCCACTAAACGATTTGCACAATAATGGCCAAAGAAGAAATCATCATTTTTCAGTTTTGTTCAAATATCTCGAAAACAAAAAATGCTGGGTTATTTTTGAAAAGAGATTTGAATTGGCCATGTAATTTTTTAAAACTTTTCTAATTTAAACATTTTTGTTCCTTCGATAATAACTACTGAGATCCCAATGGTGAGCATCGAATTTGGGACAGACTGTATAGAAATGCAATAAACACGTTCCCAGAGTTTATGGTAATGGTAGGTGTGGATGGTGACAATTGTACTGCGACCTGATTAGATCTATTGTACCCCATCTTTCACGGTTTCCTTGTTCATAGCAGCCCCTCAAGATTTAGTTCCTTTAGGAATTTCAGGATCTTGAGTGGGTCTGTTCGAGGTATTTCTTCCACAGCCAGCTGGTGTAATCCCAGTGTGTTTAATCTTCTATGGCGTACAGCATTACTGGTGGAGTGTTTCTGGTTCTTCTCCGCAAAACCTGCAGGTACTGTCCTCTTCTAGGCCTAGCTTCTTTAGGTGTTCTCTGAGTCGACAATTACCCGTTAGAAACCCCGTTAATGCCTTGAAACTAATTTTGCTGAGGATAATCAGTGTCTTCGATCTTGCTCGGTTAAAATTGTCGAGGAGATCTTTGGCCTGCCTTAGTCCTGGAAGTCTTTGCCAGTGCGTTGCTCTCAGTTCTTCTTCAACTTTATTAAGTACTTCCTGGACATATGCTTTTCCAAGGCCGCTGAATGGTTCCCGATCAGTGGTGCTTATGCTCCTTTTCGTGCCAGAGTATCTGCTTGTTCGTTACCCTCTACTCCGACGTGCCCAGGAACCCAGAGGAGGGTTTCCCAGAGTTTATAGTGCAAGTACATATCTGGCGCCTAGGCTTGTCACGGAAGTGACCCAATGTAAAAACTCACTAATTTCAACTTATTTTGTAATTATACTGCACAGACTCCAAAGAAATTTTAATTGATGTTTATGTTTTCTTTATAAGCAATTAAGGTGAAATCAAACATTATTAAAATGTATGAGCTTGAGTTTAGTTAGTATTTATAACAGTACTTAATCGATGAAATAGGAACGATAAGTGTTCAATTGTTGTTTTATTAACAACAAAAAAGCTTCACTTTTGGCACAAAATAAAAACATCACTCATAGAGAGTATTTTTAAGATGTGTGAGTATTGTGAATATTTTTTACAAAAAAAAAAACAGGACAAAAATGAAGTTGAGGTGAAACAACCAAGCCTACCTAATTAGTAACATTAATTGTGGTAATTGCCACGGATTCTCTTTCTATAAAAAAAACCCAATAACCACCCATAGAATTAACATCATAAAACATTTTTGTCATTTATACACGATTTGAAGTAACGATAAGTGATTTAAATTTTAAATTACAGTATTGAAGGTACTTCAGAGGCATCATCTGCAAAGCATACTCAGGGCCTCCTGGTGAGATATTTTTACCACATGGGAAGATTCGCATTGTAAACGTTGCCGCTTAGATTTATTATTAGCGTTATTAATATCTTTGCTCTCTAATCTTTATGGTAGCTTATTAAAAGAGTAGTCTTTTTTTTATTTTGTTGCAGAGTAATAAGGTTCAGGAAGGCCTTAAAAATTGCTGGGCCAGTGTAATGAAACGTAACCACAGATAAAAAAAAACAGAAAATCACAGTTTAAATTAAAACCTGGGACTAGTCTGGTCAATCAAAAACTGGTCATCATAATTAACTGAGTTTAATTTTTAATTTTACGCAGATTCAAACCAATTAACAGCTTTGAAGCGGTAAATGGGTTTAATTATAATATTTTTATACTGTAACACAAATTAAGTCTTTCACAAGTACACTGACCTTAAATTTTTTTTTATGGGTGGTCAAGGGCCAAGGGGGAGCAGATAGGGGCATCTGCCCTCTCCTTAGAAATTAAAAAAATGTAATATCAATGAAAATGTACAGGATTTTCATAATAAAATAGTCGACAAATTTACGAAAAATTGTCTCACTGAACAAGTTTCTTGCAATTTTAAATAAAATACCATTGTCCCATCTTCCATTCCCTATCAACATGCCCCCCCCCTAGGTCATAGGCTGGCGACGCTCTTGAGGGTGGTTAATGCAATGTCGATAAAATATACTGCAAAGCAAACATTGCCTTGAACATTTAAGAAGTACTTCAACTTGAACTGTTCATTGGATAGCTTTGATAATGATAATGTTTGAAATCAGAATAGATTTCAAACATGAAGGAGGTATTGTCATCAAAGTTTTCCCCAGCAAACAAGCCATTACTTCCGCAATTTACTAGTTCATACATTATTCATGTTAAGACGAGTCTTAGGAATATAGAAATGACCCACAAAGTAAAAATAGCAGTTGCTGAAAGTAGACAAAGTGCATTCTATCTATGGTGAAAAAGTGAACGGATTTTTTTTTTAAAGCAGACTATTGTAGCGTTCTGTAAAGTGTCGTAGCAAGTTAATTTCAGTTAAATTGGACGAGCTTAATTTTTACAGCAGTTGGAAAGATAAATGGAGAGTAAATTTGCGCAATCTCGTAGTGACGCAACTGTAGGTTTCGTCCCACAACCATTTCGTTGGCCGCCATTTTTACGTATGCTCCTTCACTGTTCAGAGTGTTCAGTTTAGTTTCAATGTTCGCGGTATGAGCGCCTGTACTAGAAGTAACGCGCAGTTATCGCGGAAAAGCTGTGCCAACTCGTATCGGTAAAACCAATTATTGCGTTTATCTATCCTTTTTTATTGGTTCGTTTTAGCCACGAATACACGTCACCGTCGCATATGTGCACTTTACTCTTTTATATTACAAGTTTTCCTAAAGTATTTTAATGTTTCAGGTTTCTCTGCAGCTGTGCTTCGTATTTTTTTGTATAGGATTGAGGTGGCTAAAGAGCCAGTCGTCTCGATTATCGATTCTACTGCGGATCAAGTTCAAGGCACCGAATTAATACATTCCTACTTCAACCCAACGTTACACAAAGGGATGGTTAGTAATGTTTTGAATTTTAATTTTGTATTTTTAAATTGAATAAAACTCCCGCTCTTACGGGTTAAATATCTAGGGACAATATTGTCCTTGGCACTTTTGTATGTAAATTAGAGTGGAACAAGCGACCGCAATGACCTCAGTCAATTGAAACTTTAATGACCCAAAAAAGGTTGCATTTCCGATTCACAAATGATTTCTTCTTTTTATACAATGGTAAATAAAACTTGTTATTTGTTTAAGCGTTTTCATACCCCTTTTTCTTTAAATCCTATCCCATATATGCCGATAAAAAATAATGTCTAAAACTATAATAAATATTAAGTATTAAAAAGTTTTTTATCTATTCCTAACCCACACAAATTGCAGTATTTTTTCATATTTGCAATTTTACAGGGTGATTCAGAATACATATTATAAACTTGTGTGCAATGCACAAAATATTAGAAAATGTCCTTTAAATCAATTTTGCCAGAGCTTTAGTGTTTTTGAGATACAAGCTGTAAAAAAATTAACATTACTATAAACTACAAAGATGACAGATTAAAAACTACCTGCATGACTTTAACTATACCCAACTTTAGTCAATGCCAAATGTTTACATTTAGCGACTTGTGTTGCTACATTTTCAGTTTTTCAACTTTTTGGCCGCATTTGTTTTCAACCTCCATGGGGCGAGCAGAGCGTTTTTGACGTCACAATGACGTAATTTGATAGTTGGTCAAATTAGGGTTTTGCCAAATTACGTCACCGTGACGTCAAAAACGCTCTGCTCGCTCCATAGAGCTTGAAAAGCGGCCTTTATCTATATATATATATATCTTTATATTGACAGTAAACTGTCACAGGAATTACGTAGAAAAGTTGACAAATTTGCCGCCATTGAATTAAATATTTTTTTATTCGGATTATCAAATCATGTAGGTACTTCACTTAGGGACAAAGCTTGCTAAACAGCTCAACACCTTGTTTCTCAAAAACTACAGCTCTAATCACATTGGTCTATACATTTTTTTCTCATCCTCGCATACGTATTCTAACACACAACAAAAATCCTGTAAAGTTTTCAAATCCTGGTCTAGTTGGGGTATCGATAATTAGTAAAAATCTTTTAAGCTAGTGTATACAAGGTTATTTATAAAAAAAATTATTTTATAGAGCATTTTAGGAGAACGTATTTGGCACGTTGTTTAATATTGAGAAGATTTTAAGTTTCGACATGTTTGTTATGCTTGTAATTTGTTAACAATTTATAAACAGTTTGGTGGCTGCTGAACTATAATTATTGCCAACACAGTTAAATAATGTAGAACGCTACGTTCAGTTGTTTTGATTGATTATAGTTAAACAATTATTGTTTTGAGTCCTTACGAAATGTTAAAAATATATAAACTACGATTGTCCTTAATTACCCTGATTATTTATTTATATTATAATATCAAAATATATATTTGGCAGCAGACTAAACACATGTTTAGAGAAAACAAGTTTGTCGTTGTCTACTCGGTTGTCAAATTATTGCATCCACTTTTCGAAAAAATACATATTTTGAGAAAAAGTGAACTAGTTTAGAACTATTATCCGGGAATTGTCCTAAAATTGGTATTACCTAAGTATTTCTGGATTAATAACTTGTATATGAATGTGTAATGACATAATAAATTAAAATTCTCGTACAAGGTGTCAGATAATCAAAAATGATAGTTCCTTATCATTATCTGTAAAATTTGTTTGATTTTTTGAGCTGATCTAAAGTCTGAATATTTAAACTCCTTGTATAAAAATTTGAAAGTAACATGTCAGAACTCGACCTTTAACAAAAAAAAAAAAATACATAATACTCGCCATAAAATGTGAATGTTCTCGAAAATTTGTTGCTCTAAAACTGCTAAACTTGGTTTTTTGAAACTTGTCAAGGATTACTCATTAGGTTAAAAACAATCTAAATAGGTTTCTCTATAGATTCTTGGAGAAAATAAAATTTCTTAAAAATAAAACCATTTTATAAATCATCCTGTATAGGCTAGCTTAAGAAATATTTTGTAAATTGGCAAATCCGAATAGCTTTTCTATTAATTACTAAACAAATACTCCAAACCAGAAATTTGCATTTTGTTTTTGTTAGGCCAAAGTTTTGACTAACTCTACTTTATGAATTGTTCTCTTCTTAGTGTTAAATTCTAAAGAGTGGGTAATAGTTTGATTCTTTATTTCAGTGGTCAGTTGGTTAAACATAACATAATATTTTGAAAAAATTACCTTTAACCAACCGACCAAATAAATGTTAAATCAATTTTAAAAGACAAATCAAATATTTCAATACCAAATCAATTATTTCAAAATCTATAGTGACATTGTCGACAGGGTGTTTCTCAAATCTATAATTAAACTTATGGAAGTAATCCAAAATGAAAATTAATGGTAGTAGGTCATATACGTTTTCTAAAATATCATTTTTCTTTCCGATACCCTAGAATTAGTTTATTCTTATTTGATCATTGAAAGAAACACTAACAAATCCCCGTAGTAGGATAACCTTTTCTCAAGGCAATGATTAATTTACGTTACCAGTGTTACCACAAATCGTGATAATTGGTGTTAGTAAGTCAATCATGGCATTTTCTTTAGCTAAATTTATTTACCACTTAAATAAAAATTGTTGTTCAAAAAGAGGGTTTTTATGTTTTTTTGAGTAATTTACCTTCAACAATTCTTAAATAAATAAATTTAAAGTTTTGTAAAGCTCCAAAACTATTAGGTATACACAACATTTTTCACACATTTGCTACATTCTTTCTTAATTTTGTAATAATTCCACACCACCCTGTACAAAAAATAATAAAACATTTGATTTTAAATTTTTCTAACATTTTGTAATTTGTATCATCCCTGAACCTTATTTTTTTTAATTTTAAATAATTATTTTCTTTTATCAAACTCTTATTTACTTGAGAGTAATCCAATAGGTACTCAAAGAGGAACTATAATGAAATTGAAATCAGATCTGGACCCTTCTTTAGTAGCTTTACAATATTACTTTTATATTACTTATTGAATGTAAAGGTAGTTTAATAAATAAGTCTGGAAGTCTAAAAGTGAGCAATTTTAGTAAAAAAAACTACCACTGTCATTTCAGGTGATAAAATGATGAAAATCCTTAAAAACATCATGTTAACAGAAACCATTATTCAAGAGGATGTTGAAAAAAATGTATTGGAATCCATTTTTAGCACAAAATTAAACTGTTTTCAAACTTATAATGGTAAAAACAATCAGGTTTTGAATTAGAAATATTCTAAATTCTTGCATTTAAATATAAAACTTGTTTTTAAAAATAATAACTACAAGGCTAAGAGTAAATTAACAATAGAAACTAAACGCAGATTTAGAAATACATTTTCATAAGGAATTTACTATCCAGTAATCCAACTGAAAAAGTTTAAAACAAAAAGCACTTGAAACATACAGTTAGACACACTGTAGAAAATTTTGTAATTTTTTATTTGGCTTTACGGTTTTCAATACTTTTTAGACACAATTGCTTTTTATTGTTGACCAATATAGTCACTGTTTTAACAGCTTTTTCAAAGTTTTTAATAAAAAAAATTAAGCTTTAACCCAAAGACATTGAAAATTACTAAATTAGATCACTGAAAAATTATTTGTTTTTCAAAAAACAAATTGAATCTGAGTTAAAAACTTCATGTAACAAATAAACCATATTTAGGCACTGTAAAACCATGTCAGTTTAAAGATCACATTAACCCGATAATCAATAAAGGATAAAAAATAATAATCTACAATTAACTAATAGTAATTAGTAATTACTCATTAACTTGGAATAAAACTGAAAATAGTTATTTATCCAACAAGTGCAAAAAACGACTTTTTGCATAAGTTGTATACAACATTTTTTATAAAATTGACTTGTTTGATGAGAAAAGCACAACAAATATAACAAATGGAAAAAAGAGTTTGGTGCACTAGTGCAAAAAAGTAGAACTTTTTGCACTAACAATCATTTTAAAAATTTACTTTTTTGCACGATTTTATAAAAATCACATTACTATACAACTTATACAGGTTGGCGTCCAAATGAATTCTAGGATAATTCAATGGTGGAAAGTACAGGGTGAGTCAACGATTTATCGTTGATTTACCTCATTAGTTTTGAAAAATACAAAATAGTTTTTTATACAACTAGTGACTTAAACCATTTTTTATTCACGAAAAGAACAATTAGAGCCCCAAGCTTAACGAGTGGCCTAAGTTCTTCGAGAATATAAATCACCATTGTTTCTAAAGGTAGAATAGTCATATTTGGTGCAAATGTTCTACATTGTTCTACGACAAAGTAAATTTATCCAAACAAACTTATGTTAGATGCTACAGGGCGTTCAATAATTTGACTAATTCAACAAGAAATCTCAACTTTTTTAAATGGACCCTCTACAATATTCTTTTTCCTGATAGCTTTCATTAATTCAATAATTTTTAACTAATTTACTTATTTTACATGTCAAAGTTGGACAACACATGCATATTTGGTTTCTCCTAAGCAATTTAATTATTAACTTAATTTAGTTAAGATAACAAAAAGGAAGGTAAAAATTAAAAAAGTTTAAATAGTAGACTATTAAAATTAGGTAATGACATACCTAATAAAAGTTGAAGTGATTCATCAAATCTACCAGAAAAAAATAATGCACAGGGTGTTCCAATTAAAAATATCAAGATTTTTAAGTTAAATTAGACAAAGTACCTATATTTTAAAAAATTGAACGCCTTGTGCGCAAGTTTATTTAGATACATTTCTTTTGTCCTCCCTATAGAACGTTTGGACCAAATATGAGTATTCTACTTATGAAAACAATAGCAATACACTATACAGACAATTTTCCAAAAACTAATATTTTAGAAAAAAATTAATTATTAGAAAAACTATTAGGTTTAGGTGTATGACATGATTAACAAAAAAGTTTTAAAAGAGTTTGTGAGAATATAAAAATGTGTTAAAAAATAGGGGGTTTCATTTAAAAAAACTAATATTCTATTTCTTAATTATCCGACCACTCCTTTATGAACCACCCTGTATATCCCAAAGTAATTTTAAACTATGCATCCCAATATTCTCTAAAACTTTAGTATTTAACATTTTTTTTTTGTATTTTTCGAAACTAATGAGATATTTAACCTTACTCTATCCAAAATATTGTTACTGTGTGATCCCAAGTTTAGTTTTTATTATTAACATTAATATCATTTTGCTGATTTTGTTGAAATTTGTATGGCTAACTTCTAAATATCAATCATACAGGCAATACAAAAAAATAAGTTTGATACACAATTTGCCTTCAATAGCTAAATATGGAACCACACCATCAAATTGTAATTTTTAGTAGCAGTTTTAAAAGTAAAAATTCCTAAATCAAGGTATACCTCAACTTCTTTTAATGTTCTAAAGTATATAATAATACTATTTATTTTGTTTAAATAATTTACTCTGAACTCACAGTTAACCATTAAGTAACAATTTGTAGGTATGTAAAGAGGCTAAATTGAAATTTAAAAAAATTCTCATAATGTTTATGACAAACACTATCCCCAACTTATACTAAACTTATATGATTTTATTGGAATATTAATGTTTTATTCTTTGTACCTAGTGTATTGTACTAGACATTAAATAGATCACTTTTTTGCAAAAGAGTAAAGGGGTTGTTGTATTGTCATGCTTTAAGCCAAGCTTAGATTAACTGCAGTTGAGACTGTGAGTTTTTTACTCATTCTGTTACATTCAAAATACAAAACTAAACTTCAATTTAAAATATTATGGTGCAAGTGGAGGTAAATTACATATTTATAATATAAGACCTACCAAAACTTATTAGATGATACTATTAAACTGTGCAACTGAATATTTCAAATATTTTAGCTATAAAGAAATGTTGATAACTTTGATTGACACCTTGAACCTATAATTTTGCATTTATTAAAGATTAGACACTTTAAAGTACTGTTAAAAATACTAAAATTTCTTTCGTGATAGCAGAGCAAACCAAGAGAAAAACTGGGAAACGAAAAACAAATTGGAAGTGTAACTAAAAATTGAAGAAAATATAAACATCATAATTAAATAAAACTAGCGGATTTATTTCTTTTCTGTTCAATTTTTACATATTTTACAGTAACTTTGGTTTGTTTTCTTTTAATAACAAATACAAAATTAATAAAGTGTAAATAATAGCATTGTGAATTGAAACACAAGAGTATGACAAACTAAGAATTAAAAACGATGACCTGAAAGAGACAAGAACCTGAAAAATTAGTAGAACATGTAAACTTCAATGTGGGGCTCAGGGAAAAACTGTTTGCAAGCACATATTCACATAGAATGTAGGTCAAGGTTAAAACTTAGAAATCAATTGGGGAGGTGTTTTCCATCTCAAGAAAACTATTGCGCAATAATTATGCAATTAAAAATGAATTGGTTTCAATAAACTTTACCTTTGGGGCCATAGCAGCGTAATTTCAGGGCAAAAATTGGACTTTGAGCATGCCTTTCTACAAATTTGCAAATTGATAATCAATTGAAGGATACACTTGTAATCTTTGGCCCATGTCCTGGATAAAATTAGCCGCCTGCTGCCTGTACTGCAGTTCTTTGTATGCATCAAACCCAAATTTCCTGGATGGGGTATTTTCCAGCTGTTCCTTGGTAAAATACCATCTATCATTGTTGCTTGTGTTTGCCATTGACACTTTTTGCACGACACGTTCCCTGAGCAGATGGCGCTGTCTCTGATCAGAAATCCCTGACTCATTGAAAACTACTAATATTTTCTAAAAAGATAACCTCGTCCACAGACGAACTGAACAAAACGCGTTAATTAAACCAATTTTCTTCACTAAACACGACGATTTCAACGAAAAAAAACGTGTATTAGGGCTTTAACTACGTGCTTGCGTCACTCTTCGGCTGGTTTTTCCACGAAGTTCGACACGGGTCACAAAGACGACGGTTTTTTAGGGGGTTCTTAAGGAATTAAATTGGAAAACGTGTGTATACCTGTTAAGTACGATTTGCTGAATGTTTCTAAACAGTTTGTTTATGCGGAGAGCGTAGAATATTAATAAATTTGCAAATACATACACAGCAGTCGTGGAAAGATGTTATTCACTGCTCGATGGCCGACCAACCACGGTAAGCAAAACAATGTATGCTTCAAATTAAAATTCACACGCGAAACACGAGATACCCTGCACTTTCGACACTATAATTTAGGATTTGTTTAATCGTCTCCAAATATTTACTGTAAAGCCCTTATATTTTTGCTAAAATCTCTCTCACAAACACCAACGATAACCGTAGTCGATGTTTCCGACAATACATGTGACAGACACAGACGTCAAACGGAAATGCTTGCTTTGCATTCTGATTGGTCGAAATGGTCTACCTGAGAGCGGTTCGTTTGAATATGGTTTTATGATAGGTCTAAATTTTATTGGACTTTGGCATGTACCATAAACATCTTCCTAACCTTATTCCTTATTTTTGAAGCTATTTGTTTTGTTTGAAGTTTGTGGAGCAATAATTTTTCATGGTGGTTATTTAGGGCCGATGGCACCGACCTAAAGGTATCGTAAGCTAAGTTTATAGGTTCAGGTAGCTTGTAGCCTAGTTTTAGGTATTTTTTGATGAAATCAATATTCAATAGAATTTGTATTCTGCTTACAATATACAGGGTGTACCATTAGTAATGGGAAAGAGCTACAGGGTATTTCTCACATCAAAATAATACTATTATTTTCATCTGCTAATAGTGCTAATACTTTCTTGAAAATATATTAGATAAATAGTAGGTACTCAGTTGTGTATATCAATTGCCAAACATAGGCTCAATTTATAAGAACACATCCATTAACAATCACTAGATAATTTTCTTATGAATGCACTGAAATAAATTCATTACTGATCGAAAAAGTATTACTTAAAGGTCATTCTGCCCATCAAATTTAAAATCTGTTTTTTTGATTTCTAATCCATTTGTTTTTATGAATGTGGCCATACTTTATTAGCAATAACCCAGTTTATTTAAAGGTTTTTTTATTTTTCACATCAAGAGCCTGTATTTTCATCTGCTAGTAAACTTCCCTATAAATACATTAGACAAATTAAGTTTAGTATATCAAACCAGGAAGAAGAGTTATTGTAGGAATAAAGCAGTTTATTTGAATAATTTTTATTTGATACATCAAGTAGCTAATATATGGATAATAGGAAAACACCCCGAAAATGAAAAGCAATTTATGGGTCTTGCTCATTGGGTTTGGGTCTTTAAATCAAAAATTAGTTATTAAAATAGACATTTTTACAACTCTTCTGTTATATGCATCTAGATGCATAGGTATTACTTTTCTGTAGATGTTGCACTAAATTTGCATACAAATTCGGACAATAATAAAGTAATTCAAAGAACATTTTTAAGATACATTGAAGGTTGGTGAGAATGGATGTCAATCCTCTTTCAGTTTTATAGCTATTAGCTACTTTATTAGCAGATGGAAATAGGGGCCCTTAGTTGTGTATATCAAATGTAGATCAAGATTTATTGGACAAATAAAGTAGTTTATTTGTAGAATTATTTGATACACCAACTAGCTAATAAAGAGATAATAGGAACTACTAAATATCAAACATATGAGCCCAGAAAATGAAAACTGGTTTGTGCCTCTTGCTCATTCCCTTTGAGTCTTAAAATCAAAAAGTTTAACAACCCTTTGGTTATATGCTTCTGAATGCATATTACTTCACTGTCTGGGATTTTGAAGAAATCTATTAGGTACTGGAAAAGCAAGTAAAATTACAAAACCAATTAGTTTCCTTTGCAAAGTATCTATGTATATTTGTTTACTAACAAGAAGAAAATCAATAAATTTAAAATAATTTGTTAAATTGCACCTACATAACAGTTCTATAAAATTTAGTAGTATTCTAAATTGATTGGTTTGTTTCATTTTTTTATTGCATTGAATGAATTTTTCTCTAATAATTACATAGAGACACCTATAATGTTTTTCTATTTTAACTCTTTCTTATTTGGTGTTTCCATTTTATGATATGAGTCAATTTTATAAATAAATTGTCTTTGGAGGGCTTAATTAACAGCCAGAGATTCTGAAGAATTGACATATTAGACTAATCTGACAATGTATTTAGACACTGACAATGTATTAGAAAGGAAACCTCCTTTCTAATACCAATTCACCAAATGATTAATAAATAAACTTGCCTTGAAATCCGCATACAACTTATTTGGAAATTAATCTTTGAGATACACTTAATAGTTATTAGCTACTTTATAAGGTGGTGAAAATACCAACCCTTTTAGCTAAATTGTCCTATACCCCTATACTTAGTTATTATTAATAAAGATACAGGGTGTAAAAATTGACTGTTTATGAGATATTTGATATTGCATATTCTATACAGCAGCTTTCCAATTAGTACCTATATAATCTTTCATTTATTATTATTGTCTTTTTGTTGTGTGATGTATCTTAAAAGTCTCACAACTGGTTTTTGAGGTTTTGTATAAATTACAAACTTTTACTTTTACTTTTTAGGATTTAACCCTTTAATTGTACAAGCGAAAATGTGCCAACCCTGCCGAAAACGGTCAACTTAGTATACCTATTTTGCATAGAAAGCACATTAGAATCATATTAAGCATAATTAACCATATTTTAACCATAAGTAATACTCTCTAGTCTAATAGTCTTTTTAAGCAGCCAATATTGTAGCAAGCAGCAGCACTCCCTAAATCTTTCGAAATAAATAAAATAAATATTTTTTAAAGACAGAAAAAAATGGAAACAGTCAACAAGGCCATACATAATTGACCACCACATTCCCAATGGAAATTAGAACTGAAGAAAGATCTTTCTTAATATTAAATTTTGTTATAAGACAATTGAGTGAGCTAAACCGTATTACCCGTATTTTGATGTCAGGAATATGCTGTAGCTCAATGTCCCATTACTTATGGTCAGTATACAAAGTATTTTTGTTGAATTTTGGATTCTGCATCCTGCACCCTCAGTGTCACCAAATAAAACATAATTTTTTTTCACTATGTCTACAATAGGAAAGAATAGCAAGGAAGAGGGGTTTTGCATAGACTTGGACTGGCATAGGTGTAACTTGATCACTGTCAAAGTTTTTTTACGATTTTTTGGTTTTTATTCTATACAATAAACCGGAACGTACCTTTTAAAAAAAAATTGCCAAAAATAGTGTGGAAGCTATACCAGACCAGCCATTATCGCTATTTTTAATTTTAGGGAACTGAAGAATTAATCTATTAAAATGGATATGCCCGCTAAAGCCATTTTAAGAGCCCAAGTGGAGGCTGAATTATATAACAAAAAGCAATGTGGATATGAGTCTTATCAATGCTCCTTGCTCACTGTGGATGGTTATAAATACTGTATAAAACATATCTTGAATGACAAAAATGCCCCTTATAAACAATGCAGCTTTATCTATCAGTCAAATGGGAAAAGGTGCAATTTGCCTGCACCCAAAGGTGATAAAAAGGAGTATGGGTAAGTGGTAAAATTCCTCAAGTTATAGTTTACCAGTACAAAAATGATTTTTCAGGTACTGCAGTGAACATTCCTTGAAAACTACCTTGGCAAGAAATAAAAAGAATTCAAAAAATCCACCTCCTCTAACAGCTGAGTCTCTATTAAGCAACTTGTCACACTACATTAAAAAGCCAAAAAACAGAACTAGTTCTGGTTCAACTTATCTGCCTGAGGAAAGTCATGATAGTGGTGATGGAAAGTTGGTGCGTGTGGTTGATCCATTTGGTAAGTAGATTTCAGCTAAGATTTTTCGGATGCGAATTCAAGGATGTATATTATGATTTGTACCGGTTTTTGGGTTAAAAAACATTTTTGATGAATTAAATACCTATTTTCGAGGGGTTACTAATTGCCCATTATTTGGGTCAAAAGCTTGCCTCCCCCAGAAAATCTCCTCAAATCTCTTTAGATTTACTCAGATCTCCCCAGATCTCTTATAATTCTTCCGATATCCTCAAAAATCTCTCCGTTTTTCCCAGATCTTTTCAAATATCCTTAGATCTCTTTAATCACCAAAAAATCTGCCAAACATTTTTTCGATTTTTTTAAGGCTTATTGTTGTACGTCAAATTCAATTACTAGTCACATGAGTATTATAAATCTGAGATCAAAAAATAGTTTGATTTAAGTTTAATTTAACTTGTAACAAAGTTTCTGTGATTTGTTAGAAAATGTCAAGAAAAATGCTTTGCAATACCTACAATGTGTAGGTATTCAGGAAGTAGGAACAAAAGTTTGGGAAATGTTTTTTTTTATAAATTACAGACATACTGACGCCACACGCCAAGTGGTAACAATAGTAAAATACAGCGTGTTTCAAATACGGTTGTTTTAAGTGGCCAAACTGTAATGCTGTAGGTATAGTACCTACTACAAAAAATAATAAAGTTTGAGATATTGTAATGAAAGTTTTGTGTAAATCTCCTCTACAGAGCGCTTTTTTAATAGAAAATTAGAGTTTACGAAGCAATAGAATTTTGCCATTGATGATTGCATCAAGCTGGATAATTGACTTTGACGTTTAACGATTAACGGTCATTTCAGTTAGGTAACTGTTTAATTGTCTATACTATATGAAATTGAATACCAGCTAAACATGCAGAAATTACTATACAGAAATGGTAAAGCAAATTCAAATTTGAAAAATGTTCATAAACACGCATTGCATGTGGGCAAGTAATTTTTCTTCAAGTTTAATACTTGTTTAGGTTTTAAAGATTTTCAGAGATACAAATTTTGATTTTTTTATCGTAATTTACTTGAAAACTCTGTATATTGTGTTGATTACTTGATACATATTTTATATGAGCTTGCTACATATTTTTTTTAACATAAAATAATTACAAACAACTATTCTACTGCTCATTTTCTGTGATAATTACCTCGGTTGGCTTTGCTTGTAATATTTTTTTGTAACAAAAAGCGAAACTAAAACTTAATGAACATATACAAGGTGTCCCTAAAGTGGTGTCGCAAAGAGAAGAGTACAAAATTAGTAGAAAATCGTATCAGTTTACTTTAAATTACTAACAAATTATTAGAGATATGATATATCGAAGGACACCAAAATGTTGTATCGTAAAGCACTAGTGCCTTAAAATGCTATTTTTAATAGTTCAGAAGTGTGTTAAAAGTTGAATTTTTAATCCGTTCGTAGAAAAATAGTTATTTACATTACTAGTGGGGTATGAGCATTTTTATAGACACGAGTGGGAGTGTTGCCACACGAGTACGTTGATTTGCCATACCCCACGGGTGATGTACAACATTTTATCTACGACCATCAGAAGCAGCGTAAAGTAAGAAAAAAATTCATATTTTGTGCAATGTGAACTATTTAGGAACGGGTAGTTACGGGTAGTTATTTGTTACCCTTAAATCTTGTCATCTACGCTGTACTGTTTTGGTGTTGTTGCTATGGTGGCCATTTGTTTCCACATATCACTTAAGCGACAATTTAACAGTGTCAGTCACAAATTTTTAAAAGTGCATTTCGTTATGAACATGTCTGAAGAACTTCCGTCAGATATTGAAGAAGCTGCCGCAAACGAGGTATCTGGGTTGTTCCCTGCCAAGTCAAAGGAGAAATATGAAAAAATGTATCAACGTTTTGTCACCTGGTGCGAGACCAAGAACATAAAGAGTCCCTTTCAAGAAAAAGTGTTACTCGTGTACTTTGAAACCTTGGCAGCAACCTATAGTTCATCCAGCCTTTTTTTTTTTGTGTAAATTCGATCCAAGAACTTTCTAATTCAGGAATTCATTTCACTTTTAATATTTATAAAAAGTAAAATATAGTTATTATTTAAGATAGGTCTGTTCATGGTTTTATCAAAGTTATGTTTAAATTCAATAAACAATTACAGCAGAAATTTTCATTTAAAGTTGTTTTATCGCACTAGTGCGATAAAATCGATTATTATCGCACTAGTGCGGTAAAATCGCTCATTACGTAACTCAAAATGAGCTATGTAATGAATGATTACCATGCTAGGAGTAGATAATAGTTATTTACGTAACAAGTAGGATATGAATGTTATTACCGCACGCATGTGAAAATTTGCACGACGAGGCCGCAGGCCAAGTCGTGTAATCACACAGTGCGTTAATAACATATCCTACGTGTTACGTACAACATTTTATCTACAACGATTATTATATTAATAATTAATTGAAAAAAAAAATAAAAAAAATAAAAATTAAAAAAATAAATAAAAATATTTTCAGCAACTTGTTAGGCATGTCAACATCTGGCATTAATTTATCCAATTGCAAAGAGTTTACCATTAATATTTATCCTAATAATAATTGAGGTTTCATGTAATTGTATGTCATGTTTTTTAATTAAAAAATATCTAACTAAAAGTTACTTTTAATATTGATATTAACAAGAAGCAAGATAGTGGAGGCAACAGAACTCCAGATGTACAAGCAAATTGTTCACCGATTATTAACGCACTAGTGCGGTAATAAAGGTCATTATGACACTGAAAATAGTGCGAAATTACGATATTATGTAACTGTTGTAGATAAAGTAAATTAAACTCGTTGAACATTTTGATATTGTTAATTATTAAATATTGTTAAAGATTATGAAAATCAAAACTTTTCTTGTGGTGTAAATATTTCCAATTCATTATTTTGTTTTCTCGTTCTTTGTTTTTTTTAGCTTAAAATGGTGTGTAATAGTAATAACAATACATGCGAAATATGATAAATTATGTTATTATTATTTGTTGTCCCATTGTTACACAAGTAGATGTGAAAGAAAATATTGCACAGGAGAAATCTTATTAACTACTTGTTGGTTTCTTCAAGCCAACTTTTCAAGAACAAACTTGTGTCTGTTGGATTCGGCTGAATCAATAATTATTGACTATTAAAAATTTTTTATTTTGAAAGATAGAACCCAAAGATTTTCATCAACCTTATCCTAACTTCAATAATGCTGATCCTTTATATCAGAGTTTATCCTACTGAGGAAACTGAGTCATCATGTTAACTGAAAGTTTACTGTATTAAAACTTGAATGTCAGTTCAAAAATGGTGGACCTCTATGAAATAAGTGAATTTACAAGTTTTTTTATTCTTATTCATGCAATAAAACCAAATGTATCATAAATTATTGACAAACACACAGTAACTGAACTAATTTTTATTTGAACATTGTGACCTGTTTCGTTGCAGTTGATATTGACGCAGCTTCTGTACTTAACGAACAATGCAACGAGGTTCTGGATAATTGTAGCGAATCGGAAAGCGACGTTGAACCTTCCACATACGCCACAGTTTGGCACGACGCTCATGCTGACAGTTCAGATAATGAAAGTATTGATTCCGAAGATGAGGATCCGCTAAAGTAATTTTTTGGCAAAATGTAATTTTTCTTTAATTGACTAGTTGATTATTAGGCATGCTAATGTGTATACTGCCGAGGAAATTACACTTCTTACTAGAGATAAGTTGGTCAGGTTGCAGTCGCTGTATATTGAAGAATACAAACATTTGCGGTATCTTTTAAGAGAGAAAAGGAAGAAATATATTAATTCATTGAAGCGAGAGAAAGAAACCTGCTGTAAGTTGCGCTGCCACTTGACGTGTAGCATAAGTTTAATTAATACTTTTAATTAGGCAACATTTACAATCAAGTAAAGGATAATCCAAAGGAACAGAGGCTTTACAAGAAATTGAAACAGTACAATAAATACCAAAAAGCATATGGGAAAGAAGCTATTTTGGAAAAGCGTTTACACGATTTGAGAGCTAAAGTACGCTTCATAACCCACTCAGTGTCAAATGTTTTTCAGTAATTAATCATATTTTAGATATCAGACGTTGGTCCGGTAAAACCAAGTAGTCACACAAAGTGCCAATTTTCTGAAGGTGGAGTGAAATGCACTGAAAGAACATTACCAATGGCTAAACATTGTCGCAAACACATCTTAGAAGTAAGACAAAAATTATTTTGTGTAATTTATTTTTATGGCTAATTTTTGTAGGATCCTCATCAAGTATTGTTCAAAGCTTGTGGAAAAACTAATGCAAACGTTGAGTGCAGCACACCAGTAGAGGCAATTTTTGATGATAGTACTTGCAAACTCCATATGGACATTCCCTTAATCAGATCTTACAGTCAACCAAGGGTAAGTTTAAACTTTTATATTAGAAGGTTGGGTCACTAGAAAAGTGACCTGATGCTTAACTATATTGTCCTTGGGTAAGTGTTGATAAGTTTGACTGGTTTTTTCTTTTTTTCATGCAAGACTTCCCAAGGAAGTAAATACAAAGGGGTGAGTTATCACTTTTCCTTTTTATAACACCGTATAGCAATTTCTTTTTTACTTTGTATATTGCCTTTAAATGGATAGTTTTTTTGTAATTTTGTGTATCAGATGTTGTTTCTCCAACTGAAGTATTACTTTCAGACTGAATTGCTTAAATGTTGTTGCTATAGTAGTGTAATGATAGTTCGAGAACTGCTCCTGTAAAAAACTGGTTGTATTATTGGTTGAAGTAGTTGGTGGTTGAATTATTAATTTTGGTTTGGTTTCTACACTTATCAGCGTGTCTTTTTTACTAGTATATAACGTTTAGTTATATTTTTAACCAATAATAATTATTGAACACTTTAGCTCTTGTTAATATGAATTTTAATATGTTTTTTTTACAACAGGTTTCATTAATTTATTTTAATTCAAATTCAAATCTTGCATAAATCTAAGTACTCTCTTCAACCCATTATTCCAAAAACCCCATTATTATACAGTTGATGTCTGAATCAAAATTTCTTCTAATTTCCTGGAAACCTTTTCCCATCAGAATTTAGGGTTCGTGTTTTTCACCGTTATTAAGTGTTAATTATGCACCATTAGGAGAATGAGATAGTGATTGGAGAGTTTGCAGATCACTTTGTCTGTTACAAGAGATAATTAAACGATATTTTTATTGTGTGGAGGAACAAAGAGGAGAGGTCACAGCATTTCCTGGAATGTCTTAATAAACTTCACAATAGAATCACGTTAACACTAGATACCGAAACTTATAGGAAATTAGCGTTCTTGGATCTGCTGCTAATTCGAGACGACCAAAAACTTAGTTTTGTAATTATCGAATTTTGCTCTTTTTCACCTCCTGCAAACTTTAGCAGCTTTTAACTCCTTTTTTTTATAGAGTCTGCAACATCCCTTTAAAACGCCTTTGAAAAACTTCAAGTGATTAAAACACCTCACTTTTTCCAATGATTTTTCCCATCTACAGTATAATGAGAATATTTTGGAAAATTCGCAAAAACTCTTTATAGATGTTCTAATTGATTAATTGTCGTGAATGTTTTTACATGTCTAGAGTATAATTTAATTTGAACAAAAAACAGCTTGATTCCTCTGAAAGTACTGTAATCTAGTAAACATTTTATTAAACAAATTGGACTTGGCGCGTTTTGATATTGACTTATGGATTTGCAAGGGTTTTGAAAAGTAGATGTATACAGGATGGTCCGAATTGATTGTAGGCTACTTAAAGGGTAGAAAGTACATAAAAAATAAACGCCAAAGTGTCATATAAACTATGGTTGAAAAGTACCCCCTATCAGAGGTAGCGGGCCCTAAGTTTGTGCCCCAAGAAAAAAAGGTTTTTTAATCTTAATTAATAAACTAAAATAAAGCTCATATGAAATTTGGCATGCTTGTTCATCATTTGAGTTTTTTTTTTATTTTGTTAAAATAATCCTGAGGTACTACTTTTTTTCATTTTGAATTAGCGTATAAAAATGACGGTATCTGACAAACTATGCAAAATAAAAAGAATAATTCAGACATACTTTTCTTAGGAAAAAGTATGGGCTATCCTTAGGGCTATCACATGTGCCCCATCTAACTAACCCTCTAAAATTGCAGCTTAAAGAAATTTAAAGCTCTCAAACTGTTTGAACAGCCCCCTATTTGTTCAGATTATTTAAAAAAGTGAAAATATCCTAAATGATCACTTCAAAATGCATGCCAAATTTCATTTTTTTGTTCAACTCCTAGAGGGCACTTTTCGACTACAGTTTATATGACACTTTGGAGTTTTTTCAAACTATGTAAAACGTACGCTTTTTTCACTTGTTTAAACTCCCATATTTTGTGAAATTGTAACTAAACTGAAACGAATATCTGAGTCTGCTAATACAATTTCAGTCACATTCATAATGAGGTGCATATTTCCAGCAAAGATAAAGCTATTTCATTCATTTCAGCTTCTCATATTGTATACTGAAAGCAGTATACTTTGTTGCAGTTATCTTTTTTTAATTTAGTTTATTCATTTTATAATAATTAAAGCTTGACAGATGTGACTTAAGACTTTGTACTTTAGGTCAAATATCCAAAGCACTTGACGATTAAAAAATACAATATGAAATAGTACAATAAATGTTACAATTGGATTCTGATTATTTCAACAGAAGGAATCCGAATCCGATCCCGACGATTCGTTGGATCTGCCGCCCTATTCTCTCTCGACAAATGATAACGTTAAAACTGAAATGATCGATTACTCCTTGCAAACTCTACCCAAAATGGAAGTGTTACCCTCGATGCTGTTTGAAGACAGCGCTGAAAGTTTATCTTCTACTTTACAGGTAAGAAAATCATTTGAAAAAATGATCATAAATAATAATATTGCTATAAAGTTCTATAGTTTTTCAAAATACATGGTTAATAAATGTAAATGTTTTAGACGCAATTGGACTACTGGGCATTATATGATTATACTTACATGTTTTATTGCATACTAGGAACATTTTCTTGATTTTCAATCTGTTTGTATTGTGATTTTTACCTTCTACAAGTGAGATTGACTTATGTGTCCATATTAGCTTGCTGTTAACAACTACAAATGTAACGTGTAACTTGTCCAGTTAAGCAAACCCTGTTCTTATTTCATTCTTCTTCTTCCTAATCCGCCGTCTCCCGCCGGACGTTGGCGATCCAATTGGCAATCATTATTCTGGATGTAGCAGCTTTGAAGATGTCAATTGAGTTACATCCAAACCATCTTCAGCCAAGAGTTCTTCTTCTTTCCACTTTTTCCTTCAGTGATTAGTCTCAAGAGTTCATACCTCTCGCCTTTCATTATGTGGCCTATGTATCTCGTCCTTTTCTCCTTAACAATCAGCATCAGTTCTTTTGATTTTCCCATCAGCACAAGGATTCCCAAGTCGGTGATTCTCTGTAGACGCATCGAGAGTATCTGAATGAACTTACTTGTTCTATCTGTATATTGTTAATGGACAAATTCGCAATTATATTTGTCTTTGGAAAAACAACAAGCTTAGTTTTGGACGCATTTGTAAATAGTCAATACCGTTCACTATACACTTTATTAAGTCTTGTAAATCGGCCGGATTATCTGCTAGCACAACACAGTCGTCGGCGTATCTCAGATGGTTAACAATGACTTCATTGATTTTGATTCCTCTTTGGACCCCTTGCAGCGCTTCTCTAAATATACGAGTAGTTTCAGAATATAAATTAAACAGAAGGTGGTGGTATACTTATTTCATTAGATATTGTTTTACATTTTATTCTACGGATTTATGACAAACAAATTTGCATTATTGTAACATTTTCAGTATTCAACTTCCGAATTCACCGAAAGTTTTGCCGAACAGAATTCAATGGAAACACCAGATACATCAGCGTGTCACATAGAATTCAAGGTAACCGCTATGGAACCAGAAAGTGAGGCGGATGAATTAAGACCTGAATTTTCCACGACTAAACGCGATGATAGTTTCGTAAACAACGAACCTTTCCAACCAGATGACCCAAAGGAAGAAGTGTTGATTGAACAGTTAGAAACTGGATTGACCCATTCTGGGGAATGTGTCATTGAAGAAATGCAGGTCGATGCTGAGGAGTTTCATATTGAAGAACTTAGCTCAGTTGATTCTGATAGTCAGCCTGAAATGGTGGGAAACGACGTTAAGTTAACTATTGAAGCGAGTTCACTTGATTCTGACGGTGCAAGTCAGCCTGAAATGGTGGAAACAGAAGTTAATATGACTGCTGAAGTAAGTTCAGTTGATTCTGACAGTGAAAGTCAGCCAGAAATGGTAGAGACAGATGTTAATTTGACTGCTGAAGTAAAATCAGTTGATTCTGATGATGCAAGTCAGCCTGAAGTTGTAGGACCAGACGTTCAGTTTACCACAGAAGTTAGCTCTGCGGATTCTGACAGTATAAGTCAACCTGAAGACTTTAAGTTGTCCGACGACCAGAGCTGTCAATCTAATGAAGAAAAAATGGATGTTCACTAAGGAAAGTTTCTGTCATAGTTAAGACTTTTTCAATGTTTCGATTTTAATAACGTAGTTGAAAGTTTCGTAATATAAATTATTGTTCTGAATTTTTTTTTAATTTTTAATATTGGAATAATTGACAAAAAGTTTTCAGCAAAATTAATGTGCAACTGGTAATGTTTTTTCTTTTCCCATAGAATTTGTAAACACTAATGTATTAGTAAAAAGTAGTGATAAAGGGCAGACAAAAAATGTCTGCTCTTTATTCTTTGAAAGAAAGCGACGGCCATTTTTTTGTCCCAGATCCTCTTTCTAGTCCTACTTTACATTGGCTTAGAGTACTACTACCCTATGCCGAATAAAAAAGGCTGGAATTTACGTCAACCTATTTCACTAACATTTTTTGAAGAAAATGTCGGTTAGTAAAACTAAAATAACTACATTTATGAAGAACACAATGAAAGATCGAATTAATGTATTCTAAAACAGAATTATTAGGTATGTAGAAATAGAAATTTTGCAAACATAATTATTGGACCAAATTGGAGAACATTTTAAAACTTGAAGGGCCATTCTGCTTGGCAAATATAATGCAAAATATTGGCTCTAAATGGAAATAGATCAGTAACTATAAATAGCCGCAGAAAACTTTCTCCAAATGGAAAGTCAGTCAGTAATTTTAGTAAAATGTCAAAAAGACAAAAGATCTTTGAGTAAGTATGAATGAAGGATGAGAACATACTTTTTGGTAAAAAAAACCCGAACTTACCACAACAAGGAAAACATTAGAGAAGGTGCAGAGACTTGCATAACGGGAGCAATGAGATCGACCCCCACGGCAGCACTAGAGGTAATTCTCGACCTCACCCCGCTCCACATCATGGTGAGAAGAACTGCTTGGGGAGCACATCTCAGGTTGGATAAGGCCGAATTTAAAAGGAGAGCACACAGTGCAAGGGACTCACTGCCTATTGGCAGTGCACACCTCGCCGATCTTCCAACCGACGAAATCATCAGGAAGTTTAGTTTCGAAAAACAATTTGGAACGGAACTGAGCACCAAGAGAGATTGGAGCAGAGAATCCATTCAAACATTGGAAAAAAATACCATAATATGGTATACGGACGGATCTAAAACTCCCTAGGGCACTGGAGCAGGAGTCTTGAACCAAATACTCCGAACCCATGGGCCAGTTCCCTAGCATTTTTCAAGCGGAAATTCACGCCATAGAAAGGTGTATTCAGTTTAACCTCGACAGAAAATACCGGAACAAGGAAATTGCGATCCCTTCCGATAGCCAAGCAGCCATCAAAGCGTTGAGCTCATCCAACATCAACTCGATGATGGTTCTGGAGTGTCTAGGAAAGCTCAATGATCTAGGAAGGAACAACAAGGTAACCTTCCTCTGGGTTCCGGAGCACGTCGGAGTAGAGGGTAATGAACAAGCAGATACTCTGGCACGAAAAGGAGCATCAGCGCCCCTGATCGAGCCAGAACCATTCTGTGGCCTTGGAAAAGCCAGGAAGTACTTAATAAAGCTGAAGAAGAACTGAGAGCAACGCACTGGCAAAGACTTCCAGCACTGAGGCAGGCCAAAGATCTCCTCGGCAATTTTAACCGAGCAAGGGTTTCTAACAAGACATTGTCGACTCAGAGAACACCTAAGGAAGCTAGGCCTAGAAGAGGACAGTACCTGCAGGTTTTGCGGAGAAGAACCAGAAACACCCCACCACATCTTGCTGGAGTGTTATGCTGTATGCCCCAGAAGATTAAATACACTGGGATTACACCAGCTGGCTGCGGAAGAAATACCTCGAACAGACCCACTCAAGATCCTGAAATTCCTCAAGGTGCTGCTATGAACAAGGAAACCTTGAGATAGCAGAAGAAGATGGGGTACAATAGATCTAATCAGGTCGCAGTACATCTGTCACCATCCACCCTACCATTACGTTATTAAAACGACATTTTTTAACTATGGTTTATTTAAAAAAACACATTTATAACTTAAAAAGTACCGTCATCATGGTTTACTGGGCAATTCACCTCTACGCCTTTTATTAAGTTTATTCCGCGGATCATATATCTCAAACCAGTCATCGTCTTTTGTATTGGCGTCCTTTGCCACTACCAAATTATCTGTGAACTCTAGTTTATGGTGCATCCTGAAATGTGCACATTACAACACTATAAAATCATCTCAATGATTACCCATAACATTACCATGAATCATCTCTGTCCAAATCAGCCTCTCTCTGTTCAGCTTCTTTCAGTGCTTCTCTTTTTCTTTCCTCTTCCTCCTCTTCAGCTGCTTCTTTCTCTTTAACTGATTGAAGACGTTTTTTGAAATCTTCCAATAGTTTTAAGGTAAATTGTTCCCTATCCGATTCTGAAACAAAAAACTAACTAATGCTTTTTTTAACTGGTTTACCATTCAGATTACTTTTTTTTGGCAGTGACTTCTGTTTGCTTTTATACACGTCAACTTCTTCCTCATACTCTTTGAATGTGGTATTCTTCATTGTTTCCTTCTCTTTGTCTATTTTTGACTGTTGCTTCTTCTCCTCTTCCTGCTTCAGTTTATTTTGATGGTACTCCTTCTTTACTGCTTTTATTTCTTCTTTGAGTTCAACCCTAGAAGAAACACATCAGTTCTGCTAGGTAACTAGCAGTGAAGGGATTACATTTTCTTTTTTTTTTCTTCATCACGATCTTTGCCTAGATAATACTCTTCCAGTGCTTCATCATCATCTTCAACTTGCTCAACATTAACAGGCTTAGCAGATTTAGCTTCTGTGGGTTTTGGTTTTTTATTGGAACCTTTCAATTTCTTTCTAATATTGTCCAGCTGTTTTTCTGCATTTTCTTCCTCTTCATTTTCTTCGTTTTTTCGTTTTTCAGTCACTGTCACACTTTCTGAACTTAGCTTTGGGTCATCTAGTTTACGAGATTGATTTTAAAACTGAAATTACTTATTATTGTCTAAAACTTACTCAACACATCATGAGAACTCTTTCCTTTGGAGCTCAGTTTTTCACTCTCCCTTGTAGATATTTCTTCATCTTCTTCAGCTTCCTCACCAAACGAGAGAAGTTTGAAATTTCTGAAATTTGTGTTTCCTTATATTTCTTGTACAGTGCGTTTTTTTAACGCGCAACATGGAATATCAAGTGTTAATTTTTTAAGTCCATGTTAGACCAGGTTATTATGGAACTACAGGTGTAAAACTTGATGGGTGTGTTTTTAGTACCCTGAAGCTTAAGTAAATTTACCAATTCAGTCTAAAAGGTGTTAACAAACTCTCAAAAAATCATCTTTTTACGAAAATATTTTATTTTTCCATAATCCCTGTATGTATGGTAGGTGCTTGTTGTTTTTTGTACTAACAGGGCAGGTAACAGGTAGAGTGACATATTGTCTGTGTCACGAAAAAAGACGCTTCAAGACCATTCACACGTTCAATCAACGACATATCTCTTTCAATACGGTAATGTTCTAGACAGACATTTAGATAATTAATGTCTTCCAATTTTGCAATTGGCTAGAAAGAGAAGGAGAAAGTTCAATAGTGGCTTCTTGATGCATAAAATGCTATTTATTTTCCTTATTTACAGGATTTTTTCAACCTGTTGCAGTTGAATTGAAATGAATGACTGTTGCATGTAATGGGGACACATTTTGGATGTTTTCATTAATCTTTTAGTGATTATTGTTTGGGTTTATTTTAAATTGCTTTATTCTGTACATCTTTTAAACAATTAAAATTGTCTTTTTAAAGACATTTCTTGATATATCATCTATATCACTATTGAGAAGTTTTCCAAACCAGTTAGTATGAGGGGCCAGCCGCTGAACTCCCAATCCCAAGCTTTAGTATTTTCTTTACTGAAATATTTTCAAGAAGAAAAGGACAATGGGGGCCCTCTTACTGATTTATTGTTAGTGCAGAAGGTAGGTACACTTAAATAAAACTTAAGAAGTGTAATATTAAAGGGAGTTTTGCTTTTTTGTTACTCTCTGTAAGTGAGTGTGGCTGCAGCCTTAAATATAAGTGTAACTACCATCACCAGAATGCAAAAACGTTTTGATAATATCAATAATGTTCTGAAATCTCCCGGGAAAACGACCCAGACAAAAAACCAAAACTTCTGATTTGCCTGAAAGTAGTAAATGTGATATTTGTGACACCATCTATCAGATGTATTTTGAAAGTACTAAATCTCTCCTTATTGAACAGGATTCCTTGTAAATAATTTTCTTTATTTTTAGAAAAGCACATTACAGTGTCAACTTTAAATAATGTGTTGAAAGAGAAAAGCATAATTGACATAAGCAACTCTTCTTTGCATCGTTTATTGCCTCTACTAGGTTTCAGATAGAAAAAAGATGGAAACAGAAGGTTTTTAATTGAAAAATGAAATATTGCTTTACTAGGGACGGCATTTCTAAGGAAGTACATGGCATATTTCTTAAGTGGTACATACAATCAGTGTTTATGGATAAAACTTGGATTTTTTCAAAAAAAAATCTTGGCAAGATAGCTCAACAAAAAGTGTCAAAAGGCCTTTGGGATTCGAAGGAAAACGATTTATTGTAGTGAATGCTGGCAGTGATAATGGATTCATTCAAATGCAAGTCTTGTGTTTTCGCCAAAGTCAAATACTGGTGACTATCATATGGTGATATGAATGGCGATATTTTCATCAAATGGTTAAGTGAAAAGCTCCTGTGCAATTTAGAAGAACCATCCCTCATTATCATGGACAATGCTCCCTAACACAGTGTTTTAAAAGAGAAAATACCAAATACAAGTTTTACAAAACAAAAAGTTGTGGAATGGTTGACAGAAAACAAGGTTCCATTTCAATTAATCAAATTGGAGTTACTGCAACTAGATAAACAACATTCACATGAAAAAAAATATGTTGTAGATGAAATGATTAGGGTCATGAGGAATTACGCACACCACCATACCAATACGAATTTAATTGCCAATGAATTAATTTGGGCACAAGCAAAGCACTATTATGACAACTGCATTGGAAGAGATGGTCATTCAGATGAAAATATGTTTTGGGAATGTGGACAGAAGCCCTAGATCAAATTACTCCAGAAAACTGAAAAGCTGTATTAATCATACTAAAAAACTAATCAGTGAGTGGTATACCAAAATTATTACTGATGAGGTGCAACCCCTAATTATTAATTTGAACAATGACTTATCAGATAGTGATTCAAGTGACTCTGATGTGAGGGAGTGGTATCTTTTAATAAAAATGGTAATATTATAATTCCTTATCTTTCTTGTGTTTCTGAAATTTACTATATGATGTAAACATTATTTTAAATATACCTATACCTATATGATGTAAATATTTTGTAAATTTTTATTCCTAATTTTCATACTAAGTAAATTTTTTAACCCAACTTTAAACCTTTTCAGTCAAATCATTTTTTTTTGCACCTGCTGTCCTCATTTCATTCCTATTTTTAAACAAATCATCCTTGTGTTATAAATATTTATGGGTAGCCCTAGCATCCACAGATAAAAACCTTATTTTGTCTCACAAAATGACTAAATTGAAAAAAACACCAAAATATAACGCTTCAAAAGTGTGTATGGCTGCCATAAAATAACATTTCACTAACTTAAAATTTCCATTTTCAATACAAACACACAAACCTCACCTCCAAAGTTTGTTGTTAGCGTCAGCTGGCAACCGGCAATAATCATATTGAATCTATTTAAGAAGTATGTTCACATTTTTTTATTCGCCCTATCAGAGGAAAATTGGATTACCTTGAATCATCTTCTTTTGTGAGAAAGATTATATTTTGATTTGGCTTACAAAATGTCAATTTATACTATTAATAAAGCATTCAAATGGAGGTCACTTTGAACAATTTATTTTACCTTCTACCTGTCGCGTCAGTAAAAAAAACAACAACTACCTACCATACATAGAGGGAGTAGGTATGGAAAAATAAAATATTTTTGAAAAAAGATGATTTTTTGCGAGTTTTTAACAACTTTTTGGACCACATTGGTGATCTTACTTAAGCTTCAGGTTACTAAAGACAAACCCCTCAAGTTAAAAAAAAAAAAATCCTATGTTGCCTTTTTAAAAAACACACTGTATACAAACAAAGTACTCACTTAACTCCTGGCTTTTTCTCCTTCTTCTTCTTTTCCTTAACTTCTAATCGCTTTTCGCGGGGTACAATGTCAGGAAATGGATTATTTAGCACCTCAGTTTTAGTAATTTTGTGAGGATAGGCTGGCCTTTCATTTTCAATTAAACCTTCAGCCAGCTTGAGCATGTTATAAATGGTATCACCGGCAACCTTTCCAAAAATAGTGTGTTTGTTGTTCAACTCAGGAGCTGGGGCTAAAGTGAAGAAAAACTGTGATCCATTGTCATCTTTTCCAGCATTGGCCATGGCCAACAAGCCTCGGCGTGTAAACTTCAATCGTTGGTGAAATTCATCTTTAAAAGGTTCATCATAGATCGATTCACCTCCCGTACCATCTCCTCTAGGGTCACCACCTAAAATTCCCAAATAGCAGGTTCAAAGGGTTTTAATATTATAATTCACCTTGAACAATAAAGTCTTTGACAACTCTGTGGAATATTGTGTTATCATAGTATCCTTCAAGGCACAACTGAATAAAATTTCGACAAGCCTTTGGGGTTTCTTTTGCCCATAATTCAATATCAATATCACCAGCCGTTGTTTTGAGTAGAACCTACAAGTCATACAGTTTTGATTGGGTAAGTTCAGCAAACAATAAAGGAATAATAGAACATACCTTTCCGGAAGTTGGAGGTTCTAATATGTAAACGTTACTCATTTTACTTTATTTTATTGATATTTTAAATAAAATTATTTTTGTTTGATGTTTATTTACTATTAAACATTAAATGATGTCAAACGTCACTATACCAGCTGATAATTGAATATTGATGCCATTGACAGCAGTTTTTGGGTGGCTTTGTCAACTGTCAAAAAATTTCATTGAGAATAGTCAAAACTGGATGGGAAACACAATGCGAATATGTATGACAATTATACATCTGCAAATCTACGTTTTTGTCGAAGTTAGAAAAAAAAAATCTTGTTGGGGCACTTCCTACAACTGTTTGAACAACACAACGCTCAAACGGCGTTTTTTCCCGCAGTAGATAATTTCCTAAACACAAATCACTAGAGAATAAACTATGGGGGTATGTTCCCCAATTGGATTTGATGTGGTTGAGGTTTGACAGAGTAAAAAAAAATAAATATAAAAATATAAATATAAAAAAAATATAAATATCTGGGAGTCGCTCTAGATAAAACATTCACCTGGAAGCCGCATGTGAACAGACTAGTCAGTAGAGCTAAAATCCTGCTTTGGAGATGCAAAGCATCTGCGGGAAATCCTGGGGTCTAGGGCCTCAGCAGCTATACTGGCTTTACACCAGCACAATTATACCTGTGCTGACCTACGGGGCCATAGTCTGGTATGGCAAGAGCCTCCAGAGCACCGTAGTGAAGAAACTGTCTTCAATCCAAAGAAAGGCATGCGTTTTTACCGCGGGGGCCTTCAAGACAACGCTCAAGTCCGCGTTAGAGTGCCTCCTTAACTTAACCCCCTTCAGCTCTTGCTGAAGAGAGAGGCAAGGATGGCCTCTTATAGGCTCTTCCATATTAACTGTGTCCTGGCCACATACATGGTGCCTCGAGGGAAATTCTAAATCGCGAGTCCCTTGCTATGCCCTTCGATGTTCTGCCGGGCACGGCTTCCACCGATTTCTGCTGCAGGACCCTCGTACCATCGAGAGTGGACTGGGCAGAACGGGCTGATGGCCTACTCCGAGCAGATATCTGCTGGTTTACGGACGGTTCAAAATCCTCAAAAGGGACTGGAGCCGGGGTCTTCTGTGCTTTCTGTGTGCTGACTGAGGGCTGGGGCAAACCCCGACGGTCCTGCAGGCTGAACTCTACGCCATCGAGATCTACTCTAGGGAGATGATTAAAAACCTCCCTAGGCGGAAATCGATAAAAATCTTCACAGATAGTGAGGCCGCTGTTCGAGCCCTCTCCTCAGGTCGCTTTGTGTCAAAGGCGCTCCTGGGCTGTCATGAAGTTCTCAACACTCTTGGAAAATCCAACAGCGTTACCCTGATGTGGATTCCGGGTCACTTCGACTTCACAGGGAATAAAAATTACAACTTTTAAAAGTTCCGGAAAATAACGCAGAACCAACAACAGAATGGTCCGAAACACTAGTAATGACTTTGTTCTGAGTCTCGCATATCGCATATGTTTGAAATCGATTCTTCCAGTGTTTTCTCATATTGATATAATTTTATCGAAGAATTTCCGTGCGAAGACACCGAACTAGCTATCATTTGAGCAACCTTATTTTTTGAAGAAATACTTTCTTCAATATATCCTTCTGCAACCGTCGAACTTTTCCACTTTCCATGTCGTTTTAGAGTCTCTCTACAACAAGAAGAGTAGACGATGTGCGCCGCAGACAGTGGCTAGTGTACGACTCCGGATGATCCTCCATATCGTCATCATCACTTCCTATCGTATTCTTATTCACTGGCTGTACTGTACAGCGACCTTTACGATATGTAAGAAAGAATCTTCGCTCTTTTATTCCTTTAGGTCTTAGTGCTGCATATCTTCTTATCATACTTAGAACACCTATGTTTTCCTCGTCGACAATAGTAAAACTTTTTGAAATAAATGTTTTAGTTTCTGGCACTTTTACAAATATAACCACCCCTTTATCTTCAATATGGTCAACGGTCATTTTAACTAACTCATCTCGTTTTAATCCACCAAATAAACCCATTACCAGTATTACCTTATCTAGCAGAGAATGTCAGGAGCACTTTTCAGAAGTTTCGAAACTTGTTCTCTTTCTAAAACTTTGGATTTTTTCGGAACATATTTGAGCTTACCTTCAAAAAATGATAGCAGACGTTGAAAGTGAAAAAGGTCTATATTTTCATGAACGATCAGTGTAACCTAAGAATAAAAAATTACTTGGTCCATAGTGAGTTAGGAGTATAGTATTTTTCTGATTGAAATAATAATAAAGAGTAATTAAATTTATGTATTGAAATTATGATAATATTTTCAACTTACCAGCTTCTGGATATACGCCATTAAAACAGTTTTATTAATATTACCAATGGCATTTTTTGTCTTCCAGGCAATACAAAAAAACAACACCCGAGGTATAACTCTTAGGTTTCAGGACATTGTGTTCTCTCTAACGCCCTTGGTGCATAAATAGCTATTTTTGAAACTAAATTAACCAAATATGTAATCATAATTTTTTAATGGTATCTAACCAATCGAAGCTTTATGTCTGTATTGTTTTTTTTTTAAACAAATTATCAGATCTGCGTTACCATTTATGCTAATAAAAATCTCTGGATTATAATTAGTGACTTTCAAAAAAAGGGAATAACAAAGTCGTATACACACAAATGTTTATCCCCCGTGCATATTTCTCGCACTATGAGTTTTAACTGAAAATGCAAATATTCTTACTTCTAAGTCAATTGTGTTGTTTAACGAGTGTATTAACTCTATCAGGTGTAACGACAAATTTGAATTTCAATAAAATGTCATAATTACATACCGTGTGTTTTGTTGAAGCTATTTTTTATTAGTACACTAATAACTGCTTGGCACCATGTTATCATTTTAATCTCAGAAATTCCAGTGATTTGGCAACTTTTAGACCAGGCATCGTATCGGAAAATTTTATCGCAGAATATGATTTATTTGCATTACAATTAGTAATAAACACACTATCAAATTAGGACTGACTATATACGATTAGGATTTGAACAACATTTTTTTGTCAGTTGGTGTTGATAAATGAAACTCTTCAAGTAGCACCCAAAGATAGATGCCTATTTTTAACGTTTCTTAGGATAACATACCTAATTCTGACAATATAGTTTGTCAGATATTGTTTTACTCACATTTTTCTAATTAAATAGACATTATCGATATCGTACTTTAAACAAAAATAAAGGAGATAAGTTCTGTATATAGTTGTGTCGCAGATAAAGAGAGTAATTTTCAAAAAGATACTATACTACGCTTTGCGAGTCTGTTCGGGTCGAACTCAGTCTCGATTTTTTATTACGCGGTAAACGTATGTTTTTATTAAGTGCATGTAAATCTGGTCAAGACGATCAAACTAAAGATTATGACCGATAAGAGAATTGGTCTCGAAGGTAAGTTATAATGACACTTTAGGCTTTAAAAGTATACCGAGTTAAGATAATTAACAACCCTTAATACATTTCAGTACATTTTGAAAACAGTTTATTTGATTTATAAATCACACAATTAAAACCCAATTAACTATAATTTACGAACACTTTTTTATTGTGAACTGCGGTAGACCCAAAAATATCTGATTTTTATTGTTTTAGGTAAATACAGGGTGGTCCAGTTTTAAGTGTCAATAATTCGCCATTTGATAGCCCATCAAAAAATAAGTTGACTTGCAATATGTCATTTTTCTGAAAAACGTTTCCTAAGGAAGATACAGTCCTCCAAATTTCAATTTAAAAAATCGTTTTATAGTTTAAAACTGAACATCCAAGACTTGGAATAGTCTAAAAACTTTTTTACTACTAGGAATGGTCTTATGATTCGCTTTCTCAGACTGCCATCCTGGTTGAGTGTCTGAAACTGGCATTCAAGAACAAAAAAAAATCCGGAAATCAAGACAAAGATTGTATTGTGCATGAAACTCATTTTTCACTACTAAAAATAATATAAAAGTTGCCTTTTAATGCTAGAACTGACTTTACTAGGACTAAAGAGTCCAAAAGTATATTTTCAAGACTTTAATTGGTGTACAACTCAATTTTCTGTTCTGGACAACAAGTCTAGAAGTAAATTAAATTTTCGGACTATTTTATTTCTAAAAATTAGTTCTCAAGACTATTATTGTAGCATTTGGTACCAAAATTTTTTACTTTTATTACTGAAGAAACTTGACTTTTGGAAATAGTCTTAAACTCGATTTTTCAGTCTTAAAAAGCACTAAAATCAGTCAATTTATTGCACCTATGAGTGTAGAAGTCAATTTAATAGTGAAGAAGCTTGAAATAACATTTTCAAGATTATGGTCAGTGGACAAACTGGCTTTTAGGCCTGATAAGTCAAAAACTTTGTAAAGATAGTCTTGAAACTCGATTTGAGGCACTGAAAACAGCCTTAAAACACTAAAAACAGTCTAGTTTATTAAGAAATACACGAGTTTTAAGCATTGAGGTGTCTAGAAGTCGATTTAATAGTGACAAAGCTTGGAATGCTATTTTAAGTCTATGAAGAATGTAAAAATTGTTTTTTAAGTTTGCTATGTCAATAACTTGGTGAAGATAGCCTTGAAACTCGATTTTCCAAGCTGAAAGCAGTTTTGAAGCACTAAAAATAGTCCAGAATTCGAAGAAAATGAAAAGCAAAGTAAAAAGCACGAAAAGTTCGTTTTCAAGACAATTTTCATGAATCTAATGTCAATGTCCTGCATCTAAGACTATTTTCAAGACTAAAATATTGAAATTTGTCTTCAAATTATGAAAACTTACTTCAAATGCAAATTTTAAGCTTCTGATGTCACTTTTCATTAGTTCAGTCACATTTTGGGGTTCAAGTCAATTTTTAAGGTTTAAATGTATGAATTTGTAGTAACAAATTCTTGAAAAAGTAGTTTTTATGACTACAAGTCAATTTTTAGTATTAAAGTCTCTCGATTTGCATGAAAACTGGTTACAAACACAATTTTTAAGCTTCTGAAATTTTTATCGTTTCTAATTCAATTTTCAAAACTAAAGTCTTTTAGTTTGCCTGGAAACTATGAAAACTGGCTACAATAATATTTTTTAAACTTCTTAAGTGAATTTTCCGTTTCCAAGACAATTTTTAAGTTGGGTTGGGTTAGTTTTGGGTCTTTGACCGTAATAACGTGTAATAAAGTGCTTGTTCCAAATTTGATCAATATTGCTCCAACGCAACGGTTTGACAGTTATGACAAAAAAAAACGATTTTTTAAACAGAAATTTGAAGGACTGTATTTTCCTTAGGAAGCACTTTTCAGGAAAATGACATAATGAATGTCAACTTATTTTTTAATTGGCTATGGATTGGTGAATTATTGACATTTAAAACTGGACCACCCTGTATAGATTCCATTTAGCACTATAACATTATAAATACGGACGGAGTTTAGGCTACCCAAAGATATAGAAAGTAATCCATATTCACCACATTATAGGTATTATAGTGTAGCACGCAATAATATTTCGTATTATTTGTGTAAGTGCTTATTTATAATTTAAATATTTAAAGAAAATTTTTCTTATCCGAATACTAATCATTCGCCTTGAATTAATTGAGCATTAAGCGGTTAATTTGATTCTAAGTTCATTGAAATTTGACAAACTTAGGTATATATAGAGGGCTGAAAGAAGAGAAAGTTTTATGGTAAAGGGTGCCTACAGAATATGACTTTGTGAAGTTAGTTTACGCCTGTTTTCAGTACCAAAACAATTAGTTTACGATCTGGGTGCCCAAAGTCCAGGTAAATAACCTAACTGTACAGGTATAACTGGTATAAGGTGTCCCAAGTGTGAATCGGCAGCCAAATCATAAAGAACACTAAGAAATAAGAAAAATGTATCATTCGAACAAGACAATCATCTAAATTTAGCATTTTGTTGTTATATTTAACGAAGAATTTAAAACTCATCATTTTTATGCATAAACAAATCAAAACTTTCTAACACGTTTTTCTTGGAAAATATTACAGTTTTTTCTTTAAAATGCCAAAAGCTGTAAGAAAAAAGTCGTCTTTTTTCTTACTGCTCTCTTTAATCTGTTAGATAAAGATTTCTGCAATACGATAGTGTGGCAAAAGGTATGAGTCACATAAAGTAGTACTAATACTGTAAGGAGTGTAAGGGGTAAACGTTCGCAAAACGTAGATTTGCAAATGCTTTATTTCAGAAAATACAGGATGTCAAAGTTTAATTGTTTCAGATTCTCCTTAATATCAATGGTGCACCCCTACAATGTCTGGATAGGTAAATCCTCTTTAAATTTTTATTTCAACAGAAGATTTTTGTGTACCGGGTGACCCAATAAGACTGTTCCTCGGCCATATCTCAGAAACCGTACGTCGTCTGACTTTGGGGTTACAAAAATTACTGGGTTAATTTTTCGATGAAGAATCGCTGAAAAATATTTTCAAGATCTTAAAATGACCACCAGAGGTGCCAACTGCCATCTTAAATTAAAAAATTGCAATTTTCTATAAATTTTGCATCACAAACTACCAAGTTTATTTTGACATTTTTAAAGAAAATCAGTTTATCTAGCATTTTCGTAAAAATTTCTGTTATTTCAAAAAGAAAGATATTGGGGGGTGTTCAAATGTTTTTGTAATAACCTGCTGTAACTTCTTGGCGATCTGACCGATTTTAACAAATTTGGTATCGTTGAAAATAGCTTTCCTTGGGCAATAAGAATCAACCAAAATATAGTTCATTTAGTTGAATCCTTTGCCGCCAGGTTAGTTTTGACACCATGACACAAATTTCAAAAAAATCAAATGGAATGATATGACTTTTTTTGTTTGAAAAAGTAGCCAAATAACTTCCAAATAGGTCAGTAAAAACCGTTTTTCAAAATCTTTATAAATGGTTCCGAAATATGTGTTATGTATAATATACCTATTTGGGTTTTAGGCTTACCTACTTTTTATATTAAAAGTAAGAATTAAGGTAAGAATTTTGAGAGTAATATTAGAATGATAAGTTTATCATGCGTTTCGTCCCTTTCGAGCAACATGAATGTCCTGACGATTATATTTGTTTTAAATAAAATTTAAATTAAGTCTATTTAGACTCACAATTCCTTCTTTACACATCTTATTCATTTCGTAGCTAAATTTGTAATAGTTTTAGGACATTTACTGCGCGATTCTTGGCCTTTAAAGATCCATTAATCTGATTTTCCCAATATTTGAGGTTAGGAACGAGATTTTAAAAAACGGTTTTTACTTGGGTCCTTTTTCGTAAAGAAAAAGTCATATCATTCAGTTTGATTTTCTTAATTAATTTGAAATTTGGGTCATGGTTGGGTTATTACAAAAACAATTAAACACCCTCCACCAACTTTGTTTTTGAAATAACTGAAATTTTTGTTTTACGAAAATGCTAGATAAAGTGCTTCTCTTTTAAAATGTGAACAAAAACTTTGTAGTTTGTTATGCAAAAAAACACCCGGTATATTCATCTTATAATTAATATTTTTCACTCTTTGTTCGTGCATATGGTTTTCTGTTGTATGGTTTTAATACTGTTGTTATTGTAGCAAAAACAGCTGTGACAATTTGTACTTGAGACGATAATAAAGTATTATGCAAACTGTAGACAATATACACTTAAATGTACTTGTAAATTTAGAGGACGATACATTGTCCTCATTTGAGGTCTTTAAGTGAAAAACACTCATTTTCTACCACACCACAACAATACATTTTTACGCACAAGTGGCCTCTGGTAATGTTTGTTTATGCTTATAGGTTTCTATGACAGTCACTTTACAGGTCATCAAAAGGGTCTTTTGATCAAATTTACAGCCGAATAGTTTTTAAGTTACAAAAATCTTGTCGTCAATGACAACGGGCGGTAAAGTATGCTAAGATTCATTGTGGGTAAAACATTGTTTACGTCCTGTGGCTGTCCTAAACCTTTGGCCGCGGGCGTAATCTTTCTCTTTCAGCCTTCGATACGTAATAACTATGTTACTTTACTCAACTGGTTGTGTAATGTAGAAATATTTCTCACTGTAGTCGGTTTTCAAAAATTGTAATTTATTTTAAAACCTTATTGTGTACTATTTTGTGCATGTAAACACTACATGTTTTTGATAATAATTATAGCTTATACTAGAACAGCATGTTTGTAAGTAGAATCCGGATTAAAAAGCACTAAAATCGCGAAAAAAAGCGCTTAAAAAGCAAAATTATTTTTGTCAAAAAAAGCATACAAATTTGTAAAATGCTTTAAAAATGCACCAAACTCTTTCAGAGTTGCAATTTTTTTTTACTTTTTTTGACTTAGAAATGTTTTGAACTGCTTTAGAAGCATACGGGTATAGGGAAGATTTTAGACTGTTTTGAAAACTGGAAAAACAAATTTGAACTACTTGAGGAGCATTTGGAAGATTTTCGAACAGTTTAAAGAGCATATTGAAGATGATTGAATGCTTTAGAGGCATTTGGAAATTCTTAGATAATTCTACAATTTTTTGGAAGCTTTTAGACTGCTTTTATATTTTTTGGGAGCTTTTAAACTAGCTGAAGAACATTTGGAAGCTTTTAGAGTGTTCTAAAAGCTTTTGGAAGGCTTTCGACTGCTTGAGAAGCATTTTGGAGTTTCTAATAGTGTTTTATTAAAACGTTTTTCTTTAGGAGCATTTGAAAAGTGTTTGAACAGTTTAAAAAGCATTGAAAGTTTTGGACTGCTTTTAAGGCATTTGAGACCTTGTAGACGGTCCTAGAAACTTTTGGAAGCTAAAGTAAAAGCTTAAACTAAGCTTAAACTGCTCTATAAGCTTACGGAAGCTTTTAGACTGTCTTGAAATCTTTTGGGAGCTTCTATAGATAAGTTGAAAAGCATTTGGAAGCTTTTAGTTTGTTCTAAAAGCTTTTTGAAGTTTCTGGGCTGTTTGTAAGCTTTTGCAAGGCATTTTGGAGCTTGCATGTTTTTACCTTTTTTTAGACTACTTCAGGAGCATTTCGAAATTAGTTCAGTTTAAATTTGTAAATTGATACTTACCCATTTTGAAACAGATACTTGGTATGTTTTTGTCTTTCAGAACCCTTCAATATCTCAATAAAGCTATTGCAATAATTGTAAATTAACCTATACAAAAAATAGCAGTACCTAAATAAGCACAAAAAGAAGAATGAAGCAAAATAAGCATGAAAAAAATCTGTCAAATGACGTTTTTTGCATAAATCTACCTCTAAATTGACACCTTGACACATGTCCTACTTACAGAATTATGCATCATCCTTATTGCCTAGAGATTTGTAATAATTTGGTCTTATTTTATCATTTTCTATTTATAATTTTGATGTTTTTTAGACCTGTAATTATACATATCAGTGTTCTAGAAAACCATCATCAAAAATGCATTAAAAAAAATTCACATCAAACAGTTAAATAACTTGTTCAAATTATTATTGCTTTGACAGACATTTTTAGTGCAAAACTAACGAAACTATTATTTTTCGCTTCCGTGATAATTATGTAATAACAATCGCGATAATTTAAAGAATAACCGAACCAGTTTTACATAAACATTAAGTCAATAAAACTAATGTGAATATGTTTGATGCAAATCTGTATTTTTCCTGTATTTTAAAATAGTACAGGAAGCAAAATAACAATAATTCAGATGAACTTAACCATCAGAAACATATTAATTCATTTATCTAGTTTCGATAGTAGAAAAACTTTACTAGAACATATTAAATTAATCCATGACAGTAAATTTCAATATGGCGGCGCAACCATGACGTAATCACCAACTACCGCGGCTTGCTCTATATCATAAACTCTATTAACAATTCTAGATATTGTTTCACAAGATTTTAATCAGATTTCTTAGTAAAGTGATCACGTGACCAACTATTGAATGTCGTCACAACGGTTTTGACACATTGACATATGTCATTTACAAAATATTAGCCTTCATCCTTGTCTAGAGCATTGATTTGTAATAGTTTTCTTCATTCATCATTTCCTATTTGTATGATTCTGACGTTTTTATAACTGTATACTTCGATTCTAAAAAACGTCATCAAAAATGCATTAATAAAAAATGTACATCAGAGAGTTAAATAACTTGTTATTATTAATGTTTGGACAGACTTTTTAGCGGAAAACTAACGAAACTGCTTTAGTGACAAGCATGGGAAATGGAGGCTCGACGTAAAAGTGTAAATTAAAAAACTCAATTCTGTAACAATCGCGATAATTTAAAAAAATATCCGAACCAGTTTTACATAAACATTAAGTCAATAGAACTCATGTGAATTATTTGATGCGCGTTTGGGAAAAAAACCAAATTTGGTATTCCTGTATTTTAAACGTTAAAAATTCACACTTTTAGGTGTTTTGATGTTTTATGACTGATCAGAAACGTATTGACTCATTTATCTAGTTTCGATAGTAGAAAAACTTTACTAGAGCATATTAAATTTAACCACGACCGTAAATTTCAATATGGCGGCGCAACCATGACGTAATCACCAACTACCGTGGCTTGCTCTATATCACAAAGTGTATTTGAGGTATTGTTTCAAGTTTTACTGATAATAGACTAAACAATTTTAGCGAACAATATGAAAATTCAACTTGTAACGTAGCAACAATACATAATGTAAACATAACTGCATCTACATAACTAGTAAAAAAAAATGAAATGTCAAGAAATGAAAGTAAGAATAATTGAATTCAATATAATATTGGTTCTGCACACAGTGAGTTTATTTTTACTTTTAGTGCTAATTCTACGTGCGAAATAATTAAACCGTTTGAGAATTTGTTTTTTGTGTTCTCACATACCTAATCAAAACTTAAATAACGTTTTTGACCTTGTGGAAGTGATTTAAGTTTAAATTTGGTGATGATTTTTGGAGTAGATTAAAATTCGATTTTAATCCGAGAGAATATTTTCCAACCACGATTATGCATGCTGGAAGAAGTAACAGAGGGAGATTTTGCGGCTTATACTTTAAACAAGTATTCTAATTTTAATTAAATTTGATGGCAAATGTATATTTAAGATGAAAATGCAGAAAAGTGAGTATAACATACCTGGTGAGTTGAAAAAGTTTGCTAGTTCAAAAGTCAAAATGTTTGTGTTTGGTTAAACTACAAGAAACGAAAACTCAAGCCAGATCAAAATTTCTTCTTTTCTTCGTTTAACTGTTATTTACACATTTAATTTTAATGTTTCAAGAAACTTTTTAACATCTATTGATGATTTTTGAACACATTGTATAGACTACGAGTAGATAGATACATTAAAGTTGATTTATAATGGTCAAAAATATGACATTAGTGTTAACAAACCTATAAACATTCTTTCAGATGTTTAGGTATAAGACTTCTATTAATATGTTGTATAATCTTCCTTTATTTCAAATTGGTTATTTAGAAACAAATAACAACATGAAACAGCGTCAAAAGGAACATAGAGAAAAACAACTTACAAATGGCTGAGAAGTATCAATATTCAATTTGGTACTTATTGTTATACCAACGGACTGCTACTTTTTCTTATACTTTACTATTACTTATTAATAATATTTACAAAGGTCTTCAGATAGGAACAGAAAATTATTAAATTTGAGTTACTCAATTTAAAGAAACAGCAGCTCAAAAAAAAACAAAATAGTTGTCCTATTCTTTTTGACGAGTAGTTTATTTTTAATTTTTTGACTTCAAACATTAGTTTTACTTAAAATACTTTGACGGATTTGATAGATTTTTTTATGCTTTAATAACGCAAGTCTACAGGTGCAGCATTTGCGTAGCACAGTGAGTAGCTTGTGATTGGTCAAAAAAAGCAGCTTTCAGCTTTCTGCTTTTTCTTGTCCAATTACAAACTACAAACAGTGTTGTGATTTGCTCAAATACTGTACATGTGGTCTTTACATCACAGATTGTGTACATATAATATAACTTTGTGCAAAATTATTTGACTACCTAGTCCATTTTAGAGAAAAAATTGTGCAAATTGAAAACATTTTACAAAATAATTATTCTTGTTGGTTGCAGAAGTACCGTTACAATCGTTTGGTCCTTACGAAAAAAGAACAAAAAGACTTAAAGGGCCCCTAAGGGTGGTACGGCTATGCCTACTTGGTATAGTAGTTCCAACCCTGGTGTTGGGTGTCCCTTTGTACCTTCGCTACAATGTCTATGGGGCGCAGTTGTATCCATTGGCAATGTCCGATATGCGAATGATCGATAATAGAGTGTCCACAACATGGTGCCAGGTAAGAAAATTGCAAAAATAAATAAGATAATTTATATAGGTAGATAGGTAATTAAAAACGATTTTATTGTGTTTGACCGTTCTCGAACCGGAAAATTGTTATAAATAATGTGAACGTTTTGCATTGTTTTTCGGCATTAGGTTAGCGATTATGTAGGTAATTATCGTTTATAATCACTTTATCTCTAGATTTTATTTTCGTATGGCAATTTGAAAACAGTTTTAATTAATTTGAAGTAAACAAAACGGAATTTTTTTATTAAGTAGCAGAAGTTAACTAACTATAATAGTTAAAGATTGAAAGATTTTACACTTGATAAACAATATCTAAGAAAATACACGATAATAAATAATCACTTAAGTAAGGGATTATTCATGCAATTATAGTTGTTAACCTAGATAAATTTTTGAATAATATTATGATACACGTGTATAGGAAAAATATATAAATATTTGCCGGTGATAACCGGTTTTTTGCAAAAAACACTACTGTATGGAAATTAATGATTGAACAAACACAGAAGAGAGAATTGTTGTTATGCTTTTAACAGTGGTATAAAGAGGAAAAGGTTAAACAGGATGTTTTGAAATAATGCGCAAATATTTCACATTCAGAAATGGAAAACATTGCAGGTATGAAGATTTTTATATTATACATATAAATCCTATTATAAGAAGAGAGAACTATTGCAAATCAATGTTCTAGACAAAGATGAAGCATAACTTTGCGTATGTGACATGTGTCAAAACGGCTGGAACGTCATTCAAAAGTTGCATGGTCAAGTGACTACCTTATAAGGACGTCTCTCACCGCCGCCTACTATACTAGAAAGCCTAGAAGGTGCTTGTCAAAAATTCCAATATGGCGGAAATAGTGGTGACAGTTGGCGTTTGTTTGTATTGTGGAAATTGAGTTATTTGACAAGTGACACTAATGACACAATTGTCAAATGGCCCGGTTCAAACAATAAATAAATAATCACTCAAAACTGAAATTGTTCATTACGTTTTCTTATTTTTATTTTTGATGTTTTACATTTTTAAACAGAATTTTAATGCATTTTTATAAAATCAGAATAAGTTGCTTGACCTCAGACGTCAAATTTTATATGTCAATGTTCAAATAAAAAAAAAAAAATTTATGAAATAGTCAAAACACTCACGTGACCCTAATGAATACTGTATGGAAATTGAAAATTTTCTGGGACATCACATTAAATCCATCAAAGTTCAAATTGATAAAGAAATTGTTTTAAAAAATGTTTAAAACACTCACGTGTACCTGATAAATACAATTTTAAATGTGCAAATGTTGCAGAACGTCAAACTTGTAGTGTCAAAGTTGAAATTCAGTAAAACTCAGGTGACCCTGAAAAAATTAAATTTGAAACTGTCAAAGTTCAAATGTCAACAGGATAAAAAAAATTGAACAAACAGCACAGTTACGCGGCCCTAATAAATACAGTTTTCAACTTGAAAATTGTCTGGGACGTCGAATTAAAACAAAGTTGAAATAAAAAAAAAAGAGTATTCAAATTTTTAAAGCAGTCACGTGATCCCAATTAATGCAGTTTTTAACTTGAAAATGTTGTAAAACGGCAAATTTAAACTGTCCAAATTGAAGTTGAATAAAATAGTCACGTGACTTTAAAAAAAATAATTTGCAACTGTCAAAGTTCAAATGTCAAAAGGATTAAAAAACTGATGTTTAAAAAATAGTCAAAACAGTTACGCGACCCAAATAAATACAGTTTTCAACTTGAAAATTGCCTCTGACGTCGATTTAAAACTGTCAAAGTTGAAAGTAAAAAAAATAGTTTTAAAATTCTTAAAGCAGTCGCGTGATCCCAATTAATACAGTTTTGAACTTGAAAATGTTGTAAAACAGCAAATTTAACCTATCAAATTGAATGAAATAGTCACGTGGCCTTAAAAAATTGAATTGCCAGTGTCAAAGTTAAAATGTCGACAGTATATAAAAAACATGTTTAAAAAATATTCAAAACAGTTACGCGACCCTAATAAATACAATTTTCATCTCGAAAATTGTCTGAGACGTCAAATTAAAACTGTCAAAATTGAAGTGGAATAAAATAGTCACGTGACCTTAAAAAAATTAAATTTGAAACTGTCAAACTTCAAATGTCAACAGAAAAAAAGATGGTGAAGTTTTGTTTTTTGTTTATCAATTTAAAAAAAACTGTCAAAGTTGAAATAAAAAAAAAGAGTATTAAAATTTTTAAAGGAGTCACGTGAAGTCGTCAGTTTTGAACTTGAAAATTGTCTGGCACGTCGAATTAAAACTGTCAAAATTGAAGTTGAATAAAATAGTCACGTGACCTTAAAAAATTTTCAATTCAAAACTGTCAAAGTTCAAATGTAACAGGATTCAAAAATTGATGTTTAAAAAATAGTCACAATAGTTACGCGACCCTAATAAATACAGTTTTCAACTTGAAAATTGTCTGGGACGTCGAATTTAAATTGTCAAAGTTGAAATTTTAAAACTCTTAAAGCAGTCACGTGATCCCAATTAATGCAGTTTTGAACTTGAAAATGTTGCATAACGGCAAATTTAAACTGTCAAAATTAAAGTTGAATAAAATAGTAACGTGACTTTAAAAAAATTAATTTGCAACTGTCAAAGTTCAAATGTAACAGGATTCAAAAATTCATGTTTAAAAAATAGTCAAAACAGTTACGCGACCCTAATAAATACAATTTTCATTTTGAAAATTATCTGAGACGTCAAATTTAAACTGTCAAAATTGAAGTGGAATAAAATAGTCACGTGACCTTAAAAAAATTAAATTTTAAACTGTCGAAGTTCAAATGTCAACAGGAAAGAAGATGGTGCAGTTTTGTTTTTCGTTTATCAATTTAAAAAAAACTGTCAAAGTTGAAATTAAAAAAAAAAGAGTTTTAAAATTTTTAAAGGAGTCACGTGACCCCAATTAATGCAGTTTTGAACTTGAAAATTGTCTGGGACGTCGAATTAAAACTGTGAAAATGGAAGTTAAATAAAATAGTTACGTGACCTTAAAAAATGTTAATTTAAAACTGTCAAAGTTGAAATGTGACAGGATTCAAAAATTGATGTTTAAAAAATAGTCAAAACAGTTACGCGACCCTAATAAATACAGTTTTTATCTTGAAAATTGTCTGGGAAGTTGAATAAAATAGTCACGTGACCTTGAAAAATTTAAATTTGAAACTGTCAAAGTTCAAATGTCAACAGAAAAAAAAAAGATGGTGAGGTTTTGTTTTTGATCTATCAATTAAAAAAAAGATGTTTAAAAAATAGTCAAAGTTAAAATTGAAGAAAATTTAGTTTTAAAATTCACGTGACCTCAAGTAATGCAGTTTTAACTTGAAAATGTTCAAATATATGTTGAAAAATAGTTAAAATAGTAGCTTTGGCAATGTGTCTCTCGCTTTACAATTGATTTCATATGGTCAGTTTTTAAAATATTATCTATAGAAATTAGGAGGAAGGTTATGGTAATTTTAGTGCCTAGGTATCTTGTAAAATTGATGTAGATAACTCATTTTGACGAAAAACAATATGAAAAGCAAATGGAGCTTTTAAATATTCACAAAGCAAACTTGTAAGCTATTTTTTGAATATCGTTGCGTTATTATATTTAATCAAAAGTTCTGCTATAAAAACCTGGTTACTTATGACATAATTATAATTACTAAAATGTTATTGTCAGGTATGTACAGAAAAAGTAGTTTACTTGATTACATTAGTTCGTGTGATATAATATTATAATAAAAGGTCTCGAGCTTTTATAACCTTGTGGTGTGTATTACATTTTTACGTGTGCAACAAGCTTTCAAATTATTTGTATATTCAAAAAGAACCGCCAAATCAAACATAAAAGACTAAAAGCATATTCACATTTATGTCTGGTTTGCTTTCAGATTTTCGTGAGAACTTTCTCATTGTTAACCCCTTTTGATAAACAGAATACACTTCAGGCTGATAATGAAAATACAAACCTATATCGTTTGATTGCCTTATATCAAAAACAAAAGTTCAACGATTATGAAATATTTGTTTTAGTCAGTGCGATAACGAAATTTGTGCAGTACATCACAATTTTTTTGATTTTACTACAAACGTAATCTCTACTGTATATTTGACTTTAAGACCCGGTTCTAATTTGTGACGTTCTTCTTTTATAGAAATTGCGCATTATTTTTTGTAAAATAGCTAATTTAATTGTTGCAGAGACAAAGAGTGAGAACCAACACAACTTTTAATGCATTTTTACTTTCCGAAGCCCCGAAACTTGCCACTAACCAACAGACACTGTCTATGATTAGACATTTGTTGTTGGAGGATGATATTAAGGAATACTGGGGTTTCTACCTTTTGAAAGGCTCGGCAGTGACAGTAAACACTTGTGTCAGGTACACTGATATACCCCATAGAAAAGCAATGTGTTTAAACCATAATGTTTAGATGGCCTGGGGCTTCACTTATAGTCATTCGAGGCCATCGTCATCTCCACCAATGCGCCTACATTGGAGATGATTCATCTGAAGAAGTGGACGAATTGATGGACGCCATTAAAGAAGGAACGTACATTCCTTCGGATCAAGGCGTTCATAGATCAACCTCGAATGAATCGGTTGCCAACGATCCAAATTTGATGAAGAGACACCGAGCTGATGTGGAATTTCATAGGTAAGGACGGTTTAGGAAGTAGGTATTTACTTTTACGTAAGAACCCTGAAGATGGTTAAAATGTTTGACCAACTTTATCGGCTATTTTACATCCTTTAGTGCCTTCATATAGCAGCAATAACAGATTGGATGATTTTCACACACAAATTTGGTTTTCCATTTAGTGATCAGTTTTACGCAGGGAAAGTGTACCTTCTAAAAGAAATATTATGGATTTTGGTATGCGGTGGAGGAGCTTAAAAATGCCTAACTAACCACAATTACAAAACTAGTAAGAGAAAACATGTTCGCCTTACAAACCCAAATTTTTCCATCGCTTAAGGTATTTTAATCGACGTTTTGGGTTTTGTTCGTGAATTCAAGAGGAGATTGAAAAGATTCCTTTTATGGCAAAGCATTTATTTTTTCTAAGGATGCAACATTTTTTACATTAAATGATACAGTAAATACTCCAAATTGTCGGTGGAATGACTTTTATGTACATACAAATTCTTCTTCTTCATCAGCCTGTTCCCATTTACTCCAGAATGTAGGCCGCCTGTCCATAGCATCCCTCATCCAGTTTTTCCCGGCAATTTTCTGGATGTTTTTTTCAATTTTTTTTTTCAACATTAATTTTTTCGAAAACCGCTGTATATCGACATAGGATATGCTACATGAAAACTACATAAATGCAATAAAAAAAAATAAAAATGGGGGTACTCATTTGAAAATGTCAACTGGAAGGACGTATCTATACGACGGAAGTTAATAATAATAATATTTTTCATATGTAACCAACTTGAGCGGACACATTGTATAGATTTGATTACTTACATAGATTATTAGTTTAGTGAATTCACTTTCATCAGTTTTTTTTTAAAGTGTGGGAAAAAATATTATGATATAGTTCTTGAGAATCACTAGAGTTGTACATTTTGTAGTCCACTGGAATAGCAGATTTGAAGTAGTAACCATAGTTTATACGATACCCCAATGTCACACTGCTATTTATTGATTGAAATAACATGTATAGTCTGATTAAACACCTAGAGAGCAAGAAAAAACCTTTGCAAATCTGAAAAAGACCTGAAACTTTTGTTTAGGAATAACCTTGAATATCGGATTTAAAAAGTAGAGTTGTAAATTACTCCTCAGAAATCTTCTTCAAGGCTTCAGAGGGAAACCTTTTTAGAAGTTAAACTTTTACTAAATATCAGATAAGTAAAACTAATTTTTAAAGACATTTTTATGACTTCAGTCCACATCATTCGGTAAACAAAGAAAACCACACGTTGAAATCCAGCGTCGACACTTCGGATCTGAACGATCCAAAAATGCTGAAAACCATACTGGAAGCGTTGCAGAACAAGAAGAAGAGCAAAAAGAAGCAGTCAGAAGACCATCCGCATTTTAAGCGGAATTCTACTATAGCAACCGGAGAAAGTCGAAACTTTAACATTTATTCACCTGGTAAGCTATTAGAGCTAAAACACAAACAAATTTACCCTTTTAAAATTCTATGGAAGAATTAGAGAAACAAACTTAACTGCTTGTAATCAACAGGGTCGTAGATCACATTTGCTTTGCCTGTTCTGTTGGAGTTTTGTTTTTTTTAATACATTTTTGGATGCAGGTGAAACACCGCAATCATCTCAGGAAGTTCTCTCCCGTCTGTACAACATGCTACAAAGCCTGGGAGAGAAAGCTCCTAAATACCTGGAAAACCTTTCCAAAAAGCTCAAGGACCCAGATCTTGCAGATAATGGGACTGAACCAGGCGCCCAAGAAGCCGGCATCCAAAAAAGGTTTGACCAGCACTACGAAACTCAAGGCAGGCAGTACAAGAAACCTGCAGTAAATTTTAATAGAGATATAGATAATCGTAGAAGAAGACGTGATACCGCTTATAAAGATCTGAATAAAGATGATAGTGATAATGACCACGCTCAGGAAGATGTGAGTAGCTGCTGGTTTGTTTAGTATATTACAGTTTATTATTGTGTTTTTATTGCTTATAGTCGCCAAATAAAACCAATTGCTTTTGAATATTGTGGTTTTAGGGATTTGTACAAAAACCAGATGGTATAGCTGATCATAAAGGGATGCTAAACGAAACTAATGATCACGACATGAGCAATAGCGAGTTTTGGTCGTCATTTTCCAGCTCTGAGGAAGCTTTACTAAACTGTGAAGGGTTAATTTTGAATTTGCCACTAACACCGCACCACAACTGCAAACGTGATCTTAACGAACAAGAAGCGGAAGAAGCTTATTTAGCCAACTCCATCACATACAGAGTACCAGTAAACGGCTACTATTTCTTTGTATTTAACAGTGAAAACGAGGTCCAACCCAATTACATCAGAGTACAATTTCATCTTAATAAAGCGGTCTACGATTTGTCCAATCCAGTGCAGGTGTGTGCGAATTCGACAAATGTGTGCGAGGTGGACTTGAAGTTTTTCTCATCGGAGAAGTTGGTATTAGAGTTGCCGGTCAGGAGTAACGATACGCTGTGGAACGAGGAGTTTATCGTTGAATCTGAATGCGAGCCGAGGACTGCGTTGTATGCAGTGTGTGTGATAGCCGTTCCTATTATAATTATATTGTTTGCCTTTTCTTGAATACATATCTAGTCAGTAAGGGAAAGTAATAAATAAAAATGAAACGTTAGGTTTGTTTGTTATCCTTTTGTGTTCTGGTAGATTAGTTTAGGAGAGGAGACTTAGAGCGGAATTCAGAAATCTTGTTTGCGATTATTTATCTCATACTCAAGTAACTTTACCGGAACCTATTCTGATTCACAAACAAATTGCTTTTAACTGAAACTCTTAAAAGTTAATGGCGAACTAGCAATTAAGTTAAATGTGAGCAGAGCATTCAGTTCTCTCACCTGTTAATATTTTTGGAAACAGTTGGAAATGCTGAAATTGTAAAAGCACGTCGCTTGATCGTGACAAATTGAATGCGCAGCTGGCAACACTATAAAGTTAAGTTGAAACTTGTCAACAACAGTCATGTGACCCGGAAAATGTCGTCTTTAACCTTAAAAAGTCTGTGAATTACATTTAAACAGTTGGGAAAGATAAAATTGTTAAAGCACGTCACGTGATTGTGACAATTAAAACTCGCAGCTGGCAACACTGTAAAGTAAAGTTGAAACTTGTCAACCACAATCATGTAATCCGGAAAATGTCGTTACTTAGAAAAGGCCAATGAATAAAAAAATACAGCAGGAAGGAGCAATAGCAATCAAAGAGGGGGACAAAAATCGTTCAGTATGGCGGCCGTAAACTGTCAGAAAATCAGTGACGATAATCAATCTGCTGTTGCCCACTATTCACAAATCCACTCTTCAATAATAATTCTACTAATTTAAGTTTGCAAAAATTAACCTTTAACGGAACGAAAAACAAACGAAACAAAAACAACAAATCTTTGCGGTTTTTAGCTAACTTCACATACCACAATACTCTTTTCCGACTAACTTCGGAAGTTTCATTCAATTGCGCAGTAGGCGAATATGGGGGACAAAGATGGCGACTTCCGTCTCGGTCGCTTAATGCACAAACGGGGTATTTGCTACCTCCTGATATTTGTTCTTTTTGCTCGAAGGCAAAGGCTGTAGAGCTCGAATCAGATGAGAAAAGGCCACCGCATCATCAATGACGCAGTTTTTAAAATTATTTCTTTCTCCTTCTACAGTTGCCGTCGCATTAGATATAATCAGAGGCGTCCTATTAAAATATTCCCGAAAATAAATTCTTAAGCGGTCAAAAAGCCACTTGGCAACGTAGTACGGTTTTTTACTTGGGCACAATTAAAACAAATGCGGGTGCGGCCAGGGACAGATGGACCCTTTTACATGCTTTTACTAGCCGGCACTCTAAACGATGTTGCCAAGTTTAAAAAAATGTAGTGGCGGACAGGTTGAGTTTAAAAATTAGGTTAGGTTAGTTTCCGTTTTAGTCTGGTGTTTTGGTTGTATTGTTGATGGTCGCAGTTTGAGTTCACGTGTTATAAGTAAAAATCGTTAATTTGTCATAATGTCTCCAAAAAAGATTGGGAAGAAAGGTGTTGTGATACACAGCCAAGGGCGTGAAATTGTAAGTAACGTCTTAGAATTTATGAAGAAAGAAGCAGAAGGAGTTTCCATTCCTTTGAAAAACTACAGGTATTGTCTTTGATTAAAAACGACGAAAACGTTGAATAATATAATAAATATCATTTTAGAGAGAGAACTATAGCAGCTACAGGGGTGTCTAGATCTACTGTGCAGAAGATATCTAGAGAAGCACTACATGTTGAATGGGGAGGGCCAAGCTCATCATTTCAGACTCCTACAAAGAAGGGACAGATTAAAAAATTAAAATTGGATAACATCAAACCTGATGAAATCAAAAGAATCAGAGAAATTATTTATGATTTCTATATTCTTGAGAAAAAACTTCCAACATTAAAAGGTAAGTTTATAATACATTAGGTATACCTACAGAGTCTTCAGAGTTTTTCTAGCAGAACTTACCATGTTTTTTACAATTAAATGTAAGCCTAGTTTGCTATATGTATAAACCTTGATAATGTGTTAATTGAAAATTTAAAACAACAAAATTTAGACTAAAATGGGATTATTTTTTATCTTACAGGTATTTTGCAAAAAATTATTGACCAGCAAATCTTGACTGAATCCATTAGTGTAAGCAGCTTAGGGCGATTGCTTAAGAACATTGGATTTAAGTATGTTTTACATCTTGGCAATCATGTACATCAAAATAACTTTATCTTTTGTAGGTGGCAGGAGACACCAGACAAAAGAAAATTCTTGTGTGAATCATATGACATTCGCTTAAAACGAATAAATTTTTTAAAAAAATTGGTGCAATACCGCTCAGAAGGTCGCAATATTGTATATACAGATGAGACATACATTCACAGTAGTCAGATTCATGACAAAGGACAAAGGAAACCAATTTCTAAAGGACAACGCCTTATAATAGTGCACGCAGGTGGAGAAAAAGGATTTATTGAAAATGGATTGCTTATATTTAAGTCAGGTAATATTTATGTACACCTCAAACCTACTTAAGTACTTCCTCCTGCTTAAATAAAATAAGTTTATATAACAAGTAATTAATAAGTTTAACCACATTTTACACATCATATAAGACACATAATGTTTGTACTATGATTTTTTTTTTTTTTTTAGGTTTAAAAACAGGAGATTATCATGATGATATGAACCATGAGAATTTCATGACTTGGGTAAAAAAGCAATTGCTTCCTAATTTACCTGACCGCTCAGTCCTTATTATAGACAATGCAGCCTACCACAATGTTACTGTTAACAAAAATATTACAACGGCTACTAAAAAAGGAGATATGTTAAGTTGGCTAGTGGAAAAAGGAATCCCAGCAGATCCTCATTTAACAAAGCCAGAGCTGTATCAAATCATACAAGAAAATAAATTTAGATTTCCTCCACAATATAACTTAGATAGGCTGTTAGAACAACATGGGCATCTTGTGTTGCGTTTACCACCCTACCATCCAGAATTAAACCCAATAGAAAAAATTTGGGCTTTGGTTAAAAATTGGGTAGCAGCTCATAATACCACTTTTAAATTGTCTGATACCGAAGCTTTAACAAAACAAAAATTTCAAGAGGTGTCTGAAAAAGAGTGGTTTGACATTTGCCAGCATGTAAAAAAGTATGAAGAGGAGCTCATAAAAAAAGAGCATATTTTTGATGATACAGTGGACCAGCTTATTTTTACTGTTAACACTGGTTCATCTGACGATAGCGATGAAGATTTTGGTGATGATGATGATGAATGTGATGCCAGTTTATCCGAAGAAGAATTAGGATGCTCACTCCTAGACTAAGTTTTGGATTTTTGTTTTATGTTATGAATTCGTAATTTGTATCTGTATATGTATTTATAAATAAACAAAATTATCAAATTTATAAAAATATATGATTATTAAATTTAACAAAGATAACAAATTTTAAATATTACCTCTTCTTCATGAAACCCTGTATATCAAAAACGATGCAAAGGCAAGCTGAAAGTTACTTTGAGACTTCATTTTCAAGGTCTAGCTGCACTGTAGGACCTTCAAATTAAGAATAATTGAAAAAAGAAACCAGCTGCCTATTTTTATCTTCCAATAATTGATTAATTGCCCCAAGACAATGTTTTTTTGTGGTTAGCATTGCCCTAAGTTAAGTTATATAATTTGGATTTAAACTAATTGGTATTTAATATTCTTCATCAATCATCACCCTGCAGCTACAGCAGAAAAATAATTTGCACAGATCTTTTTAACCGAAACACACTGTATGTTTTTTTAATTTACCCTTTGCTTGTTTTCTTGTTTATTTTTTAAATTAATATTTAAAGAAATGGGACCAGAGACCTAGGCCAATTTTGTTCTCAAAGCGTCAATATTATGTATGTATATGTATTTGGTTTGTTTTATAAAACCTACTTACCTATCCTGTTTTAATACAATTTATGAAATGAAAAAGCAAAAACTACACCTATTTACGTTAATTAAATTTCATTTCACTGAGCAGAGAATAGCACGCCACTGACTCGCTGCATCAACTTGGAAAGTAACGAGAGCAACAATGTTTAAAGCGAGAGGTACAGATAATGTGACATCATCATTTGATGACGCCTGTGGCCTTTTCTTAGGTGATTCGATCTCTAAATTACATTTAAAAAGGTGGAAAAAGCTGAAATTGTTAAAGAACGCCACTTGATCGTGACAATTAAAATTCGCAGCTGGCAACACTGTAAAGTAAAGTTGAAACTTGCCAACAGCAGTCATGTGATCCGAAAAACTTTAACCTTGGGAAGCCTGAAAATTACAATTAAACAGTTGGAAAAGCTGAAATTGTAAAAGAACGCCACGTGATCGTGACAATTAAAATTCGCACCTGGCAACACTGTAATGTAAAGTTGAAACTTGTCAACAACAGTCATGTGACCCGGAAAATGTCGTCTTTAACATTGAAAAGCCTGTAAATTACATTTAAACAGTTGGGAAAGCTGAAATTGTAAAAGCACGTGACGTGACCGTGAAAATTTATATCTCCAGCTGGCAACACTGTGAAGTTAAGCTGAAACTTGTCAACCACAGTCATGTGACCCGGAAAATGTCATCTTTAACCTTGAAAAGTTTTTAAAACACATTCAAACAGTTGGGAAAGCTGACATATAGTATTGTAAAAGCACGTCACGTGTTCGAGACAATAATTTAAATTTGCAGCTGACAACACTGTAAAGTAAAGTAGAAACTTGCCAACAACAGTCATGTGACCCGGAAAATGTCGTCTTTTACTTAGAAAAGTCTGTAAATTACATTTGAACAGATGGAAAAGCTGGAAATTGTAAAAGCAAGTCACGTGATCGTGACAATTTGAATTTGCAGCTGACAACACTGTGAAGTTAAGATGAAACTTGTCAACCACAGTCATGTGACCCGGAAAATGTCGTCTTTAACCTTGAAAAGTTTTTAAAATACATTTAAGCAGTTTGGAAAGCTGACATATTGTAAAAGCACGTCACATGTTCGAGACAATAATTTAAATTTGCAGCTGACAATACTGTAAAGTAAAGTTGAAATTTGTCAACAACAGTCATGTGACCCGGAAAATGTCGTCTTTTTCTGAGGGAAGTCATACAAATTACATACAACAGTTGGAAATGCTGAAATTGTAAAAGCATGTCTCTTGATCGTGAATTCGCTGTCAATTTAGGTTAAAATCCCAAGACCATAATTGAAACATTTTTAAATTGATACCAAATTGTCAAAATTAACAAAATAAAGAAAAACTTTTCCAAGCAACAGTTTGGCCTAAAAATCTGAATTTTGTACTTACCTATAATATTTTCATAACATTATCTTCAATTATATAGTTTTGTCATGGTTTTCAAGTTAAAAACAGATGATTAATCTTTTTAAAAATGACCTACATTAACCAAATTAGGTACATAGTGTCAATTTAGATTAAATTTGTCAGTTTTAAAAAATCACAATTATAATAACGTACTAAATCGTGGTTATTTTTACCACTTTTGTAATATTTGACAATTTTGACATCATCATTTTAAGTTTCTAAAGTCAAGTTTTAATAATACCTTTTTTATAATTTTAAGTAAAATTTTAATTTCTGATTTCATTATTTAAAGTCTATCTGTCTGTTATCTTTATTAGTTAGAACTGGGACAAATTAAATAGAAAATAATTTAATAGGTCTTCATTGCCAAAGTTGCCATTTTGGCAATCAATGACAAAAAGCTATTATTTTGAAGTTATAGAACAATCAAAGTTGCATTTTAGTATTATTTTTTTGTAGCCAAAACGTTATTTTGTAAAATAAATCTAAAATTATTGCTTTTCAGATTCACGATAGACGACGAAAGTATTATGAAGAATTTGAATTGTATTTTAAAAAACTCTTGAAATTGAGTTTATACAAAATTATCTTGGTTATTTGCCTAAAAGGAATTGCATCAGTATTTCTATATCAGTTATATTTTTTCATTCACAAGTCGAAGTAGTTGTCAATCTTTTTCGGTTATCGCTTTATGTTATACAGTGTGGAACAAATGGAATAAATTCGATAACGAATAAATGAGAGCGTGTTGGGAAAAACGCTTGGACACGTCGATTTGTATTTTTAGATGCGCATTTATTAAAAAAAAATAAAAATTATATAGGGTGTGTCATGTGACAGTGGCCGATATACTAACTTTCTTATTTTAAATACAACCCCCTGTATATTATTAGTTTTTTGGATTCTTCAGAAAATTCTAGACATAATTCATGTATAATGTCCCATACCTATCTTCAACTGTTTCGGAAATATTAAGTGTTTTCAGATGTATTACAACAATTAACATTAAAAAAAGAAAATTATTTTATTTCACAAATTCGCTACATTACACTCAATACTTATTTTCACGGACATTTTGAACATCTCTTACATTGAAATTAATGTTCTTTTGTTCTTTTTTACATTATTTGTGAAATAAAATAATTTTCTTTTTTTAATATTAATTTTAGTAATACATCTGAAAACACTTAATATTTCCGAAACAGTTGAAGATAGGGATGGGACATTGTACATGAATTATGTCTAGAATTTTTTGAAGAATCCAAAAAAATTATAATATACAGGGGGTTGTATTTAAAATAAGAAAGTTGGTATCGGCCACTGTCACATGACACACCCTATATAATTTTTATTTTTTTTTAATAAATGCGCATCTAAAAATACAAATCGACGTGTCCAAGCGTTTTTCCCAACACGCTCTCATTTATTCGTTATCGAATTTATTCCATTTGGCTGTTCCACACTGTATAACTTATAGTGGATAAAATAAACGTATTCCAAACAATCTAATTTAAAAGTTATATTAAAGCATTAATTTCTTATGCCCTTTATAACAAACATTAAGATAAATACTTTCATAGTTTTTTACATACACACACTCAGGTTAGGTCCTTATTGGAACTATTAGTAAATACAGAAAGTAAGATGGACTTCAAATCCTAATTTGAGTGAAGTATTGAGGGTGATTATCAATTTAACATGATCTCTGAATTCCGCTCTTAAACTACTCTGCTTTTGCAATGTTTTAAAAGGAAAATAACGCCAAATATCTTTCTTGTACATTAAAATATGGAAACTAACTAGATTGCTTTCTGATACAAATGGTGCTATTCCTAACTAGCATATTGAGCTCATACCTTTGCGTAAAATACAGTCTTTCAGTTTTGTTATTAAATATTGTACTCAAAAAAACATTTCTTACGTATGTTATGCCAGGAAGGAAAGTTTGTCATTGTTTTATCAAAAACTAAGTAAATTGTTGCAAACTTTTAGAACATTATTTCTATAAATTTTTTTTTTGTCTATAAAATGTTTTGTTCTAACTTTTTTTATCATCTTCGTGGGAACAAGAGAGGCGAACCAACAAGCTAATCCTTATTCTAATTTGCTGTGGCACGCGTTTTTAATCCCCTCATCCAAATTAATTGGAGCTCAAGCACCAAAAAAGATCTGAACGGAAGATTAAAAAACCAACGAGGGTCGAAATGACTTTTGCACCCCATCTAACACCCCGTCATTATGATTATGGGAAACTATTTATTTTCTATTAGTGAATCAAAAAAAATCTGTTAAATTCATTGTAATTTAAATTTGATAAGTATTTTATTATTATTTAAATTATGATTGGTGCAGATAAAAACAATGCTACGATATTTCAACTTAAAAGTCTGAAAGTAAGAATTCTTTGAGAAGAGGATAAGTAATTCAAAGGTTAATCCATTGTAATTATTGTACTTATGGTATTTAGTTTTCTCTTTTTCTACTCTATAGTTAGATACAATACTAGTGGTAAGAGCATTTTGGTACCATTGCCGTGTTTAATAATTTAGAATAGTTAATTGTATTTCAGAAATTGTTAACTGCAATTCAGAAAGTTTTAATTCAGCTTAATTTTTAACCTAAATTGTTTTATTTTTTTCATATTCATTCATTGTATTATTATAGTATATGACGTAACTAGTGCTGTAAGAAGCATTTTACGCACGATATGGATAAAGTTCCAGGACTGCGTAAAATGCCTTAGATCACGTGTGACGTACTAAACTTTACCTACGACCAAATGGAAAGTCCTGTTTTCGCAATTCATTCAGATAATTCAGAGTGACTTTTCATTAAAAAGTATATTTTCAACGTATTGACATCATATTTGTACTAATCATAGGTATTATTCCACTAAAGAAAAAAATAATAACGTAATAAAAAAAATTCACAAATTATGTTACTTTAATAATTATTAGTGTTGCTTTTAAAATAATTATTTATGGTGACATTGCAGTTATTAAGAAGAAAGGGAAAACTTTCAGTAATATTACTTGATGTGTTTGCTATTGCAGATAATATTCTAGACGAAGTGGTAGTTACTTTAAACTGTATGAACAATGCATTACGCGATGATCTCCATCTAATATACTCTGATAAAGGAAGATATGTAAACAAAATCAATTTTTCCTAGCATTAGAGCGATAGTTTGTGACGGATCTTAAAACTGTGCGCTTTTTTTACAGCTGTGCGTTTTTTCTACAACTGTGCGTAAAGAGGTTCATTATGTAACGGAAAACTATGCGTAATTAGCTATTTACACTGAGGTCGTAGGTAAAGTATATTAATTTATTTAAGTGTCTTGGAGTTTCAGCTTTGGTAATGTTATCTATAGATAATGTATTTTATGGAATTGCCTTTCAATGTTCTGAACTTCATTTGATGGTTTCCGAATTTAAATTGATTTTTTCCTAATTTCACTTGATGGTTTCTGAATTGCAGTTCCTTATTCTGAATGAATCTCACTTGGCTTTTTCTGAACTACATTTGGAAATGGTGTAGTGTAATGCATCATTAGCATACCAGTCGTTGATAAAAGTATTATTATTAAGGTCCGGACTAAAAAGCATTAAAATCGTGAAAAAAGCACTTAAGAAGCAAAACAATTTTCTTTAAAAAAGCATAAAAATCTGTAAAAACGCTTGAAAAAGCACAAAACTTTTTCAGAAATGCAATTTTTAATTTTTTTACATATTTTATATTGTTCTAATCGCACTTTCTTTGCTGATTGCTTAATTTATTTTCTCTAATAATAAGATCTCAAAAAAAAATAAACAAAAATTAAACGTCATCCTCATACAGAAACAGGTAAACTAACTTCGAACTTTGAATAAGTTGACAACTTTGACGTAACTTTACGTTACTGTAAATTCCGGTAACTGTCTTTATAAATACCGTGATACGTTAATACCGTTTTAACAAACGCATTTTTGATAAATAACGTAAAAAATAACGGAAATACAGTCCAAAGAACTTTCTATTATTAATTTGATGTGTTGATATTTATACATATACTCAAAGGTACATATTTTTGTGTACTCAGCTGAGTAGATTGATTTCATTATACTGTTGGTGAGAAACTACAGAGCTATTGCAACTGTAAATAAAGCTATACAAAATAGAACCATACAAAAAATAGTAGCAAATAAGCACAAAAAACTAAAATAAACGCAAAAAAATGTGTTTTTGCATAATTCGTTCAGATTAAATGTCAAAAATTGGTTGCTTTTCTGATTTACAAAAGGCAAAATGCCCAGAAATTCTATCGAATAAAAAATAGCTAAAAACCACTTGCAGTCACCTTAAAATGAAAGATTTTTCTGGTAATTGCTCTATCTCAAACTATACATTTTTCTAAAAATGATTACTGTTGAACATATTATACATAATTATTATTGTTATTGAAATGCACTGTAACTAAACGAAAATGTACCACTCATAAAATAGAATTTATTATTGTCTGTCATTAAAACAAACAAATCAAGAATCACTTTCCCAGAAGTCACCATAATAGATAACCACCCTGGTTCAAACAGTGTTTACCTAATTTGGATGCACACTTGAACCTAATGTGGTGACAAAGGGTATTTTGACACTTCAATATGCCTCCGCATAAATTGGGGTGGAGCACATGACACCCCGAATAGGCTGCTTAGGGGGGCAGAAACAGAGGCAACGATAACAAAATTCTCATTCTAGAGTTATACACTACACTAATATGTAGTTTTTAAAGCAACCCCTTAGCGTAATAAATACTTAGAAATAACAGTTAATAAGTTTAGTGTATACTCTGTTACTTTCTGCTCAAACTTTAGAGCAATCACTTATGAAGGCAATGTTACTCTAAATCTCCGAACTCTGCCATACAGATTCTCCCTTAATTTGGGCTTATGGGATTTCAATAACAACACCAATATCTGTCCGAAGCTGATACCAGCCCTAATCGAGATAAAAATATTCTCATGAATGTATTAGCCCGGAAATATTGGCTTTTAAGGCTGATTTGGTGTTTGCTTTTATTGAGGGCGGTCCTAGAGGGACTGGGCAATTTTTTTCATAAAGTTTAGGGGTGAAAACTTAAACGTTGTACTTTATTACAAAATAAAAGTGTATGCCGGGTGATTTATTATTGTTATAAAGTCACGTGTTAAGGTAATAAAAAACAGATTGGAAATGTGGTTCTGCGATACAAACCGTGCTGAGAACGGTTTCAGGGGGATAAGCATAAAAGTGAATACAGTTTTTTTATTTTCAACTCTATATGAACTTACTAAAAGCAGATTAACTATTAGAATTACTATTAAAACCAGTTTCCATAATCGACTCCGATTTTAAAATATGTAGGTCTAAAATATTGCTTAAGGTGAATGGTCAGTATTGTAAATTCCATCGAAATAAACCAACATTGCTTATGGGTTCTTCATCTAACAAAATTATTAATTACGTTTGTTATCGATAATTTTAGTTAACATTTTATGAAATTCAAAGTAAAGTTTTATCAGTTTAAAGTAATTTTTGTTTAATTTCCTTAAACTGGGTACTTATTACTAAATGTTGGTTTCTAAACTGTCTTCTTCTTCCATGAACAAGATTGTTGAGAGAACCCCTTTAGTAGAATTCCCATGAATGACAGCATATTACCCTAAGCCCTTTAAAATATTGTTATCCCTAAAGCACGGGTCACATTAGGCTGCTGTTGGGACAAGAGGAGGTGGACTCCATCACTCCATTTTATTAGATTGACATTTGAAACTGGATCATCCTGTACAGTGGTAAGTTTACCTTTTACTTTTAACACTACAACTGTTTGGAAATGAACGTCTTTGAGACATGGAACAGGCTGGTAAAATCGTATACTATACTTGATGAAAATATTCATTACTGTCGAGTTAAAATAATTTCCGGAAACATTTTGAATATTTCCTATCTTATACTGTAATAGACTATTATAAAACTTCATTTAATGGTAGTAACAAAAAATCAGTAGATATGCATATTAATGTTGAGGTTCATAATTTGTCGAAATTAGAGGATTTTAACAAAAAGCTCTTCAAAGATGCAGGACAAGTAGTAGACAATAAATTGTGTAAAGTGTAACCTGTAAGCAATGCGAATTATAAAAAAAACTTCATTTATCGACTACAATTTTTAAGTACTAAAGTGTTGCTGCTAATAGTTAAGAACGTAACAATAATGTTGTATATCTAATCAAGAATGACTGCAAGCTTGTGTAAATGGTATTGTTTTAAGTAAACTGTATTTTCTAAGTTGTAAATCAAGGTTGGATTTAATAAAACCACTTTATTGTTTATTTTACCTGCCAAACATAATTGGAGTGAGTTTTAAAGAAAAAGTTAAGTGCCCAACAAACTAAAATTTCGGGAGAATTCAGGACTACAAAATTTAGACAGTTTCCTGCAAAATTTCCGTAACTCTATTCGTTTCCGAGATATTCGAAACTATTGAAATTTTTTAGCAAATTGCTAACAATTTTTCGTCATTTTTGAAGTTTCCATGTTCAAATGTTTGTCTTAAACTGTTCTTTTACCTCGTGCTAACAGCAACATGTTGTGTATGTTTACAGAGTGTTCAAAAAAAATAGTTAAATGAAATGGTAATTCTCTGCCAGTAATGATCGCGTTTACCCGGTTTTAAATGGGTGTAAATTCAGCCTACTGGATGCGGAAAGCCATTCTAAATATTTTTTGCTTTCTTTCAACATTTATGTAATAGTATAAAATTTGAAAATTTTATATCTCCATAATTTTTGGTATTTCAGCGACTGAAAAAACTCAATATGTTCGTTTTGTGCTGCTGTTTTCATCTCGTGCTAACAGGAACGCAATTGAACATATACAGGGCGTTCAAAAAAAAAAAAAAACGTTTAAATTTGAAATTGCCCTGCCAGTTGTGACAGCGTTTACCCGGTTCTAAGTGGGTGTAAACTCAGCCCTTTGTGTTCAGAAAGCTATTTTAAACATTTTTGCTTTTTTTCAAAAGCCGTTCTGTACAAAGCTCAGTGTGTTTGTACTGCTATGTGTTGTAACTACTCTTTTACCTCGTGCACAAACGATTTAACATATACAGGGTGTTTAAAAAACAAAAAAATATAATTCATAAATAATTATAATCTAATTAAGTCTGCCAGTTGTGACTGCGTTTACATGGTTTTAAGTGGGTCTTATGGACGCAGAAAGTTATTCTAAACGTTTGTGGTCTAATTCAGTATTTCCGTAACTCCAACCTTTAAGGAAATATTCGACTTTTTTCGTTTTAAAAATTTTCAAAATTCTGCAGACCTGCTCTTTCATTTCGTGCAAACCGCAACATAATTGAACACTTTTCCAGAAACAATTAAATTTGATATTAATGCTCTGCCAATTGTAAATGCGTTTACACGGTTTTAAAAGGAAGTAAACCTAGTCCACTGGGTACAGATTGTTACTCTAAATACTTTTGTTCTTTTGCAAATTTTCCGTAACTCTACCACTTTCGAGACATTTAACTTTTTTCTTTTTTTTTAAACTCTGACATCAAAACAATGTTGGTTATTGTTTTTTTATGGAAAAATTAGATTTTTTTTTATTTTAGTCTCCATACAACTAAATTCAGCTCTTATTCTCTGTTCATATTAAATCCAAATCTAAAATCAATTATTAATACATCATAAACCACCCTCCTCTCTGGCAATAAAGGTGCCAGAAGGGCGGTCCTAAACAAATCCCGATCCACCCCCATCGCGGCAATTTCCATTCTCTGATTGGCCAAAAGAGGGTGCCTGGATTCTGCTGATAAGGACCGCGTCGAGGATGTGTGATGCTGATATCACAAATTGTTATTCCGGTCATTTCCGTTTAGGAAAGTTGAAAGTTTCGACCATAGTTCGTGTGTGCGTTGTGCTGGTGATTTTACTTTAAATAATGTAGTTGGACAAGTGTTTTCATTATTTTGCGATATTTGAAATACAAAATGGTAAATATTTTGTTGACTTACAACTCATAATAAAAAAAAAATAATTTTCAACAAATATTGACTCACTCAGCCTCTCATAACAACAATGGCTGAAAAACACTCTCAAGATGGGTTTGGAGAGTGTTCAGGTCCAGGTGACAATATGGATTACGCCATGACCACCATTTCTCCACCTGGGCGTAAACCCCTTGAAAACGACTCCATGTCCGACGACGATGATTTTTCTGATGAATTTTCATTGGTGGATAGTGACGATGAAAGACGATTCGATTTCAACAGATACTCACCGCACAATTCAATTCAAGTAATACCGAATTTTCTCGCCCTTAAATAAATGTTAAAATGTAAAATTAATTTCAGCCCCCAAAAGAATTACATCATCGGGGATTTGTAAAGAAAATATTTACGAACAGCCGCGAAAGATGGAGGCAGCAAAATGTCAGCGGAGCTTTTGCGGAATTAAGAAAATTGGTGCCCACTCATCCCCCTGATAAGAAACTTTCTAAAAATGAAATTTTAAGAATGGCTATAAGGTAGGTGATTAATAAGTCACGTTGTATAAATAACTATTAAGTAATCCCAAAAAATCTGTTGATAACAAAAAAATGGGTAAACAAAGCGGAAACAGTAGACTCTCCCACTTTTAGCAAGGTTAGAAATTAAATGCATATTATTATACAGGGTGGTCCAGTTTTAAATGTCAATAATTCATCAATCCATAGCCAATTAAAAAGTAAGTTGACATTCATTATATCATTTTCCTGAAAAGTGCTTTCTAAGGAAAATACAGCCCTTCAAATTTCTGTTTAAAAAATCGGTTTTTTTTGTCATAACTGTCAAACCGTTGGAGCAATTTATTGATCAAATTTGGAACAAGCACTTTATTACACGTTATTACGGTCAAAGACCCAAAACTAACCCAACCCAAGTTAAATATTGTCTTGGAAACGGAAAATTCACTTAAGAAGTTTAAAAAATATTATTGTAGCCAGTTTTCATAGTTTCCAGACAAACTAAAAGACTTTAGTTTTGAAAATTGAATTAGAAAAGATAAAAATTTCAGAAGCTTAAAAATTGTGTTTGTAACCAGTTTTCATGCAAATCGAGAGACTTTAATACTGAAAATTGACTTGTAGACATAAAAACTACTTTTTCAATAATTTGTTACTACAAATTCATACATTTAAACCTTAAAAATTGACTTGAACCCCAAAATGTGACTGAACTAATGAAAAGTGACATCAGAAGCTTAAAATTTGCATTTGAAGTAAGTTTTCATAATTTGAAGACAAATTTCAATATTTTAGTCTTGTAAATAGTCTTAGATGCAGGACATTGACATTAGATTCATGAAAATTGTCTTAAAAACTAACTTTTCGTGCTTTTTACTTTGCTTTTCATTTTCTTCGAATTCTGGACTATTTTTAGTGCTTCAAAACTGCTTTCAGCTTGGAAAATCGAGTTTCAAGACTATCTTCACCAAGTTATTGACATAGCAAACTTAAAAAACAATTTTTACATTCTTCATAGACTTAAAATGGCATTCCAAGCTTTGTCACTATTAAATCGACTTCTAGACACCTCAGTGCTAAAAATTCGGGTATTTCTTAATAAACTAGACTGTTTTTAGTGTTTTAAGGCTGTTTTCAGTGCCTCAAATCGAGTTTCAAGACTATCTACAAAGTTTTTGACTTATCAGGCCTAAAAACCAGTTTGTCCACTGACCATAGTCTTGAAAATGTTATTTCAACTATTAAATTGACTTCTACACTCATAGGTGCAATAAATTGTAGCATCTCTAAGAAATTCAGACTGTTTTTAGTGCTTTTTAAGACTGAAAAATCGAGTTTAAGACTATTTCCAAAAGTCAAGTTTCTTCAGTAATAAAAGTAAAAAAATTTGGTACCAAATGCTACAATATTAGTCTTGAGAACTAATTTTTAGAAATAAAATAAAGTCTTGAAAATATACTTTTGGACTCTCTTTAGTCCTAGTAAGGTCCGTTCTAGCATTAAAAGTCAACTTTTAGTAGTAAAAAATGAGTTTCATGCACAATACAATCTTTGTCTAGATTTCCAGACTTTTTTTAGTTCTTGAATGCCAGTTTCAGACACTCAACCAGGATGGCAGTCTGAGAAAGCGAATCATATAAGACCATTCCTAGTAGTAAAAAGCAAGTTTTTAGACTATTGAGTACAAATTTGGACTTTCACAAGTCTTGAATGTTCAGTTTTAAACTATAAAACGATTTTTGAAATGGAAATTTGGAGGACTGTATCTTCCTTAGGAAACGTTTTGCAGAAAAATGACATAATGCAAGTCAACTTATTTTTTGATTAGCTATCAAATGGTGAATTATTGACACTTAAAACTGGACCACCCTGTATAGCAGATAAACAATAATAACAGTAATCCTAATATCAAAGTACTTTCTGATTGTTTAAACCGTAAATATAATGCTCTTAAAAAACTGGCGTAATGGTAAATACACGGCTCTATAAATGAGTATTAACAGAAAGAAACATACAAAACCTATATGTAGTAAACCAATCAAATTAATTGATATAGTTCAAACTGACAAAGACTGAAATTAAAGCGCTAATTAGTAAATGTTTTTTTGTATAAAACTTTCATTTATATAACTTACACTTTCTAAAAGTTAAAGATAGACAAGGATGCAATCTAAAATTTGACCGTTTCTCTAATTTTGCGGTGTGTGTAGTTCAGATGGTTTTTTTCTGACATTTGATGGTAAATATGTTTATATTTCAGTGTTCCTATTAAGTTTAATGACAAATATATCGATGACCATTATAGACATAAGACATGATACATAAAACCTATCTGAAATTCAATACAGAATTCCAAAATGTAAACCTTAAGTTGATGATAACTTTTTTTAGGGTTACCCTGTATACATGAAATTCTCTGAAAGAGAAACGCAGTCATAAATAACCATCGACATGTCCAAAGGTTTCCATACATTTGCTTCATACTGTATAATGAACATTAATTATTAGGTTGTATAACCCTGAAGTAGATTTTAGGGACCACAAAAAATTCCAAACTTTATCAAGTGTCTATGAAGTCTTAGAAATCACCTGCAGTGTCAAAAAGTGTCTGAAAATTGTAATCATCTGACTATAAGTAGGTACTCTCTTTTTCGAGTGACTTCTAACTGTTAAAACTATAATCATTTTGACAATCAGTCAATATCACATTTAAGTCGCTGAACAGAGAGTAGTAGTTTATCAACTTTAGTGACTACTCTCTTCATCATGTGTCCGAGAGACCGTAAAATAAAGGAATAACATATTGAGAAAGGTTTTGCAGCAAATAGGAGGTAGAATGAAAAAAGCTTTTAGAAACTTGGATATTAGAAAAACTCTCTGAAGTAGAACTGCAACATTAAATGAACTGAACTCACTTTATAAAGAAGATTTTGGATCAAAATAGAGATAGTTACTGTGCCTTGGAGAACGTGAATAAATAGAATGGATAACAAATTATACTCATTTGACACCCTTCAAGTAGGTGCTTAATAATTTTCTCCAAGTGTGGTGAATGATAGCAAATCATCACAACATGAACTCTGCGTCCATCAAACAGCTGCAGAATCAAAAATATTCCGAATTGTTTGACACTACACAAACAAGAGAATTCAGCATCTAAAGGAATTTCAAGAAACCTAAGAACTTTTTGCAACAAAGTAAAAGTACCAACCATTTATAGTCTTATACGAGTAGAAAACTCCTTGGATAGGAGACTAAAATCGAGAAAGTTCTTCTCCAATCTTTCGAAAACAAAAATAGTGCGGAAATGCTATCATTTGCGCACGCTTGTAGAAAAAACCTTATTCGTTGCTTCACCATTTCATATTTTAGCACAATGAAAAATACCACCCTTTCCAGCCCTCTTTGTTTAAACTTATCCCAGGGTGCGTATTCTTGACACGAGGGAAAGGAATTATCAAGAGAAAAACCTGTAGAATGCGACAGGAACCCGCCATTGTCAGCTTCTTCTGTCACATTCTATCAACACTTCTCTTGAGAATTCCGTTCCCTGCTTTCAAGAATTAGGCCCCTGATAGCCCATTTGGACGGGTGTGGGAAACCGAATTTTGGGCTATAAAATCAACCTGCAATTCGAAACAAACACTCTCTGAAACAAGCTCTCTCAAATTTACCATCACCTAGTAACGCTATCCCAATATGACTGCCAATCAAGTAACAATCCCAAATTTGTCACTTTGAAAGGTACTTTTGCTATTTGCAACCTACCTATATTTTACTCTTTCTCACAAACTAATCCAATACTTCATTACTTCACTTTGAAGGTAAGAGTAACGCAACTTATCTCTGGCTCTGCTAAGGTTCTAGCAGTTTACTCAGCTGCCCTACTCTAGTTTACCTTACCTATTGCTCAAAAATCACTACACACAAGTGTCATAATTTCAAAACTCCAGCACCGCGCAAATCCCTCAACCCAATTGGAGGGTCTCTAGTTTGAGCGCATACAAAATGATTGGTAAGGCAATTTGAACCTTTGACAGAGATCAATGGAGAGAAATCACATTCACCATAACATGAATGATACACTTAAGATCACGACATTTCAACCAATGAAGTAAACGACTAGAGAGAGAGCCTGGCACATTACGTTTGTTCATGTAAATTTAAGAATTTAATTATAAAGATATACTTTGCTAAAGTGAAAATTCTTGTTAAGTGGTCAATTACTAATAGAGTGACCCTATTCAATTGTTGGTATGTACGAGTACATGTAGGTACATAAGTGTTGTGGATTTCAAAACTTTGTTCTTAACACAAACGGTCAATTTCTTTGGCTTATGGCTTTGGAGCCATATTTCTACACCACTTTATTTCAATTCCTTATACTTCCACTTTGTATTTGTTTATGTTATATTATGGTATTGTTTTCTATTTTTTTTTATAGATATATACGTCTTCTTAGCAACGTACTAGAATGGCAGCAAACCAACACCCAAGTAAACATTAAATGCGAAGACCTACACACCATCAACAGATATCACCCTTTCTCATCCAATCACATGGCTAGAAACAGAGCTAGATTAAGACGTAACGTGCTAATTTCCCATCCTTTGCCCATGTGCGATCGAAATGGCAATAATCTGCTTATGATAGCGCCCAACAATCACCTACCCTTAAGAAGACATTTGGGTGGTAACGAAATTCAACGCTACAGGAGAGAAGAAGAAGGAGTTAAAAATGAAAAAGATGACCCGACTGAAAAAGAGGTTGAAAAAACTAATAAGGAAGAAAAGTGAGGATGTTAAAGTAGTTGCCTGTAACTATAACTTGTATACATTTGTTTTAATTTGTTGTATCTAACATCATAACTTAATAAATTAGGCTCGTATAATTAAGTACTAACCTCTAGATATTTCATTAGCATTCCCACGAACATCATAATCAAACGACCAGTTAAAAGCAAGGTGAAGCAACGTATACATACTTACAAAATTCCATCCAAGTGCATTATGAACGCGTTAATAAGCAGGTTTTAAAAACAAATCAGTTTAAGAGTGAGTCAAGATCGCGACACTCCTTAAGAAATTTAAATACTTCCTTTTGCATGTCAGAAAACAGTGATTGTTGACTATTGTACTTTTAGGAAGTCCGTTTCGAAAACCTTGACAAAATTAACAATGAAATTATGAAATTAACTTAAAAAAAAATGTGAAAAAGCATGAAAATTGCAGAGTCTATTCTAATTAAATTGGTACCTTTGACCGTGAAATAATATAACTCCATACTCCATTGTCTGGTTATGTTTTCTTCTTTTAGCACCTCAAATTCAATCAACTCTATTAGCCTATTTAATGGAACATTGCCCAAGGCTGCGAGATGAAAAACAATACGTAATATTACGCGAATAAGTAACAATGTCAACAAAAAACTAGTAAGGAACCGCGTATGATGTAAAACGCATAAGTCAATTAACAATCGGTTTTTTTCGGTCTTGTGAATGAAATTTAGAAATATCAGTCAATTAATTTTGATTTTTTAATGAAACGCAACAACAAAAAATAACACACATTAAAAAAAATAATTAATTTACATTGCATATTTTGTAATGACAATAGAATTTTAGTAGTAGGTCAATTTTTATGTTCTGAATTGTTTCTACTGAAATCGTTTCAGAAGAAGAGTATGCAAAATTAATTTTTAAATAAATTATTATTTAATAATAATGATATGTAAATCAGGAATTAGGCTTTTTTAAAGTATTTAATATGAAACTTACAGGGTGGTTGCAATAGAAATGTTAAAATCAAATACAGGCAATAGAGTAGTTTATTACAATTGTGCAATTCTGTAATTATACAGGATGTCTGTAAAAGGTCAGTAAAAAATCCTATGACATAATCATGACATCAAAATAAGCCGATTTAAAGCAACTTAGTCCGAAATTGTTCCGTCTTCGAGATACAGGGTGGTAAAACTAAAAACTACCTAAATTTTGTAACGTATTATTTTCAAAAAAAATTATTATTATACAAGCATTGCTGAACTATTTAGGTTAATCAGAAGAAGGGATGTTCGCATTATCTCTAACTTAAACCGCTCATTTATGTTTCCAAGAGAAAGATCTTTATTTCAGGAACATTTTTACCAAATTTAATTTTTTTATAATGTTAAGTGCAAGTTTAAATAATTGCATGTTTCACCTATTCGTTATGAATACATAATATCTTGGAAACGGTGTAGGTTATAGTGCTCTAACAACCTGAGGGCATTATAAGCGGGCGTTACTATAACGCCCGCTTAGAACGCCCTGAAACCTTTTTTAATATTAGCAATGGCATTTTTATTCTTTCATGCCATAAAAACTATGTATTTACTATCTTAGAATGCTCTTGACTTTTTGGGTAATAAGCTTTCGTCCAACTTTTGCCATTTTTGTTGTGACTGACAGGACTATCAGTCACAACATTCAGGAAAAATAAACAGTAAACAACATACCTACCGGTAAAGGTATACCTTACTTTTCAATGACAGAAACAGTAAATAATTGCTGAATTAGGTGAAACATAAAACATTGTATGCACCACAGGCGTTAGGGAGAGTATAATGTCCATCAGACGAGGGCCTATTCCCCGAGTGACAGGTTTCGGCCCTCAGGACATTATGTTCCCTCTAACGCCCTTGGTACATAAATAGCTATAATATTGGATTTTAAAAAACACCTAATTAAGTTTTAACTAAATAAAGTTATGTGGGGCTGTTGGCTTACTGATTACAGCTGGTTATCCTGGTGAAGGTCTTGGCATATTTTTGGATGATCAAGAGAGTTAGTGGGCTAATCAATTAATCATCCAAGAATAATGGGGGGGAGTTTTAATCGGAGGTTAGGAGGTTGATTTCCGTACCCTATAGCCTATATAAGCAGGCGGGGGAAAATCTGAGGAGGTGTAGCCAGAGCCCGATTAGCACCGAGTTAGCTACGGTTGGGTTTTACCCAAGTTTTTGAGAATAAATTCTCGCCACCCGGGGGGGAAGTCGTTGGTGGGGAGGGTGGTCTTCTTCATCTTGGCTGGATTGGTCATGGCTGTTACCTGAAATATATATATATATATATAGGTCGGTTTAGAACGTCTTTCGACGTTGTCCGACACCTAATTTCCAGCCTCTTCGAACACAATCTTCAGGTGTTAGATTTCTCTCACTCATGCATTTTTGCATGGTTTTCTGCCACTCCTGTTTTGGCCTTCCTCGTTTTCTTCTGCCTGTTGGTTGCCAATGAAGTACTCTTTTAGGCCATCGGGTATTTAACATTCTTTCCACGTGTCCGTACCACGTAAGTTGCTTGTTTTCGATATCCTGTGTTATTGCGTCTTCTATTCCCATTCGTTGTTTTATGATGTCGTTTCTTATTCGTTCTCTTCGTGAAATGCGCATCGATCTCCTAATTGCATCCATTTCAACTGCCTCAACTCTTTTCTTGTGTCTATCTGAAATTCTCCAGGTTTCTGATCCATATAGGAGGGTGCTTTTTACCATTGCCTCATAGATATTAAATTTCCGCTTCTTGGTTATTTCTTTGCTCCATAGGATTCCATTCAGAGCTCCGATTACTTTTTTGGCTTTGACTATTCGCTTTCCGATTTCTTTTACATCTGTTCCTGTGTTGTCGAATGTAATGCCCAGATATTCATATTCCTGACACTGAAGGATTTCTTGACCATTGTCCAGTTCCAAATTTCCGTCCTGAGTTCCCACACATAGATACTTTGTCTTGGCTATGTTGACTGTTAAGCCCCATTCTCTGTATTCCTCTATTAGCTTTCGCATCATGTACTGCACATCCTCTTTATCATTGGCTACTATGACTTGGTCGTCTTCGAACTGTAGGGTAAACAAGCAACTATCATCAATTTCTATTCCCATTCCCTGGACCTTTCTTTTCCAGTTTTTTAGTGCCATCGCTATGTATATTTTAAAAAGAGTGGGAGAGACACAGCACCCTTGACGCAATCCTTTATTCACCATAAGCTCTTCAGTGACACATTTGCCTACCCTAATTCTTGATTTTGATTCCCTATATAGTTCTTTAAGGGCTGTTACGTAGGTGTGATTAATGTTGGATTGCTCTAAGACCCTCCATAGTTTTGATACTGGGACTGTATCGTAGGCTTTTTGTAGGTCAACAAATGATAGGTGCATTTCCAAGTTTCTAGCACTTCTCTTCTCTATAACTTGGTTTAGAGTAAACACGTTGTCTATACATGATCTTCCTGCTCTGAAACCGCATTGTTCTTCCTCTTCTTTTCCTTTATAATCCTCTTCAATGAGATCACGTAAAATTCTACCATACAGTCTGCTCAATGTGCTTGTAACCGAGATGCCCCGATAGTTATTGCAGTCCAGTTTATTTCCTTTTTTGTGAATGGAGGAGATGAGAGCCATTTTCCATTCCTTAGGGACGGAATGTCCGTTCAAGCATTTATTAATAATAACTGTTAAATTTCTAAAAAGCTTTCGAGTTCCATATTTTAACATTTCGGAATATATTCTTTCTGGACCGCTAGATTTACCTACCTGAAACATAAAAACATTAGCAATAACTTACTCCAAAAATGAAGTTAAAGTCATGATCGGGTGTTGTCAAATCCGGGTGTGGTCATAATCGGGTGTTCAGTGCTGTCATCTATCGTCCAGCAACTGATGTCTTTATGGGGGGCTTCCATTTCTGGGTCATAGTCGATGGCGTTCCTTATGAGTGGATTCTGGTGTTCCGCCATCCTGTCAAAGAACTTGTGTGCATGTTCTTTGATCTTCTCTGTCGCTGTCTTGTATTGGAGATCTCTGGTGATGGTGTCGTTTCTAACATACCACGGGGCGTCTATGGCTGATCTTAGCACTATGTTCTCCACTGCTTGAAGGCGTTTCAAGTCGGTCTTCACTGCATATCCCCAGGCTGTTGAGGCATATGTCAGGTGTGGTTGGATGATGGTCCTGATAAGAGTCAGCTTGGTCTTAACGCTGGTTTTGGCATCTCTACCAGTGACTGAGTGGGTAGAGCTGAGTTCTGGCAAGCTTTGCTTTCGCCTGGGCTTTTTCGACTTGACACTTCCATGTTAGTGTCTTGTGTAGTTCTACGCCGAGGTATGTCACGTTGTTACTCCATGGAATATCTTCATCTTGGACTCGGAGGTTGGTTTCCTGTCTGAGTTTGCATTATCTCAAAACTAAGGTAAAATTATTTTTTATTGAATTATTTTGTCATTTATGAAGCAAATCATAAGTGCGCAACTTTACCCCAATTTAAACTTTCTCGTATCTCTTATGGTTTCTGAGATTCCAATGGTGAGGGTCGAATTTGAATTACCCTGTATATAAATATTGTACTATTCAAAATTTCTGCAGAAAATGAGACATTTCTACGATTTTTTCATTTGATTTTGATAATCTATTACTGGTACTAGTTAACTACTCACAGTAAGTAACCTTGTAAAAATAAGACCGAATATTGTATGGATTACTTTCAATCGATGCAGAACGTAACTTTATGATGTGTATCCCACCTACTGAAGTAAACTTAAAAAAAAACAACATGGTCGCACTAACATCTAACTCATTCCAAAGAACTGACCAACCATCACAAATCCAATTTGCATAACCTCAACAATTGCAACACGACCGCATTATTGGATAATGACAATTTCATATCCACCGTAAAAAATCATTGCAACCTTCAATACTGATATAGCTGGTACACCAAGGAATTGCGGTACCAAACAGGTGGTACGCCAATGGGCTACCTGTTCACTAGGAGTGTAAAAGAACCTGAAAACACGAATGGACTGTTGGCGCTTATAGTCGATGCCGTGGTACTGAAATCGAACGTAGTACCCGTGTTTTGGTTTTTAGTGTCGGTCGATTTAAAAATTAATGTGGTGTAAACAAGCCAAAGTTTATTAAGATTTGTTTAGTGCAGTTCCCAAGGAAATCGAACCGGAGCTGGACATTTGGTTTCATTTTGGATTGGGCGCTAAAAGGTGAGACTTGCATAATTTACCGATAGCTGAAACTAGTTTTACTGGTGAAATTCATAAAACTAAAACATTGTGTACATGACACACATTTCCAATACCGAGACTTCTTTCAGGTATCATGTATTACCGCACAATTCCTGCAATACATGTTACACACGATTGTGTAATATTCATTATTGATTACAGTCATCAGAAAATTCTTTTCCTGCATTTTTCTTTAGGCGTAACTCCAACTGTTGGGATGGTATCTGGTTAAGAATGCGCTTAATGAGTGTGCTAATACATTTAATAAACGGTTAACTAAAATGTTTTAAAGATACTCTGACTTATCCGGTTTTTGGTAGGTTTCTTAATGCTACTGCAATAATAATAATATTAGGAGAATTATTTGACATTTTAATAATACAAATTTGACGATTTAAAATACCTATTTTTTTTATGCAGACAAAACGGTTTTTTGCTTATACAGCAAGAAAATCTAATAGCTTTGAAACAGGAAAACTTTTAAGTAAAACCTCTATACATTAAAATCGGTCTTTTTAAAGTGTTTTAGTTACTTTTTGCTGCATTCCCTCACTAAATATTCTATTCAAGAAGTTTCTTCATTAGAATCCGGATTTCTAGGAATTTTGCTTTTTGTAAATAATAAAAGCAACCAACCTTTGAGATCTAGTCTGAACGATTTACGCAAAAACACGTCATTTGACAGATTGTTTTAATCCTTTTTTTGCTTCTTTCTTTTTTTTGTGCTTATTTGCTGCTATTTTTTGTATGGTTTTAAGTTGAATAGGCTAATTTACAATTGCAATAGCTATATTGAGATATTGAAGGATTCTGAGAGACAAAAACATACCAATTATCTGTTTCAAAATTGGTAAGTGTCAATTTACAAATTTAAACAGACCAAACAATTTCCAAATACTCCAAATTAGTCTAAAAAGTATAAAAACATTCCAAAACACTATAGAAGCTTCAAAATGCCTTGCAAAAGCTTACAAAATAGTCTAGAAGCTTCCAAAAGCTTTTAGAACAGTCGAAAAGCTTACAAATCTTATCTATAGAAGCTCTCAAAAGATTTCTAATACAGTCTAAAAGCTTTCGTATGCTTCTAGAGCAGTTTAACAGCTTCCTAAAGTTTCTGGACTGGTCTACAAGGTTTTAAATGCCTTAAGAACAGTCTAGAATCTTCAGTGCTCTTTAAATTGTAAATACTTTCTAAATGCTCCTAAAGTAGTCTAAAAAGGCAATTTTAACTATTTATGGCATGAAGAACACGAATCTGTGGGGCTATTCTTGAAAGTAGGGAACGGAATTCCCAAGAGAAGTGTTGATAGAATGTGACAGAAGAAGCTGACAATGGCGTGTTCCTGTCACATTTTACAGGTCTTTCTCTTGATAATTCCCTTACCTTGTTTCAAGAATACGCACCCTGCTGTACGTTTTGCTGAAACTGTCGCCATAGTCACTGACTTTGAAATTACTGAAATTAGGACATTTTTAACAGTTTTCAAGACATTGCACCCTTAAAAATTATATTTTGACAAATGACACTTGACGTCACATTTCTACCATTAACCTAAACTAACTAAGGCAGTTAAAGACAATATTCAAAATTCAAAAATTTTCCAAAAAATTTATAGGGTAACCCCCTTTAAAAATGTCAAAATCTAGTTAAAGGTCGACCGGTGCGTTGTATGATAAAATGTTATATTTAATGAAAAATATTGTTATATAGGGGGCTTTGAGGAGCATACGTGGTAAAAATTTCACACTGCTAACTCAAACCGTTTTCGAGATATTTAGAAAAATGTCCGAAGATAAGTGATCAAGTCTGACGCCCTCTAGCGGCTAAACGGGGCAAGTTAGCGGTGCCCGCTCAACGTCACGTGATAGCTATAGCCACTTACGATCATTTAATGTGTCTATACGGTACGTTTCAAATAATCAAGTTATTCGCGATTTTTTGGAAAATTGCACCAAAATTTTGTCAAAATGAAAGTTTTTCCTGGCCTACTATACTGACTGTCGCCTGAATTAAAGTGGTTTTTAGTAAATATTTTGAAAACGATTAGATTTACAAGAATTACAAAAAAAATGCTTCTCAAGCAGTCGAAAGTCTTCCATAACAGTCTAGAAGTTTCCAAAAGCTTTGAAAACGCTTTAAAGGCTTCCAAACAATCTTCAACTAGACTAGAAGCTTTAAAAAAATTCAAGGCAGTCTAAAAGCTTCCGTATGCTTTTAAAACAGTATAAAAGTTTCTAGAACCGTCTACAAGGTTTCAAATGCCTTAAAAGCAGTCCAGAACCTTCAATCTTCCTAAAGTAGTCTAAAGAGATTTCAAAACCCTGCAGAAACACCAAAATGCTTCTAAAACAGTCGGAAGCGTTTCAAAACAATCTAGAAGCTTCCAAAAGCTTTTAGAACAGTCTGAAAGATTCCAAATGCTCTTCAACTAGTCCAGATGCTCCCAAAAGATATCAAAACAGTCTAAAAGCTTTAAAAAAAATTTAGAAATGTCTGAAAATTTCCAAGTGCCTCTAAAGCATTCCAGAACCTTCAATATGCTCTTTAAACTGTCCAAAAACCTTCCAAATGTCTCTATGTCTAAAATCTTTCGTATGCTTCTAAAGCTTTAAAAAATTTCTAGAACTCAAAACAAGTTTTGAGCTTTTTTAAAGCTTTTTTACAGATTTGTATGTTTTTTTGAGGAAAATAATTTTGCTTATTAAGCGCTTTTTTTCAGGATTTTAGTGCTTTTTAATCCGGACTCTATTCATCATGATTTGCTTTGTCCAGGTTAGAGTAAATCCAGAATTCCCATAATTTCCAGAATCTATTTCATTAATTTCCAGAAGGTTTAATATATCAATCTTCTGAAGATAATTTACTTTAACCTGGACAATTCAGATGGTATCTTGCTGCAAAGCAGTTTTCAAAAAGTTTTACTATACGTTTGAATTGACTTTTTAACATTATCTTATTTTAAGAAAGTGTCGAAATAGGATCTTGAAGCAATTCAGAAAACTTTTTCTAATTAGGCTTCATCTTAAAAAAATATCGTCTTCAGAAAAGAAACATACTTCATTCTCAAATGCTCCAACAACTTTTACTCTCTATGGAGTTCAGGGGCCTCATTCTTAAAAGCAGAGAACTTAATTCTCAATAGAAGTGTTGATAGTAGAGTTGGGCAAAAGATACCGGAAACTTTCGATTTAGCAATCTTCGTTTGTGGTTGGACAATATTGGCATTTGGTGTCGTGTCAAACTGTCAATGTTGTCATTCAATTTAATAATGTTGTCATATCACAGACAGAATACTATGTTGACTTTGCATCACCTTTTTAACGTTTCTGCATGCCCCACTCTAGTTCTCAGACGTATTATGGCATTTTTCATTGGCAAGATTAGTGCAAAACTAATGTAGTAATATCCTGCTCTATTAATTGAAATAGAATAGCCAATACATTGGTTTTGCACCAAACATGGCAATCAAAAAATCCATTGTCCTCTTTAAAAGTTCAGTATCTAGATAATAATTATTTCAAGGTTTTATATATTTTTAATTTATTCGGATACTTGAAGATGTCAACTACAGAAGGTTTCAAATGTTTTAAGTGTCACAAATTGATTATTAGACACGTCTTATTCAATGGATTTTAGATTATTCCAAGTATTGCCAAGTATAGTAAAAGCACCTACAAAATGTTTCTAATATCTCCATCAAAGAATTGTTACAAACTTTGCTTTGAAGAGCGTGAAGAAGCATTTGTTTACAATCTCTGATTGACAATCGACAAACCAATTTCAAATTATTAATTGCGTCTTCGTCGACAATAGTAAAAGTTGTCTTCTACGTGAATAATAAAAATGGTATTCACTTTTTGGATAACATTCTTTTGACAATTTCTGCAAATATTCACTTTACTTATGATATTTTCGTATCACATGATTATTCATTTATAACGTCTTCTTTAACTTTACTTTTTATTGAATATTTGGGCCATAAGGAGTTTGAGGAAAATGTCTGCGAGATCTCTAAAGTTTTCCAGCAAAACAGTTTCCTATCATTCATTGATTTTACCTACTTTTAATACATAAATAACTATTATGTCGCTTAAAAAATAATTTGAAGGATTAAGTCTGGGGATTTTGGGGGTCATTCTGTAAAATCCTTTTTTGCTTTTTACGTATCGATTTGTGAAACACTAAATAAACCGAAGAATTCATTTCAATTCGTCTTCTTGAACCAATCTAGTTTAGCAAATGTCTTATTGTAATAAACGATTTACCGGAGAATTCCTGAACTGTACCATAACGCTTCACAACTTTCACACACAAACTTTCAATAATAATTATTATAATAGTCTAGTATACCATGATTTGGGCAGTTAAACTAAGCAAATAACATTAAACAATATCTACTGCAAAAATTGTTACTACTTTCACCTAGAATGTTCCGGAAAACAAATCTAATCATTGAAATATGATAAAAACAAAACCAAACTCATTAAAAATTAATTCTTGACAGTTTTTCCGGCAAGTCAAAACCCAATACGTTCTTTTGCCGAGACTACTTAACCTTCTTACATACTAATGAATTTGAGGAAAAAACAGTTAACGATCTATTGTCGTCAAGATTATATCCATTCGAGCTGCAAAAAGTATTGTTTTCTTCGCACCTACCAGATGGGTGTGTATATGGGTGTATGCTATAGTGAAAGCGGCCCGTATAAATCTGAAAACCATTTGCAATATCAACAAAAACGTTCATTACTCTGTATACAGGGTGATCCAGTTTTAAGTGTCAAGAATTCACCATTCGATAGCCCATCAAAAAATAAGTTGACATTCATTATGTCATTTTCATTCAGAACGCTTATTCCTAAGGAAGACCTCCAAATTTTAGATATTTCTTATAAGAGATACTTATTTTTTCAAATTCAATAAGAAAAGTAAAAAAAACTGTAATTTTTTAAAAATATCCAGTGACGTAGAAACTAAGGCAAAAAAACGAAAACCATCTTTCTGTATCTACGCCACTGGACAATTTCGACAAACGTTATTAACATAACAAGTACTTGTTGGACTGTATTTTCCTTAGAAAGCATTTTTCAACTTCAACTTATATTTTGATGGGCTATCAAATGGTGAATTATTGACATTTAAAACTGGACCACCCCGTATATTTAAATTTAAATAATGATAATAAGGCTATAGTAAACGGCCAGGGCAGTTTATTAAAAATATCTGCGACCTACATCTGGGGTGCTTTCGTTACCTGGCAGTCTAATACAACCCCTAGAGAGTGTATCCCAATTTAGGCTGAAGGGTTGTTAAACCCTTGACAAGTCGCGGTAAATAATTAATAAACTCGGGAAGTTAATGGTAATTGTTTACCAATCATTTGTGGCGTGCACATTCTTCAAAGGGCAATGTTCTGTATTTCCTAAGCTGTGGTTAATGTGAAACTGGTAAGTTTTCAAAGCTTCAAATTTTCCTAGAATCCAGCTGTACTTTGCTAGCTAGAAATCCTTGAAATCAATATGAAAGAACAAAAAAATTTAACTTATTCAACCAGGCAAAATATTATCGACCAAGCGGCAATTAGTATGCATTTTGTACTTAACTTATAAACAGCAAATGTGGTTCATATTTTACCAGTTTTTAACTTAATTACTAAAGTAACTAATTTATCTGTTTACTACCGTGATGTAGAGGTGAGTGTTATGCATGTTTTTTGTTTTATTTTAAATTGTAGCCAGTTGCGCTAAATACAAAAAATATTATCAGAGCTTTTTAAATTTCCTTCGAACAAAAAAACACCAAAAATTTAAGGTCACAAAAACTGATCCTAATTAATCTGTTTCTGACCATATACTAACATTTATGATGAAATTACCGCTAATAACAATTCGTCAACAATGTATATGAGAACGTATACGATATGTGATTTACACTTTCTCGCCATCTAAGATAATTACGCTTTTTATAGCAAATCATTTACAGTAGAACAAATATGCACTTTCAGTAGATACGTGAACAAGTTAAATTGAATTGCGTGGAAATATTTATAGTTCAGCTAATGGAAAATTCAGGAAAACAATTAAAACAGGTGATGTAGATAGTTACAGAGTGATTGTATTTACATTTTACTAAGGCCAGATTGTACAATCACAGTTTAAACAACGCACTGTTGATTGTTGAACAACTGGGCTAACTTTGTTAATAATGATCTGACAGCAAACTAATTTAAATTAGCAAAGACGCAGTATTTTTTCTGAAAGGCCATATTATACTAATGTTAAAATTGACATATGTCAATTACTTGTCAAATTTATTATATATGTTTAGATTAAGTATAGCTAAGTTCGGTTATTCCTTTTTTCATCAATCAGATGAGATTCTGACAGTTATCAGGTGACTGCGCTAATTGTAAATAACGAAGTGTCATGTGACAATTGTCAAATTGGTTTGGTCTAGCGAGGAATTACCGAACCAAATTAATTTTAAATGACACATTCTGTATTTTATTTTCCCAATCAGATCTACTTTTTGTGATTTCAAAAATTATAATTTTCAACCAATTTATTGAGGTTATGTTGTTTACTTTTCAAAAATGTAGAATAAAGAACAATTCAAATATTTGTGTGTGGTAATAGTTATATTTGAGCTATAAACGTCAATGTCACACACGAATATGAGAGTGATTATGTATGATACTGTATAGATTAGAACAAATATTATAAAAATTGATTTAGCGAGCAATGTTCAAACATTCTAGTAATTTTTTTAAACTAAAATCTTGAAAATTATTCAACATTCAGGAAGACTTGCTTAGCTAACCGTTTTCAACCGTTCTAGTCTATTTTAAAAGTCAAAACTTGATTGTTTTGAATACTTAAGGTCAAAACGCCAAAAAGGGTTTATTAAAATAAAAACTGATTTAGCCTTTAATTTGCAGTTACCGTGGTCAGTTTTCAAATCCAAAGCTTTCAAAAACAGTAAATTTTTATGAAAATTGACCTTCTGGTAGATGCGGTCACTCTAGTCAATTTTCAAAGCCTTAAAAATAGTCAAGTATCATGAATACTGATTTAACGAACTCTTTCTAGTTATTCTAATCAACTTTCTAGGTCAAAATATAAAAACATTGTACATTTTTATGAAAATCGACTTGTTGATGAACTATTTGCAATTATTGTAGTCAATTTTCAGGGTCAAAACATTGAAACACACCAAAATCTTATTAGTATTGACCTTCTTGTTTATACGGTCAATCCAGTCAATTTTCAAAGTCAAATCGTTATAAAAATAGTCAAATCAAACTGTCTCCAGTCATTCTGATCAATTTTAAGGACCAAAACGTTAAAAAATATTCAAATATCATGAACACTGAATTTACGCGCTATTTATAGTCATTTTAGTCAATTTTCAAGATGAAAATATCGGAAAATGGTAACATTTTATGAAAATGGATTTATTGAATCATTTTCAGTTTTCTTAGTTTGATTCAAAGTAAAAACATTGAAAAACAGTAAAATTTTATGAAAATTGATTTTCTTATTGCTGCAGTTACTCTAGTCAGTTTTCAAATATTATGAACACTAATTTGACGCCCAATTTATAGTCATTCTAGTCAATTTTGAACATCAAATTATTGGAAAACTGCTAAATCTCATGCAAGTTGACTTTCAACTAATCATCAACTTCAAACAACAAGTTCGACTAATCAATCTTTAAGGTCAAAACGTTGAAAAACAATAACATTTTTAAAATATTTACTTTCTGGACTATTTGTAGTGATTCTAGTCAATTTTGAAGTCCAAAAGTTTTGAAAATAATCAAATATCATTTACAGTTGTTTTAAAACGCTTTTTTCAAGCATTCCAGGTCATTTTCAAAATATTCCAACATGATACCATTTTATAAAAATTGACTTACCGGACTATTTGTAGTCATTCTAGTAATTCTGAAAGTTAAAACGTTAAAAGATTAGGCAAATGTTGTAAACACAAACTAAACGCGTTATTTTAGCCAATTTTTAAAGTCAAAATATTGGAATTCTACGCAAATTTTAAGGCCAAATCGTATAAAACAGTCGAATATTATTAACACTGATTGTTCCGGCATTAATAGACTTAAGTGCACAGTGCGGCAACGTTGTGTTTGTGCGCGTGTCCTCCCCACCCCGGGAAAGAGACGAGAGACTGAGACGGAAGACGGTCGACGATTCGAGAGAAAAACTCGAACGCAAGCAGTCAAGTCTAGTTAAACCTTTTATAATTATGTTTTTTACGTTATAAATTGTTCTGTAAATTTTAATGCGTTGTGTTCAAAATAAATACTAGAAAAACTACAGTCCACGAGTTTCATAACATGGTCCAATCGAGCCGCATAGAAACAAGAAGATTTGCCAGCATTTCAAGGAACTAGAAGTCGGCCGTGTCCGCCATTTTCGTCGTCAAGTGTAGCGGAGTCTAGCAGCGGGACGGCGCCAGTCAATTCACCCTAGAAAGCAGCAGTGCCTATGTCATTTATACGGCGGAGTAGGGTGGGTCGTATCCTTTTTACTAGTCCAGTTGATAAAATTCAGAGTTGTTTCATTCCTGAAATTACTTGTTTCGTTTTAATCTCGGTTTATCTTTGCAATTTGTTTAATACGTGCTTTATTACAAGTTCATAATGGTTGATTCTGTTTTAAATAGAAAAAGAGGCTCACTGAAGGCCACTTTAACTAGCTTTATAAAATTTGTCGATACCTGCAAGCAAAGCAATCAACCATTATCTGCCATTCAAGCAACAAATTTACGTGAAAGGCTATTAAAAATTGAAGAAATATATTCTCAATTTTGCGATATTCAATGCGAAATTGAGAATCTAGTTGAGGACGAACAGTTAGAGGCGCAATATGAAAAACGCTCTCAATTTGAAGATCTTTATTTTGAAAATGTAGCCACGGCAAGAACATTATTGCCGGCTGAGCTAGAAAGCAATCAGTCTTCTGTATTATTACAAGCAACCCAGCAATCAAATCATCATAGCACTGAAAGTAATAACAAAAACGTTGGTCAAGTTAGAATGGCAGTCAAGTTGCCAGACATTCCATTACCCAGTTTCAACGGCTCTTTCGAAGGTTGGTTGGAATTCCGCGATACGTTTGAATCTTTAATCAATTCGAATGATGATTTGTCTAGCATTCAAAAATTCCACTATTTAAGAGCTTCTTTAGAGGGCAAAGCTCAAGAAGTAATAAAATCTGTCGAGTTTTCAGAAAATGGTTACACCATTGCATGGCAAGCCTTAAAAAGTCGATTTAACAATTCTAAATTGTTGATACACAATCACATCAAAGCAATTTTCTCTTTAGAAGGTATCAACAAAGAAATTTCAAGTAAAATTAGAAGCTTTATTGATCAATTCTCAAAACATTTGAGTTCAATAAAACAATTAGGGCAAGATACAAGCAATTGGGATTCGCTATTAATATTTTTGCTCAGTTCAAAGCTGGACTCTAAAACAGCAATGGACTGGGAAAGATTTTCTATTCAAAATTCCTCCCCCACTTTGTCTGATTTTATCGCATTTTTGACGGATAAGGCTAACATATTGGAAACAATTGAACAAAAGGCAGGTCCTACTATTTCCAAAGAAAAAGGTAAACAAGGTAGGGATTATTCTAACTTTACTAGACAAACTAGTTGCGTTGGCGGCAGGCTAGCGTGTTATTTTTGCAATAATGAGCATGCCATTTATTCATGTGACAAATTTTTGCAATTACCATTCACGGAAAAACTTAATTTCGTAAAAACTAGAAAATTATGTCGAAATTGTCTACGCGATAACCATCCCGGCAAGCAATGTAAGATGGGTCCTTGTCGAAAATGTAAATCTTACCATAATACGCTTTTGCATACAGACAAAAAACTAACTAACGACGAGCAAACGAATTTTCAAGGTGACAATCATAACGTTGACAGCTCTGGTCAAAATATTGAACATGTGACTTCCGCGACAAGCAACCGGTCCAATTCTGTGGGGTGCTACTCCAATTTCGTACTTTTGTCGACAGCTAGAATAAAATTTGTTACCCAGTCTAACAAAATAATTTACGCCCGTGCATTATTGGATAGCGGTTCACAGTCATCATTTATTTCCTCAGATTTAGTTCAACGTTTAGGTTTGAAAGAAAATAAAATTAAATTGTCCGTATTTGGCTTAGGCAACCGCGAGTCTAGCATCGCGAGTAAATGCTCCGTTCAGTTTTATTCACTTTACAACAATTTTAACGCTACTTTGACGTGTTACATTCTTCCCGAAGTCACTAGCATTTCTCGAGGTCATACTTATTGCCTTCAAGACTTAAGAATTCCTTCAAATTTAAAGCTTGCAGATCCAAACGCTCTCGATTCCGGTCCTGTTGACATTTTGATTGGAGCAGATTTATTCTGGGATGTTTTGCGTCATCAAACTGTAGCTCTAGGAAAAGGCTTACCATCTCTACGAGAAACGGAGTTAGGTTGGATTCTGACGGGGTGTTTGCCATCAAATAACAAGTCTACTAAAATGTCTAATAGCGTTAGTTGTAATACGTCAAAAATTGAAATTGACCAGTTATTAGCCAAATTTTGGGAGATTGAAGAGACAAGTACTTCAAAAATTCTATCTCAAGATGAAATTGAAACTGAAAATATTTTTAATAAAACCACTCGTCGAGAATCTAGCGGGCGTTTTGTGGTAACGTTACCATTGAAACAACCGGTTGAAAGTTTAGGAGAGTCAAAAACTATGGCAGAAAAGAGATTTTTTGCCATTGAGCGCAAGTTAAATAAAAATCCGTCTTTCAAACAATACTACGTCGATTTCATGACCGAATACGCTCAGCTAGGTCACATGTCTGAAGTTCAAAATGTAGACAACAATCAATCAAGTAACTCTGAGTATTATATGCCTCATCACGGTGTTCTCCGAGAGTCTAGCTTAACTACCAAATTACGCGTGGTTTTTGACGCTTCTGCCGCTACCACCAATGGTTTATCGTTGAACAATATCCAAAGAGTCGGGCCCGTGTTACAGGATGATTTATTTGCCATCCTCATGCGATTTAGAAAACACGAATACGTAGTATCCGCTGATGTCGCAAAAATGTACCGGCAGGTGCTTATAGAACCGGCTCAAAGAAAACTCCAAAGAATTTTTTGGAGGTCAAATTCCGATGAGAACTTAAGAACATACGAGCTCAATACCGTGACATATGGCCAAGCAAGCGCTAGTTATTTAGCCATTCGGTGCTTATTCGAATTAGCGAGCGAGTGCGATGAATCTGACCCTTTAATAGCAAGCGTAATTCGTCATGATTTCTACGTCGATGATCTTTTGACAGGATCAGATTCGATAGAGGAATTACAACATGTCTGTCGCGGTGTGTCTAAGATGCTAAGAAGTGGCTGTTTTGAGCTCAGAAAGTGGCACTCAAATAGGCCACACATCTTGCAGCACATCAATGATGTGGATATTTCTGGTGAAGTATTACAGTTTGCTTCTGATGAAACTTCTAAAGTCCTAGGTTTAATTTGGTCATGGAGCGACGATTCATTACTTTATGAAATTAGAAATCCACCTAATCAGCAAAGATACACCAAAAGAAATGTGCTATCACTTATAGCGAGCATCTTTGACCCTTTAGGTCTTCTCAGCCCTTGTATTGTGCTCAGCAAAATATTTATGCAACGTTTATGGGCATGCAAGCTATCTTGGGATGACGCTTTGCCCCAGCCTATGGCTCAAGAATGGAGTGAATTTTGTAATGAGTTGTCGCTACTAAATTCGTTAAAGGTCGAACGACATGCAATATTTCATAATTCGGTTAGCGTTCAGTTGCATGGGTTTTCTGACGCGTCCGAGAAAGCATACGGGGCGTGTGTGTATTTGCGTTCCACTAATCATTTGGGCGATGTAAAAATATCACTTCTATGTGCAAAATCTAAAGTCTCTCCAGTAAAATCATTGACCATCCCTAAGCTCGAGTTATGTGGAGCCCTCTTGCTGGCCAGATTGGTAGGCAAGGTGGTTGATTCTTTAAAATGCAATCTTGAACAGTGTGTACTTTGGAGCGATTCGGCAATTGTCTTAGCCTGGTTGAAAGCTAGCCCAAACGTTTTAAAAATATTTGTTGGTAATCGAGTAGCCGAAATTCAAGGGTTAACAGAGCAGTACAACTGGCGACACGTTCCAAGTAGTGACAATCCCGCTGATCTTGTATCGAGAGGGTTGTTACCCAATAAAATTTTGAGTTCACATTTATGGTGGCACGGTCCAGACTGGCTTGCAAAACGCGAAACTGAGTGGCCTGTTACTTCGACGATTAATGAAGTGATACTAGAATTAGGACCCCAGCACGTTTTGACAGCGGTCAGAGACCCATTGTACCAAAACGATTTTCCCTTTAACCGTTTCTCTTCTCTTTTACGTTTACAGCGTGTAGCCACATATTTATTAAGATTTAAGGATAATTGCCTCACTGCGGTAGCAAATAGAAAAACGGGTACCCTCACGCTGTCTGAAATGCGTCGAGCTTGGACACACCTCATTAAGGCTGCCCAAGCTCAGAGCTTTTCTGAAGAAATTGTCAAGATAAATAATAAAAACTTACCTGTCAACCACAAATTAAGTAGTTTAACACCCTTTTTGGACCAGAATGGTTTATTAAGAGTGGGAGGGCGCTTAAACCATTCAGAATTTCCGGTAGAGAAAAAGCACCCATTAATACTAGATTCGCGTCATTCATTTACCAGATTAATTTTCGAACATGAACATAAGTATCTATTACATCCGGGTCCTCAATTGCTATTGTCAAGTGTCCGTGAAAAAATTTGGCCCTTAGCGGGACGAAACCTATCCCGGTCTGTTACCAGAAAATGCCTCCGCTGTTTTAAATTCAAGCCTGCAATGGCGCAACCTTTAATGGGTAACTTGCCTAAAGAAAGATTTATTACTGCTAGTCCGTTTCATATTGTTGGAATTGACTACGCTGGACCTTTTTTGATACGTAGAGGCCGCGGTCGTGTTTCGGAAAAATGTTATGTTGGAGTTTTTGTTTGTTTCGCGACCAAAGCGCTTCACCTAGAATTGATATCTGGTTTGTCTTCCAAATCCTTTATACAAGCATTACGCAGATTTATTTCAAGAAGAGGAAGACCAGCCAGAATTTATTCCGACAACGGAACCACCTTTGTTGGAGCCAAACGCGAACTGGGTCTATTTCTGAAGCACAGTAAAGATGATTTGATTGCCTCTTGCGTAAACGACAGCATTGAATGGTCTTTCATTCCGCCCTATTCTCCCCACTTCGGTGGTCTTTGGGAGGCCGGCGTGAAAAGCGTCAAACATCACTTAAAGCATGTATTAGCAAATGCTCAACTCACCTTCGAGGAGTTTACTACAGCTTTATGTCAGATTGAAGCAATTCTGAACTCTAGGCCCATTTCTCCTTTATCCTCCGATCCCAACGACCTCCTACCATTAACCCCGGCCCACTTTCTCGTTGGCAAAACTCTGATATCCGCTCCGGACGAACCAATAGAAGAAATGCCTACAAATCGACTTACAAGGTTTCAGCTGGTACAAAAAATCTGTCAGCACTTTTGGACACGATGGAAACGAGAGTACCTTTCTGAGTTACAACGGCGGTCAAAGTGGAAAGCAAGCAAGGGCTCTATCAAACAGGGAGCATTAGTACTTCTCAAGGACGACAACACTCCTCCGACTGATTGGCGGTTAGGACGAGTAGTGGAAACTCATTTGGGACTCGACGGGATATGTCGTGTTGCAACCATCAAGACTCTTAGGGGAACCGTTAAAAGGAGCTTTTCTCGGATTTGCCCTGTTCCTATTGACGATTGAAAGTCCGACACTTTCAAGGGGGGAGTTATGTTCCGGCATTAATAGACTTAAGTGCACAGTGCGGCAACGTTGTGTTTGTGCGCGTGTCCTCCCCACCCCGGGAAAGAGACGAGAGACTGAGACGGAAGACGGTCGACGATTCGAGAGAAAAACTCGAACGCAAGCAGTCAAGTCTAGTTAAACCTTTTATAATTATGTTTTTTACGTTATAAATTGTTCTGTAAATTTTAATGCGTTGTGTTCAAAATAAATACTAGAAAAACTACAGTCCACGAGTTTCATAACACTGATGAAATGCGCTATTTCCAGTTATTCTAGTCAATTTTCAAAGTCAAAACCTTGAAAAACAGTAAAATTGTTTGAAAAATTACTTACCAAACTATTTGCAGTCATTCCAGTCAGTTTTCAATGCCAAATATTGGAAAATGTATTGAAAATTGACTTACTGGAGCAGTTGCAGTGATTCTATTCAATTTTCAAGATCAAAATGTAGAAAATGTGTCATTTTATATGGAAATTGACTTACCGGACTATTTGCAGTCATTCTAGTCAATTCTCTAAGTCAAAACGTTGAAAACCAAATAATATCATCATAGGCAACGCCGCCAAAAATCGCCTGGTTTGACAATAAAAACAAACGTTAAAATCTGTTACTCTGTTTGTCAAAAGTGTCATTCTGACGCTAAAACTGTCAAAAGTTGTCAGAATTACAGTAAAAGAAAATGGTTGCAAATGTCGAAACATGTTGAGTTTAAAGTTTTGCTAAATTAGAGATTTTAATATTAAAACTTTCATTTTTAACATTTTATCAAAAATGCAACGCAAAACTTGACAAACTGACGAAAAACGCCAAAACTACTATTTTTTTATCACTATAACTGTTAGTTTTGCTGCGAACGTAAATCTTATTGTAATATTGATTTTTTTTGTAGATAGAAAATAAATACCACACCAGTAGGAGTACTATGTAACTTGATAGAGATAGAACTAGAGATTTAAACAACATAGACGTATAGTACGACATGCAAGTCAAAGTTAAATAAAGAAAGAAATTTATTTTCCATTCCCTTACATAGTTCCACTACAGGTTTCTTTGGTGCACCGTGTATTACGATATGTCACTAGGAAACATTGACTCGAAGAAACAGAGATATCGCACTAATGTAATTGTAGAAACAAAGATAAAAATATATGACTGACTCAATATTGAATTATCTTTAACTGACCGCAATTGGTGTGGTACTTATTTGATGACGTAGGGTAAAGTGAGACACAACGGTGGTACCGCAAGTTTTATTTAGTTGTGACGCTTTTAAAATGCTCTGTTTGTGTTAAAATGTCTTGACTTGAACAAATGTTAAAGTGAGTTTTTGAGCCAAATTTTGGTATTGGTCAATTGGTATGCTTTTGAATTAGTATAGTAATAAATCATCAATTTTAGTTTATATTATTAATCAATGTCCTCATCAGTTAATTATTTAAAAAGATTACCTCCGACATGCTACCACAAATTTCTCTTAATTATTTTTCCTGAGAGAGAGAATTCTTCATATATTTACATATTAGTCGATTAATCAAATGCTTTTTATTAAAACATTACATAAAGCAAAACTTATCTATTTTCAGTAGCACCTATACATTTGTCAAGGTGTAATATTGTTATGGGCGAGATTTGCTTGAAAGAAACTAGATAAAGAAGAAATTAATAAATAATAACATTACAAATTAATATTATTATATTATAAATTTCTAGTTTGTGCAGATTATTTACCTAAGATGGTAAAATAACATCAATTAATTGGGTTTAACATTTTAACAATAAATGTATTTTTATAATGACCATAAAGCACCTTCTGTTCTCAAACTTTGCATTTTAATAATCAGTGAAACTGTAACAAGGCTGAATTTCCTTAAAAGCATCGACATCCATGGCCATATTGTATTGGCTGAAACTCGTATCGTAAGTATAATTAAATTAACACCATATGGGTACTTAAAGCAATGAATGGATATTGTTATATCGGTTATAATATGCGCAGGGAATTCAAACTGGTCCAATAACCACTAAAAGAAATGACTTTGTCTCGCCTGTGATTCATTTAAGTCACGGTCTAATAAAAAAAACGTACATGTTAAAGAACTTAGATTGCTGATATTGGCAATAACAATAACAATTTACTTGTAGCAATACGCGACATATTTAGACTGGTTAAAAAAGTGCCACTGAAACATACCAGTCACGATCAGGGACCATGGAAGAATACGTAATGAAGTCAATTCGTTCTGAGTATTTGAGTAATTACCTACAGTTGGACACAAAAAGTTGGTTGGTTAGTTTTCTGGGAAGTATTATGAGAATTAATTTTGTATCATATTTACATCAAATGTTTGAAATATAGATATCAAAGAAAATATTAAGCTTAAGTTATGTGACTGAGAAAAACTAGTTGCACTATTAACTTATTTTGCTATTTATTATTATCATTATTCAGGGTGTTACAAATTCGATGCACTGCTATCTCATAAACTATAGTTGATAGAGCCTTAGTTATAAATGGAGGCAAAGTTGAGCATTTTATTGCTAAATAATCTGTTAAAAAAATAATCTAAACATTTTCATTACATCCGGAGATATTCGACAAATACCGAAAAAGTCAAATTTCTATTTTATTTTTTTACCACTTTATTATTGATTATTTTGGAAAACCAATGGCACCTTCTGGAGGCACTTTTTTTATGTTCTTTAAGAAAATAGTTTTAGTTATCAGTTCCGACGTTTCGTTTTTTAGATACCATCCATCCAATGGCGCTACAGCCCAAATCGGGCATTGGCCTTCTCTATTTTCTTCCTCCAGCCATCCCTGTCCTTCGCCGCCTTTGTCCAGTTTGGAGTTCCGAGCATTGATCGAGCGTCCCCCTGGATTTTGTCTGCCCATCTCCACCCTGGTCTTCCAACCGGTCTTTTACCTTCCAGTTTTTGGTTGAAAATCCTCCTGACTACTCTTGTCTCTTTCATCCTCTGCAAATGCCTGGCCCCGCCTTAAGTCTTTGTAATCTTATTGTTGTTGCCAGGTCTACACCATTTACACATGTAGTTTAGAAAATATCACTTGGATTTTAAAAATATAAGTTGGATTTCAGAATCTATAACTTGTATTTCATTATCGTAAATTTGGTTTTAGAAAACGTAAGTTGTATTTCAGATTCGTCACTTCTATTTCAGAAAAGGTCCCTTGTATTTTAGAACGCAATATTTCAATTTCAGATTTTTTTGTGTTTCTATGTGGTTATTAGTATTGTTTTTTTTTAATATCAAGCAATAAAACCCGCCCATCGGGAGTATTAATTTATATAAAATATACAGGGTGTCCCTATATGACAATCTCTCGGAGGCATACAGGGGAGGTCAAAATAATACGATTTGTTCATATATTTTTTTTTAAAGTCATTCCCTAGGGAAATATCGAGCCCCAAAGAACTGCCTTCCAATTAACGTTGTTGGCCGTAACTTTTGAAACACTTTGTATATTGTAAAGATTATTGGGTTTAATGTTTTATTGAAAGATTGTTTCTATTTGACATGAAAACCAGGTATCTCGTCTTCGAAAGGCAGGAACTAACTGGACCTAAGACACAATTTGTTTAAACTTTGACAGCTGCCATTATTTTCAGCTGCAAACGCCATTAATGTATATACTCTTGACATTTTTATCGAAAAATTGTACTCTTTCTTTATTTCGATAAAATAAACGGTTTTCGAGATAAATTGATTTTTCATTGAACTGCTTACACCACAATACGGTTTCAATAAAAGCAATATTTTGTCTTTTCAAAGGCATTTTGAATTCGGAAAATAAAAAAAGTTTGGTGCCAAGCTGAGTTGTTATTGTAGTGCAGTAATAAATGAAAAAGTTGACTAAATGAACCTTGCAAAATACATTCAGAAATGAAATACTTGAAAATTAGTTTCACATTACCTTAAGCCAAAGTTAATTGCTAAAATTAGAAAAACTTTCCAACAAACAAAAACCACATACATATTTACTTATATTATACAATATATTTACTAAGTATGTTTTCATTACCTTATCGTTCTTAGGGTTGTCTGCACGCGTTCGGAACAAAACATCGCTTTTAACAAAGTGGAACTTAAAAGTTAAGTTGAAGAATATAAATTTAGTCATTCTACCGGCCAAGTTTAACATAATTTTTGGTAAGTTGATGAATACTTTTAACATAAAAACAGGTTTTTAGACCAAAAACCATATCCATCCATCGTGCGTACAACTTACTTTGCACACTTGTTAGGAAAAGTGGTATGAGGAAAACTACTATTTTCAAAACATTATTAATCAAAACACCAGTCGTTAAATTTGTTACAGTGATGTTAAAGCCGTTTTAGATTATCCAACTTGAACAATAGACCGAAACAAACTTGCAGCAAATCTTAGTTCCTATCAAAATTTATACTTACAGCCAAGATATGATCCTATATTGGATGCAATTAGACAGAAAAATGCTTTCTTTATATCATTCGTAATGACGTTACTGTTTTTCGATTGGTTTTTAATTAATTAAGAAAAGTCATGAATGATCTAAATCAAATGTTTTATTCTCTTGTTTTCTTCAGTACCTACTCCTGTCGTAACGTGCACCTAAAATTTTGGTTTTTTTTCCAACAGAATTTTATTGAAAATTAGAAAGCGAAAATTATATTTATGTTGCAAAATAAATTAAGTCTGGGGTTCCTGGTAGAAAAAATATTGATACTAACTCTTGTGCAAAGTGTCTTGTCCGCACTTGTCTGTTGCATCCGAGTAGCTTAAAAAGTAACCAAATCAGTTTGTCTTTGGTTGAATGCATTTTTGGCATTTGTAAAATTTAGTTGTCTTTGACTTAATTTTAGTCTACTTTTAAATACATCCCTAAAAATACTTTCCATAAAACTGTAAAATCCACAAAACACTTTCAAAATCCAGTGAATACAGTATAAGCAGTACCAAACGTATTTTATAGCTTTATGAGTGGAATTTTGACAGTTATGACATTTGGTCGTCAGTTATTCTGTCCTAAACATGGAAACTGTGAAAACTGAATCCATAAAGGAACAAAACAACGAAACATACTTGCAAAGTAACAAAATCAGACTCAATTGACATTGATTTTTGCACAATAGCAGGCGGCTGCTATGGATTATGGATTATTATTACTAGATTTATTGAAATGTTACCAAATAAGGCAAAAATTATGTCATGTCTGTGAATGTTGTCTTCATTATTGTTTCATTCCATTATGAGGAGAAGATGTTAATTTTGCACATAATACCATGACTTGAACTTAATAATTTACTTGCTTCTAGTGTTTTTTTTTATTGGGAAATTGGATCTAGGTTTTAGTGAAAGTGAAAGGCAAGTTTAGAACCACCTTTCACTAAAACCTGGATTCAATTTACCAATGGAAAAAAAACAGAAACTCTTGACCTACACTGGATCACAAAAAAAGCAACAATTTTACTTGCTACATTTGTTAGTAAAGTAATATTCTTTCAAACTAAAATCCTGCTCTTTACAATAAAAACGTAAATTAATGTGTAGGTAGAGCAGTTAGATCATATCTTGGTGGCAAGGTTTAAACTGCTGGTCATGGCGGCCAGGGTCAAACGTCAGAGCCAAGAATGTGTAATAACGCGGAATTCCCTTGAAAGTCTGAATCACGACGTAGTGAACATAAAGGACGCCCTAACTTAATGCAAACCACGTTCACAATCTCATTGTTTCTATTATATTCAAGCTTAAAGGTTTTTTGGTCACGTGCACGTCGCAATGCACGCATAACTGCAAAATCGGTAAATAAACGGTGTGCAATAGTGCGAATAATTGTGGTTGGAAATTAATATGAGGTGAAGGTGTCCCTTTTTCAATTACCTTCAACAAGAGCAAGAAACGCCATAACCTTCAAACAGGTAATTGTTCCCATTTTTCAAAACTTTTCAATAAACTTTCATTGGCAAATATATGAATAATATACGAATATTATTACAGATTTATAGACTAGAACCATCATACTAATTAGAAATTAAGAAGGAAAGTTGATTATTATTAAATTAAACTAATGAAAGTTCTAATTGTTTCAGAAAAACATGCTCAAGTTACTGCTATTTGCCATTGCCATATCGACTGTGGAACCTCTTCCACAAGGTGCACCAAGCTCAGTATGTCATACCATGATGCCTTACCATGGTGGCATTCTACCCCAAGGGGGTATTAGTCCGTATACGATAGTACCTAGAAGACAAGGAGGAAAAGTTATTGTAACGGTAACCTCAGCCCTTGGAATACCGTTCCAAGGATTCATAGTACAAGGGCGCACACCTAGAATGTATGTATCTAAGGTATTCATAGAATTATAAATAACTTTAATAAAAACCTATTTTCTTGCATTAAAAAATATAATGTTTGAAGGTTAATTGTTCTTGTAAAGCAATTTTTGTACGAATAGTGGTGATTGGTAATTGAATTTTTTTTATTGAGTAGTTGATCTACTTTCAAGAACTAACTCAATTAATCTGAATCAGCAAAAACCAATGCTAACTGAATCATTACAAGATAAAATTACATAGCTCACTATTGATTTGGTTGTGCAGGGTGAACTAAGCAACTTCAAGTGAATGAAGTTTCATGTTTGAAAGTTCTAAAAATCCATAAAATTTTGTATAGTTTTTGGCGTTTTGAAAATTTTGTTTTTGTGCAAATCTCAAAAAATTAGATAATCCTAACCTAACCTAACTTGTTCTGCTCTATCTTCAACCGCTGGCCTAGTACCACCTGTCAACATACAGGGTGAGCCAAGTTGGTGATGCTTGCATAGGGATTTTGTTTATTTTTAGGGGTACAATGAGGATTAAATGGGGAAAGTTTTAGAGAATTTTATGACAATCGCATACCCGCTTTTCAAATGGGATTATTTTTCCCCGTTTTGTGACAAAAAATAGATTAAAATTTCCATTTAAATTCGATTGATTTTTCTTTTAGTTGTTTGATATAGTTGGTGATGTGGATCTGTTTCGTCTGAAGTCTTGTTGTTCTTCCTTATTTGTTATTTGTGTTTCAAGTTTTTCCTTCAAAATGCCGGTAAAGAATTTCATGCTTGTGTTCAGCAGCGTTGTGCCCCTGTAGTTGTCTGGCTGCGTCTTCTGTCCTTTCTTGAATATAGGGATAGTTATACTTTTGTGCCATTCCGTAGGTATTTCCGATGTTTCTAAAATTTTGTTGTAGAGGATTTTTAGATGTTTTCCTAGTTCAGGTCCGGCATATTTCAGAAGTTCATTTGAGATGAGGTCTGTCCCGGGAGCTTTTCTGTTTTTCAATTTTTTGATTTTTGCCATTACCTCTTCTTCGTTCAGTGTTATTTGATGGTTTGTCTCGTAGTTTTCGATGCTTATGGCTCGATCAGATGCAGTTTCCTGAAGTATTTTTCCCATACATCTTTGGTGACCCCTGCACAAACTCATTTATTGACTTTTCCTGTTCTTGAGCATCTTCCAGACTTTCTTCTGTGCTCCATCTAGGTCGTGATCCATATCGCTTGTAAATTTGGCTCAGTAATCTCGTTTTATGGCTTTGATTCTGGCATTGATTCTGTTTCTCACTTCTGTATATTCGAAGTGTTTTTCTGGCGTTGGTGAGCTCCTGTATATGAGGTAGTATTTCTTTTTCTGTTGTGAAAGTTTTTGAACTTCGTGACAGAACCAGGGTTTTTTGCCATTATTGGTCCCATTTACGTTGACTTTTCTTTTACCAATGAATTCTTTGGCGGCCTCTACGATACATGATTTGATTTTATTCTAACAGCTCTCCACATCACACTCTAGCGTATTAAGTCCTTTCAGTTTATTTGTTAAGCGATTCTCATACAGGCTTCTCGTGCCATCATGTCAGTAAATTAATATTAAGCTTTTCGATGGATGCTGTAGGGTTTTTGATCCTGTGGGGTTTTTCCATGAACATTTTACGCGGTAGTAGTTTGGTGGCATTGTTTATCTATGACGTGAATGCAGTTTTCGGTGGCGTTACTTATAGTATCAGTCGTAAGGCATATTTTTTAGAAAAACTAGTGTTAATATTGTTGTTTTTTTACAAATTTTTTCCTAATTACTCTATTTCTAGTTAATATTTGCGAATAGCGGCAAAGTCATCAAACATGAAACCAGTTTTCATCAATTAATCATGCATCTCTCCAGGCTGTGCAATTTAAATAATTTAAAAACAAATCCTGCAGTCATTAACGTGCCATGAAAACAACAATTCAGTTGTCATTAATAAAAAATAATCGATTAGTATTTATTATAATATAAGCTGTTTACACTATGCAGAAATAGACCTTATTTATGTGGAAAATAAGGTAAAAGAATTTACATCATTTATTCTGGTTTTAAAAACTCAAATCTAGTGGCGTTTAGTTATTTTACACAAAAATAAATTAATATATATTTTCTCTATTTAGGGACATTCTTGGCGAGTTTGACTCATCGACCATAAACGAAGGACATCCTCTAGACTGCGGTGAACCGGCGGACACCATCACTCACAACGCTCCCAATGATAAAAACACCATTGAGGTGGTGTGGGCCCCACCTAGAGACTACGAAGGCCCGATTATATTTAAGTAAGGAACTATTTCGGTCAGATTTTTTTTTTATGACATTGAAACCAATGGTAATTATTGTAAAACAACCTTGAAAGCAACAATCTGAAAAATTACCTTTGAAATGGCCAATAACAAATTATAGTAGTACTAAATCGTGTCTAGAATTGATGCTGATGTAAGATGCAAGTCATGATACGCAGGAATTGTGGGAGTTTTTATTGAATTGTTGTTCAATTTCTGTAACATCCTGTATGTAAAACGAATCATGTTGAACTACTTCATTTTAATGTATTTTTACGATCTTGGTTCTTGATTTCTTTTGTTTACTCTGTATTGTTTGAGGAGGGTCATGAGATGTGAACAGTATGCTGCTTAAAATTGAACGAGAAATTTAACAAAAAAACGTGAAATACTAAAGTTTTAGAGGATATTGAAATGCACTTGTGAATTTACAGGGTGGTTCACAAAGTCGTAGCAGATAAAATATTTTTTTTTTTATAAAACTCTCTTTTTAACGCTTTTAGATTCTCCATAAAATTCTAAAACTTTTTTTGTTAATATTGTAAAAATATTAGTTTTTGCTATGATGAAAAATGCTGAGAGTGCTTATCTTTACTTAGCGTTGACTCACTCTGTATAGAGTTCTGAGAGTTGAAGAAATTGCAATTTCCTAATTGCCGTAATATCAACTCACCGATAAAGTGACAAATTTACCGGTATAGGCTTACAAGTAAAGCTATAGTCCGGAAATACCACTCTATTACCACTTTTACTTCCATTCTTCACAAATTTCTAAATAATTGTATAGCTCCTATTAGCAAAATAAATTCTCTATGGTTAATAGAAAATTATTCCACATGCGACACTTAAATTAAACAGGTGAAATCCTATTACATAAAACAGTTTTCTTAAGATTGTACCTTGAGTAACAATGCTTGAATGAACAAACAGCCTTGAAAGCGAACAATTTAAACTATGCGTATTTTTACCTTTCACCCATCGTCGCCGATTAAGGAAAAGTGACGTAAAATCTAATTAATGTTATGTGAATTTAATTTTTACGTTTAAACAATCAAGTTAATTAAATTACTCATTAAAGAATGAGAGTTGGAATGATGCAGTTTAAATCTGAAAATTCTCTCACAACATTTCTCATAAATTCTTTTGGTTCGAAACCAACTGTGAAAGTTCTAATCAGTTAACAAATAAACAAATTGTTAACTTTGCGAGTTCTCAACATTTTATGTAATTTTCAGTGGCACTATAGCTCAAACCTTCGACACTTTCTGGGTAGGAGTAGAATCCGATCCAGTTCAAATCTCCAAACGAGGAGCAAACGACCCTATTTTTGACCACCCCAACCACCCTCACGTACACACCACTCCACTATATGAACCAAGACCTGCAAAAGAAAACGTGGCTCAATTCGATCCATTTTATGAGGGTTGTGCGGTTACCAAGCTGTGTTTTGGAGCTCCAGCTGAATGTGTTGCAACCAAAAGCTGCAAAGCTGTTAGTTCCTTGAAGCCTCCCGAAAAATCACCTAAAATCTAAGTTTTGTTCCTTTACAGGCCGTTGCAGTAACAGTGGCTGGAGATAAGTATGACTTTGAGCTTAAGGCTGAACCTAGTGCAGCTTGGGTAGGGGTTGGCCTCTCTGAAGACGACAAAATGGGGGATGATTCAGTTATTGAGTGTGTGAAACGAGGCAATGGGGTTGCTGCCTATATGTCGTATACCAAAGGCTCTCCTAATTATGGTGCACCTAGATTGGCTAATGTAAGTGCAGGCAGAGTTTTTAGTTAAGGTTTATTTAGTTTTCAAAATTAAATTAACCTTATTGGTGGTTTATGTGTCTTTCATTTTGACATAAAGCTTACAATGTAAATAAAACCCAAACAGAATACAGTAGGTACCCCTAGTTGATGACAATGAATGAGGCTACAAAAACAGTGCGTTTCTAAGGAGGACATAATAAAAGGACAGCACTCAGACCCTGATTTGAAAGTAATTAGAAAATGCAACCATTTTAAGGATTTGAAACCGGATTGGCAAGAAATTTCCAGACATGAACCAACAGTAAAGGGTTACTGGCTGCAATGGGATTCTCTGCAACTGCGAGATGACTTAATTACTCGCAAAATGGAAAGTCCAGACCAAAAACGCTTTGTTTACCAAACAATAGTGCCCAATTCCTGCAAAGAGAATGTGCTGCGAGAACTACATCTACACTTTGGAGTAAACCAAACTTTGGCTAGAATAAGAGATCGATTTTACTGGATTAACTTCAGAAAGGTCGATTTTACTGGATTAACGTGAACTTATCTCTCATGAACTTGAGAGAGATAAGTTTAAACTACCCAACGACCGGATGAAGATGAGACTGGACCACAGACCAGTTGGTGGCAATTATAAGGAAGGTGATATGAAGGAGGGAAGGGAATAAGTCAAATGGCAATGACCCTGGGAAGGACCATACCGAATAGTGAAGAAAATAAACGACCTAGTGTCCCGAATTTAACTGCCACCAAGATCTAAACCGAAAGTAATTCATGTGGAGAGACTAGTCCCTATAGAGGAAGAAATACGCCATCTTGAAACCTTCAGAATGACGCTATCCGAGATGAATAGCTTTTAAAGAGGGGGACAGTGTTACAAAGGCCACAAAACCAGATTAAGATTTTCTGAAATTTAGGGGAAAACTAGGGGTCACTATATAGGATTTCCCTACATTTAGGGACAAAGTGCACAACTTTGCATCCCAGGGGTGTCCCAAATTTACCAACCTAATACGAAGTCTCAACCCTCTAGGGCTATAAGGGAGTTACCCATATAAAATACTAGTACAAGTCGCCAAACATCCTTATGGGCACGTCTTGGGTGTCTATTCTTGAAACAAGGGTAGGGAGTTATCAAGAGAAAGGTATGCAGAATGTGACAGGAACCTGCTATTAACAAGTCTTCTGTCACGTTCTATCAGCACTTCTCTTGAAAATCCTGTTTTCTGCTTTCAAGAATTAGCACCCTGGTACCATTAAGAAAGTGTTAGCTATTACACTGAAAAACAAAGGTGATGAGGAGCTAGGAAGATATAGTTTTTAGATGGAAAAAAACATTATAATTGTAAATAAGTGAAGTCAAAAATAAACGGAATAAAACTGCATTGTAAAGGAGACAGACTGGGCAAATATAGGGTGTAACACAATTTTTAAACCTCAAATATCCAATCTAATCTGTGATTAATTTCGTAGATGTGAAAAGTCAATTTCATCTAATTAATGTTAATGAGAATAATCATTTTTTCCATAGTTTGCTTTGCTGATTTAAGTAATTGTGTACAATTAATGTACAATTCCCGAATAAAAGTTAAAACATAATTATTTAAATCTTCAGCCTCAACTGGGTATCCAATTACTCAACTCCAGTATCGCTGATGGACTTTACTGTAAAGTGCGCAGAGACGTCTTAACCAACGTAAATGGGAAAACTTTCGACCTGATTGGCCAGAAATATAATCTCTTAATTGCTGCAGGTTCCAGTGTGAAACGTACGTATTTAATACTGTTTTTATACCTTATTTGACATCGTTCTCTTATTTGTAGCAAACTCGGTGTCATTCCACGATTTGGTTTACCTGGCCAGCGCAGAACCTCAAGCTTTAGCCGACGTTTCGGCTTTGGCCGCCAAATCTAAGCTCCTCATCAGGCTTCACGGTTCCTTCATGTTGGCAGCTTGGTTGGGTACCGCTTCTGTTGGTATTCTATTAGCTCGCTACTACAAACAAACTTGGGTGGGCCACCAACTTTTTGGCAAAGATATTTGGTTTGCTGTAAGTTCATTTTTACTCCAACATTTCTTTAGTTAATGGAGTGTTTTTAGTGGCATAGAACTTTTATGGTACTGACTTGGGCCCTGACTATTGCAGCTTTTGTGTTGATTTTTGTGGAATTGAAAGCGTGGTCAGGGGAAAATAATCCTCATGCCATTTTAGGAACTGTGACCACAATTTTGTGCTTTTTACAACCGATAGGAGCCTACTTTAGGCCTCATCCTGGTACTCCAAAAAGATCTATTTTCAATTGGTTACATTGGAGTATTGGAAATGCAGCTCATATAATTGCCAGTAAGTTTTTACTACTCGTAGTTAATTAGTTAGTCTATTGTTGAGACTAATTGCATGTTGGGAAAAAAAAACAATCTTGCCTTGTCTTGCAGGATAAGGCAAGAATTGGCCTAGCAAGTCTTGTGACACACTAGTTGAGACCCTCTGTACAGGGTGAGTCAATGACAGAGTAAAATTCATTATCTCATTGTTTTGAGAAATTCAAAAAAAAAAAATGTTAAATACATTAGTTTTAGAGAATATTGAGATGCATAGTTTAAAATTACTTTTGGATATACAGGGTAGTTCATAAAGGCATAGCAGATAAAAATGAAATTTTAAAACTTTTTTGTTAATAATGTCATATATCCATATGACACAGTGTGCTTTTAAAAATTGAACGCCTTGTAGCATCTAACACAAGTTTATTTGGTAAAATCTTTTTTGTCGTCCCTGTAGAACGTTCGCACCAAATATGGGTATTCTACCTTTAGAAACAATGGCGATATAGACAATTTTCCATCATACTAAAAACTAATATTTTTCTGAAAAAATTTAAATAATAGAAAAACTATTAGGTTGAGGTATATGACATTATTATCAAAAAAGTTTTTAAATTTTATTGCAAATCTAAAAATGAGTTAAAAATACTAATATTTTATCTGCCACCCCTTTATGAACCATCCTGTATATCCAAAAGTAGTATTCTCTAAAACTTTTGTAATCAACATTTTTTTGTATTTTTTGAAACTAATGAGATAATACACTTTGTTGACTCACCCAGTACATGCAGACTTTTACTAAAACCATATTTTTCACAGTCATCACATTGTTCTTCGCTGTAAAACTTACCAAAGCAGAATTGCCCGAGTTCTTCGATTACATTTTAGTAGCCTACGTTGTGGTTTACGTCATCAGTCATTTAATATTACTGGTAAGTTTACGTCACTCACTGTATGCGTACTTTGCAATAAACGTCATCCTTTTTGTAGGTAATGAACTGCATTGCCGATAGATCATCGGAAAGACGAGTGACTTCCTTCCCCATGAAAGATTTGGGCGGTTCTGGGCGGAATTCCGCTTATGCAGATCGAAGTGGTGACGCACCTGTAAGTCATACTTTTAGCTTTTAAGTAACAAATAAAAAATATAAACAATTTCAGTACTCAAACTTCCGGAAAGGTCTGCTGGCAGTTTACATTGTGATAATTCTAGCTATAGTGATCGCCCTTATTGTGATAACTGCACTAGCTCCCATAGAAGAGACGTGGAGTAATATTAAGTCATCAGTAACCAACAACTAAAATTTAATTCAGGATAAGTTATTGTTATAAGTTGAACGAATTAGTGTAAATATTTTTAAAACGGTCCCGATTTGTTGGTGTTTTAAGAAAGTGTGACTGAAACCAGTACCTCGAATAAAGGATAACCAAAATCTGTTATTATATTATGTAGCTATATTAATAATATTTTAATATTTCCAGACTTTGGTGTTTTAGAAGTTCGTTTGCCATGTGTGTATTACTGTAACGTATAGTGTTTAAAATAAGTTTTAAGACTATCTATGAGATTACATGCCCAGATTACTTTAAAAATATAATTTATTTAAACTTATCATCACGTTTTACAAGTATTAATTTTGATTATAAATACCAAAATAAAAAAACAGTGTTCTGTAATGTATTTAAAAATAGTTTACTGAAGAAGATAATAATATATAAAATATGAGATACAAAGTAACTTTATAATAGTTTAATTGCAGCTTTGAGTGTATTATCATTAGAAAAAAGTGTATGATTCCAATGATATTGATGGTAAAGGTTCTTGAAAAAAAATCTATTTTCGGAAATATTTGGAGAACGTTTCGATGGATTTTAATGACATTTGCTGTGGATTGGCTCTAAGTTGGATGGTAGGCTCTAAGGCTCATGGTTGGATGAAACAACCACGTCCGTCCCATTTGCCTTTGAAAAGTGCTAAGTTTTTCAGTGACTAGGTTCAAAAATTACCAGAACTTTTTGCTTCGTCGTTAAAATTATTTTTTTATTATTTAAACTGATGTTGAGGCTTCACTACTCTTGGTAAAATTTTCTAGCATTCATAGTTCTTCCGCAAAAAAATGTTTTTTGTGTCGCCCTGTTATTTACCATTTTACGCATTTTTATTGCAAATAACGTAGCCTCCAGTTAATTTGATAACTACAAACTACCAAAGTTTTGACGTTAATAAAAAAAAATATAATTTTCTATTAAAACTACCAGCCAGATTTCAAAAGCAGAAGATTCACAAAAAAATAGAAATTACAACAAATGTTCGATATGCCCACCATTTTCTCGGATGCATAGCTGGATCCTTCGAATGAAATTGAATTGAACCTTCCTCAACATTTCTGCATCATCCCTAATTACGCCTCGTTCTGCACCCTTACTGGGATTCCACAGGAGTAGCGTAGACTTTATTTTTTAAGGCACCCCATAAAAAAAAATCTAATGGTGTTAAGTCGGGGGACCTAGGGGGCCATTCGACAGGAACATCTCTCCCTCTCCTTCCGATCCAATTGGGTGGGAAAGTGTTTAAATGTGCAGTTACATTTCTATTAATGTGTGGAGGAGCACCATCGTGCATGAACCACATCTGAGCACGCACATTGAGAAGGACATCTTCCATTAGAACAGGCAAGGTATTCACTAAGAATTCCAGATAATTTTCACCATTCAAGCGATGGGGCAGCATATAAGGACCCAGAAGAATGTCTCTGATGATACCGGCCCACACATTTATGCGGAATTCCAGCTGAAAGTGGTTAATTACGCCTCACATGAGGGTTTTCTTCTGCGTAATTATGGAAATTATGTGAATTAAAAACACCACTTCTAGTAAATCAGTGAATCAAATTTTGCTGGTAAAATTTGGGTCGCGTGCCCGCGCATTTTCAATAAAGTGGCAAAACCGAAGTCTTCTGTCAAAATCGGGTGGTAGAAGCTCCTGAACAGGCGTTGCATGATATAGATGAAGGAGCTGTCATCTTGTGATGCAATTTACTGTACTTTTTGGTACGCCAAATTCCAGTGCTAAACGGCGACTACTAATATTTGGGTCTTCAGCGACCCTGTTTAAAATGTCCTCTTCAACAGCAGCATTACGAACTTGAGGACGACCCACACGGTCAACGGCTCTAACACCAAATTGGCCTGTCTCCCGTAAACTTCCTTATTACGGACTCCCCTGTATAAAAAGGAGTTTCTTAATGTAAAAATAGTGTATAACTATGCGCTCAGTGATAGTTAACGTAAGGACGTTAAGGCTCGTAATAAAAGCAAGATGTGATAGTATAAATAGTTGTAAGTAGGCGGGCTGTCAATGTGTCCTGTGGACGTGAGAACGACCATCTTTAAAATGGACTTTTTTTAGTAGAAAAAAGCAGCTGCATCAACTTATGTTAGTCTTAGATTTGTGTGAAAAAAACTAATCTTCCTCTGTGTTTTTGAGTTTTGAACAGTGCAGTTCCTCAAAAAAAAAAAAGAACATATCTGAGCGTTATGTTTTGTACGGTCATTCCTTATTTATGTTTCTCTATCGAATGGGGCAAAACTCATCGTCTAAAAGCGTTTCTTTCTAACTGCCTTCCTTGCAAATGTCCGGTAACCCTAAGACCGCAAAACCCTACAGATTTTCTTAAATTGAACAATGTTTAAATTAGTTTGCTGTGTGTTGTACTTTCCAGGACAAATGTTCTAACCAATTTGTTTAGGCTGGACTTGATTGTGTATAAAAAAGCTCTATCTATACATATCTAAATCAGAAATGAACATTTTTTCAATTTTTCTTTACAGCTTTCAATTACACGAAACAATTAAAAACATACCTACATATTTCTTACTGCATCTGCATACGTTTATGTATAAAACGAAAACCGCTAACGCCGCCATTAAAGTGGCATTTTAGGCTTTCTTGTATAGAGGGCGGTGATGTCGCCCACAAAATTTGATTACCTTTTTACGGACATTTTGCTAAAATCTCTTTTCGACGCTGGCCGTGCTACAGTATGCTACAGTGCCGTGCGACGCTGTGAGTCGTGTTTCATATAATTTACAATTTAATTTTTTGACAAGTTCACAAATTAAATATAGATTCGGTCATGAAAGCAGCTTTGGAAACATTCCTAGCAAAGTAGGAAACCCAATGAATAAAAAAAATGTAAACATAGCAGGAAGGAGCAATAGCAAACAAAGTGGGTGACAGAAACAAGGGGGAGTAATATGGCGGCCGTCAATACTTGTTAATCTTGTCCACTGTACAACTTAATTTAAATTTGCAAAACTCAACTGTTAAAGAACCACAAACTAACACTATACTACAACAAATACAAACAACAAATTTTTGCGGGTTTGAAACTCCAAACTTTCAATGACTTTGCGTCAATTCAACTGCGCAGTAGGCGAATGCGCAATCAAAGTAGGTGGACTTCTGTCCCCCTCGCTTAATGCACAAACGAGTTATAATTTGTATTATTGTTACCTCCTGATACTTGTTCTTTTTACTCATTGAGGAAACCAAACATGTTTTATTTTACAGATGACATTTGCCAGACCAGCTAAGTGACTTTAATGACAGTGACAACATAAAACTTGTTATGAATGGATTCGTTCACCCGACGTCAGCGGCTTAGAGGTTAAGTAAGCGGTCCTATTTAGTTTGTTATGACTGCTTACTCAGCTTCTAAGCCGCTGAGGGTCGGGAGAACGTACACAATGTTATGATTGGAATGACTTTCCATTAGATTGGAAGGAAATGTTATTGAAATTTCAGTTAAAGAGAAAAGAGGTTGAAGTGAATGACAGAAAAGAAAATCAATAAACAAATAATATGAGTCCCTAATTAATATGCTTCAACTACTATTTAAAAAGAATTTAGTGTAATTGTAAGGTAAGTTCACTTCAGATGATATTATTTTATAGATTGTGTACTAAAAGATTGAATGGAAAATCTTTATTTTATATTTTTTTCCTATTCAAACATATGTAATTTTTCCCACATCGTTTGGAATGCACTTTGCATGGTTTTTTATTTACTTGAATGGATACAGTGAAAGGACTGCAATACATTAGTCCAAATGTTGGTCACTTTCTGGGTTATTATCTGGTATAAATAAATAATGATATTACTACTAAGATCATGAAAAATGTTGTGTTTGTATTATCTCAATTAGTCTTCTAGTAATCTTATAAAAATAGGTTGTTATGTTATTAAAATGTTATCTTTAATTCCAAATTTGATCTGAAAAATCCTACAAGGTGATTTGTGCGGAACCAAAAGTATTTAAGCTATCAAGTGGTACTATAAGTGGGTTAATTTAACAAATAGCAAGTCCAAGTAATTTTGTGTGTAAATGTGAGAGTAATGTGTGTATGTTTTCAGATATTCATCAAAAAAAAACATGCACAAGTTCAAGTGTAAAGCACTTTATGTTTGAACTGCCCTAATCAGTTGGTGTTTTAAAATGGCTGCTGTTGCATCCAAAACTGTTGAGGAACGTATTCCACAATGGAAAAAGGACCTCATAGCAAGACTGAAAAACCAAAACAAGAAAACTGAAGTAAGTAATATTTTATTCCAAATTGTTTTTTTTTTAATTTGGATAATAATTACTTTTATATTGTCCATTGACAGGAGATTCTGTTTGTAATGTTTGTATTATGCCTTGAAAATTAAGGAAATAGTGCACCAATAACTTTAAAAATAATGCCAAGTAATCCTAAGACATCACTAAAATAGACAAATGTTACATCTGGTTCTTCTTAAGGATACAACATTATAAATTAAAATGTTCACACTTTTATATGCATTTCAAAATTTTTAGGTAAAAAATACCATGTGGGTAGCATTTACTAACATCTTACAATGTGCTGTACAACTTGTATTTATGGTAAACAGTTACTCAGTTAAATCAACCCTTCTAGTACAAAAAATTGAAAATGAATTTTCTATGTTAACCTTCTGTCCACAGTTCTGCCGGTAGTGCTGGTCACTTGGTATGTTACTTTTTGCTTGTTGGTTCACAATCTTTTACATATGGATCAGTTACATACTCAAATATGTTTCAAATTTTATAGGATGTCAAGATGAAAGTCAAATGAAATTGTTTAAACCTTGATTAATTGATGTATTGTTTTAAATTTAATTACATGTAACCAAGTCAACATCTGATTTCAAAGAGTAAACAGTAGGATACCATTTGAGTCTACAGCAAATAAGGACTGTATAATCTTAATACCTACCATTTAATGATCAAAATCTTGTTGTTTTCAACAGTGAAACTCTTGAATATGGAACATTTACTGTTTAATAATATTATAATTTTTATTTTAGTCATAGTTCTTTCTATTTAAGGGGGTTGGTTACCCCTTTAAAAATGTAAAAAATCTAGTTAAAGGTCGACCGGTGCGTAGTATGGTAAAATGTTATATTTTGTGAAAAATATTGTTATATAGGGGGCTTTGAGAAGCATACGTGGTAAAAATTTCACACGCTAACTCAAACCGTTTTCGAGATATTTAGAAAAATGTCCGAAGAAAAGTAATCAAGTCTGACGCCCTCTAGCGGCCAAACGGGGCAAGTTAGCGGTGCCCGCTCAACGTCACGTGATAGCTCTAATCATTAGCCACTTACGATCATTTAATGTGTCTATACGTTAGGTTTCAAATAATCAACTTATTCGGGATTTTTTGGAAAAATGCACCAAAATTTTGTCATAATGAAGGTTTTTTCTGGCCTACTATACTGACCGCCGCCTGAATTAAAGTGGTTTTTAGTAAATATTTCGAAAACGGTTAGATTTACATAAAAACTGCAAGAGTGCAAAATTGTTCCTAATGGACCACTAAACCAAACTACGTAACGTTTGAACTTCAATACAGTTACCTGTATACAGGGTGTCCACAAAATTATTAGTGGATCATTATTTTTGCTCACCCTGTACGCAATTTTTTTAGATATAATTTTTTGCTCTGCGCCACTGAAAAGAGCAGTTCAAGACGATTTGTTTGAGTGCTTGAACCACCCTAAACTCCCAAAAATAACTAAGCTACAGGGTGTTAAAGTATTGAACTAATTTTCGGTAAAAAGTGCATCAAAGTAGTTTTTGGAAAAAAACTCGAAAACGGTTAGAATTACAAAAAAAAAACACTACAGAAATGCTTCTCAAGCAGTCGAAAGTCTTCCAAAACAGTCTAGAAGTTTCCAAAAGCTTTTAGAACGCTTTAAAGGCTTCCAAATGATCTTCAACTAGTCTAGAAGCTTTTAAAAAAATTCAAGGCAGTCTAAAAGCTTCCGTATGTTTTAAAACAGTTTAAAAGTTTCTAGAACCGTCTACAAGGTTTCAAATGTCTTAAAAGTAGTCCAGAATCTTTAATGTTCCTAAAGTAGTCCAAAAAGATTTCAAACACTGCAGAAACACCAAAGTGCTTCTAAAAAAGTCGGAAGCCTTTCAAAACAATCTAGAAGCTTCCAAAAGCTTTTAGAACAGTCTTAAAGATTCCAAATGCTTTTCAACTAGTCCAGATCCAAAAGATATCAAAACAGTCTAAACACTTCCACAAAATTCTAGAACCGTCTGAGAATTTCCAAATGCCTCTAAAGGCATTCGAGAACCTTCAATATGCTCTTTAAACTGTCCAAAAACCTTCCAAATGTCTCTATGACTAAAATCAATGTTTTGTGCTTTTTTGAGGAACATTTTTAGTGCTTTTTAATCCGGACTCTTATCATCAATATAATATGTAATAAAACTGATAGTAGTAGCAAACTGCATTACACATGGACAACCTTGAAGACAACACCTCAATAATGTTAAAATTCGTTTGCCTGTTAATCAAGCTGTTAATGATACAAATTATGTTCTGAGTACAGTGTAAATGTACAGCTTTATAATGGTGAAACACATTTTAATGAGTCAGTAACTCCAAAATTCATAAAAAAATCTTCATTGATTAGGCAAAACCTTGTTAAAAATTATAAGCCAATACAGTGACAGAACGTTAGGACTGTCACTTAATGAATTGATATTTTTTGAAATGTATACACATAATGTTAATTCATATTTTATCATTATTTTTAAAGAATTGATCTGATTGCAACCACCAGGTTAAATTTTGTTATAGGTATGTATGTTTCATGCTGATCTTTAATCATGCCATTTTTTTTATTTAGGCCCTTTTCATCAGAAAGCCCTAAAAGCATGTGAAAGTTAGGTTTGCTTTATATACCTCATATAGGAAAAACTGCACTGTTACTCCAGAGGCCATAAAGTATGTACTGTTAATTGAATGTTATCTTTTATGATGTTTTAATAGGTTTACCCTGTCAGTTAATCAGGAAAGATAGCGAAATTTTAGACACCAGTTTTCGAGGTCAGAACTCTACATTTTGTTTATATCGCATAAAGAATTTGACTATTCGACGTTGATACGTTCATCAACCTGATAATCAATGTAGCAGCTGTCGATGCACTAGCCTTTGTTGCCAGATTTGTCTCAATTAAATTTATAACAGTAAACGTACATAAACCAAAAAATTCATCCAGAAGTAGCTTCTGACCATTATTATACACCCTTTTCAAAATATTTTGGTATCTAGCCTAAAGTTGCTATTTTCTATGTAAATTTTGAGGTATTTAGCAGAGTAGTTTAAAGGATTAACTTAAGGCAAGTGTTGTCAGAGTTTATCTAAAATGCTAATAAAATCATAAACATTTGACAACCTTGTATCGCGTTTGCGGTCATCCGAAGCGAAACCCAGTTCAGTTTTCCGCAGAACCAGCCAACCAAACTGGTACTCGGCTGGTACCCGAACCGTTCGAATCTCGCGGTAACCGAGTCGTATCCACTTGATCGCATTTTTAGTTGTTTGTACCTTTCGGTGTTTTTTTTTTCCGGCTGAGAATAATATGTGATGGTATTTGGTTTGCGCTTATTTTCGTATTGACATGTCTTGCTAGTGCTCTAGTTATTTTTTGGATATAGTTGATGCGGATAGTTATTAAAAATGGTTCAGGTAAATATACATTTTTGTTGCATTCAACTTCGACAAAAACGACAAGCTTGACTGAAAATAGGACGTATAATATTGTATATTATGAATTAGAATTACTTGAAACATACTATTTTCAGCTGAATTTGATGACCAATAAAGTGTTTGAAAGGCCGTTTCTTCTAGGATTAGAACCGCTGATTGATTTTTAATAAAAGTGAAACTTTAACTCGATCTAAAATTGGATAGATACGGACAAATGTATCCGTAATCCAAATTTTTTTTTGAGAAACAAAGCAACTACAAACAAAACATTCAGTTTCGTATCTTACTTTGGAAACAGCTTAGAATGTAAATTTTGAACCTGGTGATTCAGAAATATTGGAAGGGGGTTCTTCAATTCCTAAGTTTCTTATCTTAATATTTTTGGCTAATAAATTTTTGATAGTAATTGGAGTTTGACTTTTTTGTGATATAAATTTAATCTCTCAATTTTCCTAATATTTGAAATTTTTGATATGAATAGTGCTGAGCTGTCTTATTGATAGTAGAATTTTTCAAAAAGATACGGTAACGCCTGTCAGATTCCTGCTAGAATACCCTTTCTCTTACTTGACAGAATAATGATAATTAACCAGTGAACAATGTAAATTTGTAAAATAGTTTATAGGGAATGACATAATAAGATCACATTTCTGCGTGGGACTAACACCAGAGATTTATGCAAATTTTGCAAATACCCATTAAGAACTGGGTAGATATATATTTTTATTGTAATGACAATAAGTTATGCATTGGTTATTTGAAATGTTCTTGAGATTTTAGGCTGGGCGATTACCTAATAAATGAATTGGTCGCGAATGACCTACTTCTTGTCCACAAAGGTTCCCTGATATTAACCCAATAGACTTTTGGTTTCAGTCTTTTCGAAAAACGCTACATATACAGGGTGTTTTGCGAGGAAAGGGAAATATTTTGGGAATGCGTTCCGGAGGTAGATAAATGAACCCATATTGTTTAATTCGTTTCTTAACCGTTTCTGAAATCAAGGTGTTTTTAATTCTTAACATTAGTTTGTAGGTATTTCAGTGTTTGTCATTCCCTAATTTAACTGACTGGTAGTTTTGACAAGGATGGTTTTTGTCAGTTTGAGTGATATTGAGCGTTGCGACTTGAAGACAAAAAAGGTTCCATAAGTAATGCCACCCATAGAGAGTATGCCGACATGATATTCGTGTATGGTTTCTGCAATGATTGATTCTGAACGAGAGGAGGGTTTAGATGCTGAAAATAAAGAAAATGTTCTGGATATGGCTGAAGAGAATCCTGGAGTTAGTATGAGGCGGATTAGTATTGAACTTCATTACCATCACATGTGGCCGTTTGGAAGACTCTTAGAAAAAACGGTTTAAGGCCTTTCCACGTTCAACCAGTTAAAAGTCTTCAAGAAGGTGATTATGACTTAAGGGTTCAATTTTGTGAATGGATACAACAAAATTGCGACCTCCACAGTCCACAGATACATTTTATTTACCGCTGAAGTCAGTTTACCCGCGATGGAATCTACAATTATCACAATGAACATCGGTGGTTCGATAAAAATCCTCATGCCACGTTTGAACGAAACTTACAACGTATTAACGTGTGGTGTGGAATGCTCAACGACCAATTGTTTGGTCCTTTTGTATTGGATGGACGTCTTACTGGAGATGGATATTTACGGTTTTTGGAAGACCATTTAACGGACATGTTGGATGATGTTCCGCTAATTGTTCGACACCTTTCAGCATGATGGAGCCTCGTCTCATTTTAGTCACAGGGTGCGTAATTTCTTGGACAATCGTTTTCGTGAACGTTGGATTGGCCGAGGAGGACCTCATGCTTGGCCAGCGAGATCACCAGACTTAAATCCACTGGATTATTGCCTTTGGGGGTGGATGAAATCTTTAGTATACGAAATAAGAGTAGAAACCGTGGAAGGACTCCGCAATCGAATTTTCAATTCTGCAAATATGATTAGAAATAATCCCGAAGCAATTCAGCGTACTACTCGACAGATTAACATTTCCCTTTTCTCCCGAAACACCCTGTAGAAAACAATGACAGTGACACAACGTTATTTATCTGGCTTTAGATCAAAACACAATTGAAGTAGTAAGTCGATTTATTAAAAAAGGAACATCAAATTGCAGGTGTCATATGCGTCACATTATGACAGATCACTTGAAGAAAATTGTACTTTGTAAATGTTCTTTTTTTAATACTTTCTTCAATAGCTGCAAAACCCTTGCCAAAAAGAGAACGTTTCAGTAAAGACACCAGTTTTAGTGATTTCACTAAATGATAAATAAAAATATAAGTAACTTATTATTGTAATATTCAAATTACCCATAACCGATATTTAAGTTTTTATTTAAATACCAATTGAACAAAATTATATTTTTTACCTAATATATAACAGTAAAAAGCGGAGCAAAATTTCGTTTTGCCATTTACTAGATTAAAGCTAAATACGTAATTAAATTAACTTGCGGTAACTAAACATTTTTTACCTAAACAGTGAAACGTACAGGTTTTATCATTTTTTTTAAATTTTAACAGTATTAAATTTCAGGATTTTATTTTTGTGAGCTTTCCCTTTTTTGTGCAGAAATTACCTCAGAAGTAACGGTGGTTTCCACTTGTTGAATGAAGAATTCAACAGAGTCATTATAATCTCTTCAGTAACTTTAAAACCAAAGTCATGCTAACACTGCATTTGAGGTTAAAAAAGTTTAACAGGCAAATATGTAAGTTGCAGGATTAAAATTATTACTTTATTATGGTCGATAAGGTGATAAAAAGGTAATAATAATTATTGAGAGCCTATAAAATCGCAAAGCAGGGTGGAAATATTGTATCTGAGCTATTTATAGTTAAAAAGGGGATTTTTCCAAAAAAAACACAAGCCATTCATAATTCTTTTGAAGCTACCCGATTGAAATGTATGAGCAACAGTTACCGAGTTAACTGTTAAATTAAACTCGATTGTTTCAGACTTACAGCTTGTTGCTTTAATTAAAGCATTTAATTTTAAGTCCATACCAGTTTTATGAGCAAAAATTTGCAACTTAAATATCCGAATTTGTTTTAAGAACTTCATTTAGCAAAATGTACATTCAGTAGATTAGATTGAGAAAAATTTATAAAAATAAAATGTATGTAGTAAAGGTTTATGGGGTCGTATATTTGGAGTTAATTATAATATTAGATTTCTAACTTAGAAAAGAAATTTCTCTTATTTTTTATTTGTCAACTTAGTTGTAATAACAAGCTTAAAACCTTTGAAATCCTTAAAACCATAAGGCAAATAATGATCTTACCTAGTAGAGTGATAAGCGATAAACGTAGGTAATAGATAAAAGTTTTTCTTATAGATTATTAGAAATTTTATTTCCAAAAAGTACATCCAGAAGGAGTGAGGAGTGTGATTTCCAAAACACATTATTAATTGTTATAAGCACATACCTATTAGGACTATAGGATAATAAACTTGAAGTGTTTGTTTTATTTTTTATGTCTAATTGATAGGTAAAATAAGTGTCAAATGATCAGTTGCATAATAGTTTAGCAGCAAAAATAAATTCTCTTGGTCTGACTTACATGTCGATAGCTCAAAGTAAAAGAGAAATTTTTTTTTGCCTGTTTGGTTCTAGCAGTGTTAATACAGGACTCCATTTTTGGAAATTTACGCTCTGAACTTTGCCCCTTTCTAACCAATTCAGTTAGACATACAAGAAATACATAGTATGAGATCATTCAAATAAGTCTCACAAGTTTGATCAAAATTTATCTTATTAGAAAATTGGTTTGTAATTCTTGACACTGAAACATGAGCGAATATTTTTTTGTGAATCATCTATAACGTCATCGCAAAAATTAAACTTACGTATCGGTATTTCAAAAAAGGGATATAATCTAATCAGTAAATGTTATCAGTAGACACGGACATGGTAAATAATGGAATATGTGTAAATACGGCCGGTAAATAATTAGACCATGATTGTTCATTTTGATTTTGGCTGACCTTATTTTTGATGCAAATGAACTAATTTTTACACCAATGGGATCATCCCAAATAACGTAAAATCGCGTTTCAATACTCGTAAATCGGGAAGCCTAGTCTGAAATGTCGAAATTTGTAGTTAATTTCCAAAAAAAATGTCTTGGTAATTTACAGGACTTTCAAACAATTCAAAACAACGGTTTTGCCGCATGTATGACGTAGACGACTTTCAGTCTGATTGACAGCATTTTCCGATCAGCTGATTTATAACCTCAAAGTCAACTAACGAGTGGAGTCTGTTTTTTATTTTTAAAATAAAAAAATTAGGTATTTCATATTTTTTTCCTTTCCAATTCTGAAATATAAAAAATTGTGGGATGAGCCTATTGTAAAATTAACCATGTTCTACTATTCGGCTTATTTTTGCATTTCATACGCAAATTTGTAAATTAGTTTTCAGTAACTGTGTATATTTAAAAAAAAAAACATCCAAATCTGTTCAGCAAAATAGTTTGGGTGTAATGTCATTAATTCAACCTTATTTTTACGGTTTCTGAAACGACAATCGTGCGTTATACTTTCTTGGCTGGGACCCGTCATCATTTAAAATTAAAGTGAAAGTAAATACATTTAAACTTAGGTTTAAAGTAAGAATTAAACATTACGTTTTTAGGTTAAATACCTTAAAGCATTTTGAACAGAAGGGGCCGAACGGTTCCCTCCAAATTAAAACATAATTACATTTAAACCTCAGTAATTGTGTTTGACAGCCCCGTTCTCATCCTAATTGTTTATTTGGAACAAAACGTAGTATTTTGAATAACTGTCTTAATTGGTTTCCAATAAAAAAAAACAAACATGATTTTGTGCTAATCATCATATTATTATATGCATTTTTTTGAATCACATGATTGATCGCCTCATTTATGATCTTTTAACAATGCAGAGGTTAATTAGTATGATATATTAGATTAATCATTAAAAAGCAATTCATTAGACTTAACTACATGTGTTTCTTATTTGCTGTTCAATAATGAAGTTCACTTTAAAGTGCATTGATATGAATGGCGGTTCTTTCACATTTCTTTGTTATTGAGCAATGCATTTATTTATGCAAGAGCTGTGGAGATGGTTTTGAGACACTAACGAAAGGGTATGTTCTGTCTTTTCACTGTCTGTTGTTTTGGTGTTGCGGGGGGCTATTTAGCCCAGATATACGCATAGGCCTCAGATGGACCCATCGCGTCCCGCTAGCCGGAGCTACAGCAGTCCCGTTGATGCAATGAATCTAGCTAGTCGGATGCAACTCCCTTAGTTCTCTATGCCACCGCTTTGGCGGGAAGGCGAGAAAAGTCACTAAGTACATGCCCCGGTGTTTCTTCGTCCTCCAAGCAGCCTCTGCAGGTCGGGTCTTCGTGAATTTCCAGTATGTGCGTATGCCGCGCCAGATGACAGTAACCCGTCATTAGACCAGTCATCGTTCGTAGTTTACCTCTGTTTAGGTTTAGCAGAAGTTTAGTTCGTTTGGGGCACGAACCAGATATTAAGTCCTTTGCCTGTTTCATGCCGGGAGCAGTTGTCCAGCGTTGCTGGAAAAGTTTTCCAGCCATGTCTTCTATTGGGCGGACCGCCGTACTATAGGAGATCCCCACACTAGGTTCAGGTCCTGAGAGCGGTTTCTTAGAGATGCCCGTGTGTCCCGGCACCCACGCGAGGCGGACCCCGCCGCCCCGAGACAGGGCCTCCAAGGTACTTTTGCACTCTATCCATACCAACTTAGACCGCAACTCAAAGGCCTGAATGGCCCTGATGGTAGCCTTACTGTCGGAGCAGATGACTGTTCTGCCACCCCTCTTCGGGTCGGATAGGAAAACCAGCCCGCAGACAAGGATGGCATATATTTCAGCCTGAAAGACTGTAGTGTAACTGCCGAGAGCGATGAGCGATACTCTGTGACAAGCGTCTGGAGCTGGCAAAGATGCCGGCCTCTGCGCGTCCTTCTGCCAACGATCGCCCCCCACTCCTCTCTGCCAGGAACTATGACTTTGAAGAGATTTGAGGGCACGAGCTTGGAGATGTGATGATCGCTTGGCATCAGTAGGAGCGGACACTGGTCTGTGGCCCAGCCCCATATCCTGCCGTGCCCAAATGAGCAGGATTCTCACGCACAGTTGGGCATGAGGTTTAACATCACCTCCAGGTCCCTAGAAGGAGTGGTCCTCATTGCCCCTGTCCCCGCCAGACACGCCGCTCTTTGGACTTTTTCCAGTTGAGTGGTTGCTGAACTTTGCTCTACACAGGGCCACCACACTGTGGCCCCGTAAGGAATTATGATCCTGACTGCGGTGCAGTAGAGCACCCTGGGATTTAGACCCCAGGTGCCATTAACAGCCCTCTTGCAGGCCCATAGTATATTCATGGCCTTCTTGCCCCTGGAAGCAAGATGATCGCGCCATGATAGTTTGGCATCTAGGTATATACCTAGATATTTCACCGTGAGTTGGTATTCGAGATTCGTCTCTGACAGGACATGGGTTTTGTGTTAAGATTCCGCTGCTTGCTGAATAGCATAAGCTGGACCTTCTTTGGATTGATACTCAGACCTGCCAAACGGCACCATTCATCTACCATCCGCATTGCCCTTGCCATGGGGCCCTGGAGACCGTTTCTGGCGCCCCTGCACAGGATGAATTTCACTGCCTGATAAGGCAGTATTTTGGGTTGGTTACACGACAGTATTACATACTAAAAGACAAATCCTCTTTCTGCTGCATTTTGCTCAGTAGTGGTTCTCAATCTTTTGAGACTTGGTACCATATGTTGTTAGATCACAAAATGAATTACTAGATCAAATGATGTTCGTTCTTCAGGTGTTTTACAATACACCCAATTGCCCTTGAATGACTGATGCAAATAAAGGGAACACCTTTAAGAATGTCCATAACATGTGTGGACTTCAAGGCGTTTATGCATCAATTATGATCGTATTTTTTAAGGTAAACAAAACGTGACAAACTACATACGTCCATCATAAGACGTTAAAAGTTACTCAGTTAAATCAGTTTTTTTCTTAATATTTTTAAAGGCAAATAGGATTGAACTATTGATTTCAGTATTTATACCAAATGTGTGTAATTAGTCCGTATTACGAATACAAACAATATAACCCACTGACCAGTTACATTAAATATCAAAACTGACTTATACAATAATTAATTTGGATCTTGATTAAAACTTTCTGTAACCCCTCATAGTAGGTCAATGGTCGTTTTTTATTATTTATGTTTGTCTGGCTTACAAGAAAAGGAAACATAATATTGTTAGGTGAAACTAGTTCGACCCTCTCGTTACGACGACCTCTATGTTCAGGATATATTATAATTTAAAAGTAATAATGACACGGTTAACACGCAATGTGGTATCAGAACTCGTGATAATAAATTAGTCATTTGTTCAATATCCTTGGAAGGTCGGTTATTGCAACTGTAAGTCGATTGCGAAGTAATAAACTAACTTGTGTCAACCATAAAAACCTGCTTTTATTTTTTAGTACAGTGTTTAATTTTGGTTTACTACAGATAGAGTAAGAATTAAAAATATACAGGATGGCTCATCTCCTGTGAAAAAAACACTATAAATGTTCTCTAGGTAAGAAGCCAAACACGTTTCATCTTAAAACTGTTTTTGGTCCAGTGAATCGTGGACACCTGGTACAACATAATTACAAAATCTTCAGAGATTGGACAGCATTATACTAATTGGATTTGCTGTTAATATAAAACAATAATAATTGTCTCTATATCATGGTTTAAGTCGAATTTCTCTCTTTGACTTAAACCATCAATTGCTACACTACCCACGTTACCTTTCCGTTATATAAGCCGATCAGTTAACGAATGGTATAGTGGGTTTATGTTGTAATAGAGTCGGCTTTACTGCTTTACAGTCCACTAATCTTGTCTAGGTGCATAAGTACTGCAGTTAATTCTGCGTTTCAATGCTGGACAAGTACAACTTGTAGCGTGGTAACGTTGAAGTATTTTGATACTGATAGCATAAGAATGTACACTTTTATCGGGTAAAACTTACATGAGATTTATATAAACTGTTTTTTTGATGAATCTGGAATGAAGTTAGGGAAAATTCCGATGTCAAATAACAAAGCAGTAAATTTGGGATGTGGGTTTGTAAATAATAGATGAAGAGATTTATACAGTATGAGGCAAATGTTTGGAATAAATTTGGGGGTTAACGAGAGACAGAGCAATCTTAAAGAATGTTTGTCACAGAAATATTTAAAAATTGTATTAGAAATTTATAATTACCTTAAAGAAAACAAGGTAAAAGAGCATACCTTGGGATTCAAAGTTAATTTAAAGTTTTAATTAATTAAGAGTTAAGTTTTCAACTTGAAATTAACTTTGAAACCAGCCAATTTTCAACCTATGAAAGTAGAATAATTGGAACTAATAAGAGTTTTAATAGAAAATATAAACTTATATACTGTTTTACAGCTAAAAATGGAGTGTTACATAAATGTAATATACCTACAAGAATCAAAAACAAGTTGTCAATTTGCATATTATATTGTATTTCGAACCACCCTGCGTTTATTATAAAATCTAGAGAAACTAGTATGCATAGTATCCCACAAAAAAAATCTAATTTTTCTTGAATATTACCTGTTATATAAAAACTAGATAACTCTGTATTATTTGATTGATGTATTACAAACAAGAAGAACTGTGGTTGTGGGTAGAATATTTTTTTGCATTCAATCCAATGTTTCAGTCATTATCTTCTCTGTATTTGTCAGAAAAGTCACCAATTAATAATCTCTTGTTATAACACTCAAGTTATAACATTTTAATGTTGGAGATATGCGACACTAAAGAATTGACAATAAAATTTCCTGAGTCAAAGAATGGGACTTTACTCTTGTTTATTATGCTTTTGTTCATGTTGATTGTAAAAACAATATAGCAAGTGATTCATATTATGATTATTACTTGTAAAACTGATCTAGTCACATTCTACCGTTCTACTAATAATGATTTGAAGTAATAATGTTAGGTGTTTCGCAAAAAATATGTATTAACCTTGTTTTTCCAATCTGTTAATGGCCTAATATTCTACTGGTTTATCAAGTTATATCAGTTCATTTAAGGTTGTGTTTTTTTGGGGGAATCATTCTGATGAAAAGTCCGGTTTATTGACTTAATAATTCGTTACATCATTAGAATTATCCGTTACTTTTAAAACACGGGCGTTGACTTTCAATTAGTTTGCACTTTATGACAACAATCAGGTATACACAATTCAAAACATTCTGTATTTTTTTTTCAGGAACGTTTATGGACCGATCATCACATTCATCACAAAGGTCATCTGGTGTGTCCATCCTCCTCCGACAGCGAATACTGCAAAGAGTCGGAATCACCTGGATCTTCGGACTCGGAGGACTTACATTATGGCCCCGGAATCGTTAATCGCTTACGAAACAAATATTTAAGTTTGGCTTTGAGGGAGAGCAATCCGAGACCAACAATACTACGAAAAGCCACCAGTTTGGAAAACTTGCTGGATGACGATGGAGGGCGTCATGCAGAAAAGGATGACGGATTTATTAGGAGGACAAGTGCGAATAATGAAGGCGGTATGTTGTGCAAACCTGGATTAAAACTTAAATAAAATTGTATTATTGCAATACACTATAGGGACGTCTAATTACAATGTTGCAAAATTTAGTTTGGTTTTGGATTTTTTTCCAGGGAACAGATATAGATCCACGAGTCGCCGTCAAGATATGAAACGTGCTCGGTCTGTTGAGGTTATATCCCGCGCCAATCACGAAGACGATTTAGTTATGTCGGTTTCAGTTACAACTAAGATTAATAACAGGCAGTCCTTGCATGAAGATATGCTTAAACACAATAACGAAGAGAAGCATGTTGAATCAGATAAACCTAAGTAAGTATTTTCCAAGAAATCACTAAATGTTTCATCTACGAACGAGCAAAAGGGTTTTCTTGAGCTCCCTAGTGTTATACAGTATGTCCAAGATTCGATTCGCTATACAGCTTCCCGTAAGAGGACTGCAAAGGTTAAATGGGGAAAGTTTTAGAGAATTTAATAGGCAATCCAACACCGTTTTAAAAATATTTAATTTTTGCTTCGTTTTTGAATTATTTTCGAAAAACCAAAAACAACCATTTTCAAAAAAGTGCTGTATTTCCGCTAATTTTAAAATTTTTTAAATTTGGCTTGAGCAGTGTTAGAGCAACTTTTTAAGGACACTCTTTTTGTGTATTTCGTTTTCAGTTCTGACGTTTTGGTCTCGAGATACCATCATCAACTTCCTTTTTTTCTTATGGGCGCCATATTGTTTTTTTATCTAGTTAAAAAGAGCACGTTTTTTGCATTAAAATGATGTATTACATGTTACAAAAAAATGTACTTTTATGTTAAAAAAGCTAAAAAACAGTAATTCTTAAAATTACGTTAATGCAAAATCTAAACGATTACAAAATGATGAAAATGTAGTATGTAATTAAGGTCTAAACTAGTTTTCAATCTAATCTGGTAAATTTTCAAAATGTCTCCCGTTCGCTCGTCGACACTTTTCGCAATTCTTTAGCACCCTACGTATGACTCTGCCAAGTGTATTTTGGTTTATCAATGCAAAAGTATTTATTACCCTTTCTCGGAGAACATCAACATTTGTAGGAGGTTCAAACTCATAAATCTCATTCTTAGCATGACCCCAAAGATACAAATCTAAAGGGAATAGGTCTGGGGATCTAGCTGACCATGGGATTGAAGGGTTTAATGCAATGACATTGTTTCCAAAATTTCTTTCTCTAAGAAAATCCATAACGGGCGCTGTGTTATTCGCAGGACAGCCATCCTGTTGAAACCATAATTTTCTAAAATCAGCTTCTTTTGGCACAATTTCTCGAAGAGCTGGTAAGATCTCAGTTCTCAATAAATCCAAATACGTCCTTCCATTAAGATTATAATCAAATGTAAATGATCGACGATTTCCTAAAATGAGAAACATTGCTCAGTTACTGAGTCGCAACTTTATTATAAAAGTAATATTTTATTTGCATATCAATGATTCCACACCAAATATTTAAGCCAAATATTCTCTGCATCTGTCTTTGAGCAACCTCTGGGGATTCTCTACAGCCCAAAAATGTCTGTTGTGATTATTAAAAACACCACAATTAGTAATCCTGCTTTCATCAGTCCATACAACAAAATTAGAAAATTGCGAAAAATGTACCAGTTCGAGAAACGCAGTTTTCTGGGATAATCGGTCTCCAAAAGTCCTTGTGAGGGGTTTTAAAATTAGCGAAAATACACCACTTTTTTAAAAATGGTCGTTTTTGGTTTTTCGAAAAAAATTCAAAAACAAAGCAAAAATTAAATATTTTTAAGTGAAACGTTGTAAGTACTTATAGATAAACGTTTTTTTTTAAATAGCGCTTGTATTACTTTTTAGTTTTTACACTTTGCTCTAAATAGCACTAATCTGCAAATTTTAATATCATTTATTCCAGAACGTATAAAATTCCCTCAAAAGAAACCAACGGTAACGGCGAAGAAATTAGTGATAAATTCTCCAGAAGAATAAATCGTCCTAAAAGAATTTCGCCATTACTAAACGAAAGGGAAAAACCGCCTGTGGATGTTGTAAAGCACGCTAAAATGATTTTCGAAAAAAAACCAGAAACACGAACCAAGAAACCACATCACACTGGTAAGTGCATTTCAAAGTTACGTAATTAATAGTAAATTTATTCTTGAAGCGTTCGAAGAGTGTATGTAAATTTAAAGCGTGACAAGAAAGTAATTTATCCTTTAACTTGTAAAATTTAACTGAGAATGCCGTCATTAAGATAAGTAGTCCAATTTAGTTTTTATCTTTAAGATAATCATCCATGCCAAAGCTGGTTATTATTAGAAAGAAAAACAGCGGATTCGCACGATATTTGTTGTGTTTAGAGTTTAAGATACCGTAATAAGTTTAAATTGTCATGATGTGGTCGCATCATGATTTATTGGCCGCTTTCACAATGTTAGTGGCATAAAAATATTTATTAGGAAGAAGTAGATTTTGTTTTTTAGTTATTTAAGAATAGAATTATTTAAATTTTAGCATTTAAATGCTCTATACTAGTCACAGAAGATGTTTGTCAGAAGAGCAGCAGAAATAAGGTTATACTAGGTAACCAGGCATTTAAGTTCACAAATTAAGACTATAAGTATACAGGGTAATTCAAATTCGACTATAAGAGATACGAGAAATTCGGGCAAAGTTGCGCAATTTAAAGCTCAACCAAATGCCGTTTTAAAAATTTCTGAGTAGTGCTTCCGAATTTATCCGAAAAAAACTGAAAATTTGATTTTTTGTTTTTATTTATTTCTAACCTTATTTGAAGAGATATCCCAAAACTAAAAACATCTTTTCATTGCCACTTTTCCCCAGCTATTCGATGATGGATTCAAATTTTCCACACAATTTTTTTGGCAGTGATCATCAACTTTTATTTTTCTTATGGGCGCCATATTGGCTTTGAGTTAATGAGACGTTTATGAAATGTCATTATTTGCCAGTACTTGTCAAACACGATAATTCGGACGATTATTAGAGCAAGTCAAGCATAGTTAAAAATGTATCTAGAAAAGAAACCGCCGCACAAAATGTTATTATTATACAAGCATTGTTGAACTCTTTAGGTTAATCAGAAGGAGAGATTTCTTAGCATTATCTCTAACTTAAACCGCTCATTTATGTTTCCAAGAGAAAAATCATCATTTTAGGAACTTTTTGCCAAATTTCATTTTTTTATAATGTTAAGTGCAAGTTTAAATAATTTAATATTGGATTTTAAAAAACACCAAATTGAGCCATGTTTTGGTTAAGTTTCAACTAAATAAAGTTATGTGGGGATGTTGGCTTACTGATTACAGTTGGCTTGCTCTCATATTATTAACTTAGTATCAAAATTGTGATGAAGCTTTAAATAATATTGCCCCGTTTTTCCTCATTGTGACTAAGTATGTTCAGGCCAATTGCGTGTGACAAGTACTGTCAAGTATTTTATACAAAAAGTCAAATTTTTAGTTTTTTTCGGATATCTTCGAATTTCTAAAACTGCATTTGGTTAAGCTTTAAATTGCGCAACTTGCCCCAATTTAAACTTTCTGGTATCTGTTATACTTTCCGAAATCCCAATGGTGAGGGTCGAATTTGAATTACCCTCTATACAGAATCACTTGAGCAAAATAGTAAAACAGGATTGAGGCGTAACTAGTTATGTAAAGTGGAATAAATGTCCATAATCTTACAGTGAGAGTATTTTAATTAAAAATTTGCAAAACAACACATCACAGCCGTTTACACAATCATTGACACAATTTTTTTTATGTCTTGGTTGTTGAACATTTTTTGATTTCAGTAAAGTATTTCAACTTTTTTATGAATGAAATGTTGAGGATTAAAACATGCATAAACTCAAGTTTTACCAAAGTTTTTGATGCCACGTAATGGTAAATTAAGGCTTTGCATTTCAATTTTTAGCGAACTTTGTATCGTCTAGCCAAGTTATTATTATGTATAATCTTGTAATTTCAGGCAAAGTTGCAGCTGAAGTTAAAAGTTTTAACGACATGATTGTTAAAACTAAATTAGCAGCAAAAGTTCCATGGAAACCTATTAAAATTGCAAAGCCCCTGGCATACGGTAAAACTATAATCGATTCGTGTGTCAAAATAATCGTGTTACTAACATCCATTCTTAAGCAAAAAATAATATAGAACTGTCTTAGTCTAGCGTTAGCCGCTTTTAATGACAATAATAGCCATAGTAACAAATAATATTGGTAATTGGTGCACCTTTATGTGTTCGTTTCCAAGGTGTGGATTGTTGTGTGTTTTGTTATAATTTAATAAAAATAATCTGTGCAGTATTGTTTGTTTGTTAAGATTTATGAGGCTACGGTTGGAAAACACGATTACAGATCACAATTGTTCGACTTTGACTAAAGTACTGATAAAAGAAAGGTCTATCTCTGTCTGTTTAATTCTGATTAGAGTATAGAAGATAAAAAAAGGAAATGTGCCTAAAAAATGGATTATTTTTTAGGCGATGTTGCATCGAAAGTTGATAGTTTCAACGATATTATAGTGAAGAACAACGTGGCCTCAACAGCGACCAAACCAACAATTAAAACCTCGAAACCAGTAATAACTGATAAAAGTAGAAACAATCATCATCACGTGCGGCCAGCCAAACCAGTAATTTTAAGTGAGGAAATCATGAAACCAAAAACTTTGGAACTGTCTTCTCCTAAACAGGAAAAGAAAGATTTCAATAACTTACCTAGTCCTATACCAGACGTATCTATGTAAGCAATCATTTCGACTTTGGTATTTAAAAAATTATAATTATGTATTTTTTTATTGTAGAGTGGATAGAAGAAGTCAAGACGGAATTGACTTTAGAAACAACTCTAAAAATTCTTTATGCGAAACTCCTGATTTAATATTAACATCCAGCCCGATTCAAAAAATTAGCTCACCCACATATCGAAAGCAAACTACCGAGAATTTTATTACAGAGGAAAGAATTCGTTCATATGGAAATCACCCTGAGGCTACAAATAAGTTAGTGATTGTTTTTCTCTTTAATAATTACACTTAAATTATAATTTTTTTCAGATTTGTAAGCCCTATTCATAGTCCCATTAAAGCACCTCTTTTCAATCGACTAAGTTCGGAAACTTTGGAATTTATTTCTCCAAGCACACAAATAAATATCACCAGAACTTCTGCAACTTATAACTTTCTGAATTCCGACGTTGATCAGAGACATTTACCTTCTGTAGATAAAAACAGCGTTAATTTAAAAGAGTCAGTACGGGAAAATTCTCATCAAACTAACAATAGCAGTAACAACGCTGGCAATAAAGTCAAACTGGGTTTAACTGCTTTTAACAACGAGAAAAATCTGAGAAACGTTGCCAAATTGGAAAAGAAAGAACGGGAGAGTAAAACATCTGCCGAAGATGAAGTTGACACCAGGAAACACGCCAGAACTGAACCAGAAAATGCAGATATAAGTGCTAGTCGAGTGAGTAAGTCAAAGAATGAAGAACTTCCCAAAAGTAACGGTCAAAGTAACCCCAGCTGGTTGAAACCCGAGTTCAAACTGAATAAAGTCAGCAGTTCAATTAGTGCTGATCCAACGCGGTCCATGGAGAGCAAATCGAAAGCCCAGGACTACAAAGTTCCAGATCTTGTGGAGACAGACACGATTATAAATTCCTCGACCAATAAAAACAACAAACCAAAAGATGAAGCTAAAGCGTTCGAAAAAGTTGATCAAAGTGTCGTGAAACCGGTTCAAAGCGGTAGTGTAAACGGTAGTGGCAGTGCTGTAAACAACGCCAGTGTAGAAGACAGTCGGCCAATTAAAATTATTATCCCGAAAAAGACCAAACCTAAAAAGGAAGAAGCTACTAGTGCTGTGTTCAATTTTACAGCAAGAACTGACGTACCTGATTACATATCCAATGATACCAGCAGAGTGCCTAGTAGACCTGTTATACCAAAGGTGAGTGTTTGTTTTTCTTGTGTCATTTTTGTTACTTTTTATGCTACTTTACGCATACATTTCAAAATAGTTACAGGAAAAAAATGTCCTTAAAATCTTTTAAAAGATGTTTATCAAACCAAAAAACTTAAATTGGTGACTAGTAGAACAAGACATTGCAGTGATCAAAATTTTCTTTTTATTAGTTAAAAAATGCGAATTATATGCTCTTAACTAGTGATGGGCGTAAATTTACTGTGACCGGTAAGGTAAAGTAAAATTGGAAGTTTTTTTTGCTTTTTAGTGTAAAATTTGAGGTAATTTTTTAATTATTTTTTTAAAGTTATTATTTGTGATTCATTGTCGGTTTTTGACATCAACTTTCTTCCCTAGCCCTGAAGAAGTTTCAAAATTCCAATAAAACGTTAAATTTAGTGTGACAGGAAAATTTACCAATTTCCAGTAAATTCCAATTTGACCAGTAAATTTATTACATATAATAAACAATCTTTATTTTTTTGCATGTGGATCCATTTGATGGGCTATTGACTGCACTTGGTCTTTCTGCCTAGTAAATTTATTTTGGTTTATCAATAATAAAATAAATGAATAAAGCTTTTCTGACAAAGTCATTCTTGTACCAAATGAGTTCCAATCTTACAACCCTTTCTTGAACAAGTAAGTGGCCTTTTCTAAAAAGTAGCATTTTCAGCTTTTTGTCACTTTTCTTTATTATCTCATGTTTAAATTATGACAAAAAATAATATGTTTTTGAGATGAGGAAAATGATGCAAATCTGAAGATATTATTATGTAAACCATTTGTAATTTACCAGTAATTTACTGACAATTGTCAAAATAACTGTCATAAATTTCAAAAACACGTTTTTTTTCGAAAACTGTGTTAAACTGTAATTCTTGCAAATTTTAGCAAAATTTTGAGAGTTTTGACATTAGTGACAGATACCACGTGGTTTTCGGAGAATAATTTAGCTAGGCAGTCACGTGACCAATGTCAAAATAACTGTCACAAATTGAGAGAAACACTTTTTGTATCGAATACTGCAAGAAAACTTTACTAAACGCTGATTTTTGCAACTTTTGAGATTTTGAGCATAGTTTGACAGTCAGAAACCAACTTGCTTGTCAAACCCGTTTGAAGAGAGAAAATGACTGTTTTAAGCACATATTTGGAAACATCATTAAAGCCGGATTTATAAACTTGAAGTTGGATTTGGATTTCGCGTTGGCTCTGGCGCTGGCGCTGTAGCCGTAGCAGAAATTTTTAGACCAATTTATATTCATGAAGTTGGATTTCACAGTTCACTTTGTTGTGTTTATTTTTTTACTTTTTAAGGTTATGTGTGTTTGTTGTTTATTGATTATTGATAAAATTATCAGTAAATACTTTCTAGGTTTGGAGAATTTTGAGTAAAAGGACATAGCATTGAAATGCACCCAAGACTCATGTGCTTCAGATCCCGACCTCATCTTGTTTCTCTCCTTAGTGAACCTGTCTCTCAAGGATTTCCAAGTCCTTTGACACTCTGCAACTAAAAAATGAAAGGATTATTTCCCTATTTGTATCAAACTGCTCTATTAAAAATAATATTACCAGAATGATTTACTATAAGAGCAATCTCCTCCCATGCTAAATTCTTTTTTTTTGCATTTTTATATTCAGGGTGCCCCATATTATATATAAATTCGTATCTTTGGATTGTCTCCAAAAGGAGACCTACATCTATGTTAGTTTCGGTTTCTTCCAACAAAACAGGAAACTGAGCTGAAAACAAAGCGTTTTTATCAGTGTAAACTAGTAAAAAGACATAAACAAGTACCTTGGGATTCTGAATCACTCATCATCGTCTCACCTCTGCTTTCAACCAAAACCAAAACTCACAAACCGGTAAATATGTAAATAAACAATCAATCACCTAACGACCTAACCCCAAATTTTGCCGAAAAACATAATCACGTGTTGTCAGAAACAAATTCCTATTGGTCGATGCAGGCTGCTACGGTTTTGCTACGAGCGCCAACCTCAGAAAGATAAAGTTGGTTTATGTTCGGCGGCAGCCCAGCGGCGGTTCAGCGCCAACTTCAGGTCCGACGGCGACTATAAATTGGCCTATGCAGTTTTATAGGATTTATCTTTGAGCGCCAGAGCCAACGCCAAATCCAAATCGAACTTCAAGTTTATAAATCCGGCTTAAATGTCCTATCCAATAACCTGAAAAAAACTACAAAATTTGGTACAGTCGGGGAGAAAAGCGGTGTCAAAGTTTGAACTGCTGGAAAGAGAGTCTGAAAGAACAGTCCGACAGAAAATTGCCTGTAAAACTCACTTGCAGTAAGAAAATGATTGTTTTAAGCACATTTTTGGAAACATTATTAAATGTCCTATCCAATAACCTGAAAAAAACTACAAAATTTGGTACAGTCGGGGAGAAAAGCGGTGTCAAAGTTTGAACTGCTGGAAACAGAGTTTGAAAGAACAGTCCGAGACAAAATTGCCTGTAAAACTCACTTGCAGTAAGAAAATGATTGTTTTAAGCACATTTTTGGAAACATCATTAAATGTCCTATCCAATAACCTGGAAAAAACTACAAAATTTGATACAGTCGGAGAGAAAAGCGGTGTCAAAGTTTGAACTGCTGGAAACAGAGTTTGAAAGAACAGTCCGAGAAAAAATTGCCTGTAAAACTCACTTGCAGTAAGAAAATGATTGTTTTAAGCACATTTTTGGAAACATCAGTAAATGTCCTATCCAATAACCTGAAAAAAACTACAAAATTTGGTACAGTCGGGGAGAAAAGCGGTGTCAAAGTTTGAACTGCTGGACACAGAGTTTGAAAGAGCAGTCCGAGAAAAAATTGCCTGTAAAACTCACTTGCAGTAAGAAAATGATTGTTTTAAGCACATTTTTGGAAACATCATTAAATGTCCTATCCAATAACCTGAAAAAAACTACAAAATTTGGTACAGTCGGGGAGAAAAGCGGTGTCAAAGTTTAAACTGCTGGAAACAGAGTTTGAAAGAACAGTCCGAGAGAAAATTGCCTGTAAAACTCACTTGCAGTAAGAAAATTATTGTTTTAAGCACATTTTTGGAAACATTATTAAATGTCCTATCCCATAACCTGAAAAAAACTACAACATTTGGTACAGTCGGGGAGAAAAGCGGTGTCAAAGTTTGAACTGCTGGAAACAGAGTTTGAAAGAACAGTCCGAGACAAAATTGCCTATAAAACTCACTTGCAGTAAGAAAATGATTGTTTTAAGCACATTTTTGGAAATATTATTAAATGTTCTATCCAATAACCTGAAAAAAACTACAAAATTTGGTACAGTCGAGGAGAAAAGCGGCGTCAAAGTTTGAACTGCCGGAAAAAACCGCTTGAAATGACAGTTAGGTACAAAATCTCCTATAAAACTCATTTGGAGTGAAAAAAATTTCTGTTTTAAACACATTTTTTGGAATTCTTATTAAATTTCCTATCCATTAATCTTGAAAAAAGACTACAAAATTGGGTACAGTCAGGGAGAAAAACGAGAGTCAAAATTTGTAGCGCCAGAAACACAGTATTTGTAATTTATCAATAATTTACCGGTCAAATATTCTTAATATTCTTGATAAAACAAAATATTTACTTTACCGGTAATTTACCCATTACTACTCTTTTCTGCAAACAATAGTGAATAAACCAATTTAATCAGATACAATTACTTTTGTTATTGGGCTTATTAAATCGATCGACACTAAATAAAACAATATTGTGTTTTCGAGTGGTGAAAGTGTACGTTAAACGGTCACCCAAACAATTCAATGGGTATTGCAAATCAATTGGAAAGCACATCGCTTGAAGCGTTCAATCACCGATAAATATTTAAATAAATACTTAACCGCTGTAAAATGTATCAGTTTCCAAATTTCGTTACAGTCTACATTGCAGAAGCAATCCGAATTTCCCAATAAATTCAATTGTTTGGTGCTCTGAAAGCTTAATTGATTATCCAGATTTAGGTGCAGATTTTTTTCACCAGTTTCAATGCAACTTTTGACGTAACATATTGCACCAAAACTAAATCATTACAAAAATAGTTCTAAACTGCATTTTAGTGAGAGTGTTTGAATAATAAATATTTAAAATAGTAATGAGAAAGTAAATTCTATTATTTCATTGTACGTATACGTTCAGAATGTAAAAAGACACATTTACATATTCTTTAAGAAAATTTCAAAACAAAACCCAGGATGTCGTTTCACTTTTAAGTTACTTTTAATCTTCAATTTAAAACAATTAGTAAGTAAGTCAGGTCAGATTTAATTTTTCAATTCAATTTGGTCGTTTAATTAAATTTTAATTTCATCCGCCTTGGCAAATCAACCGAACCAGTAATAAATTCTTGGGTAAATATTTTTCCAACTTTCCCGTGAAAGTGTGCCTAACGCAAATCAAAACAAATCTTTTATTTGGTTATGATCGTTTTATCTCAAGATTCTATATGATTTACTGACTAGATGCTGAAAGGCGTAATTAAATAAATTTTAGCTCGTGGTTACCTTATTCTAGCATTTTATTGCAAGAATTTATTAAAAGTTATTGACTATGTAGAAAGGAATTGGGTCATAGAAATGTTCTAATAAATAACTGGTTGGAAGTTTTAGTTTTCTACAGATTTAATTATTATTTACTGGCCAGTGAAGTACCAAAATATGATGATTAAGTAAAATGCCAAATTATTAATTAACTTAATTAAAAATCGTCAAGCAATTCAATATCGAATTTGTGCATTACGCCATTCTACAACAATAAATGAATAAACAAACGGTTCAAGGCTTAAACTGTTTTGAAAAGAACAGAGAAAAGCGTTCAACACCTGAACACCACAATAGGAAATTAAAACAATAATATTATTGTTCTGCGAAGCAGCTGTAATGTTTGCCGTTTTCCTCAGAGTTACCATGTTGCAAAAACCATGATGAAACGACCGAATTGATGATGCCTTTATATTCATTAAAATTGCACTCTTTGTTTATGCTGATTTAAGTGACTGCAATTCCGTTTATCCAAAACGCACATTCTTTACAATCCTTTCTAACTGCAACACCGAGTTTTGATAAAAGCTTTTGCGAATCAGCAAATTTGTATAGAACGTCAACATTAGTTCTAAAATTGCTTTTAGAACTAAGTAAACTTGTGTACAGATAAGAGGAATAAGTTATGTCGAACGGACCGTTCTCAATAACGTCGCACCTTTCAACTCAGTTAATTGACTCCAGATGCCGTAAGAGGTTACCGTTATAGAAACATTTATATTTTTACAGTAGTTGAAGCGTCTACCTATTTACCTAGTGTCACCGCAAGCATAAAGCATCACAATAACTTAATTGACCGTACTATTTCCTCTAAATGAGGAAGAATTTTCGATATTACAAAATGAATAGTTAATAAAGTATTCGTAAAATAAGTAATTTCTTGACATGTATCTGAAAGATGTGAATTCTATACAGTTATTTTCTACTCAGGAGATTCTCTTAACTAGTATTAGACTTTTATAACACTGAACTGCTTTTAAAATTTAATAAAATATCTTGACATATTCTCATGTAATCTTGCTTTTTATCTTTTCTTTCTCTCTCTACATTTTCCTTCACGAGAAATATCCATTTCTTTGATAGTTATTAAAGTCATAATCATTGAGTTTCCTTCATCCCTTGGAAAATAAACGTTTATTTCACTTTCTAACTTGGGTCCTTGCTTGTTTCTTCATTACTGACTTCAAGCCAGTAAATCATTTTCTTGTGCTTCTCCTCTTGCTTTTACCCTCCAAAACTGTCTTATTTTTTTCGAAAATTATCTGTCTGAACTCTTGAAAATAATATATTCTACCACCATTCTCTGTAATAGCATTTAGTGACAAAAACTGTTTTTTTTTTCTTTATTTATGTTTATTAACACAAATTCTATAAACTCTGATATAAACTATTAATGTTTCAGCCTGACGAACCTGGCATCAAGCTACTTCCAGATGCACTCCTGTCAAACTACAAAGAGTTCCAAGATATGTGGGAAGAAGATGAATTAATCAGATCTCTGGAAGCGCGACCGCCAAGTCCCTGTGATGTTACCTTCATAAATGACAATATTCTCATTGATGGAAAATCTAGTTTTATACAACGGTCGACTAAACGAGTTAAGGTGAGTCACGTTTTTTTTTTTAAGTAGGTTTAGCTTGTATAGACGTGTTAGGATGCTATCTATGAAGCAGTACGTAGGTAGACGTGTAATAATGATGCACCTGCTGTCTGCATACCGGGACGTTTTAAATGAAACATACAAAGCTGGATTGCATAAACCAGCGTCTAGGAAATATTACAGAAAATTACAGGGTTTATCACAACTAGTGGATTATCGTAAACGCCGTTATTGAAAAGACTATGTATTATATGCTCATGTTAGAGGAAGCAACATGAACTGTTTCATGTAAAATGCTGTATAAATCTTGTTTGTATTTGAAAGTGCGGATTAAATAACTCGAGGCTTGACCGATTATGTATGAAAGTGCGTTGCTTTCTTCTCACGTCAGCAAAAGTAATGTAGTTTCTATACCTTAATGGCGATTCCATTAATTTAGTAAGCTTTAAATTAACGTTTCTTAGGTATTATACATTACACAGGGTGGTCCAGGTTTTAAATGTCAATAATTCACCATTCGATAGCCCATCAAAAAATAAGTTAACATAAGTCATTTTCCTGAAAAATGCTTCTCAAGGAAAATACAGTCCATAAAAGTTCAGTTTAAAAAAATCGGTTTCTTGTCCTAACTGTCAGACCGCTGGAGCAATTTTAATCAAATTTAGAACAAATACATATGAAATTAATACTCATTATGTGATGTTAATGACGTTTGTCGAAACTGTCCAGTGGTGTAAATATAGAAAGATGGTTTTCATTTTTTTTTCTCTACATCACTGGATTTTTTTAAAAATTTCAGTTTTTTTTACTTTACTTGTTCAATTTGACATAATAAGTATCTCTTATAAAATTCTGACTTAAAACTTTGTTTAGGAGATCAAAGACCCAAAACCAACCCAACCCAACTTTGTATTGATAACGGTGAAAATTGACTTAAGAAGCTTAAAAATTGTTTTTGTAACCAGTTTTCACAGTTTTCAGACAAATTGAAAGACTAGCCTTGACAATTGACTTGGAAACTGTGAAAATTGACTTGAGAGGCTTAAAAACTGTCTTTGTAGTCAGTCGTTATAGTTTTCAGATAAGTTGAAAAACTTTAGTACTGAAAATTGAATTGTATCCATGAAAAACTACTTTATCTAGAATTTTTGACTACCAATTCAACCTTAAAAATTGACTTGGACACCAAAAAGTGACTCTGAACCAATGAAAAGTGACATCACAAGCTTAAAATTTGCATTTGAAGTAAGTTTTCATAATTTGAAAATACATTTCAACATTTTAGTCTTGAAAATAGTCTAAATACAGGATATTGACATTAGATTCATGAAAATTGAATTGAAGACTAACTTTTCAAGTTTTTTTACTTTGCTTTTCATTTCCTTAGTACTTTGGACTATTTTTAGGGCTTTAAAACTGCTTTCAGCTTGGAAAATCGAGTTTTAGGGTTATCTTTGCTAGCTTTGTCAGTATTAAATTGACTTCTAGACGTTTCACTATGCTTTAAGACTGAAAAATCGAATTTTAAACTATTTTTTATAGTAAAGTTTCAGACTTTTCATTGATAAAATTAAACTATTTTGGCATTAAATGCTACGATATTAGTCTTGAACACTAATTTTTAGAATTAAATTAGTTCGAAAATTCGGACTGTTGCCAGTGTTTAATTGAATAAAAAAAAAAGTTTGAATTGAATGCTCAGTTTTACACTCCCGGTAGTCTAAAAAACTGAACGTCAGTAAACATTGATACAAAAATCCTGTTTTTTGACTATTTTCAGTGTCAAAAATTAACTCTTAAACCTCACAGATGACTAAATTTGAATCCTTTTGAATCATTTTAAAGTAAAAAATACAATAACCCAAGTAGACATTTTTATCAATTTTGAATAATATCCAGTGAGCGTAGAAAATAAAGACTATCCCCCTATATCGACGCGTCTAAACAATTTTGAAGAATGTCATTCACATTAAACAACTCATTTCATAATTACTTGTTGCAAATTTGATCAAAATTGGTTCAACGGTCTGACAGTTCTAGCAAAAAACGATTTTTTTTAACTGAGCTTTGGAGGTATGTGTCTTCCTTAGGAAGCGTTCTTCAGGAAAATGACATAATGCATGTCAACTTATTTTTTTGATGGGCTATCGATTGGTGAATTATTGACATTTAAAACTGGACAACCCTGTATAGATTTTGAAAGTATCTAATAATGTATAGGTTTATAAAAACAACTAAATTATTAATTCACATTATTAATTCGCTAAATGTGATTTGTCACTTGCTTTTGTTTGATAGGGTTTCTTCCTAATTCTTGAAAGCAGTGAACGGAATTCTGCATAGAATGTCATAGAAGAAGCTGACAATGGCAGGTTCCTGTCACATTCTGCAGACCTTTGTCTTAATAACTCTCTTTTGTCGTTTCAAGAATATACCCTGATGAGCCAGGTACTTAACCAAACTTCTTTCTCAACTTGCGATAGGTAAAGTCCGTCCCAGGGCTAGTGGCAATGACGTAATAATTGTCGTTTCTTTTCTATTTTATGTGAACTGAGCGAGATGGAAATTTGATGTCGTTGACTTATTGACGAATTATTAATTTCGTAAATGTTCGGGGCTGTCGCAGGGCCGCGTTCAGAAATAAGTCCACACGCGTAATTTGATAATGTGTCATCTGATCAACATATTTAAAAAACGAACCGGTGCCACGTGACAAACTGTCAAATGACATGCATCGACGATATTTTTGAACGCATTCTTGTGCGCGACATCTTTGAAAATTATTAATTTTCAGTTTTTAACGTTTGTTTTCTCAAATTTTTCTTCTGTTTTATTTATTTCGTGCAGTGGTATTTGTAATTTTGATATTACAAATACAATTGTTTTTCTTTTGTGTCATTTTGACAGCAGAATCATGTTTCCAAGTTTTAATTGAATGGTATCAAAATGGCGACGGTTATCCAGTAATCCACGCAGAACTTATTTTCAAGAACGTTTTTGTGCAGTTATCCAAAAAATTCTCCATAACTTGCTTATTTGAAACATTCTGTATAAACACCAAATAACAAAAGAAAGCTAATGAATGAGGCTATCACGTGACGTTAACCGGACCAGGCTAAGTTGTACCGTTTGGCCGCGTCCAAATCGATTTTTTTTATTTTGGATACTTCCATGAATATCTTGAAAACGGTTTGAGTTAGGGGTGCGAAAATGTTTACTACGTATACTCCTCGATGGGAAGCAATTTTTGTTAGATATGACATTTCCTGTCCAGCGTACCGTTTGACATTGAGTGTCATTTGTAAAATATAATTTTTTAAGAGTGCCACGCCCTAAAACTTTTAAATTAGCCACACTTTTAAGGTCATCTCCGAAACGGTGTCATCTATAGCAAAACGGATCTTAGATTCGTTAGATTCCCCAATAAGATCACTTTCAGCAAAATCCAATATGGCCGCTGTAAGTATAGTAGGCCCAAAAATCTCCATCTTGAGTCAAAGTTTGTTGCACTTTTCCAAAAAATCGTCCATAACTCGCTTATTTGAAAAATTCTGTATAGACACACCATATGACAAAAAAAAGCTAATGAATGGGGCCATCACGTGACGTTGAACGGACAGGGTTAAGTTGTATCATTTGGCCGCTAAAGGTCGTCAATATTGACTCTTGTTTTTCTTGGATATCTCAGAAACGCCTTTGGTTAGAGAGGTCTGAAATTTTTACCACATACGCGCCTCGTTAGATGTATAGTTCAACAAAAACAAAACTTATTAAATCACCAGAAGGAACCGCTCCACCCGACAATCACAAAATATCAAAGAAATCTTAAGAACTAATCTAAGGCTGAAATGAATTTCAATATGACGTCACAGTTAATGTCATCACTGCCACTTCTCCTGGGACAGAAAACACAAAAGAGTTACCTAAAATGGTGGGATATGCATCATGGAAGTGGTTAATTGTCTATAAGACCCTCGAATGCTAAATTAAGGGCCGATTGCACCGATGTATTGATTTGACTGTGATACTTTGCTTCAGGTTTGTCACTGCCACATCACACTCACACAATAGCTTAGCTAAACCTAGTGCAACCAGCCATAAATGTAAATTTTGCTAGTTTTTGCCATTGGAAAAAAGTTTTTTTACAAAAGTGAATGAATTTTTGAACATAATTTTGTGAATATTGTAATAAAAAAATGCATATCCGAATCTAATTATAAGCAAACAAGAAACACTGTTTAGAGGAAGGTCGCAGATGATCACCTTGCCAATCGCCTATACCAATTATTTACCCATGAAATATTTTAATAAGATTCATTTTGAATAAATCTGAGGTCATTACTCGAAGTTGCTGGTTATCAAAAAGACCTTGCTTGAGCGAGTGCAGTGATTAAACAAAGTTTTTTTTTAACTTGGCGGTAGTATTATTTGTTCTTTGTGTCTGCGAGTCAGTGGTTAGCGTAGGCCTAATAGGACGTCAAAGAACTAGTTTGTTCTTTTTTGAAATTCTAAAAAAAATTAAACAATACTACTGTTCAAACTTGATTCGCCAATCCAGAGCAACAGAACAAGAAATGGGTTGATCAGCGTTTTGAAACGCGAATTGTACGGTTTTTTGTTTATTTGCAACGGTTGAATGTACGACTGTTCGTTCCTATTGGACAGGTAGATAGAAAGATAAAAAGTAACGGTCCAACTTGGACTTAACACGGATTAAAACATTATGTTTTTTAATAAATTTGTGCCGGAAATTATAGATCAAGATTCGCTTCAGATTACCGTTGCCAATTTCTTGATATGTTTCGAAGGTTTATTGGAGCATTATATCATTAACTCGATTAAGTATCATAGTAGAATTTACGTCAAAGTAGACAAGAGTTATTAAACTTTAACCTATTGCAACTGAAATGCTAGTTATGTAAACTTTGTACTGTCTTTTTTAGTAATGTTCAATCAACTGTTAACGTACTTTTTCATTTCATTGTCTTTCGTTACGCTCGTGAAATATGGCGATGGTTGATGTGCTTCGCTTATTACTGATTTGACGTGCTTGTTAGAAATTTAATAATAATTGCGTTGTTGCGTATTTTCTTGATACGACATTCACATAATTGGTATAGAAAAGGGTGTCTGTTTTCTGCGATGCGTATGTTACCTATGTACTAATGCATGGGGCCGCTCTAAACTTAGTAGGGTAGAGTGGTGTATACTGGGACATCAACCTCCAGGGCCATCATGTTGAAAGTTAATGAACCTTTTAAACTTTACTGTACTCTATAGTAGAAAACTGAAATTTCATACGTCAGGTAACCTTTTTACCGACGGAAGTAAGTGCCCGAGAGTTACTACTCTAATTCTGCCTGCCAAAAGTTATTGTTTACGTTTTGGTCTCATGAAGCGTTTTTTTTTTGTAAAAATATATTTCAGAAAGGGTAGCTGGCGGTTCCCTGCACATTATTAAGGGTGTGTATAAATAGAAGAGTAAAAGGTTTTAATTTTTGTCCCTCTTGATGATCATTATTGTGACGGGTCGCGGTGGTATTTAGTGGGACATAACTTGGTGGTGTATAGTGGGACCAAAGTTAACTTTATGAGGAAGACCTCGACCTACAATTTCATGTTTCCTGATATCAAAGATGAAGATGTCTGACGGAAGACAATATTATTTGTAAACTCCCTGAGGCGAACTTAGTTGGAGGAACAGAACGGGCTTTAAATCATATGACATTACTTTGATTTTGCCAAATATAATGTCCAACAATTTTTTTCTCTACTTAACTCCGGGAATTACTGATTTTAGTTCATTGTTTAGTATGTTAAAGCAAAAAATTTATTTGAGCATCAATTTCTTTAATTTTATCCTACTGTCCCTTTATATACCATGGGGTGGTTCATACAGGAACATATGGTATATAAAGGGACATAATTTTTTTTCTGTCAAATGTAAAAAAACCTGTTTCCCTTATTATGTCGATCGGTAGAGAGTAGTAACATTTATTTAAATTCTGAAGATGAAAAAAGAAAAACGTCCCTGTATATACCACCCTCCATTTGTAGTCCACAGCAACACTTTTTCGAAGCACACAATACTGGCATTTCAAGTTAAGCACGCAGCATCATTTGAACTTAAATCGGTCAACCCCTAACCTAAAATTATAAATAATATGACACTGTCACTTCATATTTATGAAACCAGTGCTAAATTCCTATCCAAAACGTAAACAAAACAGAGAAATGACATCTAGAATCTAGAATGCCTCACACCTTGTTTCGAAACCGATCACCAGATGGAGTATGTCTTATTTTAAAACGCCAATACTTGAAAAGTATTAACTTTGACTTTGACAATCCAACTACAATATTTTATGGTTATAATATTAAACCAATTGTGCAGCATTTGCGTAAATCGCAGCACACTGATTGCAAAGCGAAAAAGCTGTAGCACTTTACATTTCTAATGTTAATAATACTTATTATTAATAAAAAAAGTGATAAACAAAATTAGTGATGGGGACGTAAATCATAATTTGTAAATAAAGTAAAACTTTTCTGACAAAGCGATTCTGGTACCAAATGAGTTCCAATCTTATAATTTTTTTATGAACAAGTAACATAGCATTTCAGCTATTTGTCACTTTTATTTATTATCCCATGTTTAAATTATGATAAATAATGTAACTGTAAGAAAACTGTGTTAAACTGTGATTCTTGCATATTTTAGGCAATTTTGACATTAATCACATATATCACGTGGTTTATGGAGGATAATTTAGCTAGGCAGTCACGTGACCACTGTCATAAATCTCAGAAACACGTTTTTGATCGAATACTGCAAGACCACTTTTCTAAACCCTGAGTTCTTTTGTGCACAGTTTGATAGTCAGAAACATAATTGCTTGTCAAACCCACTTGGAGTAAGAAAATGACTGATGTTGATGACTGACTTGATGAATGATGTTTTAAGAACATTCTTGGAATCCCCATTAAATTTCCTATCCAATAACCTGAAAAAGCGCTACAAAATTTGGTACAGTCAAGGGGAAAAGCGATGGCAAAGTTTAAACTGCCAAAAACACAGATTAAAAGAACAGTGAGGGCCAAATTGCCTGTAAAACCCGCTTGGAGTGAAAAATGGCAGTTTTAACCACATTTTTGGAATCCTCGTTAAATTTCCTATCCAATAACCTGAAAAAAACGCTACAAAATTTGGTACAGTCAACGAGAAAAGCGGTTTCAAAGTGTGATTTACCAGAAACACAGTTTGAAAGGACAGTCAGGGACAAAATTGTCTGTAAAAGTCAAGTGTCACTTTATATGCCACAATTAGAAAAATACAGTTTAAAAGAACAGAGGGTCAAATTGCCTGTAAAACTTACTTGGAGTGAGAAAATGACAGTTTTAAGCACTTTCTTGGAATCCTCATTAAATTCCCTTTCCAATAACCTGAAAACACTATAAAATTTGGTACAGTTAGGGAGAAAAGCAGTGTCAAAGTTTGAACTGCCAGAAATACAATTTGAAAGGGCAGTCTGGGACGAAATCGCCTGTAAAACCCACTTGGAGTGAGAAAAAGACTGTTTTAACCACATTTTTGGAATCCTCATTAAATTTCCTATCCAATAACCTAAAAAAACACTAAAAAACTTGGTACAGTTAGGGAGTGAAGTGGTGTCAAAATTTGAACTGCCAGAAACACAGTATTTGTAATTTACTAGTAATTTACCGGTCAATTAATAAATAAATTCGGAAATTTCTAAACTAAAATATTCTATTCCACCTGCTGTAAATTGTGGGTTTCACCGTTTAGTCGCTGGAGCTTTTCACAGATGGCAAATATTTAAAAATGAATTTTTACCTTTCAGTAATCCAGTACTTGCATCTTTAACTAATTGGAATTCATTACATAATCTTTATTTTTTCATACTATAGAACCTGTTCATGTATAGTTCATTTTCCAATTAAGCAGGAAATGCCACAGTAAATATTGAATGTATTAAAAACTGGATTGATAAGTATGTAGCAAGGTCACATATCTGTTGCCGCATACTTGCATTTACGATAGAGATAGTCATATTTTGCCATATTTCTTTAATATTAGACTCTCTAATACACTTATAGTAATAAAAGTAAAGTGTTTGAAACGCTTTCAAAAATGACCTCCAAATAGATGATTACCTACACTTAAGATTACTGATATTCTTAACTAATAATGCACGACCTTCCGTAAGACCGAAAAATCTATTGTTGGCGTAATTCTTCCAACTGATTCTGAGATGCTTCAAAGATATCTTACTTTACTGCTTCACGGTCATTCTGCAAACATTTTTAATGAGCAAGCAGTTTCACTAATTCTCCAAATATGTAGAACACCCATTCGGTGGGTGTTTCAGACAGTAAGCCACATTAACAAACTATGACTTAACACTTTCCCTCCATACGGACAGAATATAAGGACATCTTTAATAGATCTAAAGTAGCCATTAACAAATGACATTTTAAATATCAAAACACTTTGCATATGAAAAGGGAACAACACCAAAAAGGGGTCTGCAGAGGAAGTTATTATAAATAGAAATTGTAATACATTTTGTCGTCAGCGAGGTCGGTGATATAGTTTATACTGGATTTCCTTCCGGTTACGAAAATGCTGAACATTAGATCCATTGTTACACAGTTGATAATAGACGATGTGTTCGCGGATTATTTACGATTCGATCCGCCTATTAGAATGTATTTGGAACATATTAAATTGATGGTATTTGTAAGGAATACTACTTGTAACAGTGGTATTTTTTCGTTTCAAAGTTTTACCAAACCATTGTCATACCCTCAATCCTTGCCAAATCCTAACATTTCCTTTCCAATATCCCATTCCACTTCTATCAACCCGCATTTGCCAGCGTGATAGGATCGATTTTGAGGATATGGGACTAAACATGAATGGTGAGAGATTGAACCACCTGAGATTTGCGGACGATATTGTCTTGGTTACAGACAGAATTGACGAGGCGAGGGAGATGCTCAGGCGATTGAACGATGCTTCGGAAACGGCAGGTTTAAAAATCAACTTTAGTAAGACCCAGTTTATTACCAACTTGGTAGTGAGTGAACGAATTTCCCTGGATTCAAGTCATATTGAACAAGTAGTCTCATATAAACATCTGGGAGATGAAATTCTTATAGGCAGAGACAACCAAACCCGGGAGATAGCGCGAAGAATCGGCTTAAGTTGGGCAGTTTTTGGAAAGCTAAGCAACACTCTAAAGTCGGACATTCCAACCTACCTATCTACAGAGAAAGGTCTTCAACCAGTGTGTGCTTCCTGTGCTAACGTATGGAGCAGAAACTTTAACACTAACAAAGAAAACCATAAATCGCGTAGCACAGAGAGCCATGGAGAGAGCAATGCTGGGCATATCATTGGGGGACAGAGTCTCTAACATCAGACTTCGCCGAATGTCTGGAGTTACCGATTCAATTGACCGCATAACAATGTGGGAATGTGAGAATGTTGGACGGACGATGGACAAGGCTAATTCTGGAGTGGAGACCGCGATAAGAGGCTTTTCGGAACAGAGGTCGCCCACCAACAAGATGGACCGACGATATTAAAAGAATAGAGCCAAATTGGATGAATGCAGCATAGTATCGAAGACGTTGGATTGGACTTGGAGGCCTATGTTCAGCAGTGGATGCAGCTAGGCTGAATGATAATGATGGGAGTTTAAAAGAGGCAAAATATACTTAAACAGTTACAGAAATGTTTTTGAGACACTCGGTAGTTTATAGTAGTAATATACACGTCAAAACAGTAGATTTGAAATCCTTATAATGCAACTTTACGTCAGACCTAGTAAATGCTTCTAGCTTAACCTACTTTGTATTTTTTCTAGTTCTTCCTGCTTCTCACGATTTGCCACTAATTCAAAAGGTAACAGATCCCAAAATTTGATTTGGTATTAGGCCATAATTGAAAGTATATATCCTTAACGGATATCTAAAAACTAAAATGCCTTAAACTTGTGGGAAAATGACTAAGTATATTGAAGCAAATCTGATTAAGTGCAATAAATTTAAAGACATCTGTCAACAAAAAGTCGAGTTTTGAAACCATTGCAATCTTTCCAATAATTCTTAAATACATAAGATTAGCACTTTTAGATTTTATTTTTCAAATTGATTGCACTATTTACTACTTCTCTGCATTACGTTGAATAAATATTTCTCCCAGCAAAAATGCTGTAATTACCAAGTTTAACAAAATTACCAAAGGTATTTTATAAGGAATAGTTGTTTACACGCAATGGAGAGTTATTACCGAAAACAGCCAAAGGGTATGTGTAGTTATGCATTTGCGTGTAAATGTTACTACCTCCGCCATTTTACTGACCATATTTTGAGTCGTTACGTAAGAACTGGCATTTATAATTTAAATATAAGACCTTCTAATCTATGTACTTTTCAGGAAATAAAAAGACCAAACACGCGTGTCGTTAAAATGTTAACTATTAACAATTAGTCGCCATTACATAATTTTTGTAAACAAAGAGAGCTCAACACTGATTAGTACTAAAGTCGTTAATAATACCGACTCACCGCAACTATTTATTAGAGTGCAATGTTCGTTTTTCGTAATTGACGCGGTCGTAGAAATAATTACTTTTTTTTTAAATTCCTGGTTTTGCATTTTTACTTCGCCACGATAAAATACGTAATTATTGTAGCTAAAATTGCAGTTACGCCAGCATAAGGCATCCAATTTTTTTTCCGTTAAACGTTTGGTAATTATTTCAGAATGTCTGAAGTAAAAATGTTTTTTTTGTTGCAGCTTAATATATCGTTTGTGGATGATGCAGAAATATACGAATATCCATCGGAGATATCTTTACTCGTAGAGGAGAGCCAGTTTTCTACCATAGGAGGTAGTGCTCAAGTTGGTCACAATACCCCAACACTTTCTGGTAAGTACGAAATTTGGTTTTCTGTTACACCAAACAAAAAGAGTTTTCAAAAAGAAATAGTTTTATATAAATTTCATAACTGAAATTCAGTCTTAGTTAAATTTGGCATAAGTGTTTGCTCTTGTCATTACATTTCTGTTTTACATCATCCATCTCTCTCCAACACCGGATGGGTCTTAACTGACTCCACGACTTGCCTCCATTGGTCTCTGTGCATCATAAGCTGCTCTGACGATATTCATTCTTGAATCTGCCGACAGGTTTTCCCTCCAGCGCAATTTGGATCTCCCCAAAAGTCTGCTTTCGGATGGATTCTCTTATTACCCATACTAATTTCACCACCCGTTTCGTCATTTTGCCTTGTGTCCGGCCCATTAGTCTTGTTACGTCTTTGTAGTCTTTCAGCTTTAACCGCTTGTTTAGATAGAATTCCATACACGAGACTTTCTCTACAGAAAAAGGATAACAACAGGGTTTTATTCCATATTGAGGCAATGCAGCAGTTCCCGCAAAGAAAGTTTATCTTCACCGATGCATCCAAAAGTTCAGATGCAGTAGGAATAGGAGTTTACGGACCAGAGGGAGAGAGGACATTAAGCAGAGTGACCCCATTTTTCAGCATTTGCATGGCTGAAATTTTGGCCATTAAGAAGGCTTTAAATTACATTCAGGACCATCCAGATCAAAAGTTTGTTATATTTTCGGAGTGGTTGCAGTCTTAGTGCATTGGAAAAAATATCGGGCGCGCCATCAACTAAATCGGATCATGTTACCCTGCAGGTTAGAGAAATTATTCATAATCTTAATGAAAGAAGTAATCGGGTGGTTTTGGCTTGGATACCGGGCCATTCAGAAATTGCAAGAAATGAGGAAGCAGACCAATTGGCCAAACTTGGACTTACCTCTGACAACCTTCTTGAAGTTGACTTGCCCTCCACTGAATGTCTTCCAATTTTCAAACAAGAACTATGGGATATATGGAAAGATAGGTGGAAGACCATATCTTGCACCAAAGGAAAATTCTACGCTGACTTGATTGAACAACCTTACAAAACCCCTTGGTTTAAGGATTACAAGGATTTATCAAGGAAAAATATTACTACTCTTATAGGAATGAGGAGCAATCATACTTTGTCGGCATCACATTTATACCGGATTGGAGTAGTAGAAAACCCCAGCTGTGAGTGTGGAGAGACTTCTACGCTGAATCATATATTTTTTGAATGTCCTTTGCAGCAACATCTTTCTAACAAATTGTACCAGGACTTGTCTGATCTTAATCTCACCCTACCACTTAACGTCACTACACTTCTTTTACCCTCGTCTCATGTCATGAATTTGGTCTCTGATTTCCTGAATGCATGTTCCATACGCTTATAGTCCACAACATGTTTGATTGGTCTTTATGGAGTAGATCCTTAGCAATTGATTCAGCTTGCTGCTTGCTTGCCATTCTAGTTTAATCTCTGACAGGGATATGGTCCTTTCCAGACTCACTTCTGGTGAATCCCTATTTGAATAAAGTTTTTGCAGCCACCACTCGGCCGTATAGTCCTGGCAGCTTAAGGCCGTAAAACCAAAAGAAGAAGAAGAACCGCTTGTTTTCCAGTTTTCTGTTGTTTCTGATCCGGTACTGTTCTGAGTTTTACCGAAGGATTTTTATTTCTACTATTCTTAGTCGGTTTTCATTTTGCTTTGTTAAGGCCCACGATTCGCACTCATCCATCATAGTAGGTCTCATAATACTGTGGTAGATACTTATTTTTGTTCTTCAAGAGACTATTTTGGACTTCATTATCCTCTGTAGAGCAAAGTAGCAGCGATTCCCTCTTTCTATTCTCATGTTGTATTTATGGTTACATTCTGCCCAGTTCGATCTCGCTGACCGGTTCTTACTGTTGTCATATATTTAGTTTCAGTCTAATTAATTTTTAAACCAACTTTTTCAGCATTTTCTAGTTTAACGAAATCTTCCTTTATGTCTGGAGGTTGTCCTTTCTATTACGTCTATATCGTCCGCAAAAGCTAGGATAAATCGTGGGCCTTGATCCCTGAACAAAATGATTTTCGATGTTTATGGCCTGGTTTCTGTGGTATCACCGGACGCTTTTGTAGATACTCGATTTAGTATCCGTTCCCATACTTTTATTGTACCATTTTTTATTCAGGCCATGCGCCCTCTATGAACTGGCTTAAAACTGAGTTGATAATCAAATTTGTCACCCTCAAAAGGCCTCAAATTCATAATTTCATAAAAAAAACTTCAAGTTTTTTGAAAGTTACTTGAAAAATACTATTTTAAAAAAATAACTTTGACCCTCTGTATTCTTCTGTTTTCCTTGACTTTTCGTCTGAGGTAAGTTGTGGTAAATCGGATTATTTTGACCCAATAAATACGCCATTAAATTATTTACCATTACTTATGGGACACTCTGTATAATATTGTTATACAGGGTTTTTCAATGAAAAGTAGCCACCCTGAATATCTTCCAAAATAATTTCTCTGTTAAAAAATGCTAAGACACGTCAACAAAGATTGCAAGGGGGGCATCTTTTTACGTAGGATTTGAATTTCTGCCATCAGCCCCTTTGCCGCCATAGCCACCCCCACTAAGTTTTCAAATGGCACCATACCCTGTGTGGCACATCGTTGGAAAGGGTATTTCATAAGGAATTAATTGCACTATTTTATTTGTATATTTGCTTTGAATTGAGACCAAAAAAAAATACGTTTTGTGTTTATTTTTTGTTAACTGCAGAAATAATAGCAAATAGCGGTTATCATTTAATTAATGGATCAAAATAACCTCCGTTAACTTCCATACAATAATACAAGCGACTTTGGAAGAGTTTGCGAACATTTGTGAGGACTTGCGGTGTCAGTTGTCGGCATTCATGTATTATTCTCTGCCTAAGGTCTGCAATATTGGCCGGCTGTGTTGCATAGACTTTAGATTTTAAATGCCCCCATAGAAAAAAGTCCAACGGAGTGAGGTCGGGTGATCTCGCAGGCCATTCCATGGGACCACGTCTACCAATCCATCTTCCAGGAAATCGATTGTTCAGATATTATCGAACGGGAAGTAAATAGTGTGGAGGTGCACCGTCTTGTTGGAAAATTAGTTGATTTTCAAATAAATTTTCCTCATTTTCTAGTAGCTCTGTTATGGTCGGATCAACAGTCGTGTCAAGAAGCTCAAGATAAGTAGCGCCATTCAAATTACCGTCAATAAAAAACGGAGCAACAATGTGGTCTCCTAATATATCTGCCCAAACATTAAGTTTTTATGGATATTGGGTATGGGTTTCCCTAAACCAATGTGGAATACCTACAGTTATGCCTGTTCACTTCTCCATTCAAAAAAAACATACACTCATCACTGAAGCAAATATTGTACAACAAGTTCACGTTGTTTGTCAGATTAGTAGACATAATTTCACAAAATTGTAGTCTTCTATCATAGTCATCTTCGTTTAATTCCTGAACCAATTTTACCTTGTATGAATGCAAATTGTGTTTTTTTAAAATTCTCCTTACACAGCTTGTCGAAACACCCGATGCATGGAAAATTTGATTTAAAGACTGATTATTATCCATTGCAACGTGTCCCAAAACAGCAACTTCAATTGGTTCATTAATAATTTGTCTTTCAGGTTAATGTTTTTTGTTTCTCACTGAACCAGTTTCCATGAATTTTTGCATCAACTTTAAGACATACTGATGACCAATTAATTTATCTGGATGGATTGCATTGAAAGTCGTTATGTTTGAAATAAAAACGTACAATTTCTATTTTTTCGTCAGTCGTGTAAACCATATTGACAATGTTCCTTCAAAACAAAATTACATGTTGACCGACTGAGGTAAAAACATGGAATGGAAAACAGGTATTCGGTAGTGTTATCAGCAGTTTGACCAAAATAACAAAAAAATATTTTTATTTTTTTTTTGGTCTCAATTCAAAGCAAATATACAAATAAAATAGTGCAATTAATTCCTTATGAAATACCCTTTCCAACGATGTGCCACACAGGGTATGGTGCCATTTGAAAACTTAGTGGGGGTGGCTATGGCGGCAAAGGGGCTGATGGCAGAAATTCAAATCCTACGTAAAAAGATGTCCCCCTTGCAATCTTTGTCAACAGAGAAATTATTATGGAAGATATTCAGGGTGGCTACTTTTCATTGAAAAACCCTGTAGTATACACTATACCGAGTAAAATAGTACTGAATAAGTATTCCATTTCAGGTTCATCTCTAGCAACATACACTCCAAAAACTACAGAAGACTTTCAATTAGGTGTAATGAAAACATTCCAAGACATTCCAACATCTTGTACAAAAGCCAGCGTACAAGAACCGAGTGAAAATTCTAATGATGACGTCCTATTAGAAGAAGTAGATAAGCCTGTACTTTTTAGTTCGGGTAGTACCAGCATACTTTTTTAGAACGACATATCCGATAATGTTTGATTATACAATGTTAGGAAGAGAAAATCTTTGTAGTGTTGTAAATGGAAAAATCCAATTTTTAATTCAGTCATTTTCTTTTCTTCCTTCTAAGGACATTTTCTATTATTAGGTCGGGGATTCTTACAGACTTGCAAGTTTACAGGATTGAATTCCCATAGCAATTAAAGACCATACAGCAAATATAAGCCGGTTATCGGAAGCGCCCATTAAAGTAAGTCATTATTTTTTCCATCCACGTCTAACATCACGAAGACTGGGTCACTGCTTGGTAAATAAGGCTGAATTTTTATACAATTTAATACTTTTTTAACTATAAAAATTACCTAAAGTGCGTCTGAGCCAATACACAGGTTCTGCCTAGTTTAATAAAGCTGTTTTCTTGTCTGTAACTGGTATATTAATATTTTTCTCTTTAGCTTGGTTAATATTGTACGCAAAACTAGTAAACTGTAGTAATTTTTGTGTTCTAGTAATTATTATGAAAACTATTATTGTATGTTAATCATCAGGAGTAACGAATTGATTAGTTATTATAAAAAAAATATCTGTGATTTACGTAGAACTTTCAGCTAAGTTTTATTATGTTTTTTGTCTTAATTTTATGTTAATAAATTTTGTAACAAGCCAATAGTTAATTATTAAGAAATATTTTCATAAATAACGTATTTATTCCGTACTTCAATAAAAACCTCAAATTTAAACACTGTTCCTAACATTATAAGCCCGGATGTAATTCTAAGGGCAGTGCTCATAAAAACACTAATTTAGTATACGAGTTAGGTCAACTTGGTGTTTCTCATTCCAAGTATGTTTTTGTTTATGTTATTATTTTGCTGAGATGTGTAATCGTCTGCGCAATTAAACATTGATGTATTCGGTGAGACGAGCTTGTAATAATTATTTCTATTGATATCGCTAAATATACGTGTAATTTTTAAGAAATACAAGTAACAGTATATTTATTAAAATGTAGTTTTTTTTTTCTAGTGTCGTTAAATTTGTTTTATTAATGTTTAAATGTACACGCTCAAACAAATTACCATCCTTCATATTCTCATCTTCATTTTGATTTTGGGTTATGGTTTATACGAATCATAGTTTAACGTCACTGGTTAATTCTTTTATTTCAGTGTCTTGAACAATTTTAAATAACATAATTAACTCAGAACAGCATATAAAACATTTAAAAACGCTAATAAATGAGCATTAAATTAGTTTTAATAATACAAGATCCTTAATCGATACAAACAAACATCAAAATAAATCAACAAACTATTTTTGACCATACAAAGAGGATTTGTCCATCATCTTTATTATCATTGGATACTTTTCTCCTCTGGTAATTTGTACATCCATAATGGTATCAAGTTTAAGTAGTTTGTCGTGCAGTCTTTTTAAAGCCTAAAAGTAATAAAATGTTGATCTAAATAAGGAATAACAGACATTTCAGACACCTTTCATTTCAATTATTAATTATTCTAATATCAAAATTTTAATAACTATTTTAAAGTCGTTGATTTATATAACGTTTGTGCTCAAATTTCATTCTGACCTAATATGAAGCGTTTAAATGCAAACCCAGACATTTCACACATAAGAAGTTTTGAATAAAATGAAAATAACCTACCAAATTCTTCAAGTTTCACCAATAAACTTCGCGTTTTCAGTTTTATCCAAAATGTTTGATGGTGTAACATTTGTAGTGTTTTTTCAAGTTATTGGATAGGAAATTTAATGAAGATTCCAAAAATGTGCTTAAAACAGTAATTTTCTTACTCCAAATGGGTTTTACAAGCAAATTTGTCCCTGACTGTTCTTTTAAACTGTGTTTCTGGTAGTTCAAACTTTAACACCGCTTTTCTCCCTAACTATACCAAATTTTGTAGTGTTTTTTAGGTTATTGGATAGGAAGTTTAATGAGTATTCCATAAATATGCTTCAAACTGTCCCGCTGTGTTTTTGGCAAATTAAACTTTGATAGCGTGTTTCTCCGTGACTGTCCTTGATTTTGAGTGCTTTTTTATGTCATCAGATAGGAAATTTAATAAGGAATCCAAAAATGTGTTTAAAAACATGATTCCATCACTCCAAGTGGAGTTTTACAGGCGATTTTGTTCCTGACTGCCTTTTAAACCGTGTTCAAACTTTAGATCTTAATTTTACTGATTTGTAAATTTGTTGCACCAAATCAGTTTTTCCTAAATAACTCCGAAATAGTGAGAGTTACGAAAAATTTGTAAAAGACCAACAATTTTCCTAATCAACTCCTTAACCCAACACCGTAAATTTGCAGGACCGTTTTTGCTTTCAGTATACAGGGTGTGCATAAAAAGTAAGGTGATTGACTGTTTTCTACACCACTGGAAAGAGAAGCGCAATACGGTTAATTTGAATGGTTGAACCGCGCTGAATTCCCAAAAATAACCGAGTTACAGGGTGTTCAAATTTCAAACCACAAGTTCAACTGATTTTAAAATGTGTTGCATCAAACCAATTTGTGTTAAAAAAACTCAGAAACGGTGAAAGTTACGAAAAATTTGAAGGAGAGCGAAAATGTTTGTAAAGAACTGCCAAACTCATACTTGGAAGTTTCACAGTAAGTCAGTACTATACAGAGGGTGCATGAAAAGTGTAGTGATTCAGATGTTTTGTCCACCCTATTCGCCATTTTTAAAAGAGAATTTTTTGTTCTACACTACGGAAAAGAGGAGCTCAAGGCGGTTCTTTTAAATCTCTAAAACAACAAATAACAGCCCTAATCGTAAAATACTTTTCAAATAAATGACAGGAAAATAAAATAATAAAAAAATTGCATTGTATGGGCTTGAGTGGGATAGTCTTATTTGTCTAACAGACATCAAAGAGTAAAGTATAAGAATAGCATGTCTGATCCTTTGTGTGTTCAGTATGGAGTACAATGATTTACATATCTGAGAGTAACTTGAATCTTATGCAGACGAACGTAAACAACGATTTGGAAAATATATTCAGATGGCTATGTAAAAATGAACTTAGTGTCAATCCACTCAAGTCAAAGTTTTGTCTGTTTGGGAGAAAAAGTAAGTTAAGAAACGTCTCCTTGGAGCAGCTCGATGTAATTATGAACGGCACCAGGATTAAGTACGAAAGTCAAATAAAGTATCTGGGAGTAATTATTGATTTCAAACTCAAGTTTTATGCCCACGCTGATGATATAACTCGAAAATTTTCAAAGAAGTTGGGATTCATTTCGAGACTAGGAAAAGAATTTTCTATGGAGACCTGTATATATATTTCAGCCCCTCATCTCAAGTTTTGTTCTGCTCTTTTATACAGTCTGCCTGGTTTTAAGATAGATCAGATCCAGATGGTGCAAGATCGAGCAATGAGGTGCATATTGCGATGCAACAGGTCTATCCATCCATCCCATCGTAACAATGTCCACGATTTTAGCATGTTACCTGTCCAAAAAATGATTGTGTTTGCCGTCCACGTGTTCGTGTTTAAAAAATGGACTGTTACCACCCTATGCAAGCGGATCAAGTCTTTTAACGAAGTCCACAGTTACAGCACTAGAAACTGTTCTGATTTTACGAAAGGAAGGAAATGACAAACAGTCTTCTCCACAATACTTTATTATGACCTTGGATGGTAAGGTCTGCTCAACAAGTTTCGGTCACATAAATGACCATCTTCAGGAGCTTAAATCGGTCGATCAATGTGACTACTGTCTTTTTACAAGGGGAGAGACAGAGAGACCCATGTTATAACGAATTAGTGACTATAACATAGTTAAGTAGGTGAACAAAGCTCATTATGGAGAAAAAATTAACTATAGCACATTAAATTAAAATTAAAACTTAAACTAGACCCATTTAGGGCTGGGTGAGACCCTAGAGGCGCTCAAACGTTTGACTAGGCGATCAAACGTTTGATCGCCTCTTCAGTGGATGGTGCACGAGTTTTAAGATCTTTTTTTCCCCCTAGGGTCTCACCCAGCCCTAAATGGGTCTAGTTTAAGTTTTAATTTAATGTGCTATAGTTAGTTTTTTCTCCATAATGAGTTTTGTTCACCTACTTAACTATGTTATAGTCACTAATTCGTTATAACATGGGTCTCTCTGTCTCTCCCCTTGTAAAAAGACAGTAGTCACATTGATCGACCGATTTAAGCTCCTGAAGATGGTCATTTATGTGACCGAAACTTGTTGAGCAGACCTTACCATCCAAGGTCATAATAAAGTATTGTGGAGAAGACTGTTTGTCATTTCCTTCCTTTCGTACTCTTGCGACTCCACTGAAAGAATATGGACTACTACTTCGTTCTGTTCTGATTTTGTTTTGAGTGGAAATTGTAGAACAACACATGTTCAATTCAGTATTGTACAAAGGCCTTCAAGGTTTAAATATGTTGCCCAATGTAGTAAAACACTGTGATAATTTGAATAATTTTAAAAGAGCCCTAAGATAACATGTTGTAATTTAAGTGCTTTAGCATGTTTTTACTTTTTAATTCGTTACTTGTTTCTAAACAGGTTCATATTTGTCCATTTTATTTATTTTATTTTTATATTTGCATGATTTGTCATTGTGTTTATTTTTATAGCTACATGCTAAATAAATACTATTATTATTATTATTAAAATGATATTTTACAAGCAAATTTCAATTAGACCCACAAATTTACTGGTAAAATTGGTCAATTCCTGTCACACTAAATTTTACTTTACCTTACCGGTAAATAACCGGTTAGGGTAAATTTACGCCCATCACTATTCTTAATTAACGTCATGTGTGGGAAGAAATATCGATTTATCCGGAAAATGGATGTTTTACTGTTCAATTTTGAATTAAGCCATATCAGCAGATTTATATTTACCATTCAAATGACGTTGTATGTTCAACATTATATGCATAATTTGAGTTATTTTCAGAACAAGCCCAACACTCTTTTATGTGAAAATAAAACCAAAAATAATCATTGACCAACCAGGGACAACTTAAAAATTTTAGTTTTTTGCACGCGCTTCTTTCCCATCCTGTATAGTACAATAAAATCACTGTCCCAGTTGAGTTAGAGCTCTTATTTCGTAATATTTTGTATGATGCACGAGAGACTCTTCTGTAGAATAATTCAAATATCCAAACTGAAATAATACTTACCTCAAGAATCTCCTTTTTAGCATCTCTGTTATCGGACTGAATTGTGAGTTCCCGCAATTCTTTCAGCCGCTTCAAAGTTGTATTAGCAAGCGTTTCCACTATACTGGAATGAATCTGAGCAGTTATTTCCCCTGAATCATCTTTGACCGTTATAACCATATAAATATCAGTGGCGTTTATTGTGAGTTTCTCTTTCACTTCTTTAAATTTGCCTTTTATTTTGAACTTTCCATGTCCAACGTTTGGTATTAAAGATTTTAATTTTTCTATTGAAAGCACGTTAACGGTTTCAAAGTTGTTTGATTTACAGACTTGTTTAACAGATTTTTCTGGTGAGTGGCTGCTAGAGTTGGCAAAATTTCCCAAATTAGATTCAACATTTTTAGCTGAAGACGTTGAGCAAGTAGACCGGTTTTTACTAGAATTGCCGAAGTTTAACTTGCTTTGAGCAAGTTTTTTAGGAGGGTTTTTCAATTGTGGTTTGAAACTTTGTGCCCTCTGTGTACTAGAAGGTAACTTGGACATTTCCTCATCTATTCGGTCTAAATGAGAGTCTATATCTATATCACTAAAACTGTCGTCCAAAACTATGACTTTCTCATCATTAAATTTACAAACACTTTGTGGTTTCGTAGAATTCAGCGCACTGACAGAATCTAATTGATCTAAATGATCATTCAGCAACTCATCATCTATGTCCATTCCTTCAAACAGATCTGGTGAATCGGAACGTCTCGTTTTACTTGAACCAGCGTTTTCCGTCATTTTATTTGTAGTATAAGCTGTTTGTGCATTTGATTGCATTGATTTGCTAAAGTTCTGTACAGAAGGATCTTCAAAATCCTGTTCCAGTTCTCGGAGTAAATCATCGTCAATAACAAAATCTGTTTGAATATTAGTATTGTTCCGTTTATTTCGGTAGTTGCTGCAACCAGGTTCAGCCAAGTTGGAAACACTACTACCTCTTCCAGAATCTGAGCTTATATGATTATTTTCAACTGTATTGGTAGAAATTTGATTTCTATTTTGTTGTAATCTTGTAGTTTGCATAGAGGTTGTATTATTAACCGACTGGGTCGTGGTGTTAGCTGTAATAAACAAAAGTTATATTAACTATACAATCAGTCATTTTTGGTAATATGAGCTTGGCGGGTTTCCGTGTAATCTAAGTATAGGTTCATAAATTCATTCAATTTTAACCTAGATGGCATAAAACTTACCTTCAGGAACTTCCAAAATTTTTTCATCAAACTCATTGGGTGTTGGATTTTCTTCAAGTCCTAGGGCTCTGGCAAGGACGTTTTCGGCAGCATTTGTTACAAGCAATTCTTCCACATACCCACCCAATGCCTACAATATACAAGATTCACGAAACATACAGATGTTTATTAGAGTATTAAGTATTAGAATTACAACCATGTCAGTAATTCTTTGGGTCATTTTTAAAACGCAGCCTTTTTGAAAGGAAACATAGATTATAATGCGGTTTGGACTATCATTGTGATAATTTTGACAATTATGACCCTTGATTTGTTGGCTTTCTACTGACTAATACTTTATTTTTGGTTTTGTTTTAACCCTCAAGAGACAGAGTGGGATTCATGATAACCCTCTAGAAATGATCATTAATATGACACTTATACCATCATACTAGCAGCTATTGTCAGTTTGACGTTTTTATCAGTTTTCTTTTCCTTTCTAAAAAGTGCCAGAGGCCTCTACTGTCTTAAACCTTCCCAGAGTCGTTCTAAATTGTCAGCGGCCTGCAGGACCGTTTTGAATGTGCCAAAGAGATCTACTGAGAACTTTCTGAAAAGTCCCAGAACTCTCTACAACTGTTTTAAACCCTTCCAGGATTGTTTTAAATTGCCAGAGGCATCTAGGACCATTTTGAAAGTTTCATAGACCTCTAAATGCTATTGAGAACCTAAAAAGTACCACAGGCTATTGCAAGTGTCTTAAACTTTTCCAGAACTGCCTCTTAAATTTGCTAGAGGCCTCTAGGACCATTTTGAAAGTTCCATAAACCTTTAAATGCTATTGAGGCCCTTTTGAAAAGTGCCAAAGGCCTCTACAAATATCATAAACCTTCACAAAGTTGTTTTAATTGCCAGAAGCCTCTAGAACCATTTTGAAAATTCGATAGACCTCTAAATGCTATTGAGAACATTCTAAAAAGTGTCTTAAACTTTCTCAGAACTGCCTTTAATTTGCTAAAGGCCTCTAGAACCATTTCGAAAGTTCCATAGACCTTTAAATGCTATTGAGAACCTTTTGAAAAGTGCCAAAAACTTATCATAAACCCTCCCAAAGTTGTTTTAATTGCCAGAAGCCTCTAGGGCCATTTTGAAAGTTCCATAGACCTCTAAATGCTATTGAGAACCTTCTAAAAAGCGCCAGCGGCCTTTACAATTATCTTAAACTTTCCCAGAACTGCTTTAAATTGCCAGAAGTCTCTAGCACAATTTTATAAGTTCCATAAACCTTTACATGCTATTGAGAACCTTCTAAAAAGTGCCAGAGGCCTCTAGGACCATTTTGAATCTACCAGAGACCGCTAAGTGCTGTTGACAACCTTCTAAAAAGTGCCAGAAGCTTCTACAAGTATTTTAAATCTTCCAAGAATTGTTTTAAATTGTCAGATGTCTCCAGAACCATTTTTAAAGTGGCAGAACTCTCTAAATAATGCTGCAAACCTTCTAGCTATTGAAAGAGGCTTCTACAAGTGTCTTTGAAGAATTGTTTTAAATAGTCAAAAGCTTCTAGTTACATTAAGAAAGTGCCACTGGCTTATACATGCTTCTGACAACCTTCTACAAGTGTTCATATTTAATTGTTGGTACATAAGCTTTGATTGGTTAGTTATATACTATATAATTTATTGTAGCCTTAAATTATAACCTATAACAGTAATCATTTTGACAAGCAATCAATATCACATTTAATCACCGACATACGTTTTTTGCTGGTGATTGTGACGCAGCAGTCAGAAGTCACTGAACAGACTATACAACGGCATTTGAATGATAAATATAAACATGCAAATATAGCCTAATTCAAGAATGAACGCTGTTATGATAATTTTCCGGATAAATCGATATTTCTAGACATGAATTACCTTAGACAACAACTTACCATGTTAAAAAAATATAAAAAATATCTATTAGTAAAGTATAATATACTTTTCATTTTTTGCTTACCATTTTAATAAAATGATATTAAATATTACTAAATTTAAAATAAAACCAACAAAAATTATTGGTCAATGCTTTGACTGCTTGGAAATTTCACTTTTTTGCTGTCTCTTTTACACCCTGTATAGTTGGATTTTTACCTTTTGAGAATGACGTCATCTTTTTCCATCTTTGTTTCTCGCATATCAAACATATGAAATAAACAATTTTAGCAAAAAAGGCACGTTGTTAATTTTGTCGTCCTGTCACATTAAAAACGTTGACATTTACTGTCACTTTGATTTAAACGAATATCAAAGGTATAAAAATGCTGTGCTACAATGAGAAGTCCCAAATGCTAATTCTAAATGTGCTGTTTTTTTTCGAGTACAAAAAGAAACAGTTTCCAGATGTCAACTGAAACTCTCATGATCACTCATTTTTCAAAGCATTTGTAGGTTAAAATTTGTGATCTAATTCCAGACTTGCGTGTTTTTTCACCTGCTTGACGTCATTCTCAAAGGGTAAAAATTTGACTATATAAGGCAGTTATAGCTAAAACATTTAAGTTTTTCACATCAGCAAAAAGCCAATAAATCAAGCCCAATAACCATCCAAACCCCATTAAAATCTGTTGATTCTTTTGGAAATGGCAAGGTTTTAAAAATGACCGCCAGTTTATATTCAACAATTTTTCTACCATTAACCAAAGTAAGACTACTGTATGTTAAAAATGTATTAATCTGCTTAATTCAGAATAGTCACCAAGTAATTGCTGTGTAGATAATGGGCAATATCATTTAGAATACATAATTCAATAGCTATTTATGCACCTAGGGTGTTAGAGAGAACATAATTATGAATGTGGAGTTATGACAATGCCTGCCTATAATGTGCCCTCAGGTTGTTAAAAACACTATAACATACACTGTTTCCAAGGTATTATTTATTCAAAATGCAAAGGTGAAACATAAATATAATTTGAATACCTTAACATTGACAGGTTCAAGCATCAGTCTTCCATTTCGAACCATCACAGGTCCAGTTATATTCAATTTAGAGCCAGGTCGTAAATTTATATTTAAACAAGGAACTGGTTTAAATTCCATAGCTTCCACTTCTTGCACCCCATCAGTAAGAGTCAGTTGCAATACCTAAAAAAAAAAACATAAGTACCTATAAAACAAAAATTAAAATTTGGTACTTGTACTGTATAAATATCAACAATAACCAAACAAAGGCCTTCCAAATTGTTAAACCTAATATTGTGCTTCCTCACCCGTTTTCCAAAATCTTTTTCCAGTTCAGTATTTTTGGCTACCTTATTTCTAATTCTTTGCAGTTGCCATAATTTTGGTTTTGAAATGTCAACTATTTTCATAATTTGAAGGTAGAATATTCCAGTAAGATTGTACCTTTTTTCTGAAGATAAATTAGCAGGCAATGACCGAATTTCCACCATTTTTAAATCTAAAAACATTCACAATCAATAGGCATCTTATTATAGAAGATATTAAAGTCAAGATCATTCTCCCTTATAAAAATAAAGTTACACATCTACTTTTCAATTCTTTTTTGTTTTTTAGCTGTTACTTCTCTGTATTAATTAAACAAGCTTTCTTACAGTTCCTAGTATTTTATAAAGTATTTTTAGAGCATCTGTAAACTTTAAACATACCTACACAATTCAAATCAAGGCTCCAAAGCTTTAAGATTAAGCTTACCTAAAAACAACCACTGTTGGTAAACCGAACGATATAACTCTTTAATAGTATAGTTGGGATTCAAATCATTTTTACACCATTCCGCACAACTTTCCAGCCACTCCATTGAGACAGGTATGTGGTAGCTGTCCAAAGTATCTTTTAACTCTTGAAGTTCTGTCGGCATCTTGGTAAGAGTTAAATTTTGATATTGAATATCAGTTAAACCCTGTAAGTAGGATACAATTTTCCTTATTTTGACTGCCTATTTTTTAAGTCAATTTAAATGTTTTGTTGAATTGTATCAAAACGCACTAATTACATAAAATTTAGTAAGAACAAACATCAATCTCCAATACACCAAACCCAAATCTTGTTTTATAAATTTAAATTTAAGAATAAACAAAAATCTAAATTTTGTTTAGGTAGAATGTTAGGTTAACAACTTCTTCTTCACCACATCTCATACTCTTGAGTATTATCGACCGCGACCGATACTTTCCGTAAGCACATCTCTATATGAAAGCGGAAATGACAGAGGTTATGACGTCGATTCGACGTATTTGACAGTCAAGACTACCAACCCGTTAGCGATTTTTATAAGTTTATTTCTATTAGTACCATTTATTTTATTTGAAAGTAATTCTCGTCAGTAGATTTACGTAGTTTCTGGATAATTTTTTTACATAAAATCAATTTTTGAAGAACATTTTTAGCTTAAAAACCAATGCAATTAAAATTGGCTTAAATACCTGTTTGTTGGCACTACGTCGACGCCAATCGCCGAGCATCATGGGAAAATCATGAAGGTTTCTTGACAAGTGACCATTGTTACGCATTATTCGAAAAAATAAACATTGTGGGATTTATTCGGAGCAATTAAATTAAAACGTTCAATTAGCTGATTAAATACATACCAGAAAGCCGAAACTATCAATAGGACTGGTATGGTTTGACTCCAAGCACACCCGGCGGCAGGATACACAGGTAAAAACGCCATTCAGTTTATGCGGGAATCTGCCAGTACATCAACAACAAAATTTAGTTTCTGTTCTGAAATTTTGGGTGTTTTTAAGCCGTTTAAAATACATTTTACAGTGAATTCTGGATTTCGTGCTGGAAAAATGAGCTCCATGTTTGATGATAGTGATGTGGACAATCCCCCTGTTTACAAAAAGGGGGACATTGTTTGGGTGAAGCTGAGCAGTTACTGGTGGCCTGGTGAGGTGAAAAATGAAGAGGATTTGCCCAGTGACTTACTCACAGATTTCAAAAAGCCACCATTGGTTATTGTAAAGTTTTTTGAGGAAGACACTTAGTAAGTTTATTATAGTTATTTTTCAGGCACAGTTTTATGCATTTGTTGCTTTTTCTACACATTGAAACGAGGTTACTGCACTCACAGACCCAAATTCTGTGGAATAACTTTTTCAATCTGTTGTTGACATAAAATGAAAACTTTTTTACATCTTGACTATGGTACTTAAAAATTGTGTTTTCATATTTTATTTTCTGCTTTTGTAATAATTTATAAACTGGTTTAGTCACTAAAATGTGTCATTGTGGATATCATGATAGAAAAAATCGTAAAAAAGGCAAAATGTTGAAAATTTAATTTAATTTTACATAGTAGCAGGAGGTTGTTTTGATGAAACTAATCTTAAGAAAAAGACTTAAAACAGTTTTCCTTAATTTTGTTATTATTTTTAATGCCTAATTAGAAAAATCAAGAAGCTTTAAAGAAAAAGTGATCATTTTCAATAAAATCTGCAATGTTTTTTGACTCTTCCATTCCATTTTATGTCATTAATTTGCTCCTTGTTATAACTGACTGCCCATGTTAGAAGAAGCAAACATTTAATTCATTGTGGATTCATAAGGAAAACTATACAGTGCCAGTTTTCATTTTTTTTTTGTTCTTTCTCAAAGCTCCGTAGCAGGTTTCACATATAGGTACTACCCACACATATCTTATTTTATTCTTGTTTCATATTGAAGAATTTAATTGAGTCACTTTTGGTAAACAAATAAAAATGTCAAATGGCTAAATTAGGGGTAAAGTAAGTATTTTACTTTACCAGGAAAATTTGACTGGTAAATTGTGGTTGTGTGTGGTTGTGGTTAAGTGTTTATTCATGTTATTTATTTATTTTATTTATTATTGGATAGGAAATGTAATGAGGATTCCAAAAATGTGCTTAAAACAGTCATTGCTTCCCTACAAATTGGTTTTACAGGAAATTTTGTCTGTGACTGTCCTTTCAAATTGTATTTCTGGCAGTTCAAACTTTGACTCCGATTTTCTCTTTGACTGTACCAAATTTTGTAGTGTTTTTTAGGTTATTGGGTAGGTAAATTTAGTGAGGATTTCAAAAATGTGGTTAAAACTTTTTGTTGTCGTTTTCTCACTCCAAGTGGGTTTTACAGGCAATTTTTTTCCTAACTGTCAAACTGCTCAAAAGTTGCAAAAAAATCAGGGTTTAGAAAAGTTTTCTTGTAGTATTTCATATAAAACATGATGTGATTTGAGATTTATGTTTATTTATGATAAATGACAGTTTTGATATTAGTCATAACTGTCAGAATTTGCCTATAGTTTGCAAGAATTACAGTTTAACACAGTTTTCGAAACAAGACGCGTGTTTCTGAAATTTATTACAGTTTTAACAATTTTTAGTAAACTACCGGTAAATTACAAATTGTTTAAATAATGTATTCTTATTTGTCATAATTTAAACTGATAATAAAGTAATAAAGAAAATATAATAGTTTACTGAGATATTAAGAAAAGTGACAAAAAACTGATATATAATGCAATTTTTTAGAAAAGGCTATTTGTTCACTATTCAATCATTTATTCAGAAAAGTTTGACTTATTTATTTTATTATTGATAAACCAAAATCTCTAAAGCAATAAATAACAAATCAAAACAACTCTATTTTTTGTTCAGTCTTTATTTTTCAGAATTCTACTTTGACAATATTTTATAAAAATTAATAACAGCCATGACAGGAATATGATATCTTTCAAGCAAATAGATCCATACATTTTTGATTTTAGATGTTTTGTTTCTTGGCAGTCATCATCAACTTTCTTTTTTCTTATGGGCGCCATATTGGATTTTTAGCCCACCAAATAGTACATTTTATTCTGATTTTTGTGATGTATAATAACTTATGATTTGCTTCATAAATGACAAAATAATTCAATAAAAACTCATTTTACTTTAGCTGGCTTTGAGTTGATGACATGTTTTATGAAATGTTATTATTTGACAGTACTTGTCAAACACGATTCGGACGATTATTAGAGCAAGTCAAGTATAGTTAAAAATGTATCTAGAAAAGAAACCGCCGCACAAAATGTTATTATTATACAAGCATTGCTGAACTATTTAGGTAAATCAGAAAATGAGATTTGTTAGCATTATCTCTAACTTAAACAGCTAATTTATGTTTCCAAGAGAAAGATCATCATTTTAGGAACTTCATTTTTTGCCAAATTTTATTTTTTTATAATGTTAAGTGCAAATTTAAATAATTTAATATTGGATTTTGAAAAACACCAAATCGAGCCATGTTTTGGTTAAGTTTTAACTAATTAAAGTTATGTGGGGATGTTGTTCAGGCCAATTGGGTGTGACAAGTACTACCAAGTAATCTTCATAAAATATCTCATTAAACCAGACTTGAAATACTGGTTGGACAGCACATACCAGCTTACCAATTTGGCTTTAAACCAAAACACTCGACTACACATCTACTCTTTGTTCTGACAAATAACATACAAACTAACTTAACTAACTAACTATTTTAACTAACTTTTAACTTAACTAAACTACACACTTAGACGACAAAAAAGGACAGCCTGTTTATTTATGAACATAAACAAGGCCTTTGACAGTGTTTGGCATGCAGGCTTATTATATAAACTGCATCAACTTCAAATACCAAAATACCTCCTTTACAATATTAACAACTACTAGAAAATAGACAACTACAAGTACTCATCAATACTGACTACTCCTATTCTTTCTCTCCTGAGCAAGGGCTTCTTCAAGGCTCTCCACTTTCCCCACTTCTTGATAACATACTGCCACAACATTTACAATCATAATTTTCAAGACAAAACATCTTACATATTACAATACGCGGTCGATACTGCACTTATCGTACATGACAAAACTACCTCAAAAGCTACAGAAAGACTTCAGAATCTAACGACAATACAATGACATGGTTTTATAAGTGGCGACTGACACCAAATGCCACTAAAAATCAACTTATTTTGTTTAATCATAAAATCAATATAAACTCACCCCCTATTACAGCTAACGGCCACATTACTGAACCCAAAAACGACATAAAATATCTGGGAGTGACTATTGACAAAAAATTAAAATTTACGAAACATTAGAACTGAAATTATCAGAAGGACAAAAGCTTTAGACTTTAGCACTTTAGATCACTAACCTACAAAGACAAAGGAATAAGTACTAAAACAGCCACGACAATTTATAAATCCATCTGTAGACCTCTGCTAGATTATGGAAATGTATTGAGGATAAATGCTACCGAGAAAACCAAACAATACATACAAACCACTGAACAAATTGCACTAAGACTAATTACAAAAATTAGACATCCGAATAACCCTTTACATAATCCATCCAACGAACTCCTTTATGAACACACACAAATGACAAATTTCAGAAAGACTGCTACAAATTCAAACTAAATGGAAAACAACCCTAACAACTGGACTATACCTGACCCTCTTTGTCTAAGAAGACAAACGAGACATTCCCGATTTTCCTTTCCCTCCTGCAAATAACTTAGATTTTAACTGTAAATTAAATTTTGATTTTTTTTTGTAAATATTACTGTTAATTTTTGTTCTCAAATAAGGTTAGAAATAAATTATCTTCGGAAGTACTCGAAAAATCGAAATTTTTAAAACTGCATTTCGTTGAGCTTTAAATTGCGCAATCTCGTATCTCTTACAATTTCCAAAATCCCAATGTGAGGGTCAAATTTGAATTACCCTGTATACAAAACTATATTTCCATTATGTATTTACTTACTAAACATTTTATTTTTAGTGAGTATATTAAACATTGGTCACACATTTATCCATATGATTGTGACAAGAAAAATTACTTTATCAGAAAAGGAATGGGTAAGTGTAAAACCTAAATTAAATTAAACAATTTTTTAATTACATGTTTTTTGTAAGGTGGATTCAGAGCCAAACTTTCCCATATGTCAACTTTTCCAAGGGATGTTACAACTGCTGAAGAAAGAACTGATGGTGACCCCAATATTTTAAGTCAACCTGAATTTTTACCAAACAAGAAGATAAACTATGATGAAATTTTTGGCACACCTTCTCCTAAAAAATCGTCCAAGGGTAAAAGCTTATCCAATAAAAGTATGTTTGCCTATGCAATTAAAAAAAAAAAATAGTGAAAACACTGCTTTTATAGAGTCTGTTACAAAAGATCCTAAAGCTCCCTTAGTAACACATCGTCGTTTTATTGGAAATGACGATTACAAATCCTTTATAATGGTTCAAGAACCATGTAAAGATCGGCAGCCAGACAGCGAGGACGAAGACATAATAAAATTGAATCAAGAACCAGAAGAAATTATAAGATGTAAAATATGCGATTTCTCAACAACTAGATTGGGAGTACTACTGATTCACAACAAATTACATTTGGAAGGTAAGCGTAACTAATTGTAGCTTATTAGAGTATAATTTATTATAAACAATAATCTTGAACAAATTCCAGATTAAGGTAGATTTGTTATTTCAAAACCTGTATGTCGTAAAAATAAGTTAACAGACTAAAGAACACGTTCTATTTGCGGGAATAAATTGACGTGAACTTTTCACAACATATTTGAAATCAAATTTTACTTTACGCTTTACACTGATCCAATTCGTCCGTAAAGTCCTAGCGTGAATAAATTCATTAATTTGCTGTCGTGAAATCGTCAGCACACTTAATATCTTCAGATTAAACAATAACTTAAAAAATGGTTTTTATTTTGTGATTATTTAGTCGTCCACAATTATTTTTATTTTAAATATTCTAAAAACCACTGAAAACTGAAAAAGTAATTGGAAACTATAGCCATAATTGCTGCTATAGTAACTTCTTGTTAGAAATACATTGACACATTTGATTTTTATTGAAGTGCCTATGTATTCACTTAACGGGTACCACAAAATAATGCGCAGATATTTCAGTCAAATTTTTTACTGATATTAGAAACCTGTTTTTCACGTTATCGAAAGTAATATGGTAATTGTAATGTCAAAACCAAGAATGTAATAAATCGACAAATTTTAATAAACCATTTTTTATACTTATACCTATTTCTAAGAAACAAAAAATGCGATCCTTTATGGATTTCGGTACTAAAGTTCGATGGTGCAACTGATTTATGTAAAGGTGACAATTTAGCCATTTTTCAAATTTTATTATAATGACTAATTATCTCTTGAATACATTTCCACATATTTTAAAATATTGTTTGTTCAGTGACTTCTGACTGTTGCATCACCAGCAAAAACGTACGTCGGTGATTAAATGTGATATGGATTGATTGTCAACTTAAGTCAGAGGCTAAATAAATTATATAGTATATGTCAACCAATCAAAAATGCATATACCAACAATTAAACAATTCTTAGAAGGTGTAGAACACTTTGCAGAGGCTTCTGGCTATTTTTAAAGGTTTTCAGTTGTATTTAAGAGCCTTTGGGAATTTCTAGATGGTTTGCAGTATTATTTAGAAAGCTCTGGTTCTTCCAAAATAATTCTAAAGGCATCTGACAATTTAAAACGATTCTCGGGAGGTTTAAGACACTTTTGAACCCTCTGCCACTTTTCGGAAGGTTGTCAATATCATTTACATTCAAAATGGTCCTAGAGTCCTTTGGCAATTTAAAACAGTTCTGGCAAAGTTGTCGAAGAGGGTTCTGGAACTTTTCAGAAAGTTCTCAGTAGCATTTAAAGGTCTTTGGCACATTCAAAACGGTCTCGGAGGCTTCTGACAATTTAAAACAAGTTTGGGAAGGTTTAAGACACTTGTAGAGGCCTCTGGCACTTTTTAGGAGGTTCACAATAGCGTTTAGAGATCTCTGGTACTTTTAAAATAGCGCTAGAGGTTTCTGGTAATTTACATTAATTCTTGGAACGTTTCAGTATAAACTCTGCAGAAGCCATAGTATATGACCAATCAGTCAAAGTTTATGTACGATTGGAAAACTCATTTTGCTAGTTCGTTTTTAAAACTTTCATCTTTATTTACATCGTTTGGGCTTTGACTTTGTACGTTAGATTTCAAAATGCTTAAAACATTTCTCTTTAAAATGTGACATCAGTAGTAAACAAAAAGGGTTATTAAAATAAAAATTTTACTTCTGAAAATAGACTATGAAAAGTCTTGAAAGGAGGATTTGTTCTATTTCACTATATCTAAACGGTATTTTGCACACAGAACTGCTCTATACAAAACGAGTCACGCTGTTTATTTACGATACTGATAAAAACGTAAAAATAATCTGAGATTAGTCATTAGTAAGCATGGGATTGTTTGCGTTTAGGTAACGCTTCCGTAACCGTAAAAAGAAAATTCAAAAAATATAAGGATCACAACACCACCGAATCAAATGTCAGCGAAAAGAAAGCGACAAACACGTCAAAGCCTAAGCTGCCTAAACCAAAAATTGTTCATTCCGAACCAAAACCTGCTGCGGACAGTTTTGCCAATTTGCTGGATGAGTGGGATGAATCCGACGAAGAAATGGAAACGCCAGTTAAGCAGAAGAAAAGTAATCACAGCAAGATCACTAATACTACATCCGAAGGTAAAGGTATCACCAAGTTAAAATTGTTTACCGTAATTTTAATAAATATCGGCTTTTGGTTGTCTAGAACATTATGATTTGTTTAATTCGCAAGAAGAAGAGGAAGAAATGAACACTACAGGGGAAACAGAAGACGCAAATAATTCTAAGCTAACTGACCCAAACAAAAACAACACTCACGACGACATTAAAAATTGTTTCGATTTCGATGAGGAGGAAGAAGAAGATGACAGTTTTTTGTATCCGGCGTCAACTGGTCGGAAGATACCCAGAGTGATTCCTGAAAAACCTAGAGCCAGTATATCCGAACTCTTAGAGCTTGGCGACAAAGAAGATGAACAATCTAAAAGTAAGTAAATTTTGTGTTTTTTTTTACCAAGCAGGAATAGTAAAATTTGTAACTGTGCATTTTATAAAACTTTTGTTTTTAATATTTTTTGTATTTGTTAAAAGAAATGAACTTTATGACTGACTTACCTTACTTGATTGTAATGGCTAATTTGTCGCCATTTTTATATTATTTTTGGCTTCAGGCCTTTTCTTTTTGTTTGTTTCTATAATACGATAATTTTTTAATTATAGAGATTAATTTATATCTGAATAATGCTTAATTCAAGGTAAATCCGACAAGCAAGAAGCTGAATCAAACGCTATTCCTGAGGAAGACGACAATCGTAAAAAAGAAATTCTTCGCGTTAGTCAGTCATTCAATCGAGAGCCTGTCGTGGATGACACGTTGGACAACACGTTCAAGGACCTTATGGAGGAAACCGAAGTGCCTGTTTTAGACGATTTAACCCACACTTTGAAGCCGGAGCAAAATTTTCATGATGTCAGGACGATAAAGTTTCCTGACAAAGGAGGTACCACTGTAAAGACGCCCGCAAAAAGTGGTACCTCCAAGAAGAGGTTTGTCACTTCATTTGAGGACTTTGAAGCGGGCTTTCGGAAAGTCGATGTCACCCCTTCAAAAGAAAAACAGGTAATTCAAGCTTCTTTATCTGATATTAGAAGGTTTGGGTGTATCCAGTGACCAGAACAATATTTTTTGCATCGAAATCCGCTAGTTTACAAAAAAATAAATCTTGTTTAGATCCTGCTAATTGAAGCAATTTAATTTAATTCCTCTGACCGGTTTCGCCGTATCACACTCAACAAAACCTTCATTCCAGTATAGTCAACTGAATGCCAAATTTTTTTTAAAAAATTGTATTAAAAGTTATCTTTCATTTCAGGAAAAGGATGTAAATTCAAATTCCGATTCTGATCAAAAAGAACGTTTAAAGGATATTGCCACCGAAAATCTTTCTGTAGAACCCAATGATATTTCAACAGAGCTCTCGAGTCCTGCAACACCTGAGAAATCTCTGACTGTCGTAAAGAAACGCCGAAAATTCAAGCAGCTACTTATCGAAGAAGATTCCGAAAAAATAGTGGAATACATTCGGGAGGATTACGATTCATCATTAAATCAATCCACCCAGGAATCTTCCATTGATTCAGAACTAGCCGGGATAAAACACGACTTGGAATCCCCCAACACGAAAAGCGAGCGTTTAAAAGAAACTCAAACTAATACTGAAATGTCACTAGAAGAGCTAACCAGAGATCTTGAAAGCAGCAACACTAGTCTAGATATAATATCTAAGGACGAAGTTACTAACGAATTTTTAGTAACAGAAGAAAGTACTACACTAGAGTCAACAACAGTCACACGTGCGAAAGAAGAAGATCATCACGAAAACATTAGCAGAAGAAGTAGCAGACTAAGAGGAGCTCATGCACCTGAAAGTCCTGAAGTAAATGCATTAACTCAAACTAAAAAAAGTAAACGGAAAGGGTTAGAAGCCAAATCAAGTCATTCTGATGTCGAGAGTATCACCAAAGAAACTGCGGACGTTAAAAAAGGCAAATCTCGATCCAGAAAGGATTCAGAAAGAGACCAGGTCAAACAAGAAGCAGTGGTTGAGAAAACCCGTTTAGATGATGTGGAAAAGCAGCTTTTAAGACGAGGAAGATCGAGGAAAACCGAGCATGAAGTTAGCGACGTTACAGCGCTTAAAGAAGATGAAGCAAATATTGAAAACGCTGGAGACAAAACACCAGCAGAGAGTCACAATTTAACAGCGGAACCAGTTTCAAGTGCGGAAAATGTATCGCCAAAATCCAGAAAAAGAAGCAGACGAAAGCTTTCTTCAAGCAGTCCCGGTGGCAATCCCAAAGAAGTGGAACATGAAGATGGATTAAGAACCAGAAGTCAAAAACATAGAAAAATTGAAGATAGCAATGAAAATACTAGTGAAATGGAAGCCTCAAAGTCAACCATTGAACTTTCTCATCAATCAACTGAAAAAAAAATCAGCCCCGATTCTCAGAGATCAGATGCGGACAAAGTGACAGAAAACACTGAAGCTTTGACTAGTGAAAATAGCAATCTAAAGCGTACTGAAAAAGATAAATTACCTGAAGAACTTTTGAATGCGGAAGAACTGAATGCTCCTGAAGAAAAAGTGGACATTTTAGAAGAAGACAAAGTACCTGTTGATGTTATTCCTAATGTTTTTGACAACGAAATTATCAAAGAGGACTTGACATCAAAAAGTCTACCTGCTGATGCTGAAGCCTTGAATATCCCTAGTACTGAAAATAAGAAACTAGATTCTTCTGAAAAAGATATCATCAAATCAGCTAGAAAAGGTCGTAGCACTCGAAGTAGTGCAGTGCATAAACCTTCTGCAAAAAATGTAGATGTGAATAAGTTACCGGAACCGTCAACCGAAGTGAGATCAAACGTACAACTTGAAGAAGTCACAACACCTAGAAGAAGGCGTGGTAGATCTCAGCTAAGCAGTGAAACTGTTCATACATCCACCACCAAACCAGATACCAACGTTTCTGAAACAAATGCTAGTTTAGAAAATACTGAGAGTCGATCGTCGAAGTCAAATACTGGAACGAAGAAAAAAGCAACAACTGATCACATTTGTGCTGATAATGAAACAGATTCCAAGTATAAAATTGCTGCCTCAGCCACAGAAGTTGGTGGTGATATTGAAGCCAAATCAAAACATAAAGCCGCACCAACTACAAACATTTTGTTAGCGGCAGCATGTGAACCCGCTATCCTTCAAATTGAGGATGTCACTACTCCTAAAAAAAGACTAAGATCTCGACGGTCTAACGAAAGTGCTAAAGATACAACCATAGTTCAAGATACAAGAAGTTCAGAAAAATTAGTTAATCCCGAAATTGCCGAAAAATCCAGCAGAACTTTGAGATCAGACGCGTCTAAGTCAAGAATAGATCCTGCTGATGTTACTACCATTGACAAAACTATTCAGAAAAATGAAGTTGCTGAAGAAAGTGAGTCTTCAATTGCTCAAGTTGAAGACGTCAAACCTGTTAAAAGACGACGAGGGCGATCCCAGCGATTTACCAAGTCTGTTGATAATTTAGATGCAAAACAAGATTCTAACAGTATGGAAAAAATCGTCAGTTCTGAAAATACCGAATCTTTGAGATCAGATATTGAGACAGAAAACATGGATGCTACTGAAGCTAGTCCTAATAATGAAGTTGCTGTACCTGTTAAAGATGTTTTATTGCCTGTAACATGTGATGCGGTAGAACACAAAGAATCTGCTGGACTAGAAAATTCCACTGTGTGTGTACAAACAGAATCAGTCACCGTTGAACGTGAAAATGAATCAGTTGAAGACGTTTTGTCAACTGAACTTCCCCGTTTAGATACACCAACAGAGCATAAAGTTGATAAATCTACTTTAGCAGAAGATGAAGCTATAACCCCAGTCACTTCTACTGCACCTGTGGAAGCACATTCAGAAACTCTTGATGATGCAAAAACTACAAGTTCTTCTGCGGAAGTATTTGCGGTTTCTTTAGAAGAAATTCCTTTACCTGAACCATCTGTAGAAGTTGCCATGCTGGATATACCTGTAGAAGATATACCTTTGCCGCCAAGTCCTACCCCTGAAGCTCATAAATCCAAAAGTTTACCTGTGACTAGCGAAATTCTTAAAGTTATTGATCCTAAAGAACATCAAGAAAGAAGTGATTCTGTACAGATACAATCTGGAACAACAGAAGATAAACCTCAGGCTAATATTATTGTTGGTACGGACAGTAGTAACATTAAATTGGAAAGTATTCCAATTCCTGACTCTAAAACTGATGATATAGAAAAAGGTCAAGAGCAAAAAAAGAAAGTTGAAAACAGTCAGGACGAAAGTTTAACATTTTCTCTTGAGGATATTCCTATTCCTGCACCCATAAACGCATCACAAAATGATTCATCTTGTTGTACAAATGTGTCTAACAAGCCCATTCAAAGCATCGATATGCCAAAGTCTCCTCAACAAGATGATCTAGAGATGATTGATTGTCAAAATTCAGAACAAGACAACAAAGTTGAAGCTTTGTTTAATTTGGAAGATATTCCAATTCCGACAACTACACCCGATGATGAAAAAATTAGTCCCACTATAGAAAATGCCGATGTTAGTGTGGCCGAGTCTCAAACTGAAACAAATAAATTACTTGATGATGTGACTTGTCAAAATACTGATAGTGCCGAACCAACCGAGCCTCAAAGAAAATTAGAAAGTCCCAAGAAGTCAGTTCTGACAGATGTGCCTGCAACAACTGTCGAATCTTTTGAAGACTTCGTGCAGCAAAATAAAGAGCAGAATACTGAAATGTTGGAGGAAAAATCACAAAATGCAGGCATTGTTTGTGATATAGTTTATGAACAAAAACCGGAAGTTCGACGGTCTGGCAGGACGAAGAGGTCGAAAAGACGATGGGATGTGCCAGAACCCACTGAATCAAACGTTGTCGAGTCAGACTTTCAACCAGAAAGTGTTCTAAGCTCTCATGAAACATCTGAATCACAAAATGTTGCTCGTAGTGACGTAGAAACCGAAGACCAATCAAAACAGGTCGCGCAATTAGAAAATTCTGACGCGTCACTAAGTGAAGCAACTTTTACCACCGGTCTTGAAAATCTGTCTAACAACACATTAGAAGAAACCCAATCAGAATTAACGGTTGGTGCAACAAGTGAGTTAAATCAAGAAAGCAGCAAAGCTGTCCCTGAAGAGAGTAAAATGAATGATGATAATTCTGATCAGTTTTCAGCTGTTGTTGAAAAACCCGATCTTAATCAAGAAGATCCAGTTGCTGAACATACAATTGATAACTCAACAAATTCAACAGAAACTGCAGAAACTCCAGAGTTAGTGACTGCCGAATCTAAAGAATTGTGCAACACTGTTAAAGGCAAAAATCGAGGAAGACGAAAGCAAGTATTAAGTGCTGAAAGTGAGCCTGTAGTAGAGTTTACATCAAATGAAAGCAACTTAGTAGAAAAGTGTGATAATAATCAAGAAGTTACCACAGATACATCAATACGTCATATATCAGCAGAAGACACGATTCATGACTTATTTGTAACTGACAACAAAACTGAAGACTTGGAGAAGGATGAAGGATCATTTTCGTTCAAAAGAGGACAGTCAAGTAAACAAACGCAGCCACTAGACCACTTCAAAACTCTTTTTGATGATGAAGAAATGGCCTCACCGCAATCAGAACTCAAATCGAGCACAAAAGATTATTTTCACGAACATGAAGTGGGTGCTTCAGAAGCAACAGTCAGCAAAACTATCAGCTCAACAGAAGGCGAAATTATTCTCCCGCTAAAAAAATCTAAGCGTGTGAACGAAATTAGTTCGCTAATTTCATCGGATTCCTTTACAAGAACTTCAGACTCGGAATTCAGTTTCCGTTCAGCTTGCGACGACTCATTTTTGTCCACTTCTATGAGAAACAACATTGACCGTCTGATCAACGAAATTGATTCTGTCGACACTAGTGGCGTCGAGACATTGTCTTCGTCTTCTTTGGACAGCCCCATGTTTAGCCAAATTGGTGATACGGAGAAAAGTCATGTTTTGGAACCATTAGTGACCGAGTGGAAAAGCGTACCGCCAAAGAAGAAAAAGGTTGATTTAAATGAACCGCAACCTGATGATAAACCGGAGGAAAGCGTGCCACAAGCTCCAAAAAAGAAAATGCAGAAGCTGTTTGAAAGCTCTAAATCACCAAAAAGCGTGGATGTTCCTTTAATGTCTCCGCTAGCAAAAAAGAAAAGCTTTTATTTTCATGATTTTGAAAAATTCGAACAGTCCCTTTTGACTAAAGATGGTTCACTTTCAAGCAGTGAAGACTCTACTGATGAAGCGGTAGATCCGCAAGAGTCCCCAGCAGAATTGGTTCAACCATCCAAAAATGAACAAAAAGACAAACAAGAACTTCCAGAACCAGAACAAAACTGTGATACTAGTAATTTGAGTAAATGTAATCTTGAATCCTCAACACCTATCACAGAGGCTAAAACTGAACCAGCAACCGATAAGGATGCAAACACAATTTCAGACTTGATGGAACCTGCTGCAGAGCAAGTGACACAACCAGAAAAAGAAACTGAAAAATCGACTGTTGAATCGTTAGAAGACCAATCTAGTTCAAACCAGGAAAAGTTGTGTGTTAAAGAAGAAGAACCGGAAGTTAAAATTCCTGCTTCAGCAGAACCAGAATTAATCCCTATCACTGTAGCTCCTACAGTGATGTCTGAAAAAGATTTAGACGACGCTCAAGTCGAAATAACCTCAGACGTGGTAATTAGCGAGAAAAAACCTAGCAGCTCTTTTTCTGTGAATTTTGATACAGCTATCGTGACAAAGACCGATAATTTGACAGCACCAAAAATATCGAACACTGTTGGTACCGAATTTACATCCAAAGCCATGGTTAAGGAGTTTGATAATAAATCACTAACGTCACAACCCAACACGTACGTTTTAAAATCTGAACTGTTGGACATTCTGGAAGGAAACTCGAACTCTTCCACGAATTCGAGCGGATCGGAACAAAAATTCAAGACGTCGTTTGACAATTACGATAAAAAGAATACCGTGCAAGGTATTATCGATTTTGAAGATGCCATTCCTCCTCAAATTGTTATCACCAACAAAATAAACACTGAGAGTGTGCTGTTGGATTCCCCTAAGCTGTTGGAAAGGTTGTCTATGTCTACAGATACAGGGGTAAGTTTATTTTTTTATCTTCTGTATCTATTTTTGAGAAAATTGGATATCTAAACTATGTAATTCTTTTTCTGTGTTTGTTACAATACTCGTACTGTTATTATATTCTGTAAATACTGGAAAAGTTAACTAAATAAACTATAATAATTATTCTGCTGACATCTTGTTCCGTTGCCGTGCATTTTCTCTAGAGTAGACATAAATGGTAGAACTTTAGCTGCAATGTTAATAGGTTCAATCATAAGATTTATTGTCATCAGCTACCTAAAGTTGGAAACATATTTTTCAGATGAAATGCAAACCGAAAACTATAACCGAAATAAAGCCTCTTGAAACTATCCCAAAAATTATTCCGAGCAAAATCGCTAAGCCGACAGGTCTGCCCAAACCAGGTCAGAAAATTCTCATTAGAACTACAAAATCCATGGTTGCCGCATCGCCTAAAACTGTGGGTAGTAAACCAATTATCTTATCAGAGCAGATAATTAGGTAAGTTTTCAGTTTTTATTTTAAAACTTTAATTATTGGATCACATAACTGGTACTCTAAAACTATTCCTTTTAACAAATATGCTGCGTTGTATTATTGATAAGAAATTTAAAAAAATATTGACCCTCGTAAGTCAGACAATCGCTTATTATTGTTACATATGGTTGGTGTCGCGTTAAAACATTCATAAATAGTCATGCATTAAGTTCAAGGCCAATTAATACAAACAAGGTGCTGACGGAATATTTTTGTGCAATAGGATAAGTTTTACAACATCGTTTTTTTGTATAATTTCAACTTGACTGAGTAATAATTATCGCGAGTCTTAACTTTTTGTAGGAATTTGACTGATTGTTGTAAGTTTGTTTAAAGTAAGTCATATTTTAGACGGGCCGGTTCAGCTTCTTCTATTCCAAAAATCGCGACGCAGGGTATTAAACGTGAATACGAAGACATAGAAGATGTGGAAGCTGCCTTTATTATACCGAAAATAGCCAAAAAATCGGTCGAAGAAGAAGCCGTTAGTACTGCTCCGGTAGAAAAGCCATCGAAGGCTAAGGGTTCTAAAGCTGGTAAACCGAAAATTTTGCAGCAAACCATCATTTCTCCTAAAGGTAAGTTTACACTATTTTTTTGGTAGCGTTATTACTTATTGATTCGTTTGCCTAACATTACTAAAGCTCGAATCAGCTAAGAAAAGGCCACGGCCGTCATCAAACGATGATGTCACGATCTCTGTACGTCTCGCTTTAAATATTGCTGCCTTCGTTACTTTCCAAGTTGATGCAGCGAGTCAATGGCGTGCTATTCTCTGCTCAGTGAAATGAAATTTAATTAACGTAAATAGGTGTAGTTTTTGCTTTTTCATTTCATAAATTGTATTAAAACAGGATAGGTAAGTAGGTTTTATAAAACAAACCAAATACATATACATACATAATATTGACGCTTTGAGAACAAAATTGGCCTAGGTCTCTGGTCCCATTTCTTTAAATATTAATTTAAAAAATAAACAAGAAAACAAGCAAAGGGTAAATTAAAAAAACATACAGTGTGTTTCGGTTAAAAAGATCTGTGCAAATTATTTTTCTGCTGTAGCTGCAGGGTGATGATTGATGAAGAATATTAAATACCAATTAGTTTAAATCCAAATTATATAACTTAACTTAGGGCAATGTTAACCACAAAAAAACATTGTCTTGGGGCAATTAATCAATTATTGGAAGATAAAAATAGGCAGCTGGTTTCTTTTTTCAATTATTCTTAATTTGAAGGTCCTACAGTGCAGCTAGACCTTGAAAATGAAGTCTCAAAGTAACTTTCAGCTTGCCTTTGCATCGTTTTTGATATACAGGGTTTCATGAAGAAGAGGTAATATTTAAAATTTGTTATCTTTGTTAAATTTAATAATCATATATTTTTATAAATTTGATAATTTTGTTTATTTATAAATACATATACATATACAAATTACGAATTCATAACATAAAACAAAAATCCAAAACTTAGTCTAGGAGTGAGCATCCTAATTCTTCTTCGGATAAACTGGCATCACATTCATCATCATCACCAGAATCTTCATCGCTATCATCAGATGAACCAGTGTTAACAGTAAAAATAAGCTGGTCCACTGTATCATCAAAAATATGCTCTTTTTTTATGAGCTCCTCTTCATACTTTTTTACATGCTGGCAAATGTCAAACCACTCTTTTTCAGACACCTCTTGAAATTTTTGTTTTGTTAAAGCTTCGGTATCAGACAATTTAAAAGTGGTATTATGAGCTGCTACCCAATTTTTAACCAAAGCCCAAATTTTTTCTATTGGGTTTAATTCTGGATGGTAGGGTGGTAAACGCAACACAAGATGCCCATGTTGTTCTAACAGCCTATCTAAGTTATATTGTGGAGGAAATCTAAATTTATTTTCTTGTATGATTTGATACAGCTCTGGCTTTGTTAAATGAGGATCTGCTGGGATTCCTTTTTCCACTAGCCAACTTAACATATCTCCTTTTTTAGTAGCCGTTGTAATATTTTTGTTAACAGTAACATTGTGGTAGGCTGCATTGTCTATAATAAGGACTGAGCGGTCAGGTAAATTAGGAAGCAATTGCTTTTTTACCCAAGTCATGAAATTCTCATGGTTCATATCATCATGATAATCTCCTGTTTTTAAACCTAAAAAAAAAAAAAAAAAATCATAGTACAAACATTATGTGTCTTATATGATGTGTAAAATGTGGTTAAACTTATTAATTACTTGTTATATAAACTTATTTTATTTAAGCAGGAGGAAGTACTTAAGTAGGTTTGAGGTGTACATAAATATTACCTGACTTAAATATAAGCAATCCATTTTCAATAAATCCTTTTTCTCCACCTGCGTGCACTATTATAAGGCGTTGTCCTTTAGAAATTGGTTTTTGTAAGCCTTTAAAACTTTCATCATACCATCCTTTGTCATGAATATGACTACTGTGAATGTATGTCTCATCTGTATATACAATATTGCGACCTTCTGAGCGGTATTTCACCAATTTTTTTAAAAAATTTATTCGTTTTAAGCGAATGTCATATGATTCACACAAGAATTTTCTTTTGTCTGGTGTCTTCTGCCACCTACAAAAGATAAAGTTATTTTGATGTACATGATTGCCAAGATGTAAAACATACTTAAATCCAATGTTCTTAAGCAATCGCCCTAAGCTGCTTACACTAATGGATTCAGTCAAGATTTGCTGGTCAATAATTTTTTGCAAAATACCTGTAAAGATAAAAAATAATCCCATTTTAGTCTAAATTTTGTTGTTTTAAATTTTCAATTAACACATTATCAAGGTTTATACATATAGCAAACTAGGCTTACATTTAATTGTAAAAAACATGGTAAGTTCTGCTAGAAAAACTCTGAAGACTCTGTAGGTATACCTAATGTATTATAAACTTACCTTTTAATGTTGGAAGTTTTTTCTCAAGAATATAGAAATCATAAATAATTTCTCTGATTCTTTTGATTTCATCAGGTTTGATGTTATCCAATTTTAATTTTTTAATCTGTCCCTTCTTTGTAGGAGTGTGAAATGATGAGCTTGGCCCTCCCCATTCAACATGTAGTGCTTCTCTAGATATCTTCTGCACAGTAGATCTAGACACCCCTGTAGCTGCTATAGTTCTCTCTCTAAAATGATATTTATTATATTATTCAACGTTTTCGTCGTTTTTAATCAAAGACAATACCTGTAGTTATTCAAAGGAATGGAAACTCCTTCTGCCTCCTTCTTCATAAATTCTAAGACGTTACTTACAATTTCACGCCCTTGGCTGTGTATCACAACACCTTTCTTCCCAATCTTTTTTGGAGACATTGTGACAAATTAACGATTTTTACTTATAACACGTGAACTCAAACTGCGACCATCAACAATACAACCAAAACACCAGACTAAAACGGAAACTAACCTAACCTAATTTTTAAACTCAACCTGTCCGCCACTACATTTTTTTAAACTTGGCAACATCGTTTAGAGTGCCGGCTAGTAAAAGCATGTAAAAGGGTCCATCTGTCCCTGGCCGCACCCGCATTTGTTTTAATTGTGCCCAAGTAAAAAACCGTACTACGTTGCCAAGTGGCTTTTTGACCGCTTAAGAATTTATTTTCGGGAATATTTTAATAGGACGCCTCTGATTATATCTAATGCGACGGCAACTGTAGAAGGAGAAAGAAATAGTTTTAAAAACTGCGTCATTGATGATGCGGTGGCCTTTTCTCATCTGAATCGAGCTCTACTTGTATTTTCTTAACTACTAACTTAATTGACTTATTTTTGGACGTAAAACTAACTAAATTCACTATTTTCACTATTAACTATAAAGTAAAACTAATATTGCATTATCAAAACTCAGTGGGTTCATGTAATTCTGTATAGGTGATGTGGTGCCTCAAAGAGCCGCTGCAACGAACAAACACAATATTCAGTTGCAAAATGTACAGGGACAACTTACACGCGATGATACTGTATTTGACATAAATTCGATGCCTATTGTGTTATCCGACGATCTTTTAACTCCAGAAAGCATACAAAACATGCCGGTGGTGCTTTCAGACGAGATTGTCTCAAATGCCCAGACCACCAAGACGCAGCTTGCTTCTGCTTTACCAAAGAAAACCATCGTCTCGACCATAGGTGCTAAACAGGTTGGTTTATTGATCTTCAATTAACTATATTAAGTTACTGTTTTCTTTTTAAATACTTTTATTATGCAACATCTTTTTCGTTTCAATTCAGATTATTTTTAAAACTACACAATCTTCCTCAATACCACTTTCGACTGTTAAGCAGCCTGCCAAACTGAAAAATGTACCAGCGTCGATTGCTTCGACCATTCAAACTAAGCTTGCTCAAGGTGGAACCACTGCTTTTATCGCCACCGGTACTACGCCCGATGGCAAAACCGCAAAATATGTTTTAGTCCCTCCGTCCGTAACTCCAGCTAGTACACAAGTAAGTACAGTACATTTAAAAATAAAAAATACTTGACAGGGCGTACCAGGTAAAAGATTACTATATGTATGGATGTATCCGTTATTTTGGTTAAATGTGGAAAAAATTACGTCTACAGTGTTTTTTAACGGTTTAACGAAAATGCGTCCAGTTGTAGTAATTTTATCTGAATTAAGCAATCAAGATGGCACTGAAACATAATTTTACTTAATTCAATGGCAGCCATAATCACTTTGGACATGATTTTCAAATTGACATTTTATTAGTTATAAAAAAGTTTTTTAATTTTTGAATAGGTCAAGGCTATAAAACAAAATATTATTAAAAAGCAGCCTGTGGCCCAATCGAAGGGGGCAGCTGTTGGCGTTGCCGCATCTACGAATGCGGCCCAGGTTGTGGGAAACAAGATTATGATCGTGACGAACGCACAAGGCCAACAGACCAGGGTGGTGCTGACTCCCCAACAGCAAAAAGTGTTCATGCCTGCAGTTGGTAAAACGAAAACCGTCATTAAAGGTGCAATTCCGAAGGCTTTGTTGGAAAACGCCACTGGAGTTACCATAGCCGGGCCTAGTGGAGTTACTGCAAAGGCTACACCTATATTATCACAAGGTAAGTTTAAAAGATTTTTTTTGTTTGTGTAGTTTAGAAGTGTTTTGAATTCAACCAATTTTTGCACTAAAAAATCGAGAAATTTTACTGACGGCAATTTATTTTACTGTCCAATTTTTGTCACTCGAGACTATCTCTTTTTAAAAAGTCAAACACTTTTATGGCTAAGGACGAATGTTTTAAAATTATTTCGGTTACCAAAATACTACAAGTTACTAGACTGAAATGCAAAAGATAGCGAGTGCATTTTACTTCATACTTTCTTCATACACACTGTTTACGTTTTAAAGAAAGTTCTTGTATTGGGTGGTTTTGTGATATACCGCACGTTATGGCCTTTTTTAATTTTCTTCTGTTTGAGAGAGAAGAATATGTCAAAAAGGTGTGATGTGTTTATAAAACAATTTGTGACTTTTATATCTATCTACCTATCTACAAGACTGTTAACTACATTTCTGACTGCTAAACATTACATCAAGTATTATCATTTCTTAGGTTTTGTTTGATGTTTAAAATGTTTGTCTAAAATTAATTAGTTACAGTTATACAGGGTTATTCACGTTATTCGACACGGAAAATTGTGACTAAATTATTCACTTTCAACAAAGTTTTGATTCTGGGATGGATATAGACCGATTTTAAGTATCTTTTAAAAATATTTTCAAGATGTACCGGTTGTCTCAAATGCAAAAAAGTATCAAAGTTGTATTTTTTCAAATGGAATACCTAGTATTTCATCTGATTTTCAGAATCTACGTTAAAAATAAAAAGGAATTACATTGAGGTTTTAAGACTTTATAGTTTCTCACATATTCGTTATTTTGTAAAAATTTAGAACAAATTTTAAGGTTTAATCAGTCAACCTCAGTTAGGTTTTTATTAATCAAAATTGGCTTGGGAACTGCTAAATGATAAAGTTTTAGGATCCATGAGTTAGAAATTGTCTAGCTCATACAGGATGTCTCAAAATTTTTACCCAATAATTGCAACCTTTAAACTTTAATAACTTGTCAAAATCAAATTGAACTATTTTATGGTTAAAGTAGATGCAAAATTTAATTATCTATCGAAAATTATTGAGGTCTCCTATGGCTTGGCGTTTTCTGGCCGATTTTGAGTGATTTTTGATACCCTTGAAAAATTACCACAGATTCAAACTGTTGTAAATGACATCTTAAATAGCAAATTAGCGAAATTTTTAAGAGTATATCCATTAATAAGATACTTAATAATGTTGCTGAAGGATTCAAAAACAGAGTAGGTATGTTTTTGTTTGTAGTCGAATGATCGCCGTTTCAAACATTTTTTATGAATTATTTTTGTAACTTGTATAGCAAATTTACAAAGTATTAAGCTATTATTTTATTCTAAACTTTACTTAGATTAGAACGATAGATATGTAATTGCAAAAAGTGATCTCAGTCAAAGTCAGCTCTAGTTTAAGAAATGTCGATTTTCCAAGAAAACGTTAACAATTAGCGGTATAAAACCTTAATAATTTTCGATAGGTAATTAAATTTTGCATATACTTTAACCATAAAATAGGTGGGGTTCCATTTGATTTTGACAAGTTTATACTACTTAAAAATTTTAGTTTTTGAGTAAATTTTTTGGGACTTCCTATATAAGCTAGACAATTTATCACTTTTGGATGGATCATCAAACTTAATCTGTTATCAGCGCCCAAGCCAATTTTGGTCAATAAAACTAAAAGGAAGGTTGAATGTTTAAATGTTAATATTTGTTCTACATTTTTACAACATAACGAATATCTGAAAAACTGTAAAGTTTAGACCTATCAAACCTTAATGAAATTACCTTTTATTTTCAATGTAGATTCTGAAAATAAAGTAATATACTAGGTGTTCCATTTGAAAAAAACATGACATTGATACTTTTTCTGCATTTGGGACAACCAGGGCATCGAAGATATTTTTAAAAGATACCTCCAATAGGTCTATATCCATCCCAGAATCAAAAAACTTTTTTGAAAGTGAATAGTTTAGTCACAATCTTCCGTGTCGAATAACGTGAATAACCCTGTATAAGAAAGACGTAGAAACAATACGAAAGTACGATAATATACGTTTTGTTAGGTGTGACATCGACGCAGCCTAAAACCATAACACCAAGTTTACTGACGGCAGTAACAAGCGCGACGGGACTTTTAATGCCAGTAGTAAAAAATGCTAAAAGTTCTCTTCCCACCAAGAAAGTAGCTCAAAAGTCTTCCAAACCACAAAAAACGATCCTAATCAAAAATCAACTGGGCCAAACCGTAAGCATTTATTTTACATCTAAGTTAGATTTTCCTTTATCGTTGTTGTAATCAGGTCAGGAAAATACAAGGTACTGACGACGCTGACTTGGATCGACAAGTAGCTGAGCAGTTAGAAGCCATCAAAGCGAGCGCCAGACTGCAACAAGCGAATAAAACACCGGAAATTATTAATTTTACTAATCGGTAGCCAAATTTTGTTCTATAATTTTCAAAGTAACTTTCTAAATGGTTGTGTAACTACAGGTCGATTCCTAACAGTACATCGGCAGGCAATAGGGCGGGAGCAATAAAAAAATCGTATATTAAAAAGGTTGAGGCGGTTAAATCTAAAGTGCCGGCTCAAGTTTCCGATGAAGGAGAGAAGAAACAGGACACTGTAGTACCCGCTTTATCTCCTTTGTCTCCCCAATCACGAATACCACAGGTAAGATTTTTTAAGTGTTGTTTCTATACCAACTTGAAATTAGTCAAATAACCTTTTTTTTTGTTTGTACATCTACTTCATAAACACCCTGCTTGACTATGAATTTTGTGGTGTATGTTCCATTACAAAACCTTTTAGCCCATGTTTTTAAATTTAGTAGAATAGGTGAAACAAAATTTTAATACAGTTCTTTTAAAATATTTTTAGGTTTCCAGCCAATCAACACAAAATGTTTCGAAAGTTTCTACAGTGAAACGAGAACAATTACGAATTCCTACTGGTAGAACGACGGACCAAGCAACTCATGTACAAACTGCCAGTGCACAGAAATCTATTAGTAAACCTACCGCAATACCTACACCTAAAACTGATAAACCAACGGAAACCAAAAGGGCAGAAAGTCCGGTGCGTCAAGTGGTCATCCAAGACGGCTTAGGTAACTTGACTACCGTAACTGTGGGACAAATTCTTGGTAAGTTGGTTTTTTACTTGTTGCCATCAGTGCAATTAATCACAACTTGGTGGTTTACAGCAATACCAAGTGAAACAGTGGACGGTCAACCGCAATCCTACATGCTAGTGACTGTGGATGAGTCTGGCAACTTAACGCCTCTAAATAACGACGCTTTAATGTCGTTAGATCCGAGCTTAGGACTGGGAGGAGATATTAATAATGTGGTTCTCCAAGTGGATCAAGGACAGGGTACTGTAGCAGCCGCAGTTAAACCTACTGTGGAAACTAAACCGTCTATTCCGGTTTCACAAAAGAACAAGGTATATAAGATGAGATCTTTTTTTTCTAATATTTTGTATTCTATATTTTTGTCACAGGTGGAAGAAAGACTAAAACCTGAAAAACCAAAGGCCGTACCACAACTGTCTAGTCAATTAAAGCCAGTGTTGGGAGTACCCAATCCACCGGAAGTTCCCATGGCAGTTGAACAACCTGTTGTTGCTGGGGAAGGAGTGGTTCCTGGAGGTAAGCCGCTTTGAAATAAGTTGAAAAAACTATTTCATATTAATATTGTCACAAAAATATACATATTGTATAAACACACCAAAATTAAGGAACACCAGCCACAAATTACAAATAAGTTGTATATATCCACTGGAACTCACAATTATCATTTTACATAGAAACTTAGCGTCTTATCCAAACATTACTTTAAGCAATCAGCGTACAGTGTGGCCTAATTTGCTTATTTTTATATGGAAATTCCCTAAACTATTATGAATTTTAAAAATCGTTTTTGGTATATTTTTTCATGAGGTTTGATGTCGCACACATTTTGCACAAGTGCCAGCAACTTCATTATTATGAATGTTTGGTGTAAATAACATAATTTATTTTTAACCAATGAGAAATATTGTTTTCAGACATCTTTTGAACAAAAAGAGATGGACCAACTTTTGAACATCTCTTTTACAATATGTATCATCTGTTATACTCCGCGAAAAGGGTACCCTTCTCTAGAGGCCTCTAGCAAATTTAAAATAATTCTAGGAAGGTTTAATACACTTTTACGGGCCTCTGGCATTTTAAAAAGGTTTTCAGTAACATTTAGAGGTCTATGGAACTTTCAAAATGGTCCTAGAGGCCTCTGGCAATTTAAAACAGTTATGGGAATGTTTAAGACACTTGTAGAGGTATCTGGCGCTTTTTAGAAGATTCTCAATAGCTTTTAGAGGTCTATGGGACTTTCAAAATGGTCCTAGAGGCCTCTGGCAAGTTAAGACAATTCTGGGAAAATTTAAGACACTTGTAAATAACTCTGACTTAGAGGTCTATGGAACTTTTGAAATGATCCTAGTGACTAAGTATACCCACTGGCAAATTAACACAATTCTAACAAGGTTTAAAACACTTGTAGATATCTCTGTCATTTTTAAGAAGGCTTTCAGTAACATTTAGAGGTCTATGAAACTTTTAAAATGGTCCTAGAAGCCTCTGGCAATTTTAAACGGATATGGGTAGGTAAGAGGCTTCTGGCGTTTTTTAAAAGATTCGTAATAGCATTTAGAGGTCTATGGAACTTTTGAAATTGTCCTACAAGCCTCTAGCAATTTAAAACAATTCTATAAAGTTTAAGACACTTAGAGGGCTCTGGTACTTTTTAGAAGATTCCCAGTAGCATTTAGAAATCGCTGGCACTTTCAAAATGGCCCTAGCGAATTCAACTAATTTAAATCAAGCAAGTTTTTCAAGACATTTTACTTCTGTAAATAGTCTATGAAAAGTCGTGGTCTTAATATAAGGATTTCTTCCTTTTCACTATACATGAACAGTATTTTGAACACAGACCTGCTCTATACAGGGTATTCCAAAGGGTTCGAAACGGTCTTCCATTTTCCACAAGGTTAAAGTTACAAAGATGAAATTTTGAAATATCACGTAATATTAAAAAATCTCTCTTGATGGTCATTTCTAATTTTTTGCACCTGGGTCTTTGGACAAGCGACATCCACCACCATTGTTTTTAATGGATCGGTTATGATTTTAATCAATTTTTACGTTCTACCAAAATTTTTATAATCAGCAGTTAAGGTTTAACAACGTTTTATCCAGCCAGTTTTGATAAATCTGAGTTTAAATTATGAAGAAAAAACAACAGGTTTATCGTTGACTAAAAAACCTGTTAATATCTAATCAGAAGGTGGATTAGGGATGACTTTTTGATCCTTCAAATTATCTTGACATTTCGTGTCAAACATTTATAATGTGTGTCTCAAGTTACATTACAAATTGAATAGAAAATGGTTCAATTACATAAAAGAGAAGGAGTAACATTACTCGTGATGGTCAGATACGATGACAGCAGACGTTCACATCTCCATCTACCGTATACATTTCTCAACTCAATTCACCCTTCTAATTTGACGTTATCAGGTATTCTAGTCAACAATGAAACCGGTTTTTCTTTGCTCAAAGTTTAAACTCAGATTTCTTGAAACTGCCTGAATAAAACTTTACCAAACTTTATTTGCTGATCCAAGGAATTTTGAAAGAACAAAAAAATTGATTAAAATCATTACCGATCCATTAGTAAAAATGGTGATGGATGTCGCTGGTCCAAAGACCTAGGCCGTAAAAATTCAAAATGACCATCAAGAGATAGATTTTTAGATAGAAAAAGGTAAACCGTTTCGAAACATTTGGAATACCCTGTATAAAACGAGTCACGCTGTTTATTTACGAAACTGATAAAAACGTCTAAATAACCTGACATTAATTGAACTGTCAAACTGACAACAGCTGGTAGTATGGTGTTATCAAACACACATTTTTATTTGATCTTCTTTTAATGAAATGAGATAAGGGATGTGAGGCAACAGTCAGAAGTCACTGAACAGAGAATAACTATTTTCTTTTATGTAATCTTTAGTTCATAAATCTTGTTTAACTATCAATTTACTTAAATTTAGAGAATGTTCTTCTTGCTTTTTGATTAAGCTTTATCGAATAAAGTTAAGATTACATTTGATTGTGCAATTACTTCTAGTTTTGAAAATTATTCAGATATGCGAATGTTACTTCATTGTCAAGCCAAGTTTACGAAAAGTTTTTATCAAAATTCATAAAATAAAAAAAGCCTTTCTGATGGAGTAAAAGTAAATTAAGACTCTTATTTAAGAAAATAGTTGAGTTTATAACTCAAAAAAGTAAATCAATAAAAGTAACATTTACAGAATCGTAATCTATGTAAAAAGTGCCTTAATAACAAAGACGATAGCAAATTTCTGTTTGTATTATCAAACTAACCTTGAAAAAATACTTTAGTAACGTCCTGGAGTTTTCCCAAATGAATGTTATTAAGAAAAACAAAATTGTAGATGCTGGAGGCCAACAACTAATAGTGACAGGAGATCCTGTAGCCACCCAAAAATTCCTGGAATCTCTGTCGGATGGTTCAACTGACTTGGCCGGTATTCTGGCAAAGGCGGAAGGTGGCAGCGTTTTAATTCAGACTGACGGCCAACAAATTTTAATCAGGACCAATACGGACTCGCAGTCTGATCTTGGTTTAACTGATTCAGAGGTAGGGTTTCTAGTATAAGTGTTTACAGCTCTATTAGTTTGGATTCGTGTATTTTATTCAACAGTTTTGTCAGAAAAGTGTATAATTTTCATTATTAAGAGTAAACTGAACCACACTTTTTTCTTGGATTTCTAGTTGCTAACATCGCACAAACCCAATCAGGATATTTTGGCCGCCGCCTTGGCAAACACGGACGTGTTTCAATCGACTGAACAAGCTGTCATTAACCAATCGATTGTGAAGGGAATCTCTTCTGCTCAGCTTAGTCCTGGCACTAGTGCTGGATTGTTTCCCATGCAAGTTGGCAATGTGTTGGAGACGAGCTTAACACTAAGTTCCCCCATCATGACACCCTTAGAACTGCCCAGTACGAATAGTAAGAAAATCGATGACGAAGCTGATGTATTGGGACAGGTTAGTAATGTGAATTATTATTTGTATTCACATCGCACAACAGTTTGAAATATCATTCATTCAGGTACCTAAAAACGTCGATTTGCCCATTACAATAACGGATCCAAATATTTCACAAACTGTGGCTCACCAACCTACCCTCATGGAATTGTCTTTGCCTATACCGGACAACAGTTCGAGTCAGGATATTAACAGTCCGTCATTTCCTTACGCCTTAACGACGATAGAAGAATCCGTCGGATTGTCGCAGAAATCTTTTAACGGTAGTATGCCTCTCCTTACGGAAGATGTGATTGAGGTAAGTTTATTTTATATATTTCACTGTCTACACATGTTAAAGATACACTAATGATATGTATCACTAATTTTGTGGGACATAAGATGATATTAACACGTATTTGGTTTGACTGTTCGCAGAAACAGCACATCTCAAATATGTATAAAGAATAATTTTAATTGTGGAAAAAATAGTATTTGTGTGAAAGGTGTTTTGGTGTGAAAATGATCAAGAAAAAGCAGCAATTATGCAGCTGTTGTTTGACAGAGATAAACTTAATTATACGCCGCTTAAAATAGATGAGAAAAGTTACAATTATATCTTTACAAAACTGTTACAATACAGGGTGTCCAAAAAGTCTGGAATATTGCAAATATCTTGAAAACTACGAACTAATTTTATTTTTCTCAAAATTTGTATATTGTTATAGTAATGAGGGTGAAATGAGGTTCACAAGTATACAGGGTCAGTCACAAAGTATATCAAATTTCTTATTTCAAACCTAATACCCGGTATATTACTTCAGATTTTAAGAGTACTCATAAAGACCAATTCAATGATTTACAGAATTACTACTATTACAACATTTTTTCTGAGTCAAAAACACCATTTTATGTAAATAGTACGAGAATTTGATTAACTTTACAGACTAATGGGCGACAAGCTTAATAGTACACGCTTCAAATAAAAAATAACAACCTGAACGTTAAATTAATGTGTCAATGTCAAGTCAATCCTGTTTACATCGGACATCCATGGCATGGACGTCACGTTTCAATCGGATAGAGCATTTTAATTCTGCTATTTTTTTAGGATTGGCTAGTCAATCGAAATTGTTAATCCGCGTTGTTTATATCAAAGGTTTTATGGTAGTTTACTTGATTGGATTGAATAAGCGGATTCAATAAACGTAGTCAATGACTCCTATTTTAACTATTTTTAAACATCAATTACTTCTCCTGATAACATTATTTGAACTTGGACAGTTGCAAATAGATTTTTTTTTATGGTCACAGGACTGCTTTTAATTTTAAAACTGAATTCTTTTCAATTTTGACAGCTTTAATTTGATCTGAGACAATTTTAAAGGTCAAAACTGTATTTATTAGGGTCACATAACTGTTTTGACTATTTTTTAACATAAATTTTTTGATCCTGTTGACATTTGAACTTTAATAGTTGCAAATTCAAATTTTTTTTAGGGTCACGTGACAATTTTGACAGTTTAAATTGGTTGTTCTGCAACATTTGGTAGTTAGCTTTAATAATTTTAAAACTGAATTGTTTTCAATTTCAATTTGATACAGACAGCTTCAATTTGACGTCTCAGACAATTTTCAAGTTCAAAACTGTATTTTTGAGAATTTGACAAATTTAACGTTTTGCCAGACTTTTACATTTAAAATTGTATTTATCAGGATCACAACTGTTTTAAACTCAATTTCTTTATCAATTTGAACTTTGACAGATTTAATTTGTGTGTCTCAGAAAGGTTGTGTCACGTGACTTTTTTGACTGTATTTTAAAAATTTTCTATTTAATTTGAACTTTGGTAGATAAAATTATTTGTCGTCTGAGCATTTTTAAATACAATTTGAATTTTTACAGTTTGACAAACAAAACTAAAAATAAACGAAACGTAATGAATAATTTGAGTTTGATCATTTATTTACCGCCATTTGTACCGCCGGACTTTGAACAAAACTTAAGTTAAGTGTAGTCCAGACTGTAACTATTTTGACTTGTATTGTCACAATCTGAACCAAACTTAACTTAAGTTAGGCTTGTGCCGGTTTTGTCAACATTGGCTAAGTTTAGTTTAGACTATGTTATTTTGCATCTGATCTATCAATTTAGCTTAAGTTGTACATAAAATCGACTTGGAAGTGTTACGGAAACAAGCATTAAATTAATGAGGGTATTCATTTTAATTAATGGGGATTATTGTTTGAACAGGGTTATTTTTAGTTCTGTCATTAGTGTTAGGCTGGGTTTACCCAACTTCTTTATTCTTAATTCTTATTTCTTAATCCTTATGGAGTTAAAACCCTGTTAGTTTAATGGTGCTGTGTACACAAGTTCTGAATCCTTAATTCATAATTTTAGTTAGTAATGCAAGGCCTTGAGAGCTCCCAACTTTAACTTTTTAAGGAAAAAAATATTTTTTTGCGCATGCCTTGATTTGGAGTTTTTGCCGGGGGAAACTTATGAAAATATTTGATGAAAATGATTTATTAACTTTGTGGGTGTGTGATTGTTTATTCCGATTAGCATATTTAGATTATGCAACTTTTTAGGATCTTTCTTCAGTTGGGAACCAACTAATGAATATAAATACACAAACTGTTCTTGTGTGATCCTTATGTATTTAAAAAATTGGTGCTGGTCCCACTCCAATTTGAGCGTATTCCTAACCATAGTAGCATATAGCCCTTCAGTTTTTCAGATTAATAGGCCGGACCCCAAACCTTCTGTTTCTTTTCCTGGATTTATGAAGTATTGCCCTAACTCCACAAATATGCATTAAAAACATAGCGGATAACTCTAATGCTGTTGCTTTTTTCGGGGGTAATATCCCTAGTGCATTAAATTTTTTCGGAAAAACGAGTTTCTAAGTAATTTGTTTTAACAAATAGCATGAGCGCGAGTGGTTTTAAAAATCATCCGAGTCGAATTTTTAAAACCACTCTCGCTCATGCTATTTGTTAAAACAAATTACTTAGAAACGAGTATTCCAATTTTTCCGCGGGAAAAATTAGATGCCCGAGGGATATTTGGTAAGATTATTTCCTGAGTTAAATAAACATTTCATTTTAATTAAAACAATAAGAACAATAATTAATAAGAACAATAACTTTCAAGCTAGAAAGGGTAACACTATTCTTTATGTTGCTGTGAGGAGTGTGCAATTTTTTCGAATTTTTTTCCGGAAAAACTGCTGACAGCTAAGTTGACAGTTGTTAAGTGATTTTTCCACTTAAAATTTACATTTGTTATACTAATTCTTGATAGCGATTGGTCAAAATTGATAGGAAGGAAATAATCGGGAGAATTTAATGTTATAAATAATCACTTCAATAAAACAAACCTGACAAATTTGTTTTCATTTAGTTTAACCTTACTTTTTGTTTTTAACTTTCAAATGTCATTCTGGGAGTCCGGTTTTCAACTTGAAACGTATCGCACGTCTGTTTCGTGGGCGCCATTTTGTGTCGCTAAGAAACCACGTTTCTTGAAACGGTGTACAGAGAAGTTTGAAGTTGACGACCGAACTCCGCAGCCGGTCGAGTGGAGATGGTGGGAGCTCTAAGTGGAAATGTCGATTCCTAAAAGTCTACGGGGAATTGTCTTGTGCGGTGCACTTCCAGGAGGTGGAAAGGGTGAAAACCTAGGAGAAGACCACGTGGATGTGACAGTGACGGTTATAGTTTCCACGAGGAAGGACTACATCTTTTGCTCGGATCGTGCCTTTAAGTGTTTCAAGGAAAAAAACTCTTCGCGCTTCCGGGCTCTGGGGGAGCTGTCACACCTTTGGAGGAGCTCGGATGGAGGAGTTTGAAGCCTTTGTTGTGTTGTCTTGCTGACTTCTTGGTCAGACCTAAGAGGAGGAGCTTAAGCTCTGACGTGGCGTAGGCCACCCTCGACCTAACCTAACTTGGCCTGGCTGAATACCCTAGTGGTGAATGCCATAAAGAAAGTTAAAAAAAAAAAAAAAAAATGTCATTCTGTACTAGTCATAATTTTTAAGAATTAAAGAATCTGCATAATCGACTTTTTAATAAAGAATTAACGATTAAGAAATACGAAATAAGTATTAACAATAAAGAATTAGCTATTAAGAATTAAGCAGTTGGGTAAACTCGGCCTTAACGTCAAATAGGCTGTTGATGCTGACGTAACGACAAAATTTTGAATACACCGGGTGCATTCACGAGGCATTTACGAAAATGATACCTACTAATTCCACCGTTTACCACAACTTTTAAGGATCTGGTTCATTACGGTGGAAAGAATTTTAGAACGCGATTGGTATTCCTAAACCTGATATGTCTTTGACATCTGGCATCCAGATGTTCATTGTTAAAATGTTTTATAATATCGGCATACTCTCCCTCCATCTCGCAAACAGAACATATTTCAATATCCATTTTAATTTAACAGGTCATCCTCATAAGCTAGCTAAACTGTGGAACAAACCGACAACCATAAACTAATTTTTGAGGTTATGATTCTAAATTTTAAGGAAAAACCTGTCAAAAGTCACTTTTTTCTTAATTCACCAACGGAACTTCTCGATCCATAAATCATAAACCGGGTACATATTTTCGGTATATGGGTAAAATTTCAGAACGGCAATAGCAGTTACCAAAAACAATTTTCGAACGCTATAGGTTAAACAGATATCTACCGGTAGAATATTCGTAAATGCCTACGGTGAACATATGCGGTTGCTATTGGTGTCAGAGTTTCAACTTTTACTTTAATTAACTTAAATGTTTCAGCATCGTAACGTGACTTCTCCCAGTAGCGACAAGGTTCTATTAGATAAGGATAGTTCAAGTAACTTCAGTGCAAACTTTGAGAGTCTACCATTGCTAGACACGATAGACGCGTCTAAAGAAGATAACAAAACAAGTGCTTTTGGCAATATTGAGTCACTGCCAATGCTTTCCGAAGATGTGGTCGAAGATAGCGGTTCCAGTATCGGTTCATCAAAGCTGCCAAGGTAAGTTACTGTTGTTTTTGCTGTCTTTACGTTACTAAGAATAAATAAAATGAAAAGTATAAAACATTGTTTTTTGACAGTGAATTTCCTGTATTTTAGATCTTCTCCAAAATCACTGCAACGCGACATAGTTGACGAAGGCTTATCGACACTCGGTGGCGAAATGTGCAGTTCGCTAAGCGAACCACCTCCAGACATGTTCGATCTGTCCAGTCTGGCGCCCAAGGAAGAAGAAATTTCGAGCGATTTGTCTTCGATACCGGAACCGGAAACGCTTTCAATCAACAGCGAGAATTCCAACGAAATTCCACTTCAACCTCCGATTGTGGCCAGTTTGAGCGACCTGAAACGGCACAGCGACGATGACTCGGAAGGCTCGGACGAGAAACGACCGCGATTCGACGACTGATAATGTAAGTCCGTTGCCGTTATTGTAAATAATTGTAAATTTTTTAAATTGCGTTGATGTGGGTTTTGTTAGTTTTGGGACACAAAAAGTTCTAAACTCGGTTATTGTTTTTTTTTAACTGTTATAAGATTGTTCTTTTAAAAGATCAATTGAATGGGCTTTTTTTTTTAATGAAATCTGATTTTTTTACATCTTGCAGTAATTTTGTTAATATTGTCAACTATAGTCCCATAGGGTATGATGCATTGACATATCTAAATTAAAAAAATTATAGTTTTTACTGGATTATACAGGGTTATTCACGTTATTCGACACGGAAAAGTGTGACTAAAGTATTCACTTTCAACAAAGTTTTGATTCTGGGATGGTATAGACCTATTGGAGGTATCTTTTAAAAATATTTTCAAGATGTACCCAAATGCAGAAAAAGTATCAAGGTTATATTTTTTCAAATGGAATATCTAGGTTTGAGTATGGAATTGAGGTTTGGTACCTACATTTAAACTTTACAGTTTCTCAGATATTCGTTATTTTGTAAAAATTTAGAACAAAATTTAAGGTTTAATCACTCAACCTCTGTTCGATTTGTATTAATCAAAATTGGCTTGGAAACTGCTAAATGATCAAGTTTTAGGATCCATGGGTGAGAAATTGTCTAGCTCATACAGGATGTCTCAAAATTTTTACCCAATAATTGCAACCTTTAAACTTTAATAACTTGTCAAAATCAAATTGAACACCACCTATTTTATGGTTAAAGTAGATGCAAAATTTAATTATCTATCGAAAATTATTGAGGTCTCCTATTATAACTGTTCGCGTTTTCTTGGAAAGTCAACATTTCTCGAACTCGCACCGATTTTGAGTGATTTTTGATTCTCTTGAGAAATTACCACAGATTCAAACTGTTTTAAATGACAGTTTAAATAGCGTATTAGCGAAATTTTTAGGAGTATATCCATTAAGATACTTAATAATGTTGCTGAAGGATTCAAAAATCTTGTAGGTATGTTTGTGTTTGTAATCGAATGGTCGCCGTTTTAAACATTTTTATGAATTATTTTTCTAACTTGTATAGCAAATTTAAAAAGTATTAAGCCACTATTTTATTCTAAGCTTTACTTAGAACGATAGATATGTAATTGGTGGGGTAAAATAGGTGTGGGTCCATCTGATTTTGACAAGTTTATACTACTTAAAAATTTAAGTTTTTGAGTAAATTTTTTGAGACTTCCTATATGAGCTAGACAATTTATCGCTTTTGGATCATGAAACTTAATCTGTTATCAGCGCCCAAACCAATTTTGGTCAATAAATCTCAAAGGAAGGTTGAATGTTTAAATGTTAATATTTGTTCTACATTTTTACAAATTAAGGAATATCTGAGAAACTGTAAAATTTAGACCTATCAAACATCAATGAAATTACCTTTTATTTTCAACATAGATTGATTTTTCTGCATTTGGGACAACCGGTACATCTTGAAAATATTTTTAAAAGATACCCCCAAACGTGAATAACCCCAATGATTAAAAAAATATAGCAGGAAGGAGCAATAGCAACCAAAGTGGGAGACAAAAATCGTTCAGTATGGCAGCCCTAAATTTCCGGTTGGCACTGTCAGAAAATCAATGACGATAATCAATCTGCTGTTGCCCACTATTCACAAATCTACTCGTCAATAATAATTCAACTAATTTAAGTTTGCAAAAATTATCCTTTAACGGACCGAAAAGCAAAATAAACAAAAACAATAAATTTTTGCGGTTTTTAGCTAACTTCGCATACCACCAAATATAAAAAAAACTGTTTTACGACTAACTTAGAAGTTTCAAATTCAAGTGCGCAGTAGGCGAATGTGGGGGACAAAGATGGCGACTTCCGTCTTGGTCGCTTAATGCACAAACGGGGTATATTGTTATAACCTCCTGATACTTGTTCTTTTTTACTCGAAGAATAACCCTGTATATATTATTTTTAACAATAGAAGTCAAATATCCTATTTTTACCTTGTTCAGGCTTGTCATTGTTTCACATTAAGCCAGGTAATGAAACTACTAAACAATCTTACGCATTGGACACATCAGGAAAGAAAACTTCTTATCTCATTCACGTCAAAGCTTCTCAACATGTTTTTTCAGCTGATATTCTGAAGATTTAATACTATTACACCAACTACACTAATTGAAGATTTATGATTAGATGTAAAAAGTATAACTCTCCTTATTTACGTACGAAATAATTATAAAGAATGTCAAAATAATATCTTAGTTGCAAATCGGTCGCTGTGTAAGCACAGATTATCCAATGCTCTCATTCATAAGTAAACAAAAAAACTTTAATTGAAAACGTATAGGAGATGTTCAACGGGCTTTATTAGAAACTTATTGAGGTTTCCAAAATACCAATCTATCAAAAACAGCAAAATTGGCATACTTTTTGATCTGAAAATGTTTTAGAATCATCATAACTGCTTACTAATGCATCCATTTTGAGAACTACCCTTTGACCCGTGTTCAGTAAACGTCTAATCTACTATCTACGGACACCCGGTATATGACATTATTCATAAAAAGTATTTAGAATAATCACAAAAACAAATTAAATAATTAAATAGAGGGTAATATTTTTTTTACCCGTTTTTCAAGATAAAATAGCTGATTGCCTTTGTTGACATGACCTGACAAGTGACTGAAGGTTGTTTTTGGGATCCAATTAATGTGGACTAATAGTTGTTTATGTGATAAAATTATCATCAAAATGTTAGGATGCTAAATTATCTACCGAGTTTAGACTTTACCTTATAAATCGTTTAAACCACTGTTTGACAGTTTGCTACTTGAATAAAATATTATTATTATTATTGAATTTGGACTACATTGTTTTTTTTTTTGTAAATAAAAGTTATAATGTACGGTATGTACATAAAATAAAAAAAAAAGCTTTTATGATATCTTTTATAATGAACATGTTATTATAGTTAAGATTGTCGTGTAGGGCCTGCGGTTTCATTCCTATTAGGTTATACTTGTATTTTTATCCCGGTTTGTTTAATTTCAAATGATTTCAATTGTCGGTTTGCGCCATAGGACTGAAACTAGAGGCTAGTTATTCTTAGTTAAGCACATACATAGATGTCGTATTCTATAGGTGTTAGACATAGTTATTAATTATGACAGCAAATCGCGCAGCACCCGGATTACTAGATCTTGTTTTTTAAAGTTGTCAGAATGTCTGCGTCCGCTGTTAGATTAGTAAATTTCAACTTGTACTTTTATTAAAGTAATATATTATTTATAATAAAGTAAATCATAAATGGTTTCATATTTTAAAGAAGAAATAATAAAGGTAAGTAATCTTTTTCTTCTGGTGGGATTCGAACGAATAACACGTTAACTGTCAAGCTACCTGTAGAGGATCATCACCATGGGGATCTCGGTTAAGAAATACGACAAAGTTTTTAATTTGGGGCAAAGTTGAGCAATTCATTAAAATGCCGCTTTAAAAATTTAAATATTCTTAGTACTCTTCATCTCAGCCGAAGTGGCAGCAATAAATGGTCACGTCAGATTGAAATTCACTCATGTCTTAAGCCCGTTTTAGACTATCCTATTTCATGTACCAGATCTGGTGTAAGAAATAGGCACACAATTGTGATGATTCTGGGATGGGACTGATCTGGGGTTGACAATTTTTCTGTTTTACACTATCCCATAAATGCTCTCAGATATGATCGAATTATTTTGACGCTTGACAAAAAAATGACATAAATGATTGTTAATTCTGAGTTTGCTGCACAATGAACTATTGTTGGAGGATCCTCATCATTATAGGAACTTTTTACGAATGGACAATGCCTGTTTTGTCAAACTTCTCGATCTTATTAAAAATGACATACAGAAACAATCAACCCATTTAAGAGAACCGATATCTGCTGAAAACAGGTAAATGGGAAATGCACAAATCCTATTGATTTAATAACCCTATAGTCATATTTTTTTTTATTGATGTTACAATGTTATACTATAACTTAATATGAGTTACACTGATATATATAAATACTTGTATAATGGGTTAACCTGAAGCCAAAGTTCTGTTAGGCCCGGTTGTAAAAAAGCAGTTTGAACCTAGTTCTGCTGAATTATCGACTGGTGACTGGGGTCGACTTTTAGATCACCGCCCTCTGTACAAGAAAGCCTAGACTGTCACTTTTAATGGCGGCGTTAGCGGTTTTCGTTTTGTACACAAACCTATGCAGATGCAGTAGAAAATATGTTTTTTTTTATTTTTTCGTGTAGTTGATTAGAAGTTGTGAGTGAAAAATCAAAGAACGCTTCATTCCTGATCCAGATATGTATAGATATGGCTTTTTATACCCAATAAAGTCCAGCCAAAGCAAGTTTGGTTAGAACCCTTTGTCCTGGAAAGTACAACAAACTAATGTGAAAACTGCTCAATCAAAGAAAATTTGGAAATCCTTGAAGCTAGGTAAGCAAAACTGGTAAATGGGTTTTATATTATTATCAAGACCTTTCTTTTAAAATGTAAATGTGCCAAATGTGCCAATGTAAATGTCCTGTTTCTTCAGAGTAAACCTTTGTTGCTCTCAAAATGCAGGCGGCCTCAAAATGTAACTCACATACCTATGTATGTAAGAGGCAATAAGTTTACTGAATGAGAAAGCATATTGTACTTACCACTGAGTATTGTGTTGGAGTAAAATCATTCCAGTTCAAAGCTTTCAACCACTGTTGGGTTCGAGCAGGGTCTTTTGGAAAGTAAAAGACTGACACTTTTGGGCCTTTCACCAAATTGCTTTTACAATTTGGCAAACAACAAGTGAACGGCATATTGTAGAGGCAATAGAATTTAAGTTAAAAAAACAACAACAAATTATAGAACAATGAAGGAACAATAACAATAGTGATAACACAATAAAATGAACACAAACTACACTTTCACTAGAACAAGAAACATATAAACAACAATATATAATAGCAAACAAAAATTATTTTGGCAAGTAATCCCAAGTCTTGATTTGAAACCTTAAACATTAATTTAATCATCGAAAAACTCAATTTCCACAATACAAACAAATGCAAACTGTCAACCACTATTTCGGCCATATTGGAATTTTTGGCATGCACCTTCTTGGCTTTCTTGTACAGAGGGCGGTGCTTAGATTAGTTCCAAACGTTTTCATTGATATTGCGCGGTTGCCAGCTTGAACGTTCCAGATTTCTTATGATTTAAAAAGTTTTGTTTTGTTTTAAGCCAGACATATTGTAAAGTTTGGGTATAGAGCATTTTTAAAAGCTGTTTCGGTTTTTTGCTACCAATAGATGAAGCAATCGCCCCCAGTATTGCTTCGTGTCAGTGAAAGAAAATTGTTTTATCCTTTTTTACGAGAGCATTCGGCAACATGACATCAGTGTGTTTTTAAGGTTAGCAAAGGACAGAAACATATTGATTGAGAATTGACAGTGTTTCAGTTGTTTACCGATTTGACAAGATCACAAGAGTGAGGTTAAGCTGGTAAAAAACAAAATATAATCAAGAACTTAAAAACGAAACGTCGATTATATCTTTTAATCGTAATTTTCGTAAAGTATATCTTTTGTTTTCAGTCATCATATCTGATGAAAGGCAATGAAAGGGGTAATTGTATAAACACTCGGATTGAAATTTAAAGAATACCAGGGTCCAGGGCACTAATGGGAGCGATGCACGTCATCAGTGAGTTTGACGTTTTGAAAATGCATTCCTATTGCTTAGCGATTAGTTGCGACCTGTTGCGCTCTCTTTCTAACACGCACTTATTAACTGAACGCAATTCTGACACAAACGTGACCTTCTCGATCTCGACGTTTAACGAGTAGTATGCGTTGTTGCCAGATTGCTAGTTGACTGTTTCCCGTTTTTGTTTTTATTGTTGATGACTTGACTAAAACTGCTTACAGAGAGAGACAAAAAAAAACTCAATATTGACTAATATTGTTATTCAAAATTTTCTGTTAAAAAACTGCGTCTGTCAACTTGTATATAAGAAGTAAATAAAAACAAAATTTATGTAAGGTTCGGGTTTTAATGAAAAAAACTAAACATCTGGCAACGTGGCGCGTTAAACGTCAATGACGTGCATAGGCCGATTTATTGCCTTCTACTAGGATACATATCTGAGCGGTAAGCGGCAGAGCTCCCGCCGCTTACCGCTTCTGTCGTAGCCAAAAGTTTGACTAACACTTTCGCGAAAATACGCCTAAACGTTTTCTGCTGCTTATTATAAACTTGAAATATCAAACTATTTCCAAGTCTTCGGTAGTATAGTGGTCAGTATCCCCGCCTGTCACGCGGGAGACCCGGGTTCGATTCCCGGCCGGAGAGAACTTTTTTTATTTTTTTACTCCCGCAATTTACACGCATTTAAAAAAATCATATTTACCCTCACATATTGCCACCCGAATGCCAATAAATAACGTTTTTATTTATATTTGACTACAAACAAAACATAAATTTGGTTTTATTTGAGCAATAACATTGTTTCACAGAACAAAGTAAATATTGGGTTACCCGAGGTTACCCGCCCTATAATTGAAGTGTATGTAGATGAGTAAGGAAAAGGAAACGTAAAGGGATGTGGAAAGGTAAAGGTATGTAGAAATGTAAGAGTGTATGGAAACATGCAAATAGAAAAAGTATGCAAAGATTGCAGAAATACAAAAAAAAACTTGAGAAAGAAAGAAAGTTTGAAAATGTTAATATAAAATGTCACAATATGTCTAATGTAAAAAAATATATTAAACTTGAGGCTAAACACACCCTATTACACTACCTTCAACTTTCAAACTTTGTCATTGATCAATAAAGCTTCTTTACTGTTCTTGATACATTACACTTTTATAAAGCTAATACCAAATACTAAAATAACTAAACAACAAAAACAAAACGTTAATAAAGTTACATTATTATAAAGTTACTTATTATGTAGTTAATTAATTCTTTAATACAGTTTATTTTTATTTACGTGATGTTGCGTGATCGTGATTAAGAACTATATCAAAGTTTTAAATACTTTAGTACCTAAATTAATTTACAAGCTTGTTTATATAAGCTTTTTATATAAATAACATACATATCTAAATAACGCAATGTTTTTATAGCCTGATTGGAATTCTAAGCCTCCATAACACAACCAAGCTTGTGATTACGTAGGCTACAATGTTGGTATATTACCCCATTCATGATCATAAATACTAAATTGTGACACAAACTATTTGCTATAAAAATAATAATAAACTTTACTGTTCTCGTTAACCTAAAAAAAGTGTCATGAAAGCCAATTTGATTCAACTTAAGATGGAAATTTACAAAAATATTATTTACTTTATTAGGAAATTTATAAAAATCAGTTGCATAACGCAAAAAATATTTTGGGTTCACCGTGTATAAAAGTGATCACAGAAACAAAATTTACTTTTATTAAAAATAATATTACGCTTATTTCGTAAACATTGATTGAAATAACGTATCAATAAAGAATTCGATTTATTAGGTCCATTAAATTTACGATCCACCAAGTTTCATAAAAGTACTGTTTTTATTTGCTATTTTTATCGGTGAAACTTAAGATTTTATTTCCGAACGGTCACAAATTTCTAATAATTTTATGTTCCAGTACTGATTCACGATTTTAGTATTTCTTATTATATTGTATTTGAGTTTATGTTACGTACAACATTTTATCTACAACGATTATTATTTTAATGATTAATTGAAAAAAAAAATTTAAAAAAAAATAAAAATATTTCCAGCAACTTGTTAGGCATGTCAACATCTGGCATTAATTTATCCAATTGCAAAGAGTTTACCATTAATATTTATCCTAATAATAATTGAGTTTTCATGTAATTGTATGTCATGTTTTTTAATTTAAAAAAATCTAACTAAAAGTTACTTTTAATATTAATATTAATAAGCAGTAAGATAGTGGAGGCAACAGGACTCCAGATGTACAAACAAATTGTTCACCGATTATTAAGGCACTAGTGCGGTAATAGATTCAAAAAAGCACTAGTGCGTTAATAAAGGTCATTATGACACTGAAAATAGTGCGAAATTACGATATTATGTAACTGTTGTAGATAAAACATTTTTACTAAAGTATGCATCTTATTGTCAAAATAACATTTCCACGAATATTAAACGATTCAAAATGGTATCAAGTTTTTTTGTTATTTATTTAATAATTATAATTAAATTGAATAACGATATAACAAAAGAAAAAACTTCAGATTTTGACAGACAATACGGTTTTATAAATGTAGAGTGATACCTGTGATACGAAATTCCACTAAAAACCAGCTCTTTTTATGCAACTACAAAATTATCCTAGGCTCGCCAATAGCAAACAGCAAACAAATTAAAATTTACAAAACATGTATGAGAAAGGAAAAAAATTGTCAAAACAACGAAACACCGATTACTAACGTACAAGTTAACTTAAAACAACAACACAAACAAAAAAATTGCTTTAATACTAATTACAAAAATGAGATTTTCCAATAATCCCTCTCACAACCCATCCAACAAACTTTCATTTTTTATGAGCGGCATATTGGATTTTGCATTTTTGAATGCAGTGTTATTCTTGATCATTTGACGGAGTAATTTAGGGTCAAAGCAAGGTGTGTCCCAAAATATGTGATTTTAGGGTGAAAGAATTTTGACGTCCTCTAGCGTCCAAACGGTGTCATCAATCAGCTCATGGAGGGGCATTGTTAGAAAGCTTGAAATCTGCTCTATCTTTTGTTTTCTATGACATTTTGACGTAACTTGTCAAATAAGGGAGTAATTTAGGGTCAAAGCGAGGTGTGTCCCAAAATATGTGATTTTAGGGTGAAAGAATTTTGACGTCCTCTAGCGTCCAAACGGTGTCATCAATCAGCTCATGTGGGGACATTTTTGGAAAGCTTGAAATCTGCTCTATCTTTGCTTTCTCAGTTTTTTTTTTTGCTCCAGGAGGGTTAAAATAGCGGCCTGAAACACCATTTTGCCTGTCATTTCTTGATACGTAAAATTTTTTTTTAGAATGAGGTACAAGTCAAGTAGAATAGCAACACCCTCAAATAGGTAATTTTACATTTTGAGAAAACTTGTCGAGACGATATCCGCATTTTGTCAGGGGATAAGGAAACCGTAACAGTTCAACAATGAGCTGGGAAAGTAAATTTAAGAACCTTGAGGACCGAAACAACCTACAGGAAATTTCCAACTGACTCCAAGGCTTGTATCCACAGACTGAATCCCTCAGACCAGAAAATATTATAAATTATTTAGGGTGAGCCAATAGCTTGAATGAATGAATGAGTATTGTTAGATGGGCTCCCTTCTAACAATAGCTTATTGTGACCCTTGACAAGCTAGTACCCCTCCAGTTCGGTGGCCCTGACAAAGCCGCAGAGCCTCCTTGGCCGGGTACCTTGAATATCTAAGGGGTTGATCACACTCTTACCCCAAAGCTCTTTTCTGATCGTCGCAAGTGCCGGACACTGTGTGAGAACGTGTTCGGAGTTTCCCAGTCTTCTAGACACAAGCGACAGACCCAGAATGTGCATGTGTCTTCTCATCTGACAGTGACCCGTCACACATCTGAGGTCCTTTCTGGATAATTCCATCAGAGGCTTCGACTTGTTCCTTGGAAAGAAGCTCATGAGACATCGCGACTGCCGCATGCCTCCTCCCAAGCAATATCGGATCTTTGCCAGAAGATACGGTCCAAAATGGAGGTTCCGACCGCCCCGGCTAGTCCTACAATAGGTTCGGGACCTACGGGTCTCTCTTTGAAGCCACGAAGAGCCAACCTGTTCGCCTCCTCGTTTCCCTTATCACCGGAGTGCCCTGGTACCCAAGTTAGACGTACCTTGGCCATGCGCGTGAGCGACAAGAGTGTTTTCTTACACTTCAGCACCAGCGCAGACGTCGTTGAATCAGCTTTTAAGGCTGCCTTGCTGTCCGTACAGATAGACATAGACAGCCAATAGCTTATAATTAACTATTTTAGTTTAGCAAACAACATTGCTAAGAAAGGACATTTTAAGCATTTTCTCGTACCGAAGAAAATCTTTTTAATTAATTGGAATTGAGTCGCAGATATCCTAAAGAAATTAAACAACCTAAAGCAAGTTTCTGAAAGTCCATTTTTTGAGAATAAATGAAACATAATCTTAATCTAATACTAATTGGTCAGGTTCAGGTTGATTTTCAACCATTTTACTAGATTCTTTTGCAGACGCTTGTGCTTGAAACAGTTGAGTCTGTTTGATAGCGGTGTACAAACAAAACAGTAAATGTAAAGACTGAACCTTATTTTTGGCGATAGGTATTTGAAAATAATTGCAAACGATGTCCGCATAATCAGACAAAGACTGATTTTCACCTGGTTTAGGAAAACCGCTGTTTTTAAACTTTTGTTCCAGGTCTTCAGGCCATTGTTGCATTAGATCATCTATGTCAGGCATAGGCCTACAAATCAAAAAATACAATTCTGCTGTTTAGTTGAATAATTGTTACTTACTGAGAATATCTTACAACTGGGGAGGATTTGCTTTTGTGCAAGTGAGAAACGTCTTTAATCCATTTGTCAATAACTTTAGCACTTTTTTCAACATTATCAATTTTCTTTACCACCTTTAAAATATTTATTTAATAATAAACTCACGCTTCGGAAAGCCACAACTTACAATATGTCCTTGCGCGTGTCCAGTTATTAATTCGTCGTTAGATGCTCTTAATTGTAAATGTAACAGAGCTGGATCGCTCTGATTGGCTGCTGGCTCATCCAGGACCAACAATCCCAATTGCAGAATGTTCTCATCAAAAATATCCCCAGAGAGAGTAGTTTCTGGGGGAATAATTTTGAGAAAAGCGTCTATATCTCCCACCGCTGGTAAAAACTCCGGTATAAAAGGTTTGAATTTGTAATCTGCTGTCATTTTTGAAGGTGTGTATCTGTTTTTTTTTTTTATTAGTTAGAAATCACTTTTGAAAATTGATTATCAATTTACCGTGTGATATACTCGAATACTTCAGCAATTTCCGCATCAACTTGCAAATTCTCAAACTGTCGTGGATCATATTCTCCTGCCAACTTTTTTGTATTTCTTTCGCTGTCGCTTACATCACTGTCACTAGAGTTTGAGTGTTTGTTGGCTAACGTTTTGGATCTGCCTGAAGGACCTGCACTAGATTTTCTTCTGGGTAGTGCTTCCGGTTTTTTATCCAGAGGCACAGGCTGGAGAAAAATTAGTACAATACACATCAGACTAAAGAGTACAAAAAGTACCTGTTTATGTAACTTTTTAGGGCTTAATTTACTAATATCGTCATTTTCGGGATCGTCAGAGTCGGAGAATTCGGTTTTTAGCTCAAATTTATCATCATCAGAGTGATGGTTACCTAACAGATCGTCATCATCCTGCATTGAATTTAATTAAAACTCCAATTCACTAGGCGGTATACTGGAGTGACTTACATGCACAATTGAGAATGAACGCTGCATTATAATTTTGATAAGTCAATTTCAATTACTTATCTTCTTCTTATAATAATTATTTCGTTTAAATGATATTTGAACACAAAGTTGATGAACCTTTCTGCTTCTCACCTACTCAACGACGGACTACTTTTTGTTTGTATTGTTACAGCGTGACGCAAAACAAACGTTTTAGTGTCCATAGTAACAACAGGTTTGTAAAAAATTAATTATGGAGTCTCAAAAACTGCAGAAAATATTATTTTTGAAAAATCACCTATTTCGACTTTGTTACGGGTATGTGTGCTACGTCGGTAACGCTATTACGGTTCACTCTGTATAGTATTAAAATTTAATAAACTAAAAACAAAAAAGCTATATAATTGGGGAAGAAAGCTTTATTGACACTTACATTTTCCTTACCAAAATAATTTTAGATTCTTTAAATACTATACAAACATCCTATTTAAATTAATACTATAAGCTACGAAATAAATTATACATATTAGTAGGTATACAACAGTCCATAGGAAACAATACAGTGTGTCCTAAATTGGTTCTGCATGTATTGGGATCTCTGTAACCGTAAGAGCTACAGAGTCGGTTAAATGGGGAAAGTTTTACAGAATTTTATGTGAAACTTATTTCCGGTTTCCAAATTAAATTATCTTTCTCCGTTTTCCGGAAAATTGGGAAAACGTTAGATGCTGCATTTTAAACACTTTTTAACAAAGCCAAAGAGAGTTTACGTCATCGTGTTCTAAGTAAAACAGTGCCTTAATAATATCTTAGTTCCAAAACTCTCTTTGGCTTTGTTAAAGAGTGTTTAAAATGCAGCCTCTGACGTTTTCCCAATTTTCCGGAAAACGGAGAAAGATAATTTAATTTGGAAACCGGAAATAAATTTTACATAAAATTCTCTAAAACTTTCCCCATTTAACCGACTCTGTAGCTCTTACCGTTTTCGAGATCCCAATACATGTAAAAGCAAATTGGGACACAGTGTATTAAAAAATGAGCAAAAATATCGATTGGGTTCTTAAAAAAATATTTATACAGAACGTCACACAATAATATTTCCAAACCGTATTGAAAGTGGTCAAAAATTCACCTTTTATTCCTTAACACCTGCTTGTTTATATCCCTGTCTAGTCTTTTATTATTAGTATTATATAGGGTGTTACAAATTCGATGCATTAGCATTGCTATTTCAGAAACTATAGTTGATTAGTTAAATGGAGGCAAAGTTGCGCATTTTATTGCTGAACATTTTCGTAAAAAAATAGCAATTGAAATTGATATGTTGTCATAATGAGTAGATAATTTAGTTTGATGATCATTTAATAATTAGGTTCATTGCTCCTTTGAAAAAGAGTTTCTTAGGGTACTTTTAATTCGTTTAAAAAAAAATTTTTTTGGTTAATTATTAATTTTTCAGATACTCACATGTTTGAATTCGAGGTTTGATAAAACAGCTTAAACTTTATTTTTAGTGCTAAAAAGAGCAAAACCTTATTATCAAATCATATCAAACTAAATTATCTACTCATTATGACAAGACATGAATTCCAAACACATATTTTTTGACAAGAAAGATTTTCCAAAATAATCAATAATAAAGTGGTAAAAAAAATAAAATAGAAATTTGATTTTTCGGTTTTTGAATTTTTTTCACCAAATTATTTAGCAATAAAATGAGCAACTTTGCCTAAATTTAACTAATCAACTATAGTTTGTGAGATAGCAATGCTAATGCATCGAATTTGTAACACCCTTGTATAGGTATAGTTTGGAAACTTTATTTAGAGACGCCCTGCCCTGTATTTATTGAGCAAAAAAAAGTAAAAATAAAGACAGTTAGGAACATAATTTCGGACCTTTACAATGGACGTGAACATAAAGTTTCAGTTCATTCTTATCGAGACAAGTTTCTAATTTCATAATAAGTACAAAAAAGCTCAAACTACATTTTTGTATCTCCAAAAATCTCATGGTTAAACTAAAAGTACAGAACCAACATTGTATTCCTTTTAAATTTTAATTCTATTGTAGTCCTGACACATTCTGTACAAGCTGTTTAGTTTAGTTTAATTACTTATGAAAAGCTTACAAAACCTAACAAGACAAAGTTGAAATGATAAAGAAAATACACTTATTAAGCATATTTTTTAGTTAAACACAAAAAAACTACAATACACATAATAGAACAAATGCTTACACTACTAGCAGCAACATCTGGTGAAATGCGTTTTAAAATATTAAGGTTCATTGAAAACAAATATTTTTGTGATGACAATTTTTGAAGAAAAACCTGTTTTCTTGGTTAACCTTATAGTGCCTATACCTTGACAAGCACTAATGTAGAGAAATGCGTCGATATAGATAGACATTAATAAGAAATAAATAAAACTTCAATCTAAACACAAAAAAATAATTACACCTACTCTAAAAAAAATACAAATTTAATACAATAAAAATAAAATGATTCAGAATATAGTGCTTCTTGCAAAAAGTGTAATTACTTATTTAATCTCCAATTTAAATGCATCTATTAAATAACCATTCAAATATTGAATAAGAAGACAAAAAATAACATCTTTTAAACCCTCTTCAGTAAAACTTTAATTATTCATCTTCGTGTGCTGATAGTAACAGCTTTTGAGAAATAATTGTCGCTTTTCCTGTAACGAACATAATTTCACTTTCACTCAAAGTTGACGTTTTACAGATATGAAATAAATACAGGGTGGCCCACCACAAACCGCCCCTAATTCATTATGGAAAAACACTAACTAGCGGGTAATGCCAAGTGTGCACGGTGAAAAACACAGGGTGGTTCAGGAAAAAGTGTATGCTACGTGGAAAAGTACCACCCTGTGAAAAACAATAATGACCATATTTCTGAAAATTTGGTTACCAACTCGCTTATTTTAAATGAAACACTCTGTATATTGTTTCTGACATATTTCATATATAACGTCGTGTACTTATCTATATTCTTTTCTGAGATATTTACCGTTTTATGTGAAATTTGACATTTACAATACCTACAACAACTGTATTTTTTGCATATCAGAAAACTGTTTTTTTTTTCAGTTTTTGCGTTTTGTCGTGATAAGCGAGGTTGGTCTTAAGAGTGGGTGCAGAAAAACCTCAATGATTATAATACGGGGTGGTCAAAAATTTGGCTTTAAAATATGTATTTTTAAAAGTTGGAAAAGTCAAGTTTTTTTAATGGAACACCCCAATTTTTATAATTTTATCTTGTTCCCCGTCTAAAATTAGAGCAAGTTTGTAATTTTTTTTTTGAAAAATTGATACTTTTTGATTTAATCACAAAAAAAACAAACATGCCGTTTCGCGAGCATTAATGGAAAAGTAGGCAGTATTAAATATTCCATTTGAAAAGCTTGACTTTTCTCACTGTTTAAAATTGATTTTTTGAAGCTCATTTTTTACCATCCTGTATCACTTTTCTAGACCATTTTCTGCACCCACTCTGAGAACCATCCTTGCTGAACACGAAAAAACACAAAAACCAAGAAAAACATGTTTTTTGATATGCGAAAAGTACTAATTTTTTGGTAATGCAAATGGAAAATTTCACACGATATTATACATAAAATTTGTCTAGAATTTGTCCTAGAATCGAAAAATACAAAAATATAATACAAGTTTCATTTAAATAGTTTAAAAATAAATGCTAAAATAGTTTAGATAAACTGCCCCCATCGACTTCAGTATACTACCACATTTTCAGAATCATTGCGGTTTTTCCACAAAGGATTGTGGTAGACCACTCTGTATAATATCATCTCTCTCCCGTTGAGTGTTGGTAATGATCATACTTACTCATAAAACTGTCCAACTTTTTTGTTTTTTGATCCTGCATTATTCCAAAATAGTAAACAGGCACACCGCTTAACGTTATCAATATTCCACCCAGAAGCACTAAAGGAGACTCAATAACTGGTAGAATCAACAGAAATATGCAAATGATGACAAAAATTATAGGCACAGATAGGTGAACCTTAATTGGTCGTTCCATTTGCGGATATTTCCATCTGCGAAAATAATATTCGATGAGAACCACATAGCAGTTTGGTGTGTAATATGTTAATAATATCAAAAATCATTTTATGACAAAGTATGGTTTGTTAAGTTAAAGGGAACACTTGTCACAACTAATCTTAAGGTTTAAATTATGTTACAGTAACAAATAAAATCTTACCTTAGATACAAAACTGCAGAGACTGATAAAGTAACGAAAAAAGTCTCGACTATTGTGCAATAGTGAATAAGAAGTTGGATGTCACTGGAGCACAGCATTAAAAGAGACAGAGTGTTCTAAAAACATTTGATCCAATCAATAAAATTGCTACTAAAGTAATATGAAATAGTTTTTTACTAAATTCCTAAAATTGCATTATACAAAACGAAAATTACTCACCAAAAACAATAAACTTGGAACTGGTGTTAATGTTTTCATATTTAAGTGACCTAGCATAGCGGGGAATTGATCGTTTCGAGCGCCTGCGTACAACATTCTAGAGGAAGACATTATATGAACGCTCAACCCACCAAACGCTGACACTGCCACTAGAATTGGAATGATCCAACTGTATTTTCCTAATACAGCATTACCAAAAGTCTACCAAAAAAATAAAGAAAAATATATAATTTACTATAAACTAGTACTAATGGTAATAAATCCAAGAATAATTTGACTATCTAGTCAAAGATTAAAAGAGAAAGTTGAATTTAAAAAAAAACTACAAACCACTGCAATAGCATCCGTTGACGCAATAGCTTGCGGCGTCAAAACCGACATATAAGCCATATTTGCCAGTACATAAATACCAGTGACTAGGGGTAATGATATATAAATGGCCCGTGGTAGGTTTCTAAAAATATACCATATGTAAACATTTGCTGTTCTGCGTTGTATTCATCTACTTCAAAATGTATTTATCACACTAGAAAAACACACATACACAAACGGATTTTGCAGTTCTTCAGTCATAAAATTCAGATAGTTCCTGCAACAAAACAGAGAAATTTAATCGGGTGCGCAACGAGGAAAGTCTTACTTCCTACCATCCAGAATATGAAAAAATCCCACTATAAAACGCTTTAGCAATTTTGCCCGGATTATGTGTGGTATGGGCGAAAGCGTTTGAAAAATTTTCTATATTACCTAAAGACATCCATACTACTCCTATAAGTACTATCAATACCAAGGCACCAATTTTACAGAACATGAAAATGTTCTGAAGCTTTACAGTAACTTTAACATTGTAGCTATTAAGGAAAGTCAGAAAACCTAAAAAAAATTACACTCATTATAGGGTTTTAGCGAGGGGTAGATCGCCGAAGTAATTTGGTGTACACATTCGAGGTATTATGAGGCTCTTTCCCATTATTACGAAGCATTGTGAGGTATTACAAGGCATTTGAGAGTATTTTGAGGCATTGTCTGTATATTTCAAAATGTTTTGTGATTGCAGTAGGCAATCTAGTGTATCAATATAACAAAATTGACTGAAAATTGAACAGAACAGCATAGGTACATGTAATTAGTATGGTAAAATCTTTGTTACATGATATTGAGTTGAAACAATATTCATAACAAATTATTATAATAATTTACCAATTTTTCAACAATTCAATGTTTAAACTACATTTTTAAGGTCACGTGACTGTTTTTGACGGGTGTCAACTGGCTTTTACAGTGTTGCAAGCTCAAAATTGTATTATTAACGTCACGTAACGTAGATTTTACAATTTCAGCTTTTACAACTGTCTACATTTAATTTACCAAATGAGCAACATTTAAATTACATTTTAAAGTCAGGTGATTGCTTTTGACAGGTGTCAGTTGGCTTCGACAGTGTTGCAAGCTCTAAAATGGCATAATCAAAGTCACGTGATGTGTCTCTTGCAATTTCAGCTTTTACAACTCTCTAAAATAGTCTAAATTTAATTTCAAAAAGAAGGGAATGACACGCAGTCGTCTCCACAATACTTTATTTCAACCTTCAAAGGGTAAGGTCTGCTCTACTAGTTTCGGACATATAAATGGCCATCTTCAGGAGCTACAAGAATAACTTACTCTACTTATGTGTACCAGATGTTGAAAAAGGTATGTTTTCTCACTTTTTCAACATCTGGTACACATAAGTAGAGTAAGTTATTCTTGTAGTAACGTTGTAACGTTTTGACAATAATCAATTGTCAAGTATAAATTGTGCTACTTAATCAAACCTAAAAACTGTCACGTGACCATAAAAAAAATAATTTCAAGGGTGTATGTCATCAAGATTTATCATTATCTCAATACCAGGGGACTTATAACTAAATTTAAGAATGCCACAAATGTGTAAACATTTGAAGGTATCCTGAGGCAGTTTAAATAATTTAAAGGCATTTTGATGTAATTCAAGGCAGTTGAGGCACTTTTAAGGCATTATCACTATGAGGCATTTTGAGCAATAATAGAAGCATTGTGAGGTATTTCAAAGGCATTTCAAGGTATTTTGTATGCAAAAAGGCATTTTGGTGTACAAAAAATTATCGGCGGTCTACTCCTCGGGTTTTAAGCATTACTACATTAAACCTACAAATGACAGCTGCAGCTACCAATCTGACTCCTAAATCGGGCATATCACACTCTGGAAAAAATGGTTGTATAACGTATTTAGCAAATGTTAGCCCCATAATTGAATTGGTAGTAGGCCTACAATGAAAAATTAGAATGGTATTGTGACAGAGATGAATTATTTGACCCAAAAATAAATTAGAATATAATAACCAGCAAGTGCGAGTGATGGTTGATAAAACTACTCACACAAAAATCACATTAGCCGCCCACAAATATAAAAATGACGGCATAGAGCCGTAGGCTTCGTTTATATAAGTATAATCGCCCCCCGATTTGGGTATACAGGTGCCTAACTCTGCGTAGCATAGAGCGCCGACCATGGAAAGCAAACCACAAAGCACCCAAACCACTAAAGAAAAACCTACCGAATCCACTTCTTGAATCACTCCACGAGGTGATATAAATATTCCTAAGATAGATTTATATAATCAAAATAGAGCTTTACATTAACACACAACTAATCAATCACCTGATCCGAAAATAATTCCTAAAATTATAGCAATTCCTTCCAAAAGGCCCATGTGCTTCTTCATTTTTATTTTCTCATTAACAACAGTATCATCTCCGGGTAGATTTAATGTTGGATCAACAGGAGTAATTAGTTGGTCCTCTGTTGGACTTTGCACCATATTTTTTCCAGTCATTGTTTGGTAGTAATTTTGTATCTGAAGAAAAATACTAATTTGTATTGTTTAAATAAAATGTTGTAGTGTTAGAAACTCAATGAGCAATGACACAGTGAGACAGCAAATTAAATCAAATCTCTACATTTGTGTTTTCCTGTTCCTTACTTAATCTATACAATAAATTGGTATGTATCCCATATTTATAGATACATAATATTGTATTATCATTGAGTGGAGGTGTCATAAAAATATTAGCAAACTATATTGCTTTATTCATGATTATGGAAATAATTAAGACAGTTAATTTTTTCATTGTTTAGCAGGTATAGAAAAATGTTTTGCAAGTTTGTTGCGTTTTAATCCACTGCATTTGGTAGTTGAAATAATTTCAAAACATTCTTTGTTAAACAACATAATGAGGTTGGGTGATATCTGGATACATGTTTGTCTGTGTTTCAACATTTGACATCAGTGGATGTTGATAATTTTGCTTTTAATGGTATATTAGAAACCAGCCCACTTATTTTATCAAAATTGTCCATGGTATTCTTGAATTACCTGGTCAAGCATGCTTTAAAAATACTTCAGGGAATATGCAATTTTAATTAGATTTAATCAAATTTTTGGTTGCAACAATATCAAATGATTTAATGAGAAATGGAATTTCACTGCTGAAATTTTTAGGATAATTTACTTAGAAATGATAAAATTGACCAATAGTAGCATTTAGTTTGACACTTTCTATAGAAGTTATCTTTGGTATAAAATTATTCTGATGTGACAGTACCCCTCGTTAGTATTTAATAACCTATTTGATTATCAAAAGAAGGGTATGTAGGGCAGGTGTAATAATAAGTATAGAACATAGAAACTCAAAAGAATATATATATTTTTTTTAAATAGCTTACTTAATTACTTTACCACTGGTACTCCTATAGCCAGCTGTTGAAACTAATCCTAACATAAATAAAAAATGAAATGTTTAGTGAGAATATAATATAAATAACTGTACAAGAAAAAATAAACCTTTCACGAAGATTTTCCTCTAAGTTCAATATATGTTTGATGGATTTAACAAATCTTTCTTAAAATCAAAAGGACAATCCAAAAATGCAACAATATAGGTACATTTAAAAAAATGAGTTATGAAACTGTGCCTCTACTGGGGCCTTACACTGGAAATTATGCAATTCCTGAAAATGTAATTTTACTCTAACAACAACAACAAATACCTAAAAAGGTAAGATGCTGTAGGTACTAAAGTGGTAAACTTTAGTGGTTAAAACTGACAAAAGACATTTTTTTAGAATTGCTCTGCTAGTATGCTATATCACACACATTACAGTTAGCTTTTATCAAAGTATCACCACTTGACTAGGTATTTTGGTATGAAAATGTCCATAAATTCAAGTACCTACCTACTAAAAAATGAAAAAATTACCTGAAAGTATATGCCAGGCTGTTGTTTAAAATATATTAAAATAAACGTGTTCTTTTCAGTAATCTCAGCTTTTTAGTTTATTATAAATTGCGGGATATTTATTAATATTTAAAATTTGAAAATCAAACACATTGCGCTGACATAACCACACATTTAACTTCACATAACCTCAAATTCTCCATCTTTTCTTTTACTGTGCAGTTTGCTGATTAGAATTTGGAAAGAAGTCCCAATAGAAATTTGGACTAAGTGGTGTTTTTTTGATTTTTTTCAGTGCGGTAGAGTAAGATGGCACTATTCGGAGTGTAGTGATTCAGTCATTTATAATGACGAAATTACGTAATTTGACAGGTGTCAGTGATTGCAACCAGAGATGTAAAAGCGCCAAAAGCGGTAATTTTCGGGTCGGAAAATTTCTATTTTTGGAAATTTACCGAAAAATTAAATTACTTCATACTTAAATGACAATTTTCCTTAATAAGGAAAACAACTGGCAAACTTGTCATTGTTATTGTCAAACATCATGCATTCCGAGATAATTTAAGACATAATGATTAAAAGTAGATTAAACTTTATTTGAATTGATATTGGATTGCTGTACAATTAATTAAAAACGAATTATTTTTGAATTTTCAGATTTTCCAATTTTTTCCGGAAAATTACCGAAAACTTTCTGAAAAATTTCCATAAATTCAATTTTCCGGAAATTTTACATCCCTGATTGCAGCACTCAGCACATGCAGCACTCAACTCAGAGGGATGAGGGATTATAGATGTTTCCCTGCTCACTGCTGAGTGCTGCCATTGTACATATCCTAAAGTATAATAAAAATAAGTAAAATATAGTTTTGAAACATTTTTTAATTCTACAATTATTAATGAAAGCAATAGAATAATAACACTTCAACAATTATTGTTAATGAATTTTTCAAGGAATGTAAACAATATGTACACTGTATGACCAAAACTACACATTGATATAATACTATTTAAAACACAAATATTTGCCATTTGAGTTTACACCATGTCTTCTGGATTGAACATACCCTGAAAAATAGAATAAAAAAAATTAATAGGAGCTGAGGTAATTTAACATAATATAACTACAAGTATACCTTAGCCCTTCTCAAAATTGAATCTTTAGAAGAATCATATGGATGATCCTTAGATGGAATTTCCAAAATAGCTGGCAGAGGGCTATTATGGCTATCAACTACATGTCTTATGATTTCAGCAACATTCTGGTTGATCAGGATTATGTCGATATCATCTCTTTTAAGAAAACGTTTGAAACATTCTTCAATCTCACTCACTGCTGTGTCTAAAAGATTTCACTCATATACCTACCAACACTTTGCAGCTCAAATTAGGGTAGATTACTTACTTTTATCGACTACCATGAAATTGGGGTGCCTGTTTTTGTTGATTTCTCCCACACCTCCCAACAAAAAGCCTACACAAGTGTCCTAAGAAAAATATATGTAAACCTGTATTTTTTGTTTTTAATGTATGTTACCTCGTCCCCAATAACTGAGATCAATTTTCCTTTGACTGCACTGTGTAAAGCCATTGTTTCAGTTGAAAACACCAAAAAGGAGAAATTAATCAAAAGTTATTAATAATTGAATTTATTCTATAATTCAATGAATAAAAAGAACTGTCACCTGACCATAGACAAGTCAGCTGACTTAGGGAGAGGCAGGCTTGTCAAACGTCAATCTTCAGTGCTGTCAACCAGTGTTGCCAAACGTATTTGTATTGTGTCTTTTGTTGTATACGTTTGATTGGTCAAAATTCTGGGAATTACAAAAATTTAGCCTCACTTTTGAATTTTCGATATTTTTGGACATTACGTCGCGATTTTATTTTTCGACACGTTAACGTCAAAATATATTTTCGAATTTCGACGGTTGGAGCGGAGCGCCGGGTGGTACCGTCTTAGGCGTCTGACACTGACTCTGATTTTTTTTTATTTGCCATTGTAGAGCTTCTTCGTCAAGTAACATCTCATCTGGCTTATTGGAAGATGAACTGGTTGTGGTGGGAGCCGTGGTATCTCTTCTGACGGTGGGATGATGGCTGCAGTCACAAGGCGCATAATCTTTTGAGACATTCTTCACAATATCTCAAGGAGAAGAAGCTCAAGTAATTACGAACCAAGGTCTTGTAATATGACTGCAGCCTTAGGATTTCCTCACGATTTCCCGTGAAGGCAATCCTCTCCACCGCCAGACTTACCACCGGTCCCACCACAACCACTTCATATCTTCCAGGTCATTGATTATTTGCTGGACCTCCTCCAGCATGGATGGCAACAGGGTTCTAAACCTATGCCATGCCTCTGTTAGATGAGATCCAGCGAATCGCACGACTCAGACGCACTGGGGTGGCGCTTTTCTGATGGTCTATGGTTTTAAAAATTATTTATCATTACAACTTTAATTATAGCAATAAAGAAAACCGTAACTCTAAACTATAAACTCACTGCGGAAGCCTCGTACTAGAACCGGGGATAAGGGAAATTTAAATAACTGCAATAGCGACACCACTCACCTTTTCTTCTTTATACTCTTATGTATATGACGTTCTGAAGGTATATGATTAAGTTTCCGTTAGTTCTTTTGACATTTCAGTGTGAAAATAGGTTAAATTTATATATTTTGAAAAGTTTTGAAGGGAATTCGGAATTCGCCTTTCAAAAACTTAAAATTTTGATTTTTGATATCCATATTTAATTTTTTATTAAAATCTAAGATTTTTGCTAGTATTTACTTCCCAACAGGTGTTATGTTCACAATTTTTATTGTACACTTCCCTAAAGACAAGACCTATGGTGAACTATAGGACATATAGGAGTTTAGAAAAAAAGGAGGGAAATCGGCCACTAGGAGACAATAAGCAAAGCCACTAAACTCATCAAGTTTTTGGCATTTGGAATAGTACAAAAAAAATGAATTATCAAGATATACTGAATATGACTCCTCCTATATGGACAGATATGGATTCCAAGGAGCGGTAAGTGGTGTATTAGTATTTAGTAGTCTTTATATCATCTAGATATAGTCATAAATGCAATTATACCTGGAGAAATAGTGGTTTTAGTAAGTTCTTTACACTAAAAATTTAATTCAATATTAAAAAAATGATTGAATCATTCTCAATAATTTTCTAAGCTTATAAATATCATATTGTTAAAAAGTAAAAGTTTTTGGGGTAAAAATTATTTTATACACATGAAATACAGGGTGGTCCACCATGAACCACTGCAATCCATTTCAGACAAACTGTAATTATCTTAATTTGGAAAATTTGGTACTGCACTGAAGTGGAGGGGGGCAGTTTGTGTAAAATATTTTCAAAATTATTATGATTTTATGTGGAATACTAGAAATATTTCATGTATAATGTCATATACCTATCTGTTAATATTTCTGAGATATTTTCTTGGTTTTTATATGTTTAGCAAGGTTGGTCCTAACCAGGGTCCTAACTAACAATGGGTGCGGGAAAACGTCTAGAAAAATAACACAGGGTGGTTCAAAATTGGACTCAAAAAATTAATTTAAAAAAGATGTTTAAGTGGCCCCTATTTTTATAATTTTATTCTTGTTCTCCCTCTAAAATTAAGGCAATTTGTATCAGTTTACAAATTAATCCTTTTTGAAATAATCATACACAGGAGGAAGATAGTTTTGCTTGAATAGCACCAAAGCAGGCGGTGCATGCGTTTGACAAGGCCGGCAAATCAGACGTCACGATGACGTAATTGAACAAAACAATGCATTGGTCAACTGTCAAATTACGCCATCGTGTCGTGACGTAAAATTTGTCAGGCAGGCTTGATGGAGTGTCATAATGATATAATGCACAACCTACTTTACCATTAATACTCACGAAACGCAATTTTAGGCCGCATTCGTTTTCACGCTCCATGGAGCGAGCAGAGCTTTTTTGACGTCACAATGACGTAATTTGACAATTGATCAAATTATGGTAGAAGTACCGAAATAAAATTGAAATGCGCCAAAACAACTGATATGTCAAACTTGATACAATCAGGGTCGCGTTTAGAATTCCCGTCGGTGTACGCATCCTGACGGAATTGGGGAAAACATGGGTCACGTGTACAATTTATTTACATAACAGCATGATGTGAATTGTATACCTATATTTCTAAACGCACCCCACGTCAACTTGGCGAACCACAGAAGTAAGGACCTCCTTACACCAATAATGTTTCAAATATAAATCATGGAATATACCTAATGATTTGGCAAACTCCTGTACTGTGTTACTGCGGTGGAATTGTGAAGTGGATGTCTACATCAAATACCGCGGCTGCATTCGTTTTTAGGCTCCATGGAGCGAGCAGAGCTTTTTTGACGTCACAATGACGTAGTTTGACAATTGGTCAATCTATGGTTTTGCCAAATTTCGTCATCGTGACGTCAAAAACGCTCTGCCTCCTCTATGGAGCTTGAAAACGAATGCGGCCCGCATGTTTGCTGCCTGATGAATCCTTGGTGGGCGACCGCCCTTATTAGGTCGGGAGGGAATAATGATTCATTAATCCCCCTCATTAATCACTCTGACGTTATATGACCCTCATTTAGCTTCTGTCAACTGAATATTAGTACATTATTGATTGGTCATGGACAAAAGTCATTTATTTGTGATTATTTTGAAAAGTATCAATTTTTCAAATAAGTAACTTAATACAAGCTAGCGCTAAGTTTACACGAGAAACACGGTACAGAAATTCTAAAAATAAGGGTGTTCTCTATTTAAAAAACTTAATGGTTTGTGGTGGACCACCCTGTATACATACAAACTCAAGACCACATATTATACAGTACTGTATTTTAACAAAAAGCTTCTAGGGATATTTACCTGTTCCTTCACAAAGATTGCCATAAGCTATAAAAAAATAAAATCCCTCAAAAAAAACGGTTAAAACATATCAAAATGCCAGGCTCCACTTTGATTTGAATTTTTCATAAATACTGAAAAGAAAAATGAACTGAAAAGACAAAATAAACCACTAATTTGCTTCTCAATGAAATTCTGTTGTGATAAATAAGATATCTCTTTATTAACTCTATCTTTGTCACTCCAAAGCAATACCTTAAAACCATACTTTGAAATTAAATAACTGAGGAAAAAACAGATCTTAATGCGGTTATTTTTAATAGGTACTTAGCAGTCCAATTAGTACCCTTTTCTGAAGAATTCATGAAAGTCCGATCGGCATTGTCTGGAAATTACTATCACTCTGTTGAAGGCATTTATAGAGTGCAAAACCCTCTTTTATGGGCTAAGTATCGGCACCGATTAGATGACTATGACAGACGAGGTAAACTTGACATCCTGACTTTGTACCATGACACTTCGGTGAAAAACGTCAGCTCCATTTGCGAGCGAAACTTTGATTGGCGATTCGGTAAGAAATTATCAACTAGCAATTTAAAGTGTAATTCACAGTGAATTATTTAAAAAAAAACATCCTTACAGGGCAAAGATTTAAATTTGGCCCTGGCGTTTATTTCTCAATACATCCGGAAAAAGCTTGTAAACACAGCTCAAAGTTAAATGGCCCAATTAGAGCCATGTTTGTAGTGGACGTTTTAGTGCAGAATGTCTTAGTCAGTAAAGAAGAAGGCAGTCTCTGTTTACCTTCACACGGTTATGACACAGTTTTAGCTCATAACAATGAAACTTATGTTAAATATTTCGACTGTGAGTACTATCCAAAATATTTTATGGTGTACCAAACTAAAACCAATTCTTACAATGGTTTATTGCCACTTTATTCAGTTTTTAATTAACTATTTTGTTAATGCATTTTTGATGTACCGAAAGTATCTAAATTAGTTCATAACAGGGTAAATAAAACAAAGGCAGGTACAGTTAAGTTTTTAAAAATGTTTTGGTTACGCTCTATGTCTAGAAAGTCAAGACTGAAACTTGTAAATATACGTTATGATCTTTCTGTTTCCATTTTTAGTTTAGTTTTTTTTTTAATTTGTTTTTGGTAGTTAAGCTGTGTTGCTTAGCACATGTTACTGATGTTTATGGAGTTAAACTTAGGCACCAATGCTCAAAAAAAGACATATTTTAAATACAAACTGTCTTACATTTACATAACTAAAGTTACCGTTACTTAGTAGAAGACACAGTTTTACCGTAGCTCAAAAAAGTTAAGTTTAATATTGATTTTGTTAAATGGTTTACAAAAGCAACTTTTGGTATACAAACTAACAAGCTTTTTAGCTTGTAGCTAAGAAATCAATCTTTTCATTTTTTTTAGGAAATTAGTGAACCTTGTTACACTTACTTTATAGGTGGTTTTTGAAATACTTTTCACTTCAACTAAGGTCATATATCACATTTAAAAAAATGCTGTATTGGATGTGACTAACCAAATAACATCACTTCATATTAATGCAATATGAAATCTTGCCATTAACACTTTAGAATAAGTTATCTGGTGGTATGTTGTACTTTTGTGACTCCAAAAAATTAGAGATATTCTACATGTTGTGATTTATGCATGCTGTGATTAGATAGTATGTGTAGGAATATGATATACTTGATGTACCATATTTAGACTAAGTAAAAAAGTCAATAATGGCTGTTGGAATTTCAAAGACTTTAACAGATACAAAACTGTAAGCATTTCCGCTTTTATATGGCTATGTCCAGTTAAAAAAGACTTGGAGTTAGAAAGAGTACCAGTATTTTCACTTCTGATTCTAAAGAAAGACCAGCATTGTTCAATAGTAGGATCTGAATGAACAGTTTTCATAGAAATTAGCCTTGGAATGAACTTATCCTAAAGTGAAAGTACCGACTCTTATAATAATAAATCACTCTCTAACAAAAACGACTTTCAGTTTATACTAAACTCAGAATTTACGCTTATAATGTATGTACAGGGTGTCCCATTTTCGACACTTTTGTAGGGTATCTCACTTATTTTTAAAGATACTTTTCAGTGTGTTACTTTTTTGTGAAATTTAACATGACAGCAGAATTGTCATAATCTATTTCATTGTTAAGATAAAGAAGAAAATTGAAAACGGATTCTTATAGATATTTTTCCGTAGAATCCAGTGACATAGTTTGTTTTTTGCTGAAATCTTTCATTTTTTAATTATGACATAAACATATGTTTTTTTTTAATGGAACACCCTGTGTATTATTTTTTATTTTTATTACGCTTATTGTGGGCTTTTCAAAAATATATAATTGTATATAACTATTTTTACAAACAAGGTCAGAATTTAATTTCAGAAAGAAAGATTTCAACAAAAAACAAACAACGTCACTGGATTCTACGGAAAAATATGTATAAGAATCCGTTTTCACCTCTTCAAAAAGTTACCACAGGGGGTACCTCAAAAGTGATATTTGTCAATTTCCCCCTGTATCTTACCAACGAAATGGATTATGACAATTCTGCTGATGCCATGTTTAATTTCACAAAAAAGTAAATAATAAGATAGAGTAAAGTTCATTATCTCATTTGTTTGGAGCAATATGAAATGTTTATAAGAAAGTTGATGATATTCCAATAGTCACTCGAATTTAAGTCTCCCTGTATGTGGACGGCAATTTTGCTATTACATTGCGTTTTTTTTCACAATAATCAATCACTAATTCCCTTTAGTACGTTTCTTAATAATGTATAGTTCTGAGAAAATTGTCGTTAAAAGTTGTTTTCAAAGCGTAAATAAATAGGTTTGACTTTCAGAAGTAATTTTTCGGTATTTGTTTTGAAGAGAAAAAAGCAAAATGTGAACCCAAGACGCCGGCACCACATTAATGGTGCTAAATCAAAGGTTTAATACAATTTTAACGTTATTTACATGATAGTTTTACGTACATATTCACCTGCTGAGGGCCAGTTTTATAGGCTCAGTTTAACTTTAGAGTGAAACTCTAAAATTAGCATTGAAATCTAACACATCATAGGGGTGTTTAACTCTAACCTATAAATCAGGCCCTTAAGCTAGAATATATTAATGTTACTTCTTTACTAAACAGCAATGTTGATGTTTGACGCTTAGAATGTGATATTAGGTTTTAAATGGTTATTTAGTATTTTGTGAGAAAACTATGGAACAATGAATTAGCAACAAAACAAGTAATAAGCAAGAATTATCAACCACACATTGATAGACCAAAGAATGTATGTTTTGTTCAATATGCCAGTATAATTTGTTCGTTTTGGTTGTAAAATTTAACAACTGTTGCTTAGTAAAAGAAATATAATTACTTACGCAGTGAAAAGTAACTTTTGTGGTCAAAAAATTGGCCTTATTTTTGTACTTATTTTGTACTAGAATGTAGTTGACATATATTTACAGTATAGTTTTGTTGACTATGTAATATGTTTTTTTCGTATGTATTTTTGGATTTTTGAAATATCAAACTGTTCTTTCTCATTATGTAGTATAAGGATGTTGTTTTGCGTTTAAGCTATTTTTCTATAAATACATAAGAGTTGAATCTCATTAGCATTATTAGTATCGCCTTTTTCTTTCATTATTACGTCGAAACGAAACGAAAAATAGGTATCGATTTTCCGGAAAATGGATATAACAGTCTCAGTCTTGAATCAAGCTTTATCAGCAGAACTAAGCTAATCTGTATTTGAATGCCGTTGTATATTCAACATAATCTGTTACATACCCTGAGTAGTTTTCAGGACAAGTCCTATGTTTGATAATTTGATAGAACCTTACAGGGTGTCCGGAGACTAACTGAAACTGGAAATTGCTTGCACAAGTTGCGTTTGAAGATGTTTTTTTTTGTCAGTCTTCGAACCAAAAGCAAAAATGGACTATTTATTTGAATTATAGCGTTTTTGAAGAGCAAAACTAATGTACCTGTATCCTACTCTGAAACAGTATGGAAATAAACTGGTTTTGTAGTAAACATGCCATTAGTCTCACATGGTGCCGATATTCGGTTCTTAAAAATATCCCCCACTTACCATATACCTGATGGAATAGGATTTAATTGATTTTTATTCCTTATAAATACACTAAAACTGCATTGTAAAACTTGTATTACATGTGATTAAAACAATAAGTGAACAAACTACGGAGTATTCTTTACTAGTTTATCAAGAAAGGCTCTAAACGGCAAAGGATACTTCAAATCATTCCGTAAATACTGGTAGAAATCCCGAGTAGTCAAACTGGATATTTTGTAAGCCACACACAAATCCAAATCCGACCATTCACATTTCACCGATTCATCTTTTATTAATTGACGAATTTGGCTCTTTGAAAAACATTTGCTTAAGAGTGCAATCTCCTCAGCCGGCGCTGTTTGTAATTGCTGCTGTACCTGACTAACCTTAGACTTGTACAGTGCTATTTGATTACCGACTGCAATTTCTTCTTCTTGTAACATCTTTTCTTCATCTAAAGTAAAACTGCCACATAAATAATTATTTAAATTTATATACTTACGCATACCGGTTAGCGCTTGAAGTTTAGCCTTATTTTGCTTAATACGCTCAATAAGTGTGGCCTTAGTTGATAAAAGTAAAATTTTCTTTTTTCTTTTCTGTTCTTGAACTTCTTCAAGTGTCATTAAACATCCATCCTCGTTATTTTCAGGACTGTTTTCTCCTGTTGTTGAAGCGTTTAAATTAACTGGCTCTACAGGGGCAGGTTTTTGCTGCTCGGATGGTTTGTCAACTTTGGTTTCATCAATGTTGGGAAAAATAGACGGAACAGCTTTTTCGGTTAGATATTTTGAAAATCTTTGAAAATCGGTGAGTTTGAAGTGTTTTGCGCAAACCAGTGCTAAAATCAGCAAAAATAATTACATAGTTTAGACTTTTATTCATAATTAGAAACTTACTTAAACTTAGTTTTTAATAAATTTAAACATTTTGAAACGAATCAACAGATTTTAATGTGGTTTGAATTGTCATTGAGCTTGATTTATTGGCTTTTTAGTGATGTAAACAACTTTTGCTTTAATACATTCTAACGTCCCGAGATATTGACCTTAGCAACACTTCCTTATGTTAAAACAAGCCCAAAAAAATTATTGATCAATTATATATATCTTGGGGACTAGTTGAAAATTTCACTTTTTTGCACGCGCTTCTTGTCAACCCTGTATAGTACAGTGGCAGTGCATTTAAGTCAAAGTTTTTTCCATCAACCAAAAGCCAATAAATTAAGCTAAATGATAGTCCAAACCGCATCAAAATCTGTCGTTTCTTCTAGAAATGGCAAGGTTTTAAAAATGACCCAATAAAATCACTGCCCCTGTGTGTGTTGATTTTCGTAGAAAATTAAATTCCCTATAGTTTTTGTCTCTTAAAACGGTTTCCTGAATTTTGCCATGTGACCGAGTTACGACTGAAGTTCCATAAGTAGACTTTGCGCTCACTAATCGTTCCTAAACAAATATCTCTCTTCTGACCACACATTTCCCTGAATTTTGCCATGTGACAGAATTACGGGAATTAAAGTACGGTTGAGCAGCAATTTTCTGGGACAGTTTGTCAGCACTTCAGAGGATTTCGTCGGTGGAAGCTAGGAGGGATGACCACATTACCCTTCTAGTCAAACGCAATTTGATGACCTTAAATGCAACCCAAGCAAGAGTTATCTTGGCTTGGATAACAAACCATACAAATATATTTGGCAACGAGATGGCTGATCAACGTGCTAATAAAGGTAGATCCAGAGTCATGAAAGTGAAGTTGGGATACAGGGATTTTTTTCCCGTCATCAGGAACATGACATGGATGATGTGGAGGGAACAATGGAGTTATCAAGATTTTATGGAGAAACCCAGATGCAGCCGTTCCGAAATCCTTGGTTTAGATATCTGGACGTCTCCAGGAAAGCAATCACAACCAGGATTAGAAACCGAAGTGGACACTGTGCATCACCACAACATTTGTATCGGATAGGAGTGAAAACAGATGATCTCTGCGAGTGCGGAGAGGCGGCTTCCTTACTCATATATTCTTCGAGTGCTCACAGTTTGCTCAATATTCTCAGGCACTGTATCAAGATCTGCAGAAGCATCTCAATCATAACTCTCCGCTATGTTTTTATCTCAGATAGATGTTCTTACACCAACTCGTTTGGAAGTATGGGTTATCCCAGACTCACAGCCAGATAAACTTCTAAACAGACTCAGTTAACAGCCACCACTGCGACCGTATAGTCCTGGCAGCTAAAGATCGTTAAAATGAAGCGTAGTAGTAGTATCAATCAATCAATCAAAAAAGTAGCTTTATTGTCGGAAACTTAAAGTAATTTTCAAAGCCCTGAAAACACATACAAAAACAGCAAAAAATGAACAAGATTACCCTGTATAAGAGAGGAGAAAGAGGATCAAAAACACAAACAGTGCTGCTTGGTCAATTTATGGCAGAACAAGGCGCCTTAAGAACTGGAGTAGAATTCGTCCAGAGAATAGTACGCCTCCTCAAGCAAAAACCTCTCAGCCTCACGCCTAGATCCATGCGCAGATGGCTGGCCTCTCACGTGGAGAGGAAGGTTATTGAAAAGTCTCTTGCCACCGTAAATAAGCGACGACTCAATCTTCTCCGTGTGAGGAATGGGAAGTCTCAAAACGAATCTACTGCCAGTCACCGAGCCGGAGCCCTCGGACAACTGACCCCCAAACTTGCCACGGACAAGACAAATCGTCTCTAAGATGAAAATGCAGCACAAGGTGAGGATACCATGTTCAATGAAGAGGGGTCTACATGAGGCCCTGTATCCAACACGACACAAGCACCTCAATGCTCGCTTCTGCAGGAGAAACACAGAATTGAAGCGGCTTCGAGAATAAACTCCCCAGAAAGCTATGCCGTAGCGGAGATGGCAGTCAATCAGTGCATAGTATTCACTCCTAGCTACATGGTAATCCAGATTGCCAGAGATTACCCTCAATGCATGGCAACCTGACGCTAGTCTAGAGCACAGACCGTCCACATGCTCAGCGAATCGAAGCGAGTCGTCAATAAGAACAAGACCAAGAAACTTGTTCATTCCAGGGGCGCACAATGGCTCACCCTCAACAAAAATCTCCTGCAATGAGCATCCAAAATGTAAGATCTTGGTCTTACTGATATTTAATGACAGTAAGTTGGAATTGCACCAATGTTTGATTATGGAGAGGTCCCCATCAATAGTGACAGTCAATGAATCGGCGCTCTTGCCGTAACTAGATATTCACAGACACTTTTATGTTCACTAAACATTCCTAAGGAAATATCTCCCTTCTAAGACCCAAGACAAAATGCCTCTCTAAGGTTTTGGTAGAGAGAAAAACACTATTAACATTTTTTTCCTTTAGACTATTGCTGAATTCTGTCAAGAAAAAAAAATACAGAAGATTGAAATTGTTTTTTAGGGACTCACAAGTCTGGTCCCCTATAATTGATACTTACAAATATAATAAAAATAATTTAAGGCGCGAAAGACTTAATTAGAATAAAAATAAACCATATTCCTTTCACCTTTCACTTAAAACCAAGTAGTTGAATTAGTCTGAAAGCAATTAAGTTGTTTAACTACTCAACAACTGTAACATTAATTATCAATTGCAACTCCTTTTGTTTAGTACATAATTGAAAAATTAATTGCAATTATTGTTTTTGAAAAGTAATTGAATTATATTTTTCAATTAAGGGCATCGGTAAAGCAAAACCTCTTATGGGAGATTCAATGCATTTTATGACAATCTTTTAACCCAAATTAAAAAAAAACTAGGCTAGGTATTGCTGTTTTTTAAACGGCATATGAAAGAAGACACTTGCTAGAATGTGCGAAAGTCAATATAATTTTAATAGTACGTAAATTAAAATATTTAGAAGCATTTTATCAAAATGATAAAATTACCATAATTTTCAAGTCACTATTTTTCCTACCTGCAAAACTTTTTTGGTGACAAAAATAACTTTCGCACATTCCCCAAACCTTTAGCTATTTAATAAAAAAAAATCACGTAAATAAGTTAAAAAATTAAAGTCCTAATTTGGGTTAAAAGATTAGGACTAAAAAATTGCTCGAATTAAGGAGCGGAAATCTTGCATCTTTGTTCCATATCACTCTAGGAGCCTCCTCGCTTAAACAGTAATGTCTGTGTTAACACTGCCGTAGTTTTACCGACAGAAACAAAGAACGAACACTGTTTTTTATATATTTTTCTACACGTAGGCCAAGCATCGCGATCGAAAAACGTAAAGTCTTTACCTCCCCTTAAAGTAATCCAACTAGCTACAGCTTTGCTTCTAGATTAATTTTACGAAATTACTCACCAGATTTAAGATTAGTCATGCCGATATGAGGTTTGAGAGCATTTTTCCATTTAACAGTCATAGGATCTGCAGGCCTAACGCAATACAAAGAAGTGGTTGGTGTTAAAGTTTCATTTGAACTATTTGCACAACGAATAACACTGCACAGCCAAGCTCCTTGTTTGGATTTGTACAATTTAGGCATTTTGAAGCTTATCCAGTACAACACTAAACGTTTCCAGCCCAAGCTTGAACGCAACTTAAAGAAGGCAAAGGATAGTTTAGCTCGTTTTTCATAAACAAATAAAACTTTTTTCCTCCTCTGTGCCTTAAAGTAAAAGCTCTCGCCAAATCGTCGTCGCTCCAGAAAACTTTTGGTTTGCCTTTCAGTAGGTTGATTTGGGCTTCAGAGAAAATTTTTCTAAAAAAAAACTCCTTTTGTGAAGGAAAGTAAGTATAGTTAAGAAGTATAGTTACTCTGGAAGGGTTTTTCTATTTTCTAAAGTTCGATTGGCGCTGTTTAATTGCTTTTTGTATAAGTTTATATCAGCTTTTCTGCGAAAGGATCTTTTCCTTTTCTGCTCTAAATACTTCTGTTTTTGTTTAATAGCAGCTTCTAAAGCAACCACTTCAGAACACAACTTGTCAATTTCAGCCTTTAGTTCTTCAAATAATTTATGCATAATTTTTGTAGAAACCACTTTGTCACACTTACCAGGGAACTCTACATCAGCATCTTGATTGGTCAATTTCAAATCAACAATGTCTTGGCTGGTGTTATTATCAGTACCTACTTCAATACAATCTAAGGGGATGTCTTTAATAACACTAAGTACAATTGGCACTTTGATTGAAGGTACTGCAGTAGGTTTTAATTGTCTTTTAACAGATGGTTTTAAAAATTCTTCTTTCAAATTACGGACATAATCATTCAAAGTAAAATGGTCCGAACAAATTTTGTGAGTTTCAGTTATTACAGAGTCTGCTTCAAGACCACAGATATATTTCCACTGTGCCTTAATAATAGGAATCTTGGGAAAATTGTGGAATTTAAATGGTGAATATTGATGAACCTCCCAGGATTCAAAGCTATTTTTACAATTTGGTACTGCACATTTAAATGGTGGGGTGCTGAAATAAAATAATAAATATATTAATAATGAAATAATAATGCTACTCTAACATATAATGTACAGTCAGTCACAAAATCTGTAAAGTTAGTAATTAACTTTAGGTGCTAATTCTTGAGACAATACCCCAAAAACTATTAACATATTATTACAATTAAAATTTTGGGACATAAACTAAACATGTTCTGTTAACCAGTGGTAATAATACACTTCTTATAAACAATATGTTTTTATAAAAAAAATGTAAATATTATGTAATCTCAATAAGTACTTACCTTTCTGAAGTGTCACAGTGAATATTTGCCAAATAGTTGAGATCTGAACTGATTAGCATACACACTCTATTTTCCATTTAATTTTTCAAAGGTGTCAAAAACCATGGAGAAGAAACACTGTAAAGTAGAGTTTATACATAATTTGCATGTGTAAACAGCAAATTGCTTGCAAGTTGATGTTTAGCCTGCAAATTTTAGTTTACTTGCACAAAATATTATTAAATATTTTTTTCATAATTAATTTCTTAACTATTTGCAGGCAGCCCTCAAATTTCTAGTTTATTGTAATGGTTTATGAGATTAAAACCAGATAAAAAAGTGATGTTAAAGCATGTTTAAACTAAAAGTTTTTTATACCTAATAAGATTATAAAAAGAATTAGACGTATCTTCTTCTTGTTTAATAAATACTTTACTAAATTCTTACCTCAATTAATATAAATATTAACAGCAGAAACCAAACAATAATATAAAATACACAACACAAACAATGTTTTGATTTTTTTTTGTGTTAAAGTTAAAGGTTATGTTTGTCAATATTTGACATTAATTCTCACTGAAATGGAAGGGTCATGGATATTGCGTTTCCAGGTACTTTATAAAGCTCAGTGGTTGTTGACGAGTTCGATCGACAGTCGACAGGAACAAAATCACTGAGTTGGAAAAAGAAAGTTGTAAAATCAGGTTACACAGACAACCTTCTATTTCACTTCAGAGCTTACCAACCAAATATTTGATAAAGAAGAAAATGATATATAAACAAGGAAGAGGGGAATATGTTATTGTTTTTCCTGTTAAGTGTAAATTTGTTAATATTACAGAAATGTGTTGAAAAAGTGCAACATTATGAGGATTGTTTAATAGTATACTTACTCCGTTTTAAACCTTATTTTAACTAAAGTGCAATGCAGTGTTTTACCGCAGGTTTAATTATCTTATGAGGCTGCAAATTGTGATAAAATATTTTTAGTATTCAATTAAGAAGATGGATATATTTGCTATATTTTTTGTAGCAGTTATTTCGGTGATGTTTGGTATTATTTTAACTCTATCAGTTCAGTATTATATTTTCTACATTTATTTAAAGAAAAGTCCTGTGGCCACTATTGTGAGCCAGAAGAAAACATTTGATTACTTTTTACCAGAGGTGAGTATTGGTAGTTTTTGTTATAATGTGTATTTAGATTGTTTTTGCTTTTTATTAAATTGTCACAAAGTAGTATGCTTTAGGTATGTTCAAATCAAAGGTGTAGGTATTCAACAATAGAATATTACCTAAATTGTTGCAAAACTGCACCTTGTTTGTAAGCTCAAAATCTAGATAAGCCTGCAGTTTAAGTATATAGATTATTGTGATACAGAAGTAATTACATTCTATAGGATAGGCACTTATATTGACGTCACGATGACGTAGTTTGGCAAAACCATAATTTGCCCAACTGTCAAATTACGTCATTGTGACGTCAAGAATGCTCTGCAGGTTCCATGGAGCCTAAAAATGAATGCTGCCTATGACTGCATTCCTGTCAAGCTCCATGCAGAGCGTTTTTGACGTCACGATGACGTAATTTGGCAAAGCCGTATTTTGCCCAACTGTCAAATTACGTCATTGTGACGTCAAAAACGACGCTCTGTTCGCTCCATGGAGTGTAAAAACAAATGTGGCCATAGTATTTATAAAATAAAGAAACATGTCTTAAAATGTGTCAATATGTGTCATCATTTTTTACAACTTAAGGTGCGAGTAGAGCAAATTTGAGTCACGACCTAATTAAATAAAACCATATTGAACCAACTGTCAAATTATATCACTGTGACGTCAAATTTGCTCTGCTTGCTCCATAGAGGCCGCGAACTACGTCACCGTGACGTCAAAAACGCTCTGCTAGCTCCATGGAGATTGAAAACGAAAGAGGCCAGAGTGTCAAAACACTTGCATCCTGTGTCTAATACCACAAATTGGCCACCCCATGGAGTGTGTACTGCTATTTTGACAGTTGGTCAAAATATTGGCTGCATTTGTTTTGAGTGACATCACAATGACGTAATTTGACAATTGGTCAAATTATGGTTTTGCTAAACCATGACGTCAAAAATTTCATTTGATTTAAATATTTGTTGCACCAAACCAGTTTTTCCTAAATAACTAAAAAACAGTGAAAGTTACAAAAACATTTTAAAAGACCAAAAATGTTGCTAATCAACTCCTCAACCCAACCCCGTAAATTTGCAGGATGGTTTTTGCTTCCTGTGTACAGGGTGTACAAGAAAAGTATGGTGGTTCACTATTTTTGTCACCATGTTCAAAGTGTACGCAATTTTTTACTCTACACCACTGGAAAGAGGAGCTCAAAACGGTTATTTTAAGTTGGTGAACCACCTTCCCAAAAATAACTAAGTTACAGGGTGTTTAAATTTCAAACCACAATTTGAACTGATTTGAAAATTTGTTGCATCAAACCAGTTTTTGCTAAATAACTCGAAAATGGAGAAAGTTACGAAAAATGTGAAAGAGAGCAAAAATGTCCGTAAAGAACTGTTAAACTCATCCCTGGAAGTTTCACAGTCCGTTAGTGCTGCTACTATAGGGGGGGTGCATGAACAGTGCAGTAAAGACAATGGTGTAATGATACACATTTATGACAGGCATGACAGGAAAATGATATCTTTCAAACAAATTTTAATTAGACCCATAAATTTACTGGTAAAATTGGTAAACTTTCCTGTCACACTGAATTTTTTACTTTACCTTTAACATCATTAATAATTACTATAAATAAAATAACTTTTTTTGCATGTCTCAAAAATTAAAGCGAATAACTTATTCACATTTTGTAAATATTTTGACAGGCAATCAAACAAAAATTAGATTCTACTGACATTAATGGTAAGAGTAAAGGCGGCCTAACTGTTAGTCTTATAATGCAGTTTCTATTCCATGAGTTTCGGCATTCAGAAACTGTTAAAAAATGGTTATACAAGAAACTTACCATGGAGTTTGAAGAACTTTTGACAAAGACAACCATGGGCAAATTTTTTGATTCAATTACTGTAAGTATTAAATTTAATGAGTGCATTTTTAACTCAATTTATCTTTAATTCTGTTTATATTTTTAGATCAGAGATATGCACTTAGGATCTCAATTTCCAGACATAAAAGATATATCCGTGGAAAATGTTAAATTAGATAAGAAGGAAGAGCATATTGAGTGCCTGAATATTGCCGTTAATCTGGATTATACTGGTCACTTTTTGTTGTGCATAGATGCCAAAATGAAATTTAGCAAAACAGCTTATCTCTCTATTAAAGGTTTGTTCCCATTCCTTGGTTTTGCAGTTTTATGATTTCAATTATTATTTCAGTTAAGAAAATTAGTGGTCTGGTTAGACTGCAATTCTCACGACAACCTTACACTCATTGGTCCTTCAGTTTTTATAACGAGCCCATATTAGATTTAGCTGTAGAGTCGCACTTTCAGGGCAGACAGTTACAGTCTAATGTAACTAATTTAATTGTAAATCAAATTAAAAAGTCTATTAAAAGGAAGCACACATTGCCTAATTACAAAATTAGGTAAGTGTATTTATTTGTTTTAGCTCGAACTAGTGTATATAATTTTTTTGTAGATATAAGCCATTTTTTGTTAAAACCGATCCCAGCCAATTGGACATCGACGATAGTGACACTACACTTCAGGGCACACTCGAAATGAGCGTGTCTGAAGTGTCAAGGTTGTCAGTTCCTGAAACTGCTCAGACTGTATATTTAACTATAGCTGTAGGTAAGTTAGATTGATTTTTATTATTTATTTGTTATAAAATGTTCTTACTTATTTTTTCATCTTTTTCAACCTAAAAGCTCTTCAAATAATACAAACTATTTGTAGATTCAATTCCATGGATATCACTATTTCAAAGAGATTCTGTTTTGATTATGACATTAGAAGTTACAATGACAAAACTGAAACAAACCCAATTGGGGGTGATTTTTCGACAAGAGGCAAATTCAGTGATTGTTGACAGCGTTACAATTAATTCTTGCGCCTACGACGCTGGATTGAAATCATCCGATGTGGTATGTTTACATATTTAATTACTTTATTTATTTTTGTTTGCTTGTTGTATTTAAATAACGTTATTTGAGTCTTACCATGGCGACCTCAGTTATTTGAAGAGCTACAAGATTAAATTGAGGTATTTAATAAAATGCCTCCTTTAAAATTGATAAATGTCAATAATGAGAAATGCTCTATCGATCTAAAATAGTTTCATCATTGTCACGTTACCACTTGTACTAAAAAGTAGCAGCAACTTTGATATTTTAAATAAAACACCCTGTAGATTCTTATAAATTAAGATTTTAATTCTGTTTCTAATCGATTTTTGTTAATACGACTTTATGTCTATTTTTTACCGTTTCTTAGATGTTGCTACATTAATTGATTTTTTTTGAAAACTTTGCATCAATTGTTCTTATTGAGTTATCTTGACTTCTTGAAAAAAAAACATTTTGGTTACCAATAAGGTGTGATGGACTATTATTACAAGAAGAAATTGATTCTAAATTATACAAGGTGGCTGAAAATTAATATTTTTTTGACGTCACAATAAACATTGAAAGTTGTGTTTTGTTAAATGGAATCTTCGGTATATTATTGCATTAAAATTACATCAAAACGATATATTCCTAGACTTAAATCGAGGGATTTCAAAATAGACACAAATCACGACAAAAATACAAAATTGAGACAATATACAAGGGGTTTAATAAGTACTTGTAAAAAGTTTAAGTGGTGAATCTTTGACCAATTTTTAACCAAAAAAAATCGTATTAACATAATACCGCAGACGCATCATTTCGAGGATGATTCTGTCAAAGTTTCAGCACAGTTATGGGAATTATAAGACACTTGTAGAGGATTTTGGCAGTTTTTAGAAGGCTCTCAATAGCATTGGAGGTCTCTGACACTTTCACAATGGTTATTTATCCCTCTGGCCATTTAAAACAGTTATGGGAAAGTTTAAGACACTTGTAGAGGATTTTGGCACTTTTTAGAACGCTCTCAGTAGCATTTAGAGGTCTCTGACACTTTCAAAATGGTTCTTAAGGCCTCTGGCCATTTAAAACAGTTATGGGAAGGTTTAAGACCCTTGTAGATAGCTCTGGCACTTTTTAGATGGTTCTCAGTAGAACTTAGAGGTTTCTGATACTTTGAAAATTGTTCTAGAGGCCGCGGGCACTTATTAAAAGGTTTTCAAGAGTATTTAGAGATTTATAGAACTTTTAAAATGGTCCTAGAGTCTTTTGGAAATTTAAAACAGTTATGGAAAAGTTTAAGACACTTGTAGAGGATTTTGGCACTTTTTAGAAGGGTCTCAGTAGCATTTAGAGGTCTCTGACACTTTCAAAATGGTTATTCATGCCTCTGGCCATTTAAAACAGTTATGGGAAAGTTTAAGACACTTGTAGAGGATTTTGGCACTTTTTAGAAGGCTCTCAGTAGTATTTAGAGGTCTCTGCCACTTTCAAAATGTTTCTTAAGACCTCTGGCTATTTAAAACAGTTATGGGAAGGTTTAAAACACTTGTAGATGGCTCTGACACTTTTTAGAAGGTTCTCAGTAGAACTTAGAGTTTTCTGATACTTTCAAAATTGTTCTGGAGGTCGCTGGCACTTATTAAAAGGTTTTCAAGAGTATTTAGAGATTTATAGAACTTTCAAAATGGTCCTAGAGCCCTCTGGAAATTTAAAACTGTTATAGGAAAGTTTAAGACACTTGTAGAGAATTTTGGCAGTTTTTAGAAGGCTTTCAGTAGCATTTAGAGGTCTCTGACACTTTCAAAATGGTTCTTAAGGCCTCTGGCCATTTAAAACAATTATGGGAAGGTTTAAGACCCTTGTAGATAGCTCTGGCACTTTTTAGATGGTTCTCAGTAGAACTTAGAGGTTTCTGATACTTTAAAAATTGTTCTAGAGGCTGCTGGCACTTATTAAAAGGTTTTCAAAAGTATTTAGAGATTTATAGAACTTTCAAAATGGTCCTAGAGCCTTCTGGAAATTTAGAACAGTTATGGGAAGGTTTAAGACACTTTTAGAGAGCTCTGGAATTTTTTAGAATGTTCTCAGTAGAATTTAGAGTCTGGCACATTCAAAATAGTCTTAGAGGCCTTTGGCAATTTAAAACAATTCTTCGAAGGTTTAAAATACTTTCAGAACCCTCTGGCACTTTCAAGAACGTACTCAGAAGCATTTTGAGGTTTATTACGCTTTAAAATGATCCTAGAGGCCTCTGGCAATTTCAAACAATCCTAGGAAGATTTAAAACACTTGTAGAACCCTCTGGCATATTTAAGAAGGTTCTCACTAGCATTTAGAGGTCTCTGACACTTTTAAAATGGCTCTACAGGATTTTGGCAATTTGAGTCAAGCAAGTTTTTTAAAAAAAGTTATAATTATTAATAGCTATTTATGATATGAGTGTTAAAAGTGCATTTTTAAGGCACTCTGTGAAAAACGAGCAAAACGAGTTCTGCAATTCGCATCTACCACCAAAAAATCCCAACAGTAGTACGAAATAGCATTTAATTATTTGGTTAAACGCTTCTTTAAAGCACTAGTGCTTTAAAATGCAGTTTTATGATATTATGGAAAAGCCTTGTGCTAGATTGTGAACCTTGCGCAACTTCTAGCATGTTTAAAGCCGGGTTTACTCAACTTCTTAGTTGTAGACGTTTTTTGTCCATAACAAATAACAACACACAGTAAACAAGTAACCTGGACTACTTTAAAAAGAAGGTCCGATGGGTAATCCCGGTCTAAGTTTCCTAATTCCGAATAAAACCCCGACTTATTTAGATCTTGGAAAAACGATGCTAGAAACTACCTCGTTTTAAAACTTTGTACTGACATGGAAGATTCATCTAGTACGTTTTAATTCGTACTTTTATGTTGATTATTTCCTTCCTATCAATTTTGACCAATCGCTATCAAGAATTAGTATAACAAATGTAAATTTTAAGTGGAAAAATCACTGTCAACTTAGCTGTCAGCAGTTTTTCCGGAAAAAAAAAATCGAAAAAATTGCACACTCCTCACAACAACATAAAGAATAGTGTTACCCTTTCTAGCTTGAAAGTTATTGTTCTTATTAATTATTGTTCTTATTGTTTTAATTAAAATGAAATGTTTATTTAACTCAGGAAATAATCTTACCAAATATCCCTCGTGCATCTAATTTTTCCTGTGGAAAAATTGGAATACTCGTTTCTAAGTAATTTGTTTTAACAAATAGCATGAGCGAGAGTGGTTTTAAAAATCATCCGAGTCGAAAACTCGTTTTTCCGAATTTTTCCGGAAAAATTAAATGCACTAGGGATATTACCCCCGATAAATAACTCATTACCTAGGTATACGCATAAAATAGCATGTTGTAGTGTTAAATTTAGTATTCCCATTGGTAAAAACAGGTTCACTATTATACGAGTAATAATGCCAAGTCTGATATTAACAAAATATAAATACAATAAAACATTTCACAACTATTGTACAGTTTCTGTCAGTTATCTTCTGAAAGTCCTCGAAAAAGTTTTCAAAGATTCAAATGCAATCAAATGCGCAACTTGGCCCGAATCTAAACTTTCTTTTCCATATGTGACTATTTCCTTGGTACACAGGTTATTTCAGTGGAAAACAAATTAGTTTCTACAGTACCCCAAGTTGCCAAGTACATGAAGTCTGTATCAGGGAGTAACGTTACTCTCAGGGTAGAAAGAGTAGTAGAGAATTACGTTGCCAAATGGAAATTGAATGAAGAAAATAAGGAACTAGCAGTCTCTTTAGCGTCTGAGGTTAAATGTACGCACCCATTTGTATTGTTTGACTATCTATTAAAATCACACATAATTTTGTAGGTGATGATAGTGAAACAGAATTGACGCAAACAGAACAAGAGTCTTACGTTATTGTTGATAATCTTAAAAAAGACGATCGTAGAACGCGGTCGCCAAAAATTATGCCCAGTAATGAAAATATGGCCAAACTAGCACAAACTATAACTAGTTTTAGTTTGCGAAAACGCCGAGGTTGATGTCTTTTAATTATTTTAATGGAATTGTTTTTGGCTAAGTATGGTACGTTTCAGGGGCTGGAACTTTACCAAATACACCTCAGAAACCGCGTGCAACTCCCAAAAAAAATTCAGCTTCTGAGTTACCAGAAATCGTTCGTACTGAAGTGGATAGTATGGAAAGTGAACAAATATTTTCCCAAATAGAAATTTTCAAAGGTAGACTAAAAATAATGTTCGGTTGAGATTTAGAATGTTTTGGTTTTTCAGGTAAAGAGTTGCCTGCCGATACTTTATTACAATTCGACGATGATTTTCGTTTCGCCATTAGGGAGGGCGCTAAGTACATAAATATTAACGCTTGGGCCACTTTCTCTGACTCTGGCGACGTGCTTCTAGGCTATTTAAATGTTCCTTTAAGCCACGTGGCTTCTGAATGTTCTCTTAGTGTGCTAGGTCATCACTCCAGACGATTCTCTTTTTTACCTCCAGGTAATTATTATTATTTTTTCAGCTAATCAAATTTTTATGATATTTTTTTAGGTATAACATCAACTGCTACAGCACATCCACTAAGAGCGCACTCAGGTTTTGAACACGTATTTTGTTTTGGCGATATTTTGTTAACATTTGCCTGGTCACCGATTGAGGGCCTAGAAACGAAACGAAAAACGTCAGCTGCTATTGATTCTAAGACTGATTTGCCCGGGACGAAGAACAAGCATGATTTTATTCGGACGCAATTTCACGGCACTACACATTGTGATTTTTGCTCTAAGAAGGTAAGTTTTAAATTTTTATAATATGCATTGAACTTTATTGTGATTTTGTGTGTTTAGATTTGGTTGAAAGATGCTGTGCAGTGCAGACAATGCGGTATGTGCTGTCATAAAAAATGCGTCGCCAAATGTCAAACCAGCAATCCATGCAGTCTTGATAAAGTGTCCCAAGCTAAGACTGAACCTACTGACGCTGTATTACAACCTGAACCTTGTACGGAAGAAGAGAATAATTTGGATGAACACTTAAAGCGCGTTAACAGCGTGTCCAATCTTAGTATACCAGGTATGTGACGTTTTACAGTATACACATGTTTCATTAATAGCTTGATAAACAATAACAAATATTTATTGGTGTTAAATAAGTGTTTTTTCAATTTTTTAGGTTCTCCCGCATTTTCTCCTCGTAGTTTTCCTCCAAGTCCCCAGAGAACACCCAGTAGGAAACAATCGCTTGTGTGTGTTAACCCGTTTGCTCTTTGTCCCACAGCCTTAGATGAAATTCAAAAGAACCCTCAAGAAGCATGCGAAACTGTTTCTAGATTATTGGATCAGGTATATACAGGGTGGGAGGATTTAGTGTGTTTTGACAGGAAAAACTAGTATACATTGTATAGAGGTCGTTTTTTGAGAAAAAATTAATGGCAAAAGCCGTATTTTGATATCTTGTCAGTCTGTGACGCTAGAGGGCGTTTTTCAAATTTCGCCCATTTTGAAAACTCTTTACATTTTTTTGTGAAGTGTCACTTTTCTTAACCCTTGCCATAGACTAAATGATAAGTATAGGCAACCAGCGCAATGTAATTAAAGTGGCACCCAAAAAGAAAGCTGTTTACGCTTCAAGGGCTTCCTAGTGTATTTCGGCCGCTTCAGTTCTAGGTAAACGCTAGGAGATGGCGTTAATACAGTTCGTCATTGCAGACATAGTTGCCAACTTTTGCAGTATTTCCTATAAAATATAAAATGGTTATTCATGCCTTTGACCATTTAAAACAGTTATGGGAAAGTTTAAGACACTTGTAGAGGATTTTGGCACTTTTTAGAAGGCTGTCAATAGCATTTGGAGGTCTCTGACACTTTCAAAATGTTCTTGAGGCCTCTGGCCATTTAAAACAGTTATGGGAAAGTTTAAGACACTTGTAGATGGCTCTGGCACTTTTTAGAAGGTTCTCAGTAGAACTTAGAGGTTTCTGATACTTTCAAAATCGTTCTGGAGGTCGCTGGCACTTATTAAAAGGTTTTCAAGAGTATTTAGAGATTTATAGAACTTTCAAAATGGTCCTAGAGCCCTCTGAAAATTTAAAACTGTTATAGGAAAGTTTAAGACACTTGTAGAGGATTTTGGCACTTTTTAGAAGGCTGTCAATAGCATTTGGAGGTCTCTGACACTTTCAAAATGTTCTTGAGGCCTCTGGCCATTTAAAACAGTTATGGGAAAGTTTAAGACACTTGTAGATGGCTCTGGCACTTTTTAGAAGGTTCTCAGTAGAACTTAGAGGTTTCTGATACTTTCAAAATCGTTCTGGAGGTCGCTGGCACTTATTAAAAGGTTTTCAAGAGTATTTAGAGATTTATAGAACTTTCAAAATGGTCCTAGAGCCCTCTGAAAATTTAAAACTGTTATAGGAAAGTTTAAGACACTTGTAGAGAATTTTGGCACTTTTTAGAAGGCTCTCAGTAACATTTAGAGGTCTCTGACACTTTCAAAATGGGTCTTAGGCCTCTGGCTATTTAAAACAGTTATGGGAAGGTTTAAGACACTTGTAGATGGCTCTGGCACTTTTTAGAAGGTTCTCAGTAGAACTTAGAGGTTTCTGATACTTTCAAAATCGTTCTGGAGGTCGCTGGCACTTATTAAAAGGTTTTCAAGAGTATTTAGAGATTTATAGAACTTTAAAATTGGTCCTAGAGCCTTCTGGAAATTTAGAACAGTTATGGGAAGGTTTAAGACACTTTTAGAGAGCTATGGAATTTTTTAGAATGTTCTCAGTATGTTCAATTTAGAGTCTGGCACATTCAAAATAGTCCTAGAGGTCTTTGGCAATTTAAAACAATTCTTCAAAGGTTTAAAATACTTTTAGGTGGCACTTTCAAGAAGGTACTCAGAAGCATTTTGAGGTTTATTACGCTTTAAAATGATCCTAGAGGCCTCTGGCAATTTCAAACAATCCTAAGAAGATTTAAAACACTTGTAGAACCCTCTGGCATATTTAAGAAGTTTCTCACTAGCATTTAGAGGTCTCTGACACTTTTAAAATGTATAATCCGCTTTCTTTTGCTATCTCATCTGAACTGCGTAAGAAAGCTTGATTTTTTCAAATAAATTTGAATTAAATTACTCGTATTTTGAAAACTAAACAAGATAAGATTTTCTGGTTCGAGGTATCGATAATATAGATTCTATTTATTTTAAAAGTCACAGGACTCTTTTTTAACGTCAAAACAGAATCCTGAAGGTCACGTTACCGTTTTTTAGTTTTAAACTGATACACTAAATCACATATCTATTTGTAAGATTTAAATGTCATTTTTAACGTCACACGTGACAGTTTTTACGTTTAGACTATTTTTTTTTTCAAATCGCCTGACTTTTTTAACGTCGAAACAGATCCTGAAGGTCACGTGACTCTTTTAAGATTTAAAATGGAATTTATAATGTCACATGACAGTTTTAAATGTCAAAATGTTATTTAAAGGATCACATGCTCGTTTTTCAGTTTAAACTGATATTTTTAAAGACACACGTTCCTCTATTTATAATACATTTTCAATTAAAAACGTTTTCACGTCAAACCGGAATCCTACAGGAAAGGTGAATGTTTTAGATGTTAAAAATATTATTTGAAAAGTCACGTGACTCTTTTTACAGTTCATAAAGTCGCATGACGATTTTCAATACTCAACTTTTATTTTTAAAGGTCACGTGACTCTTATTTAATGCCAAAACGGAACCCTGAGTATCACGTAACTGTAAATGATAAAATATTATTTGACGGGTCACGTGACTATTTTCAATAATTAAATTTAATTTTAAAGATTACGTGACCGTTTTTTAGTTTTAAACTCTAAATCTCGTGACTCATTTTAAGGCACAAATGGTCACGTGACTGTTTTAAGATTTAATATGGAATTCATAATGTATTAAGTAGAAAATAAGCCTTGATGAATTTTAAAAATTAACTAATAACAATTTTTTTTTTTTCAAAAATCTAATTCTTTACCTGTATACTAGTTTTTTCCTATCTAGCCGGGAAATAGGGTTTTCCTGAAAAAACACACTAAATGCAGCACGCTGTACACCCTAACAAAATCAATATACAGGGTGGTCCACAAACTGCCGCGATACATTATGAAAAACCGTAATGACCATATTTCTGAAAATTTGGTAGTTTAAAATGGTGGCACCTCCGGTTATACCGGAAGTAGTTAGCGACTCGTTTACTTTAACTTTAAATGGAACACCCTGTATATTGTTTCTTTTTTGGATTCTACGATAAATTTTAGACATATTTTGTCTGTATCCGTTTCTGAGATATTTACACATAAAATGGTATGTGAAACTTGACATTTGCAATACCTAAAACAATTGTAATTTTCGCTTATCAGGGAACGTTTTCTTCTTGTTTTTTGTGTTTTGAACAAGGTTGGCTCTAAGAATGGGTGCAGAAAAATGTCAAAAATAACTATACGGGGTGGTCAAAAATTGTTCTCAAAAAATAGATTTTAAAAAGTGCGAAAAGTTAGTTTTTTAAATAAAACATCCCTATTTTTAATGTTTTATTTTGTTTCCCATCTAAAATTAGGGCGTTTGTATTAAATTACTTAAAAAAAAAGAAAATTACAGAATTTGTTCAATTTAAGAAACTTGATTTTTTGCACTTTTTAAAAATCCATTTGCACAGTCGTAATTAAAAAAAAAATAATTTCTTTAACATTTTTACAAATGATAATTAGGTGATGCAATGCCCGTCAGATGAAACTTTAATGGATAATGCCAAAGAAAGTGGCCTAAAGCTGTATGCCAGTCTGGAACCGGAAGAAAAGAAGGAGAAAATAAATCTAATGGTAAGTACGTCCTTTTCTTTTTTTCATATTTTTTCTTATTCAATTAAAGCTAAAAATCAACTTTTCTAATTTTGATTGTGTAGATGACCGAGTTAAAGAAAACTCTCGATTTATCCACTTCCGAACACATGGAGCTGTCTAAAAAATTAAATACCGAAGAATCCGAAGTTGAAAAAGCTAAGTTAGCATTTTTGATCGGACAGGCTGACGCCAAAGTTCACGCTCTCTCAGTATTAATGTTGCACTACTGCTCCGGGCTGCAGTACAATCAAGAGAAAATAGTATAGTAGAGTAGACAATGGAATGAGAAGTTCCTGTAATTGAAATTTTTGTTCTTAGTATTTGCTGCAGGAATTTGTTTAGCCTTGTATGGAGACTTTTTTTTCTTTTTGGAAAATTAACTTGAAATTGGTTTGCAACTCATCATTTAACCAATTAAAATGTATGTCAGTATTTTTTTCAGTAATTCTTCAAAGCAATTTACAAAATACACAGGATTATTCAGGTTATTTGACAGGGAAGATCGTGACTAATTACATTGAGGTTTAATACGTCTAAACTTTACAGTTTCTTTGATATTCTTTGTAAAAATGTAGAACAAATTTGAAGGTTACTCAGCCTCTGTTTGATTTTTATTAACCAAAATTGGTTTGGGAACTGCTAAAAGATCAAGTTTTATGATTCGTGGATGAGAAATTGTCTAGCTCATACAGGATGTCTCAAAATTTTTACCCAATAATTGCTACCTTTAAACCGTCTATTTTATGGTTAAAGTAGATGCAAATTTTAATTAAGTATCTATCGAAAACAGTTGTTACCAGCGCCCAAGCCAATTTTGATCAATAAAACTGAAAGGAAGGTTGAATGTGTTCTACATTTTTAGAAAATAACGAAACTATAAAGTTTAAAGGTATCAAACCACAAAATTAAGTAATATACTAAGAAAAATATCTTTGATACTTTTTATGCATTTACGACTCCCATGGACATCTAGAAAATATATTCAAAAGATATCTCCAATATGTCTGTATCCATCCCAGAATAAAAACTTTTTTAAAAGTGAATAGTTTAGTCACAATCTTCTGTGTTGAATAACATTAATAACCCTGTTACAGAATATTACATTTCTCGTGTTTTTTGACTCTCTCCATTTATGAGACCACCTCCAGACAGCATTTTTTTTTCGACAATGGCATTTTAAAAATTTGCCTAATACAGGGTATAACTTAATCTCATGAACACACCAACAGTTTTGATTACTCTGCATACATCAGTTGTATGTAGAGTATTCAAAACCAGAGGCGTTTTTTCATATAAATGTTACATTTATTATACTTGAAAAGATGTAGTTCATATTCACACAGGGGAGTAGTGAGTGTAAGTGAAAGCAAACTCAAAGTCGATCTCCACAAAGTATTTGTTAAGTTGTTATGTGCCTGAGACATGTTTCGAGTGTATTTAGACACCCATCTTCAGAGGCTTAAGTTTACAGTCTGCTGGCTGTCATTCTACAAGGGGGGACAGCTGAACCCAGGTGTACAGAAGGTGGTTGGTTTTTTGTTAATCTACACAGTGGAAGAAAACCATGATCAAAAAACCCAGTGGTTTCAAAGATGGTAAGTTGCTTCGTTTTTTATTTTTGAAGGGGGAAAAAACTTAATCAAAACCCAAGATAGTTGAATGATGTTAAAACGGTATGTGTATAAAAATTGGAGACCAAGTAGACCACTTAAGGGACGTCACATAACAAGAACCGCGGTGGACGTTCACAGAAAACACAAAGTTAGTTAAAGTTTCTGCTACATACGTTAGCATAGGAAGCACACACTGGTTGAAGACCTTCCTCTTTAGACAGGTTGGAATGTCCGACTTTAGAGTGTTGCTTAGCTTTCCAAAAGCTGCCCAACTTAAGCCGATTCTTCGAGTTATCTCGACCGGGTTTGGTTATCTCTGCCTATAAGAATATCATGTCGCTGATATTTATATGAAACTACTTAGTCAGGCACATAACAACTTAATAAATAAGGAGACTACTGAAATATCTGTGTCTGTGAACATGATTCTTTTTTGTACATTTGTGTAACTTGCCGAGCAACTCGATTGGTCAGTATACGCTTGACTGTGCATCCAATTGTTTGACATTGTCTGCTTTAAATGTTATCTTTTTTAAATACTTACAGAATTACGTTTTTACAGAAGCGTTATGTAGCAAACCTTTCTGTTCCCTAGTCCATACATAAGCTCCCTGTCAATTGGATATTGAAACAATTATTTCTTAACATAACCCACATACGTACAACTAAACTTATAACTTGTCAAACGTAAAACGTACATAACTATTACAAAAAAAACGTATGCAAAACGGTTTATTCTACGTGTTAATATGTAAACATTGTCTGTCCTAAAATTATTTGCCAAACTAATCCAGAAAGTTTTGTACCTGATAAAATTAACAAAATATTCTATTATAATTCTAAAAGTTTTCAATATCAATACAATTATTAATCTAAATTTTAAGTACACGTTTTCCATAAAAAGCGTAAATTCACAATTGGGGTTGAAATACCACAAAAGTTCAAATGAAACCACTTATCATATAATAGCAGCAAAACGTACATATCAAAAAGAACAAATATTAATGGCCTAATCAGATACCTAATGCAACAACTTCTTGCAGCTGTCATGATATGACATTCCTATTATTTTAAACATTTATTCTGGTAGTTGTATGAATCTGTCGTATAATCATACATTTTTATGTTTTTTTTTATGTATTAGTTTACTACTTTCCTAGTTGATTTACTATTAATTAGGGGACATCAGAGTTCAAGCTACCCTGGTGTCTTTTATTTAGGTATATACAATTAAGACTTATTAGAAGGAACAAGTAGAATAATTTAGTAGACATCCCAAGCAGATGTAAGTTCACATAAGTGTGCTAGTCAATTATTTGAAGCTTTACCGTTTTGAAATGTATTTTTAGTGTGAGACGTAAAGTGAACTTTCAGTGTTTTGCCTCTATCACCTACTACAGCACAATACACTTTATAAGTAGGTTGTATTAACATTGTTGAATTTAAAAGGATGTGAACCAAATATTAAAATCAATTAACATTTTTTTTTATAAAACATTTATTTACCATGACTGTTGTCAAATATTATTGTATTAATAACGTGAACTATGTAGTGAGAAGGTTATTACAATCGTTTTGACTGGTTTATTAACTTAATTATATTTTTTTATCCAAATTTGTATTCACAATTCCAACGTCTTAAAAGTGCTTACTTTAACAGTATAAATTAGTATTTCTTATTATTAGATTATTTATTTTGTCATAGTATGTTAAATTACTTATAGAAAATTGGGGTAGTAATTATAATTCTGTCATGTTTCTGATTCTATAACCTGCTGAGATTTTGATATAATTTAGGATAAATTGTGATATTTTGAAGTTGTTATATTAGATACTAATAAGTAGACTTATTGTATAAATATCTATACTAAATAAAATGTCTATACCAATGGGGAACTTTCCAGTTTTTTTATCCAATAATATGATTAAGCAAGGCCTAAATAAAGTGTTTCATATACCGTGACGTCATATAGTATATTATAGCGTCTGCCATATCATATTATATGATGTCACGACCACTAGCGGCCATTTTTAATTCCTTGTTATACAGCAAATCTGCTATGGCGCTGATGGTCGGTGGCAGTGGTCAGGATTAGGAATGTATCGATTATGGATGCCAGCTCTAGTGAAACGATTCTACCTAGCGGCGTTGCCAGTTAAACTAAAAATACCAAAAACCTAACGCTAGAAAAAACTTCTAGTCTGTTCAACATTTACATTAGAAAATCATATTTTATTACATAAAAACACGAGCACAAACAACAGCATTGCTAATAAATTTATTATAAAACAGAGTAATTAGGTTATGGTTTAATGTTACATTTGGCAATGCCGCAAAGGAGAACAATGATCGATTTGGGAGTATTGACACTATTGACAGTGACAGTTCGCTTTTGTCACATTCAATACAATTTATGTTTATTTCTCTTTCCAGTTTATTCTAGAAAATAATACAAGGGAGAGTGTTTAGTTTCCTATATTTGTAGAAAATAGAAAACTAGTTTTGCTAAGAGGTTATTACAAATATTTAACGCACACCGAAATTTCTAAAGCGAATTCTCTACAATGGCAAGCAAAATTGAAGAGGTAAGTCTCATGTCTGAGCAGTTAAATGTTTCTGAAATTTTCCTAAATAATAAAACAACTTTTAGCTTAAAAAAGACATTGCTGAGATTGAAAATCTAGAGACTCATGCCATCAGACAGAAAGTGAAGGATATTCTCAGCATTGAAAAGAGGAAATTGGTGTCCGAGGTGTTGAGGCTGGAAGAGAATGAGGCAAAAATGGAGATCACTGTGGAGCAACCAAAACTTCCTCCAAAAACAACGAATATTCCCTACGAAGTAAAGTTAAGCAATTATGGTAAGTTTACAATGTTTTTATCAAGGGGTAGACTGCTGATAATTTTTTCTTGACCATTGAAAATGCCTTTCTGCAGACAAAATACCTTGAAATGGCTTTAAAATACCTCACAATGCTTCAGTGTTGCTCAAAATGCCTCATAGTGATAATGCCTTAAAAATGCCTCAAACAGCCTTGAAATACATCAAAATGCCTTTAAATTATTTAAACTGCCTCATGATACCTTCAAATGTTTACACATTTGTGGCATTCTTAAATTTAGTTATAAGTCCCCCTGGTATTGAGATAATGATAAATCTTGATGAATTACACCCTTGAAATTAATTTTTTTATGGTCACATGACAGTTTTTAGGTTGGATTAAGTAGCATGTCTGCTTTTACAATTGTCAAAATGTCATAAGAATTAATGATTCAAAAAAAATTACTTCCTCAGGTTACCTGATTGCTTTTCCAAATTTTGAAGACCCAAAAACTTAAAATTCATTTTTTTAAAAGTTAGGTCACAGTTTTTAGGTTAGGTTAGCTGACAACACAAAGGGTTTTCCAAATTTTTGAGACTTGATTTGACCTTGTTCCGAAAGCTTAAAATTGATTTTCTAAGGTCAGGTGATTGTTTTTTTTCAAATTCTAACAAACAACACTATTTTTTGTACAATTGTCTGAAGTTACAGGTTATATTTTGGCGTTTAAACGAATCTTCTAACTGTCATAGTAACCAAGTTAGCACGTGTCAAATAAAGACACCTATCATTTAAAAGAAACAGTTGAAAAATTAAATATATAGTATTTTAAATTTAGACAGTGGTAAAATTGTAACAACTATGTCACGTGACTTTGATAATTCAATTTTTGAGCTTGCAACAATGTAAATACTAGTTGACATTGTCAAACACAGTCACGTGAACGTCAAAACGCAGTTTAAACTTTGGAAAATTGATAAATAAAACTTAGACAGTTGTAAAAACTTAAATTGCAAAATACACATCACATGACTTGGATAATTCAATTTTTGAGCTTGCAACACTGTAAATACTAGTTGACATTGTCAAAAACAGTCACGTGACCTTCAAAATGCAGCTTAAACTTTGGAAAATTGATAAATAAACTTTGGATAGTTGTAAAAAATTAAATTGCAAAGTACACGTCACTTGACGTTGATAATGCAATTCTGAGCTTGCACCACTGTAAAGGCCAGTTGATATCTGTCAAAATTAATCACGTGACCGTTAAAATGTGGTTTAAACTTTAAGAACTTGGTAAATTAAATTTAGACTATTTTAGACAGTTGTAAAGGCTGAAATTGTAAGAGACACATCACGTGACTTTGATTATGCAATTTTAGAGCCTGCAACACTGTCATGTGACCTTAAAAATGACCTATTAAATGTTGAAAAATTGGTAAATTATCATAATAACTGGTAATGAATATTGTTTCAACTTATTATCATGTTTACCATAATAATTACATGTGCGGTCAATTTTGTTATATTGATGCACTGTATTGTCTACTGCTTGGTCTATTACAATGTATTTATTAAAATATCGCAAAATTTCCTTTATTTAGGCTTTATTTCTCAAAATTCCAATGAAAATAACGCAAAACATTTTGAAATATACAGTCAATGCCTCAAAATTCTATGAAATGCCTTATAAATACCTTAAAAATACCTCAAAGTGCTTCATAATACTGGTAAAGTGCCTCATAATACCTAGAATTACCTCGAGTGTGTACACCAAAATACTTCGGCAAAATACCCCTCGGTTTTCACTCAATTCAGTCATTGAATAGGTAAACCTGTTGTGTTTGTAAATGTTTGTGCAAAGTTTGAATAAGTACAAATACATTTAGTGATTTTATACTCTTCCAGCATGGGATCAAAGCCAAAAGTTTGTCAAATTCTACATCACTCTACCCAAAGTGAATACTGTGCCTGCCGAAAATGTCCAGTGTAACTTCCAGGACAAATCTCTGGAACTGAAAATAAAAAATTTGGAAAACAAAGACTATGTTTTCAAAATTACTCAGCTTTTATACAATATCGATCCAAAGAGTAGCACTTATAAGGCAAGTTAATTTAAAAAGTTGCCCTACATTAACTCTTATAAAAATGTTATATTACACAGGTGAAAAATGACCTGATCCTAATCAATGCGGCAAAGAAAGAAGACATCCACTGGACGCATGTCACAGAATGGGAAAAAAAGGCCAGCGAAAGCAAGAAAACGTCCAGTTTCGATTCAGATGATAAGTCTGATCCATCAGCCAGTTTGATGAATATTATGAAAAATATGTAAGTACCGCATTGTTAGATCTGTTGATATTTGGTTTAGGTTGTTTGATGACTTATTTAAATTTTCTAAATGGTATGTTTTTCCAGTCCCGTGTATTTCAGCTTCAGCTTATACTGTCATTATAGCAATCTTGATCTGTACTAACTATTATTATAGCAATCTTTTCAAGGCACTTTCAAACTAAAGTCAGACAGTAGTTACTAAATTGATGTAGACTGAAATCATAATATTTCTTCTATAATTCTTAACTGTAGGCAGTTTACTTTAGTTATTTCTTGCCTCAGGTTAAGTGTTTAATCATTGTTTATTTTTGCAGACATCATAATCCACATTATAGAGGTAAATTTTTGTTGAAGTTGACAATTTCTCCATTCAGCATCTTTCACTTTAAATTAATAATTTGTTTGGCATTTTAATGGGGAAGTTTTCAAAATTGTTAATCACCAAACATTTATTTCATTGTTAAAATGTGTATTTGATCTACTTACATGTTTACATATCATTCTTTCCATCTTTCACAAGCTTGATTTAGTTACCCCATAACAGACCAGCATGGTACTTGCAATATGCATGTTTTTAGCAATACAAATAGCTTAAAAATATACTGCTCGCCACATCAACCGGGACAGTGATGTTTTTGGGGCATTTTTAAAACTACACCATTCTGTTGTCATTGAGCTTGGTTTATTGGTTCTTTACTGATGTAAAAAACTATTTTTTTTGTTTTAATATAAGGAAGTGTTATTTATTAAGCTAAATGATAGTCCAAACTGCATCAAAATCTGTTGTTTCCTTTAGAAATGGCAAGGTTTTAAAAGTGAACGAAAAAAATCACTGTCCCGGTTTATTTTTACCCGCAGTTTATTTTTACTTTACTGGTTGTATTAGATTTTAGGACAAACTGACTAGGGATAAACATATTTAACTGAATTTTGTTTACATTATCAACCAATGAATTTTTATACAATTTTCAACTTGATGGTTTTTATGGGATAGTACATTTCACAGCTGCCCCCGTTTCTGAGTTACCAGGGTGATTTTGAAAATATGACAATTTGGAACCCCTCTCGCATTTTCTTTGTTATTAGGGACCCAGAAAAGCTACAAATGGCTTAGGAAATTTAACGTAAAATATAAATATCTAATCACTTTTTTCTGGGGTACACCGTTTTTCAGTGGCCGTAATTTGACACAACAAAGTGTCATTCTTGCAGAGAGTTAAATTTCCGACAACTTTTCGCTTTTACACTTGATATTTTTCTAAATAACCGAGTTACGCTTGGTTGAATTTGTTTACGGGTTTTTACAGCACTTTGACACAGTTTTTAGGGAATATCTCCATAAGGGGGTCTTTTGAGGGCAATTTTAATGCAATTCTGTTCAGATCACGTGACATTTTCACCATTTTGACTTGTTTTATTCCAACCAGTTTTTACAAGGTCACGTGATCTTTTACCGGCCATTTTGACTGTCTTGTGAAGCGTCACGTGACGTTTGCATGATTACCCAACCATTCTTCGTCCTCGTCGTCAATCGTAAATAACTCGCCAATTTGGTACACTCTGTGTAGACTTTTATACATCAATGGATAGCCAATGAAATAAGGTTTCTAAAGATATGACACCACTGGTTAGTAAGTTAAACGGTTTGGCCGTTAGAGGGCGTCAAACTTAACTAATTTTTCTCTCAACCATAGACCATAGACTAAATGATAAGTACAGACAACCAGCGCAATGTAATTAAAGTGGCACCCAAAAAGGCAGCCCTTTACGCTTCAAGGGTTTCCTAATGTATTTCGGCCGCTTCAGTTGTAGGTACACTCTAGGAGATGGCGCTAATACAGTTCGTCATTGCAGACATAGTTGCCAACTTTTGCAGTGTTTCCTATAATCCACTTTCTTTTGCTATCTCATCTGAACTGCGTAAGAAAGCTTGATTTTTTCAAATAAATTTGAATTAAATTACTCGTATTTTGAAAACTAAACAAGATAAGAATTTCTGGTTTGAGGTATCGATAATAAAGATTCTATTTATTTCAAAATCCACAGGACTCTTTTTTAACGTCAAAACAGAATCCTGAAGGTCACGTGACTGCTTTTTTTTAGTTTTAAACTGATACACTAAATCACGTATCTATTTGTAAGATTTAAACGTTTAAATAATTGTTTAAATGTTTACGTTAATTTTTAACGTCACGTGACGTAGTTTTTATGTTTAGACTATTTTTTTTCCATTCGCCTGACTTTTTTAACGTCAACACAGATCCTGAAGGCCACGTGACTCTTAAGATTAAAAATGGAATTTATAATGTCACATTTAAACTCATATTTTTAGAGACACGCGACTCTCTTTACAGCGCAAATGGCCACGTGACAATTTTCATTTATTTTGACGTCAAAACGAAATCCTAAAGGTCACGTGACTGTTTTAGATGTCAAAGTATTATTTGAAGGAGTCACCTGACTCCTTATAATGTGCAAATGGCCACGTGACGATTTTCAAAATTTAAAGATTACGTGACCGTTTTTTAGCTTTAAACTCTAAATCTCGTGACTCATTTTAAGGTACAAATGGTCACGTGACTGTTTTAAGATTAAACATGGAATTCATAATAATGTATTAAGTATAAAATAACCCTTGATGAATATTAAAAATAATAACAAATAACTAAACTAATAACAAATAACTATACAACGAAGTGAAACACAATAATTAAAGAAAACACACACAAAATATGTTATTTTTTGCCTAGAAACAAAACAAAAAATGTGATTTGTCAACTTTTGCGCTTCATCGAGCAAGCAGAGCTTTTTTGACGTCACGATGACGTAATTTGGGAAAACTATAATTAGACCAATTGTCAAATTACGTCATTGTGACATCAAAAACGCTCTGCTCGCTCCATAGAGCTTGAAAACGAATGCGGCCAACGCCGCATTAAAACTGATGTTTTCCAACAGTCAAAAGATGGGAATTGCTGCGTCTGGCTTTAAAATTACGCGAATATGCGTTTGGTGGTGCCATCTCACGCTGCTTACTTAAATTAATTTTCAATTTCATTGCCACTGTTTGTCTATACTTATCATTTAGTCTCAACCCAGAAAATCCAAGCAACTTAAAACAGTTTTCAAACTTTTGGTAAAAATATCACAAAAAGGATCAAAAGACAGTTTGAAAGACACTGGTGACATTTTGGTGTTTTTGAGCTGCAAAAAACTGTTTGAAAGCTTCTAGTGCCTTTCCTTAAGAAATTAGAAGATAGTTTTGTAGCCAAATTGTCATTTTTTTTCAAAATTACCCTGTAGCTCAAAAACGGGGGAATCTGTGGAAAATACTAGACTATTCCATCGCTTTTTTCTTGCTCTACCTTTGCTAGTTTTGGAGATACCCCGTAAAAGAATTGAATTGGAGACACCCCTGTACATACACCTACTGTACATTTAATTTTGGTTACTTTGACTTTCATAAATTAGAAAGTTCAGTCTGCAGCCAAGCTAATCAAAAATAAACTATCCGCCAAGTCAGCAAAAGTAACCATTTAGGTTGGGGGGATTCGTTAGAGACCCATTATAAACCATGCTTGCATAATGCACACCTTTATAAATCAGTTTTAGAGTCGTATTTCACACTGCTGGTTCCAGTTTTAAGGTCGTGAGATTTGATCGATTATTGTTGTAAAAATAGAGTACTGTTTTATACCAAAAATAATCTATAATCACACTGACAATTTTTGTCTTATGTAGGTACGAGACTGGGGACGACGAAATGAAGCGAACAATTGCCAAGGCTTGGACTGACAGTCAAAATAAAGCACCGCAATTTTAATAAATGATTTCTGTTCCAATAACTTAAGGCAAGCAATCCGAGAAATATCATAATGCCTTTTACGGGTCATTTTGTAGGGTAGCTTCAGTGATATCAGGGAGAGAGATTTACTATAATAAAAAATCGTTTAGTTTCTTAGTAAGTTAGTTTTAGTTTTTCGTTGTTAAGCATACCATCAGTAGTCGTATTTGTAACTACTATATTTTTTGTACCCAACGTTTTTTAAATACACATAGTACTTATTTTATTGTAAAACAATAAGTTTATCTACTTGAAGACTTTTTTTTATTACCAGTACTTGTCAATTTGTTACTGTAAAAATAAAGTTGAGTTTTTTATTTACATTTTATTTTTTAGATTTTTTAAATGTAACTTTAATGCCCGGTATATTCGTTATTGTTGAGTTTTCTGAAAAGTGTTTTAAGAACTTATCACACTCATTTTTGCTGTGGAATTACGTAAGTCAAACTTGTGGTTTTTTTAAAACTTTCCTATTTTATTATTTGCTTAACCTTTGATCTATTTATTACTCTTTTACCACTTGTACACGGATAGCAGCACTTTATTATTTTGTTTTTACTGCTTAGGTCCAGTTTACAATATAGAGACGGCTTCGACGTTGAAAAACTGGATTTTCAACATTCAATCTAGCTATACAGGATAATTCAAATTCGATCCTCACCATTCGGAAACTATAAGAGATACGAGAAAGTTTAAATTGAGGCAAAGTTACTCAATTTAAAATTAAACCAAATACCGTTTTAAAAATTTTGATTTTCCTAGTACTTCCGAAGATATCCGAAAAAAAGCTGAAATTTAGATTTTTTTGTTTTTATTTATTTCTAACCTTATTTGAAGAGATATTCCCAAACCGAAAATGCCGCCGCCATGTTGGATTTAAACCTGTAAAAGTGGCCATTTTTACTAATTTTGCCATGAAGAACACGAATCCGGTGTCCGTTTTGCTGTAACTGCCGCTATTTTGTCACCGCCCTTGAAATGATGGTATTTTTGGCAGTTTTCAAGGCATGGCACCCATAAAAAAATGACATTTTGACAAATGACACTTTACCTCACATATTTACCATTATCCTAAACTGATAAAGACAGTTGAAGATGATTTTCAAAATTCAAAAAAATTATGAGGTACCCACTATAAAAACGTCAAAAAATCTGTTTCTTTATGTTTTAAGGTTAACTGGTTGTACGGAAAAATGTTATATTTTATAAAAAAAACGTCTCTCTGAGGGGCAGACATAGTAAAAATTTCACCCTGCTCACTCAAACCGTTTTCGAGAGATTTAGCAAAATGTCCGTAAAAAGGTAGTCAAATTTGATGCCCTCTAGCGGCCAAACAGTGCGCGCTCAATGTCACGTGATAGCTCAATTCATTAGCTACCTACGATCATACGATATGTCTACGGAATATTTCAAATAATCAATTCATTTTTGGAAAAATGCAACATTTTCTTCAAATGAAGGGTTTTCTTGGCCTACTATACTGATCGCCTCCATATTGTATTTAGTGTACTTGTCAAGGGGCCGTTTTAACTAATTTTGGCATAGAGAACATGAATCTGGTGTCCGTTTTGCTGTAACTGCCGCCATTTTGCCATTGACTTTAATGACGTTTTCGATTGACAAGTTTAGTGCAAAACTAATGTATCTGTATCCTGCTCTATCAAATTTCATTGAAACAGTGTGGCAATACACTGGTTTTGCACTAAACATGACAGACAAAACGTCGGGCGGCGAATATGAAACCGTCATCGTATAGCTGATAAAAAGTGGCCATAAAAATGTTTTTTCGGTTTTGGGATAAATCTGCAAATAAAGTTAGAAATAAATAAAAATAAAAATTTCAGTTTTTTTTCAGATATCTTCGGAAATTCGGAAGTACCTACTTGGAAAATCGAAATTTTTAAAACGGTTTTAACTTGCGCAAAGTTGCCCCAATTTAAACTTTTTCGTATCTCTTACAATTTCCGAGATCCCAATGATGTGGGTCGAATTTGAATTACCCTGTATAACGGACCAACTGCCAGAATCAGCTCTTATGATTTAATACAATAGAATTTTGCACTAATTTAGTGATTTAACATAAAAACCAAAAACTATAGTGTCCCAAATTGCTTCTACATGTATTGGGATCTCGAAAACGGTAAGAGCTACAGAGTCGGTTAAATGGGGAAGTTTTAGAAAATTTTATGTGAAACTTATTTCCGGTTTCCAAATTAATATCTTTCTCCGTTTTCCGGAAAATTGGGAAAACGTCAGAGGCTGCATTTTAAACACTCTTTAACAAAGCCAAAGAAAGTTTTGACACTGTCATTATTAACACTTTTTTACGTAGAACACGATAACGTAATTAGAAAAAATCTATCGTCATTGGTTTCCGAGATATGGATGATAACTTTGTAAATTCTTATGGCCGCCTTCAAGATGGCTCTAAAACTTTCCCTATTTAACCGACTCTGTAGCTCTTACGGTTACAGAGATCCCAATACATGTAGAACCAATTTGGGACACACTGTATGTTTTTAAAAGTACGTAATTTTATTTAATACGACGATATCTCTCGGATACGTAGACACTATTTGTAAAGGTAAATGTCGTGAAAATAATACCATTTCGAAATTTGCTTTGTAAGGGGAAATAGAAATTGGTAGGTTTAATCAAAAACTTATTTATTATTTATTTACTTATTTATTAGTTATAAATCATAACATAAAGGCACTACTTGCTAAAGGTCTGTTCGCAGAAATAATCTCAAACTAATAATCAGAGAAATATGTCCAGCTATTGGCCATTAGCCAGAAACTGTCAATGTCACTTTTTCGATCTATAGTTGAAAATCAGTTTGAAATTGCATCTGCGAACAGACCTTAAGATAGGCTTTACCGGGGAACAGAAAGTTCTGTTCTGTTTCATTCCAGAAGAATGTCCAGACACCACAACCTGAATACAGGTGTCCAGTCCAAAACATTCACATAGTGGTAATCGGAATATTTCAAATTACTTACGCTACTATAGGTATGCTAAGTCTACATGTGCAGTATTAGCGTAAATCTCAGTACAGTTACTAGTTTGTGATGATTGGTCAAGAAAGCAGCTTTCAGCTTGCTGCTTTTTCTTGACCAATCACCACAAACTACTAACAGTGTCGTGATTTACGCAAATATTGCACATGCGGACTTAGCATACCTATTGAACTAAAATCGGGCAACCCGTCCCTAACCTAACATAATAAACAAAATGACACTGTCACTTCATATTTATGAAACCAGTGCTAAACTCCCAACCAAAATCAATGTAAACAAACGGAGAAATGACAGCTGGTGCTGAAACTGTTTTCACAACTGATCACCAGAGGGAGTACCTCTTATCTTGAAACGCCAATTGACATATGAAAACAAATAAATGCCAAATGCAAAAAAGGAGCTTTTTGTCTATTCTCTAGATCCATGTCGCAAACAATTTTAAAAAGGTAGGATCACATAATAGTAAATTAAAAAATTATGCATTTGTTTCACTGTTAATATGACTTCTTCAGGCACTAACGCATTTGGATTGTTCCAATAGTGTTAACCGTCACTGTGTATACTTTACAATTTATTCAGTATTTTCATTATCCCTCCCCATTTATGTTAATAAGCGCCTAAAAACAAATTGCTTCAGTTTTTAATCTAACAATAATATTAACTAACTAATCATCAGGATAGTGGTATTATTTTACACGCACTTACCTTCTGTAATCTTTAACAACCATTCTATAGATGTAAAAACAAATATTTTTCTAGCGGTTTTTAGAAATATGTGTGTAATTTTATTAATATAATCCAGATGTATCAATTTATCAAGCTCATGGGGGCAAATTACTAGTAAAGGTAAAAGATATACTAATAGCATTATTTTATAGTCAATGTTGAAACGAATAAAATACAGAATCGAAAATCCTTTGTTGCTTTATTTTCTCAAAATTAAATCAATTCTATAAATATTAAATAACAGTCAAAACTCTCGATAAAAAAGTAACCTAAACCTAGAAACAATGCTACTGAGGTTATTTTATTGCACGTTGATGTTTATTTCAATTGCTGTTTATTAATTTAAGCGTATTTTCAATATGATTTTTTTTAAGTTGATAGAAGGGTGAAAACCTGTTAACACCCAATACTGTTTTCAAAAAGTATTTAGAATAATATTTTTAATTAGCACTTTATGATAAATTAGTGCATTATAGGAACAAAAAGTCATTACACCATGTAAATGTCACAACCACACTCTAGCCAATAATAGTGGTTTTACTTTATGTCAGTTTCTTGAAAAATCAAATAAAATTCTTCAGTAAACACTTATAATGTTTTTTTTTCGTGATAATTTTGAATATCTTTGTTTCTTTGAAACCGAAAAAAGTTAAAGCCTAAGGTAATACATAGAAAAATCAAAAAATACTTAAAACTGAAAATAAACTCTCTTACAGTAGTTAAACAAAAATAAAAATTCTAAATAAATTAACTACCTATTTATGGCAAATATTTGGTAAGGGTATTTGGTACGACAAAATTAATCAGGTTTGGGACAAAATTGCTATGGCAACTTTAAAATTGTCCTTAACCGTGTGTGTGTTATAGCCCACACAAATTAAACAAATTTCCAGTCTAGTAGAAAATAAAAATAAATAAATGTCCTATCCTGGATTAAAAAAAAAATGTTCAAAACTGCCTTGCCGAGATTCAAACACTAATAACAAATAAAACAAAATTTCTAAAAAGGCAGAATAAATGATGTACGACAATTCAACTGCAATTGTCTGGTTTAAGGGCTGTTTTGGGCACGTGCAGCCTTTGGATAACATCATGTATTTGAGGGTGATTGTGACCTGTAGATGGTAATAAAATTCTACTACGTTGTTTGTTGATAATTAATTTGAATTATTTTGTTTGTTTTTTGTACAGGGTTTTTATACTATACAGCACTTACCTAAGGAATTGAGGAGTTGTCCGTGCATAGTTGTAACGCAACCATTGCAATTGAGCATTTTCTTTTTGACGCAGATCCAAAGACTCCGATTCTCTCTTTTGTCGACAAAGGTGTACATGTGCCCATCGTTAATTAGTACTAATTGTCCTTTGCCACTCTTCACTACGCAGAGTTCCCCGCCTACGAAATAAATTACTTGCATAATGGTTGCACAGATATTATAGGTACAAGACGTTTCTGTAGTTTAAACGATTATTACTGTGTCTCGTCATAAAAAGAAATTTTATTAAATTACTTGACATGGCAAAAGGATAAAGGTACAACAACTAAAACTCTGATTTAAAGTTAAAATCCGGCTAAATGCGGAAAAAAAATTGCCTAATATTTGAAATCACTTTAAAATACAATATTTCAATCCCAATAACTTTTTAAGAATACTCAAAATAAGCATGTTTCTTTTTGGAAGTTTTACCACACCATATTTTGTTTAACAAAGTCTTATTAGATAGGTTAAGTCATTATTTTAACAGTTAAAGTTTGGATTTTTACCACTACAGCACTCCCTATTACTTAAAAGTATCTGCATTTTAGGGATGGGAACTAACGAGTAAAACTTATTTCAACTGAATGTTAAACTCATATAATAGCATTTTTGTTCAATATAAGTAGAGTCCGGATTTCTAAGAATTTTGCTTTTCGTAAAAAATAAAAGCAACCAACCTTTGACATCTAATGTGACGAAAAACACGTCATATGACAGATTTTTTAATGTTTTTTTTTTGCTTCTTTCTTCTTTTTGTGCTTATTTGCTGCTATTTTTTGTATGGCTTCTGAGAGACAAAAACATACCAATTATCTGTTTCAAAATGGGTAAGTGTCAATTTACAATTTTAAACTGACCAAATAATTTCCAAATGCTCCGAAGTAGTGTAAAAAGTGTGAAAACATTCCAAAACACTATAGAACCTTCAAAATGCCTTGCAAAAGCTTACAAAATAGTCTAGAAGCTTCCAAAAGCTTTTAGAAGAGTTGAAAAGCTTCCAAATCTTATCTACAGAAGCTCTCAAAAGATTTCTAATACAGTCTAAAAGCTTTCGTATGTTTCTAGAGCAGTTTAACAGCTTCCTAAAGCTTCTAGACTGGTCTACAAGGTTTTAAATGCCTTAAGAACAGAAAGAAGAACCTTCAGTGCTCTTTAAACTGTAAACACTTTCTAAATGCTCCTAAATTATTCTAAAAAAAGTAATTTTAACTAATCATGGCATGGAGAACACGAATCTGGTGCCCGTTTTGCTGTAACTGCCGCCATTTAGTCACTGACTTTGAAATTAGGACATTTTTAACAGTTTTCAAGACATGGCACCCTTAAAACTTATATTTTGACAATTGACACTTTACGTCACATTTCTACTATTAACCTAAACTAACTAAGGCAGTTAAAGACAATTTTCAAAATTCAAAAATTTTACACTGCCAACTCAAACCGTTTTCGAGATATTTGGAAAATGTCCGAAGAAAAGTAATCAAGTGTGACGCCCTCTAGCGGCCAAACGGGGCAAGTTAGCAGTGCCCGCTCAACGTCACGTGATAGCTCTAATCATTTGCGATCATTTAATGTGTGTCATTTAAAGTGGTTTTTAGTAAATATTTCGAAAACGGTTAAATTTACATAAAAACTACAAGAGTGCAAAATTGTTCCTAATGTACCACTAAAACAAACTACGTAGCGTTTGAACTTCAATACCGTTGCCTGTATACAGGGCGTGCAGAAAATTGTTAGTGGATCATTATTTTTGCTCGCCCTGTACACAATTTTTTTAGATACATTTTTTTGCTCTACATTACTGAACTGATTTGTTTGAGTGGTTGAACCACCCTGAACTCCTGAAAGTTTTTGGATAATATCTCGAAAACGGTTACAATTACAAAAAAAACACTACAGATACTCCAAAATGCTTCTCAAGAAGTCGAAAGTCTTCCAAAACAATCTAGAAGTTTCCAAAAGCTTTTAGAACGCTTTAAAGGCTTCCAAATGATATTCAACTAGTCTAGAAACTTTTAAAAAATTCAAGTCACTCTAAAAGCTTCCGTATGCTTTTAAAACAGTTTAAATAAAAGTTTTTAGAACCGTCTACAAGGTTTTAAATGCCTTAAAAGCAGTCCAGAACCTTCAATGTTCCTAAAGTAGTCTAAAAAGATTTCAAAACACTTCAGAAACACCAAAATGCTTCTAAAACAGTCGGAAGCCTTTCAAAAAAATCTAGAAGCTTCCAAAAGCTTTTAGAACAGTCTAAAAGATTCCAAATGCTCTTCAACTAGTCCAGCTGTTCCCAAAAACAGTCTAAAAGCTTCAAAAAAATTCTAGAACCGACTAAGAATTTCCAAATGCCTCTAAAGCATTCCAGAACCTTCAATATGCTCTTTAAACTGTCCCAAAAAACCTTACAAATGTCTCTATGTCTAAAATCTTTCGTATGCTTCTAGAGCAGTTTAAAAGCTTTAAAAAATTTCTAGAACTCAAACAGAGCGCTTTTTTTACGATTTTACTGCTTTTTAATCCGGACTCTAAATATAAGTAATAAGAATTATCACACCAATCTCACCAACAAACGCGTTTTACAATCTGCACGCTCCATGGAGCATGAAAACGAATGCGGCCTAAATAATAATCAAAAGTCACTTTGACAGTGTTCTTGTGAAATTGTCTATCTGAACAAAGATGCATTAATAATAAAAATATGCCACATAAATGAAATATTGTGTTTCTATAGCACACACACACTGAAGCCAGTCTTTCAGAAATATGTTGCAGTATTTTAACTCAAAGAGGTTTGCCATAAAACTTCTTGTAAATTTTCAAGTGGAACTTCGGAGTCTTCTTCCGGATTGAACGGATCAGGAAATATGACGTGATTATGGGGACAAGGCCATTTAACAATGTTACCATTCATCGTCCATGCTACCGAAGGACATTTGTCCGCTGACCTCGAGTTTTTACAATACCAGAACGCTTTTCCTTTGTAGACTGATTTCTTGTAGAAGGCGTACCCGTCTACAATTAGTCGGGGGTTGCCGCGACGACCGAGGATCAATTGTAACGTACCTGGGCCGAAATAATACACAACGTAAATGCGTGCTGCAGCAAATGCAGCAGATGCGATTTCTATGACATTCATTCAACTGACAAGCGCATGCAGAGCAAGGATTTAAGTCTACTTTAAAGATGCATAAGAGCAAACAATAAATTCAGGCATAAATTTTGACTGAAATACCCAAAGCCCTAATTTCTGCAAATCTAGGAGTTAGGGGTAACATTTTTAAAAATACATACTCTTTTCGTATATTTGGGATAAGGTTTGTATTGGTAATTAATTAATATTAAGCTCAAATCCAAAGGTCAGTGTGGTTTGTGCTTGCTGTCACAAATGCCTAGAGAATGACCATTTGTTATATTAAAAAAACCAAAATGATATCATCACCACCTTATTGTAACTGCCACAATAACAGAGTTCTGTACAGAAATTTGACATTTTACGCAATAAATAGGATGACAAAAAATTCATAGAAACCCTTTGAAATATTGTAATAAAAAATTGGTATTGTAAAATGAGGATCTCCCATCCAAATCTTTTTTTTTTAGTGATGGGCAATTGCAAAAAATATTTTATTTTACCAGAAAAATTTAACCAATCATTGATTACCAGTAAATTACAAATATTGTGTTTCTGGCAGTTCAAATTTTCAAAAAGTTTTTGAAAAAAGGTTTTGTTCAAAAGTTTTTTCAGGTTATTGGATAGGAAATTTAATGAGGATTCCAAAAATGTGCTTAAAACAGTCATTTTCTCACTCCAAGTGGCTTTTACAGGCGATTTTGTCCCTGACACTCCTTTCAAACTGTGTTTCTGGCAGTTCAAATTTTGACACATTTTCTCCCTGACTGTACCAAATTTTGAGGAGTTTCTTCAGGTTGGTGGATAGGAAATTTAATGAGGATTCCAAAAATGTGCTTAAAACAGTCATTTTCTCACTCCAAGTGACTTTTACAGGCGATTTTGTCCCTGACAGTCCTTTCAAACTGTGTTTCTGGCAGTTCAAATTTTGACACTTTTTCTCCCTGAATGTACCAAATTTTGAGGAGTTTTTTCAGGTTATTGGATAGGAAATTTAATGAGGATTCCAAAAATATGCTTAAAACAGTCATTTTCCCACTCCAAGTGGCTTTTACAGGCGATTTTGTCCCTGACAGTGCTTTCAAACTGTGTTTCTAACAGTTCAAATTTTGACACTTTTTCTCCCTAACTGTACCAAATTTTGAAAAGTTTTTAGGTTATTGGATAGGAAATTTAATGAGGATTCTAAAAGGTGCTTAAAACAGTCATTTTCTCACTCCAAGTTGCTTTAACTAGCAATTTTGTTCCTGACTGTCAAACTGTGCTGAAAACGTGTTTCTGAAATTTATGACAGTTATTCGGACAATTGTCAGTAATTACTGGAAAATTACAAGTAAATTGTTTAAATAATAATATTTTACAATTGGCGTCATTTTTATTATCTCAAAAACATCTTATTGGTCATAATTTAAACATGAAAATTACTTCTATGAAAATTAATGACAGGAAAATGATATCTTTAAGCAAATTTCAATTAGATCGATAAATTTACTGGTGAAATTGGAATGTACTGCTAAAATTGGTAAATTTTCCTGTCACACTGAATTTTACTTTCTGAATTTTACTTTACTGGTAACCAACCAGTGACGGTGAATTTACGACCATCCTACGTAAAACCGTAAACTTAGGACATATTTTTTTCCTGATTGCTTTACGTTTAATTTAAATTATCTAACTAAAATTAAATTTAATTAATACAACAACTTTAGTTAATACATAATGCAAAAAGTGACATTTTGCTCAAGCAGGGCATCAATTTTTAAAAATATAAAAGAAGTTTGGTCTGAAAAATTAATAAGCCAGTTTAAAAATCAAAAATGTAGTCTTTCAACCAGTTCAAAATTTTTATTAGATAGAAAGCAAATTGTCTAGTTTAAATTGGTATTAACAAAATCAAATAAAATGGAATAATAAAAATTCACTGATTGCCCTCTAAATCAGTTTTGGTCAGAGATTTTTTTAAAATAAAATGTTATTAAAAAGCAAATATATTGATGATTTGATGAACCACCTTGTATTCCAAAATGGGAACATAGTCAAAATTTCAATCAACTGAGTACAATTTAAGGCACAAAATATAGATTATTTATCTTAAACAAATAAATGTCCTATAAAGTAAAACATTGTGTATTATTCCCACCAGGCAGTACAACTGACAGTTTAGTGTTAAAAAGTTCTCAAATCTCAAAAAATGCAGAAAAAAACTAATAACGACTTCTTCAACCACTGTAGCTCTTCTAAAAAGTTTACATTATTAAAGTAAGATGAGCATACCAGGAATTTTATTTGCCTTGAAGAAATAAGCTACTGGATTACAAGCAAATATAAAAATTAAAAAATTGAGCAACAAAAGGAAACTATAAACAATGAAAAACTCACAAAAACACTAATTGTCTTGATAATACAATATTTATGAAAAATGGACTATTTAAGTAGCATTTTTTCAAAGCAGCTGAAAAACTTACCAGGTTGTGATGTTTCATCACTTGTAGCAGGAATCATATCCCCAGGCGCTGGCCATGGAGGAATCTGATGGGATGGAGAAGGTTCTCCCCCACTCATTTGTGTATCTAACATATTGGCAAGTTCCATCTGCATTTCATCCTTAAAATAAGCCATTATTTTCTTGATTACTGTGTTCACTCATTATTGCCAGAAATTTACCATTCCACTATGAGAAGTTCCTTCCTCCTGATCAAATGGCTCCTCTTTAGGCTTAATTAAGGACAAAGCTTCATTTTGTACTGCATGTGTTAATATTGCTGGTTGCCCAAATGTTCCTTGATTAAGAATTGGAGGAGGAGGTGTGTCTGTGGTTTCAATATGCTTCCTCTTTAATGATGTTGGTTGTAAAATGGAAGGTTGAGGAGAAGGTGATAGTTTTGGAGATATTGGACATTCTAAAGGCCTCAAAGGCTGCATTGGTCGAATCAGTTTTTTAACTGGTCTGGGACGCCTTAATATGTCCTGCCTATGACCATCAATAACACCAAAGGAACTTTTTGAGTTAAAACCATTTGGAGCATCCTAGAAGAATATTAATTTTACAAATAATCATCATTTGAATGCAAAGTTTTAGCAAATCTGGTAAGGTCTGGTTTGAGACTCTTCTACTTAGTAGATAATAAAATAAAATAGTTTTATATATACTTACCGCATTGTCTGTCAAACCCTTAACTTTTAACATTTCAGCAACTTTCATAAATGTAGGAATTTCTTCTTGGCTAACACTAACTTCTCCTTGATACATAAAATGTAGCAAACTTCTTAAAGCTCCATAATTTACATCAGGCAGTATGACTATAGGATGTTTACATGGATTCACCCTAAATAGCTCTTTAAAGAAAGGACTACACACTGACAGGACTGTTTTGTGTGCTTTAACAAATTTGCCTTCAGCCGCTAAGGTAACATCTACCAAATCTTCATCTTTTAAAAGACTGTGAAAACCTGAACTTAAGTTTGAATGAAAATTATTCCAACACAAGGAAAACTGTTCTCCGGCCTCCATTGTTCAATTACTTCTTGGATAAGTGTAGATTCCAATAGAAATATCTTCTAAAAAAATATTTGGAATTAAATATAAAGGAAAGAAACATTTGGTTACCTTCAACCTATATCAATTTTCAGTATTCGGCAAGGCTGTATTGTAAGCATTTAAAGAATTTTGTATTTTTTTTTTGTGAATAGAATCTCACAACTTATTTATTACCACTATTTATACAATCCAAATAGTGCTAATAAATAAAAAAGTTTTCAAAATTGCTAAACAATTTTTCATCAAAATAATATTTATTGCGTTTGACGTTTGCACAGTTTTTCTTCTTATCTTCTTTTATATTTTCTTAAGGTATTTGGGCAAAATGTCAAAAAAAAAAAAGAGAAGAATGTCACCTTGGATTGTCAACAACCATAACCTCAATAGTTTAATGTTTTGTTTTGATCATTTCACACTTTGAACTTTAACAATGGTTTCAATTAAAATGGTGAATAATAAACGGGAATAAGGTTGTTCTACTAAACAGTTAAATCTTTTTAGATACCATCTAAAAATTTGTAAAAAAAAAAGAAAAGGACAATTGCCATGGCTTCAAGCTCCTCTTCAACACCAGTAAGAACCTTGACCAATTTGTCTCCATATTGAGATCCTTTCAATAGCTTTCATTTTTTTTATTTAATGAATTGCATTTATTTAGGGCTCCATTCAGGAATTCACTATCAGGGTACCAAAAAATAGTCAGCGAAGGTACCATGTTATGAGATTTAATGGAAATTTAGGAGTAGACTTTGGAAAATGGACTCAGGTCAAAATGGAGAGGGAAAACAACATGAGGGAGTTTAAAGGACTGGATGAAGAACAGCCAAAGTGAGTACTAGTATAGTTAAATACATTCATTTATACAGGGTGATTCATGTTATTCAACATGGAAGATTGTGGCTAAACTATTCACTTTCAAAAAAGTTGGAGGTATCTTTTTAAAATATTTTTTAGATGTACCAGTTGTCCCAAATATACTACTAATAATACACTATCTTCCTTGACAATTAATGTGAATAACCCTGTATAGAATAGGGCTGATTCAGGGTTAAGTGGTCATACATATAAATCAGTTCTATAATATCAAAAAACTAAAGTACCTAGTTTGCTATATGAACCAAAAAGAGTTATTGTTTTTATCCCCTACCTAGAGGAATATCAATAATTTATGTGTGATAGGAAATGATCTAAACTTTGCTTTCTTAAAGGAAAAAAATCAATAATTTTAAGTCTCTGTGTGTTTACAAATTATTTATCATGGATTGCAAGAACATATTTAGTTGTAATTTGACTATGACAGGTAATGTCAAAATGTCTCAGTCAAAAGTCAAGGTCTCCTTAAATATTGGAGTTTTCGATTGGCATGTTTAGTGCAAAACCAGTGTATTGCCAATATTGACATACTGTTTCAATGACATTTGATAGAGCAGGATACAGATACATTAGTTTTGCACTAAACTTGCCAATCAAATATGCTATATGAGTGGTATCATAGCAAAACTGCCAATCTCCGGCCGCATTTGTTTTTACCCTCCATGGAGCAAACAGAGCATGTTTGATGTAATGTGGCAAAGCCATAATTTCCCCAACTGTCAAATTAGGTCATTGTGACGTCAAAAACGCTCTGCTGGCTGCATGAAGCTTGAAAACGAATGTGGCATCCATTTTTGGTTTAATTTAACATTTTGGTTGCATTCAAGAACCAGAACAATTACCTAAAGTTATGAATGCTTCATTTGCACTTAAGCAGCCAATATATGATATAAAAAGCTACTTAAAATGTTAAACATTTGTTGCAAAAGTGCCAAACTTCAAACCTGGTTTATCACGGAACAGCTTTCAGCAACTTTTCAGCTTTTACAACTGTCTAAAATAGTCTAAATTTAATTTATTAAGTTTTTAAAGTTTCAAGCACATTTTAACGGTCACGTGATTAATTTTGACAGATATCAACTGGCCTTTACAGTGGTGTAAGCTCAGAATTGCATTATCAACGTCAAGTAATGTGTACTTCGCAATTTAAGTTTTTACAACTGTCCATGTTTTGTTTATCAATTTTCCAAAGTTTAAACTGCGTTTTGAAGGTCAGATCACTGTTTTTGACAAAGTCAACTAGCATTTACAGTGTTGCAAGCTCAAAAATTGAATTATCAAAGTCATGTGACGTAGTTCTTACAATTTTACCACTGTCTAAATTTAAAATACTATAGATTTAATTTTCCAACTGTTTCTTTTAAATGATGTGCTAACTTGGTTACTATGACAGTTAGAAGGTTCGTTTAAACGTCAAAATATAACCCGTAATTTCAGACAATCGTACAAAAAATATTTTTGTTTGTTAGAATTTGAAGAATTATTACTATGAGGCATTTTGAGCCATAATGAATCATTGTGAGGTATTTTAAAGGCATTTCAAGGTATTCTCTATGCAAAAAGGAATTTTGGTGTACAAAAAATTATCGGCGGTCTACCCCTTGGGGAAACCACTGAAAACATTGTTCAGACACAATCTTAATGCTTTCAAAACCATCACAAAAAGAAACAAATGTTTGGAAGCCTTATCCGAAATATAATTAAAAAAGACAATGTTTTTTAAACAATAACAAAAAAACAAACCCTGTAACTATTACCATTTCCAAGATTTCAAAAATCATCTTGAAATTCCTTTATAGGAAACTGTGAAAGTAACTAAAGTTTAGTCAATTTGATAAAAACAAGGTTAAAATAACCCCTTCTGTATAAAATTAACCAAATTATGCCTACCACCTTATAAAACAGTAAGCTAAAAGAAACTGTAGGTTTCTATAGTAAACACTATATTACTTTAGGTGCAAAATAAAGAAGTTGAATTCACAGATTTGGAGCAGGCTCGGAATTTGGAAGGGAAGCAAAGGAAGAGGCCAGAAGAAAGAAACTTGGTATTGTCGCTAAAAAATACCGACCGGACGATCAACCATGGATTTTGAAATGTTACGGCAGTACCGTGAAGAAATTTAAAGGTAGCATTTGTCATAGTACTGGCAGATTTGGTGATGTCACAGAACAGCAACATTACAGGTATTAGAGAAGGAGGAATATCGGAAAATGCAGCTTATTACGTTTTTACTCATGCTGAGGATGGCGCTATTGAAGCGTTTCCTTTGCATGAATGGTACAAGTTTCAGTCAATTCAAAGATATAAAGCTTTGTCTGCCGAGGAAGCCGAAATGGAATTCAATAAAAGAAACAAACATTTGAACTTCTTCTCACTGATGTTAAGGTGATTGACTTAGTTATTGTTTAGTTCGTTAAGTTGTAATGTGGTTTATTTAGGAAGAGGCTGAAAGGTGAAGAGGAAGCAGATTTGGACGAGGACGGTGAAAAGAATAAGAAAACCTCAAAAAAAAAGGATAAGGAACTGAAAATCTCTGAAATGGATGAGTGGATGGACAGTTCTGAGGGGGATTCTGATTCTGACGCGGAGGAAAAAGCTGAAGAGGAAGACGAGGAGGAAGCAAAGGGAAAAGGGAAGGGTAAAAAGAAGAAAAAAGGTAAAGCATCTCTAGATTTAAATAACTAAGTAGTTAGAAAATTGTTATCACTTAAAGGAGTGGCGAAACCTAAAAAGAAAAGGGACACAGATCTTGAAGCTGTTGAAGATTCTGATGATGGCGATGAAGAAGGCAGAGAAGTTGACTATATCAGTGATAGTAGTGAAAGTGAGCCCGAAAATGTAAACTTAGATGGCGTGGCTGAAGAGAAAGGTTTAAAGTATGTTCAAACTGATTGGGAAATAATTAAACCAGTTTGATAATTATATAACTTTGACAGGAAGTTACTAAACTCTGACGAAGAGGAATCAGAAGATTCTGACAAAGAAGACAAAGACAAGAATAATGAGGAAGATGAGAAAGAGGACGAAGCTGAGAAAAAGTCGGAGGAAGACAAGGACAAGAAAAAGAAAAAGAAAGATAAGAAGGTAGCTTATTTTCACTCAGAAAACGTTAAGACTAGTAAAAAATGCATACCGGAACTTTTTTATTCTAGACCAAAGACAAGAAAAAGAAAGAGAATGATCCAGACGATGATTTTAGTTCTGACAGTTCTACCGAAGATGAAGCCAAGAAAAAGAAAGGTGATAAGAAGGAGAAAGACAAATCGGACTCCATCAAACCTGAACCTTCAAGGTAATTTACTGTATTAAAAGCTTACATTATTGTGATGCATATTTTTCATTGACACAGCGCAAATAGCAGTCGAGCTCCTTCCCCTGCCACTGACTCCAAACGTAAAATTGTCAATGATGCTTTGGCTGGTCCTAGCAAGAAGCCTAAATTGGATTTACCAAACTTCATTCCAGGTAAATTCATTAAAACCTACATTTTGTTAAGAGTCTTTAATATTTGTCGATTATTGTAGGCTTGGCTGAATCTGGAATTACCGAAGATGCCGTCCGAAAATATTTAATGAGAAAACCGATGACGACTACGGAGCTTTTACAGAAATTCAAGTCTAAGAAAACGGGGTTGTCTAGTGAACAGTTGGTTAATATTATGACGCAGATTCTGAAGAAAATCAATCCTACAAAGCAAACTTTAAAGGGCAAGATGTATTTGTCTATAAAAGCTTGAAATGTAGACGTCCTATTAAGTTATTAATTTGGTTTTGGAGACTATATACTTATATGTGTCGATTTTTTGTTTGATAATTTACTCTATATGTTTAAGATGACCTAAAAAAAATAAATAACTGCATAATGTAATTTATCGTATCATTGAAGATTAAAACGATTTTATATGAAATCTTTATTAATAATTATCAATATCATAAATGCACTAATTCCTTCATAAAACCTTAGTTACTAATACGTTAGTTACGAAGGACAACAGGTTTGATAACCGAATAATATTACAACGACTTTTCATGAATATTCAAGGCAATGTTTTGACAGTTTTCAAACTTAACTGATACTCTACTGCCTTTGGAGTCTACGATCATATTTATGTCTTCTGAAGGCTGATTAATGGCCGAGTATGCATTCCTCTCCATTTCATCCGGTTCCCTTAGGCTTGATCCACTCCCGGAGACATCGCCGATTTGAATTTTGCGAGCATGGAAACTTTCTTGGACACACTTTCTTCTAGATACCCTCTAGCAACCTTCGTTGATTCCCATCCACCAAGTTCTTGTAAATTTAATATATCCCCTCCAGCATTAACAAGAAAATTTGCCGAAGATCTTCTAACACAGTGACCAGTATATTAGGATTTTTCAAGTGACAGATACTCAGCTATTTTTTGAGGTAGTTTAGCGAAGAAATGAATGCCGCAGGGCTGTACTGTACATTTTCCTTTTCTATATGATAGAAACAATCTTCGGTGAGTAACATGGGCTGGCCTTAACATTGCATACTTTTTAAATAGAAGCACAGGATTGATTTTGCCCTCAGATACTATCGCGAACGTCCGTTTCTTGTGGGTTTTGGAGTCAAGAATAGTAACAATCAGCTTGTCCTCTAAAACGTCAACATCTTCCGTGGTCATCTTTGTTAGTTCATTGGTTCGGCAGGCTCCTCCAATTCCAATTAAAAAGGCCACTTTTAACATCAAAAACTCCTTGTCTGGAGCAGAACGTATAAATTCGTTGATTTGGTCTCTTGTAAATACCTTTGATTTTTTTGCTCTACATCCGACATTTTTCTTCTTGATAAAACGTATTAAAGCGCCGTTTTTGTCGATTCACTCTTTCCTTCAATTTTAAGGTCGCTCGTAACATGGAATATTTTGGCTATAAGAACGAAGCAGAATATTCTTCAGCGAGTTTTGCAAAATTTGCTAGCAACACCGTTTCTTCTGCACCTCGAACTTGTACTTGGTTTCGCCACACACAAAACTGTTCATATTATTTCTCATACTGGACTTTGTAGAGGATTTTGGCATTTTTTAGAAGGCTCTCAGTAGCATTTAGAGGTCTCTGACAGTTTCAAAATGGTTCTTAAGGCCATGGCATTTAAAACAGTTATGGGAAGATTTAAAACACTTGTAGATGGCTCTGGCACTTTTTAGAAGGTTCTCAGTAGAACTTAGAGGTTTCTGATACTTTCAAAATTGTTCTGGAGGCCGCTGGAACTTATTAAACCGTTTTCAAAAGTAATTAGAGATTTAAAACACTTTAAAAATGGTCCTAGAGCCTTCTGGCCATTTAAAACAGTTATGGGAAAGTTTAAGACACTTGTAGAAGATTTTACCACTTTTTAGAAGGCTCTCCTCAGTAGCATTTAGAGGTCTCTGACACTTTCAAAATGGTTCTCGAGGCCTCTGGCCATTTAAAACAGTTATGGGAAAGTTTAAGACACTTGTAGATGGCTCTGGCACTTTTTAGATGGTTCTCAGTAGAACTTAGAGGTTTCTGATACTTTCAAAATTGTTCTGGAGGCCGCTGGAACTTATTAAACGGTTTTCAAAAGTATTTAGAGATTTATATAACTTTAAAAATGGTCCTAGAGCCTTCTGAAAATTTAGAACAGTTATGGGAAAGTTTAAGACACTTTTAGAGAGCTCTGACATTTTTTAGAATGTTCTCAGTAGAATTTTGAGTCTGGCACATTCAAAATAGTCCTAGAGGCCTTTGGCAATTTAAAACAATTCTTCGAAGGGTTAAAATACTTTTAGAACCCTCTGGCACTTTCAAGAAGGTACTCAGAACCATTTTGAGGTTTATTACGCTTTGAAATGATTCGAGAGACCTGTGGCAAATTTTCTTTTTCTCGAAAAAAAAGTAGAAATAAGGTTTTAATATAAAAATGTACAGCAACCTTTCGATGAATAAGTGTCCGAAAAGATATCGCATGCTTGGCTTATTGTCAATATTCTTGTTAGATAAGTATGTGAGAACTTAAACAAAACTAGGATAACATAATAATAAAATAGACAAATGCTTTGAACGTAACAAAAAAATGTGAGTAATAGAGTAGTAAACCCGTCGACATAGTTACAAACTATTTTTTCAGTCTATACGTTTAATTTCTATTTTTAATTATAGTTCATTGTGGTCAAAAAAATTAAATTAAAATTAAACACAATTTGAAATAAATTATTTATTGAACATAAATACTATATTAGATACACTTTAAAAACTAAATGAAAATATCTTCTGTAAATATCTTTTTTTGCGTCGAGAGAAATGTAGGTAAAAGTGGGTCGAGTTTAGTATTTAGCTAAGATACTAGCTTTATAGTATGTGCTCGCTTGACATAATTTAAAAACAACAAAAAAAAATAAAATCGATTCATTGATCTTAGAAGGTTTTTTTAACTAATCCCACTTTTTTTAAAATCGAGAATTAGAGCAAATTAATTAAAATTCAGTATCACAGACTTTAAAACTGTGTTACAAGTGAAAACAGTTTTTTCATTTTTCTTATTAAAAAATATAGATAAAATGAAACATACACATGGGTAAGGGCCGTTAAGTTCACTTCAGAAAAATTTAATTCCAAAGAAACTTTCTATAAAAACGGTACTTTTGCCAATTCTATAGAAATTATCCAAGGAATAAATTTATCCGGAAGTACCGGACCTAAAACAGAAATAATCAAATGTGCTTTTTTTAAAAACACAAAAGTTAGATTGAAAATATTAACAAATATCCTATTTGGTAAAAACAAACTGTCCAATTTTAGGCTGGCCTAAACATATGTAAAAATTAACTGATTTATGTTAATTTTAAATTGCAAGCTTTACTATATCTCAAATTTATTTTTTAAACTTTCAATCTCGCTTAAAGCTTTATGCAATTTTCGTATTAAATTATCGCAGTCTAAATCGTCCGACAGCTCAAACGTGGCTTTGTACGAAGCTTTATACTGCTCGGCTAGTTTTGCTGCATCTTTGCCTGGACTGGGTTTCGATACGCAAACTTTAACCAACGTTTTTAGCACGTGTTGTAAACGGCTTTTTACTAATTTCAACAAAGAGTACACTGTTTTAAACGGTTTTTCGTTTTCGCTTTTTGACGCGTCCTTTTGTTCATCGGGAATGTCGATCTTTTTATCTATGAGAGATTGAAGAATTTCGTTGATTTCCAGAAAGTGATCTAAACCGGTTTGGAGGTGTTTAAGTTTTGCTGATGATGCTGAAACAGCTACAAGAAATGCACTTTGTTAGTATAAAAGAGTTTTAAATAAAATTTTGTTTAGATGTCAATAAAACAATTTATACCAACCAAAAAAACCAAAGAAAATTAGTACTATAAATATTCTTTCTAGTCATTATGTCACTAAATGAATCAAAGGTTGATGGTTATCACTTCCATAATATTCAAACTTTTTAATTAAAAAGTGAATAACCCCAGAAACTGAGAGTTGATACACCAACAACTACAAGTTACCGAATATTTTTCAGAATAACTGTTTACCACTTCACACCAAAACAGTTTGACTGCTTTTCTAGCATATTACGCTTTCAAAATAAGTATCTTTTGGAACGTGCAAAAGATGTTCTATACTTACATTCCACTAAAAACTCAGTCAATGCCACCCTTTGCATTTGGCATGTCAGAAAATATACTGCATCACCAGATTGTAGAAACAGTCTGCAAGCTTTTTCGTAATGCCTCTGCGCCAATTGAACTGCGTGTTTCTTCATATCGACTAGTGGAGTATCCCAGACATGACCGTGCCAAAGTGATCCTGTAAATAATAAAAATTAATCTAGCTTAAACTAACTTGATTGTGAAAAATATGGAAAACCATAAAAACAGTATACTGTTGTACAGGGTGTCCCAATGTGGGTGTTTCTCGAAAAGAGAAAGCGAATTAGAGAGAGATAGACTTTGCCTACCAAAGTTAAGAGACTGATATCGGCTTTGATCGTTAATTATCAGGAGTTTCATTGGTTGGTCATTCAGGTTGTTAAAGAACGTTGCATATCTCAGACCACATCAAATATTTATTTTAAAACATCAGTTTAACGTTAATAATAGTTAATAAGAATTGATCTTCCAATGATTAAGAGACAAACTTAAAACACTGACTCAAAAAAAGTAAATAGTGATTATAAGAAATTAGTTTATATTTGATCCTGAAAATTGGATGCAATTTTTATTTCAGGATGAAATAAGATAAGAGACAACCGGCAACATGTTGCCTACTCAAGGCAAACCGAGGTCAGCCAAAAACATCACCCCAACATCAAAGGAATTATGCCGGAATTATGTCTTGTTAAATATCTATGCTTTGGTATGGCTACGAATTTTTTTTTATTAGTAAATGTGACCAAGAAAAATTGCTGGAAATAATTTTCAGCTTTCTAAATCCACCGCTAGGGGGCGTTTTGATACTACTAAAATGAAAAATGTCCCAGAGTTTTTTTGTCCCAAAGTTTAAATGGAAAGGTATAGTAAACATCTCATAAAAGTAATCCCCTATTCTCTACGAAAAATTTTCCTATTTAACTTTTTTTTCTATCTCTTCAAATAAAGTGGTGGGAGTAGTCCAAAGTGTGCTTTGAAAGAAATGAAATATCTCGAAAACGGCTGAACGTAGAAACTTCGTTTTTGCGGCATTTTAAATAGCATTTTCTGTATTGTAGAGTGTCCCAAAACAATGTTCCATTTAGTTTTCGGTTTTTTCGATAGAGGGCGTTTTTACAAAAATTGCACTTTTATCTATAAAAAATCAAATGCAATGATATTGCTTTCTATTACATGTTCTATAAAGAATCTGATTATCTAGCGTGCTATAAAAACTGCAGTACTCTATTCTGTAACACAAAATATCTTTGAAAAATCGTTAAAAAAGGCATTTTTACAGGTGTAAATATTACATTACTAACTAAATAAGAATATTATATGTTTTAAAATGGCTAGTTATAATAGCAATAATTAGTGTAAGCAACTCCGTTACCATTAGAAGTATTTTTGTTTGTTTTTTGAGTTTATGAACACAACCCTGAATATATTAGCCATTTTCGTAGCCATACTATATTGGCGTTATACTGTTTTTCCACTCACTGATTTGTCTCTAGACACCCTGTATAATAAAATTTAGTAGTTTTGTATTAGCGACTAAAGCCAATTGAATGAATACGACGTTAACACTATTTTTTTAGTTTTTATATAAAATCATGTAGGTACCTACCCAATTCAACAAAGAAATAATTTGAAAAGGAACAGGACAGAATAAGTAAAATAATTCTGTCACTTAATATTGAAAAATACAAATTTTAATTATTCTTGAAGTTGCGGATGATACAGATCACTTCATTCGCTCATTAATTCAATTAATCTCCAATTTGATATAGATATTAAAAAATAATTAATCTTACCAATCCTGAAATGTAATGTAGCGGCTCGATATTGATAAAGAGGGTATTTTGTGTTAGATTCGTCCAAGTCACAGTGATCAAGGGCCATTTGCAACGCTTCCAAGACCTGTTTTTCAGCTTCAGGCTTACTCTGTTAAAAAAAAGCGTCAAGTTCAAAAACAATACAACGGTCAGTTATTTGACAGAGGAGAACAAAGAATAACGCAAAATTATTCGCCGACATTTTGTTTAATTACACTAAATCCGGGTCCAATTTGGCTATAAACAATTGACGAGAAATTTTCCGCTATTCTTTGTGCCTCCGTCAAATAGCTTTCTCTTGTACAAATTTTTGGGTAGGCAGTTTAACACTCAAAATTGAGGAACGTACCACATCAGACGGTGGATTTTCGTACATAATTGAGCTATACATAAACAAAGCCGTGCTTAATTCCCACGTGACAGCATCCCATATTCCAGGACATTCTTTCCTACAACCGATAACGCGCAACGCTCTTTTATAGCTCTGAAAGGCTTTATTATAGTGTTTACGCTCATTTGGTGTTAATTCGCTCCTAGAAAACAACCAAATAAACAAAGTTGTAGTGTAGCAATATTTTTTTATCAACTAATATAAACATTCGCAGATATTATTCTAATATGTATCATCTTACCTTTCTTCTGGTGTATGAGCATAAGCTAACAACCGATGCAAATGACCCATATTGGAATTCAACAGAGCTATATTAGCGTCATTGTTGATTTTTTCAAAAATCTGCAATCCTCTAATCAGGTATGGCTCGCTTTTGGCGCAAGTGGCTATTATATCTTCCGGCACAGTTGCAGTCTTCGCTAAATTCAAGTAATAACTAGCTAATTCGTTTAAACTGTTTGCTAACCTACAAAAATAACACTCTTTGTCAAGTTTCTTTCTCAAGTTTCAGTGACATGATTTTACCTAAAAGAAATGCTTTCTGATGGCGATAAGTTATTGCCTACATCGTAACATTCGACAGTCTTTAATAGCATTTGTTCTATAGTTCTGATATCGTAGATAAAAACAACTCTTGCTTCACTGTCTCCCAAATTTACTCTGTAGGTTCTGAAATATGGTATAAATAAAGGATAATAAAAGTTACCAATAATTTTGTGAAAATGAAGACCAAAGCATACTGAATGTATAGTAATAGATAGAAAATTTAGTATCTGATTGCACAAGCTAGAAGTACAAAACAATGATCGCAAATTAAACAGTTGCTCGATTAATATGTCACTTTATCACATCAATTTAATTTTTATCAAAAATATTACTATTATTACTAACTCATCTAAAATTTATAAAAAAATCAACATCTTAGGAACATTACTTGCTTTCTAAAATTAAAGTAATTTCAAAACAATTGAAATAACGTAGTTACGTCACTTTTTCAACTCTCGCGTTACTTATTTTACTACATTATTCATACATACATTATTCTACTACAATTCAAAATGGTTTGTAGAAGCCTCGGACAAATTAAAATAATTCTAGGAAGGTTTAACACACTTGTAGCGGCCTCTGGCACCTTTAAGAAAGTTCTCAGTAACATTTAAAAGTTTATGGAACTTTCAAAATGGTCCTAGAGGCCTCTGGCACTGTTTAGAAGGTTTTCAGTAACATTTAAAAATCTATGAAACTTTCAAAATGGTTCTAGAGGCCACTGACAATTTAAAATAATTCTAGGAAGGTTTAAAACACTTGTACAGTCCTCTGGTAATTTAAAACAAATCTAGGAAGGTTTATGATACTTTTAGAGGCCTCTGGCACCTTTAAGAAGGTTCTCAGTAACATTTAAAAGTTTATGGAACTTTCAAAATGGTCCTAGAGGCCTCTGGCACTTTTTAGAAGGTTTTCTGTAACATTTAGAAATCTATGCAACTTTCAAAATGATTCTAAAGGCTTCTGACAATTTAAAATAATTCTAGGTATGTTTAAAACACTTGTAGAGGCCTCTGGTAATTTAAAACAAATCTAAGAAGGTTTAAGATACTTTTAGAGGCCTCTGGCACCTTTAAGAAGGTTCTCAGTAACATTTAAAAGTTTATGGAACTTTCAAAATGGTCCTAGAGGCCTCTGGCACTTTTTAGAAGGTTCTCAGTAACATTTAGAAATCTATGCAACTTTCAAAATGGTTCTAAAGGCTTCTGACAATTTAAAATAATTCTAGGAATGTTTAAAACACTTGTAGAGGCCTCTGGTAATTTAAAACAATTTAAAACAAATCTAAGTAAGTTTAAAACACTTGTAGAAGCCTCTGCCAATTTTTAGAAGGTTCCCATTAACATTTAAAAATCTATGGAACTTTCAAAATGGTTCTAGAGGCCCCTTGTAATTTAAAACAAATCTAGGAAGGTTTAAGATACTTTTAGAGGCCTCTGGCACCTTTAAGAAGGTTCTCAGTAACATTTAGAAATCTATGAAACTATCAAAATGGTTCTAGAGGCCTCTGTCAATTTAAAATAATTCTAGGAATGTTTAAAACACTTGTAGAGGCCTTTGGTAATTTAAAACAAATCTAGGAAGGTTTAAAATCACTTGTAGAAGCCTCTGCCACTTTTTAGAAGGTTCCCACTAACATTTAAAAATCTATGGAACTTTCAAAATGGTTCTAGAGGCCCCTTGTAATTTAAAACAAATCTAGGAAGGTTTAAGATACTTTTAGAGGCCTCTGGCACCTTTAAGAAGGTTCTCAGTAACATTTAGAAATCTATGAAACTATCAAAATGGTTCTAGAGGCCTCTGTCAATTTAAAATAATTCTAGGAATGTTTAAAACACTTGTAGAGGCCTTGGGTAATTTAAAACAAATCTAGGAAGGTTTAAAATCACTTGTAGAAGCCTCTGCCACTTTTTAGAAGGTTCCCACTAACATTTAAAAATCTATGGAACTTTCAAAATGGTTCTAGAGGCCTCTGGTAATTTAAAACAAATCTAGGAAGGTTTAAGATAGAAATTGCCTCTGGCACTTTTAAGAAGGTTCTTCGTAACATTTAGAGGTCTATGAAAGTTTTAAAATGGTCCCAGCTGATTCTGATATTTTAAATCAAGTACTTCAAGCCACTTTTTACTTCTAAAAATAGTCTAAGAAAACTCTTAATATAAAGATTTGTTATTTTTCAGTACACCTAACAACATTCGTTCAATTCGTCTAATAAAATGAGATAAGGAATGTGACGCAACAGTCAGAAATCACTGAACGGAGAATACCAACCTTTCATCCTGTTCCAGTTTTTCTAGCAAGCGGATATCCTCATCAAGATGAGAATGCAACTGTTCTCTGTATATTTCCACGTTATTCCACTTCTGTGCGATCAACAAACAAGCGTCTCCAGCACGCCCTAACAAGCAACTAAGTCTAAGTGCACTACTCCCATGGTTCATCCCGGTTCGGTCTAGTGCCAACTGACACCTGGCCAAAAGTCCTAACACCCTAAGACACTCTCCGTAACGACCCTTAACGTATATAAAAAAACAAAACCAAATGTTATTTTTTTAGTTATTGCTTTAAGTGATGTAAACACACCTGACCTATATGACGTTCAGCTAAAGTAGCATAAACCAGAGCCGCTTTTTCCAAAAGTAACGTTTTGAGATGTCCTTTCCAGGAAATTGTTTTGGGGTCAAAAGTTGGCCACTTAGGATGATATGATGCATCAGTGGGATCTTTAGGAAGCAAAGCCCTAAAAAATTACAATTATTTCTACTTATTGTATTGGTAAATCAACTCAGGCTACTGAGAATGTAGTTATGTTTTGAAACACTAATATTTATTTGGGACCTTGTGAGATAGCTTTATAGAGATGTTCAAAGTTAAAAAAGTTCTGTTAGCAAAAATGACTTACATATTTTCTTGTTCTTTGTCCTTCTTCTTTTTATCCTTTTTCTTGGACCTTTTCGAATTACGACTGGATGCTTCCAGTTCAACTTGACTATCATTTGGTTCGCAGTTGATTTTGGCGTAAGGCATTGGTATAGGTTCACATGGTTTAGCCATAGGTATCTAATATAAATTAAAGAAAAAAACAATACAACTAAAACTGTTTGATTCCACAGTAAGACAATTAAAATGCTGTTTAGGGCATGTTATGAATACTCACCTCATCTTCCTTGTCTTTGTTACTTTCACTGTTACTTTTTTCATTAAAAAACTGTAAACAGTTTAGTCCTGACACGATATGAGAAATTGCATGTGTGCATCTTTCTTCCAAGCTGCCTACTACCGGTGTCGGTGGTTTGTAGCAATTTCTAACATTTTCACCTTGATTGCGTTTTTCCAAATCTAGTACGGCTACAGAACTTCCTGAAAATCAATAAAAAGCCACTACAATCCTAAATGTTAGTTTAAGATTGTGTAACTATTGCTAACAAAATAAGAAAAGAAATTTTAAAATTATATTATCAGTTGCATATGGATGTGGTATTATCTACCAAAACAGGCCAAAATAAAAGTACCACTTAATGAATTCAAAAAAGTAGTTAAGAAGCTTTAAAAATAAAGTTATTTTATAGATCCGGGCCTTTGAAAATAGTAAAAAGTATAAAAGAGTAGTAGAATGAAATCCATTAGAATAGGAAGAGATTATAAAAAAAATAAAAAAAAATATAAATCTCTTTATTTCAAAATTGTGTGAAAAGTGAAATAGCGTGAAAGAGACAAAGCATGCACTTCTTATCTTCTATAAGTTTCTGTAAAAGTCTACTAAACTATATGGCTCTAAATCGATAAAGTAACCACTTAGTTGTTTTTTCAATGGTTTCGGACCCCTTATAATAATAATAATAATAATAATAACAGGGTATTATTTGAATTACTAGAGGGGGCGCAAATGTTCTTCTTAAGCCACTTCTAAAATTAGGTAAGGCAAACCCTCCTTTCCTAAATAACCCACTAAACGACTGTTTTCACTTTACAATACCCTACATCGACGACAAAATTGACATATTCTTAGTATACATCCATCCACACTCCAACTTAGAACAAAACATACTAACTAAAGCATGTCTATACAAATACGCTATTATTACTGGTGACCTAAACCTGAACAAAAACCAAAACATACAACTAAAGAAATTCCTAGACAACTCTGACTTCATAAAACAAGACACCCCTCCAACCTTTTTGATGCCTGCAAACCAAGATTCAACACCTGACGTTTTAATTCACACAAAACCCCTTACAAGCAACATTACGAACCTTAACTTGACTAACTAACTTGGGTCGGACCATTTGGCCATTACATTCAGTCTTAATTTGCACCAAACCAGCTCTATAACACGTAGTAGCCAGAAGACAAAACTAAATCTAACTAAAACGGACACAGACAAGGTAAAACAACGAATACACGATTACATTCAATCTGAGCAGCCATCTGAGCAGACATATCAATAGAAAGTCTACAGAAACAACTGACTTTGGCAGGAGAAGCAAACACACCAAGACTGAAAAACAACTTTTATCGACATACGCTACCCAAATTTATACTAAGACTAATTAAACACAAAAGAAACACACACACACACAGAAACTATACATTTACACAGGATGACACACTTTAAAGCAAACTTAACAATCTTAACAGAAACATAAAGACACTATAGATCAGTACAGACAGGACGAAAAAAAACTGTCCCAATACAAAAAGACTATAGGAACCACAAACAAAAACAGAACCGAACTCTACACGGACAAAGACAAAGCTGAAGCATTTGCTTAACACTTTCAACAAGCTTTTAAATATTCAACGCACCCTAACTTTGACGTACAACACAATAATTTAGTAAACAACTGGTATTACAACTATTTTGATGACCCACCTGACAACACATATGAACTTATCACACAAACTGAATATTATGCAGCTCTTACACACATCAAGAATACAGATCCAGAAAAAGACAACATACAAAGCGAAACCCTGAAAAACCTATCCGCAGAAACTCACGCACTAATACTTAAAGAACTAAACAACTGCGTCAAAAACAACATAATCCCGGACACGTGGAAACATGGTATAATAATACCTATTCCAAAAAACGAACCCGACAACACACAACAAACAACACAACACACATGGTTTAAACACTTTAAACCAAAACACTCGACTATACATCCACTCTTTGTTCTGACAAATAACATACAAACTACACACTTAGAAGACAAAATGACAGCTTGTTTATTTGTGGACATAAACAAAGCCTTTGACAGTGTTTGGCATGCAGGCTTATTATATAAACTGCATCAACTTCAAATACCAAAATACCTTCTTTACAATATTAAAAACCTACTACAAAATAGACAACTACAAGTACGCATCAATACTGACTACTCCTATTCTTTCTCTCCCCAGCAAGGGCTTCCTCAAGGCTCCCCACTTCTTTATAACATATACTTCCACGACATTTACAATCATCATTTTCAAGACAAAAATTACATCGACACAACATCTTACATATTACAATACGCGGACGATACTGCATTTGTCGTACATGACAAAACTACCTCAAAAGCTGCAGAAATACTTCAGAATCTGACAAACAATACAATGACATGGTTTTATAAATGGCGACTGACACCAAATGCCACTAAAAATCAACTTATTTTGTTTAATCATAAAATCAATATAAACTCACCCACTATTACAGCTAACGGCCACATTACTGAACCCAAAAACGACATAAAATATCTGGGAGTGACTATTGACAAAAAATTAAAATTTACGAAACATTAGAACTGAAACTATCAGAAGGACAAAACACTTTAGATCACTAACGTACAAAGACAAAGGAATAAGTACTAAAACAACCACGACAATTTATAAATCCATCTGTAGACCTCTGCCAGATTATGGAAATGTATTGAGGATAAACGCTACCGAGAAAACCAAACAAACCACTGAACAAATTGCACTAAGACTAATTACAAAAATTAGACATCCCAATAACCCTTTACATAATCCATCCAACAAACTCCTTTATGAACGCACACAAAAGACAAAAATTTCAGAAAGACTGCTACAAATTCAAACTAAATGGAAAAACAACCCTAACAACTGGACTATACTTGACCCTCTTTGTCTAAGAAGACAAACGAGACATTCCCGATTTTCCTTTCCCTCCTGCATCCTATTGGAACAACTTACATTTTAACTGAAAATTCAATTTTGATTTTTTTTTGTAAATATTACTGTTAATCTTTGTTTTCTATGTTAAAGTCCATTTTCTTAACAATTCTAAGTACCCTTTTTTGAGTTACCTACTTTAAATATAGTATTTTCAGACATTTTTCGTTCATGTATTTCCCAATTATTCTTATGCCATAGCAGATTGCATTTAGTTTTTTTATTAAATGACTTATGTGAACGGACCAGTTTAAGTGCTCATCCATGCACAAACCCAAGAACTTTGTGTTTTCTGATGTGATAAAGTTGTTATTTTCTACGTTCAAGTGGTTTATTTTTTCTAGATGGGTCTGTTTTTTGAGAGTTTAGAAACAGTCTATTTTTTACAAACCATTTGCATACTGTCTCAAGAAAGTGGTTGGTGTCATTCAACAAGTGAGAAACATTCTTGTTTGTAATTAGCAGATAGGTGTCGTCTGCATAGTAAATTATTATTTGACTGGGACTTTTTCTAACAGAATATATGTCGTTTATAAAAATTACAAACAAGAAGGTTCCCAGTATACCCTGAGCCAGGCCCTGAGCTATGCCAAGCATGCTATATAATTTTTTTGATTTATAGTTTTGTCCATTGTTATTTACGTTCACAATTTGAGCTCTTCCAAAAGTAATTAAGTAGAGTAGAATGAAATCCGTTAGAATAGGAAGAGATTATAACAAAAATAAAAAAGAAAGAAAATAGTATATTAAGTATCAAGAACAGTAAGTAAGCTTCAAAAAATAATATACATTACTAGAATGTTCTCAGAAAATGCAAAAAACAAAACAAACTCAAATGCGAATTTTTCAAATCATTATGTAGGTACAATTTTGAGCTATTTATTAAAATTTATACTTTAATTGCCTTAATAATATAATGTTGCCTTAATAAACAAAAATTTTCAAGTCAAAATATACTACTATAATTAACAAAAAAAGTTAATATTTAATAAGACATCCACAATATGTTGAAAATGTTGCATTTTTTAAGAACATTTACTCTAGTAACGTATATTTTTTTTAACCATCAGAAAGTAGAGATTTCAATAAAGAAAAAGCCTATCGACTTATTTAAAAAAGCAAAAATTTTAACGCGAGAATTTTCGATTAAAATTTAGGGTGATTTTTCAACAACAGTCAAAATTACAAAAAATTACAGTGTGTTTGGTACATGAAAAGGAAAGTTTTAACCACACTATTTTTTTTGTAAAAGCTAAAAAAACACGGAGAACTTCACACTTTTGAAAAAAGTGTAAACACAAAAGTTGTAATTCTTATTATTACCTACAACTTTGTCATTTAAAGTTTTTCCATAGGTTTTATAGTTTAGCTGTACTTTTGTTGAAGTTTAAACCGTTTTTTACTCTTAAAAACCCACCTTCTTCCACTTCCCGATCTCAGATCGCCCGCACACTGTTACCAAATATCGGTAATACCCATAGTTAAAACCCATAAAAAAACAGAAAATATTAATATGAAAATCATACCTTCATTTAGATCTTCATCGTCGTCGTACACGCTCGCTTCGTCATCCTCCCTCTCAAACCTCTCTAAATTTGGACTTTCAGGATTCAGTTCAGCAGGAATATACAAATCGGACAGCATGTAATGGGAAGAAGTTACGATTTCCGGATATTTTTCTTCGGGAAGTAATTTGATGGCGTTTTTGAGTAACATGCGTATTGTTCCTGGTTGACGTCTAAAAAATAATATTTTATACAATCACCTCTATAAAACTAGTGCAAAACTCATGATTTTCTTACTCTTAAGTAAATAAACCTACCTATCTGAAGACTGCTTCATGTTTCTGGCCACTCTATAAAGCAACATTGCCACTGGTATAGTGAAAGGGTTTTGACCATTTTGAACATCCTCTTCAGAACATAGTGACGTGAGATCGTACAATTTAACAACCTAAACTCAATTGGTTTTTATTGTTAAAAAAAAATCATAAAAGAGCGGTAATTACCTCTTCGTCTTTGCCCTTAAAAAGCCAGTAAGTATGGCCAGCTTTAGTAGCGTTTGTCTTGAGAAAAGACAGAATACTTTGCGCAACATCTCTGATTAGTTTTGGAGAAAACCGCGAATTTTGTAAACTGTAAAATACGCAACCATAAAGAACATTAAAATATTGAAAATGTGTTAATTTTTACCTGGGTAAGTCTTCAGTTTTTATAAGTTCATACTTTTGCACTATTCCATTTAAATGGTAACACATTACCACTTCAGGCACATTAGACATAAGGTTATCCAACCAGTAATCAATTCCAGTAAGAACGGATATAGGTTTATTCATATCTCTCAATCTAGACCAAGTTCACATGACAATAAATCCCTAAAAATTAAGAATGGCTCCTACCTTAAAGAAATACAAGGGTGTGTTCCACCACCAAAAATTGGCATATCAGTCCCCAAAAGCATTTCAATATCCTCAAATGTCCATACAACATTTCGATTAAACTCAAAAGGGTGAGAATCTGGAGATTCTGAACTTGGAGACGGATCGGGCAGAGGCGGAGTTTGTAATGTAGTATTAGCAGATTGCAGAGGATAATGTTGTAAAGGACTGCAAATTTTAAAACTGTATTGAGCACAACTCCTTAAGGTTTTTTTGTCAACACACCTATTTTGAGACTCATTTCCTTTATCAGCCTGACCATCTCCCTCCACAAGACTATGATATAAAAACTTAGACACCAAACTTTTTTGTTTTAAAGCCTTTTGCGTTCTAAAATAATGTGATTTGGTTCAGTAAGGTTTTGTAAGACAAAATATATTTTTATAGGAAATAGTAGAACCTATTATATCTAATAAAGGCTTACCTATTTTTAATGTACAAATGCTTATCTTCCTCATAAGATGGACGATCTATATTTTCAAAAAAGAATTTTTTCAGCCACTCCCACTCAGTTTCTGATGTCTTGAGTAGATGTTTATAAATATCAAATTCGTCCAACAAAAGAGTGTTTTCTACTCGATGTACCATCATACTAATATGTCCTTTGTTGTAAGGAATTTTAAGAAGATTTTTTATATTTTCAGCATCTGATACCACATCCACTTCCCCCAAACAGTCAGGGTACATATGCGCCATTCTAAAACTATTCAAAAAAAAATATAAAGAAAATGTATTTAAAGAATATACCCCCAACAGTGTGGATAATTTTAAATTATCATATCAATATAAAATTTATGGTAAGAAGAAAAAACCCCTTCAAAGTGTAATTATTTAATTAATCCTCATCTCAACCACTCATAATACAGTGCGTTTTTTTTAACGCGCAACATAGGATTTCACGTGTTAAATTTTTAAGCCCATGTTAGACCATGTTATTTTGGAACTACAAGTATAAAACTTGACAGGTGGCTGTTTCGTACCCTGAAGCTTAAGTAAGTTTACCAATTCGGCCTAAAAAGTGTTAAAAAGCTTGCAAAAAATCATCTTTTTTCGAAAAGGTTTTATCGTTTCATACTCCCTGTATGCATTGTTGTTCTTTGTTGTTTTTGATACTGGCACGGCAGGTAGCAGGTAAAATTTGGCGTAGAAAGTAAAACAGGGTGATCATTAACTTTATATCAAGAAAGTTAAGAACAAAAGAAGTATTTTTATAAGTGAATTGTTCAAAGTGACCTCCGTTTGAAGCCAAACAGTATTCCAAACAATCATAAAATGCCCTTTTGACGTTCAAAAGATGTCGGGTCGTGATGCAGTCAAAATATGTCACTTTACCTGCTACCTGCCCTGCCAGTATAAAAACAACAAGGAACAACAATGCATACAGGGAGTATGGAACGATAAAATCTTTTCGAAAAAATGATTTTTTTTCCAGTTTTTAATCACTTTTTAGACCAAATTGGTAGACTTACTTAAGCTTCAGGGTACCAAAGACACACCAGTCAAGTTATAGACTTGCAGTTCCAAAATAAAATGGTCTAACATGGGCTTAAAAATTTAACACGTAAAATCCTATGTTGCGCGTTAAAAAAAACGCACTGTATAATATAAACTGTGCTAGTAATCAGCTTATTGGAAGCTAAATTGCAGTCAAAGAGATTAATTAGCTTGAACTAGGAGAATTAGATAATTAGTCCAGCTAGCCATTTAAGTTATACTGTTTAATGACTTGCCAAAGTGCCCTCATAGACTGGGGCGCAATTTTCTGACAAGCATTTTTAGTGTTTTTTTAAAAAATAAGTGGCAATGGTAAGGTACCATTTATTTTCAGTTAGTTCATCAAGTATCTGAAAATAGGACAAAATAAACTTCAAATTGTACAGGATGGCCACTCTGTGTTAGTTTTACTGAGTACAGAGCAAACTGTAATAGAAAGAAACAAAGTAAGATAAGTGTTGCAAGCTTGACTTTTGAGCTATTGGTTCAATCAGAATTGGATTGACGTCATCTATTTGAAATATAATTAGGAGGATTTCTTTGTAGCAATCATTTAAGTTAACAAAAACTGAAAATGACTTTTTACATAGATTCCATTGGCATAGTCGCTTTTGCCTAGAGCTTTTAACTTTGATATTGTTGATGTTCTTATAGAACAAACTAAGTATATAGTTTGTTCATTGGAGAGCTCTTTTTAGGCTGATTCCCATGTATATAGTTTCATAAACATATTTATCTCTACTATTTAAAAAAATAAAATAAAAAACTCTTTTCTCTATAAGAAACAATGTGTTAAAAAAACAGCATTTCCTACAAACAGTATTAATGTGTTTTGTTTCTTCGGACAATGTATTTGAGCAACAAAGATGAAAATAATAGATCTTATATTTAGGAAATGAGGTTTCTTTCTAACACATTGTTCCTTATGGAGAAAACCTTTTTTTTATTAATATTTTCAAAAATAGTAGAGATAAGTATAGGTATAAAACTAGATATCATTGGAATCAGCTAAAAAGGAGCTATCCAATGAATCAATAATATATAGGGTGTTCCATAAGAAAAAAAGTGACTGCGCTCTTGAAATCTAAATAAAAAACCCTATAAGTGTGTGTTTTAAATTTTTAGTTAACTTAAATGACACCTGAGATATCCCAAACACTTGAGTATGGCCAATTTCCAAAAATTCTCTGTATATCAGAAAGAAATGAGGACAGCTCATTTCTGAATGGACCAGCAGACTAAACTCAAAAATCAAGTTTGCAACCACTTTATTACTTCTTTCTATCTTTTTTCTTGTGCTGTGTACCCTCCCAAAGAAAAGCTGGCGACCCTGTACAATTTTGCCATAATTTAACCAATTCTGTAATATTTATTTATTATAATTTGTACTGAATTTTATAGGCACTAGGTATGTAAGATGTACCTTTACAACTTTTCAAGAAGGGTCCTCAACTATCAAACAGCCTCATAGCAACAAATACAGGACAGTTACAATTTGAATAGTCAGCTTAATTAAAATCAAACAAGTTTAATAAAACATATAATTGAAACTAATGCATAATTCTTATTACACACTTTTTTAAGACTCATATAAGTAAGAAACTACAGGCTATAAGAAGTAAAAGTATTGAGAATGCCTGACAAAAAAAAATTAAATAGAGATTTACCTGGAAAATCCTTTGGGATGACTTATAACTCGTTGCAGTCCATATGAATCAGCCGAGCTACTGAGCCAATTGGAAGGAGGTAAATTGAGATCAGTGTTATACTGGAGCATAGCGAAAGTTGCCGGCTTTGGAGCTGAATATTTAACTATAGCCCTGGATTTTACTTCATCTTCATCTGGTGGTTCATTTTTATTTCCTAGTTCTTCAGACATTTTTCCGGGTTTGCTAAACTGTAATTATACACTTTGTCTATATTCCGCTTTTGTTTTAAATAGAAAGGCGTATTCTATAAAAGCCCATAAAAATCAAAATTCAAATTCTAGGATTTTCATGGATCTTCTGGAATATTTTGACAGATAAACACTAAACAAAACAAAAGTGAGGTTATAACTAATAAATTTTTTTGACTACTGAAAATTGACATTTGACAGTAATAATACTATAAAGAACAACGTTATAAACTAGAGTGGTGATTTAATTGATACAAATAATAAACAGACAGAAAAGTATAGGCCTCCTGTTTGGGCCCGTCACGTCTAGGTTGCTGGTAGCTACAGCAGTCCAGTCGACTTTATAAAGCCAACCAGTCTGCTAGGTCTTAGCTCCTTGATTGCCCTGGGCGTCATTATTGACTGTCCCAGGAATGTTGTCCGCGAACGATTGAAGGCTGGACACCACATTAAGATGTGTCATGCCGACTCTTCCTCTTCCAAGCATCCTAGCCAAGTAGGATCCTCGGCTATACCCATCAAGTACTGATGCCGCCTCAGCTGGCAGTGGCCAGTCAGTAGACCGGTCACCGTCCTTAAGTTGTCTCTGCTTAGTTCCAGCAGGTATTTCGTATTTTTGGCTGAGGGGTCACTGATGAGTTTTTGATGAATTTTTTGGCCTGCCTCATACCTATGGCGGAGTCCCAGCGTTCTTGAAAGAGCTGCTAGTCTAAAGATTTTAGCTACTGAATCACCCTGCTATTGGCGATCCCCACAGTCGGCTCTGGACCAACAGGCACTTTCTGAGTGCCCAGTTTTGCCAGTCGATCTGCCTCTTCATTTCCAGGAACCCACAAGAGACGTATGTCGTTCTTTTGGGCAAGCTTTTCCAGGGTTGTTTTGCACTCCAGAACCAATTTGGAGTGCACTGCCTCAGCACTGATTGCCATGATGGCAGCTCGTTTTAACGTACTGGAATGATAGGTAGGTATCATTGCAATATTTGCAGGACAAACTACAAGAATTGTGTGTTGCATGGCAATTCGTTTTTGTTATTACTTATAAGTCTTCTCCGTATTAGAGTTAACTGTTATATTTAGGATTAGATTTAAATATAGTATTGAATTTTCACCTGCAACACATGCCAATTATGTAAAGATTGGTTTGTATTAAAACAACTAGGACATTACATAAAATAGTAACATTTTATTACACAAATTTATAATAGCCTACCAAATAGCACATTTTTTCTCTGGATTCATAAATGATTTAAGAGGACATCCAAAATCGTAAGAAAATTCAACGAGATTCTGCAGAGGACCGTTCACCTGCAGAAGATAATAATATTTCTCTCTAACATAGAGAACTTTAGCTCTGTGCATGTAAATTACCCGAAATTCATTTGGTGAATGGATGTAGTTTCGACTATCTGAATATTTATTCTTCAGATATGGCAATGGATAACTGGAACAAAATTTCAAAGCACTTGATATCCAAAACAGCTGTCTTGAATTATATTTTAATCCTATAACAATAAAAATTACGAGTTGAATAACAAAATGTATTACAATAATGCTTATTTCACCTGGTAGCAGAGGCTCCTTCCCGTTTCTCCATTCTTTCTCATTAAAAGCTTCGTAAGCTACTTTGAATCCAGCTACGTCTGCTAAGTCTTCACCTCGGGTTATAACAGGATTAGCCTACAATCAGATTACCAGTCATAGAACATTCGCTTCCATACCATGTAGGTACTTACACGTAAATTTTCAGCTTCCTTTAACTCAAGTGTGGCATAATGATTAGAGAGACAATGCAATTTATCAATATAGTTATTTGCGCTTGTTGGTGTCCACTTGTTCAACAACCTTTCTTCTGCTGCTTTCGATTCTCCAACTGTACCTCCTTCAGCGTCAACAAAAATATGTGAAATTTGATGAGCTACTATGCTTCCCAGAAGACCATAATTCATGTAGTCTGGCCTATCTTTATTATAGTAAATGCCTCGAAAAAGACCTAGGGGAAATTCTACAAGATTTTAAATTATAACCGCCTTTTGCCAGCTTGTATAGAAGTTTTATGCGTACTAAGGACATTGTCGTTAGGTGAGTAAATAACCTTTTGCCCACTAATAAAAGCTTCCGTTTTCAACCAATCGTTATCTACTGGTTGCGTTAACATTCCATAATGCAAATCCCAAAAAATTAGATCTAAATCTAATACAGCATTGAGTAGTTTATCTTCTTCAACTTTAATCTACAATACAATAATCAGTTTTCATGAGTGAAACACAGCAAACGAGTAATTTACCGAGTTGTAAATTGAACTGTCGTAAATAAGTCGTTGAATATCCATATCAGAGTAGATTTTAATCTCGCTACTGATAAGCATGTGCATGATCTTTTTTTTCGTTTCCTGATCCAACCAATCGCTCATCAAGAGAGTATTTCTGAATTGGTGTTTCACTGACCGAATTAGATCAGTAACGTTTCGTCTTAAGTCTGTGTTGAAATATCGTCCAATGTATGCGATATTTATGGGAGCACTTAGCCTTAAAGTAAAATTATTACTTAGAGCATGTCAATCCTTATTAATATTGTTTTGTTTTAATTATAAACTCTACAGATTTTTTCCAACCTTATTAGAGAACTGGGAGATAGATAGAGGTAAGCAGTACACTGGTTCAAACTGGAAACCTCAAATTAACTTAGTTATTAGATTTATTTTATAACTGGCACATGTAGACCAACAACTATAAAATCAATTGTTAGTTGTTTTGTAATCATAATTGCCGGAAGGCTACACGTCTCCCAGATAGATTTTGTAGACAACATAGTCGTCTCATAGGTTCGCGTAATACAAATTGTAGACTCAATTGATACAAATATTTGAGAACAGTTTTTACGGGTTATAGTATTCACTCGCTTCATGATTAAGAAAGTTTATACATTTTGATTAAACTGATGCTTTATTCATAATTGTTACCTTTCTCTAGCTGCTTCAACACAAACGCTCCATCTTGGTTTTCTATAGAAATGGCCATTTACAGTTCTTAAGTAATCGTAAGCTTTATCCAAGATTCTTGCAGGTAGAAAGTTAATAAGTGATTGAACAATATGCCATCCCATGAAATTGGCTATAACCCTAACAAATTGAAAATTGTTATATTAGAAATAAAACAATGTCACTTATTACTTCTTATTGGTGCGCCTGAGAAGTGCTTCTAATTTTTTTAGGTAAACCGGCTCTGAAACATTGACAATGTCATCAAGCCTTAAATAAGGCGATGTTCGCAATAATCCTTGCAGATAGTCTAGCCAATCAATTGAATAAAACTCGTTTTGCAAATCGGAAATGCTATATAGTCTGTAGACATTTGTTTGGTTTGATCTAGCAGATTCTTCCGATATCTGTAAAAAATGACTTAGTTGCCATAAATAAATAATTTTGTCAAACGGACCTTTCCTAATTCCAAAATAAAATTCAAGACCTCGTTCAGTTCTTTTCGAACATTCATTACTTTTACACGAAATTGCGATGCGACATTAACCATATAGTCGATAAAAATCACTTTAGAGTTCTGGCTTAACTCCGAAGGACTAAAGTGTCGGTCATGAACCTACAAAATATTTTTCAAAACTTAAATTCTTTTCTAATTTATAACATTTACCCCTAAAATATATTTTTCAGGTTTCTCCCTATCCACATCCACTGTAACGTTAAAGAAAAAATCAAAATTTACTCCAAATGCTCGTAAATTTCTGATCGCTCTAGTCCAGACAAAATTTTTTGCATTCCAGTTTTCTCCTACTAAAATAGGCCAACCTCCCATTTGATTGAATAGTTCTATTAATGTGGATAAACCAGCTTTTTCGACGGCTTGCTCGTTCATACAAGCTTTGTAAAATCTTTTTGCAACATTAACAGATGAAAGATCTTGTGGATCAATTCTTTCTTCAAGCAGAAGCCTAAAATTATACGGATTTTCTCATAAATATGTCAAAGTATTTTCTTGTTGTTTTGCTCAGCATTGAACATCCTCATCATATCATATTTTTGTTTGACTTTCCTCATATGAAATACTTACTTTATCTCATGAAGAATTTCATCTTGCATTGTAAGTTGAACTGATTGAAAGCTATAAGGATCATCAAGAGACTTATTTTGTAGAAAACGTCCGCAAGCAAACCTGTAAAAATCTTCACAAGGTCGTTCGTTGACGTTTATGTAATTTAATATGTCCGAAGATGCGGAATAACAAGTAGGAGTTTTGCATATTGTTATTGGATCTGTAAAACAATCGAATAATTGTCATTTAAGCATTGAGTACGAAAAGTATTACGTTTTTGCTCTGATATAATGAGAATCGTTTGAGAAATTCCGATTTCGAGATTTTAGACGTTTAACCCAATCGGTTTAGAAAAACCACTTTTGAAGCAAGATTTTTTCTCTAAAAATGTGCATAACTTAGCAGATATCCAACCATAATTGACTTGCTGACCAAGAAACCAACTGGGATAAAATGTCTTTTTTTTTTCAGAACAAAAACGGATCATTATTCCTACACTTGCATATATCTACATATTTAGTTGAAAAATGGTTCCACATTTTTATTAAGACTTCTGAAGCAATTCCGTATAATAGTAAAAATCCTCAAACTTCAATAAACATCGACGTTTCCCAGGGTTAGCTTATCAAAGCACATTTGTGTATGTTACTACTTATTTAACATAATATGATAAAGATGTACTATAGTTTGTATTACTTACCAGAGAAAAAGTAGAAATATATTCCCAGAATTACACAGGCTGATACTGTTAAACCCAAAAAACAGCACGCCCCGGTTTTTTCATTTCTAGTTCTAGTATGCCACCAAGTTTTAATCGAATTTGGTTCACTATTTCTCAATGTCACATCTCTGAGTCACAAAAAAATACATATCAACCATAAGGAATTCATGAGTGCACTTAGACGATTGTGTTTACTCAGAAACTGTTAGAGAGGATACTTACCCGTTTTTCATGATGTTTTAAGTTAAACCACCTTCACTCTACGAATTAAGACAAATAAAAGCACCGCGACTTAAAAAGACAATGTGTGGTTCTGTCTATTAAAGCGGCAAGCCCAATCCAGAAAAACATCTTGTGGGCGGATGATGCGATGTTAAAGGGTCAGCACGTTCGAATTTAATTGCTTTATTCAATTAAGAGTAATAATTTACATAAGAAACGTAATTTTTGTGTGTGTCATTATTTTGATTACACTGTAAAATGAGTTTATGTTTATATTTTATTATAATCGGTATGGTAAATCAAATTTACTTCTGTAGGAAAGTATTTTTACAGCGTATTTATATAGCTTCGGGCTTGGTTCTAATCGTTCTTAATTGAATCAAAGAGCAATGGGCGAGATAGTATAATTACAACTTAATTTTATTTGTCAATTATTATTTAGTAATAGAAGGAGTTGTAATAGGTAATTCAAAACATCATATTCTCTGATTTGAATTTTACGGATTGTTTGTCATTCATTTGTGTTATTAACTATCCAGTTTCGTTAAAACGTTGCAAACGAGTGCTTCAGAAACAATTGCAAAAAACCGCACATTTAACCATTACCGGTAGCCCCATACGTTAGAGTACCGTTTTTGAATCTGAAAAAGTAGAAACTATAATGCAAATTTTGATCAAATTACATTTTTAACGACCGACATGAATTTTGTCCTGATATACAACCGTTTTCGGTGATTGGTCCCTGAAAAGAAACAATGTTACGATGTTTTGCTGGAATTACCTTAACCATCATCAGAATTATCAGTTTACCTTAAAGGCACATGTGAACTAAGAAATAGTTAGATGGAACGCTCTACGTGGTAGCATATGTTTTAAGAAAACAACAATCATCATCCACTATGATGATTAATAGGAGGAAGGATTAATAGATATAGGTATCATTTATTTTAAAACTTATCTGGTATATCTGATATACCAAATAGGTCACTAAAATGCTATTATTACCTACCTACTTAAAATAGTATTATAATACAAAAGAAAGACATGACAATAAACTCTAAACAATGTCCTTTAACTCTAAACAACCCTACAGGCATCTAAAATTATACAGAGGTTATACAAGTTATATTGTTAACTTTGCAAAACCTTAACTGTTGGATATAGTATATCTATTTGGGTTTTTGAGCTTACTTTTTAAACTAAAGGTAAGAATTTCGAGAGTAATATTAAAGTGACTTAGGGCCGGTTCTGCAGAAACAAGATACAAGATATAGTCAAGAGTAAACACTATTCTAAAGTTAAATTTCCAAAGGCATTATAACCCGGAAGTAGCTTAACCAGGGAGTAAAGCGATGGAATAGTTAGACCGTTGTTCGAATATCGTTTAACTTGTTTATACGAAGTTTAAACTGTTTGTTGAATATTAATTGTAAGCGAAAGACGTTTATAACCATTATTATAAATTCTGTACTAATATAGAGATGTTCCAATTTTTGAATCGTCTGATGACCAAGAAATTTTTGAACCACTGAACCACTAAAGTCAAATACCAATAATATTGCTTTTTAGGAATTATTTTGATTTAATAGATGATACAGAATTGAATAGATGATACAAGATTTCGACTGAGTGAACCTTCAAGTAAGAAATTACAAATTAATAATATCACCTCCCCTGCAAATCAAAACAATGCCGTGTCTCCTGCAATAAAATTGTCATTAACATTAAGCTTTTATGCAACTGAATTTTTGTTAAATGAAGTAGCAGATTATGTTGGAGTTAGTAAAACAACGAAATGCGTTCTAGTGAAAGAGGTAACTGAAGCCATTGCCACATTAAGACCTATATAGATTTATATGCCACCAACCCTAGAAGAAAGGTAACAAGTAATGACGAACTTCTATAGTATATCAAGATTTTCATGCGTAAAAATATAGATTGTACACACATGGCTGCAGTGTTCTGGAGGAGAAGACGCCAAAGAATTTAGAAATAGAAAAGGCTATTTTTCATGGAATGTGCAAGTAGTTTGTGATTCAGAGTCAAAGATTCGAAATATCGTAGTTAGATGCCTAAGATTTTGCAATGATTCTCATATTTTTTGTAGCAGTGCTATTAAAGCACGAATAGAAGTTAGCAATCCGGAAAATGCTGTTTTACTAGGAGGCCAATAGCAATTACTTTTTAATTCCCTTACCAAGAGAATGGCAAAAGAAAACCAGAACGTTGCACTTTATTCCGGAGGATTACTAACCGATCAACTTTAGACTATTGTAAAACGTTTTTGCTTTAACCAGAAGTTATTTATTCGCCCGATAACTATTCCACGGTTAAATTGATACTTGTAGAACCGTCCCTAAATACGTTCAGGATGCGTTTAGTCCCTTCGGAGAACAATGTTCTGAGTTCTGATAATATATTTTTTTAAAACAATGCCCTTATCAATTCTATTTAGACTTACAATTGCCTCTTTAACCTCTTATTCGTTTTCTAGCTAATTTCAAATAGTTTTAGGAAATATACTGCACCATTATTGGCCTTCAAAGATCTTTTAATCTCATTTTCACAATATTTGAGATTAGATTAGGAATGAGGTTTTGAAAAACGGTTTTTACTGGCCTATTTGAATGTTATTTGGCTACATTTTCATAAAGAAGAAGTCAGATCATTGAGTTTGATTGTTTTTTACTTTGTTGGAAGTTGTTATGCTGTCAACAAAACTAGCTCTGTTTCGGAGAAGGATTCAACTAAATTAACTATATTTTTGGTTGATTCTTATTGCCCAAGGAATGCTTTTTTTTTATTTTTTGTGTTTTACACATGGTGCCCATCATTATGATGAAAAGGGTATTGTGACATTCTTTAGATCGAAAGATGACGCTTTGACGTAATTATCATTAAAAACAAGTCTATGGTTCCACTGCTATTGATGGTCACAGTTCTAGAAAAAAATCAATTTTCAGAAAAATTTGGAGAACGATTTGATAAATTTTAAGAAAGGAATTTTACTTAATCAGTTTCCATGTTAATTTTGCAAAATGCAGAGGATTTTTATTTTATACACCATTTGGTAACTCAAACTTCTAATGGTTTGGGTTTTTGCATCTGCTTTAAGAAAACATAAAGTCAGGGAATGATATGAAAGGTTCAGTGTTAAAGTGAACCAAGTCCATTGAAACTAGTTTTGAGAGAAACTTGTCTAAAGTTAAATAGTTGTATAGATATGTTTTCGGTGCACATGTAAACTACTGCTCCTGGTGGGAAAATAATGAATGTTTTAGCCCTCTATTAACACTGCTAGAACCAAATGGGCAAAAATTGGACTTGGTCAACTTTAACTCAGAGCCCTCATTATCTCGGTTTTACAGGTTTTTGGCATTAACATTAAAAAAAATCATAATCGGCTAGTAACAACACCATTTCTACCTGTAATTTAGAAAAGGGTCAAGTGTAATTCAGAATAGTCATTTGAAATTCAGAAAGAGTCAAGGGTAATTTAGAATAGTTAATTGTAATTCAGAAAATGCCAAGAGTAATTCAGAATAGGCAACTGTAATTCAGAAATTGTTAATTGCAATTTAGAAAGTATATCAAGTGTAACTCAGTTTAATTTTTAACAATTGTGTTATTTTTTAATAACAATCATTTTATTAAAGTATTTTAATTTATTAAAGTGGCTTGGAGTTTTGGGTTTGGTAATTTTATCCACAGATAATGTATTTTATGGAATTGCCTTTGAATGTTCTGAATTTCATTTGATGGGTTCTGAGTTACAGTTGCCTATTCTGAATTACACTTAATGGTTTCTGAATTGCAGTTCCTTATTCTGTATTACGCTTGACCTTTTCTGAACCACATTTAGAAATGGTGTAGTCACATCCTAGTATACTCGTACATAGGTACTTACCTGGTTACGAAGCCACAAATCCATCTTGCAGCAGCAATAGTAACTTCATGATTTATTCTGTAAATTTTGAGATTATCAGAGAGCAATGAAACTAAAACCTTTGAAAACATTCCTCAATATAAGTTTATGTTGAAATCGGTATAGTTTGGAAAAACTGTTTTTGATACTCTATAGTCAGCAAAACAATTTAATATTTAACTTGATATTTAATCAGTAGGGCAAAGAAAATTGCCTTCTAGTGCAATAAATCTGATAAGTATGTAGAAAGACATGTTTCAAATCTTTTTACTCAATCAATTGTGTCATTTTGTAAAACTGAGCTAGCATTGTATGTTACATCCATTGAGAAATAAAGTCGTACTGTAGAGTTCAGTGAAAAGTTGGTGCAACTATCTTCATCTTAAGATATTATTCTCTGTATGTGATATCAAGAAATATTCACTGTAGTGTTTTCAATTCTAAATCTTTCAGCAAAGTTCATGAAAACGCTCTCCAAAGGGTCCAAAGCTGAAATTGGACATTTTTTATCGATATGTACTAAAAGTGACACTAAGTAAACAAATTAACCTGTAAGTGTTAATTTGTTAGTCAGTGTTTTGGAACTACATCTTATTAGCCTGACTTACATTATAGAGCTCGAATCAGATGAGAAAAGGCCACCGCATCATCAATGACGCAGTTTTTAAAACTATTTCTTTCTCCTTCTACAGTTGCCGTCGCATTAGATATAATCAGAGGCGTCCTATTAAAATATTCCCGAAAATATATTGTTAAGCGGTCAAAAAGCCACTTGGCAACGTAGTACGGTTTTTACTTGGACACAATTAAAACAGATGCGGCAGCGGCCAGGGACATTTGGACCTTTTTATATGCTTTTACTAGCCGGCACTCTAAACGGTGTTGCCAAGTTTAAAAAAATGTAGTGGCGGACAGGGAGACTTAGGGGGTTAGGTTAGGTTCCGTTTTAGTCTGGTGTTTTGGTTGTATTGTTGATGGTCGCAGTTGAAGTTCACATAGTGTTATGAATAAAAAACGTTATTTTGTCAAAATGTCTTTCAAAAAGGTTGGAAAGAAAGGTGTTATCATATACAGCCAAGGCCGTGAAATCGTCAGTAACGTCTTACAATTTATGAAGAAAGAAGCAGAAGGAGTTTCCATTCCTTTGAAAAACTTGTTGTCTTTTATTTTCTTTATTAAAAACGACGAAAATGTTTCATTTTACTGATAAAATAATAGCACGCCACTGACTGGCTGCAACAACTTGGAAAGTAACGAGAGCAGCAATATTTAAAGCGAGACGTACAGAGATCGTGACATCATCGTTTGATGACGCCTGTGGCCTTTTCTTAGCTGATTCGAGCTCTACTTGCATGTATACCTACTTGTTACAAAAATTAACTGCTAATCTACTTATTCCGGTTGCTTCTTATTTTTGCCTGTATTGTCAATACTGTCATAGATTTCTGGTTTCAATTTCTCATTTAAATATTTCAATTGCTTTGGCCTTATTTTATTCTAGTCACTTTCCAAAAGTGTATTTTTACTCCTCGACCTTCACAGAAAACCTTTGCGGCTAACCAAAAAGAGAGAGTCAGAAGAAGCTAGAACAGACAAAATGAGACTTTCTTGTTTTCTAACATTCAATTAAGCTTGTTTTTTTGAGTTTTGACAGTTAGGTTCCTGATAATAGCTGTCATTGGTGTACAGCCATTATCAGGTAAACTGTCAAAGTACATCACAGATGGCATAACAACTGAGTCGAGTACTCGAATCGCATAAGGACTGAGTCTGTGACACGGATGTCTCTGTAGCTGATGACAAGTCTCGATCAGCTGAGCATCTGTGGGAATCATAGTCAATCAAATCACAGCATACCTGACATATTTCGCGTTTTGCCTGTACTAGCTCCATCCTTCTATATTCGTCTTTCTCGCACTGCGGTGACGACATTTTGAACCCGGTCCACACGTCATTGTCAATAGTTATACATCATGCTAATTATCCACAACCAGAGATAAAATATTTAATAAATTAAATATTATATTAATTGGAGACCTGGTTGTCAGTACAGTATTCTAGATACCCGTGATTTATCGTCTATTGAACACAGTCTTTGGGTCACAGAACACTTTCAAAACATTAAACTCACTAAATGTCTCACCAGGTGTCTCACACAACACAAGGTCCTTGGCTATGACCAATCAACGAGAACGGGGGCTAGAACACCACCAATGTGGCCGTTGCTGGGTAGCAAATAATGGGCCACATTGTAATTTCGAATAACAAACTTTATTAGCAACAAAAATAGTGAAAATTCGATAAAAAAACTAGAGGCCCCAAATATCTTTGTTCTTTGTAAACAAGATCGCGTGGTCGCTGCTGTCATCTGTCCAAGTCAACCGTCTGTCAATTCTGTCATTAGTGTCAACCACTGTTGTCAAGTTGGGCAATTTTAGGTAGTCTTCTGATACTTCACACACCACGTGACAAATTTTGACATTTGGAAATGCCATTACTAACCATTTTTTAGAACCAAGCCATTTGGTCATTTGTTACCTTAGAAGACAGACTATTACACATTTACAGTGAAATGCTATTAATTGTTGTGTAATAATTTTTGTGCTATATTTACTTTATTATACACGATTGAAGCTTGAATTATGGGTGTTGTTTTGGTAAGTTATTTTTTTATAATAGACTTCTTAAATTAAAGAGAGTTTACACATGCTTGCGCGATTTACTTACGCACGTCCAAATACAATTACAGCTATAAGCGCAAGTGTGTGACGCCACTAAGTATAAGTGACGCCACTAAATCCATGCATGTGTAAACTACCCTTTGTCTTTTTTTTCAACGTTTTTGATTTGAAAAGTGGAAAAACTCTATCTTTTTGTTGCATTAAAGAAGACTTGTTAAGTATGGAGGGTTTACACATGCTTACGCGATTTACTTGCCCCAATAAAAACTGGTGGGCAGCACGTGCAAATACAATAATTAGAGCATTAAGCGCACGTTTCCTCACGTGGCTAGCGTCACTATTCTTGCATGTGTAAACTCCCCTTTATTCGTTGAATGTGTGAACTCCATACAAAAAAATACCCCGCTAAACTTTGACTCCAATGTGTGAAGCCGTCTTAACAAAAACAATATGGCGCCTATATTGGCTCTAAAAAGAGACTTTTTCCGTACACATATTAGCCGCACACTGTAATACGGGGCTCCACACATTGGGGCCAACATTGGCTTGTGTTTGCGGTGTTTTTTTTTATTGCGTTTACACATCGGCCCCAAATGTCTGGAGATGGGGTTACAAATAAGGGCTATTTTAGTTTTGTTTTATGGCGGGTTACACTTTGCAACGTTGTTTTAAAGAGAATGTTTTTGGTATATGTGATTGCTTAACCAACCAGTTTGAAAATTAAGGCTTATATTATCTGGTTAATCTTTGTCAGAAAAATAATAATTAAACCAGCCTGCGTTTTTGCGTGTCTAGATTCGCCGTTTATTTATATTTTTCAAAATTATGTAATATCTAAAATAATTATACATTCTTCAATCGTTATCAAAATATTTCAACTTAAATAACCCGTTAGTTTTTAGTAAGGGAAAAATTCAAAATGGCTGTCGGGCGCATGACAGCAGACTTGTTCACACGACATGTTAACTTCTAGTATTTTAATGTCATCGGTCATCGGTGATATGTTGTTATACAAATGACAGAATTTAAAAACTGATAGCAATATTCGACATTTGACAGTAACTTACTTATCTATCAATACTATCAAACAATTTACCATAAACATAACCAAAAACAAGCCATAAAAATATTAGGTTTTGTCAATATTATTTTATTAAGATTTTAATTAATTATCTTATAAAAGAGGTTTTCAAACATGAATGTTAAATTGAGAATTGAGATCGTATTCATACACAAATTAGATATTATAGAAATTATATATTTAGTTTACAAGTTTCCTAAATTCAAAACTTAAATTAACAGGAAGAAAAGGCATCATCACGTTCATGGGGAATAAACGGGGAATTGCCTCGGCGAACCATTTCGTCACTCACTATAAACTTGGAAATTGGACATGATGCTTATCTGAGAAAAAAACTCACCCCCGAAGGCTACACTCATGATTGGGAGGTGTTTGTTCGAGGCTGCAATGGAGCAGACATTAAGCACTACGTAGAAAAAGTTGTTTTTCATTTGCATGAAACTTTTGAAAACCCAAAAAGGGGTAAGTAACACTGTGCAAGTTGGTTTAGTAGTATCTCAGTTTTTATGCTAGTTTTACTGGGGAGCTCCACTATGTGTTAGTTTAAATGTCCTGGATTTTTTAAAACACTCTTCTAAATAACAAAACAGTAAAGCTTAAATAATTATTAACAGTTTCAAATACTACCAGACCATTTCTTTTAATTGAAATTTGGTTTGGTACATTTTTTGAATTACTAAGTACATACTTGTAAAAAAAACTGTTTTTTTCTGATATAAGCACAATTCTGGTTTACTTATCTGTGCAATTATTATTATTTAATTATTTACTGTTTCACAGCTCTTTGTTAAAATGACTGAACAAGTGAATCACACAATGGAAGTAATTGTATTTAATTTTTTGCATTTAATTTCTAGTGGTAAAGGAGCCTCCTTACTCAGTTAAAACCTCGGGGTATGGTGGTTTTGACTTGCCTATTCAGATATATCTAAAACACAGTCAAGAGCCCAGAAAGATCAGTTTTACCTATGACCTTAGGTTGCAATCCTATGGTCCTCCAATACATGATTTACGGAAGGAAAAATATACATTTTATGCAGTTAATAAGGAATTTCAAAATAAGTTATTGAAAGGAGGAGCTGTGGTAAGTTTTCATTATTCATTCTAATGTTTGTACATTTTTATGTTATTCTGCAATTCTTACACTTTTTCTCTTCTATGTAATATTAATAGCACTTTATTTCTTACTTGTAGGTCCCATCAAGTCCACAAGAAAATGTTTCTAAATCTACTAGTAAAAGAGAAGAAGAGAAGAGAGATCAATCTCAGAACACCAGCAAACCAAAACCAGATGATTCTGACCAATGTAAAAAGTTCAAATTGAAGACTGATGAATCTCAAAAGACCAGCCCGAAACTAGGTCATTCTTCTAACCAAAGTAAAAAGTTCAAATTGAAAGCTGAGGAACCTAAAATTGATCAGTTCACAGATCTATTTGGTAAGTACACATTTTTTTTAAATAGTGATTTTAAATCACAAACAGTCTACAAATAAAATATGATCAAACTATAAAACTAACATTAACATACTAGCCAGAAGTTCAAATACAAGATACATATATAATAATTGACCTTTAATATATATTATATTTTGTTTTCCTCTTGAATTGAATTTTTTTTGAAAGTATTTTTTCCTAAGATAGGTAAAAATTGCATGATTCTTTCATCTTAATATTTCTTAGATGCTAACTTATTACTCTCCATTATTCATACTATAGTCTAGAGGTACTTAATAGCAGATAAAAATACATGTTTTCAACATTTTGTTAAGTTTATAAACCAATGACACAGTGAAGAATATCAAAGCCTCAGTAAAAGCATAATTCATACTAACAATTCTCTTTCTAAAAAATGTATTGACTTTGCCATGTTGCCTGATAAATCAAATGTTTATCAACATTGACGAATCATGATTTTACTAGTGAGACCCTACTACTATTAAATTAAATACTTTTTCTATAAGTACCTAATATCAACTGTTTGTGACTCATTAACTATTCTTTCTTAAATCACACATAAAATACTATTTTATATTTGCTAGTGTTAAACCATTGTTTTATACTAGAACAATCTTATCATTTATTGGAAAAAAACTCATCACTATGTTCTAAAAGTTATGTATTTTGTTTGTGCAATATTGGATGTTTTTTTTTATTATGTGTAGGGTTATTTTAATTGAAAAATTCTAAAACATATATTTAAATGTCAGGTACACCAATAATCACCAAGACAAAGGGAGTTCAGGAGGTTCCAAAAAATGAAGAAGCATCTAAATCTGTCATTAAACCTAATGACAAAGACAAAGATAAATCTTCAGGTAATATTTAATAATTAGATTACTTAATAAGATATTGTAAGGTGCATATCATTTATTAGATAAGGACAAGAACAAAACTAAAAGTTCTGACAACGATCGTGAAAAACGCACTGATGGTTCAAGTAGTGAGGGAAAATCAGGAGATAATAAGAAAGACAAGAAGGAGAAGAAAGAGAACCGTAAAAAAGACGTTAAAGAGAAGGAAAAAGAAAAAGATAAGAGTTCCCTTCAAAAAATTCAAAGTCCTGCTTCCAAAAGGTATGGTAAAACCATTTATTTTTAAGAATCATATTGTTATTTAGTCTGATTATTTTTTAAGGTCTCTTAAACGGCACAGAAGTCCGTCAGCTGTAGAAAGGAATGTTAAGGATAAAGATGTTGGCAAGGACAAAGAGAACGATTCAAGAGAAGGAAATAAGGAGAAAAAGTTTAAAATGCAGAAAGTAAGTATTATTTGTTTGTGTCCATGAAAACTTTTACATTAACATAATTATGTTTTTAAGGAAAAAGATAACAAACATAGAGATGAAGACAAAAAGAAAGGGCGAGATCGAAAAGAGCTTTTGGATCAAAACAGAAACTCTATTCTATTGTCCACCACTCAACCTCAGAAGGTAACTGAATTTTTAATACTTTAGGGTCATAACATAACATGTAAACAATGTTTTTTAGATTGAAAGGAAAGAAAAGGTTAAAGAAAACCAAGATAGTGAGAAACCTGAAGAAACCAAGTCAAAAGAAAATGAAAAAGAGAAAAGCGAAGAGAAGCCAAAACATAAGCATAACAAGAAAGATAGGAAAGAGAAGAAGCGGCAGAGAAAAGAGAAAAACACTTCAGCGAGTTCTTCTCTAAGGTATAATAATTTTCTCCGGAAATTATTCCTTTCTAACTAATTTGTGTGATTTTTTTGCAGAGATAAAATGGAACCTTTAATTGGTAGCAGTCATAAAAGCGAACCATCAGCGAGTCCCGTTTTACCAAACCTTGAATCTGATCATCTGTTTGAAGATAACTCGTCAAATGCGTCGAAAGTTAGTAGTCGGGAATCCAGTTCTATTTCAGAATCATCAGTTTCACCACGGGTAAGTTAAGCATACCAGTTTTTTGTTTTGAAAAATTCCAAAAATTTTAATTAACCATTAACCAGACAAATTGCAAACAAAGTTTTATTAGTTGGTACATTTTCTTCGAGTTGGGTTTTCTGGTAAAAGTACAGAGTCTATATATATAATAAAACAATGTTGTGTATGAGTCTAATTAAAATAAATGCTCTACTCTATTCCTAGATTTACTTATTTATTTTTCTTTTCATTAGAGTGACGTTGAAGGACCATTAAAATCAATTCCGTTTGAAGGCGATGTAAGTTAAATTTTTGCGTTTAAGTTTTCTAATCTAACTGATTGTTTTTTGTTTTAGGCTGAATTTATGAGTAGGCTCCGGCGCTTACAAACACAGATAATGGAGTTGGATGACCCTTCTATTATACTGAAAGTGGTGGAACTGATTTCAGAAACCGGCACATACGAGTTTACTGAAGATTTCTTTGATTGCGATTTGTGCCTTCTAGATAAGAAGACCCTAACGCAACTGCTATCTTACTTCTCTTTATAAAATAAAAAGTGATTTGTATATATTTTATGTATATATGTATCTATTGCTTTTAATTGTTAAATGTATTATAAGTGATGAGGTGGGAAAGAACTTTTTACTTATTTACGGGGTATGGGTATAAAGTCATAGCAAAGAATAGCTATTTAACAAGAAGAGACAGTTGAAAAGAGATAGCAAATTAGAGAGAGATAGACTTTGCCTGCTAAAGTTAAGACACAATCGACTGATATCGGCTTTGGTCGTTAATTATCAGGAATTTCATTGGTTGGTCATTCAGGTTGTTAAAGATCGTTGCCGTATCTCAGACCACATCAAATATTAATTTTAAAACATCAGTTTAAAGTTAATAATAGTTAATAAGAATGGATGTTTTCCAATGATTAAGAGACGAACTTAAAACACTGACTCAAAAAAATAATTGACTTTTAAAGTTCTGACAGTTCTCTATTTTTATTGGTTTTTCTTCTTGGGATGCTATCAACTAATGGATGTTTGCGCTCACATTTTCCATCTCTCTATCCCTTGCGGTATGAATTAGGGTCTGTATGTCATTCACTCCTGTCGAGTGTATTATGTTCCGCAACCATGACAATTTCTTCCTTCCCATTCCTCTACGGCCTTCTATCTTACCCTCGATCAACAATTGTAAATACTCATACTTTTCGTTCCTCACGACGTGCCCCAGGTGTGCAATCTTATTTCTCTTTTTGATGGTAGACAGGTACTTCTACGTTTGTCATTCTTGCAGTCCATGGTATCTTGAGCATTCTGCGGTATAGCCACATCTTGAATGCTTCCAATTTGTTAATGTTGTTGACTTTAAGGGTCCAACCTTCCATTCCATAGAGTACCCGTAAGTACCGACCATACATAGCACTTCAAAAATCTCAACCTCAGACCAAGATCAAAGTCCGAGCAACTAAAATACTCTTATCAGTCCTAGGAATGCTTGTCGGGCCCGTTCAATGTGACTCTTGATTTCGATATCGGAGGTCCAGTCTTCAAATAACCACATGCCCAAGTATTTAAATTTGCTCACTCTGTCTATGGGCATTGCGTTGAATATTGGTTGTTACCATTATTATATTCTATTGTTTCCATGAGGTTGTGGTATTTCGTCCTTTAATATTTTGTTATAAAAATGCAGCTTTTTTAATTTAAAATTAAATGGCATTTTCCTAATCACCAGATACGACACTTCATCCATTCTTCTTAGTTTTTTATTCTGTAGACGATTGTCATGTTCCTGCATGGAAGATCAACATCATAAACAACATCATTTGCAGGGTGCTGTGTGTGTGCTATTTAAGAATTGAGATTTTTATTTGTGGTTTATAGAGGTTGTTTAAATTGTATTCCATGTTCTCCAGTCCTTATTTAAAGATTTATGTTTTATAACTTGATTTGCTTTCATTCCTCTTTACCAGTTTTCACAAGCTTAAAATTTATTGTGTGAGTTTTAGGTTAGGTTAGGTTAGGTTAGGTGAATTAATTTAGGTGAATTAATTTAATTCACATAAAAATTGATTAAATGCTATACATTAAATGTGCTATAAAATTAAATGCTGACTATAACATATCCTTTAGAGTAGTTGATAATTGCAATTCAATTACTTTTTTTAAGTAATTGATTATGAAATTATCGTTTCTATATCGTATACAGATGGAAACTAACTTATTGTTTTATCAATCAAGGCAGTGAATTTTATTACTCCGTCGATTTGGTATGTAAATAGGATAATAAAATGATACAACCATTTAAATGAAATAAACCAATCTGTATTACTTAATAGGTGCTATAACTATGTTCAATTTTAGTTGATCTCGTTTGGGACCAACAAGAAAAGGCGTCTCGTGAACTGGCTGAAAGATAACGGGAGTATTGAGCTCATGAAATGGTTTAAGATCATCAATATTTAGTATTTTATCTTGAGGCGTGAAGTGATTAACTTTTTCCACAACTTGTATGACGTGTTCCACACCTCCTTGTACTCCATAAATTAGAATGGACACTTTTAACTCTCATGAATGGTTCTGGCGATTCTCTGCATGTTAATGAAAGGCGAACTGTACGAAGGATTTCTTCTGGCACTTCAAGTGTACCTAAAATTGAATCTCTTGGTAATATAACATTTGCATTTCACTGTAAGTGCTCGAATAATTAAAGCAGTTAACAACTTGCTCACCTTGCCAAACTATGAAATACACCGTTTAAATGTACTCCTTTAGGATATAGATCCAAGACCCATTCGCTAATTTTATGTGATTCGTGTTCTGCAGCAGACAGATGTGACGAAAATACAAAAGTGCTGATATGGTAACTAGGTAAACTCCAAAAGTTTTTGATTTTTAAGGCAGCAGAACAACTATCAGAGGTGTAAAGTCGTGGAGTAAATAAATGACGTTCCTTATCGTAATAAGGTTGCAGTTGATCATCGTATCCTAAAAAAATCAATGCCTTACTATACTCAAGTTCAATAATCGTGAAAAAAACGCAATACCTGAGTGGTATTTCATGCCTATTGCCATTCTATCAACAAAGAATTCTTTGTGCTCTTTAATTAATGACGACATTAAGAGGTCAGCTAAATCTCTTGGTGTCATCATGGGAAATCTTATTTGCATCATCACAGATTCAATCAAGTGGATGTAATTTTATGAGGTATATTCGGATTTTTCCATCTTCGCCTTTTGTAACTCTATCCACCTATCAGAAATTGTAATCATTATTGTTTTTGCGTCAACCATACAACCCTCATAGAAATAAAAGTTTTACATATAAAACTAATGATTTAGGCGTGCCTACATTTATCGTGACCCTGTTATTTACCAAAAGCAGTAAGTACAATTACAATAAAAAAATACAATTTGAGAGAACAGAGACAAAATCACCTATAAAAAAAATCACCCCCTTGGAGTGAGAACATGACTGTTTTAAGCACATTTTTTGAATCCTTACTAAATTTCATATCCAATAACATGAAAAAATAATACAAAATTTGGTACAGCCAGGGAGAAAAGTGGTGTGAAAATTTGAAATGTCAGCAACACATTATTTTTAATTTACCAGTAATTTACTGGTCAAATTGTCCTAGTAAAGTAAAATATTTACTTTACCGGTAATTTACCCACTATACAAAATCATATACAGGGTGATTCACGCTGATGGTATATTAGAAGTATCTAGAGAACGACTCAATAATTTTCGTTGAAATTTGGAGTGTAGCCTAGGTTGGGTCCAAACTCTCTATCTAAAATATTTTGTAGCCAGATAAGTTCGTTAAGTAATTCATTATTCAAGTCTCACAACTTGTGAGTCAAACTAAATTTTAAATCAAATATATCTTGATATTTCCCAATGCTTCTTCAGTTATTTGATTTATAGAGTAAATAAAGTAATACTTTTTTTGGTTTTATTTTTACATAAATATATAACACAAATATACATAAATATGTAAAAATACAGATTTCAAAAAGGGAGAACCAGACATTTTTCTAGCAACTTACTTATAGAAAACATCAAACCATTCCATCCATTTTGTAGGGAAATCATTGTTACAAATAATACTCACCTTATAATTTTTGAAAATGTATTACAGTCGACATTGCTGTAATCGGAAGTGTTGGCCACAGCTAGCCTCAATATTCCATTTGAAGTAATTTCTGCAATTGTTAAAAATCCTATCGTGGCCGCCAATACTACTGTACTGCAGCCAAGAGGACAACTGATTGTGATAAGCTGCATGAGGTACATGACGACACATGTAAATTATGCATATCCTGGTTAAACTCTGCAAAAAGTCAACTTTGTGTGTAGTCAACTTGTTTAAGTGTATAATTAATAATACTCAATACAATTTAATCAAGGACTAATATAATTCTGGGATAAAATACACGATTAAGAAAGAGTAGCCAACAATGAGACATCCTAATAAAATGTATGTGTGAAAAATAGCACAAAATGCGGTAAAAGTAAAACTTAAAACAAGTAAGCAGCTCTTGGTTGGCCTCCCTCAATAATATCTATTAATTGTAGTTGAAATAAAAGCTGTAATTACCTTAACTAGGTATTTGTCAGCCAGCGCCAAAATTGGCATAACATTTGTATGAGTTATAACAATCTTTCCTGTATAAAAATACTCTAAAAATGTGTAAAACACATTCTGACATATTGGCGTTTCTTGCAGTTCAATATGACTCTCGCCATTCTGACCATGCCGAATTCATAAGCATAGCCTGGAAACAATAATACAAGTTGATAATAAAGTAAAGAAAAAGAACACCTTTAAAATTATCATTGAAACTGTTTATAGACTATAACACAATTAGTTACAGTAATTAGAAAAAAATTTATCAAAACTTTTTCATTCAATTCAACTGTTCATGTATGTTTTTGATCAATTTTTTGTTTCTTTATTCACAGAATAGGAGAAAGAGTCCAGGAGAAGATGACATCAATGCAGAAATGCTTAAGCACCTCCCCGCAAAAGGTATTGATCCCTTAAATGATTTAAGAGGACACCCAAAATCGTAAGAAAATTCAACGAGATTCTGCAGAGGACCGTTCACCTGCAGAAGATAATAATATTTCTCTCTAACATAGAGAACTTTAGCTCTGTGCATGTAAATTACCCGAAATTCATTTGGTGAATGGATGTAGTTTCGACTATCTGAATATTTATTCTTCAGATATGGCAATGGATAACTGGAACAAAATTTCAGAGCACTTGATATCCAAAACAGCTGTCTTGAATTATATTTTAATCCTATAACAATAAGCATTATGAGTTGAATAACAAAATGTATTACAATAATGCTTTCACCTGGTAGCAGAGGCTCCTTCCCGTTTCTCCATTCTTTCTCATTAAAAGCTTCGTAAGCTACTTTGAATCCAGCTACGTCTGCTAAGTCTTCACCTCGGGTTATAACAGGATTAGCCTACAATCAGATTACCAGTCATAGAACATTCGCTTCCATACCATGTAGGTACTTACACGTAAATTTTCTGCTTCCTTTAACTCAGTGTGGCATAATGATTAGAGAAATAGTTATTTGCGCTTGTTGGTGTCCACTTGTTCAACAACCTTTCTTCTGCTGCTTTCGATTCTCCAACTGTACCTCCTTCAGCGTCAACAAAAATATGTGAAATTTGATGAGCTACTATGCTTCCCAGAAGACCATAATTCATGTAGTCTGGCCTATCTTTATTATAGTAAATGCCTCGAAAAAGACCTAGGAGAAATTCTACAAGATTTGAAATTATAACCACCTTTTGCCAGCTTCTATAGAAGTTTTATGCGTACTAAGGACATTGTCGTTAGGTGAGTAAATAACCTTTTGCCCACTAATAAAAGCTTCCGTTTTCAACCAGTCGTTATCTACTGGTTGCGTTAACATTCCATAATGCAAATCCCAAAAAATTAGATCTAAATCTAATACAGCATTGAGTAGTTTATCTTCTTCAACTTTAATCTACAATACAATAATCAGTTTTCATGAGTGAAACACAGCAAACGAGTAATTTACCGAGTTGTAAATTGAACTGTCGTAAATAAGTCGTTGAATATCCATATCAGAGTAGATTTTAATCTCGCTACTGATAAGCATGTGCATGATCTTTTTTTTCGTTTCCTGATCCAACCAATCGCTCATCAAGAGAGTATTTCTGAATTGGTGTTTCATTGACCGAATTAGATCAGTAACGTTTCGTCATAAGTCTGTGTTGAAATATCGTCCAATGTATGCGATATTTATGGGAGCACTTAGCCTTAAAGTCAAATTATTTCTTAGAGCATGTCAATCCTTATTAATATTGTTTTGTTTTAATTATAAACTCTACAGATTTTTTCCAACCTTATTACAAAACTGGAAGATAAATGTAACCAGTACACTGAATCAATGTGGAAACCTCAAATTAACTCAGTTATTAAAGATTTATATTGAACGTCTCCCAGTTAGATTTTGTAGACATGAAATACAAATTGTAGACTCAATTGATACAAATATTTGAGAACAGTTTTCACTGTTATAGTATTCGCTCGCTTCATGACTAAGAAAGTTCATACATTTTGATTAAACTGATTGTTACCTTTCTCTAGCTGCTTCAAAACAAACGCTCCATCTTGGTTTTCTATAGAAATGGCCATTTACAGTTCTTAAGTAATCGTAAGCTTTATCCAAGATTCTTGCAGGTAGAAAGTTAATAAGTGATTGAACAATATGCCATCCCATGAAATTGGCTATAACCCTAACAAATTGAAAATTGTTATATTAGAAATAAAACAATGTCACTTATTACTTCTTATTGGTGCGCCTGAAAAATGCTTCTAATTTTTTTAGGTAAACCGGCTCTGAAACATTGACAATGTCATCAAGCCTTAAATAAGGCGATGTTCGCAATAATCCTTGCAGATAGTCTAGCCAATCAATTGAATAAAACTCGTTTTGCAAATCGGAAATGCTGTATAGTCGGTAGACATTTGTTTGGTTTGATCTAGCAGATTCATCCGATATCTGTAAAAAGTTACTTAGTTGCCATAAATAAATAATTTTGTTTGTCAAACGGACCTTTCCTAATTCCAAAATAAAATTCAAGACCTCGTTCAGTTCTTTTCGAACATTCATTACTTTTACACGAAATTGCGATGCGACATTAACCATATAGTCGATAAAAATCACTTTAGAGTTCTGTCTTAACTCCGAAGGACTAAAGTGTCGGTCATGAACCTACAAAATATTTTTCAAAACTTAGATTCTTCCCTAATTTATAACATTTACCCCTAAAATATATTTTTCAGGTTTCTCCCTATCCACATCCACTGTAACGTTAAAGAAAAAATCAAAATTTACTCCAAATGCTCGTAAATTTCTGTCGTTCTTCGTTCTAGTCCAGACAAAATTTTTTGTATTCCAGTTTTCTCCTACTAAAATAGGCCAACCTCCCATTTGATTGAATAGTTCTATTAATGTGGATAAACCAGCTTTTTCGACAGCTTGCTCGTTCATACAAGCTTTGAAAAATCTTTTTGCAACATTAACAGATGAAAGATCTTGTGGATCAATTCTTTCTTCAAGCAGAAGCCTAAAATTATACGGATTGTCTCATAAATATGTCAAAGTATTTTGTTGTTGTTTTGCTCAGCATTGAACATCCTCATCATATCATATTTTTGTTTGACTTTCCTCATATATGAAATACTTACTTTATCTCATGAAGAATTTCATCTTGCATTGTAAGTTGAACTGATTGAAATTAATTGCTTTATTCAATTAAGAGTAATAATTTACATAACAAACGTAATTTTTGTGTGTGTCATTATTTTGATTACACTATAAAATGAGTTTATGTTTATATTTTATTATAATCGGTATGGTAGCTATTCCGGTAAATTAAATTTACTTCTGTAGGAAAGTATTTTTACAGCGTATTTATATAGCTTTGGGCTTGGTTCTAATCGTTCTTAATTGAATCAAAGAGCAATGGGCGAGATAGTATAATTACAACGTATTTTTATTTATGTCAATTATTATTTAGTAATAGAAGGAGTCGCAATAGGTAATTCAAAACATCATATTCTCTGATTTGAATTTTACGGATTGTTTGTCATTCATTTGTGTTGTTAACTATCCAGTTTCGTTAAAACGTTGCAAACGAGTGCTTCAGAAACCATTGCAAAAAACCGCACATATTGCATTTAACCATTACCGGTAGCCCCATACGTTAGAGTACCGTTTTTGAGTCTGAAAAAGTAGAAACTATAATGCAAATTTTGATCAAATTACATTTTTAACGACCGACATGAATTTTGTCTTGATATACAACCGTTTTCGGTGATTGGTCCCTGAAAAGAAACAATGTTACGATGTTTTGCTGTAATTACCTTAACCATCATCAGAATTATCAGTTTACCTTAAAGGCACATGTGAACTAAGAAATAATTAGATGGAACGCTCTACGTGGTAGCATATGTTTTAAGAAAACAACAATCATCATCCACTATGATGATTAATAGGAGGAAGGATTAATAGATATAGGTATCATTTATTTTAAAACTTATCTGGTATATCTGATATACCAAATAGGTCACTAAAATGCTATTACCTACCTACTTAAAATAGTATTATAATACAAAAGAAAGACATGACAATAAACTCTAAACAATGTCCTTTAACTCTAAACAACCCTACAGGCATCTAAAATTATACAGAGGTTATACAAGTTATATTGTTAACTTTGCAAAACCTTAACTGCTGGATATAGTATATCTATTTGGGTTTTTGAGCTTACTTTTTAAACTAAAGGTAAGAATTTCGAGAGTAATATTAAAGTGACTTAAGGCCGGTTCTGCAGAAACAAGATACAAGATATAGTCAAGAGTAAACACTATTCTAAAGTTAAATTTCCAAAGGCATTATAACCCGGAAGTAGCTTAACCAGGGAGTAAAGCGATGGAATAGTTAGACCGTTGTTCGAATATCGTTTAACTTGTTTATACGAAGTTTAAACTGTTTGTTGAATATTAATTGTAAGCGAAAGACGTTTATAACCATTATTATAAATTCTGTACTAATATACAGATGTCAAATACCAATAATATTGCTTTTTAGGATAAATTATTTTGATTTAATAGATGATACAGAATTTAATAGATGATACAAGATTTCGACTGAGTGAACCTTCAAGTAAGAAATTACAAATTAATAATATCACCTCCCTTACAAATCAAAACAATGCCGTGTCTCCTGCAATAAAATTGTTATTAACATTAAGCTTTTATGCAACTGAATTTTTGTTAAATGAAGTAGCAGATTTTGTTGGAGTTAGTAAAACAACGACATGTGTTCTAGTGAAAGAGGTAACTGAAGCCATTGTCACATTAAGACCTATATAGATTGACATGCCACCAACCCTAGAAGAAAGGTAACAAGTAATGACGAACTTCTATAGTATATCAAGATTTTCATGCGTAAAAATATAGATTGTACACACATAAGACTGCAGTGTTCTGGAGGAAAAGACGCCAAAAAATTTAAGAATAGGAAAGGCTATTTTTCATGGAATGTGCAAGTAGTCTGTGATTCAGAGTCAAAGATTCGAAATATCGTAGTTAGATGCCTAAGATTTTGCAATGATTCTCATATTTTTTGTAGCAGTGCTATTAAAGCACGAATAGAAGTTAGCAATCCGGAAAATGCTGTTTTACTGGGTGACAGTGGATATGCCAATAGCAATTACTTTTTAATTCCCTTACCAAGAGAATGGCAAAAGAAAACCAGAACGTTGCACTTTATTCCGGAGGATTACTAACCGATCAACTTTAGACTATTGTAAAACGTTTTTGCTTGATTGATACTTGTAGAACCGTCCCTAAATACGTTCAGGATGCGTTTAGTCCCTTTGGAGAACAAAGACCTGAAGATATATTTTTTTAAAACAATGCCCTAATCAATTCTATTTAGACTTACAATTGCCTCTTTAACGTCTTATTCGTTTTCTAGCTAATTTCAAATAGTTTTAGGAAATTTACTGCACCATTATTGGCCTTCAAAGATCTTTTAATCTCATTTTCACAATAATTGAGATTAGATTAGGAATGAGATTTTGAAAAACGGTTTTCACTGGCCTATTTGAATGTTATTTGGCTACTTTTTCATAAAGAAAAAGTCAGATCATTCCGTTCGATTTTTTTTAACTTTTTTGGAAGTTGTGTTATGCTGTCAACAAAACTAGCTCTGTTTCAGAAAAATTTGGAGAACGATTTGATAAATTTTAAGAAAAGAGTTTTACTTAATCAGTTTCCATGTTAATTTTGCAAAATGCAGTGGATTTTTATTTTATACACCATTTGGTAACTCAAACTTCTAATGGTTCGGGTTTTTCCATCTGCTTTAAGAAAACATAAAGCCAGGGAATGATATGAAAGGTTCAGTGTTAAAGTGAACCAAGTCCACTGAAACTAGTTTTGAGAGAAACTTGTCTAAAGTTAAATAGTTGTATACATATGTTTTCGGTGCACATGTAAACTACTGCTCCTGGTGGGAAAATAATGAATGTTTTAGCCCTCTATTAACACTGCTAGAACCAAATGGGCAAAAATTGGACTTGGTCAACTTTAACTCAGAGCCCTCATTATCTCGGTTTTACAGGTTTTTGGCATTAACATTAAAAAAAAAATCATAATCGGCTAGTAACAACACCATTTCTACCTGTAATTTAGAAAAGGGTCAAGTGTAATTCAGAATAGTCATTTGAAATTCAGAAAGAGTCAAGGGTAATTTAGAATAGTTAATTGTAATTCAGAAAATGCCAAGAGTAATTCAGAATAGGCAACTGTAATTCAGAAATTGTTAATTGCAATTAAGAAAGTATATCAAGTGTAACTCAGTTTCATTTTTAACAATTGTGTTATTTTTTAATAACAATCATTTTATTAAAGTATTTTAATTTATTAAAGTGGCTTGGAGTTTTGGGTTTGGTAATTTTATCCACAGATAATGTATTTTATGGAATTGCCTTTGAATGTTCTGAATTTCATTTGATGGGTTCTGAATTACAGTTGCCTATTCTGAATTACACTTAATGGTTTCTGAATTGCAGTTCCTTATTCTGTATTACGCTTGACCTTTTCTGAACCACATTTAGAAATGGTGTAGTCACATCCTAGTATACTCGTACATAGGTACTTACCTGGTTACGAAGCCACAAATCCATCTTGCAGCAGCAATAGTAACTTCATGATTTATTCTGTAAATTTTGAGATTATCAGAGAGCAATGAAACTAAAACCTTTGAAAACATTCCTCAATATAAGTTTATGTTGAAATTGGTATAGTTTGGAAAAACTGTTTTTGATACTCTATAGTCAGCAAAACAATTTAATATTTAACTTGATATTTAATCAGTAGGGCAAAGAAAATTGCCTTCTAGTGCAATAAATCTGATAAGTATGTAGAAAGACATGTTTCAAATCTTTTTACTCAATCAATTGTGTCATTTTGTAAAACTGAGCTAGCATTGTATGTTACATCCATTGAGAAATAAAGTCGTACTGTAGAGTTCAGTGAAAAGTTGGTGCAACTATCTTCATCTTAAGATATTATTCTCTGTATGTGATATCAAGAAATATTCACTGTAGTGTTTTCAATTCTAAATCTTTCAGCAAAGTTCATGAAAACGCTCTCCAAAGGGTCCAAAGCTGAAATTGGACATTTTTTATCGATATGTACTAAAAGTGACACTAAGTAAACAAATTAACCTGTAAGTGTTAATTTGTTAGTCAGTGTTTTGGAACTACATCTTATTAGCCTGACTTACATTATACTTGCATGTATACCTACTTGTTACAAAAATTAACTGCTAATCTACTTATTCCGGTTGCTTCTTATTTTTGCCTGTATTGTCAATACTGTCATAGATTTCTGGTTTCAATTTCTCATTTAAATATTTCAATTGCTTTGGCCTTATTTTATTCTAGTCACTTTCCAAAAGTGTATTTTTACTCCTCGACCTTCACAGAAAACCTTTGCGGCTAACCAAAAAGAGAGAGTCAGAAGAAGCTAGAACAGACAAAATGAGACTTTCTTGTTTTCTAACATTCAATTAAGCTTGTTTTTTTGAGTTTTGACAGTTAGGTTCCTGATAATAGCTGTCATTGGTGTACAGCCATTATCAGGTAAACTGTCAAAGTACATCACAGATGGCATAACAACTGAGTCGAGTACTCGAATCGCATAAGGACTGAGTCTGTGACACGGATGTCTCTGTAGCTGATGACAAGTCTCGATCAGCTGAGCATCTGTGGGAATCATAGTCAATCAAATCACAGCATACCTGACATATTTCGCGTTTTGCCTGTACTAGCTCCATCCTTCTATATTCGTCTTTCTCGCACTGCGGTGACGACATTTTGAACCCGGTCCACACGTCATTGTCAATAGTTATACATCATGCTAATTATCCACAACCAGAGATAAAATATTTAATAAATTAAATATTATATTAATTGGAGACCTGGTTGTCAGTACAGTATTCTAGATACCCGTGATTTATCGTCTATTGAACACAGTCTTTGGGTCACAGAACACTTTCAAAACATTAAACTCACTAAATGTCTCACCAGGTGTCTCACACAACACAAGGTCCTTGGCTATGACCAATCAACGAGAACGGGGGCTAGAACACCACCAATGTGGCCGTTGCTGGGTAGCAAATAATGGGCCACATTGTAATTTCGAATAACAAACTTTATTAGCAACAAAAATAGTGAAAATTCGATAAAAAAACTAGAGGCCCCAAATATCTTTGTTCTTTGTAAACAAGATCGCGTGGTCGCTGCTGTCATCTGTCCAAGTCAACCGTCTGTCAATTCTGTCATTAGTGTCAACCACTGTTGTCAAGTTGGGCAATTTTAGGTAGTCTTCTGATACTTCACACACCACGTGACAAATTTTGACATTTGGAAATGCCATTACTAACCATTTTTTAGAACCAAGCCATTTGGTCATTTGTTACCTTAGAAGACAGACTATTACACATTTACAGTGAAATGCTATTAATTGTTGTGTAATAATTTTTGTGCTATATTTACTTTATTATACACGATTGAAGCTTGAATTATGGGTGTTGTTTTGGTAAGTTATTTTTTTATAATACACTTCTTAAATTAAGAAGAGTTTACACATGCTTGCGCGATTTACTTACGCACGTCCAAATACAATTACAGCTATAACCGCAAGTGTAAATATAAGTGACGCCACTAAATCCATGCATGTGTAAACTACCCTTTGTCTTTTTTTTCAACGTTTTTGATTTGAAAAGGATGGTTTACAGGATGGAGGGTTTACACATGCTTACGCGATTTACTTGCCCCAATAAAAACTGGTGGGCAGCACGTGCAAATACAATAATTAGAGCATTAAGCGCACGTTTCCTCACGTGGCTAGCGTCACTATTCTTGCATGTGTAAACTCCCCTTTATTCGTTGAATGTGTGAACTCCATACAAAAAAATACCCCGCTAAACTTTGACTCCAATGTGTGGAGCCGTCTTAACAAAAACAATATGGCGCCTATATTGGCTCTAAAAAGAGACTTTTTCCGTACACATATTAGCCGCACACTGTAATACGGGGCTCCACACATTGGGGCCAACATTGGCTTGTGTTTGCGGTGTTTTTTTTTATTGCGTTTACACATTGGCCCCAAATGCCTGGAGATGGGGTTACAAATAAGGGCTATTTTAGTTTTGTTTTATGGCGGGTTAAACTTTGCAACGTTGTTTTAAAGAGAATGTTTTTGGTATATGTGATTGCTTAACCAACCAGTTTGAAAATTAAGGCTTATATTATCTGGTTAATCTTTGTCAGAAAAGTAATAATTAAACCAGCCTGCGTTTTTGCGTGTCTAGATTCGCCGTTTATTTATATTTTTCAAAATTATGTAATATCTAAAATAATTATACATTCTTCAATCGTTATCAAAATATTTCAACTTAAATAACCCGTTAGTTTTTAGCAATGAGTAAAAAGAACAAGTATCAGGAGGTAACAATAATACAAATTATAACCCGTTTGTGCATTAAGCGAGGGGGACGGAAGCTGATTGCGCATTCGCCTACTGCGCAGTTGAATTGACGCAGTCATTGAAAGTTTGGACTTTCAAACCCGCAAAAATTTGTTGTTTGTATTTGTTGTGGTATAGTGTTAGTTTGTTTTGTTTGTTTGTGGTTCTTTAACAGTTGAGTTTTGCAAATTTAAATTAAGTTGTACAGTGGACAAGATTAAATTTAGATCTGATAGTGCCAACCGGAAGTTGACGGCCGCCATATTACTCCCCCCGCCTCCCCCTTGTTTCTGTCCCCCTCTTTGATTGCTATTGCTCCTTCCTGCTATGTTTACATTTTTTTTATTCATTGGTTTTTAGTAAGGAAAAAATTCAAAATGGCTGTCGGGCGCATGACAGCAGACTTGTTCACACGACATGTTAACTTCTAGTATTTTAATGTCATCGGTCATCGGTGATATGTTGTTATACAAATGACAGAATTTAAAAACTGATAGCAATATTCGACATTTGACAGTAACTTACTTATCTATCAAACAATTTACCATAAACATAACCAAAAACAAGCCATAAAAATATTAGGTTTTGTCAATATTATTTTATTAAGATTTTAATTAATTATATTATAAAAGAGGTTTTTAAACATGAATGTTAAATTGAGAATTGAGATCGTATTCATACAAAACTTAGATATTATAGAAATTATATATTTAGTTTACAAGTTTCCTAAATTCAAAACTTAAATGAACAGGAAGAAAAGGCATCATCACGTTCATGGGGAATAAACGGGGAATTGCCTCGGCGAACCATTTCGTCACTCACTATAAACTTGGAAATTGGACATGATGCTTATCTGAGAAAAAAACTCACCCCCGAAGGCTACACACATGATTGGGAGGTGTTTGTTCGAGGCTGCAATGGAGCAGACATTAAGCACTACGTAGAAAAAGTTGTTTTTCATTTGCATGAAACTTTTAAAAACCCAAAAAGGGGTAAGTAACACTGTGCAAGTTTGTTTAGTAGTATCTCAGTTGTTATGGTAGTTTTACTGGGGAGCTCCACTATGTTATTAAATGTCCTGGATTTTTGAAAACACTGTTCTAAATAAGAAAACAGTAAAGCTTAAATAACTATTAACAGTTTCAAATACTACCAGACCATTTCTTTTATTTGAAATTTGGTTTGGTACATTTTTTGGATTACTAAGTACATACTTGTACAAAAAACTGTTTTTTTATGATATAAGCACAATTCTAGTTTACTTATCTGTGCAATTTTTATTATTTAATTATTTACCTACTCTTTCACAGCTCTTTGGTAAAATTACTGAACAAGTGAATGAGACATAGAAGTAATTGTATTTAATTTTTTGCATTTAATTTCTAGTGGTAAAGGAGCCTCCTTACTCAGTTAAAACCTCGGGGTATGCTGGTTTTGACTTGCCTATTGAGATATATCTAAAACACAGTCAAGAGCCCAGAAAGATCAGTTTTACCTATGACCTTAGGTTGCAATCCAATGGTCCTCCAATACATGATTTACGGAAGGAAAAATACACATTTTATTCAGTTAATAAGGAATTTCAAAATAAGTTATTGAAAGGAGGAGCTGTGGTAAGTTTTCATTATTCATTCTAATGTTTGTAAATTTTTATGTTATTCTGCAATTCTTACACTTTTTCTCTTCTATGTAATATTAATAGCACTTTATTTCTTACTTGTAGGTTCCATCAAGTCCACAAGAAAATGTTTCTAAATCTACTAGTAAAAAAGAAGATCAATCTCAAAACACCAGCAAACCAAAACCAGATGATTCTGACCAAGGTAAAAAGTTCAAATTGAAGACTGATGAATCTCAAAAGACCAGCCCGAAACTAGGTCATTCTTCTAACCAAAGTAAAAAGTTCAAATTGAAAGCTGAGGAACCTAAAATTGATCAGTTCACAGATCTATTTGGTAAGTACACATTTTTTTTAAATATTGATTTTAAATCACAAACAGTACAAATAAAATATGATCAAACTATAAAACTAATATTAACATATTAGCCAAAAGTTCAAATACAAAATACATATTTAATAATAATTGACCTTTAATAATTATTATATTTTGTTTTGCTCTTAAATTGAATTTTTTTTTTGAAAGTATTTTTTCCTAAAGATAGGTAAAAATTGCATGATTCTTTCATCTTAATATTTCTTAGATGCTAACTTATTACTCTCCATTATTCATACTATAGTCTATAGGTATGAAATAGCATATAAAAGCATTTTTATGTTTTCAACCTGTTGAAACAGTGAAGAATATCAAAGTCTCAGTAAAAGCATTTCATTCTAACAATTTTCTTTCTAAAAAATTTGCCATATTGCCTGATAAATCAAATGTTTATCAACATTAAAAAATCATGATTTTACTAGTGAGACCCTACTACTATTAAATTAAATACTTTTCCTATACCTAATATCAACTGTTTGTTACTCATTAACTATTCTTTCTTAAATTGCACATAAAATACTATTTTATATTTGCTAGTGTTAAACCATTGTTTTATACTAGAACAATCTTATCATTTATTGGAAAAAAACTCATCACTATGTTCTAAAAGTTATGTATTTTGTTTGTGCAATATTGGATGTTTTTTTTTTATTATGTGTAGGGTTATTTTAATTGAAAAATTCTAAAACATATATTTAAATGTCAGGTACACCAATAATCACCAAGACAAAGGGAGTTCAGGAGGTTCCAAAAAATGAAGAAGCATCTAAATTTGTCATTAAACCTAATGACAAAGACAAAGATAAATCTTCAGGTAATATTTAATAATTAGATTACTTAATAAGATATTATAAGGTGCATATTATTTATTAGATAAGGACAACAACAAAACTAAAAGTTCTGACAACGATTGTGAAAAATGCTCTGATGGTTCAAGTAGTGAGGGAAAATCAGGAGATAATAAGAAAGACAAGAAGGAGAAGAAAGAGAACCGTAAAAAAGACGTTAAAGAGATGGAAAAAGAAAAGGATAAGAGTTCCCTTCAAAAAATTCAAAGTCCTGCTTCCAAAAGGTATGGTAAAACCATTTATTTTTAAGAATCATATTGTTATTTAGTCTGATTATTTTTTAAGGTCTCATAAACGGCCCAGAAGTCCGTCAGCTGTAGAAAGGAATGTTAAGGATAAAGATGTTGGCAAGGACAAAGAGAACGATTCAAGAGAAGGAAATAAGGAGAAAAAGTTTAAAATGCAGAAAGTATGTACTATTTGTTTGTTGTCCATGAAAACTTTTACATTAACATAATTTTTAAGGAAAAAGATAACAAACATAGAGATGAAGACAAAGAAAAGGTTAAAGAAAACCAAGATAGTGAGAAACCTGAAGAAACCAAGTCAAAAGAAAATGAAAAAGTGAAAAGCGAAGAGAAGCCAAAACATAAGCATAACAAGAAAGATAGGAAAGAGAAGAAGCGGCAGAGAAAAGAGAAAAACACTTCAGCGAGTTCTTCTCTAAGGTATAATAATTTTCTCCGGAAATTATTCCTTCCTAACTAATTTATGTGATTTTTTTGCAGAGATAAAATGGAACTTTTATTTGGTAGCAGTCCTAAAAGCGAACCATCAGCGAGTCCCGTTTTACCAAACCTTGAATCTGATCATCTGTTTGAAGATAACTCGTCAAATGCGTCGAAAGTTAGTAGTCGGGAATCCAGTTCTATTTCAGAACCATCAGTTTCACCACGGGTAAGTTAAGCATACCAGTTTTTTGTTTTGAAAAATTCCAAACATTTTAATTAACTATTAACCAGACAAATTGCAAACAAAATTTTATTAGTTGGTACCATTTTCTTCGAGTTGGGTTTTCTGGTAAAAGTACAGAGTCTAATAAAACAATGTTGTGTATGAGTCTAATAAAAATAAATGCTCTACTTTATTCCTAGATTTACTTATTTATTTTTCTTTTCATTAGAGTGACGTTGAAGGGCCATTAAAATCAATTCCGTTTGAAGGCGATGTAAGTTAAATTTTTGCGTTTAAGTTTTCTAATCTAACTGATTGTTTTTTGTTTTAGGCTGAATTTATGAGTAGGCTCCGGCGCTTACAAACACAGATAATGGAGATGGATGACCCTTTTATTATACGGAAAGTGGTGGAACTGATTTCAGAAACCGGCACATACGAGTTTACTGAAGATTCGTTTGATTGCGATTTGTGCCTTCTGGATAAGGAGACCCTAACGCAACTGCTATCTTACTTCTCTTTATAAAATAAAAAGTGATTTGTATATATTTTATGTATATATGTATATATTGCTTTTAATTGTTAAATGTATTATAAGTGATGAGCTGGGAAAGAACTTTTTACTTATTTACGGGGTATGGGTATAAAGTCATAGCAAAGAATGGCTATTTAACAGGAAGAGACAGTTGAAAAGAGAAAGCGAATTAGAGAGAGACAGACTTTGCCTGCTAAAGTTAAGAGACAATCGACTGATATCGGCTTTGGTCGTCAATTATCAGGAATTTCATTGGTTGGTCATTCAGATTGTTAAAGATCGTTGCCGTATCTCAGACCACATCAAATATTTATTTTAAAACATCAGTTTAAAGTTAATAATAATTAATAAGAATTGATATTTTCCAATGATTAAGAGATGAACTTAAAACACTGACTCAAAAAAATAATTGACTCTTAAAGTTCTGGCAGTTCTCTATTTTTAATGGTTTTTCTTTTTCCTCGGATGCTATCAACTAATGGATGTTTGCGCTCACATTTTCCATATCCTCTCTGTTCCTTGCGGTATGAATTAGGGTCTGTATGTCATTCACTCCTGTCCACTGTCTTATGTTCCGCAACCATGACAATTTTTTCCGTCCCATTCCTCTACGGCCTTCTATCTTACCCTCGATCAACAACTGTAAATACTCATACTTTTCGTTCCTCATGACGTGCCCCAGGTGTGCAGTCTTTCTCTTTTTGATGGTAGACATCAGGTACTTCTACGTTTGTCATTCTTGCAGTCCACGGTATCTTGAGCATTCTGCGGTATAGCCACATCTCGAATACTTCCAATTGGTTAATGTTGTTGACTTTAAGGGCCCAACCTTCCATCCCATAGAGAAGTACCAACCATACATAGTACTTCAAAAATCTCAGCCTCAGACCAAGATCAAAGTCCGAGCAACTAAATACTCTTTCCAGTCTTAGGAATGCTTGTCGGGCCTGTTCAATGCGACTCTTGATTTCGTTATCGCAGGTCCACAGTCTTCAGATAACCACATGCCCAAGTATTTAAATTTGCTCACTCTGTCTATGCGCGTTGCGTTGAATATTGGTTTTTACCATTATTATATTCTATTGTTTCCATTAGGTTGTGGTATTTCGTCCTTTAATAGTTTGTTATAAAAATGCAGCAGTTTTAATTTAAAATTAAATGACATTTTCCTAATCATCATCATTCCTGCATGGAAGATCAACATCATTTTCAGGGTGCTTATTCTATAGGCCTAGTGAGATGAGATTTCTCTCATGGTTCAGGCCATAGGAGAGAAGTCTTATCTCATCTCACTATAGGCTCCTAGAGCTAGAATAAGCACCCAGGTCTGTATCAACACCATTTTCAGGTCTAATATTTCACATATGCCTACATTTTCCAATAATGTAAGTTTAATATCATATTATTGACTGAGTATTTGATTTTATTTAAGTATTGAGATTTTTATTAGAGATTGTTTAAACTGTATTCCATGTTATACTCCAGTCCTTATTTAAAGATTTATAACAGAAATGCTTGAATTTTTTCCTCTTCATAATTTGAACACATTGAAGTTTTCTTCTGACCAATGCTATTGTTCTTTTAGTTTCTATGTAGCTGTCTAGCAGTCTAGCTAGAGCCTGCGTTTTTGCTCTGATGTCTGAATTCTTGACTTGTTTTTCTTTTACAAAATTATATAACATCTAATACATATATTCATGCTTCAATCGTTATTCAAAATACTTCAATTTATAAAAGTTGTTTTATAAAAATTTAAAAAAAATGCCTGTCTGCTGGCCCATGGCACTTCTAGTCTTTCTACTATTTCAATGTTATCGGCGATATGTCATCAAAATGACATCATTCAAAAACTGACAACCACATTTGACAGTTACTTATCAATTTTCCTTAAAACGACATAAACAAGCATATAAAAAAAACTTTAAAATATCTAAAAACAAATAATAGGATTTGTTGATATTAATTTTTGGGATTTCATTTAATCAACTTGTAAAAGAGGTTTTCAAACATGAATGTTGAATTGAGATCGTATTCATTCAAAACGTAGGGGTAGCGGTATGGTGTGCACCTTCATCTAGAAATAATTCTATATTTAGGTTACAAGTTTCCTAAATTAAAAGCTTTAAATGAACAGGGAGGAAAGACATCATTACTTTCATGGCGAATACACGGGGTATTGTGTAGACGAACCATGTCGACACTCACTATAAACTTGGAAATAGGACATGATGCTTATCTGAGAGAAAAAATCACCCCCGAAGGCTACACACACGATTGGGAGGTTTTTGTCCGAGGCTGCAACGGAGCAGACATTAGGCACTACGTAGATAGAGTTGTTTTTCATTTGCATGAAACTTTTGAAAAACCAAAAAGGGGTAAGTAACACTGCAAGTTTGATTAGTTGTTACCTATCTCAAGTTGTTATACTAGTTTTACTCAGGAGCTCCACTAAATGTTATTAAGGGTTCTAGATTTTTGAAAACGCTGTTGCAAATGACAAAACACTAAAGCTTGAATAATTATTACTATCAGTTTCCCATAGCACCTACCAGTCCATTTATTTAATTCAGGTTTGGTTTGGTGTACTTTTTAGATTACTAAGTACTTACAAAACACTGTTTATGTGAATTATATGGTGTGTTGTTTTGTTTTATGAAATAAGCACAATGCTGGTTTACTTATCTGTGTAATTTTTATTATTTACTTTTTTACAAGTCTGGTAAAATTTACTGAACAAATGAATCACAGCTATAGAAGTAATTGAATTTACTTTGCATTTAATTTCTAGTGGTGAAGGAGCCTCCTTACTCAGTTAAAACCTCAGGGTATGCTGGTTTTAACTTGCCTATTCAGATCTATCTAAAAAACAGTCAAGAACCCAGAAAGATCAGTTTTAACTATGACCTTAGGTTGCAACCTAATGGTCCTCCAATACATGATTTACAGAAGGAAAAATACACATTTCATTCAGTTAATGAGGAATTTCGAAATAAGTTATTGAAAGGAGGAGCTGTGGTAAGTTTTCCTCATTCATTGTAATATGTTTGTAAATTTATATATCATTCTGTAATTCTTACACTTTTTGTCTTCTATGTAATATTAATAGTACTTTGTTTCTAACTTGTAGGTCACTTCTAATCTACAACAAGATAATTTATCTAACTCTACTAGTAAAACAGAAGATAGATCTCAAATGAACAGCAAACCAAAACTAGGTGGTTCTGACCCACCTAGAAAGTACAAATTGAAGGCTGAGGAACCTAAAACTGATCAGTTCACAGATCTCTTTGGTAAGTGCACAATTTTTTTAAATATTCATTTTAAATCACAAAGAACTTACAAATAAAAAATTATGAAAAAAATAAATAAATTGAATACTTAATTTTCATATTTTACAATTTTTACAATAAGCAAAAACTGCATGAATGTTTTATTTTAATATTTCTTAGATGTTAACTTATTATTACTCTCCACTACTCACACTATAGTCTATATAGATATAGATTTATTGAAATTTAGAGGTCATAAATGACATTTTTATCTTTCTACTACAACTAAAATCAAGATTTTTTTCCTAAAAATACTTTAGTATACCTTTCAGTGCATTTACTAAATTATGAATGTAACATAATACCTATAAAATGTATCAGCACACACTGGAATTTTTTTTTATTTCCTGTAAATTCTATTCTAAATGACTTAGGAGTTTTTAATTTTTAATTTTAATAGTAAGGTGACAATATAAAAATGCATTTTTTTGTTTTCAACCTGTTGTTAAGTGTATAAACCAATGTTATTGTTGTTGTAACAATGTAATGTTGTTCACAGAATATAAAAGCCTCAGTGAAAGCACAATTTATACTAACACTTGTGAGTTCAAACTGAAATGAGTACTGAATAATAATGATTTTGTTGACAAAAATTCAATAAAAATGCTATTTAGCAGACAATTAGTTAAAGTTCCATTTTTGGGTTAAAGAGCATAACATAAATTAAAGGGTTTTTGATTCCATTTCACATGCAAAATATATTATTGTTTCCATACAATAGGGGCAAATATTTTCGACAAAATTCAAAATGATTCACCGCAATCGTATGTTAGAAACAAAATGATACAAGATTTTTTATAAAAGGGATAGCAACACAAAAGACCAAATTTTTCTTCTAAAATATTTATTAAATTTGCTATGTTGCCTGATCAATCAACAACTGACAACGAAAAAATCATGATTTTAAGACACTACTATAGTCAAAATTTTACCCATCGAGAATGACGTCAAGCAGGTGAAAAACCACTCATGTCTTGAATTAGATCACATATTTTAACCTGCAAATGCTTTGAGAAAATGGCGCGTTCCGAAATACCTAAACTTGAATATCATTGATCAAGAAGTAGGTTCACTCATTGCTCATTTACACTCAAAGTGGAAATCTTTTGTCTATGTATCTAGTTTTAAAGGTAAAAAAACTACATATCAACATAAATCATAGCTTGGTAATTAACAACATTTTTGACTTTTACTAATATTACTGACTGATAGTGATTTTCCTGTCTGAGTTAGTTTTCTGTGGCTTTTTATAGTTACTGGTTTATTTCCATTCAAAACCAATAGTTTGCATTATATTTGCAAGGCAGAAATGTCACTGAAAGTTTTTAAATGTACTCCAACTTGGTCCAATAATTCTTTTTGCAAAGTTTCCATAACATCCTACATAATAATTCTGTTTTAGCATACATTGTGTTCTTCATAAATGTAGTTATTTTGGTTTTTCTGATCGACATTTTCTTAGAAATGTTGGTGAAATAGGAATCGTCAGCTTAAATTCCAGCCTTTTTTATTCGACATAGGGTAGCAGTACTCACTTTTAAAGCCCGTGATATTCTATCATAAAAGTCGGTGTAATAAACGGGTTGCCATCTTAAAAATGTTTGTTTCCCAGCTCGTTTCAGTACATTTTTTTGAATTTTAGCTTCCTCATTGAAGCGCGCCGTTTTAATAACTTTGATATTTATTTAAATCAAAGTGACAGCAAATGACAAGGTTTTTAATTAGACAGGATGACAAAATTTAAAATTAACGTGTCAATTATCAGTCATTCAGTTAATAGGTGTGCTTGCACACTTAAAGATCCATTCTACTCCTAATAACATAATATATTATTAATGTTCATTGATTTCGTGCTGTGTTATTGTGTTTTTTTGCACAATAAAGCGAAAATAGTAATTTGGCATATCAACATTACCAACTTCTTTGTTTTTCATAAAAGCGGTTATTTGGTTTTACTGACCGACATTTTCTTAGAAATGTTGGTGAAATAGGAGTCGTTAGCTGGAATTCCAGCCTTTTTCATTCGGCATAGGGTAGCAGTACTCACTTTTAAAGCCTGTGATGCTCTATCGTACACATTGGAATAATCAATTGGGATGACATCTGGGAACTGTTTCTTTTCGTACTCCAAAAAAAGCAGCATATTTAGAATTAGCATTTGGGCTAATTTCAAAACAACCTACAAACAGTGCTGTGATTTATACTGCACAAGTAGAGATATCAAATATGAGGATATATTTTCTATTAATTGGTTGAGAAAACTAATTTATTTTATAGTAGTGGCAAAATGTGCACATAAAAACTGCATTTTAGCTTGACACTAGGCATTGTCTCTGACTTGTTCCTGTAGCTTAAAAAGGCGACCCTGTGAAGTATTAGAAAATCAACAATTGACACGGACAAAATAGCGAAGCTATAAAAAATTAACCGTTTTATGGTATATTAACTACCGGATTAAACAAAATTTGTCTTATTTTGATCCCACCGAATTATGGCAAAACGTAACTAATCCAGGACTGTTTAAAGCTTTCATACCCAACCAAGCTTCAAAAGTCAAATATGTAAAACAAATCATTGTCAATTCATGCAATTACATAAAAGTAGTTTAATACAGGGTGTTTCAGAGTTGTTGTGACAAAAGCCTAGGAGAGATTCTCCTGGCAAAATCAAGCAAAAAGTTCCAGAGAAGTTCATTTTTGCATATTGTACGGTCAAAGTAATTTGTTTCGTTTTAATAAAATGCCAGAGAAATGTAGTCACTCAAATCTTAAAATTACGTCATTGATAACGTGAATGCAGTTTTCATTAGGGTTTCCTTTATTAAATTAAATACTTTTTCTATACCTAGTATCAAGTGTTTCTTAACTATCATTAACTATTCTTTCTGAAAATGCACATAAAATCTATTTTATATTTGGTACTGTTTTATACTAGAACAATAACACAGAACAATTTATCACTTTGTTCCAAAAGTTATGTATTTTTTAATGGAATATTGGATGTCTTTTTTATTATGCATACATTTATTTCAATTGAAAAGTTCTAAAATATATATTTAAATGTCAGGAACACCAATTACCAAGACAAGCAGAGTTCAGGAGGTTCCAAAAAGTAAAGAGGCGCCTAAACCTGTCATTAAACCTAATGACAAAGATAAAGATAAATCTTCAGGTAATATTTAATGATTAGATTATAGGATATTATAAGGTGCATATTATTTATTAGATAAGGACAAGAACAAAACTAAAAGCCCTTACAAAGACAAAGAACGCGAAAGAGATAAGGAAAAAGAAAGGTCGCGAGACAAAGATAGGGAAAAACAGACTGATAGTTTAAGTAGTGAGCGAAAATCAAGAGATGATAAGAAAGACAAGAAGGATAAGAAAGATCGCGACTCGAGTAAAAAGGAGAAGAAAGAGAAACGGGACCGGGAAAAAGACAAGGATAAAGAGAAGGAAAGAGACAAGGATAAGAGTCCCCCTCCAAAAGTTCAAAGTCCTCCTCCCAAAAGGTATGGTAAAATATTTTATGTTTAAGAATCATATTGTTTATTGGTCTAATAATTTTTTTAAGGTCTCCTAAACGACCAAGAAGCCCGTCACCCATAAAAAGTAATGTTAAGGATAGAGATCTTGGCAAGGAGAAAGAGAAAGAGTCAAGAGAAAGGGATAAGGAGAAGAAGTTTAAAAAGCACAAAGTAAGTACTATTTGCATACATTTTAACGTTACTTTGTTTGTTAAAATGTAGTAGTTCATGTTTTCATAGTGGAGGTGTATTCATTTGTCCTGTCCTTTTCACTGTCTCCCCTGTTTAGAAAGTCAGCGCAATTTTGATCTTATAAGATGCAGAAACATGTCGAGTGTTCCTCTTTAATTAGAGGTTAATAAACTTGTTGTGGTTAATGCTTTGTGTTCTAGTTTTCATTCACTTTGTTTGTTGTTCGTCAAGACTTATTGACATAAATATGCTTTTTAGGAAAAAGATAGCAAACACAGGGATAAAGACAAAGAGAAAGAGCGAGATCGAGAAAAGTCTTTGGATCAAAACAGAGACTCTAAAGTTAAGGATATTAAAACTTCTAAAGAAAAGGAAAAGGAAAATAATAGTAGCAGTAATAGTAACATAAATAATTTAAAAGAAAAAGATAGAGACTCTAGCCCAGTGGTCACCACTCAACCTCAGAAGGTAACTGAATTTTTAATGCTTTAGGGCCATAACGTAACACCTAAATAATGTTTTTTTATAGATTGAAAGGAAAGAAAAGGTTAAAGAAAAAGAAAATAAAGATAGTGAGAAACCTGAAGAAACCAAGTCAAAAGAAAAAGAGAAAAGCGAAGATAGGCCAAAACATAAGCATAAGAAGAAAGACAAAGATAGAAAAGAAAGGAAGGAACGAGACAAGGAAGAAAAATCTCATAGGAAAGAGAAAGAGGAGAAGCGGCAAGAAAAAGAGAAAAACACTGGGAGTAGTGTGAAGGACCGTTCTTCTAGAGAAAGGTATAATTTTTTTTCGCCAATTATTCCTAACTAATTGTTGTGTTTTTTTTTTCAGAGATAAAACAGACAATCTATTTGGTAGCAGTCCTAAAAGCGAACCACCTGCAAGTCCTATTCCACCAGAGCCTGAACCTGAAAAAACTTCGATTCCGCATCTAATTGAAGATAACTCGTCGAATGCGTCGAAAGTTAGCAGTCGGGAACCAAGTCCTATTGCAGAACCGCCTGTTTCACCACGGGTAAGTGAAAATACGATTTTTTTTGTTTTGAAGAATTTAAATTAAGTATTAGGAAGGCAAATCAGTTATCAAAATTGCTTAGATGGTTTTATTAGTTAGTATAGCCTGTTCACAATCTTTTTGGGTCAACCTTATCAATGAATTTTTGAGATTCTGGCCCCTTGTTTATGTTTGAGAATATTTCAAGGTTATATTATTATTTTTGTTTATGTCCTGTTGTCAACTAGGATCAGTACAAAAATATAACTTTTTAAGGATAAGAAATATGATGATGACATCTGCTTTTCTCTTGCCAAACTATAAACTCCTAATTTGTAAGGGTCTTTGAAGATATTTGTGTGCCGCTAAAAAGTATTTCTTTTTGCGTTCAATAGAAATTCGTTTTTGGATTTGATAGTCAGGAATGTTAGATAGCATTAAGGTACTTAAAGGTAACGACGTCGACATTTTCTGTTTGGCAGTGAAACTTTGGGCGTATTTGCCTGCTACTAGGTTAGTGTTAGAGTTTTTATTTTTTGTCTTAATTGATTGGTCCTGAGTCTCGTTTATGTTTTAGTTATTAACAACCAGCATTAAATAAACGGTCATTACACTTAGCCGTCTGCGTTTTTGTTTGTCGTTTTGATTGGTTTTGCTATTGGAACCTGCTACATTTGTGTTTTCATGACCAAACTAGTTGTATTACCATTACGTCTTTATAACGTGTGAATAGTTTATAACAGGGTTTAGAAAATCCATTTTATATTATAATGTACGTACCTGTTTTCAAACTAGACCAATGCACGTTCTCATAGGTTATATCCCGAGACGTTCAAGTTTTATCGGGTAAACTGTGCATAGGTGATTTTCTTTGGAAAAAATCTTTCGACCTGCGGTCTCAGGATTTTATCGTCGAATTATTTAGTCTCAATCATTTTCCAAGCAAAATTTTGCAAAAAACCTACCAATGCACATTTTACGTGATAAAACGTGAACGCCGAGGGGTCGAGATGTCAAGATTATTTCCTGAAAACTCACATTTTAGTTTATTAACAAGAAAACACCTTAGTTAGAACACAAATACTAAACTAAACGTGATGAAATTAATGATAATATTGAACTCACCCCAGCAGACCATTTTTTAATGGAAACTACGTTATAGTGATTTATTAATTGTTAATATTGAAGAAAATAGCTTAAATTTTATATGTGTCTAAATCCCGTTTCATTTAATATCAAATGTTCTTCAAAAAAACGTATTCGAAAAAGGTAGGAGGTGTTTATTCGGAGGCAATACCATAAGAGCTCAGATTTAGCCGGATAATTTTTGTGCTTGTCTTAGAACACTTTCTTTTTGGTGTAATAGCACGAGACCTGTTGTAACTAAAAAGCACCATAAAGAAAGTATGAGAAGACAAGCAGAAAAATTATCCTGTTCAAAATCTGAGCTCGAATGGTATTTGATAAGACAATTCCATGAATATAATCAATAACATAATAAGACTGCGACTGCCTTGTACTGGCAGAAATACATTTTTCTGGTTCTTTTGATTTTCTGCCGTAGAACTCTATCCGAAGCGAGCCATAACCAAAACAATACGAACAAAAATCAAAATTGACAGTGCCAGCAAAAACCTCAAGGTGAGACATTGCAACAATAGAAGTGTAGTGAAAATCCGTGGAAACGATGAAATCAACAGCAAAATTTATCCGATTTTTTTATCCGCTAGCAAACTCTCTTCCTTCCTTATTAGCCGATAGCAAACCGTGTTTTGATGACGTATATATGGCATTTTTTGTACATGAGTGGAATTGTCGGGGGCAATACCACAAGAGCTCAGATTTAGCCGGATAATTTTTGTGCTTGTTTTAGAACACTTTCTTTTTGGTGTAACTGCACGAGACCTGTTGTAACTAAATCACGAGAGCGCAGCTCGAGTGATTTTGCCAAACAGGTCGAGTTTTGTACCATAAAGAAAGTATGAGAAGACAAGCGGAAAAATTATCCTGTTAAAAATCTGAGCTCGAATGGTATTTGATAAGACAATTCCATGAATATAATCAATAATATAATAAGACTGCTACTGCCTTGTACTGGCAGAAATACATTTTTCTGGTTCTTTTGATTTTCTGGAGTAGAACTCTAGCCGAAGTGAGCCATAACCAAAACAATACGAACAAAAATCAAAATTGACAGTGCCAGCAAAAATCTCAAGGTGAGACATTGCAACAATAGAAATGTAGTGAAAATCCGTGGAAACGATGAAACCAACAGCAAAATTTATCCGATTTTTTTATCCGCTAGTAAACTCTCTTCCATCCTTATTAGCCGATAGCAAACCGTGTTTTGATGACGTATACAGGGTGTCCCACGACGAAAGACCTCGATTGATATTGGAAAAAGTATAAATAGGAGAGTTTTGAAAATTTGGTAGGATACTGATGTGGGCATGCCCAATCCAACTAAAATATTTTCAAGATGGTTGCACTTCCGCTTATACCGGAAGTCGATCACAACTTTCTTATTTTAAATAGAACACCCTATATATTATTACATATTTGGATTCCTCACAAAATTCTGACCAACTTTTGTATAGAATGCCCTATGCCTATCTCTAGCCGTTTTCGAAATATTTGATGTTTTTCCAAAAAAGTGACAGTTGCAACGCTCAACATAACATGCTTTGCAGTTCTCCAATATCACCGTGTGTCAAAAGCATGGCTAACTAGAGTACCAGCTAATCCCAACCATGCAGCCTAATAAAAAAATGTTTATTCTCAAATAAAACGAAATGGGTTGGATTTAGGTATAGGCAAGTAAATTGAAACTTATAGTAATTTTTAATGCTCAAAATGATTCCGTCATAAAAAATGTGGGTTTCTATTTAAAAAACTTGAAATTTTTCATTTTTTTTAGTGGCAGGTTTATGATTTTTTTTTGACGACCCTGTATACAAATGAGTCATTACGCACCCTCAGTTTAATAAAACGATCCTTTATTTACAATAACTCAAAGTTTCATTGCAAAATAAAATACGGTTTTGACAGAGTACAAAAATATGTTGAGCGTTGCAACTGTCACTTTTTTGGAAAAACATCAAATATTTCGAAAACGGCTAGAGATAGGCATAGGGCATTCTATACAAAAGTTGGTCAGAATTTTGTGAGGAATCCAAATATGTAATAATATATAGGGTGTTCTATTTAAAATAAGAAAGTTGTGATCGACTTCCGGTATAAGCGGAAGTGCAACCATCTTGAAAATATTTTAGTTGGATTGGGCATGCCCACATCAGTATCCTACCAAATTTTCAAAACTCTCCTATTTATACTTTTTCCAATATCAATCGAGGTCTTTCGTCGTGGGACACCCTGTATATGGCATTTTTTGTACATGAGTGGAATTGTCAGTGTAAAATTTTAGCAACTAGGGATTTATTCAGTATATAACGGCTCTCATTGGTCGAACTAGAAAGGTTCATTGAATTTTATTGGCTGCTAGTACAATGACGGAAATAATCTAGGAAATTACACTAGAACTCTGGTTTCTCGAATGAGTAAATAATGATTAAGATTTTTTTACGAAGATGTGACAATTTTTGTGTTTTGTTGTCAATTTTTTTTGTCATTTGATTATACAGTGAAAGTTCCATGGATAAAGTAGATCCAAAAAGCTCGTGAATAGACTATTCCATTTTATTTGGGTTGAGTTTTTTTAGTAAAAGTACGGAGTATAATAAAAAAATTAAATTTTTGGACAATCTATTAAATCAAAACCAATTATTTTTTAGAATATATACCAACTAATCAATTGCAAACTGATTTGTGTGTTTAGAGTAAAAAATTTGTTTGGATGTCTTCTAGCTCTGGTCAATACTTGTATTTATGAAAAATCTTGTACTTGATGGGCGAGTTGATGGTTTATAATGTAAACAACATATAGTCCAACTTATATGTAGAAGCATTATAAGATGTTAAGGTTTAGTTTTAATTTATTTAGTTTTTGGCTTTAATTCAATACAGGGTGTCACAGAATAACTGTTCCTAATTTTTCAAAATGATAGTGCACTCAAATATCACATTTTTTCGGTGTGAAGATAAATTAGAAATCTATAAAAACGATTTCAAATACAAAATGGTTATTTACTAAATTGAAGCAATTGAGTTAAGGAACATGTTATTCGAAATAATACTGCATTAACCTAACCTTATAAAAATTGTTTGAAGTTATAACGATATGTTATCGATTGCCGAATTGTTTGAAATAACTGCAGAGACTTATTACTCATCAATCAAACGCCAGAATAGTTCCAGTAGCTTTTTTCCTTTATTAACAGATGTCTCATAAACCAGTGATTTAATATGTCCCCAAATACAAAAAATAAGTTTAAAGATTTCTAACTAAATTAAAATCGGGTGTTTCTTTTAAAAGAAGCAAAACCTTTTATTTTGATTGGGCATGCTGAGTGCTGCAAAACCTTGCATTTTATCTGAATTAGTATATAGGGTGATTCACGCTGATGGTATATTAGAAGTATCTAGAGTATTCTAGAGAATGACTCAATATTTTTCGCTGAAATTTGGTGTGTAGCCTAAGTTGGGTCCAAACACTCTATCTAAAATATTTTGTTGCTAGATCAGTCGGAAAGAACACCAACTTTTGATTTTCAAATGGAACACCCTGTTTCTAATCTCATTTTTGAATTCCTTGCAAGAAGGCTTGTAATTAATGTTGATACTTCCCTATACCTATCTTGCACCGTTTCTTAGATATTTCATAAAATAGGTAAATTTGTCAGCAAAACGGTAGTCTAAACATTAATTCAATTCTCAAATTCTGAAAGGTTTGCTTATGTGACCTTTTGTTCTCAGTTAAACAATACCACATGGTTGAAAAGTTCAAAGGTGAAAATGAAAAAACCTACGGGGTGGTCAATATTTACCTTTAAGTCGGATAGATAGAAAAACTGCCAGAAGTTCGTTTTTTTAAATGCAACCACCAATGTATTATGGTTTGTAATAATCGTTATTTGTATACCTAGGCCGTGAAATGGTATTTTTTTCGGCCGAAAGAAAGTTTGGTGCTAAGTTTGAACCCAATGTTGTCCGTATTCAGATTAGTATGGATTACGATTGAATGCGCCCTTTAAAGAAAAACTGTTAATAAGTCAGAAAGGGTTGAAGTTAGGTATAGGAAGTGTATACATGGATTTGTTCTAAATTTAATGTTCTTTTATTATAAACCGTAAACACCGATGGATCCATTAAAAAAAACGGATTTTTTGCAGTTTTTTTATCTGTCCGACTAAAAGGTAAATATTAACCACTCTGTAGATTTTTTTCATTTTCTGTGTCTGGGCTTTTCAACCATGTAGTATGGTCTAACTGACGACAAAAGGTCACATCAGCAAACCTTTCAGGACTTGAGAATTTAATTAAAGTTTAGACCACCGTTTTGCTGACAAATTCACCATTTTTATAAAATATCTAAGAAACGGTGCAAGATAGGTATAGGAAAGTATTAACATTAGTTACTAGCCTTGCGAGGAATTCAAAAATGAGATTAAAAACAGTGTGTTCTATTTGAAAATCAAAAGTTTGTGTTCTTTCCGACTGATCTGGCAACCAAGTCCAAAATATTTTGGAAATAGAGTTTGGACCCAACCTAGAGTACACTCCAAATTGCAGTGAAAAATATTGGGTTGTTCTCTAGATACTTCTAATATACCATCACCGTGAATCCTCCTGTATAATTTAATTACATTTAACAGTCGCCGTCACCAATGGTTATGCAAGAACCGCCACAGAAGCTTTCGACGCCTGAAGAGATTTTAAACAGTAAAAAGATCAGAGAGAGCACACCAAGCAAAAAAAAAGACAAAAAAGAGAGAAAACGGGAAAAGAAAAGTGAAAAGGATCACGAGAAAAAGCGGAAGCGAAAACTCGAACCGGAATCCCAAGTATGTTTTGCGTTTTCCCACACTATTTCTAGTTTTACTTAGTTTATTTTCCTTTTGATTAGATGGACGTTGAAGAACCACCAGTTAAAATAGAGATAAAAGAGGAATATTCGAATAACAACTCTGACGACGAGCATAGGGTTTCCAGTACAGAAGATGCGAAACCAATTCCGTTTGGATGCGACGTAAGTTACATTTTTGCGTTAAAGTTTTGTAACTGATCGCTATCTGTTTTAGGCTGAATACATGAGTATGCTGCGAGACCTACAAACAAAAATAATGGGCTTGAAAGACCATTCTAATCTACAAAAAGTGGTTCAACTTATTGCGGAAACGGGAAAATACGAAGTTTCCGCACACACATTTGACTTTGATTTATGTCTACTGGACAGGTCGACGGTGATGCAATTGCAGGAGTTTGTATCGACCATAAATTGACTAATGCTGGGTCGTAAGTTTTTGAATGTTTTATAGTGCGTATCGCATACAATTTACGACAAAATGGACTGGTCTAATTTTATATACTTGCCGGAGATAATTTTTTTAAAGGATCTCAGCGGATAAAGGCAAACTAAATAGGGATCAAATTTGTATCAGCCGGTTCAAATTCAAACGGATTTCATATTGGCATGTCACCGTTAGGTGTGTTAATCCAGATCAAGTGACCATATTTTTAAAAGTTGACATTTTATATGTATGTACTTTATTGAATCGTAATGTTGTTCATGTACAGGGTGTCCCAATAAGCCGTGCACGCGGCTGTTTCTCGAAAATTATACATAGCACGGCTACAAACAATTTTTTTTATTTGTAAATGTGGCTAGGGGAATATACTGGAAATAATTTTCAGCTTTCTAAATCCGCTCCCTAGCTGTTTCGATATCACTAAAATGAAAAAGGTCTAAAAACTCTGAAAATTTAAATGGAAAGGTATAGTAAAGATCTAATAAAAGTAATCCCCTATTCTCTACGAAGAATTTTTCTATTTAACTTTTTTTCTATCTCTTCAAATAAGGTGGTGGGAGTAGTCCAAAGTTTGCTTTGAAAGAAATGAAATATCTCGAAAACGGCTAACCGTAGAACCTTCGTTCTTGCGGCATTTTAAAGAGCATTTTCTGTCTTGTAGAGTGTCCCAAAACAATGTTCCATTTAGTTTTCGGTCTTTTCGATAGAGGTAATTTTTACAAAAATTGCACTTTCATATTAGATATCTCGAAAAAAATCAAATGCAATGGTATAGCTTCCTATTAGTTATTATAAATAGGTAATATTAAAGGATATATAATATAAAAGGATTTTTCGTAGCAATACACTTATTGGGACAGCCTGTACAACATATTTTATGACCTTCTTTCTTTGTCAAATTGACGTGTTTGGGATGACAGCAGTATGTTTTAAAATATTTATCATAGTTTATTACTTGGCCATTGAGCTGTAATTAAGCCAACATCACATATTAAATTAAAATTTGAAATTTGCATAATGCCCAAAGATAATAGTTTGGTAATGTTATTTGTAATTGATATGTTATGGAGATTACATTAATTGGACGATTGGTGCACTAATTGGTTTTAATTTAATTCATGCTGAAAAAATAAATGAGAGTAAGTACAATAGATTATTTTAGAGAGAAGTTTGAGGTAGGAAGCCCCCCCTGATGCTTAGGATGTTCAAAAAGAAATACAAATCTCTCCCTTTTAGGGTTCATCATCATCATCATCCTTTAGCAGCTGGTCTCGTCCACTGCTGGACATAAGCCTCTCTTAACATACCAACAATTTGCTCGGTCTTGGGCATCTTGGATCCAGTTATCCTCTTCAAATCAGTCGTCCCCTGTTTCTGTGTGCTTCGTCTCTGGGACGCCATTCTATTATTCTCTTCGTCCATCTATTGCCTGCCATTCTAACCCGTGTAACCTTTGTTCTTCTACGCAGTTCTTTATTTCGGATTTTATCTCGCAGTGACACTCCCAACATGGACCTCTCCATGGCTCGTTGAGTTATTTTTATTTTATTGATAGTTTTTTGTGTTAGTGTAAGTGTTTCCGAGCCATATGTCAATACCGGCAGGAAGCATTGGTCAAACCCCTTCCGTTTGAGACATATCGGTATATCCGAATTGAGTACATGTCTCAGCCTGCCGAAGGCAGTACAGGTCAGTCCAGTTCTGTTTAGTTCGCAGGTGTGATTGTCTCTTCCTATTCGGATCTCGTGTCCCAGATATTTGTAAGATGTTACGTATTGAATTTATTTTCCTTCTAGCATTAGGTTACAGCTTGAGACTAAGTTCGTCATAAATTGGGTCTTGGCAATGTCGATTTTTAAGTCTACTTTTTGGGAAGCTGCGGATAGTTCTGCCTCGTCGAGCTGGTCCGAGATCAGCACGATATCGTCGGCAAAACGTAGGTGGTTTAGCTTTTCTCCATTCACGTTTATGCCCTTTTTTTAGTGTTATCCCTAGCAAAATGGGTGTCAGCATTTCTTGAAGGCTGAAATAAAGTATTGTGGAGACGACTGTGTGTTATTCCTTACCTTTGATATTGCCAACATGAAATGGTTAGTGGTTTCTATTCTACAGGGCGTTCAAGTTTCCAAATATAATTCCATTTCTGGGATAATTATAACTTAAAATGGTCCAAACATTTCATATTCTGACACCCGTAGGAAATCGGAATTGAAACTCAGTTTTGTGATGACCACCAAACATCATTAGGGCAGGTACTTTCACGTCCGGATAAGTTTATTTTTGGGATAACTTCGATAAACATGACGGAATTGACCAACAGTAGAAGGCAATTTTTCCTATTAGTCCAAAGATGAATTCTTCCATATATTGTAACTATATTATTAATCAATAAAAAAAATTTTACTGTCCCAATACTTATCATACTACAAAATTTAAAACTTTGGGTCTAAAAAAATATACTTATTCGAATCTGGGTTAGTAGTATACAGGGTGATTCACGCTAATGGTATATTAGAAGTATCTAGAGAACGACTCAATATTTTTCGTTGAAATTTGGAGTGTAGCCTAGATGCTTGCGGTGTTTGCCAGATCAGTCTGAAAGAACACCAACTTTTGATTTTCAAATGAAACACCCCGTTTTTAATCTCATTTTTGAATTCCTCGCAAGCAGTCTAGTAATTTTATAAAAATGGTAAATTTGTCAGCAAAAGGGTGGGTCTAAACTTTAATTAAATTCTCAAGTCCTGAAAGGTTTGCTGATGTGACCTTTCGTCCTCAGTTAGAGTGGTTTAAAAGTCCAGAGACAGAAAATGAAAAAAACCTACAGAGTGGTCAACCTTTTAGTTGGACAGAAAAAAAAACTGCAAAAGTCCGTTTATTTAAATGGATCCATCGGTGTTTTATGGTTTGTAATAAAAGAACATTAAATTTAGAACAAATCCATGTATACATTTCCTATACCTAACTTCAACCGTTTACCGACTTATTTACAGTTTTTCCTTAAAGGGCGCATTCAATCGTAATCTATACTAATCTGAATACGGACACCTAGATACTTCTAATATACAATCACCGTGAATCACCCTGTATAAACTTTATACAATGACTATGTTTATATCGTAGGCTGTTAATCCGATCGACAAAGCGGATTGAATTAAGGATTATTCAATCGAGTATTCATCGTGTTTTACTTAAATTTGATAATTTTGGATTATTGGATGCGTTTGAAATATCCGTAAAGATCGAAAAAAGATCACTATTCAAGCAGAAAGAGATGACAACATATCCGTAATTGTTATCTATCAGCAGTGTCACAAATGTTACAGAAATATAGATAAACATATGTATAATATGTATTTTACCTACAAAACCTACAAAAGGTGGGTTACCCTGTCGGCAAATCAACAAAGCCCCAAATCTGTTTGGCATTAACAAAAACAAAATTCAAAAAGTTTGGTAATTTGAATTTGAGATTAATAGTACACACTTCAAATAAAAAATGACAATCGTCCGTCAAATTAATGTGTCAATGTCAAGTCAATTCTGTTTACATCGGACATCCATGGCATGGACTTCACAGTTTCAATCTGATACAGCATTTCAATCCTGTTATTTTTTAGGATTGACTAGTCAATCCACGTCGTTTATATCGAGGATTTTATGACGGTTTACATGATCGGATTGAATAAGAGGATTCAATTTGCTCTATATAAACGTAGTCAATGTATACTTAAAAATATGCGGTACAATTAAAAATACTTCATCGTTATTTGAACCTGCTGATACAAGAAGTAATATAGTCTAAAAGTAATGCATTTACGCATTCCTTTATAGTATATTGTATATTGTAATATTATTTAGTTGATCAGTGCTGTATTTATATTAATTTTGGAAGTAAAAGGGTATTTAACATAATATTGTTACTAGTCGCATTTTTATAGAATTTTAAAAACACGCAAGGCATTGATTGATTTACGTATAGTTTTATTAGCAGCTATTAAAATCCGATATTTTAATGGTTACAGGATGTTCCAGACTTTATCAACTCACTTTAAGGCCGGTTTTTACCACGGGCGTTTATACATGTTTAACGTAAAGCTTACTAAACTGACCTAAAGCGTGAAACGGATTTCATCAAAACCTTAATCCTAGTTTGTACGTTAACTGGAGTTCAAATTCTAACTGGCCAATTTTCACTGTTTAATAACGTTAAACGCCGTTTACAAAATTACAAAAAATTGTCAATATTAAAAAAAGTTTTTTAGCAGTTGCATTCCATAAAATTGCTTCTCAGATGATAATAATTAATAATTACTAAACACAAAACTCTGTAAGCACCATCACAAATAACCTAACCGAGTTTAACAACTGCGTTTAACGGAAACTTAGTTTTGTTAAACTGCGTTTCGTTTGTTTCTGGTGAAAACCGGCCTAATTAGTTTTACATGTTCAGTTTAACTTCAATCTGGTTTAGTTAAATTGCAAAAAGTAGGAACATGGAGGTAAAATAGGTTGAAGTTTATTGGTTTTGTTCTGTAAACCATAAAAAATTGATCTTAAGCTGCAAACTGAATTACTTTCTTCTTTCATTACCTGTTTTTTTACTATCCTACAATACTAATAATTACAATTATACGTTATGGGCAAAAACCAGTCAATTCTAAATACCCTTAAATAAATTGATCAATCGCACCAACTTCAATTTGGTTTAAACATAAGCCCATAACCAGAACCGAAGGCATCATTTTTGAGTTTTCTGCAAATTATACTTTTTTTCGCATAAATGACTCTGTACTGTTTGTTTGCGCCTTTAAATTTCTATTTAGAAACAATGACTTTTGAAGATTTTTACGGTCTGCAATAACTTTTTTTGTACTTGTACTATTTCTGAAATTATCTAGATCAAGCTTGTATATTACAGAACGTTTTCAATTTCAATCACTTGTTTTGTTCACATTGTTTTTTCATTAAAAAAATAAAAATTTCGACTGATCTCATTTTTTAACTGGCAACTGACCTTAAACACTCAAGTTTGTTGAGTAAAATAAAATAAATCCTGCTGAAACAGTTACGTAAATCAATAATATTAACCTGCAACAAATACTTAATTGTTTCTGTATGCAATTGTGCAATAGTGTAATTTTAACCCAGCTGAATGTTATTTGGCGATACTTTTAGTTGACATTTTGGCTTTATTTATTATAATTTTACAAGCAGGATTAGTCAAAATGTCTAACTTTGACAATTGTTTTAACTGCCCTTTTTATCAATGATTTCAGATAAATGCAATTTTGTAGAAATAAGCATCTTTGTATATTGAGTTCACACACATCACATTACTGTGCTAGTTATTGTTATACATATTATCAATACACTGTTGTAATTTTCCGAGATTATTATTTGTGTTTGAATCTTTTACCTTACATACTATTTTGTTTTAAATACTTTGGATCCATTTTTGGACGTTTTCAATGTTATTGAGAGGTTATTTAATGATTATGGATATTAGGGAGGGAGTAGTGGTTTTTTTATGTGGTAAGAAGTGTACATAGTATGTAAATCCGCTGATAAATAAAACGGTAATTCACATTTTGTAAAATTTTATTCAAACAATTTAGTAACATCTAAAACCCCCTAGACATTACCACCAAATACTTCAGACACTTTTATGTACTGAGTAGAAAGTTTGTAAATAAATTATAATCACATACAGTATAGTTTCCACTCCAAAAAAGTGCAAAGTACAAAATATCCTGAAAAATCCACTTCATTTATTGAAATGACTTGGTTGGATGAGTTTTTGTGCTTGGTTTGAATCATGGACGAGTTTAGATGTAAAATCTAACAATTTGAGTAATTTATTAGTCGTAGTAAACTTTTGACTATCAATAATTTATATATGGAATACGCTAAAACTTTTAAAGCACATAAACCCATCTTTGAAGGTAGCTGTTCTATTGCCTTATATATTTACAGTCTTTATTCTTAATAACCTATAATTCGTCGTGAACGTCTGTTTCGCCTTGATCATTTTGGTCCCTACAGGCAGCTGGAGTTTGGAAATCAAACGCATACTCGCATCTGTTAAAAAGTTGTGGTTTTTAGATTTTTTTTAATAGTTATTTGTATACCTAGGCCGGGAAATGCTATTTTTTCGGCCGAAAGAAAGTTTGGAGTCTGAGGCCGAGGACAACAATCTTGAGGACGCAGAAATGATTTAACGGTCGAGGTGTACACAAATTTTTTTTTTTTAAAAACACACTTGTACACTTAATTTTTGATAAATTATAGGTCTGTTCGCAGAGAGAATCTCCAACTAGTAATCAGAGAAATAGATACATCCATTGGCCACAAGTCAGAATACGTCATAGTCACGTGAGAATTCAACCAATAAAACTTGACATTTACTGTTTCTGAGTTGGAAACCAGTCAGGGATTGCTTCTGCGAACAGATCTAAAATGAGAAGGGTCTAGCAATCACGGTGACGTTTATTGTGATGTTTGCTGGTTATGCATTGTTGATGTGACGTTAAATAATAAACTGACTCTTGTCAGAAATATTTTTCATTTTTTCATATACGCGAAATAGTTATTTGTTACTTACCGTTTAAACAAAAACGTATTTTTTAGACTAAAAAAACATGAGAAAGTATGATTATAATGATGATTTGTGTAGAGATTTAACAAATATACTTAGCTGCACATTTTCATAATTAAAACATGAATTTTCTCATAAACTCACCTGTTTGGTTCTGAAACACTCGTGATTCTATTTTCAGTACCGCATGATACTTTTACTTTAGTCGTTCTGTTCGGTCCGTTCCAACAGTTTTGTCCGTGATCGTAAAGCATTAAACTGTATTGGCTTCCTGATGGTCCATCCCAACGTGACCATCTGCATGAAACAAAAACTAGTTAGCACTCTTTGATTATGTTGAAATTAGCAATCATTTCCCTTTAAGTTTGCACATTTCTAGTTTAGGTAAAACTTAACCTTGTGTCTGTCTGTTTGTCAGTCAGATGTTAGTTGTTAGAATATTCTTTTGTTATTATTCTGTTTATCTGGTCTTCTTGGATTGTTCTTGAATATAAAAAGTTGTAAAAGTTAAAGTGTAGTATCAGTCCTTTAAGCCCAATTTCTACAGGTTATGGGCCCAGTCATGTATATGTAGTTGTTCCTGAAAGTGTGGGATCTACATTCATTAAAAATGGCTGTACCAGGAGAAAAGTTAGCCCTGGAAAAGTTGGGCATATTACAATTTTGTGGAAAGGACTATGACCACTGGAAGTTTAGGATGGAAATATTCTAGACAGTAATGATGTCAAGAAATGCATAGAAAATTGATCCAAATGAAGAATTCAATAGACAGGATAAGAAGTGCAAGGCCATATTAATACAGTGCATTGCCAATTCCCATTTGGAATATGTCAAGGACAAGAAAACTGCTTATGGAATGTGGAAGGCTTTGGAAGCTGTGTTTCAGCGCAAAGAAATTGCAAGTCAATTATTTTTGAGGAAAAAGCTATTACCAATGAAACTATCTCAAGGTGACCTGTTGGAAACTCATTTTGTAAAGTTTGAGGAGACCATTCGTGAATTGAAGTCAGTGGGCGCCAAATTAGAAGAAACTGACATTGTTTGCCATCTTTTGTTGACGTGGCCTAAATATGATCCACTTGTTACTGCCCTTGAAACGTTGGAACCAAACAAACTCACATTAGAGTTTGTTAAAGGAAATTGTTGACTCAGGAAGTCAAGAGAATGAATCAAAATGATAGTTATGTGAATACAAATTCAAGTTCAGCTTTTAATACTCGTGGAAAAGGATCAGGAAAACCTCATGGAAATTATATGAAGAGAGGGCATAGTTGGACTGAAGGGAATGGTCAAAACATGGGTCAGAGAAGTTTAACAAAACATCAACATAAACGCTTAAAGCATGTTGACGTGAGGTATAATTTTGTTTGAGATTTAGTTGAGATGTTTGTACAACTGAACAAATTACAGATACTGTTCGCGCGGACTGAGTTTACCCGTGCGTCATCCCCTTGTGATTTAGAAGTAGACATGCATTATTGACTTCATCCTTGTCTATTGTTCACTTTCAGAAAGGGTAAATATCTAAGTGAATGTCTTCCAAAAAAAAAACATTTACTGATTAGCGCTTCTATTTCAGTCATTGTCAGTTTGAAAACCATCGAAATTTATTTGATTTGTTTACTATTAATTCTTTTCCGTTTCTGTGTTGTTAATCATTTATAAAGTTTTCTATTTACCACACCAGCACAGTTCTTTTAAGAGCTATTGTTTCTACGCTTTTAACATTCTGTAAGTTTTTCATAATATTATTATTAACATTTTTATTTTTTTTATGTTGGCTGTCACGATCTAACCAAAATTGGCACAATTACTAACCTGTTTTGAAAAAAAAGTGGGAGTGTCTATTATGGTTTTTATTTAGCTATTTGGTTTTTCGTAAGTTCGGAATTACTTACTATTACAGTATTTTTTTAGAAAATGCCTGGAAAAATTCTCCACAGACAAGCCCAGCAGTTAATTCTTAACCTTTGTGAATATTTTGAATTGGGAAAAACCAATGAAGGACCTTTAGAAGCTTTATCATCTGTTCAGGAAGAAAATAAGAAATTTTAAGACCTTACATATTCTTACTGATGTATTTTTTTTTGATACTAGAAGGTTGCAGCTGCTTTGAAAATTTCCCGCAAAACTATTTATTCGGTTCGGAAAAAGCAAGCAAGTAATCTTATGATTTCCTCACCTAGAAAACGCAAATCGAGACGTTATCGACGGGCCAAGACCACTGATTTATCTGAAAGCATTAAAATGGATGTTCGAAATACATTATATGATATGTACAACGATAGTATGTTAATAATAGTAAAATATATCTACTTTTGTAAGAAACATCTATTAACATTTCATTGTTTCCAGAGACTGACATTTTTGGGTTGCATTATAGATTTTTCATAAAAATTTCTTGAAACATATTAATAATAAAGTCACAGAAAAAATAAAATAAGCGTCTAAAATGTTTTCCAGCGGGTTTAAAATAAAATAAGTGGATTGCAACCTGAAAATGAGATATGAGATACTACAGCATCACTCAGAATGTCTTATTGAATTTTTAATTTGTTGTATTTATTTTAGAGAAACATGTAACCATCCAGAACCTAAATCAAGAGCTTAAAGTTAAAGAAATACTACATATTGGTGATACATCTCTGCGAATTTTGGTAAATAAATTAGGTTTCAAATTTAGACGAAATTCTATGGTCCAAACGGAGACTTCTCATAAATAAAAAATGTTATTTCGGTCAAGATATTTTTGATTTGCTTTGGTATAAGGTTGTTTTAGTGCAAATTTGCAGCCAAAGATCTCTACTTTCTGAGTGACAATACACGCAAAATTTTAAACGTGACGAAGCTTTAGACACGCCCTTTTCTATAATATGAACACAGCAGGTTTGTTGACGAAAACTTGATTTGATTCATATGATTATAAATGACGTAGCCTTTGTGACGCACGGGTAAACTCACTCCGCGAGAACAGTATATGAAGAGAGGGCATAGAAGTTTAACAAAACATCAACATAAACGCTTAAAGCATGTTGACCTGCGGTATAATTTTGTTGAGATTTAGTTGAGAATAAGAAAATTATGATTGAATATGTTTGTACAACTGAACAAATTGCAGATATATGACTAAGCATTTAGAATATACATTGTTTTCTAAACTTAAAATGTTAAAATTAGTTTAATGTGAAACAAGTAAAGGTAAATGAAATTAGCAATCATTTTCCTTTAAGTTTGCACATCTCTAGTTAAGTTTAGAAGTAAAACTTAACCTTATGTCTGTCTGTTTGTCAGTCAAATGTTAGGATATTCTTTTGTTATTCTATTTATCTGGTCTTCTTCGATTGTTCTTGAATATAAAAAGTTGTAAAAGTTAAAGTGTAGTATCAGTCCTTTAAGCCCAATTTCTACAGATTACCATAAAATTATAGTAAAAGGAATAACGTGTCACTTACTTGCCCAAATTTGTTTCCATAGAACTAGAAAGAGGAATCTGCACTGTTCTATCAAACGGACATAACTTATAGATGTATTCATGATCACGCAATTCAAAACACTGTCCTTCTAACGTGGCAAACTCTTCTTCCGGACCGAAATCTTTCTTCAAACTGTCTTCAATTTGCCGGATTTGATTGCTGATGTCCCTAACATCTTTCTCTGACTCTATAAATCTAATTAGATAACCAAAGTGTTAATACAATCAGCGAAAACTCTTACCGGAATATTGATTTCGCGCTTCAGTAGCTGCATCAACCAACTTTTGAGTTTCTTCATCGTACGGCACATGTCCGTCATCTTGAGGTTCTTCTTCCGGTTCTTTATCGTCAGCGTCTTCATCATCTTCTTCTAAACCAGTAATATAAGTTTAAATTTTTTTTAACAAAGCCAAAACACACTAACCCTCATCATGTTCATCTTCTGCGTGTTCTTGGTCTTCTTGTTGCCCTTCTTCAGTTTCGGTTGCGGATTCAGACGCCGGTGGTTTGTATAAACCGGATTCCCGGGCTACAAATGGCTTCATCAGCTTCCAGGTTTTATCGATAAATGTTTCCTGGTCGACTGAGTTGTCATTTACGTTTCCCAGAAAAAGTTTTGCCTCCTCTTCGCTAACTGAAACATTAATTTAAGTTGTCTAAATAATGAAAGTCAATATATTGACGGTCATTTGATTTAAAACATCTGGAATAAGCACTAAGAGTTGTCTGAGTTTCACAACAAAAAAAATTAATAAATTATAAATAAAAACAAAATACAAGAGGGTTTACGCACCTTCTCCATTACGGTCTCTGTCAAAAGTTTCCCGGCTTTGAATTTCAGCAATATCAACAACACCATCTTGATTACTGTCTAATTTTTTAAAGTTTTCAATGGCTTCTTCCCTTTCTTTTTCTGCTTCAAGCTCAGCTTTCTGTAAGTCAAATGTATTTTTTGGACAGATAAATTTGAATACCAAATACATTTTACAAGACGTGATTTGTATAAATCATTAACCAATTAAATTTTAAATAAAATTTTACCTTTTTCTTGAATTGTTCTTCCAACTCTTTATAATACTCTAATGCTTTGCTCTCAGCTTCTTCAGCCTGGTTTTTGATTGCTTCCCGTTCAGATTTTACTTTCTCGGCTTCTTCTTTGTTCTTCTGTAGCTCAGTTAGTTTCTGTTGCTTCTCACCTTTTAATTTTTGCCCTTCTTGGATTAGATCCGTCCTGAGTTGCCTACCTACAGGTAATATTAAAAAATATTGCAAATACACATGTTAATAAGTTGAATATATTTTCAAGTGCAACAGAGAAATAAGTGACAAATAGTCAAGATTGGTTAAATTACAATACTGGGTGATTCAAGCCCAGTTTCAAAATAAATTTATAATAGCAGCACTGGAGTAATGTTTTCTTTCCATTTTAAATGACAATACTTGATTGGAATCTGGACAAGATCTAATCTTCCAAAAGATATTTTAACCAAACTTGACCTTAAAAACTTAAAACTGAGACTCTAAAGTATTATTTCACACTAAATCACTCTCAAGCATTAAAATCCTGCATTATCTAACAGGATTGCTCATGGTTAGTCCCCGTAAACTTCAATCAAATAATAAAAAAATAATAACCACAACAATGTAAAAACTTGCCCAACTCAGTTTACATAATAGTCTTAAAGTTTAAAGTTACCATCTGAAAAATATCACAACTTTTGTCATTCCCACCACTTAAAAATTAACTTTAAATACTTTATTACCTGCTTTGTGTAGCTCTGCTAATCGAGCTGCTTCTTCTCTGGCAGCCTTTCCGACTTCAAGGCAAGTGTTTGTACATGTGGTTTTTCCTGAGTATTCATCATGTCCATCACAACAATCACAAATACCATCATTTACTCTGAAATGTTTGAAAGTCATCAAGTCATGAGCAGGTCAAGTCCAAGTTTCAGTCCAATTAATTACTGATTATTTTATTGTGTACATAATTTCCAATATACAGGCCACTAAAATTAATTCTGTGCCAGTTCTGCAAGTGTTTTTTGAATATTTTTTCAAACATTTATTTTAGAAAAACACAAATCTTCTTTATCTGATCCGATACATATTTAATTTAGATGGAAAACTAAGATATTTAATTATACCTCTGTGGATGGTCATAAAAACCATATTTAAATATCAAGCAGTAAGCACTCTTGAAAAAAAAACAATGGAAATGAACAAATATGAAGACTTTTCTTGAAAATTGCCTGGAATGCTAAGCACTCAAAATTCAGCTTACTGCTTAAAAAAAATTGTGGCTTGAAATAGCTCTAAGTTGATTGTAGTGTATTGCCTAAATTGCAGGACAGTAGATAGTTTGTGATTTATACCAACACTAATTCTACAGTGTTATTTACGTTATTCGACACGGAAAATTGTGACTAAAGTATTCACTTTCAACAAAGTTTTGATTCTGGGATGGATATATTGGAGGTATCTTTTAAAAAGATTTTCAAGATGTACCGGTGGTCCCAAATGCAGAAAAAGTATCAAGGTTGTATTTTTTCAAATAGAATAGCTAGTATTTTATTTGATTTTCAGAATCTACGTTGAAAATAAAAGGATATTACATTGAGTTTTGATATGTCTATACTATACAGTTTCTCAGATATTCGTTATTTTGTAAAAATTTAGAACAAATTTTAAGGTTTAATCACTCAACCTCTGTTTGATTTTTATTAATCAAAATTGGCTTGGGAATGCCTAAAGGATGAAGTTTTAGGATCCATGGCCGAGAAATTGTCTAGTTCATACAGGATGTCTCAAAATTTTTACCCAATAATTGCAACCTTTAAACTTTAATAACTTGTCAAAATCAAATTGAACACCACCTATTTTATGGTTATAGTAGATGCAAAATTTAATTAATTATCTATCAAAAATTATTGAGGTGGCCTATGGCTGTTCGCTTTTTCTTGGAAAGTCAACATTTCTCGAACTCGCACCGATTTTGAGTGCTTTTTGATACCCTTGAAAAATTACCACAGATTCAAACAGTTTTAAATGACAGCTTAAATAGCGAAATTTTTAGAAGTATATCCATTAAGATACTTAATAATGTTGCTGAAGGATTCAAAAACGGAGTAGGTATGTTTGTGTTTGTAGTCGAATGGTCGCCGTTTTAAACATTTTTATCAAAAAACAGTGAAACTCAGCTCTAGTTTAAGAAATGTAGATTTTCCAAGAATACGTTAACAATTAGCGGTATGAAACCTTAATAATTTTTGTTGGTAATTAAATTTAGCATATACTGTAACCATAAAATAGGTGAGGTTCCATTTGATTTTGACAAGTTTATTCTACTTATATAGAATATACATATATGAGGTAGACAATTGATCACTTTTGGATCATGAAACTTAATCTGTTCAAAAATAAGAGCCCAAGCCACTTTTGGTCAATAAAACTCAAAGGAAGGTTGAATATTTAAATGTTAATATTTGTTCTACTTTTTTACAAAATAAGGAATATCTGAGAAACTGTAAAGTTTAGACTCATCAAATATCAATGAAATTACCTTTAATTTTTAACGTAGATTCTGAAAATAAAGTAATATTCTAGGTGTTCCATTTGAAAAAACTTGACTTTGATACTTTTTCTGCATTTGGGAGAACCAGTACATCTTAAAAATATTTTTAAAAAATACCTTCAATTGGTCTATATCTATCCCAGAATCAAAACTTTTTTGAAAGTGAATAGTTTAGTCACAATCTTTCGTGTCGAATAACGTTAATAACCGTGCATATTTTACAGCTCTATAGGGGAAATTTATACACTGTGTCAGCAAAGTCAGGCATAAATTCTATTAAAAACCAGGGATTTGTTTTCTGGGAAAACGCTGGGACACGTCAATATTTATTTTTGATTACGATCTTTTTGATGATAAATTACTGTATACAAGGTGACCCAAAAATAAGTTAAAATAACTCAATTAATATTTAGATTAAGTTAGATTAGGTTAGATTAAGTTAGGTTAGGTTATACTTGGAATTCGATGCAGAGTCCAAAAATGAAATAAAAAATAGAGGTTTCTATTTGGAAAAATAAGTTGACAGTCTTAACTTGTTTTTGGGTCATCCTGTATACATGAATTTATTATCAAAAAAAATCGCCATAAAAAATAAATATTGATGGGTTGGAGCATGTTCCCAGAAAACAAATCCCTGATTTATTATCCTCAGCACCCAAATCCACAAACAGTGGTTTCTGTTTAATCCTGTATTATTTTTAGAACATTATTTACTTATATTATGAACTATCTAATAATTGTTAAAAGCAGTTGCATGAAGCTAACAAACTATCAGTACTACAAAGTATGTACTTGTGGCATTTTCAGTAGACAACTTCTGACATTACATGATAACTGTTAAAAATTAGTTTTATAAAGCTATTAAACTGAATCACCCTATAAGTCTATTTTCAATTATTCTTCGATGTTTCAGCAGTATAATATGTTTATTATCAATGCAAATAATATTCTCTATATCTCTCTTGTAAAAAATAAACACACAACGCAGCTACAGTGGATGGGTCTACTCAAATCTGGCAATAGCATTTGTTATTACCACAACTACTCTCAAATGAGAGTTTCACAATGTACCAGTAGTATAGTACTAATGCTAGACATTCAATGAACTCAAAAGAGTGGGTTCTAACAAATACACTTTAAATTACCTGTCTGATGATAAAATTTGAGGTTTATGACCAGCATTGGAACAGTAGAAGCTGCCATTTGGACATGCACTTGTTCCTGGCTCATCACTGCCATCAATACAGTCACAATAATCATCATTTACCTGAAAATTTGTAAGTTCTTTTAAATATCAGAGCAAGTTGCTACTACATTAAAAATTAAACAATTAAGTACTGTTTACTGTATGTAATATGCATGTAAACGCAGTGTCATTTAACAACATTCTGAAATACTTATCTACATATTTTACCTGATTAAATGGAATTTTCCTGCTACCATCAAAGCAAGTGAAGTCATGCTCAGGATCATATAATCCGATCCTGGATATGGAAACCCCTCTGGGTCTGGCAACTTCGACGCTCGATTGACCTACTTTCAATAAATAGAAAACTAAAAACGCTATGCTTAAGTGAAAAACTCCTAAAAAATGTGTAAAACTCATTTTCACCGGTTTCACACTTGTTCACCTCTAGACTAGAATATTTTTTCACCTGTTTTTGATATACGTCAGCTTCAGATGCTGAAGTTGTAGTTGAACACGTCAGTTTTAGTTTGACATTTCTAGTTTTGTGGCTCCATCTCCATGGAACGTGCAGAGAGGTACAGAGGGCGGTGGCAGAGCGCATTTGACGTCACGGTGACGTAATTTTACAGTTTGATCAATTATGGTTTTGTTAAATTACGTCATCGTGACGTCAAATTCGCTCTGCTCGCACCATGGAACTTTTGATGTAGAGAAAAGAAGAAGAGTTGACAAATATTTTTCACTATAACCGCAATTTTTAGATGACAGAGAAGGGCGTAAAACCAAAATAAACAAAACAAATATAAATTTAAAAAAACAAGTTTGATACATTTTATCAGGGTACCTAAATAAAAATTCCAAATCACTATTAAACCAGACATTCCCCGCTAAATCAGCATTTTAATTTGTGAGTTGACACATTTGTTTAGTGGCACTTAATACTTTCCATCAAATATCCAATGTGCCTGGACTTTATCCTTAACATCAAAGTATCACTTGGCCTTCTAAAATTTACTTATTCGGTTGGTTATTATGTTTTTCGAGGATGAAAACATGTATATTCTCAACGACCGACCAGCTCAAGAGCCTCGAAGCACTTGCTCTTCATCATCAGATGATGAATACAATGATAGCTGCCAGATTACAGTAAGAATGTTTTACTTGTGTTTTTAATGATAATAGAGCTTACTTTGTGGTCATCATTCGTTATGTTACATATATTATTACATAAGGTAGATTAATATTTCCTACAAATAGTTTAGGAATGTATTATTGAGGTCAAAATAACCAAACAGTTATTTGTTCTATAATCATGTCTGTGTCTGTAAAAGACACCTTGTTTCCTAGTTTATTTTGATTTCCAAAGCATGTCTGGGGCAACCTCATGTCCTCCTTACAGGGATCTGTCCAGAGATTTAATTTTTTTTGTGTCTACTTGACTGAATGTGCTGAATCTACTCAAATAGGTGGCCTATGCAGTGATGAACTCATTACTGCCTTGAACTAATTACTTATACTTCCTGGAGCTTCCAACACAGCATTTTTAGCTTACTGGATCTATCTGAGAGCAGTCTATGATTAATTCATTTTTACAAAAAAAATGTGGATCACACAAAGAATCAAATGCAATTTTTGACTTTAGAACCGTAATTGTGTTAAGCACCCTGTGAAAAAATACAATAACTTTAGAAACTTTAATCCTAGTTTTCTCAACTAGTTTTTATTTTTAGATAATAGCTAGATTCATTTAGCTGACATTTTTACCTTAAATTATTATCACATATTAAAGTTATTAGAAAAATAATCATAACAATAAGTACAAACACAACTTCCACACTTCTACCTAGTTTAAATTTTACAGATTGACAACTCTGCAAATATACTTAACATTTTGAAGAAGCTGTGGGAGGAACAAAGCATGTGTGATATTTACATTAAAGTTGGAAATAAAGAATTTGGAGCTCATAGATTTATTTTATGTGCCACAAGTGATGTTTTTCAGGTAAGCATATTGGTGTTAGCTGACATACAAATTTTAATTACTAAAAGCTCCAATAAAGAAATATTTTAAAACTATCCTATTTTTTTAAATAGTTTTTCTATCTAATTAGTTTAGCAAAAATTTCCTTTCTGTGAATCTCTCTCTCCAGTCGTTAGCTTCCTGTTTAAAGCGTCGTGATCCTATGTTAGTCTCATGTTGTGTTTTTAGCAGTTTACCTCCATTCCTCTCTATCTGACGTGCTTCTAATGCTGTCTTGGAAAGATTTTCCTGTAAACTGCTTCACCTGGTCCAGCCATCGTTTTGGAGAACATCCTCTAGGTCGTGTTCCCTCTATCTTCCCTTGGACCATAAGTCCTGCTGACATGTCCAAAATACTTGAGAATCAGTTGTTTGATTTTAGTTGACAATCTGACTTGGATGTTAAGTTCTTCAAGTATGGATACATTAGTTCTGCGGTCTGTCCAGGGAATCCTCAGTAGTCTTCTCCAGACCCACATCTCAAAAGCATCCAACTTGGCGATGTCTGTGGCTTTTAAGGTCCAGGATTCTGCTGCTTACAGCGCAATTGGAAAAACGATGGTGTTTACTAATTTTCATTTTGTTGTGGTTGTTATATGCCGATCTTACCAAATTTTGTTGAGTTTGGTCATGGCCGTTTTGGCAAGACCTATCCTTCTTCTGATTTCATGACTTGATCCGCCATTTCTGCTGATCTGGACACCTAGATAAGTTATTTCCTCCACGTTCTCGACATCTTTAATATTAGGCATTTCTTCCATGCTGTGCGTGCGATCTATTAACATAAGTTTCGTTTCCTGACGGTTCAGTTGTAGACCGAACTCCAAGCTCACTCTCTCTACTCCCTCATTAAGACTCGACATTTCCTGCTCATCTTTGGCGATAAGTGTGGTGTCATCAGCGTAGCGGAGATTATCCATCCTTCTGCCACCTATTACAACTCCTCCTTCCCAGCCGTCCAAGACTTTCCTTATGATATATTCTCCATATACGTTAAACAATAAGGGTGACAGAACACAACCCTGCCGTACACCACGTTCCACGTTGAAAGGTTCAGAGGTTCTTCCATCCACCTTCATTAGTGTTATGTTATTGTTTTATAGTTCTTTTAGTAGGTGAATCAGATGCCGCGGAGTCCCCATCTGCGACAGGACATCCCAAAGTCTTCTCCAGTTGACACAATCAAAAGCCTTGCTGTAATCCAGGAAACACAAGTATGCAGTTTTGCCATATTCTCTTGTTTTTTCAATGATTTGCCGCACATTCATAATCTGGTCTCTCGTGCCCTTTCCCCTCACAAAACCAGCCAGTTCTTGTGGTATTTGCCATTCTCAAAAATTTCTAAGTCTCTGCAACAGGATCCTGAGCATGACCTTGCTTGGATGAGAAATCAGTGCTATAGTTCTATAATGATTGCATTTTTTACTGGATCATTTTTTATGCATCGGTATGAGAGTAGAGGTGCACCAATCGGTTGGCCAGTGTCCTGTCTGCCAAACCCTGTTACAGATTTTCCACAAGAGATCAATACCTTTCGCGGGGAGGTGCTTAAGCATTTCTGCATTGATGTCATCTTCTCCTGGACTCTTTCTCCTATTCTGTGATCAAAAACATAAATGAACAGTTCAATTGAATGACAAAGTTTTGATCAAATTTTTTCTAATTACTGTAACTAATTGTGTTATAGTCTATAAACAGTTTCAATGATAATTTTTAAGGTAACTGTGTTCTTTTTCTTTACTTTATTATCAACTTGTATTATTGTTTCCAGGCTATGCTTATGAATTCGGCATGGTCAGAATGGCGAGAGAGTCATATTGAACTGCAAGAAATGCCAATATGTCAGAATGTGTTTTACACATTTTTAGAGTATTTTTATACAGGAAAGATTGTTATAACTCATACAAATGTTATGCCAATTTTGGCGCTGGCTGACAAATACCTAGTTAAGGTAATTACAGCTTTTATTTCAACTACAAATAATAGATATTATTGAGGGAGGCCAACCAAGAGCTACTTACTTGTTTTAAGTTTTACTTTTACTGCATTTTGTGCTATTTTTTACACATACATTTTATTAGGATGTCTCATTGTTGGCTACTCTTTCTTAATTGTGTATTTTATCCCAGAATTATATTAGTCCTTGATTGAATTGTATTGAGTATTATTAATTATACACTAACTCCTCATAAAAATTGAATTTTTGCAGAGTTTAACCAGGATATGCATAATTTATATGTGTCGTCATGTACCTCATGCAGCTTACCACAATCAGTTGTCCTCTTGGCTGCAGTACAGTAGTATTGGCGGTCACGATAGGATTTTTAACAATTGCAGAAATTACTTCAAATGGAATTTTGAGGCTGTGGCCAACACTTCCGATTACAGCAATGTCGACTGTGATACATTTTCAAAAATTATAAGTTCCAATGATGTCGTCGTGCACAATGAGATGATGTTATTTAATTGCGTAGTAAGGTGAGTGTTATTTGTAACAATGGTTTCCCTACAACATGGGTGGAATGGTTTGATGTTTTCTATAAGTAAGATGCTAGAAAAATGTCTGGTTGTCCCTTTTTGAAATCTGTATTTTTTACATATTTATGTAAAAATAAAACCAAAAAAAGTCTTACTTTATTTACTCTATAAATCAAATAACTGGAGAAGCATTGGGAAATATCAAGATAAATTTGATTTAAAATTTAGTTTGACTCACAAGTTACTTGAAATACAGGGTGATTCACGGTGATGGTATAATCTAGAGAACAACTCAATATTTTTCACTGAAATTTGTGGTCCAAACTCTCTTTCCAATATATGTTGGACTTAACGGTTTTGCCAGATCAGTCGGAAAGAACACCAACTTTTGATTTTCAAATAAAACCCTGTTTTTAATCTCATTTTTGAATTCCTCGCAAGAAGGCTAGTAATTAATGTTAATACTTCCCGCAAATCTTGCACAGTTTCTTAGATATTTTATAAAAATTGTCAATTTGTCAGCAAAACGGTGGTCTAAACTTTAACTAAATTCTCAAGTCCTAAAAGGTTTGCTGATGTGACCTTTTGTCCTCAGTTAGACGATACTACACGGTTGAGAAGCCATATTACATTGGTGGTTCCATTTAAAAAAAACGAACTTCTGGCAGTTTTTCTATCTATCCGACTTAAAGGTAAATATTGACCACTTCGTAGGCTTTTTCATTTTCAGCCTTTGAACTTTTCAACCACGTGGTATTGTCTAACTGAGAACAAAAGGTCACACAAGCAAACCTTTCAAAACTTGGGAATTTAATTAATGTTTAGACTACCGTTTTGCTGACAAATTCACCATTTTTATGAAATATCTAAGAAACGGTGCAAGATAGGTATAGGGAAGTATGAACATTAATTTTTAGCCTTCTTGCAAGGAATTCAAAAATAAGATTAGAAAAAGGGTGTTTCATTTGAAAATTAAAATGTTGGTGTTCTTTCCGACTGATCTGACAACAAAATATTTTAGATAGAGAGTTTGGACCCAATAACCTAGGCTACACTCCAAATTTCAACGAAAATTATTGAGTCGTTCTCTAGATACTTCTAATATACCATCAGCGTGAATCACCCTGTATATGATTTTGTATAGTGGGTAAATTACCGGTAAAATAAATATTTTACTTTACTAGGACAATTTGACCAGTAAATTACTGGTAAATTAAAAATACTGTGTTGCTGACATTTTAAATTTTCACACCACTTTTCTCCCTGGCTGTACCGATTTTGTATTATTTTTTCATGTTATTGGATATGAAATTTAGTAAGGATTCCAAAAATGTGCTTAAAACAGTCATGTTCTCACTCCAAGGGGGTTTTATAGCTGATTTTGTCTCTGTTCTTTCAAATTGTATTTTTTTACTTAATTACTTACTGCTTCCGGTAAATAACAGGGTCACGATAAATGTAGATACGCCTAAATCATTAGTTCTATATGATGTAAAACTTTTATTTCTATGAGGGTTGTATGGTTGACGCAAAAACAATAATGATTACAATTTCTGATAGGTGGATAGAGTTACAAAAGGCGAAGATGGAAAAATCCGAATATACCTCACAAAATTATATCCACTTGATTGAATCTGTGATGATGCAAATAAGATTTCCCATGATGACACCAAGAGATTTAGCTGACCTCTTAATGTCGTCATTAATTAAAGAGCACAAAGAATTCTTTGTTGATAGAATGGCAATAGGCATGAAATACCACTCAGGTATTGCGTTTTTTTCACGATTATTGAACGTGAGTTCAGTAAGGCATTAATGTTTTTAGGATACGATGATCAACTGCAACCTTATTACGATAAGGAACGTCATTTATTTACTCCACGACTTTACACCTCTGATAGTTGTTCTGCTGCCTTAAAAATCGAAAACTTTTGGAGTTTACCTAGTTACCATATCAGCACTTTTGTATTTTCGTCACATCTGTCCGCTGCAGAACACGAATCACATAAAATTAGCGAATGGGTCTTGGATCTATATCCTAAAGGAGTACATTTTAAACGGTGCTATTTGATAGTTTGGCAAGGTGAGCAAGTTGTTAACTGCTTTAATAGTTCGAGCACTTACAGTGAAATGCAAATGTTATATTACCAAGAGATTCAATTTTAGGTACACTTGAAGTGCCAGAAGAAATCCTTCGTACAGTTCGCCTTTCATTAACTTGCAGAGAATCGCCAGAACCATCCATGAGAGTTAAAGTGTCCATTCTAATTTATGGAGTGCAAGGAGGTGTGGAACACGTCATACAAGTTGTGGAAAAAGTTCATCACTTCACGCCTCAAGATAAAATACTAAATATTGATGATCTTATACCATTTCATGAGCTCAATACTCCCGTTACCTTTCAGCCAGTTCACGAGACGCCTTTTCTTGTTGGTCCCAAACGAGATCAACTAAAATTGAACATAGTTATAGCACCTATTAAGTAATACAGATTGGTTTATTTCAGTTAAATGGTTGTATCATATTATTATCCTATTTACATACCAATTCGACGGAGTAATAAAATTCACTGCCTTGATTGATAAAACAATAAGTTAGTTTCCATCTGTATACGATATAGAAACGATAATTTCATAATCAATTACTTAAAAAAAGTAATTGAATTGCAATTATCAACTACTCTAAAGGATATGTTATAGTCAGCATTTAATTTTATAGCACATTTAATGTATAGCATTTAATCAATTTTTATGTGAATTAATTTAATTCACACAAAAATTGGGGTCGATAACAGTTGTGGTTCGTGAAATATCCTATATCAACTAAAAATGCAACTTTTCAACTAAAACTCAGACAATCGACAATTTAAGCTTGCGAAAATTGCTGAAGGAGAAAACTTAGCAAAATGAATTTTGGATATGTTATTGAGCATTAAACTTCCTATAATTCACACAAAAAATGGCGTTGATAACTCACTACTAGTTATGGAAATGTCCTAATTCAAGTAAAAATGCAAGTTTTTACCTAAAACTGACACAATAAATTTTAAGCTTGTGAAAACTGGTAAAGGAATCAAGTTATAAAACATAAATCTTTAAATAAGGACTGGACAACATGGAATACAATTGAAACAACCTCTATAAACAACAAATAAAAATCTCAATTCTTAAATAAAATCAAATACTCAGTCAATAAGATTATATTAAATCTACAATATTGGAAAATGTGGGTATATGTAATACCTATATCAGACCGGAAAATGATGTGGATACAGACCTGATGGGTGCTTATTACTAAGCTCTAGGAGCCTATAGTGAGATGAAATAAGATTTCTCCCTTATGGCCTGAACCATGAGAGAAATATCTCATCTCATCTCACTAGGTCTATAGAATAAGCACCCTGCAAATGATGTTGTTTATGAAGTTGACCTTCCATGCAGGAACATGACAATCGTCTACAGAATAAAAAACTAAGAAGAATGGATGAAGTGTTCTACCTGGTGATCAGGAAAATGCCATTTAATTTTAAATTAAAACTGCTGTATTTTTATAACAAAATATTAAAGGACGAAATACCACAACCTCATGGAAACAATAGAATATAATAATGGTAACAACCAATATTCAACGCAATGCCCATAGACAGAGTGAGCAAATTTATATACTTGGGCATGTGGTTATCTGAAGACTGGATCCTCCGATATCGAAATCAAGAGTCACATTGAACGGGCCCGACAAGCATTCCTAGGACTGAGAAGAGTATTTAGTTGCTCGAACTTTGATCTTGATCTGGGTTGAGATTTTTGAAGTGCTATGTGTGGTCGGTACTTCGGTCGGAAGGTTGGACCCTTAAAGTCAACAACATTAACAAATTGGAAGCATTCGAGATGTGGCTATACCAAAGAATGCTCAAGATACCGTGGACTGCAAGAATGACAACCGTAGAAGTACTAGTTTACCATAAAAAAGAGAAATAAGACTGCACACCTGGGGCACGTCATGAGGAACGAAAAGTATGGGTATTTACAGTTGTTGATCGAGGGTAAGATAGAAGGCCGTAGAGGAATGGGAAGGAAGAAATTGTCATGGTTGCCGAAGATAATACAGTGGACAGGAGTGAATGACATACAGACCCTAATTCATACCGCAAGGGATAGAGAGGAGATGGAAAATGTGAGCGCAAACATACATTAGTTGATAGCACCCGAAGAAAAAGAAAAACCATTAAAAATAGAGAACTGCCAGAACTTTAAAAGTCAATTATTTTTTTGAGTCAATGTTTTAAGTTCGTCTCTTAATCATTGGAAAATATCAATTCTTATTAACTATTATTAACTTTAAACTGATGTTTTAAAATAAATATTTGATGTGGTCTGAGATACGGCAACGATCTTTAACAACCTGAATGACCAACCAATGAAATTCCTAATAATTAACAATCAAAGCCGATATCAGTCGATTGTCTCTTAACTTTGGTAGGCAAAGTCTATCTCTCTCTAATTCGCTATCTCTTGTTGTTAAATAGCTATTCTTTGATATGACTTTATACCCATACCCCGTAAATAAGTAAAAAGTTCTTTCCCAGCTCATCACTTATAATACATTTAACATTAAAAACACTATATACATATATACATAAAATATATACAAATCACTTTCTATTTTATAAAGAGAAGTAAGATAGCAGTTGCGTTAGGGTCTTCTTATCCAGAAGGCACAAATCGCAATCAAACGAATCTTCAGTAAACTCGTATGTGCCGGTTTCTGAAATCAGTTCCACCACTTTCCGTATAATAAAAGGGTCATCCATCTCCATTATCTGTGTTTGTAAGTTCCGGAGCCTACTCATGAATTCAGCCTAAAACAAAAAAACAATCAGTTAGATTAGAAAACTTAAACGCAAAAATTTAACTTACATCGCCTTCAAACGGAATTGATTTTAATGGCCCTTCAACGTCACTCTAATGAAAAGAAAAATAAATAAGTAAATCTAGGAATAGAGTAGAGCATTTATTTTTATTAGACTCATACACAACATTGTTTTATTAGACTCTGTACTTTTACCAGAAAACCCAACTCGAAGAAAATGGTACCAACTAATAAAACTTTGTTTGCAATTTGTCTGGTTAATAGTTAATTAAAATTTTTGGAATTTTTCAAAACAAAAAACTGGTATGCTTAACTTACCGGTGGTGAAACTGATGGTTCTGAAATAGAACTGGATTCCCGACTACTAACTTTCGACGCATTTGACGAGTTATCTTCAAACAGATGATCAGATTCAAGGTTTGGTAAAACGGGACTCGCTGATGGTTCGCTTTTAGGACTGCTACCAAATAAAATTTCCATTTTATCTCTGCAAAAAAATCACACAAATTAGTTAGAAAGGAATAATTTCCGGAGAAAATTATTATACCGTAGAGAAGAACTCGCTGAAGTGTTTTTCTCTTTTCTCTGCCGCTTCTTCTCTTTCCTATCTTTCTTGTTATGCTTATGTTTTGGCTTCTCTTCGCTTTTCACTTTTTCATTTTCTTTTGACTCGGTTTCTTCAGGTTTCTCACTATCTTGGTTTTCTTTAACCTTTTCTTTCCTTTCAATCTAAAAAACATTGTTTACATGTTATGTTATGACCCTAAAGTATTAAAAATTCAGTTACCTTCTGAGGTTGAGTGGTGGACAATGGACTAGAGTTTCTGTTTTGATCCAAAAGCTCTTTTAGATCTCGCCCTTCCTTTTTGTCTTCATCTCTATGTTTGTTATCTTTTTCCTTAAAAACATAATTATGTTAATGTAAAAGTTCTCATGGACAACAAACAAATAGTACTTACTTTCTGCATTTTAAACTTTTTCTCCTTATTTCCTTCTCTTGAATCGTTCTCTTTGTCCTTGCCAACATCTTTATCCTTAACATTCCTTTCTACAGCTGACGGACTTCTGGGCCGTTTATGAGACCTTAAAAAATAATCAGACTAAATAACAATATGATTCTTAAAAATAAATGGTTTTACCATACCTTTTGGAAGCAGGACTTTGAATTTTTTGAAGGGAACTCTTATCCTTTTCTTTTTCCATCTCTTTAACGTCTTTTTTACGGTTCTCTTTCTTCTCCTTCTTGTCTTTCTTATTATCTCCTGATTTTCCCTCACTACTTGAACCATCAGTGCGTTTTTCACGATCGTTGTCAGAACTGTTAGTTTTGTTCTTGTCCTTATCTAATAAATAATATGCACCTTATAATATCTTATTAAGTAATCTAATTATGAAATATTACCTGAAGATTTATCTTTGTCTTTGTCATTAGGTTTAATGACAGATTTAGATGCTTCTTCATTTTTTGGAACCTCCTGAACTCCCTTTGTCTTGGTGATTATTGGTGTACCTGACATTTAAATATATGTTTTAGAATTTTTCAATAAAAATAACCCTACACATAATAAAAAAAAAACATCCAATATTGCACAAACAAAATACATAACTTTTAGAACATAGTGATTGTTTTTTTCCAATAAATGATAAGATTGTTCTAGTATAAAACAATGGTTAAACACTAGCAAATATAAAATAGTATTTTATGTGCAATTTAAGAAAGAATAGTTAATAAGTCACAGTTGATATTAAGTACTTATAGAAAAAAAATTTAATTTAATAGTAGTAGGGTCATATACACATATTTTATTTGCAGACTGTTTGTGATTTAAAATCAATATTTTAAAAAAATGTGTACTTACCAAATAGATCTATGAACTGATCAATTTTAGGTTCCTCAGCTTTCAATTTGAACTTTTTACCTTGGTCAGAATCATCTGGTTTTGGTTTGCTGGTCTTTTGAGATTGATCTTCTTTTTTACTAGTAGATTTAGAAACATTTTCTTGTGGACTTGATGGGACCTACAAGTAAGAAATAAAGTGCTATTAATATTACATAGAAGAGAAAAAGTGTAAGAATTGCAGAATAACATAAAAATATACAAACATTAGAATGAATAATGAAAACTTACCACAGCTCCTCCTTTCAATAACTTATTTTGAAATTCCTTATTAACTGAATAAAATGTGTATTTTTCCTTCCGTAAATCATGTATTGGAGGACCATTGGATTGCAACCTAAGGTCATAGGTAAAACTGATCTTTCTGGGCTCTTGACTGTGTTTTAGATATATCTCAATAGGCAAGTCAAAACCAGCATACCCCGAGGTTTTAACTGAGTAAGGAGGCTCCTTTACCACTAGAAATTAAATGCAAAAAATGAAATACAAATTCTTCTATGTCTCATTCACTTGTTCAGTAATTTTACCAAAGAGCTGTGAAACAGTAGGTAAATAATTAAATAATAAAAATTGCACAGATAAGTAAACCAGAATTGTGCTTATATCATAAAAAAACAGTTTTTTGTACAAGTATGTACTTAGTAATCCAAAAAATGTACCAAACCAAATTTCAAATAAAAGAAATGGTCTGGTAGTATTTGAAACTGTTAATAGTTATTTAAGCTTTACTGTTTTCTTATTTAGAACAGTGTTTTCAAAAATCCAGGACATTTAATAACATAGTGGAGCTCCCCAGTAAAACTAGCGTAACAACTGAGATACTACTAAACAAACTTGCACAGTGTTACTTACCCCTTTTTGGGTTTTCAAAAGTTTCATGCAAATGAAAAACAACTTTTTCTACGTAGTGCTTAATGTCTGCTCCATTGCAGCCTCGAACAAACACCTCCCAATCATGAGTGTAGCCTTCGGGGGTGAGTTTTTTTCTCAGATAAGCATCATGTCCAATTTCCAAGTTTATAGTGAGTGACGAAATGGTTCGCCGAGGCAATTCCCCGTTTATTCCCCATGAACGTGATGATGCCTTTTCTTCCTGTTAATTTAAGTTTTGAATTTAGGAAACTTGTAAACTAAATATATAATTTCTATAATATCTAAGTTTTGTATGAATACGATCTCAATTCTCAATTTAACATTCATGTTTAAAAACCTCTTTTATAAGGTAATTAATTAAAATCTTAATAAAATAATATTGACAAAACCTAATATTTTTATGGCTTGCTTTTGGTTATGTTTATGGTAAATTGTTTGATAGATAAGTAAGTTACTGTCAAATGTCGAATATTGCTATCAGTTTTTAAATTCTGTCATTTGTATAACAACATATCACCGATGACCGATGACATTAAAATACTAGAAGTTAACATGTCGTGTGAACAAGTCTGCTGTCATGCGCCCGACAGCCATTTTGAATTTTTCCCTTACTAAAAACTAACGGGTTATTTAAGTTGAAATATTTTGATAACGATTGAAGAATGTATAATTATTTTAGATATTACATAATTTTGAAAAATATAAATAAACGGCGAATCTAGACACGCAAAAACGCAGGCTGGTTTAATTATTACTTTTCTGACAAAGATTAACCAGATAATATAAGCCTTAATTTTCAAACTGGTTGGTTAAGCAATCACATATGCCAAAAACATTCTCTTTAAAACAACGTTGCAAAGTGTAACCCGCCATAAAACAAAACTAAAATAGCCCTTATTTGTAACCCCATCTCCAGGCATTTGGGGCCAATGTGTAAACGCAATAAAAAAAAACACCGCAAACACAAGCCAATGTTGGCCCCAATGTGTGGAGCCCCGTATTACAGTGTACGGCTAATATGTGTACGGAAAAAGTCTCTTTTTAGAGCCAATATAGGCGCCATATTGTTTTTGTTAAGACGGCTCCACACATTGGAGTCAAAGTTTAGCGGGGTATTTTTTTGTATAGAGTTCACACAACGAATAAAGGGGAGTTTACACATGCAAGAATAGTGACGCTAGCCACGTGAGGAAACGTGCGCTTAATGCTCTAATTATTGTATTTGCACGTGCTGCCCACCAGTTTTTATTGGGGCAAGTAAATCGCGTAAGCATGTGTAAACCCTCCATACTTAACAAGTCTTCTTTAATGCAACAAAAAGATAGAGTTTTTCCACTTTTCAAATCAAAAACGTTGAAAAAAAAGACAAAGGGTAGTTTACACATGCATGGATTTAGTGGCGTCACTTATATTTTCACTTGCGCTTATAGCTGTAATTGTATTTGGACGTGCGTAAGTAAATCGCGCAAGCATGTGTATACTCTCCTTAATTTAAGATGTCTTTTTTAATGCAACAAAAAACTATATGAAAGTCTTTCAAGACAAATATGGACAAAGACTTTAAAGTCTTTGTCTATATTTTTCTTATGTAAAAATTATTATTATAAAAAAATAACTTACCAAAACAACACCCATAATTCAAGCTTCAATCGTGTATAATAAAGTAAATATAGCACAAAAATTATTACACAACAATTAATAGTATTTCACTGTAAATGTGTAATAGTCTGTCTTCTAAGGTAACAAATGACCAAATGGCTTGGTTCTAAAAAATGGTTAGTAATGGCATTTCCAAATGTCAAAATTTGTCACGTGGTGTGTGAAGTATCAGAAGACTACCTAAAATTGCCCAACTTGACAACAGTGGTTGACACTAATGACAGAATTGACAGACGATTGACTTGGACAGATGACAGCAGCGACCACGCGATTTTGTTTACAAAGAACAAAGATATTTGGGGTTTTTTATCGAATTTTCACTATTTTTGTTGCTAATAAAGTTTGTTATTCGAAATTACAATGTGGCCCATTATTTGCTACCCAGCAACGGCCACATTGGTGGTGTTCTAGCCCCCGTTCTCGTTGATTGGTCATAGCCAAGGACCTTGTGTTGTGTGAGAGACCTGGTGAAACATTTAGTGAGTTTAGTGTTTTGAAAGTGTTCTGTGACCCAAAGACTGTGTTAAATAGATGATAAATCACGGGTATCTAGAATACTGTACTGACAACCAGGTCTCCAATTAATATAATATTTAATTTATTAAATATTTTATCTCTGGTTGTGGATAATTAGCATGATGTATAACTATTGACAATGACGTGTGGACCGGGTTCAAAATGTCGTCACCGCAGTGCGAGAAAGACGAATATAGAAGGATGGAGCTAGTACAGGCAAAACGCGAAATATGTCAGGTATGCTGTGATTTGATTGACTATGATTCCCACAGATGCTCAGCTGATTGAGACCTGTCATCAGCTACAGAGACATCGTGTCACAGGCTCAGTTCTTATGCGATTCGAGTACTTGACTCAGTTGTTACGCCATCTGTGATGTACTTTGACAGTTTACCTGATAATGGCAGTACAGCAATGACACACCTATTATCAGGTACCTAACTGTCAAAACTTAAAAAAACAAGCTTAATTGAACAAGTTAGAAAACAAGATAGTCTTGTTTTGTCTGTTCTAGCTTCTTCTGTTTTTGGTTAGCTGCAAAGGTTTTCTGTAAAGGTCGAGGAGTAAAAATACACGTTTGGAAGAATAAAATAAGGCCAAAGCAATTGAAATATTTAAATGAGAAATTGAAACCAGAAATCTATGACAGTATTGACAATACAGGCAAAAATAAGAAGCAACCGGAATAAGTAGATTAGCAGTTAATTTTTGTAACAAGTAGGTATACATACAAGTATAATGTAAGTCAGGCTAATAAGATATACAGTGCGTTTTTTTTAACGCGCAACATAGGATTTCACGTGTTAAATTTTTAAGCCCATGTTAGACCATGTTATTTTGGAACTACAAGTATAAAACTTGACGGGTGGCTATTTCGTACCCTGAAGCTTAAGTAAATTTACCAATTCGGCCTAAAAAGTGTTAAAAAACTTGCAAAAAATCATCTTTTTTCGAAAAGGTTTTATCGTTTCATACTCCCTGTATGCATTGTTGTTCTTTGTTGTTTTTGATACTGACACGGCAGGTAGCAGGTAAAATTTGGCGTAGAAAGTAAAACAGGGTGATCATTAACTTTATATCAAGAAAGTTAAGAACAAAAGAAGTATTTTTATAAGTGAATTGTTCAAATTGACCTCCGTTTAAAGCCAAACAGTATATTCCAAACAATCATAAAATGTTTTGACGTTCAAAAGATGTCGGGTCGTGATGCAGTCAAAATAAGTCACTTTACCTGCTACCTGCCCTGCCAGTATCAAAAACAACAAGGAACAACAATGCATACAGGGAGTATGAAAGGATAAAATCTTTTCGAAAATAAATGATTTTTTTCCAGTTTTAAATTACTTTTTAGACCAAATTGGTAGACTTGCTTAAGCTTCAGGGTACTAAAGACACACCCGTCAAGTTTTATATTTGTAGTTCCAAAATAACATGGTCTAACATGGGCTTAAAAATTTAACACGTAAAATCCTATGTTGCGCGTTAAAAAAAACGCACTGTATAGTTCCAAAACACTGACTAACAAATTAACACTAACAGGTTAATTTGTTTACTTAGTGTCACTTTTAGTACATATCGATTAAAAATGTCCAATTTCAGCTTTGGACTCTTTGGAGAGTGTTTTCATGAACTTTGCTGAAAGATTTTGAATGGAAAACACTGCAGTGAATATTTCTTGATATCACATACAGAGAATAATATCTTAAGATGAAGATAGTTGCACCAACTTTTCACTGAACTCTACAGTACGACTTTATTTCTCAATGGATGAAACATACAATGCTAGCTCAGTTTTACAAAATGACACAATTGATTGAGTAAAAAGATTTGAAACATGTCTTTCTACATACTTATCAGTTTTTACATACTGATTAAATATCAAGTTAAATATTAAATTGTTTTGCTGACTATACCGATCTCAACATAAATCTGATATTGAGGAATGTTTTCAAAGGTTTTAGTTTCATTGCACTCTGATAATCTCAAAATTTACAGAATAAACCATAAAAGTTACTATTGCTGCTGCAAGATGGATTTGTGGCTTCGGAACCAGGTAAGTACCTATGTACGAGTATACTAGGATGTGACTACACCATTTCTAAATGTGGTTCAGAAAAGGTCAAGCGTAATACAGAATAAGGAACTGCAATTCAGAAACCATTAAGTGTAATTCAGAATAGGCAACTGTAATTCAGAACCCATCAAATGAAATTCAGAACATTCAAAGGCAATTCCATAAAATACATTATCTGTGGATAAAATTACCAAACCCAAAACTCCAAGCCACTTTAATAAATTAAAATACTTTAATAAAATGATTGTTATTAAAAAATAACACAATTGTTAAAAATTAAACTGAGTTACACTTGATATACTTTCTAAATTGCAATTAACAATTTCTGAAATACAGTTGCCTATTCTGAATTACTCTTGGCATTTTCTGAATTACAATTAACTATTCTAAATTACCCTTGACTCTTTCTGAATTTCAAATGACTATTCTGAATTAAACTTGACCCTTTTCTAAATTACAGGTAGAAATGGTGTTGTTACTAGCCGAATATGATTTTTTTTAATGTCAATGCCAAAAACCTGTAAAACCGAGATAATGAGGGCTCTGAGTTAAAGTTGACCAAGTCCAATTTTTGCCCATTTGGTTCTAGCAGTGTTAATAGAGGGCTAAAACATTCATTATTTTCCCACCAGGAGCAGTAGTTTACATGTGCACCGAAAACATATGTATACAACTATTTAACTTTAGACAAGTTTCTCTCAAAACTAGTTTCAGTGGACTTGGTTCACTTTAACACTGAACCTTTCATATCATTCCCTGGCTTTATGTTTTCTTAAAGCAGATGGAAAAACCCAAACCATTAGAAGTTTGAGTTACCAAATGGTGTATAAAATAAAAATCCACTGCATTTTGCAAAATTAACATGGAAACTGATTAAGTAAAATTCTTTTCTTAAAATTTATCAAATCGTTCTCCAAATTTTTCTGAAACAGAGCTAGTTTTGTTGATAGCATAACACAACTTCCAAAAAAGTTAAAAAAAAATCGAATGGAATGATCTGACTTTTTCTTTATGAAAAAGTAGCCAAATAACATTCAAATAGGCCAGTGAAAACCGTTTTTCAAAATCTCATTCCTAATCTAATCTCAAATATTGTGAAAATGAGATTAAAAAATCTCTGAAGGCCAATAATGGTGCAGTAAATTTCCTAAAACTATTTGAAATTAGCTAGAAAACGAATAAGACGTTAAAGAGGCAATTGTAAGTCTAAATAGAATTGATTAGGGCATTGTTTTAAAAAAATATATCTTCAGGTCTTTGTTCTCCAAAGGGACTAAACGCATCCTGAACGTATTTAGGGACGGTTCTACAAGTATCAATTTAACCGTGGAATAGTTATCGGGTGAATAAATAACTTCTGGTTAAAGCAAAAACGTTTTACAATAGTCTAAAGTTGATCGGTTAGTAATCCTCCGGAATAAAGTGCAACGTTCTGGTTTTCTTTTGCCATTCTCTTGGTAAGGGAATTAAAAAGTAATTGCTATTGGCATATCCACTGTCACCCAGTAAAACAGCATTTTCCGGATTGCTAACTTCTATTCGTGCTTTAATAGCACTGCTACAAAAAATATGAGAATCATTGCAAAATCTTAGGCATCTAACTACGATATTTCGAATCTTTGACTCTGAATCACAGACTACTTGCACATTCATGAAAAATAGCCTTTCCTATTCTTAAATTTTTTGGCGCCTTTTCCTCCAGAACACTGCAGTCTTATGTGTGTACAATCTATATTTTTACGCATGAAAATCTTGATATACTATAGAAGTTCGTCATTACTTGTTACCTTTCTTCTAGGGTTGGTGGCATATCAATCTATATAGGTCTTAATGTGACAATGGCTTCAGTTACCTCTTTCACTAGAACGCATGTCGTTGTTTTACTAACTCCAACAAAATCTGCTACTTCATTTAACAAAAATTCAGTTGCATAAAAGCTTAATGTTAATAACAATTTTATTGCAGGAGACACGGCATTGTTTTGATTTGTAAGGGAGGTGATATTATTAATTTGTAATTTCTTACTTGAAGGTTCACTCAGTCGAAATCTTGTATCATCTATTAAATTCTGTATCATCTATTAAATCAAAATAATTTATCCTAAAAAGCAATATTATTGGTATTTGACTTTAGTGGTTCAGTGGTTCAAAAATTTCTTGGTCATCAGACGATTCAAAAATTGGAACATCTGTATATTAGTACAGAATTTATAATAATGGTTATAAACGTCTTTCGCTTACAATTAATATTCAACAAACAGTTTAAACTTCATATAAACAAGTTAAACGATATTCGAACAACGGTCTAACTATTCCATCGCTTTACTCCCTGGTTAAGCTACTTCCGGGTTATAATGCCTTTGGAAATTTAACTTTAGAATAGTGTTTACTCTTGACTATATCTTGTATCTTGTTTCTGCAGAACCGGCCCTAAGTCACTTTAATATTACTCTCGAAATTTTTACCTTTAGTTTAAAAAGTAAGCTCAAAAACCCAAATAGATATACTATATCCAGCAGTTAAGGTTTTGCAAAGTTAACAATATAACTTGTATAACCTCTGTATAATTTTAGATGCCTGTAGGGTTGTTTAGAGTTAAAGGACATTGTTTAGAGTTTATTGTCATGTCTTTCTTTTGTATTGTAATACTATTTTAAGTAGGTAGGTAATAATAGCATTTTAGTGACCTATTTGGTATATCAGATATACCAGATAAGTTTTAAAATAAATGATACCTATATCTATTAATCCTTCCTCCTATTAATCATCATAGTGGATGATGATTGTTGTTTTCTTAAAACATATGCTACCACGTAGAGCGTTCCATCTAATTATTTCTTAGTTCACATGTGCCTTTAAGGTAAACTGATAATTCTGATGATGGTTAAGGTAATTACAGCAAAACATCGTAACATTGTTTCTTTTCAGGGACCAATCACCGAAAACGGTTGTATATCAGGACAAAATTCATGTCGGTCGTTAAAAATGTAATTTGATCAAAATTTGCATTATAGTTTCTACTTTTTCAGACTCAAAAACGGTACTCTAACGTATGGGGCTACCGGTAATGGTTAAATGCAATATGTGCGGTTTTTTGCAATTGTTTCTGAAGCACTCGTTTGCAACGTTTTAACGAAACTGGATAGTTAATAACACAAATGAATGACAGACAATCCGTAAAATTCAAATCAGAGAATATGATGTTTTGAATTACCTATTACGACTCCTTCTATTACTAAATAATAATTGACATAAATAAAAATAAGTTGTAATTATACTATCTCGCCCATTGCTCTTTGATTCAATTAAGAACGATTAGAACCAAGCCCAAAGCTATATAAATACGCTGTAAAAATACTTTCCTACAGAAGTAAATTTGATTTACCGGAATAGCTACCATACCGATTATAATAAAATATAAACATAAACTGATTTTATAGTGTAATCAAAATAATGACACACACAAAAATTACGTTTGTTATGTAAATTATTACTCTTAATTGAATAAAGCAATTAATTTCAATCAGTTCAACTTACAATGCAAGATGAAATTCTTCATGAGATAAAGTAAGTATTTCATATGAGGAAAGTCAAACAAAAATATGATATGATGAGATGAAGATGTTTAATGCTGGGCAAAATAACAACAAAATACTTTGACATATTTATGATACAGCCCGTATAATTTTAGGCTTCTGCTTGAAGAAAGAATTGATCCACAAGATCTTTCATCTGTTAATGTTGCAAAAAGATTTTTCAAAGCTTGTATGAACGAGCAAGCTGTCGAAAAAGCTGGTTTATCCACATTAATAGAACTATTCAATCAAATGGGAGGTTGGCCTATTTTAGTAGGAGAAAACTGGAATACAAAAAATTTTGTCTGGACTAGAACGATCAGAAATTTACGAGCATTTGGAGTAAATTTTGATTTTTTCTTTAACGTTACAGTGGATGTGGATAGGGAGAAACCTGAAAAATATATTTTAGGGGTAAATGTTATAAATTAGGGAAGAATCTAAGTTTTGAAAAATATTTTGTAGGTTTATGACCGACACTTTAGTCCTTCGGAGTTAAGCCAGAACTCAAAGTGATTTTTATCGACTATATGGTTAATGTCGCATCGGAATTTCATGTAAAAGTAATGAATGTTCGAAAAGAACTGAACGAGGTCTTGAATTTTATTTTGGAATTAGGAAAGGTCATACAGCATTTCCGATTTGCAAAACGAGTTTTATTCAATTGATTGGCTAGACTATCTGCAAGGATTATTGCGAATATTTCCCTCATGTGTTAAATGTCCCATATGAGCAGTGCATTTTCACCAGAATGACAGCGAATATTTCCCTCATGTGTTAAATGTCCCATATGAGCAGTGCATTTTCACCAGAATGACAGCGATAATTGCATTCTAAAGTGATAATTGCATTTCGATAATTGCACTGTACGTATCTATAACGACTGCATTGTTGTAGAACCTATTGCTAGTACACTAATTGTTGTCCATGCGCATTTTTTTGACTTTTTATAACCAAAAAATGTCAAACTCGATGTCAACAAAAATTAATAAACGGTTTGGAACTTGTTCATTGAGCTCCATTGAGCAATCTATAGTTGCAGCAAAACCAAAACATTTTCTTTATTCGGGAAATATTCCCCAAAATTACATTCGTGCCTTAAAAATGACCTGATAATTCTGCATTCAAACTTGTTATCTTTGCAAACTGCATTCGGTCATTTTCATATTTTTTTCTAAAAAAGCCTTCCACCTTCGGTGTCGGGCTCTTTCGCCAAAAAAATATGACAATAAACTCATGCAGTTAAGAGATAACAAGTTTTCATGCAAAATTATCGGTAATTCTTATGCACTTGTGCAATTACCCCCGAACATCGCCTTATTTAAGGCTTGATTGACATTGTCAATGTTTCAGAGCCGGTTTACCTAAAAAAATTAGAAGCACTTTTCAGGCGCACCAATAAGAAGTAATAAGTGACATTGTTTTATTTCTAATATAACAATTTTCAATTTGTTAGGGTTATAGCCAATTTCATGGGATGGCATATTGTTCAATCACTTATTAACTTTCTACCTGCAAGAATCTTGGATAAAGCTTACGATTACTTAAGAACTGTAAATGGCCATTTCTATAGAAAACCAAGATGGAGCGTTTGTGTTGAAGCAGCTAGAGAAAGGTAACAATTATGAATAAAGCATCAGTTTAATCAAAATGTATGAACTTTCTTAGTCATGAAGCGAGCGAATACAGTGAAAACTGTTCTCAAATATTTGTATCAATTGAGTCTACAATTTGTATTTCATGTCTACAAAATCTACCTGGGAGACGTTCAAAATAAATCTTTAATAACTGAGTTAATTTGAGGTTTCCACATTGAACCAGTGTACTTCTTACCTCTATCTATCTCCCAGTTCTGTAATAAGGTTGGAAAAAGTCTGTAGAGTTTATAATTAAAACGAAACAATATTAATAAGGATTGACATGCTCTAAGAAATAATTTTACTTTAAGGCTAAGTGCTCCCATAAATATCGTATACATTGGACGATATTTCAACACAGACTTAAGACGAAATTATTGATGAGATTATTGTATTGTAGATTAAAGTTGAAGAAGATAAACTACTCAATGCTGTATTAGATTTAGATCTAATTTTTTGGGATTTGCATTATGGAATGTTAACGCAACCAGTAAATAACGACTGGTTGAAAACGGAAGCTTTCATTAGTGGGCAAAAGGTTATTTACTCACCTAACGACAATGTCCTTAGTACACAAAACTTCTATACAAGCTGGCAAAAGGTGGTTATAATTTAAAATCTTGTAGAATTTCCCCTAGGTCTTTTTCGAGGCATTTACTATAATAAAGATAGGCCAGAATATATTAATTATGGTCTTCTGGGAAGCATCTCAAAGCTCAGCAAATTTCACATATTTTTGTTGACGCTGAAGGAGGTACAGTTGGAGAATCGAAAGCAGCAGAAGAAAGGTTGTTGAACAAGTGGACACCAACAAGCGCAAATAACTATATTGATAAATTGCATTGTCTCTCTAATCATTATGCCACACTTGAGTTAAAGGAAGCTGAAAATTTACGTGTAAGTACCTACATGGTATGGAAGCGAATGTTCTATGACTGGTAATCTGATTGAAGGCTAATCCTGTTATAACCAGAGGGGAAGACTTAGCAGACGTAGCTGGATTCAAAGTAGCTTACGAAGCTTTTAATGAGAAAGAATGGAAAAACGGGAAGGAGCCTCTGCTACCAGGTGAAAGCATTATTGTAATACATTTTGTTATTCAACTCATAATGTTTATTGTTATAGGATTAAAATATAATTCAAGACAGCTGTTTTGGATATCAAGTGCTCTGAAATGTTGTTCCAGTTATCCATTGCCATATCTGAAGAATAAATATTCAGATAGTCGAAACTACATCCATTCACCAAATGAATTTCGGGTAATTTACATGCACAGAGCTAAAGTTCTCTATGTTAGAGAGAAATATTATTATCTTCTGCAGGTGAACGGTCCTCTGCAGAATCTCGTTGAATTTTCTTACGATTTTGGGTGTCCTCTTAAATCATTTAAGAGATGAGAGATTCTGCATTGATGTCGTCTTCTCCTCGACTCTTTCTCCTATTCTGTGAATAAAGAAACAAAAAATTGATCAAAAACATAAATGAACAGTTGAATTGAATGACAAAGTTTTGATAAAATTTTTTCTAATTACTGTAACTAATTGTGTTATAGTCTAAACAGTTTCAATGATAATTTTAAAGGTAACTGTGTTCTTTTTCTTTACTTTATTATCAACTTGTATTATTGTTTCCAGGCTATGCTTATGAATTCGGCATGGTCAGAATGGCGAGAGAGTCATATTGAACTGCAAGAAATGCCAATATGTCAGAATGTGTTTTACACATTTTTAGAGTATTTTTATACAGGAAAGATTGTTATAACTCATACAAATGTTATGCCAATTTTGGCGCTGGCTGACAAATACCTAGTTAAGGTAATTACAGCTTTTATTTCAACTACAAATAATAGATATTATTGAGGGAGGCCAACCAAGAGCTACTTACTTGTTTTAAGTTTTACTTTTACTGCATTTTGTGCTATTTTTTACACATACATTTTATTAGGATGTCTCATTGTTGGCTACTTTTTCTTAATTGTGTATTTTATCCCAGAATTATATTAGTCCTTGATTGAATTGTATTGAGTATTATTAATTATACACTAACTCCTCATAAAAATTGAATTTTTGCAGAGTTTAACCAGGATATGCATAATTTATATGTGTCGTCATGTACCTCATGCAGCTTACCACAATCAGTTGTCCTCTTGGCTGCAGTACAGTAGTATTGGCGGTCACGATAGGATTTTTAACAATTGCAGAAATTACTTCAAATGGAATTTTGAGGCTGTGGCCAACACTTCCGATTACAGCAATGTCGACTGTGATACATTTTCAAAAATTATAAGTTCCAATGATGTCGTCGTGCACAATGAGATGATGTTATTTAATTGCGTAGTAAGGTGAGTGTTATTTGTAACAATGGTTTCCCTACAACATGGGTGGAATGGTTTGATGTTTTCTATAAGTAAGATGCTAGAAAAATGTCTGGTTGTCCCTTTTTGAAATCTGTATTTTTTACATATTTATGTAAAAATAAAACCAAAAAAAGTCTTACTTTATTTACTCTATAAATCAAATAACTGAAGAAGCATTGGGAAATATCAAGATAAATTTGATTTAAAATTTAGTTTGACTCACAAGTTACTTGAAATACAGGGTGATTCACGGTGATGGTATATTAGAAGTATCTAGAGAACAACTCAATATTTTTCACTGAAATTTGTGGTCCAAACTCTCTTTCCAATATATGTTGGACTTAACGGTTTTGCCAGATCAGTCGGAAAGAACACCAACTTTTGATTTTCAAATAAAACCCTGTTTTTAATCTCATTTTTGAATTCCTCGCAAGAAGGCTAGTAATTAATGTTAATACTTCCCGCAAATCTTGCACCGTTTCTTAGATATTTTATAAAAATTGTCAATTTGTCAGCAAAACGGTGGTCTAAACTTTAACTAAATTCTCAAGTCCTAAAAGGTTTGCTGATGTGACCTTTTGTCCTCAGTTAGACGATACTACACAGTTGAGAAGCCATATTACATTGGTGGTTCCATTTAAAAAAAAACGAACTTCTGGCAGTTTTTCTATCTATCCGACTTAAAGGTAAATATTGACCACTTCGTAGGCTTTTTCATTTTCAGCCTTTGAACTTTTCAACCACGTGGTATTGTCTAACTGAGAGCAAAAGGTCACACAAGCAAACCTTTCAAAACTTGGGAATTTAATTAATGTTTAGACTACCGTTTTGCTGACAAATTCACCATTTTTATGAAATATCTAAGAAACGGTGCAAGATAGGTATAGGGAAGTATGAACATTAATTTTTAGCCTTCTTGCAAGGAATTCAAAAATGAGATTAGAAAAAGGGTGTTTCATTTGAAAATTAAAATGTTGGTGTTCTTTCCGACTGATCTGACAACAAAATATTTTAGATAGAGAGTTTGGACCCAATAACCTAGGCTACACTCCAAATTTCAACAAAAATTATTGAGTCGTTCTCTAGATACTTCTAATATACCATCAGCGTGAATCACCCTGTATATGATTTTGTATAGTGGGTAAATTACCGGTAAAATAAATATTTTACTTTACTAGGGCAATTTGACCAGTAAATTACTGGTAAATTAAAAATGCTGTGTTGCTGACATTTCAAATTTTCACACCACTTTTCTCCATTTTGTATTATTTTTTCATGTTATTGGAGATAAAATTTAGTAAGGATTCCAAAAATGTGCTTAAAACAGTCATGTTCTCACTCCAAGGGGGTTTTACAGGTGATTTTGTCTCTGACTGTTCTTTCAAATTGTATTTTTTTTTTATTGTAATTGTACCTACTGACTGCTTACGTAAATAACAGGGTCACGATAAATGTAGATACGCCTAAATCATTAGTTCTATATGATGTAAAACTTTTATTTCTATGAGGTTTGTATGGTTGACGCAAAAACAGTAATGATTACAATTTCTGATAGGTGGATAGAGTTACAAAAGGCGAAGATGGAAAAATCCGAATATACCTCACAAAATTACATCCACTTGATTGAATCTGTGATGATGCAAATAAGATTTCCCATGATGACACCAAGAGATTTAGCTGACCTCTTAATGTCGTCATTAATTAAAGAGCACAAAGAATTCTTTGTTGATAGAATGGCAATAGGTATGAAATACCACTCAGGTATTGCGTTTTTTTCACGATTATTGAACTTGAGTTCAGTAAGGCATTGATTTTTTTAGGATACGATGATCAACTGCAACCTTATTACGATAAGGAACGTCATTTATTTACTCCACGACTTTACACCTCTGATAGTTGTTCTGCTGCCTTAAAAATCGAAAACTTTTGGAGTTTACCTAGTTACCATATCAGCACTTTTGTATTTTCGTCACATCTGTCTGCTGCAGAACACGAATCACATAAAATTAGCGAATGGGTCTTGGATCTATATCCTAAAGGAGTACATTTTAAACGGTGTTATTTGATAGTTTGGCAAGGTGAGGAAGATGTTAACTGCGTTAACAGTTCGAGCACTTACAGTGAAATGCAAATGTTATATTACCAAGAGATTCAATTTTAGGTACACTTGAAGTGCCAGAAGAAATCCTTCGCACAGTTCGCCTTTCATTAACATGCAGAGAATCGCCAGAACCATCCATAAGAGTTAAAGTGTCCATTCTAATTTATGGAGTACAAGGAGGTGTGGAACACGTCATACAAGTTGTGGAAAAAGTTCATCACTTCACGCCTCAAGATAAAATACTAAATATTGATGATCTTATACCATTTCATGAGCTCAATACTCCCGTTACCTTTCAGCCAGTTCACGAGACGCCTTTTCTTGTTGGTCCCAAACGAGATCAACTAAAATTGAACATAGTTATAGCACCTATTAAGTAATACAGATTGGTTTATTTCAGTTAAATGGTTGTATCATTTTATTATCCTATTTACATACCAATTCGACGGAGTAATAAAATTCACTGCCTTGATTGATAAAACAATAAGTTAGTTTCCAATTGTATACGATATAGAAACGATAATTTCATAATCAATTACTTAAAAAAAGTAATTGAATTGCAATTATCAACTACTCTAAAGGATATGTTATAGTCAGCATTTAATTTTATAGCACATTTAATGTACAGCATTTAATCAATTTTTATGTGAATTAATTTAATTCACACAAAAATTGGGGTCGATAACAGTTGTGGTTCGTGAAATATCCTATATCAACTAAAAATGCAACTTTTCAACTAAAACTCAGACAATCGACAATTTAAGCTTGCGAAAATTGCTGAAGGAGAAAACTTAGCAAAATGAATTTTGGATATGTTATTGAGCATTAAACTTCCTATAATTCACACAAAAAATGGCGTTGATAACTCACTACTAGTTATGGAAATGTCCTAATTCAAGTAAAAATGCAAGTTTTTACCTAAAACTGACACAATAAATTTTAAGCTTGTGAAAACTGGTAAAGGAATCAAGTTATAAAACATAAATCTTTAAATAAGGACTGGACAACATGGAATACAATTGAAACAACCTCTATAAACAACAAATAAAAATCTCAATTCTTAAATAAAATCAAATACTCAGTCAATAAGATTATATTAAATCTACAATATTGGAAAATGTGGGTATATGTAATACCTATATCAGACCTGAAAATGATGTGGATACAGACCTGATGGGTGCTTATTACTAAGCTCTAGGAGCCTATAGTGAGATGAAATAAGATTTCTCCCTTATGGCCTGAACCATGAGAGAAATATCTCATCTCATCTCACTAGGTCTATAGAATAAGCACCCTGCAAATGATGTTGTTTATGAAGTTGACCTTCCATGCAGGAACATGACAATCGTCTACAGAATAAAAAACTAAGAAGAATGGATGAAGTGTTCTACCTGGTGATCAGGAAAATGCCATTTAATTTTAAATTAAAACTGCTGTATTTTTATAACAAAATATTAAAGGACGAAATACCACAACCTCATGGAAACAATAGAATATAATAATGGTAACAACCAATATTCAACGCAATGCCCATAGACAGAGTGAGCAAATTTATATACTTGGGCATGTGGTTATCTGAAGACTGGATCCTCCGATATCGAAATCAAGAGTCACATTGAACGGGCCCGACAAGCATTCCTAGGACTGATAAGAGTATTTTAGTTGCTCGGACTTTGATCTTGGTCTGAGGTTGAGATTTTTGAAGTGCTATGTATGGTCGGTACTTCTCTATGGGATGGAAGGTTGGGCCCTTAAAGTCAACAACATTAACAAATTGGAAGCATTCGAGATGTGGCTATATCGCAGAATGCTCAAGATACCGTGGACTGCAAGAATGACTAACGTAGAAGTACCTGTCTACCGTCAAAAAGAGAAAGACTGCACACCTGGGGCACGTCATGAGGAACGAAAAGTATGAGTATTTACAGTTGTTGATCGAGGGTAAGATAGAAGGCCGTAGAGGAACGGGAAGGAAGAAATTGTCATGGTTGCCGAACATAATACAGTGGACAGGAGTGAATGACATACAGACCCTAATTCATACCGCAAGGGATAGAGAGGAGATTGAAAATGTGAGCGCAAACATCCATTAGTTTATAGCATCCGAAGAAAAAGAAAAACCATTAAAAATAGAGAACTGCCAGAACTTTAAAAGTCAATTATTTTTTTTGAGAATGTTTTAAGTTCATCTCTTAATCATTGGAAAATATCAATTCTTATTAACTATTATTAACTTTAAACTGATGTTTTAAAATAAATATTTGATGTGGTCTGAGATACGGCAACGATCTTTAACAACCTGAATGACCAACCAATGAAATTCCTGATAATTAACAATCAAAGCCGATATCAGTCGATTGTCTCTTAACTTTGGTAGGCAAAGTCTATCTCTCTCTAATTCGCTATCTCTTCTTGTTAAATAGCTATTCTTTGATATGACTTTATACCCATACCCCGTAAATAAGTAAAAAGTTCTTTCCCAGCTCATCACTTATAATACATTTAACATTAAAAACACTATATACATATATACATAAAATATATACAAATCACTTTCTATTTTATAAAGAGAAGTAAGATAGCAGTTGCGTTAGGGTCTTCTTATCCAGAAGGCACAAATCGCAATCAAACGAATCTTCAGTAAACTCGTATGTGCCGGTTTCTGAAATCAGTTCCACCACTTTCCGTATAATAAAAGGGTCATCCATCTCCATTATCTGTGTTTGTAAGTTCCGGAGCCTACTCATGAATTCAGCCTAAAACAAAAAAACAATCAGTTAGATTAGAAAACTTAAACGCAAAAATTTAACTTACATCGCCTTCAAACGGAATTGATTTTAATGGCCCTTCAACGTCACTCTAATGAAAAGAAAAATAAATAAGTAAATCTAGGAATAGAGTAGAGCATTTATTTTTATTAGACTCATACACAACATTGTTTTATTAGACTCTGTACTTTTACCAGAAAACCCAACTCGAAGAAAATGGTACCAACTAATAAAACTTTGTTTGCAATTTGTCTGGTTAATAGTTAATTAAAATTTTTGGAATTTTTCAAAACAAAAAACTGGTATGCTTAACTTACCGGTGGTGAAACTGATGGTTCTGAAATAGAACTGGATTCCCGACTACTAACTTTCGACGCATTTGACGAGTTATCTTCAAACAGATGATCAGATTCAAGGTTTGGTAAAACGGGACTCGCTGATGGTTCGCTTTTAGGACTGCTACCAAATAAAAGTTCCATTTTATCTCTGCAAAAAAATCACACAAATTAGTTAGAAAGGAATAATTTCCGGAGAAAATTATTATACCTTAGAGAAGAACTCGCTGAAGTGTTTTTCTCTTTTCTCTGCCGCTTCTTCTCTTTCCTATCTTTCTTGTTATGCTTATGTTTTGGCTTCTCTTCGCTTTTCACTTTTTCATTTTCTTTTGACTTGGTTTCTTCAGGTTTCTCACTATCTTGGTTTTCTTTAACCTTTTCTTTGTCTTCATCTCTATGTTTGTTATCTTTTTCCTTAAAAATTATGTTAATGTAAAAGTTTTCATGGACAACAAACAAATAGTACTTACTTTCTGCATTTTAAACTTTTTCTCCTTATTTCCTTCTCTTGAATCGTTCTCTTTGTCCTTGCCAACATCTTTATCCTTAACATTCCTTTCTACAGCTGACGGACTTCTGCGCCGTTTAAGAGACCTTAAAAAATAATCAGACTAAATAACAATATGATTCTTAAAAATAAATGGTTTTACCATACCTTTTGGAAGCAGGACTTTGAATTTTTTGAAGGGAACTCTTATCCTTTTCTTTTTCCATCTCTTTAACGTCTTTTTTACGGTTCTCTTTCTTGTCTTTCTTATTATCTCCTGATTTTCCCTCACTACTTGAACCATCAGTGCGTTCTTCACGATCGTTGTCAGAACTTTTAGTTTTGTTCTTGTCCTTATCTAATAAATAATATGCACCTTATAATATCTTATTAAGTAATCTAATTATTAAATATTACCTGAAGATTTATCTTTGTCTTTGTCATTAGGTTTAATGACAGATTTAGATGCTTCTTCATTTTTTGGAACCTCCTGAACTCCCTTTGTCTTGTTGATTATTGGTGTACCTGACATTTAAATATATGTTTTAGAATTTTTCAATTAAAATAACCCTACACATACTAAAAAAAAAACATCCAATATTGTACAAACAAAATACATAACTTTTAGAACATAGTGATGAGTTTTTTTCCAATAAATGATAAGATTGTTCTAGTATAAAACAATGGTTAAACACTAGAAAATATAAAATAGTATTTTATGTGCAATTTAAGAAAGAATAGTTAATAAGTCACAAACAGTTGATATTAAGTACTTATAGAAAAAAAATTTAATTTAATAGTAGTAGGGTCATATACACATATTTTATTTGCAGACTGTTTGTGATTTAAAATCACTATTTAAAAAAATTTGTACTTACCAAATAGATCTATGAACTGATCAATTTTAGGTTCCTCAGCTTTCAATTTGAACTTTTTACCTTGGTCAGAATCATCTGGTTTTGGTTTGCTGGTCTTTTGAGATTGATCTTCTTTTTTACTAGTAGATTTAGAAACATTTTCTTGTGGACTTGATGGGACCTACAAGTAAGAAATAAAGTGCTATTAATATTACATAGAAGAGAAAAAGTGTAAGAATTGCAGAATAAGATAAAAATTTACAAACATTAGAATGAATAATGAAAACTTACCACAGCTCCTCCTTTCAATAACTTATTTTGAAATTCCTTATTAACTGAATAAAATGTGTATTTTTCCTTCCGTAAATCATGTATTGGAGGACCATTCAATTGCAACCTAAGGTCATAGGTAAAACTGATCTTTCTGGGCTCTTGACTGTGTTTTAGATATATCTCAATAGGCAAGTCAAAACCAGCATACCCCGAGGTTTTAACTGAGTAAGGAGGCTCCTTTACCACTAGAAATTAAATGCAAAAAATTAAATACAATTACTTCTATGTCTCATTCACTTGTTCAGTAATTTTACCAAAGAGCTGTGAAACAGTAGGTAAATAATTAAATAATAAAAATTGCACAGATAAGTAAACCAGAATTGTGCTTATATCATAAAAAAACAGTTTTTTTGTACAAGTATGTACTTAGTAATCCAAAAAAATGTACCAAACCAAATTTCAAATAAAAGAAATGGTCTGGTAGTATTTGAAACTGTTAATAGTTATTTAAGCTTTACTGTTTTCTTATTTAGAACAGTGTTTTCAAAAATCCAGGACATTTAATAACATAGTGGAGCTCCCCAGTAAAACTAGCGTAACAACTGAGATACTACTAAACAAACTTGCACAGTGTTACTTACCCCTTTTTGGGTTTTCAAAAGTTTCATGCAAATGAAAAACAACTTTTTCTACGTAGTGCTTAATGTCTGCTCCATTGCAGCCTCGAACAAACACCTCCCAATCATGAGTGTAGCCTTCGGGGGTGAGTTTTTTTCTCAGATAAGCATCATGTCCAATTTCCAAGTTTATAGTGAGTGACGAAATGGTTCGCCGAGGCAATTCCCCGTTTATTCCCCATGAACGTGATGATGCCTTTTCTTCCTGTTCATTTAAGTTTTGAATTTAGGAAACTTGTAAACTAAATATATAATTTCTATAATATCTAAGTTTTGTATGAATACGATCTCAATTCTCAATTTAACATTCATGTTTAAAAACCTCTTTTATAAGGTAATTAATTAAAATCTTAATAAAATAATATTGACAAAACCTAATATTTTTATGGCTTGTTTTTGGTTATGTTTATGGTAAATTGTTTGATAGATAAGTAAGTTACTGTCAAATGTCGAATATTGCTATCAGTTTTTAAATTCTGTCATTTGTATAACAACATATCACCGATGACCGATGACATTAAAATACTAGAAGTTAACATGTCGTGTGAACAAGTCTGCTGTCATGCGCCCGACAGCCATTTTGAATTTTAACTAAAATAAAAATAATTCAACTAAAAACTAACGGGTTATTTAAGTTGAAATATTTTGATAACGATTGAAGAATGTATAATTATTTTAGATATTACATAATTTTGAAAAATATAAATAAACGGCGAATCTAGACACGCAAAAACGCAGGCTGGTTTAATTATTACTTTTCTGACAAAGATTAACCAGATAATATAAGCCTTAATTTTCAAACTGGTTGGTTAAGCAATCACATATACCAAAAACATTCTCTTTAAAACAACGTTGCAAAGTGTAACCCGCCATAAAACAAAACTAAAATAGCCCTTATTTGTAACCCCATCTCCAGGCATTTGGGGCCAATGTGTAAACGCAATACAAAAAAACACCGCAAACACAAGCTAATGTTGGCCCCAATGTGTGGAGCCCCGTATTACAGTGTACGGCTAATATGTGTACGGAAAAAGTCTCTTTTTAGAGCCAATATAGGCGCCATATTGTTTTTGTTAAGACGGCTCCACACATTGGAGTCAAAGTTTAGCGGGGTATTTTTTTGTATAGAGTTCACACATTCAACGAATAAAGGGGAGTTTACACATGCAAGAATAGTGACGCTAGCCACGTGAGGAAACGTGCGCTTAATGCTCTAATTATTGTATTTGCACGTGCTGCCCACCAGTTTTTATTGGGGCAAGTAAATCGCGTAAGCATGTGTAAACCCTCCATACTTAACAAGTCTTCTTTAATGCAACAAAAAGATAGAGTTTTTCCACTTTTCAAATCAAAAACGTTGAAAAAAAAAGACAAAGGGTAGTTTACACATGCATGGATTTAGTGGCGTCACTTATATTTTCACTTGCGCTTATAGCTGTAATTGTATTTGGACGTGCGTAAGTAAATCGCGCAAGCATGTGTAAACTCTCCTTAATTTAAGAAGTCTTTTTTAATGCAACAAAAAACTATATGAAAGTCTTTCAAGACAAATATGGACAAAGACTTTAAAGTCTTTGTCTATATTTTTCTTATGTAAAAATTATTATTATAAAAAAATAACTTACCAAAACAACACCCATAATTCAAACTTCAATCGTGTATAATAAAGTAAATATAGCACAAAAATTATTACACAACAATTAATAGTATTTCACTGTAAATGTGTAATAGTCTGTCTTCTAAGGTAACAAATGACCAAATGGCTTGGTTCTAAAAAATGGTTAGTAATGGCATTTCCAAATGTCAAAATTTGTCACGTGGTGTGTGAAGTATCAGAAGACTACCTAAAATTGCCCAACTTGACAACAGTGGTTGACACTAATGACAGAATTGACAGACGGTTGACTTGGACAGATGACAGCAGCGACCACGCGATCTTGTTTACAAAGAACAAATATATTTGGGGCTTTCTAGTTTTTTATCGAATTTTCACTATTTTTGTTGCTAATAAAGTTTATTATTCGAAATTACAATGTGGCCCATTATTTGCTACCCAGCAACGGCCACATTGGTGGTGTTCTAGCCCCCGTTCTCGTTGATTGGTCATAGCCAAGGACCTTGTGTTGTGTGAGACACCTGGTGAGACATTTAGTGAGTTTAGTGTTTTGAAAGTGTTCTGTGACCCAAAGACTGTGTTAAATAGATGATAAATCACGGGTATCTAGAATACTGTACTGACAACCAGGTCTCCAATTAATATAATATTTAATTTATTAAATATTTTATCTCTGGTTGTGGATAATTAGCATGATGTATAACTATTGACAATGACGTGTGGACCGGGTTCAAAATGTTGTCACCGCAGTACGAGAAAGAAGAATATAGAAGGATGAAGCTAGTACAGGCAAAACGCGAAATATGTCAGGTATGCTGTGATTTGATTGACTATGATTCCCACAGATGCTCAGCTGATCGAGACCTGTCATCAGCTACAGAGACATCGTGTCACAGGATCAGTCCTTATGCGATTCGAGTACTCGACTCAGTTGTTACGCCATCTGTGATGTACTTTGACAGTTTACCTGATAATGGCTGTACACCAATGACAGCTATTATCAGGTACCTAATTGTCAAAACTTAAAAAAACAAGCTTAATTGAATGTTAGAAAACAAGAAAGTCTCATTTTGTCTGTTCTAGCTTCTTCTGTCTCTCTCTTTTTGGTTAGCCGCAAGGTTTTCTGGGAAGGTCGAGGAGTAAAAATACACTTTTGGATGAATAAAATAAGGCCAAAGCAATTGAAATATTTAAATGAGAAATTGAAACCAGAAATCTATGACAGTATTGACAATACAGGCAAAAATAAGAAGCAACGGGAATAAGTAGATTAGCAGTTAATTTTTGTAACAAGAAGGTATACATGCAAGTATAATGTAAGTCAGGCTAATAAGATGTAGTTCCAAAACACTGACTAACAAATTAACACTTACAGGTTAATTTGTTTACTTAGTGTCACTTTTAGTACATATCGATAAAAAATGTCCAATTTCAGCTTTGGACTCTTTGGAGAGTGTTTTCATGAACTTTGCTGAAAGATTTTGAATGGAAAACACTGCAGTGAATATTTCTTGATATCACATACAGAGAATAATATCTTAAGATGAAGATAGTTGCACCAACTTTTCACTGAACTCTACAGTACGACTTTATTTCTCAATGGATGAAACATACAATGCTAGCTCAGTTTTACAAAATGACACAATTGATTGAGTAAAAAGATTTGAAACATGTCTTTCTACATACTTATCAGATTTATTTTGTTTTGCTGACTATAGAGTATCAAAAACATTTTTTCCAAACTATACCGATCTCAACATAAATCTGATATTAAGGAATGTTTTCAAAGGTTTTAGTTTCATTGCACTCTGATAATCTCAAAATTTACAGAATAAATCATGAAGTTACTATTGCTGCTGCAAGATGGATTTGTGGCTTCGTAACCAGGTAAGTACCTATGTACGAGTATACTAGGATGTGACTACACCATTTCCAAATGTGGTTCAAAAAAGGTCAAGCGTAATACAGAATAAGGAACTGCAATTCAGAAACCATCAAATGAAATTCAGAACATTCAAAGGCAATTCCATAAAATACATTATCTGTGGATAAAATTACCAAACCCGAAACTCCAAGCCACTTTAATAAAAAACAAACAAACAAACATACTTTATTGACAACTGTCAAAGGGCTAACGACCGGGGTCTTCCTGCCCGAATACAAAATATTTTTTTTTTAACTTAATATATACCAAACTCACATTTCCTGCATATTGCAAGGTGATACAAAAAAAAAAAAAAAACATGTTTTTTGAGTAGCTAGTTCTAACTTAACAGTAATTGTTCAATTTACAAATTTTAAGTAGGTTTTGGGACTTGGTTTTTCATTTCAGTTGTTTGTTGGTGTATTTTTTGTAGCAATGATTTTTTCCATTAAGGTTACTTCAGGGTATTTTCTTTTAGTTCTAGCATCCGGTTCCTGTTGAATAAAGCCACTTTAATAAATTAAAATACTTTAATAAAATGAATGTTATTAAAAAATAACACAATTGTTAAAAATTAAACTGAGTTACACTTGATATACTTTCTAAATTGCAATTAACAATTTCTGAATTACACTTTACAATTTCTGAATTACTGTTGACATTTTCTGAATTACAATCAACTATTCTAAATTACCCTTGACTCTTTCTGAGTTTCAAATGACTATTCTGAATTACACTTAACCCTTTTCTAAATTACAGGTAGAAATGGCGTTACTAACCGATTATGATTATTTTTAATGTTAATGCCAAAAACCTCTAAAACTGAGATAACGAGGTCTCTGAGTTAAAGTTGACCAAGTCCAATTTTTGCGCATTTGGTTCTAGCAGTGTTAATATAGGGCTAAAACATTCATTATTTTCCCACTAGGAGCAGTAGTTTACATGTGCACCGAAAACATATGTATACAACTATTTAACTTTAGACAAGTTTCTCTCAAAACTAGTTTCACTGGACTTGGCTCACTTTAACACTGAACCTTTCATATCATTCCCTGGCTTTATGTTTTTTTAAAGCAGATGCAAAAACCCAAACCATTAGAAGTTTGAGTTACCAAATGGTGTATAAAATAAAAATCCTCTGCATTTTGCAAAATTAACATGGAAACTGATTAAGTAAAACTCCTTTCTTAAAACATATCGAATCGTTTTCCAAATTTTTCTGAAAATTGATTTTTTTCTAGAACTTACGTCAAAGCGTCATCTTTCGATCTAAAGAATGTCACAATACCCTTTTCATCATAATGATGGACACCATGTGTATAACAGAAATCAAGATATTAAAAATAAGTCTAGAAACATCGTTGAAAAAAGCATTCCTTGGGCAATAAGAATCAACCAAAAATATAGTTAATTTAGTTGAATCCTTTTCCGAAACAGAGCTAGTTTTGTTGACAGCATAACACAACTTCCAAAAAAGTTAAAAAAATCGAACCGAATGATCTGACTTTTTCTTTATGAAAAAGTAGCCAAATAATATTCAAATAGGCCAGTGAAAACCGTTTTTCAAAATCTCATTCCTAATCTATTCTCAAATATTGTGAAAATGAGATTAAAAGATCTTTGAAGGCCAATAATGGTGCAGTAAATTTCCTAAAACTATTTGAAATTAGCTAGAAAACGAATAAGAGGTTAAAGAGGCAATTGTAAGTCTAAATAGAATTGATTAGGACATTGTTTTAAAAAAATATATCGTCAGAACATTGTTCTCCAAAGGGACTAAACGTATTTAGGGACGGTTCTACAAGTGTCAATTTAACCGTGGAATAGTTATCGGGCGAGTAAATAACTTCTGGTTAAAGCAAAAACGTTTTACAATGGTCTAAAGTCGATCGGTTAGTTATCCTCCGGAATAAAGTGCAACGTTCCGGTTTTCTCTTGTCATTCTCTTGGTAAGGGAATTAAAAAGTATTTGCTATTGGCATATCCACTGTCACCCAGTAAAACAGCATTTTCCGGATTGCCATCTTCTATTCGTGCTTTAATAGCACTGCTACAAAAATATGAGAATCATTGCAAAATCTTAGGCATCTAACTACGATATTTCGAATCTTTGACTCTGAATCACAGACTACTTGCACATTCCATGAAAAACAGCCTTTTCTATTTCTAAATTCTTTGGCGTCTTCTCCTCCAGAACACTGCAGCCATGTGTGTACAATCTATATTTTTACGCATGAAAATCTTGATATACTATAGAAGTTCGTCATTACTTGTTACCTTTCTTCTAGGGTTTGTGGCATATCAATCTGTCTAGGTCTTAATGTGGCAATGGCTTCAGTTACCTCTTTCACTAGAACGTATGTCGTTGTTTTACTAACTCCAACAAAATCTGTTATTAGATTTAACAAAAATCCATTTGCATAAAAGTTTAATGTTAATAACAATTTTATTGCAGGAGACACGGCATTGTTTTGATTTGTAGGGGAGGTGATATTATTAATTTGTAATTTCTTACTTGAAAGTTCACTCAGTCGAAATCTTCTTAAAATTCTGTATCATCTTTTGATCCAAAATTCATCATCCTCAACTTTGACTTCAGTGGTTCAGTGGTTCAAAAATTTCTTGGTCATTAGACGATTCAAAAATTGGAACATCTATGTATTAGCACAGAATTTATAAGAATGGTTATAAACGTCTTTCGCTTACAATTAATATTCAACAAACAGTTTAAACTTCGTATAAACAAGTTAAACGATATTCGAACATCGGTCTAACTATTCCATCGCTTTACTCCCCGGTTAAGCTACACCCGGGTTATAATGCCGTTGGAAATTTAACTTAGAATAGTGCTTACTCTTGGTTTATCTTATTACTTCAGAACCGGCCCTAAGTCACTTTAATATTACTCTCGAAATTCTTACCTTTAGTTTAAAAAGTAAGCTCAAAAACCCAAATAGATATACTATATCCAGCAGCTAAGGTTTTGCAAAGTTATTAAAATAAAACTTGTATAACCTCTGTATAATTTTAGATGCCTGTAGGGTTGTATATTGTGGAACCAAAAGGACATTGTTTAGAGTTTATTGTCATGTCTTTTTTTTGTATTATAATAATATTTTAAGTAGGTAGGTATAAATAAATGATACCTATATCTATTAATCCTTGCTCCTATTAATCATCATAGTGGATGGTGATTGTTGTTTTCTTTAAACATATGCTACCACGTAGAGCGCTCTATCTAACTATTTCTTAGTTTACATGTGCTTGTGCCTTTAAGGTAAACTGATAATTCTGATGATGCTTATTAAGGTAATTACAGCAAAACATCGTAAGATTGTTCCTTTTCAGGGACCAATCACAGAAAGCGGTTATTATATCCGGACTACTGTACTCGCTTCGGCGGTACATATACTAAATTGGACAAAATTCATGTTTGTCGTTAAAAATATAATTAAAACAAAATTAGTTTTGCATTACTTTTTTTACTCAGAAACGGTACGGTAACGTATGGGGCTACTGGTAATGGTTAACTGCAATTTATGTGCGGTTTTTTGCAATTCTTTCTGAAACACTCGTTTGCAATGTTTTAACGAAACTGGATAGTTAGGTAATAACACAAATGAATGACAATCCGAATGACAAACCAAATTTGATTAAAACTTGGTGGCATACTAGAAATGAAAAAACCCAGGCGTGCTGTTTTCTGGGTTTAATAGTATCAGCCTGTGTAATTCTGGGAATATGTTTCTACTTTTTCTCTGGTAAGTAATACAAACTATAGTAGGTACATCTTTATCATAGTTAAATAAGTAGTAACATACAGAAATGTGTTTTGGTAACTTACCCCTGGGAAACATCCAAGTTGGTTTCTTGGTCAGCAAGTCAATTATGGTTTGATGTCTACTAAGTTATGAACATTTTTAGAGAAAAAGTCTTGCTTCAATAAGTGGTTGTTCTAAATCGATTGGGTTAAACGTCTAAAATCTCGAAATAAGAATTTCTCATATGATTGTCTTTATATGAGAGCAAAAACGTAATACTTTTTGTACTCAATGCTTAAATGACAATGATTCGATTGTTTTACAGATCCAATAACAATATGCAAAACTCCTACATGTTATTCCGCATCTTCGGAAATATTAAATTACATAAACGTCAACGAACGACCTTATAAAGATTTTTACAGGTTTGCTTGCGGACGTTTTCAACAAAATAAGTCTCTTGATGATCCTTATAGCTTTCAATCAGTTCAACTTACAATGCAAGATGAACTTCTTCATGAGATGAAGTAAGTATTTCATATGAGGAAAATCAAACAAAAATATGATATGATGAGATGAAGATGTTTAATGCTGAGCAAAATAACAGCAAAATACTTTGACATATTTATGAGACAACCCGTATAATTTTAGGCTTCTGCTTGAAGAAAGAATTGATCCACAAGATCTTTGTTGCAAAAAGATTTTACAAAGCTTGTATGAACGAGCAAGCTGTCGAAAAAGCTGGTTAGATATAACACTATTTCAAACTGAATGATTAAATGAGATTAATGAAAATATAGTAACTATAAATGGATATAAGAAAAGCAAAATATGAATATGTCTTATTTTAAAACCTTACATTTTCATTCAGCCTTTTAGCTAATCCAAGCACAAGAAGATTACAACGCGTAAACCAAACAAAAACTACAAAAATTACTGAAATTAAAAAAAAGTACAATTTTGAAGTTGGTTGAAATTGTTTTCCAATAACTAAAAGGTATTGTCCCTTATAACTAATAATTACAATTATAAAAAAAGGCTTGAAAAACTTAATAGAACAAAAATAAACCACCGTACTCTTTTCAGTTAAAATAAAGTAATTTAATTACTTTTTAAAGTAGTTCAACTATACTGAAGTAATTGTAACCTCAATTACCTATTGCAATTACTTTTGTTTAATATGTAATTGAAAAATCAAATACAATTTTTGTTTTTGAAACGTAATTTAATTGTGGTACTTACTTCAATTACTTGAAAGTAGTTGAATTACATTTTTAATTAAAGTATTCCAACTATCGACTTGTCCATAATGGGCCTATCCCACATATCATAAATTTTTGTTTTAATGACTGGAATCGAAAGAATAGGATCAAAAAACTAATTTTTCATATTCTTGAAGAAAAAATTATGGTCGTAAATGTTCCTACATTAGTTTGAATTTGTCCATTAAATTTAAAAGATCTGTTTTGGCGCGCATGTGACGTACGTAATTCTGGGCGATTTTATTGGCTGTTGCACGCCAACTGTTTCACTTCTTGTCGCTGATTGGTTGATAGTGTAGTACGTCACCGGCGGCGGGCGTTTAAAACATGAGATTAATGTAGTTTTTATCATAATTTTTTTTCTATTTAGACTTAATATTTTTGAAAATAAAAAAATACGGGTATAATATTTTCAATCCGTCTTTGTAGTTATGAAATAAAAAAAAATTGTGGGACAGGCCCATTATATAAAAAATGTAGCATACAAAAAAGAGTTTTTCTCAGCTGAAGCACCCTGTATATTATCGACATTTAGACCGTCTTAGCGCCCCATATATCTTTGTAATTTACCAATTCGAAGTTATTATGTATCTAAAAGTCTGGAACGGAGTTGTCGCCGATGCGCGCTCTAAAATATTGATTTTGTGCTCCGGACCGAAATATCATCTGGAGCCCGAAAATTTCCGGGAAAATCACAGTCGCCAGAACAGCTCCGGGATGTTTCTCCTGGAAAGTGGAAAATAATGCCCAATAAGCCAAAATTCTATTAGTTCTTTACGCGATTAAAAAAATAAGGAAGATAGTATGGTGTTTTATATCTGGGCGAAGCTGTGGATATCTGGATTTATAAAAAACAAAGCAAATCTTATATATTTTGAATTTTATAAAGGGTGTCTAGGAAAATAGCGTGAGTATTTTGATTTTTTCTTGCATTCACTAGCTGATTGTTCATATAGTACATGGTTATGAAGCTGAAAGCTATAAAGCTGTTTATGACGAAGAAATAAAACATATTTTTAGACAAAATTTCTACCAAAATTATCACAGAACGCCTTAAGATGATGCTGGGCCGCAAGCAAAGCCTTAAAGGCGAGCCCGTATTGGCTGATTATGGTCCTGATGAGGCCTTAAATGAGAACGCCGATATCGAGTGGGTTAACAAAGTAAGTTTACATCCAATTTATTCAATTTGTCAGTTTTGAATTTAAGAATATAGCCATACACTCATAAGTAATAGTAAATAATTAAATAGTAGATTTTTGGGGTCAAAAAGATACGATTTAGCACAACTTACTTTAGACGAAAAGTCAACGGAAACCGAAATACAGGGGGGCAAAGTTATTTTTTGAAAATGGTCTTTTCTAAATAACTCGCCTTCCACGTGAAGTTTTTTGCTAAAATTAAATATTTTAGGGTTTTCGATGGTGACAAATTTGGTTATCAGTTTTAAGTCAGCTTATAGTCTAATTTTTGTTGTTTCTCTTGAATATCCCAGGAACGCCTCAAGTTAGAGTTCTGACACTTTTACTACAAACGCACCTCGTTGGATGTCTGGTTTAACAAAATTAAGCTTTTTAAATCTCCGGAAAATAACGCTCAAGCCAGCAACCACAAAATATCAAAGAAAATCTTGTCTAAAACACAAGACAGAGAATACTCTGTTTTATGACCTCCCTATCGCATATTATGTATAAAAAATAGCAAAAATATTTCAAACAAAACATATAACATTTCACCAGCTCTCTAATATTTCAGAGTTTAGAAAACCATAGTAAAAGTCATACTTTTCACTTATCTATGGTCCCTCGTTTCTAAATATTTAATAAAAGCCATCTCTTACTGTTTAATACCCTGTTTCTCAAAAAGAAAACTACTATATGAAATTTGTATCTTTTGTAATGATTTTTGGATGTCTTAGTATTTCATTATCTTCTTTAACGTTTTTGTAAAATGATTTGTAACATTACTATACTGGGCGTCTAGCTTAAAATGATTTGGGCACACGGGTATTGAAAACCGTTGATGAACCAAAGTTGATTAAATGAAAGATGAGAGAAGTTGCGTTTATCATTTCGTAGATACATGTGATTGGGAATAAAAGAGTGTATAGTAATTAGTCAAAGTCAAGTTAAAATTCAGTGGACAATGTCATCTAGAATCATCAATATCTAGAATTAAATAAAAATCCAGTGTACCATTGGTCCCATGCGATCAAAAGAAAATCAAGCTAAAGCTTTTAGCTTTTTCTTCTGACTAGGACTGCTCTTGTATGTCTGTCTCTCATTCTGTCTCTATTGTTGTTGTTGTCACTAGATTGTCCTTCCATTATCTTTTCTTTGGTCTTTTGCTGAATTGGTGATGTACTGGCTGTTATATTGCTTCCGTATACTCTTATTTGTTTGTCTTCTTAGAGTCATCATTTCTATTAAAACTATTAATTATAAAGTGTATTTGACTTTAAATCAAAAAGTCCAGCAGAGCTAAATCAGAAAATCTAACAGGACATGTTAGTATAGCTATAATTTGTATAGTTATTGTAAGTTGCTGTATTAACATATTTCAGCCGATGATAAACATGTTATACATGGTTGACAACGACTTTTTTCATGATCATAAACAAAACCAAAGTTGACAAGATCAACCAATCCAAATTAATTCGAGTAACAGTTTCTGAAGGATTCAGAAGCATGAACCCAAACAAAGCTATACAGATGACTTAAAAATTCGGAATATTTTCACTCAAAATACTCAATTGGTCTTACTTCTTTGACCATATACATCTCGCAGTAAACTAAAATCTGAGTACTTTTCACATAGGCTCTTTTTTGGATTTCATTCTGTATCTACGGGACACTAAAGATTTAAATTATGATTAACATGAATTTCAGATATGGGTTCGCCGAGTAATGAGGAGTTGCGCCCTACTCAGTTTAGCATCAGTTTGCAGTAATACTCCTAAAACTTTCGAACTGTTTCCTTTTATGCAAACGGCCACTATTACAGTGGATTCTTCTGTTTCCTTCCTTTTTACTGCGGAAATGATTGCTAAAATGCACATTCGAGGGATTCTTAAGGTATGCATTTTTTTACATATTTTTGATTATTACAGTTATTAGAATATACAGTCAAATACTATTCCAGGGCGAAAAATCATATTTGAAAGATCACTGGTGCCAATTCGATGCTAGTATGGTATTCTTTCTCTGGATGTCTATTATTTTACAAGTTTTTGAGATAATGGGCATCGTTCCTGCTTATTCTTACATTTCCATAATACGAGCTCCCCGTCCTTTAATAGTCATACGATTTTTGAGAGTGTTCTTGAAATTTTCAATGCCGAAATCCAGAATTAACCAAATCTTCAAGTAAGTTTTATTGATAAGTGTTAACTTTATTAAACAAATTTTTTTTTTTAGGCGGTCAAGTCAGCAGATCTACAATGTAACTTTGTTCTTTCTATTCTTCATGTCTCTTTATGGGCTTTTGGGAGTACAATTTTTTGGAGAGCTAAAAAATCATTGCGTTACTAATAGTACCAAATCACCAAAGTATGATAATTTACAATTATAGGACTTAAATAATTCTATTACATTTGCAGGGACGTTACAATAAACAGTCTGGCCATTCCCGATACATTTTGTTCGTTAGATCCCAAATCAGGTTATCAATGTCCAGAAGGAATGAAATGTATGAAAATGGAAGATGTTTCACGTTACATTATTGGATTTAACGGTTTTGATGAGTTTGGTAAGCATTTAACTGCAATTTACCGTACTGCTAATTGACTTGTTAAATTGTAGTAACAAGTTTCTTCACTGTATATCAAGCGGCATCTCAAGAAGGTTGGGTTTTTATAATGTACAGAGCGATCGATTCGTTGCCAGCTTGGATGGCGGTGTCATATTTCAGCACTCTAATTTTCTTTTTGGCATGGCTGGTGAAAAATGTTTTTATTGCCGTTATAACGGAGACGTTTAACGAAATTCGAGTTCAGTTCCAGCAAATGTGGGGAATAAGGGGCAAAATTAGTAATAGTTCAGCCTCTCAGGTAAATATATTCCTACATTTTATTAATGCTGGTAAACTTGGTTGGTTTATTATTTATTATACTGAAAATTACTTTGGCATTATTAATGTATATTTAAGTTAGTATCTTTAATTTATCAACTTTGTTTGGACTAGTTAGGAGGTCATCAAAAGTCTCCGCCCGTAGCCCTTGAGCCAGAGGGGTGAGAGGGTTTTAAAAGTCTCACTTTCAGGTGTTTTGTCTTGAAAACTGCGTGTTCTACCGACGTGACTAGTATCAACAAAATAACTGATTAAATTTGCTAAAAGTTTCATTCAGTCAAGTTTTTCGATATCTTTTATAGTTTTTGAGATATCCGCTCTTGAATGTCTGTAAGTCTGACAGACACTTTCCGACTAACCGCGACTTTCTAAAGCGGATATTTTGAAAAATATACAAGATAACGAAAAACGTATTGAGCTTTCATTTTGTTTAGAGTGGCCATATCGGTAAAATCCCCCAGATTTCTAAAATACTGACTGTTTTGAAACTATCCCCAGATTTCTAAAATACGGCCTGTCATTATATTTCTGACTTTATTTTCGAATAGATTTACAGTTTCAGTTAAGTAAGAGTTGTATATGGAAAAAATTCTATACGTCCCTGATGGATTTTAATTTACTCTCTACACTGCAAACTTCAGGGCCGTAACCCTCAGGTTTCGAAAATATTGACTGAAATTTTGTTTCATTGCATTTCTGACTAATTTTCACAAGCATTACAGTTTAGGACAGTTTCAGAGATATAAGCAAAAAACCGAAAAGGTCGTTGAAGTGTTATCCGGTCAAAAAGAGCAAACATGTAAAACACATATTTTTTTAAAAATTGCGAACTTTTACGAGCGATAATCTTGAAAACTATAAAAGATATCGTGAAAACTTGACTGAGTAAAACTTGCAGCAAATTTAAATAGCTTTTCTTTTTTTTTAAATATGTCGGTAGAACATTATAGTTTCCTATGGGCTAGGACTTTTGATATGTTCACTTTCTACCACTAGGTAGGACTACCAAAGTTACAAAGTCAAAAATTGTGTTCCAAATATTTTTCTATACACTTTTTTTTAACATTTGTTACCTGGACTAACAGTGACATAATACTATTTTGATACAATTATCTCCTTTTTCTACGATGTAACTTAACAGCTTGTTGCTGAGTCTCTTTAAATTTGCATCTTTCAAGCTTTTTCATTCTAGAAAAATTACCAGATATGTGAACTACTAAGAGTCACTAATAAAATGAAGTATTATTTCAGATTCTTGTTGGTGACGATCGAGGATGGAAATTAGTTACCCTTGACGACAATAAACATGGAGGAACCGCTCCTGCTTTTTTCCAAAAAGTACTTCAAAGTCCATATTTTCGAAGCCTAGTTATGGGTGTAATCCTTGCAAACGCTATTGTAACTGCTTCAATGAGATTCAAGCACGACAAAAAGCCTCGACAAGTGTTTTACGAAAAATATTACTTTTTGGAACTAGGATTTACAATAGTATTCAACATGGAAGCATTTTTTAAAATATGGTGTCTAGGCTGGAGAGGTTACTGGAAACATTCAATTCACAAGTTTGAGCTTCTTTGCGCTATTGGGACTACCATACACGTTATTCCAGGTTTGAAGGTTTAATTTGGATGCATGAATTTTTTATTAAATCAAACTTAAATTGTAGGTTTCTATATGACGGGATTTACTTTCTTCCAAGTACTGAGAGTTGTCAGATTGATTAAGGCATCTCCGCTTTTGGAAGATTTTGTTTATAAAATTTTCGGTCCAGGCAAAAAATTAGGAAGTTTAATAATCTTCACCATGTGTTTGCTTATAATCTCTTCAAGCGTATCTATGCAGTTGTTCTGCTTTCTGGATTTTACTAAGTTTGAAACTTTTTCTGAAGCTTTTATGTCTATGTTTCAAATTCTAACTCAGGAAGCTTGGGTTGAAGTTATGGATGAAACTATGTATAGGACTCCATCTATGATTGCTCCTTTAGTGGCATTCTACTTTATTATGTATCATTTGTTTGTTACTTTGGTAAGTTTGTAGAAGCTTTCCGTTTGAATATTCATGTGAACAATATTTCCATTTCAGATTGTGTTAAGTTTGTTCGTAGCTGTAATTTTAGACAATTTGGAATTGGATGAAGATATTAAAAAACTGAAGCAGTTAAAGTACAGAGAGCAGAGCGCTGAAATTAAGGAAACTCTACCTTTCAGACTGCGCATTTTTGAAAAATTTCCTGATAGTCCACTTATGGTGACTTTGCATAAAGTTCCTTCCGACTTTAATTTACCTAAGGTAGACATTTCAGTACATTTTCGATCCAGTACATTCTGAAATCACTTTTAGGTGAGAGAGAGTTTTATGAGGCAGTTTGTTTATGAAACAGAAGATGAAGAAAATACAGAAACAGGCATTAAACGTTTAACAGCCGATGAAATGTTTGATTCGAAGATAGTGTATAGAAAACAACGTCCATTAAATATTTTAAATAAATTGCCAAAAGTACGAACTGTCAATATTAAACTGAAGAGGACTACTGTCAGCCATATCATAAGGTTTGTATTAATTTTGCATGTAGTTTTGTTTTGTGTGCATGTTTTGCTTTTATTTAAGAACAAATAAGGCTGACAATTTAAGGTTGTGGATTAGTGCTTTAAAAATGCATTGATATAGTAAAACAATTATTATTAAAATATTGCATGATGATGAACGTATTTACAAGTAAAATCTGTGGTGTGTTTTAATGAGTTTTTTCTTGTGATTTGATGGTGCTATTGAATTTGCTTCAATATGTGAATTTTTGATGCGGTTCAACTCAAAGGTAAGTTTGCAGCAATGTTCCAGTTGTTTATATAGAGTTTAATGTTGTAATTGAAAATAGTTTTGATTTATGTGTTTCAAGTACAAGTTATCAGAGATTTACATCAATAATTTTGTCAATTACAATTAGTTTCGGCTTAATGATAGCATCGTTGCTTGCAATATAACTTTTTCTAATTTTGACATATAAAGTGGCACTTTTCAAAACTGACAACAGTGACGTAACGTTCTACTTAAAACTTCTTGTAACTAGTGATAAAATGGCCATTTCTTAACTAGTTAATAAATGAATACGACAATTTATTAGCTTTTCTAACTTCTTTTTTACTCATTTAAACTGTGAAAATCAAAAATAAGTACAATTTATATTGAAAGGAACATAACAATTTAAAAAATCAATTATTGTAAATATTAATTACACAATCTGTGCAGTTCGACAAGTTGATGATCGAATTTGTCTTGCTGTTGCTTGAATTTGTTACAGCAAGTGATTTGGCACTGCTTGTTTCACCAAGAATGCTAGCAGAAATGCTTTTTTTGTTTTCAATTGAGTTTTCAACATATCCCTTGGCAATAGAGTTCGATTTCCATCCCCCATGTTGTTATATTTTCAACAAATTGGCTCCAGAGTTTGCAAGAGAGGTAGCAGACGACCTTCGAAAGCAATGTCCAGTGAATAATCCTGGATTTTTTAAGCCAAGTAATTCAGCATTTTTCTTTGGTAACTGGCCAATACTATTAATACTTACTGGTTGTATACTGCATTTACCATGTAGGTAGTTACTAAAAAATCTGTTGTGCTTCAAATTTTTTGGTCGCATATTAATGTATCTTCTTAGTATATCTACAAAACTGATTCCCTCAATACCTCCTTCCATTATGACAAATTCACGTGATGTTTTTCTTTTTGTGATTGGAATGTTAACTCAAAAATGCGAGTGTTCATCTATTACATCTTCATTCCGAAGAAACGTTAATTCCACCTTTCGACAGGCCCCTGCTACACTTACAATAAGGACCACCTGAAATATGAAAATAATAATCTAAGTGATCGAAATTTTGTGTAATAGTTTAGGCCTACCTTAGCTAACGGCCACTTGGAATCATCTGCTTCTTTTAAAAACTCCGACATGTTTTCTCTAGTAAACACATTAGATTTCTTCGCCTTATACCCATCGCTGCATCTTTTTAAATACACAATCGAACTGCAATAACCTTTCATGTCTATGCCTTTCTTCAGAGACAGCTCCGCTCTCAACATTGAATAAAGTGACCATAATGTTGAAGATTTAAGATACTTCTTTTCCTCGAAGTAAGCAAGCATAACTTTTTCATTTATGTGTTTTACCTTTTTTGATTTAAGCCATATTTCAAATTTTTCGTAAGCTGTTCTTTCGGGACTAGTTCTGTTAATGTCCCAACATTGTTGGTTGGTTTTTCCTCTCTCTTCAAGTATTTTTTCTGTACTGTTGTAAACTGTTTTCTAAAGATAGGTACTGGTTAATTAAAATTATTATTTACTTCTTTTGTGATTGTGATACATATTTTAAATTACTTAAATGCAGCAAATTATGAACCAGTCAATGTGAATTTTTTTTGTATAATTTTCAGTGATTCGAACAATCAAAGACTGATGCTGGGAGATTCGTCCATCATACCGGTACCTGGCAGCAAAGGACCCTTAAAGCCGCAAGGAACCATAAACAGTGTCAAACAGTTACGTATCGATCATAAGAAGTGAGTGAATTGAACTAATTGGCTACCAAAATTTAGTTTACCATAGTATATAGCAATGATTGGCATGCAAAATTTAGTAGGAATTAGTGACTATAAGCTCTATCCAGGAAGATTTAGAACTAGAGCAAGAGACTGCTATCAATAAAATATTTTTTCTTTGAGTTACAATGGTATTCGACCAGAAAACTACGTATCATCTACTAAACCTTCACTTTCACCGTTGATGGTTCAGAGAGTTATAACTCTAAATATCACAAAGGTTTAGAGTCAATTAATGTATCAGTTTAACGCAAAGTAGCCTATAGGAACCATCATGGAGTGCAAATGGGGGTATGGGTTAGATTGTAAGAATTTAACTATATTTTTGATTGTATCAGGTTTGGATCGCGTTCCATTCGTCGTTCTGTTCGATCTGGATCTATCAAACTGAAACAAACTTACGAACATTTAATGGAAAATGGTGATATTGGAGTTAATCGAGTGTCATCATCAAGAACGAGGCCACACGATTTGGATATTAAGCTTTTGCAAGCTAAGAGACAACAGGCTGAAATGAGAAGGTAAATTTAACAAAAAGCCTAAAAAGTTAGAAGTTTAATTGTTTCAACATGATTGCTGCCTGAAGTTCAAAAACAAATTTTGATTGACTCAAATTTTATTATTAGGAATCAAAGGGAAGAAGACCTTAGAGAAAACCATCCATTTTTCGACACACCTTTGTTTGCCGTACCTAGAGAAAGTAAATTCCGCAAATTTTGCCAGTTGATAGTTTACGCCAGATACGATGCCAGACTTAAGGATCCTCTTACAGGCAAAGAACGCAAAGTCCAATACAAAACCTTGCAGTAACTCTAATACATTAAAAAATCAAACACTCAAATCACAAAAACCTTTTTTCAGTAACTTTTTGGGATTGGTTACTTATCTTGACTGGGTGATGATTGCCATGACCACTTTGTCCTGCCTTTCCATGATGTTTGAGACGCCTTTCTATCGAGTAATGGAAAATCCCAGTCTACAAGTGGCGGAATACGGTTTTGTAATTTTTATGAGTATGGAATTGGCATTGAAAATTTTAGCGGATGGTTTGTTTTTCACACCCAAAGCTTATGTGAAAGATGTCGCTGCTGTTTTGGATGTTTTTATTTACCTGGTAGGTGTTTTTGAGTTGGATAATTGTTGTTTTACCTCATGTATACATATTTTTCTAGGTTAGCTTAACGTTCCTGTGCTGGATGCCTAAAAGTGTGCCACCGAATTCTGGAGCTCAATTACTAATGATTTTGCGTTGCCTGAGACCATTACGTATTTTTACTCTAGTTCCTCATATGAGTAAAGTAGTCTATGAGTTGTGCAGAGGTTTTAAGGAGATTCTTTTGGTTTCTACATTACTCATTCTACTTATTTTCATTTTTGCAAGTTACGGGGTTCAATTATATGGTAATATGGTTGCGGTAAAACAAACTGAAGTTTTCCTAGTAAATTTCCAGGTGGTAGACTGGCTAGATGCAACGATCCTAATATAACTAGACGAGAGGATTGTCATGGTATTTTTTGGAGGAGAGTTTTTGTTACCAAAATGAAAGTTCAACCTGGAGAAAATGAAACGTACCCTCAAATTCTAGTACCAAGAGTTTGGTAAATATCATTTAAAGTTTCCATGCAATAGGTTCATTTTAAACAACTCAATAGGGCCAATCCACGCAGGTTTAACTTTGATAACATTGGAGATGCAATGTTAACATTATTCGAAGTTTTATCTTTCAAAGGTTGGTTGGACGTCAGAGATATCCTGATTAAATCTCTGGGACCTGTACGTTTGCTTTTCTTCACTTAACTTGAACTTAAGGTTACATTTTCAGGTTCACGCAATTTACATTCATATTTACATCTTCTTGGGATGTATGATAGGATTGACATTATTTGTTGGTGTAGTAATTGCTAATTATTCTGAAAATAAAGGTACCGCCCTATTGACTGTGGATCAAAGAAGGTGGTGCGATCTGAAAAAGAGGCTTAAAATCGCTCAGCCTTTACATTTACCTCCCAGACCAGATGGGAAAAAGTTTAGATCTTTCATATACGATATTACTCAGAATTTGAAGTTTAAAAGGAGCATTGCTATTTTGGTTTTGATTAATTCAGCTCTTTTGAGTGTAACGGTAAGTCTGTTTATTAACTCAACACATTTGGTTTTTTTAAATTTGTATGCTATTAAATTAAACAGTTTTTTGTATCTAGTGATTTAACTCATTTTGTACTTAATATATTGTTACGGTTTGGCGCCTACTATGCTCGATATTTACTGAACGAGCACTCGATTCGGGATGGATCCTATGCGCAGCAATATAAGTCAATATAAGGGTCGACAACGTACTGTAGGAAATGCACAATGGAAAGACTGGTGCTCATTTGGGAGTAAATAAGACTTTAATGCCGGGACAAAATGGCCGGACAGAACCGGAAAATTATCATGACATTTACTAGTGTTTCTGGATAGTTTATCTATTGTCTTTCATAAAAATTTAAGTAGTTCTTGACAAAACATAGTTTAAAAAAATATGAACAATAGTAATATACACAACCAATAATTTAAACAAAAACTGCCACGTTTTTTAATTCTCTACATAAATAAACGATATAACTGCCCTTGGCTTATCAATTAAACAACGTGTCTTAAAAAAAACGAAATTAATTGTTTTTTCACTAAAACAACACAAATAATTTTAGTTAAAGCAAAGTTAACTGTTTTAATTATTGGGTAAAAAAAGATGTGTTCCAGAAACTAATAAGCGACATTGGTTCTAAGTAACGTTTTGAACTTACATTGTAACTTTGTGAACCAATTTAGGCCAATACTTAACAGTACTAATTACTTTTTTTTATTGACAATATATTTCAAACAGTTTCATTCTTTCATTAATAATGTCTAGTAACTAATCACAGATTAAAGGTTATCGCATATTTAGCTTGTACAGACATAGCCCACTGCATGATTAACAACACAAAACATGTGTAATGATTATTTTATAGACAATAATAGTATAACATTTTCTTAACACGTGCGAAAATCAGTACTTTTACGCACACTGTATAAACGTTTACAAAATTACTGTTTCAGAAAAGTGTTTTTTTTTTATCTCATTTTGTCTTGCATCACACAAGAACTGTTATTCAAACAAGACTTCTTGTACTGTAAAACACTAGTGACAGAGATGATTTGATACTGTTCAGTGTTCATTACTTAAATAAGTTGTATTCTTACTCAGAAATCAGATATAGGCGTTGCGAAGAAACTTAATGGATTTTTAATAGTATATTACGTAACTAGTACTGAAAAATGCATTTTATGCACTACATGGAAAAAGTTACGCACGTTAAAAGTAGACACATTATACTTTGGATGTGCTTGCTATTGCAGATGATAATCAGACTTACTTAAAACTGTATGAACAATGCAGAGATATACTCTGATAAACGAAAAAAAAAATAAAACCAAATCAATTTTCTCCAAGTATTAAGTCAGTTAGTTTATAGCGACCTTAAAGCTCTGCGTTTTCTTACAAGTGTGCGTAAAGAAAAGAGGGTCATTACGTAATTGAAAACTGTGGTTAATTGGCTATTTACACTGTCGGTCGTATGGAAAATAATAATTATTGTAACGTGTCTTTATTTCTCGATATTTTATACAAAAAAATTCATTATATTTAAAAATTTTAGTGGGAGAAAGACGATCCAACAACTGACACTTTAGTTGCAATCTCAATGCTTTGCACCCTAATTTTTCTGGTGGAAGTCATCATGAAAAACATTGCATTTACTCCTCGTGGCTATCTCCAATCTCGCAGAAATCGTTATGATTTATTTGTCACTGTGGTTGGAGTTATTTGGACATTTTTCCACATTATGTTAAAGGTGCTTATTACGTTAATTGTTGTAACAACATTAAAAACTAAGAATTTTAGAATGATCTTACTTATTTTATTGGATTCATGGTGGTTGTACTGCGGTTTTTTACTATAACTGGAAAACACGCCACATTGAAAATGCTAATGTTGACTGTAGGAGTTTCTGTGTGCAAAAGTTTTTTTATCATTTTTGGGATGTTTTTACTGGTCTTCTTTTACGCTCTAGCAGGTACCATTTTGTTTGGTACTGTTAAGTATGGAGAAGGCATTGGCAGGTAGGTATTTGGCTTACTGACAATACAGGTAAAAACAATTATTTTTCTAATTGTAGGAGAGCAAACTTTCAGTCTCCAGTAACAGGAGTGGCAATGTTATTCAGGATAGTAACTGGAGAAGACTGGAATAAAATAATGCACGACTGTATGATCCAGCCTCCTTATTGCACACCAGCTGCTAATTATTGGGAAACCGATTGTGGCAACTTTACTGGATCTCTTATTTACTTCTGCACATTTTACGTTATTATCACTTACATAGTTTTAAACCTTTTGGTGGGTGAGTAGTTACTTACACTATGCAAAAAGTTCTATTTCAACACTGAAAAGTTCACAGAGGTTAAGTTTGTTGATTTCCAGCTATTATAATGGAGAATTTTTCCTTATTTTATTCAAACGAAGAAGACGCGTTGTTATCTTATGCGGACATAAGAAACTTCCAAAACACTTGGAACATTGTGGATATACACCAGCGGGGTGTTATTCCAGTGAAAAGGGTTAGTTTTAATGTCAATGTCTTAATGAAGAACTTTTTTGTTATCATAAATATATTCTTCTTGCAGGTGAAATTTATTTTAAGACTTCTAAAAGGTAGACTTGAGGTTAATCCTGAAAGGGACCGACTTTTATTTAAACACATGTGCTACGAACTAGATCGGCTTCACAATGGAGAAGATGTAACGTTTCATGATGTTTTAAAGTAGGACACAATGCGTTATTTTGTATTTTAATATTGTTATTTGTGGAATTGGATTTTGGTTTATTGCAGTATGCTATCGTATAGAAGTGTGGATATTAGGAAAGCTTTACAAATGGAAGAGTTACTAGCCAGGGAAGAGTTTGAGTTTGTAGTGGAAGAGGAAGTTGCCAAACAAACTATTAGAACTTGGTTGGAAGGTTGTTTGAAGAAAATACGATCTTCTAGTGTAAGTTATGGATTTTTCTTTTGGGTGTAAATATTTCTTCTATCTTAATGGATCGTTTGTAAGTATTGATTTGTAGAAACGATATTCTCTGTTAAGGAAACACTTTATCAGTTATTGGGCAAAAGTTTTTTTATAATTAAATATTAAAACACGTTTAATAAATAAACTTAATATGATTTATACATTATAAAATATGCTCATGATATCTGCTACCTTGCTCAGTGTGACTTTTGGTTTTTTGGACACCTTTTCTTATTTTTTCCTCTTATCATATTAATAATAATAGCAATCCTTTAATATAGAAGCAACAAAACAGTTTAATAGCCGGTCTAAGAGCTACCAATGAAGCTGCAAATGTGCCCGAACAACCAGATGAAAAAAATACCGATAAGCAACCAGCTGAAAAAGAACAGGCACAGGAAACTGAAACCAAAGAGAATGAACCACCTGCTACAGCTCGGAAACAAAAGGTGGTCAATTTACCAAGATCGGATAGTATTGGCAGTGGTTCAGGTAAATTTAAGTTATTAAAAAGAAAATAGTTCGTTAATCCTTTTCTACATGCATTAGGACGAAAATATCTGGCACCAACGTTGTCAGATCCTTCAGCCAGACAAGAAAGAGAAAAAGTACAACAGGCCAAGAAGAAAAATAACATAGTGAGACCCAATCCACCTGTAAACAAAAATGTAATTCATTTAAATGACAGTGAACCCAATAAAAGTCCACGAGAGGTAAGACTTTTTACTAGTAAATGATGAGTTAACAATAAGAGAATACTCTTGGTACAGGGAGTGACAGTTTTCAGTTTAGTTTCCGTGTGTTATGTTACTCATCTAAGTGTTTTTCCAACTTAGATTTATCCAGCTTTAGTTGATATTTCAGATCCAAAGCAACAAAAGTGTCGTTCCAAGACCAAACCACGCAATGCAAGAAATACGGGATTGGTGGACTGACCAGCTTGCTTACCAGTCATCTAGCGATGAAGAATAGTGAAATATTCAAGTCAGTCAGTAGATTGTAGCTGAATTCGACTAGAACCATTATTCTTAATGCGTTTAGACCTACTACTACATGTGTACATAAAATATTCAATAAATTCGTTAACCAATCCTTTGTTTTAACCGTTCAGGTCATTTACTTTGCTCAAAATTTGGCCTGACTTTACAGTAACTAGTTGGTGATTTGAAATGGTTGGACTTCACAATTCTTCGAAAACATCAGATTCTAGAAACTAGAAAATTTCGAAGAAAAGGAAACCATTTACAACACGTACGTCAATATTGTTTTAATAGTTCGGACATAATTTTTATTTGGTTATGTATTGTAAATGTTTTTGGAACATTTCCTTGAGAATTTGTCAGCAGAAGCCTAGTTAATTGGTAAACATCATCTTTTACGTGTGATTTTGCACAAATCTTTTAAAAAACAATTTTTTTTGTTTTACTGTTAATTGTGCAAATATTTTTTACAGGAAACCAACCTTTTTTTTAACTTGTTTGATTTTTTGCTTTTTCTAAAGCAAGTAAAGTGAAGCACTAAAACTAAAATTGGTGGTGGCAAACTAAAGTCAATATGTTTCATATGCAATTGATTATTTCTGCGTCGCATTTGTTATCTTCATTATTGAAAATGTAGAAATTAATATTCATATTTCTTAGGAAAACATAGTTATTACCTCGAGTGGAACAAATGCACTGAGCCGAACATGACATGTAATACACTATAAACTTCCATATTCATGATACTATAAATAAGTAATAATTCATTTGTAAGTATGATTTGTTAGTAATAATTTGTGACATGTTTAAAATTGTCGTATTTGAAATAATTTTACAAATTTCTTTAAAATGGGTATTATTAGCTCAATGTAAAACTGATCATCATCAACTTGCATATTTTAATAACAATATTTGTTGATTCATGTAAATCCTGATTTTTTGTGAAGAGACAAATATTTTTTATTAATCAAGGGACTTTTATTCAGATAATATCAAATAACATTTCAACGACTATCAATTTACTCACAAAAGTTGGCATGTTTTTGGTCTGTTTAGACATTTTGTTGCGGTTAGTAGCTGACAAGGTGTGAATGTCACATTTAATTTGTTAAATGTTTGTTTTGCCATTCCTAAAATTAATATTAATCAAGTAAGAATTCTCTTCAACATTCACCTGGATACAAACCATTTTTCTAACATGATCAACGTCATGACCAATGTATTGAGGGACTCTCAAAATATTTAATATTATTCTCAAATTATACAGTCGTTTTTGACAAAAAGTGTCTTTGGACTATTAATAATTCTTTGGGCTTGGCACTTGGAACTTTGTTTTTATAAAGGGAGTGATTGGTATACCTTGGAATCAGCAATTAAAGAATTTGCTATTAATTAATCAACAATACTTGGCTTAGAAACAAGTGAGTTCATCAATAAATCCAAATACACTTTTATCAGCAATATAATTAGGGATAATAAGCATCACTATCAAAATACCTGTCAATTTGTATGTTCAGCACCTTTTGAGCAATTTTCTACTTTTACAAGCAAACATCCATAATTTGACTGTTTACCAAACAAATATAATTTCAAATTCCATTTGAATAAAATTTTTCAGGAAATTCCGCATATTCAACGATCACAAGTAATGGACATTTTGTGTATTTTAGGTCATAAACAAGATAGTTACATCAGTCCAATGCGACCTTAAGAGTTAATTTGTAGTTGTTATTGTCTTTTTCCAGCACCTTGTTATGCTGAACGCTTCAATTAATTATTTTACAGTGTGTTTTTAAATTCGATGGTTTTACGGGGTAGAGCAATGCGGTTTTTGCAAACTTGTGCTCTATTTTTGTGAAACGCCCATCCGTAAACGGATTAGATATTAAAATTCTACGTTAAATTTTCTATGTGAGGCCATTTGTAGCTTTTCTGTGGCGCAAATTGCCATATTTTTCAAAACCTACAGAGTGATTTTGAAAATCTCGGAAACGTGGGCAGCTGTGAAAGGTACGACTGCTCCATCGTTCTTTTCACAAAAATTTCGCAAAAACGACATTATCTATATGCTAGTTTTGAAGATACGATTTTTGGACTAACGATTTTAGCGACTGGCTTATTGTTAATAACTAATAGTTGTTTGCGCAATTAGGGAGGAAAGTGCAACTTTTGCTTCCGCGAACAATTTGAGACCTGACGCGAAGCGGAAAGTTTCAAAGTTCAAGTGTGCAAAAAGCAGTTTACTCCAGAGTTGCGCATCTAATTTTTTCTACGAACAATGTTATGTTTTATGAAAAAAAGCAGCAGTTAAATACTATGTTAATACCTGGCAGAAAAAGAAGGTTAAAGATATGATTGTCAATTTGTCAAGAAAGTCCCTAGGTAGTGAAAGTGATATTTTCACCTCACAAATGAGGGAGGAACTAGTATATTACAAACTCAGGTAGAAAGTGTTTGATTTCTGTCGAGAAATTAGATAGTTCGCCGAGACGAAGTCGAAGTAAACTTTATCTCGAGACAAAAATTAAACTTTCCACTGTGGTTTGTACACTATTTTATTTTCAACCATTTATCAAAATCTCATCAAACTTTTAATAAATCATTCAGTTGTACTCACAAGTACTCACTTTCCACCCTGGTGGAAAGTAAAAGCAAGTAATTTTCATCTTTCCGCCTGGTTTACACATAAGAAATAACGTTATTACATACCGGGGGTCGTAGAAAAAATATATTCTTTTGGTAACTCTGTTTTATAATGCGTTTTTCTTAGAACGCAGTTTTAGTTGACTGTTTTAATGAACAGATTTTTTGGAAAGGTTCTAATTTCTTTGTAAATAAGCAAATTTGAATGTTTGTGTGATTTCGAGAATTCAGTTTTAAAAATTATTTAATTTTTTTCTTAGAAGGTTGATAATAGCTTATTTTTTATGGGTTATGGTTTATTTGCCTTGTGGTACGATGGGAATCTAGACAGATAACTTGCCGACTTAATAATGACAATACCCACGTCACTTTTAAAGATTCTAGATTAGGTTTTACGTAAAAATTTTATTAATTTACTGTTTTTGTGTGTGGACGGTTTTCCATTAATAACGGATAAGACGTCAAAAACATTTTACATGCATACAAAACGAGACATTTATCGAAATAGCCATTATTTTTTTGCTTGTCTTAGTAGCGGAATGAATGGTGACGACCATGGTAAATGTGTTAGTCAGTTGTTCATATGATTTTCCATAACATAATACGTATATTTCATGTTGATTGTATGCTGGAAAGTGTCAAAAATCTAGTTCTAGACAAACAAAAATTGAACAAACAGAAGATTCTGAAGAGACATCTGGATTGTTTTTGTACGGGCCAAAATCCAAGAATAATTCAACAGTATTCAAATAACTTTAAGCTAAATGACATTTTTTGTTGAAAACATGATTCAAAATTGCTGTTGTTCAAAATCCAACCGATATCGTGACCGCATTAATGCGACTTTACGCGTCAATCGTATTAATTATCGGGTTGCAGTTGTAAGTAACTCATGTTTCTTGAAAATTACCGACTCAGGTGTTTAATTTCTCAAAACAACTACTAGACAAGTGCAGTACGCATTTGTTTAATTTTTGTTAGTACCGGTTTTCCCAAATCACACTTACTAACATGGTCAACTGTTACAAGAATTGGGCAATTTAGTATGTTGACTATTCTTTGACCCCCTAACAGACCAAGGACTTTTTTCAAACAAACAAAAGTTACTCGGTATTCTGTTATATTGTGAATGCAGTCTACATGATTAGTTTCTAACAATTTAATTATTTGATTGGAATTAAGTTGTTGAGATCTTCCATAAAATTGAAGGATTGTTAAAAAAATATTAATAAAGAAATCACCTCAGTAACCTTTTAACTATAACTATAAGCCTATTTTTCAGTCGAAATGGAGTTAAAATGTTAAAGTTTAAATCAGTTTGAATTAAGATTTTTAGAGTCACGTGACTATTTTTAGGATGCAAACGGTCACGTGACGATTTTCAATCATTAAATTTTTAATTTTGTTTAGGTGACTCTTTTTTTTCACGTCAAAACGGATCCTGAAAGTTACGTGACTTTTTTTAAGATTAAAAATAGGATTCATAATGTCAAGCGATTATTTGAAATGTGAAAATGTTATTTGAAGGGTCACGAACAGTGTTGCCAAACGTATTTTATTTTTCGGGGTAGATGTGTTGAATACATTGGGGCAGTTCAGACATTTCCGGGGTTTCGGTTTGTTATTATTGGCAATGTTGCCAATAATTGAAATATTTAATGACGGTAGAATAATCCCTCAAAAATCGGTAGATCAAAACAAATTCATTCGTTTTACATTGTTATACAGGGTTTCTTTTAATATTTGTCAAAAATGTTAATCATTTTTTCTTGCTATAAATAATAAAAAACCGTATTTCAAAAATACAGATTTTTCATTTTTTTTAATAATAATTGTTAGATCACGTGGTTTTAAAGGATAATTTAGCTAAACAGTCACGTGACCATTGTCAAAATCATAAATCTCAAAAACACTCTTTATATCGAATACTGTAAGAAAACGTTTTTAAATCCTGATTTTTGCAACTTTAGAGCATGGTTTGACAGTTTTGACGTTAGTGGCACTTGTCACGTGATTGTAGAACATTATTTAACTAGACGCTGAAGTGACAATTGTCAAAATAACTGTCATAAATCTCAAAAGACGTTTTATTATCAAATACTGCAAGAAAACGTTCCTAAACCCTGATTTTTGCAACTTTAGAGCATGGTTTGGCAGTTTTGACGTTAATAACAGTTGTCACGTGATCGTAGAACGCTATTTAGCTAGACGGTCACGTGATACTTTGCAAAATAACTGCCATAATTTTCAGAAACACGTTTAATATCAAATACTGTAAGAAAACGTTTTTAAATCCTGATTTTTGCAACTTTAGAGCATGGTTTGACAGTTTTAACGTTAGTGGCACTTGTCACGTGATTGTAGAACATTATTTAACTAGACGCTGAAGTGACAATTGTCAAAATAACTGTCATAAATCTCAAAAGACGTTTTATTATCAAATACTGCAAGAAAACGTTCCTAAACCCTGATTTTTGCAACTTTAGAGCATGGTTTGACAGTTTTGACGTTAATAACAGTTGTCACGTGATTGTAGAACACTATTTAGCTAGACGGTCACGTGGTACTTTGCAAAATAACTGTCATAATTTTCAGAAACACGTTTAATATCAAATACTGTAAGAAAACGTTTTTAAATCCTGATTTTTGCAACTTTAGAGCATGGTTTGACAGTTTTAACGTTAGTGGCACTTGTCACGTGATTGTAGAACATTATTTAACTAGACGCTGAAGTGAAAATTGTCAAAATAACTGTCATAAATCTCAAAAGACGTTTTATTATCAAATACTGCAAGAAAACGTTCCTAAACCCTAGTTTTTGCAACTTTAGATCATGGTTTGACAGTTTTGACGTTAGTGACTGTTGTCACGTGATTGTAGAAGGCTATTTAGCTAGACGGTCACGTTAGAATTGTCAAAATATCTACACTACTACTACTACACTATACTACTGCACGAAAACGTTCCTAAACCCTGATTTTTGCAACTTTAGGGATAGGTTTGACAGTTTTGACGTTATTGACAGTTGTCACGTGATTTCAGAAGTCTATTTAGATAAACTAAGAACTAACAATTGTCAAAATACCTGTTAAATCTCAGAAAATCGTCCTGTTTCGAAAACTGTGTTAAAATGTAATTCTTGCAAATTCTAGTAAAATTTTAACAATAGTGACAGACATCACGTGGTTTTAGAAAATAATTGGGAGTAAGAAAATCACTGTTTTAAGCGCATTTTTAGAATATATGTGAATATATTCTAAAATAATAATATATGAATGAATTTATTAAATTAAATAAATTGAAAAAGTATATGAAAAGTTTAACAACTAACATAATGGCAATAACGTAATTAAAAACGGTAGACATTGGTCATTGAAACAAAACTTAAAAAAAACTTTTTTGATACTTAATCTACTTCTCTACTCTAGTAGTACTGTTTTTGGTGAAAATCTGGAAATACATGAAAGATCGACCAAAGCGTACATCGTACAAAAGTATTCGTTTGTAACCTTTTCTGAATTTTTTAGTTTGAATAAATCCAAAAAAACAGTCCAGTGGGTTAAATTGGTTGAGCATAGTAGCCATTCCATAAGACCCTTGTTTTCTATATGATGAGTTTAAGAAAAGGTTGACTATTTGCGTTTGCATTTTAGATTTTTGTACACATATTTGTGCTAGTGCTTCTGTGTATAGGTATATTTGAAACATGAGTAATTTGTAAGATTTGTTTTCTCTGTATGGATGGATTGCATGCAACAGTTCCACGTGTTGCTATTTAAAATGCTGTTTAAAGTTAGCTAACGACTCGTGTTTGGATAAATGCAGTCATCGTGTGCACTATACTAACATTTTGTTGTCATTAGAGTAATTAAGATACCAAGGGCATAATGCATGAGGTCGATAGGGTAGGCCCGAGGGGTCTACTTCGATCGAGGGCATTATTTCCTATAATGCCTGTGGTATTTTCAATGTTTAATGTCCCACTTTCATTCTGTAGATATGTATTTAAAAAATGGCCAGAGGGCATTATGAAAAATAACGTCCTAGGGCATTATTTCTTAGATAATTGACCTAAATAGGTGTCATTATTGATGAAATAATAGCCCTGTCGGAAATTAAGAAATATTCTAACTAGTAGTAATTAGAATGAACACTTACACCTCTCATTACAAATTCATAAATTTGTCATTTTACTTCTAGAACGTAAAATTATAAAAACATACAAATTAGATTTTAAATATTTGTTTTATCGATCTTGTTAAAAGTTTGGGTTTCCCGAATCAACAAATTGTCCTGGCGCATTTTAAGTGCTCAATTCTAGGATCCATAGCAAATTAGAGCACCAGCGCCAATAGGTTAACCTAATAATGCTAATTTAAGAACACATATCAATCCAATTCCAAAAAACCTAATTTAGCATAATAGTAACCAACCAAACATAAACTATTACGTCAATATTTACAATGACATGCGATGAAACCTCATCGATGGAAAATCGTCAAAAAACAAGAAAACAAATAAGGTGACCAATGGTAGTTTAATCATTAACATAAACATGGTATGGCTTAATCCACATACGGCGTAGAAAATTTAATAATTGCTCATTTAGAAACAAAAGCATATACTTTTCATCATTTTGCACACTGCCAGTTCAGTTTTCAGTCTTAGTTCCATTAGTGGCAAAACCCGTAAAAAACACAACACTTAGATCTAATTTTAATTTGTCATTGTCACCAGCAATCAAGCAGGAACTTACAGGTTCATTAAGAAAGTTTATTGTTTACGCATAAAAAGTACTTAAACTGTTTTTCACATAGCAAAACGATTTAATTGGAAATATTTTATCGACACTATGCTAATTCACACCCAAAAAAAAAGCAGAAAAGTAACTAGGGTTCTGCATATGTAGAAAATGGGAATTTCCATTTTGTCGATGGCACAGACGTGGAAACATTACTGTAATGTAGATGGTAACTTATAAATTTCAATTTTGATTAAAAATTAAATTTCTGATAAAAGTGAACACCAGTTACTTAATAGAAGAAATAACTCTCTATTCCCTTTAAAGGAAGTTAACTTATTTTAAACTCATTTACAGAAAAAAACGTTGATTTTCACACATTTGGTTTGAGTTTAATGAATTCTTGGGGTTGTAAATATAATTATCCTTTAAAATGAGGACATTGAACCAAAAAAATAAAAAAGATTTAACTATTGTGCAAGTGCCAATTTAATTACTACATAATTAACAGTAATTGTAATACTTTATCTCGAATACAGAGAAAAGCAAATATAATTATTGTTTACCCAAGTTTTTCGTTGGGTTATTGGAATTTTTTGACGTGTCAATTTACATTACAGGGTTTTATTGTGCGCTAAATAACAGGCTATTTTAAAAATGGTAATAAAAACACTTTGCAAAATATGCGCAAATAATCCAAAAAAATATAAACCACGTACACAGTTAATTAGCGCGTGTTAACTTTGGCACTTAAATATAAATTTCGCAGTTTACTACTTCAGAGGATACATTAAAATAATTTTCATGGGCAAATGTCACCAAAAGCTATATCTAGCATCAAATTTTATAGAAATTTTTATGGTCCTATGTTTAGTTCCGCAATTTACACAGTTATTATGCGGAAAAAGCATTTACTGAAGGATTTTTAGTATTAACTGATAATTCACTAAGTAAATTTGTGTGTTTTACTATATTACCATAAACATTATTCATTGACTGTATTCTTGACAGATAAGCGGTTACAATGTGATGAGACAAAAGAGAACGAAATCCAGTGGTTTTGTAAATTTTTTAGTGATATATTAGAGCATTTTGCTAAATACCAATTTTCATAATCAGGCATTGAATTCCTTCAAGTACAGGGTGAAAAGTATTTTAGATATTGTATTATACAGATTTTGAATGAACCAGTTCGGATATCCCAAAACTATTAGACTACATTGACATTTCCAAAATAAACTTTGTTTTTGTTAAACAGATCATTGTGTGTACTTTTTGGTTTTGCTAGCATTTTCAAAACTATTATTTACTTAAAGAGCTGTAAAATTTGTATATCTCTGCACGCAACAGACTTTGGAACAAAATATTTGCTATGGGTGGTATAGAAGTATAAATTTCCATATGCACACAACGATGACAATTGGTTTTCAAACACATTTCTAAGAAAAAATGATAATACTTTTTAAAGTAATCATAAATTCAAAGATAAACTTATACAGTTATTAATATTATCTATAGGTTGGGATAAAACGCACATACATAAATATCTAGCACTTGAAAAGTAAAAGAATTGTTTTATTTAACTTAGCTTTTCATTGCAAAAAGTGTTCTTCATATATTTCCAAACAAAATAATCTATTTGTCAGGTTTTTACTGAAACACGTACAAGATGTTTTATTTGTTAACAACATGATTTAGACTAGGGTTGTTAGTTTGAAAATTTTAGATTAAAACAATCAGAAGTTTCTTAAAATTTCTTAATCTTTTCGCGATCTTCTCTAAATTTCGGAAATATCTGAATTTTATGAAATACCTGAAATTTCAATAAAATCTAAGAAATTTCAAAAATTGTATGGTTTATGAAAGTTTCATGGAAATTTTCTTGAATATTTCAATTGTTTCAGTGGAGAAAAAATTATTTTTGACAAATGACAAATGAAATCCCTGTTTTTTGATGTCATAATGCTCAACTTTAAACTTCTGATTACCATAAAATAAAAAACATGCTAAACTCAAAACTCACAAGTATTTGCATTTTATTAATTTGATTCTCAATCTCCAATTATCTTGTCATAGAAAAAAAATTGAAATTGACATAAGTATGGCAAATTGCCCCATAAAGGGTGCAGAAGCCATATTCCCCTAGTTAGATAGGGGATTCAGGAAGGAAGGTAGGAAATTGGCATAAGTCTATTTAATGTACATTTCTAATTGCAATATTTGTGACTTGTTTTAAAGGCTTAAATAAAATTACGAATTGAATCCAATCCAAGTCTATTAACTATGCGACACCTAGAAATTTTATGATTAGTATGAAATTATTGAAATTTCATGATCACTTTGTTTAATTTCAACTCAGTTGTATATTTCATGAAATTTAACAACCCTACTGTTTCTGCGGTTAAAACTAGCATGTAGTTGGTCTGATTTATATCTCACAGTTAAGGAAAGTCTGTGATTCCATATCCTTTCATCCAGTAGCAATTGTTAAAGAACTAACCAATACTGTAGAAGTAGAAAAATATATTATAGTAAAGAAAAAAAAACACAACAATATTTCAAAAATTTTGATGCAATTTCCACAAAACTAAGTTAAAAAGTCGAATATATCGAAAACATAGTAAACTCTTTTTTTTTTGGTTTTTGAACACCCTGTATATGTTCAATCGTGTTGTGGTTAGCACCAAGTGAAAAAGCAGTTTAAGAAGATTATTTTGAAATATTTAGAATCACTGTTTTGATGTAATTTCCAAAAAAAGTCGAATATCTCGAAAACGGTTAGAGTTATAAAATTTTTGCAAGAGTAGACCATGTAAACACCCACTTAGAACCGGGTAAATGCGATCATCACTGGCAGAACATTAGTTTCAAATTCAATTATATTTATTTTTGTTTTTTGAACACCCTATATATTCAATCGGGTTGCCATTAGCACAAAGTGAAAGGTCAGTTGAAAGACAAACATTTTAAGCTTCGTACAGTCGTTGAAACTCCCAAAATGGCAAAGATACGAAATTTTCAAAATTGTTATGCAATTTCCAAAAAATACAGAAAAAATAGTCAAATATCTCAGAAAGAGTTAAAGTTACGGAAATTTTTCAAGAATTCCAAAATGTTCAAAACGACTTTCTGCTCTTAGTGGGGACTAGGTTTACACTCATTTAGAACGGGGGAAACCCAGTCACGACTGGCAGAGTATTAGTTTCAAAATTTAACTGTTTCTTGAACACCCTGAATATGTTCAATTTCTATGCGGTTAGCACGCGGTGAAACAACGAACATTTTGAGCTTTTTGCAGTCGCTGAAACCCAAAAAATGGCGGAGACACAAAATTTTGTTTCAAATTCCAAAAAAAAAGTTGAATATCTCGGAAACGCAGAGAACATAATTCTATATGTAATACTGTAGTTTTTATAAAAGCAAATTAATAACCACAACTACATACATATAGTACATAAGGTTAGTTTTTTAGTTATTTGGCGTTTTTGAGATATTGCATGTAGAAAAGACATATTTATTACATGTTCAAGGTTGTTAAATTTCAAATAAAAATTCACAAAAAAAAACGCAGATAAAAGACTGAAAGAAAGAAAGCATATTCATTAATTTCTTAAGTTTAAGTGTTTTTTGAGTTAAAATTTAACAAAACAAGAATATCATTATGAAACAGTCTACATATTCTTGAAAAGCTCTGATATCCGTTGATATTGTTACATAATTTTACAATTTTTGCAAATTTTTAGTATTATACATACTTGCTCTAGAAGCCATAGCGCAACAGTATTACAATTTTTAATAGAACACCTCAAATTTTAGTTCAGGTAATTAAAGAATATGTTGTACATATAAGCCGTTTAAGATCCACTTTACGAGAATTTTTATATGTATGTGCCTTGCTCGTTTGGCCATAAGGAATATTATTATTCTTTATTGTTATTAAAAAGTCCACATTTGTCAACAGTAGATCTGTTTCTATCAGCATAACCAACCATCAATGTGTTTCTTAAATATTTTTCCTAGTTTATAGTCATTGTCGGAATCATAAACATTCCCTTGGAGACCAAACTTTAAAAGGTGATATTTGCTTTCGTTCATCATAATATGTTCTCTTGAGGTACACTTTCTTTTCTTGATGGTGTTCATTAATTCCAAGTTCTTCTTCATTCTCTCCATCACTGGCCCCGTTGGTCACTTTATCCACTCATGATATTCTCAGCATCTTTCTGTAAAGCCACATTTCGAAGGCTTCGAGTTTGTGTTGTCTCGGTTAATGTCCATGATTCCATCCCATAGAAAGGAAAAGGAATCAAGAAAATATAGCTTCGGAAGAGTCTGATTTTGATGTCGATGTTGACTTTTAAACAGTTTAGTCATTTGGTTGAAGGGCTTTCTCTATTATACATCTAATTTTTTGTGAGTGATCCTAATTATTATTGATTTATGGTTCCCAGATAGGTGAACTGTGCTACTTTGTTTATTAGTGTGTTGGTGATCGTTTGGCCGTATCTTCCAGCAGTTTTTCTAGTGATTCGCATGAATTTGGTTTTACTAATGTTAATTTATAAGCCATATTTACTGCTAACGTCTTTTACTACGTACCGAATAGGAATGTTCAATCGTTCTCCATTCAGCAAAATTCCTTGGTCGGTATACTCAAGGGCCTCTTTAAAGATTTCCTCTAGAGATTAAATATGAGTGACCACAAGAGACAGCCATGCCTGACTTCTCAAAGAATGTTTGTTGGTTTGTTCTTCCATATTAATTTTAATAGTAGCTGATTGATTCCAGTAAAGGTTTCAGATTATCCTGAGATCTTTATCATCCATCCCCCATTTTTTGGTGTTTTTTTATTGAACGCCTTCTGGTTGTTTATAAAACAGGTAAAAATATCACAGTTATATATCTTATTACCTACAGCGCTGGAACAATACTTATAGACCGAAGAGAGTATTTTGTACCCATTCCTTTCCAAATTCTTCATAAGTCCAAATTGTGTATGTGACTTCGATGAATGATTTTGAGATAGTTTTAACATGTGACTCATCTAATTGTTCTGTAGTTATCACACCTTTGGGTACCTGTTTCTTTGGTAACATTATAAATTCCGAGATCAGAAATTCTTTTGGAATATTTCCGGTATTGTAGATGTTACTAATCTTGGCAAAGAAAGTAATCGAGTAGGTCTCCTCTCTCATCAGAAAACAACTGTTCTATAATATACTTCTTCCAAGTTCCTCAAATATCTTCTCTATCACAATCAGCTCTCCTGTATCATTTACAAGTTTTTCCACATTTTTCTGTTTGAACTTTCCTGTAACTTCTCTCTCTCACGCTTGTGAATCTGTTACTATCTCTCCGATTTATTAAGATATAATCGACCTGGTTTCAGACGATATGGTCTTTTACGTCGTCTTTGAGAGAAGTCCAGGAGTATAGTTGTCTCATAGTCTGGTAACTCATAGAAAGTGTTTGTTATTACCAAGTCATGTTCGGATGCAAATTCACTAAGAATTTCTCCCCTTACATTTCTTACGTCAAACCCGTGAAGTCCGTTGGGTTTTCTTTTTCTTGCTTTGCCTATTTTGATATTAAAGTAACCTATTAAAATATTCTATCTACTTACTATTTCTTGATCAGGGAGTTTCTTAATCTGGGAGTAAAATTCTTCTACTTCCTCCTTACTGTAATCAGTGGTATTAACATATATTCGTATAATGTTGGTGTTCACTGGAGCCATATTCAATTGTAGGAGCATATGACTCTTTCGTTCATAGATACAAATTTAGTGACGTATCTAGCAACATCCTTTCTGATAATTAATTTTAGAATAGTATACTACATAACTCTAAAATATATCCAAGATGTCGTACTAGGGAAAAAAGAAAATACTTGAGGTGGTTTCCCGTTGCTTTCTTCAAGAGGAGATACAGAAAGTGTCTACCGGCTATCACCATACCGAAATCACTTTTAACTTTTCTAGTATAAAGGAATGAGTTTAATAACTAAACCAAAACTTAATGTATAAACAAATTATTAAACAAGTATTTAAACAAAAGCTAATTCAAAAGTTAACTCAAGTAACAATGAGTTAAGGGGATTTATGACGATACGTTATTTTATCTAATATTAAAAGCCTATTTTTTTGTGATTACACAATCTTGTCTACAACTACATTATGTTACTTACTACCAACTAAATTATGTTATCTCATCATCGCTGAGATTACTTAAGTAACAAGAAACTCAAGTGCATCTCAGTAACAAATTTACAACAAACTTGCCATAATGGTTTGGCTTTATCTGATTTGCACGGTGATAGGTTTTGTTATCTATGTGAAATGGCGTCAATCTTATTGGCAAAGACGAGGTGTGGTTTTCGAGGAGCCAGAGTTCTTTTTCGGTTCTACAAGAAAGGTAATGAGTAGTAAGATTTCTAGTGGAGATGATGTTTTGGAAAGATACAACAAAGCAAAAAAGCTTTCGACGCCATATATTGGATTATATAGATTTATGATTCCTATTTTGTTTTTTGTCGACCCCGTTTTGATCAAACATGTGATGGTAATAGATTTTAACTATTTCATGGATCGAGGAATGTATCATCACCCTGATGATGTATTAACAATGAATTTAGTTCGTATGGAAGGAAGAAAATGGCGTGAACTTAGAACTAAACTTACACCAACGTTCACTTCTGGGAAAATGAAAATGATGTTTGAAACTTTTGCTGACAAATCTGAAGTTTTGAAGGACGTAGTTGGAGAATATGCAGATAAGGCAGAAGCAATGAATGTTAAAGAAGTTTTAGCTAGATTTACTACTGATATAATTGCAAGTTGTGGATTTGGTATTGAATGCAATTCGCTCACTGAACCTTCCAACGAATTTAGGCGCTATGGAAAAAAGGCATTGGAAGCTAGCATAAGACGATTTTTCTTTCTACTTCTACCCACCAGTCTGATGCACGGTTTAGGAGTTAAACTTAATACAAATGATGTATCAGAGTTTTTCAGCAGTATAGTAAAACAAACGATTAAGACCAGAGAAGACAATAACATTGTTAGAAAGGACTTCATGAACTTAATGCTACAATTAAAAAATGAGACCTTTTCTTCCGAAAATGCTATGTTTGACAACCAAGACGAGACCAAAAAGCCTTTATCTGAAAGCGAAATTATTGGCCAATGTTTTATATTTTTTCTAGCAGGGTATGAAACTTCGTCAACCGCTATGACATTTGCTTGTTTGGAGCTAGCCCAGAATGTACAAATCCAAGAAAAGTTACGAAACGAAATTGTTGAGGTGTTACAGCGGCATGATGGGAAAATTACTTACGATGCCATTATGGATATGCCTTATCTTGATAAAGTGGTAAACGGCAAGTTACCTTATTATTTTTGATACAGATAATATAACAAATTTACTTTTAGAAACTTTAAGAAAATATCCTCCAATCCCGTCAGTACCCAGAGTGTGCAAAAAAGACTATACTATTCCTAACACAGGCCTGACAATTCAAAAAGGCACCACAGTGCTTATACCAATTTTTGGAATGCATAGAGATCCAGAGTATTACCCTAAACCTGAAGTATTTGATCCGGAACGATTTAGTCCACAGCAAATTGCTCAAAGACCAGAGTTTACCTTTATACCGTTTGGTGAAGGACCTAGAGTGTGCATAGGTACGATACAAATTGTTCTAAAGTCGTAGAAATAGTCCATTCTAGCTTCAGCAAACAATACAGAGTTTGTCAAAAAGTCAGTACTAAAATTTTGCGACTTTTTGACAAACCCTGTATTGTTCTATAGTATTTCACAAATCCTTAATGTTCTTAATTGTTTAGGTTTACGATTTGGTCTGCTTCAAACCAAATTGGGTCTGGTGTGTCTTCTCAAAAATTATCGACTTGCTCTAAATAGGAAAACCTCACTACCCATAGAGTTAGAAAAAAATAATGCTGTATCTGTGTTATCTGTTAGAGGAGATGTATGGTTGGATGTAACTAAAGTATAAGTACCAGGAGTTAGTATATAAAGTAGTTTAAATTACTTTTATGAAAATATAAATAATATTAAAGATATACAGTAGGACAGTTCGTTTTACGAGTAATGCTATGAGAATATTCATCGTATCGTTTTCAATTATTAATAATTTTTCTGATTGATTTAAGTGTCATTTTCTCCTTTATTATTGAGTAAATTGTGTGTTAACATAAATTCTTCGAATTGGTTCTATTTTAAAACTGGCCTTTTAGCCCTATAACAGGCTTCATTACCTGTTTAACTTTACCATCGGAATGCAAAACTGCACTGAAGTTCTATTAAAACGGCACTTGCCAAATGAAACTTAGGGCTGATAAGTTTTAAGTAATTATTGGTAAAATCAACGAAAACTGTAGATGCAACGTACCAGTTTTTAAGAATGATAATTGAAACATATTATAACGTGTTACGACAAGAAAGTGGAATTATGGTTCTATTAAATTGGTAGTACAGAGTACTCGGACTTTTTTCTTATCGGAAATGTCATTACCATAGTAACCGCAGAAATTTTAGTGTTCAAATCGACAAAATTGTCCTACAGACTATTAAAAATAAAAAAACTAAAATTGAAAATCATCAACCCATAAAAAACTTTTGTCCACTATGTGGTGCACTTCATCACTTTTGGTGTACATATCGATAAAGCATTCATACTAACCATTTTTAATGACATTAAATTACAATTATTTTGGTATTATCGATTTAATTGAAAAAACAGTACTCAAACATTAGTGATAAATTTCATTATTTTAATTAATCGACTTCAAATTATCATCGACAATGATAATAAAAATGACAGGAAAAACCATCATTCTCGAACAAAACTAATGCCATTTAATGACTGTCGGGCTTCACTTGCTACAACACAATAATTTGAACTTTTTATGCTTTAACTTAAAAGCAAAATCTATTTTTACCATTTACTACTATTCAATAGGCATTTTTACTGTGAAACGCAGTTTGTTTAATGTATGTGCAATGAAGCTAATCAAAACTTAGGTTATCCGGTATTATTGAATGCGAATGAACCAAAATGACATCCAGAAAAGGTTGGAAAGACGCTTTAGCCTTTAGCTTCCAGAATAAATTTAACCAATCAATTCTTCTGACGTATTCTTTCCTTTCTATCATTGTAATATTTATATAATTTATTGATAAAAAAAAAAGATAATAAGTCTGCATTGTTAGAAATCAACTGCAAATAACGCTCAGTTTTCTCTAATTTTTTCTGGCTTTACCTGAATGTACCAAGTTTTGTAGCGTTTCTCAGGCTATAGAATTAGAAATGTAATGAGGAATTCAAAAATATGCTAAAAACAGTCATTTTCTTACTCCAAATGGGTTTTACAGGCGATTTTGCTCCTGACTGTCTTTTCAAACTGTGCTTCTGACAGTTCAAAGTACACCGCTTTTCTTCCTGACTGTACCAAATCATGTAGTCCTTTTTCAGGTTATTGATTGAGAAATTTAATGAGGATTCCAAAAATGTGCTTAAAATCGTCATTTTCTCACTTTAAATGGGTTTGACAAGCAATTTTGTGCAACTGTCCAACTGTAAAAAGTTGCAAAAATTAGGGTTAAGAAAAGTTATCTTGCAGTTTCCGGTACAAAACGTATTTTGAAACTTATGACAGTTATTTTGACAGTGGTCACGTGACTGCCTAGCTAAATTATCCTCCAAAAACCACGTGATATCTGTCACTAATGTCAAAACTGTCAGTTTTGATTAAATAATTACAGTTTTCGAAACAATACGTGTTTCTGAGATTTATAAGTTATTTTGGCAAATGTCAGTTTGTAAATGTATGTAATTACGTCATTTCTCTCATCTCAAAAACATATTGTCATAATTTAAACATGAGATAATAAAAAAAGTGACAAAAAGCTAAAAATGCAATTTTTTTCGAAAAGAGTGGAACTTATTTGGTAGAAGAATCACTTTGCCAGAAAAGTTTTTCTTTATTTATTTTATTATTGAAAAACCAAAATTTGCAAAAACATTAAATAACAAATCAAATTAGCCTTTTTTAATCATTTTATGTTTTTCAGTTTTTCAAACGATAGACAAAATGACCGTACATTGAGCAGGTAGATTGGCGGAAAAACCCAGAGTAGACCAAACGTGCTATTTTTTGGGAAATCCTAGAAAAATGTAAAGTATAACAGAAAATTAATGAAAACTCGTTTCAAACACAAGGTCTGGTGTTTTTAGGTTCAGAGAGCAAATTTCATATTTTTTTTTTCATTGTAGTAGTACATTAAACACAATAAGTATGTAATTCCATATATTACTGTCGTTATCTTAATTTTCTGAACGCATTTATACAAATTAAACAAATCACATATTTTTATTTGCTTCATGAAAAAGTAAATACAAAATTTTCAATCCTTTAAATCGTTATATTTAATTATGTAGGAATTTGACTTTTCTATATAGTGATATAAAAACTGTGGTTCTTACTTGATGAAATTGAGATGAAAGTAGTAAAATTTGGATGCTTTTATTAATTTATAGCCAGTGTTATCCGATCTGACTGAAAGAAGAAACAATCTTGATAATAAAAAGGTCAGGCGTTTCCAATATGTTTGCGTTATGCATTAATTTTGTCAAGTTCACGGCATCAGAATGTTTCAGTCTTTTAAAGGTCGTCCGACTTCGAGGCCAATGTTTTTCTTGTATATTCACTTATTTGAGGATTGTAACAGTCGCTAATACCAAACAATTATAGATATATCTACTACATCCAAAGATTGTGCAAAAAGTGTGCCCAAGATATTAGTTATTCAAGGCAAAATCGGTGCAAAACTATTGTTAGGTTATTTTATGAGTGAAAACATTTTTGCCAATGTCAGATTATATTTGCTGAACAAATTAAGCAAAGATATTTATTAGTTTATACGAATTGCCACGACCATTGATTGGCAATGAAATATGGTTGGTTGCAGGCAGTGGAAAACTACTAAATTGCACAAACTACAGACATTATAATAGTTTTTCAAAATAGTTTAATCCATGACGTGTCATCGACACATTTAAGCCATACAAATCTCCTGGGCCGGATAGCATATTTCCGGCCTAGAGGAGCTATGCCCAACCCTGCTTACGATTCTCAGAATCAGCTTGCCCTGGAAACATATACCGACAAGCTGGTGCAGGCCAAAGGTAATGTACATTCCAAAAGTCGGGAAAATAGACCAGAGCCCGAAATCACTTAGGCCGATCAGCCTGACGGCCTTTCTGTTGAAAACCCTTGAAAAGCTGGTTGACAGGCACTTGAGGGGCTAAGCTTTGCTATCAAATCTCCTCAATGCCAACCAATATGCATACCAAGTGCACTAGCATTGAACAACCTTGTTGGGAAAATAGAAAAGGCCCTCGAGAGTAAAGGAATAGCAGTTGGCATCTTTCTAGATATAGAAGGTGCCTTTAACAATGCACTCCCGTCATCACTCACGGCGGCGGCTAAGCCAAGGGGAGCAGAATCCAACGTTTGTGGATGGATCGAGGCTCCGCTAACGCAAAGAACTGTGACGTCCGAGCTGCAGGGAGAGATGGTCGGTTTCCGTCCTGTGAGGGGTTGCCCGCAAGGAGGGGTTTTATCTCCCTTGCTGTGGTGTCTCTTGGTGGCCGATCTGCTGGCCACCCTTGCTCTTTGGAACGTCGAGGAATCTAGGCTTATGCTGATGATCCAGCCATACTCATTAGAGGACTCCGGGACGACGACTATTCGCCCACCGTACAGGAGGTCCTCAATGTGACACAAAGGATGCCTTAGGGTAAATCCGCTCAAAACAGTAATTATACCCTTTACCAGAAGGAGGAAGTTTCTTAAGACATTTTGTTTGGGGGTTTTGTAAAAACTTAGAGTGGTTATACATTTAAATTTACATTATAAGAATGTACTAATATACACTTTTTTAACAATCATTTGTATGAATTTTCTTATCTTAAAGAAGAAGATAATGTTAGTTATTATTATTGTTTTGTTTGTTTTTATTATTGTTTTATTATTTGCTGTGTTTTTATCTGTTTAGGAAATGCATAAGTAACAGTACCACTGCTGCTCCCGCTTGTCACTTTGACATTTCTCATTCTATTTAGAGGTAATTAGTATTTTTATAACGTGTGAAAACCAGTTAGATGTTAATTCTATACTATGTATATGCTAATGGTTAGGATTATGATTTTTTATCTCTCAATTGCATAAACAGATATTCAAAGCAATTAAGAGCATGTTAAAACTACTTTTAGATTCAGAAGCAGACATTTTTAGAGAGTTTCCCCCCGTCATATAAAACGTGTAGTATTTGCTCAAATAGAAAGAAAAGTTAATAAGTGCACTACTGTAATTGTCCGGAAACATACATCAGTTTTTCAGAACTCAGTTTTTGATTGGAAAGGTAGGATACAAAAAGTTATTATTTTTTTGTTTTCAACTACCTAAACGAATAACACTTTTCTAAAATAAATAACGAATCCGTTGTGTCAGAGGTGCACCATATTAGAGGAACGATATTTGTCAGATTAAAATTATCTACAAGAAAAGCAAGAAAATTACACAAATTCAGTTGTATCCAGTTAGCATAGGGAGGAGTCTCAAACCTGATAAAAGTTAAAAAGTAAAAAGGATTTTGTTTTTGTTAGCAAAGCACTATGGGGTGGATTGACAGACCGACGAAGGTCTACCTATATTTCTTCAGCAATGGTTTTAAAATGGGAAAAGGCGGAGAAGAAGAAGATATAATCATTTTAACTGTTAACGAAATCAATGGTTTAAAATTTTGATTTGTTTATTTATCCATTAAAGTTATTTTGTGTGTTGAAATGTTTGATTGTTAAAACGCTTTTTAGGCTTTTGCCAAGCAAATTTTGTAAAATGCAGGCAAAACTTCAGACTTTTACTATAAACTAATGAATATCCAAAATAGGTGGTGTTTGTCAAGTAAAATGCATGGTTTTATCCGATCAAGGCAAGTGATCTACTACAGCTAATTAGGAACAATAGCTACGTCAACACCCATCAAAATAATTAAATTTTCTTATAGTGCAGTTAATTTAATCCATTATGCGTCAAGTGCTGAATTTCTAATGACACGTTTCGGGTTCAGGTGCGCGCAATTTCATTGCCATCCGTCAGAACCTCGCGACACTGATCTTGAAAAATTCAAACGTATCGAAGAAGAACCCGCTCGTATACGTCACAGCGTCCAATGGTTATCGCTGGTACCCTGTTGCATTTCCTTCCCCACCATTGCGCAAATTTAGCGCTAGATTTTAAAAAGCACTCTTTCCATCATTTACTGATAAACATTAAACACCCTGTGCACTGGAAACATGTTATCATTGAACAAGTGTCCGATCGAATAAAACATTGTTGTGGCGCGTGTAAAAGTGAATTGTTGCTGTTACTTGAAGACTTTGTGAGTTAGTGACTTTTGAGCTTGAATTTTGAAAGCTTCCAGTTGATCAATCCAGGAAATGGAGTTGCGTTATGGAGTAAAGAAAGGTCAGTGTTATAAACAATTTTTTCTTCAAGAAACTGAAATTTGGAATTTAAAATAAAAAATCCTTTAAATAATATCTGGAGAATAAATTATGAACTTTGTCTGTAAAAATTAGGATTAAAGTTTTGTTTATTAACTAATGCAATAATAGATAAACTAAATTATAGAATACGAAACGGAAATAAATAATAATAAGATAATAATAATGTGTTCACACCATATCTGTATGTTATGAATCGGTGACATTGAGTATGTAATTATTATTCATCGGTGGTTTAATTATGTCATTAGTTATGATATTATAAAATTAGCTGAGAGATTGTTTAGTTTTCTTTAAATGTTATATGGTTTGTAACAGTTTATCTTAATTGGATTTTGAGTAATAAGCTTACCTGTACCCAGCGGTGTTTGTAATTGATAATTTCTTGAAAATTACCCCGACAATGAATAAATCCAAAAAAACGTCTACCGTATCATGGGGAAAGATTATTAAAGGTACTGGAACCTTGTATAAAATACACCCCAGCTACACCAAGTAATTTTTATTTAAAATATGATTTTTGAGATACATGGTCATTTTCAATGACATCAATCTTTCTAGTTGCAACCCAGAATGTACTGCAAAATTACTAAAAATTGCATGAATGTTAGTGTCGATTGATATTGCAAAGAATGAAGATTACTTCACAATATTCAATTCGTCGGTCTGGATCATTATCTTCATTCAATGCTTGTTCCAGTTGAATTTGTTCCTTGACGGAAGGACAATGTTGAGTTTGGTGCAAGTTGCAAGTTGTTCGAGAACCTCGATTTGAACAGGCTCATCTAATATTCAAGGTTATTCTTTACCCTGTATATTGGTGAAGAACTCAATGTGAGTCAAAAAGGTTCTTTGGTATTAATATGCCCTTTGCTGTGCATTGGAATCCTTCTGCTGGAGCAAAATAAAAAATTGCCAAAATTGCACTTTTTGTAAAAAAGTTTAAATGTTTGAAACTGTAGTCAAAAATTTTAGAGAAAGTAGTTTTTCATGTCTACGAGTCAATTTTCAATACTAAAGTCTGAAAACTATAACAACTGTCTTTCAGTTTATCTGGAAATTATAGAAACTGGCTACAAAGATTTTTTTAAACTTCTTAAGTAAATTTTCACCGTTTCCAAGACAATTTTTAAGTTGGGTTGGGTTGGTTTTGATTCTTTGAACGTAATAACTCAATGATTTAGTAAACGAAGTTTTAAAACAGAATTTTTACAAAATGTCATTTTTGAAAAATATCCAGTGATGTAGAAAATAAGGCAAAAAATTTAAACCATCTTCCTGTACCAATCTACGCCACTGGACAATTTTTACAAACGTCATTAACATGACATATTGAGTATTAAGTCTGACAGTTATGACAAGAAGGCTGTATTTTTCTTAGGAACCATTTTTCAGGGAAAATGACTTAATGCGTGTCAACTTATTTTTTCATGGTGACTTTTAAAACTGCTCCACCCTGTATATCAAAACCTCTTAGTTTACAAACATTACTTTTTAAAAAAACTGGCTTCACAATCGCTATTTTTTTAATTCTCTTCCTTACAACATTGACAGTTTAACTAATTAAATAAATTGATCTTGAACAAATAACCTAAAACGGGCTTTTAAGACATTTTTTTTATTAAATTTAGCATTTCGGAGATACAGGCCGTTAAATATTGCCAAAAATGTTGCTGTATCGAATTATTATACTTGATGAAAAATTATTATACTTGATGATAAATATTGCCAACATGAAATTTGTATTTATTTTCAATAACAAACCTGATTCAAAAATTAAATAAATCCCATTTTCAGAATTTGAATCCTTACGAATATTTTGAATCCTTACGAATATAATGTGTACATATTGTCGATCAGTATACAAATCGTATTATTGGAAAATCATATATCGCTTATAAAACGTCGAAATTTAGTTATTTTCCACATTACGTCACAAAATTTACATCACTTATCAAACTGCCTGTCTTCATGAATTCTTAATTTATTTACCTCAGAAAACGATGGGTTAACGTTGAAATAAATTCGTTTCTAAAGCCAATGTCTTCCATATTGTACAACAAAATTCAAATAAGCCTTTTATAAATGCTGAATCTATATAAAACTAAATACCTAAAACCATTTTCCGATCAAGTGAATGTTAGGTTAGGTTAGGAGAAAACATTTCCTGAATAGGTTTACTTTTATTTGAAATACACGTTAGATGAAATATGCAAATTTTAATATTCTCTCAGGTATCGTAAATTATTTCACAGCTTGCACCTTGTTATTGACATCTAGGAGTTCACAAAAACTACTTTTAAATACTGTGTCAACACCTGCATTAATTTAAATATACTGTACAGGAAAATTTCCTAAAAAAACAACAACTGAAAACATACGATTTAAACATGTATTCAGTGTTGAAAAAATAAACTGACCAACCTTAACATTGAGTGATTCAATCATTAATCAGTACAGCAAGGGCAGCCGAAAAAATTGGACAAACCCACATCGACCTATATTGAGAAGGTGATTAAAATTTAAGAACTTGAAGGCTTTGATGCTGTTGACGAGAACAAACAAGTTGACAAGGATGATGTGTGGTTCCTAGGTTAGCTCATAAATTGTTGTTAAATTATGTAAAATCCTTCACATTTGGGTTGTCCCCCTGAATATGAAAAACTAATAGTTATTTTATAACTTACATCGTGAGATTACGCTGTTATATTTGATCGGATTGATCAAACATTAAAAAAGTTGTAGGTTTTTCCATGATCTGCTTGCCCAAATTGACAGGTTATTTGTTCAAAATCAATTTATTTAATTAGTTAAACTGTCAATGTTGGAAGGAAGAGAATTAAAAAAATAGCGATTGTGAAGCCAGTTTTTTTAAAAAGTAATGTTTGTAAACTAAGAGGTTTTGATATACAGGGTGGCCCAGTTTTAAAATTCACCCTAAAAAAATAAGTTGACACGCATTATGTCATTTTCCTTGTAAAATGGTTCCTAAGAGAAATACAGCCTTCTTGTCATAACTGTCAGATTTAATACTCAATATGTGATGTTAATGACGTTTGTAAAAATTGTCCAGTGGCGTAGATTGGTACAGGAAGATGGTTTAAATTTTTTGCCTTATTTTCTACGTCACTGGATATTTTTCAAAAATGACATCTCTCATAAAAATTCTGTTTTAAAACTTCGTTTACTAAATCATTGAGTTATTACGTTCAAAGACCGAAAACCAGCCCAACCCAACTTAAAAATTGTCTTGGAAACGGTGAAAATTTACTTAAGAAGTTTAAAAAATCTTTGTAGCCAGTTTCTATAATTTCTAGAGAAATTGAAAGACAGTTTTTATAGTTTTCAGATTTTAGTATTGAAAATTGACTGGTAGACATGAAAAACTACTTTCTCTAAAATTTTTGACTACAATTTCAAACATTTAAACTTTTTTACAAAAATTGCAATTATGGCAATTTTTTATTTTGCTCCAGGAGGGTTCCAATGCACAGCAAAGGGCATATTAATACCAAAGAACCTTAAATTAGGTAAAATAAGTACAAAAAAAGAACTTTAAAATTTTTCATTTTTCAAAAAAATCTATAAAAGTCCAAATAAAAGAGTTACAATCATTCAAAAAATAAAAACATAATATTTTTGCAAAAAGTGCAATTTTTTATTTTACTCCAGGAAGGTTCCAACGCACAGTAAAAATTGACTCGGACACCAAAAAGTGACTTAGAACTTAGAATTTGAAATAAGTTTTCATAATTTGAGGCAATATTCTATATTTTTGTTTTGAAAATAGTCTTAAATACAGATTATTGACATATTATGAAAATTGACTTGAAGACTAACTTTTCAAGTTTTTTTTTACTTTGCTTTTCATTTTCTTTGAACTCTGGACTATTTTTAGTCCTTTAAAACTGCTTTCAGCTTGTAAAATCTAGTTTCAAGGCTATCTTTGCCAACTTTTTGACATAACTGATATAGAAAACAATTTTTACATTTTCCATAGACTTAAAAATGCCATTTCAAGCTTTGTCACTATTAAATTGACTTCTCAGTGTTAAAAATTCGAGCATTTATCTTAAAATACTGTTTTTAGCGCTTAAAGGCTGTTTCCAGACTGAAAAACGAGTTTAAGACTATTTATGATATTACAGTTAAGACTTTTCAGTAATAGTACAAAAAGTTGGCACGAAATGCTACGATATTAGTCTTAAAAACGAATTTCTAGAATTGAATTAGTCCGAAAATTAAATTTGGACTGTTACCAGTGTTTAATTGAATTCTAGACTTGTTTTAGTTCAGAAAATTGAGTTGTACACCAAATAAAGTCCTGAAAATAGACTTTTGAACTCTCTTTTGTCTTAGTAAAGTCACTTCTAGCCTTAAAAGTCAACTCTTAGACTATTTTTTGTCTTGATTTCCGCACTGTTTTTAGTGCTTCAAATCCAGTTTCAGACACTCGATAATGGAATGCACTTTAAAAAAATAAATGTTAACGCTATTCCTAATAGTAAATACTCTTTAGACTACTCTCACAAGTCTTGAATGTTCAATTTACCTATAGTCTAAAAAATTGATCGTCAGTAAATATTAGTTAAAAAATCCTGTTTTTTGACTATTTTCAGTGTCAAAAATTAACTCGAAAACCTTTCAGATGACCAGATTTACATCTTTTTGAATTACTTTAAAGTAAAAGAACAATAACCCAGGTAGACATTTTTGTCATTTTTAAATAATGTCCATTAGTTTTTGGTGAAAAAAGGTGAAACTTTTTCCACAAAAGCTGTACAAATGATGTTCTGGATAATTACGTAAGGTTCTAATCTATCTCTTGATAGTTGCTACGAGTTATTATTAGATTATTCTCTCTCTCCAATGGCGCTACAGCCCAAATTGAGCCTTGGCCTCCTTTATCTTCCACCTCCAACACTGTCGATCCAACGCCGCTCTCCTCCAGGTTCTGACACCTATCAAGTTCTGAGCGTCTTCGGTCACTCCATCATCCCATCTTTTCCGTGGTCTCCCTTTTGGTCTTCTGCCCTGCATCCTACGATTGAGGGCCCTTTTTGGTAGCCTGTTATCCGGCATTCTTACTACGTGGCCTGCCCATCGTAGCCTCTGTAGTCTGACGAATTCTGAGATAGGTGCCTGCTTGAAAAGTTGGTAGATTTCATGATTATAACTTCTTCTCCATATCTCATTTTTAGTGGCCCGAAGATCCGTCTTAGTATTATTAGATTATTAGGAAAGCTTAAAGCTTAGGAAAGCATAAAGCTTATGAAAACTGAAAGAAGTACAAATTCCTTTACCTAGTGTAGGAGTTTCAAACTATTATTCTATCTCAAAATTTTGAATTACAAATTTAGCCTTGCTTAGTAGTTTTTACTAAAGGCGTTATTCAGTAACTTCAGAAACCAAAACCATCACCATAAAATGTCGTGAAACTGTTTAGATTTAAATCTCTGCAATTTATTAGATACATTTCTTAAAAAGTATTCGACGCACTAATTTACGTGCTTGTCCTTAAGTCACAGTTTTCTTGTTATTGTTTAAAAAAACTCGGAAATATTTCCTTTTACTTTAGCATTTTTCCTTTTTTGCGTATTGACAAATGCACATTGGACTCTCCAAATGATCTAGTTAAATTAACTTGATCGCATACGACTTTAAAATTTAGGTTAAGCGTCTGTATTCAAAGAAATTCGGTCAAAGATACACTTTACAATACCGCGTTTATGAATAGACAATCACAAAGCAATTTAGAATATTAATTGACATTTTGTGGTTGGAATGGTTAATTAAACAACAACGGAAGCTAGTTTTAATTTCATTATCTCCGTAATGCTGTATTATAAAAACGCAATTCATCTATGAAATATTAACGGGAAAGTCTGCCTGCTGTCAAAACACAAGACAGACATAATTATCAGATGTTATCTCAGGGTTATTACTGAATGTCATCAAAACACTAAATAATAACCACATTAAAAATTCTCCGAATAGTTTGTTGTTTATACGTTGACTTCCGTTTTGATGGAGCTATTTGAATAAAATGGGGGCCGACACTCAAGAGATTAAGGTTTTTGTGCGTTAATAAGGATACTGCATAATCACTTTATATGCAGACAAAATTGTCTTTTATGATCTGCAAGTGTTCTTACATGCAAAATGATTTGTTGACCTATTTCCGAGCGCTTCATTGAAGTAATTGCTTCCCATTATTATATTATATAATATATAATAGCAATTAAGTTGTTTACTTGTAATTTTGCAATTTACTCGCTTATCAGCCTATAATGCAAAAGTATTAAAATTAAAGGCAATTAAATTCCGTAACAACTAGAAGTTTTACAATTTTTTTTTTTATGTAAATTTTATCATGTGTTGTTTTGTAACCTTTCGGATTATCACCCAAAAATTACAAAATCTAAGAATGTCAAAGCACTCGTAGAAACGGATCTTATTATTTACGTATTTAAATTAATTAGTAGGTCAAAACAAATTTGTCAAAGAAAATATTGGATTCACTTACGATAAGACCAACAAATATAATGTTTTGTAATAGCTGGATGTACTAAGAATTTATTATGAATAATAAAATCTTATATCTGAAGTAAAATGACAATTAAAGATGCACTATTCAATAATTAATTACAGTTAGATAACCTCATAAATATGTAGATTGTAAAAAGAACAAGGTTAAATTTAAATAACATTGTAAAATGTCATTTAAAAAATTTACTTAAATTTTCATTATTGCATGCATGAGATTAATGGTGCACTCTGCGTAGTATGAGTTTAATACTATACAGTGAGTTGGTTAGTTTTTTGGTTCGTCATAAATGAACAATATAATAATAAAAGAGAAAATTGATTGTTTGAGAAGTTTGTACCTTCTTCTTTTAGTTCCTATCCGTTACCGAATGTTGGCAATCATTCTAGCAATGATAATTTTATGAAATGAATGAATCTTAAATATGAAAGTTATCCGGGCTTATAAGCCGTCGTCCAATGCCTGCTTCCTTTGATAATGTCCGCCGCAGATGTGAACGAAACGTCAGGAAGAAATTCCATTGGACCAGGGCTTATAAGCTCGTATAACTTTCATATTTTAATGTTTATTGGTTGCTTCTTTGTATAGTCCTGTGGTGGTTGTTTCAAACTAGAAGTTCTTAAGTTCTTTAGCCAGGAGATTCGTCCTCTTGTCCTGTATTTTTCCCTGTAAGATGCATTTTAATAATTTTTATTTGGTTCTCAATATGCGCCCCAGATTTTCTAATTTTCTAGGTTTTATTGTGGATATTATTTCTTCTTTAGTTTTTGGCGTATTCGGGTGTTGGATATTTCGTCCACACATGATATTTTGATGATTTTTCTGTATATCCACAACAGGAATGCCTCCAGTTTCTTTGCTGTTACCTCCGTCAAGGTCCAATATGGAGAATACATCGGAGCAGTCTGAGTTTTAATTTTAAATTTAAATTATGTGTCCTGAATAATTTGGACATTTGATTGAAAACTGTTCTTGCTTTTGTAATTCTTCTTTTTATTTCTTGAGAAGGGTCCCATTGTTCATTTAGTACTGTGCCAAGATATGGTTAACACTCGTTCTACCGCTTTCCCATTGATGGTAAACTGTACTTTTCCAATTCTTTCTTTACTAATTACCATGATTTTTGTTTTACTGGTGTTGACTTCTAGACCATATTTCTTACTTACTTCAACTACCCTGTCCAATAACAGCTGCAGTTCCTGTGCAGTGTCTGCAAATATGATGGTGTCATCGGCATATCTAAAATTGTTCGTCATCTAATAGTACTTCTGGTTCTGGAGTGCAAAATAACCTGGGAAAAGCCGGCCCAAAAGAACGCCATACGTCTTGTGTGGGTTCCAGGACATGCTGCTATTCCGGGAAATGAAGAGGCGGATCGACTGGCAAAACTGGGCACTCAGAGTGCCTGTTGGCCCAGAGCCTAACATCTTTAGCCCAGAAGCTGTTTCAAGAACGCTGGGACTCCGTCATAGGTATGAGGCAGGCCAAAGAACTCATCAGTTAAAAATACGAAATACCTGCTGAAACTAAGCAGAGAGAACTTAAAACCGGCCTACTGACTGGCCACTGCTAGATGAGACGGCATCAGTACTTGATGGGTATAACCGAAGATCCTACTTGTCGAGGATGCTTGGAAGAGGAAGAGTCGGCAGGACACATCTTAATGTGGTGTCCAGCCTTCACTCGTTCGAGGACAACATTCCTGGGGCAGTCTAATAATGACGCCCAGGGCAATCAAGGAGCTAAGACCTAGCAGACTGGTTGGCTTTATAAAGTCGACTAGACTGCTGTACCTACCAACAACCAGGACGTGACGGGCCCATACAGGAGGCCTATACGTTTCTGGGGCGCTGCCCCCCGGTTTGCCAAACAAACTCCTGCTTCCCTGTATTCTAAGCCTTCTTGAAAAAATGAGAAGACAATATACATCCCTGGCGTACTCCTATTAAAATCTGCATTTTCTCTGTTTTGGCCTCGTTAATTCTAACGGAACTTGATTGATTCCAGTATAAGTTCTTAATTATGCGTAGGTCTTTACCGTCAAGTCCACTATATGCCGAACTTTTTTTGCTGAACGCTTTTTGATAATCAATGAAACAAGCATACACCTAACAATATCTTTGCAACGCTGAAGAAGCACCTGTACACTGAAAAGAGTATCTCTTGTTCCAAGTCCCTTCATAAATCCAAACTGTGTTGTTCTGTAGTCAGTGCATAGTCAAAAACTATAAACTTGTTGTATATTTCATTGAATATGATAGTAGTTATGCCGTTTGTTATTTGTTGTTTTGAGGATAATTTTTTCACGTAATCCTTTCGATGACTACAATTATTTCGCCTTGCTCATTTTCAATTTTTCTTGTTAATTTATTCTTAGATTTTTCTGTTATTTCCTTGATTTCCTTATACACATCAAATGTGTCGTGCTTTGATTGTGCTATTTGCACTTGTCTTTGAGTTCTTTTGCTTCTCTGATTTTTCTCCTAATCTGGTTGTGAATGGATCTGTATCTGTTCATATCATTATTCATTTTGGTCTTCCTTCTTTGTTCCATTCATTTGGAGTTTCTCTTCAGTCATCCAGGCGTTCCTTTTGTCTATACTTGATATTAGTATCTCTTTCTTTATTGTTTTGTTGGCTTTGACGTTTATATAACATGGATTAATTATGGTCACATTGTATGTAAATTTCAAATTAATTTCAATATTTGGCTCCTAAAAAACTCGGAAATAGTAAAAAATATGAGGAAGATTGACAACTAATTAATTAATTACATTCAAACAAAAAAGGTATTAATCATACGTTGTTTACTATAGCTAAAGTTAAAGTTACGACTTTGTATGATTAAGTGAACGGATCATTAATCAGAATGCTTCTCTTATCAATAACATTTTTGACAAAAAATTTATTGTGCATTTTTTTGTTCTGTCTTGCACATTTGACGATTTTTCTTCTCTCCTTTCAACTCTTCTTGGCAACGTTCCTTTTTCTTTTCTACTCTCCTTTCAATTCTTCTTGTTTTATTTGGTAGAAATATTAGCAAAGCAAAACAGTTTTCCTTTTAGACGTTAAAATATGTCTTCGTTCTTTTTTACCATATTAAATTTTTAAAACTTGTCTGAACTGAACTATACTAAGGCATTTCTTACTTTTTACATTTTGTGACGTGCATAAAAAGTTATCAGACTAAAGTTATAAAGTGGTAAATAACTAAACAATATGGTATAGACGTAGTTAAATATCATAAATATCATGATATATACATTTTTAAGAGCAATTGAAAATTAAAATAAATTTTGACTGTCCTACTTAATATGTCGAAATTTGACAGCTCGTGCATCTTAAGCTTTTTATAGTGTGATCCCCGCTTGTGTATCCTGAAAAACAAACAAGTGTAAAAATTAAGCCATTCTAATTTATTATTCAATTACTAGAGTTACGTATAAGAGAAAATGTAAAAATTATCATTTGCTAGCATGTTGGAAATTAAGGAAGTTCTCTCTAAAGCATACTCAATGTACCTTTTGCATATCATACGTCATATTTACTTATCTGTACTCTATTTCACATAAACTTACTAGGGACGATAGAGAAAATACTAGTTTGTAATCGAAATAATTGTCAATCTGTCATTTCTCAAGTAAGCAGATATTCATGAAAGCCATTAAAGTTTCGCTTAGCAAAAATAGCTTCAAAGCTGTCATATTCCTAAATTTAATAACACTACTTGGATTTATTTATGTGCCATTAATGTCTTCTTCCTACGTAATAAACATGATGATTAGTACTGCTTTGACGTCACAAGCGCAAAATCCCACTTGTGTTCACATAATTTTTGTTTTACTTTTTTTTTGGTCCTTGGCAGGTAAATTTACATAAAATACCAGACCATAATAACTTTGAACTGTAAATTGCTTTAAGTGTCCACAGGTATTTCCCCTTTCAATTATTTTAAACGATTCAGTTAAACTGACTAAAAACAATAAAAACAAATACGTTAATAGTGAAAGACACAATTTTTTGACATTGATATACTTACTTTCATTGCTTTGGACGTTGATGTGCTTTAATTGGGCCCAGTAACAATAGTGGTTACTTAGTTAGTGACTAATACTTTAAACTCACATATGCAAGTTAGGTTTTAGGTAATTTGATTAGTCACAAATATAGGCATAATGTATTTTCAAGAAAATTTATTGCTATGCTTTTTGTCCATATTTTTAACCAGCTGTTTCATGCAAAGAGTTTCTTAGGGATTGTTTCTAATCTTTTAAAATCACAAAGTTAAAAATACAAAACTTGATAGATTTTCTTTAATTTTAAACCTTAACAATTTACTGACAACGGATAACAGGTTTATAATTAAATTCTTGTTCACTTGCTGTAGTATTGGCATTAGTAGTGCCGGCTTGTCCATGGGATAAGATGCTACCAAAGGTGGATGAACCCATTTGTTGACGTAAAAGCTGACCTCAGTTAGTTTTTAAAATAAACTAAAACATTTTTAACTTTTATAACACTTTATTTTCTTGTGCATGTCTCATTATCATGTTATGCAAATATGTTGCATTTTTTAAAGTATCAAGCTGCAACTAAACTTAGTTTCTTGGCCTTTCCCAAATGAGATGTTTTCCACTTTTGTTGCCCCATTTTTTTTTAATCAAGGTAAAAATCTACGTTTGCCTCTTTTTTTATGTCATTGCCGTTAAGCTTAGGAATGAATTAAGAACAAAATTAACATTACAGTAATATTAGTAATAATATTGACATGCAGTTGAATCAGGCCTTGTCAGTTATTTAATTAAACGTAGGAAGGAGTTTTTACCAATGTGTTTACTAAAAAGTTATCAATAAATTGCGGATTTGACCGTGACTCTTTTAACTAATAGTGTATATGGTAAGAAATGTATTACAAGATGATTTCACTATAAAATATAGAACGTTGTTATGTTAATAGATTTTTAACACATTACATTGCAGTGGTGCAATAAATAACATTTGTCTGTTGTTACGGAAAGAAATTTAAGTAATTAAACCGATTCTTGTAAAATTGTGTTTCATAAACTAGTATAACAAACAACAAAAATCACATATTTGACAAAAATACGATTATGTCTTAAACTACTGGTAAATTACAAATACTGTGTTTCTGGCAGTTCAAATTTTGACACCGCTTTTCACCTTGACTGTATCAAACTTTAAAGAATTTTTTCATGTTGTTGGATAGAAAATTTAATAACGATTTCAAAAATGTGCTTAAAATAGACATTTTCTCACTCCAAGTGGGTTTTACAGGCCATTTAGTCCCTGACTGTCTTTTCAAACTGTGTTTCTGGCAGTTCAAATTTTGACATCGCTTTTCTCCCTGACTATACCAATTCTTGTAATGTTTTTCAATTTATTGGTTAGGAAATTTGATGAGGATTCCAAAAATGTGCTTAAAACAGACATTTTCTCACTCCAAGTGTGTTTTACAGGCCATTTTGTCCCAGACTTTCTTTTCAAACTGTGTTTCTGGCAGTTCAAACTTTGACATCGCTTTTCGCCCTGACTCTACAAATTCTTGTAGCGTTCTTTCAACTTATTGGTTAGGAAATGTAATGAGGATTTCAAAAATGTGCTTAAAACAGTATTTTTTTCATTACAAGTGGGTTTTACAGGTGATTTTGTACCTGACTGTCTTTTCAAATTGTTTCTGGCAGTTTAAACTTTGACACCGCTTTTCTCACTGACTGTACCAAATTTTGTATATTTTTTAAAGTTGTTGGTTAGGAAATTTAATAACGATTTCAAAAATGTGCTTAAAATAGACATTTTCTCACTCCAAGTGGGTTTTACAAGCCATTTTGTCCCTGACTGTCTTTTCAAACTATGTTTCGTGCAATTCAAAATTAACACCGCTTTTCTTCTTGAATTTCCAAATTTTGTTGTGTGTTTTTTAATGTTATTGAATAGAAAATTTCATCGGTATTTCAAAAATGTGCTTTAAACTGTTATTTTCTTACTTACAGTGGGTTTGACAAGCAATACGTCTGACTGTCAACTGTGCTCAAAAGTTATTTTGACAATGGTCACGTGCCTAGCCAAATTATCTTCCAAAAACTACGTGATATCTGTGACTAATGTCAAAACTGTCAAAATTTGCCTAGAATTTGCAAAGAATTACAGTTTAACACAATTTTCTTACAGTTTTCGAAACGAGACGCGTTTCTGTAATTTATGACAATTGTCAGGAAATTACTGGTAAATTACAAATTGTTTACATAAATATCTTAAGATTTTTGTAAGTCATAAACATGAAATAATAAAGAAAAATGACAAAAAGCTGAAAATGCTATTTTTCACAAAAAAGGTTCGTTAAACATTTTGACACCCTATATATTTCTGAAGATTTGGAATAATTAAGCTAAAAAGCATTTTTTTAAATATTTTTTTTTGTTTTGGTACAGTTTTTAGGGAATAAATCCCTAAGGAGGCCCTTTAAGGCAGAAGTGCCCTAACGCAATCTGGTAAAGAGTGAAATTTTCTACAAATTTTCCCGTTTATTCTTTTTCCTTATTTTTCTGTATAACCGAGTTACGCTTGGCTGAACTTGGAGGTATTCCATTATTATTTTTTCACATTTTTTAAGAATTAATGATTATGACTTTTGACCTGTTTTTTTTTAAGATCAAATTTTATTCCAAACAGTTTTTCCAATGTCATGTGATTTTTTTTCCAATCATTTTAAATTGTCTTTTTTTTTAATTTTTTACTTTTCTGTTCTGTCACAGTCATTTGGTGAAGGATCACGTGACTTTTGGCTGCTATTTTGTCTTTTTTTATCGTTCCCCAACTATTTTTTCAACGTCTTTTCTAGATCACGTGACACGTTTTGTCATCACAGTTTTCGAAATAAAAAACTATCGAATTTGAAACACCATGTATACTTTTAACCTAATATTTATGGACATGTTCTTCAATTCAATGCTAACAGCATCCGTAAAATTTGTATCCAAGAGTATGTATAATAAAAGAAGAAAAATAAGTTGTATTCTCTTTATGTGGAAAGTTATGAAGAATAACAACTGGTTCACCTGGAAGTCTAATGTGCAACAATTACCCTAAAGTTTCTAGTTAAAAGTATTGTGAAATCTAACATCTTCTTTAAGATTTTAATATCTCAATAAATCTGAAAGTTTAAACAATGTCTTTACAGGAATTGAAAATAAAAACAATTATTTGAAGATAAAAGATAATACTCTCATATTCGAGCATAACACAAATAAATAGTCCAGAAGAATTAAATATAGATTAGTTTCATTGTGCAAATAGAACTAAATAGGAAATGCAAAAAAGTCTTCTGAATAATAGTTTTCTGGTAATTCCTCAACTGAAAAGTTAACTAGCTGCAAATCGTTTAAATGCTCTTTTAACTTGGGAAATACGAAAATGGAGTAATCAACTCTTTAAATAATTATTTTTTGTTGATATCCTGGCTATACAAATTTTTTTCTGCTCTTGCTACTTTAATTTTTGAAGTAAAGATAACCTAGCTAAATATCCTCGTGTCCAAGACTTTAGTTTTATTATAGTTTCAACTTTACCATACCCGCTATCATAACAAAAATTGGTAGTTACTGACACCGTAATTCTAGCTTTATTTTGATAACAATTCAAAATTTTTGGTATGCTTTATTAATTACGTATCATAGACAATATCCTTTAGAGGTAACCTTCAAACTATTTACCGATCCACTAGATAATATTGATTATCAAAACGACCGTATAAACAACCTTTAAAAAATTACTAGTTCCGTTAGTAAATTATGTTAATTCGTGTACCGATTAATTTTCGTACAATTAATAAGACCATACCTACATGAAATCGATGGTCGACGGTCAAGGAAGATGTCGGTTAGTAACTTGGTCAAGGTTTGTAATATATTTTTACTTAAACGTTGGTAAAATTCCAGCAGTTTTCGGTATCTCGAGGTGTAACAGTTCGACATTGTACCTTAAAAAAAAAATAGTTTGGAACAATACTTATTTATAACGAATTGAACGGTTAGATTGAATTTACTAAGTTGTACAAGTAGTTATTTTTGTGTACTGTCAGACCAGTTCATAGCAGAACTTTTTTTCTTAGTACAAACATAGTTTTCTATTCAATGTGCTTGTTATACTCAATGAAATTTATTATTAAATTATTTTATTAAGCATTACCCTAAATACATTGCTTAAATTCACAGCTGATGTTTGTTTGGTATGCAAAATTCAAGGAAAGCAGTAAGGAAGTTAATTTGCATAGAGTTGCGAAAAAAAGCGTTAAATTTTATTATTTGCCTTGATTTTTTTTTGAATTAAATTTGTATGAAAACGTGCATGTGCATGTGCATGTTTGTTAAATACTTTTCAGTATACTACAGGGTAGCAGACATATTAATAACCTTAAACTGGTGAAATTGACTGCAAGTGCTCAGGATCAGAAACTCTTTTAAACGAAAACAATAATATTCTTTCAGAAATGAAACCTAACCTAACCTAACTTAATCTAAATGTGAAACTAATTTTTTTATTTTATTTTTGTGTACAGGGTGAGTTAGGGATAGAGTAAAGTTGTCATCTCATTAGTTTCGAAAAATACAAAAGTTTTAGAGAATATTGAGATGCATAGTTTAACCATTACTTTTGGATATACATATAGGGTGGTCCATAAAGGCGTGGGAGATAAAATATTAGTTTTTATTAATAGAATCCCCTAATTTTTAACACATTTTTTGATTCTTTATGAAATTTTGAAACTTTTTTGTAATTAATGTACCTAAACCTAATAGTTTTTCTAATATTTAAATTTTTTCAGCAAAATATTAATTTTTACTATTATGAAAAATTGTCTGTATCGCCATTTTTTCTAAATGTAGAATACTCATATTTGGTGGAAACTTTCTACATGAGCGACAAATAAGATTTATCCAAATAAACTTGAGTTAGATGCTACAGGGCGTTCAATTTTTTAAAACATACATTGACTAATTAAACTTACTAAGAAATCTCGATTTTTTTTAAATAGAACACCCTGTACATTATTCTTTTTTCTGATAGCTTTTATGAAACACCTTAATTTTTATTAAGAATGTCATATACATACCTAATATTAATAGTCGGCGATTTATTTATACTTTTTTAATTTTTACTTACTAAATTGCTTACGACAAACCAAAATGTTGCCAAACTTTGACATGTAAAATAAGTAAGTTAGTTTAAAAATTATTATTACTTTTTTTATTATTTATTTTTGTTAGTCTCAGCGTATAAAAGTGATTTTATAAAAAAAAACTTAAATGTTTTATTTTTTACGTCAGTGGCAACAATTTTAAATGTTTATTCTTACTCAACTGATATCTCAAAGGCAATGTTCAGATTTTACTTTTGTTAACAAAAAATAAAATTCAAAATTTAAAAAATGCAAATAAATCGCAGAGAGATTAAATTTAGGTATATGACATTATTAACAAAAAAGTTTTATAATTTCATAAAAATTCTAAAAATGTGTTGAAAAATAGGGGGTTCAATTGAAAAAAAAACTAATATTTTCACTCATATCTGCCACGCTTTTATGAACCACCCTGTATACCCAAAAGTTATTTTATACTATGCATCTCAATATTCTCTAAAACTTTGGTATTTAACTTTTTTTTTTTGTATTTCTCTATTGTTGACTCACCCTGTAAAGAGTGGCCCAAATTGGACATTTAAATGGGAAATGCTCTTATTAATGGAGATAGGCGAAAACTGATGTCGGTGTCTGAAGCTGAAATTTGATGACAAAACTTAATGACGTTGGTTAAAATCTGTCACGGTTTGACAGATATAGGGTGCTTCTCTAAATTTGTACTTTTCTTCATAACTTTCAGGAGCATTATTTTTTATTCTTAAAATTTCTACAGCAACTATTCGCGTAGAATTCAGTAGTGTAAATAGTTTTTTTCTATTAGACAATTCTATCTCAGTTTGAGGAAAAGGACCCTATTGTTATAATGAAAGATGTGAAATACATAGACATTAAATGCCTTGTTGAGTTTATGTACAAAGGAGAAATTAATGTTGAACATGTAAGTATTCATAATTTTTAGTTTATTTGAAAAGTACAGATAATTATGTAATTTTCTTCATAAGTTGAACCATACTACATACTAGATAAACACCAAATTTTTTACTTTTTTAATGTTTGCTAGATTCAAGGTTAGATTATTAGAAGACCTTGCCAATTTATGCATTCATTCAATGTTGAAAACTGGCAAGAAAAACCATGTTGATTTTTTTGTTGATGTGTTGCATTATACTGAAATTTATTAACTTAAGCATTAACAAACATAGCAGTGAAATTATTCTAATGTTAAGCTAAGTCTGTGTAGGATTTGCCTAAATATTAGCACAGTGGCTAGTTTGTGATTGGTCAAGAAAAAGCAGCATGATGAAGACTCTTTTTTGACCTATTACAAACTAGGAACAATGCTGTTATTATGCACATCTAGATTTACAAAGTATTCATGAAATTTTACCTTTATTTCGTTTTCTTATAATGTTTCTTCATAGAATGAGTATTTATTAACTGTTTCTTTTCAGGTTCTTTCACTTCTTTGATAATATTAGTAGTCACATGACACCTGTCAAAAATCACTAATGACAGTAATGGCATTTTTCATAGGCTAGTTCAGTATTTGGAATAATTCCTACTCAGCTTTAGTGACATATTCTACGGTTTTTGAGATACGCACAAAAAAATCGTTAAAAAGAAAAACATTTTCAAATATCAATGTCATTAGAATGGTAATTTTAAGATATTTTTTTGAAAAATGAAATGATATACAGGGTGTTCCATTAAAAAAAACAATTTTTATGTTCGTATCTCAAAAACCGTGTCCAATAGAAAAAAAAACTATTCATAGACTGGATTCTACTCAAAAAGTTTCAGTTGTCGAAATGTATCCTAACCTAACCTAACCTAACCCATTAGGTTTTCTATCAAATTTGACCTTCAGACAGCGACATCAGTTTTTGCCTATCTCTATTAATAAGAGCACTTCCCATTTAAGTACATCCAATTTGGTCCACCCTGTACTAGTGACCTACCTTAAGTTTCCTTACACACTCTTATTTTAATAGTTTTAAAAAGTACATATTGTTATAAAGTAGTCCGACTTTAATTACTATATTTAGAACGTGTTAATAAGTTGTTTTGATGTTTGTGTATGTGTATTTGAACTATTGCTTTGTTTCTACGACTTAATTGTAATTTTTTCTGATAATAAAGCTTGTTTGGTGTAATGAAGCACTCTATACGTAATAAAGTCATTTGGTGATCTACTGTTTTTTCCATTAAACGTCAATAAATCGTCATGAATAACGTAACCGAATTGTGTAACCTAGTAACATATTTTGAGCTTTTTCTAATTTCAACTTTCCATAATTTATTGCCATGTTGTCAACTTGCTACAACTTAACAGTACTGCAACGTAAAAAAGCAAACTTGTTTATATGGTGGAATTATGGGGTATTAGTAAGGTGTAAAATACAGTTATAAGGTGTCCAAACGAACAAAGTAAATTCGCAATATCGCTTTTTTTAGAAAGTCATTGTAATTCCGGCGGGTAGCAATTAATATAAATGAAAAAATAATAACTAGTTATTTTTTGTTCGAATGTTTGAACCAATTGTCAAGGTCATTAAAGAAAAACAAATAGTATAAGTAATTAATTATTATTCTATGCAGTTCTGCTGGTAAAACTATGGATATTAAGTATTTGATCAAGTCATATTAGTTTCGTACTGAATGTTGTCTACATGTCTAGACCAAAATGTGGAACAAACTAGTTATTTTACGTGATCATTATTGCACAGGTAACAAACAAATTTAAACTTCTATATAGAATATAAATACATACAAAATCTGTCAGTGGAACAATCAATTTTATCATAAAAAGCACACTAACAATTTTTTTCATTTACAATCATTAAATCAACTTTATTATAAATATCGAGTTGTTACATTTACTAAAATTAGTGTGTTGTTAAGCTATCATAAACCAATTTATTTTTGGTGTCACCTTTATGCTACAAGTTTGATAACTTTCTAATTATAATAATTAATAGCATAATTAACAAATATGTGTTAGCCACATATTGATAACAAATTGACATTTTTGACAGATCATTAAATTTGCAATATCATTCTTCTGCACTTACCCGTTTATCCTCAAACTGATTTATACAAATAATATAGTAGGGCTATTAAAATAATATTATCAGCTTTAACCGAATGAAAAATCTTTAATTACGTTACTAAATAACGAGTTTGCTTGTAGTCATTTATCTCAGAGTATAATTGCATTATAAAAAGTATAATTAAATGATATACAACATAATGCTAAAACTGGAAATGTATTGGAATTACTAATGATTTTACGATGAGATTCATATCATTTGGTTACACCACTTTAGCACTAGTTGGTTCAGTTAAGCTTGAGAAAATCTGTTCAAGTTGTAACCGTGGTATTTAAAAACATATCACGCTGATCACAGTGATTTCTTTCAAATATGTTTCTTATTATTTTTATTTTTGAAAATCAAAAAGTTAATAACGCCTCTAGAGAAATGACAATCATGTCACTTAATTTCTTGCAACTGTGTATTAAACAACATATAAACTTTTAATAATATATTACGTAACTAGTGCTGTAAAAATGAAAAAGATCTTATAGAATAGAAACAATATAAGAATAGAAACTTTTTCCATATCGTGCGTAAAATGCCTTAGAGCACGTGTGACGTACTATACTTTATCTACGACCAAATGGAAAGTCCTGTTTTCGCAATTCATATAATTCAGAGTAACTTTTCATTAAAAAAGTAAATTTTCAACGTATTGACATCATATTTGTACTAATCATAGGTATTATGCCATTAAAGAAAAAAATAATAACGTAATAAAAAAAAATTACAAATCATGCTACTTAAATAATTTGTAGTGTTGTTCTTAAAATAATTATTTATGGTGACATTACAGTTATTAAGGGAAAACTTTCAGTAATATTACTTGATGTGTTTGCTATTGCAGATAATATTCTAGACGAAGTGGTAGTTACTTAAAACTGTATGAACAATGCATTACGCGATGATCTCCATCTAATATACTCTGATAAAGTAAGAAATGTAAACAAAATCAATTTTTCCCAGCATTAGAGCGATAGTTTGTGGCCCATCTTAAAACTGTGCGCTTTTTTTACAGCTGTGCGATTTTTTTACAACTTTGCGTAACGAGGTTCCTTCCTTACGTAACGGAAAACTATGCGTAAATAGCTATTTACAATGAGGTCGTTGGTAAACGAAATAAATGGAAGGAAAACGATTATAAAAATTATATGATGTAGAAATTTACTGTTTCTAGTGACTTACCCTAAATAATGTGTTGTAGCAATACAAGTTTTCCAAAATTTCTGTATTGTTTTCTTGCCATTTAGTTTAATCATAGCGAGCAAATTTGACAAAATAAACGAGAAGTTTACGCAAATTATAAAAGAAGAAAATCTAAATAAATTTTTTCTAATACAAAACTGGTTTTGTTTTTCAGGAGTTATGTCCTTAGCAGCAGTTGGATTGCTAATGCTTTGTACCTCATTCCTGATGTTTGTACATAATCCTCGACAGTCCATAGTAAATATGGTGAGTGCATTGTTTTTTGGAATTGGCATTTTATTAAAATTAGATTCTCTTATTATCAACACTGTAGCTAGTAAAAAATTGGCAAAATCTATTTTGATTTAATTCGATTGTAGGGCGTAAAACCACTACTTAAGTACATATTTTCGTATTGATGATAAGGCTTATTGTAAATACGACTCAAAAAAGCAATTTTTGTCAAGTCTGAATTTAGTTGCATATAAAACTCGTTAGATTTATCAAGTTTTGTTATTAGTACCATTTAGCACGGGAAGTATTTATTCCAGGAATACTTAACTGTATTCCTAATTTTTTAATATCGACAATTTTTATTAATAATAGCAATTACAAGTAGACTAATAATTTTATTTTCATTTAATATCTTTACTTAAGTAATTTGCTAAAAAACATAATAGTTATGTATATTTTCAAAGTTTTCCAAAAATTAATAATAATTCTAAAGTCCGCATTAATAGAAACCATGAACACGAAAATGTTGAAAGTCATTTTTTTGTATTAGGAAATAGTTTTTCGGTGATAGATTTGATTTAAATAAAATATACAATATTTTCTAGTAAATACGCTTTTATTCTAGGTGTTGTCCTTATCAGAGGGCAGTATATTTTTCAATTTGTGGACGGCACCACCATACGAAGTTCTTCTCAAAGTTTACATGTTTAACATCACAAACGTTAAAGAATTTCTTAGCGGAAAAGAGAAAATGAACGTCACAGAAATAGGCCCTTATGTTTATAGGTAAGTTAAATTTGATAAGCTGAATAAAGTAATTTAAAAACATTTAAACAAATTTAGAGAAATCCTGACAAACGAGAATGCAACAGTTAACGATACGGATGGGACTGTGCAGTATTATCCACATCGGGAATTCTCGTTTCAACCAGATAAATCTGTTGGAGACCCTCATCTGGATTATATTATGACTACTAACATACCCTTGGTGGTAAGACTGTTTATACTACATTTATGAGATTTGTTTTTAATTCTATTGTGATTTTCAGGGACTCCAAGCTTTTATAGCAGAGAAAGGATTCTTTCCAAGTTTGGCATTTGCTTCAATTAGTCGATCGTTAGGATCGAAACCAATTTTGAATTTAACGGTCCATGACTACTTGTGGGGTTATACTGACAAGCTGCTTACTTATGCTAATAAAGTTATGCCGCACTGGATTGATTTTGATACATTTGGGATATTTCAAAGGGTGAGAGAAATATTTTAGTTTTGATCATAAATCGAAAAAAAAATTATTTTACTAGTCAACTTTTGCGGAATAAAGAATTCAGTAGAAAAACCGATTAATTTTTATGTCAGTTTTGTAAATTCCAAAAGAAAAATAATTTAAAATTGATCAAACCATTAATTATTAAATCATTATTCATTTAAGTAAACAGTAGCTGTTTAAGTTAAATAACTCCAGGCATCTGTGCTTATTTAGCAGAATTGTCGCTTTCGTTGTGATTGCTTCAAAAAGCGTATTCGATTTTGGTATTCTTAAACCATTTTGCTTAAATGCATGCATATAACGGTATAAAATTGTTGTATAATTTTAAAAACTGATTTTTTTTTAAATTGGTGCTAATTTGCAGTTAAACGAATGTTTATAAACGTGTTCTTAAATAATTATTTAACATGAACCACTTTTAGCTAAACGAAACCAAGAACGAATTATGGAATGAAATGCATTTGCAATTAAATGTATTTTTAGTAAACCAAATTATAGGTTTTATAGTTTCGGTAATTAATATGTCTGATATATCATTATTCATTTTATAATCAGTAGATATGAAATTGATGATAAATATATAGTATGGCAGTAACGATCAAGCATTTTTTTAGAACAATAATTTTTTGCCTAAACTTAATGTGTCTGATATGTAGCACAGAAATTACTATTTAATTAAGTGTAATTACTATATTAGCAATTTGCTTAATAGTCTAAACTATCACCAAAAAAAAAAACAAAGTTTTTACGCTGTTCTACAGGGTGCCACAAATTCGTGTGTAAGTATGGGGATCTCGGTAACGGTTGGAGTTTAACCTTTTGCAGTTTTAACATTTAAAAAATTCCGATTGCGTCCGGAAATATCCAAAAAAACCCGAAATTTTGTTTTTATTTTTTCGTAAATTTATTCGATTAAATAACTGAAAATAAATGACTTTTTACCACTTGTCCTCCTCTACAACGCGGCTTTAGCATGTTTGAGATCCGACGTTTCGGTTTTTAGTTACCATCATCACCTTCATTTTTCTGGAACGATTTTGACATTTTCGATTAGAGCTTTTTTTCTGGTTACGGTGATGTATGATGTGATATGGTTCAATCTTGCAGAAATATCAAATATGTTTTTATTGTTGATGGGATCAAAGTAATTGATACTTTGTCGTTGCAACTTTTTTCCATTTAAAACATGACAATTTTTGATTACTACCCTATTTTAGGTAAGAATTTAAAAACATCTGTAATTATTTCTCAAATTATTAACTATAAAATTACAAAATTGTAATTTTCACTCTGTTTTTGAGTTTTCAAATGTTTTCATTAATTTGTTTTTCCATATTAAAAATTTTTCAAAAGTGTTGTTTTTTCATGGAAAAAGTTGTCTCTTATCTAAAATCAATTTGCAATAATTAATTTGTCTATTTCGCCCTGTTTTTGCAATATCCAAAATTTACAAATCTTCTAACAAATGTGTTATTTTATAAAACGTTTGACTATTCTTCATTTAAAAAAACGACAATTATTAACTAAAATTACCAATACTAAAAACTAAAATTTAATAAAGAATTATTGTTACACATTGATTAAATCAGGACAAATTGTATTTTCTGATTTTGCTATAAAAAAGTACATTGTCATGTTTCGGAGGAAAAAAAAAGTTGCAATGACAATGTGTCAATTTCTTAATTTTTGCATCACCAATAAAATGAGAATTTTAGTTATTTTACCAAAATTACGAGATTGAACCATATCATGTTATACATTATCGTAATCAGAAAAAAAAGCTCTACTCGAAAATGTAAATATCCAATATGGTGTCCATAAGAAAAATGAGAGTGGATAAAAAACCGAAACGTCGAATCTCAAATATGATATTGCTATGTTGTAGAGGAGAAAAAGTGGCAATAGTAAAATATCATTGATTTTCAGTTATCTAATAAAAAAAATAACAAAAAAATTAATTCGGATACGAAAGTACCTGAAATTTTTGAAATTTTAAAGCGGCATATTATTAAACTCCAAATTGCGCAATTTTTTCCTCAATTTTACCAACTTTATATCCTTTACCGTTCTTGAGATTCATATACTTACATACAAACTTGTGGCACCTTGTATATTTAAATATTTCTAAACTACTTTTACTTTTTTTTGGAATATGTCATACTTTCTGCTAGAGCAACGATGTTTCAATTTTGTTGGCAAAGAGAAATGCGGAAATAATTCTTCTTCTTTTGACTAACGTTGATTTTGTTACCAAAAACTTCACTTTTATTATCTAGCAAGTCCAGTTCATTATACCTATAAAATAGCCAAATTATTTGGACCACATTGACCTAAACTGCATCACAGAGACTTGACCTAATATGAATATTGTAATGAATAATTTTTCTGAAACATTTATTCAGACTTTTTTTAATACACTTTTTACTTCTTTGATTTTTGTAATAACAGCTTATCTTCTCTATTAAATTTTGAATGGTTGGAGGACTTCATCATACGGAGAAGCTGGAGTCAAAGCATGTCTCCTATCAAAATCAATAATGATTAAGGTGTTTTGGGAAATTTTTTGAAACTGAAAGAGACTGAACATCCTGTATATAAACCGAAGTTAATAGACTAACAGTTTTCATGTTTCCCCTTATTGTCTGTCCAGCTTTTTCTCTTTATATTAGATTTTTTTTCTCCTTTTGAATTTAAGTGCGTCATGATTGATGCCACAATAAAAATCTGTATCATTTCTTATTTTTAATCTTTTTTACAGAAATCAAATCATATTATTTGTGAACTTAAAATTACACTAAAGTCTAATCCAACTTAGGTCAACAATTAACCATTTTTTTCTAAAAAGTTTACTTTTTTGTTTACTAACTAAATTATCTTTTATCCTGCAGTAATTAATTCATTATGCATTTGTTATTTGTAGTTGATGAGTCGAGACAACGCCAACGTAGCTACAATAGTCAACAATCCATCTAAATACGTGTCTAACGTGCAACATTTACTTACCGAAGAAGAAAATTTAGCCGACTACCACATCGTCAAATGGAATAACTTACCAGGACTCAAAGATTGGGGCTACGAACAATTGTCTCCAGAAGAAGTCACCAAATGCCATTTAGTCGAAGGAGCTTTCGATGGAACTATTTATCCTAAAAATTTACGAGTTAACCAAACTTTAAAGATATTCCGTAAAGCTTTCTGTCGTCCAGTTCCTATGGTTTTTGTCCAGGACACTGTAGGAAAGGAAGGGTTTCGTCAGTTCGAGTACAAACTATCCGACAATATGTTTGACGTTAGTGAGGAGAATAAATGTTTCTGCTATAAGAAACAATGCATGAAAGGATTCCAGAATATTGCTCCATGTTACTACGACATACCGATTTCTTTATCACAACCACACTTTCTTAATGCTGAACCTAAAATGCTGGAAACTGTCCATGGCTTGGAACCAAGTATAGACAAACACGGAAGTTTTTGTAATATTCAACCGGATGCTGGAGTTCCTTTAAGTGGAAGTATGAGGATTCAAGTCAATTTGGACGTTAGGCGTACAATTGGTAACCATGGAACTGTTCCTTTTAATGGATTACAAGTACCACTGTTCTGGCTTGAAATTACGACCTTAGAACTACCAACTTTGGTAACGTTCCTGTTACATTTACTTTGTAATTTTATGCCTGTAGCACTAGAAATACTCAAATACTTGTTAGGCTTAGGAGGATTGGCGCTGATTTCTGGATCTGCTTTATATACTTTGGTTAAAACAAAAGTAAGAATTCCAGGTGGTATGTGTCTCAAAAATGCCGCCGAGTATACCTCAATTCCTATTATTTCATTGCCTAATGAAATCCTTGATAAATGTGAAAGAACTTTAAGACCATGTAGAACAAATTAGTCTAGCTATTACACTTTTTAGCTTAATCATACATGCCTGGTACTATGAAAACTTGTTGAAAATGACTAAACGTTAAACTTATAGTTGAACCTATATAAAATGTTAATTTGTATTATACAATCTTCAGCAGTTTAAGTTTTCAAACAGGTGAATTTTACTAGAAATAATTAAACAGATTGTTATACCATCCATGAACAGCAATAATTAGTATTATAATAGTAGGTATGGTACTTAGCAAATACGTTCCTTTCAATAATTAGACTAATCTACTATATGATGAGATCAACTGCATCATTTAAATATAAGAATCTTGCCATTTATACAAGCTCAATGAGGTATGCTGACGTGTCATAATAACCAAATCAGATTGCCAGTAAGCTGTGAACATGTTTTCTAATAATTTAAAACCTAGTTGCTATACACTTTGTTGACATTATTTGTAGTTACGTTAACTAGATAGTAAGTATAAAAAACCAGAGACTGATTAAAATTATAACATTACAACTTGCCGTTATACTATAGTAAGGTCAATTAAGTGATTTTTATGATTAAACGTTAATTTTTAGACTAGTTATAGTAGTTTGTTGGTTGGGAGTAATAAATTGGGAGAAAATGAGTAAGTTTGATTTGTACGTTGTATTTAAATACATTGCTGAAGTGAAACAATAATTGTTTTTTATTTATTTGAATACTATTCGAAATTTTTGGTTGCCAACTGGGCAACCTTAAATAGTGATGATTAGAGTCCGGAGTTCTAGGAATTAGGCTTTTTTCTTCTTTTTGTGCCAAATTAGGTTTTTTGTGCTTATTTGCTGATATTTTTTGTATTGTTTTATTTTGCATAGATTAATTTACAAATTGTAATAATTATCTGTTGCAAAATGGGTAAGTATCAATTTATAAATAATTTCCAAATGCCCCTGAAGTAGTCTAAAAAAAAGTAAATACATTCCAAAACACTATAGAAGCTCCAAAATGCCTTGCAAAAGCTTTTAGAACTGTCTAAAAGCTTTGAAATGCTTCTCAAATTATCTATAGAAGCTCTCAAAAAATTTTAAGGCAGTTTAAAAGCTTCTATAAGTTTCTAGAACTCTCCATAAGTTTTCAAATTCTTTAATAGCAGTCCAAAACCTTCAATGCTTTTTAAATTCTCCAGAAACCCTCCAAATACTCCTAAAGTAGTCTAAAGAGATTTCAAGATACTACAGAAACTTCAAAATTTCCAAAAGCCGTTTAAAAGCTTCCAAAAGTCTCTAGAACTGGGATGGGAACTCCAAAATGCTTTCCACGCAGTCGAAAACCTTCCAAAACGGTCAAAAAGATTCCAAATGCTCTTCAACTAGTCTAGAAGCTCCCAAAAGTTATCAAAAAATTCCAGAACCGTCTAAAAATTTCCAAATGCCTTTAAAGCATTCCAGAACCTTCAATATATGCTCTTTAAACTGTCCAAAAACCTTCCAAATACTTCTCAAGGAGTTAAAAATAATTTTGAAACACTATGGGAACTCCAAAATGCTTTCCAAGCAGTCGAAAGCCTTTCAAAACAGTCTAAAAGTTTCTAAATGCTCTTCAACTGGTCTGGAGGCTCCCAAAAGATATCAAAACAGTCTAGAAGCTTTCAACAAATTCTAAAACCGTATAAGAATTTCCAAATGCCGATAAAGCATTCCAGAACCTTCAGTATGCTCTTTAAACTGTCCAAAACCCTTCCAAATACTCCTGAAGTAGTTAAAAAAGATTTTGAAATACTATGGGAACTCCAAAGTGCTTTCCAAGCAGTCGAAAGCCTTTCAAAACAGTCTAAAAGATTTCAAATGCAATTCAACTAGTCTAGAAGCTCCCAAAAGATATCAAAACAGTCTAGAAGCTTCCAAAAAATTCTAGAACCGTCCAAGAATTTCCAAATGCCTCTAAAGCATTCCAGAACTTTCAATATGCTCTTTAAACTGTTCAAAAACCTTCCAAATGCTCTTCAAGTAGTTCAAACAAATTCTGAAATTTTTCAAAACAGTTTAAAACTTGAACTCAAAAAATGTAAAAAAATTGCATCTCTGATAGAGTTTTGTGGTGCTTTTTTACAGATTTTTATGTTTTTTTGAGAAAAATAATTTTGCTTTTTAAGCCATTTTAGTGCTTTTTCTACATTTCGTGAAAAATTTTATAAATGGAGTTATTTGTACTTATGCTGTTTTAAATGCAACAATTTCTTTAAATTTTTTTGCGGTTGTAAAGTGAGATTGGCAAAATTACACTTCAGTGTACCCATTTTAGGTAAAAATTTATAAACCGGGTTCTACAGGGTGGGTCAAAAAATCACATAAAATATTTTATCTATGACCAGCACGGTAATGAATTGTTATATGTGATAGGTAACATAACTTTCTTTGAAGTACGTAATAATCGATTTTACCATACTGGTGCGTTAATAACTTATTTTACGTTTTTAATGCGTTTCTTTTAGGAATTTTGCGACTTAAATAACAAAATTAAAATGCAATTTTGTTAATTTTACTTTGCCTTCGAAAAGTAAATCTTAGGGAATTATTGAATTTGAAACACGGTTAGTATAAATAACTTTAAACTTTTGACATAAACTTTGTAAACCGTCCTTAATCGCTAAACTGGCTGAAACTTCTAAGGATATTGACCACAGGATTCAATAAAATACAAAAATAAAACACAAAATGGCGATGGACCAAATTTGTCATTTTTTGACCACCTCAGTCAGACCCTGTATACTCATCGGATCAGCGGCAATTTTCAAAAATATTATTTAGATTATCAGCAAGAGAACGAAAATACTTTCATCGTCAAAGGAATTATTTAAATCAAGTCAATCAAATCAAGAAACTTCAAAAATTTTGCTGTCCCATACTTTTTGACAAGTAGCTACTGCCAGATTGACTGCTGCAGTGAGTGGTTTGGAATATACAAAGTGTGGAATAAAAAGTAAATTTTTTCAAGATTTTCAAGAAATTCAGTCTCACTCTGTTAACTTAGTAAACCATTATAACACAATAGTTAACATGCCATTTTTATCTATAAATCTAACTTACTAGGTAGATGTGACAAACAGTTTTAACAAAATCAATTAACGAATTTGTCAGTTAATATCATTTCTGCTCTTGAAAAAAAACTATAAACTTTTAACAGAAGAGAAAACCAGTCTAATTTTGTCATTAGTTGCACTAATAGAATCCCTCTACTTTTAGAAACTTCTCAAAATCAGTCAAGATAAAGTTTCTGTTTGATTAATTTAACGTTTTATATTTTGGTTGGCTACAAGTAAAGTAAATAAAAGCACTTACATATTAAGAAGAAAGTCTATGGACTTAACTGACTAATCTAATGACACAGTGGAAAAACTAAAGAAGAATATAAATATGTAAGCTTAATGCATTTCAAAAAAACTTTGAAATTATTTTATTCAAAAACAAAGATACAAAAGTATACACATAAAGAGGCAATTATACTCGGCTAGCCATATCTAGTACTTTTAAAAATATTCCAAGGACATAATGTATGTAGAAAAATGTGAAAAGCGATATTGTTGCTTATAATGTAAACTTAACTATAACTTCTTAAGCGAATCGGTTAAAATAGATATTTCACACCCAATATTACTGACCAGACGTTGAATTTGCGGTTTAGAATCTAATACCTCGACACTTTGAGTGTATGCATTGTATCTAACTCCAAACGGTCTTGGAATAGTTGCAGCATATTTTCTGTGATATATACAAACTTTGTCAGTACTTCACGATTAAAAAGCTAAAAAAACAAACACTTACATCATTTTTTCTTTAGCGTCCTCAAAGCTTTCTGCAATATAATAAATGGGCTGGTATTCGGTAATCGGATACTTTTGTAGTGCTGTCTTGAAAGGTTCGAAAGCTCTATATTCAGATTTGCCCTCTAAAGAATACTGTAATTCTCCATAAGAGGAGAGTAGACCAGCTCCATACGCTTTAACATCAGGTCCTTCTTGACATAGTCCGAACTCCACAGTAAACCAAAAGCACTACATTTAAACGATAATGCTTAAATTATTATGAATAATTTCAGCAACATATTTGTATGAAGTGTGCAGACGGATTGTGATTATCATCATTCCGAGTTTACTTGGGAAAGTTAAACAATTGTTGCAGGGAAGTAATCAAAACTCTATTACGCTTGAAATTACCGTTGGATTGGAGGATTTAGTGATATTAAGTTTATTACTTAAACTGAAATTTGATGAATATTACTCTGAACTTTAGGCGTCATTATTTGTAAACAACCAAAATTAAGAGAAGAACATAAGAAACAAAAATAGAAAGTTGCTGTTTTTACATACACTAAAAAACTACAAAAGATTTAGCAACGCTGAAAACAGTACACAAAAATAATTGTAAAAATAATTTGACTAATCATTTACCGTTGCTAATTTCTCAATGTAATCATCTGGAGCTCCCAATGATGCCAATCCAATTTCTTGTGAAAACTGAGCAAAATCAGGATCAGCAAAAAGAGGAACGTGACCCAAAAGTTCATGGCAGACATCGGGTTCAGGAGTGTAGAATGGTTTGCTGGGATGACGAATGTACTGTGTGGAATGAAAAACTCTAAACGCTAATCCAGCCAGAAAGTCTCTTGATGAAAGCAAACCAGCAACAGGACGAAGTGTGAAACCTGTACAATCTATAAATTGATCTAAATTAGTAAAAAAAACATTTTTAAACTATTTGGTATAACCTTTTAAGAAGTTAGAGACATCTTCAAGCTGAGGGATGTTGTTTTCCCTATATCCACAATTCTCTTCCAATAGAGGAAAAACGTGGTTGTGTTCCTTACAGGCGTGAGTGGGATAGAGAGATTTCAATTGTCTGAATACTTTACCCCATGTTTCAATTTCTTCTTTGGAATATTCCACGTGAGGCAGTTTTTGTCCATATCTAGTACAAAGCTAAATAAGTTTGGAGTATTAAAAAATTACAATAAATCTACCTGTAATTGTAAGCTATGTCAGCAAAATACTTCCGCCTGGCTCTGTAAACTGGATCCGTAAATCCTGGATGATCTGAGTCAAGTTCAGAGCCGTAGGAAAGGATTTGGTTGGCAAATCGGTCCAAGTCACGAATTCGTCTGGGAAACCATGGAACGGTGTCTGGAAACAGAAATTACATAATGTTAGCTAGCAATTTATTTATTAAAAAAATAATTGTTTCATAGAGGACTCTAATATACAGGGTGATTCCAAAGTTGGTGCTTTCCTTTAACCTGCGAATAGGGCTTCAAAAAATAAGGTTTTTTTTTCCTTTGACGCTTTTTCGAAATATGAACAATAACGAAGATACAGGGTGTCAAAGTTTTACTGAAAAATTAATAATTTAATGATTTTGGCCAAACCACTTGAAGTAATTAAACAAAATTTTGTAGGTGTCAATAGCTACGTGGAAAGGAAATTTTCAGAGAAACAACAATTTTCTTGCGTTTACCAGTGGCGTGCGTATAATTTTTTTAAAACATTTTTTAAAAAAAAATATTACCCTACTGGTTTTTTTCAAAATAAAATGTATTATTGAATTCCTTGTTCAATTCTAAAAATAAAACCCCTTTTATTATTTTTTGCTACGACGCACCATTTCCCAGTAAAAAAATAAATCGTCTTAATGCGTGCCTAAAATTAAATGCTGTTTTAATTTAAAATGTCAAACTATTAAAAATTAGTTCAAATGAGGCTGAAATCTTTTGTTTTTGTTTATGTCTGTTGATAAGGAATAACCTGTAGTTAGTTAAAATTAAATTTAAGTTATTTTTTATTTTGTTTTTTTTCAGTAAAACTTTGACACCCTGTATCTTTGTTATTGTTCATATTTCGAAAAACCGTCAAAGGGAAAAAAAACTTATTTTTTGAAGCCCTATTCGTAAGTGAAAGGAATGCCCCAACTTTGGAATCACCCTGTATAACTCAATTCTTACCGGCGTTGTCTTTGTAATCTCTCGAAATAATCTGCAAATATTGACTTTGCGTTTTAATTTCTTCAATAGCTGAACCCAAATTTACGGAAGGAGCACATTCCACCATAAATTCGTACAAATCTGGTTCCTTTGTCGATGGCCTTGATTCGATATGCAGCAGATTGATTTCATATTTTTTAAACAGATTTAAATATTTAGCCAAAACTCCAATTTCCTCTTGTGGAGGGGCAAACAAAAGATAGGTGCTTTTGGCAGAATCTCTTCCAATTCGAATGTAATTACCTCCAGGCATTAATTTTGGCTGAAAAATCAAATAAATGCTTGTAATGGTTTAATGATATTTCTAATACAAATTGCAAAATTTGGTTAAAATGTTAATAATTCTGTTCATGGTTCAGCATAGATTTATCGAAGGTCAAAAGTGTTGATAGGAATAAAAAGTAATGAAAATATTTTGCAACTGAATTATCCCGTATTAATTAATTGCTATACTAATTGTGTGCAGATAAAAATTTTGAAAGTCAAGTGCGTGCTCTCCATATCGCTTAAATTGTGAAACGAATGCTTACCAAGGTCTTAAAGCCTGGTCCGTATATTAAAAAAACGGTAGGAAAAATTGCCTTTTGGAATCAAAGGATGTACTTTAATTAAATTCCGATAATAAGAGAGTGTGTGCAAGAAGTCTGTACAACTAAACAAATTTCCGGTGTAAAAATACAATGATTGAACCAAAAATTTAAAAGCCTTATCAATGCCACATTTTGTATACATAAATACGGAAATAACAATTCTTGCAGCAATAGTTATCAATTTCAAAGCGCTTCATTCATATTTTTACTTTAGCATGTGCATTGATGTTGATTATTTGTTTCTTCATCAACAAAATATCTTCTTAACTTTGACGCAAAACTGGTTTTAAACAATAACATCAATGTAACACAAACGGGAGCTTAAAATATTATTACTAATTTGATGTAATTATTTTGCCTGCTTTGATAATTATATGTGCAATATCGATAATTGATGAATACATTGGCAATTGATATACTTATGAGTCGTATTAAAAAAACAAAATTTGTTTTAACTAATTTGTTAACATGGACCAAAATAAAAAAAAAACATTATTACAAGCAGAACATAGTAAGTAGTAAATTCAAATACTCACCACTAAAATGTGATGAAAGTTATGTTTTTCCATTTCAATCACGGCAACTATACTAAATCACTGTCACTGTATGTAATCAATGTCTTGTCTGTATAAATTCACTTCGTGAACTACAACTTGTATTTATTGTAAACTTCTATAAATGTGCATTTAGTAGCTTGCAGTTTAAAATTAGTACTTTCTTAGAATTTGAATCATTTATAAAGGCCTTGCAAAGATGATTACAACACATAGGAAACGCATTGCGTCAGGCTTTACACTTTTGGTTTATGGGTTTTCACAAAAGATAATGGTTAATTTTATATGATCAGCGTTTTGGCTAGCCCTGGATTGGTTTATCATTAGTATAACATCAAAATATGCTTGACTTTGTAAGCAGATATTTTTACTCAAGCAAAATATATTCTTCTAATTAGTAATGACGGTCGACAAAGTATCCGAAGTTTATGTTCTGTCATCATATTTAATTAAATAAGAAGACTGGTTTTTTTCAAATATTTTGGCAGTAAAGTACAAAATTGTTCTATTTTTTTCACATAAATGTGATGATAAAAAAACAAGTGAAAAGTGATAATGATTTTGGTTATTCAAAATCATTTTTATGGCGTTTATTAAATTAGGTTGAACCTTTCTTAAAAAAATATATAATTATTAAAAAACTTTGATCAAAAACAAAAACATTAATGTGCTGGCTAATTGCCTAAAATGCATAACAAAAGAATAGAAGAATGTGAAAAAATTGTAAAAGGAATCTCAGAACTTTTACTATTAGTACTCTAGAAAACCCAAAATAAAATATAAAAAATTTTTTACTAAGAAAATTACAAAAAAGATTACAAATCAAAATATAAAGCAAAAGATAGCTAAATTATCCTCTAAAAACCGAATTTGGCTAGAATCTGCAAGATTTAAAGTAACAACACAATCTTCCTAACAAGACGTGTTTCTGAGATTCATGACAGGTATTTTAACAATTATCACGTGACCGTTTAGATGAATAATGTTCTAAAATCACGTGACAACTGTCACTAACGTTAAAAATGTCAAACTGTGCATAAAAGTTGTAAAAATCAGGGAAAACTTTACAAAGGATTTCTTGTAGTATTTGATATAAAACGTGTTTCTGAGATTTATGATAGTTATATTGATAGTTTGACTGCCTATGACGTGATACATGTCACAAATGTTAGAATTTAGAAAACAAATGATGAAAGAATAAAAACCTGTATTTTGGAAGGATGGTTTATATAGCAAGTTGGCGTTATTTTTCGATGTAGAATCAATGATTAAATTTTTTCGAATCTTGTATAAGAATGTAAAATTAATTTTGTTTTCCTTATGTAAATTGTTTGTTTTTTAATTTAAAATAATAATTATTAAATGCCAATTATCCTTCAAAATCAATGTCATCCAGGTGTATGCCCCCACAACAGATTCAACAGAAGATGAGATGAAGAGGTTTTACGAAGAATTAAAGTACTAGTAGTAACAAGTTCAAAATCATGAAATAAACATGATTATCGGTGATTTCAACGCCAAAGTGTGAGAAGGAAGATTTGAAGCATTGGTGGTACCTTATGAACTAGGATTACGCAATGATTGTGGCAACGTCTTTGCCAATTCTGCCAAGAGGAAAACATGAAAATAACAAACACATGGTACAAGCTGCCACCTAGACGCTTATATACGTGGAGATCGCCCAGACAACATAATCCGCAATTAGATCGATTACATACTCATCAACACACGTTAAGGAAACTCGGTAAAGAGAGTATGCACGATTGGACGATAAAAGCATCACAGTTCTTCAGACGATATTTAATCGAATCTATAACAAAGGCGAATATCCCGAATTTTGTCCTCTTGTCGAAAAAGAACAATCCAACAAAATATGAGGACCACAGACTAATTAGCCTCATGAGTCACACACTGAAGATATTCCTTAAGATTATCCACTACAGAATATCAATAAAGTGCAAAAGAAACATCGGATCCACACAATTTGGTTTCAGAGGAGAGAATCATTAGTTGCGACTCAAGTACTGATTCAGAACTGCAGATTAGAGAAAGGACATAATGCTGTGTTTCATCGATTATGAAAAGGCGTTCGACAGAGTCCAACATCATGAACTGATCCAAATCCTAAATAGATTGGACATCCGCTGAATTCAAAGCCTATACTGGAACCAAATGGCTGAAGTCAGAGTTGGTAACGATCTCACAGAAGCAAGACAAATTTGTAGAGGGGTCAGACAAGGGTGTGTTCTCTCCCCACTTCTCTTCAATTTATATTCTGAAGCCATCTTTCAGGAAGCCCTAGAAGAACGTAACGTGGGCGTTAAGGTGAATGGTGTATGGGTCAACAATATTAGTTATGCGGACGACACAGTTCTAAATGCAGATAACATGGAGAATTTGCGAGATTTGCTTGGGACTGTCGGGGAATGCAGTAACAACATGGGCCTCAATATCAAAACAAAGAAGACTAAATTGATGATAATTAGTGGAAAGCCACAAGAATTTCAAAACTCAAGCCTAACATATGAGAATCAACCAATAGAGCGAGTAAATAAATTTAAAATCTAGGAACTGTGAAATGTGTGAAAACTGGGAATCAGACACAGAAATCAGATGCTGGATTAAAAATGCCCACAGTGCGTTCATGAAATTCAAAAAAGTGCTCACCAATACTGATTTCGATCTTGGCTTGAGAATTAGATTTGTCAAATGCTATGTCTGGACAGTGTTGCTTTATGGCATGGAGGGGTGTACACTGAAGGTGAGCACTATGAACAAGCTGGGAGCATTCGAGGTGTGGGTCTATAGGCGTGTACTGAGGTTTCCATGAACTGCAAGAAGAACCAACGATGAGGTCCTGAGAATAATCAATAAAGACCGCGAATTGTTAGACACCATTACGTCGAAAAACAGCATACCTGGGCCACGTAATACGCAACGAGAGGTACGAATTCCTGCAATTGATAATTGAGGGGAAGATTGAGGAAAAGAGAGGAATCGGCAGGAAAAAGATGTCATGGCTCCGCAACGTTAAGCAGTGGACAGGATTGAAGACAATGCAAGAACTAATTCATACCATACGTAATGGGGAAGAGTGGACAAATGTGATCGCAAACATACATTAATAGACACGCAGCAGAGGAAGAAGAATTATCCCCTAATAACGCATTCTTGGAAGTATTTCCTACATTCCCAGATAAAATCTAGTAGTTTATCCCAAAGTAGCAACCTGCTAAAGTCTATTAGATTAATAACAAATTTGGTACCGGAAAGCATAAAAAAAAGTTTTGTCAAAATTTACTTCCGTAGAATGTATTGGTACACCAAAAATCAATATAAAAAGCAAACATATGTCATCACGACATTCTGATTTATTTTAGTTTTTAAAATTAAGTCTAAATCCAAAATAGAAAATCTTTTTTCTTTTGCGATACAACTTTTTGAACATAGACTAAACAAAAACATAACACGATTCCACTAGATGCACTTTCTGCAAACTGTTTAATCTTTCGATTTCTTAGAACCACTCTGATACTATTTTCTGCATAAAATGATGCAAGAAATGTAAACTGCATATACTTTGATAAAATTTGAAACCAAATTATACATATTTACAAGCATTAATAGGTCAATAAACATACATAAGTTAAATAAACAAATATTAATAGAGTGCACTTCCTCCTCGTGATCTAATGCAGTAGACAATTGGGTTACAATGCTAAAGATTAACTTAACTAGAATAATTAACTGACTTCGTCTGTTGTTTTGAATCGCGTCGAAGATATTTAGATCTCATAAATACGTGCCTGTTCATATGTTTTGAGGGAAAATTTGATTGTTGAGCACAATGTTCTGCATGTAAAACTAGATATACGACACCTGTGTTTTATCGACTTCTTGACAATAAGCAAGCCTCGTAAGTCAAATTACTCCAGAATCTTAGCACCTGGAACGAGTTTTCTATGCTGCCATAGACTTAGCCCCATGGTTCATTGTTTTTGATGACCATATCATAATTGGCCATTCTATTGGGCTTCCTTGATCAATCCAGCAATCCAACTGCATTTGATTATTGCAACGAAATCTAGTGTTTGCATTTGCAAGAAAACTCGTTGTTCAGGAATTAGTTCGTTTATCACATGACTTTTGATGAGTGAATTTTGAAAATAGAATTTTTTGTTATTGCGTATTTTCATTATAGTTTCACACAGTTTTGTTAAGTTCGAGGATATTATTATTTTACCAAAAAATATCATTGTGAACAAAGTTTTATTTTTGTGTTGGTGAAATATTTCAAATCTTTTTTTGTCTTAAGACAAATTATGGTTTCATTAACTGAGACTCGCTCTGTATATATATTGTAATAAACTTAATTAGTAAATACTTTAAACCTTCAAAACAAAAAAAAATATTGCTATTGTTTTATTATTTATCTCGTTTCAGTTTAAATAATCGTCTAAGGTCACTTACGCAGAAATAAACTCGATTTTATATACAACACCATAAAAAACACACACATTACTTGACAGTCGTTATTAATCATGGTATACTTACTACATCTGGTGGACTACCTTGAGGTGTTTGTATGTTCTCTTCATTCTGAGGAATGAACAAAGAATCACTTTTAGACATCATTTTTCAGACTTTTGGAATAAACAATCATCCACATTTGTTATCTGCAAATAAAGTAGCAAATTTGTCTGATTTCTCTTGCACTGAAAGTTAGTGAATGAACCTATTAATTACCTCGATCTAGACCGTATTTAGAATCAAAATTTGCGTAAGCACTCTCTTCATCGACACAAAAATAACTGGCTTCTTGGTTTATGCCTACAATGATATCAAGCTTTTCGTAATCGCAAGTTGATGCAAGGATATTTTTGAATTGAAGGAACAGGTTATCAACTGGTTTTGAAATATTTGTTTTTAAGTGATCGGAAATTGGTTCATATATTACACTAAAATTTATACGCAATTTAGATAAATTGTAGAAGGAAAAACCAGTTATTAAAATTACTTTGTTGGGTATCTATCAGGTGCTATAGTAGTCCCAATATAGGGAAAATAAATTTGTTACTACTTGAAGAGTAAATTTAATTAATGTTAATAAGAAATTGATTTCAATCAGAACATTGTTTAAACAAAATTTACGTCACAAGTTTCAAAAGTTTGTGCCAACATAAACAACAACCAACAGACTAATGAAAATGACGTGACTTCAAGATTGTGACGATTGTTGTTGTGTTGGTAGCAATGTTAGGGTATTGACAGGTTGTTACAGTTTGTCCCAAAATTGATGTCAAAAGCCAAAAGAAAACAAATACTTATATATTAGGCTTTTTCAATCCTGCTATGGAAACATCACCCTCTTTTCGTGATAATTTGAAAACCGCAACTTAACAAATGATAATTAAGATGACAACAGTAAAGTTGTAATTTTCAGTTTGTAGAAAAATCCAGAATTTTATACCCCGTCATCAGTTTCGAAATTATTACCTGAGAACCGTCTTCAGGAGGTTTTGTTCGAAGGTACTTAGCATGTCGGAACACCTTGCATTGATCTGTAGTTGCCACTAAAAGTAGTTTTAGTATTTTTGTGTTTGTTCTAGGCAAATTTTTATCCTCAATTAAGTATTTTGCTAGAGAACAGTTTAGAAACTTCCTTTTCTTAAAAAAATTATCCTAAATTTGCCTAATCTAGGGATTAATCGTCAAATTTAGGTGAAGAACTGTAAGATGTAAGATTTTTGTCAAAAGTGAACTTGTTCCCCTGCACTTTTCATTTGGTTTATAGTTCTACTAATCTATAATGTAATAATTCTAAAATGCTGTTTCATTGTGACCTAATGGTCCAATAATAAAAGGACATTTTAACAAATATTTTAATAATTTATTTATTATTACTTAGTTTGTACTTTTTGTATTCATTAATAATACATTGCATAATTAAGAAGTGCTATTAATTTTAAGAAAATAACAATCTAAATTCACTTCTACAGCTTTATTTAGGTATTCAATAATAGTCTTGAAAAAGTTGTGTTATTCTTTTAGTTTTTTAACAATGAAGATAAAATAGAACTTATGTTAGTTGTATTCCTTTGCTTTTTTTTTTGAGATACAAGTTTAATTTTGCAGTTATCATAATTACTACAATTTTCTAACCTAACCCTGGTATAAACAGGTATTGCCAAATTATAGCCTAAATTGTTTTTCAATAGAAACAAATTTAATGTTGGATGCTTTTGCAACAATAACACATTGCTAGAAAATTAATGATTAGCTGATTCTGAAAACAAAAGTTCTAATAGGCTAAAGTACAAACAACAAAACACAAATTAAGTTGCTATAGCTTAAAATTAGTGTTTGCTGGTAAGAAAAAGCAATAAATCTTTATCCTTCGACTAACAATAATTAAATTACAATAAATAATTAAGTAAAAACTACACTACTTTGTACGGTGATATAGAGAGCATTCTGTTGGACGTTTAAAACATCGTGAATACAATTTTGGTAACTTTCATCCATATCGTCTACGTAGATCGCTGCGATAGGCTTTCATCTTCATTTTAATCCAAGGCAAATAATAAGACATTCTGGTGTAAACGTCAGGAAATCCAGGTTTGGCACATCCAGATCCAAAAGATGTTATTCCGGCCAATATCCAGCGTCCATCGCTCATGGCGCATTGAAGCGGTCCACCAGAATCACCCTGTAAAATAAAAAATATAGTTTTTCTGATAGTAATTTCTAAAATGAGTCTATGTGTGTGTGTGTTTGATAACACAGATGGTTTAGGCCAAATGGCCAAGTTTACATAGTTGAAATCTTTTTAATATTAAAAAAGTAACGTGACTTTAAAAATATCAGTTTAACCGTAAAAACAGTCAGGTGACGTTAAGTTTGATATTTCTAAAAAACGGTCATGTGACATGTGGTCATGACCTTTAGGATTCCGTTTTGACGTTAAAAAATAGTCACTAGACTTCATGTGATCATTTTCAGTGTAAAAAAGTCACGTGACCCTCCAAATAACATTTTGACATTTAAAACTGTCACGTGTCATTATGAATTCCATTTTTAAGACGTGACCTTTATAATTAAATTTGATGATTGGAAAAAATGTTACGTAATCATTTTTACCTTAAAAACGCTCACGTGACTATTCGAATACGATTTCGGCATTTAAGACAGTCACGTGACTTTGTTTTTGCGTTAAAACAGATCAAATTTAAATTAAAATTATTAAATAATTATTCAGATAAAACTTGATTTTACATTTTTTAGGACATTAGTTTAATGACTCACCTTGATTTGGTTGTTACTTAGTAAACTTACTACTGACAAGATAATTATTAGAAATTGCATATTAATGTAAACCTAGAACTAATAAGCACTATGAAATTTCTAATACTTGTTGGGTATTAAATCCTAAAACGTGTCTCTACTTCATATTAGGTTAAATCTGCCATTTGAAAATTGTGGTGAAAGCATAAGTGAAGCAGAAAATGATCTCATAAATATTAATATAAATGGTGATTTTTGACACAACTTTACTTATTAGAATTCACATACATCATTAGTTAAGTCATAGCGTTGTAGTATGAAGACGTTTTTAAAATGGTATCAAGTTTGAAAAAACCGAAAATATTGATAATAGAGACCTACTGGTTTCAAAATTTGTTAAACCAGTGTCAAACCTTGTTAGAATGATCCCAATTCATCCGTTATCTTGAACCTAAACCGAACCTTTTATATGGATTTTATTGGTTTGGGCAAAATCCATCTTTCAAGCAAAATTTCATAATTTTGTTATATCTTTAAGACATACAGGTTTCACCAGGTAATAAAATGAATTTTGACGTTTATAGCTTTGAGTTGAACTTCAAAATATCAAATCTCGTATGACTAGGATCGATCCTGTTTGGTTGCCTTTCATTCTGTTGTTGTTGTTGTTGTCAGTAGGTTGTCCTTCCATCTTTTCTTTGGTCTTCCTGTTGGTCTTTTGTACAGAGTGTCTCTGAAAAGTCTGTACAAAATCCTAGAACATATTCCTGACATCAAAATAAGCCGATAAGCAACTTACCTTAGTCAGAAATTACTCCGTCTTCGATATACAGAGTGGTAAAGTTGAAAATCGATTTGTTTAAATATAATGTTAATTTGGTAACTTATTACTTTCAAATCTGGTACCCAGCGGTTTTTTGAGATATGAAACTCAAAATTTTACAGTGTATTTCTGATGGTTTTAAGTGACTGTAACTTTTTTCTCAGTGTACTTTTCTTCTTATTTATTTTTTAAGAAAGTGATGTTTTAAACATTTTAAAGCAAAAAAGGTACTCCTGCTAAGAACCGCTCATGTAAACCGTTGTCGAGATATTTCGGTTTTTAGTGTTCAATACTCTACTGAAATACAGTCATCTCAAATTTGTTCAAATTGTAGTGTCCAAATTTGGGTTTCGCGTCTCATAAAACCTCTGGCTACCAAATTTGAAAGTAATATGCTACAAAATGTACAATAAATTTTTAAAAACACTCGATTTTTATTTTTTAACTTTACCACCCTGTATCTCGAAAACTGAGAAATTTTGGACTAAGGTAAGTTGCTTTAAATCGGCTTATTTTGATGTCAGGAATGTCATAAGATTTTGTACAGGTCTTTTCGAGACACCCTGTATACTATATTGACTGTTAGGTTCCATATCTTTCTCGCTTCTTCACTTTGGCCATTATTTAACCACAATTACATCCCTTTGCTGCATCTCCCTTTAATGTTTTGTGTTTTATTCTGTTGTCTTTGTATATTTCTTCTATTAGTTTCATTAGTCTATAGCCTACGTATTTTTGTTCTAGCATTTTTAAAATGTCACTTCTTTTTGCCCGATTCAAGGCACTTTTTAAATCCACAAAACACATATGCGGGTTATTAGTTATTGGTCTTTCTTTTCATCGATAACATTTCTGATTCTAAGACTATAACTTGTCAACTAAGCATTTGTTTTTCAAAAATTTGGTCTGCAATCTAAAAATTCTAACATATCAAGCAATTAATATTTGCTTGTTCTGACTCAATTTCACAAAAATATGCTGATGGCATGACCATGCCATCAGAGGTCCTAAAGACAAACAATAGCTGCATCTTATTACAATTATTTTATATAACAAGCAAGTTTTGAATTCAACATGCTTTTGTAATTAAAACAACCCCATCTAAAGACGCTTAACATTACTACTCATTAAGAAGTTGAAAGTTACAAGACCTAAAAAGGAAATATTTTATGTGCTTGAAAGTAAACAAAATTAGGTTCCATTACAGCTACAAGTTTACTGTCCAATTTGTCTCTGTATATTTAACTTACCACGCATGTTCCAGTAGTCCCATCCATATGACCTGCACATAAATGTCCACTACGAATATGCACGGCATGACCATATTTCTTCTTGCATATAGCATTGTCGTGTACAGGTACTTTGGCTTCGAGAAGTTTTCCAGCTAAAAGTCCATCTTCGATATTTCGACCCCAGCCTGTAGCAATGCAAAAATCGGTTTGGTTGTGATTCAATCTCTGCGTTGGTAAACAAACTGCTCTCACTCGTGTCTTGGATGTGAATTTCACCGGTCTGGTCAGTTTCATCAAAGCTAAAAACGTTGAAGTTGAGGAATTAGTTAGAAACTAGCTTATTATTGGTTTTTACTGAAAGTTAATCAGAGAAAAGCAGTTGACCTTAAAAAGATAAAAGAAGTTTGAATACTAACAATTTATTAAATAAGAAGAGTATGTACACCATTTTTGGACAATCATAAAAGCTGCATAAACAAATCAATTTTATTTAAATAAAACACCATGATTTTTTGACGTTATTTTCGTTAAGTTCAAAGAGGATATTTTTCAGTCTTGTGTAATTATTAAACATTAAGGAAAGGGTGACACATAAAAGAAACTCATCTTTAACCAGAACCGCGATTTTAAACTAGTTTTGTGATCTTTTATGCGTGAAATAAGCAATTTTCACCTGAAAACTTTCCATTCCACCATGAAGTGTGGTAATTAGTTTCAAACTACGATACAAAGAAAGTTTGTGAAAATATTTCAGGTATAGTAAGTAGCATGTCAAGGAAAAATTCTGTAAAAAAAGTAAAGTACTGTATGATAATCTAATAAATTAAAATTTCAGGACCCATACATTTTGTTTCTTTTGAGAATAATGTGGTAACAAACCCAGCTATCAAGGAAATCTCATAACCCAAATTTGCCAGCCAAGTGATACGATGTAAATGGCCTAAAAAAGCACAAAGGGAAAGGTCTAGGTATTTTTTTGTTGCGTAGTCATATTTGGAACCATTCCATTCTTATTTGGAATTTATATTACAGTGTCTAAAACATATTGGTCATGTGCTTACGAATTAGGCCTTTATTTTGAGTTAAACACAGGCTTTTCGTTTTTTACTTATTATTCAATGTCACGTGACTTTAAAAATCTGTCTTAATAAAGCAGGTTGTACACTGCGCTTTGATGTCAAAGAAATTCATGAATTTATTCAAAAAGCTGCTTCAAGGACGAATTTTATCAGTGTAAAACAAAATTTTATGTTAAATTTTTTACCGAATAGGACAGGTTATATTATCATCCAACTTATTTGATTAAACTTGCCGTTTTGTGTAATGCCAACTGCCAACAGACAAAGTGTGAGTGAGAGCAGCAGAATTCAATACATAAAACAGTATTCAGGATGATGTGAAATTTTAAAATAAAAATATCAAAAATACCAGAAAAACAAGTAGAAATAATCTGTAATTATTACCACCTAAACACTAAATTCACTTGGTTTGGTTGGTCAAACTGTTTTCATTGACAGCTTTGACATAAAACTTTGATAAGTGTAAAATCAAATCACTTTTGCTCCAAGAAGTTCATGAATTTATTCGAGACATAAAATTTGATAAAATAAATATTTCCAATTTCTTTGAACTAAAACTTTTGGTGTAAAACCTGCTTAAACTCCTAGGGGACGTTAAAAGAATGATAAAACTAACAAACGGTCACGTGACCTCTAAAATACGATTTTGCCATTTAAAACAGTCACATGACTTTTCGGATCCCGTTTTGACGGTAAAAAAGAGTCAAAGTAGTGACTGCGTAATTTAAAAAAAAAATTGACGATTGAAAATCGACGGTGACCATTTTTACTGTAAAAAGAGTCCTGTCTGTCACGTGACCATTTTACTTTAAAAACGTCACCTTTTTCAACTTTAAAAAATATCAGTTTAAACTTAAAAACGGTCACGTAACCTTTCAAATTCGATTTTGCCATTTAAAACAGTCACGTAACCTTTAGGATTCCGTTTTGACGTTAAAAAAGAGTCACTAGACCTTCAAATATAAATTTGATGATTGAAAATAGTACTGTAAAAATGATACAATGATACTGTAAAGAGAATTACGTGTACTTAAAAATATTAGTTTAAACTGACAAATGTGCACTTGGCCCTTCAAATAACATTTTGACATTTAAAACTGCCACGTGACATTATGAATTCCATTTTTAATCTTAAAAGAGTCACGTGACGTTTAAAATCCGACTTGACGTTAAGAAAAAGTCATGTGAGCTTTAAAAATAAATTTGATGATTGAAAAACATCACGTGATCATTTGTACTGTAAAGAAAATCACGTGTACTTCGAATTATTAGTTTAAACTGACAAACGTGCACTTGACCCTTCATATAACATTTTGACATTTAAAACTGCCACGTGACATTATGAATTCCATTTTTAATCTTAAAAGAGTCACGTGACGTTTAAAATCCGATTTGACGTTAAAAAAGTCATGTGAGCTTTAAAAATAAATTTTATGATTCAAAAACATCACGTGATTATTTGTACTGTAAAGAGAATCACGTGTACTTCAAATTATTGGTTTAAACTGACAAACGTGCACTTGACCCTTCATATAACATTTTGACATTTAAAACTGCCACGTGACATTATTAATTCCATTTTAATCTTAAAAGAGTCACGTGACGTTTAAAATCCAATTTGACGTTAAAAAAAAGTCATGTGAGCTTGAAAAATAAATTTGATGATTGAAAATCATCACGTGATTATTTGTAATGTAAATAGAATCACGTGTACTTCAAATTATTAGTTTAAACTGACAAACGTGCACTTGACCCTTCATATAACGTTTTGACATTTAAAACTGCCACGTGACATTATTAATTCCATTTTTAATCTTAAAAGAGTCACGTGACGTTTAAAATCCAATTTGACGTTAAAAAAAAGTCATGTGAGCTTTAAAAATAAATTTGATGATTGAAAATCATCACGTGATTATTTGTAATGTAAAGAGAATCACGTGTACTTCAAATTATTAGCTTAAACAGAAAAACGGGCACTTAACCCTTCAAATAACATTATGACATTTAAAACTGCCACGTGACATTATGAATTCCATTTTTAATCTTAAAAGAGTCACGTGACGTTTAAAATCCGATTTGACGTTTAAAAAAGTCATGTGAGCTTTAAAAATAAATTTGATGATTGAAAATCATCACGTGATTATTTGTACTGTAAAGAGGATCACGTGTTCTTAAAAATATTAGTTTAAACTGAAAAACGGGCACTTGACTCTTCAAATAACATTTTGACATTTAAAACTGCCACGTGACATTATGAATTCCATTTATAATCTTAAAAGAGTAACGTGACGTTCAAAATCCGATTTGACGTTAAAAAAAGTAATGTGAGCTTTAGAAATAAATTTGATGATAGAAAAGCATCACGTGATTAATTGTACTGTAAAGAGAATCACGTGTATTTAAAAATATTAGTTTAAACTGAAAAACGGGCACTTGACTCTTCAAATAACATTTTGACATTTAAAACTGCCACGTGACATTATAAATTCCATTTATAACCTTAAAAGAGTCACGTGACGTTCAGAATCCGATTTGACGTTAAAAAAAAGTCATGTGAGCTTTAAAATTAAATTTGATTAAAAATATCAGTCTGAACCTAAACACTCTCACGTGACGTTAAGTATGACATTTTAATCTTAAAAATAGTTATGTGATTCAGTGTATAAGTTTAATGTGAAATGGAATAATTCGATATTTAGATTTGTTATTCCCTTGTTATACAGTACAGCACACATACAAACAATCGTAAACAAAAATTTCAAGAAATTATATCCAGAACTTTTATTAATGATTATTGATAAAACTATAACTAAATGAATTTTCTTACCGATATCGTGCTGAAAGTTGTGAAACCTCTCGTGCAAAATAATCTTTTCGATCGGTATCCTTTCTTCAGTGAGCTCTTCCATTTCTCTATCCCAATCACCAACGACTGCGGTCCAAAGGGCTGCTAGTGGTAAATTGAATAAGTCACTAGAATGTATAAATTGTTAGATTCAGTAACAAAACTGCTATAAACCTATCGCATAAATCACCGTAAAAATAACTCATCAAAACAGTGATTATTAGAGAAAAATCATACAAACAAATAGTCAGCTATGTACAAAATATTTTATGCTAAGTATTTTATAATTTAAACTACAATTTAATAAAGTTTTGATTAAAAAAATCCACTTTTAAAAAATATATTATAGCTCGTCAAAAGTAAGCATGAAAAAGGTAAAACATTCTGCAAAGCACTTTAGACAGCATATTAAATTTATGAAATGCGTAAAAAACAAGTATTTACCACAGTTTTATATGGAATGATTATATTAAACAGGGTTGAAACAGAAAAAAAACACATCAAAGGAACACTCACAACATTAACAACAACAACACAACACAACAATATTGCTTAAGAATCTTCTGGCAATATACTATTTTTAAAAAATAAAGTACTGTAAGTAACTGAATTTGGTTTTACTTTTTCTTTTCGTGCAGTTGGTTCATTAAAAAATTCCTAACGAAACTGGGGTAAAAAGCTGTCCTGCATAGCAAATTAACTAGTCAATAACCAGCTTAATTAACAGCTAGCAAGGCAACAAAACAACATGTAGACAAACTGTACACTTAATGACATGACAGGTGTCTTGAGAAAATTATTTTTTAAATCAACTATTATAAGGCTTAATAGTTGCAGTTATCTAGTACAGCTTGTAAAATGTTAATCCGTATAATTTATCTACCATAATATTCATAATTTTATGATATCGTACTAGATGTAGCATCAAATCTCTCTGTTATCCATTTAATATTAATTGGATTGGAAATTTTTTCTAAAGTTTGTCCTCTTAAAGAGAACGTTTTAATATTCTGATTATAAAATGAATAATAAATTTGAAATAGGTATATAGAGAAACTTTTTTGGCGCCATTTTTTCAGTACTTAAAAAGTAGAAGAAAAAATAGCGTTAGATTTAGAAATTCTTCTATTTTGTATTTTTTCACGTCACTTTGCAGTTTATCACATGACCACTCATAAGAAAGTCTGATTGATATCTTCTGACCAACAATAAAATTACGTCACATATTATGCTTCGCCAGGCACATGCCAGTTATGAAGCTTTTCTCTATCTTTGTCAGAAGCATTAGTTTTGTTCTCAATTACTTACTTATTTATACAATGTGCTGCCGTTAATAACCATTCTTGCGATATCATAACTCCACCACACCAATGTCCTAAAAAACCAAACTGAGGATGCAGTAGCTGTAAGGAAACCTGCAATAAAATATTTATCTCAAAACCTTGAATTCGCAAAAAATCTGTATAGTTTTTATGTTACTAAGTTTTATATTCACTAAAACCTAACCTACTGGCAAAGAAAGTTACCAACATCGGTTAAGATATCTGGAATGCAGTGCACGTGCTTCTTATAACACGATCAACAACCTGATAACAAAGAATCGGTGTATTAACCTAGAAAAACTAACCTAGCAAACCATAAATGAGATTTCATAATAAACCACAACGACTGCATAAAAACTTGAACTTGACACTAATAAAAGCGACCAACTAAAAATTACATAGATGAGGTAATTTACCGTAACGAAAAGTAAAATTAAATTCTTGTGAAGAAAGTGCAATAATAATTAGCAATATGCATTGCAGCTAATAATTTATGGGTGTAATAAAAATGCAAAATACATGCATTAAAGATTGGTATTGGAGAGTAGTTTGAAGAGCTAATGCCTACTGTCTAGGAGAAACCGGAAAAAGCCCTTAATAATGTCAGTGTTTTACACTGACTGTGTTTTACAGTCATCAGTTGGTTTACTACTTAGTGGCTAACCTCAAGTTAATTATGTGCATAATAATTTTGTCATATTTAATACTTTACTGTCGACCGCAATTATGTCTGTGGAGTCGTTATCAAAGAAAGTAACGTTTGTTTGTTATATTTCTAGGTTAGTATTAAGTTTGTCACACGGATTTTTAAGCAATAACTGTAACGATACATACGAAATCAGCGGTAATAAAAGATCTACTTATTAAAAAATAAAGCACGAAGCTAATTTTCTGTTATAACAAATCTTATACAAATTTTTGAAAAGCTTGTGGTTAAGCTCACATGGATGACATTAGAAACTGCTTCTTGAAATAAGAAAACAGAATTTTTGAGTAGCGGAACCTTACCAAAATAAGAAACTTGGTTTTCATAATATATTGTGTTTTATAATATGTATACTTCGTACATAAAATGTCAACCACAAAATTTAATATCAACTTTTCTTTTAATACATATTTCTTTCTGTACATCAAGCAACGTTTAGTTGAAACACAAATTATCGAAAAACTAAATTTTTTCGACAAATTTCGAGAGTTAAAATTAGTGACAAATATCACGTGGTTTTTGGAGAATAATTTAGCAATGCAGTCTCGTAACCACTGTTAAAGTAACATAAATCTCAGAAACACGTCGTGTTTCGAAAACTGCACGAAAACTGTGTTAAACTGTAATTCTTGTAAATTCTAGACAAATTTTGACAGTTTTGTCATTAGTGACAGATATCACGTGGTTGTTGCAGGATAATTTATCTAGGCAGTCACGTGACACCTGTCAAAAATCTCAGAAACACGTTTTGTATCGAATACTGCAGGTAAACTTTTCTAAACTCTAATTTTTGCAACTTGAGAACAGTTTAACAGTCAGAGACAAAATCGCCCGTAAAACGAATTTGGAGTGAGAAAATGACTGTTTTAAGAACATTTTTGGAATCCCCGTTAAATTTTATAGTTTGAACTGCCAGAAACACAGTTTGAAAGGACAGTCAGGGACAAAATTGCTTGTAAAACTTATATGGAGTGTGAAAATGACTGTTTTAAGAACATTTTTCGAATTCTAATTGAATTTCCTATCTAATAATCTGAAAAACACTACAATATTTGGTACAGTCATGGAGAAAAGCGGTGTCAAAATTTGAACTGCCAGAAACACAGTTTGAAAGGACAGTCAGGGACAAAACTGTCTGTAAAACTTATATGGAGTGTGAAAATCACTGTTTTAAGCACATTTTTGGAATACCCATTAAATTTCCTATCCACTAACATGAAAAAAACTACAGAATTTGGTACAATCAGGAAGAAAAGCGGTATCAAAGTTTGAGCTGTCAGAAACGCAGTTAGAAAGGACAGGCAGGGACAAAATTGCCTGTAAAACCCATTAGGAGTGAGAAAATAACTGTTTTAAGAATATTTTTGGAATCCCCATTAAATTTTATATCTAATAATCTGAAAAAACACTACAAGATTTGATACAGCCAGGGAGAAAAGCGGTATCAATGTTTGAACTGTCAGAAACACGGTTTGAAAAGACAGTCAGGGACAAAATTGCCTGTAAAACTTATATGGAATGTGAAAATCACTGTTTTAAGCACATTTTTGGAATACCCATTAAATTTCCTATCCACTAACATGAAAAAAACTACAGAATTTGGTACAATCAGGAAGAAAAGCGGTATCAAAGTTTGAGCTGTCAGAAACGCAGTTAGAAAGGACAGTCAGGGACAAAATTGCCTGTAAAACCCATTAGGAGTGAGAAAATAACTGTTTTAAGAATATTTTTGGAATCCCCATTAAATTTTATATCTAATAATCTGAAAAAACACTACAAGATTTGATACAGCCAGGGAGAAAAGCGGTATCAATGTTTGAACTGTCAGAAACACGGTTTCAAAAGACAGTCAGGGACAAAATTGCCTGTAAAACTTATATGGAATGTGAAAATCACTGTTTTAAGCACATTTTTGGAATACCCATTAAATTTCCTATCCACTAACATGAAAAAAAACTACAGAATTTGGTACAATCAGGAAGAAAAGCGGTATCAAAGTTTGAGCTGTCAGAAACGCAGTTAGAAAGGACAGTCAGGGACAAAATTGCCTGTAAAACCCATTAGGAGTGAGAAAATAACTGTTTTAAGAATATTTTTGGAATCCCCATTAAATTTTATATCTAATAATCTGAAAAAACACTACAAGATTTGATACAGCCAGGGAGAAAAGCGGTATCAATGTTTGAACTGTCAGAAACACGGTTTGAAAAGACGGCCAGGGACAAAATTGACTGTAAAACTTATATGGAATGTGAAAATCACTGTTTTAAGCACATTTTTGGAATACCCATTAAGTTTCATATCCACTAACATGAAAAAAACTACAGAATTTGGTACAATCAGGAAGAAAAGCGGTATCAAAGTTTGAGCTGTCAGAAACGCAGTTAGAAAGGACAGCCAGGGACAAAATTGCCTGTAAAACCCATTAGGAGTGCGAAAATAACTGTTTTAAGAATATTTTTGGAATCCCCATTAAATTTTACATCTAATAATCTGAAAAAAACACTACAAGATTTGATACAGCCAGGGAGAAAAGCGGTATCAATGTTTGAACTGTCAGAAACACAGTTTCAAAAGACAGTCAGGGAGAAAATTGCCTGTAAAACTTATATGGAATGTGAAAATCACTGTTTTAAGCACATTTTTGGAATACCCATTAAATTTCCTATCCACTAACATGAAAAAAACTACAGAATTTGGTACAATCAGGAAGAAAAGCGGTATCAAAGTTCGAACTGTCAGAAACGCAATTAGAAAGGACACAGGGACAAAATTGCCTGTAAAACCCATTAGGAGTGAGAAAATAACTATTTTAAGAACACTTTGGAATTCTAATTGAATTTCTTATCTAATAATCTGAAAAAACATTACAAAATTTGATACGGTCAGGGAGAAAAGCGGTATCAATGTTTGAACTGTCAGAAACACGGTTTGAAAAGACAGTCAAGGACAAAATCGCCTGTAAAACCAACTTGGAGTGAGAAAATCATTGTTTTAAGCATATTTTTGGAATACCCATTAAATTTCTTATCCACTAACATGAAAAAAACTACAGAATTTTTTACAATCAGGAAGAAAAGCAGTATCAAAGTTTGAACTGTCAGAAACGCAGTTAGAAAGGACAATCAGGGACAAAATTGCCTGTAAAACGTATTGGAAGTGAGAAAATAACTGTTTTAAGAATATTTTTGGAATCCCCATTAAATTTCTTATCCACTAACAGTTTGAAAGGACAGTCAGGGACAAATTCGCCTGTAAAACCCATTTTCGATTTTCTATAATAGACGTAGAAAAAATATCGTATATAACTCGCACAGAATGCTTATTTCCTACTCACACGATTTACCGCACTCGCTTTACTGCTCGTGCGCAAACATCGTACTCATAGGAAATTACTATTATTCCGTGCTGGTAATATAATATACTCTAATAAGTAATGATTACTTACTTGCCACGGCCAAGCACCTTTAACGCTTTGTTTGCCATTTATTATCCTTCCAACTGATCCAGCTCTTGGTTGGCGGGACCTTCGAAAACTGCGTCCACATTCTACATTATAAACAATATGGATTAATAAATGTACAAAAATTCATATTGAAGTTTGAAAAATTAGCAAAAAACTTTGTCTTACAAAATTTGTCATTCTTATTGAGGCATTTTCAGTTCTACAGAGCTCAAAAAGGTGATTTGTTTTACCTACATATTTTATTGGTAGTATCAAAACCCATTTGGTTACAAAAATAGAAAGGTACCCATGTAAATATGCCTCATCATTAACATAGTCATTTCAGAATATGATCTTAATCTCCGTTTAACCAACCGAAAAGAAATGACCCGTAAAAAACTGTAGCTCTAAGATGGCTTTCAACAATCAATCATCACTAATAAGTCAGTCGGTCAATTAGAACATCAAGATAATCAATACATGTTAATTGATCGGTTTATAATTTGAAAGATGAATCATTACTCACGAATTTCTATATAATTTGGATTTATTAAAGCAGTTAGTCGAGCGAGACTAACCAGACCGTCGACACTAAAACTTTCCCTTTTATCCATGTCCGTTTTCAGTTGCGTGAGTGGAAATATTCTCATGTTAGGTAATATTCAGCATCTGCTTAACGGCATTATTGTTGCATGCGTAGGCCATAATGAGACTGTTTTGATTTATTGTTGATATGTGTGACTTTGTAATTGAATTTTATGAATTTCTCTTTAATCGAATATCAACACCAACTGCTTGCTTGGTGGAGGAGGATTTATGATATAAATGAAGAAGGTACGAAAAAAGTTCAACAGTACGACTTAGGTTAAGCCAAAATTTAAACATTCAACTAAATCAAGTAAAATCTATTTTTATTTGTCTTGGATTCATAAGAAGTGAGTCTTAGTATTTCTTTTATAATTTGTCTAAAATTGGTCAGTGATCATTACGGTTATGATTTGTCTGATTATAGGATTGTTCTATCAAAATTATTTATTTGCTTCAAATCAAATCTGCCAAGGTCAGGAAATTGTCACCTTTTTGCTACCTACATCATGACGATGAAATCATCTTAGATATGGTATTTTCGCTTTATTCCATTTTACTACCAATTGTAGTAGTGTCCTTAGTAAGAACAAGGTAAATGCAGCAAAAATACCTTAATACAATCTTGTAGAAGATGGACTTCCTAGTAAAGTTGGTTAGATGGTCAATTACTGGTATGGAGTGACCCTACATATTGTCTTTACCTACTGAATTTTGGCTATATCTAAGGCTATATAAAGAAATTAATGTTTTTTAAGATACAGCAAACAACTTTCTAGAATCAGCAGTTTACTGACATAATTGTAATTTCTTTAAAGGTCAAAGGAAACTGAAATAGGAATTACTTCCTGATACTTTATGCTTTGTATTATCACTCATTTTTTTTATTGTTTTGTCTCCTCAATTACCCATTCTTGTCATTGCAATAAATAAAACTTAATTATATTAGTTAAGTAAAGGTTTAATACGATCAAAATTAGAAACAATAGTTGACATAGTAAAAGTCTTCTGCATGAGTCGTAGATTAATAATCACAAAAATACTTGAAGATTTTAAACAAATCATGAGGGTTAATAAATTACGTTGTCACTACGTCTAATTTTTCCCCTTGTCCTCTCTTCTTCGTCGAATTTACTCTCATCTTCTGCAGTGGCGTCTTGGTACTGTTGGTACTCCAATCTGTCTGTCTGATGGTGATACCATAGTGGCAAAAATTGATATTCTCAATAATATTGATTCCAATACATAAGTCAAACACACTTTCTGCTTTATCGATGCTTTATTTAGTAATCCTTCGTATACTGTAGTAAATCAGGTGCAAGAGACACAGACACAAACGTGACTACACTTTTAATACCTAAAAAATCACTGAACGAAATTTATTTTCAAATTAACCTTATTGTGCTCTTGTTTTGAATGCAGAGCAAAACTTTGATTAAGTAGTGTGTATAGAATAACTTAATATGATCTTTTGTACTAGAACAACGCTTGCTGATTATACTAAATAGTGTGTCTAAATAATAATAATAATTGACGATAATTTCTCTTAAATTTAATTCACAACCCTGACAGTGATCATTAATAGGGAATCTAGAGCTGGTAGCTCTCAATGCATTTTTCTATTAAATTGCACAATTTTTTGCAGAAGTCGTTCAAACCTTACATAATGTTTAGCAACAGTGTGTTTCAGCTACTACGATGGACTTTAAAATAGTATTAACCTACAACTATTTTTAATCAAAGTTATATCTTTTTCACTATTTAAACGAAATTCGTGTTCTGACTTTAGCTTACTGGACATAGAAAGACCCTTTTCCGTTTATTGAATCCCAAAAGATCTGTTGGAGACCTAATCTCCTATTTTCAGTCCTCCTGTAGTAAATTACTATTTGTCAGTAGCAATGACCCTTTCTTTGGACCTCTCTAGTATAAATATACGTTCAACTGACAATATGCACACATTTTCTTCACAATGTCAACAAGCTAAAATCTTTGACCCAATTTTCTTATTTGATGTCTTCTAAATGTAGGTTTATAAGCACTAGTTTACTTGTTAATCAGGCATGTCGTTATTAGTTTTTTTCGATATACAGTCATTAAATAAGTCGATAAAGTTAATGACGATTATTTATTAATCGAAGCAAGATTTGCTGATACATTTTTCCGTTCTGATGTTTTTTTTCTTATTGTCTAGCTGCTACAAAATTTAATGTAATTTTTTTAGAGCACATTTTATACTGGATAATTCAAATTTGACCCTCACCATTCTCGGAAACTATAAGAAATACGAAAAAGTTAAAATTGGGGCAAAGTTGCGCAAATTAAAGCTGCACCAAATACCGTTTTAAAAATTTTGGTTTTCCGAGTATTTTCAAAAATATCCAAAAAAATACTGGAAATTTAAATTTTTGTTTTTATGATGACGTGTCACGTCAGTCATTCGATTTTTAGACGACAAAATAGTGCATTTAATTTTGATTTCAGTTATGTATGACAACTTATGATTTGCTTTATAAATGACGAAATAATTGAATAAAAACTAATTATTTTCGCTTTAGTTTGGTTTTGATGTAATGAGAAGTTTTATAAACATTACTTGATAGGTGGATTGGTCTGCACATACTTTCAATAAAAATGAAGAAAAATGAGGTGACCTTATTTTGAAGCTTTATTACAAATTTGATAGTAAGTTTATAATATGAAAGGAAGCTAACTGAAAACTAACCGTAAAGACCGTTATTTACTTAAAAGTTGACAAAAATTTTACCAGTGCCTTGTCTTGAAAACTATGACAAATTTTCAATGACAAAAGCAAAACGGACACCATCATATTCGTATTCTCTATACCAAAATTTCTCAAGACGCAACTTTTATTAAATATAACTTTTTTGGGTCACCCTGTTGAAGTTTTTTACTTAAATTGAGTAGTTTAACATGTAACCTTGCAATCCCCTACTTCTTCCGGAAAAGATCTAAAAAAATTGTTGAATTTGAAACAAGAGAATTAAAGTAAAGCTTATTTTAAAAATTTTGCAATAAATTTTGTAAACGCTCCTTAATCGCCAAACTGATATTGACCACAAGACTCGATTAAGGATATTGTGAAATCCAAAGAATATTTTTGGGAGAAATGGCGTTAGATCGAATTTTTCATTTTTTTGACTACACCTTAGTCACACCCTGTATACTCGGATTTGTGGAAACTTTCAAAAAGATCATTTAGGTCATCAGAAAGAGAAAGAAAATACCTTTTAATCCTCAAAAAAATTATTAAAATCGAGTGACTCAGTTTGAAAATACAGCCGCTCAAAAAAGGCCAAAAATTTTTCTCTTTGAGTTCTTTTTTATAAATTCCTTGTGATATAAAGTCGAAAACAATTAATTAATGCCTTCTTTCAATTCAAAGCACATAACAACAAACATAACTTTAACCAAATAAAAAAAATAAGTTATACAAATTTTTAAATAAATAGTTAGGTTAAGTGATCTGTTTCTTTTTTTTTATTATGAGGCCGATTTTTGCTGTGTTAAATTTCTACCAAATTCACTGTGAAATTCATTTTATATGTCAAACTACTGAACCATAATTTCTATTCCATAAATCTCTTTATCATAAATCTGATTAGATTAGACAGTTTTACGTAATACATTTTTTATATTTTCTACTTTTTGTTAAATATTTTTTAAGCAACACACATTTTTTCCACAACACACATTTTCACGAAATCACTCAATCAAAAATTGTTTACCTTCTTGCTGCGCTAACACCACAGTTACCCGAAACTGGACCATAAGTACCATCGAAAGTAACAGTAGCTGTAACGAAGGTCGGGCGCACATAATAACTGCGTTAAGTAAATATGCGTTTGGCCATGGCAGTACTCACGAGCGCCGGAACCGTTACACCAAGATGTACTGAAGAGGTACCCAACTGAGAGAGAGAGTGAAACTCAACAATCTGTAATAATAGTACCACCGTACTAGCAGTAGGCGACACACGATGCAAATGAAAGTGCCAACACGTAAATTGTCGGTTCATTGTTCTAACCTTTTCTTTGGACGCCGATGGCACGTGAGAGTGGGTACTTGATCTTGAGTTAGAACCGTGGTACCTCGGTTTTGCCTAATGGCATTTTGTTGCGGTGATGCAATTGCCGGTCGGTTTCGTTCTTAACGATCTGAGGCATTTGTTTTCAACTTTCTTTACTCGATTTCAAACGATGTTATTTATCCCAGTCCAAAGCACACTCAAAAATGCCGCGTTTTAACGAACGGGTACTTCAGGTTTCTTATCGAATTTAACTGATTGGACTTCTTTCACCTGTCTTCACTAGGAACGAGACATGCTCTTTTCGTTTACTTCGCAACGTTGATTAGCCACATTTCACCGTGTCATTTTCAAATTGCTACGGAGTGCAAGTTTACTTGTCCAAGTAAGTTTTCGGAGAAGTGATGTTAAATATGTTTGATCTCTGCAAAGAAATTGACGAGGCTGCAATTTAGTTGGACATAATTTAGTAAAAGTTTGGTATAAACGACGATGATTTCGGTGGAAACATTAAACCAATTGGAAAATAAGTTAGTCGAAATGTGTGCACAATTTTCTAGAAACCGGGTACTTTATGTAAAAATAAGATTATGTTATTACTTTCAATGTAATATAGTTAAAATGACATTTCTTGTTTTTTTTCCTTGTACTATTTCATTATTTCTACATTCTCATGAGGCCTAATAAGAAATCTTATTTAGGTATATGACTTATTCCATTTTCGTATCCCTGTTTCCTGTATATTAGTTTTTTACCGCTTTATGTTTTATCCGGTACTGGATTCATTTATCTAAGCTTCTAATGCATAAAGACTAAAATCTTCTTCAAACATGTCACAGAACAACACTAAAGTCCGTTTCAGACTATCACATTTTTTTTATTTTTTTTTAAGATCTGGTGCAAAAAATAGGCGCAAAATAGTAATGATTCTAAAATGAGACTGACTTTGGGTTAAAAGTTGATCATTTAGAATTGAAAAAAATTTTCGAAAGGTTTCCATAAGAACTATTTTGATTCAATTTTTCCAATATACAAGAAATACAGGGCGAGCTGCCTAATAAGTAGTGCTAGCACCTTAATTTAAAGAACTAAGTTCAATAAAATAAAAGACAATTAAATTCATAAAACAGTCTTTATTTAAGAACATCTTAAGAAGTGAAGTAGAACATGCGATTCGACATCTAAGAAACAATAAGTGTCCAGGAGAAGATGACATCAATTCAGAAATGCTTAAGCACCTTCCCGCCAAAGGTATTGATCTCTTGTGGAAAATCTGTAACAGGGTTTGGCAGACAGGACAGTGGCCAACCGACTGGTGCACATCTACTCTCATACCGCTGCATAAAGAAGGACCCAGTAAAAAATGCAATCATCATAGAATTATAGCACTGATTTCTCATCTAAGCAAGGTCATGCTCAGGATCCTGTTGCAGAGACTTAGAAATTTTTTAGAATGGCAAATACCACAAGAACAGGCCGGTTTTGCGAGGGAAAAGGGTACGAGAGACCAGATAATGAATGTGCGGCAAATCATTGAAAAAACATGAGAATATGACAAAACTGCATACTTGTGTTTCCTGGATTACAGAAAGGCTTTTGATTGTGTCAATTGGAGACGACTTTGGGATGTCCTGTCGCAGATAGGGACTCCGCGGCATCTGATTCACCTACTAAAAGAACAATAACATAACACTAATGAAGGTGGATGGAAGAACCTCTGAACCTTGAAGGAAGGAGGAGTTGTCATAGTCATAGGTGGCAGAAGGATGGATAATCTCCGCTACGCTGATGACACCACACTTATCGCCAAAGATGAGTAGGAAATGTCGAGTCTTATTGAGCGAGTTGAGAGAATGAGCTTGGAGTTCGGTCTACAACTGAACCGTCAGAAAACGAAACTTATGTTAATAGATCGCACGCACAGCATGGAAGAAATGCCTAATATTAAAGATGTCGAGAACGTGGAGGAAATAACTTATCTAGGTGTCCACATCAGCAGAAATGGTGGATCAAGTCAAGAAATCAGAAGAAGGATAGCTCTTGCCAAAACGGCCATGACCAAACTCAACAAAATTTAGAAAGATCGGCATATAACAACCACAACAAAATGCAAATTAGTAAACACCCTTGTTTTTCTAATTGCGCTATACGCAGCAGAATCCTGGACCTTAAAAGCCACAGACATCGCCAAGTTGGACGCGTTTGAGATGTAGGTCTAGAGAAGACTACTGAAAATTCCCTGGACAGACCGCAGAACTAACGTATCCATACTCGAAGAACTTAACATCCAAGTCAGATTGTCAACTAAAATCAAACAACTGATTCTCAAGTATTTTGGACATGTCAGCAGGAGGAAAGATGACAATCTCGAAAAAGTTATGATCCAAGGGAAGGTAGAGGGAACACGACCTAGAGGACGTTCTCCAAAACGATGGCTGGACCAGGTAAAGCAGTTTACAGGAAAATCTTTCCAAGACAGCATTAGAAGCACGTCAGATAGAGAGGAATGGAGGGAAACTGCTAAAAACACAACATGAGTAACATAAGATCACGACGCTTACGCCATCCTAGTAGGACCAAATTGATTCTAGGATACTTCTCGTCTAGAAACGTAGAAATAAGTACATAAAAAATAAACGCCAAAGTGTCATAAACTATGGTTGAAAAGTGCCCCCTTTCGAAGCTAGCGGGCACTAAGTATATGCCCCAAGAAAATAGTTTTTTTATCTTAATTAATAAACTAATATAAAACTCATATGACATTTGGCATGCTTGTTCATCATTTTGAAGTAATCATTTGGCGTTTTTTTCAATTTTTTAAAATAATTTGGACAGATACTAATTTTTTCATTATGGGTTAGCGTATAAAAATGACGGTATCTGAAAAACTAGGCAAAATGAAAAAAGAAATGTTCAGACAAACTTTTCTTAGGAAAAAGTATGGGCTATCACATGTGCCCCATCAGAACGATTAAAAAATTAGTTTAAAGAAATTTAAAGCTGTCAAACTTTTTGAACAGCCCCCGTATTTGTCCAGATTATTTTTAAAAAACTGAAAAATATTCTAAATGACCATGCATGGCAAATTTCATTTGAGTAACTTTTTTGACACTTTTCGACTACAGTTTATATGACCCTTTGGAGTTTATTTTTAATGTGCTTTCCACTCTTGAATTATCCTACAATCAATTTAAACCAACTTGTATAACCCACAGTTGATTTTGGGTTCATGACTGTTGAGTAAATTGCGTAAATCGCTAATTTTAATAAACGGGTTTTTTAAAATATTTGAAAACAATATTCCTGTAATTTCTCTAGATAATATTGCTCTAAGGCACGCATCGGTAACAAACTTAAGAAAATTAATGTTACTCGTTACGCTACGGCGTACGTAACAATATCTGCATAAGCCTGTCGTTGGAATTAATAAGTTGGCACCCTTGAACTTCATATTTTCCGTACGTTCGGCAATAAATAAGTTAACTCGGAACTTAATAACTTTTTTCATTAATTTCAAAAAGTTGTATGCAACTCGAAGCAGAAAAATGTCATTTCAAAAGGGCGTGGAGAATTCGTTTTATTTTTTTACCGACTTTCTATGCATTCTGACAAACTGGGCTGTTTCGGTAACAAAACCGAATGCTTAATTAAAATTTCCGTACCTACTATCAACGCAGAATTTTAAACACTCATTCTAGAACAACTTTTACAGTTTTTGACTTAATTTTGCTTTACATTAATGTAATGGAAGTATTTCACCCACGACATTATGAAGTTACAAGCTCCCATTTAGTTTATCTAAGTTCAAGTCCAACATTTTTTAAAATATTAAGTAAAATTCAGGTTTTTAGTGTTTCTATGATAATATGTATTTGTGGAAAGAATTTATAGTCAGCACGTGATTTTAAAACCTGATAAATCACAGATGATGTGGGTTATAAACCAGAATCACGAAAAACTCTCTAAGCCGAAAGTTTAAAAGACTGTTCTTATCAAAGTTTTTTTTGGAGATGGAAATCTCACTTAAAACGTGAAAAGCTTTCAAACGTTCTTAAATAACGGCAGGAAAAAAATCTTTTTAAGCTGTATTCCACGTTAACAATATACTGTTTCACCTAAATTACATATTGAAATTTAATGGATTTGTAAACATTACCGGCACACCATTACTACTACAAATTTTAACCCTTCCAACAAGTCAAATTCATATTACAACCGAATTATCTTTAAAATGACTGGGTACGACCATTGAAAGTACAAACTCAAATTGGTAATAGCGTGCAGTAGAAAGTACTTCAGCCTAATGGGTTTGTGGTATAAAGCCTAAATTTTTATAAACGTTATGTTAATTTACAAAAATGTTACCGAAGCCAATACGAATTACTTTAGATACATTTTTTGATTTGATTTGATGCTTGATCAGTTTATTAGATGATTAATTCAGGAGTTTATGTTTAATTTAGCATAAAAAATGAAAACTGAAAACAATGTCAAACTAATTCCATTCCCGCAGATCAAGCTCCTTAAACCCTTTTATCATTGAAGATTAAAACGATTTTATATGAAATCTTTATTAATAATTATCAACATCATAAATGTACTAATTCCTTCATAATACCTTAGTTACTCACGTACGTAGTTACGAAGGACAACAGGTTCGATAACAGAATAATATTACAACGACTTTCATGAATATTCAAAGCAATTTTTTGATAGTTTTCAAACTTAATGGATACTCCACTGCCTTTGGAGTCCACGATCATATTTATGTCTTCTGAAGGCTGATTAATGGCCGAGTATGCATTCCTCTCCATTTCATCCGGTTCCCTAGGCCGGAGCCATCCACTGCCGGAGACATCGCCGATTTGAATTTTGCGAGCAATGGAAACTTTCTTGGACACACTTTCTTCTAGATACCCTCTAGCAACCTTCGTTGATTCCCATCCACCAAGTTCTTGTAAATCCAATATATCCCCTCCAGCATTAACAAGAAAATTTGCCGAAGATCTTCTAACGCAGTGACCAGTATACATATTAGGATTTTCAAGTGAAAGACTCAGCTATTTTTTGAGGTAGTTTAACGAAGAAATGAATGCCGCAGGGCTGTACTGTACATTTTCTTTTTCTATATGATAGAAACAATCTTCGGTGAGTAACATGGGCTGGCGTTAACATTGCATACTTTTTAAATAGAAGCACAGGATTGACTTCGCCCTCAGATATTATCGCGAACGTCCGTTTCTTGTGGGTTTTGGAGTCGGGAATAGTAACACTCAGCTTGTCCTCTAAAGCGTCAACATCTTCCGTGATCATCTTGGTTAGTTCATTGGTTCGGCAGGCTCCTCCAATTCCAATTAGAAAGGCCACGTTTAACATCAAAAACTCCTTGTCTGGAGCAGAACGTACAAATTCGTTGATTGTAAATACCTTTGATTTTCTTGCTCTATATCCGACGTTTTTCTTCTTGATAAAACGTATTAAAGCGCCGTATTTGTCGATTTCCACTCTTTCCTTCAATTCTAATGTAACATGGAATATTTTGGCCATAAGGACGAAGCAGAATATTCTGCAGCGAGTTTTGTAAAATTTCCTAGCAACACCGTTTCTTCTGCACCTCGAACTTGTACTTGATTTCGCCACACACAAAACTGTTCATATTCTTTCTCATACTGGACTTTCAATTTTTCCGAAAGCAAGTTCAACCTTATAGTGTTGGTTGCAGCCAATATATTATCAAGAATATCTAAATTTTGCATCATTTTAATGCGGACAACAAAAATTAATACCTACAATTCATATTATTCCCGTAACTCGGAAACAGCTACAAATAAGTTACTATTGAACCTTCTGTTATTGGAAACAATTTATTTTCAACTAAATCATCAAAGCCGTGTTGTGACATTAAAATGCATTAAATTTCCTTTATGAATATTAAACATTGGTTATATAATTCGACTCTTTTATCAGATTTATCATCTGGTCACGTACTGAAACTTGATGACAAGAGTTTAAATACACAAAGTTTTGGTATTCTGTACAACGCTTTTAGTCACTTATATTTCAAATTAATGTTTGTTGAGTAATAGAAAGTTGGCGTAAGCAATATGTGCTGGTTGAATCTTGTAGAATTCTTCAACAAGTTTGATCGAATAGATTTTACTGAATTAAGTCATGATCAAATTTCTGTTAGCTTGTCATATTCTGCTTTGTTCTTACTCTTAACTTAATCATTATAAATAAAATATACGTAATGTGATACAAATCTCCTACAACAATAGGTGTATAAAAAGTTTCGATTATACCCCAGTTGAAAACTTTAGATTGTATGTCGGTAACAAACAAGAAGACAGGTCTCGTTCTAGCTGACCAAACTTTACAGTTTTCACCTTTAATTAAATCTCTAAATTGTAATAGGTAACTGGAAGCTACACAGAACTCCGCAAACTTCTTATCGAACAAGACAAGCAAATCAATAGTGATCTGAAACTGGCAAGTTGTGGAAGTCGATATTCTCGGCCAGTATTAATTGATAAACTAAATTCATAAACAAAACTTGCCTAAAAAGGTTTTTTTGTTAAAAAAAACGTGATTGATTGAAATAAACTGTTATCTCCTCTTACTGAAATTGGTTTAAAAGACTTATTTCAAAGTATTTTTAACGTGGGTGTTGTTTACAGTAAATATTTTATAAGATTAGTTGTAATGTGATATTGCTAAAGGCGTTTATTTTAATTGATTTTAGATGGCAAACGAGTGTTTTAAGTTAAAATGGGTGAAGAAAGTGTGTATTTAAATTTTCTTATTTATCCATCAAAACGAATTTGGTGTGGAAACAATAGGAATAATTGCCAGGTTTCGATTTCGTTTAGACCTCCCAAAAGCAAATATTAACCCACTAAATATTTTTTATTCATTAGCTTTAAGTCTAAACCAATAGAGCAGTTATTTTAACCCGTTAAATCATTAAAACTAGATGGATTTCCCTACCGGTATTTTGTTTATTTCCTAACGGGCACAAATAGAAATAATCTAGTTTTAACCCACAGTGAATGTGTGTATTTAAGGTATCGTTTAGAAAATAAGCACGTTATGACTACAATAATATGGTACGTGTATAAAACAACTTTTTTACACTACCAAATCTGAATTAAATTAAGTTGTTCCACGTAACATACTGTATAAATCAGTATGACTGAGCTTTTTTAAAAACTCATCTTCCAAACAATAAAATATTCATGCACGTGTTTAGGTCTTTTAAGGAAGGATTTGCTAAACGAGATTTTATTATAATACTACTTAATTTTGAAGTACGAGACTTTAATAACTTAGGTGGAAAACTAGCTTGCTGCATAAATCATTCATGGATAAAGTAATGTTTAAGAAGTATATGTCTGGTAAAACTCACAATAAAATGAAGTGACGATGTAATAGAAAAGTAATTATTTACCTCTCGTTCTATTAACTTTCTGTCAATTATTTTAGACTATCTTTAACAGAGTAATAGTTACAGTTTTTTGATAGTGCGCATTTTAATTAAACACCTAAAACAACTTGCATACACTTAAATTGAATTCCTTTTTGTGAGGAAAACTGAATGAGAACAATACACCGAAATAACGCTTTCTTCGAGCCAAGTTCCGTTGTTTCCAGATATTTTCTTACGTTAGGTAAATAGCGCCGAAATGAAAATTGCTTTAATACCAGAGTGTTTTACTAATCTTTGTAGGTTAACGCTTTTAACGTCCTACAATAATACATCTATAAACTGGATAACCCAAATTGTTATAAAAGCTTACAGAGTGTGTCCTAACTATGGAACAATCTCTACGGAACATATAGAAATAATAGAGATTATTGTTCATATAATGTTTTTTCTAATGTTCCTTCTAACTCAGATATCAAGCTTCAACAGTAAACCTCAAAATGTTTTTTAGTGACAAAAAACGCTTTTCTCTCTGACTGTACCAAATTTTGTATTGTTCTTTCACGATATCGGATAGAAAATTTTATGGGGATTCCAAAAATGTGGTTAAAACTGTCATTTCCTTACTCCAATACGTTTTACAGATGTTTTTGTTCATCACTGTCCTTTCAAACTGAGTTTCTGGCAGTTTAAACTTTGACACTGCTTTTTTCCCTGACTGTACCAAATTTTGTAGTGTTATTTTAGGTTATTGGATAGAAAATTTAATGAGGATTTTTAAAATGTGGTTAAAACTGTCATTTCCTCACTCCAAATACATTTTACAGACGATTTTGTTCATGAATGTTCTTTTAAACTGTGTTTCTGGCAATTTAAACTTTGACACCGCTTTTCTCCCTGACTGTACTAAATTTTGTATTGGTTGTTATGTTATTGGATAGGAAATATAATGAGCATTTTCAAAATGTGGTTAAAACTGTCATTTCCTTACTGCAAATGCGTTTTACAGATGTTTTTGTTCATCACTGTCCTTTCAAACTGTGTTTCTGGCAGTTAAAACTTTGTCACCGCTTTTCTCCCTGACTGTACTAAATTTGGTAGTGTTTTTTTAGGTTATTGGAGAGGAAATTTATTGGGAATTTCCAAAATGTGGTTAAAACTGTCATTTTCTCATTCCAAATGCGTTTTACAGACGTATTTGTTCATCACTGTCCTTTCAAACTGTGTTTGTGACAGTTTAAAATTTGAAACCGCTTTTCCCCCTGACTACTAAATTTTGTAGTGTTTTTTTAGGTTATTGGATAGGAAATTTAATGGGAATTTTCAAAATGTGGTTAAAACTATCATTTCCTCACTCCACATGCGTTTTACAGACGTTTTTGTTCATCACGGTCCTTTCAAACTTTGTTTCTGGCAACTTAAACTTTGACACCGCTTGTCTTCCTGACTGTACTAAATTTTGTAGTGTTTTTTCAGGCTATTGGATAGGAAAATTAATGGGGATTTCAAAAATGTCCTTTAAACTAATTTTTTTTATTCATTTTTTTAGAATATATTTACTGTTTTTTGATTTGATTGAATTGTTAAAAGAGATCCATCCAACCATCTGTCTTTGTTACATAATGGGCACTTAGCAAGTCGCTTTTAGATGGAATAAGGTCCTGTCTTTGGATACAGAAAACAAAAGATTTTCTTTAAAAGAGACAAATGACACAAAATTAAATATTTTATTTACATATTTTTACGCGTTTGTGCTGTATGGACCATCAACGTATTTATATGATAAGCTAAAGTAAAATTTGAATGTGACCCTTGAAGAGCAAAAGTCACAGTTCAAACAAAATGGTCAGCTAGATTAAAAATAGACTGGTGGAATCAGCTATTATTATATTTACGCACAAATGGCTCTGGAATCTTTGTTTAGGCTTTGGATTCCGGGGCAAAAACAATGACTTTTCGTCCAAGAACCTTTGATCTTTCTTACGACAATGGGCGGTGAAGTTAGAAGAAAGTAAAATGTGGGTTATAGGTAGTTGAAACTTTTTTATCCAAAGCTCATATGTGCGTAAAATGTTGTACGTACTATTGACCAAGTCAAGCCGCTTTCTCTAATTGCGAGCGTAATTTTCTTCTTTCAGCCCTTGATACGTAAAATACCTGTTACAGGGATTTTCTATTTTATTTACTAAAACTGCTTTCAGTATACCAAGTAAATGATATGAAAACAGTCAAATAATAATTCTCCTCCAACGTTAGCCAAACAAAATCTAGTTCACTACTTAACCTGATTGGGTTTTTGTAAGCAACCTACGTAATTAAAATTTAGTCTTAAATTTTGTTGCAGTTTGTATAACTTTTTTACATATTAGCCCAAATTGCTTAAAAGGCACATCTAATCTATTGATATTTAAGTGTTAATAAAGGCATTTATTATTGTTATATTGAAGCTTGCAAGTAGTTAATAGGATCTGAAACTTTCAACAAAGACAATTCGATTCAAAACTAGTTTGCAACCAAGTAAATCATAATTCAAAATAGCAACAAAACTAGTGGTGGGTAGAAATGTAGAATATTGCAGTTTACTATTGGTGCATTTCCAAACAAGAAACAAAAAGTTTGAAAATAAAAACAGAATTTGTTTAAGCAGTATTTAAGTTTCAGAAATCTAAAAACAATGCAAATAACGCGGACACGCAGAATAGAGATGTTAAGTTATTATTTAAAAAAAACTGGGACCAGATTCACAAGGAGTCCAATTGTTAAAAGCAAAGAACTTAAACCTCAAGGAAAGTGTTGATAGAATGTAACAGAACTGGTTGGCAATCTGGTAAGTCACATTCTATATAAGTATCTATATTTCCCTAGATAACTCTCAAGTTAAACTGAAAGTTGTAGTGACCGTCATTCATATTTATAGAAATTTTGCTCTTTGTAAATAATAAAAGCAACCAACCTTTAACATCTAATGTGAAACGATTTATGCAAAAACACGTCATTTGACAGATTTTGTTGATGCTTTTTTTTGTGCTTATTTAATGCTTTTTGCAGCTTTTAATGCTTTTTTGATGAAAATGATTTTGCTTTTTAATCGCTTTTTTCCCGATTTTAGTGCTTTTTAGTTATAACGAATTTTGGCAGTTGCATAAATTTTGTTTTACATTTCGTCAGCAAAACGACAATCAACAACACTAACATAAATATGCATGAACAATACGACTACGTGCAGTTTCATGTCAGCCAAACATTCAGCACGTAAAAATTATTTTCTGTATTTTTACCTGCTCATTTTATATACGCTTTTCCTGCAAACGTTAATTTGCCTCAACGCAAACACGTTTATAGCCAACGCACAATTTTGGAGAACAAAATGCGTTGTTAGCTTGATGGTGCGCTTATTTAAACTGTAGACAATAATAATTAATCTATTATGAATGGTTTTCTATTGTTTTGCAAAACTAGTATGATCGAATGTCTGTCATCTGTTAATTTTATGTGAGTAGGTATTAAAGTTAATTCACACTAATGCTAATTGACGTGTTGCATAAATTATCTATATTTAATATTATATACAAGTTTATTATTTACTTTTTTATAGAAACTTTGTCACAAAAATCTCTTTCTAGCCAGTTTATATTACTCAATTTTCTATATAGACTGCTTGGGGGTTTAGTTTACACTGTGACGTTTTTAGCATCTAATATGTCACATTCAAAGTTCAATCTTGAAACTAGTATTAGGGGACAATTGTGCATTGAGTTTCTGAAAGTATTTTTATTTTTTTTACCAGGTTAGTGAAAACAGCAGAAAAGTTTTGCATTATTTCCATCCATCAGAAAGGTAAAAGGTTAAAATTTGGCTTAATATTCAATATCCAAATATCACTCATACGTTATCTAAAATAAAAAATTGACACAAACGTAGAAAAATTTCAAATTGTTCAAACAGTTGATGACGTTTCAGAGATATTACAATTCAAAAAGTACATCAAAAAACACCCGGAAACCAGTTCTTAATTTTGCATTTGCATTGCAAAAATTCAGTCTCTTTTTTGTGCATATTTTTCTGAATCTACACTTTAGCATAAATATGCTCTTTGATGTGAAAAAGTCTTTTTCCACAAACGTGCGCAAACCATAACATTCCCGAAATATGGACTTTTTGCACTAGTGCGTAAAGAAATCATTTTTTCGCAGTAGTGTGTTATTTTCCTAACAAGTGCGGAAACTGATACTTTCCCGCAAGTGACTGAAGTCAGTGCGGGAAAGGCACTTTACGCACGTGATAGGAGCATTATTATAATAGGAAAGAACAACAATTGAAAATGAATGCTAAATTAAAATTGAAGAAGAAATTTTTAATATTAGTGAATTTAATAATATTGTTCTTTTATACATAATATTTTATACATATAATTTATACATATTATCTCCCATTTGACATTTTAATAATAATAAAATAATTATTAATTTAATTAATTAAAAAAATAATTATTTACTTAATTAATTAACTAAATCTAGCTCTATACATACTTACATGCATACTAGATTTTTCCTTGCTAGCCCGAAAATGGGGTTTTCCTGCCAAAACACAGTAAATCCGGACACTCTTATGAATATGTATAAAAGAACAATATTAACAATGTCTTTTTCAATTTCATATTTTTTATTTACTTTTAATTATTGTTTTTTCCATTTATTGGAAACGCTCGTAGAAAAAATGATGTTTCTATCACGTGCGGAAAGTGCTTTTCCCGCACTCGACTGATTTTCCCTGAACCTAACCGAGCGTATCAAATTATAGCAACTTCAGCCAGCGTGCGGGAAAGCATCACTTTCCGCACTTGTCAGGAAAATAACTATTCTAGAACCAAATGCAAAATCGGCCATAAGCGCATTTTATTTAATTTTAAATTTCAAAAACGCTATACCTCATTCTTTCTCTATTTTTCGAAAATTAAAAGAAGTTTTTAGTGTTTTTTTTTGACAAAATTGCTAATTTTTTAATACTTCTTATTTGAACTCTGATCTATGACTGATCGGTTTCATTCAGTACAATAACGTGTACACTCAGTTTGTCTGAAAATTTTTAACGAACATTTAGTAACAATTATACAGGGTATTCCAAATGTTTCGAAACGGTCCATTTTCCAAAAGGTTATAGTTACCAAGATGGAATTTTGAAATATCACGTAAGGTTAAAAAATCTATCTCTTGATGGTCAATTCAAATTTGTAGGAACTGGGTCTTTGGACCCACCACCATTTTTTTTTTAATGGATTGGTTATGATTTTAATCAATTTTTACGTTCTACCAAAGTTCCTATAATCAACAGGTTTAACAAAGTTTTATCCAGCCAGTTTTGATAAATATGAGTTTAAATTATGAAGAAAGAACAACTAATATCTAATTAGAAGATGGATTAGGGATGACTTTTTGATCTTTCAAAATAGATTGACATTTCGTGTCAAACATTTATAATGTGTCAAGTTACATTACAAGTTGAATAGAAAATGGTTCAATTACGTAAAGGAGAACGAGTAACATTACTCGTGATGGTCAGATACGATGACAGCAGACGTTCACATCTCCAAACACGAGAAATATTCAATAATACATTCCCTGATCGAAAACTTACATCTCCATCTACCGTATACATTTCTCATCTCTAATTCACCTTCTAATTTGACGTTATCAGGTATTCTAGCCAACAATGAAACCTGTTGTAGTTTGCTCAAAGTTTAAACTCAGATTTCTCGAAACTGCCTAATGAATAAAACTTTGCAAAACTTTATTTGCTGATCCAAGGAATTTTGAAAGAACCAAAAAATTTATTAAAATCATTACCGATCCATTAGAAATAATGGTGTTTGAACAACAAAACATTCGAAATGACCATCAAGAGATAGATTTTTAACCTTACGTGATATTCCAAAATTCCATCTTTGTAGCTTTCACCTTGTGGAAAAAGGTAGACCGTTTCGAAAAATTTGGAATACCCTGTATAAAATATATCAAAATTCGAGCTTTTTTAAACATTATAATAGCCTGGCCATTATTACCAACGCAACAATCATACAAACCAACTTGAGTTTCGTGTAATGCTTTTTAACTTTTGAAAGTTATAACATTTCACTTTAGTCTGATTTCTGTTTTGTAAACGTTAGGACTTTTCTAACAATGTACCCGTAATACAATTTTACCGCAGTAATGTGTAAAAAGTAACGTAGTTTTCACTGCAGGCATTGGTAATATACCTGTCATTTTCCAATTTAAGTGCTGTATAATGCACCGACACACGTGTTCAGTATACACACTTACCATGAATTTTGTATAATGTTAGAATGCACAACGATCCAGTTCAAGCGAACTTTGTGTGTATGAATTTTATTGGAACTTCCATATCTTTTAAATTGCACCCGGTGGACAAAAGACAATAAAACACCTTTTTGTTAACCGCCTATATACTCAACTAAAAACATAAATAGCTTAAAATAACAATACGACAAATGGCTTTTCATTGTTTAGCACATTACAAATATTTTCTAAATAGGGTTATTATTACTAGACACAAAGTCGCTGAAATTGCCATTGTTTTAAGAGACAAAAGTGAAGTGAAAACAATGATTGTCTACAGAAATACAGGAATAATTATTAAAATAAACACAAAAAGCTGAAATATTGCCTCAGGTGAAATACCTCATCTTCTTAACGGTAACCAGTCAACCTCGGATCCGTCCGCCTCTTCACTTCGAAACTGAAACCAAAAAAAATTAATTTAGCATATAAAATCAAGCAAACTAAAAACAGTATATGAAATCATCCACAAAATCACAAACAAAAAAAAAAAGAAAATAATTGAGAAACCATTTTTTTAAGTTAACATCCGTTTTAAAGCTTCTTCTTAATTGTTTGCGGTATTTTGACTTAAAGTGTGTCCAAAATTAATTAATTGAGGAGTAATAAAACCAACAGCCGGATCTAATTTATCGCTTTTTAATTAATGACTCTAAACCGCAGTTCGTTGCTACTTGAATTTCTGATTGCATAAAGAGTATTGGGGCAGTAAAACGCTAAGTAATTTGTACACTCGAAAGTAAACATTTTAATGAAATATTGTCGGTAACAGTGAGATTTGATTAACATTAATCATCCTACGTGGATAATTATACTTTTTTTTATTAATCACTAATTTCGATAGCGGTAATGGTAGCTTGCTAAACTTTCTACATGTAGAAACATAATTGGAGTTTTAATACCATAATGCTGTTTCTAGCAGTTATTTACGGGTTTGTTTGTGTTTACAGTGAAAGTACTTTTTGGGTGAGGATGGAAACTATCAGAAACTTTACAGAAAGAAGAAAGGTACGTACCACAGGTATGAAAATTTCAAATCCGACACAGTAATCTTCATAAAAAATTATGTAATACAACCTAACCTATTTATCAGAAAATTCCCTTCAGGACCGATATACATAACTTAAACTTGTGTAATTCAGGATCATTAACAGTTCCAAGAGATTAAAATGAATTATTAATTTATAATTTAATTCATTGTAACAATCAATTCCTCACTCACTCTTTATAATTTTAAAGCATTTCTGCGAAATTCTCTATTGTCATGCCAGTAAATGAAGTGTGAGACACATAATGTTATAATTATGTATTGTAATTTTTTAGTGTCAATATTGATTAGTGTTATTATGCTGTATTTTGTTATTTCTTGTTTTGCCATTATTTTACACCTAAACGGTATCTGTTTCTACAGATTTTGCTGATGTAATGTAAGAACCATATTGTTGAGCTTATTTTTATAGATAGTAATAAATGTATGTTATTATTATTAATAATTCCATAACGAAATTAGATAACTTATAAATCGAAATCTTTCAAAAAAAAGAAGGTATTAGGTAATTGGTATATTATGTAAGTGACATGTGTCAGGGTGCCAAAACGAATGTGACGTCATTTAACAGAGTTTCTGACGAAAGAGTCACGTCACTAACTGCTCATTGACGTAACATCTGTTTTGGCAAATGATTTAAAATTACACAGCATCAGTTACAGAAATTTAAAAAAAGTGGTAAACCAAACCAGACGAAAACGATAGGTACAATTTTGCTGGGAGCCATATAATTGTGTAAACAGAATCTTCTCACCTCTAAGCTTTATGGGCGCTGTTGTTAAAGTTAATGGGCGCTAATTTTGTTGCAGCGTGACATAGTTTGGAGCAAATAATTGGTTCCTGTGGAATAATAGGTACGTTTGTATGTATAACTACAGAACGGCAAAATATAGGTTGTGATAGTAAACGTAGTAGTTATGCTGACTAATTAGTTTGTTCTGTTTTGGTGGAAACGTAAAATTTTATTTTACTTTATTATGTATAAAGCTTTGTATCTGTTTACAAAACAAGCCTTTTTTTTCTAATTATATTAAAGCCATGTTGGTTTCCATAACCTTCTAAAAAATAATACACAAAATTATGGCCTCTCAATATGGGTCACAAATAGAGATGTCTCAAATACACCAATATAATTAGCAAATGTGTATTGCAGCATTATCTATTTCTATTAAAACTTCTTTTTTCAATTTTGGTAAAATACTGTTTGTCAAACAGATGGATGTTATTGGACAAAAATCAACAAAATGCAAAATTTAAGAACAAGTTTGAAAATTCACAAAAATTTAAATTTTTACCTTAGAAACTTGATTTTTTTATCAAAATGTAGTCTAATTATTAACCTGAAAGTATTCAAACAACAAAAGTTATAGTTTAGGACAAAAATTCTGATGGTACTGTCTGTAGTTTTTATTTTTTCAAAGTCACACGGTCTATGGTACAGAAAAAGTGCATAGAAGGCCAAAGTTGCATCCAATCGAGGTGCAATTGTGGTAAATTTTCAGATCTCTAACTTGAAGCGTTCTTCAGATATTGAGCAAAAAATACAAAAAGCTCGAGTCAAGTTTGACGTCCTGTTCGCTCAACGTCACGTCCATCCATTAGCTTCCTTTAGTTATATGTGTGTGTATACAGAATGTTTCAAATAAGTGAGGTATTCACGATTTGTTGGAAAAGTGCACAAAAGTTCATCCCAAATTAGGTACGTTTGGGCCTACTATACTAACCGCGGCCTTAATGGATTTTGTTCGAACAAAGTGACCTTTTTAACTAATTTCTTTAGTTAAAAATTCAACAAACAATTTCAACCTGAGGAACACGAATCTGACATTTATTTTACTCTAACTGATACAGTTTTGGAGATGACTTTGAAATTATGTTAATTTTGACAATTTTTAGGGCGAAGCACCCTTATAAAATGACATTTTAACATGACACTTTACGTCATTTTTGCATCATTAACTTAAAAAAATTAAAAGGTACCACACCCTTGAAAATTTAAAAAAAATTCTAATATTTTCAAAACTCTCTTTGACTTTGAACGGAGAAAGATATTTTACTTTGGAAACCGGAAATAAGTTTTACATAAAATTCTCTAAACCTTTTCCCATTTAACCGACTCTGTAGCTCTTACGGTTACAGAGATCCCAATACATGTAGAATCAATTTGGGACACACTGTATACAGAATGTCTTAAATAAGCGAGTTATGGCGGAAAATTTCGCTCAATTTAGGTTTTTTTGCTTGATTAGGGGGGTGGTCAACTTAATGCTGCTGGAGAAAAAAACAGTTGAATAGAATTTGACGTAGAATCCAAAAATCCAATCAAAAATTGGCCATTCCCTTTAAAAAAATTATAAGTTTGGTTTGTTGCTCAAATTTGAGACATCTTGTATACTGATGGACTATACAGGATGGTCCAGTTTTAAATGTCAATAATTCACCAATCCATAGCCAATTAAAAAATAAGTTAACATTCATTTTGTCATTTTCCTGAAAAGTGCTTCTTAAGGAAAATACAGTCCTTCAAATTTCTGTTTAAAAAATCGTTTTTTTTGTCATAACTGTCAGACCGTTGGAGCAATATTGATCAAATTTGGAACAAGCACTTTATTACACGTTATTACGGTCAAAGGCCCAAAACTAACCTAACCCAACTTAAAAATTGTCTTGGAAACGGAAAATTCACTTAAGAAGTTTAAAAAATATTATTGTAGCCAGTTTTCATAGTTTCCAGACAAACTAAAAGACTTTAGTTTTGAAAATTGAATTAGAAAAGATAAAAATTTCAGAAGCTTAAAAATTGTGTTTGTAACCAGTTTTCATGCAAATCGAGAGACTTTAATACTAAAAATTGACTTGTAGACATAAAAACTACTTTTTCAAGAATTTGTTACTACAAATTCATACATTTAAACTTTAAAAATTGACGAACACCAAAATGTGACTGAACTAATAAAAAGTGACATCAGAAGCTTAAAATTTGCATTTGAAGTAAGTTTTCATAATTTGAAGACAAATTTCAATATTTTAGTCTTGAAAATAGTCTTAGAGGTAGGACATTGACATTAGATTCATGAAAATTGTCTTGAAAACGAACTTTTCGTGCTTTTTACTTTGCTTTTCATTTTCTTCGAATTCTGGACTATTTTTTAGTGCTTCAAAACTGCTTTTAGCTTGGAAAATCGAGTTTCAAGACTATCTTTACCAAGTTATTGACATAGCAAACTTAAAAAAACAATTTTTACATTCTTCATAGACTTAAAATAGCATTCCACACTTTGTCACTATTAAATCGACTTCTAGACACCTCAGTGCTAAAAATTCGGGTATTTCTTAATAAACTAGACTGTTTTTAGTCTTTTAAGGCTGTTTTCAGTGCCTCAAATCCAGTTTCAAGACTATCTTTACAAAGTTTTTGACTTATCAGGCCTAAAAGCCAGTTTGTCCACTGACCATAGTTTTGAAACTGTTTCAACCGTCTTCACTATTAAATTGACTTCTACACTCATAGGTGCAATAAATTGTAGCATCTCTAAGAAATACAGACTGTTTTTAGTGCTTTTTAAGACTGAAAAATCGAGTTTAAGACTATTTCCAAAAGTCAAGTTTCTTCAGTAATAAAAGTAAAAAATTTTGGTACCAAATGCTACAATAATAGTCTTGAGAACTAATTTTTAGAAATAAAATAGTCCGAAAATTTAATTTACTTCTTGAAAGTTGAATAAAATTGAGTTGTACACCAAATAAAGTCTTGAAAATATACTTTTGGACTCTCTTTAGTCCTAGTAAGGTCCGTTCTAACATTAAAAGTAAACTTTTATACTATTTTTAGTAGTAAAAAATTAGTTTCATGCACAATACAATCTTTGTCTTGATTTCCGGACTTTTTTTATTTCTTGAATGCCAGTTTCAGACACTCAACCAGGATGGCAGTCTGAGAAAGCGAATCATAAGACCATTCCTAGTAGTAAAAAGCAAGTTTTTAGACTATTTACAGATTTGGACTTTTACTTGAATGTTCAGTTTTAAACTATAAAAAAATTTTTTAAATGGAAATTTGGAGGACTGTATCTTCCTAAGGAAACGTTTTTCAGAAAAATGACACAATGCAAATCAACTTATTTTTTGATTGGCTATCAAATGGTGAATTATTGACACTTAAAACTGGACCACCCTGTATATAGAAATAAAGTAGACACATTTTGATTTAAAAAAAAAATGAAAATAAAGGAGTTAAAGGGGTGTTTAAAATTCAATAAATCACACTATACATTCAATACTTTGAGTTGTTTGGTACAAATTAAAGTAATATTAACTTTGAGAAACGACCGGACCTGGACAAATTTATCATCCATGGTGTAATAAATGGTTTTCACGTCACAAGAAAAAAAGTTGGAAAAGTCGGTGAAAAGTCCGAATAAGGGTGTTTAATTAGTTCAGCGGTCACGGCTGTCACTAATATTTAAAACGAACTTCAGCACCGTTTGGAAACGGAAAGAATTAGAATTCTGCGAACATCTGGCCAGTCAGAAAAACAAGTCATACTAATGGACTTTAATTAATTGTCGCTGACGTTAAATGGTCTACAAAATAATAAGAATTGTGCTTTTATTGTTTGCTTTGTTTAAAAAGTGATGTTTCTGGGCCGCGACCCAACAGAAAAGTAGGCCTCTCGCTTTGATATTTCCGACAACGAAGAAACATGCAAATTTTTGTCTGGATGGAGAAAATTTGTATGCTTACAGCAGTTTGTCGCAATTGCAAAAATGTAAATTTATAGTTACCAGCCTTTAACACAATTTGGATACATAATATTATAGCAGCTCTAGTTTAAAATTATTATCGGTTATTTGATTGTCATTAAATAGGATAATGACTACACAGCTACACATTTTTGACCTAAGAGTAATTAAGCTGGTAAGAAAAACATTGAAGTTGCAGCAACATCCTAAGCTCTACCAATAAAAAGAAATTGCGGCTCTATCAAACATGAGGAAAACATTCTTTTGTGTATTTTTGCCTTCCTGATCCTAATTAAAAAGAGAATTTATTTGATACCAAGCTGAAAAAAATATTATGACTATACGCTTCAAAGTATCAAACAAGAAGGTCTGAAAATAAGCACAAAAAATATAAATTGAGTAATTGTTATTTAAAACTACAAAAATAATAAACCGAGGGATGAACAGAAGCCAGAAAATTCATGAGGATTTTCTTGCGGATTTATTATTGACCGTTTCAGGCGTATAAATTCAAAGCTGTTTTCTTAGGCGTAAGTTATTTACCTAAAATAACTTATCTGCAGCGTGTTTTGCCATTCTTCAGATTTTACATTAAATTCGGCATATTTTCGACCTAACAAAACAGTCTTTGTGGTAAAATATGTAATAAATATATTTCAAAAGTAGGAATGTACTTTTGCTTTGGTTACCTGGCCTGTAAAATAACAAAGATCGTCATATTGACTTTTTTATTATATGCTGCCTACCTATTTTTTTAAATAATGTTTATTTTAGAATGTTTTTTCAATCGGAGAAAAATTTTATTTTCCAAAAATGAATATAAACTGCAATAAATTTTGTTCAATGCAGTCAGCAAACAAAAGGGTATTAAAACAGTTAAGAATCTTAATTAAAGTCTTGTTCAGTTTTAATAAAGCAGAGTTATTAGGCCATCAATCTGTTCACATATGGTTTTCAGGGACTTGCTACTTTATGAACTATTGAAATATCAGCTATTACACTCCACAATTTATGGTAAACTGGAAGCTATAAAATTTAATATTGAATGCCTTAAATTGGAGTACTAGTTTCTACTGAACAAGTTTGCACGTGCTTTTAATGGTCCTAAAAAGAACATTTGTGGTTTTAACTTAATAAGGTCAAAAACAAATCATACAAATGTGTACGGTTTAGTCATGTTGCATTCAATAATAATTTACTAGTTTTAAAACATGTTTTATAGCAATTTTACGGATACATTTTAGAACAAAAAAAAGTTTTAATCATATCGGGTTTACATTACTAGTTTTTAGAAAAAGGCTTCAAATTAATGAATAAAAATTACGAATTTGGAAACATGTTAACAAAGGCAATTTATTCAGTTTCGCGAACTAAAATGTGTTCAGTCCTAATTATTACTTTCCCCCTTATCCATTACATCATGTTAAAAAGTTGCTACATAACTGCAACACAGAGTAATAAACAAATACATTTTTAACTTAAAAATAAAATATTATTTAGATTTATGAAGTTTGTAAAAAGTTTCTATAGTTATGCATTTTTTACATAATTATTATTTAAAATCCAAACAGTTTTAATTAACGTTAAGTAGCTTACATTTTGCAGACACAAGAGTGCCTCGAGAAAGATAAGGAAGCCAGACAAATTATATTCTTATAGATTACTTAAATCCTTGAGAAGCAACTTGGAAGGTTGTTGTCCAAATATGCTAGGATGATAACCAGCAAAAGTGTGAAATTCTACTTTTCTACTTCAATAATTAGTTTCACTTGGTTACTTATACCGTCTAGATGCTAGTAAATCCCTTAATCATCGTGAAGTTTTACCAAAGAAAATTGCACTCATTTGTAGGTTTAATTTTAAGAAGTGAATAGTAAAGTTTGGGATAACTTGTTGATGGAAATTGGCTAGATAAGTAGTGTCTACATGTGGTGGAAAATTTTAGTTTAGCAGACAGTTTGTGCTAATGATTGAAATTTTCCATAAAAATCGGTCTCTAAATTACTTCTATACAGAGAGGTTTGTTCAATTATTGTTAAAATGTACAGAAGGTGCCAAAATTCGATGGTTTTACTGTGGTTTCCGAGGTATCTCTAAAACTAGCAAAGAAGTATAAACTTGTGCTTGATTTTCGTCGATTTAAGTCGAACCTTCCATCTTGAAAGTATGACAATTTGGAATTTTTCTCGCATTTTCTGTATTAGCAGAAACGCAAAAAAAGCTACAAATCTTCCAGCTTCCAGACATAGGTTTTAAGATATGAACTAAACATACTTTTTTTGAAATTGGATACCCCATATATTTTTGCAGACTTAAAATAAAAAAATATATAACACTATAGACTTAAATTAAAAAATAACGTAGAAATCGCTAATTATAATATGTAATTAAGGAAGCTATAACAGCAAGTAAAATAGTATGGCAGCTTTATCAAATAAATGGCGTCAAATTTAGATTCTAACAAGCCTGGAGCTTTCAATACCTAAACATTTCTAAGGTTTAAAAAATTTAAATTGATTTCAATAGTTTTAAAAAAGATTTCTGATACCCAGTTATGTAATTTATAAAATATTTTATTCATCTTAACCAAAGAGTTACAAGGCAAAAAATTACAAGTGTGTACCAAACTTCTTTTTTTAAACTAAGTTCATTTCGACTGAAAATAAGCTTTTATGTTATCACTTTCAATGTAATATAGTTACAATGTAACATACCTTGTTTTTCTCCTTGTACTATTTAAATATTTCTACATCCACAAGAGGTCTAATGAAAAATCTTATGATTCCATCATATTACCTGCCTGATATTTTTATGACAAAAAGTAAATATGAGAAAATCTATTAGGTTTAAGTATACAGTGTGTCCATAAAGTATGGAATAAAATCGATTAAAATTCAAGGAATTATCTTTCAGAAAAATGCAGAAGAAAATTAAATATACTAGGGTGTCCCAAAATTGAGATACCACCTTCCAGTTGACATTTTCAAATGAGAACCTTTATTTTTTGTTGCATTTATGGATTCTTCGTACATTGCTGGGTATTTTATTATAACACGTGCTATGTCAATATTCAGCTGATTTCAGCTTAAAAAAATATTAATGTTGGAAAAAAAAATATTTGAAAAAAAAACCATACAATCGGGCTGGTGTTTGGTTTATTGTCGCAAATCGCAAATTGTTTGTTTTTTCCTAAATAATCCATTAGTATATAGGGTGTCCCAAATTTGAGCCAGAAACCAAACTTACAATTTCTAAAAGGGGATTTTTTATTTGATTTTTGGAATCTACGTCAAAATCTAGATCTACTTGATGTAAACTGTCTGTATCGATCCTCAACTGTTTTTGCTCTAGCAGTCTTGATTGGCTGCCCCTCAAATCGAGGAGAAATTCTTAATTTGAGCAAAATTTTCGTGCACGTATCCACAAAATCGTGAATAACTCACTTATTTAAACCATCCTGTATATACGAGCTATATAACAAAAGAAAGCTAATAAACGGTGCTCTCACGTGACGTTAAGCGAACATGGCTAAGTTTCCTGGTTCGGCCGCTAGAGTGCGTCAAAGTGAACCTTGCTTTTTTGTAGTTTTTGCTAAATACCTCAGAAACTCTTCAAGTTAGAGTTTTACCACAAACGTACCTTGAGTGAATGCAAATTTTACTTTCAATGCTCTTTTCTGGTACCAGGCACCGTTTGTCATTGAAAAATTAAAAACCGAAATTGTCAGAAAGGGTCTTTGAATTTATTTAGAGAAAAATGTATAATTTTTATAATAAACTTCCACTGCCTAAAATCCATCAGGTTAATGATACAAAAATGACGTTTTACGTTATGGTTTTACTGCCATACTATTTTACTTGCTGTTATAGCTTCCTTAATTACATATTATAATTAGCGATTTCTACGTTATTTTTAAATTTAAGTCTATAGTGTTTTATATTTTTTTATTTTAAGTCTGCAAAAATATATGGGGTATCCAATTTCAAAAAAAGTATGTTTAGTTCATATCTTAAAACCTATGTCTGGAAGCTGGAAGATTTGTAGCTTTTTTTGCGTTTCTGCTAATACAGAAAATGCGAGAAAAATTCCAAATTGTCATACTTTCAAGATGGAAGGTTCGACTTAAATCGACGAAAATCAAGCACAAGTTTATACTTCTTTGCTAGTTTTAGAGATACCACGGAAACCACAGTAAAACCATCGAATTTTGACACCTTCTGTACATTTTAACAATAATTGAACAAACCTCTCTGTATAGAAGTAATTTAGAGACCAATTTTTATGGAAAATTGCAATCATTAGCACAAACTGTCTGCTAAACTAAGATTTTCCACCACATGTAGACACTACTTATCTAGCCAATTTCCATCAACAAGTAATTCCAAACTTTACTATCCACTTCTTAAAATTAAACCTACAAATGAGTGCAATTTTCTTTGGTAAAACTTCACGATGATTAAGGGATTTACTAGCATCTAGACGGTATTGAATTTTTGTGGTCATTGAAAAATTAAAAACCAAAATTGTCAGAAAAGGGTCTTTGAATTTATTTAGAGAAAAATTTATAATTTTTATAATAAACTTCCACTGCCTAAAATCCATCAGGTTAATGATACAAAAATGACGTAAAACGTCATTTGTAAAAATGTAATTTTTTAAGGGTGCCACGCATTGAAAACCGTCAAAATTGACATAATTTCCAGGTCATCCCCAAAACCGTGACAGTTGGGGCAAAATGGATGTCAGGGTGATATAGAGTGTCTCAGATTAGCGGCTGAGTACAGGGTGTCTCAAAAAAGTGAAAAACAATTTTTAGTTTCCTGGAAATATCTGAAAAACTGTGTAAAAAGCAAAAATGGTCAAAATTGTCATAAAGTGTGACTTTGACGCCCTCTAGAGTATCACACCAATGATCTTTTTTACACCATTGAAAAACCTTTGGTCTGGACTATATTTTACCTTCAGTGACTTTTTGTCGTAACTGTTGAAATAAGTGGTTAAATCACTTTGAAGGTTTGTGAAGCTTGACTTTGACGCCCTCTAGCGGCCAAACGGCGCCACCGATTAACTTAAATGAGCATATTTTTGGAAAACTTTCACTTTTGATCGTCAACTGTCAAATAAGCAAGTTATGAAAAATTTTTGGAAAAAGAGCACGAAAATTTCGCTCAAATTAGGAATTTAATTTAATAATAAAAGAAAAAATAATTTTTATTTTTCAAAAATTTTTCTGAAAAATAATTCCCTGAACTTTAATCGAATTTATTCCATACTTTATGGACACACTATATAACATTATTAACAAAAAAGTTCTAGAATCTAATGAAGAACCTAAAAATGTTTAAAAGATTATAGGGGGTTTTAATTAAAAAAAAAACTAATATTTTATCTGTCACGCCGTTATACACTACCTTGTATATCCAAAAGTAATTTATGAAAACACCTATTACCCACTAATCTTCGAGAAAGTGCCGCCCGTATCAAAAAAATAGTACAAATTATCGTTTACGCTTGGTTAAATCGTAAATGCACTATAAAGTTATCTAGCAATTTGCATAAGTTTGCATTAGTTTCCAATAGATAACAATTGAATTGTAGAAGAACTATTACAAATACCCCAAAGGTTTGATACAATCACGATTAATGCCCGACATTAACAGTATTTGAGAATAAAACTTTTGCCTTTGTTTACTTTAAAGCGAAAGGTTTTATTTTATAAAGCCACTGTTTATTTAAAACTCTGCTGGAAAGTCCAATAAAACTATTTTGTGTTAAAATCTGATTAAGTTTAACTTGATTTTAATTAACTTTAAAATTTATTGAGCCAGTGTTTTACCAGATTGTAAACGGTTGGTGCCAACTTTGCCTGCTTTAAAACATTAAAGTATATGAGAAAGAACAGTATTTCAGCATTTATGTTATTTTAATAATCAATCTGAGAAAGATGTCTTTTACAGATGGATATGAAATAGAGATAGATTATTGTAAGAAAATTTTATTAGTAATAATATGTCTTCTCGAATTAATTCTACTGTTAGACGTTGATATATTAATTCTTACATTATTTGAAAGAAGTGTGAAAATGACTAATCTGTCCTTTATTACGTTATAATATTAGCATTATTCTTCGCTAAGTTAATTAAGGCTGTTAAGCTCACAGCCATCTGCACAACAAATTACAAATTGAGTGTCAAGTGCAGGATAATGCTAATCATAACTTAGTATAAGTAAAAAAAAAATATTATTAGTATAAGCAAAGTAAGTGTACCATATTTAAAAAAAATAATATGTTAGTTGATATTTCTAATGATATTTTACTGGTTTCTGGTTTCTATTAAGTACCACAGAGATTGATTTTGTTATTTTTACTCTGGCCTATTCTATCCTAATCTCTGGCTAACAGTTCGATGAACTAATCTAATCTGGATTAACCTAAACGTCCTATACTTATACTAATTGTTACTCACTACAGTTTTATGTTCCCAAAAATAAAATTGAAGATTACCTTTGTACTTACAAATATACAAATTGTGGACATAATACAATAAGTACATGAAAAAGTAGTATTCAATTCAGTTTAGGTTGATTGTTAGTAATTGAATTCCATTCAGATTTTTTTAACATAACCGGATGTAAAATTCCATAGTAGATATACGATCTACTATTGTACTAAATGCAAATTGGTCTTGACCATTACTTCTCCTAAAAATAATTTAATGTTGTGGTATAATTCAGCAAAACTGGCTCAATAAATTGTGTAACGAATTTGTTCGGGCTGACCGCAATTTTCACTTTTGACGGTCGTGGTCGGAGAAATTTTTCCATGTCACCAATTTTATGCTATTTAGTAAATTCACTTTTTAATCACTTAATTTCGTTTCGACGCTCTCCTTACAAGTAAAAGCGTCTAGCTTGAAACCAATTGGTTAAACCAATATTTATAAGTTAATTTATTTTTTGCTGTACCAACTAATCTAGTGCGACCAACAAAAAACGTGGTTAATGGACATATTTTAGCACAATCTGTATCTAAACTGCTCGTCAAAAAAAATGGGACACCAATATTTTTAGTCATTTTTGAGCGGCTGTTTTTTCAAATTGATTCACTTGATTTTAATATTTTTTTTAAGGATTCAAATGCATTTTCTTCATCTTTCTGATGACCTTTTTAAAAGATTTTACGGATCCGAGTATACAGGGTGTGACTGAGGTGTACTCAAAAAATGAAAAATTCAATGGAATGCCATTTTTCGCATGTTTCAAAATAACCTGAATCGAGTGTTGCAAAATTTCAAAAATGGGGTACTTTTACTTTTCTTGATTTTAATTTAACCATTTCTTTAAATCTTTTGTGGAAAAAGAAGCGATTGGCAAGGTTACACTTAAAACTACTCAATTTAAGTAAAAAGCTTAATCTACGTTTTACAGGGTGACCCAAATAAATCTTTGAAAACAAAATCATATTTTTATCATAAATCATGTTCATTGACTTTAATGGAAAATAATGATACTGGATAAAGAAGCCCACTATTTGTTTAATGGTCCAATTCAGATATCTAGACGTTTTCACCAGTTTGGCGATTAAGGGTCGTTCATAAAATTTAATGGTAAATTTCAAAAATGCGTTCAGTTCAACTTCAAGAAATTTTTTGAAGATTTCCAATTGCTTTAGAAGCATACGGAAGATTTTAGATTGTTTTTAAAACTTTCAAAAGTTTTTGATCTTTTTGAGAGCATTTGGAAGGTTTTTGGACTGTTTAAACAGCACATTGAAGGTTCTGGAATGCTTTACAGGCATTTGGAATCTCTTACACGGTTCACTAAATTTTTTGGAAGCTTCTAAACTGCTTTAATATCTTCTGGGAGCTTCTAGACTAGATGACAAGCAATGGAATCTTTTAAACTGTTCTAAATTATTTTGAAATCTTTTTAGACTACTTTTAAACTGCTCTAGAAGCATACGGAAGCTTTTAGACTGCCTTGAAATTTTTTAAGAGCTTCTAGACTAGTTGAAGATTATTTGGAATCTTTTAGACTATTCTCAATGCTTTTGGAAGCTTCTAGACTATTTTGAAAGGCTTTAGACTGCTTGAGAAGCATTTTTGAGTTTCTGTAGTGTTTTGAAATCTTTTTAGACTACTTTAGGAGCATTGAAAATTCTGAACTGCTCTTTTAAGACATGTTGAAGATTATTTGGAAGCCTTTAGAGTGTTCTGAAAGCTTTTGGAAGCTTCTAGGCTGTTTTGAAAGACTTCAAACTGCTTTACAAGCATTTTGGAGTTTCTGTAGTGTTTTGATATATTTTTAATGTACTTTAGGAGCATTGAAGGTTCTGGACTGCTTTTAAGACGTGGGAATTTGAACTTTTGGAAGCTTTTAAACTGCTCTAGAAGCATACGGAAGCTTTTAGACCGCTTTGAAATTTTTTGAGAGCTTCTAGACTAGTTGACGATTATTTGGAAAGCCTTTAACGTGTTTTAAAAGCTTTTGGAAGCTTCTAGCCTGTTTTGGAAGGCTTTAAACATAACTTGGAGTTTCTGTAGTGTTTTAAAACCTTTTTAGACTACTTTAGAAGCATTTGGAAGGTGTTTGGGCAGTTTAAAGAGCCTTGAAGGTTCTGAACTGCCTTTAAGACATTTGGATTAGTAGCATACGGAAACTTTTGAGAGTTTCTAGATAAATTGAAAAGCATTTGGAAGCTTTTAGACTGTTCTAAAATCTTTTAGAAGCTTCTAGGCTGCTTTGTAAGCTTTGCAAGGCATTTTAGAGGTTTTGTAGTGTTTTGGAATGTTTTTGCATTTTTTTAGACCTCTTCAGGAGTATTTGGAAATTTTTTGGTCAGTTTAAATTTTTAAATTGATACTTATACATTTTGCAACATGTTTTTTGTCGTTCAGAAGCCTTCAATATCTCAATATAGCAATTTTTTGTCAAAGCAGTTATTAGTTTATTTTTAAAAACTTGAAAATCTTGTTTTGTAAAAACTAGTTAAACCATACAAAAATAGCTATAAATAAGCACAAAACGAAGAAAAAAGCATCATTTAAATCAAGTGAATTAATCTTTTTGACGAGCAGTTTATTAAAGGACTATTCAAACAAAAACTTTTTTTTTCAACAAGTGGTATTAATAGTCATTTTCCAATTCACCTACATGAAAAGGCCAATAGAAAATGTAATTTTGATTAAGTTATATACGTTGGCCAGATCAATCTTGAAATACCTATAACAATGTTTACACAAGGGAAAAGTAGAGAATGATGAAAAATGGCAGTTCCAACAATGAAGAAATTGGATTTTTGTTAGGTAAGTTGATAAAATATTGTTGGTAAGTCTCAAATGATTTAATTTGTTGATCAAATGTTCGACGAAATACGGTTTCTTATGTAATTGAATTTCTTTTATTTGATTAAGACGTTAACATGGGAAGAATTGTATAGTTTTAAAGTTCTTATTAATACAGAAGATTTGGTGATTTAATTCATCATTTGAAGCAATATTTAAGTTTGAAAATGTTTATTCTATTATACTGTCTTAATGTTTTCAAAAGAAAGCAAGTAAAATTTTGTAAATTACTTACTTTGTTGTCGTACATTTCGGGGGAGACGTTTTCGCGCGCAATAGCCTCCTTTCTTTCGCCACGCTTTCCAAACCTATATTTAAAAACACATGCATTACTTAATTAAATTAAATTCGTTAAACAAAGTAAATACTAAAAATTAGTGGAGAAAGTCCTGCGTCACCAAATTAAGACTTATAATAATTATTAACAATTCTGTTGACGCAGGGCTTTAGCTAACATTTTACACTAAGTTGAACAGTTTAATTTTCTAAAACCCCTGCAAAAGGCTCGTAGGTGACGCAGAGCTTTGAATTATAAATAAGAAGAAAATGCCAAACATGATGGTATTTTTTTGTATTATTTTCTTTAATAGAGGCTGAAAAGCTTGGAGAGTTATTACGATTATCCAATACCATCATGTTTCATATTTAATTCGTTTAATGGACTTATATTTTCTCGTTTTAGAATTTGGTCAGCAAAACATTTAAATAACAAAGATTAACTTTGTCGAAGATAGTCAGTCTATTCTGTAACTAGTTACAAAACTGAATAAAAAATGCATTCGGCCTGACAAAATTATCAATTCTGTGAGAAGTTTAATTTGAGTCTCTTGTAAGACTAATTAATTATTAATCTCGTTTTCGACAAATTTTCTTTCCAACTGCTTTGAGAGCTTATGGTGTCGATATTCAGGAAGAACAACTCAGATGAGACCCAATATGATAATATTATAATATTTCAATTGTTGAAAAATTATTAAAAATAGCATGGCTTTACAATAGCTATTTGGTATAACCAGTTACGAAAAGTGCGATTTTGGGTAACGAATGAATGTTTGCAGGACGAACAAAGCGAGTTCCTGCAATTTGAATTGTTGATTTTCACTGTTTAAATGAGTAAAAAAGAAGTTAGAAAAGGTAATAAATTGTCGTATTCATTTATTAACTAGTAAAGAAATGGCCATTTCGTAACTAGTTACGAAAAGTAGAACGTTACCTCACTGTTGTCAGTTTTTGAAAAATGCCACTTTATATGTCAAAATTGGAAAAATTATTTTTAAGACAATGATACACCCTGTAAGGGTCAATTTGAGTTTAGACAGACAGTCTCGGACATTCTGGACTTGATTTATAAGATCGTAAATGCATTTTATGGAGAGTTTCAGTTTCGTTTTGTTCTGTCATTTCTACAAGGCTTTTCACTTTGTTTATTCTGAAATCCTGTTGCAGAAACCCAAAATATATTATTTCTATAATAATAACTTAAAATTAAGAATAAAAAATAAAAATTAGGTTAGGTTAGGCCGAGGGGTAAACCGCTGGGGCATTATGGTAAACCGAATTAGTAGGCATTACTGAGGAACATTAGTATTTTGAAAACTATTACTAAAATTGGGAACGTCTAAATTATATCATAAAAGAAAATTTCACAAAATAATTTTTTTAAAAAGTCATAAAATATTAGTCAACTGTGACTTTTATACGTCAATGGAAAGGTCATTTCTTTAGCTCTATACATATAAAAGTATACATATACAAAGTGTTACATATACTCGTGTTGTTTACGGTTTAGTACAGAGTGCACCAGAAACACTTTTTGACTGTTTCAAGGACCTAGAATAATGCGACCCTAGAAAATTAGGAAAAACACAATCACGTGACTTACAGGACGTAATGCTTGAAAATTTCTATAAAAATTGTTTTTGCAACTGACAATTTTTGTAAGGGTCAGATTTGCCTGAAACACCGCCACTATCCTAATGGATTTTGCGTTATGTTGGTCACTTTCTGCAAGCGAAAATCGACCTTAATGATTTTATTTCTACAGTTTTGCTACAGCCCCAGATTTAACAATCACTGTGCTAGGTTTGTGCCAAATGTCAGAGCCATACCTGCTCGATTAAAAAAATTAGAGTGGTAACAGTCAAAGAAAACATTTAGTTAGATTTAGAGCTTTCTGGCGGCCAAACGAAGTAACCTATCCACACAGGCAGCCATATTTTATTTTCTAACCTAACCTAACCTAACCTTCAATAACCCGGTTATTTTGACAGTTACAGGGTGGTTCAATGTATCAATTTAAAAAATACATTTTTGGAATAAGTTACCTTAATTTTGAACAAAGAATCAGACAAAATTATAAGAATAAGGAGTGTTCAATTTGAAAAACTAGGCTTTCTTTTCTTTTTTAGAACTGATAATTTGAGCCCATTTTTTGACCGCCCTGTATCATATATTTTGACCTTTTTCTGCACCCACTCTTAGAACAAACCTTGTTTAACACGACAAAACACAAAAACCAAGAAAAGAACGTTTACTTATATGTGTAAATTAAAACTGTTTTGGAAACTAAAAAATATCATATTTAAATATATCTCAGAAACAGATACAGATAGGAATTTGACTTAGAATCCAAAAATATACTAGGTATCACATTTAAAATAAGTAGCAGTTGATATCTACTTCTTTATTCTTACATTTTTGAATTAAGAAAGGTTTAATTCAGAAAATTAGTATTGTTAGGTGTTATTGGAAACTATTAGGAATTACTTTGCATTACAAGGAATTAGTGCACAAAATTTTACACAGCGATTTCCCCTCTTGCCTCAGGTTAGGCGACGATTAAATTACAAAACTCTTCTCCGAAATCGCTCTATAAAATACGTAAGAATAATATTCTGAGGCAATTTTCTCGGGTTCATTTATGATTTTAAAATTAGTTATAAATGTATGGATCACCTTATAAAAGTTATGAAACAGCTTAGAAACTTTCAGCGGTTTATGATATAAAGATTCATAAGTTAATCTGGAGATTAAACTCGAATTAAAATTACTAATTAAGTTAACAACCTTAAATTATACAATCTTCAAATTGTATAATTTGTGTACTATTTCAAAATCAACCAGATCAATATAAGTCCATTTACAATACACTGCTCACCTAGGCCTAGATCGGGATGAATACAAGTTGTCCAGTTCCTGCAGTCGTAACATATTCAGGGCCCTCTGTACCTTTTGTCCGACTTCTGGCGGTACAGGTAAACTTCGCAAACTGCCTAACGCGAGACTGTGTTAGCAAACTTGAACAGGTTTTTGAGGCAGTAATAAAAATATGATTTTGTCGGAAAACTCTTCTAATTACTGCTTTCAGTTTATTTATCTTAGAAATACGAGACTTTAGGTGGAAATCGATCAGGCAATTTATTTGAAGTTTAGTGAAGCTAGAGAAAAGTTCCAAGTAAATATTTCGTGCAACTGATATTTTAATCGGTAAAACCGTATGAAAGATTATTCAGACAGGAACTAATTGAATGTATTGGAGCAATAAGTTGTTTTTAACTTGAGCATAAAACCTTATTGGTTTTTCTAATAACATTCGAAGCTTTACTTTAAAATTATATTTCCAGTAAACGACGAAACTGTAACTGCAGTGTGCAGCACAAATGGCAATATTCGCATCGATTCGATGCTACACAAGTTGTCTCATGTTCAAACTTGCTTTTCACTTAAGTTTTTCACAATTTACGGTTTTGCAGTCCGAAAGTTTCCTGATTATAATATTCGTGCAATCAGAGAATCGTATTCATCTTAAGTGAAACTCAAATTGAGCATATTAAGACTAATTTTGTATAAATTCCTTAACTCTAAGTAGCTTACCTGGGACGAGCAATAGATGAATATAGCTGATCCAATTTCATTAGTTCGCGAAACATGTCTTCATTTCTTGGTGATGGATTGGCATTACTGCCTAGCATAGCAAAGGTCACCACCAAAACGACCCATTTCAGAGAAGCCCACCACATGTTGAAGTCAAACACTTGGTTGTTGATGAAAAAATCTGTTTTCTAATTTTTCTTTCCTGAAAGGCAAAGAAAGCTGTATAAAACACACTCTGGTAACAGTCGTGGAAACTACACAATTATCCATAAGTATTTAACAGTAACAATAGAAAAATACTGAAATCAGAACAGCCAAAGTGTTATCATGTCCAGTTCTTTAATTCAAAAGTAACTTAATTCATCCTACTCCTCTTCCCTCAACACGTTCCTACTAAAAAAGCATTTTATTCGGTTTAGAAAAAAATCACAATTTTGTGACAACAAAATACTAGTGATTGGAAAATAAGACCGAAACATTTCCAGTAAATTACTGGTAAATTACAAATACTGTATTTCTGGCAGTTTAAATTTTGTCACCGCTTTTCTCCTTGACTGTATCAAATTTTTGTAGTATTTTTTCAGGTTATTGGTAGAAAATTTAATGAGGATTCCAAAAATTTACTTAAAACACTCATTTACACACTCCAAGTGGGTTTTACAGGCGACTTTGTTCCTGACTGTCCTTTCAAACTGTGTTTCTGGCAATTCAAATTTTGACACGGCTCTTCTCACTGACTGTACCAAATTTTATAGAATTTTTTCATGTTATTGGATATGAAATTTAATAAGGATTTCAAAAATTTGCTTAAAACAGTATTTTTTTCATTCCAAGTGGGTTTTACAGGCAATTTTGTCCCTGACTGTCTTTTCAAACTGTGTTTCTGAAAATTCAAGTTTTGACACTACTCTTCTCACTGACTGTACCAAATTTTATAGAATTTTTTCAGGTTATTGGATATGAAATTTAATAAGGATTTCAAAAATGTGCTTAAAACAGTATTTTTTCATTCCAAGTGGGTATTACAGGCAATTTTGTCCCTGACTGTCTTTTCAAACTGTGTTTCTGAAAATTCAAATTTTGACACTACTCTTCTCAGTGACTGTACCAAATTTTATAGAATTTTTCCAGGTTATTGAATATGAAATTTAATAAGGATTTCAAAAATTTGTTTAAAACAGTATTTTTTTCATTCCAAGTGGGTTTTACAGGTAATTTTGTCCATGACTGTCTTTTCAAACTGTGTTACTGAAAATTCAAATTTTGACACTGCTCTGTGTTTCTGAAAATTCAAATTTTGACACTGACTTTACCAAATTTTATAGAATTTTTTCATGTTATTGGATATGAAATTTAATAAGGCCTTCAAAAATGTGCTTAAAACAGTATTTTTTTCATTCCAAGTGGGTTTTACAGGCAATTTTGTACCTGACTGTCTTTTCAAACTGTTTCTGGCAGTTCAAACTTTGACACCGCTTTTCTCCCTTACTATACCAATTCTTGTAGTGCCTTTTCAAGTTATTGGTTAGGAAATTTAATGAGGATTCCAAAAATTTGTTTAAAACAGTCATATTCTCACTCCAAGTGGGTTTTAGAGGCGATTTGGTCCCTGACTGTCTTTTCAAACTGTGTTTCTGGCAATTCAAATTTTGACACTACTCTTCTCACTGACTGTACCAAATTTCATAGAATTTTTTCATGTTATTGGTTAGAAAATTTAGTGATGATTCTAAAAATGTGATTAAAACAGACATTTTCTGACTCTAAGTGGGTTTTACAGTCGATATTGTTCCTGACTGTCTTTTCAAACTGTGTTTCTGACAGTTCAAATTTTGACACCGATTTTCTCCTTGACTGTACTAAATTTTGTAGCATTTTTGCAGGTTATTGGTTAGAAAATTTAATAAGGATTTCAAAAATGTGCTTGAAACAGACATTTTCTCACTCCAAATGGGTTTTACAGGCCACTTTGTCCCTGACTGTTTTTTTCAAACTGTGTTTCTGGGAGTTCAAATTTTGACACCGATTTTCTCCTTGACTCTACCAAATTTTTGTAGCATTTTTGCAGGTTATTGGTTAGGAAATTTAATAAGGATTTCAAAAATGTGATTGAAACAGACATTTTCTCACTCCAAATGGGTTACAGGCCACTTTGTGACTGTTCTTTCAAACTGTGTTTCTGGTAGTTCAAATTTAAACACCGTTTTTTTTCTTGACTGTACCAAATTTTTGTAGTGTTTTTTAATGTATTGGATAGAAAATTTCATCAGTATTTCAAAAATGTGCTTAAAACTGTTGTTTTTTTACTTCAAGTGGGTTTGACAAGCAATTTTACTCCTGACTATCAACTGTGCTCAAAAGTTGCAAAAATCGGGGTTTAGAAAAGTTTTCTTGCAGTATTCGATACAAAACGTGTTTCTGAGCTTTACGGCAGTTATTTTGACAGTGGTCACGTGCCTAGCCAAATTATCCTCCAAAAACTACGTGATATATGTGACTAAAGTCACCAGTGTCAAAATTTGCCTAGAATTACAGTTTAACATAATTTTCTTACAGTTTTCGGAACGTGACGTGTTTTTGAAATTTATGACAATTGTCAGTAAATTACTGGTAAATTACAAATTGTTTACATAATAATATCTTCAGATTTTTGTATGTCATTATTTAAACATGAAATAATATAGAAAAGTGACAAAAAGCTGAAAATGCTATTTTTCACAAAAAAGTTTGAAGATTGAAACTCATTTGGTAGAAGAATCACTTTGTCAGAAAAGTTTAGCTTCTTTATATTATTATTGATAAACCAAAACCTCTAAAATAATAAATAACATATCAAAACAGCCTTTGATTCAGTCTTCATTTTTTAGGATTTTATTTTGACAAATTGACCAAAAATTACTTTAACGAAATTAATGACAGGAAAATGATATCTTTCAAGCAAATATCAATTAGGCCCATAAATTTAATGGTAAAATTGGTAAATTTTCCTGTCACACTGAATTTTACTTTTCTTTACCAGTAAATAACAATAAGGGTAAGTTTACGCCCATCACTACAAAATATTATATGAATATGCTACGGTAGAAAATGTTGTGGTTATGGCTTACGCTAGATTGGATGCACAAACAGAAAAGATGAAAGAATGTAATAGGAAATATACATACGTAAACCAAACTTTAAAATAAACATGTGAAATACAAGACATAATAAAAAAAATGAACAGCTTTTTTTTCTCATGAAACAAAGCAAGTTAATGTGTGATTAGGGTTAAGAGTGGTTAGAGATAAACGGCACAAAAACCATTTAATTAAATTTCCAGCTTTTCCGCTTTTAAATGAAAGGGAACCAAGCACCGTGTGATTGAATTTCGAGTGGCCGCATTTTTTTCGTTTGCATTTAATTAATTAAATGATGTGAGAAATTTTGCGGTAGAACAGGTTTCTTACATGACAGCTAGAACAATTAAATTAATACAATGAGAGAATAGTTAGCATATGCAAGATCTTAGAGCATAATTACCCATTTAATTAAACAAGACCTTGCGATTAGCACTCTATAGTATGCACGATGTTTATTAGGCTGCGGGTGTTAGGAGACATTTCGCTTTCAAGTTCTGTATTGCATAGCAAAACTTTAGCTCAATTTTGCCTACTAGACATATTCCTTTAAAACCTAATTCATGTTCAAGTGTCAATACAAATTTTATAAATTTTCCAGACTGAACAGAAAACACCACAGATTACTTCTTGATTACCACGTACTGTCGTATCAGCTTTACATGTAAATTAGGTTGAAATAGACGCAACAAAAGTTAAGTTAAACTCTTAATATCTTTTGATCTTTTATCAAAGAACTGTCGTGCTTACAGCATGTACGCAAAATGTATTCTACGTATTACAAACTTACTTTATTACCACCAAACTTGGTCCTTTGTAAACTGAAAGTTTAATGAACAAAAATAACTTCAACAATCCTATCTACTTGTTCTCATTATCTTATGCAAACCTGCTTTACAAACTTGGATGAATTTGCTTTAGTGCAGAAGAAGACTATGGCTATAGTGCATATATTTCTTAAAACTGTGTATTTAAAATTATTATTACTTTGTCATGTCCATGTCCACAATTATGTGTTTGTACTTCCGGGCGTAAAATAGCACTTTTACGCCTATGGGCTTAAAATTAAAAAAAAACGCTCAGCCGAGTTTTTATTTTAAATCAAATTTTAATATTATTACAAATAACCCAATAACGACGAAACCTTTACTACTTATTGTTATGCCAAAAGTATAACTATTACAGTTGGAAACCTTTACACCGGGAAAGCTTTTCTCAATCGATCCGCTTTCCTGAATGACTGCAACCCCTTTTGTGGCGCCAGAAGCATCCGTGGAAGTGGAACTTACAATTCTTCTGGCTATCTTAATTTTATTCTGCACCGACTCTTCAATTGAACCTTCAGCTACACTCGAGGAGCGCCAATTTCCATGATGCTTTACAGCCAAAAGGAGCAGCCTGAATCTGCTAATAAAGTTGCGGACGAACGCCGAAAGCAATGTCCGGTATAGCCCTCCGGATTTGCCAACTTCATACACTTTGCTGCTACACTGGGTAGCTTACCCATAGTATTTTTCCCAACGGGTTGCATACAGCATTTTCCTTTCTTATGTGATAAGAAAAAGCGCAGATTTTGGTTTCAGTGCTATATATTTCTTCGTCATTGTCAAGAAATTCAAATTGTCTCCGTTATTGCAGTCTACAATAGTGAATATTCTTGGAATCTTCCTTTTTGTTTGATGCAGTTGTACCAAAATAGATAAGTCCATAATGGTAACATCCCAAACAGTAAATCGTCAACTCCTCTCTTCTGCAAGCTCCTGCAATCCCGAAGCTTATAACAACCTTATGGAGCAAATAGCTTTCATCTGGAGCAGTTGCAAAAAATCTCTGGATTTCCTCCCTCGTAAAGATACTGGAATATATCCTTCAGAACGTCGTTTTAGAAATGCTATCACTTTCGGGAACTTACTGATGTTGATGTCTCTATAAACCATTATTGTCGATTTCAACATTGAGTAGACTGACCATAACGTAGAAGGCTTCAAAATCTGGCTTCTTTCATTGAAATAAACCAACACAGCACTTTCATTTATGCACGTCACTTGTTCAGCTAAATTTGCCATCATTTTCGTCGGAATAGGTTCTTCTTATATAAGATACTTGACGACAAGCAAATGCTTCTTTTATTATTGTATTGGCAACATTAAACTAATCTGGCTGCTAATGACTTTCTTCACTTTTTTAACCAATGACACCACCAAATAAAGCGATACCCCGTGAACACAACAAACAAAAATAACTATTTTTTTTTCAAATACTTTTCAGCTTTGCTGTTGTTTCTATGGCTTAAATTTGTACAGAGTAATTGATGAACAGCCGCGTGCACGGCTTATTGGGACACCCTGTACATAGAAATCACACTTCTTACCTTAATAACAAAGGATTTGATCCTTAGCATGACTTTCGCAGAATTGACTTATAACAATCATTATAATATACTTTACAAATCAAACAAGTTTGTATTGGCTTAAAAGAAAATAAACAATAAATGGGTCTTCTGTTAACAACTACACGTAAAACATGAGATTTTAATTTTTAGGTTGCAAAACACCTTCTTTTCCACAGTTTATCCAATATACCGTAAGTCCGATCGATTTCTGTGCTTGGAATGTACAATGTGGACAAATTTTAGTTCCGACAGAATAACTTGCAGAAAGCGATAATTTATTGCTACAAAAGTCTGTTAAAAAAGACAAAAACGTTGCTCAATTTAGGAAAACTGGAAGGATTTCAATTAAAACCTCATTGTCATGTTGCGGTTGTGTCATTTAAAAAAAATCAATTTGCAGCAGAAATGTATAGAAATTAAAACTTGCTAGTGAAAATGTCATTAATGTTTTTTGAATTAAGCCCTTCGTTATCTCTTTTGTTCAAAAGGGTTTACTTGTTAGCTTTAATAAAGAGGCACTTTAGATCTTAAATTTGACAACCATAATCTTCCTACAATGTTATTGATTTCAGAACATTGACTAATTAACTAGATAGTTATTTTAGGTTGTTTCCGTTCAATTAAGTTCGTCGTTTTTAACATAAAATTTGCTCAAACTTAAGTCCGGTTAATTGAAAATCAATCGTAATTACATGCAACGACAATTCAGCGATAGAATATCACTCGAACCATTTTATTTGAATTAATATCATTTTAGTGCACTTTTAAGGGTCATAAATGTCCGTGATATATTCTTTAATACAAATACCATTAAGATAAGCTTAATAATACATTTCCTTACATAACAGCGTTGTGTATTAATTAAGAGTATGATGCACAGGTTTGGTTCGTGAATAGAAAAGCACATTACTCACATTTTATTTTGTAAATTGCATTCCTTTAATAAACGTCAAGGAGAAATGTCAGTATTTGTGATTGAACATTCTATACTTACGATACTGACTGAAACTAAAAGTAGAAATCTAAAACGCTAGAAGACATTAGTGACATTCAATTTCACGTTAATCAAATTTTTCCGCTAAGCAATTCGATATTAAAGTTCGAATTTAAGTAACATTGTCGAACTGGAACTGAAACTGATATTGGAAATCTAAAATATTTTCCGAATATTATAAAATAAAATCGAATTTTTCAATCTGGTGAGTTATTTTTAAGCAAGCTTTTCAAATTAGATCAACTGTATTTATAGTTTTTCGTAGAGGAGTAAAATATATACAAAATTCATGTTTCAAAGTGGTTTTAAATTATGTAGTCCAAAGTAATTAAGTATCTTCTGTAATTTAAAAGACCTCGGGCTAGCAAACTTTATTGTTTTTGAAATTGCCTTTCTTAGACCATAAACTTTGTAACGTGTAAACTCACAAGTTTCGTTTTTCTTTGCCTTGCCTCTAAAAATGTTTCTGTCTTGACGTTAAATCGTATTCTGGAAACATCTATGTCGAAAATCATTGTCAGATTTAGAGTATGTAATGATAGCTATTACTCACGAAGATAAAGTTTGCGACACAAATCATTGAGTATGTATCGGTGGTGCTCGCGGATGGACTAAACTCGTGAGTAATGACCCATTATTCACAGATTTTATTATCTATTCAAAACTAGTGAGTAATGTGAATATTATTAAGCAGTCGAAGAAAGGCATTTTTTCGAGTAAAGTTTACCTAATATGTAATTGCAATATTTTTGCTAAAACAGTTATTTAAGTATTTTTTTGGTTGAAATGATCCTTAATAACTAGAAGTTCTATCATAGTATCAATGTTCTTAGCTGTCTAGGGAAACATCTTTTGGTTTAGGAATCATAAAGCACACCGAACGGGCACTCATAAAGATTAAACTATTACTAACGTTAAAACTTTTTTAATAGGAGAGAAACGACCAGTTGAAAATACAAGTTTACGTAAATCCCTATAAACAACGTTTAAATCCATTAGTTGGGTAAAGTTATAAATTACTTTAAAACTGTCGTGGTATTTTTGGGCTTTATTTTAATTTAAATTTAGTCGACCGGTTGAAATTCGAGTTGTTTTAGAATAAATAGCAGAAGAACACAAATGCAAAAGAACACACAAATTATATTTAATAACCATTTGCAGATCATGTCTTAGAAGATCCACGGTAGCGGCAATCCAAAAGACTAAACTTTTGGACAACTTAACTAGGAAGACTATTATGCTGACTATTATGTTATGCACAACTGTAATGTTTACGTCGTTTGTAAACTAAATTCACAGTTGTGAGATATTTTTTAAGGTTTACCTACGACCTCAGTGTAAATAGCTATTTACGCATAGTTTTCCGTTACGTAATGAACCTGAAGTTGTAAAAAAACTTCCGTCTAGAATATTATCTGCAACAGCAAACACATCAAGTAATATTACTGAAAGTTTTTCCTTTCTTCTTAATAACTGTAATATCATCATAACTAATTATTTTAAGAACAACACTAATAATTATATAAGTAACATGATTTGTGAATTTTATTATGTTATTATTTTTTCTTTAGTGGCATAATACCATGATTAATACAAATATGATGTCAATACGTTGAAAATATACTTTTTTAATGAAAAGTTACTCTGAATTATCTGAATTGCGAAAACAGGACTTTCCATTTGGTCGTAGGTAAAGTATAGTAGGTCACACGTGCTCTAAGGCATTTTACGCACGATATGGAAAAAGTTAGTTGTAATTCCATGAGTGCTTCTTACTGCTTCGTTCCAAAATGCTTCTTACAGCACTAGTTACGTAATACACTATTATTTCACCGGATACTTTCAGTTTAATGTGAAATAATACCTAGAGAGTATTTATGTGTTTGGTTCTAAGTTAGGTAGCTGTTATGTATGCTGTTAGGTAATATAATGAAGATGATCATGCATCATAAATTTTGTATGTACTACATTGTTAATTAAATATTATTTTGAAAACAAAAATATAGTTGAATGTAACCCAATTAAAATAACACTTCAAAGCATTTGCCTTTTATGGTATTAAGGCTTTATCAAAATCTACCACCATTTTAACTAAAATTTAAGCAGAATCACACCCAAACACAATTCTGAAAACGTTTACATTTTGGTTCCATAATCTAAATTTAAGACATTTCTTTAATACTGCGGATGTTTACAAATAAAAGCTGAAATCCTTCACAACCAAAAATGTACAAACTTCTTCCTTCTTTTCCAATAACACACATACAACATCAATCACGTTTCTTTCTCGGCAGTCCGCGTTTTCAGCTGATATATATTGGAATTGTCTGATATTTAATATATGTATATTGTCTTTTGCCTTGCTTGATATGCATGCACGACTGAACAGATTTTTGTAAATAAAGCGTTTGGAATTTGAGTCAAACGCGATAAGTTTCGGAAAAGATGGTTCGTCTCATAACCACAAAATATGCTCGTCAAATTGCTCTTCACAAATATTTAAATTTTACTATGCTCTAAGGTTTTTAAAAAACATATTTGATGTTTTATTTATTTACGGAGGCGTTGAAAATTTAATCCTTTTTAAGGCTTAACTGGCAATAAAAATTCATAACCTCACTTCAACCACCTGCCCCGGTTATTAACAGGGATTTTGAGAATTATAATATGATGACTCGAAATTTGCATGTGCAAATTATGTTTGCTTTACGAAAGTCAGTTAGTCGCTACTTTCCTTTAATACAAATTTGCCAGCATTTTTTATTTAGGTTTACCCTACCTCATTAACCACTTAAAATAGCAATGAAGCTATAAAAAATGTATGAACAGTTTTTTTTTTTTAATACAAGAACAGTTTAAAAGATTGTGAAACACGTTTCAAAAGGAGTGCGGAATTCCAATATGCCAGTTAAGACTGAAAGTTTCAAGTTACTTCCTTTGATAGACAAGAAGTTATCCTGATTGAGAAAATTTAGTGTTTTTGCGATATCAGGTTTTGTAGGTGTTATATGTTTGACCTAGAGATTTGTCTTGGACTTTCCTTTACAAACAACCATTTATTTGTTCTTTTTAGTACAAACATTGATGCACTAAGTCCGTAGTATAAGTTTAGGTTTTTATCAGTCAATGCACAGAATCATAAAACTATACAACATAATTAATAATTATAGTTTTTAGAATTTTACACTATATACTTTCTAAGTAGTGACAGACGCAAGTGACATAAGTTTGAAGCTGTCAAACTGTTTGTAAAGTTATCTTAAGCAGGTTTTATAGTAAAAGTATTAAATTAAAGTAATTGAACACATTTATTTTATAAAAGTTTGAAACTTCTTGAAGCACAATGTGATTTCATTGTACACCTATCAAAATTTAAGTCAAAGCTATCAATAAAAACAGTTTCACCAACCAAGAGAATTTAGTGTTTAAATCTTAACAACCATTTATACTTGTTTTTGTTGTATTTTTATATTTTGATTTTAAAATTAATAATTCATAATCTTTCTGAATAGTATCCATATAATGATTTCTACTCTCTATACTATAGGTAAATTCACTGATTTGTGCCTTTTTACTACTAAATTTGTTACAAAGCTAAAAAGCTTTGTTACTTAGAGTGTTTCAAGTTAGAAAAACGTACTGTTGTGTAGTGGGGGTTTTTAACTTTTAATATTTGAACTTTCTAAATAACCTTTTTTGAAATATTGCATAGTTGTTTCATTTATTTTGGAGTCCTATTTTTGCGTCAAACTACTTTCAGTTCTTATGACAAAACTTATTAAGAGGCTTATTACAGGCATATTTGACCATAATGATATTTGTTATTTTTACTGTAATTAAAGCTTCTTGGGACCTGGCAGAAATTAAACATTTAAACCTTTTAAACATGACTTTTTCCACATCTGCACTTATGTCAAAAAGGTAAAAATTATCTTTGAAAATTTAGTTTAGTATCAAATAAGATGTTATTTGGATCCATTTTTACATCTTCTTTTACTTAAGATAGTGGCTTATTTCAAGCAAGTTTGACCATAATGATATTTTTTGTTATTGCTGTAATTAAAGCTTTGTGGGACCTGGAAGAAACAAAATATTTAAATCTTCTAAACGTTACTTTTACCACAATCTGCAGATGTGTCACAAACGTGAAAATTGTCTTTGAAAAAGTACATAGTTTCTTAATTTGTTTAGTAACAAATAAAATGTCAATTTGGTCCATTTTTGCTTCAAACTATTTTTAGATCTTATGGCAAAACCCATTAAGATAGTAGCTTGATTCAAGCAAATTAGAATCATAAAGGCAGTTTTATGGTTTTACTGCCAAATAGTCCTCCAAATAGTGAATATCTCAAAAATGAAAAAAATTAGGCAAAAACATTTAAATCTTGACAGTCTTTTCAGCTATTTATGTACCAAGGGCGTTAGAGGGAACATAACGCCCGAGGGCCAGGTTTTGGCCCTCGTATTCTTGAAACGAGGGAAAGGAATTATCAAGAGAAAGGCCTGTAGAATGTGACAGGAATCCACCATTGTCAGCTTCTTCTGTCACATTCTATCAAAACTTCTCTTGACAATTCCGTTCCCTGCTTTCAAGAATAGACCTCCTTTATTATACTCTCCCTAACGTACAATGTGTCACCTAATCCAGCAATTATTTACTGTTTCTGGCATTGAAAAGTAAGGTATACCTTTACCGGTAAGTTGTTTAGTGTTTATTTTGCCTGAATGATGTGACTTTGATAGTCCTGTCAGTCAGTGAAAATGGCAAAAGTTGGACGAAATTTTTCGACTTTGAAAAGCTAACGAAAGTTTATTACCTCGAAAGTCAAGAGCATCCTAAGGTAGTTTTTATGGCATGAAAGAATAAAAATGCCATTGCTAATATTAAAAAAGGTTTTAGGGCGTTATAAGCGGGCGTTATGAACTCTATAACCTACATCGTTTCCAAGGTATTATGTATTGATAACGTATAGGTGAAACATAAATAATATAAATTTTACATTTATTTACAAAACTAACAATATCATTGACATGCAACATAAATTGTTGCCATTGATTTCAAACAATTGTTGCCATTTTCAACGTTGAAGTCACAAAAATATTTCAGATGCCCCTATGGGCATATTACTATAAAGGCACTTTTTAAATTTGTTAGTTCAACAGGTGTCCATTTTGGTTTCCTAAATACAGCACTATAAATGCAGCATTATAGTTGGCTTCCCTGTACTTAGCACATCTTAGCTATGAATAATAACTTTTGTAAATGGTTGTTAGTCCTCCTTACTTATCAAATTTCTAAACTGATTATAACTGCACCTGGTTTATCTTAAAACCCCCATCTTCCAGCTTGTTTACTACTCCTACAAATGTTTTCACCAGATCCTTTATGCAGCTAAATTTCTCGTTGCGCAATCGTATATTCCGCACCCCCTACACGGTGCATTTATTTCAAATTTATTAAACTTCCTTCAAATATCAGAGATAGCAAAGCGAATAATTACGATTCATTAAAAGTCTACCCTTTTCGTTTCCTCATTGACGCTGTGGTTTGCTAAAATACGTGGGAGTGTTTACAAAAACCCAAATCAAAAGTCTACCGTCAGAAACAAAAATCCAAATCGCTTTCACGATTAGGATGATCATTATTCACTTTGCCATATTAAGTCTAAAAAATAAATGTGCTCTTTTGTTATTAAACCTTTTCACATTCAAATTTAACAAGCATTTCTGTGTATGTTTATGATCGCTTTGAAATATTTATCTGTTCGTGAAAACATTAGCCATGTGTGGATGAAAAACCTGTAAATTCAACCAATTTTGTTGATTTTACATTTTCTGTGTACGGTTGTTGGTAATTACTAATTAGTTCAGAATTTAAACTGCATATGCACTCACTAGGCAAATCAAGTAACTTTCTGATAATTGAAATTTGTTGATTTTTTGATACTTGCAAAAAAGTTGTTGCAGTTTCCGAATGAATAATTAACTGATCGCTGTTAGTTCAGGTATAATGATATTAGTAATTCATTAACTAAGTTCAAAGTTAGTTTAGACAGTGTTGTAGGTTTAAACCAACATCTGGAATGGATTAAAATTTTAATGGCGAAAGTGATTAATTTTGAACACACTTAATTTTTAAAACTTTTTTAATGGATGCTTACACAGTTTAACTAAAAACTTCTTAAAACTCCAAGTTTGAAAATTGGATTATCTATTAGGTTTTCTTAGGAAAGTAAACCTGAAATGATATTGCATTACAATTGTCCAACATTCCAATCACTTTAACTAAAATCATAAATAAACAAACAGACCTAAAACGGGAATTTGCCCCGGCTTTTCGTGCCGTTTTCTTTGAAATTAAGCACAGCTATAATACCCTATTGTAAGCTTCTAAAATTAAATTTATTAGGTACTTAGTCGGCAATTTGCGATAATTCGATTAAAACCGTGTTAAAGTGGAGGGGAAAGTTGAAATGTCACAATTAAACCTGAGCGCGATGAACTGAGTGATACAATGTGATCCTGATTTTTCTGTCAAGATTAAATTATAATTTTGCCGTTTTTGTTAGGATATTTAGAATAAAAATGTGATATTGAATTACTCAAACGGCCACGTAAATTTGGAAAAATATTAGAAACGCATTGCTTTTGATACAAATTATAACTACTTAGCAGGAAATGTCGAGTCTTATTGAGCGAGTAGAGAGAGTGAGCTTGGAGTTCGGTCTACAACTGAACCGTCAGAAAACGAAACTTATGTTAATAGATCGCACAGCATGGAAGAAATGCAAGTCAAGAAATCAGAAGAAGGATAGCTCTTGCCAAAACGGTCATGACCAAACTCAACAAAATTTGGAAAGATCGGCATATAACAACCACAACAAAATGCAAATTAGTAAACACCCTCGTTTTTCCAATTGCACTATACGCAGCAGAATCCTGGACCTTAAAAGCCACAGACATCGCCAAGTTGGATGCGTTTGAGATGTGGATCTGGAGAAGACTACTGAGGATTCCCTGGACAGACCGCAGAACTAACGTATCCATACTCGAAAAACTTAACATCCAAGTCAGATTGTCAACTAAAATCAAACAACTGATTCTCGAGTATTTTGGACATCTCAGCAGGAGGAAAGGTGACAATCTCGAAAAACTTATGGTCCAAGAGAATGTAGAGGGAACACGACCTAGAGGATGTTCTCCAAAACGATGGCTGGACCAGGTGAAGCAGTTTACAGGAAAATCTTTCCAAGACAGCATTAGAAGCACGTCAGATAGAGAGGAATGGAAGGAAACTGCTAAAAACACAAAATGAGACCATAGGATCACGACGCTTCAAACATGAAGCTAACGACTAGAGAGAGAGATAGCTACTTAGAATAAAACCTTTGTGAACCTTAAAATTATTATAAATTATTAATAATGTTAAGTAATGGTTTGCAGAGATAAGGAAATATGGACAGAGTTTTTTTTACAAAGTAGTTGGAAAAACCACATTCTTACTAGCGATTAGACAGGTTTGATTAAGAAACAAAAAACAGATAATTATAAAAGGAGATATTAAGGAGTAAACTGACTAAAATGATTGGGCTGTTATAAGACAAGACAACTGCAGATTAGATTAATCAATTTGGGTTTTAAAAACTTAAAAAGGTGTGAACGGAAGTTGAAGTTTTAAGAAAATTCCGACAAAATTGGCTTTTACAGCTTCCGGGAAACAAAGCAATTATTTTCATTCATTTTGGCTATTTTAAGACTACAACAATAATGCATGGTGGGTGTTGAAAAAAGCTCAAATGCTCTAACGACATAAAAAAAATGAAAAATGTGGTTGTTTTTTTATACCCACTTTTTTCTGAGAGTATAAAAAAAGTAAAATATAGAATTCGTAATTAATATAATGCAAAAGAAATAAATTTCTTATAATCCTTTCAATTTTAGCTCGCAGTTTACACGGTAAAACAACAAAAATAAATACTTTTTGAAATATAACACCTTAGTATAGTACTACATCTCTGAAAAGCTCATTTTCTTCTGATATCAGAAATATATAAAATGTTATTTTTATCTACAACAGTTATGGAGTTTTAACCGTTACTGCAATTACATAGTTATTAACATTTTCGAGACAATACATACATATTTTTCTTTCTTTCTATAAAACATATTAATAAACTAATCAAATTTCAATTATTAAACATACTTTTTTCATATTTAGGGTTTAGTTTGGCACAGATTTTTTCAGAAATGTTATAATATACAAAATGTTGCTATAAAAACCATGACCCTGTAGAGTGCGAATAACTGTCATTAGAACCGTAAAAAAATCAGTTGAAACTATACACTTTTTTTATGTTCAATAATAGTAGATGATAAGGAATGGGTAATTCACAGTGAATAACCCTGTATACATTTTTGTAACTTCTGAAAATTAAGTAAAAATGAACAAAAATTACATTTTTTTTTGTTTCCAAAAGGATTTTCATGTTTTTGATATATCCGTGGATTTTTGTAAAAATCGAATTTAGAAGGTTTAAATATTTCATTTTTCTGGATCCCAAAAAGCTTTACTTACCGTAAAAACAACGAATGTTATGGTTCAAATTTGATTCACTACCTTGATGGATTTTGCCATAAGAACTGAGAATAGTTTAGACAAAATGACATTTTATTTTTTGAAAGAGAATCTTCACACATCTGTAAATTGTTGTAAAATTCACCTTTAAAAAGTTTAATTATAAAAGGTGGTCCTCCGGAAAGCGCATCACTTATGGAATAAGTACAAATAAGACAAATCTGAAAAATTAGGTAGTCGTCAAATTCGATAACTTCCAGTTTAACCTGAAATAGGTGCTAACTTGGCAAAAAGCTTTATTATGGTTCAAATTTGCCAGTAAGAAAAAAAAATATAATAAAATTTACCTGCAGTTTAAAAAACTGGCCGTAAGTAAGTAACAATTGAAACATTCTAATGGGAGGAGTTTAATTACCTACACTTTGTTGCAAAGTGTATATTTGTAATTTGCACCTTTGGATTCTGTTTGAGAGTACTTTTCATAAAGATCAAGATAAAAAAACCAATAATCACTCCTTTTATTTAGCTTGGAAGCAACCTATTTTAGTCTTATTTTAGTCAAAATTGTGCCAACTAATCAAGCACAGTCACCATCATCATGGAGATTTCAGTGGAGATAAACAATTATGCAAAATATCAACTGTTCCGGTTAGTTGGTAATGATACCTTTGCCAACTTAGTGCGTATTACAACAGATTCATTTTGTAAATTGTAAGTGCTTTGAATATTCGAATAATTTATGCACACTTACTCAAATATGTTTGGATTTGCATTTCCAGATTACCTATTGATGTAGTGTGTACAAAATTAAAAGTTCAAATCGTCCTGTAATCGTTAGTACTTATCATTAAGCTGCAAAAAGAAATAAAGTTAATATTTCTCTATTATTTTTCATATTTTTCTCACAACTTAGTTTAACCAACTTATTTTTCCTTAATCGCCTGAATCTGATTTCAGAATTGGCATATTGTCAATCAGTTGTCAAATTTTTGACACATACAATATTTTTTTAAATGAAACATCCTGTATTTTATATGTTCAATCTTCTTTCTCTGACTTTTGCTGATATATTGGTTATTTTTCGAAAAAATATAGGGTAAAAAACTTATTTTTATTTTTTTTCCTATATTCCTGACGCTGAATAAAATTTAGACAGCTAAAAAAGTTAAAATTGTAAAAAACATGTCATGTGACATTAATAGAGGATTAAAAAGCATAAAAAGCTGGAAAAAAGCTTTTATAAAAGCACAAAACTTTCAGAGATGCAAATTTGTTTTTTCAAATAGCTTTAGAAGCACGGAAGATTTTAGAATGTTTTGAAAACTTCAAATTTTTTTTTAACTACTTCAGAGAATATGGAAGGTTTTTGGACTGTTTAAACAGTATATTGAAGGTTCTGGCATGCTTTAGAGGCATTTGGAATCTCTTACACGGTTCACAAAATTTTTTGGAAGCTTCTAAACTGCTTCAATATCTTCTGAGAGCTTCTAGACTAGTTAAAAAGCATTTTGAATATTTTAAATTGTTCTAAATGATTTTGAAAGCTTCTAGACTAGAAGCATACTGTTCTAGAAACATACGGAAGCTTTTAGACTGCCTTGACATTTTTTGAGAGCTTCTATACTAGTTGATTATTTGGAAGCCTTTAGGAGTGTTCTAAAAGCTTTTGGAAGCTTCTAGACTATTTTGGAAGGCTTTAGACTGCTTGAGAAGCATTTTGGAATTCTGTAGTGTTTTAAAACTATTCTAGACTACTTTAGGAGCTTTTGGAAGGTGTTTGAACAGTTTAAAGAGCCTTGAAGGTTCTGAACTGCCTTTAAGGCATTTCAAACCTTGTAGACGGTTTTAGAAACTTTTGAAAGCTGTTAAACTGCTTTAGAAGCATACGGAAGCTTTTGAGAGCTTCTAGATAAATTGAAAAGCATTTGGAAGCTTTTAGAAGCTTCTAGGCTGCTTTGTAAGCTTTTCAAAGCATTTTAGAGGTTCTATAGTGTTTTGGAATGTTTTTACATTTTTTTAGACTACTTCAGACTTCAGGAGCATTTGGAAATTTTTTGTTCAGTTTAAATTTGTAAATTGATACCTATACTCGTACATTTTGGAACATGATTTTGTCGTTCAGAAGCTTTCAATATCTCAATATAGCAATTTTTTGTCTAAGCAGTTATTAGTTTAGTTTATTTTTAAAAACTTGAAAAGCTTGTTTTGTCAAAATCTAGTTAAACCATACAAAAATAGCAGTAAATAAGCACAAAAAACTAAAATAAGCACAAAAAGAAGAAAAAAGCAAAAAAAGCATCAACAAAATCTGTCAAATGACGTGTTTTTGCATAAATCGTTCACATTAGATGTCAAAGGTTGGTTGCTTTTATTATTTACAAAAAGCAAAATTTCTAGAAAAGTAATTTATCAGTAGAAACTTTTTTGGAATAGCATTAGGGTTGACCCCATATGCAAAGCCTTTATAAACATATCTTTGCTTTAATTTACTTTATTAAATTTTTGCTGATGTAGAAGAATTCTGGTTGAAACTTGATCTTTAATACAAAATGGCCATTTTTGAGAATCTGTCATTATTCCGGAGAACCAGCGAAATGTAAACCCTAAAATTGCAAAATACACGTCACCAGACGTTGATAATGCATTTCTGTGCTTGCAACACCGTAAAAGCCGGTTGACACCTGCCAAAATCACTCACGTGACTTTTAAAATGTTGTTTAAAATTTAAAAACTTGGTAAATTAAACTTAGACAGTGTGAAAGCTGAAATTGCAGGAGCCTGGTCACGTGACGTTGATGCAATGCAATTATGAGCTGGAAACAGTGTAAAGGCTAGTTGACACCTGGCAAAATCAGTCACGTGACTATAAAAAACAGTGTAAACAAGAAATTTTGCTAAATCAAATTTAGACAGTTGTGAAAGCTGAAAGAGACTCGTCACGTGACTAATTATGCAATTTTGAACCTGCAATTCTGTAAAACCAGTTCACCCTCTAAATGCTGAAATTAGAAAAATAATTCAATTGTTTTAGTATTCATTCAACTATGATTTATATTTTTGAAAAGTAATCTACGTATGTATTTGAAATCAGAAAAAAAAGCTCTTCTGATTGAGCAAATAAATACAGGGCGATCTATTTACAATAAGCAAAGCATTTGTCGATTTTGACACTAGATTCTGACGATTTTGAAAAAACACTGCAACTTGATTAAAGTATAAAGAACTATCTCTAAAAAATGATGATCTCAATAATTAATTACTGAAACGTTTTAAAATTTAACAAAAAGCTTTATTTGGATATTAAACCTTTTCTTGTAAAAAACAATAATCATGAATAAAAGAAAATAATAATTAATAAAAGGCTTATATTTTCGCAAAATAAATCAATGCAGTTATTTTAATGCATGACTACTTACAAACTTGCTCATTGAAAAGAACTACCACATTTTTTGTATTTTTTATATGCAACATATTTTTTTTTCTTTACTTATTACCATAAGTTATCTATTAAAAATAATTTGGACAACATACATTTTTATGCAACACAAAGTGAAAACTTTAAGAAGAATTTTTTAAAATTCTAACGAGAATTTCATCAAATGAACGAATCCATTTAGTCAAGTGTAACTCCCAAAAACAATATTTAACAAAATTAATAAACCTCAAGTTATCAACTTATGTACAAATAATAAAACGAAAAAACTTACCGCTAAAACTGTCGTGTGAAATGTGGAACAAATGCGAGTCGGTCGCGTGAACGCAAAACTTTTGAAAACTCGCAAAGTTTCGGCTGCGGCAGCTGTTGAGTTTCTTCGGCAGATTGGACCTGTTGCTGTTCAGGAAAGAATCCTGAAGAGTGAAACTGGAATCCATTGGCGCTATGTCCTTTTATAGAGGCTGATGGAAACGCGCGTCGGTGGCATTTATAAACGCCGCTTTGCGGATTTTGTATGGGATGCTCATTCTCTTTAACACTGCGAGGAAGTCACAGATCAAAACTGTTTATAGTGATGGTAATTGTTTTTTAGCTTCCACACTTTCTTGTCTTTTATGATAGTTCAAATTGCAGTCAATTATTACATGACATTAACTTGTAGAAGATTTATTTTAAGTTTAGAAAAAATACGCCAAAGAAAAATATGCCACAATTAAAGGCAATACTGGCATTGATTGTTGTAGAGCATTTTTTAAAAACTACTTTTTGTTATCGTTTGATTAAGGTATCGTTCCTCGTATTGCCCAGTGTCAGTGCATAAATGTCGATTTTCTCTATGAATGAATTATGAGAGTGCTACAAAAACATACTAAGATGCATACAATATGTTGTAAATACAATGCAATTAAAATAATATGAATACTTACTTTAAAAATGGATTTTAAAAGAGTAAAAAAGTTTCATTCACTTCGTTTTCCACCTGAAATATTCCATCAACACAAAAAAGACAAGAAATGTTATGGATCAAGGAACGACAATACATAACGTAGGAAGTCTAAACGATGTAAATAAATATGAAAGTTTTAAAAAACGAACTAGGAAAATGGTTTTTTCATCAGTATAGGTATACATTTTGATATTGAATACATGACCAACCAATGTATTATGCCTTTTGCAGAGTTTAAACTTAAACGTTCCAAGAATTGATTTAGATTACCAGAAACCTCCAGAACCATTTTGAAAGTTCCATAGACCTCTAAATAATGCTATTGACAATCTATTTTAAAATGTTAGAGGCTTCTAAGACCGTTTTGAATGTGCCAAATATCTTTAAATTCCAAAGCTGTTAAAAATTTCCAGAGGCCTCTAGGATCATTTTAAAAGTTCCATAGACTTCTAAATGCTATTGAGAACCTTCTAAGGAGTGCCAGAGGCTTCTATACGTGTTTTAGACCTTCACAGAATTGTTTTAAATTATCAGAGGCTTCTAGGACATCAGTTTTCAATGTGCCAAAGAGATTTATGTTTCACCTATACATTATGAATAAATAATACCTTGGAAACGGTAGAGGTTATAGTGTTCATAACAACCTGAGGGCGTTATGATATAACGCCCTGAAACCTTTTTCAATTATGTCTGTTTATTTAATTATTTTGATGTTGCTGCTTATTTATTTTTATCATCTCACGTTCAAGTATCATCCATCATTTGAGCAATCTTGTTTTTTCAAGAAAAACTTTCTTCAATATATCATCAACTGTCTTAAACTGTCCCAGAACTGTTTTAAATTGCCATAGGCCTCTAGGACCATTTTGAAAGTTCCATAGACCTCTAAATACTATTGAAAACCTTTTGAAAAGTGCTAGAGGTTTCTACAAGTAATTGATACCTTTCCAGGCTTGTTTTAAATTGTCAGTTTTGAATGTGTATAAGACCTCTAAATGTTACTGAAAACTTTCTACAACTACACCTGTCTTGAAATTACCCAGAACTGTTTTAAATTTTGAGAGAGCTTTGGAAATGTGAAGTTTCACATAAAATGGTGAATATCGTAGAAACAACACACGACATTATACATGAAATCCTATATCTAGAATTTGTGGTAGAATTAAAAAAAAATTCATGCATTTGAGAATATTTTAGATAAACTACCCCTATCAACTTTGGTGTATAAAAGACCACCCTGTATTTGACTATCATTAAGATGAGCAAGGTAGTTTCTTTACCTAATTTGATTGCAATTGCCTACTTAAGTTAACGCACATACTAACTAAAAATTTCCTTAAAAAAAGCGCCGATTTAAAAGATTTTCACTGTAAACTTTAAAATTCAAATAATATTAAAGTCGACAGAATACTGTAAAAATGTAACCAAAACTTACCTCAAAGGAACAACTTGTAAATTGCCACATCCAGAAGTATAGAACTTTACTAGACGACTTCCTGTATGTATCAGTTGCATTATTGAAGCCCCTCTAGACCTAGAAAATTAAGTTTGCAAGGTTAACTTTAGCAGATACAAAAGTTTCGTGTCTGCTTTGAGTTCAGTAGTTTCCTTTTTTTTTGTATAGATACTCCTTCTCCATAGAATTTTTTCAGGTTGAAAACTTGTTTAATATAGTAGATGTTCAGCTGTAACCAGTAACGAAAACTTTTATTTTGTGTCACGAATGAGTGAACCAATCCTTAAACCCAATTGAACACTGTAGCAACAATTTGCTTATCCTGTATTTCTTAACAAGTGCTCAAAGTATTGAGCACACGAATACTGGATGCAAAGCAAATTATCCCACTTGCTATTCCCTTGTGAATAATAGTTATTTCTGTACAATTTGCTTAAACTATGTAAAGTGCAATGGAGCTTTTTAGAGTGTAGTCATTTCAAAAATGGAATGATATTTAATCAGAAGAAACTAAGAAGCTATTTAATTAATTCTAAACCACTAGAAAGCCATTTACTGGTGCCTAATCTATGAGGTACGAGATTATGACCAAAATTGAATGCAAATGATCGATTGAGTAGACTTGGCAAGCAACAAAGTAATATCTAACTTGTCCTCAGGTATTACTACAAAAAAACCCTACTTTATTTAGATCTCAAAATTTTCCTCTTCCTCAGGGATATTTACTATGCTTTCCTAACAGTTTCAGAGAAGTAGTTGTAGTAGAAACATTTAATTGTTAAATATCATTTAGCCAAAAATACATTTTTGATATTGGTAGTATCTACATTCACATTAAAACGATATAAATAATACTACTAATGATTATCTAAAAGAGCTTGAAGCATCACTACAACGGTAATTAAATGAGTATAGTACTCATTTCAAATGTTTTATTGAAGCTTTGAAGTTAAGCGGTAAGGATATTGTACATAAATCAGTGTGCGTGAAGTTTTGATGTAACGATTGTTTTTGTTTGTCCAATTAGCCCATATGGTTATAAGCAAACTTGCAATGTTTGAATACATATTAATTAATGGGTGTAAAACGAATGGAGTGGGTTTCCGAGTGGTGGATATTATATTAGTTTTTTGTAACCCTCTTAACTCATAAATAGAGTCCGGATTTCATGGAATTTTGCTTTTCGAAAATAATAAAAGCAGCAAACTTTTGACATCTAATATGTGAACGATTTACGCAAAAACACGTCAGTTGGCAGGTTTTTTTTGCTTTTTTCTTCTTTTTGTGCTTAATTTAGTTTTTTATGCTTATTTGCTGCTATTTTTTGTGTTACAATTGAAGCTTTTCAAGCTATATTGAGATATTGATGAAAACTTCAGAGACAAAAATATACCAATTATCTGTTGGAAAATGGGTAAGTATTCATTTACAAATTTAAACTTACCAAATAATTTCCAAATGCTTCAAAGTAGTCTAAAAAAACGTAAAAACATCACCAACAACACCATTGGGATCTCAGTTATTATCGAAGATACAAAAATGTTTAAATTAGAAACGTTTTAAAGAATTACATGGCTATTTCAAATCTCTTTTGAAAAATAACCCAGCATTTTTTGTTTTCGAGCAAAACTGAAAAATGATGATTTTTCCTTTGGCCATTATTGTGCAAATCGTTTAGTGGACAACTGTTAAACTAAAATAAATATTTTTATACCATGCGATACACCAATAAAATGGTAATTTTTTGGCCTATTAGATGATAATAAAATTAGATATGGCTTCCATAAATAAAACAAAAGTTAGTGTCCTAACCTCAAAAATAAATAAAGGTATATAACATTTTTGGGGCAACCAAATTATTCTTCAGAACAAGGTGTCCTAACAATGTCGAAGTTTACTGGCTGTCCAATAAACAGTTTGCAAAATAATGGACATGTAAGAAATCATCACTGTTCAGTTTTTTCAAAATATCTTGAAAACAATATAATAGAATATTTTTCAAAAAAGATTTGAATTAGCCATATAATTCTTTAAAACTTTTCTGATTTAAACATTTTTGTTTAACTTCAATAATAACTGAGATCCCAATGGTGAGCATCAAATTTGGGACAGACTGTATAAGCTCCAAAATGTCTTGCAAAAGCTTACAAAACAGTCTTAAAGCTTCCAAGAGCTCTCAAACGATTTGAAGACAGTCTAGAAGCTTCCGTATACTTCTAGATCAGATTAGCAGCTTCCAAAAGTTTCTAAAACCGTCTACAAAGTTTCAAATGCCTTATTAAAATCAGTGTAATACAGGGTGTGCACGAAATTGTTAGTGGGTCATTATTTTTGCTCACCCTGTACACAATTTTTTAGATAGAAGTTTTTGCTCTACACCACTGTAAACCCTTAATCCTCCCTGAACTTTTTTGACTTTTTTTGAATTTTTCGGTAAAAAGTGCATCTAAGTAGTTTTTGGAAACAGTCCTGACGTTTTTAAATGCTTTAAAAGCAGTCCAAAAACCTTCAATGCTTTTTAAACTCTCTAGAAACCTTTTAAATCTAAAGTAGTCTAAAAAGATTTCAAAATACTACAGAAATAACTCCAAAATGCTTCTAAAGCAGTCGAAAGCCTTCCAAAAGCTTTTAGATCAGTCTAAAAGCTTCCAAATGCTCTTCATTCAGTCTAGAAGCTCTCAAATCATTTCAAGACAGTCTAAAAGTTTCCGTATGCTTTTAGAGCAGTTTAAAAGGTTCCAACATTTTCTAGAACCTTCTACAAGATTTCAAATGCTTTAAAAGCGGTCCAGAACCTTCAATGCTCCTAAAGTAATCTAAAAAGATTTCAAAACATTTAGGTCTCACATACACGAGATAACAAATAAATCTTTAAAAATGTATGGTTTTATAGTTAGGAACAGTAAATTATTTGTGAATACCAATTGTATCCGTATGTTATATGTTTCATGTGTAAGACCAATATTGGAATATTGTTCAATTGTATGGAGTCCATATTATAACAATCATAAATACACCATAGAAAGAGTGCAAAATAGATTCTTAAGATAATATTATAAGGAAACTGGTAGGTTTGAAATCCATATACCCAAAATTGATGTCATGAAAGCACATAATCTCAAACCTCTAGAAAATCGTAGAAAAATCGCATCTATTGTCTTCTTGTATAAACTAATACACAATCTTATAAGTGATCCTGAACTATTGGCTAAATTAAATTTTTGTGTTTCAACTTACAGAACTAGAAAACCATCAACATTCTATGTCGATAATACTAGAACTAATTACTATTGCAATTCTCCTACCAATGTAATGTGTATACAACCAAATTCAGGATAATATTGATATATTTAGTTTAGGCTTTAACTCATTTAATAGAGAAACAAATGAATTAATTTAAATTAAATTAGTTATAGGCAGTAGTTAGAACAAATGTATTTTTTTTTTGTCTTTGTTTTTCGTTTTGCCTACTCTGTAATTGGATAGTTATATCTGTAGAGTTTGTAGTAAATAAATAAATAAATAAATAAAAAAACACTACAGAAACTCCAAAATGCTTCTAAAGCCGCCGGAAGCTTTTCAAAACGGTCTAAAAGCTTCCAAAAGCTTTTAGAACAGTCTAAAAGATTCTAAATGCTCTTCAACTATAGTCTAGAAGCTTCCAAAAAATTTCAAAATTGTCTAAATTTTCCGAATTTTCAAATGCCTCTAAATCATTCCAGAACCTTCAATATGCTCTTTAAACTGTCCAAAACCTTCCAAATACTCCTCAAGTAGTTAAAACAGATTTTAAGAACAGAAATATCCAAAACTGCTTCTAAAGCAGTTTAAAAGGGCAGTTTTTTATGCTTTTTTGAGAAAAATTAATTAGCTTTTTAATTTTTTTTTTTCACGATTTTAGTGCTTTTTAATCCGGACTCTATAAAAATTAAAAAAAAAACAGAAACTCATTTGAATTAAGAGCAGAGACAAGTTAAGATTGGTTTTTACGCTGTAAAAATGAATAATAACCCAGGACAATAAATAAAGTAATTTTTGCTTCCTATTCATCATAGACAGAGAGAAAGAATGGCTACCTTTTTACCACTTAACTATTGAGTAATAATAATTATACTAATTTTCCGGATACGAATCGACAAAATAGCAACGTTCCAACTCTAGTTTGGCCAGTGTTCAGTGGTGTGCAGTCGTCTGCCAAAAATTAAACCGATAATCTGTAAATGACAGTCGACAGCAGTCATTGATTGTCCACATAACCTCACTTATTAATGTATTTTCATTAATTGAAAGACCCTTTTCCTTTTTGTGTACAGTTTTTAGTTTAATTAAAAATTTTCGTAACTTCTTGTCGATATAAGGGCTGACCATGTTTAAGAACACGTTTCAGAGTGGTTTTCTTTCAATATTATACAGTATAGGCAGCAAACCTTTACAAATTTGGGACAAGAAAGTGAAAAATGGCCACATAAAGCGGATAACTGATGAAGACATCCAGTCTTTGGTCTTGGAAATTGTCGGTTGTAACGTTAGTACGACGTACATAACGTGCCCCGCTGATCCACGAAAGACTTTAGGAATTAAGTTGCCTTATCTGGTTATGATTGTTAAAAATTTAAAGAAGTATTTTACATTCGAAGTTCAGGTAAGTTTTCCTTATCTTCAACTGGTTTTGCCGTGTTTGTAACTCAAAATCTGTTTAGATATTAGACGACAAAAATGTTAGACGAAGATTTCGAGCCAGTAACTACCAGTCAACTACAAGAGTAAAACCTTTTATCTGCACTATGCCTATGCGCTTAGATGAAGGGTGGAATCAAATCCAGTTTAATGTTGCTGATTTTACTCGCCGAGCTTACGGCACAAATTACGTGGAAACTTTAAGAGTACAGGTCCATGCAAATTGTCGAATCCGTAGAGTGTATTTCTCAGATAGACTTTATTCAGAAGATGAGCTACCAGCAGAGTTTAAACTATTTTTACCCATTCAAAATAAAACTAGAACTGCTGTAACTACAAGTAGTTAAATTTTGGGTATAACAATTATTAAATTAATTGTGGTGTTTTTTTTATTTGAATTGCAACATTTTATTAAGTGTGAACTGTGAAGTATTTGCTCAGACACTGGAAATGTGTACTATTGGCATGGTAGCAAATTTGAAGTTTACACCTTAACACCTAGCACTTTTCAGTTTGTATTGTTGCAATATTGCTGAAAATTCCCTGATTTTTAAGTAAAAATGTAACAAAATTGATGAACACACACATGACCACCAAAGTTTCAAATTTGCATCATATGTGCACTTAAACTCTTGAAGATTGATTAAAAAGACTTTATTGTTGATAGTGTTTAGTCTGTTATTTTAGTTAACTACCTTCTGAAAAAAGTTGTAGAGGCACACAGCAGTAGGTACAATTTTGACTAAGGTAAGTGTATAAATTGTGTTAATTCAAATGACAGGTACGGTATGAATCTTGACACTAATCATACTGGGTGGGATATTGCGAGTTGTGAGACATTTAAAAGCATAGAAAAGATGCAAGGAAATAAATTTCTTCAATAGCAATTAAATTCACAGTTAAAGCAAAATTCCAGCATTCTATATTTCAATTCTCAGGGTTTTTTAAATAATAAAGATAACATATTGGTCCTTGTAAATAGTTGGAAACCCAAGCTAATCTTTTTATCCCAAAACGCATGTATCAGCTGATATTGATATGGTGGAACTATATGTTGATAGGGTGTAATAGGAGCAGGCGGAGATATGGCAATGATCCAAAATGATGTAAAATACAAAGTAGTAACAAATTCATTAGCTAGAATTAAGTATCTCTACAGTTTTATACCACCCTTTGATCCTCCTCAAACGGAAAATGGAACATTTATAGAGTATTTTAATAATTACTTGAATGATGTGAGTATGTTTGATGGACATAATATTGTAATGGGCGATTTTATCTTTGATTTATTGAAACGTTCTTTTTATTGTGAAAAATTGTTAGAAAATGTGTACTTAAATGGTTTCACGCAAATAGTCAATTCTCCCACACGAATAACCGATAAAAGTGAAACATTAATAGACTATCATAACAAATAACAAAATGTTGAAGACTAACGTACACAAAACACCAAAAATAAGTGATCATTGTATTTTGTCAGTACACCCTGAATCTGACAACAATAAAAGTGAAAATATTGATGTGGTGATTTGCAGCAGATCCATAAACAGATATAATTCTGGGAGAATGCAAAAATTGGGATGTTGTATGGATGGGTGGTATTGATGTTTTAGCAAATTGTTTTGTAAATGGTGTAGAGAATATTTTGAACTTAATGTGCCCTATTGTAAAGAAAGTAATTAAAGAAAAATGTATGAACAAAGTTTGGATAACTGAAGATATTAGGAAAAATATGAGACTTAGGGATAATTTGTATGTGAGAGCTGTAACGGAAATATAATAAATACAAAAGGATCAGAAACTATATAGTTAAGCAAATCAAAGTCGAAAAAGAGCAGTACTTTAGGGATATCATTGACAATTGCCAATATAGTGCCCCTAAACAATGGTAGAGATGAGGAAAGTCCTTCAAACTATAGACCTAACATTAGCGAAAGTGATAGAAAAGCTGGTGAAACAACAACTGATAAACTTTTGTAAGATAAAAAATATTAATGCTCCGGTACAATTTGGCTTCCAAGAGAAGAAATCCGCTGGCCACGCTCTTTTTGGATTTTTGGAAAGCCTTTACTTGCGTGTAAACGATGGGCAGGCTGTCGCGGCGGTGTTTTGTTATTTGGCAATAGCCTTTGATTCTGTCAATCACAAAATACTACTGCGGAAATTGGAGACTTACGGGTTCCGAGGTAGGGGCCTCAACTGGATCCAGTCTTATTTGGACAATAGGGTTTGTTCAGTTTTTTAAATTTTAAAATTAAGCGCGAGAGCTTCGCTGTTAGAACGTTTCCGTTTCCTCCGAGAGTGGGGACGAGACGGTGCGAGAGAGACCGAGCGATATGTTTTGTGTGCGTAGGGACACGAGTATTGAAAGAAAAGTATCGATACCTGGTATCATTCGATAACATGGTCGAGGCATCGATACTCTTCGATAGTGAACAGGAAAGTATCGATACATTCACAGTATCGATATAATTTGTCTTTTGCGTCCTAGGTTTAAATTTTAATTACGGAATGAAAGAAGATAAATAAAAACAGTTATATTGATAAATGGTCCCTGTGGTCAGGTTTGTATATTCGTATATCAACACATTTTTTATTGAAAAGTACATAAAATAAAATAGAAACAAAACCTTAAATAGTCGAAAACAAAGTATATATTATATTTCGAACTGCTAACAGTGTTAACTAATAAAAAGGAACAAAATCTAAAATCACATTTATTAAAAAACAATTTTTAATCCAAAAACATTAATTAGAAATTGCAACAAAATTCATTAACGTCATCCTACTAATCAAACTGTATATTGTTTTCTATACAGTGGTATCGGAGTATCGATATCACAGTACTTTACTACCGATACTACTTGGTATCGTTTAGTTGGCATCGATGTCAAGTATCGATACTTTTAAGTGAAAATTATCGATACCTGCAAAGTATCGAGGTATCGTTCGCGTCCCTATGTGTGCGTGGTTGATAACTTGGCCTTCCTCGTTAGCGGTTTAGCGTAAGAAACACGTGAAAGAAATCCATGTTTCGGACCTCGGTCAATTTTATCCAAATATAATTCAAGTTTGTTGAGTAAAAATCGCGGTGTTTATTTCCGATATTGCTGAGGAAAACCCCATCATAACATTGGTCCATTCGAGTCGGATATGTCCAGGTCGAAACTACAAGCAGTATCCAGAAAACCACGTGTCTGAAGGTCAGTTCTTTCCAACATACGTTTCTTAACCTAAGCTATCTCACCTTACATTTATCATTTTGCCTAAATCCTGAATCTCGTTCTTGGTGTATATTGCCACAAAACAAATCGATTTTATAACAATTAGACATACAATTTGTCTCTCGTTACCAACCAAATCTCGTTTCATAGAAATTACACAACTATCTTCAATAAATAAAGCTATTGGGCAAATGATTAAAGGTAAAGGGACTTGCTTATTTTGTAAATATTACATTTAATCACGAATTTAAAGCCATATTTAACTCGTTCTATTAAAGAATAAACCATAATATTGTTATTGTGGTGCCACGAAAACCTTTGCAGTGCATTTTGTTTGAATGTTTCACGTATCTCCCGGAAATAAGCCGATTAAACTATACCGCCTTATATGGTAATTAATATTCTCGTCTAGATACATTTCAATGTCAACTTCAACTGAACAAATGGAGTTAGAATTCGATTTAAAAAAGTTTAACAACCGTAAAGTTCAGCTTAAGGCTGAATTGAAACGTTTTCATGAGTTTTTATCAGCACCTGACTTGCATAAATCGATTGAATTATTGCAAGCCAGATACGAGGCAGCAAAACCATTGCTGGACAGGTTTAAGCTCGTTCAAACAGAATTTGAAGAATTATTATTAGCTGATGGTAGTAATTACGACGAAAAGGAGCTTGCTGAAGAGCGAAATGAGTTTGAAAATCAATATTTTCAAGCTATAGCTACTTCACATAAAATATTAAATGGTTACTTCTGTAATGGGTCTCAGGAACCCCTGTCCAGTGGTTATGGTGCCGGGTTAGCAATGGCGGGTCCGAGCATGTCGTCACATAGTGCATCGACATCGGTGCCGGCCGGCGGACAACCGTCGGGCTATGCAGTGTTGCCAAATATATCCGCAAAGCTCCCATTACTAACGTTACCCCAGTTTACTGGCTCTTACGGAGATTGGCAGAGGTTTCACGACATGTTTTTGGCTTTGGTTCATAATAACAGTTCATTAACTGATGTTCAACGTTTTTATTATTTAGAAGCTTCTCTTAAAGGTGAACCAAAAAATATAATTGCTTCATTAGCACCCACGGACGCCAATTACAGTACAGCTTGGGAACTTCTCAAAAAACGCTATGAAAATAAAAAAATCATTATAAATGCTCATTTAAGAGATATCATGGACTTACCCGCTTTGTCTAAAGAATCTCACGTATCCTTAAGACAATTTTCAAACACATTTCTTAAAAACTACAGATCTTTAGAAGCTATGGGTGAAAATGTTCATGAATGGAACACAATATTAATTTATATTCTCGTTTCTAAATTAGATAATAATTCCAAGCGTGAATGGGAAACATTTTCCCAGGATATTAGCTCCCCAAAAATCGATGATTTTAATAATTTTTTGACCAAAAGATGTCAGCTTTTAGAATCGGTAGATTCAAAGGCAAGTTTTAAAAGGCCTTTTGAACAAAAAACCTGTCTTGCATCCGCATCAGGTGTAGAAAACCGTCCTAAGTGTCCATATTGTAAAGAACAACATTTTATTTACTATTGTGAAAAATTTAAACAGTTATCAGTTTCTAATCGCTTTGATAAAGTAAAGCAAATGAATCTTTGCTCGAACTGCTTGAGATATGGACACAAAACGGCGGCATGTCGAACCTCAGGCTGTAAAATTTGCCAGCAAAAACATTCCACTTTATTGCACAGGTCTCAAGAAACCAGTTCGAATCGTGGAAAAGAATCTTCGGAAATTCCAGTAAAATCTACAATGCCAAACGGCAACGATAAACCTCATTCCGAAAATGATTCACCGTCAAATCGAACCTTTATGGTAAATACTGAAAATCCTTCTGAAACTGTCAAAAGTGACTGCAATAACTTAACTATGAGTATGTCTAACACCTGCGAAAATTCGAGTTCTTACATTTTATTGTCCACGGCCATCGTAAATGCCTATGACAGTCATAAAAATATTATACCTTGTCGAGTATTATTAGATTCTGCCTCCCAATCAAATTTCGTTACTTCTGCAATGTTTAAGAAATTAAATTTACAGTCGACAAAGGTTGATTTGCCAGTGGTCGGAATAAATCAAACGAAAACAAATATTTTCAATCGCACCACCATATCGATTGCCTCTCAACACACTGGATTCAAAACAAAATTAAATTTTTTCGTCTTGCCTACTATTACAGACCTTGCCCCACAGATTCATTTTGATGCAGAACGGTTACAAATTCCCAAAGAACTTCCTTTGGCTGATTCTGATTTTAATATTCCCACTGAAGTGGATATGTTGTTGGGTTGTGAAATCTTTTTTGAACTTCTCTGTATTGGACAAATAAAATTGGGCAAAAACCTTCCAATTGTGCAGAAAACTTTACTGGGCTGGGTGATAACCGGTCACATTCCATGTGGTGGAGGTAAAATTGGCAAATCAGATTTTTCTCTCGTAAATTGCTTGTTCTCTCAGGACACATTAAATAAAGATTTGGAAAGGTTTTGGTTATTAGAAGAGATCGATATAAATCCTCATTCGAAGATGTCTCAAGAAGAGATATACTGCGAAAATTACTTTCGACAGACTACAACTCGCGATGAAAATGGTAGATTTATTGTAAAGTTGCCATTAAAAAGTAACTTTACTGAATTAGGCGATTCAGAGCAAACCGCGTTATATCGACTGAATTCTATCGAAAGACGATTAAGTAAAAATCCTAAACTTGATGAATTATATAAGTCATTCATGCGCGAATATCAAATACTTGGTCATATGACTGAAATTTCTCGTAACTTACCTTCAAAGACACCAGTTTATTATATTCCTCACCATTGCGTTGAAAAACCCGACAGCACCACGACTAAGTTAAGAGTAGTCTTTGACGCTGCTTGTAAGACAACCAATAAATTGTCACTAAATAATGTCCTCAAGGTTGGGCCTACCGTACAACAAGATTTATTTTCAATTTTGCTGCGTTTTAGACAACATAATGTTGTGTTAGTTGGAGATTTAGCAAAAATGTATCGTCAGGTCTTAATAGATCAAGATGAAAGAAATTTGCAGCGGATAATATGGCGAGATTCTCCTCAGGGTGAAGTTAAACATTTTCAGTTAAACACGGTAACATACGGCACAGCTTCAGCGTCATTTTTAGCTACACGTTGCTTATTGCAAATATCATCAGATGTCGCTGAGACTTTGCCAGTTGAAAGTCAGATAACAGCGAATGACTTTTATGTAGATGATTTGCTCACTGGAGCCCCTGATGTAGAATCTTTGATACAAATACAACTAAGCATCTGCAAAATTCTTTCGAGTTATGGGTTTGAACTCAGAAAATTCCAATCAAACAGTCAAGTCTTACTCAATTCTATAAACCTTAATAGCTCCCTTGACAATAAATATACTATCACGGATAATACGAGTATAAAAACTCTTGGAATTTCTTGGGTACCTAACCTCGATATCTTTGAATATAACTCTCTAAACATGTCAGATTTTGAACATGATAGTGTCACAAAAAGAACTATACTTTCATTTATATCAAAAATTTTTGACCCGCTCGGATTATTAAGCCCGTTAACAATAAGAACAAAATTGTTAATTCAAAAACTATGGCAATTAAAGGTCGATTGGGACGAAAGTATTCCTAATCATCTCTATTCTGAATGGCAAATACTCAGAGGTGAAATTTCACAAGTAGGCCTAATGCAAATTCCCCGTCATGTTCTTGTTCCATGTCCCAAAATAATAGAAATCCACGGTTTTTCGGATGCAAGTGAGAAAGCGTATGCGTGCTGCATATACATGCGTTCAATAAATTCAGACAATATCATTGAGAGTCGTCTTATATGTGCCAAGTCCCGGGTCAGTCCTTTGAAGTCTGTTACTTTACCACGTCTCGAGCTCTTGGGTGCAGTTTTATTGGCCAGATTGATATCGAAATGCGAAGGTACGTTGAATCTCGACATCAATAGAATTTGTTTGTGGACTGATTCTACGATTGTTCTGTCGTGGATAGCCAATGAGCCAAAGACTTGGAAAACGTTTATTGCAAACAGAGTAGCTGAAATACAGCGACTTACTAAAATTGAATGTTGGAATCATATTCAATCGGAAAAGAATCCGGCAGACATAATTTCCCGTGGTGCGAGTTTAAAAACCTTAATTCATTCTAATTTATGGCTGCACGGTCCTGATTTCTTAACTGAACCATCTAAATGGCCCAAAAATTCAAATATTAGTTGCTTTACACGATCATCGTCAAACATTCCCGAATTGAAAACAATCCCGAAATTGACATTAATCTTGCAAAACTTAACCATTGACCTTTTTGAAAGATTCTCTTGCGTTAATAAATTAATTCGCATAGTGGCTTACTGCCTAAGATTCATAAAAAATATCAAGTCTTCCATAGAAACAAGAGTTTCTGGTAACTTGAGTTTTGCAGAAATTCAACAAAGTGAATTAATTTTAATAAAAATTGTACAATCGCAAGCCTTTTCTATGGAATACCATGATATTAAAACTAAAAATTGCGTTTCTTCAAAGAGCAAACTAAAGTCTTTATCCCCATTTATTGATGAAAATCACGTCATTAGGGTAGGCGGTAGGTTGGGCAAATCTACTATTCCCTTTGAAGTAAAGCATCCAATAATTTTGCCTTCAAAGCATATCTTTACTAGACTCATAATTGAACGCGAACACAAGCGTACTCTTCATTCTGGGGTACATGGTACTTTGTCCCATGTTAGACAAAGGTATTGGCCGCTTAATGGTAAGCAACTTGTAAAGGCATGCATCAGGAGATGTATTCCTTGTTTCAAGGCAAGGCCACCAGGTATACCTTATCCAAAGATGGGTGAATTACCTCAATCTCGCATTACGCCTTCACGTCCATTTTTGTTCGTAAACGCTGATTACGCTGGGCCCTTTAACTTGAAAGAAGGTAAGACAAGATCAAATAAATTAATAAAGGGTTACGTCTGTATTTTTGTATGCCAGTCAACCAAGGCTGTTCACATAGAAGTTATCACTGATCTGACCAGCAACGGTTTTTTGAGCCTTTTAAAGCGATTTGTATCTAGACGAGGTATATGTTCAGATATATATACCGATAATGCAACAAATTTTGTGGGATGTAATAATGAACTTATTTCGATACAAAAATTGATCAGTTCTAGTAATATCAATGACTACGTGATACATTCAAATATAAAATGGCATTTCATGCCTGCAAAATCTCCGCATTTCGGCGGTCTTCATGAAGCAGCGGTGAAGTCTTGTAAGCATCACTTAAAACGAGTTTTGGAAGGTATTAACTTAAATTACGAGGAATTTTATACTTTAACAACTCAAATTGAGGCAATATTGAACTCCAGGCCTCTTGTCCCAATATCATCCGATCCTAATGACCTAAGTGCGCTCACTCCCGCTCACTTTTTGATTGGACATGAACTGACCGCGATTCCTGAATGAGACATTACAAATGACAAAATCAACTACGTCAAGCGATATCGACACCTTCAGCTTATGGGTCAACATTTTTGGGCGCGTTGGAGAAAGGAATATCTTCACCACCTTCAGCAGAGGTCTAAATGGCAAGCTTCTTGTGACTCAAGTCCGCAAGTTGGCGACATGGTCCTGATGCAAGAAGACAATGTACCTCCCATGTTCTGGCCTTTGGGGCGAGTCGTCGAGGTTCACCCTGGCAAAGACGGAATCGTCCGTGTAGTGAGTGTGAAAACAAAAGGGGGTGTGTTCAAACGTGCTGTTACAAAATTGCCTTGTTGCCCGTGAACTAACATGTGAATTAGTGACCTTCAATTTCATCTTTGTAATGCCAAATACGGCAAATTCATATGTTGTCATTATAACGGTTGATATGTTGTTAATATTTAGAAAGTCTCACCCTAGCCTTTCAAGAGGGGCGACTATGTTCAGTTTTTTAAATTTTAAAATTAAGCGCGAGAGCTTCGCTGTTAGAACGTTTCCGTTTCCTCCGAGAGTGGGGACGAGACGGTGCGAGAGAGACCGAGCGATATGTTTTGTGTGCGTGGTTGATAACTTGGCCTTCCTCGTTAGCGGTTTAGCGTAAGAAACACGTGAAAGAAATCCATGTTTCGGACCTCGGTCAATTTTATCCAAATATAATTCAAGTTTGTTGAGTAAAAATCGCGGTGTTTATTTCCGATATTGCTGAGGAAAACCCCATCATAACAGGGTTCACTGTCACATGCAATGGAGCAAGGTCAAACCAACAGGGCTTGTGCAGCGGTGTGCCGCAAGGTTTGGTTTTAGAACCCATTTTATTTTTCCTTTATATAAATGACATTGTGAATCTTGACATGTATGGGCAGTTTACACTGTTTGCGGATGATGCAACTATTCTGTGGAGTGGCACGGATGAGCAAACATTAACTCAGCAAATAAACCATGACTTATGTCTTATGAAGAATTGGTGTGACGCTAATAAATTGTCGCTTAATATTTTAAAGACAAATATGTTATTTAAATGTAATATGGGTCCTGTGTATGTTGAAAACCAATTATTGAAAGAAACAACTTAAAGCAGATTCTTGGGACTAATAGTGGATGACGCATTAAGGTTTGAATGCCATATTAAGACACTCAATAAAAAGTTATCATCCAACTGTTATGCTTTGAGAATAATTTCAAATGAGCTGGATAAAGGCTTATCAAGGCAAGCATATTTCGCATTGATAGAGTCTCACTTGCGTGTTGGCGTATGTTTTTGGGGATCCTGCACTGGACAGCTTCTGCATGCGGTATTTGTCTTACGTAAAAGAGCGGTTAGGTACTTAAGTGGTGCTAAACCTGGTGAGTCGTGCAGACCGCTCTTCGTTGCGAACAGAATTTTGACATTGCCAGCTTTTTGTTTATTTTGGAAACAGAGATAAAAAGTACGTCTCGACCCTGTGTGAGAGTTTATCTGCTTATGTCAGAAGCAGGCATGAAATATATGTTGCCATTATACCTATTCCGGTGACCTCTCAGGTGCTTAACTCATTGGTTTATATAGGACGTCAGCTGTTAAATCATTTGCCTACTGGCATCAGAAAGATTTCTGAGGGAGGCAGATTTAGAAAGGAGGTCAATATGTTGCTCATTGAGAGAGCCTACTATAATGTTGGTGAATATTATGCGGAACCGGTTTTAAATTTCTATTTCTTTATGTGCATATCCCTAAGTTATTGAAATTATTTTTATACTTACATGTAATTTGTTAGTGATGACGTGACTCTGGGTTGCTGAATTAGTATTTTTATCTTTATTTTGTTTAAAACTATTTTTAGTTAAAAACAATAAAGCGTATTTTGATTTGATTTGATTTGAAAAGGGAGTCTGCAACCTTTTTTGATACATTTTTCTACTTTTCATACTTGTACTAATAAATAAAATAAATCATTAACACTTAGAGCTTTACTAGAATCTATGCACAATATATAATAATTTCACTGTATATTTTCTATAAATTATTCTTACAAACTACAATATATTTTTTTATAATAGCAAATCCTTTTAACATCTAGTGATATGTATGTTGATATGTTTGGTTGCTCAGCAGAACTGAGTAGTACACATTTACACAATATAAATATAAACCAAACATAAATAATAAGTGCATTTGGAAAAAAATATTTTGACACACAATTCTGTTTTATATCTAAAATTTTGATGGTAACAACTTTTAAAACATTTTTTTAACTTGTTGAAAATACCTCCAATACATAATATCAATAAATTAAAACAGGATTTTCATATTAAATGCACTTATTTTAGTTTGGTTGTTGTTGTGCTTATATCTAACAATATTGGCCATAGTCGTAGTTGATATGTATCGCTTTTATTCCTTACATTTTATATACAACAATTTTTTTTTATTATGCAATAAAATGCAATCATTAGAAATAATTTTCATTCAATATTACATAGAAATTAGGTATTTCTTGAATTGATATGTACTTTATCAATTTAGTGACACCATAGACAAAAACAATATTATAATAACTTTGGAGTATACATAAATATGTGATATATATTTTTAACAGCTTAATTGTATTGGATAAACAGAATATCGATAAAACCATCATCACATCGATTTGAATATTTTTAGTTTAACGATCATTTTGTTTCCGTATTGCTAATACACGAAAATTCTAATGTTTATTTACACAATCTTATGGACCTAATAATAACTTTACCAATTCTTCCTAATACATAGGGTATAGTATACTGATATCTTTTTCTTTTTAAATAGTGTTTATACTTATTATTGTTAATACAGCTCTAATATGATATGTTTTAGTTTCAATAATTGATAGAATATATAAATTGACAATTTCGTTTTAGCTATATCAATTAATAAATAATTGTATGAAATATAAGAACTCCAAACATCTTTTAACTATAACAAACACATTGTGTTCTTAAATGATATGACTAGTTAAATCACAGAAATATTTCAACAAAAGCGTAAGTTAAGGTAAATATCTAAAAGTCAATATTTGAAAGCAGTCCTTCAGTAAATATATTGATATGTTTGGGTAGGTACTAGTGCTGTACTGTGCGTTCTCCATTAAAACCCTAGTTTTTATTAGTAGGCTTGCTTAGTATCGTTTGCATTATATTTAAGCTTTCTTCTAGAGATTGTGCAAATTTGCTAGTACTAGTTACTTCTGAAGACCAAAAGGCAGACAAACAGAAGATGATTTGGTCATTCTTTGGATTGTAAGATGCGCCGTATCCATCTGGTTCTACAGGTCCATAACCCATAAATGAGTCGGAGGAAGTAGCCACTTGACTGGTGGATAGTTGAAATTTATTCGCTGTTCTGAAAAAGGATACAGAAAATGAAAAGGTTTTTTCTGTTGTACTTAAAGAGCAAAATTGATATTTTGATTCATTCATCAGGGTGTACGATATGTTTCTTTAAGAAACATGAAATCTAAAGAACATGCTTTTATATCTTATTATACATACATCATAATTAATCTTATTTAGCGTTAAAACTCAGGCTGATGAGTTAATTTATGTTTAATTTACAGGAAATATTGTTTACCCCTTGCAGTGTGTTCATGAGGATGTTTAATAATCTTTACACGCTGGTGACGGAAGAATATTGAAGCAATGACAATTTGCAGGTACACCAAAGATCAATATAACGTCAGAGCTGACAATATTTGTAATACTGCTAAATAGGTTCGTCCGAGGATGCCAAAATGTAGGAAGAACAAAACATATCACAAACTTGTTAAAATGGGTGAATTATTGTCTTCATTTTCTTATCTAACTACATTTATCAATACCCGCTTTTAAACCGGTTGTATTTTCGTATCGATTTTAGATGTTTCTTGTAACAATTTTGTCCTCTACAACGCACAGTAAAGGCAAATTCGTATAGATGGCACCGTTTATCGATTTCTGGAAAACTTTACCACTGAAACTGATGAACTGAGTATTTTTGAAATACTACCGGATAATTTTCATTTTACATTTATTTTTTGGCAGATGATATTGTATAAGATAACCCAGGAACTAATAATATTGACACAACCGCCAGCAAACAACCACTTTTTAAATGTTTGCAAACACATGACCAAAGTGGTTGAATAGAAACAATTTGTGTTTTTTTTACCGATGCACCATTATTGTTACAAACGTTGAAGTAATTAGATTTAGTAATTGTTAGAGTTTAAAACGGTATGGAAAAGATGGTCTCTGGGTCAAGTGAAGCGTTTTATATTATGTGGTACACAACAACATTGATCTTACAGTTTACTCTCTTTTCATCAATCAAATAATTTCTTTCTCATATATCTGTCTGATGTAAATCTAGTTGATTGATCAAATACAGTTGACAAGATGATCATAGTGTATTCAATCTTTTTCTATAATTCAATGTCTAGTGTGCAGAGTGGACTTGATACAAAGTGTGTTTTATACCATGTTTCATTCAACGTAGTGATTTCCTTAATTGTGACCTTTTACTTATAACACTACATATTTTAATTATAGTGATGATTTTATATTAATTGACTTTACCTATAAGATGGATCGATAAATAACTCTGGCAGTGCTGAAGCAGCTGTTGGTGAGGTGTCCTTAGCCGCCTCTCGTAGACCAAGTAAATGAATATCTATACCTTGACCTAAGATATTATCCACCATCTCTTTGGTTTGAACATTTACCGCTGCATCCCATAAGTTATATTTCATGTCATCACTTACTAAATGAAATGTTACCTAAATAAATAGAATTAGATCTCAAATACTGGAAACAAAGTGTTAACTTTGCTATCTACCTTTTTATTTCCAATATCATAATCTGTATCTTCTTTAGGCTGCGACATTGCCTTGACCCACTCTAAAGCCTCTGGAGTTGCGGATCTTATGCAGTCAACCCTACCAAGCAGAAACCTTCTAGTGCTTGCACTCTCGTACGTAGCAGTCAACTTCCCGTAGAGTTTATAATACGCCAATTGTAAAGCCAACTGAATGTAGACATCCGGACTTACTTTGCAAGATTTGATAAAATCCTTGCCGTAGCCTGTATATCTAAACACCTGAGTACAATCGGTGTAAAAAAAGTTAATTTGGTTGCAAGTAAATTACCACCATACCTGAAAGTCTAGATCTTTTACTAAATTATCAACAACTTCAGAAGCTTCTTCAATTCTCTTCAAATCAGATGACTCTACTGTCCATTCGAGACGTTCAGGTGGAGGAAGATGACTGCTGTTTCCTGACGGGACATCACTGGTCGTTGGAAGCGATTCAACGTGTTTCCATAATTTTTCCATTAATTGAACTATTGGCACTCCTAATAATAACTCATACAATGAATAGAATTTCAACGAAAAAAGAACAGACTTACCCTCCGCCATGGAATGTTCATAGCACAAACCCCATGCACCATCTCCTGATACCACAATTTGTACGGTTTTGTCGAACCACCTGTTAGCTGAGTTGTACTGAGCACCACCACCATGAATCATTTGGTGTGCTAGATTGCTTTCATCTCTGTTTCCCGCAGAAAAACCTTTAAATAGAAAACGTGTTTATGAAGAAGATTGTAGAGGGAGATTTTTTAAACCCATTTGTCTGGTCTAGAATATTTGTCATTTTATTGGCTCTAGACCTTCTTAAAGAACCATATTACAGGTAGACACAAAGAGTAAATTAACTCTGCTACTCCCAGTAAAACAAACCGCACTGTTTAGACTCATAGATTATCATACAAAAATAAGTTACCTGGTCCACCTTTCTGAAGTCGACAATTAAACGTGCTTGGCAGAGCTTCGTCCAAACAAATTACTAAAAGAGATTTGGTTATCAACTCCAAGTTTCGACGATTTCGGTCTTCCCTCATCAAGTCTTCTCTAGCTTCAGCCCACAAAGCTCGTTTCCATCCTTAAAATGATTTTAAGTATTGTGAGTTGATCAGATATTAACGGAATTACCAGTCAATATTCCTATAGGAATAACATTGGTTTGGCATGGAGCATCGTCCAAAATATGTAAAAGTTGAGCGCATATTTCATCTTCGTTCAATCGACCTCTGTCTCCAGCTTGGATAGGAACGCAATATTGTTGATTACGACACATGACAATAATATGTTCACTTGATTGCTCTAAAAAAGTAAATTCATTTATTACTGGAATGAATTGGAGTGGTATTAGAATTACCTCCATTTTTTGGCAGTTCGGCAATATACTGGGAATCTCTCACTCTGCCAGGAATTCGACAACACCCCAAAATTCGATAATACTGAGCCATACATAAAGGTTGTCCTGGCTCTCTTGAAGTCGCTTTTTCTAATGGCAAAGCTCTTCGGTTCAGGATATCTTTATGGCTCAAAGTTGCGTCGATAAGTCTTGCCGTAAACCTAGCCACATCCAGTATAGTCGTAAATTTTCTAGGAGGAAACACCATTCCTGGATTCGAATTGATCACTATCGGTTCTCTGTAGTTTAAGTACATGTCGTTCAACCAATACTCGTAGGCCTGTAAAAACACATCTTTTTAATTAAACCGTATGTTTGATATGAGACACAATTTTGATTACACCTGATCTGTGTTATACAAGGATTAAGGAAATTATCGAACCCATCCAATCAAATATTTAACCCTGTTAGACTGTCATCCAATTATCGAATATTCGGTGACGATGTTATGCACATGGATTTTCTCGACCTGAACTGATCTCGTTACTCGAAGAAATTGTTTGATCAGCGGATCGTAAAGTAAACGTACTCTTTCCCCACGTTTAGTTCCCTATGTTGGTATTTGTAATGGTCTCTTTTCACGTCGCCATGCAAATATTCCTATGGGGTGGTTTGCATGAATAAATACTTGTTAAGCTTGTTATATTCGTAGTATAATTCATTCTATAAATGTTTATGTTTTTATTTTAGTTGTAAAATTATTAATTATAATAGATGCTCTTAGTACATCCGTTATTCATCAGATTAGATTGCTACTTTTAAATCTGTCTCTCTTGTCCTTTTTGCTCTCGGGAGAGCATGGTGACATCATGTTCGTTGATTGACCAATGATTTCTTTGGTTTGATCCACCCAGCGCGTCGGAGACCTTCCTCGTAATTGTTTACCATTAATCTTTCCCTCCACAATAAGTTTTTCCAGCACATTCGTTCTCCTTGAGATGTGTCCAAAATATCGTAGGTATGATTGGTTTATCCTGGTTGATAGCCTTGTGGTGACTTTTAGTTTCTTAAGGATTGACACGTTAGTACGATGTTCTGTGTATGATATTCGCAGCATTCTTCTGTAGGCCCACATTTCTATCATTTCTTCATCTATTATTCTTCGAATGGTCATTTTTAAAGTCCAGGTCTCAGAGGCATAAGTGGCAATAGGAAAGATCAAGGAGTTTAATAATTTCAGTATGTTGCGTTGAGATATTGCAGAGTCTTTCCATATTCTAGTTAGTTTTGTAGTTGAATTACGTACTACTTTTAAATCTACAATTGAGAAGAAAGAACGACGCATTGTTTACTTTTTCCAAAACATATCAATCGCCAATCACATTCTCCAGGTTGATAATTAAGATTAACCTAATTTTCAAAATGTGTTTAGTTAGCTAACGTTCTTCAGATTAGTTCCCATAAAGTTTCTTTTAGTAGGTTCCATCACTTTAGCTGATTTCTACTGTTAAAAAGTGGTTTTAGTAAGTTACAGCATTACCAAACACATCACCTGTCCATGGTATTTTAGTTCAAGAACACATCGTTTCATTTGATCATCGTGCAATATCCACAATGATAATTTCATCGGTTAAAACATCTTTACACTTTTTCAAAAATCTTCAAAACGTCCAAGTAATCCCTCCTATTATACCAGTATAGGGTTAACTTATAGAAACTTGTCAAGATTTTCCTTGCTATGACTCAAGTGATTCTCTTTTTGTGTACAATATCCAGAGTTAACAGTCATAAATAATAAAACAATTCTGTATCATAAAAGCTTGAGTTTCAAACAAAAGAGAATTGAACTCCCTCTGTAGAAAGGGGCTATAATAAAATTGAGGTGGAGCGGACTTTTGTTTGCCTGGAAGATTAAAATCATCGCGCAAGACCTCCAATCTCAAATCAAACACCGTCCCCGCTTGTATTTGTAAAGGGCTCTCATGGGAATTTAGACTTAATCAGCTTACTTAATGATGAATGGAAAGTAATAAATGTATTTAAGTATTTCGAGAGTTTGGTTAAATATTTGAACAGGATTAAAACCAAGAATTGTTTTAACTCACCCAGTTATCAAGCTTCTCCCTTCTATCCAACAGATACAACTGGAGTTTTCTTCCCAAGCCGCCTTCACCAGCAAACTTGTCCACAATTTTCTTGACTCTTTCATGTTCGTCCTCACTCAGTAACGGTAGTAAAGTTTTCAGATATTTTTGCATGGTGTCTTCTAATGCTGGTAATGGCAGCTTTGGCAGTTGCCCCGCCTGAAACGAATCATTTTACATAACAAATTTAGTTTAAATATCCATGGCGTTATGAATACCGGACGTCAATCTTTATAAAGATATTCAATCCTCGTGGTATTTTAAATTGGCTATTTTGCATATATTACGAATAATGTCTATAGGATAAAGCCGTTCAGATGACATAACGCGGGCACGTATCGCTTTGTAGATCTCGTGTCTGTAATTTAGTTTCGGAATCATCCATATATGCATGCCGAGGGAGGCTGGGTATTGGCCAAGAAATTTCCACCACTGATAAGGGGTAAAACTATTAAAAGCAAGTTACATTTATTTGCAGGCATTTGAAAATTTTCCTAGTAAATATAATGAAATGTTTAAACTCTATATTAACACTAGCTGGAGTTAAATTAAAGTTAATATCTAGCGATATTTGACTAAAACACCATCATCTGTATAAAAGACAACTTTTGAATAGGACGATGTGAACTTGAATATTCTCAAAGCTCATTTGGTGATTGTATAGAATTGAATCAAGGAGTGGGGTTGACTATAGTCACATTTGACACCAGGATGGTCACTGAATGACCCAAAAACCATTTCTTTTCCATTTCAGGCTTACTTAAACATATTTTAGTTCTGTTGCATGTGTAAAGATGTCACTAAAAAACGAACAAGTTCAGTGGACTGACTTAACCCTTAGAACAGTTGAGATAAATACCCAGTTTCTTGTATACATTACTTAAAGTAAATAAGTCAAATATCTCTAAAACAGTTAGAGATACGAAAATTTTGCTAGAGACCATAAATGGTCTTCTGCATTACATCCACAGCTGTTTACACCCACTTAAGACAAAAAAGGTGGAGGTAAGGAGTTTTAAAATTTTTGTTGCAATCTCTACAAAAAAGTATTAAGTAAAAATATTTTACTTTACCAGGAAAATTTGACCGGTACAAATACTGTGTTTCTGGCAGTTCAAATTCTGACTGTACCATATCTTGTAGTGTTTTTTCAGGTTATTAGACAGGAAATTTAATGAGAATTTCAAAAATGTGCTTAAAACAGTGATTTTCGCACTACAAGTGGGTTTTACAGGCGATTTGGTCTTGACTGTCCTTTCAAACTGTTTTTCTGGCAGTTCAAATATTGACACGGCTTTTCTTCCTGACTGTATCAAATTTTGTAATATTTTTTCATGTTATTGGATAGAAAATTTAATGAGGATTCCAAAAATGTCCTTAAAACAGTTATTTTGTCACTCCAAGTGGGTCTTGCAAGCAAAATTGTCTCTGACTGCCAAAAGTTGCAAAAATCAGTGTTTACACAAGTTTTTGAGATTTTTGACAGTTATTTTGGCGGTGGTCACATGATTGCCTAGCTAAATTATCCTCAAAAGACCACGTGATATCTGTCACTAATGTCAAAACTGGTAAATATTGTCTAGAATTTTGACCAATATCAGTTTGTAAATGTCAATTAAAAATTGTTTGAATAATAATATCTTCAGACGCGCGTTACTTTTCTCATCTCAAAAACATATATTATTTGTCATAATTTAAACATGGGATAATAAAGAATAGTGACAAAAAGCTGAAAATGCAATTTTTTTAGAAAAGGGTACTTGTTCATAAAAAATTTATAAGATTGGAATTCATTTGGTACAAGAATCACTTTGTCAGAAAAGTAATAATAAACCAAAATTGACCGAAAATTATTTTAATGATACTAATGGCAGCCCATGGCAGGAAAATGATATCTTTCAAACCAATTTCAATTAGACCCATAAATTTACTGGTCAAATTGAAATTTACTGGTTAAATTAGTAAATTTTCCTGTCACACTAAATTTTACTTTTCCAATTATATTTTACCTTACCGGTAAATTTACGCCCACCATTATAACATTTTTATTAAAGTGAAGTTTCCAGAATAGGGTTTTACAATTTTTCACTTGGCCATTTCTTTTAAAGCAGTTTCTTGGACATTAATTGTCGAACTATAAGAGCCAGTGAGAATGGCTCTTATAGAACCTTCTATATAGAGTGTTTTTCAATAAGTGTGCGATATTTCACAGGGCGATTTTTCAGGTATGTTAAAGGTAAAAATAGACATGGGTAAGCAAAGCCTTACTTATCTAGTTTTTGTTTTCTCTAAACAATTTTGACGAAACTTGGTATTTGAGGGTTTTATAACATGAGAAACTTAAATTAGGTCTTGGTTTTGCTCTTACATGTACAGGGCGCTAATTAAAATTAATTTTTAACACCCTGTAGCTCAATAAGTAAAGCATTTCAGACCCATGTCGATATGATCTTTTTACCTTTAAAATACCTGAGAAATCAAGTATTTGCTCCGGGGTAACATCTATTGGTTTTTGGAACAGATAACATTTAGGCTGCAGTTGTATATTGTATTTGGTTTGCTTGTTATTGATTAGTGGCATCGTCATATTTGTGACAAAATCTGACTGTACACAGTATGTACAAAGATAAAAAATGTATGTATAAAAATTCGAATGCTGTTGAGGCATATTTTTCTCCTTATAGAGTTTATACTTAAAGGCATTATTATGGACTATAAAGCTATTGAAACAGTTTCATTACAAATGCTAGAAAATTTAATCAGAAAACTTTGATCATGATTTTTTATACATATAATACTTTTCCATAATAATTATTTGATATATTGTTTAATATTTACATTCTATCAACTTAAACTGAACCGGTGGTGAAAAGAGTATTGATCCGAATGGCAAGGGAGAGTGGCAAAAGATTCAGTAAAAGGGGCGCTGCGCCAATTAACATCCCCTGAATCATTCGAATAACACGGTGGCCCAATTAGCATTGTTTGCCCACGAAATTGTGTAGTTTGTTATGAGTTGCTTGTTTGTGCAGGTTGTTTCAGGTCATGCACAAATGTCGTTATTGCAAATTATACCGAACGTGTTTGCTCGGCTATAGATTCAAACTTAACGCTTTAGTTTAAAAACCGCTTTATATAAATTGAAAACTGAGCAAACTGCATTTATGGCGATCAGAAAAACCAAAATGTGGACTTCATTAACGTGAAAAGAGGTCTATAAAGAAAAACGCAATAAAAAGGGCACAAGGGCTGCAACACACCCTAGCTACACGCCTGTTTGTTTAATGACGTGGTGCCCTATTATGCTGCAATGTTCCTTCTGTCTGCAACCCCACATCGCAGGCAAAGACCCCCATCTACCTGCAGGAAGGAAGTAAATGGAATATAATTTATTATTAATAAGACGGAGTGCGTTCCCCTTCTGCTTACCCGGTAAATATTTGATGATTTTTGTAGGGACTTTTCTTAGTGTGCTGTGTTTTTAACAGATGATTGTCAAACCCTGAGTATACAAACAAATGTCAGTGTGACATACCAGCAATTTATGTTTTCTACTACTTCTATTGAAAATTAAACTTTTCTCCCTCATTTGAGGGATGAAAATATGACTTTACAGGCAGTGAAAGTATTGTTCTTCCCAGGGAGTGATCACTTTCTTGACAATCATATCCTTGGTAACAACATCTCTTCTTTTCATCCAGATACTATAAACATTCTATTTAATTGCTTCTTTTTTTCATAATAAATACATTGGCCGTAGAAAAAATTAGATGCGCCACTCTGGAGGAAACTGCTTTTTGCAACCTCAAACTTTGAATCAAAAGTGGCACCTTTATTCCTTGTAGCCTAAATAACTACTTATTTGATAGTTAAGAAATTCTTATTTGATTTTATTCTTGATCAATCTTTCTGTGTTATTATGGCCTTAGAATACGGAAAACCGTAAAAGACCACGGCACACTTCTAAACCAGCCGAAAACGAGGGAGATAAAACAATCCCCGACGCACCCCATCCGAAAACGCTGGTGGCCTAAAACACAAAACAACACAAAGGGATGACGCGACCCCTCTTAGTTATATCGTACCGGCTTATGTCACTTCGCTAATAACAATACAAACAGAGAGATAGGTATCTCGAGATATCCTGCTTTATCCTACTAGAAATTTAAATAAGGACTTTTATATGCGAATTTGGTTTGGAATGAAACGACAAAGAAATCACAGAAACTGTTACTGCTATGGGTAAAATGAACAATACAAAATAGACAGGTACATCGTTTTGAATATGACGTTTGCTTCTTTACTTCTCACATTCAAAACAATGTACTTGTCTATTGTATTGCTGCGTCATCTTCTTTTTGTATCATTTTATTCATATTTAGTATATTTTATTTGGGTTTCTAGAATCGCTTTTGTCTAGAGTTGCTAGCTTTGTTAAGCATGCTGTGTTCAATTTTTTTTAAGGGTCACTATTGTAAGGAAGACAAGCTGGCAAGGTCCAAATTTTTCCAAATTTTGGAGTCAATATTTCTCAGCAGCTACGAGATTAGCTTTGGAATGCTGGTATATCCTAATTATTCTGTATGTGAGAATATGTTAGGTAACATTGATATCCTTATTTAAATTAGTCAAAACGTAGTTAGGTTAGGTTAGGGATAATCAAATAAATACCCACATAGCAAATAAATCCTTTGATATAGATTCATCATCAAAGTTTGCCATTACAGATTAAATTTTTTTTATACCAAAGAGTGTAACTGCAAGAACATCTTGAAAACTCTTATAAAGAATGTCTTATCAATGTAATTCATCCTGTGACAGTACAAAAATCAAACATCACTTTGGTCCGAGCTTTGCAATATTCCAAAGATCAAACAGAATAAGAGAAATAACTTTTTTAAAGTTCTTACTAACGTCTCCATCATCCAATCCATGACAGGACAGACTTTAATCAGTTTAATTACCATAGATCAGACAGTTTTAAGGGGAAGTCAAACGCTTTAATTTGTCAAATTAAACACCGAAACTGAAAGGCACATTATATCAGCAAAAAGCTTTCAGTAATTTGAGTAACATAATTAAGCTGTTACGTTGATGAGTTTCTGTCCCTCCTGAGCTTTGGTAGCTAGACGAAAGTTTTTGATTTTAACATGACTAGTGCATATTTGTTTAAGTTCTGTTATTCAGTATTGTTTGGTTAGCTCCCTTATTGTGGATGCGGTGAAAGTGAAATTAAAGAGATCTGAAGGGAATTTGGCATAAAAAACCTGGGAAAACAAAAGTGATGAAGAAAAAGGTTATTTTCCGGTGCTGTAAGAGCCATTTTTAGCACAGTATTGATTCTCCAGATCCGAGGCCTGGCAGAGTTACCTGGCGTGACCCGTGCGGTGTTTCCATTGACGTACATGAATGAACAGTAAAATTAAAATACTTCTTTTTCGCTATAATTTAATAGAGTTACAAAATATTTGTTTTAAAACTACATTTCCTGCAGAAATTGCAAAAATTGTTTACCGCCATATACTATAGAACATTCATTTCTGGGGTGAGAAATTACTTCTCTGTCACTGGAAGGAAAATTATGAACTTTATTCAATTTTACATATCTCGTTCAGCATTTCAGCTTGAATAATTGCACAGTAAATGAGGAAATTTTATTTCCAAGTTCCTGTACCTATTACGAGAAATAAATCACCAATCAGCTCAAACTTGTTATTGCACGTACCCTTTTTAATTGGAAGACGTAGGCTGTAATGTTCACTATTTCTATTTTTTTAATGCTAAAACGCTTCTCACAAAAGCATTTTAAATTAATTACAATCTGATCAGAGAATGATCAAATAAATGAATCAATGCCACTTTTCAGGTATATTTACTAGAGGCCCTAAAGCTAACTTTAACTATTTCTAATTGTATACAAAACTATTGTTAGTTTATTGTTTATTTTGTTATAGGACTGAAAACTTTGCAACACTATTGTAATTTTTACAAAATAGCGTTGAAATGCTTCGACAACGTAAAGCACCGAAAATTCATGGTGCCACAGAGGGAATAAACATAAATGAAGAACTCATCAATAACATTAGATACGCTGACGACACTGCCATCATAGCAAGTAGACTTAAAGATCTTCAGAGTCTATTACAGAAGGTGAACGATATATCCGAGAAATTTGGACTAAAACTAAATATCTCAAAAACAAAGTGGATGTGCATTAGCAAACTACGAATACCAATAGAAACCTTACACTAAACCAAACCCCCATAGAGCATGTTGAAAAATACACATATTTAGGAACAATTGTCCACAGTCAATAGGACATGACCATAGAAATCAAATTAAGGATTGTGAAGGCAAGATCAAATTTTATTAGAATGAAAAGCATATTTACAGGAAGAAACGTCTCACTAGCACTAAAATTCACAGTTTTGCTATATGGAGGAGAAGCATGGACTATGACAGAACAACTTATGAAAAAGATCTCGGCTTTTGAAATGTGGATATATCGGCGTGTTCTCCGAATATCCTGGAAGAATCACGTCATAAACGAAGAAGTTCTCAGAAGAATCGACAAACAGCAAGAAGTCACATTTGGCCATCTAATGAAACATGACAAATATCGTCTTCAGCAGCTTATCCTTCAGGGCAAAATGGACCGTAGAAGAAGAAACTCTTGGATGCAAATTCTAAGAAAGTGGTTCGGCCTGTCATCTATCCAATTGTTTAGACAAGCTGCTAATGAAGTTCGATTCGCCATATTAATAGCCAACGTCCAAAAGGTATAAGGCAATTGAAGAATACATTTAAATCATCCACTTCTTGTTCTTGTTGCATTTACTATCAGTATATAGTTTTTTTACTATCTTCATATTGTACTATTCATAATAAGCCAGTGAAAGCATGTCAATATTTTGAAAGCTAAGTGTATGTGTGTTGGAGGACAGCTATAGGACTTGCATTTAACTACTAGATAAAAGATCAAGCACAAAAAGGTTTAAAAATAACTAGAACTGAAGATACCTATGTTTAGTTGTATTCTATGAGATAAGAATTTAATAACAAATTAAACATCTCTAGAAAACATTTGAGTGTTTCAATTAACTCTTTAGATTTTTGCAGAACTGAATCTAATGAATTTTATTTGTGCGCTGTGGTTCGTATTTTTGTTCAGGATAGGTACCAATGTTCTTGGAAGAAGTGGATGTGGGTTGTAGTATAATAATTATTTTATTAAGGTCCTACATTTTGGACTGTCTGACGTCTATCTTTATTATTGGGATAAATCCAATTTAGTAAAGGAAGTAAAACTCATAATAACTGAAATTGCTCCATTTTGCTACCCCACTTTACCAGGTAGGCTGATTTAAATAAATCTTTCTCTTAAATAAATACATCCAACAAATCCAACATAGTAATATTCGTTATTTTTACATAAAAATTCAATCGATAAGTAATCTCAAAGCCAAAGCGGGATGAAACAATTTGCCTGGGATTACAGATTTTTATGAAAAGACCTAATCTCAGCTTGAGTGTTACTAGAGCTTCCTTCTTAAGAGGTTTTGTTGTGAAGGAAGTCTATTGGGCTTCAGTGTATTGAGAAGCTCAGTTTAAAAGAGTTGGTTATTACGTAAAAAAAGGATTGGGGTGAAACATACAGAGTGTTCACTTCAATCTTTCTACCTTAATTTTGCCAATATTTGATGATACAAACGTTGGTCCGTTGCTTTTACACCAACCACCTCAAAAAAAAGCTTTGTCAAAAAAAATGACAAAATGCGAAAAAATTCAAGCAAAATCAATGATACCAATAGCTCTTCAACTAGTAATAAGAAGAATATGTCCAGCTATTGGCCATTCAACCAATAAAAACCAAATTTTTTTTATTTTTAGTTGGAAACCAGTTTGAAATTGCGTCTGCGAACAGAACTATTATTGATGATCTTGCATACTTTTAACAAACTCCAGTGTTGCAGGGACTGTCAGTGCCTGGAATATATTTGCAAAAAATATGACAATGGTAGCAACAAATCGAACTATTTAACTATAGAGAGTTGTTGCAACCTACCTGCAATTTGACTACTAACCAAAGAATAAATAATTTTTTGAACAAATGTACACTGAAATCAACCTAAACGCATATCGCAAAGATTAACATAAATGGAAATAATTAGTAATATTCTAAGTAAAAAATTAATTTTGCAATTAATCTAGTCGACGAATTTAGAGAGACGTTTGACAACATCGCAGCAAAATTTTCGTCTACTTGGACTTTTTATTAAATTTTCTGTCTTCTTCTTCTTTCACCACATCTGTAAATTATTCGGATATTCATCTATAAAGTAGACTTTTATCTATTCATCTATTTTACAGTAACTTATATTTAGTTCCCTTCACCTTTTAAAATGTTTGATTTACAAAAGTATTAATACAAGTACAAAAATAACGTGCAGTTTCCTATTAAAGGGCTTGTCAATCCTCTGCACATTGAAAAATAGGGTAGGTCCTGAAATTTGAACCCAATGAGACTCATCATACGCTTACCTTTGTCACGTGAACAGCACGTGTCCCCAGTAATCAGAAGAGGGGAATGGACTAGCCGTTATTAATTAACCTTCGGGTCAATATAGCGTCGAATTGCCCCCTAAAATTACACGTAGCTTGTTCATTTATCAATATTCCATCCCTATTCAGAAACAAGCGATGACACGACTAATTTAAATGGATGATATTCCGTATCCGCCACAGGATTTGCGTTCACTTTGACTGTTTTATTGTTATAAATGATGTGAATTATGGCACCTCAGAAATAAGGGAGGTAGAATGTGTTGTGTCAAAAATTAAGACTAATTAATAGTTGCTGAAAACTGAATTAATATTGAACTACAGTTCTAATATTATCCTGACAAACAAGTTGTTTATTACCGTAAAACCCAAAACTGAACACTGTAAACATAAACTTTCTATTCTGCCAGCAGTAACCCCTAAGGCACTACAAAAGCTCTATACCCTTTACGCTTCACCGAGGGTTTTTAATACAATAGCAACCACCTGCACTTGACGTAGCAATTCACACTGCTCACTCTTCCCCTTTGAAAATGCTCTGTCCTGCTGGGCTTAATAACCCCGTGTATAATAAGACTCTTTTGAGCACCAGCCGACGTTTTAAAAAATTGCCAGGAAATAATTTGCCTAGAGGTTCAATGAAACCAGAAACATTTAACCGCAAATTTTTATTAAAAAAAAGTTCTGCAACAGGATAATAGTGTAAAGCCAAACATTATATCGTTTAGCTCTTCAGTTAAAAACCTGTTCGATTGCTTTGAAAATTGGCCCTTTGAAGAAAATTGAGTTTAGAGGGTAAGCTCCCTAGATTTGAGTTGTGCGTGACGTAAATTCGTAAATGGGACAGGAAATTGTATTGAAAGTTCCGGTTGTAGCTAGTACAAAGAAAACTAAAAAACTCGTTAGCTAGAGGGCAGGCTTGAGTTAAGTTTTTAACTTTCTTTTTTAAACGTTTCAATGCTTTGTTTGACTACAATTTGGAAAATAATAAATAGTTCTTATAATTGGTCTGTTCTTTTAGAATAGCTTCGAATAAAAGGATGAGTACTACTTTTCCGCATCGGATGCGGTAAAGTTACATTTCCGCATTGCAAGATCAATTTACAATAAACATGCAAATGTGTAGAGTGAAAATACCTATTTGCACCAACTTTTTGAATGAGATGTTCAAGAAAAGAAAATTAAAGGTAACCTGTAGAACTTAAGTTCTGCTTAGCCTTAAACGTCCCGTATATTTATTGATTTTATCACCCAACGAACCCTGTATATTTTGAGTAACTATTGATTGGTAGGTGTTGCTGGTTCTTACCAGTTTATTAACGAAAATCAACAATAAGGGTATGACATTTCTAATACATATTTAGCAACGAGCATCAATTAGACCTTTTAAAAGGCATGATAGTTTCTTGTTCTGTAGTTCTATTATTCGTCAATGAGTAAAAAGGACAAGTATTAGGAGGTAAGAATCAGTGTGTTCGAGGGGCTACGGAAGTCGCCATATTGGTCCACATCCACCGTACAGTAGTGATTCATTTCAGTCCATTTTTAATCTGAAAAGAGTAACGTGAATATTTTTCACTTAAAAACTGTTACGTGACTTTAGAGAATATCAGTTTAAACTTAAAAATGGTCCCACAATAATCTTCCAGAAAATGTATGTATTACAGTTAGTACACACAGAAAAGTATGTGTCCAATTTTTGACATTGGATCTAATTTTACTTGGATATAAATTATTTAACAAAAACAAAGTATTGATACATGTAAATGTGTCTGAATCGTTTCCATTATCCAAAACCATTTTTTAGTATAACAGCTACACGTAAAGACGAAATGAACCAATAATAGCAGCGATGGATTTCCATTCTCAAGGGATATCAAATATGTAGATGGATTTTCTCTGTTCTTTTCGCATTTTTGTCACGCTTGTCACCGAGTATAAATCACAAGCCTTGTTAGGATGTCGTATTGCTAATCTACGAAAATCCTCGAGGGATTTCGCTTGAAGTTTGCCATATACTTTACGTGCAGTTTGCTTTTTGTTTTTCAGTTAGTTAATAGTTTTCTTTGCTTTTTAATTCAAATGTAAGTAACCGTTTTATTGTAAACTAACAGCTGGTGTTACAAGTATTTATTACATGACAGAAACAACAAAGAGTAACATGAATCTCTATTTGCTGTGGCAAGGGAACAACTTCGGAAAACAAACCGCAGCTACTTATACCGTATATCATCGTATCTTGGGGACGAAACCACATGTTTAAATGTATTTTCGGGGGGAACTAAAACTGCTTTTCTAAAAGGGAGAGAAATGTGAGAAAGTTTCCATCGTTAGCAGGTGATATTTTTGTTAGGAATATCACCCCTCGTCAATTTTCTTGGTAAATTTAATGCATTTGCATTTTTTCTTGTACCTAATTTGTTAAGAACAAGGTCGATAAATTTGCATGAAACCTTTTGTTTAGCGCGTTTTGTTATCACAGTCATCGTTACAAAACAATCACGCAAATTTTCTATTAAAAAGCCAGAATATTATAACGTATAAATAAGCTTCTTACCTCTTTTCCGACCGAACTTGCGTTTGAATATACCAGGGAGGTTCCAGACAAAAGTTTCTTGGGTAGTGAAAGCAGTGATTGACGCCATCCTAGAAACAATAATTTCGTCATAAATTGTCATAACTTTGATATAAAATGAATATTTATGTACAACACAATGCCGGATAGTTTTTGACAATTCCAGATAGTGTCCGACGTAGCCAGATAATTTCTGACCATTATCAAATAGTTTCTGGCAACGTCTGACGTCAATAATTTACTCATAACTTTGTTATAAAATTAATATTTAAGTACAAGAGGAGCTATGCACATATTTTTCGGGCATTGTCAGATAGTTTCTGAACATTGTTAAACAGTTTCTGACAATTATCTGACAATACCAGATCGTTTCCGATATTGCCAGATGGTTTTTCTTCCTTCTGACAATGTCAGATAATATTAGGAAAGTAGTTTTTATGAGTCTATTTAAGTGAACACAAGTGACTGATTTTGTTGTTTCTGCATACTAGCCTAGATTAGTGCATTTAAGATATAATTTCAGACAGTTCCAGCTTTTCGTAGTAGCTTTGACCATTATAGGTTAATTTTCAAAATTTTATCATAAATTAGTACATTTAAGTTATAATTTAAAACATTTTAGGCCTTTCCACGTCAATTTAACAGTTTTAGGTTAGGTTAGGTTAGGTTAGGTTAGTTAATTTTTATCCTAAATTAGGGCAGTTTAGGCTAATTATCAGCTTTTTCGGATTTACGACGTAACTAACAATTTAAGGCTATGTTAGGTTAGTGTTTTTTTTTTGTTTACTAATGCTAGAGTCACAGCTAAAGTTAATTTTTTTTTATAAACTAAGCCTAAATTAGTGCATTTTATCTTAATAATTTATGTTAAAATTGTCTTATATAAGACAATATAACTAATGCTATTTGCAATTTAGTCGGCATAATTTTTGTTCCTGATCAATGTTGCCGTTTTCGATATATTGACTAATAAATAGTGATGGGTAAATTACCTGTAAAGTAAATATTTTACTTTTAGCAAGAACATTTGACCTAGTAAATTACTGGTAAATCACAAATATTGTGTTTCTGGCAGTTCAAATTTTGACAGCGCATTTTTCCCTGACTGTACCAAGTCTTGTAGTGTTTTTTCAGTTTGAATAGGAAGTTTAACGAGGATTCTAAAAATGTAATTTAAACAGTCATTTTCTAACTCCAAGTGGGTTTTAGAGGCGATTACGTCGCTGGCTGTTCTTTCAAACTGTGTTTATGACAGTTCAAATTTTGACACAGCTTTTCTCCCTGACTGTGCCAAATTTTGTAGTGTTTTTTCAGGATATTGAATAAGAAATTTAATGCGGATTCCAAAAAAGTGTTTACAACAGTCATTTACTTACTGCAAGTGGGTTTTACAAGCAATTTTGTCTCTGACTGTTTTTCAAACTGTTTCTGGCAGTTCAAACTTTGACACCGCTTTTCTCCCAGACTGTACCAAACGTTGTAATGTTTTTTCAAGTTATTGGTTAGAAAATTTAATGAGGATCCCAAATATGTGCTTAAAACAGACATTTTCTTTCTCCAAGTGGGATTTACAGGCGATTTTGACCCTGACTGTCTTTTCAAACTATGTTTCTGGATGTGCAAACTTTGACACCGCTTTTCTCACTGAGTGTATCAAATTTTGTAGTGTTTTTTCAGGTTATTGCATAGGAAATTTAATGAGGATTTCAAAAATGTGCTTAAACCAGCCATTTTCTAACTCCAAGTGGGTTTTACAGGTGATTTTGTCCCTGGCTGTTCTTTCAAACTGCGTTTCTGGCTGTGCAAACTTTGACACCGCTTTTCTCACTGACTGTATCAAATTTTTTAGTGTTTTTTTCAAGTTATTATATAGGAAATTTAATGGGAATTTCAAAAATGTGCTTAAACCAGCCATTTTCTAACTCCAAGTGGGTTTTACAGGTGATTTTGTCCCTGGCTGTTCTTTCAAACTGCGTTTCTGGCTGTGCAAACTTTGACACCCCTTTGCTCACTGACTGTATCAAATTTTTTAGTGTTTTTTTCAGGTTATTGCATAGGAAATTTAATTAGGATTTCAAAAATGTGCTTAAACCAGCCATTTTCTAACTACAAGTGGGTTTCACAGGTGATTTTGGGACTGACTGTTCTTTCAAACTGTGTTTCTGGCTGTGCAAACTTTGACACCGCTTTCATCACTGACTGTATCAAATTTTTTAGTGTTTTTTTCAGGTTATTGCATAGGAAATTTAATGAGGATTTCAAAAATGTGCTTAAACCAGCCATTTTCTAACTCCAAGTGGGTTTTACAGGTGATTTGTGAAAAAACCACGTGATCTGTTACTAATGTCAAAACTGTCAAAATTTGAGTAGAAATATTTTTACATGAATTATAGTTTAACACAGTTTTCTTACAGTTTCATGTGATGTGACTGCCTAGCTAAATTATCCTTTAAAAACCACGTGATCGGTTACTAATGACAAAACTGTCAAAATTTGCGTAGAAATATTTTTACAAGAATAACAGTTTAACGCAGTTTTCTAAACGAGAAGTTTCTCAGACTTTACTTACTCTTTATTGAAATTTACGGGTAAAATTGGAAAAATTTTCTGTCACACTGAATTTTACTTTTTGGTACGGTAAATTCCAGAATTTGTTTTTTTTTTAATTATATTTTTGGTTCAAACATCCGACGTCCTGTCCAAAGCTGAATCTCATATGGTCGGAAATTGTCTGACAATTGCCTGAAACTATCTGCCAATGCTAAAAACTGTCTGACAATTGTCAGAAACTATCTGGCATTGCAAAAAACTGACAATTCCTAAAAAATCAGAATCACCTTAGTAAAACCTAGATTGTTTATTTTGTCAAGATATATTTCATAAAACTCTCTATAAATGTGTATATTTGCATCCCATTTTTAAAATGTCTGTTCATTTGCATGGAAACGTTGCAACCGTTTCATTTTTCACGCTTGAACTTTATCGCCGCTATTTCACAAAGGTCATTTAAAATAAATTTCTAAAGGTGTTCTCCATAACGATCTTTACTTCAAAGTTTTTATATCAAATTAAAACTCCTATAAACTTCTTTGAAAATATCATTTACAGTGTAAATTAATAACAACATACGTGATGTTTCTGTTATATCGCCGTAGGGAAATGAAACGTAACCGGAAAATAGAGCAATAAAGACGTCAAAAAGCAATTTATTACAAAGACACTTTCCGGCCCTTTTAATTCATCCCCTTTGGTATAAGCATTTCAATAGGTCTTCCAAGAACTTCCGGCATTGCGTTTTCACCCTATAAAATCAATTGAGCGTATGTTCTGAAAAACTACCATTTAGTATTTATTATCTTGCACGTTTCTAATTATTTCTAAAAATATCCTGGTTACACGTATCGAATAGTTGTGACCCCATTATTCAGTGGAATCCAACATGACAAGCTACAAATTGACCATTTCAACAAAAGAAAGCGGAAAAGTGATCGATGTCTTTCTTTGTGATAGGCGTTGTGCCAAATCAGCGGATCATGTAGCTTTAAAAGCGGACAAAAAGCTCCGAAAGAGGACAATAGCCAGGATAAGGATGAATTGACCAAGAAATTGGGAGATTTGCTGGAAAATGAGACGGTTTGTTGAATGTATTAAGGACATTTATTATCCTTTTTTATGGATTTATCTTCACAAAATATCTACACAAATCCTCAAATAAATAGAGTGTAAGACACGTTCTAGAATCTGAATTATTTTGTACGTTATCAGTAATAATTGCTAAGACAGGGGTACGGGCCCAATCTACCCCATCTAAAAGAGGCTCGGTCAATTTGGCACCGGTTTTCGTGTTTCCGTGATGTATCGCGCTAATCTCACCCCTGCAACCCCTGCAAGAAAGACTTGCATGATTGCTTCGTCGGGTTGTTTTATTGTCAAACGTTCATCTCATAGATTTACGCCTTTTATTTTAGCTGGGGAGCGATTCTCTTTGTTCTTTTCTATCGTTTGTTCATTCGCAATTGTTCAACTCATTGTCTATTAATTTGAACATATTTGTCCAAAAGTTTTAAGTTAGCATATCAACATAGCTCGTCGTGGTTTGGAACATTCTAACTAACCATTTAATAATGTTCTAGATGTGGAAAGGCAGATATGTTGAAATCCTCTTGAAAAGACGTCAAGAACCCTTTTAAAAGAACCGCTATACAGGAAACCTAATATATTGCTCTAAAATTCCCAGCATGAAATCCTTGATTAAATATATGCAAACCAGGAATAAAACTCGCAGTGTTTTACCTTTAGATATATGATTTAATTAAATAGTATAGTAACCATTATTTTCGTAATTATTTTATACGGTGCGCCGCTGCCCAACTTTCCCCGTGGAATACGCAGCCCCTTTTTGTTTCTTTTGTGCTTCCATACAAAGTTGCCGTGCCTAGGCGGAACTTTTTATTCCCGAAATTCCCCAAGGATTACGTCGACTGTTACGTGAGTCGACTTCAAATGCGAAGAAAGTTTTTATTTCATTTCGGTTTGCAAACTGCATAAACGGCTTCCATTTTTTTGCTCGATTTCCACGGATTTGCGGGAATGGCGTGGGGGCAGCAAAAGAACCTTTCGGTCACACTACAATCTTCTACGGTTCTTTTATTATCTTTCAGCATGCAACACGATTTAATGTTTTTTCTCTCCGAATTGCTGTTATTCTTCTTAGTTAGAACTGTATATTTTTATATCGTTTTAAACGTTGTGATTGATGTGGAGACTACTTCCATAGACGGCTAAAGGTAGTTTTATTCTGAATTTTTGCATATGACATAACAAGTGAAATAAGCAGAAAAAAGGTGCTTATTTGATGTTATGTTTGAAACCTTTCAAAAATTGAAAAAAATGCTATTTTTGAGGAAAACTGCAATATTTTATTTTGCTGCAAAAGGGTTCCAACTGCAAGAATGTTTTTCATTTTTCAAAAAAAATTATAAAGAATATATTTGACGCGTTTTTTAACTTCTTTTTGAAATTTAATACACATCTCAAAAACTTGAAGAGCTAGAGATATCAGTTTTGGTTAATTTTGTAATATTTTTCAAGATCTTTTGGAACCGGGTTAGTAAAATTTATAGGAGTTCAAATAAAGTAGGTACCTACGCTACCCTTCAAAAACTGAAAAAATTCAGTTTTTGTCAAAACATCAGTTTTCATTCATCATTTCATTTTATTTATTTATTTTAAGGGACTTTAAATAAATAAATATTTCATTTTGCTACAGAAGGATTCCAATGCACAGAATAGGGCATAGATTGGACCTCATTAAAGGTGAATGTCCTGAAGTGACAGGTTTCGGCCTGGAGCCTAATTCTTGAAAGTAGGCAACGGAATTCTCAAGAGAATTGTCGATATAATGTGACAGAAGAAGCTGACAACGGCGGGTTGCTGTCACATTCTACAGGTCTTTCTCTTGATTATTCCCTTCCCTTGTTTCAAGAATACGCACCCTGATGGACATTATACTCTTCCTAACGCCTGTGGTTCATACAATGTTTTATGTTTCACCTAATTCAGCTATTTTTACTGTTTCTGGCATTGAAAAGTAAGGTATACTTTCACCGGTATGTTGTTTACTGTGTATTTTACCTGAATGTTCTGACTTTGATAGTTTGATAGAGAATGTAGTTGTCCTTGATGTGGCAACGGGGAGCCATTTAGTAAGAGTTGGGTGCCTTGTGAGGACCAGTTACTCAGAACCATCTTATGTCTATGACACTCGCTGTGGCCGTTCTTTGTAAAAGGTGCTACCTCTCCAACGCCAACCCCTGCACCCAGGTGAAACATAAAAGCATTTTAAACCTTTCAAAAATTGGATAAATGCAATTTTTCATTTTGCTCCAGAAGAGTTCCAATGTGAATGAAAAGTGCAATTAAGTCTTTAAGTTTTTTCCACAACCAAGTTAACAGGAAACCATTGCAAATCAGTGTTCTCTACTAATATGACACAAACTACACTTTTACTTTATAAAATGATTCCGAATCTTCTTAACAGTTGACGAACAATACGTTTATGGTATGTATGGATAATGTAAGTTTTTGGCATTTTATGTTACCAATAACGTCACCTTTCCTTTAGGCAAACTCAATAGTATTAGACGATAATATTGGATGATGATTTTGTATGGATAGTTCTTATTTTATTGTACTAATATTATCTTTGAAGAAAGTAGCATAAATCAAATTGGTTTTGGTTGAGCTTCAAGTAATTCTAGGTTTCAAGCAAGTTGTCAATAGTCGTGTGACCATTTTTGAAAAAATAATAAAACGCACAAGAAGAGTTTGAAACCCTTTTCCATTGGAAAAAAATCGTTCTTAGATTTGTTGATAGAAATAATCCCTATCTAGTAATTTAGTCCCATATTGAGCCAACGTAAAGACAAAACCAGCTTACTGTTCTATTTTGAAAATACTTTTTTCTCCTAAAACACCTTTTGTACACAAAATATTGCCTTTTTATCGTAATACAACCTTTCACTTTTTCCTTCCTCTTGCACTTTCTCTTAACATTCAAGATAAACTTTAAGCTTCAAGGAAAACTACCTTAACTGAGACAAATATGACAATGCCGGTGCAATAAATTCCACTTACGTCCTTATTAAACTTAGACCTTTACCGCACATTAATTTGAGACGCAATCTCGTGTCTTCTAGTTTCACAGCGAGACGGTAACTATCTCACAAAGTTGGATATAGGAGAAGATATTATTGTTTCCGAGATTGGAGCAAGTTTATGTTGCTTACACAACCAGGATGAATCGATATCGTCGAATTAGCGTGAAATATTGTTTATTTCCAACCAGGTATGTAATAACGTTATTTCTTAAGTGTAAACCAGGTGGAAAGATGGAAATTACCTGCTTTTACTTTCCACCCGGGTGGAAAGTACTCACTTTCCAAGTACTCACTTTCCACCCGGGTGAATGTCAATATGCGTTTTGTCATATCTGGGCTTACTTTTTATAGTTAAGAGACTGTGCCGCCACTTCTGCAACAGCTCGCAGCTCAGGTGATGATGAGTAACATCTGCGTCTTCAGAAATCTCCATGTTAAAAGTACTTTAAGAAACGTTTCAGCTTAAAATATTAAAGACAGATTAGCACAATAATGACGTTGTCAAGATTGTAAATAAATCACCAGTCGTTTATTATGGTTGAAGTCATAACTACTCGTACCTATACTACCTTATTGTTAGAGACTATTAGCAATCAATATTTCAACTGAATAATTTATTAAAGCGAAAAGTAGTAGTCCATATGCACACAGTGGAGTAGTGAGTGTAAGTGAAATCAAAACTCAGAGTCGATCTCCACAAATATATATTTGTGGAGATCGACTCTGAGTTTTGATTTCACTTACAATTTATTAAAGGTTTGATGAGATTTTGATAAATGGTTGAAAATAAAATAGTATACAAACCACGGTGAAAAGTTTAATTTCTGTCTCGAGATAAAGATACTATATATATAATAACTACCTAATTTCTCGACAGAAATCAAACACTTTCCACCTGAGTATGTAATATACTATTGTTGAATCAATGGTTTGTTCATCAATTTCAGTATGCTTAAAAAGTATGTCAATATTTTAGTAAATATAGAAGATTAAGTTTCATATTATAAAAACACTGGAACAAATATGTCAACATTTGTAATTATCTTCTGGTGACTTGCTTTTAATTAAGGTTTTTTTTTATTCCTAGCTGTACTGTTCTAGAGATATCAAGTATAAAAGTTGATATTAAATTATAAATGTCTAGGTATGTGTACACAAGGATTTGCTAAAACTGTATGTTTATTTAATAAAAAAAACAATTTCATGTTATGTAAACGATTTACATTTTCATTTTACCAACAGCGAGATGTAAATTGATTTTTAGTTTGAATAGAGTCGAGAAAACCTGGAAAAGACTCGCGTATGAATCTGACACATTATTATTGCATATACCTAGAAGTATGGAGCAATTTTTAAGAATATAACATTTTTGTGTTTTGTCGTAATCCTGTTTTCCTTATGTATGGAAAAATCATAAAATGTTGCAATTACGAAAGGTTTTCAGAGGGTAAATCTACTTCTTTCTAGAGTGGTGCATCTATGAAGATTACCAAGCAACTTTCAGATCGGTAATATTGAATAAATCTTACTATAACTTTGAGTCGTAGTTCATTTGTTTGATTGTTATGATTATTTTCTATTTTCTTCTTGAAGTTTTCAATAAATTATGGTAAATCCATAGCCTAAATGACCACTCTTTTCAAGATAGGTCTCATCATTTGGGTAATGTACTTTTGGCTTTGATTACCATTAGTTTAGAACTACTAGAAATGTCGCAGAAGCAGGGTAATGTAACAACATTATAAAAACAAAACAAACAAAGAGCAGAAAGCTGTCTTAAATAGTTATTTATGCAACAAGTCCAAAAAGTACATCTTTTGTGCAGGCAAAGTAAAATTCTCTATCTGCTTTTGGCAACTGGTCAGATCATCAGTGTCTTGGTTCTAAAACTGCTAGAATTTGTATTTTGTTTTTTTTAAGAACTTTGTTTATCAATAGCAGTGGAACCCAAAACTTTTTCCTAATGACAATTATGTCAAATCGTCATCTTTCGATCAAAATAATGTCACAGTACCCTTTTGATCATATGCTTACTGGACACCCTGTATTATGTTGGGGATTGTAATGTTTTACTTTTATATAACAAGTAAAAGGCCTTTTATAGTTTTTAGAACTTTATTAGATTTTGTTTCATTTACAAACCAAACAATTTCTGTCATGAACTGTTCGTTGTTTATTTGCTTAACTAATTTTGTTTTATAAAATGAAAAGAAATTTTGGTGGAAAACTTTTAAATTGACAACAATGTTTCTTGTTGGTAATTACATATTCAAAATATATTAACCGTACCTTCTATTGTCTATCATTTCAGAAGAAATATTATTGTGGAGTTTTAATCAGTCAATGAAGACTGTTTGCTTCTTGCTCCACATCATTAATCATTTGAACGTGAATTTGTGGATCTTAGTACCACAAGTGTGCAAAAACCATTTTCCATCAAAAATTTAGAGCTGAGGTTATGGCTGATTAATAATGAACCAACACGAAAAACTACAAAAATCATTAAAAATTTAAAAATCAGGGAGATCATCAATGGAGGCTTGAAGCAACAAAACTCTCTACTACAACTCTTCACCAAAAATAGGAATGCCTTAAGTTTAAGTAGCAAGGAGAAATATCCGACTTTTTAAGAAGCTAGGAGAGAGCAGGTCAAAGTATCGAAGATTTTAGGTTGGATTTTTTTAGAGGTGTTAGGATTCTGCAGTTCTGTCTAAAAAATTGGTTAAATACTTCAAAATTGGAATTCAGTGAAAATTCAAAAAGAAAAACAGCAGCAGCACAGAGTATCTGAAAATTCCTGATTTCATAGCTGATGTGGAGAAGACCTGTTAAGTTGTAGAAAACATAAATGATACTAAAATGAGGACAAGAAATATTTTAAGTATAGAATAGAATAGATAGTTTCATTCCATAATCTTCCTCAACACTTTTTTAATTATTGACAAGACTGGCTTATAATTAAATTTAAGTTATTATAAAATAGCTATTTATGTAACCAGTTACGAAAAGATCGATTTTGTGTAACGAATGAATGTTTGTAGGGCGAGCGCAGCGAGGTCCTACAATTTGAATGAGTTACACAATAAGACATTTTCGAAACGTGTTGCATACATAATTTTTTCTAATTTTGACCAAAAAGCGGTAAAAACCATCTTTTAAAGTGATTTAACACAAATATTCACTTTCATAGCACCTTGTATAAACTGTGACAACGACATGTTATGATGGATGTCGCCCATATGTTTCTACGGAAATGCATAAAAACAGGGAGTGATGAAATGAACTTTTCATAACTAGTTACATAAAGTGATACTTTATGTAACTAGTTACATAAAGTAAAACGTTTTGCCACTCTAATCAGTTTTGAAAAGTGTCACTTTATATGCCAAAATTAGAAAAAAACATTTTTCTTTGTATTTGTACAGAGCAGTAACTTTTTTCGCTCTTTAAATGAACGCAATGGACAATTTTGAAATTTCCGACGAGTACTAACAAATACTTTCTTTTCTCCTTGACAACTATTGTTTATCAAAGCACATCAATGCTTTTTTGTCTACTTATTCCAACGTAGATTGGTGTTTTGTTTTGCAAATTTCTACGAAAAATAATGGACCTTCCCTCTGAAAGATTTAGTCATCGCCAAGTTGCCACCCTTCATATTAATAACGATAAATGGACTGTTGGGCGGTTCATAAAACACGTCATAACTTCTGCAGATACTGTTTTGACAGTTACAGCATGCTAAGCCCGCTTTATTAAGATTCCGACAAGCGGGGCCATAATAAAGGCCGCCCCGTTCTGTCTCACCCCCCAATTTAATTGACGTTAACAGGGAACCCCATTTCTAATGTTATTACACGGTATTAGCAGATTAAGTCGGCTTATTTAGTGTCGCAAAGTAATCTTATTGCCAATTTGGTTTGTTTGGTCTCTTTTGTGGTTTTGGCAGGTTTTATCAGGTTTACAGGCTTTTGTTCTTCTTTTATTAAAAATCCATGGTAGTCGAGTCTAATAACTTGTGTTAATGAGAGGGAATTTAGTGTTCCTGCACAGAAAAATATAGAAACTTGCAAAATTAATTTATTTTTTTGAATAAAATGCTTAATTAAAAATTTTTCAGACTCTCTAGGTGAAGAAATTTGTAAATTATATTCAAATCAACGTTGCCAAAGTCAAATTTTTTGTATAATTCGTGTGGTTGAAAAAACATGAGACTTTTTGACAAACTGAATTGGCTATGACGTTTGATCACCGACTTAGTCACCTGACAGCTGACTATTAAATTCAAAACAGTTGTTCCTTGTAATTTACACCTGAATAAAGCCCCAAACTTGACATTTATGAAGGTTAGTGACACACAGAATATTTTTCTTACGTCAGATTAACACAGCTACTTATTATTTTATAATTTGTCAAAAAATGTCTTAAATTCTCTTGGCATTTTCTCCAAAAACTTATTACTAAGAATTTTCCATCTTTATTATGGATATGTGGATATGTGTGCCGTCTCCTCTTACACCATGTGATGTAAGGGGAGACGGCACACATGTAAGCTGGCCCAAATGACAACCTCACCTACACGTGCACCAGTGAACACTAATATCATTCAAGTCTATGCACCTACAACCGATCATAGTGATGAGGAAATAGAAGAATTCTAAGACCAGATTCACAGTACCAGAAATAACCTACCGAAACATGAACCTCTTATATTGATGGGAGATTTTAAAGCAAAAATAGGTAAAGTAAGGGAAGAACATCATGTTGGACCACATGGGCTCGGAAAGAGAAACGACAGAGGAGAAACTCTGAGTATGTTTGCGGCGGAACACAACTTAATTGTTCTGAAACCTTTTTCAAACTCCCACCTAGACGCCTGCATACGTGGAAGTCGCCTAGAAATAATGGTGAAGATGATATCATAAGGAATCAAATAGATTATATCCTGGTAAACGCCAGGTATAGAAACAGCTTCACAAGTGTAAAAACCTACCCAGGCGCCGACATCCAGTCCAATCATAACCCTCTAGTGGGAGAATACAAAACCAGGTATAAGAAAATACAACGAAAAATTCCTAAGAAACAGGACAAAAATAAGTAAAGCCGTGAATGAAAACTGTAGGGAGATCGAAGAAAAAGCCGGAAACACGGAAGGGTTCACTTAACAGAGTGGTAGAGGTCATCAAGGACAGATTTCTGAAGAATGAAGGAAGACAAAACAAGACGTGGATGACAGAGGAAATATTACATATGATGGAAGACAGGAGAAAACACAAGAATGACATAACCACATACAGGGAGATACACCGTGAAATACAAAGAAAAAAGAAAAATGCCATGAAATAGAAGCACTGCAACGGAGGTTTGATGATTTCAATGTACATAAAAAAGTGAGAGAAATAACTGGCAAGTACCAAAAGAGAACAGTAGGAAAACTCGTTAATGACAACGGAGAACTTATTGTGGAAGTAAGCATTAAAGACACTTGGAAAGAATACATAGAAAACTTGTTCTTCGATGAGAGAAGCACCTTATCAACAGAAACTGGACCACCAATACTAACAAGCGAGATAGAAGCCATAAGATCGCTGAGAGAAGGCAAAGCTCCAGGATTGGACGGAATACAGACAGAGTTCCTTAGGCTTTTGGATAAAGAATCAATAAAAATGATCTGCAAAATATTTAACAATATCTCAACATCCCGAAAGAATGGCTCATCTCTGAATTTATATTGCTCCCCAAGAAACAAGGGGCAAAGAAATGCAGATAATACAGAACCATAAGTTTAATGAGCCATTTACTAAAGCTTTTCCTTAAGGTTATCCATCGCAGAATATACAAGATATGCGAAGAGAGAGTAGCAGACACACAATTTGGCTTCAGGAAAGGAGTTGGAACAAGAGAAGCACTGTTCAGTATACAAGTATTATTCCAACGGTGTAGGGACATGATTTCCGACATTTATACCTGCTTTGTGGACTACCAAAAGGCGTTTGACAATGTCCAACACCAGAAGATGATACAAGTGCTGAAAGGCATCAGAATGGATGGTAAAGACCTCAGAATTATACAAAACCTGTACTGGAACCAGACAGCCACCATAAAAATCAACGCTGGAGATGAAACAACATAGGCAGTTAACATTCTGCGGGGTTATCTCCCCTCAGATATTCAATCTGTATTCAGAAGAGATATTTAGAGAGGCTCTGGAAAACGATGATAATGAAATTCCTGTAAAAGGTGAACTGCTGAATAATATCAGATATGCAGATGATACCGTCATATTTGCAGATAGTATAGAAGGTCTACAACAGCTAATGAACAAAGTAAAGGAAGTAAGTGAAAGATATGGGCTAAAAATGAACATCAACAAAACGAAATTCATGGTCATAAGTAAAGAAAAGAAAGAAAATTGCCAACTATTTATTAAAAATATACCAATAGAACGGGTATCCAAACTTGTCTACCTGGGAACCTTAATAAACGAACAGTGGGACCACTCACAAGAGATCAGATGTAGAATAGAAACATCAAGAGATGTCTTCATCAAAATGTCTAAGCTCTTCAAAAGCCATAACCTCAAATTAGATATCAAAGTAAAACTCCTGCGCTGCTAGGTGTTCTCCATATTGTACCATGGCGTGGAATCCTGGACATTGACCGAAGCTACACAAAAGAAGCTCGAAGCCTTCGAGATGTGGCTATACAGAAAGATCCTTAGAATATCATGGGTAGATAGAGTGACCAACGAAACAATACAAGGAAGGAAAAAGAGGTGATGAAAACGATTAAGAGCAGGAAACTGGAATATGTCGGACATATAGTGAGAAATGACAACAAATACAAACTCTTAAAATCCATCCTCCAAGGAAAAGTGTTTGGAAAGAAAGGGCCCGGAAGAAGAAGGATATCATGGCTCAAGAACCTAAGGACATGGTATTCAAAAACAACCACAGAACTGTTTAAAGCAGCAGTCAACAAGGTCATCATAGCCAGGATGGTCGCCAATATTCGAAACGAATAGGTACTAGAAGAAGAATTCCCACGTGATTCTGCAAGATGCATTGCTGCAGCATGTAACTAAAACTTATTTAACTTTTATGATATCACCTAAAATATGTTTCCTAACGCTGTTCTGCTAAAACTACATTTTCCAAAAATTGACACGATGGGATAAGAATACTTTTGGATTTTACATCAGCCTTATTTTTCAAAATGATTTTTCTTATTCCCCTTGGTCCAAAATTGTAATATCCCAAAAAGTTGGTGCAATACAAACGACAACTTAAATAAATGTATGAATTTGAAACAGCGCTACTTATCCATCAGAGAGGAACAGCAGAAGAAAACTCCGAGGAAAGTTTTGAAGCGAAACAGGGGGAAATAAATTAGATTTTTCTCGCCAGGACCGCTTTCTATTAATGTTAAAGATTACCTCGGAGCCAGATAATGCGTATTTCTGTTTTTATGACGGAGCGAACGAAACGAAATTACTCAAAGTGAAATGGCTTTTTATAGGAAGAAAACAAGTAATTTCTTTCGTTTCTTTTTTAAACTAATGACGCTCTGATTGCTTTTGGATTAGTACATTGCGTTGAGTTTACGCTCAAGTTTTCCTTGTCTTCTAATGGTTTTCCCGTGAAACCGATTTAAGGAGACTGAACTGAATGAAAAATCTACTGGCTAACCATTGCTATTGTTAGGCAACAAACAGGTTTATCTGCCGAAGCGAATCTGGTTCTACACTTGTACATTCATACAGTTAAAAGCAATTTCTGGAAAGTTGCCCTTAATAGCCTAGACACATTACTTTTTACGGACTGCCCCTTCAGGGCCACTTTGTAGGGAGTGGAGAATAGTTACGATCATTTGGGGAAACATCAATTTCGCCCAGTCAGAATATGGGGATGGATATTGCCAGAACGGTATATCTTAAAAGTACTAAAATGTGGAAATGTTAAGACAGGAAAAGGCTAAAGTTCAGTCATATATTTGGTAGGTTTAGCAGTGAAATATGGAAAACCTTGGAAATCTAGTCAGACAGTGCCGGATTTAGGAGGATGTTAGTAGTACTAAAAGTACCCGGCAGCAAATTTTTGAGAGCGGTGTAAAGTGGAAAAACAAAAATTTACGAAAATACAACAAGCCATATAAATAATATTTCTCATTAGGACTTTTAAGGATATTGAAATAATAGAAAAAGACAAACAAGAAACTATATTACATTGAAAGTTGAAATGGAGTTAGTTTCAAAAAGCTGTTTGGAGCATCTGCTACTTTTTGCTTTGTAACTCCTTAAGGAGGCCCTTAAATGCAAAAATACCTTATAGTATCTTATAGAAGATGAAATTTTCTGAAACTTTTCTTATTTACATCTTTTGCAACTCAAATAACGGAGCTACAGTCAAAATAAAATTAAAAGTTTAAGTCAAAGCTAAAAGTAAAAAAAAAGCATTCTGTCACCTTTTGCCTTCCAACTCCTTAGGAAGGATCCTAATTTAATTTTTAAGGTCACGTGACTTTTTTTCACGTTAAAACAGAAATTGAAGGTTACGTGCTATTATTTGACGGTTGACCGTTTTTTTACAGTGAAACTGATCACGTGACTATTTTCAATCATCACATTTTTTTTAAAGGTAACGCGATTCTTTTTTCATCAAAACGGAATCCTGAAGGTGTGTGACTGTTTTAAATGTCAAAATATTATTTGAATTGTCACGTGACCGCTTTTCATCATTTTAAACTGATATTTTCAAAGTTTCATTACTCTTTTTAAAGTGCCAATGCTCATATGACAATTTCCAATCATCAAATTTAATTTAAAAGGTTACTGGACTATTTTTTTAACATCAAAACGGATCGTAAAGATTACATGACCCTTTTAAACGTCAAGTTACGTGACTTTTTTAAGGTAAAAATTCTCACGTGACTTTTAATATTAAAAATGGAATTCTTAATGTCACGTGACAGTTTTAATTGTCAAAATGTTATTTGAGGAGTCACGTAACCGTTTTTCACTTTATATTAATATTTTCAAAATGAAGTGACTCTTTTTAAGGTAAACATTTGTTAGGTGACTATTTTCAATCATAAAATTTAATTTTAAAGGTTACTTGACTATTTTTTTAACGTCAAAACGGGTCCTTAAGGTTACATGACCCTTTTAAACGTCAAAATATTATTTGAATGATCAAGTGCGCGTTTCTTAGTTTACACTAAAGTCACGTGACTGCTTCTAAAATGAAAACGGTCACGTGACGATGATTGATAAATCATCAAACTTATTTTTAACGATCTAGTGTCCTTTTTTAACGTGAAAATGGAATACTAAAGGTTACGTGTTTTAAATGGTGAAATCGTATGTGAAACGAAATCTGATGAAAAGTTTAATCTGATAATTTTTTTAAAAGTGACTCTTTTAAATCAAAAATGGAATTCTTAATGTCACGTGATAGTTTTAATTGTCAAAATGTTATTCGAGGAGTCGCGTAACCGTTTTTCACTTGTTAGGTGACTATTTTCAATCATTAAATTAAATTTTAATATTCATGTAGAACTTTTTTAAGATTAAAAAATGGAATTCATAATGTCACGTAACAGTTTTAAATGTCAAAATGTTATTTGAAGGGTCACGTGACCGTTTTTTAGTTTTAAAGTAATTCACGTAACTATAACGTAGGTTAAAATAGACAGTTTTTACGTTTAGACTGATATTTTTAAAGTCGCAGGGCTCTTTTTTAGATGCAAATGTTAGCGTGACTATTTTCAATCATTAAATTTAATTTTAAAGGTCACGTGACTTTTTTAAATTTTTTAAACATACGCAAATTGAAATCAACTTTGATATCAATTCGGTCCAAAATAATAATACTTCAAGTGGCAACATCCTTAAGATGTTTGTAACATCAGTTTTCATAATTTACAAATGTCGATATTCTTATTTTTGCGACAAAACCGGATTTGTATCCAATAATCTCCCGCATTAACGGTAATCGAAAACGCGGTTCAATCAACTTGACGCAGTCACTTCAGCAAGAAAGGGAAAGGAAAACTTTTCGTCAGGCCCTCTTATGCCCTTGGGAACTCTCGATCTCCTCAAATAACAACACTCCTGACATAGCCTGGAATGAAACGGTATATTGTTGTGTACAGAGGGGCTTTTGAATTTGAAACTTTTAAATCACTGGCGTCCGTAATACCACCCATTTTTATTTCTTGTTTCCATTTTGAAATCTTAACTTTTCAATTCAGATCAGTTGATTTGTTAACAAACTTAATTTATTAGTGCTGTTTGCATTGGAATCTACTTCACTGCCTTCACTGTTATCAGCTGAATACTCAACATAGCGTTCCAGTTCGGCATAAAAGTGGGGAAGTCGAAAAGGTTGCTCTAATTGCTCTTCAGAATAAGTAATTGGAGAACCGTTGAAGGGTCAAATCCTCTTCTTACGATCCGAAGTGAGGTGTTCAAAGAAAATACTCGAATGGTAATTGATATAAGAACAGCTCCATTTTATCCTAGAGTATTCGTTGGAACGTTTTTAAGAATTTCCGGCAAAATCAATATAGAAGGAAATTAATTTTAGAACACAACCCCGGTTTCCTTTTCATCATTAAATTACAAACGCTCGGCTGACCGCGATCTGTATAACAAAAACTCCCGTTACATGGAAAGGGCAGAAAGGCTAACGAAGCCAATATTCCTTTAGTCTGCCCTCCATCACGCCCAATTGACTTTACAGGGGATAAAGTAACTTCAACACGGCGGAAGTTTTATAGAGCTCATTGTTATGACTATGAAAGACTGAAATAATACTTGTGCGTGTATTTTTGTTTTTATTAGGTTTACATTAGTTTAACTTTTACGTATGACTGTCAATGTAAATAGCCAATTACGTATCATCGTTTTCAGACTCTTTTTACGCACAGTGTTCTGTCGATCATAAACCAACTGACCAAATCCTGGAAAAAATTGTTTTCGTTTTCTTGCTTTATCAAAAATATATTAGATGGAGATCAATGCATGTGTACTGCATTATTCATACGTTTTTAAGTAATCAGAATATTATCTGCAATAGCAAACACATCAAGTAATCGAAAAGTAGTAGTCCATATTCACACAGTGGAGTAGTGAGTATAAGTGAAATCAAAACTCAGAGTCGATCTCCACAAATATTTATTAAAAAGGTTGTTAATTGCCTAACATGTTTCGGGCGTATTCAGACACCCATCTTCAGAGGCTTAACTAGATCACTAGTCTGCTGACTGTCATTCTAAAAGGGGGGACAGCTGAACCCAAATGTACCAAGGTGGTTTTTTATTCTGCACGGGGGAAAAAACCTTGATCAAAAACCCAGTTCTGGTACAGAGGTGACAGGTTGCTCCGTTTTTTATTCTCAAAGGGGAAAAAAACTTAATCAAAACCCAGTGTTGATGTCAAAAAGTGAAGTTACTAGCTCAGTTTTTATTCTTTAAGGGGGAAAAAACTTAATCAAAACCCGAAGAAGTTGAATGATGTAAAAACTGCATGTCTATCTGAGGAGACCAAATGGACACGAAAGGGACCCACCACGAAAGGGGGTCCTTCACTTTTACCAGGTAACTTCACTTTTTGACATCAACACTGGGTTTTGATTAAGTTTTTTTCCCCTTTGAGAATAAAAAACGGAGCAACCTGTCACCTCTGTACCAGAACTGGGTTTTTGATCAAGGTTTTTTCCCCCGTGCAGAATAAAAAACCACCTTGGTACATTTGGGTTCAGCTGTCCCCCCTTTTAGAATGACAGTCAGCAGACTAGTGATCTAGTTAAGCCTCTGAAGATGGGTGTCTGAATACGCCCGAAACATGTTAGGCAATTAACAACCTTTTTAATAAATATTTGTGGAGATCGACTCTGAGTTTTGATTTCACTTATAACATCAAGTAATGTTACTGAAAGGACTATTTCTAATACTAGTAATAATTCAACAGAGATATTATACAGTTTAATGTTAATTTTAGCATGTTGTTAAAATGCTTGTAAAATTTTTAATTTACATTCTAATAAAATGATATTGACTTTCTCAAATTCTAGCAAGTGTTTTCTTTCACATGTTGTTTGAAAAACGGCAACATCTAGCCTATTTTTTTTTTAATTTGGGTTAAAAGATTGTTATAAAATGCATTGAATCTCTCATAAGACGTTTTGCTTTACCGATTCCTTTAATAAGCTTAATAAATATCCTTGTAGCCAGTTTTTATAGTTTCCAGACAGGACAAATTGAAAGTTTAGTTTTGAAAATTGACTTAGAAACAAAGAAAATAGACTTAACCAGTTTTCATAGTTTTCAGACAAATCGAAAGACTTTAGTCTTGAAAATTGACTTGAGAGGCTTAAAAACTATTGTAGTCAGTCGTCATGGTTTTCAGACAAATTGCTAGACTTTAGTATTGAAAATTGACTTGTACACATGAAAAATTAATTTGTCTAGAATTGTTTACTACAAATTCACACATTTAAACTTTTAAAATTGACTCAGACACTAAAAAGAAAAAGTGACATCAGAAGCTTGAAATTTACATTTAAAGTAAGTTGTCATAATTTGAAACATCTGTGTAGGTGTAAACCTAATCCACTGAGTACAGGAAAATTTTCTGAATATTTTTGGCTTTTCCAAAATTTCCGTAACTTTAATGGTTTTCAAGATATTCGACTTTTTTAGGAAATTGTATCCAAATTTTGAAAATTCCGTATCTCGGCTATTTTTCAGATTTCAGCGACTGTAAAAAAATCAAAATATTAGTCTTGAACTGCTGTTTCACCTCGTGCTAATAGCAATACAATTAGACATCTATACGGTGTTCAAAAAACAAAAAGAAAATCAGTTAAATTTGATACTAATGCTCTGCCAGTTGTGACCACGTTTATGCGATTCTAAGTGAGTGTAAACCTAGTCCACTGTGTGAAGAAAGTCATTCTGAACATTTTGGGTCTCATGCAAAATTTCCGTTACTCTAACAGTTTTTTGAGATATTCGACTTTAGTTACTATTTTTGTATCTCCGCTATTTTTGGGGTTTCAGTGACTGTATAAAGCTCGAAATGTTCTCTTTGAACTGCTTTTTTACCTCGTGCTAACAGCAACATGTTTGAACATATACAGGGTATTCAAAAAACAAAATTAAAACACTCAAATTTGAAACTAATGCTCTGCTAGTTATGACCTAGTTTATTTGGTTCTAGGTCGGTGTAAACGTAATCTACTTGTTGCAAAGTCGAGATATTCGACGAAATTTCAATATTGTAGTCTTGAAAATTGTCTAAAATACAGGATATTGACATTAGGTTCATGAAAATTGATTTGAAGACTATCTTTTCAAGTTTTTTAACTTTGTTTCTCATTCTCTTCCGGACTATTTTTAGTGCTTGAATACTGCTTTCAGCTAGGAAAAGTGAGTTCAAAACTATCTTCACCAAGTTTTTGATATAGCAGACTTAAAAAACAATTTTTGCATTATCCATAAGCTCAAAAATGTTGAACACAGAGATTGTAAAATTTCTGTAAAATAACATTTTTTATTCATTCGGGTTAGAAGCTAGGAGATTCTAATATTTGAATGTCTTTTTCCAAATATTTCAAAAACCGTTACAAATGAGGTTTAAGTTAGGTAAAACATAAAAAATATTTTAAATCGATAAGAGTATTCAAAAATGCATCAATATCAGTAACTTTTTTGTTCTAGGACCCCCTGTATTTCAAACAAAAATCCAAATTTCAGTTTTTTTTTAAATGTGTTGGTTTTTATGGAAATTTGTATTTCTGTAATTTCAAAAGTCACTTAAATTCGATTCGTAATTTTCAATTTGCCTTTTGCACTCTGTTCAAATTTTCTCAAATTTTTTAATAATATCAGTAGCTTTGCTTATGTCGGAAATTTGTGTAGTTCGAAGAAAAACACAAATTTGTTTTTTTTTTAATGTAATCCTAATCGATTCTACCCTTTTTAAACTCTGTGATGTGGTTAAAATTTGAAACAATCTGTATGTATTTTTGTCTTTCAATTTATTGTTCCAACGTTTGAGAGCTTGAGTGCTAAATAAGATAAAACAAGTGCCAGTCACAATCATTTTTCACTTAAATTGGAAAATCTGTTATTACTACTATCTAAAAACTGTTCAAAATCGCTTTGAGAACAATCATTTTGTAAGTTTTGTTAAGTTTTTTGTATTTCACGTTGTAAGTAACAGTAAACAGTAAACTATAAAATAAATTCATAAAACTCATCTAACCAACATGTATTAAATTAAATCTTGTTTTTCCTTTTGTATTCCATCAAAGTCCATTCAGGCTCGTAAAACATAAACTTCACCTTTCCATTTTTCCCTTACCGTTACGATATTGACGTGACCGGCGTTGTCGATTAATGTAATCCAATTTTCCATCTCAGACAGAGGGAGAGCCCGTCTTTAGCCCCCTATGGAGTTCCTTAATTCAACTTGTAATAGAACTACAGATCCGAGTTTGAGTTTACCTTTTTGATAACTTCCGGCTACTGCACTTACCAATCTTCGGAAATGCTCACATTAAATACGTCAACATGATGGAATGAAATTCTAGAGATTTTAAATTAGGTTTAGATTGATTTTTAATTTAGTCTATTTAATAACGTTTTTCTGTAAAAAGAAAATTCAATTTAAGGTTTACCGTAAGGGAGTTAATTTAAAAAATAAGTGTATCCCACTGAGCTGCTGCTAAGCCCAACAACCGAGAATTCCCCTGAGAACCGCAGGAGGGCTGACCCAGTGTCCTCGTAAATACAATCGATATACTACAACATTGCAGGTTAAAATATCATTGTGTATACTATAATAGTATAAAATAATAATTATTATTTTGCAATACTTTACAATTTTAAATGTTGAGACAAATATTTTAAAAACTGTATACAATGAAAGTGCTGTAAAAGTTATTTTGTAAGACTTGAAAGAATCATTGTTTAAAGTAATTTAATAATTATTATCATGACAATATTCTCCGATGTAAGAAAATTTTTTATTTAGTTTGCAGTATTCTTCCAGTAATTACATTTTCAGCTGTTTTGTCAGTTTTACTAAGCCATTCGGTAAATGTAACAACTTAATAGTTCAGGTTGACAAATTACGTAGTGAACATTATTTTATGTATTTTAGATTAAATTTTAACGAGTTTTAATCTAATATCTACTGTATTATTGGCATTATGTTATTTAGAAAAAAATAACTTCTGGACAATTGAATTTTTCGGTTGTTAACACTAAAAAGAAATGAAACACCAAAAATCTAGAAAAACTGATTTAGAGTGTTTTTAAACACAATATTTGACATGTGTTTGCAAACACAAGTTTCAACGCTTTCAATTATCGCATCCATTTTTAGAGAAAATTCATATTTTATGAATTTAGTCCTGAAATGGGTATTATCTGAGTATTTATTTTGCGATGAACAACTTATGAATGACTGTGTTATGACACAATAATTTCAAATTATTTTACAGGGTATCCGATAATTAAAACTGTTAGCTGCAAACATCAAAAACCATACTTTTTTCTCAATATCTGCTATTTTGTTTGTGCTAAGTGCTAAGTATTCTGAATATATGTATAACACTCTGTATAACAAAATGACTGTAACATGTCCCAACTCATTCATTTACAAAGTATTTTAGCACTAAGAATGTTGAGATAATACTTATTTTCCGAGTCAGGTAAAATTCATAAAAATAAGTGTATTTTTCCATAAAAATGTGGATTTTCTAAAAAAGCAGTAGCAATAAATAATAAAACTTGATTTTTTGAAACTTAAAAGTAAATCCTAAAAAGTTTACTCAAAATGTCAGCTGAATATTTCAAAAGGTTTACCACCCTGTTATTGTATTATCTTGATATCTGATAGAGGTATATGTAGAAGAGAGGTAGACAGGAAAAAGGTGTAAAACATGCAATTTTGCAAACTTAAATTGATGTATCTAGCTAGTATTATTTACTTGGACTAACATTACAAATTTCAACCATTTTTCTAACTTTCGCTTAGCAATACTTGTCATTTTTAACATTGATAAATCATTCACTTAATTTACCTCAATTTGCATTTTATCCATAATTTACCGACGCCTTTGTAATTATCTCGGAATAATAAATGGACTGGACAGGATAAATTTGAATAATAACTGGGTTCTTTAGAACGAAAGAGTACATTAAATTATCAGATCGTAATTAAAATATAGTGCAGCGGGGGCCCAAGTAATTGGCTAATTCTGACGGCACAACACAGGGTAACCGCGAGGCAAATCACCCCTCTAGGTCGTTATCTGCCCCTCGAAAAGGTCGGCGAGGGTTCAAGCAGGGGCGTACGTCGCCCCCGGTAATGAACGGAAAAGGTGGGTTGTTGCGTGATTCAAATGACAAATTGGTTGGAAGATTAGAGTTGCTTCCTGATAACCAACGTTAGTCACTATCAAATAGACGGAGAAACGAACGGTTTAAAGTTAGATAGTTTACCAATAAATTAGCATAAATTTGTTTTTTTTTTACAGAAGACTTTTAGAGCAAGCAGAATATAAGCAGAAATAAAATGTATGCTTTCTGGAAAGTTTAAAAATGTAATACCTACAGTATTCTATTTATAAACATAGAATTTGATTTCGTTTCCAACTCAATATGCATTTATGCCAGACTTGAATATCTACCTGCTTTCTGACTTGAAAATAAGTTGTGCAAATTCAGGGGAAACTACATAACGCCCGTTCGTGTCATTCCCATGGGCTTTTCCCCTCCGAGTTTGGAAAATTGGATTACCTTAATCGAGGGCACAGCAGAAAATCTAGCAATATTTCTGCACGAGATTACCAGGACTAGTGGCTTAATATGTGTGATTTATTTGTCGTTATATTAACCGTTTTAGAAAATATTTACGGAGATTTGTGTAAACTTTGCCAGACCTAAAACCAGAAATAAAATAAAGCAAAACTGTAATTTGAAAATGACCAATTCAAAACAATATATCACAATCAAAAAGCAAAAATATTCGTATTTCTGTGCTGGATTTAACTTAATACATTAGGAATTTCATTTTTAATCTCAAAAGAGTCACGTGACGTTAAGAATGATATTTTAATCTTAAAAATAGTCACATGATTCAGTGTCTTAGTTTAATATTTAAAAAAACGGTCACGTGACCCATTAAATATAACATTTTGACATTTAAAACTATCGCGCGACATTTTGAATTTCAATTTTAATTTTAAAAAAGTCACGTGACCATTTGCACTTTAAATGAAGTAACGCGCGATTTTCGAAATTATAGTTCAACCTGAAAAACGGTCTCGTAACTTTTAAAATTAAACTTGATGATTGAAAATGGTCACGTGACAGTGTTTACCATAAACGGAGTCACGTGTCTTTAAAAAACATCACCTTACACTTTAAAACAATTACGTGACCTTTCAAATAATATTTTGACATTTAAACCAGTCACGTGATCTTTAAGATTCCGTTTTGACGAAAAAAAAAATCACTATAACTTTAAAACAAGATTTCATGAATGAAAATCGTCCCGTGACCATTTCAACTGTAAAAAGAGTCACGTGACCTTTGAAATACGATTTTGCGATTTGAAACAGTCAAGTGACCTGAAAATAACAGTTTAAATTTAAAAACGGTCACGTGATATTTAGTATTCCGTTTGGACGATAAAAAAGAGACACTTGACTTATAAAAAATAATTTGATGATTGAAACTCGTCACGTGACCATTTTCAATGTAAAAAGTCACGTGATTTTAAAAATTACAGACAGTTTAAACTTAAAAACAGTCACGCGAAATTTAAGATTCTGTTAAAATGTTAAAAAAGAATCACTACATCTTTAAAACAGAATTTGATAAATAAAAATTGTCATATTTTCACTGTAAAAAGAGTCACGTGACGTTGAATATAACAGTTTAAACTTTTAGTTTAATAATTTTTTTTTAATTTAATGGTTTAATAAAATTAAATTTGATGATTGAAAACAGCGTTTTTAAAAAGAGTCACGGGATTTTTAACATATCAGTTCAATGTTAAAAACGGTCACGTGACCCATAAAAACAGTCACAGTCACAACAGTCAGTTAAAATTGGGGATTGAAAATATTCACTCTCTTAGGGAGCAAAAAGTGATAATTAGGGTGCATCAGCTCTGTGATTTGAAAAGTTACAAAAAAGTGTTATTAAGGAAAGTTGTAGGAAATTTCATCCTCTACAAGATTATATTTTAAAGTGTTTAGCAGTTAAGTGCCTCCTTAAGGAGTTACAAGGCAAAAAGTGACAGAGTGCACCCAACTGGTTTTTAAAACTAATGCCATTGCGATTGAAATGGAGTTACGTGTCTTTAAAGTGAGGTAGTGAGGTAGAATTGCTTTAAGGAAGGAAAATATGAAAACTGTTTTGAGTAACAATAATTTTAATAGATGTCCATTCAAAAGGAGCAAGAATACATATAGCTACGTAATTTTTTGTATGTACTAGTTACAGCAACATTATTACTTTCTAACATCTATAATTCTATTGTTCCAAGATTAATACATTCAGTGTCCACCACATTCAGACTATTTTAAAACTGAAAGGAAGCGGTTTGTCAGGTTAATTAATTTCGTTGACCTTATAACTAAACCATCAATGAAAAGATATAGAGTACATATAAGAGAATGAACTTTATTGTGCCGGACATTTCGAGTATTTAAACATTTAAAATTCAACATGCAAAATTAATTGGTACAGAAAAGTAACAAATTTAAACTTTGGCAAACTTAAATGTCAATGAAGTTATTTATTTACAAAAGTGCAACACGTATTTACATTTAACAAATGTGAAACAATAATAAAAAAAATAAGGTTTTGGAAGAGAAGTAAAAAAGTCACCTATAAATGTTACTTTTATATACCGTATTCATTAAAATAATGTTAAAATAGTTTTGCCTACATGCTAAGTAAAATTAAATGTAATTAACCGCTTTTGCTTAATTACTTTTAATTTTACTTACTCATAAACTAGATTTACTGAAAGCTGGAGAATGTAATTTCTACCAGGCACCATTTTAGCTACTTTCACTTACAATTAAGTATTAGTTTATACATTTAAGGATGCATATAACCTAATTTTAATTTACACACACTAGCAGGTATTAATTTAAAATTACATTTAAATTGTTTTTATTTACAGATTATAACAGCCATAGGTGCTTAAATGGTTTTTATACATAATCCTACACTCGCTTCGTTATCTACTGTAGCACTCTATACATCAATATTGTTATAATTTCATGAATACAAAATTAAGGTGTAGATGTACTGAGAATTACCATTAATATAAAAAACAACACATTAAGTATTATAAACAGATCGATATGGGATAGGAATTCTGTAATTTGCAATTACTTTGTCGATGTTTCACTTTATCTTAAGTTACTCCTAAAGTCTATAACTGAGAAATTGGTCATTAATAGACTGTTTATTGCTATCAGTTATCCGATGTAATCATCATTAAATTGAAAATTTTTCGGTAACTTTAATTAAGAACTTTTATTAGTAAATGATAGTGTTTTTCCGCACAGTAAAATATTTACTGAACAGTAAGCTGTGAGCAATATTTAACATTACTTTACACCATAAATATTACATTAGAGACTATATACAGAGTAGCCCAGTCATGAAGAATAAATTTTGATCTTTGTAGACAAAATCACTATTATACACGAGTAAGTAAACAGTAATAGTTTTTGTTAACGATCTTTATTTTATTTATTGTTTTATGGCAATTGTGTTTTGAAAGAAAAACATTATTATGATAAATAAATATTTTTTAATGAAACTAACAGGAAAACTGCGAAACTAAAGATCAATTGAAAATTATTTTTGAAACTAGAATTAACAAAAAAATAATCTATTTTAAAAATAACCAATGATATGTTAATTATTGACAAGGAAGTGAAACTGTGCTGTCAGATCAAAATTAGAGTACAACCACCCTGTAGATGCCTAATAAGAAAAACTTAAAAACAAAACAGAGTAAGTATCAGATACTCTTATTGAGCTACACTGTATAGTATACAAAGTGATTCACATAAGTGGCATTAGATTATTACAAAATTGTAAAATTATAATATAGTGGTTTGTTGAGTTTTTCGTTCTTCCCCACTATATATTGATAACTAACAAAATTCTTCAAGTTTTTTTTTTTTCCAAAAAGTGCCACATTTTTTCCATTTTTCTGTCCTAGATCACAACGATTCATATTTGGGTCAAAGCAAATTTAAATTCACATTATAACGCAAATTTTGAGATTTCTAGTAAACACGTGTTTGATAACCGTTGTCACTAGTCAAGAGACTTTTAGAGCATTATTGTGCTGACTTAGCCACATCCAAAACAAGAATGATAATAGGTTATAACAATTCTGTGTATATCAAAAAAAAAACTAAAGAACAGATACACAAAACAGTTTAAACTTGATTTAAAACTTTCTTAATATTCTAATGAAAAACTTAAGTAAATCACTCTTGTATGTTTTTTAAAAGCTATTTGAAATATTACACCGATTTATCTATATGTTAATAATTTATATAAATACTTAGAGACGAAATTGGATATGTTTTTAATTACATCATTTGTGCATGAAATATGTAACACTAAAATTGACGCTAAGAGTCTCGTTCCTGTGTTTATAATCAACTAAAATATTTTTCTCTGAAATTTGCATAAAACTTTACATAAGCCAAAGTATATTTGAGTATATTTTTGGAATGATCATTATTTTAATAGTTGTTGAAAGAAATATAAGAGGATAGTTACAGGCGTTTACAGGTGCACCAAATTAATTCTAAACGTTTATATCACCCTCAAGTATGAAATATTGTAATTAGTTAGTATCTGCCATCCTTCTAGTTCGAATTTTTTCATTTCATATAATCTACAAAATTTCATACTGACCTCAAACTGTAAATGTCTAGGTAAACCTAATTAATAATATCTAAAGAGTAGTGTGTTGTAGACGGGGTGATAGCGGGCTAAATCGTGCTATATTTAGGCTTAAAACTAAGACGGCGCCCATTTTTACTTTAAAATTTTCCTTTCTATTATTTTGGAATGGAATATATTAGTCATCCTTAAAATAATCCTAAAATATTCACTTTTTTCTTACAAATTAACTATACCTAGCTTAATTAAGTTACAACTAATCGAAATACAAACCCCTTAAGTAGGGTAGGATACTTTTTCTCGTTTGTTTAATTCTATGAAGTAATTGCACTATGTTGTCCCAAGAATATAAGGTACACTTAATATGATATGCGTTAAACTTTTTTGGTGCATATTGACAAGTGACTATAATATAGGCTTTCTAAGTAGGTAAGTATAACTCTTCTCTAAAATCCCGCTTTTTGAACATTCAGTTAAAAATGGACGCCTTGTGTTATAGTTAGTTATACACTGGATTAAATTGCTAAAAATCTTAAGTCTACTATCACGATATGTTTAAAAGTTGAACCTGCTGGTTCTGATATGTATGTGATCTCAGTTGATATATTTCTTATATATTAAAAAACGACAAAAATAATGTACTGTCAAATTATAGTTATTAATATATTAGTCTTATTCTAGCCATTTGTTATGAAGAAAATAATTATTTGATAAACGTATATACATGCACTTTTATTTAATACACAGGATATTATTTAAAGTTACTTGTTCCGTTTGTGTTGTACCATTTTAATAATAAAATAATTCGATTGAAATAAAAAATCACATAAAAAAACCGAAGTTTAAAACAGTCAATGATCAAACTGAAAAAGTTCAGTTTTACTTTAGTTCGAAAATTTTTGTTAAATTATATTTAGTGGTTTCAAAAAATTTAGTAAGGATAACAGAATTGTCCAATGTACTGTTTTTTTAGCCAACATTTTGTTTCACTAAAGTTTTTATTTTAGGAAGTATTTTTAAACTTTGTAACTTATTTCAAATGTTGGCAAAAATCATACTACAACACTAGAACTCTAATCATTGCTTTTAAACAAACTTTTTAGCAGTCTTATCAGAACGGTTAAATACTAGCACTATCTACACTTTTATGTTTTATATTTTTCTTAGATGTAATGTTGTCTTAGTTTTCATTGCTGCAATCAATTTAGGATTTGCTGAAATTTATAATAAGCGCAATTTCTAATGTACAGAGTAGCCCAGTTCAAATACTCTCGCATACTACAACAAGCAGTTTGCAATATTTGATAGTGTAAATTTTTGTTAGTAATATTATGGAATGGAAATATGGAAAATTATGGAATTATAGAAAATTTTGACATTGCTATTTGTAATTGTAATGGAAATAATTTTAAAGTGAAACTGGTTTATACAGTCAACAAATAATTCCAAAACATATATCCGTTTAGGTATTTAAAATGTGTTTATATAAAAAAGCTGTTTCTATTTCAAAACAGCTTTCAGTTGATTAAGAGCAAAATAATGGTCCAGATTATCAAGAATTTACAGATGATTCAGACAACTTTATATGCCATGCTTTATATACCACCATATTGTATATACCATGCAAGTTACGTAATTCAGAAGAATATTGACAATATTTGATGATCGTTTTGTTTCATATGTAAGAAAAAAATAACAATTTTTTATTGTGCAGTAGGTTTTTAAGTTCATTCTCAACCAAGAACATTAAAAAGCATGTTGATTCGGTAAAAAAATAATTAGTAGTTCCTTTTTTGTTTATTTGGATTAATAATCCAGGAGATAAGAGTGTATAATATAATTTTTTTCTCATGTAGCCTTTATTTTTTCATATTTGCCTGGGCAGTTTTCAGTAACATTGTTTTCCATTTGGATAGAGCATAACTTTGAATTGAAATATTATATTGTTGAAAAAAGTCGGACAGAGTTTTCAAAACTCATCTTCATTATTTGCACCTGAAAAAATGCTTTTTATTGAGTTTGTAACTAAACAGCTTGTACAAAAGATGTACTGGTAAAACCGAGTTTTATATGATGAAATTTAAATAACTGATCAATAAAAACAGCAGATAGAAACTCTTGAAGGTGAAATACAAATACATGTGGGGGATAATGTGATTGAAAGGGTAAGACACCAAATAAAACTTGGCAAAGAAAACCAATAAGCGCAAGTAAGTAGACGAATCAGACTAACGTGGATGGTCTTAAAACTCCATTTACCATCTTACCTGTTCTGACATATGCAATGGAAACAACCTCATTAACCGTAAAAGACTTCGAAGAGCACAAAGAGAAATGGAACAGATTATGCTGGAAGTATCACTTCGAGATCATCAAAGACATACGAGCTAGAAGATGTAGTGAGACACATTGCCACTCTGAAATGATATTGGGTAGGGCAGGACAATACAAGATGCACAAGGCAGTTACTGCAATGGAGACCCAGGATTTCCAACATAAATATCGGACGACCACAGAAAAGTTGATGACTACAAGGAAAGGATGGAAAGAAACTGATGACAAACAGCACAAAATAGGTTGGAGTGAAGAAAACAAATGGAGGTCTATGTCCAGGAGTGGATGAGCAAAGGTTGTTAAAGAGAAAGAGAGAGAGATTGAATTTACTGGTGGCATGTAGGCTAGTGCAATGATAAAAATATGTTCCAATCTTTTGTCAAAAAAGCACTATTAAATGAGGGCAACTTTTGGGCCCTTAAATTTTATTAAGCTCAAGGACTCAAGTGAATTAGATTTTGCTTATGTTCAAGTCTCTGACTTAATCTACTTAGCTAGAAGGTCTAAAATTCTTAAGAAGTGTTCTTCAATTTTCAACCTTTTTAATAATATGACAATCTCAGCAATACTGTGACATCAGTGAAATGTCCAAACTATTCCTAAATATTTCTTACCTGCATCTTTTGATCATTGACACTTTGTGGGTGTTTAGATTATTTCAACTTTCCAGCAAAACATCTCTCAAATACCTTAAATCATCATATTCCAGCAACATATTACAGTATCTTCCGTACAACAACATTGTTATAAACTGTAATTGCATGAAAGGTTCACTGCATTGTTTGACTCAGCAGACTTTTATATTATACCACATTTACTTCATTATGGACGTTCTATTGAAAATACATTATTACCCCAAATAATTAGTCTTCAGTTTAAATGTCCCAACACTACTTTCAAACGTAATTATTTAAAATCTCATTAAAATTCTGTTTTATTTGTTAGTATCCGAAACAGCAGACTATTAAGTGTAAATTAATTAAGATTGTGGCATTATTTCTCAGAGAAAATATTAATGAAATTATGGGAGAATTAGGCTGTGAGATTTTAATAACCTGTATAAAAATTTTTTTCCTATTTATTTTTCGTAGAAACGATCATCATTTAGGTTAAAACATGCAACTAAACAGTACTATTTAGCCACCAATGACAGATATAAAAGGTGTTACAGAATACGTATTACAAACTTGTGGGTCATGCAGGAAATGCAAAAATTAGCAGAAAATGTCGTCAAAGCTTTCGTTTTTGAGATACAGGGTGTTAAAATTCTGCGAAATATAAAACTACAGAGATGAGGCTGATTGACGGACTGCAAATTGACAATCAACTATTAAAAACAAATTGAATGACAATTCTAGCTTTGATAATTGCTAAATTGACATTTTCTTTAATGTTTACATTTAGGGACTTGTTACATTGTCAGATAAGTTGAAAATCGTGCGTTCTACGATGAAAAGACAGGATAACTATTTTTCTTTACAGGAAAACAAAGAAAAGCTGACAGAAAAAAGCTTCTCACCACTCAACTGAATAATTTATTATTAGGATTTTCAAATCATGTACTTCATTTAGCTAAGCCGTTATTTAGATATAAAAAGATAAAAAAATTTTTTAACCAACTTTAACACCCTGTGTCTCGAGAATTACAGCTTCAAATACATTTTTGTTTCTAAAGCCTTTTTGACTCATTTTTGCATTTTTTACATGATGCCCTATACGTTTGTAAAACGTATTTTGCAAAACACTGCATAAAGTTGCCTGAATCTTGATTGATTGTAACTTGTATAAACAGTTCCTCAGTCTATAGTATTACTAACAAAACTGGCAACCAATGATCAAACTTGGTTTTGTTGAACAAATCTCTCTATGCCTAATTTTGAATGCTTACTTAAAAAGCAACTAAAAGTAGATGGTTCTAATTAAACACTTAAATTACAGATTATGTACACATTAAAACTCAACATACTTTCACTTATATCAAATATTAGATTCATTGTATACCTTGTCGGAACGGATTGCCCCCCGTGGACATGGGCGCTGGTGCAGGTGCCTGTTGCCTAAAGGGATTAGCTACCGGTTGCTGAGGCAGTACTCGACCTTGGCTTTGAGGCCTAGCAGCCGCCACTTGGGGACTTTGGTAAGTTTGGTCGGGATAATTAGGACTTTGAGAAGGAAAATTTCCTATCGTAGGTTGCGATTGATAACTTCCTTGATAGGTTTGTGTCTCGTAACTTGGGTCGTAATTACTAAAGTTAGTCTCTTGCTGCTTATAATTAAGATGGTTTTGCACGTCCTCGTTGACAGTCTTCTGTTCTTGCATCGAGTAAGTCTGGTACTCTTTATTAGGAGGATCGGACATTAATATGTTGGCTTCGTTTTCAAAAGGTTTAAAGTCGTAAATGTGCTTTAGGTAAGCGATAACCGGAACGTAAGCCAAATTGGATATGGCTATTCCGATGTTTAGTGCTGTGAAGCCTATAGCTTCCACGACTTCTCCTGCTATAATAGGGCCTATAGCGTATGCTACGGAATATGATATGTCTGCGATAGCGTAGATGCTTCCATATACCGATACGTAACGTACATCCACGAGGTAACCTAAGGTAGGTAGCAATGCGGTGTCGATTAAGGCGATTCCAAAACAAATTCCACACAACGGTATCATCAGTACCACGTAACTTGTTGAGAAGGGTATTAAAAAGCAGCAAAACCCTTCTAGTGCTAACCCGACAGCGGCCATTAACCACTGATAATGGGGGTATTTTTTTGCAATTTTTACGGTAATCACTACGCCTACCACGTGGGGAATAAAAGCAGGGAGCCACACCATACCAATCTTCCAATTGTCGGTAGTTAAATTGTCTTCCATCCATAAAGAAATGGTGGGCTCCAAGAAAGCTAACGCTACATTTGCCATCATTAAAGCACCGGAACATACAGCAATGTAAGGATCCATAAATAGTCTCCAAATGGGGACAGAAGGTGGTTTGGCCACTGAAGCCTCTTTCAACTGAGTTTTGATCGGTTTCATAACAATCAACAGCATAAAACCATCCAGGAGTGAAACGAAAGCCAACACGAGAAAAGGCATCTCTTTGCCTGCGAATTGATATAGGGCTCCGCCGAATGGTGGGGCTACCAAACACCCGAAACTGATAAAAGCCAGGGCTATTCCTAAGGCTTGGGAACGTTCGTTTTCTTCTGTGAAACGATCGGCTATCATGGCTAAGCCGGAGGTGTCTGCGAATGCTGATCCCACGCCCTGAAAACAACAGAAACATCTCGTTAAATGATGCAGGACATCGAAAATAGTACTTTATAAGAGAACTTCTTAGTAATTTTCAGTAATTCGTAATTCAGTTGAGATATAAATTAAATCAACAAGAATACAGGAGCTAAATTTTTAAATGACTCTGATCTGGGTAAACCGTTTACAATGTTAATTAACCGTGAAGCCTAAAATAGTAGTAGGTAATTCAGAAAACGTAACGACAACAAAACTTAAGTAATTTCTCTCAGAAGAGAGATCCACCTTATCCATGAAATGTTGACATTTTGTTCCTTGTATATTTAAGACAGTGATTTGTCTTAAAGATTTTATGACAATTGTTCTTATACTTTCTTAGGCACGTTGTCAAATTGTAATAAAAATGTAACAAGAATGAACAAATTTGTTTCCCTACAGCAGAACGTATAACAATGATGATAAACCTATAAAGCTAAATTAATAAATAATAACTAACTCGAAATCCACGTTCTTCCAAAACTTGTGTATTGGAACTTGATTACGGATGATGATGGTTAGTTAGGAGTTAAATGTCCGGCATTTAAAAATAATCATTTCCTTTTCGGAGACAAATAAATGCATATTTACTAAGAAGTTTAATTAGAATAACTACTTTGGCTTTATCAAACGACCAACCCACAAATGAACATACAAGACAGTTCATATATGCCGACGATAGTGCTGTAGCAACCCACGGCAGGGCTTTCAATGAAGTAGAGGACAAATTGACACGCGCCCTCGATAACCTAGCAGCTTACTAAATACAAGATCAACTACCTCAAGCCTAACCCAAACAAGACACAGGTGTATGTTTTCCATCTTAGAAGTAAGGAAGCAAACAGGAAGCTGTAAACATGACAAGGCCTGGAATTGGAACATATATGGGCATCCGTTTGGACCTAACCTACCGAAAGCACTGTGAGGGGGTCAAAGAAAAAATATGCGCGAAAAACAACATTATTCGGAAACTCACAAACACAAAATGGGGAGCACAACCTCATGTCCTCAGGACCTTGGCTCTCATTCTGTGTTTCTCCACCGCCGAATACGCCGCACCAGTATGGACCAATTCTGCCCACATGAGCGAGATTGTCCGAATAGTGTCCGGTTGCTTGAAACCGACCCCCCACTGAGGAAATTTGCCTAATAGTCGGTATCGCCCCACCTAAAATCAAGAGACGTGTTGCTGTGGAATCAGAGCGAAGGAAAGAAGAAACCAACCACAGACAACCTTTATATAATCATCAACTGCCACAGAGCAGACTCACGTCTCGCAAACGTTTCTTACGGATGACAACTCCCCTAACAATCAAGCCTGCAATACGTCGAACAAATTTGTGGCAGGAGTCCGTCAACCACACAAGGAATAACTTGAAAGAAGAGCTAAGTCGTGGACACCATCTACCATTCCCAACGTGGAGGGAGCTAAACAGACTGAGAACGGGCCGTCTGAAGATGCTATACTAACCTAAAAAGATGGGGCTACAGAGAAGATGACATGTGTGAATGTGGCACGGCCCATAACATGAACAAATGACAAAGCCACCTTTGTGGCTGATTTTTGGAAGTATAGAAGGTAAGTAAGTAAGTTTGGCTTTTTACATTAACTTGAACGTTAAAAATAGAACGTTAAATCTTTGAGTTAGAACGCACAAATTGCGTCCCCAAATTTAGGAACTGTCTGAATTTAGGATGCCGCATCATTCGATTAACAGTCGAATGATTGGTTAAAAAAATAGATAGAGTTGAGTATAGAAGTCACGAGATGTTACACAACAACTATCATGTACCTTACTTAACTACTTACTTGTAGACTTCTGGCGAAGAAGAGGACCCCGTAGCTCCTGCCGCATGCGAAAACTGCTGTTGAAAGGAACATGATGCATAAGCCAATCATCATGGGAATGTCGTATCCTATTCGGTCTATTAGGGCCCCGGAGAACGGGTTTATCATAAGCTGTACTATGGCCTGAAAAGCAGAAAAGTAATTGTAATATTTCCTGATGTAGTTTGATCAGTATCTAATTAACTATACGTTATTTTGTTGTTTATTGTCAATTATATGAAGTAAAAATTACCTTGGAAGCGAAGAGGATGCCGGTGGCCGAGTCTTGGCCATGGTGGTCGTGCTTGAATGGTGTCCCGGGGGGCAGGCTGGCGTTTCCCGGAATGGGATCTTCTTGGTATGCGCCAATGTATCTAAAAATTGTCAGTATATTTGGAGATAAGAGTGCCTCTACTCATAAAGTTAATAAAATAACGTCAAAACAGTAGTACTACCTATTACTGTGGAAATTGACAACAATTAGAGCAATTTTGAAAGAGATTGACGGTCGGTTGGGCTCAATTACTAAAACAATATTATACTGATCTTGCAGTCTTAATAAACGTCTATTCTTTGGAAAATTTTTGAGAACTGTTTTCTACTCTCATATGAGGGTAATATTCCATTTCACAATATTTCCAAAACGAATAAAAAGTGTGTTTTAAAAAAACGGAAAGACCTAGTCTGCTGATTCAATTAGAATTCTATTATCACCATAATTTATCTTGGATATAGTCTTCGTCTCCAAAGTTTAGTTCTACGCACGAAGAAACCAAAATTGACATTACTACATTAGAAACACTATTATAATCCACTAACACAGTTTTATGGTCCATCCTTGCAGTATTTATGATTGTTTAAATTATTTTGCAAATGATTTTTAGAACTATACTTTAGTACCTACCATAATTCGCATTTGCATGTTTTTGAGTTAGTAAGAAAGTAAAATGACAGTCAACCTCTTAAAAAAAAGCATTTCCAAATTGTGACGTAAGTGAAAGATCAATCTTTAGAAGAAGTGTACTACTTTCTTTCAAATTAAATATATTATAACAGATGCTAAATCTCTTACCTTAAATAATCAGGAATAATGGGAACAATAACCATATAAAGCATGTTATCCAGTAATAGGGCTATAGACACTATCACCAGGACGAGCTTTCTTTGGGAATGGGGCTCTTGCAATTTCGCCCACACAATTTCCTTGAGCTCCGAGAACTCAAGATTTATTATCGGCAACGGTGCCATTGTCGCCTTTTCAAACTTTTAGACGCTTTAGTTGTTTATCTCTGCAGCACTAAGTGACGAAGCACATTTCAGTCTTTTTTTCCTCCGCAGCGTTCATTAGATGATCATTTAAGGCAATTCACACTTCCACTGGACACTTTTAAGGATAACTTTGATAATCGGAACGTTTGGATCCTCCAAGGGGTTTCAGCACAGTGCCTGTTCTTCTCAACCTGGAGAAAAAAGGAGGATTTAGAAGTCTATATGAAGTCCAGGGGGGTGGGAGGCACTGCGCTGAGACCCCCCAGCCCCCCCCTATTTGGTACGGAACATGGAGGTTGTTAGCGCGTAGGTAGGTACTTTCACCTCTGGATAAATGTATTGTTAAGACAATTTCCATAGAAATGACAGAATTGACCAATAGTCTGATTTCACGGTTTCCATAAAAATTATCCGTAGAATAAAGTTATTCTAAACTGGCCCTAAATCGCATTAAAGGAGTAGACTAAATAATAAACGGATGTAAAAGAAAACGTTTTGTACCCCTTATAAAATTATCAGAAAATATGTGTTAATACAATCAATTATTCTACCCAACAAGTTGATATCCATTAACAATATTTGCGGTATGCAGACGACACCATCATACTTTTTGCCGAAACAAAGATTTATAGGGTTTGGTTCAGCAACAGAAAAACCTCATCAACGGTCAACTGATAATGAGTACATTGAAGAAACTAAAGTAAATGGACAAGTCCATATTTAACAAAATAAGAAATAAATGAATTAACAGAATCCAGTGGAGATCTTAATTTACATCGAGTCAGAATGGTAAAATTCTGCGTTTTTTCGATGTTGCTATGAAGAACACTCAAAATTGACTGTAGTCCTAGACGTTAAAGAAAAATATAAGTGATCGGCTGGAATCATAGAATATGTGGTCGTCTAGCAGGATCCTAAGAATAAGTTGGGTAGATATGGTGAATGAGGAGGAAGAATAAGAAAGAAGAAGGAACTAATAACTAAGTAATAAACTTAATCGTTTAAAGATTAAGTGCTCTAAAGTAACTTTATGGTTTGGTTCGAAGTTTCTGGAATATCGTCACTAGTTAAAGTTTAGTCATTTGTGACAATGATGATAACATAGTTATGTGAATAATTTGTGAAATACAAAATGTTGTTAACAATTGGGAATTTTGAGGAACAATTAGATTTAAAATAAATTTCCAAATATCCTTTTGGTCAACTGAAACTGATAAACGGAAAGTTCAACGACAAAGAAAGACATCTTCCTGGCAAAGTTTGAAAACATCATCCAGTAAACCAACAGATTTGACATTTTTACTAAATAAGCTAAGCATTGCATTTCCATTAAAATCTTAAGTGTTTATTACTATGCCTGATGCTAAATGCTGATGAGATGCTTTGGTGGAAATATTTAACAACATATACGAGACAGGCGAAATACCGAAGGATCTGCTGTACCTTCGTACCTATACCGAAAAACCAAACGCAAACCGCTGTGACGAGTACCGAATGATTCGTTTGTTGAGTCAGGTACTAAAGCTCTTTACAAGATTATACAACAGATGTGAAAGGCTCTACACAGTTTGGATTCAAGGAAGGCTTCGGCACACGTGAAACACTCTTCAGCTTGACAGTATTACTTCAAAAATACAGAGACCAACAAAAAGATGTTTTTCTGTGCTTCATGGATTACCAAAAAGCGTTAGACAGTGTCAAACATACAGAGATGGTAGGGTTGCTCCGGGAAGAATGATAGACCACAACGACGAAGAAAGAACGAATTAAGATTCATTGAGAACTTCTGTGCAAATCAAACGGCAGCGGTGAGGGTGAAAAATGAATCTACAGAGAATTTCCCAGTAGAGAATGGGGTAAGACAGGGTTGTAAGTTTTGTTCCCCCTTTTATTCAATCTTTACTCTTCTTTGGACAGTCTTTGCGATAGTGCTTTGAGAGATACGGAGGATGTCAGTTAATAACCTTCGCTATGCCGATGACACGGTCATATTGGCTGATAGCCAAGAAGCACTTCAGCTTGATCGACCGAAGGAGAACGCCTTGATCTAAAAATTAACGCACACAAAATGAATGTAATGGTGGTTAGCAGAACACCAAATATCCTGGTAAACGGTAACAATATCCATCGTCTCCAAGTTCATATATTTAAGAAGCTGGATAACTGAAGACCTCGACCCGGATACGGAGATGCACAGCAGTATTGAACAGGCCAGAGTGGCATTTACTTACTTTACTTAATTTAAAGCTACGGTACCGTTTTGTGAGGTACTACATTTACTCAGTGCTGCTGTACGGAGTGGAAACATGGATAATAAAAGCTAACGTCATGAAGCTTTCGAAATGTGGATGTTCCGAAAAATCATTAAAATCCCGTGGACAGATCATATACCACCAACGCTGAGGTGCTAAATCTAATGGAAAGAGAAAGAGATCTGTTGCAAATAGTGAAGAGAAGGAAAGCAGCCTGGGCTATATATTCAGCAACTCCTTCAATTTCTGAAGCTGATTATGAAGGGAAAGATTGAAGAAAGAAGAAACCTAGGGAGAAAGAAATACTCGTGGCTAAAGAACATAAGAGACTGGACCACGAAACCGAAACGTGTATCCCAGAATTGTAGCTAACATTCAGTACATTAATAAGGCACGTTAAGAAGAAGAAGACTATGTCTATCCACGATTAACAAAAAATCAAGACAAAACAGAAAACCAGCGATTAGTAGTTAAAAATATATTTTATAGTCAAAAATCTGAGAGAATAAACAATATTGCTTAAAAATGAATATTGGAATTTTTGTAACAATCCACAAAATTTTGTTGTTTAGAATTAGTTTTTCTGTATTAAATTTTGAATTTCTAACTACTTCAAACTCTCTTAATTTCGATCATTATTGATTATTTACCTATTTTTAAAAAATCAATCGGTAATGCAGTATCTGATATGACTCATATTATTATTCCATTATTTGGCTATAAGACGTCTTACATACAGTTTGTAGTAATCTGGATGATCCTTCCAGATTAGTCAAGTCCGTTTAATAATTTCATGAAAAATGGATAAAAATTACCTCCATTATAATTGGCTGTTTCTAATTTCTAATAATAAAGGACTTAAATGAACATATCTATAAGAATGTTCCTCTCACGAAAGGGAGGTTTATATCACCAAATCAGATTCTAAAGCATTCTAAAGTATTTGATCACATGAACAGTTTTTCCACTGGCCACCTATATTGATATAACTTTCATCAACTGTGAAACAAAATATATACTAAGTATTTTGTATTAAGGTATTTGTGCCTAACTCATTACCAAATCCTTTTATAACTGTTTCTTAAGCCCGGTTATACAATATTAGTTCATCCTCTAAATTTGGTTAATATCAAAACTGTGTCTTTTACAGCAATGCATTTTATATGGAATAGTTCAACTTTTGGTTTTAATATTCAGCGTTAGCAATCCCAATTAGCGAGTTTGAGACAATGGAAAAGTATCTTTCTAATTTTCCAAAAGAGCTGAGATGTTTGGATTGGATTCTTCAGTATCATTTAAGAGTTTGGATTGTAGTGGCAATTGCGTATAATTCGTGACTAGTTACATCACAATTGATTACGTAACCATTCGAGTACATATATCACAAACTACCTTTAATAAACGTCCATATTGATCATGCGCCTGTCGCACTTACCTGAATCAGGAATGGCCGATCCAATCCTGCTGGTAAAAAATCCCCGAATATTGTTAACACTAACCCCTCGTCCGCCGAAGAAGTGGAAGGACCCCTGCGGAGGGTCCTCAGCGGACCTGTCCCCGTTCAAAGCCACGATTACGACCCCCAGGTACGTTCTTGGTAGTGTCGGTCGGATATAAGACGCGACGCGGCGTCCTCCAGGTGAGACGTTGGAATGAGCGTCCAGGTCATCAAGAAGTCGATTTTGGGGCGGCAACGTTCCAACAGAGCGGCGCCGCGACGCTCTACTTCCATTGGCGGACGATCGATCATGGAGGCGGCGCCTCTTGGGGATTTTTGGGGAATAGGGGAGGTATGGGTAATTTATGGAATTCTCTCTCGGTTCAAGAAAGTGTTATGAGAACTGTGCGTGGCTGGTTAAATTTAGAAAATTTTCCACTAGGGTCAAATGGTTCTATCCGGAGTTTTGGTCGATATGTTGTCATTTTTAATGTATATTTGTATTAAAGTACATCTACAGTTGATTTATTGAAAGCCACTATAAATGATCATATATGCCAATTTTGATGTTGAAGCTTTCAGTTTATAGGTCACAAGGAGTAAAATTTTTCACTGGATTTTAGAATTATTTCAGATGAAAGTGTTTCTAAATCTAATTAAAATAACACACTTTCAACGTTTAGGGCAGCAGAGTATGTTTGTGTACCAAAACAAATCATTAATCTTCAAACTTCAAACAAACTTTTTTTTAAGTTCACATTTGCCAAAAAAAACGTTTAGATGGCGTTATACTATTAGATACTGGTAGAATGAAGATAATACTGTCTACTTTAGCCCTCTAAATATCTCAGAAACCGTATATTTAACAGTTTCTGAAAGACTGAGAATGAACATGAACGCGATGTGTTGTTGTTGTTATATTTCTTATAGATGATATGTACAAATTTAACTCTAAATATTTCATAAACTGTACATTTGTTGTACAGCATTTTTAGGTTTTTAAATAGCCCTTGAAACGCTGAATCGTGTTCCACAAGGTGTCCCATTGAATTTAATTACAGAATATAGTGCAACTATCACCTTAAATATCTCAGAAAAATGACAGTTTCAGTACATTATTTTACGTCATAATGTAGCCTTCAGAAATGCCAGTAAAGATAACAAGTTTTTTTTATCCTTTGAAAGTTTGAAATCGACTTACTTGTGATTAATAATTATGCGGAGTTGGGTTCATTATACAATCCATTCCAGTGAAATTAAAACGTCATTGTGTGCAGACTAGAGGAGTTAAGATGAATAATTTATAAGCGCGCTTTTCGAACTGATTTAAGGATCTGAGAGTTCTGCTACAAAGTTGCCTGAGTCTCTAATCAACCTTCCTAGGTAGATACTTCAATTTTCTTACGTCTAAAGTCGTTTGAAGGCTTAAAATAGGTATAGAGCATAATGAATAGTAATGCCATTGCGTATAAGAGCAGTTCAATTCAATCTACTTGAAAGCGTATGATAGACAATTTTTATTATTGATCTTGTGTGTTTTAATATTGATCCATCTATTGAACCCTTGGAGTATCATGTAAAGATCCATAACAAAATTTTGAACGTAGCATACGTTTTTCTCTTGATTCAACTTGGATTATAAGTAAGAGTAGAACTTTTATGGTAAAATAATATAATCAAGACGACTACCATTAATTAAAATGGTGAAAACAAAGATCATTCACAATTAACAATTAAAACAGACAGTAACATATAGATGTAATTCTTAATTTAGGTAAATATTATTAGAAGAACGACGACTGACTGGTTCTAATATCAATGAAACATTCAATTATTGTTGTAAAATAGGGAATTACAATATTTTACTAAACTTTCTCTTGATTGGCCATTACGCACACTGTATGGAGAAGTAAAATTACATCATAACTTAAATCAACTTTAGATGTAAGAAACTTATAACTTACACCCGTAAAGATTGATTAGATGTTGAGGAAACTTTGTACTTCAACTGTCTGACACGTTGGAAAGGGAAACGCTTATAAATTATTCATTATAAACCCAGCTTTTCAGACACAATGTCTATTTTAACTCAAATTGCATGGAATGCATAATCGACTCCTCATAATTATTAATCACGCCAAGTAAAACCGATTTAAAAGTCTCAAGGTGAGTTTGTTTTCCTTGAATAATAATCAATTGTGACCCAATTGGAAAAGTTTCTTTCTAAACTACCAAATTCGAGTAAAATATTTTCAAATTAAATTTATTTATTTGTTTCATTGGTCCGCATTTACCCTCAAGCAATTATTTCAACTCTTTTGTCAAAAATGACTAAAATTTCATAAATGAGTTCTGTCCGTCTAATCAGTCTAAAAAAGATGTCAGATTTAAAGTTAATATGACGTCCTTTGATAGTAGTTAAAAGGTATATTTGTATTATTTTGACAATCTGTCAAATTACGTCAATTTTGTTCCGGCAAACACCATGTCATTAATAAAGTTATGCCCTTATCTTGAGACGAATTTTTAGTATTACACAATTACCATTTACTGCAAATGTTAATTTGAAGATTTCTGAAATACCACTTTAATTTTATAAATGACCGTGTCAAAAATCTTCTGAAATACGACTTACAATTTCTAAAATCAAAGTTATTATTCTAGAATTAAAAGTACCTTTTCTGAAATACAATTGATATTGCTGAAATCCAACTTATGGTTTCTAAAATTCAACTAAAGCTTTCTAAACTACATGTGTAGAGGGTTGACATTATCTACCTGATTTTAACATATTCTGACAAAACTACAACTTTAATTTTTTCTGTAAAAAAGCTTAAAAATCAGGTTATTAACGAATCGACAAAAATACGTTTTTAGGCAAAACCATTGGTTTGTAAGGGTTCTTTTTTGAAAATTCCAAACCGTTGAACTAGCTTACTCAGTTAAAAGATATACTTTATCAACTAAAAAGATATCTGCTTTACTAGGGAGAAATGTAGTACCTATTATTTTAGGAATTTGAAGGGGGCCTCCTTGGTAACTGCCAAGTTTCAATAAGTAGTTTCTGTGATTTTATTTCTCTTGCAGGACTATGTAACGTAGTTATTTATAAAAATAGTGGCAAATATATCGAAAATGTACTTGACAATAACTCATATTTAACCAAAATTACGAACTGTAATTGAGCTTTGCTACATTTCCTACAACTACAACATTGTTTAAAATTGAACGTTATTTATTATAAGAATTCTTCGTATCGTATGTCTTTGATATCTTTTAGGTGTTCTGTAAAAACAGTATTCCAAAAGAGTTACTTGTAATTAATTATCATTAACTTAATGAAGCATCGGTAATATGTAATTTGCTCTAATAATTACCCAATAATAAAGCTGCAACATTTTGGTTCACATTATTCCCAAAGATTATTCCAATAAGATTATTAGAAAAATTAAAAAAGACATACTATTCGGTTGGTTATCTACCTGCAATAATTAATTACACGATGTTTCCTATAGAAAATGTTCATTCATAATTTGAAAATATAACCAACTCTGTGGATATTAAATTTTTTGAAGTGTTACCGCAATAAAAATTCGGAATTCTTGTGGTGTTATACACACTGTTAACGGAGCCATATTCCCAAATTGATGTTTTGCACCAATGTTGTTACAGTAATAATTCCACTTGATCATATAAATCCTACTATACAAAGCTTTACCATGAAAGTTCGCCTACGTATACTACCGGACGGGTCGATATGCGAAGCTGACGTGTCGCTCCATGAATATTTTAGCATATGCTTGCTTTATAAATGGAAAAAATCCTTCTGAAGGGCTGTTTTTAACCTGGATCGATTTCAAATCACGCATTATTATTTTTAGAGGTTGAAAGGGTTTTGTGCCACAAAAAAAACTTATTTTTTCAGGTTGTGATGATATGAAAACTTTTAGTTTCTATTAAACCACAAAAGAAATACTTAATACCTTTTGTTAAATTTTTATTGCAAACTTACAAGAGACCGTAAATTGAATTAGGGTGCTCCGGATGTATAACTCCAGGCTAGTTTCGGAAGTTGTTTGAATTTTCGTTTTCAAGACGCCACAGGCTACAGTTAGGTTATTTTAGGGGAGATGTCCTTTGTAGGCCCCCGACCGAGAATTGCTTATCTGAATGGTTTCCTGCGGGAAGAGACAATGCTCAACGAAGATGTAAATTGCAACTATAAATCTAAATAATTGGACATTGGTTTTAAACCCTTTCAATTCTTTTGTAAAGAATTTAGGAAAAATGTTGTTACAATTTGACATACTAATGGAAATAGTTAGAAAAAAATATTGTAAACTTTAGGTCAAATAAAATAAATGGCAGATGCAAATTTGTATATGTTTGAACCAAATTTTAATAAATCATTATTATGATCATCTTTCATAAATTTCGATTATTTCCTCTAGAATTATTTCGCATTTGCACATGAAAGAAAATTAAAAGTTATATAAAATAACATATCTATTTTGTAAATCGTATCAAATTTATTTTTTATTACAAAATGCATTAGAATGTGCTTTTTCTAATAGGAAAATTAAACCCAACGATTATAAGCCTAGAGCCAACCATATACTCATATATGGTAATTTAAAGTCGAGAAACTAAAGTTATAACCTTAGTTTAAACCAAGCTTAAGTTAGGTGTTAGACTGTGACTTTTCCAAGCTGTATTTTCACAGTCTGAACCAAACTTAAGTTAGGCTTAAAGTACGATGGTACAAATGGAGGTAATTGATTGCAATGTTGTTGGAACCCATTATCAATACAATTCTAATCTAAAAATTTACACATTTGTTGGGAACTTTGTATTATAGCGTTTTTCTGCCATCATTCTTAATAAATTATTTTTAATTTTGTGGTTACGAGTCACATAGAGTCCCTTATATTCCGACTGAAATACAATATTTTATTTTCAAACAATTTATACCTATATGTATTTTGCTAGGGAAAACTTATGTAAGTGTAACAACACATCCCTAATTTTCTACTAAAAATCATTAAAAAAGTGTACTTTTTTGCACAATTTTATAAAAAATTTATTAACCAGCTAGATCAACTTTTAGAAGTTATTAAAATCCATTTGTAACGCAATAACAATTATAACAAATAAGATCCCGCATTTGATCACTTGTTTTCTATAAATTACACATTTAGAAAAATTTAATAAAATTCATACTGGGTGATACAGTAAAAATGTACTTCAATTTTGATGCTACCAAACTCCATTTATCTCCATTAGTAATTTATACGCCACTTGGGCACTCGACATCAGCAAATGACATTTATCTTTCATAAGATCGTTCGTTGAAACGAAACAGCGAAAACTTTAAACACTCAGTGATCGCATACAACCGAAGAGAATCCAGCTGACCTTTAAATTTTTAGACTCTGTAGGTTTCGATCGAAAACAAACTGGGGGCGGCGACTGGCTAAATTCAGATCCTCCCTCGTTGGTGGGGGCTAAATAATCGTTCATAGACGAAAATCAATATATTATGTTTAACATTAATTGGGGCTCATTTCATTATTGTAAACCCATTAAGGAAAAACTGAGTGGAAAATTAGAAACGAGCCCGTTTTGTCAATAAATAATGGATTTGATGATTCACCCTAAAGTTGAAAATACTCGTAAAGCAAAAAAAAATTGTGAAGATTTGCTTAATATAAGCCTCATTGAAGGACAAAGATTTATTATCTTTTTAAGTGTTTCTGAAAAAATATTTTTAAATACTGACTTGGTATTAATTTTACAGTAAGATTGATAATCGTTAAATCATTGGTTGCTGTATCTAGATGATTCTTAGGAATCTTTAGCAGTGTCATCAGTATATGAGATATGTTACCTTAATATTTTTATAGTGTACTATTTAAGTATTAAATGTACCAATTTTTGTGCCAAAAGTTTTAAGGAAAGTGGTATATCAGAGTGTAATCAATGTCAAAAAGATCCCCATTTTACTTCTGGCGGATCAATCATCATCAAAAATTGCCAACAGGATAAGTATTTGTCTTATTTGGTAAAATTTAAATGTATCCTTTGAAGCAATCGTTGAAAGTGAAATTAGTTATAAAGTAACCTATTATTTTAAATGGGATTGGAGGATAAACATTATCTTTTCTTATTAATTAGTCATGATTTTTGCTTAACTATCATTATTATTATCATATTTTTGGAACTTTCATTTTGTCGTTTCAGCTTCTATCATCTCTGCATCAATCAACTTTTATTGATCGAAGGTCCGTCATCCGAAGTTAACAAGGACCGTGATACGTGTTGAAACTGTTATTTGCCCATCCGACAGTTAATGTAATCTTCTATTCGTCTTCTTCAAGAAATCGGTTTATTTATTACGGTTTATTATGCTTACTTCACGTTTTTATACTTAGTTGCGTTATTCGGCCAAAACGAACGGTGAACTTGCACGGGTTCGCAATAAGATCAAATCATTGCTTCATACTTCGCTACTTATCTACTCACATGTGTAGGCATAATGCAGAATGTGTAAAGTGTTAAAATAGATTTGATTTTAACATAGAAAAATGTATTAAATTATCCTACAGTGTTCTATTATATTGAAGTTTTCACTAAATTCCTTTAATCTTAGCAGCAATACTGAGATTACTTACATTGAGATACTACTACTTCTTACAACTTAATGTAATTTGACAATATTTCAGGGTTTTTAGCATGTGTACAGGTACCTAGTGGTTGCTAAATTAAATAACACTAGAATAACGTAAAAAAAAGAAACTCTATTTACATAGTAATCAAAACCACTTATCTATTACGATTCATTATTTAATAGCAAGATGCACTGAAATTTTGAAATCGTGTTGATGTAGTTATTAAGTTATTAGCGGGCTTCTGTAAAAATTAACGAGAATTCCATTTGGGTCAATTAAATCTGTTCTCAGACCAAAATCGAGTGTACATTGTTTAGATGTTGCGCTAATTCGATTGTGTTATGGTTACTGAAATTGATACAAAGTAGACAGGGATAATTCTTAAAGAAAGGAAAAATGAGTATTTACATAAAGGAATATGTATAAGTTGTAAAAAGTTACTAATAAAAAGAAGTCGATCGAATTGTTGTTAGTTTTAATTTTTCAATATAATGTAGTAAAATTTTGAATATGGGTAATATGATGATAATAAGTAGATTATCTATTAAACAAGGAAAACATTTTGCGTTTAATTCAACGTAAAGCTTACCGCAATTTTACAGCAGTTATACCGTATGTTGGAGATTATTATTAAAGAATATTCGAAGTCCCAATCTATTCGACTAAAGACTAAAGAATATCGACCCTTAGATCTATTTAGAGATCTACTCAGAGCTGCCCAATAACATTTATAAGGTTAAAAAAGTAGTAAAGTATTCTAAAACGTATTATCTTGTAAATAACGTAGAAAGGAGAAACAAACAATTTTCGATTAAAAAAATAAAAATAATTTTTAATACGTCCCTAAAAGCAATGCGATTATTTTAATTTAAATTATCAAATTATTGAACAAAAACATTATTTTATTACATTTCTTGGTAAAATTAAAGGTTTCTTACAGGCAATCGTTTTCTTATACCAGAAATTTATAAATTTGAGATACAGGGTGTTAAGTTTAAAAAACAGTGTTTGAATAACTTTTTGCTTGATTTTGCCAGGAGAATCTTCTCTAGGCTTTTGTCACAACAACTCTGAAACACCCTGTACAGTTACTGTCAGTTTGACCGTTGTTTAATGAATATCAGGTTATTTAGACGTTTTTTGTCAGTTTCAAAAATAGGCAGCGTAAGTTATATAAAGCAGTTTGCAGCAGGTGTAGTCAAAATGAACAAATCCTTATATCAAGACATTTCATAGACTATTTTCAGAAGTGAAAAGTGGCAAGGAAGAACTTGCTTGATTGAAGGTCATTATCAAAGTGCCAGAGAAGAAGAGTTTTAAACTTCCTTAGAATAGTTTTAATTTGCCAGAAGCCTCTAGGATCCTTTTGAAAGTGTTAGAATTCTCTAGATGCTACTGCAAATCTACTAGAAATTCTACTTCGAAATTCTACTAAACCTTAAAAGAATTGTTAAATTGTTAGTTCTATATTATAGTTAATGTTAATTAAAAAAACACTTCTCGGAAACCAAAACGACATTTTACAAGAATTACTAGTTGACCAAGGAAATCATGTTTCAGAATTCTGATGGATCATTGGAAATCAATAAAATTTATCTTAGAGAGATATTTGAACACCTTAGTATTATCACACTTTAATCTAGCAACTTCTAGTTAATTTTATAGATAACTTTACACCTAACTCTGAAGTATAACTACCTAAAATGTCAAAATGGCATTGACGTCGACATTATTTATTTAAAGTGAAGTTTAACTTTACTTTAATTTTTAAGTTTTACATGCTACTTGCACTGTTTTCTTACTAAGTTCATTCAACAGTGTGATTTCTTAATTTCTTGTACTCTACAGCCAAAAAGATGGATAAATATCAGTCATGTGTATTGGAAATATGTACTATAATCTTTGTTTCTACGACACTAACTGAATTGGGTTTTTACTCTTTCAGCCAAAAAATAAGAAAATAAACTCATGCAGTTATGAGATAACAAGTTTTCATGCTAAATTATCGGTAATTTTTATGCACTCGTGCAATTACCCCCGATAATTATTAGGTATGATAATCTCCAACTAGTAATCAGAGAAATAGATAAATCCATTGACCACAAGTCTGAAAACGTCATAGTCACGTGAGCATTCAACCACTGAAAGTTGACATTTACTGTTTCTGAGTTGGAAACCAGTCAGGGATTGCCTCTGCTAACAGACCTATTATCATAACCATTAAGAGACGTCCTGTACAAAAAGCTAAACTAGGTTGGCACATCTTCCTTCATGAATAAATCAAAATGAAAATATTATTCATTACGTTATATCGTGAAATCAGCTGCCGTATAAAAAAAATTCATCTTACCGTAAATAGATTATATTTCCTAAGTCACGATAGAGATGTTCGATTTAATTTAGCAATATAAATCAGGTAGTCAACCGTAAAGGAAATCGCCGACAAAATTGTCGCCTTTGCTACTTTATGCTTCCCAGTGGCTTATAATTTTAAAACACGATTGCATTGTATGATAAATACAATGACTACGTGCATCTAAATCTTGCAACATCACCCATTCAAGCTTCAACGGATATTCTGAAATTTTTCCTCTTCGTTAAGATGAATTATTGAAAAGGATCATAATTATCTTCTTCAAAGAATGGTAAATGAGTAAATTTGGAGAGAATTTCGTAAATTTATAATTCGTTCGGCTCCTTTAAAAAACACCACCCTGTTATGACCTTTTTCCCCTTTGTAAAGGGTAAAGGGTAATAGGATCCGTCAAGCTGAATAACCCACTCAGTGTTTGCAGTAAATCTAGAACAAATGGATGGATGGTCAAATAACCTGTATCGTCTAGACGTATAAATGACCTTTACGGGTATGATGGGGTTAATAAATAACTGAAAAAAACAATTTCCATCTAAATTTGGGATTAGGAGCAAAAACAGTGAACATTATAGTGCATAACATACTCAACTCAAGGTTTTCAAATGCATATATGAGCATAACCGTGTTTTTATGTTCCGTGGTATCCCCTTTTAAATAAAGGGACATAAATGCACCCCTGTCACGATAGAAGAGGGTAGGTCAAGTGCCATTCAGATCCGGAACAATTCAAAGTTGTTCCGAAACCAAAAGATGAGTGGATTTACATAAATTTCATAAGACCCTAAAGTTTAATTCAGAAAGGATTTGAATTTCATTTTAACGGGATTATAACTTTTGGTTAGATAACGAATTACTTTTTAAGACAGCGCTTCAAAAAGCATGTTCATTTGATGGTTCTATTATCAAAGCAAATATTTTCATCTCATGCTAAATTAATTTCGGAAAATTAATATAAGAATATCGAGGATGCACTTAAGGTTTAATTATACCCTTTAGGGTGTTTGTTTCATTAGCGATAACAAAATCAAAGTTTCAAACTCGAGTTTTGACATTGAATGGGCAATTAAATTAAAACGATGAAAGTTTCATCAATGCACTTACAGGTAATAACAAGACTTGGTTTGCCGGTACTGAAATCATCTTTAACCGTCACTCCAACTAAGGTCAAATTTCGTAATTTAGCTCGCACGAATTATTCCTTGAGCAACCTAGATTTTGCAAAATATTTACTGATGCTATCGAATTATCTGTGACTTGTGACCGAGATTTATCGAATGGACCAAATCCGTAAGTTAAACTGGTTGAAATGGCCGTGTGCTGAAAATAGTTATGTGAAGACAAAATTTACCTCAAAATTACATTAAATTGCTTTACAAAGTTATTGAGTAATAAGATTCAAACTTTGGAACTTAATAGAATATTTGTTTTCTTTGGATATGTAAAAAATTGTTTATTAGCAAAATATTTAGTTCAATTTACAGAAATATAGTGTCTAAAAAGTGTCTGTTTTAAGCTGGATTGTGGTTGTTTTGACACAAAACAACATAACACAAGAGTTGATCAAGTTTTAAGTTTTGTGTCAAAATCAATCAAAACGAGTTATTTTTGTGTTAAAAAAGATACCTTGATTAACATTTACCTATGATGTTTGTTTTGCGATGGTTTTCTGATTTAATTTTGAATTCTTTCCCACCTTATTTCTCTTATTTTGTTGCTACTGTTTAGATTAAGATTAGAGCCAAAGAAATTTATAAATTAACATTGACAAGAAGTTATGCTTATGTTGTGTTGAAAGCAGCTAACAAATCTAACCTAAGCAATTTTGAATTAAACCTTTTTGGGTTTTAGTCTGTTTATTGAGAAATTGTTGGAAAGTACAATGACAGAAATCAGAGAGACTTCTTAAATACCGACTCACTCGAAAATAACTAAATTTCGATTTTAAACTCGGAAATTAGTTCAAATCCGACTTCAAAATTGAAAATGAACTAAATTCCCACTGAACTCAGGAATTAGTTTAAATTCCGACTTAAAAACTCGGAAATTAGTGAAATTCCGACTTCAAACTCCGAAATTACGTTAATTCCGACTTGAAACTCGGAAATTAATTAAATTTCGACTTCAAACTTAAAAATTAACTAAATTCCGACTTTGAACTCGGACATTAGTTAAAATTCCACTTAAAAATTCGGAAATTAGTTAAATTCTAACTTTAAACTCGGAAATTAACAAAAATTTGACTTTAAACTTGGAAATTAGTTAAATTCCGACTTCAAACTCCGAAATTACGTTAATTCCGACTTGAAACTCGGAAATTAATTAAATTTCGACTTCAAACTTAAAAATTAACTAAATTCCGACTTTGAACTCGGACATTAGTTAAAATTCCACTTAAAAATTCGGAAATTAGTTAAATTCTAACTTTAAACTCGGAAATTAACAAAAATTTGACTTTAAACTTGAAAATTAGTTAAATTCCGATTTAAAAACTCTGAAATTAGGTAAATTTCAACTTCAAACTCGGAAATAAATTAAATTCCGACTTCAAACTTGAAAATTAACTAAATTCTGACTTTGAACATGGAAATTAATTAAATTCCGACCTCAAACTCGGAAATTAACTATAAATGCCGACTTTAAACTCGAAAATTAGTTAAATTCCAACTTCAAACTCGAAAATAAGTTAAATTCCGACTTTGAACTCAAAAATTAGTTAAATTCTGACTTCAATTTCGAAAAGTATAATTTGTCAGTTTGTTAACATTGCAATCACACTTTACCAAATTACCTAAAATTATAAATTACTTAATAAAATACCAAATTACTAAAAGTTGTCGGTTTTATATAACATTGCAAACACTCTTTAAACCATTATTATTAGTCCAATTTGTCAGATTGGCATCATTGCCAGGACACTTTGTACCAAATTAATTTGAACTCGGAAATTAGATAAAATCCGACTTCAAACTCCGAAATTAACAAAATTCCGACTTTCAACTCGGAAATTACTTAAATTTCGACTTTAAACTTGAAATTACTTAAATTTTGAATTCGGGAATTAACTAAATGCTGAATTTGAACTCTAAAATTAGTTAAATTTCGAATTTGAGCGTTCGGCAACATTGGAAACACTCTTCTAACTAAATTAGTAAAATTTCTCAGTTTGGTAACATTGCAAATACGCTTTTAAACTTTAGACCAAATTGGCAGAATTTGTCAGTTTGGCAACAATGCGAACATACTTTGAACCAAATTAGTAGAATTTGTCATTTTGGTTACATGTGCCAACACTCTTCGAACCAAAATTGTAGAATATGCCAGTTTGACAACATTGCTAACACATTTCGACCAAATGGGAAGGATTTGTCAGATTGGCAATATTACAAACACTATTTGACCTAAATTAGTAGAATTTGTTATTTTGGCAATTTTACAAACTTAAACTTAAAAATACTTTGAACCAAATTCCGTGTTTGAAGTTGAATTTTAACTAATTTTCGAGTTTGAAGTCGGAAGTTCTACGTCTTTGTAGGAAACAGATATAGTCATTAATCACTTTTAAGATATTCAAAAATCATCTATATTTGGAGAAAACTTTTATAAAAAGTCGATGTGAAAACTGGCTGGATAATTGTTAATTACTTTTCTATGCAAGCACTTACCGATTACACTTTTCATATTCTTGAAAATTAAAAAAAACTCTAAAAGCAATACTAGCCAATGGTTTGTTATTTTTCTAAATCTTTGCATTAAAACTTAATTCATTTCTGAAATAATTGGCAAACGATTTAAAATTTTAGTCATTCATACTGCAGAATCAAAAAAATTCATAGTTTTTAAAATTGATATATAAATTCTTACTTAGATATATAAAATACAATAAATAATTTACAGCAAAAAATCAAAATCAATCCTTTTATTGCACAAAAATCTTATTACTTTCCGATCATCATCATTAACAATATTACCAACTATAAAATATGTTTGCCTAGTTCTATTGGGATTATCTATTATTACAAAACCATTAGTTTGTAGATTAATATCTTTCAGAGCGTTATCGAAATTCAATGAAAAGGCATGAAAAAAATTACATATTAGTCATACACAAAATGTATCCTAATATATAATTAACTCTTCTAGGCACATTAACGAGTTTGTAATAAAAATTAGGCAACATCCATCAAACTATATTGTTGACAATGAACTTCTTAATAATCTTGACCTTAACGAAGAATCGAGCGGTTAAAACTAAGTTGGTCACTTTTCGCCGGAAGACACAATCAACATCTGATTTGATGGGCAAAAATCACTAAATCGTGTGTTTTTTTTAGATGATAATGAGTGTTGCTAATTGCTTTAAATATTGGAGACTATTGAACTACCAAAAAAAATTGCTTTAACAACTACTTGTGAGTTTTTTCATGATTTTTTTTGGGTGTAAAATTTGGTAAAAAAAGAATTACATCATCTCTAGCGTCTGGGTTTACTGTATGATAACAGAACTATTTTTGAACAATGGTCTTACTTTTAATAGCATAATTCTGATCAGAATATAAGATTTTTACGTCTCAATGATATAAATAATAGTTAAATACTTTCACTAAACGGGCACTAAGTAGTAGTCATTTATTATTCATTCGATGTAATAATTAATAACCATAAAACTTTCAATTTTCAATTACCTTTCCCAACGCCGTTATCTCACAAAGCTAAACCTAAACAATACGAATCAATGTCAAGAATTTCTATACGACGACTTCCCCGCTAGAAAATCATCGGCAAAATTCATACTACAAACGGTAACAGGATTTGTTGTAATAAAAAACCACAGTTATTACCATAATTTGCTTTGTTGTCATACCGAGAGCATTAGCATTTCTATTAAGCGTTGCCTTCATTGTTTATGGGTAACCATTTATTTAACAACTTCGGCATTATTGAAACTCACAAATTACACCACTTAGGTGAGAAAACGTAGTCAAACGGTTCAATGATTATGTCATGCATCATCCGTATTATGTTTTACGGTAACAATTATCGTGGTAATGATGGATATTCTATTTAAAGACTCAAGGCAAAGGTCTTAATGTAGATCCTATTTATTAAAGTTAAATGGTCTTATTTTAAAAAAGAGCCAAACGAGTCATTTGGTAAGACAAGGTGGTTATATCATAAACAACATAATGGCACATAAAATTAATCGCCTAGATGTTCACTCAATATGTCAGGTTTTGAAGTGGACAAAATAATGACTGATGGAAGAAATACCAAAATGGAATATTACCTTTCTTACCAAAGAGAAGTCAGACTTGAAATGAGAGCAAATATATTCTGGTTAATTAAAGTAATTAAACTTTTTATCAAAGAGTTAAGAAAAAAAATTTGATTTGATTTATATTTATTGTAGATGAATTATAATTTAATTTTTCGGATAAACATTTCAATAATAATGATTGATGAACCTTAGTTTTATCTGTCCTCTTCCGAGGCCTCTTTTCGGTTCTCTGAGCATCATTTTACCTAAGAATAGGTTGCTAGCCTTGTCTTTAAACCCTCCTCCTAAGCAACACAGCTATTAACCAACTCAGTTCATCCAACGCGCACGAGAAAGACCAAAGAAAAGTTGAAAAAAACTAGGTACTGACAACAACAACAACAACAACAGAAACAGAATAAGAGGCAGACAAACAGGAGCAATCCTAGTCAGATGAAGAGGAAGATGACCTTTAGTTACCATTAACTTTAAGTGACTAAGAATCTACGACAGATATGCACCCTCGCATTGTTTAAGATCTATTTGGAGCAGGCGAATCCTAAAATCCTATTCCCATAGACAAATGAGATCCTGTCTATTTGCTGTCTTCACCTTACTATTTGCTGATGATCAAGTAATATTGGCCAGGGAACGAAGACGATGCCAACTACATAGTACGTAAAATAACTTAAGAATATGAAAAATGGGGACTCACAATAGACACTTCTAAAAAAGAATATCTGAAAGTGGATACATCAGCGATCTACAAATGGATACTTATACTGTCTAAGGATGTCATAGCTTCAAATCCTACTAGGGTGTAACTCTGTCGTCAAACGGTAGAAGCATGGGTTATATAAACAAAAAAAGAGAGCAAGGCAAAAGAGCCATAAGACAAGTAAATTTCTTTGGAATAACAAAATTACACGTAGAACAAAAACAAAAATTGTTGAAAGTATTACGAAATATGGCGCAGAACTATGGAAATTTACTCAAAGGCACAGAGAGCGTCTGTTGGTGGAGGAGATGGATTTGGACGGAGCTGCGGCGTCTCTAGGCTTGATCATGTTGGAAACGACAGAATTAGAGATATTATAAACGTTGAAAATACAATTATGGACACTGTGGAAAGAAAACGGCCAAAACGAATATGGCAATGTGCTCCACAAGAAGAGGACGTTGCGAAAGCAATAGCGACAAGATTCCTTAACGAGAAACACCGGATACCGCAGAGACGAAGACAACCGTAGAAAACTGGCAGATGTTTTGATTGATGAACATGTTTTGAATTGTGCATATTACTATCACTCAGAGAATACTTGTAATGTTGTAATGCAGTTGATGTAGCAGAGCACAAAAATGGTCTTCGCATGATCTCTCTTGTCTACAGTTTTTCTTCATTACATAGTCCCTGCTCTTCATAATGAAAGCTATATAAATGTCATAATTCGGATAATCTCGTAGATGAAACAAATATTTAGCCTTGTGATCTTGATTCTCTCATTTGGTTTCTAGTACTTTTCTAGCAGACGGTTGGTGTGATGAAACAGGCCGTAGAGTGTTGAAACCATAGATAGACTGAGAATGAGAAGAAGAGATACTAATTTCTGACCTGCTGTGCGAAAAGAGAGTATATCATTACATACAAACTTTATTTAAAATTACCTATTAATATTTCTAATTTCTTTTACTACAATTTAGCATTAACATGGACAGCAACAACACATTCTGACTCCTCAGTAGAAACTTCAATGTGCGCCTTTCCTCCACTAACATTAACGGTTTTACCAGTACAATGGCCATCGACCAAGCTACCGGAAATAACATCACAGTAAATACCATCAGGTAAGCTAGTTTCGATATCAGCATTTATCTCGCCTTCCACAGTAATAGCAATCATTCCCTTGTCTCCTCTACTGAAAGCGATTTGGTTGTCTCCTCCTACCCACCAATTTGTTAGTTCAGTGCCCGAAACCACAGATCTGAATTCCACCATATTAAATATGGGCGACCAACGATGCTGGCAAACCCATCCATTAGTGCAACTTCCATCTTCACCAAATTCTGGCGAAAGCACGTCTTCACCATTAGCTGGGGGAGCTACAAAATAACTCAAAACAAACTGATTGGACTTTTGATTCCGAAAATTATACCTTGGTCGCTGTTATCAAAACTGTATGAAGACATAATTTTAGTAAGGCCACTGTAAGGATGAGCCAACATGAAAGCGATGGCAGCTTTGTAGTTCTCATATTCTTTGTAGTTCATGTAAGACTCATCCGACCTTTCAGTGTCGTGGTTTTCTATAAACACCAAAGCGTTTTCGCCATCTATTAGACCCCATCCAGTACCCCAATTTTCCAAGTATTTTAGGGGGTTAGTGTCTCTAAAGCACCGTGCCAATTCCAGTCCGTATTTGAATTCACAGACTCTACCAAATCCAACGTAGTCAGTATTGTATACAGGGTCAGAACCTATCGAAAACATTTTTGTCATTACAGGTAAGAACTAGTTCTAGAAAAGAAATTGCTTTGCCAGATTACTAGGATTACGGCAACATTCGTCACATCAAAACATTTTGGTCTACGAGAGAAGACTTTCCTTAATCTAATGAATACGATAACTTATATCATTTTTGTTTTATATTTGTGGAGAGCATTGGTTTGTCTTGAAAACCTCTGTTTGTCGTTAATTGCTATGGATAATCTTAGATATATTACACTTGCATATGAAGAAAACTCTAGAAATTTTTCCAAAAATATAGTAGCATATAGGTTAGCAATTAAGAAACAGGGTCCAATACAACACAATAATGACTTTTCTGCAAGTTTCTTTTAGAATAGTATTGTTGAGATATGCTAATAACACACTCTGTAAAACTAAAATTGAATTAATTTTATAATGAACACAAACCTGTATCTATAACTTCCTGGTAGAACAAGGGCTTAGAACCACTTGGAAAATATTCTGTATTAAGTTCGTTTACTCTAGAAAATATGACGGATAAGTCTTCTGGCCACATATGCTTAGCAGCGTCTACACGAAATCCTGCCACTCCAAGACTGATCAGATGGTTTATGTAATCAATAATTTTGCCCCTCACGTATTCCTGACTTTGGTCTAAGTCCTTCAGAGCTAGAGTGAGTTAATGAAGGAAAATTACAATTTGGAAACAATAAAAGCCTGAAGAAAGTCTTCTATGAACATTATGTTTCATTGACAAGAAAAGTTGTATGATAAATAAGTTAGCTATTCTAGAATTACCAACGAGTTCGCAATTTCTGATAGAACTAGCATCGCTATAATCAATATCACAACTGGGATGAAAGTTTTCACTACTATAAGGCACTGCTGGATAGCTTTTGGTGTCTGGATCGAAAGTATCACCAGCAGTTCCTTCACCGGTCGATGTTGCCATGTGATTTACTACAAGATCGGCATAGATTCTGCAAGTAAATTCAATTCCAAAATTGTTTTTCTAATTTGTCTTTCAACTTTACCTAATTCCTACATTGTTACATCTTCTAATCATATCAGCTAACGCTGCTTCGTTACCGCTTCGGTTTTCAAGAACATAACTAATTGGTTGGTATTTTTCCCACCATGGTCTACCCTCCACTTTAGGATTTTCACTTGGGGGAGAAATCTAAAACACATTTTTATTCTTTGAATGTAGGTATGTAATTAAGATGGTCTGAGCAATGTTCGAAGTTTCCAAGGCGAAGATCAGATTACAAAGGTTAATTATTGTGTTTTGCTCTGGACTTTTAAAGTATTACTCATATAATAAATTAATTTCATATTTAAAGTGAAGCAGAAATTTCAAGTGGAACAATCGATTAGAAGTGTTTTCAAATTTTCAAGTAAAAACAATGATAAGAATTTTACGTTCTACATTATTGTAGTACAGTACCAATTTCAAACATTATTTTTCTACAAATTCATCATTGCTGTATGACGTGCAATTTTTATTTTTGTCTAGTGGTCTACTGGTATTGTCCTATACACCACACGTGTTTGACTGTATTATATTTAAAACAAGAAAAAAAAATTACAGTCACCGCACTTCTATCAGTAAACAAACAAAATCATTATTAAAATATTTTATTTGTTTGCCACTTGACAAATTTTGGACAAAAATGAGCCTTTAAAATTCTGTTTAATAACGATAAGTGTTCATCAAATTGAGAAACATATTTAGATATGCTTGGAATACAAAATTAGTTATTTACAAAGTAATTGACGATCAATGACAACGTTTCAGTGTGATATGAACGAGTTTCTTAAGATAATTTCCATATTCGTTATAAGAACGTAATAGTATAGCAATTCACCTGTTGTGCGTAACCAAATTTTAAAAATTGATAGAAATACAGACAAACATTGGAAAATAGTTCCTTATTGCCATTATAGTCACTTGAAATATGTGTTTTTTAAATATTGTTGGGATTAATCAGGAAAAGAAGGAAATTATCTAGTAACAAAAGTAAAACGCTTTGACGTTATTTGATAAATGGAAAAAAAATTCGACAAAGAAGAACAGGACTATTAAAAGAAGCACAGTTGAGTTCCAGGCTTGAGGAAATTATTTGATTAACTGTAATATTTCATTCAACCAATGGCGTCGAAACCAATAGATAACTACAAATATTCTAATGAAAAAGTGTGCCAAAAGTTAATTCCTTTCACACATGCTAAAATTTTTATAATAACAATTTGATTCTGAACTGAAAATTGTATTGAAACTTCGACACCATGTATCGCAAAACGAAATATTCAAGTAACAAAAAAAATAACAAAAAACAAAACATAAGTTACCTAAAAAACAGTTAACAGTGGTATTTAAAATTGTTATGACTCATGTTATTTTATAAAAGCATAATGAAGAACCGAAAATAACTATCAGAGATGATAAGTGTACTATTATGACGACTTTTTCTTTCTAAATTGTTTATAGCAGCACATAACTCCGAAACTGTTTTCTTGTATTTAAAGGTAAGAATGACGATCCTAAATTAGTAAAATTAAAGTGAGTAAAGTGAAAAACTATATTCTGTACCTGTACACCGGCATATGCTTTCTTGCTCAAAAAATTCTCACATTCATCAGCAATATCCGACCATTTCCACTCAAATAAATGTACAATAGTATTTCTTCCATCTTCAAAATGGGGATCATGTTGGGCCACTACGACACTAATGCACAAGGCAGCGGCGAGTATCCACTTCATAATGTTTAGATACAACTCACTTAACAAAATTTAAAAAAAAAGTCTGTTATATACCAATTCCTAGTTTATTTAACAAATATTATCTTATTGCAGTTGTTTTATCTAATCGAGTGGTTACAAGTATGGCGATTTCCTTTTGTTGATCACACATGGTTATTAAAAACAATGTAAAGAACATCGGTTCAACCGATTGACAAAAACATTGTAACGTAATTGAAGTATTTTGTTGTATATTTTAAGTATCAGAATATATTTTTATCTGGAACAAATACGTAAGATAAAGAAAAAAAATGTTTTGCCTCAAAAGCAATCATGGAATTTGCATTAGCCTGGTTTGTAAGGAAAACATGTGGGTAGAGAGATGCAGGATCGTCTGCAAAAGACCCTACACTAAATTCAGTTACTGTTTAACTATTCCCAGTATTATATTCTTTATTATCTATAATTATTATGCACGGTAGGACTAGGACTGGATTGGTTAACAACGTTCGTCAGCAACGTAATCTGCATTTTGTGCATTAAATAATCGCAAATATTTTCATACGTAAAAGAAACGTTTAACAAGAAAATAATATACAAACCTATCCTTGTATACCCCCTTTATTTTAAACTACCTAATAATAAATACTATACAAAATCGTTTTTTTCTTACAATTTAGCATTAACATGAATAGCAACAGCCGTTTCTGATTCCCCAATAGCAATTTCAATATGCGCTTTTCCTCCACTAACAGTAACGGTTTTACCACTACATTTACCATCAACCAAGCTACCGGAAATAACGTCACAGTAACTGCCATCAGGTAAGCTAGTTTCAATATCAGCATCAATGTTGCCTTCCACAGTAATAGCAATCATTCCCTTGTCTCCTCTACTGAAAGCGATTTGGTTGTCTCCTCCTACCCACCAGTTTGTTAGTTCAGTTCCCGCAACCACAGATCTAAATTCCACCATGTTGAAAATGGGTGACCAACGATGCTGGCAAACCCATCCATTAGTGCAACTTCCGTCATCACCAAATTCTGGTGAAAGCACGTCTTCACCATTAGCTGGAGGAGCTACAAAGCAACTAAAGACTAACTGAGTGGACTTTTGTTTCAGAAAATCATACCTTGGTCGCTGTTTTCAAAACTGTATGAAGACATAATTTTAGTAAGGCCACTGTAAGGATGAGCCAACATGAAAGCGATGGCAGCCTTGTAGTTCTCATATTCTTTATAGTTCATGTAGGATGAGTCCGACCTTTCAGTGTCGTGGTTTTCTATAAACACCAAAGCGTTTTCGCCATCTATTAGACCCCATCCAGTACCCCAATTCTCCAAGTATTTTAGAGGGTTGGTGTCTCTAAAGCATTGTGCCAATTTTAGTCCGTATTTGAACTCGCAGACTCTGCCAAATCCAACGTAGTCAGTATTGTCTATGGGGTCAGTGCCTAAACCCATTGTAATTGTTAGTAGTAGGCATAACTTTTAAATAGATAATCAAAAATGTATACTGTGATTGTATTATTCTGAATACAAACCTGTATCAATAACTTCTTGGTAGAATAAAGGTTTAGATCCACTAGGGAAATATTCTGTATTGAGTTCGTTTACACTTGAAAATATAACCGATAAGTCTTCAGGCCACATGTGCTTGGCTGCATCGACACGGAATCCTGCCACTCCAAGACTGATCAAATGATTAATGTAATCAATAATTTTACCCCTCACGTATTCTTGACTTTGATCCAAATCTTTCAAACCTAGATCAAAAGTATTATATTTAGGTAATACTACGTGTGTTAAATAATACAAATTACTAATTAGAAAATATGAATAAAGTGTAATGTTTTCTGAGCAAAACCATTTTTCGGTGGATTTAGGTGATTTAGTTGAAAATTTACTACATTTTATTGTTAGATAGTTGATAGGAAAGGTCAGGACATCATGAACCTTGTAACACACTTGTAAAAAATTCAGTTGTCATTCAAGACTGGCAGTGATTTTGTATAGAAATTGGGGCAGTAAATGTTTCCATTTATATAATTATAAGGAAAAAATGGAGTTTAAGTTAAAACAGAGATATAGAGAACAGAGTTAATTTGAAGATATTCACTTTAAGTGAGAGTATAGCCAGGTGAAGGTATTACAGAAGGCGTAATAGTGTATGATTTCACTGAACAAAGTCACTATTTACTGCAGTGACGAGAATGTTAGCAAAAAAAATGGGTCAATTTTTAGTGCTGGAGAAAATTAGAAAAAATGACCTTCTTTAAGCTATTGCAGTGCCTGAAAAGGCTCACAAGGCATTTCTGCAGATATCGGTGCAAAAAGATGATAAAGTATAGATATGGTAAGTTAGTGATTTACTGACATAGACGAATGGTGCTTGGGGAAAATTGTAGCTTCTTTCCATCACAACAAAGCATTAGCTTTTGCTTGGCCGCTTCCAGGCAACTTATTTTGATAATTTAATCACTAGTGTCAACTGAAGAAGAACCAGAAATAAAATGTGTGGAAAAATGAAAATTAATAGGTATGTATAAGTATTGCTGTAGTTGAAGCAAATTTTTCCATTTCAGAATCTTGTAAAATAAATCATTTGTCATTTTGTAAAGTACAAAATCTTACGTATTATCCGAATCAGGTCTTTTGATAAACTTTTTACCCAATAATTAGTAGTTACCAGAAAGTTCGCAATTTCTAATGGAAGCAGCATCGGTATAATCAATTTCACAACTAGTATGGAAGTTTTCACTAGTGTAGGGTACTGTCGGATAGCTTTTGGTGTCCGGATCGAAAGTGTCACCGGCAGTTCCTTCACCAGTCGATGTAGCCATGTGATTTACCACAAGATCAGCATAGATTCTGCCAGCAAATTTAGTTCAATGATTTTGTTTTAGCAATTTGTTTTTGAATTACCTAATTCCTACATTGTTACATCTTTTAATCATATCAGCTAAGGCGGCTTCGCCTCCACTTCTGTTGTCAAGAACATAACTGACTGGTTGGTATTTTTCCCACCATGGTCTACCCTCGACTTTAGGATTTTCACTGGGAGGAGAAATCTAAATCACAAGGGAATTTAGGCGTAAATTTATCAGAAATTAATTTTTAACTGTGCTTTCAGTATTATTAAATAACAATATCCTATTATAACATATTTTGTTTTCAAACAGTTATCTCCAATGTTCTTTTACACTAAAATAACTTTTCTCTCCAAGAAGCCTTTATCAAATTGGCAGTTAACATGCACATGTAGGTTATTTTCTATTTAGTTGTATCCTATTGGAAACACCAGGACAGCAAAAACCTTATTAGTCCTCGTAAAAACTTAATATTTTGTTTGGTTTGCTAATCATCATGTTAATAAACAAGTTAGGCATACTGCTATAGTTGATTACAAAATAATTGACTCGTAATATGAGTTAATTTTCATAATAAAAACATAATAGTTTGACAATATGTAAATAATACTCAAAATTCTTCATCGGAGTTCCCTGTGAAATACAGATCAGACATTATTGTAAGGCAGTGTCTTTTTTTCTTAAATTCAAGCTGCTTGAGCGAAATATGACCGACATTTTCGATCGTAAATCCTTAAAATCCGAGAAGACAATAATGTTGTAATGTTTTCAGGTATCTAGAAAGGATCGAAGCAATTCTCACAATACTAGTAGAGACTAATACAATAATATCAATTAATAGTTTGTACCTGAACACCAGCATATGCTTTCTTGCTTAAGAAATTCTCGCACTCGTTAGCAATATCCGACCATTTCCACTCGAACAAATGCACAATAGTATTTCTCCCATTTTCAAAATGTGGATCATGTTGGGCCAGTACAGAGTTAACGCACAAAACAGCAACAAGTAGCAACTTCATGGTGTTTAATTTCAAGTCACTGTTAGTGATAATCAAATAATAGTTATATTATATACCAATTGATAGTTTACGTGACAAATATTATCTTATTGCAGTTATTTTATCTAATTGAGTGGTTACAAGTGTGGCTAATTTGCTTTATTTATAGTGAACATGCATTTTCGTATAAACTAAATAAAATATCATCTATTTAGTGGGTACACAAAAAATATGGCTTTGTAATAATTATGTTGTTCAAAGTTATATTCTGAGAGAAAAAATCGATTTATCAGTAAGGTCGAGAATAAAATAGTTTAGTCAGGTATTATTATACAACATGTTTTATGTATTCTGATATCCTGTAAAATACGGGATGTTTCCTAATTAATAAAACTAGAGAATTTTACCAAACATTTTTTGACTGATACGTATTTGTCCGCAATGGCTTCGTTTGTTAGCTAAAAGCTAAAAACATCAAAAATAAATTCAAAGTGTTACTTATCTGTGTTCAAAACTAGACGTTAACACCCTGTAGCTCAATATTGAAACAATTTCGAACACATGTGTGAGGTTTCTGTAAATGTTTTGTTTGTTTCCGTACTTAAATTATTAATATAAAGGGTGACCAAGATAACCACTGTTGGCAATGCTTGGCTTCTCCAAAACCGCAAAAGATACAAAATAGTTTGGTTTTATGATCTGATTGGTAGAAAGTATCGTGTTATTGTTCTACTTGGAGTCAATATTTTTATGCAGTTAACATCTCTAACTAATAATTTTAACAAATTTACAAACATAAAACAATAAAGAAAATAAAAGATTGTTTTCTAAAAGCATCCAAAAAGTATTTCTGCAATTGACTAGGTAAAGTAGTCTTATTTGAAACTTAAAGAAATGGGTATGACCCGTTATCTCATAATCTGATATGATGATAGTCTTTTATGAAAAGTTTGTTGTACAGACAAAATAATTTAAGTTTTATTCAAAAAAATATTAAACGAAAATAGTTGAAATATCAAGAAAATGTTGAGTGTCTTTGTAGAGTTGTGTTGAACACTCACTTACAATGTGAATTGTACAATCTTCACCATTCCACAAAGCTTTATATAAAATTAATCGAATATGAATTATTAAAATGTAATACGAATTGTGTCACAAAAAGTGACGAGTATGACAATTAAAATTGTAGCATAATATGGCATTACAGCACGAGTCAATTAACATTAGAACGAACACGTTTTTATGCTGGTGCATTTGACAGCGTTTGGTAAACATATTACGTATAATAAGCACAAAATATCAATTATTAATGTCAAGAAAAGACATATGCTGACACCCACCTTTATTTCAAAAATTATTTCAAATTTAGTACTTAATAACATATCCAAAATAAACTTTAATCACTATAGTCTTTTCAGTTGTTAATAGGTCAGATTTGATCTTTTTTGGGCCTTTAAGGTACAATCAAAACCTAAAATTTGTCAAATTTAAGTTTTGATTATCTAAAAATGGAATCAGATTTTTTGGCAATTTTTGGCCAAAAGAGAAAATATGATGTCTGTCTAAATGTAACCCAAAGTACAACAAACAAATTTCAAAAAAATACAGTTTTTCTTAATGGACAATTAGTAATTTACAGTGGTTTGATGGTTATCTAAGAAGGCATGCTAATATTATGTAAATCTCGAAATTACGTTTGACTCAGTTAAATTTTCTTTGGTCATAACTCATTTATGTCTTAACTTATTAACGGTACAGTATACGACATCCTGAAATATTCGTACAAAACAATATTCTATTCACATGCACACGAATATTTCATATTAGTTCAGCTTAATAAAATGCGTGAGAAAGGAAAGTGTTATTTTATTACCTACACTGTGTACAAATAGAACAGCGATCCAAATTAGTTTTTGCTAAATCAATAAGATTTACCGAAAATTATAATGGTCAAATTTGGTTTAGTATTAAATTCTAAGTTTTTTCAAGAGTTTTTAAAATACAATTCTAATAAAGCATATCTTAGTTAGATTAGAAAGAATATTTTGAGATGATTGTGCTGGTTATTTGCCCAAACAATTAAAAGAGAAGAACTAAATTCTAGCAACTTCAGAAAAGAAAAGTGTTGGCTAATTGCCCATAAATTTTAAAATAAGAGTGACTGATTGAAGGCAAACATAAATTAAAGAATAATTAAATTATATCAGCGTCAGAAAATAAGAGAGGAAGAATATTTTGAGTTGATAAAACTGGCTAATTGCCCATGAATTTTAAATGACGAGTGACTGGTTTGACATCAAAAGTCAACTTTAAAAGAAGAAATATTAAATTCTATCAGCATCAGAAAAGAAGAGTAGAAGGATAGTTTGGCTTCTGCCCATAAATTTTAAGAGAGGCTAAATGCCTAGACGTTTTAAAAGAAGAGTGACTGGTTGACATCAAGCCAACATATTTTAGAAAAGAATTTTATTGTATCAGCGTCAGAAAAGTGTTTACATAAGAATATTTACATTTTGTTAAAAAAGTTATTTTAATGTTTACCTAAGATATAACTCTTAGGCTAAACCTAACAACATGCAAATGAAAAGCTAACACTAAATTACAAGTAAATATAGAGCACCACATGAGAATATTTATCATGGAAATTTTAATTTAGTTCAAGCAGCCATGACTGGCAAATATGTTGTTATATTAAGGTTGTTAGTAGTGTTAAGACTTTCCTCTGCATCACTTTTAAACCGTTTTGAAGAAAAAACTGAAAGAAACTTATTTGTAAGCTGCATGGTGAATGGTGAGATAAATTTTGCTCTAAAATCGAAACCAATTTTAATTTCTTTGGCTCTGACCGATTCAACAACCGATGATAATCCGTTGATATTGTCTAGTACGTTATTGACAAGAAGTTTATCTCAAGTTGGATATTGGCCACTACTAATCGCTAATTTTACTAAAGTACTAGAGGATAAGTCCATCGATATATTATCACAAACTATTAAAAATTACATAATATACTTCAGAGAAACTAAACAGTTTATTACAACTTTGAAGAAGTTGGATCACCTGAAGGCATTTAACCCCCATGGATATTATTTAGTAGTAACTACAACTTATTTTGATGACGACAAATCCGTAATAAAAGAGGTATTTGAGACTTTGATGAAGTATGAAGTGTTGAATGCTGTGCTGCTCATTACTGATCCAGAAAAGAAAGAGAAACTCAATCTTTACGGTTTGGTGCCTTTCAATAATGGTTACTGCACTAAAAATGTTACCGAAAGCTATATAACTTTGCTAGATTATTGCATTAATGGCAGTTATATGATTGGAAACGACTGGTATGGACATAAGGTACCAAAATCCTTCACAAACTGTGAGCTAAAAGTAGCATACGCTGAAGTTGCACCTTATGTAATAAACATGAAGGGTAAAACGTATCTGAGACCGTCTGAATTTGATTACCACGGCATTGAAATTAGTTTGATTGCTAATGTATTCTTTAATATGAATATTACACTGAAATTTTTTCGAACAGATGTAAGAAATGACGAAAATTCATCGATTACTTTGGGGTGGTTGAAGGATAAGAAAGTTGATATTGTAATTGGAAGTTACTCAGAAAATGTTGACAGATTCAACAATTTTGACACCAGTTTCAGCTACATTACGGATTCGTTGGTTTGGGTGGTACCGCATGAGAATATCCATACCAATAACCTCGTTGATTTGTGGAACATTGTGAAACTGGAAGTGTGGCTAATTATTTTACTGTTAACGGTAATATCCACTTTAGCCTTAGTCGCCTTTGCTCACCTTAGAGAAGAAAAATGTTACAGTAACTGGAAACGCGCCACCCAAATGCTTTTGCTCATTTATATTAACGTGCCTTTCAAATGTCATTTCACGTCACCAGGAAGTCGATTAATAGTATCAATGATTCTAGTTTTTGCTTTAATATTTAGTGCCATTTATATCACGTGCTTAATGAGCTTTTTGACGAGTGAAAACTCTTTTGTTGAAAAATTTCAAAACGTTGAAGATATCCGCAAGTATAAATTACAGGAATATATTTCATATGGTAGCGAACAAGTGTCGGAAGTGAATATTCCACTACCTCAAGATAACACAACAAACACTAATTACTACGAGATTTGCCAAATTGTTATAGACCAAACCTGTTTTGATGGAGTAGCACTTTATAGGAACACCGCTTTTGTAGTCCAAAAGTCTCTAATGGATTACGATATTCGTGCTTATTTAACTCCAAAGCAAGCAGAACTGTTAAAAGTTCTTTTACCGCCAATTGTTACTTTCCAGATCAAATTCTTTATGATTAGAGGATTTTGGGGGTTTGAACAAGTTAACAGTATGGTTATGAAAGTGTTCGAGAGTGGTCTAGTTGATAAGTGGTATAAAAATGCAAAAGTTTTTAATAACAAGCACCAGACTAACTGTGAACATAACCTGACAATTGATAACTTACTAGAGTTTGAGGAAAAAACAAAAGTGTTATATTTACAAGATTTAGCTTTTGCGTTTTATTTTGTGCTTGGTGGACTAGTTTTAGCAACTTTCGTATTTTTTGTTGAAATATTCATTTATAAGTATGATAGTTATAAATTAGTGTTTTGCCACTTGGATAATGGTGACATATTTGAGTTTCAACTTTAGTATTGACACGTTAACTCTTCCCTTCTTTTCCATCAAGTCAAAAAGTTGACTAATGTTTATTACAATAAAGTTTATTTAAAAAATTGTCTTTTACTTCAAATTTACCTAATTAGAACGAACTATGGATAGTTCACGTGACACTTTATTTAACGTCAAAACGGATCCTGAATACTACGTCGTTTTAGATGTCAAAATACGATTTGATAAGTCATTTTAAATTCAAGTGACTATTTTTACAGTGAAAATGGTCACGTCCAGAATTTCAATCATCTATTTTATTTTCAAAGGTCTAGTTTTTTTAACGTTAGAACGGAATCCTAAAGGTCACGTAACCGTTTTTTTAGTTTAAACTAATATTTTTAAGGTAAAAATGGTCACATAACATTTACAATCATAATTTTAAGATATCAACTGACATATTTAGTTACGTGACTTTTTACTTTGTAGTCATCAAATTTATTTTTAAAGATTACGTGACTTTTTTTTAACGTCAAATCTAAATTCTGAATGTCACATGACCGGTTTTTTCGTTTTAAACTGATACAGTTTTTACGTTTAGACTGATATTTTTAAAGACACGTGACTCTTTTTAACGGTTTATATGGTTTTAACATGCTGCTTAACTCTCTAAAAAACTCTAACTCTCTTACCGATTTTAAGAAGTCTCTAAGAAAACATATTGTTTTAATGTAATGTTCTGTATCTGTAGAGTGGGGAGTGTGTTAGGTAAATCTTGGTGGCACTCTAGTACTAGCCCTGATGTAACACGTTGTCTATTTAGGGCTAATAAGGCTTGTCTACTGTCAGTGCAGATTATTATGTTTTTGCCAGAAATACCGTTTCTGGTTAGTTCTTTCGTGGCGATTGATATACCAGCCAGTTCCGTTTGAACCACGCTGGTATTTTTTCCTATTTCCCACTTAATCCTTAGGCTTAGTAACTTAAAGTAGTAACTCCACATCCTGAGCCTTCTTTGGTTTTTGAGCCGTCTGTGTAAATACGTATTGCATTTTTTGGTTTAATTTCTAGTTTTAAAATTTACTGTTTTGTTTGTAGATTTAAGTTTTATATTTTTTGAGTGTCACTAATTCTTGTCCAAATATCGTTTTGTCTAGTTTCTTTCGCTTGTTGATGTAAATGTTTATATTTTTTGAGTTTTATGCTAAATAAACGCCATTATTATTGCAATTGGTCACCTTTTTAACGGTCACGTGACCGTTTTTTAGTTTTAAACTGGTACACTGAATTAAAGGTCTGTTCGTAGAGAGAATCTCCAACTAGTAATCAGAGAAATAGATACATCCATTGGCCAGAAGTCAGAAAACGTCATAGTCACGTGAGCATTCAACCAATGAAACTTGACATTTACTGTTTCTGAGTTGGAAACCAGTCAGGGATTGCCTCTGCAAACAGACCTAATGTAACTATTTTTAAGGTTAAAATGTCATCTTTAACGATACATGACAGTTTTTCCGTTTATAATGATATTTTTAAAATCAGGTGATTCTTTCTAAGGTAAAAATGGTCACGTGACTCTTTTTTAATGCCAAAACGGAATCCTGAAGTTTACGTGGATGTAAATGGCAAAATGTTATTTGAAAGGTCACGTTACAGTTTTTCAGTTTGAACTAATGTTTTGAAAATCATGCGACTCTTTTTTTAACCACAAAACCGATTCTGAAAATCACGTGACCATTTTTCAGTTTGAACTAATATTGTTCAAGTGAGGTAACTCTTTTTGAGTGACAGTTTTTCAGTTTGAACTAATATTTTAAAAATCACGTTACTCCTTTTAAGGTACAAACGGTCAGGTGACTATTTCTAATCATCAAATCAGTTTTAAAGATTACGTGATTCTTTTTTTAACAAAAAAACCGATTCTGAAGGTTCTGAAGGACCGTTTTTTAGTTTAAACCAATTTTTTTAAAGTCACGTAACTCTTTTTACAGTTAAAATGGTCACGTCACAATTTTCAATCATTCTTAAAAAAAAAGATCTAGAGTCTTTTTTCAACGTCAAAATGGGATACTAAAGGTCTTGTGACTGTTTTAAATGGCAAAATCGTATTTGAGAGGCCACGTGACCGTTTTTATGAAGATATTTAATGAAGTGACTATTTTAAGTTTAAAATAACTTCCTTAACGTTACCTGGCAGTTTTTTTGGCAGTTTACACTGATATTTTTAAAGTCACGTGACTCTTTTAAGATTAAAAATGGAATACATAACGTATTCAATATAAAATTTAGCATCCGGCGGTGAATGAGTTAAATCCGGCACTAAGTGTAAACTCCAAGCAATGTAGGGTGAGGAATATACAACAAAATTTCTTTTGGTAATATTGCCTCAAAAAAGCAATAGATTTACGCTTTTCCAAAGTCTTGTTGATCTTACAACTTGTGGGCAAATAGGAAAATTTGCTTTATTTTTGTGAAGAAAATGGTTCTGGCAACTTTAAGGCACGAGTGGGTTTTTGTTTTCAATAATACTTTTAGCATGACTAACCATGGTTAGATATTTTGGACGTAACTGCAAATTGGTAATATGTTCATTCCAAATGGTTGGCTATCACAGGAAAATATTCAATAATGTGTCAAATCAATTGGTTTAACACTTAATTCAGACGACCTGATTTTTTACCTGAATCCTAAATTTTACTCAATTTATTGTATATGCTCCCTATGCCATGCAAAATACATGCAATAACGTATGAATTCATGTTTTAAGCAACTCTTCTCGTTGTTGTCTTTCTTTGATATAGCCACAAATACCTAAAAAGTAAGCACAAAATTCCAAAACTTTGTACTGAACACTACACAATAGTCCAGACTGTTCCGTACTAATTTAAATTAAGACTGGAACACGAAACTTGCTACAGTTTTACATCTACATCTTGCTACATCCAGCCCTAGACGCTCGTAGCCACGATCCAGTCCAGAAACCACATATACATGACAATGATGTTTCCATTATAAATACTGGTCTTATTGGTAAAAGTACTAGTTTTTGTGGACATGAAGAGGAAACAATGCAAACTAATGGTATGCTGGTTTTGCTGATGCGATACGTCATCAACCGGTTCATTAACAGTTCTAAAACATTTTTTCTTTCAGTTGACTTAAAATATGCCCTTCGTGACGATATTATAAATAGTGCGGAATTTATATGTGTAGTTTCAAAGGGCAGTTTGTACAATCTAACGTAAACAATATTTAATTTAATTTATACTAATTTGTCACGAACATAAATCAAATAACACTTTGTCCTAGCAACAATAATCTATCCAAATACAAAACTTCAAAGCAGTTCAAGTTTAAGATTGATGTTACTTTAACGTGACTTTTTGGTAGCCTTTAATTAACACTTTGAACTCTTTTATAAGCAGCGTTAAACATTTAATTAACCTCATATACTAGATCTACGCCATTCTATAAATTTTTTATTACATTAAGGGAAAGTTAAACAACACACACAATAAAAGTTTAATTGTCCACTGTCGTTCTTTCTGAACAGTCGACATGTATACAGTTACTTTCGTTTTGTGTTTTTTGATCTTGTCTTTTCAGTGCAACTTTTGTAAACTATTAGCAGAACAGTCGAAAACTGAATTAGATATGTTAGTTCAGTGTGCTGTGGAAGGCCAGAGAAAGAACTTGCCTGAAAACCAGATTATTTTAATTCCACTTCTATTGAATAGTGAATATTTAGATGGAACTGAAATGTTACTCAAAAGTATTGGGAGAATAAAGAAATGGGTAGTAACTTTGGTTGATATTACCATGACCGTGATTCTGAAATCCTTCGATGACTATAGCTCCAGGACGCAAAACTACATCATATATTGCAGAGGAAGTGCAGAGTTTTTACAAATAATTGAAGGGTTGGAAAGGTTGGAAGTTTTTAACGCTAGAGCCAAGTTCTTGCTATTGTTTTCGTCTACTGTAAATCAAAACCAAGAAGCCTTATTTAGTGTTTTTGAAACTTTGCAGAAGTACGAGATGTATAAAGTGGTCCTTCTGATTCCAGACTCTAGTGACGTAAAATCAGTTAACATTTTCAAATCTGTTCCATTCAAAAATGGAACATGCAGCCTGAACCAAGTGTCATTGATTAGTGTTTGTAGCAATGGCGTTTTAAAAACAGGTTCTCCCTGGTACTTACAACAAATCCCTAAAACGTTTTCATCTTGTAAAATCAAGGTGGTCTCTACCCATTATCTTCCATACATAATTCACATGGAAAATCAAAACTATCTGAAACCTGAAAAGTTTTTAATGCACGGGTTGGATATTGCTTTGCTGGCTAATATGTTGTTTCAGAAAAACATTACCATCCAGTTCTTACTAAGCAACATAAGTGGAGAAGTGTATACTGACAAATCATCAGCTGGGGCTGTTGGTAAAATTTATAAGAGGAAAGCCCACATTGCTATTGCTGGCTATGCTCAAACTTTTACTAGAATGAGGTTTCTAGATTGTAGTTTTAGATACAACACTGAGTCGCTTGTATGGGTTGTACCACAAGAACATTTACCATTCATGGATACTGTTGGACTGATAAGTATTATTAAATTTAACGTTTGGTTGCTTTTGGTATTGCTTGTGACTGTAACCACTTCAATAATACTGTTACTAACCAAACGTACAAATCTAGAATTAGATGATTTTCAGAAATTAGTAGCTACTTTTGTCACAGTGCTTTTAGCTTCATTGAATTTCTACACTCATTTATTACCACGAACCCCAGAAGTTCGTGTCGTATTTTCTGTCACTTTGATGTTTGCTCTAATATTCAATGCAGCTTTCACAACTTACCTCACAAGTGTGCTAGCACGAGAAGTGACTACTACAGAAAAATACCAGACAGTGAATGACATTAAAAAATACAATTTGTCCATCATAAGGGCACCTAACAGCGAACGAGCGTTTGCAAACAATCAAACCACAGACTACGAATTGTTTCAGAAAGCGGAAGTGTGCGAAATTGGATTCCATAATAACTGTTTTGATCAGGTTACTTTGAAAAAAAACACGGCATTCTTAGTGGAAAAAGGTGCAGCCGACTACGTAAAAGTGGAATACCTTAAACAGGAAATACTTTCCTTCCATTTGAATTTGCTTATGGTTAAAGGTTTCTGGGGTTACGACATGATCAACGATCTCATAAGTTACTCAGTTGATTCCGGCTTAGCGACCAAATGGATGAATAGTGCACTGGATTTTAACAGAAAAGAGCGACCATTCATAGAAAGAAAATCCAGATCCCAGAGAAAGTTTATGGGTTTTAAGGACTTGAGATTGGTTTTTGTTTTTGTGGTTTTAGGTTATTTTACTGGATTTTGCGTTTTTGTAATTGAAGTTTTAATGTTAAAATGGAAACCGAAGAGATTGTGAAACAGTTGTAATATCCATTTATTAATTACCAGATCAAACAAATAAGTAAAACTTTTTCTATTCAATTTGTTGTTTTATATTTAATTGTATATTATAAACCTAGGGACTAAAGGGACTAAAGTGGCCCGACCGTAGGGAGGGCTACAATTCGCTAAGGGATTAAAAGACACTTTAGTCACGAGGTTTATATACTATTTTATGCACTTTAGAATGCGAAAAACTAAAAATAAAAAAAAATTAAAAAAAAATTAACAGTGGTTACAACGGTACTCTCGTATTACTGATAGTAGCGGGATTAAAAGTGCACTTTTAATCCCTAAAGTGCATAAAAATGTTTATTTACTAGAACCTGATTTTTTTTCTTCATAAATGCCTAGCGTACGAACCGTCATAAATAATCTCTAATATTAAATTACAATCCTATGATCATTATAGTACAAATCTGAAGGATTAGAGAGATGAAATGAGAGATTTGTTTACTACGCAAATTGCTGCAAGTTTTAACAACAAAATAATGTAATATCCTATATTCGCTCAACCGTTTTCATACCTTAAATTTACCAAGTATTTGTTGACAAATTAAATGTGAAGGACAGAAAAAGTACTGTTTTTATTGCCATACACTGTAGATAAGTTTAAAATGATCACCATATAGTGAGTGTTGAAATGGCACTGTATCTGAAGCGAGATCTATATTTCTTGATTTAATACTATAATGACCCCGTTTCTGGTGGTTTTGTGGTATTGCCTAGGAAAATTCACAATTTTCAGATCATGCTTACGTACTAATTACTTTGTATAAAATTCACTAGTGTTTGAATAGTAAAACGTTGTATTATTAATTATACTAATGTCTGGTCTCTTATTGTAATGTATATTTTCCTTTGGTGCGAACACACAACACTATTACATCAATAAATTTACATGGAGTGGATGAATTAAAAATTAAAGTTCCCCATCATTTAACACATTTAAGCTAAATTACAAGCGTGTTATTAGCTAAGTGGGAACAAAATTTTAACTTAACAATATTTCTTTAAATGTTACAGACAAAAGTACTCATCAGATTTTACTTACTTGTCCAGGAAGAAACTTTCGAATCAGTCACAAGGAATCGTATTCAGAGATTTTGGAGACCACTGCATTGGATTAATTCGGCCAAAATCTAGCTGCACTGTCTTGCGGAAACTACATGTTTTGCCTAACATTTAACGACAACTCATCTAATAAAACCGGTAGATCTTTCCTTAAAAAGATTTAAATAGCTTTCGCTAGTTAAACGTTTTAGTAAAATATATGGGGTTCAATCAGCTTTCAATACTTGTCCATTGACGGAAAGCTGATATTGAAAATTTGTTATTTTAATTAAATGTGAGTTTAAGCTATTATATCTAAATTTAGTTTACGCTTCAAGGGCTAGACGAATGCTTTGGAATTTTTCTTTTTGAGGCAGTAATGGATGTAGCTTTTGAAAACTGTGACAAACTTAAGACGTTAAGAATTTTAAGATTTATATTAATGATATAAAATACGATTCCAGAAGAAGACAAATATTAAACACAAGGAAGGAAATTATTAAAAATGTCGAACAAAAGGGCTCTACAGCATGTTAGTCCAGGAGGAAGAAATAGAGAAGCTTGAACACACTGTAGTGAAAACCGTTGAAAAACAAATACCGGAAGAATCTGTAGCCTTTGAGGAATACCTAAGAAACCTCTAGTTAACAAAAAAGAAACTAACGAAGAAGAACTTCCTAAAGTACTGATGACTGAAGAAGCCAAAAAGTAAACCTCAACCAGAAAAACGGTTGAAAGTACCTGAGGACTGATGAGAAGTCGAAGAAGAAGCCGAAACTGTAACTAAAACTATAAAAGGGCGAATTTCTAAACCAAACTCTGGAAAACTGAAAGAATCAGCTGAAGCACCAATGGAACCAACATCAGAAGAAGAAGAAACCTCTAGCGCTATTTTAAAAGTGCCAGAGACCGCTCAATGCTACTGACAACTTTCTAATAAGTGCCAGAAGCTTCTACAAATGTCTTAAGCCTTTCACACTGTTGCCAAAGGCTTCTAGGACCATTTTGAAAGTTCCTTAGACTCTAAATGCTCTTGAGAAACTACTAAAAAGTGCCAGAAGCCTCTACAGGTGTCTTAAACCATTCCAGAGTTGTTTAAATTGAGTGAGGCTTCTAGAACCATTTTGAATCTGCCCTAGACCTATAAGTGCTACTGACAACCTCCTAAAAAGTGCCAGAGGCTTCTACAACCTTCCCAGAGTTGTTCAAAATGTTTGTAGTATGGTATTGAATGTGCTAAAAACCTCACAATGCTACTGAAAACTTTTTGAATAATTCCAGAGCCCTCTATAACTGTCTTAAACTTTTCCAGAACTGTTTTAAATCGCCAGAAGACTCTAGAACCATTTTGAAAGTTCGATAAATCTCTAAATACCAATGAGAACCTTCCAAAACGTGTCAGAGTGGTTTTAAATTGACAGAGGCCTCTAGAATCATTTTGAATCTGCCAGAGTCCTATAAGTGCTACTGATAACTTTCTAAAAAGTGTCAGAAGCTTCTACAAATTTCTTAAACCTTCCCAAACTGTTTTAAATTGCAAGAGGCCTCTCTAGATCCATTTTCAAAGTTTTATAGACCTCTAAATGCTATTGAGAAGCTTCTAAAAAGTGCCCGAGGCCTCTACAAATGTCTTAAACTGTGTCAGAGTGGTTTTGAATTGACAGAGGCCTCTAGAATCATTTTGAATCTGCCAGAGACCTCTAAGTGCTACTGACAACCTTTTAAAAGGTGCCACCAACCCAAGAAATGTTTTAAATTGTTAGATTCCTCTAGAACCATTGAGAGTTGTGGCCTCTAAATTCTATTGACAACCTTTTAAAAAGTGCCAGCGCTCTAAGTCTTCTAGAGATTGCCAAAGGCTTCGACAAGGGTTCTAAACCTTCCAAGAATTGTTTAAAATTGTCAAAAGCATTTGGAACCATTAAGAAAGGGCTAGTGGCTTTGATAAGCCAGATATCACTACCTAAATGTAGAAAAGAAGCTACACAATATTGGTTTGGCAAAGTACATGACGGTTCAGACATTACAAAATTATGATTAGATTTGTTTTAATTTCGCTTGCCAAATGAATTTTTTTTTTGTATTTATTGTGTTTGCAAATTATGCGGTTTTGTAATTTTTTTTTTTGAGTTGACTTGACACGAAAGTTATGGCAGAACTTCTATGGGCTTTTACTTCTAGTTATTCTGGTTAAATATTCACGACTGAGGAAGCTCCAATTCGTGTTACTTTGTCTATCACTTGTTGAATTATTGGTTCGGTTTCTCATACTGCAAAGAGCATAAGTACGACAACAGATTTTGTTAGTCAAACAACCAAAAAAATTAATTTGTTAAGTAATTATTCTTACTTACCTTTTGTAAGATACTGCAATCTTTCTAAAAGTCGAATAGTGCAAATTGTAGATATTTAATGTCTAAACCATATATTTGAAGTATTTTTCAACTTAAAAATGAATCAGTAATATTACATTAGTGTCTTATCCTTGAAACAAGTAAAAAATTACGAAAAATTGTTCGTGATTGGTCTCATTGAAGCAACACTTAATAGAATTAATTGCATTAACCTAGGTTTCCATGAACCTCGCTACATTATAACGATTTATACATCACCTATGTCCATATACGTATGATTTAATAAATTAATTTTTGATCCGCAATGTATTATTAAGAGTACTGTCCAACAAAGTACCATTCACTATTAGTAGCTATTATATTTTATGAGGTTTTGACCGGAACCCATATTAACAATATCGTGATGACGTACTTCACTGCTAAAATTGGTGATGATTTATTATGGATAGCAAGACCAAAGGATGATTGCCCAATAGCATTCTTAAAAGTACCTACTAATTGCAACAGGGTTAAACGGTTTGAAAAATGCCCGATTTACCTAATACTTTACATTGTTTATTTGTACTTAGTAATCGGATACTCGCCATATTAGCATAACCAATCAAGTATCTTGACCTACAAAATAGTAGCAATATGTATTATTTAAGTGTTGAAAAGTCCCATTGTGGAAACTCTTCACACTCGAAAAATTATGAAATATTTGTATTTGCTCTTAAACAACGTTTTAACATGATAAGAATTAATTATTGTTTGAATCCTATTTCAGTCAAAATGATAATTAATAATTTTCCAAGGGTTATAAGTTTTCAATATTTTTTTGCTTTTTATTTCACGTTGTTTTTGATACACTTGAGCATTTGTAAATTATAAATTTTACTTTAATCAGTGTATGTGATATATTGTTATCTTTAAAATTTAACCATTTTTATCTTAGGAACCTGCGGTTTTCAAAATTCAAAATTTTATTCAAAGTCCAAAATTTTGTTATAAAACCTTGTGAAAAGTTTTTGATAGAGTTGGCAGTTTAGTTCAACATTAATTTAATGATTAATTAATTTTCTTAGTGGAGACCCGAAAAACCTTTTGAAACCGCTATGATAAGGCTTATTTAATGTCGCAGAAACGTACAAGTGAAGAGAATAGCAAAGATTATTGCTGTACTTATCTCTTCGAGCAAAAATCTCCAAATTTTGTACTTTTTTTTTTCTTTCTTACCTCACAATGAACCATAAAGAATGTGAAATTCGGAAAAACTGGAAATACTCCACGTGAAATAGTAGCAAATGTTGATAGTTGGGTATATACAGGCTGTTGAAAGTTAACATTTTAATTCGTTTTTTTGCCATTATTTGTAAAATACCTCGTGTGGAACGTTGTTTTCTTTGACAAATAAGATGCATATAGCAATTTTCGTGTTTAAGAGTTTTAAAATTTTGAAAAATATTAATTTTCCACACCCTGTATATCCATTCGGATTAGACATGTTTGCGTCAATCCAAGTAGAGTTTCCTGTTTCCAGATTTCCCATTCTTTATGAATCATCCTGTATAAAATGCATAACTGGAGTCTTAAGGTCACACGAAAGCTTTTTAGAAGTATTTTAACTTGATCTAATCGAAAGTATAACATTTTTCAGTTATCTGTGTTATATTGATTGTTCTTTGGCAAGTTCATACCGTAAAAGTGAACTACGTCTTTATGCTGATGATACTGCATTTAGGTGATTTAAGTAATCCTTTTGATAAAATAAGACTACATATAAGGGATGACCAATTGATATAAACAAATTGTGAAAATAATACTATGAACTACTAAGTATTTAAATATTTTGATTACCCACCATTCTAAAAACCTAGAAAAGCTTTTAGTGGGAATAATCTTCAGAAATAAACAAAAACAAATATGACTATGTAATTTTTTGTTTTAACTTTTAATTTTATGGTTACTTTTTTGGTTATTATAAAGAAGGACGATTTGGAAAATCTGCAATTAAAGGCAATCCAATTGGTTTTTGACGTCAACTATTTTATGAAGGGTTGAATTAGCCTGATTACAGTCCCCACTTAAGTTCAATAATACTACAGGGTGTTACACCGATAAATGTGTCATAAAATAAACTATGATCCAATGTCGTTTCGTTACGAACATACAGAGTGAAAAAGTTTGACTAAAAAAATTGCAATATTTAATTTTTCATATTTCAGTTTTGACCGGACGTCAAAAATATCTTCATAAACTTGAATATCCTGTATAACTAACGCGACGATATAAGAAAATTATTATATAACATTGTCGAAAAAGAGAAAAACCACAAATAATTAGTTTTATTTTTTTTTTTTATTAATACTCAAACTAATTTATCTTTTTCTTTCTCTAAAACTAAATGATAGTTAACTGATTGAACCAAAATTATCAGTAAATTCAGTCTCCAGAAAACACTCTAACTAAGAAAATCATATTCTTCAAATCATGTGTAATTTGTCCAGTTTCTTATTAATTTGTTCAGATTCATTTACCTAACTAGAATCTTCATCACTTATAAGTTATTCAGTTTCAGATGTTTATTTTACCAATTTATGATAATTGTATCAATCATAAAATATTCAAACTAATCAACTATTAAACTAAATAAAGACGTTAAAACAGAAATACGGATTTCCTCACCCGTTTAGGATCCTTTGATCTGTTAACCCACGTTACCAAGACCTTCAAAATTACCCCATCCTGATCATCGTCGAAGATTCGTCTCCGTCACTTTCACTTTCCGAGCTTCTCCAAAATATATAAATGAAGCACTGAAGATGCTATTCAACATAAACTTTTAGCGGATCTACAGTAGGTCTGCATTTTTACCTAATATCTTTATTAGCGAGTGTGCATTTTCAGTCATGCGTTCTTTCGTGGTAAGTGATAGTTTATTTGTGTTTGATATTGCGTTTTTTTTTTAAGAAAAAGGACTAATCAAGTGAATTTAATTGTGATTTTCATGTTTATCAAATTTAAATTGAAAATTAAAAATAGTACAACAAAAATTAATAATGGTTTACAACACACAGAATTTCAAAATATTTTAAATCTTAAAACTTGAGTGAATTTTTCGGGTAAGTGATTAAGGGATAGTTTTGAATTTTTTGCTGCTTTTAATTTACAACTGCTACGATAAGTTTGTTTTTTTTTTTTGATTTAATATTCTCAGTTTTTCTCAAAAACTATACAAGCTAGGATTAAGGGTTATTTATAGTATTATAAATGACATAATGCACGATTTATTTATTAAAAATTATTCAATCCTATAAAATATTCAATTGCCTGATCGTATATCAAAATTGTATGTTAAAAACGACAAATTTTTCAAACAACTTTTCTATTAATCATTAATGGTGACTCCACTACATTCTTGATAATATCCGCATTGCTTTCGTCGGTTTTCAATAAAACTCAGTCAAAATATCTATTATTCCTTAAAGTTTTAAGAAAACTCCCATTTCATCTTAAGGTTACACATAATAACATAAATGGGTTGCTCAAATACGATCTGTTTAAATTTTTATTTAAAATTTTTTGATGACGATTTTGTGTCTTTTGGAATGTCATCTGGAATATTGTCATACTTTAAACACGTTTGTACTGAATATAAAAACTGGGATATTATATACATAAAAATCGCTTCAAACCATTATAGTATTATAAATAATCACCAGCAAATTTCATAATTTTAAAAAAATTAAGATAAAGAAACAATAAAATCAAAAATTACATGTTTTTTGGATATATTCAGTTTAACATCTCAGTTAAAAAAATTTTGGACATGTTATTTTACTACTTTTGTGAATAACATTTTGTGAAATTGTTCCCAACCTAAAGTCATATTGTTTCATAATATCTGCAATTCTCCACGTTAATACGTCTATTCTACAGTCAAAGCCAAGGCAATTTTGTTCGTAAGCACACAATTGAAAAAGAAAGTGCAATTAAATTTATTGTCTTTTAATTCGTTTATGTTTCTTTTTTGTCAAACGATGTTTTAATGATGGTAAGTGTCGTTACATCACTATTTGGCGACATTACTGCATTAAAAAACCTTTACTTAACCAATTTCAAACGTTTTGGTAAAGGTAAATAAATCATATAAATGCAATTAATTAAACAAACCGCCTGCAATGAAATAAAAGTCTTAAAAAATTTCTATTGTCCATCTTTTCTAGTATTATCCTCAATTTATTTTAAACATCTTGTACGACAACTACTTGTCTTAAGCAATGAATGAAAGTAAAATTACTATACTTAGGGATTCCTAGTGCCACGATCTGTAATTTACTCTCACTTTTCATTTTCATGATGCACGAGTTATGCCTTCTAACTACTCGAACAGAGGTCAATGGTGACTCTCTATGTAGGTCTTTGTTTTGATGGTAAAAAGCACCAATTTCATGGTTCCAAAGAAAATCTGAAATAATTGATAACAGCTTACTTAGTGTTAAATAAGAACAGTAGAATTCTTGGTAAATTATTTATTATTTTTCCATAAATGGTTTGGTCAGTATCAAGATGTGCACTTTACCTTGTAGGGTGTTACGTGAAGAAAATTTAGTACCATCAGTAAACAGATACGTTTGTACAGTTGACATTCCATTAATTGCCCATATTGGCTCCCACAAGCTTTCTTTTAATTACCTTTGGCAATTTTCCTTTTTATATAAATCAAACCACATTTTCTAACAAACTACTGGAAAACCCCAAATCTGAAAAATCTTTTTTATTTTTTTCTGTGATGAAATTATTGCCCACTCATTGACAAACACAATTTACCAACTGAAAATTACGACCTCCTAAAAGTGTGAAATTAGTCTTAATGTAAACGCAACAAGGCGTAACAGATATATGTGAAGATTTTATGCAAATATAGTTTACACAAAATCTTTCGTAAAACTAAAGCAATTTTATTGTTCTAGGTTATTCACAGCCGTGCATAATTGTTGCATTATTAACCATTAGTATCATTTTAATGATCTTGTAGATTACTCTTATTCATTCACACGTAAAATGGTCGATAATTATACTAGACAATTTTTTCATTACTAGTTTATTGAACTATGATGTATTTGGAATGTAATCATGCATGCATTTCACCTTCTATACTTACTAACATCTTGTACTTCCAAGTTTACATGCACTTAAGACAATTGTGCAATAACTACTTAAAGAGACACAAACCCATATTTGTTTAAATTGCCGAGACCTCCACAACTAAAAGTAGGTTCAGATAAATTGTATAATTGCATTTACAATAAAATTGGATTTACAGTAGAAAAACATATAATAGATAGTAAAATACAAGGAGACATTCTGGTGTAAATTTACTATTAAAAGATTCAGACATCAATATTTATGAAGCTACACTTGGATAGATGGGTTTTCCTAGTGACAAATATATTTTTTTTCATTCAATTGTGACGATATGCAATTGCAAAGAAATCTCAGACTTAATATGAATTACAAATTAATGATTTGTATTTTTTTTTAGGTAACCATCGCATTATGCGCTCTGCTATCTACAACTCAAGGAACTCGCCTTCAAAAGCGTGACGGTAAGTGTGTATTATACTTAAAAACCAACAATTTCCTGAAAATATAGTTATTTCTTTACGCAATTGACGAAAACGTGGTTACGCAGTTTCAATTGTAGGATGTTGCTTACTAAGTGTAACGATTAAGCTTTCACGTTTTCTCGCAATTTCCAAAATTGTGCTTGTTGTAGATAAAGTAATTTTATTCAAATTGGGATGTCCTGGGTAATGTAACTGTTTAAATTATCTACGGTATAACAAAAAGAATTGCTTCGGTTTTATTACTTTTTAATTAAAACACATAAAATATTTTTACAGGCACCTTATAACGTGCATCGAATATCAACGAGTTCGTTAGCCTTCAATGTTCTTATTTACAGTAACATAACTATAAAATTATTGTAACTCAACTTTTTTCTTTGTTGTAACAGCTCCTTTGAATGGTGGATATTCATCAGGCAGACCTGGAGGAAGTTACCTTCCTCCTTCCAATGGTGGAGGATTTGGAAACGGTGGATCTCCTTCATCTAGTTATGGAGCACCTCCATCTTCCTCTTATGGAGCACCAGCTGCCGCTCCTTCATCTAGCTATGGTGCCCCATCTTCAGGTGGAAATGGCGGTGGATTTGGAAATGGAATTGGAGGTAAAATTGATTTTTCTAATGAAGCTGTAGTGTATATTATGTATATTTAACCTATCGCATAAAATTTTAATTACAAAATGTTGCTGCAAACTCGATCGATTCGAAAATTCAAATTAACAAGTCCATTTAGTTTTCCAATTAACTGCATGTTGGTTTATACTGAATCGTGGTAGTCGAAAGTGAAAGAAAATTCCCATTTACCTAATGAAATTAGTTTAGCTTCGAATAAATAGTTTTGGTTGACTATTTATTCGAAGCAGGTTTCTTGCAATTTCTGGGAGGTTTACAGAAGTATTTAGAAGCCTTTGACACTTTGTAAATATTTTTGTAAAGTTATAGAGACTTGTAGAGGTTTCTGACAATTTCTGTGAGGTTGGCAGAAGTATTTAGAAGCATCTGACACTTTGTAAATATTTTTGTAAGATTAAACAGACTTGTAGAGGTTTCTGGCAAAGTCTGTAAGGTTTTTAGTAGTATTTAGAAGCCTTTGACACTTTGGAATCATTTTTGTAAAGTTATAGAGACTTGGAAAGGTTTCTGGCAATTTCTGGGAGGTTTACAGAAGTATTTAGAAGCCTTTGACACTTTGGAAACATTTTTGTAAAGTTAAAGAGACGTAGAGGTTTCTGACAAAGTCTGTAAGGTTTTTAGTAGTATTTAGAAGCCTTTGACACTTTGGAATCATTTTTGTAAAGTTAAAGAGACTTGTAAAGGCTTCTGGCAATTTTTGGTAAGTTTTCAGTAGTATTTAGAACCCTTTGATTCTTTTATATAAACTGTTGTAAGGTTAGGTTAGGTAAAATTGTCGTAAGGTTTTAAGGATACTTTTAGAGGCTTCTGGCAATGTCTGGGAGGTTTTTAGTAGTATTTAAAAGCATCTGACACTTTGGACAAAATTTTGCCAGAATAAAGGGACTTATTGAGAATTTTGACAATTCCTCTGGAGGGTTTAAGTATTATTTAGAAGCTTGTGACACTTTTTATTTTTTTTTGGTTGAAGTCATTAAAGGGAATTGGATGTACTGCACAAATTGTGTTAATTAATGTGGAATAATTTTTACCTTAGACGATTTTTACCTAAACTCATATTAGATCTTCTTATAAACAAAAATTATTTTTAGGTGGTGCCCCATCTGGTAGCTACGGAGCGCCTCAAGCCCCCAGTTCCAGTTACGGCGCACCTGCTCCTGCTGCACCATCATCCAGCTATGGAGCTCCATCTTCTGGAGGCTTTGGTGGTTCAAGTAATTAACCAATGCATTAAATACAAACAGCACATTAGAAAACACATTTGCAGATGGTTTTGGATCCGGTAACGGCGGTTACAGCGCTCCTTCATCCAGCTACGGCGCTCCTCAAGCTCCATCATCCAGCTATGGAGCTCCGTCTTCCGGATTTGGTGGGAATGGAAATGGCAAAGCAAGAGCTAACGGTAACGAAAATGGACGTGGAAATGGCAACGGCAATGGAAATGGTTTGAGTCAGTATCTGCCTCCTTCCACTAGCTACGGTACCCCAGTAGGTCCATCTAGGTAAGTTTTCAATTTGACTTGTTGAATATTTTAGTAATAAGGTAACTTGTACAGGCCATCCAACGGATACAGTGCTCCTTCCAGACCTTCCAGCTCATACGGCGCACCCTCCAGACCTTCTTCATCTTACGGAGCTCCACAAAGACCATCCAGCTCATATGGTGCCCCATCCTCTGGAAACGGTTTAGGAGGAGGTGCACCATCTTCAAGCTATGGTGCTCCACAAGCCCCTTCTTCCAGTTACGGTGCTCCTTCTTCTGGATCTAGTTTTGGATCTAGTTCTTTCGGTGGTTCTGCACCAAGTTCCAGCTACGGTGCCCCAGCTGCTCCTTCCTCAAGCTATGGTGCCCCATCCAATGGAAACGGAAATGGAGGATCTAATGGATACAGTGCAGGTGGAAATGGAGGTGGATACAGCTCTGGAGGAAACGGTGGAGGATATAGCTCAGGAGGAAATGGCAATGGGTACAGCAACGGTGGAAACGGAGGTGGTCAAAGCTACGACAGCAACGGAGGTTACGTCTACTAAACTGCTGAGAAAAGTTTGAAATATGTCATAATCAACTTTGTACATAAAACGTAGAATATTTATTCCATAGATCTTGGTGATTTTTGCCAAGACAGTGACAATTCAGTTACCATTTACTTTACTCAAATATAAGACCACGAATACTACTAGCCAGTACTTAAGCTTAGTTTCAGCAGTATTTTAATAGAAAATCGAATGTATATTCTATTCATTTTGTACGATCAATAAAGAAATTAAAAATTAATATGTGGTATACTTTTTTATTCCGATTGTTCATTTCGTTGAATGGTAATTAAAAATATGTTGTTCAGTGTGTTAGTCAATCAAATAAGGCTAATAGTTATAAGGACATTCCAAATCATTTCCCTTCTATACAGTCAGCTACAACGTCGCTTAGGAGGAAATAATATCACTAAGATTGTAGTGAATGAGAAACGACAGAAGCGTCTTCCTCTGTGATGACCATATTATAGTAGAATGAAGATTTTGGAAGAAGAGAGCAGAGTCCATGACAGAAATCATGTATAAACACATTATAAAAACATAATCTGACTAAAGTGACAATAGTGAAATTAGTAAGTATGAAAATAAAAACAACCAATCTGCAACAACACAGATTTAAGAATTTATTTTATTTTTCTCATCTTACAACAATGATAGATCTAATTCTGCTAAATATTTTTACATGAATAGATATGTATTTTATTTTTATACAGCGAATCTAAACTTTTTTTATATAGGGTAGATAACAGTCTATGTCTTTTGTTAAATATACGAGAGTTCCACCTAACAGTTTCAGTAATAAATAATTACACATTTATTGTTATTTATAGGTTTGTGCAGTGAAAATGCCTTACTAGATGCATAACATAATCCAAAATGCTGTTTTTCAAAATTTTCTTTGTTGATCAAAAAAGTCAGTAATTAAAATTAGTGCAAAATATAATAAGGCAATTACTCTGCACCATACAAACATCAAGAATAAACATTTTTGCCTAGAAATGCATTAACAATAGGATGTACAATAATGATATGTATTTGGATATGTAAGTAGTTTTGTGCCTCAACGACTTTTTTTAAAGATGTACAATTACATTAACAGGCTTGTTATTAAATCACTCTAATATACAGAAAACGCCTAAATTACTATTAAGTATAAATAGCGTGGAGATCGCCTTGCCATAAAACTATCAGTTCTAACAAATTATAAAATTACAAACCGTATAACAACACAACGATCAGCTAGTCTTAAATCAACAACAAATTCTATTTATTTGTTAATTATTAGTAAAATTGTTTGCTATTTGATATGTTAATTAAAAATAATTGTTTCAAAAAAAAACAATAAAACTATTATTGTTATGAGTAAACTTATATTGCGTTAATACTTACCATTATGACATTGCAATAGCAATAAGTATGATATGTATTTCAGTAGTAAAGTCACACAATTTTTATAAATAGTGTTTATTGATATGTGTTGTTTTATAGGCTTAACTAGTACTAGAAAAATAGTATTGTTAAAAAGACCTAAAACCCAAAGTAAGATTTTCTAGTAAAGTTTTATAGCATTGCATTTTTTTATGTTTAGATAACGTATACGTAATAAAACTAATGGACATACTTTTGCTTATGTAGTGCTAAGTAAGATATTTTCAACGTGTAGAAATGGTTTTTTCGAAATGTTCCAACCAAATGTGTTTAACAAATTAGAATCAAAAAACAAATTGACCGTTTAGACTTCACGTTATTTTTGCTTACTGTCAGCTAACTACCAACCAATTACAATCTTTACCATCATATGCATGTTCAAAATTCACCAGTTTTATAGTTTTAGTTTATAGTTTTTATGAAACAACTGAAACGCAATTTTAAAACCCTAGAATGGCTGCAACAAAATATAAATAATATTCGATGTGTTGTTCGTTGAGACGTGACAAACATTAATATGAATAAAATGGATTACTAAAAATGTCTCAAATTGACGGCTCTTAGAGCAGCGGGAGTTTGTAGGATTTCACTTTGCTCTAATTACATTGAACGTATTCAGTCTACTACACCAGGGCTCATAAACCCTTTTAGTAATAAACTATTTAATTAAACTGAAAATGTTAAGGATACTAGTAGCGCTTTTATAGAAATCGACTCCTTTTTACTAAGGTATATTTCCTAGAAATGGTAGTTATTACTGTGCATATTCAGGAGTCGAAGTTCAATAGACATCTAGGTTCTCACTGTAGTAATACTAAATACAAGTATAGCACTTACAACTTAGTTTGGTAGTTGTCTAGAGGATTAATACCTGGTGTGTTTCTACCTCCACCACCTGCTGAAGAAACTGAACTTCTCAATCGATCCACTTCCGAAGCAGGAATATCATCATCCGCTTCCAGAGCAGGATTAATTCTCCCATTTCTCTCGTCTTTACCCACTAAAGTTGCTGCTCCATATACTTTACCCATAGCACCGGAAGTCATGACGGCCATTTGTTCGCCTTCTTCAGCTGGCTCACCAACTCTCTGGATATCTTCAGGTATATTGACGACGCAGTGAAACAAATCGTAGCCTGGGGCTAGTCTTCCAGTTTCAAAGACATATTTAGTACCCCAAGAAACCAGAACTAAGGTTATTAACGACATCAGCATGGCGAATGTTCTGAAAGGGAATTTTTGAACATCGTTCACTTCATCATATCCAGGATAATGAATTAACGCCGGTAGGTACATTAATGGTTCCCCACCAGATACTCTAACCAAAAATGCTATAATATACGCCGCCAGGCTACCGTAAGTGTTGCAATGCTCTTTAAAATGCACTACCATCAACAATTGAGGGAATAATATCACATAGACTAAGTCGGAGCACATGGACCTACAATTAACATATTTTACCACTTTAAAACATCAATGAATACCATAAAACTACGCACCACAGCCCATAAATAGAAGGAATCGTAAGAGCCATTATCGTAGCCAAAATGCCGACGATAATAATAGATCCTCTCATAACCCAAATAATTTCCATCTCGGAAGCTTTCTGTCTAAATATCAATTTATACACGTTCCTAGCGAACATAGAACTTGCTGATAAGACACTAGAGTCAGCTGATGACATCACAGCTGCTGATACTGCACCCAGACCCAAGAATGATACAAAGTCTGGAGTTAGATATTGCAAGACCATCGGAAGAATCATTCCAGTTTCTTCCGTTGTTAAGGGATAAGGTCCTTTGTAGTCAGTTTCATTCCAAGCTGTAATAAATTATGAATGTTGAAGGCCAACAGACTTTGATTATGCATAATTAATTAGGATTCAGAGTTGTGTATTATAATTAGAAATTTTGTTTGTCAACCATATTTAAGGAAAAACAAATTAATTTTACATCACATATTTTCTAGTCTTCTACCGAAGGAATTTTAATACTACTTTATGAGACATTTTTATTCGCCCTTGTTAAGTGCTCAATTCTAAATATAAATTCATTCTTCTCTCATTTTTTGCTCTGATTATTTTCTTACGTTACGTAGTACGTTTTTAAAGAAATATAACAATCCTGAATTTCGTGCGGAAAGTGACACTTTCTTGCACGAGACTGCAGTTATGTGGCGGAAAAGACGCTTTCCGCATGTGTTAGATACCAAAATTTTCCTACGAGTATCAATTTTCATTAAATGAACTCAAATATATAACCAAATTACTGAAATGATAGTCTTTGTTTTAAAAGATGTTTAAAAGTATATCCTTAATTATTGGAACATCAAAAGTACAGTTATCGTTTTTTGATTGAAATGTAAATTGTTTAAGAACAGAATTAGAGCGGAAAGGTAACTTTACCGCATCTGGTAAAGAAAATTACTCTTTCCCGCACTCAAATTAGTGTGGTTAAGTGCACTTTACTTTTACTTTTACCACACCCGAGCAGAAAAAATATTGTATGTATAAAAAATTTATATTACCACATTTTTGGATATTCCCAACAATAATAAGTATGTTTGATGTGTCATAATCTATATCTATTTTCAGTAGCTTTTTTTTTAAGGTTCAAATAGCATTTTTACAGTCACGTGACCATACTTAAGGTAAAAATGCTGCTCTGAAGGTCTCGTAATCATTTTTACGAGTCCAAGTCCCGTGACTGTTTTTACGATTTTGAGACCAGAAAAGATCACGTGATTGTTTTCAAATATCAAATTCAATTACACGTGACTATTTTCTAGCGTCGAATCACGTGACCACATTTAAGGTCAAAATGTTTTTCTGAATGTCACGCGACCATTTCTACAATGGAAAGGCACTTCTGAAGAGTAAGTGACTGTTTCAATACCGAAATAGCTTTCTTAAAGCCACGTTACCATTTTTACGATTACAAGAGGGTCTAAAAAAGGTTACATGATTGCTTGTCACATGACCATATTTAAGATAGAAATGTCGTTTGTTAAGTCACGTGACAATTTTTTCAATTAATTGCTGAAGGTCATGTGACTATTTTCAAACATCCAATAAAATCTTGATATCTGCCTAAGGTTAAAATAGCTACCTTGCAGTCACGTGACCATATTTAAGGTTGTGTTGATCTGAAGGTCACGTGATTGCTTTTAGTTATCAAATTTACCTAAAGAGATTACGTGACTTTATTTTGATGTATATTTTTTAATTAAAAAAATTATTAAGTTGGGCGTGGTCCTAAAATAAATTTTTGACAGCAAAATTACACTTTAATTGCAGAAAATTTACTGAAAATAATCTATATTGAGTAAATTTCAGTAAAAAAAGCACAATATAAGATATGAATTGGATAATGAGACAAATAATGTGCTTATTCATTAAACACCATTGTTTTCTATTAAAATTACTGAATATGCTAAAATGTATGTTAAAACATATGATTTTATTTTATCACATCACCCTAAAAACGCAGTTAATAAGTTTTTACTTCAATTCGGTAGTTTTAAGTGTAATCTTGCTAATCTTGTCAATCAATTTGGAGAAAAAGCCGCTGAAAAAAGAGAAAACATTTTGTTGTCCCATTCTTTTTGACTAGCAGTTTATTAGAATGTTTTTAAAATTTTATCTTCATAAAAAAAAACAGAATGATTTAAATTTGTCATTAAAAACCACTTACCAGTTGCCTTAGCTATAGCACCAATCAATACAGGAGGGATCGCCATTATTCCGCATCCAAAAGCAGCAACGTAGCTGAGTAGCTGAGCTCTGTCCGCGGATTTACTGGAGAGCACTCGCTGGAAATACACTTGCCACGGTATTCCTCCAAAAATTAGCAAAAGACCGTAGTCGATATAAGAAAGCAAATCTCCAGTTTCAACTTTTCCGATCCAGTCGTGTTCGGTTGTGGTTAAGGGTTGAACGTGTTCGTTAGTCCACGCAAATGGGATGCACATCCATAATCCTATGAAGATGCAGAAAAGCTGGATCACGTCGGTGTAAGCCACTGCGTATAAACCACCAAACAATGTGTAGAGTACTGCGATGCAGGAGCTGAAGATGACGCTAGTACGATGGTCCATATCTATGATAACGGCCAGAGTGGCACCAAGAGCTGCTAGAATTCCAGCTGCCCAAAATACCTACAGCAAACCGAAAGTAGTACTGTGTATTGCTGATTTTCTGTATGCTTGCATTTCAAAAATAAATTGTAAATTAGGTAATAACTGTCTTAAGTGTTAATTCAAACTGGCATAATGGAGGAAGAAAGCTATTATCTAGACTTTAGAAATTCTTCTCATTTGATCCACATTTTTTATGAAATTACAATTGTCTTTTCTAATGTTTTAAGAACCTCTACATTTTCAATCTAAATACCAACTGATTTTGCATATTTACCTCACCACATAACGCAGGCAAAAACAGCAAACCACCCATACGTTCTCCAAACGAATCTTGCAGTGGATCTAACATAGTGATATAACCCTGTTGCCTCATTTTGTTGGCAAAGAAAATACCCCCAAATACCAAACTTAAGGCATAACCAAAAGGGGCTTGACACCATACCAACCCTGATGTGTACACTGCTTCTGCTGTTCCATTGATATAACCTCCACCGACCCATGTAGCTGAAAAAATCATTAGTGGTTTTGCTAAAACTAGGCAAATATATAAAAAAAATAATAGTACATAATAGAATTACTCCGTTTTTAGATTAGCATTTAGAGTGGATTACCTGTCATTGTAAATATGCCAACGAACAAACCGATATTTCGGCCTGCAAGCATAACTTCTTCTTCCGAATCATTTCCTGCTTCTTTTTTCCTACCAGCCCATACTCCAACAGCCAATATCAGTATGTAAAATAGGATAATTGATATTACTCCAGCTATGTTAATCATTTTGGCTTCAGTAATAGTCTAATGTAATCTGAAATTGGAATACTAATTACGTAACAACTAACAAGAGAGAAAAGGGAAAAAGCAACAAATTAAAAAAACTAAGAAAAACGATAAGGCTATCAGTTTAAAACAAGAATCAAAAAACTAAAAAAAAATAATAAGAAAAGGCGCTAAAATTAGACATCACAATTTGCACAAAAAATTGTATTCTACCAGAATAACAGAAAAGGAATTGAAAAGTGGGGGATGAAAAATGACAAGAATGATAAGGAAAGAAATGGAGAAAAAAAGTAAACGATACAGTTTTTACGCCAAAATTAGAGAATTTAATTTTTGCGCTATAAATGTTTTTCTTCCAGAAAAAAAAGAAGAAAAGTTGAAAGGTGAGATGAAAAGAAGAAAAAATCCTCCCAAACTGGAGAATATAGCTTTCTCGTCAAAAGTTGTATTCTACATCGCGCGAAAATTAGACAATTTTTTTTTTCTACTCGCGTGTGCAAAGTATCTATTTTTTGCATGATGAAGAGTTCTGTGACATTGTTCAGATTGAAAGATGATGATTTGACGTAAGAATAACTGTCTGGTTCCGCTGCTATTAACGGTCATAGAAGCTCGAGAACAAGTTTAAAATCCGTCCAAAACAGTTTAGAAGCTTCCAATTCCAAACCAGTTCAGAGACTCTCAAAAAATTTCAAAATAGTCTAAATGCTTCCATGCTTCAGCTCCTGAAGCAGCATAAGCCTCCAAATGCTTTTGGAACAGTGTAAAATCTTAAAAATGCGTTTTAACTAGTCTAGAAGCTTTCAAAAGATTTGAAAACAACTTCCTTAAGAATCCAGTGCAGTTCAAAAAATTCCAACAATTTCGGTCTAAGATTATTATTTAAAAGATATATATTTTAACAGAGCAAAAGATTATAGATAACAGTCTAAGATTTCCAAATGCTTCTAAAACAGTGCAGAAACTTCAATATGCTTTTTAAACCTTCCTAATGCTGTTGAAGTAGTGTAAAAAAATTCAAAAGCTTAAAAAACACTATAGCAACTATAAAAGCTTTCAAAATAGAGTCTGAAAGTTTCCAAATGCTCCTGAAACAGCATAGAAATTTTCAAATACCTTTAGAACAGTCTATAAGCTTAAAAATGCTCTTCAACTAATCTAGAAGCTTTTAAAAAATTTTAAAACAGTTTAAAAGCTTTCCTATGCTTCTAAAGCACTTTAAGAACTTTCAACAATTTCTGGAACCATCTTAGATTTTCAAATGCTTTTAAAGCCGTGCAGAACCTTCAATATGCTCTTTAAACTATCCTAAAACACTGTAAATGCTCCTGCAGTCTTCTAACAAGATTTCAGAAGCTTCCAAAACACTATACAGAAATTTCTAAAGCTTTCAAAATAGGTCTAAAAGCTTTCAAATGCTTCCGAAAGCCTTTGGAACCATTTAAAGTGTCCTTATGATTTTAGAGCAGTTTAAAAGTTTCAACAATTTTCTGAACCGTCTAAGATTTCCAATTGCTCTCAAAGTAGTGCAGAACCTTCAAAATGCTCCTGAAGCAGCTTAAAAAAGTTTTTAGAACAGTCTAAAAGCTTGTTATTGCAAACTGTTGTATGCACAATAAAGTTAGTTAAAGCTTAAGTATAAATGCGCTTTATTATCAGACTTGAAGAATAATAATTAGTAATGTTAATTATAATTAATATTATTGATCAATTTTAAAGCCACCACACACTGTGAGTCGTTATACAAGTACCAGACTTTGTAAACTTGTTAGAAAATATACTATTTTGCGCTAAAATTAATTTTTTACCAGATTAAAAGGAGAAAATCGAAAAGTGAGAGAAAGAGATGAAGAAGGCGCCAAAATTAAAAGATATAAATATATTTGCCCCTAAATATTTTTTTCCTATATCACCTAACTGTAAAAAAGGCTTATTAACCTGATTCAATTCTGCTGTAACTACCTTTTTGGATAATTACCTACTTCTTCTATGAATTGATTTTGGAATTTTTCTTGTTTCAGTCGTCCACTGATCATAAGGCTATTTAAAAAATTATCGATATTTGTATAACCTTTAGTCAAACTTTACGGACGATTGTATAATTCTTCTTCTTACACTGATAAAAACTAAGGGTCATTTATAAAAATCAATGTTCTAATCCAAGAAACGTAGGCACTGTTCCATATTAATTCAATATCAAGGGTTATTGCTGGGCATAATACTTTGCGTGATTAGAGACAGGTAATCGATCACTGCCAAGACTATGGAAATATGAAAGATATTTCGACAATTTTAACATTTATGTTACTTTTTGCTATTTATAACTTAATGGAATAAAAGTCAACAAACCATAAATTTGCTTGTTACTGCAGGTTCTTGAAAATGTTACTCAAAGAAAAACAAAGTCAATTCACAAACTTTCCATTTCCAGACGTTTTAAAGTCTGACTGACTGATCTCATAAAGAGTAACAGATTTTGATGTTTAAACATTTAATGCCAAAATTCCCTGATCTAGCGTCCACAGTGTGTGCAATATAAGTTGTTTTTTATGTTAGTCTCAAATTTGAAACTAGCAAAAGTTATATAGATTCCATAATTTATATTAAAAAGTATAGTAGTACACAAATTTTGGTATTAAAATAGTAGATTATACACTATGTATAAAAAACTGCCTCTTTCAGATACTAAAGTTTCTGTGATTTTCCAAGAAAGACTAAAGTAAATTGAACAGTGACTGCAACATAGCCATAACGTGGTTTGTTAAAAAATTATTATAACCTAAAATTAAACATTTTATAAGGATTACAAAAGTTTGAACAGTACTTGTAGTATGTACTGTGTTTTATTATTCAACAACCACTTATTCAGGTCATTTATTTAGGAGGTTTGTATCGATTTTGGTTGGCTAGTCTGTTAATCGAAATCCAATTATTTTCAGAACAAAACCCTAGGTTAGGCACTCGAACTCATATAATCCAACTTTTGCTGTTATTTTAAATTCAAATATTTAGTCCATATACAAAGATAAAAATTGGTGTTGAATATTGTGCCTTTTAGCACTGTACCCAGTAAAACTACCAGTTTTTGTTGGCATATATTTCAGGTATTTATCGCAAATTTGCTAGATTATAAATAAGACCGACCGTTAGTTTCTGTGCTATTTGACTTCGTATTGCAGCCTTGACAGTTTAAAATTCCATGTTCTAAAGTGTAGCCACTAGAACTTATACATTGTATTAATTTTTGTTTTAATCCAGCCAGGTAAGTTAATCTGCATTAAATACTACACGTCCTGAAGTAGTTTCGCACAAATCTCAATTAATAAAAATTCTTATTTTTCTGGTAAAAAAGCAAAAAGATGCCTGGAGCTTGTGGAAGCGGAGGTTGTGGATCAACCAGAACTGCCAAGAAACCAGCTGCTAAAAAACCATCAGCTGCTAAAAAAACTACATCAGCAGCAAAAAAACCAGCTGCTGCTGCTAAAAAACCAAAGACTGCGGCTAAGAAACCTGCGACTACAGCCAAAAAACCAACAACAACCAAAACTAGCCAAACTAGAAAGGTACAGTAGTCCTTGTAACTAATTATTATCTGTCTTTGTTTCATGCAGTCTACATACATTTTCTGATTATTTATAAAGTAATATTATTTATTTAGGTTTCGAATGTCTGCACTAAGCGTGGTGGGGGTTGCTACAGCAGCTATTCCAGTGAATCCAGTGATAGTGACTGCTGTTATGGCTGCAGACGTTGACGACAGAAAAAAAACTCTTCAATTTGGTGTAAAGTATTGTAATTTTCTAAAGATAGAACTGCTGGTCATTCTATTTTTTATGGTCAATTTATTAACTATGTACACCATTCACATTGTCTTCAACGTTATTGTATTTTGTATGTTTAATTTTTTTTATCGTTTGCCAGTTTGTTTGTGTGTTAATAACTATGATTTTATTTTCCTATTTTATGATTGATGAACAATAAACTATTCACTTTTTATATTTTGTGTGTTTTAGTTTTTTTTTTCATTCATTTTACTGTAGAAAATTCTAAACCAAAAACTTATTCATTTAGTTTTTTCTGTCTTATGCCTCTTTCACAACATATAGTTTCACTTAATTTTTTTAAAAGTTATGTATAAGTTATGATTAATTTCAGGAAAAGTAGTATTTAATTGTGAACTAATAGGTATGTTTCACTAAAGTTGTTTTATTCATTTAGGTTGATATTTATATGTGTTATTACGTTTAAGTACGTTCATTGTGAAAGAGACATTTCAATGATAAGTGTTTTAAAATTTTAAATATGTAACTTTTCAATGGCTTTTTCCACCAACAAGAACGGCTTATTTGTCATATCAAAAATTTAGCTAAAACAGTTTAAATTTTTTTAAAGAAACTGTGATTATTATAAATGATTAAAATAAAGTTGTAAATTATCAGAGAAGTTTAATCAATTATTTAAAAGGACGTTTAACATAATTAGCACATGTATTTTAAATATTCATTCATACACTTTCATTAACTACGTCACGCAGTATTTCTTTTAAAGTAAACCTCAAAGGGTTTTAAATTATTCAACAAGTGCATATGGTGTAATCATTGATTACATTGTTGACTTTTTGTTAAATTAGAACGCAAATATTTGACGTTTGATTTAAAACAGAAGTTTGCGCAGGTTCAATACAGAGAAATAGTCAAATATAAACTGTATAGGGAAATTTGTAAAAGGGTTAATATTGTAAATGATTATTTAATTGTAACTTTAATATGAAGTGTTAACAATACTCAAGTGGTCAAATTTAAACTCATCTAGGGTACAGATTTTGGCCTAAGTCATCATCAGACTTTAGGTTAAAAAATGGAAATGATTTTAAAACCTTTCCAGCTTGATTAGCATACTAATCCGGTGTATCACTCTAGCTGTCACTTTCATAAAATATTCATGAGAAAAACAAAAATGTGATGAAAAATTGCAATTATACCAAAAAACTACGTTACATCGATCTTACCGAAAACGAACACGAACTGCGGATATCGGAAATTCGATTTCTTAAAAACGTCTTATGTGAAGTACCACAGAGGTTGTTCTGAAGGACAGCAGTCACCCCACCTGAGGGAGGTTTTCTGTGAGGGACTATTCCTTGTTCTAAATCTTAAGGACAACATCTGCCTCAGAGCGTGACATCCACATCGAACATACACGATGATGTTGTGCAGTTTTTTTTAAGTCCAGAGAAATGTTATAGAGCTCCGCGACGATCGTTCAAGAACTAACCTTCCAGGACTCTGGATATCGATCCAGGTGTGGTGACGTCACGGGCTGCACGTGGCTTATTGGTTAGGCGGGGAATTGGTGGGCGGAGTCTGGATTCACCCACGTCTTTGCAAGGTCGTCCTGGAGGACGAGGTGGGGTGATTTGGAATATTTTTTTTTGTGCGTGAATGTATAAATTAATTGTAGTGTTAATTAAAAGATGTTCGAATATATTCCAGTTTCTTATGGAGTTTCTGGAATATTACGTGTGAAATTTTTGGAGTAATTCCAAAGGGATTTACAACACAACAACTCTTATCGACTTTTGTGATGTTTGAACCTTCTCCCGGATGTTAACGATTTGAAATACAACCACTAACAAAACAAAACTAAATGTACCTCTTTTTTCAACTATTTTAGTCGCCGGTTAAGTTAAAATAAATGCAGAAAAATCATTTTTAATTAATTTCCTGCAGGCGGTATAACTTGCAGAAATATATTTATGTTGAATAACGACAATCACTTTTTCTCTTTAATGAAATAAAAAGCACAAGCAATTTGGTGATTATTGCCCTCAAAATTTAAATTTTTTGCAGATTCAAAAATTGGACAAACTATTATTAGTCAAGTAAAATGTTTTACTGAAAATGGTATTCAATAATAATAAAAAACAGTTTATTTTAACAGTTTAGTTATTTTTTCTTCTATTATTGTACACTATTAATGACAACCAAAAGATAGCTCAGATCGTAAGCTTTTCAAAAATATGCTCATTTAAGTTAATCGGTTGCACCGTTTGGCCGCTAGAGGGCGTCAAAGTCAAGCTTCACAAATCCAAAGCTTTTCAACGGTGTAAAAAAGGTCATTGGTGTGATAGTTTGACAATTTTGACCATTATTGCTTTTTACACAGTTTTCGAGATATTTCCCTGAAACTAAAAACTTTTTTGGTTTTTCACTTTTTTGGGACACCCTTTACTCAGCCGCTAATCTGAGACACCTTATACCTTTTGTATAACACTGACATCCATTTTGCCCCAGCTGTCACGGTTTTGGGGATGACCTGGAAATTATGTCAATTTTGACGGTTTTCAATGCGTGGCACCCTTCAAAAATTACATTTTTACAAATGACACTTTACGTCAAAACCTGAAGGAATTTAGACAGTTAAAGTTTATTATAAAAATTCAAAATTTTTTCAATTTTTTTTTCTATTTTTAATTTTTCAGAAACCAGAAAAGAAAAGTTGCATTCCCTCAAGGTACGTTTGTGGTACAAATTTCGAACTTCTAACTTGAAGCGTTTCTGAGATAGAAAAACTACAAAAAAGCAAGGTTAATTTTGACGCCCTCTAGCGGCCGAACCGGTAAACTTAGTCGTGTTCGCTCAACGTCACGTGGGAGCACCGTTCATTAGCTTTCTTTTGTTATATAGCTCATATATACAGGATGGATCAAATAAGCGAGTTATTCGCGATTTTCTGGATAAGTGCACGAAAATTTTGCTCAAATTAAGAATTTCTGCTCGATTTGTGGGGCGGCCAATCTGACTGCTAGAGCAAAAACAGTGGAGGATCGATACAGACGATTTACATTAAGTAGGCCTATAATTTGACGTAGATTCCAAAAATCAAATAAAAAATGACCCATTTAAGAAATTATAATTTTGGTTTCTTGCTCAAAATTGGGGCACACTGTATACTAATGGATTATCTAGGGAAAAAACAAACTTTGCGACAATAAACCAAACATTTTTAATGGAACACCCTGTATGTTTTCTGATGAGTTGTTAGATTTTTTTAACTTTACAGTGTTGCCAGCTGAGCATCTAACTTGTCATAATCACACGTGACGTGATTTTACAATTTTACCTTTCCCAGCTATTTATATGTAATTTACAGATTTTTCAAGGTTAAACATGACATTGTTCTGGTCACGTGACTGTTGTTGATAAGCTTCAAGTTAACTTTGCAGTATTGCCAGCTCCGCATTTAAATTGTTCAACAACCTTAGTAACTGATGCTATTTCTTGATTTGTTTGCTTGAACAGTTTTTGTTCAAATCAGTTAGGACTCTCTAAATGTTTTTGCGATATTCACTATAAAACATTGGAATTTTCATTCTTTGAACGGCTATAGCAAGCAAACAGTTGAAGATGGAACAAAACGGTATTCATGTTTCTATCTTACTTTTTCGGGATGGTGATTTTTCCAAAAATTTCAAAAATTTAAGTTTTTAAAAAAGTAAGATAAAATATGTAAACCGTTTTGCTCTCTTCAACCGTTCTCTTTCTATAGCCTTCCAAATAGTAAAAATTTCAATGTTAATTAAAAATCAATATCTCAAAACTGACCACATTTAGAGAAAAACTGACTAAAAATGAAAATAAAAATTATGATAATGATATTAATCAGGGCAATAATAATCATTGAACAGAATTTTCTTGAGTCAAACTGATTTTTGCTGTTCCTTACCGGTTAAAAAAGAAGGAATACTATATTGGGTACCTAACAAACAGACCCAAAAGGAACATCAAGAAAACCTTTGTTAGACAACTTTCGCATGCGTACTGTCAAGCAAAAAAATGATCTAAATAAGTACTAAAGTGTTAACAATGATGGTTCAGCTTAAAAATGGAGAAAGAAAACTATGGACTCTAAAGACCAGTTTATACCTCAAAATTAACAATTAAACTGAAGTTTCATCAAAGTTAAATTAATTTTCTTAAAGTTTAAGCTACACGTTTGTATGTCATGCTATACTTAAAACTTACCAACTTTGAGTGAAATTCCGGCTAATTCGTAAACCCTTCGTTCCTTTTCGTTGTAATAAACTGTCACTTCTGTCAAAATATTTGTGAAGTGTGAGACTTCTTTTACTTCTTTTTTTCCTCATTTCTTGTTTATGGGTGTTTACTACATAAATCTCCGATTTCCTTTTCTTCATTTCATCAGGGATACATTAATTCCGACTAGTGCAGCAATCACAACCAAAGAAAACGTGATCTATTTTTTATTTTTTAATTTTACAAATAACAATTTAATAGCTTTTTCCAAAAACAAATATTAGAATAGGTTTCGAATACGTCAAAGTCAAAAACACATCTATGTTATTTAATTTAACATATTTTCTAAAGTATAAAACGCATTGATTTATAGTTTAGTTTTATATTAAGTAATTTAAATTAAATAAACTCAAATTATTATTTTTTTAATTTGGAAGTATAAACCCGGCTTAATCAACGGTCTACAGGATTTGCAAAACAGAGTTAGAAATGACAGTTACTTGACAGTAATTTGTCAAATGTATTTAAGCTTATTTATTTTAAAATGTTGTACTATTAAAAACCAGAACAGTGGAACCTATTAGAGCTTTGGAAAATGCAAAATATCGAGCTTATGGCCAGTGAATTCACTCTAAATATTTGCAAAATTAATGAATCCAGATCTTGTTTGGGTAACAGAAACTCGATAAACAATAGCATTTAGATCCTCTCAAGTGCACAATTTGCATTTAAATATTTTAAATGCAAGTGCATAAACTACAAGGTAATAATAGAATTAGAGCGTGCAAGCTCACATTGCAATTTCAATCTAAAAAAGGAGTTATTGTACACATAAATAAAATTTAATTTAATTTGACAAATGTGAATTTTATTAAATATTTGAGTCTAGGTTTGTAACACAATTTAAACTTTTCCCTGCAAACTGCAGAGTTCCGTAATTATCGTAAATTAATAATACCAAACCGTGTACACCGGTCATAAAATTATAAACTATACCTAGAGTGTCCCAAAGTTTCCTATAATATGTATGAACTATAGTCAAAAAATAAGCTGTTAATTTTTAAATATTTTAGGAAACTAAAAGTTTGTTCTAGCAATTAAAGAAATCTAACGAATAACAGTTGCTTAAAATGTTTGCTATGTTTTCGATTACTAAATTACAAAATTTAATCACAAATTTCAATTTGCACACAACTTATTATCAAACTCAAATTAACAACACTGTTTATTATCCGGTTTTAATTTTCCAATGTTGACGATCAAGTGCACGAACATTTTTATTTATGATTCTGTTTAAAAAACAAAGTAGAGCTTTTTTAAGCTAAATTAAATGGGAAGTAGAAAATTAATTTGTATTTTATGAAAAACCAATGGCGTACTAGGTTTTCGTTTATTTATGTTTATTTTTTACAGGGTAATTAATTTAATTAATTAGACTAATTAATTCAGCGTGACAAAAAAGAAGTGGAAGAATGTGTTAAAATGATCGAGCTGGCCAATTGTCTAATATATTTAGCAGTTTTGGAACAAAAAGTTTTTTTTTTAAATCAAATTTTAACACTTTTATTTCTCTAACAAAGGACTTTTAGACTTAATTTTTTTTAGAAAATACTAGCATTATTTTTTATGAAATGAAGACACTGTTAAATTTACGAAAACGCAATTTGGGACACCCTGTGTATATAATTTTGTCCAGTCTAGGGATTTGTTATGGCATATTGTTGTAAATCTGCTTAGGTATCTGTGATATTTTAAAAGTTAAGAGAATCAGTTTTCTGATTCTGAGTAAACATTTCATCTGTTGTTATTTGTTCCAATTAAAAAAAATTTAAATTTATTTTCATAAACTTAATTGTGATGAGAACTGGCTCAAAAATTGCAAAGTGATTATTTGCAGCACAAATAAGACAGATTAGAAAAGTAAAATTCGGTGTGGCAGGAAGATTTACCAATTTGACCAGTAAATTTATTGGTATAAATGACATTTACTTCAAAGATTTTCCTGTCATGGCTGTCATTAATTTTAAAAGTCGTAAATCACTACACTTTTCATGCACCCCGTGTAGCGACACTGACGGACTGTGAAACTTCCAGGAATGAGTTTAACAGTTCTTTACAAACATTTTTGCTGCTTGCATTTCTCAGTTATTTAGCAAAAACTGGATTGTATCTCTGAATTCTATCTCAAAAATTGCGAACACGGTGACCAAAAACAGTCAATCACCATACTTCTCATGCACACCCTGTATACTAGAAACAAAAATGGTCCTGCAAAGTTACGGTGCTGAGTTAATGATTTAATTGGAAACAATGTTGGTCTCTTGAATTTTCCGTAACTTTCACCGTTTCTGAGTTATTTAAGAAAAACTGGTTTAATTCAACAAGTTTTCAAATAAGTTGAAATTGTGGTTTGAAATTTGAGCACCCTATAACTCGGTTATTTTTGGGAGTTCAGGGTGGTTCAATCACTTAAAATAACCGTTTTGAGCTCCTCTTTCCAGTGGTGTAAAGTAAATAATTATATCCCAAAAATTGCGAACAGGGTAACTATAACAGTGTACCACCACACTTTCCTTGCACTCCCTGTATACTGGAAGCAAAAACGGTCCTGCAAACGTATGGTGTTAGGTTAAGAAGTTGATTAGGAACATTTTCGGTCTTTTGCATTTTTTCTTTATACCGTTTTCGAGTTTTTTAGGAAAAACAGGATTAAAACTCAGTTGAAATTGTGATCTGAAATTTGAACACGGTTTAAAGGACAAATGGCCTGTAAAACAGACTTAAAGTAAGAAAATGATTGTTTTAAACACATTTTTGGAATCCTCACTAAATTTCCTTTCCCATAATCTAAAAAAACTACAAAATTTGGTACAGTCAGGGAGAAAAGCTGTGTCAAAATTTGAACTGTAAGGAACACAGTTTGAAAGGAGAGTCAGGGACAAAATCGCCTGTAAAACACACTTGAAGTAAGAAAATTACTGTTTTAAGAACATTTTTGGAATCCTCATTAAATTTTCTATCAGATAACCTGAAAAAACACTACAACATTTGGTACAGTCAGGGAGAAAAGCGGTGTTCAAATTTGAACTGCCAGAAAACAGTCAGGGACAAAATTGCCTGTAAAACACACTTGGAGTAAGAAAATTATTGTTTTAAGCACATTTTTGAAATCCCCATTAAATTTCTTATCTAATAACCTGAGAAACACTACAAAATTTGGTACAGTCAGGGAGAAAAGCAAAAAAAATTATATTTTAACTGCCAGACCCACAGTATTTGTAATTTACCAGTTCTAAAAATATTATTCGTGTTGTATCTAGAGAGACATCTATACTTGAGGAACTGCACTATTTTACAGTTTATGAAATTCAGTCTGGAAACTCCTTCTTCTACAAACGCTGCAATATTCCAAAGCTAAATCAATCAATGTAAGTGTGATTCACCAAATTTTCCTAAAGATGTCGCTATGTGGAAAAAATTATTGATATTAGTCACAATCAATCTCAGTCTGATTAACATTCTTTTACTGTCATCTATACGCACTTCGTTATGGTATATTTGTGATTAGATATGACAAAAACTTGATTTACATATAACATTTATTCAAAAATTAGTTTATATACAGGTATCTTTATAGACGGAATGTCTTACAACAATACAAATAGATATTATATTTACTGTCTAATTAATTACTTTATTTCCAAGTTATATTTTTTAAGACAGTATGTACCCCTAAAACTTACAACTTTTACAATTATGAAGCACATCCAGTAAGCTCTTGTTAAACAAGATTTTAAACACTTAAGTAAGATACTTAACCATTTATTAGAACTATATTAAATTTACATTTTAAGTCGTGAATGTTTTCCAGTTTAATATGTACACATATGGAATATTATCCCATTTTTTGGTGTACTTAAAAATGTTTTAAAATACAATAATTACATTCATATACACATAATCACATTTATTAGTTGTAGTTTGGTCTTGGTTTCTTCTTTCTTTATTTAATTACATGTATTTTGTCTCTTTAATTCAGTTATAGTAACACACAGGTCAATTGACAACACCAGGTTATTATAATGATTTACATCTATCTATAAGCAAATATAGTGCTGTTTAGTACTAGTACCTCTCTGAAGTATGCATATGACTATTATAAAGTAAAATAGTTGTCTTCACTGATGATACTGTCTGAGAAGTGACATCAAAAAAGCGTCAGAAGAGTCTAGTTAATGGTGCTTTGAGCAAGCCAAAATAAACTGAACCAAACAAAAAAAAAATTATCTAACAAACTTACTGAATCCAGATACGGAATCAAAAACCTTCAACTATACTCATAGTTTTATCAAAGGATCATAAAAAATACATTGCATTGTCTCAAACTGAATTCACTTCCTAACTTAAAAGAATAATCTCAGTAGTCATACTTAGCATATGCAGCTGTAACTCTAGTATTTTTTGAATTTAGGATTAAACATACATCCACAAAATAATTTAACTGTGATATACACAAAAAGTAGCTTTTTAACTGCTAAGCTATTAGTTACATTATCTTAGTTAAATTGGACAAACAATTAAAACAACAATTAATTACTTATAACTTTTGTAGTCATTCAACTCAAATTGTATCCAATGTATGTATCAGCTATTTGCTAGCTCATATAATGAGTCCAAAAGAAAGTACATACAATAATCTTAGTGAGGTAGAACAGCTTATAACTGTACAAATAAATAACAAGCAGCATATTTAGCAACTTTTTGAATCTCTACATGGGCTCTAAACAGGGTGTATCAAAAGCGCAGAAGCTCTTCAGTACGTTGTTAGAAATTCTTCTGTGACTATCAGAAAGCTAATTTGAAAATAATAGTCCGATTACTGCCTCCTCTATAGAGTTTTAAAGTTGAAAATACTACTATTATATTTCGTTTTTTTTTTTCAGACAGCAGCGTATCTCGTTAATAGACAAGTTTCACCATCCTTCCCAATCGTCAAATGACATGTTAAAATTATGTCATGGCAGCTTACAAGCACTAATCGATAAAATAAACTTGGGAATAATGTTCTTCTTCTTCTTCTGCTTTCAGCAGCCCTTTTGCATCCACTCCTGGACATAGGCCTCCCCTTGCTGCTTATATTCGGATCGGTTCATTGCCATCTGATGCAATAATGTTAAAAACCAACAAATTACCTTCAATCTTTTACGTTTAGAAATAGATTTTTTCACCTTTCGTGACAGAAACTATTTTCATTTTAACGTCAGTGACAAGAAATACCAAACCTTTCATAAATGTATTCCAATCGCGATTATTCTAGCTAGAGGCCCAGACAGAGGTTGCCCAGTGCTGAGTTAACTCCCAGATGGAGGAAAATATTATAGATACTCTAGAAAATGCTCCAGGAGTATTGTCCAAGAATTGGGAATATCTCACAGAACTGTTCATAGATTTATAAATAGAAAAGGGTATTATCCATATCACTATACTAAAGTACAAACGCTGCTCCAAGAAGATTTTCAACGTCGTACGATATCTGCAATTGGCTTCTAGGAAGAGTGGCTTTTCAGTGACAGACAAAGCCATTTCTTAGCAGAGATGACTTTGCCAACACAACCAAAAAAATGTTTTTATCAACACTATCATCCGCAAAGGTTCACTGTCCAAGTATGGGCAGAAATTTTTAAAAATCATCCTTTGCTGAGTTTTTATCCTCACCGCTTAAATGGACAAAATTTACTGGAGTTTTTGCATAATGACTTCTTAGTAATCTACCTATTGCGGTAAAAAAAAAGTAGATACAAATGGATAGCACTAGAGCCCATTTTGCTCTTCCATTACAAACATGGCTGAATGCTGAATATCCGAATAAATGGATTGGACGGAATGGGGCAGGTACTTGGACCACAAGGAGTCCAGATATCACACTGTTAGATTTCTTTCTTTGAGGACATAAAAAAACATTGGTCTATCGAACACCTGTTCAAAATACTGAAGATCAAATGAACAGAACTCGAAATTCTACTACCACAGCTACACCTCAAATGTTATTCGTAGTACACTAGAACGGCAACATTTTGAGCATCTTTTTTTTACAAAAATCTTTTTTGCTAGAAGCTCTAAATTTTTGTAAAGTTTAGAGTTTGGTTTCCCACTATGCGACGTACTGAAGAGCTTGGGCGCCATTTTTGATACACTTTAGTATAATTTGTTCTATCATAAGTTTAAGCTTAATATCTCATAAAATAAAGATTACCTATTTTTATATCAATTTAATTGGATTATTTTTATAACTCAAATAATCTAATAAATGGTCCGGTAATACCCTTTCTAAATTCTACACACGCAATTAGGTCAAAAAACATAATTAAAACTTTAAGATTTAACAACATTTGTCTACATTTACTTTCTTAGAAAGATACGGAAAATATTGGTTACCCATATACTGGGTGTCCCACTGGGAACTACCGCGGTCAATATTTGAAAAACTGCAAAAGACAATTTCAAAGTTTAGTAATTGCGTTGGGGCCTCCACATTCAAAATATTTTCATTTTTGTGGTACAACTGTAGATCCAATCTATATTCAGCTGTTTTCGAGATATTGACATTTTCGCATTTTGGAGTGACATATCTCTTACTCCTACAATATTTTTACATTTGTCAAAATTAAAAATTTTACGTTATTTGGGGTCTGGTGCGATATAGGTGCCACTGTATTTTTGTTTTTTTTTTTTTTTTTGATGAAATTGATGTCAGATTGTTTATATAACTTAGTTTTACCCAAAAAATGGTGGATGAAGCTATTTTTTAAGAAAAAAAACGCTTTGAAAGTGGTGAGGTTACGCCAAGTCTAGGCAGTGTTGTCAAGTCAAAATATGCAATTAAGGTAGAATAATCAGTCAAAAAACGGAAGATCAAAACAAATTCATTAATTTTACATTATTATACAAGATATCTTTTAATAGTCGTCAAAAATTTTAATCATTTCACAGTTTTTCTATTTTTTTATTAATAATTGTTTTTTAAATTTTGACATGAGTGACAGATATCACACATCTGAAATCATAAATCTCAAAAACACCCTTCATATCGAATACTGCAAGAAAAAAGTTTCTAAACCCTGATTTCACGTGATTGTAGAACAATATTTAGCTAGACGGTCACGTGATAATTGTCAAAATAACTGTCATAATTCTCAGAAACACGTCTTATATCAAATACTGCAAGAAAACGTTTCTAAACCCTGATTTCTGCAACTTTTGAGCATGATTTGACAGTTTTGACGTTATTGACAATTGTCACGTGATTTCAGAAGACTATTTAGCTATACTATAATGTGACAATTGTCAAAATAACTGTCATAATTCTCAGAAACACGTTTTATACCAAATGATGCAAGAAAACGTTTCTAAATCCTGATTTTTGCAAATTTTGAGCATGATTTGACAATTTTGACGTTAGTGGCAGTTGTCACGTGATTTCAGAAGACTATTTAGCTATACTATGAAGTGACAATTGTCAAAATAACTGTCATAATTCTCAGTAACACGTTTTATATCAAATACTGCAAGAAAACGTTTCTAAATCGTGATTTTTGTAACTTTAGTGTATGGTTTGACCGTTTTGACGATAGTGACAGTTGTCACGTGATTGTAGAACACTATTTAGCTAGACGACACGTGATAATTGTCAAAATAACTGTCATAATTCTAAGAAACACGTCTTATATTATATTGAATTCTGCAAGAAAACGTTTCTAAACCCTGATTTTTGCAATTTTTGAGCATGATTTAACAGTTTTGACAGTGACAGTTGTCACGTGATTGTAGAATACTATTTAGCTAGACGTCACGTGATAATTATCAAAATACCTCTCATAATTTTCAGAAACACGTCTTATATCAAATACTGCAAGAAAACGTTTCTAAACCCCGATTTTTGCAACTTTTGAGCATGGTTTGACTGTTTTGACGTTATTGACAGTTCAGGTGATTTCAGAAGACTATTTAGTTAGACTATGAAGTTTTTCGAAAACTGTGTTAAAATGTAATTCTTGCATATTCTAGTAAAATTTTGACAATTGTGACAATAGTGACAGACATCACGTGGTTTTAGAGAATAATTTGGAGTAAGAAAATGACTGTTTTAAGCGCATTTTTAGAATCCTTATTAAATTTCTTATTCAATAAACTGAAAATGCATATAAAAAATTTCACAACCAACATAATGGCAATAACGTAATTAGAAACGGTAGATTACATACAAAAAACAGGAGAACGGTAGAAGAACTACAAAAAAACTTTTTTGTAAATGTATTGAAAAAGATGCATGGCTAATCTAGTGCTAACCATAGTGGCCGACTCATAATGTAGCAATAATTATTAAGATCTCAAAAAGAGAAAAAATATGGAAAACTTCCATTTTAAGAGATTAATAAACAATTATTAGAATGACATTACTAATTTTGAACAGAAAAGCAGTTCGGTTTGACAACGTTGCTAAGGTCGTTAAGCACCAAACAAGACGATCAACAATCACGCTGGTGCTGCTGGTACCGATCAAAAACAAGTCATTTATGTTTAGTATGGAGAATACCATAAGAAAGGTAATAACGTGAAAATATGAGTTTTTCCTGCGCGAAAGTGATTCATCCACCCTTATTTTGGTAAAAGTAAGTTAAATAAACAATCTGACAACGATTTCATCAAAAAAGAACTAATATACGGTAGCACCTAAATCGCACCAGAACCCACTTATTTCATTAAGAGCTATGACAGTTCAAATTGTAAAAATGTTATTTTTTCTCTAAAACAGTTGAATATAGATATAGTACATCAAACATATTTAAAATCGTTAGGCGTATCAAAAAATATAATAACATGCAGGGTGTTCCTTTTAAAATAGTAAAGTTGGTTCCAACTTCAGAAAAATACGATGGTAAAGTTTAATTATTTTAGATGTGGTCCCCAACTCAAATAGAAAACCCTGAAATTTTCAGTCTTTTTTTGCATTTTTTGAAATATTGATCACGATAGTTCTGTATGTAAACACATGTATATAATATACAAGAATTACATTTTGAGAAACTCGCTTGTCCATTAAAACGACAAATCTATTTACGGTTACATTTATTACTAAATAGACTTGGATGTATGACTTAAAGAAGTTTGCAACAAACTTCATATTTAATTATCTTCAAAATCCTTAGCAACCCCTTTAAATATAATCTTTTAATGCAATGCAAAATAAAATGAATTAATGAGAAACTCGAAAAATCACTTTCACGAAATACAAAACAATTAAGTGAAGCATTAAACGTGACGTTGAATAAATTTAGTAAAACTGACACGGACAAGGTTTTAAAACATATTTGCAAAAAACTTTAATTTTGTCAGTCAGTTTAAAGTTGTTGATTACCAGCGCTGAATTAATTAAATGGTAGATAATTATTCCAAATCCAATTTTCAAAACGTTCCAAGTGTTGAGTTTGCTGCAAACTAATTTGAAGTTTATAATAAATTTCGTTGTCCATCCAATTCTACGAGGTTTCTTAGAGTAATCTTAAATCATAAGACACAGCGCTGTACATTCTCATTCAGAGACAATAATTTACAATTTAATGCATTAAATGTAACCATACATTAATTAGGTAACAATTACATAGTCTAATAAAATTGTTACATGAAATGTCTAGTTAACTAGACTTAGTAACTGGCATTGTTCCCTTTCATCGATATACTCATTCTTCTCTCGGTGTTGAAAAATGGAATTGTCTCAGTAGAGTTTCCTGAACTTCGTGGGCGATACCTACAAGAGATTTTACAATAAAAAAAACTGTAAATAACAACAAGCCCGAAAAAAAAACTTTTGTTTGCGCAAATCGTTTTTCTACTTATTCTCAAGAAAAAAACAATTTATAAAAAAGGTAAAAGAAAAATCATTTCAGTCTTATTTACGTAAGAAAATAAATAACGTAATAGCTACGACTTGCGATGTACCAGACTTTGATTCGAAAAACTGGGAATGTTCTCTTAAGTAAGCAGCTTTACATCTTTTTTTTATTAAAAGATTAAATTTCTTATAAAATCTCCAATATAAAAGGATCAAAAGAAATCAAATGTTAAATAAGCATTCCTGTTTCTCTTCTGATTATATTTTTGGTATTTTCTGATTTAGTTCCCCTTGAGTTCAGTTTTCGTTGATAGAATTTTAAAATTTTAATACTCTGAATATTTTACCGGTTTACTGCTACCGAGAATTGGTTCTGCTACCATATTTGATAATTTTAAAATATTACCTCCACTTCCAAGTTTTATGTTGTAAATGACCGTCAGTAGATGCTCTAGCCCGAAATGGTTGAGTATCTCCCAGACTTGAAGATTCCTTGAACTCGGAATCTTCATCTTCCTCCTCAAATTCAACTTCAGTCCATCGACGTCCTAACGTAAAAGATTGTTTTTTGAAAATTTTCTGCTTTTCTGCTTTAAACTCACCTAAAACCCCGGTCGAACGACAGCTACATGGAATGAGATTACTAGGCGAAACTGCATTGGAACATGCCATTCTATTACAATCTGGACTATCTGGTTCTTTATCGCTTCCTGACCGTTTTAGTTTGGTGGGGTTTTTGCTTAACACTCTCCAGAATCTGCAAGTGTCTCGGAAAACGTTCCAAACCTAAAATTGTTTATAGCGTTGCATAAAAAGTTATTTTAATTCCTATTAAAATATAACGTGTATATTTTCTAGTTCATAAAACTAATTTACAGTTAATACTAATTACGATTAAATTTCCTCGATTTTTACCCAATTAATTGGATTTTCGCTTTGTACTACATTCAATATAGTAAATAGCAAAATCAGAACAAAGGTTAATAAATGCTCATATGCACATATTGAAAAATAGAGCATTTTTGAATATAAATACAAATTATTAATGCAATTTTGACAAGTAAGTTGTAAAAATCTTAATACTGTGTATTACTTTGCGAGATGGGACAAATCTTAATATAATATTTAGAAACAGATTTTTAAGATAAATTATTTATGTTTATTACAGAAATGCAAAACTTGAAGATGATGCGGTATTTGGAAATAATTATTCTTTCATTTTAGGACCGCTAGTTATTATTACTTTCATCGGATAAATTTGGATAAATTTATTATAATAATTTCTATAGAAATGACAGAATTAGCCAACAGCAGCGTCTAATTTCACGGTTTCTCCAGAAATTATCCTTAGAATAAAGTTATTCTGAACTGAAAGTACTGACCCTTAGTCAACTAATCTACGGTTAACGGCATTAGCACTCAATTAAATATGTAGCATAAACAAAGTTGTTACAAAGATCATAAATCAATTTCTGTGAAAAAAAAAATTAATACTTAATCATGTTGTGTAATTACCCAAAATATGTTTTTTATTATAATTTTGTTATTCCTATTTATTAGTTTGTTATTCCTGTATTTTAATAAATTTCATCAGTTTTTCTATCTCTGTCCGTTTCTTTCAAACTGCCACTTTTCTTCGGCTTCTTTAAAGATGACAGGTGTCTTTATTTGACGTGCAACTAGGTTATCAGACGTCAAAATATAGCCCGTAATTTTGACATTATTTTAACTAAACACTATTTTCTTTCAAAAATCACAAATAACCGAAATATTGCCCGGGAAATAGAGTAGCGCAAGTGAACCAGCGTTTTAAAGATCATCACATTTTGACAGCTCCTAACTTAGTTCCTGTGCCAGTTAGGAGGTTCGTTCTAAGGTCAAAATGTAGCTTAAAACTTCTATTTTCTTCTGTCAGGCCAGAGTTTTTATGAAAACAACACTAATAACTGAGAGAACCAGCCTAGAAAACTATTCTGCACGCCAAACTTAAATGCAAAACTTTAGTATACTCTTTTCCACAGATTTTGATGGTGTAGTGCATTTCTCATAAACTCCAACTGTTCCAAAAGGCGTAATATTTAGGAAAATCGTTATCAGATTACTTAGAGTCCGGATTAAAAAGCACTAAAATCGTGAAAAAAAGCAAAACTATTTTGCTCGAAAAAGCATCATAGCTTTAAAAAAAGAACAAAACTCTCTCAGAGATGCACATTTTTGAGTCAAGGAAGATTTTAGACTGTTTTGGAAACTTTAAATTTTTTTTGAATTAATAAAGAAGCATTTGGATAATTTAAAGAGCATATTGAAGGTTCTGGAATGCTTTAAAAGCATTTGGAAATTCTTAGACAGTTTTAGAGTTTTTTGGAAGCTTTTAGACTGTTTTGATACTTTTTGGGAGCGTCTAGAATAGTTGAACAGCATTTGGAATCTTGAAAACAGTTTTGGACTGCTTGGGAAGCATTTTGGAGTTCTCGTAGTGTTTTAAAACCTTTTTAAACTACTTGAGGAGTATTTGGAAGGTTTTTGGACAGTTTAAAGAGCATATTGAAGGTTCTGGAATGCTTTAGAAGCATTTGAAAATTCTTAGACTGTTCTAAACATTTTTGGATCTTTCAGACTGTTCAAAAAGCTTTTAGAAACTTCTAGATTGTTTTGAAAGGTTTCCGACTGTTTTAAAAACATTTTAGAGTTTCTGTACTATTTTAAAACTTTTTTAAACTACTTGAGTATTTGGAAGATTTTTGGGCAATTTAAAGAGCATATTGAAGGTTCTGGAATGCTTTAGAGGCATTTGGACATTCTTAGACGGTTCAAAAATTTTTTGGAAGCTTCTAGACTAATTAAAGAGTATTTGGAATTTTTTAGACTGTTATAAAAGCTTTTGGAAGCTTCTATATTGTTTTGAAAAGTTTTCGACTGTTTTAGAAACATTTTGGAGTTTCTGTAGTGTTTTGAAGTCTTTTTAGACTACTTTAGGAGCATTTAAGATTCTGGACTGCTTTTAAGGCATTTGAAATTTTGTAGACGCTTCTAGAAACTTTTGGAAGCTTTTAAACTGTTCTAAAAGCATACTGAAACTTTTAGACTGTGTTGAAATGTTTTGAGAGAGAGAATTCTAGACTGTTTTAAAAGCTTTTGGAAGGCTTTCGACTACTTTTGAAGAATTTTGAAGTTTCTGTAGTATTTTGAAATCTTTTTTGATTACCTTAGAAGCATTTGGAGGGTTTCTGAACAGTTTAAAAAGCATTGAAGGTTTTATATTGCTTTTAAAGCATTTGAAAGCTTATGGAGGGTTCTAGAAAATTGTGGAAGCTTTTAAACTGCTTTAGAAGCATACGAAAGCTTTTAGACTGCCTTGAACCTTTTTTTTAATCATTTTAGACTAGTTTAGGAGCATTTGGAAAGTGTTTGAACAGTTTAAAGGGCATTGAAAGTTCTAGACTGCTTTTAACGCATTTAAAACCTTGTAGACGATTCTCTAGAAGCATACAGAACCTTTTAGACTGTCTTGAAATCTTTTGAGAGCTTCTATAGGTTGAAAAGCTTTTGGAAGCTTCTAGGCTGTTTTGTAAGCTTTTGCAAGGCATTTTGGAGCTTCTATACTGTTTTGAAATGTTTTTATAATTTTTTAGACTACTTCGGTCAGTTTAAATTTGTAAATTAATACTTACCCATTTTGCAACAGATAATTGGAATGTTTTTGTCTCTCATAAGCCTCCAATATCTCAATATAGTTATTAAAATTGTAAATTAACCTATACAAAATAAAACCATACTTATCGTTATTGTTTTTTCTCTATATTTTTTAATTGCTTTTCTCTTTCGCTCTTTCTCCGTTTCCCCCAAAACTGACAAAAAAACAGGTGTCCTTATTTGACAAGTGCTAACTTGGTTACTATGAGAGCTAGAAATTTCGTACAGACGTCAAAATATAGTGCGTAGTTTCAGCTTTCATTTATCTCTACACAATTTTATTTAAAAATCTTCAAATATCCGAAATATTCGGCATGTTATACAACAGTGTAACTGTACTAGAAATATCGGAGGGGTCACAATTTGACAGCTGCTAACTTGGTCCCTATAATAGTTGTTCAAACGTACAACTTTCTTTAAAAAAAATCGCAAAATCGAGATATTTACCGGAAAATAGAGCAGTGCAAGTAAACAAGTTTTATTAAAGATAGCTCTTACGTTGGTTCCTGTCACAGGAGGTTCGTTCCAACGTCAAACTGTAGCTCAAAAAGCTGTATTTATTCAAGGCAGAGTTTTTAAAGTGTGTTGCTGGATTTTACTTAAAATGCCGCTGCAATCTTAACTTAAAACGCCAATTGCTTTTACTGCATGTTAATGATACAGTTTTATGAGAAATACTACAGATTAATCCCAAAAGTAAATAAAAATCGTCCTAAAATGCTCTATTATCGAAATACAAATTATTAAGCTGTTTTAGATTATGCATTTTACAAACTTTTTATGGCAATTTGTTAAGTTTAGCAGGTAAACGAACCAGTAACAGTTCAATTTCAATTTGCAAGGAAGCACTTTTTGATAAGTTATCATTCACTGTCAGTAAACTTTCTTTTTACCAGCGAAAATTCTGTGTACAAAACTTTTGACAAACTTTGATAATATAGAAGGCACTACTCGCTTCAATTTTTTTCAATACTTTCCCAAACTTATTTTAACAAAATAAAAGTACGTTAAATCAATCGCGACTTGGGGTCAAACATTAATTCAACTTTCTGAGAGCGGAGAAGCGAAAATTGCAGTCTCGATAAACAATCAAACTTTGCTTAATAAGTTAGCTAAACCTAAACAATTCCTGTGGGAATTGCAATCGCCTGGAAAATGCATTGGTAGTTGTCGATTTTCTAGTAATTACCTACAACTAAAGTTGCAGTTGTTTCTGGGTGAACATGGTTCTATTCATTTAATTAAACAGAAAAGATTTTTTTAGGTTTTGTTGTAAACATGACACATTTTCAGAACACTTGCTACTTTTGATGAATTTGTCTACTAACTGGTTCTTGCATGACAGGGGCCAATTGAATAATTACTTATACTGAATTACACTTGTGTAAAGCTATTTAAATGTAAATATATTAGAATTTTCTTCTGTTAATTACTTTTGGTACACTTCAAAGGATTTAGCTGTTATACCAAATATAAACGATCAAAAACATATAAACAATGCGAGCACGATCTTTTGATTAAAAACACTTTACCCATTACAAGTGGCTAAAATTACAAAATTAATTTATTACTCATTTTGGTTCCCCCCCAGTAATTAATTGCAAATTAAAACGGTTGAATTCAATTTTTTCAAAACAGCTGGCTGAGTTCTAATCGAAACTGGGGAAAACAACTTTCCAACTTTCCAGTAAACATTTCATTACAAGGAAGGCATTTGCTTTTCTTGGCAACTGTTCGTTCATATCTTGCTGCAATTTGTCGTGTTTATGATGAATAATGAAATTCAATTTTCAGTATTGACAAAGATTTCGCTTTGTCAGTGGAAATTTTATAGAAATATGCAAAATTGAGGAGCGAACTTGAAGGACACTGAAATATTCAATTTCTGATTTGGTGCTTTATCGTTAAGGCGGAAAGCGATTTTAAATGGGATACGAAGCAATAAAACGAAGATATTCATACTCTAATTACGCCCTAAAATCCAGATGAGCAAGCTAATGACTATATTCAAGCATTAAAACCTATCAGAAAATCCCTTTTATCTTGTATACGTGCAAGCTTGTTATGTACTCATGTATAGATTTCGTCAAACTAATTAATTTTAATTATCTTTACCCCTATTTGTAGTGTGTTAATTAAACCCCATCTTACCTGTTCGATACTCTCTCTTACTGATATTTCATGAAAACAGACACATCCAATTTCCTTGCTACGTCTTTGGCCTTCTTCAAGAGAAATCATTCTGTCTTCTACCTGAAAGTTTTTTAGGATTAGTGGTGAAATATTATTCACTTAGGAAATTGTTAAATTGTATTTGTACCTAGAATTTTTGTAGGAGTAGTAATCAAAGAAGACCAGTAATAACATTTTTCCAATATTAAGTTTAAGTGGTGGGAGACAATTTAATTTTATATCCAGTCAACAAAGTAAAACTAGTTATTAACAAAACAAGGCCAGTTAATTCATTAAGCTGAATGACTATTAAAAGTTGATTCTTGCAACTTAGTTTGTATGTTTGCTAGACTGAAGAATTATTACAAATTTTCAGATAAATATCCATTTTCACATACAATACATACGTCGAATTTCGTTTTCAATACTAACCAAAAACTCCTGTATTTTATTTTGTGTATGTGTGTTGTTTTCAATACTTTAAAACTGTTTTTATCCACAAACAAAAATTCAAAAGCAGTCATTTCGAGAGATTTTGGAAGCTAAAACAAATTCGTGCACAATTTCGTTAACAGCACAGTGACATCTCAGAAACTATTGGATTATCGTACTTAAAAATATTTCAATTTTTTAAAGCTTTATATATTTAATCTTTTTGAAAAATTTAAGATATCTCTATTTTTAGTAATTATTCTATTATCAGTTATTGATTGTCTTTTGAGGCTTTTCTCTTATTAAAACTAATAAAAATAGCTAGTTTAATAATGTATTAAAAATAAACATACATTTAATAGGCCAAGATAATTAAAAGTAATTACTCAAAATGTAGTAAAATAAAAAGAAAAACCATTCTGTTTACGTATTGGATTTTATTGGGAAACCGATATTTACCTAAATACCGATTATATTTCAAACTTTATTTACTCAAACAACATTATATTATTAACTGTAGCAGTGTTAAAAAAAGCGCAACACTTTCCTAATAATTTAACCAGAATGGATCAATCCACTTTACAGCTAATTAAGTGCTATCTATTGTAATAGTACACAATTAAATTTAATGGGACATGAAACCATACTCACAAATGAATAAACACAATTACAATGAAACTTACTTGATCGATTTTATTTCCGACTAAAACTACTGGAACGTCTACTACAGGATCCTTGGTGCTATTACCTATTCGTTTTTTCCTCTTATTGTAATTGATCAAAAACTTCAGTCGGTAACATTCGTCGAATGAACACTTATCCGTTACAGAGTACATGAGGATGAAAGCTTCGGCCCATCGTATGTTTGCTTCTAGTCCTAGACAGTCGTTTTCCTGGAAAAATTTCCAAGTTTGAAAGATTATATTGAAGTTAAATGAATACGGTAGCCAGGATTAATACATCTGTATGTCATTAATCTTGAAGATGGATTTTGGTATCAGTTATTCTTTTTTAAAACCATATCGGAACTTCATGTTGTACGAATATTTACGGGCACGGGAAAATTTAAATTTCCCGGGAGAATGTAACTTCATTGAGAATATATTTTTTTATTTGCTCTGTGTTTCCAGAAACTTTGCAAATCAACTGTGGAGTTCACTTTCAAATGGCAGTGAGACTCTTGACATTAAGGATTTGAGTTTCCCATTTCTACGTCTGTATAAAATATTTGGCTACTCAGTACAAGCTAAATGGAGAATTTTAAATTATTCTGGTTAACAATTTATTGGTTTTTACTATCTCAATTTATTAAGCAAAATTCTATTACCGAACAACAACCTTCCAAAATCACTGATAAAAATAAACTAGTTTTAACCAGTTTTAAGTAGGCACTTACCATTTAAAATCAAATTTAATTTCTAAATGGATATTTTGCATCATTTTTGGAATTTAAAAAGTTCTAAACTTTCAAAAAGTTACAGGTAAAATTCTTATTGCGACATTAACATCAAAGTAACTTAAATTAACAAAGTTTATGAGTTCTAGACATTTTCGATCCGTTGAAAATGAGAAGAATATTGTCACGTTTTGGGGTGCGTAGTGATTTATGGTAGAGAAACAACTCAGGACACAGGTAAGCCTCGTTTATTATAAAAATAATTTAAATAAGGAATAAAGCGGGGTTAATCTTACCCACAGATTAGAAGGGCCACTAATGCCTTATTCCACGACGTCTTCATGAGAGTTACGGGGAGGGTGAGTCTACTTTGAGCCCTTCAGCTTCACCGTAAATTGGGGCACGCAAGGTGTTCTTGTACGGTGTGACCAAAGGACCAAGCAGTCACCTGATAAGGTTAAGGGTCACTTCAAGTTGCTAATAGTAATGGTAGGTGTGAATGGTGACAGATGTACTGAGACCTGATTAGATCTATTCTACCCCATCTTCTTCTGCTATCTCAAAGTTTCCTTGTTCATAGCAGCCCCTCAAGATTTAGTTCCTTTAGGAATTTCAGGATCTTGAGTGGGTCTGTTCCAGGTATTTCTTCCACAGCCAGCTGGTATAATCCCAGTGTGTTTAATCTTCTGTGGCGTACAGCATAACACTCCAGCAAGATGTGGTGGGGTGTTTCTGGTTCTTCTCCGCAAAACCTGCAGGTATTGTCCTCTTCTAGGCCTAGCTTCCTTAGTGTTCTCTCTTAGGAGTCGACAATGACCCGTTAGAAATTCTGTTAATTCTGTCTTCGATCTTGCTCGGTTAAAATTGCCGAGGAGATCTTTGGCCTGCCACAGTCCTGGAAGTCTTTGCCAGTGCGTCGCTCTCAGTTCTTCTTCAGCTTTATTAAGTACTTCGTGGACATATGCTTTTCCAAGGCAGCAGAATGGTTCTGGCCCGATCAGTGGCGCTGATACTTCTTTTCGTGCCAGAGTATCTGCTTGTTCGTTACCCTCTACTCCGACGTGCCCCGGAACTCAGAGGAGGGTTACCTTGTTGTTCCTTCCTAGATTATTGAGCTTTCCTAGGTACTCCAGAACCATCATCGAGTAGATGTTAGATGAGCTCAATGCTTTGATGGCTGCTTGGCTATCGGAAAGGATCGCAATTTCCTTGTTCCGGTATTTCCTGTCGAGGTTAAACTGAATACACCTTTCTATGGTGTGAATTTCTGCTTGAAAAATGCTAGGGAACTGGCCCAAGGATTCGGAGTATTTGGTGCGAGGCCCGTAGACTCCTACTTCAGTCCCCTCGGGAGTTTTAGATCCGTCCGTATACCATATTATGGTATTTTTTCCCAATGTTTGAATGGATTCTCTGCTCCAATCTCTCTTAGTGCTCATTTCCGATCGAAATTGTTTTTCGAAACTAAACTTCCTGATGATTTCGTCGGTTGGGCGATCGGCGAGATGTGCACTGCCAGTAGGCAGTGAGTCCCTTGCACTGTGTGCTCTCCTTTTAAATCCGGCCTTATCCAACCTGAGATGTGCTCCCCAAGCAGTTCTTCTCACCATGATGTGGAGCGGTTTGAGTTCGAGAATTACCTCTAGTGCTGCCGTGCGGGTCGATCTCATTGCTCCCGTTATGCAAAGACATGCAAGTCTCTGCACCTTTTGTAATGTTTTCCTTGTGGCAAATTCGGTTTTTCTGTGCCACACTACTGGGACGTATGTGATCATAGGTCTCACTATCATGGTATACATCCATCGCAGTATTGATGGATTACAGCCCCACGTCTTTCCCGAAATGTTCCTGCACACCATCAGTGATGACCTTGCCTTGCTGGCAATCTTTTCTACGTGGCGGTTCCAGATAAGTTTTGAGTCTAGGGTAAGTCCTAGATACTTAACCTCTTTCCGCCATTCTCACTTCAAGTTGCGAGAGAACCCTTCTCTTTTCAGCCTGGGATCCTAAGAGGGTATCGAGCTGTCCCACCACTTCAAGTTAGAGACTGTTGCTGACTATGCTGGTTACTGGGTGTGCACCGTAACTACTAACACGGGTGTGACCCTATCATCACAGTTTTCAAAGAAGCTATAAAAACATCAGTTTTATTCTCATTGAACTATCTAAAACGTATATGAAAAAACCAATTTCCTATCAATATTTGTTAAAGTTTATTTTCGCAATTTTTTTTTTTGTAAAAAGGTGATACGTTATACCTGGCTTGAAAGGACAAATAGGTTTTATTGTGTTTTCACTTCCCTCGTAAAGTCGTAAAAGATTATGTTTAGTCGATAAAAGACAAAAAGATATCCGATAGCTATCGACTTTATTCGAAATACATTTTCACATTTATACTACTGAGCATTTTTTTATGATACTGCTCTTTTATGTATGCTTTTCTAGAATACTTTGTATTAAGTATTGTCTATTAAATATTTTGATGAAAAAAGTAAAGTTAATTCTCTTATGCACACTATTCTGTATTACGTTTGTTTAGCAAGTAACATGCAATTTCTTAGTTCATTGCAGCATTTTTAAGAAATTGTTTTAGTGGTGAACGAGTAATTGTTATTTTACACCAAGTTTCTAGAGAATATTATCAATAATCTGCCCAAGTATTTTAATGTGATTATCTCCGCACAATTCAAGCTATTCTACATAGTAAACATATCATTTTGCTAACATTTTGCTAAAATTTGGACCAAATAAAATTAGAAACCGTGCTAAAAATCGGAAAGCTTTTCTTTACCAGCTGAACAAAAGTGACAGACGTGATGCAAAAGACCCAAAAAGAAGGGAACAAAAGACCCAGAGGAGTAATTGAGATGCTGACGATGTTAAGATATAAAATATTGATAATACCTGTCCGAATCAAATACTATAGTTAGAGCTCTCCATTTTCTATGATCCTATTGTTTAAAAACAAGTTTTTGGTCCATACATTTTGACACGCGGTACAAATGATCTAAGTACAATTGTGTGTATCAATTTAGAAAATAAACCTTTCTGCACTTACTTTGCTTTAATATTTTAAAAGGGTTTCCTGACATGAATAAAATGTTTACTACGAAAATAGCTTTTCCTCTGATATCAACTTCTATACATTATATTTTCTTGGAGTTATAAATAGAAAAGATACGTGACTTAGCTATTTCGTTCCCTGAATTTTCAACAATTTTTTTAATTTTCTTAAAAAAAATACTTTTTAGCTCTTTATACATTTATAGAAATGATCATAGAGTATAAAACAAAGTATAGAGCCCTTTATTTACAAGTTTGGTTATTGGCAAGATAAACAAAGCCAAAATGCGGTGTTGTCAGTTGTATACAGCCAGTATCAAAGTTTATGCGTGGGTGTATGTTTCAATTACGTTTAAATCGATATTTAAATCAAAAAAGTATTGTAACAATTATTGTTGCTATTGAATACAGTAAAATTCGCCAAATAAATGTCTTTAAACATTACTAATATGTATAGAAAGCGTTGAGTTGGCAACATCGCGTAATGCTCGTCTTACAACTCAACTATTCCTCCATTCATTACTGTTTCTAGATTGCCCCCACTTAACAACAAACAGACACATGTACTGTCTCTGGCGGCCATATTTTTACGTCTCTCACGCCGCGCGCCCGCTTCTTTCTAAGTAGATGTTGTCCGTAAACAATAAGACGATTTATGAATGACTTGCGGGGTCTATACTTGTATTATAAGTCTATGGAAATGATACTTACCGGTGGCTGGCCGGCTGTATCTAATATTTCAAAGTAAACCATTTCATTGTCGATAACTGTATGGAAAGTGTATACTTTTTCTAACGTTGGGTCGTATTCTCCTATGTATCTCCTTGTTATAAATCTAACAACCATAGCTGAAAATAAAAACATTGTAAGCATAAACAACTCAACATAGATACGAACAAAGGTTCATTAAAATCTTTACACTCAATATCTTTCGAACAAGACTGCATTCAGTTATTACCGAATGCACCCTAGTAACTTGATAAAAATTGCTATAAGCAGCAGAAAAAATGCATTATTTATTTCCGGTTAGCAGCAGAAATATAAGAAAAGTCGTTGAATGGCGAAACGTTGAGCCTTTTTATTGATTCAATCTCCACTGAAAGAGTCGCAAGGTTTTTTATTCGTATTTCTCAAAGGTTGAGGTGAATTTTATGCAGATGACAAGATCCTTGAACAAAATCTAATTAAATTGAAATTATTTCTTCAAGCAACATAAAACACAACTTCTAATAACAACATTTATATTTACGTAAATTTAACAAATACAAAAACAAACCAATCCTTCATCAAATAGTTTAACAAATCAATCAAACGTTGACTTGTTTTTCAGACAAAATTTGGATATAAAACACTTTTTTCGTAAGAGAGTTCGAATGCCGGAAATTACAGATAAATATTGGTACAAACTAAACAAAAATTTTAATTTGAAAAGTTGTATTACTAAACCATCGTCTATCAAAATATTGGCGCGTCTAAACTAGCAGCATTAAATAAATAAACTTTTAATAGAAACAGTAAAATAAATTGTGGGGATTATCACATTAACAAAAATGAAAAACACCCCACTTTCCCAGTAAAGTGAAAAAGTTTTTGAAACAAGTTGCATCATTAAAAAAATTGAGACAAATGAGGGTACATATTGAAATTATGTTCTAATTCTAGAGAAAGGGCAATTTTTTTTAATGATTAATTATAGAAAAATTTGCACCGTTGGAATTTTTATATTATGAATTGAGTTGTGATGAGTAGAGTCCGGATTTCTAGGAATTGACTTTTTGTAAATAATAAAAGCAATCAACCTTTGACATCTAAGGTGAACGATTTACGCAAAAACACGTCATTTGACAGTTTTTTTAATGCTTTTTTTGCTTCTTTCTTCTTCTTGTGCTTAATTTAGTTTTTTGTGCTTATTTGCTGCTATTTTTTGTATGGTTTTAAGTTGAATAGGCTAATTTACAATTGCAATAGCTATATTGAGATATTGAAGGTTTCTGAGAGACAAAAACATACCAATTATCTGTTTCAAAATGGGTAAGTGTCAATTTACGAATTTAATCTGACCACACACACATTTCTGCCATTAACCTAAACTAAGGCGGTTAAAGACAATTTTCAAAATTCAAAAGTTTTCCAAAAAATGTATACCCCCCTTTTAAAAATGTCAAAAATCTAGTTAAAGGTCGACCGGTGCGTTGTATGATAAAATCTTATATTTAATGAAAGATATTGTTATATAGGGGGGGGGCTTTGAGGAACATGCGTGGTAAAAATTTCACACTGCTAACTTAAACCGTTTTCGAGATATTTAGAAAAATGTCCTACGAAAAGTAATCAAGTCTGACGCCCTCTAGCGGACAAACGGGGCAAGTTAGCGGTGCCCGCTCAACGTCACGTGATAGCTCTAATCATTAGCCACTTACGATCATTTAATGTGTCTATACTGTACGTTTCAAGTAATCAAGTTATTCGCGATTTTTTGGAAAAATGCACCAAAATTTTGTCAAAATGAAGGTTTTTTCTGGCCTACTATACTGGCCGCCGCCTGAATTAAAGTGGTTTTTAGTAAATATTTCGAAAATCGTTAGGTTTACATAAAAACTACAGGAGGGCAAAATTGTTCCTAATGGACCACTAAACCAAACTATGTAACGTTTGAACTTCAATACAGTTGCCTGTATACAAGGTGTGCACAAAATTGTTAGTGGATCATTATTTTTGCTCAGCCTGTAAACAAATTTTTTTAAATACAATTTTTTGCTCTACACCACTGAAAAGAGCAGTTCAAGACAATTTGTTTGAGTGGTTGAACCACCCTGAACCCCCTAAAAATAACCAAGCTACAGGGTGTTAAAGTATTGAACTAATTTTCGGTAAAAAGTGCATCAAAGTAGTTTTTGGAAAATATCTCGAAAACGGTTAGAATTACAAAAAAAACACTACAGAAGATCCAAAATGCTTTTCAAGCAGTCTAAAGTCTTCCAAAACAGTCTAGAAGTTTCCAAAAGCTTTTAGAACGCTTTAAAGGCTTCCAAATGATCTTGAAATCGTCTAGAAGCTTTTAAAAAAATTCAAGGCAGTCTAAAAGCTTCCGTATGCTTTTAAAACAGTTTAAAAGCTTCTAAAAGTTTATAGAACCGTCTTACAAGGTTTCAAATGCATTAAAAGCAGTCCAGAACCTTCACTGTTCCTAAAGTAGTCTAAAAACATTTCAAAACACTGCAGAAACACCAAAATGCTTCTAAAACAGTTAGTACTTTCAAAACAATCTAGAAGCTTCCAAAAGTTTTTAGAACAGTCTAAAAGATTCCAAATGCTCTTCAACTAGTCCAGATGCTCCCAAAAAATATCAAACCAGTCTAAAAGCTTCAAAAAAATTCTAGAACCGTCTAAGAATTTCCAAATGCCTCTAAAGGCATTCCAGAACCTTAAATATGCTCTTCCAACTGTCCAAAAACCTTCCATAAGTCTCTATGTCTAAAATCTTTCGTATGCTTCTAAAACAGTTTAAAAGCTTTAAAAAATTTCTATAACTCAGAAAAAGTAAAAATATTTACATCTCTGAAACAGTTTTGTGCTTTTTTATAGATTTTTATGCTTTTTTGAGGAAAATAATCCGAACTCTAGTTATGAGCGTGACTCTCACAGAAGCTCTTACAGTAAAAAAGTTTATTAAATGTATATTCATTTTTCGTAAATCGCAAAATCAGTATTGTGTGGTTGTTAGTGTAAATCACATTGTGATTTTTCGCTCAGTAACCTGCAATTTAAATGAAAACAATAAAAGGCAAAATCCTATTAAATCTAATGAAATATGCGCGTCATCATCGTTTTTACCATTTTGGACAGTTCGGTTAATTTTGGATCACTGAACTAACGGCAAATTTGCAAAGTTCAAAGAAATAAAGCTACACGTGGAGTGTCATTTTTTTTTAAACATGAACAAAACAATCTGAAATAATATCAAAAGCCTGGACATTTCAGTTTTTCATAATATCTAAATGAAAAATTAACTTTAGTATTAGTTCATCATTTTTAGTATCCCATTGTAGATCACAATAACTTATTTTAGTCGATTAAGGACTCACATTATCGAAGATAAAAAGTTAAGTTTAATGTAAATTGAAATTCTAGTACAATCTGTAAAGTTATACTTGTTACAAAACGGTTTTCAAAATAATTAAGTACCTAAACGTCATCAAGATAAGGTCATATTTACAAAAGGAAAGTGAAATAAATCTAATTTTTATTTTTTTTTAGTTAAAGTTAATCTTTAGATATGTAAATTTAAGTTAGCAAACAATCAGGACATTAAAGATAACAAGACAGCTATAACAATTATTATTTTCTTTTTGCACCGACAGTATTGTTTAGAATACTGCTTTTTAAATCATCAGACTGTTTTTACTTAAAACATAGCAATTCTAGGATAGAAGTTATAGAGCAAGCCACCATAATTGATCGTTACGTCATCATGTCTGTTGTCATATTGAAATTTACTCATGTAAATAATTTTTTTTCTAACATATTGCGTTAACAATATGCGTATCATGTTGATTTACTACTGTTCCTTGTTAATAGAAGAAAAAAGTTGGCTTACACTGCACATATTATACGACTTTAATAGCTAATGTATATTTTCTGCTCTAAAACCTTTTTAGGTATATGTTATAGTAAATCTTATCAGTTTCAAGCAGTGATAAAAATTGTACTTAATATTAAGTCGGTCGGTTTATGAAAACAAAAACATCCTGTTTATGATATCACATGACTACTCAAAAGTAATAAACTTGAAAATAATTTTTAAAGTGCCATTTGATTTCAATTATAGATTTATTTTGATATTGTTGATATTTCTGCTACGTAAAAATAGTCATCATTACTACACAATGCATGCTATTGATTTTATATTACAAAATTATAACAAATTTTTGTCTTAAAAGCAAAATGGATGGTAAAAAGTATGGCTCATTACACGCTCAAAACTGGTTTTTTTCCTTCTTGCTTTACTTCCTCCAGTTCAGGATTTTCAGGATTGGTAACAAAATATACTATTTATGGTGTAAAAGCATTTTGAAACAGCTTGTACCTACAATCTTAAACTCTATTACCGAATAAGATAAGTACGGGAATAGTCAATAAAGCACCAATAAGCATCAATTCAATGCTTGTTCCAATTATCTCAAGAGGCACTTGGAAAATTAACGTAAATAGATAACAATTCCAGTTTTTTCTGTATTTTTCTGTAACTATTCAACCAACAACCAGCAACATGAAGGCAATTGCTGTAACTGTTCTCTCACTTGGTAAGTTACTTATTAACGTCCTGTAATAATTACTTTTTAGAAGTAAACACAGATTGGCAAACGATTTGCTTTGGTTAGTTTTAGACAAAAAACGTTTAATTGATGTTCTACTGAGTACATTTTTTTTAAATGATAAGTGAAGGATTTTAATGTTTTTTGTGAATTGCAGCAGTGTGCTACGTCACTGCCGATGACATAGAAATTGAACCAGTACCAGATGGTGTAAGTGGTAGTGGAATCACCACTCGTTACTGGGATTGTTGCAAACCCAGTTGTGCTTGGTGGGAAAATCTTAGTGAATCCAACAAGACTGTACCAGTCCGTTCATGCGCTAAAGATGGACTGACCACCATTGACATTGAGCAAGAAACTGGTTGCTACTTGAATTCCACCAGTGCTTCTTACATGTGCGTTGATCAAGGACCATGGGCTTATAACGAAACTGTCAGTTATGGATTTGTTGCCGCTTCCTTTAAAGGTAACTGAAGATTTTTGAAGTTTAGGTCCGTCCATAGAACATATTGCAACTAAACAGATCTTAAACTTGGTGTCAGTAAAGTGAAGCAATGTTTGAAGCTTACGAATCACAGATAGACTAGATAGAATATTAGCGTAATTTTATTGTCAGTAACAGCTGCGTGAACAAAAACAGTAAAATCATTTTTGAAAATTAATAAACTGATTGGAACCAGGGATGTAAAAGCGGTAATTTTTGGGTCGAAAAATTTCTATTTTTGAAAATTTACCGGAAAATTACTTCATGCTTAAATGAAAATTTTCCTTGATAGGGAAAACAACTGTCAAACTTGTCATTGTTATTGTCAAACTTATCATACACTCTAATGAGATTATTTAAGACATGTAAGCGCTATTTGCACCGTCGTACTTTAAGCATATTTAAGCATAGCTTAAGTTAAGTGTGGTTTAGAGTGTGACTTTTTTCACCTGTACTGTCACAGTCTGACCCACACTTAAATTAAGCTCAGCTTACAAAACGACGGTGCAAACGGGGGTAAATGATTAAAAGTACATTAAACTTTATTTGAATTGATATTGGATTGTTGTACAATTAAATCATAAATACTGCTTCACATCATGTAACGATAGAAATGATATTTTAGTAATTGATTTTCATCAGGTGGAGATGACAACTCCAGGTGTTGTTCCTGTCTTGTGCTGAGATTCCAAGGTGACGCTTTAGGCAAAATACTGATTGCCCAAATTACAAACACTGGAGGTCCACTCAGTCAAAACCACTTTGATATTGCTATCCCCGGAGGTGGTGTTGGTCCTGCTACTTTTGGATGCTGGAACGAATTTGATGCTCCTTTGAATGGTTGGGGTGAAGCCTATGGTGGAGTTTCATCCGTTGAGGTTACAGAGTAACGGTTTTAGTTTTGTAATCATTTTGTAAATATGTTCATTTGATAGGAATGTGATGAACTGCCTGAGATCTTACAACCTGGTTGTCAATGGAGGTTCAACTGGCTTGGTGTAGACAATCCCGATGTTGAATTTGAAGAAATTTACTGTCCTACTGAACTTAGCTCGATAACTGGATGCTCATAAATGTTCTTAAAGCTTAATAAACTTATTTAGACAAATTTTTTCTTGGGAAAACTACTCGTGTAGAATTAATCCGGCACAAATATCTAATTTCAAGTATTAAAGCCAATATTTCCTCAAAAAGTATTGGGAAATAAATAAGTTAAAAGACGGCTTTTTGAACTTAGTTCTCATTTCCAGTATCCTCTGCTTATCGCTAGAAATTTAACGCGTTATTTCATAGAAAAAATTAAGAAAGTTTTTATTTCTTTGACTTTACAGCAAATTGGAAAGTTTTTAAATAATAGCCCAACAGGTTGATATGTCTGTGAATGACAAATTTCATCGCATAGTAAAGTACCATGCCATTACAGAAATATTGTATGTACAATCTAAATGGGAATTGTACCTTGAATCTAAAGAAAAATGCTTCAAGCAAGCACAATAAAATATAAAATCCGTAAAGATTTCATTATTAAACAAAAGTTACATTTGTAAAGCAAAATCGTGGAATGTTTAAAATACGTTCGCATCGGTTATTTCTCTCAAGTTAAAGTTTATTCAAAATTACTCTCCTGAAAAGTATTTAAAATTTACAGGCTTCAAATTCAAAACAGCTTAATTACAACTGTTCAAGCGATTACTAACTGAAAAGCTTTATATTAAAGCCGATTTTCTAAGAATCTTAAAATCATCGCCAGAACAAAATAATATCTTAAATAAAAACCGTATTAAGTCAATTTCAATAGAAAGTCCCTGTAAACAAAGCTTTGTATTTTTATTGTTGATAAAACCCCACTTTATTCCACAACTAAATTATTCTTCTTCATTTAATCTACATTATGTTCGTCTAAAATTCCACAATTTTGCATGCTAAATTCAACAAACGCTTATCCTTTAAAACATCCACTTAGATGAGATCAAAAGCTGCTTCGAATATACATAATTCAAAAATGTATTACATTTAGATTACTTAAGGTGTTGTGTCTTTGAATTTACCCAGGAAATGAGTAGAAAAGTGAAAGAAGTTTATCTTTTCTACTGATTTCTTTGGGATCTTTTGGCACTCATTTAAGTAATTACTTATAACTAGAGTACGGATTAAAAAGCACAAAAATCGTGATAAAAAGCTTTAAACAAGCACAAAACTCTTTCAGAGATGCAAATATTTTTACTTTTTTTCAGTTCTAGAAATTTTTTAAAGCTTTTAAACTGATTTAGAAGCATACGACAGATTTTAGACGTAGAGACATTTGGAAGGTTTTTGGACAGTTTAAAGAGCATACTGAAGGTTCTGGAATGCTTTAGAGGCATTTGAAAATTCTTAGAGGGTTCTAGAATTTTTTTGAAGCTTTTAGACTGTTTTGATATTTTTTGGGAGCATCTGGACTAGTTGAAGAGCATTTGAAATCTTTTGGACTGTTCTAAAAGCTTTTGGAAGCTCCTAGATTGTTTTGAAAGACTGTTTAAGAAGCAGTTTCGTGTTTCTGCATTGTTTTGAAATCTTTTTAGACTACTTTAGGAACATTGAAGTTTCTGGACTAGTTTTAAGGCATTTGAAACCTTGTAGACGGTTCTAGAAACTTCTAAAAGCTTTTAAACTGTTTTAAAAGCATACGGAAGCTTTTAGACTGCCTTGAATTTTTTTGAAAGCTTCTAGACTAGTTGAAGATTATTTGGAAGCCTTTAGAGCGTTCAAAAATCTTTTGGAAACTTCTATATTGTTGGAAGACTTTAGACGAAAACTTTTGAATTTTGAAAATTGTCTTTAACCAAGTCTTTAACTGCCTTAGTTAGTTTAGGTTAATGGTAAAAATGTGACGTAAAGTGTCATTTGTCAAAATATAATTTTTAAGGGTGCATGTCTTGAGAACTGTTAAAAATGTCCTAATTTTAAAGTCAGTGACTAAATGGCGGCAGTTACAGCAAAACGGGCACCAGATTCGTGTTCTCCATGCTATAATTAGTTAAAATTGCCTTTTTAGACTTCTTTAGGAGCATTTAGGAAGTGTTTACAGTTTAAAGAGCACTGAAGGTTCTAGACTGTTCTTAAGGCATTTAAAACCTTGTAGACCAGTCTGGAAATTTTAGGAGGCTGTTAAACTGCTCTAGAAGCATACGAAAGCTTTTAGAACTGTATTAGAAATCTTTTGAGAATTTCTATAGATAAGATTTGGAAGCTTTTCGACTGTTCTAAAAGCTTGTGGAAGCTTCTAGACTATTTTGTAAGCTTTTGCAAGGCATTTTGAAGCGTAGACTATAGTGTTTTGGAATGTTTTTACACTTTTTAGACTTCTTCGGAGCATTTGGAAATTATTTGGTCAGTTTAAATTTGTAAATTGACACTTATCCATACAAAAAATAGCAGCAAATAAGGACAAAAAACTAAATTAAGCACAAAAAGAAGAAAGAAGCAAAAAAAGCAGTAAAAGATCTGTCAAATGACGTGTTTTTGCGTAAATCGTTCACATTAGATGTCAAAGTTGGTTCGTTGCTTTTATTATTTACAAAAAGCAAAATTCCTAGAAATCCGGACTCTACTTATAACTAGCCTTAAGTATTCGTCTTAAATAACGTACAATACAAATAAACCTGATTCTATTAGACAAAACCCCTGAAGCTGAATAATTTACTACATCCCTTGCATGATGTATTTGACATCGTCGTAATCCACACAATCTTACGATAAACCGAAGCTCATCCCGAATGTTCCTATTGAGATAATGTTGGAATATACAAAGGAGAACTGTGTTTATAGAAATTATTCATCAATATGCTTTGTATCAAGTAACCGTAATTTGAGCGAATTTTTTGTAGTGAATTATTATTGCATTGTAATCTATTTGTGAAGAGAATAACAGTTACGGGAAAACTTGTTTGGATACAAATGACTATACGGAAATGAATGTATTATTACTGGGAGTGAAGTTGATAGAGGTTCAATTCTAATAGAGCAGTGGGTGTTAGAGAAAGTTTTGCATTTACTGATACTCAAATGAAAACAGTAATTACTGTCATACTAATATTATGTTAGTTTATATATAATGTTGTATAGTTTTGCAGCTTTTCCGAAATAATAACGGCACGTGAGTTTTAGTTTTATTTTGCTTAATTCAGCATGTTTGGATGAGGAAAAGTGAGTTCAGTTTTTTGCATTTCAGCTGCAGCCGGAAAGTTAAATTATAACTGGGCAGAATAATTTGCATAGAGTAATCAGGATAATTAAATAGTATATTCCAACTTTCTAACTTTTTGCATCAGCACGAATTAGGGCTTAATTTACTTAAAACACGGTAGAACAGCGAATAAATGTCAAATTGTTGCTAAAATCTTTTTTTTTTATTATAATATTGTCAAATGAGATTGCTAGTTTTTACTAGTTTCTAGAGAGGTACATAAAAAGATTCATCGTAAAAAGTTCCTGCTTGTTTCTCCTTTCACCTTTGTCAAAGGTACTGTATTTAAAACAAAATAAAGTAAAGTTAAACAGCTCAAAAAGAAACAAAAATTTACAACTTACATTAAGCGCCTTAAAAGTATCTAAAAACAATTTCCAAAACTTCTCTAAATTACTCTATTATTGATGAAACAAAAATCATCAAAAGTATCAAAACAAAGTTTCAATATCTCAAATTTTTTAATAACTTTTGTTATGTGGTTGTTTAAAAACAATCTTTAAATAACGCTACTATATGGAAAAAGTAATTTGGAATGTCTTGAGGTAATCCTGATCCATAGATTAATCCCATTAGAGCTATAAAACAATTTCCTATATAATCAGTAATTTAAGAACTGAACGGAATACACCGTAATACGAGCAACAGACAGACCTAAATCTAATCACATTTTCTTTAATACATTTGGTATATGAATTAATGACAAGAATTGTCGTAAATTATTACATGCTAATTATTATTTTTTACTGTGTTTATTTATATTGATCTTCTAGAATATAGACTTTTTTTTGTTTTGGGTGAATGGCCTTTCAGGACTTTTCAGTCAAATATACTAATATTTACTAGCTTTTTAGTAAGATTTTTTTTAACTGAAACCACCCAGTATTTACACACATAACTTTCAAATTCCTTACTTTTTATTACTACAAAACGAAGAATCAAAAAGAGAAGTATTGAAATTGAAAAACTTTATGTTTCGAAGCACATCTGTGTGGACAAGTTGCGTTCTTTAGTTTCTCTCTGACTTTTAATAAAACTGACACACCCGCACAATTCGAGTATGTTTCCGATTAAATAAAATCCAACTTCGGTTCGAAACTTCTCGTATATGCGCTAGATCAACAATTCGGTTCGTTTACCATTTTAGGGGCAAAGCATTGGAACGCAAAATGTAGCTTTTGTAAACAACTTGTTATGAACCGATTTTGTGCCCCTACATTTTGGTGTAAACAAATTTGACTACAATATTGCCATAGTACGGAATATTTTATTTTCTATTACAGAAGATTGTATTATTCGATGTCGGGCAAATATTTTCATAATTTTATAGAATTACGTTCAATTTTTAGGCACGTGTTTTCTGCCTTTTTTTGGTTGATCAGGCTCAAATAATTTATCAAATCAAATATTGAAAAAGAGAAAAAATGTTATCTAACCAAACAAAATTACCTATTTTAAATTAATAATAAAAGTAATTTTACCTGATTTTCCTACACCGGCTTGTCCTAAGATCATAACTTTTAAGGTTTTTGGTCGTGGATAGAGTCCCAATTTGGCTAATGATAATTTGGGTGAGGTAGCGTTCATTTTTATTTTTCTGAAATAAAAGAAATGTTTTAGATGAAATAGGAACTAATTTTATGATAATAATAATAAAACGACAACGTTTTACTGATTGAATACATACTTATGCTGAATTTGATTAATAATGAACCGAATAGACAATGATTCAATTAATACACATAAGCAGTTTTAATAACAGAATTGAATTTTGACAGCAACACAGAAAGTGACACACACAACAGGACCCTAAATATTTAAAAACTTATCTAAAAACTATCCTGGTTGAAAATACGTCAAAGCCATAAAATAGCATTTTAAATCAAAAAGTCTACTGAGACTCTGAGTTCTGTTTTCTTTGAGTAAAATACATTTTCTGATACTATAAGCAAGCCTGGATTGTATTTTGTTGGAAATTAATAGACTTGTATATTTCTGTACAAAAAACTCTGTCTAAGACACAAACAGAAAGTGATTTTAGAGAAAAAGTTGAACTGATCATGTGGTCCATTTTTCTGTAACAGTGTCACGTGGCTCACACATTCAAATGCCTTAGGTAAGGTGCCTTAGATCTCCCCATCATTATACCTTTTTTCTAGAGAGAAATAGAATTGACAACTGTGAATTTTGGCTGTTGTCATATTAAAAAATATACTAAAATTAAGTCAGAAACACACAAAAAAAATAGTATAAATGCCAAAAATGCACTGATAAATTGGACATTCAACCAAAGTTAAACTGATTTCATTACTTTCCAAATATCTTTCGTTGTTTTATACCTCTATGGGATTGAATTTGACAGTTTCCACGTTTAGGGAGAAACTGCAATTGGCAGAAAAATGTCATAACTGTCAAAATTCCACTCATAAAGCTATAAAATACGTTTGGTACTGTTTATATTGATTTCACTAGATTTTAAGAGTGTTTTGTGATTTTACAGTTTTGGAGAGAATTATTTTGACAGTTGTCATATCTAAAAATAGACTAAAATTAAGTCAGAAACACACAAGTAAATGCTATAAATGCCAAAAATGCACTGATAAAGGTATAAAATGCATTCAACCAAAGTTAATCTGATTTCGTTACTTTCCAAGTATGTTTTGTTGTTTTGTACCTCTATGGGATTAAACCTGACATTTTACAGGTTAAAGGCGGAACTGTAATTGACAACCAAATGTCATAACTGTCAAAATTCCACTCATAAAGCTATACAATACGTTTGGTACTGTTTATACTCATTTTACTACATTTTAAGAGTGTTTTGTGATTTTACAGTTTTTGGAGAGAATTTTGACAGGTCATATTTAAAAATAGAGTAAAATTAAGTCAGAAACACACAAGTAAATGTTATAAATGCCAAAAATGCACTGATGAAGGTATAAAATGCATTCAACCAAAGTTAAACTGATTTCATTACGTTCCAAATATCTTTCGTTGTTTTATACCTCTAGGGGATTGAATTTGACAGTTCCACGTTTAGGGAGAAACTGCAATTGACGGAAAAATGTCATAACTGTCAAAATTCAACTCATAAAGCTGTAAAATAGGTTTGGTACTGTTTTTACTGATTTTACTAGATTTTAAGAGTGTTTTGTGATTTTAAAGTTTTGGAGAAAATTTTGACAGTTGTCATATCTAAAAATAGACTAAAATTAAGTCAGAAACACACAAGTAAATGTTATAAATGCCAAAAATGCCCTGATGAAGGTGAATGCATTCAACCAAAGTCAAACTGATTTCGTTACTTTTGAAGTATGTTTCGTTATTTTGTATCTCTATGGGATTGAATTTGACAGTTTTCAGGTTTACAACAGAACAAAAAACAAAATTGACTGCCAAATATCATCTGTCAAAATTCCACTAATACAGATATAAATTACCTTTTTCTAATTTTGACATATAAAGTGACACTTTTCAAAACTGATTAGAGTGACCAAACGTTTTACTTTATGTAACTAGTTACATAAAGTATCACTTTATGTAACTAGTTATGAAAAGTTCATTTCATCACTCCCTGTTTTTATGCATTTCCGTAGAAACATATGGGCGACATCTATCATAACATGTCATTGTCTCTGTTTATACAAGGTGCTATGAAAGTGAATATTTGTGTTAAATCACTTTAAAAGATGGTTTTTACCGCTTTTTGGTCAAAATTAGAAAAAATTATGTATGCAACACGTTTCGAAAATGTCTTATTGTGTAACTCATTCAAATTGTAGGACCTCGCTGCGCTCGCCCTACAAAAATTCATTCGTTACACAAAATCGATCTTTTCGTAACTGGTTACATAAATAGCTATTAGTACCGTTTATACTGTTTTTACTGGATTTTAAGACTGTTTTGTGGTTTTACAGCTTAATGGAGAGAATTTTGACGGTAAAGTCAGAAACACATAAATAAATGTCGAAAATGCACTGATGAAGGTATAAAATGCATTCAATCAAAGTCAAACTGAGTTTTGTTACTTTTTAAGAATGTTTCGTTGTTACCACTATGGGATTGAATTTGACAAACGAAGAAGCAAATAATGTTCACAAACTTTACATTCAAAACATTTAGGTTTCTTTTACATTATCACGGCACTCCGTTTTACTTTGAGTTTTGCTATATATGTGTTATTTTCTATTCATAACTAGTGAATAAGAAGCATATTATTAAACACACGTAGAAAATGTGTTTCACTGCAAAAGTCTTGCAGTTTTTCTTCTGAAAAACACATTTAAATATTGATTCTCCCTTCATTTTCATGACGTTTTTTTATGAAAGTTTACGAAATCGATAACATCAAATTACTCGTGATATACGGCAAATGAAGTGAAAATCATTAACCTGAGCCGACAAAATTTCATTTGCAACGCATATGAGGAAATCAAATCGATAAGGGTGGGAATTGAAGTTTGTTTAACCAGCATGTATAATGAGATAGCAGATAGGAGTAGTGTGTTGTATGTTCAGATTAAATAGCAGAAGCACTTAACAAAATTCCGAAAAGTAACTTTTTAGATTGGATTCCTAAATATTTATGTAATGACACGTGTTGCGCTTTGCAGCTTTTATAAGCAGTTGACTAGTGTAATTAGTTTTGAGATTTTTGAATCTAAATGTGAATGCATTATGTGATAATTTATCTGCCGAAACCATTTCGCCGGACTGTTCTAAATAATATCTATTTATACAGAAACATCTGTTCTTTTTTTAGGTTTTCAGTATTTACGAGCTATCGATGCTCAAAGTCAATGTGATAATTTGGCACTATTTGTTATTGTAAGTGAAATATTCCGTCATTCATTAAAAGAACCGATAAAAAAAGGAAAAATTCAAGGATGACAACAATCGAACTTTAGCTGATTCATGTGGAACTTCACAGAATCCTTTGACTTCAAGTTTATTTTACAATGTGGTTTTAAATTATAACAAGCATTATTGAAGTCAAACTAATTACTAATTGCAGTAAAAAAATGTGAAAGAAAATTCGTTTTGTCGGAAGCCAGTTTACAGATTATCGTCCCAATTTGCTCTAAAAGCAGTCTAATCTATCGGTTCCATATAGAGCTCATTCAGTCTATTTAGTGTAACCCTCTCAACAGACTGTTCAATTAGTTATCGGGGCTATCCTGCTAGTCGTTTTTCCAATGAATTATCGTAATGGCTTTTCAAAAGTGTATTTAATTAACCAAACTTTATAAATTCTACGTTTAATCTTTTTTTAGCTAAATGACGTTAGTTTTAACAGTAAATACTAATTTTAGTGCTACTTTTATTCTCTCTCTCAAATTAATAAATTTTGTAGATTTGTCGTATTTTAAACTAGCAAGGATTTGCTTTTGTAATTTATTAGTTCGTTTCGTTCGTTCGTTTTAAAGTTCATTGTATTAAACCTAATTTCTCGGATTTACATAGCAAAAATTTTGTTTTATACTTTACAGTCTAGCAAAACTAGGGCGGAATATACATATCGTTCTCATCAAATTGAGCAACTTTAGTTCTCGGTGGATAAGGACATCATAACCGTTCTTGTTGTAGAATATCCAATAAACTTTCAACTCACTTTGCTGCCCACATAACAAAAATTGACCTGTAATTTAATCTAGACGGGCGACTTTCGCAAATTAGAATTTAAGCCTTTTCGAATAAAATCGACGCACAATTTAATCCGAAATTGGTATTCAGTGACCGCAGTTTATTGTGTTTTACGCTTTAGTGTAGAGGCTTTTGAAATCCACAAATCTCGGAATAAAAGTTAAATTTAAGATTTGCATAAGTGCTGAATTTTAATTGGTTTCTTTATGTTTCACCTCCATGGAGTGGGAATTATTAACTTAAATCGGTGGGACAATTTGGCAATTCGAAAATAACTCCAAAAGCCTCTGACAATTTGAGAAACTCTTGGAAAGTTCAGGAAATTTGTTGAAGCCATTGCCGATTTTTCGGGGGGTTTCTGTACTATTTTGATATTTCCGGAATTTACAAAATGACTCTAGAGACTCCTGATAGTTTTGGTATTTCGTAAATAAATCCAAAAGGTTCTAACAATTTGAAAAATTTGCGGAAAGTTTAGGAAATTTGTATAAGATAATAACGATTTTTGAGAGGTCTTCTGCAGTCCTTTAATATCTCTGGGGTTTACAAAATAACTCTAGTGACCTCTGATAGTTTTGTAGAGACTTTTGGCATTTCGAAAATAACTCCAAAAGCCTCTGACAATTTGAAAAATTCTTGAAAAGTTAAAAAAATTTGTAGAAGCTATTAACAATTTTTCGAGGTTTTCTGCAGTATTTTAATAACTCTGGAATTTACAAAATGACTCTAGAGACCTCTGACAGTTTCTTAGAGACCTTTGGCATTTTGAAAATAACTCTAAAAGCCTCTGACAATTTAAAGAATTCTTGAAAAGTTTAGGAAATTTGTAGAAGCATTTGACTATTTTTGAGAGGTTTTGTGTTGTATTTTAATATTTCTGGAATTTACAAAATGACTGCAGAGACCCCTGGTAGTTTTGTAGATACCTTTGGCATTTTCAAAATAACTCTAAAAGCCTCTGACAATTCAAAGAATTCTTGAAAAGTTTAGAAAATTTTTAGAAGCCATTGACAAATTTTGAGAGGTTTTCTGAAGTATTTTAATATCTCTGGAACTTACAAAATGACTCTAGAGCCCTCTAACAGGTTTGTAGAGACCTTTGGCATTTTGAAAATAACTCCAAAAGCCTCTGACAATTTAAAGATTTATTGAAAAGTTTAGGAAATTTGTAGAAGCCACTGACAAATTTTTAGAGGTTTTCTGTAGTATTTTAAAAACTCTGGAATTTACAAAATGACTCTAGACACCTCTGTCAGTTTTGTAGAGATCTTTGGCATTTTGAAAATAACTCCAAAAAGCTGTTACAATTTAATGAATTCTTGAAAAGTTTAGGAAATTTGCAGAAGCCACTGACAAATTTTGAGAGGTTTTCTGTAGTATTTTGATATCTCTGGAATTTACAAAATAACTCTAGAAACCTCTGACAGTTTTGTATTTTGAAAGTAGCCTATTATAGTGAAAAAAAATTCTTGAAAGGCTTGAAAATTTTTTATATATCTAGATGCTTCTGGCAGTTTAGAAAAATTCCTGAACAATATAGGAAACTTGCGAAGACCTCTGGCATTTTGAAAGTCAAAGCCTCTGACAATGTAAAACAATTTTGGAAGGTTTGGGAAGTTTGTAGAAGTTTCCTACGTTTTTTGAAAGGTTTTCTATAGTGTTTTGAAACCTCTGGAATTAACAAAATGCCTGCGACAGTTTAAAAAATTTCTTGGACAAAACAACAGACTTTTGGCATATCAAAAATACATAACTCCTCTGACAATGTGAAATATTCTTGGGTTTAGGAAATTTTTAAAAGTCTCTAAAAATTTTTGTGATGTTTTCGCTAGTACTGTGAAACCTATAGAACTTACAAACTGACTCTAGAGACATCTGGCAGTTCAAAACAACTATTGAACAGTATAGGAAAATTGTAGAAACTTCTGTCATTTCGAAAATATAATATCTCCAAAAGCCAACAATTTAAAGAAACTAAAATGGAAATAAAAGAAACTTGTTTTTTGGATACGTTATTACTGAGTGCCGTTAGCAAAAAAAAATATTGTAATCTTTGTAACAACGAATTTGCCATGGAAAATCTCGACAAATGGAATGGATATTGGCTCAAAACTGTTATAACCAAGGGCTTTATACGAACTTTCTGCTTAAACGACGAGAAACAACATGTTGTAATATCCAGCAATATTAAAAAATCTGAATGTATCATGACTTTATTTTATGCCCCAACAAAAGCTCTTTTGTTAAATTACAATGCAATTATTTTGATTGCATACTTGAATTCTCTATAACCTTATTATTTCACTTAATTTTTAAAATTTCTTTCTTATTTATAATGTAATTTTAGAGCATTAAATTACTGTTTACAAATATTGTTTATGGTCATTTCTGAGTTTAGAGTCTCGATAAGGAAAACAACAATTACAGACTATCGATTATCAGATCCAGCTCTTAATCTGTGCATATCATCAAAACAGCACGCCTCCTATCAGTTTATTAATAACACTCGTAAACCAGGAGTTCAGTTTTAAGCCCCAAATGATGTTGCCTAATTACCGATTTTATTTATCTTGCTTTTTTAGGAAGTAATAATAAATTTGTAAAAGTGAAGAGCCATTATTTGAATCTCCCACGTGATATGTTTGCTTGCATTGTTTTTTCGTAAATTTATAGTCTTAGACATTTCGTTTGTGTCCAGGCTTTGGTATAAATACCACTCAAATTTCCACCTTTAAAATATGTAGAAATGTCCAAATAAATATTACACTACTCTAAACTTTTTATTTCATCGTGGAAAAGTTTCTAAATGTAGCATTAAGGGTGTTTTTAGATTTATTTTTTTATATCAACTTGTCTTATTTTTAGTCAATTATTCAAGGCATTACACACTTTTCTATTCTCTAGAGATTTAAAAAAAGGTTGCAAAACAAGAAAAACTTTAATCATTCTTCCCGAAAATACGTCTATAAAGTATAAGCAATAAATTTCAAAAAAAACTGTCAATTATTTAACAAACAAGGAATGCGGAATCCTAAAAATGTATGTTAATTGGTTCAAAAGTGATACAATCTGGAAATCTGACTCAGAGCCAAGTTTCGAATTTACGTTAAAGTAAACCTTTGTATTAAACCTATCCAAACACAATTAAGTATTCACTTTCACGGTTAAAAACACAAAAGTCCATTGTATATAAGAGTAACCTTTAGGAAAATTCCCAATTGATTGAAGCCAGGAAAGTTAATTAAAAGTGTAATTATTCGACGTCTCGCTGTGCTTACTATGTGACTCGTAAGTGAAATGTATTTTGGTAGAAATGTACTCGTTTTGAGCCAATATATTTAATTTTAATGAAGATGGCAAAAATTTATTTCTGATACATAACTTTTACTTCCGCATTTATAAGCCAACTAGAATTTTTATTTCGTTATTCAAGAATTCGTTATTCGTTTTTATTATTGGAATATGTATTTCCAAAAATCGTTTATCAAATTTTTTACACTTGTATTCAGTCACCCTGAATAAATCTCATGAGGCTGAAAATTTTTTTTGGTTGTAGGTAAACTATACTTTAATGTAAATTGTAATGTATCATGCTGCTTCTAAGTTGAAATTTACATGGTATACACTACGTATTTTTGCACCAATTTTTCAATAGAAAAGCTACTAGGCTATTTAAACAATTTAAATTTACATTTACAAACTGACAATTATTGTAAAAATTACTGTAGTACTTACTGTTAAACTGTAATTCTTTAAATTTTGACAGTTTATATATTAGTGAAAGATATCACGTGATTTTTAGAGGATAATTTAGCTAGGCAGTCACGTGACCACTATCAAAATAACTCATAATTCTCAGAAACACGTTTTGGGTCGAGTACTGCAAGAAAACTTTTCTAAACCCTGATTTTTGCAACTTTTGAGCACACTTTGACAGTCAGAGACAAAATTGCTTGTCAAACCCTCTTGACGTGAGAAAATGATTATTTTAAGTACATTTTTGGAATCCTCATTAAATTTCCTATCAAATAACATAAAAACAGTACAAACATTTGGTACAGTCAGGGGGAAAAGCGGTGTCAAAATTTGAACTGCCAGAAACAGTTTAAAAGTATAATCAGGAACAAAATTAAAAGTAAAACCCACTTGGAGTAAGAAAATGACTGTTTTAAGCACATTTTTAGAATCCTCATTAAATTTCCTATCCGATATCCTAAAAAAACTACAAACTTTGGTACAGTCAGGGAGAAAAGCGGTGTCAAAATTTGAACTGCCAGAAACACAGTTTGAAAGGACAGACAGGAATAAAATTGCTAGTAAAACCCACTTAGATTAAGAAAATGACTGTTTTAAGCAAATTTTTAGAATTCTCATTAAATTTCCTATCCAATAACCTAAAAAAACACTACAAACTTTGGTACAGTCAGGGAGAAAAGCGGTGTCAAAATTTGAACTGCCAGAAACACAGTTTAAAAGGAAAATCAGGAAGAAAATTAAAAGTAAAATCCACTTGGAATAAGAAAATGACTGTTTTAAGCACATTTTTAGAATCCCCCTTAAATTTCCTATCCAATAACCTAAAAAACACTACAAACTTTGGTACAGTCAAGGTGAAAAGCGGTGTCAAAATTTGAACTGCCAGAAACACAGTTTAAAAGGAAAATCAGGAAGAAAATTAAAAGTAAAATCCACTTGGAAAAAGAAAATGACTGTTTTAAGCACATTTTTAGAATCCCCATTAAATTTCCTATCCAATAACCTAAAAAACACTACAAAAATTTGGTACAGTCAGGGAGAAAAGCGGTGTCAAAATTTGAACTGCCAGAAACACAGTTTGAAAGGACAGTCAGGGACAGAATCGCCTGTAAAAACCACTTGTAGAGAGAGAATGACTGTTTTAACCACATTTCTGGATTTCTCATTAAATTTACTATCCAATAACATGAAAAAACACTACAAAATTTGGTACAGTCAGGGAGAAACGCGGTGTAAAAATTTGAAGTGCCAAAAACACAGTATTTGTAATTAACTAGTTAATTTATCAATCACTACATTTCGGTTTATTGTTAATTACCTTCCTTCCTATTTAAGCTGCTTTCCGCAACTTAATAGATAATAGCACCCATTATCTCTCCGGGAGTAATGAGTTATATTATTCACTGGTTCAGTCCACCAACGGACACCACCCATATATAGAAAAAATTAAATTCAGTGACGTACCAGTGAAATACAGACACAAAAATGTTTTGAATGTAGCATTTGTGGACATTTGCTTCTTCATTTCTCAAATTCAAAATATTTACTTTTCTGTGGCGAGGTAGAAGTATGGAAATTTTTCGAATTGTTTCTAGAATTAGATTAACTCAACAGCAAAATAAAATATTTTGTATTTCATATTGAAATATGTTTCCTTAGTAATCATTAAAAAAGTAATTTAGCAATTGTGTACTGTTTCTGTTTTCTTTTTTAAAATGCAACATACATAGCTCTTCGATTACATACAAGAAAAGCGTATATTATATTAATTTATTAACATAAAATCCTAATTAAAGGATCAGTCATACTTCTGACTGAATATTTCAAAATTGCTGAAATAATTATAATACTCATGGGATTTCAAACTCTTTGTACACATTTACATACCCAATTGAACTCGTACGTTTTAATTATGTCAAATTTAATAGAGCAAATATTATTTCTAATGTAAAATTTTTCGTTTAGTACAATTCTAGTAATAAATATTTCTACCACGACTTTTGAATCTTGCTTCTCTGTGTTGGAATGTGGCACTAAATAAAACTAATCAAATGCAAACATTTAGATCGTAAAAATTAATGAGAAATCTAACTTTAACGCTACTATAACTTTATAAAATTGGTTGAGCGCACTCTACAATACGTTGAAAAAATTAACAACCTTCTAACGGTGAAAAAATTATATATTGACCACAAATACGTATTTTTGCACACCACTGTCAACAAAAATACATCATCCCACTGTTTCCACTAAATAAAGCAAATCAACCTGACCGAACATACAATTTTATTAATTCCTGGTAGTATGTGGAACTGTAAAGGCAACAAACAGTTTAATATTATCTGATTCTGTCAATAAACGTAACTGCCACAAATAGATCGTTTCCTAAGAAAATTTGTGTCGTAGAATAATATGACATACATGTTTGAAAATAACCGTTATATTTTTAGGTAATAAACAAATTGTTTAAATTATCTCAACCAATCATTGCTATTCGCCATAAACATGTCCGTCAAAACGAATTTTTTTAGATGATTTTAGTAGTTTGGTTTATTTTGATTTATGAGATAAAAAGAGCTGAATTCAGCATATCTATAAATTATAGTGTATCTACAACCGATAAAATAAAATTCTAAACACCTAAACATTTCAAGGGACTTTATTTGGACTGTTTGTCAGTTCTATAACAAAGAGAGTTGCAACTAATTAACAAATAAATTAATTTATATTAAATGTAAAATATTCGTTTTTTTACTTCACATACATTTTATAAAAGAGATTTTCTTTCCATTTTCATAGCTTGTCTTATTGTTTTCTCCGATCCATCAACAGTCTCTTCGTGTTCTATTACTTTATGCCTTGGAGTGTCATGATAAACTTAAGTCTAAAAGGATCAACCATTCATGTGATTTAAGCCCATTTGTACATTGTTTTATTAGTTATTAGGCTTAAATAAAGTGTATACAAAATAATATAAATACCTGAAAAACATATAATAAATTACCCTGAATATGAGTTTTGCATGAAATATCGAGGGGTAAACCGCTGAGTAAAATTTTGTTCACTAATTTCTAATATGCCAGTAATGCCCACTAATTTCTTGTAATGCCCAGTAATTCCTAATAATTAACCTAACCTGACCTAGCCTAACAATACCCACTAACTTCCTGAATTATCACAACTGGGTGAGAGTCAAAAAAAAACTTTTTTAATTAAAAAAAGTAAAAATAAGAAAATATGAGTGCAACGATTTAACCGGAAATATCAACTGCTGCTTATTTTAAATGAGACACCCTGTATATTTTTTTATTTTTGTATTCTACGTCAAATTCTAGACATATTTTGTATATTAATGTCATATACCTATCTGTATCCGTTTCTGAGATATTTTCCATTTTATGTAAAGTTTGATATTTTTGGTCTCCAAAACATTTTTAATTTATATCAGGAAATCAGGAAAGGTTTTTTTCTTGGTTTTTGTGTTTTGTCATGTAAGACAAGGTTTGTTCTAGGAATGGGTGCAGAAAAACGTCAAAATATATAATACAGTGTGGTCAAAAAATCAGTTCTAAAAAAGGACAGAAAGTCAGTTTTTCAAACGGAACACATTCTTATAATTCTGTCTGATTCTCTGTTCAAAATTAAAAAAGGTTTGTATTACGCCACTTATTTCAAAAAATCACTTTTTAAATAGATACATTGAACCACCCTGTCAAAATAACCGAATTCGTCGAAAAAAAATATCGTCGTCTGTGTTAATAGGTTGCTTCGTTTGGCCGTCAGAGGGCTCCAAAGCTAACTAAATGTTTTCCTTGACTGTTACCGCTCTAATATCTTTAAAGGATTTTTTTTTAAATCGGGCAGGTACGGCTCAGATATTTGGCACAAACTTAGCACAATGATTGCCAAATCTAGAGTAGTAGCAAAACTAGAAATACAATCATTAAGGTCGATTTTCGCTTGCACTAATTGGCCAACATAACGCAAAACCCATTAGGATAGTGGCGGTGTTTCAGGCAAATTTGGCCCTTACGAAAATTGTCCATTTGCAAAAACAGTTTTTCAAAAAATTTCCAAGCATTACGTCGTGAAAGAACTAGTAAGTCACGTGATCGTGTTTTCTTAATTTTTTATAGCCAAATTAGCCTTTAACCAATCAAAAAATGTTTGTGGTGCATCCTGTCACTAAACCGTAAATAACACACGCGTATTTGTAGAACTTTGTATATACTTTTATATGTCGATGGACAGCCAATGGAATGAGCTTCCTAAAAATATCCCTATTTGGGTTGACAGGTTAGACGGTTTGGCCGCTAGAGAGCGTCAAATTTGACCAATTTTCTTATCACTTTTTTAGTGTATCCTTTTGTTTAATCCTCAAAAACTCGTTTAATTGCACTACTTTTCGTAAAGTTTTATACGTCAATGGATAGCCAATGAAATGAGCTTTCAAAAATACCCCAACTGGGATTAATAGGTTGGACGGTTTGGCCACTGGAGGGCGTCAAAGTTGACTCATTTTTTCATAACTATTTTGGTGCATTTTTTTGTTCAATCGTTAATAACTAGCTTATTTGCTACACTTTATATAAGCTTTTATATGTCAGTGGACAGCTAATGAAATGGGCTCTCTATTGACGTATAAAAGTTGATTGATTTGTTACAAAATTCATAATTTTTTCATTGAAATTACCAAACTTTATTAATTTTATTTTATATTTCAATGGTAGATGTATAGAAAAAAATATTGTATGATAATTTTTTTTATAATATAATTTAGACCTTTTCAATTTTATTAATAATACTAATTTAAAATGCCCAGTAATGCCTACTTATTCTTAGTAATGTTGCCAATTCCCAAGTAATGCCCACTAATTCTTACAGTTTGTACACTATAATGCCCCAGTGGTTTACCCCTCGTGAAATATACTACGTAACTAAGACTGTAAGTGTCATTGCTGTTCCTGATTTCTCATTCTTTGTCATTTGGACACAGTTTTCCACTTTTGCCTTTTTATACGTAAAGCATTTTTATTTATCAGCTTATAAGATAAGAGAAGACTTAGAATCGTGAGCAATAGTTTAGTGTAGCATAACTAATACTGTATTAGAAAGAATGAAACGTTTTGCTGAATTTCACAAACATTGTTGGAAAAGACAAGAAACCCAACAAATATTTGGGTTGTTATCATAAACAAGAAAACACTGCAAGTTAACTAATAAAATATAAATTTCTGGCTTTATCAACACTATATTTTTACAGTACTTTTGGTGTGACTTTATGACACTGGGAGTAGTGAGTACTCTTGGAAATTACCAACAACCGCCAATTTTTGAATTTAGGTTGAAACCTTTTTATACACCCACAATTATTGTTAGTAATAATAATTATTTGACACTGCTTTCTATTTCTTTGAGGATTAAATAGTTTAATGGTAACAATAACTATTATACTCTAAAGGCAATGCTAAGATCACTTAAGAAAAATTCTATATTTAAAAAAGCTCTGAATATTTTGCCTGATTGTTTTGGCATGTAAAGACTGTAACAAATTTGATTTATTACAATTCTGAGAAAACAAATGATCAAAATTTTGTTAGCCGATACCAAAATCCAATTGTTTTTTAGGTTTTTGTAAAAATAAATACTGTTACAGACTTTTATTGTGTTGTTTTGTTCTTTATATTCATTAAAACTCACTACGTACACATAGTAACTTTCGATCGGATCCACACACACGTCACATTGAAATTTTGATCCGATAGAGTAATTCAGTCCAATCCTCTTTTTCAAGTGGATTGAACCAACAAAGCGGATCGAGGATCATGTTTTTAACGATGTGTATGCAAACCAATTCGGATTGAAATGACAACAATGACATGTGATCAGCACCGTAGTAAATAGATCAATTCTGTTCAACATACAACAATATGAGTTTTACTCAATTTTAAATATTTCAAACAAAAAATTATAGCAAGACAAAACTATGCAGAATGAATACTCTAAAGTACCTACAGGCTAGATTTGACTATCCTGTTCTTTCTTTAGATTAGTTCCTATTATTTTCTAACCTAACTTAAAGGAAAGAGGTCATTTTAATCCGATCGAAGAATCGGAACGAGTTTAATCCGATGTATACCTGGTCACTACGAATTTAATTTATTAATTTGAAAAACCACTTATTATTGTCTAAATAAATTGCGTAGATTTGTTCCACAAATTAAAGAGCTTCTTAAAAAATCACGGTCGACTAAAAACTTTTTAAGAGAACAAAACAGAACGAGAAACAATTGGGACAAAAAGCATTTAGCTGACAACTCCCAAGAGAATAATGAACGTGAATTATTCCTGGTATTTTGTCGTAAAAATTAAACCAAAAAAAGAAACGTGACATTCTGTAAACTTGCACAGATTATTTTCACAGGAAAATGCAAAATTAATAACAAAATATTTTGAGTAGAGTTTAAAGCTACTTAACTGAAAACACAGAGTTGCACTTTTTAATTCATTGTGTTTCCATGAAACGCAGTTTTGCCAATTTGAATTATGCTACAAATGGACAAAGCACTAGCAAAACTGTAACCTACACATATACAGGGTAGAGCTGAAGTTTTTCAGGACATAAATGTAATCCTAGCAAAGATATTTTTTTTTATTAAAAAAGATTAAAAAATTAACAAGTAATAATTGCATTTGTCTTATAGCGAAAGTAGAAATGAAAATATTTTGTCTGTATTTACTTACCAGTTTAAATTGAAAACTAGGGTTGTTTTTGAACGTGGAAAACCCATTTAAAATCTGGTCCACTCTGTCTAAACTTAATTACACGGTATGCAGGGGGTTTATTGCTAATCTCTAAAACGGAAAAAACATTTTTGATCCACATATTAAAAATGCCTCGTGTATATAATTCTGGAAATTGTATCATGGCATTTATGAAGTCTAGTGCATTAATTTTCAATGGTTCACTATGCTTATTGTGCACTTTTTAGTAATATATTCGAAATTTTCATTTTGTAAAAATTATCAGCGACAAAAAATGAAAATGCTTTGTCCTAAATTGTTTATTTGCTGAGTGCTTTTTACGAGTTGAAAAAATAAAATATAATACGATACTCGATAAGAATTTTCATTACGGTTTGGCCAAATAACGAAGTAATAACTATCTCGTATCGTTATACACTATTCATTTTTTGTGAGAAACTTCTGTCTTTATTAGAAAAAGGAGTGTGTATGATTAGTTGGACATAACTTACAATATCATAAATAGAGTCCGGATTTCTAGAAATTATGCTTTTGGTAAATAATAAAAGCAACCAACCTTTGACATCTAATGTGAACGATTTATGCAAAAACACGTCATTTGACAGATTTTGTTGATGCTTTTTTCTTCTTTTTGTACTTATTTACTGCTATTTTTGTATGGTTTAACTAGATTTTTTACAAAACAAGCTTTTCAAGTTATTATTCATAACTGCTTTGACAAAAAATTGCTATATTGAGAGATTGAAAGCTTCTGAACGACAAAAACATGTTGCAAAATGTATAAGTCTCAATTTACAAGTTTAAACTGACCAAAAACCTTCCAAATGCTCCTGACGTAGTCTAAAAAAATGTAAAAACATTCCAAAACACTATAGAACCTCTAAAATGCCTTGCAAAGCTTACAAAGCAGCTTAGAAGCTTCTAAAAACTTCGAAATGCTTTTCAATTTATCTAGAAGCTCTCAAAAGCTTCCGTATGCTTCTAAAGCAGTTTAGCAGCTTCCAAAAGTTTCTAAAATTGTCTACAAGGTTTCAAATGCCTTAAAGGCAGTCCAGAAACTTCAAGGCTCTTTAAGCTGTCCAAACACCTTCCAAATACTCCTAAAGTAGTCTAAAAAGGTTTTAAAACACTACGGAAACTCCAAAATGCTTCTCAAGCAGTCTAAAGCCTTCCAAAACAGTCTTGAACCTTCCAAATGCTCTTCAATTTATCTAGAAGCTCTCAAAAGCTTCTGTATGCTTCTAAAGCAGTCTAAAAAGGTTTTAAAACACTACAGAAACTCCAAAATGCTTCTCAAGCAGTCTAAAGCCTTTCAAAATAGTCTAGAAGCTTCCAAAAGCTTTTAGAACACTCTAAAGGCTTCCAAACCAACTTCAACTAGTCTTAGAAGCTATTCAAAAATGTCAAAGCAGTCTAAAGGCTTCCGTATGCATCTAGAAATGTTTAAAAACTTCTAAAAGTTTAAATTTACATGTCTTAAAAGCAGTCCAGAACCTTCAATGCTCCTAAAGTAGTCTAAAAATATTTCAAAACACTACAGAAACTCCAAAATGCTTCTAAAGCAGTCGGAAGTCTTTCAAAATAGTCTAGAAGCTTCCAAAATCATTTAGAACAGTCTAAAAGATTCCAAATGTTTTTCAACTAGTCTAGGGGTTCCCAGAAGATTTAAAATAGTTTAGAAGCTTCCAAAAAATTTTGTGAACCGTGTAAGAGATTTCAAATGCCTCTAAAGCATTCCAGAACCTTCAATATGCTGTTTAAACAGTCCAAAACCCTTCCAAATACTCTCAAGTAGTTCAAACGAATTTTTAAAGTTTTCAAAACAGTCTAAAATCTTCCGTGCTTCTAAAGCATTTTGAAAAAAAAATTGCATCTCTGAAAGAGTTTTGTGCTTTTTATGCTTTTTTGAAGAAAATTATTTTGCTTTTTAAGCGCTTTTCTTCACGATTTTTGTGCTTTTTAATCCGGACTCTAATCATAAATAACCATGAACTATTCTGTTAAGAATAGAACAAACTTAACAGTTTGAATAATAGTGTGAAGTTTACGTTCAACACAAAAAGTGGGATAATCGAAATCCGATTGAAACGTAAATTATAGTAATGTCATACTAAAACAATACTGCAACAAAAATATTACACCTTGTTTCCCTGGAAACTTCAGCTAGTTACAATAATAACATGCAAAATAAATAGGAACAGATTACAATTTTTAATTAAACTAATCCGTTTTTCGTGTGTTTTTCTGTTTATCGGAATTAATTATTGAATCTAGGATAAGATAAAAATGACAATTTGACTGGAGAGTAATAGCCAATTACTATTCAAGTTTTTTTAATTAAATACAACGTTACACAGTAAAACAATCAGTTATCAGTGGTATTCTATGTTTTGGTAAATTAGTCCTGTAAATAATATTTTGCTTAATGTTTCATTTCATCATTATAATCAAATCAGTCATTAAAATACAGTTACAATACAACAGAATTATAAACAAATATTGTTTTATTTTTTTGGGTACAAAAATCACATTTATTTCTTTATAAGTGATGAAAGTGACTTACTGAAATACTTACCACAATGGACTTTGTCGACTTTTTTTTATAAAAGTTAAATATCAGTCTTAAAAATTAAAGCTTTTCGACGGCAATATAGTGGAACACGCAATTATTTTTAGGTCAACCTGAACTGAAATTACCAACACCTTCAAACTACAACAATTCTACTTAAACAAATCACAGAAAATACGTAAACTTTACGATATTTACACGTGGTTTTGCGACTACAAACTAGTTTGGTTACTCTCCTGCAGGATCGCACGGGAAACTGAATGTTTTCCCGAAAATGAGTTTCGCATTTCCCGACTACTCAGCGCAAGCGTTTTATTACTAATTGAACAATATCTTTTTACAGTGGACATCACTTAAGTAATTACCTACAAAATGGAAAGTGTTAAATTTAGCCTTTGACGTAATTTTTGTAAAAGTGAATCATTTAATAAGTGGTTGTTCCTTGAAGAAAATGCTTTTAAAGGAAAGTCTATTATAAAAACAGTTTTTTTGAGTGAAGCTTGTATTAGAGCCTCTCTGTCTGCAATTTTACAAATCGACCTTTTACTTTAATGTTTCATTTTACTTTCTCCTACCGAAGTGGTTGTTTAGGTGTTTTATCCTTTTAATTAGTTGAAATGACTAGAAAAGTTTTCCTGTAAGTAATATAAGAGTAATTAAAGCTAGCACTGTGAAAAACGCATTTATATCAAAACGCCCTAAAAATTTTCTTTCAAAGATATTTTGGCTTTGTGTCACCCAGATTAATAGAAAAACTCTGACAGATCCAAAACTTGTTCCAATAGAATTTCATTGGCAATTTCCTGCTTTTTAGATGAAACCTCCAACAGAAAAAAAGGCCAATTTTCGACAGCGTGGACGTCAATAAAAATGGGGGTTATATAGAAATGAGACGGAAATGAAATTTTCTTTTATGTATAAGAGAAATGGGTCTTTGGGTAAAAGTGCAATAAGTAAAGGTGACCGTCTAAAATCATAAGCGGTCAAGGATAGGAATTTGTAACTAACACTAAGACACTCTTTAACTTGCGACATACGTCACAACTGTCAAAAAATTACCCATAAAGCTATAACATCCATATAGTCTCTGACAGTCCAAAATAAATTATTTTGTTTTATATCTCCACTTTATTACTGAAGTCCAATTAGACAGTTTTGGCGTCATTGTCAGTCACGTGGCACTACGACCCTATTTTCATACAACTGTTACGTCGTAAATGTCAAAAAACGAATCCTAGAGCTATAAAGGCGATTTTGCTTTTGATACTTTTAAAAATTAAATTTTTACTTGTATAGCTCCACGTTCTAAGTGAGGCAAACTTTTCAGTTGTCACGTGACACGAAGACACTTTTTGATTTAATTTTTATGTTACAACCGTCAAAAAATCGCCTATAAAGCTGTAAAGTCAACTTTCTGATTAAGGAACAGGAACTACACCAGAAATTTCTATTTTATAACTTCACGTTCTGATTGAGGCAGATGCTCTCAGACTGCGATAAACATCAAAACTGTCAAGAAACTATCCATAAAGCTATAAAATTTATTTCATTTCTGACAGTTGAACACAAATTAACTTGTTCACAGTCTTTCTTACTGAAGCCAAACTTGACAGTTTTTTTGGTATACACTAAGATATTTTTTCAATTAAATGTTAGGTCGTAAATGTCAAAAATTAAACATTTTATTTATTTACCAGAAAACCAAGTAGTTAGCTAGCTGTTTTACACTATTGCAGTTTTGATCAATTTTTTGCATACTCTCTGATCAAAACATGAACTTGATTTGAAGTAAGTAGAAGTAAACAAATAGGTCAAAAAATATAAGCAAGACTTTGTATTACTAAGTACTTGCTATCCTATAATACACTTTTCAAAAGCCTTAAATACCATTTATGCTCAAATTTCAGTAAAGCGAACTCAAGTGGCTTTACAAGTTTGAGTCTTCCGTTGTAAACGAATTGAATAACGCCAGTCTGAGTAGCGTTCACCTATTCATACACATAATTCTAACTTAGTTGGCATTTTATATAAAAGCTTCAGCTGAAACTTCTCTTGCAACTAGCAATTTATATTTATAGGAAGTGCAACAGTAAATATTCGATTTTGTAGCAAAAGGAGCTTTTATATTACCTAAAATGTATTTTGTATTCTTAAGCAGGATAATAGAAAAAACATTATTTACTGTATTTTGCAAAACTGGCAAACAAGCAACTTTACCTAGTTGCTTGTTTGCATTGCTAATGCGGAATTGTTGTGAGGTTAGAAAGTTTTATACTTTTCTTTGGATCAAGCTTTCCGATTTAAAATTAATTACTTTAACAGATTTTCAAGTCATCCACATAAAAAGTTCACTGAAAAAAGGAATAAATTTTAACTTTGTTTTAATGCAAGGGCAGAGTTTAAAGTGGATTAAGAGTACCATCTTGTGACCTTAAAACTTGGAAAAGTTACCTTATTTAATGCTCTGAGAGAACTACGTCATGTTGTGTTAGTGTTAAAATTCAAGCTTTATTACAATTTTATTACATTCTCAGTTTCTACATTTTTACTTTTATAATCACGTTTTATTTTTCTTTGCAATAGTATTGGCACTATTATCGATAATAACGATAAATGAAAATTAGCCTCATTCAATATTTTAAAAGTCATAAAAGCCCCTGATAGTCAAATGTATGTGCCAGAAGCCTCAAAAAAGTATTTTTATGTGCCAGTGGCATATTCACTATTTGAAACTTCTGCTAGCGGTTTCTGGGAACCATTTTAAAACTGTCCGCTTCCAACAATCAAATTAAACTACCAGAAGCTCCTAACCGTCAAATTTAAGTGCCAGAAGCCTTTAAAAAATTAATTTTATTTGCCAGAAGCCTTTCAAATAATTGAAAACTCTGCCAGAGGCTTATGGAAGCCATTTTAAAAGTGCCAGAAGCCTCTTTCAATTAATTAAATTTCCAAAAGCCTTTAACAGTCAAATGTAAGTGCCAGAAACCTTCAAAATTTCATTTTTATTTGCCAAAGGCCTTTGAACTATTTGAAACTTCTGCTAGCGGTTTCTGGGAGTCATTTTAAAACTGTCAGAAGCCTCTAACAATCAAATTAAACTACCATAAGCTCCTAACCGTCCAATTTAAGTGCCAGAAGCCCTTAACAGTCAAATGTAAGTGCCAGAAACCTTCAAAAAGTCATTTTTATTTGCCAAGCGCCTTTGAATTATTTGAAACTTCTGCTAGCGGTTTCTGGGAGTCATTTAAAACTGTCAGAAGCCTCTAACAATCAAATTAAACTACCATAAGCTCCTAACCGTCAAATTTAAGTGCCAGAAGCCTCTAACAATTATATTAAATTGCCAGAAGCACTTAACAGTCAAATGTAAGTGCCAGAAACAAAATGTGAAAAAAATTAATTTTTAAAAAGAAGTAAGTTCTAAAAGACATTTTTACTCTGCCAGAAGGCGCTAAGGAACAATTAAAATTTGCCAGAAGCCCCTGAAACATTCTTTTACTCATTTAGAACTGGCAGAGGCTTCTAGGAGACATTTTGGCATTGCCAGAAGCCTCTGAGGACTAATTAAAACTGCCAGAGGGCTCCAGGTGACAATTTGTTGTTCTTCCACCAAATCATCGTAAATTCTAGGATTTTCATCAAGAAAATTGTGGATATATGGCAAATTTGTTTTGTTTATATAACCCTTAATATAATTTTCTAGAAGCCAGAGTGGACATTGTAGGTCTTCTAGAAAAACACCTGAAACTGCGCACTGCGTTTGCATTACATAGTACTGCAAAGTACTAAAGTATTTCAGTAAAATTGAACTAACGGTAAAGTTCCTGCGCCATTACGGTAGGAATTATATCAATTCGAAAAACCTACTTTTAGAGTAGAAAATTCGTTTTTTTTAACTTCCAGTAGTCGCAAAAATATCAAAATTACTTTTTTATATCAAAATCCACAGTAAACTTAAACAGCTAATAGAGCAAAAACCAAGTTACATAACACTGAAAATATGTTTTGAGTTTGAGTATTAAAAAGGTGCGCTTGGTAATATAAGACTGATATTGTTAAAGCTACACTTCATTTTTGTCACGTAAAAATAACAAGACTAAATCAAATATTTGCTAGACTGGGGTCTTGTTAAAATGGTAAAATAAAAAACGGTAGGCCATTATTTTAGGTTGAGGTACGAAAAAATATATATTTGCGATGCGAAACAAGATATAAATCTGGGAAGAAATATTGGGGTGTCAGACCGGTGAAAGACGGTTTTTAATAAATTTTAGGGAGTCTGCGGTTAGTGTTTTTTGCCTAGACTGCTGATAAAAACAAAAGTGAAGGAAAAAGCGAAAAGTTTAATCAACAGCTGGTCTCTCGTCGTTATAAAATTTCATTCAGATCCTTAAACAAACTATTGAAAATTTCCATTCCGAAAATAGCAAATCTATTATTTATTTTAGCACAAAAGTACTTACACGTGCTTAATTTAGATATTTGTTTAATTCTGAATAAACATTATCTTCGTAGTTATAAAAAATATGATGTATTTGTATTGATCTTTCACCTACTTATAGAGATTTTTAGTATATCTACTCAAAGGTTAGACAATGTAATAATTTGATTTTAAAAATAATTTAGAATTAAATGTGGTATGCTAATGTATAGTTAGAATGTTTAATGGTCTGGAGGTAATGCATTTTTATGACAAAATGTATTAATTGGTCTTATAAGTAGGACTTTATATTTTCAATTTTTTAGAGTATCTAAAAAAGTTATACTAGTATTTCAACTTTATTACTGCTGCCTAGATCTAGATATACAAAAAAATACTCATATGGAATATGTAATATAAACCCTAATTAGACAGAAAAAAAAGAGAAGAAATCCCGTTATAGCAAAAGAACCAATCTAAAAACCATCTTTTCCTAGTAATAGAAAGAATAATAGACGTTCAACCGTAAAGATAAAAAATAGTCTTAAAAACAAGACAATTATAGTTATAAACGAAATTGTTTATCATTGTGTTTAATAGGAAATAGTTTTTGAAATTCGGACGTAATAGTTATTTACCTAATAAGTGCGGAAAGTGGTACTTTCTCGCACGAGACTGCAGTTGCCCGAACGACGCAAAGCGGAGAAAGACGCTTTCCACATGTGAGGTACAAAATTTTTCCTACGAGTATCATTTATCATTAAATTGAACGAAAATGTACAGTAAAATTGCTAAAATGAAAGCCTCTGTTTGCAAAGATGATTAAAAGTGTATTCTTAATTGCGAAATCAAATAACTACACCTCTTTAACTTTCAAAACACTCGAGTTACTTGCTGTCAAATTTGACATTACCAACTGGTCATCAAGTCAAATTTCTTCATGCAATAGCTCCTTGATTGTAAACTTTTCCTGTAACATTCAAATAGGGAGATTAAAAGTCAAAATTATACCTTTGAATCTGTCAAAATAACTGAATTACAAGATGCCAAAATTTGCAGTGCAATTTGAAAACAAAACAGGGTTCTACGTGCAATATCAGAAAATTTTAAGAGAGCTTCAAGGGGTACACAGTCGTTAAAACTAGACTTTAGAAAATGTCAAAATAATCAAGTTATAAGCTGTCAAAGTTGACAGTGCAATGTAAAAACAAATTGTGGTTATACGTGCAATAACTTACAAATTTGTCATATTTTGTGTATATATACATAAAAAGAGAATTTTAGGAGGATTTCCAGGACTGCACAGTGGATAATACTAGACTTTAGATATGGTCAAAAATTATCGCGTTACAAGCTATCAAAATTGACTGTGCAATGAAAAAACACAAAATTAAGGTTCTACGTGCAATAACTCCCTAATTTGTCACATTTTGCATCTATGCATTAATAGAGAATTTTATTAAGATTTCAACAAGAGCTACACAGTGGACAAAACTATAATTTAGTAATTGTCAAAATAAGCGAGGTGCAATTTAAAAATAAGTTACAGTTCCATGTGCAATAACTCCCTAATTTGTCACATTTTGCATCTATGCATTAATAGAGAATTTCAAGAAGATTAAGAAGATTTCAAGGGCTACACAGTGGCCAAAACTAGGAATTAGTAACTGTCAAAATAACTGAATTACAAGCTGCCAAATTGACAGAGCAATTTGTAAACAAGTTAAAGTTCCACGTGCGTATTAAGAAGGCCCCTAAAGGACAAAACATGTAAAAAATTAAATTTGCTACAATTTTCATTATTTGCACTTTCTTGTGGGTTCTTAAATAACGGAGCTACGCTCAGTCAAAATGTCGTCATGTCGTTTCTTGCTTTGTTAACTTGTTATAAAATCTTGTACAGGATAAAATATCTTACAACTTTTATTATTTATACTTTTTCATAGCTTCTTAAATAACCGAGCTACATTCAGTCAAATTGGAGTTAGTTTAAAAAAGATAAAGTACCTTTTTTTCCACACTAGTGCGGTAAAGTTACTTTTCCGCACTCATTTTTTCTTCGCTTAAAAATCTCATAAAAATGTTGGTGCACATGGGTAAAATTACAGGTTTATTATACATTTATTGTAAATTAATATTGCAATGCGGAAAAGTAACTTTACCGCACTAGTGTGGAAAAGTACTCCTTCCCGCACTCAAATGCACGAGTAGGAAAACTAAAAATCAAAATTTTGCTTTTAGTCGAACTCGAACCAACGACGTCTTCCGGTACCCCGGAAAGGCCGGGTTCGAGTCCAACTGAATGCGGAACAAAGATTTATTAAATTATTTAATTTATATTCAAATGTCAACAATTATTTCTTGTTATTTAATAATATTTAATTTTTGCTAACGGATTAACATTAATAAAAAATTTAATGCTCTCAAAGAGGAGTCTCCATTGCTATGGACTGTAATGGAGGATTATCCGCTTGACGTTGGGTCTCAAAATTTGGCCGCGGGCGTAATCTGTTACTTTCAGCCTTCGATATACAGGGTGGACCATAAGTAATGGGACATATAGCTACAGCATATTCCTGACATTAAAATAATACGATTTAGCGAAATTGTTCTATACCGAAAATTAATATTCAGAAAGATACAGGGTGTGAAAGTTGAAATTTTATTTTTGTTTTTTTATCATATCTTCACGGTCGTTTGATATAAATTACTGAAAGTTGGTATAAAGGGGTTTTGGCAGGCGTTAAATACGATGCTTTCATTTGTTTTGTAATAGCTGATAGGGGGCGCTAGCTGCAACCATATCCGTTCCTTCAAGAGACTCTAACTTTTTTTTACGGAACTGAAACGACCATATGCTCTCAAAACATGATTCTAAGATGTTTTCTATGTAAAAAAGGTATACTTGTTGTAAGTCTTAAAAGTTGACTGTTTTCGAGTTATTTAATGTTTTATTATTGCATGCATTGTCGTATGTTAATACGATATGTGCTGTATACCCTTAAGTTACACACATAACAGTTTCTGTATGTAAATTTGACCGTTTAAAAAATGTTTGTAAACTTTAAAATAAAGCTAGTTGTTATGAACGCTCTTTTTGTTTTTGTATCAAATCCTACTTAGAATTAAAAAAAAAATAGTAATTAAAATCTGCTGTACATGTAAATGCATGCAATAATAAAAGATTAAATAACTCGAAAACTGTCGACTTTTAAGACTTACAACAAGTATACCTTTTTTACGTAGAAAACATCTTAGAATCATATTTTGAAGTCATATGGCCGTTTCAGTTCCGTAAAAAAAAGTTTGAGCCTCTTGAAGGGACGGAGATGGTTACCGCTAGCGCCCCCTATCAGCTACTACAAAACAAATGAAAGCATCGTATTTTACGCCTGCCAAAACCCCTTTATACCAACTTTCAGTAATTTATATCAAAAGACCGCGAAGATATGACAAAAAAGCTAAAATAAAATTTCAACTTTCACACCCTGTATCTTTCTTAATATTAACTTTCGGTATAGGACAATTCAGCTAAATCGTATTATTTTGATGTCAGGAATATGCTGTAGCTCTATGTCCCATTACTTATGGTCCACCCTGTATAAGTAACTATTCCAAACGAGCGGGTGGTAAGTTAAATTTACTCACAAGTAATCCTGTAGTGTGTTTGTTTACCCCTAAAGTTTCATATCAAAATAAAATAATTTTGCGACCCAAGGCTTTGGATTATTTTTACGGCCCTTCTCTTAAAGATTTCATACATAATATAACTCCTTTAATAATTACAAAGGTTCAAACTTTTTGACATTAATAATGCTGTAACTTTGTAAAATACCATCTAATAATGAGATTCAATCACAATCGTTAATAATAAATGCCCGATCATGGTCGAGTAAGAGATTTTGGGTTATCAGTGGGGACTAATCGAAGTAATTGAGACTGGTAACTAGTGAATTAACTTTTTCTCATTTGTCAATTGCTTTTAGAAAAGCAGTTCCACTCAGTTAATCATGAAACTCTAATAATTTTTTGTGTCAAAATCCATAAACCAAAAGTAAGTACCCAAATATTCTTTTATTGTTCGTAGTTTGATAACTTGTCTTTTGCCATCCGATTAATTTTTTCACAGATTCTTTAATTTAGTTTCATCTGAAATAATTTAAATTGTTGGTTTTTACTCACTTTGTTTGCTTATACTATGTACTAAAGTGGTATCAGGATCAAGTAAACATTCAAATTCATAATAAAAATTTACAATCTATTCAAATTTGTCAATCAAATAATTCATTACAATTTTAACTTTTAAGGTACAAAAAACATACAGTTATCATTTAGAGCAGCAGGGATATTTCAGTCACATTTTTAGCTCTACTTTTGGTTTCAAAACGTACTTTTTCCGATGGAATTAATATGTCATCGGCTAAAAATAAAACTACTTTTTGCTTCATTCAATCACTTCAAATTACGAACAAAGGGAAATTCGCTTTGCCTCTGATTGTATTTCACCAGACATAGAACTAAATGAAATGAATGAGAAACCAAGTAACTCAATCGATTTTCTTTGTAAAGTAACCCAATATTTATCCGGAAAATTGCGGAAACAGCCAAGAATATTACCATTTAATATCCGGAAAATTAACAATTTGACGGAAATATTGTTTTGATATTTGATACGACACGGCTCGTTATCTTTTCAATGATGTAAAATTTAGGGAAAAAACACCTCAAAAGGTATAAAAGTTTCGTAGGGAAGAGCAAGGCACTTAGTTCACTGTTGCTTCTTTGAAATCCAGGTGCTTTATTAGATATTAACAATTTCTTGTAAGTAATACGTGAGTATATTTTTGTTATGACAACATGTGTTATATAAGTACATACAATTTTTGCAAGAAAGATTGAGTTTTATCAGTGTAGAAATAACAAAAAAGGTTCCAAGTAAGCAGTTTTTGTAATAAATTAGCAGAAATCAGTTAATTTAATAATCAACAGCAACATGTGTTTACAACGAGGTTTACAATGTCTCATCAACAGAAAATAGTAATTACTAGAGTCCGAATTTCAAAAAATTTTGCTTTTTGTAAATAATAAAAGCAACCATCCTTTGACATCTAATGTGAACGATTTATGCAAAAACACGTCATTTGACAAATTTTGTTCATGCTTTTTTTGTTTTTTTCTTCTTTTTGTGCTTATTTTAGTTTTTTGTGTTTATTTACTGCTATTTTTATATGGTTTAACTAGTTTTTAACCAAGCAATTTTTTTAAGTTTTTAAAAATAAACTAAACTAATATGTAACTGCTTTGACAAAAAACGCAGGAGTTTTGACGCAATCCTATTGGTTCTGTAACGTCGCACAGTGGGCCATTGGGCCTTCTAAGTGGTAATAATGACTTTCACTATATTGAGATATTGAAGGCTTCTGAACCACAAAAACATGTTGCAAAATGTATTGATTTTGGATTTTTGGTACAACTACTTAAAAAAACAATTATTTTTTAATTCTTGAATTTTACATTCCTGTGCAGAACCATCATCAACTTAATCTTTTTTAAAATACGGTCCTGATGATTTAATGTTAGTTTCTTAAAGCCCTTTTTATTCCGATTTCAATGATGTTTGACACTTAACTTTTTTTATTTTTGGTATTGGAGAAAAACAGATTTTTTTGTCCAGACTGGGTAGGTCGATTTTTGGTTTTTTGGTTCAGTTAATTTTGCAGTTTTAAAATAACAATCTGAAATCGAATTTGTTCTTCTGATCTTTTCTTCGCTAAACACAAACAAACACGCTACAAAATGAAAATTTGTCTCCAGAAACTAGTTTAGAAATAATAGAAATTTGAGTATGACAATATTGTTTTATAATGTAAACTTTACTTTCACAGGTTCATCAGAATGACAACATTTGGCACCACGCACTTGTATCTTTTATTACTGTGTCTGACAGTTGCTTGCTGTGGACCAAAACGGAAAATTACTTCTTTCAAGAATCCGGAAAATTTTTGTGGGCCTACACTTACTCATTATCTGCATAGCTTTTGCGAGCATTTTTATGAACCGACTGATCGTAAGTTGAAAATTTTTATTAAAAATTTGAGCCAAATTGAGCCACACTTCTCATACAAAAAAGGAAAACTCTGCTGTTTGTTTCTTAGTCGCGTACCAATTGGTATAAAACTTAATTTTTGTGAGCTACTATTTTAGTTTGAAGTGTTCTTAAATAATTTGTAAAAATGCTCTAAATGTAGATTTTAGGAAATCAAGTATTCCTCTCAAGAATCAACTTTTTCCAAATTTTTCCAAGTAGAATTTTTCGGTCTCGGACCTTTTATGAAATTAAGGCATCAACAAAGGTTTGGAAAAGTTGGATTTGTATCACGTCGTCCCAGCTTATATTTGTTTCGACTGTTTGGTTAGATTAGATTAGTTTTTTTGTCTTTGATTCTATAACAGTAATTTGCCACTAATAATATATTTCCAAACTAAATACTAAGTGTCCTTTAACGATATTTCAATAGGTTATTGAAATAGCTGATTTAAGAAAAATTATTGTAGTTGAACCTACAACCAGTCAAAGAGATATTGCTGAAGAATGCTGTCAAACTCCTTGCAGTATGCTGTATCTAATTCTCGCTTATTGCAAGACGCCCAATCTGTAAGAATTATTATACTTAATACCAATTTGTATTACAAAAGTGGGAAAATTTTAGCAACGCCATAAAAACCATTTACGGAGAAAATGAGTATAATCATTTCCACAAACTGAGGCAAAATATTTCCGACAACACTTTGGAAATGGTGTACAAAGACCAGCCAGTGCCAGATTCTGTGACGCCGATCTCTGAAACAGAAAAGATGGATGGATCTGTTAGACAAAAGAAGCATATTCGGAAACACCGACAAAAGAGGTGTCAATGTAAACAAAGTTTAAAGGTAAGTTTTAAGTTATTTCTGACAGTGATATTGAAAAAAGTACTTTTTTAGGTACTGAAAAAAAAGAAAATACTACTGGAACGAACTGTCCCACAATATGCAATAGGCGAAATCGAATTACACGATAACGAACCTATTATACTAACAAACATTATTGACTAGTGTGGTGTGAACTACAAAAGAGTACCAAAGGAGAGTTTTTGTTCTTTTACTCAAAACTGTATTATTACAAACGTTTTATTAAAGTAATTGCCTTTAAACTTACTAAATTACCTGAATCTAATAATATCTAATGCACTTATATTTAACGTTCAAGTACCTCGATTTTCTAAAACTTCAAAACCGAAAAACATGTAATTACTATAATACCGTGGGTTAACCGAATGCGCTCAATGTTATTTTATTTTTAGAGAAAACATTAACTGCGGCGTTTTCAATAATATTATACAGTTAATAACCCGACCAGAACCCACTGCCAGATTTTCGCTGAACTATTTACTAAATAGATCAAGTAAATTGTGTGTCAAATGATGAACTGTAACACCGCCTAAAATATTTTTCTCAATCTTCTAACCTATTTAAAAATATAATGTTGGTTTGGCAGGTCGAGTTTATACGGTTACAATTTAACGGTGTAGAGACGTGTTTATGTTGAAAGACTAAATGGTATACTAGATAAAATAGAAGATAATATCAAGACATTATTTTATTTGAATTAATTATTGTTTGTGGATGATTGTGACAGAAACCTTCTTGGCACGTTCAACAAAGGTTTGATGTTTGGCAAAACTGCTATAGAATCTGCAATTTCTATTGTATACATGATCATTTAACAAAAAGTGTAACCTAAAATTACCGGTAAAATAAATATTTTACTTTACCAGGATAATTTGACTGGTAAATTACAAATATTGTGTTTTTGGCAGATTTTCTCCCTGACTGTACTAAATCTTGTAGTATTTTCTCAGGTTATTGGATTGGAAATTTAATGAGGATTGGGTTTTCTCCAAATGGGTTTTACAGTCGATTTTGTCTTTGACTGTTCTTTCAAACTGAGTGTATGTCAGTTCAAATTTTGACACCGCTTTTCTTCCTAACCGTACCAAATTTTTTTAGTGTTTCTCAGGTTATTTAATGAGGATTCAAAAAATGTGCTTAAAACAGACATTTTCTCACTTCAAGGGGGTTTTACAGTCAATGTTGTCCCTAACTGTCCTTTCAAACTGGGTTTCTGGCAGTTTAAACTTTGACACCGCTTTTCTCCCTGACTGTACCAAATTTTGTAGTGTTTTTTATGGTTATTGGGTAGGAGGAAATTTAATCAGGATTCCAAAAATGAGCTTAAAACTGTCATTTTCTCACTCCAAGTGGGTTTTACAGGAGATTTTGTCTTTGACTGTCCTTTCAAACTGAGTTTATGTCAGTTCAAACTTTGACACCGCTTTTCTCCCTAACAGTACCAAATTTTTTAGTGCTTTTCAGGTTATTTAATGGTAAATTTAATGAGGATTCCAAAAATGTGCTTAAAACAGACATTTTCTCACTTCAAGGGGGTTTTACAGTCAATGTTGTCCCTAACTGTCCTTTCAAACTGTGTTTCTGACAGTTTAAACTTTGACACCGCTTTTCTCCCTGACTGTACCAAATTTTGTAATGTTTTTATGGTTCTTGGATAGGAAATTTAACGAGGATTCTCAAAATGGGCTTCAAATAGTCATTTTCTTACTTCTAGTGGGTTTTACAGGCGATTATGTCTTTGACTGTCCTTTGAAACTGAGTTTATGTCAGTTCAAACTTTGACACCGCTTTTATCCCTAACCGTACCAAATTTTTTAGTGTTTCTTAAGTTATTTAATGGAAAATTTAATGAGGATTCCAAAAATGTGCTTAAAACAGTCATTTTCTTGCTTTGTCCCTAACTGTCCTTTCAAACTGTGTTTCTGACAGTTTAAACTTTGAGACCGCTTTTCTCCCTGACTGTACCAAATTTTGTAATGTTTTTTTATGGTTCTTGGATAGGAAATTTAACGAGGATTCTCAAAATGTGCTTCAAATAGTCATTTTCTTACTTCTAGTGGGTTTTACAGGCGATTATGTCTTTGACTGTCCTTTGAAACTGAGTTTATGGCAGTTCAAACTTTGACACCGCTTTTCTCCCTAACCGTACCAAATTTTTTAGTGTTTCTTAAGTTATTTAATGGAAAATTTAATGAGGATTCCAAAAATGTGCTTAAAACTGTCATTTTCTCACTTTGTCCCTAACTGTCCTTTCAAACTGTGTTTCTGACAGTTATACTGTATAACTTATAAACAACTTGTGCTTTTGGCAGTTTAAACGTTGTACTGTTTTTTCATGTTATTCATCAGTCATTTTTTCACTTCAAGTGGGCTTGACAAGCAATTTTGTCTGTGACTGTCAAACTGTGAGCAAAAGTTGGAAAAATCGGGGTTCAGAAAAGTTTTCTTGCAGGATTCGATACAGAACGTGTTTCTCAGATTTATGACAATTATTTTGACAGTGGTCATGTGACTACCTAGCTAAATTATCTGCCAAAAATCACGTGATTGCTGTCAAAAATGTCACAATTTGCAAGAATTACAGGTTTAACACAGTTTTAGAAACAAGACGTGTTTTTGAGATTTATTACAATTTTAGTTTGACAATGGTCAGTTTGTAAAAGGAAATTACAAATTATTTAAATACTAATATCTTCAGATTAGCGTAATTTTTCTCATCTCAAAAACATATTATTTGTTATAATTTAAACATTAGGTAATAAAGAAAAGATAAAACCTGAAAATGCTATTTTTTTAGAAAAAGGCAAGTTCATTAAAAGGTTTTATGATTGGAACTTATTTGGTACAAGAATCCCTATGTCATTTATTTTATTATTAATAAATTAACTCATTTATTAGAATTAATTTATTCAGTCTTTATATTTCAGGTATTTGACAATATTAACCGAAAATGACTTTAATAAAATTAATGATATCCATGACAGGAAAATGATATCTTTTTAGACTCATAAGTTTAGAATTCAAATCAAACAGAAAACTAATTCAAACGATACCTTCCACAACTAAAAAATCCAGCCAATCAATAATTAGTAAAAAACAACATCTCATGGATAAGAGAAGGAAAATTATGATAAGCACCCCTGAATATAATGAACTGAATGAGGTTATAAGGAAGAAGACTAGAAATTAAGTGAGACAGCATAACACAAAATTGATAAAAACACTTATAGAAAATAACAAAAATATGAAACTTTTCAAGACTATTAACACAAGGGGGCAAGAATACAACAATTTGACATTTCTACAAGACATCATATTAAGGAAGGATTCAGAAATCACTAGAAATGCATGACAGGAGATTTCTTAACTGTTTTGAAAACTACACTAGAAATGCAAGTAAAAGTGAATGATCTGGAAATCAAACAAGGTAGACCATTAGTATTGTCAAAACATAGAGCTAGAGCAGTATTCTAACTTTAAAATATCACAATCTAACTGAGGGGTTCAATACCAAAAGCTGATATTAAGAAAATTACGTGTTCAATTAGAATGGTGTTAGTTAGAACAGGGTGCAAGCTCAGATTTTAATTCATTATTATATTTTCACGGTCTTTTGATGTAAATTAAAGAAAATTGATTCAGGCGAGTTTTACAAGATGGAAAATACGTCTAATTTATTGTCTGATATAAGAAGGTTACCTGCTGGGTTATCTATTTAAAAAGCTTCATCTTATTCTACACACCTGAAATGTTCATAATTTAACATTGCATACATTTCTGCATAGTCATTGTAGCCTTCTGATGTTCATAATTACTTTCAGTGTAGTGGTGATAGTTTTAATTAACTAAAACTTTAAGACAAACCTCTGAAAGGGATTCATTGTATAGTTCGTCCTATCAACGTTTAGAGGAAGTAATCTCTCCTCCCACATCCCAAAGGTAAATCAAACGACAAAACAGAAGATATTCAACACAGGTCAAATTCTTGGCCAAAAATGTACAGCATATCGTTTCTCGCATAAGTAACGTAACTCTCTACCGCATAAAATCGAGCAATTTCCAAAATAACTCGAGGCCGTGGGAGTCCCAGCTTTCAGTCCATTGCGCGCGCCTTTCCTGCTAAGGTCCATTTTCCTCCGGGATTTTCAGGAATTTTACTAACAGTCACTGCGGGCTCCCCGAGTTAAGTGGTGCTCCTGGATACGCCACTTTTGTCTTTGTTCTTTGTAAGTTTTGTGTGCCTTTTTTGTTTTACCTGCTATCCAATCGATTCCTGTCAAAATTTTTGTGTGCATAGTGCGTTTTTTTGTTGCGCTTTTTATAGTGATTTCTTAATTTTAATACTTTGAAACTATCAATTATGTAGATAGCTTTAATTGTTAAAAGTGCATAAAACTGCCTTTTGTGAGAGCTGGAGCTATTATCACTCCATTTACGGATACTCCATGCCTATGCATAATTGAGCTGCTTGTAATATTTACGTGGGTGATAAGAATTGACATTCTTGGCTTATAACTCACAAGTGACGCCATTTAGCGCCTGGTTTTGTAATTTCTATATTTTGAGATGAAAAATCTGTGCAACCTCAATTAGAGCTGCTATTTTTAACACCTACGTTCGGGTATTTATAAAATAGTTCGGTTTCAGTTTTCCATGTTTATTCTTGAAATATGCTAATGCTTTAGCTTGCTATATTGCATCATATTTTAGTTCACATACTTAGCAGTACAAATAACTCCATTGAGGAGTCGAATATTCAGCTACATCTCTAATATTCTAGTTTCCTATTACAGCTGTTTTCAATATTTTGCCTTACCTGTTAACCTTTGATATAACCTCAAGAGGGTTTTTTCCAAACCTCCAAATTTTTGTGCAAAAAAACCCTCACTTATCTTTGTTTTAGACCTTAAAGCAAATTCCACAAAAACCTTTTCGAACAAAGTTACCCAAGCTGGTAAAAGCGTATATCGCACATTCATTAAGCTTGTATGACAGTTTCAACAAAAATTCGCTCAACAAGCTCTAAAATCCTCCCGTATTTTCTATAGTCCTGCTTAAGGGTATTTTCATAGAGCTGCCTGAAATCGCTCTATACAGTTTAGAGTATTTTGCTGAAATGTCCCTTGGATAGCTCTATTACTAGCAAATTGTTATGCTCTCCTAATGATATAAAGACTCTGTGCTCTGTCCCGGTAATTTTATAACCAAAGCTGAGTCAGCTTCACTGTTTGCTCTAAGAATCTGTATTACACCATATGCTATTTTTTACTTATCTAAACATGTTACATAATCGAAAATAAAATCAGTTTGCAGTTATGTGAAATTGATTTAATCTAAATAGATTTAAAATTTTTCAACGTGAAAGTGTCATTGATTAGAAAAGTGCAGGTATAGTTTAACACAAGATCAGCAACGTCATTTAATATTTAATAATATAATGTGTAATGTAATAATATTGATCAAGGCTAAATTAGAATTTCTCTTATGTAACACATTGAGTTTTTTTATAAATAGTGTTGAAAGTTTGTTGGTCAGTGAAAATATTAGAACTGCAGCTAAATGACAATTAAAGCAAAACTCATTCACATTATTTGATTTCCAACACTTATCCAATGCAATTTAGCCTTAGAAATTGGAAAACATACAATTAGATACCTACTACATAGAGAAAAAATTTGTTAAAACAGAACTTCTTTTCCCAACTTATGTCGTCCTTGTACTACGTGTTTTCGCAAATGTGCCTAACGTTTCGGGATAGCCCAACTTCCCTTACCCTTCCTTTTTCCATCCCTATTGAAGATTGAGTGTTACTACCCTATATTTTCTGCATCCCTACTACCCGATGCTGACTAATGCGTTGTAGATATTCTTACTCGATATTGCTAAGATATCCAGAATGATCAAACTCGATGAATTTATTCCTATAGAGTTGCTAATTGTCGTAGCTATCAAACAACCACTTAGAGCTGGCACATTTTAGGCAGGCATGAGCTGGAACGCTACTCCAATCACCTCTAAATTCTGTAGCTGACTTGCAACCAGCTAACGTAGCTGGTGCAGAGTAGACAAACAGCGCTGCTCAGCTATTTTTATCAGGTTTGCAGGAACGCTCGAGGGTTAAATTGAGGATAGTGTCCTGGAAGGACATGAACCTCACTCAATTTTGAGGATAAGGTGGAGACATGGGAGAATTTGTGACAGAATTGCAGAAGTTTTAGAGTGTGAAAGAATTTATGTTTGCGTCGAAGGGACAATAGCAGTCAGGACTTTTACAGAGCTAAAACTAAGTTTTCATAGAAAAAGTTTGCAAAACTTTATATTCTAAGTTGAATTTTTATACAGTGTGACCCATTTAGAATGGAAACACCCCTATAAAATTTTAGGTTATTAACCGATTTCAATGATTTTTTTTTGAAATAATTAGGAATGAAATGTCTATTTGAAAGCACTATAGATCCAGTGGCGTAGTAATTTTTTTCAATAAAAAAATCGCTAATAAAAATTCTCCATTTTCTATCAAGAAAAAGTATCGTAATATGACCTGAAAACTGAAATAAATATTTAAAATTTTCTCCCGTAATAGACATTTCATTCCTAATTATTTCAAAAAAAAAATCATTGAAATCGGTTAATAACCTAAAATTTTATAGGGGTGTTTCCATTCTAAATGGGTCACACTGTAGAAAAAGTTTTACATTAAAATACCTTACAAGTATTTGCTGCCTCTGTTTTAAAAAAATATTTTTCTCATATAAACAGAGTTATTAAAAATTGTTTAATTTAGACTATTAAGCAATATGGAACTTAAAAATTGCATTTACATTATACGTAAAAAGTTTCAATTCTCTATGGAATACAAGAGTTTTCCTGCAAACTCCACATTAAATTTCTACTTTCCTGCTGATGCAGGACCAAATATTTGTGCCCCTCTTGAATAAGGGATGCTTCAGAGGCACAATTTTCCCTAGGGATGGAGTTTGCAGCCCTTTAAAATACGCTTGGAGGAATTTAACCCTAATTATTATTACCCGCTATTTAAACCAACAAAATCAAATATTGACTAATACGTTTAATGACCTGATTAACTTTAGTGATTGTTATCTGAGAATTAATGCTGTTTCTATAAACTAACAAAGAGGCAACCAAATATGACAACCAAATAGAGTTAGTTAACTCTTGACCTCAATCATCCTACACTGAATTATTAACTATTCTCTCTCTGATTATAGTTGAATAATGTTATGTTTAGACATTGGTTATCACAAAATTAATTATCTGGGATCAATCAAATTTACCTGTTAACAATTATGACAACTATTAGGTCTTATAACTGTTACTATAATAGTTACACATTGATTTGGGTGATTTAGTTTGAAGTAGCAGTAAAAAAGAAAAACATACTAATATTAAGATAAATATGTCGGAGAACTGAATCTTTTTTAAATACAATTTGTCATTTTGTAAAAAACACAAAAAAATTTTTTTGGAATACCAACCAATTTCTACTATTTTTTTGATAACATTAAATTGCGGTTGTCAAACATGCATTAAGCAAAGAAAAAAGTGATTGTTTAACTGATGCACTATTTTCTTAAAACTGTTTGTAAAATATGTAACTTTTTTATAAAAAAACTTGTAGTAATTCTGATTTTCATATTAATTTCGTCAGGCTAGAATATGTAGCAATTCATAACATTTTTAAAAGCTATAGTCTAATAAATCCTTTTACAGTTAAGTTGCCTAAGGTGATCAGATTTCTGTAAAAATCCATAGCAGTAAGAAAATCATTTAATTTATAGAAAGCAAATATGTTTACGTATTCGTGCAATCCTACACATTTATAATGTTCAGTAAGATTTTGTAAATTGTCTTAAAATCCAGTACTTCTACCATTAAAACAAGCTTATACAAACCCTGTAATATGACTCGACTAGCTTTTGCATACCTAACCGAAATTCACCCTCGTAAATCCCAAATAAAATTCTCGACAACCCTTAACCCCAAACAGGATCGGAAAACGAATTGTGTTTACCCTCTCAACATACAAAATCGATAGAGACCGTATAGGAAAACGAGCAATGCACTACCCTCGTTTCATAGTTTCCTGCTACACTTTTAACCCTTTGGGAATTCCCTTTGAACGCGTTGAGATTTCGTTTAGGGCCGAAAACGGTTCGGATGTAAGTGAGTCTAGATTTCCTTTAGAATAGTCGGATTTGAAGGCAAAAACTTTACTGCATTTGTTTTTGTATTATGCTTGTTTAAGGGATTACTATGCATTTTTTTAGGGTTAGTTGAAATGTAAAAAAAGTTAAATCAAAGCAAAAACCATTCTTACAAAACCCGGACGTTTCTCTAAAAAATGTAAAAGTAACCTACATGGTTGATCGTATTTTTTCATACATTTTTCAGTTATGAAAGTGTGTGTTTTTGTTGAAATTTCAATTTTAACTTAACGTGGAATAAAAAAGTTTATGTCCTTGCAAAGCTACTCCTTTAAACCTTTCTCCCTAGCTTAGCAACCAATTACATCACTTAATAAATCATGATTTATTGATTATGTTTTAGCTCAATGACTGTATTATCCTGAACTGGCTCCGATTTGCATTAGTTGAGTCAGTGAATAATTCTCGAAATTAATTTGTCCGGTCCGAATGGAATTTGGCAATTGTCTGTTTGAAGCGCCACTTCAAACATGTTGACAACCAGCTAGGACTAATTTAGGTGTTTCTATTTAGATCAAAATGATTTGTAAAGGGTGGTCCAAATTGATTGTAGGGTAATTCAAGAGTGAAAAGTATATAAAAATAAATTCCAAAGTGTGATATAAATTGTAGTCGAAAAGTGCCTCCTAGTGGAGTTAGAGCACCTTAAAGGTGCGCCACTAAAACCATTTTTTTTATTTTTTATTCCTAAACAAAAAAAGTTACTTAAATGAAATTTGGCATGCAATTTGGCATGTTGTGTGCAAAGTTTGACAAGTTTTTTCTAAAAAAAAGTTTGTCTAAACATTTCTTTTCATTTTTGCATAGTTTTTCAGATACCGTCATTTTTATACGCTAATTCATAATGAAAAAAATTAGTACCTGTACAGATTATTTTAAAAAAATTGGAAAAAAACGCCAAATAATTACTTCAACATGATGAACAAGTATTACAAATTTTGCATGAGTTTTATTTTAGTTTATTAATTAAGAAAAAAAAAATTATTTTGCTATATACTTAGGGTCTGCTAGTTCCGAAAGGGGGCACTTTTCAACCATAGTTTATGTGACACTACTTTCTACCGTTTAAGTATCCTACAATCAATTCGGACCACCCTGTATGTTTATTCCAAATGAGTTTAAGGTGAAAATCAATAAATTACTTTCAACTTTCGCTTCAGACTAGTTTACAAGATCAATTTTTTGGTGTGAGTCCAACAAAAAAGCTTTCCTTTTACTGTAAAATAAATGTTTAATATCAGTTCGGCCCAGTTGTACAGTCGCAGTTCAAAGACCGGTTCAGTTGAACTGAAACTGGTAGTTAAACTTTTCCATAAGAAATGCATTGCTGTCAAAGTGACATTTCTGACATAAACCAGGTTCAAAGTTTGAACCACTATTGTACAACTGGACCTTAGACGTACACAGTCTTGAAGTGGATGCGCTATAGAAAAAATATCTGAGCAAAATGATTGGATTCCAGCAATCTTTACATAATTAGATACTTTTTAGTTTAAAAGCAAAATTTGGGAACAGAAGTATACTAAAATAAATAGCCTATATCCAATGGTGATTATCCAAATGAGTGATTAGCAAACTGCTATATTTAGAATGGTTTATATTGATAGATCATACTCGTCTAGATCTAGAAATAATTTTGTAACGTAATTTAGATCGTTGAACAAATCTAGTAACAAGTAGATTCCGACTTTAGTCCGACTACCTAAAACTGGTCTTAGTTACTAACCTAAGTATTTTATAGTGGTTTTCAGCTACAACTGTCTTTTATGAAAAAAACCACTGGAATATCTCAGCTTGACTGTACAAATACTTTCGAGAACCTTCATTTGCCTGCATTTCCAAGGTATCAAATTACAAGTTTCCCAGTCGGTTAAACGTACATTTCAGCAAAACATTGACCGTTACTCAACCGTCATGATAATGTTTCCATCTATTCTACTTTCCTATAATATCTGCTGGACGCTAAATAACCAGTGAGCAGTAGTTTATGTTAAAGTATTATTTTTAGAATACAAAACAGCTTGCGTTCGGCGCGTCTGAAAATAACTGAAATGTCGAAAAGCCGCAGATGTTGCCAAATACAGTCCGAGTTGTGGAGGTTTAGATTTCATCCTAGATATATGCTTTAAACGTAAATATTATAGCTACTTGATTTCATTGCTTTATTTTAATTCAGTTTTTTTGTTAATCTGCAGATACACTCTAATACAGCTCGGTAAATTCAATCTAGTCTCGAGTCTGAAAACCATAACAGAGCTCAACAATTTAAGCAAAACCACTAAAGCGAGAAATGTTGGCTAAAATTAAACCACCACTATTCCAATTAAGTTTTTGAAAATCTCTGTACGAAACTTGAGAACGAGAATATTATCTATTATATAAGTACACCAAAAGTACAAAATCCTGTTATAATAACTAAATTACTAGTTTAAAATTCATATTCGATTAACAGTTATTCCAAGAGAATTCTAATTCCACATCTAGAATCACTCCATTTTTAGTAATACCGGTTTAATTTCAACTCTGGATTGATGCCAGTAACGCATTGGGAATGTCTAATTCTACGCAACTAATGTGTTTTGTAACTTGGTCAGTGATATGCCCACGTTTTTTTTAAATAAACTGTTAAGAAATATGTGTTATATCATATTCTACCTTTACTCCATTAACACATATAAATATCACATTTTCCGAATTAAAACAATGCAAAATTGTTTCTTTTTGCTGATGATGGTGGACGATTCAATAGGCGAAAATGTTTAAAAAAACAACTGAATACTGAAATAACCATGAAACAGACTTTGAAGTTATTTTTAGGGAAAGCAAATAATAACGTTTTCTCTAAAAGGTCTCTCATAGAGAATATCTCTACGACCTGTTTTTAACCTGAAAGTGTGTCGATTTACTTACAAACCACATATAGATTTAAATTATTATTTAGGCAAAATCTCTGAAACAAACTTTGGAAAAAACATCTTTTTTATAAACAAGTTGAACAATCATGAACAATCATTGGCATTTGTAATGTTAAAACTTTAATAATTATTAGGATCCAAATTCTATCAGGTTCCCACTAATTAACCGTTCTTCCTCTGCTCATATGCTGCTACTTTGCTTAGCAAATTTCAGTATGTATTCGCTAAATTAATAGATCAAGAAGATTATTAGCTGTCTCTTTCAATTTTCCTGCTTATAGGAAAATCCATAAGTATGACCCTTACCCATTAATCGTTAGCAGAGCATTAATGTGACATTTTTAGTAGAAGATAGGTTGAGTAAGGTTCAGGTGATATTAGGAACTATGAGCCTTATAGTTTCCTTGAACTTACATGATATTGGAGCTTCTTGGTTCACTACAAGGTTTACAGCAACCCAATAAGCGTGTAGCACCAACTTTGTTCTTCAAACCTAAGCTTCCACAGCACTAATTTGCTGTAGAACCAGTTAGTGTACAGTATAATTGCAAGTCTCTAAAAAGTTAAGCTTAAGGGTTGCCTTTTTTTTGTTAATACATATAATAAACAAGCAGAAACAGTTATATGAAAAATAGTTTTACTTTACTTATCTGTCTATCCCTTTTGAGTTTCTAATAATATTTTCTGATTAGGTTTTCCGTTATTTCCACCAGCTGAGCATTCGGCATTCCTAATATCCTAAGCTTTCTCATATGTCATAAAACTTTATACAGTTATAACATTGCCACGTGTCTGGGTAATAAGGACACCCCATTTGGTTTTGATTGAACAAATTTAATGCCAAAATCTAAGAATTGAAACTATAAACTAGTTATTTCCAGTTCTATTTGGTTTACAATGCTAAAATTAACAGCAAACCAGAAGAGAATAAAAATCCAGTTGTCTAATAATTTATATTAATTTTAGATCTTTTAACCCCCTTCAACCATGTCCGACGACGAAGAAGTTTACTCGTAAGTATATCTTACCATCAACTTCACGATAAAAACTAATGTTTTCGTTTTTTTTACAGTGAAGAAGAGGAGGAGGAGGAGGAGGAAGTCGTTGAGACGTAAGTTAAAGCTTCAAATATTGCAACAACAAGAAAGAATACCAAATTTAGTAATTCTATTGTATCAACAATTGGCACGTTAATAGTATCAAAGAGCTTCACTGCAATAACATTGCAAGGAAGCACTTCATAAATCAAATTGTTCTCAGTACCAACCAATTGGCAAACGCAAAATAATGAAAACTCAGCCTGCTAACTACATAACATGTATATTTCTTTTTACAGAAAAACGTAAGTTTTAAAGGTCCCTGTACAGAAACTTTACCTCCAACACCCCCTGTATCTATAGAATCCATAGTAGGCAGACCGTATGTGTTTCCAGAAAGTAGCATAGTGTGTAATCAACCCACCAGTGTTCTGTGATAACCATTATACGTATACAGGAAAACACTTACAAAACCTTACTGTTCACAAAATATTATTCACGATCCACACTGTTTATGTTATTTACCAACTTGTTCTAAACCACACAGAGTGCCAGTTTTCTCGATAATAATTTGTATGACTTACCCATTACATGTTCATCACTTACCGATATTGCAGATGCTTTTTATGGGATGTTTTCATTGTAATTTATTAGTGTAACAGAAATGTTCCATAAAAGGCAACAGTGAAATATCGACTTTTTTTTGTAAATAGCACATTTTTATTTTGTTGTTTTTCTTTTCTCTCCCTTTTCGTGCACCTGTTGCCCTTGTGACGTGTACCCCATAGGACCACCACTACCACTACCAAAGTCGAGTAAGTCCCCTTAGGCACGCTTCGAATTTTAGATTTTGTCCCTAATCAATTTAATGTGCCTTTTTTGACGAGTTTTTGCAGTTTTGGTTTTTGACTTAGATTTTTTGCTAACAATCTTGACACCAACTTTTACACTGCCGCATCTCTATCCACCATTGCTCATTCTAATTCGGTTAATGTCAAGCGTATTTTTGCTGCGCAAATAAAATAAAACGAGCAAAAGGTGGACGAGAGAAAACAACACTTTTTTATCCAGAGGAAAGCTTTTAAATATCTGGCATTGTAACATTTGTTCTTTCTCGAACAGTTTTTACACGTCTGGAATTATTACGATGTGGGTTATATTACGCCACAATTACGCTTTGAATTTTCAGCTTGGCTTCATGTTTGTGAGTTTAACTATTGCAAAGAATTTTAACCTGTAAATACCTTTATAATAGTCAGCTATGTTCAAGACATGCTGGTAGATATACTCTTGCATTATTAGATTCAAAATTACAGAGAGTACTTTTTGTGGTAAAAATATTACAAATGGGTCACAATTTTGGAATTTCTGAAGGCAGAAGTTGTATCCTAATAACTATAATTCAAATAAAAGTAACAACCTTCTTATTTTTGGTTCAATAGGTAAAGTCTTTACAACAGTGAAACGATAACAATGTTATGAATAAAACATTTGGGAATACTTTTAAAGGAGTTAGGAGTTTTCTGTTTCCTCAGGGCAAAGTTTTTCCCATACCTACGCAATTTGCATTACTAACAACACTAGTTTTACACCAGTATACGACTCTCTTAAATAAGTCGAGTTTGCGAAACAAATTTGTTTTAAAACTGAGTCATGACAAATAAAATTGTACTTTAAAGACATAAAAGAATTAAATAACTTTAAAATATCTACTTGCCAGCAGGATTGGAGGCTATATTTAACATGACTAGAGAAACGGGTAAACAAAAGCATTACACAGTATCCCGGCTGAATGTTAATTATTATTTACAGTTACAGTTTATGCAATGGAATATATCCAGAGTTCAACTTATCCTTAAAAATAACCTTAAAACTGGAGATTATCCAATCGATGATTATCTATTGTTTGTGGGCAACTGTTCAATAAATTTATCTAATACTCTACTGAACTGATAGAATACTAAATGCAGTTTAGAAATGTGTGATGCTGAAGGACAAATTGTTTCCTGTCCTAATGTTTTTTAACAGATTTGAGCTTCTTTGCTATTTCCAACAAAACGACATTCTTAAATTAAAATCTCATATATTTCAATAGAGAACAACCATCGGGCGATCCAGAATTCATTAAAAAGCAGGACCAGAAAAGATCCGATTTAGATGAACAACTGCGTGATTACATCAATGAATGGCGCAAACAACGTGCCAAGGAAGAGGAAGAACTCAAGAGGTATAAATGGTGGTTTTATAAAACTGAACAATATTTTAACACAGAATTTGTACAGGCTGAAAGAAAAACAGGCCAAGAGGAAGGTCACCCGTGCCGAAGAAGAGAAGAAATTGGCTGAACGCAAGAAGCAAGAAGAAGAGCGTCGTCAACGTGAAATTGAAGAGAAGAAACAGAAAGGTTGAAGATTTCTTTGTAAGGTCGAGCAGCAAAAGTTAATATTGTACGATATTTCAGATATTGAAGAAAAGAGGCTGCGTTTGGAAGAAGCAGAGAAGAAACGTCAACTTATGTTGCAAGCCATGAATGCTGCCAACAAAAAGGGACCTAACTTCACTGTCACCAAGAGGGATGGAGATGTAAGTAGTAATTGCAAAAAATCTTCAACATGTTCATTAGTGTGTATAATGTCCCATTAGTTGATTCTGACACTTTGTTACTACCATTATCAAATAAATCCACTTTGGTAATTATGTCTGAAAATGTGAGATAAGCAGTCGAATTGAATAGTTTCAACATTTTTAATTTCATTGGAGTTTTACTGGCTAAAAGTATTTTAAATTAATAGTCTACATATTCAATCAAAATGAGTCACTTATTAAAATATGCAAATCCGAGTACTTGTTTAATAGAAATTTAGTTATCCAGAAATTGTTCTTGTCAAAATTAATTTATAGTGCGCGCTCATTATACTCTGTCTATGAATAATTTAATTTAGATATAAATAGAATCGTTTAACCTAAATATTCAAAAACTTCTTGAAGCCACATTATAACGCATTATCGCATTAAATTTTGTTCTGCATCCTATTTTTAGCGACTATAATAATTATATATCGCTCAATAAAATTTTCAAAAGATAGACAACTCATCAGAGTAAAAGCGAGCAATAACAGTGCTGTCCCATTAACATCTTGACATGCCTGTCCGATATTCTGATCCTAAAACAAGATAAGCGGAGACTGTTTATTGAAAATGATGTTTTTGCGTTAAATTTACTTTAGGATCAATATGCACTTTGCGCTTCATTTGAACGATTTTAATTAATTTGGCAGGAAAGTGAAAAACATGTTTCTAACGTTTTTTTATAAGGCTTTGGGTAAAGTCAAATTGCTTTCAAGAGATGATTTCTCACAAAATCCAGTTAGAGAAAAATAACGATATTATACCTGCTCAACTTTTATAAAGGCTTCAAATTATATAAAAGAATGGAAAAGTCTGTCAAAGAAAACGAATTTTTCAATTAAAACTGTATAAGTAACAATAGGGAAGTAGTCAATTAAAACTTTAATCAACCTTCAAATTTCAAGTTTAAGTGAATAATGAACATGACATTAATTTAATAAAATTTTTTCAGACTGCCACTCTTAGCCCAGCTCAAGTTGAAAGGAACAAGACCAAGGAACAATTGGAAGAAGAAAAGAAAATCTCTCTTTCTATCCGTATCAAACCATTGGCCATCGATGGATTGGGTGTAGATAAACTGAGAGAGAAGGCTAACGAATTGTGGGCCCAAATTGTTAAACTGGAAACTGAGAAATACGACTTGGAAGAAAGGCAAAAGCGTCAAGACTACGATGTAAGTATCTAGCAAGTTTACTTTGTAGAGAAGCTGAATAATTTATTTCCAGCAGCGTTTAAAATGTTTTCATTTCATTTCGATTTAGCACACACGTTTCGATTGTTCATTTTATCCGGAAAATCCTACACATATGGATTTTCATGGATAAATATTTGAATTGTACGGTACTAAACTTGTTTATTGCTTTTGACCGGATTGCACTTTCAAAGTTGAGTAGCTCAATCGAAACCTATAAATAGCAACTGTGCTAAAACCAATAGTCAATTTGTTTTTTCATCTATATCTGGCAGCAAAGCTACATATTGAAACATAATATTCTTATAAATACTTTTTGTATTTCAGCTTAAAGAATTGAAAGAAAGGCAGAAACAACAATTGAGGCACAAAGCCTTGAAGAAGGGTTTGGACCCTGAAGCCCTCACTGGCAAATACCCAGTAAGTTACGGGTTGTTTTGCAAAGTTTATGTTATTTATTTATTGAATTTCCAGCCCAAAATCCAAGTAGCCTCCAAATATGAACGTCGTGTTGACACAAGGTCATACGTTGACAAGAAAAAGCTCTTCGAAGGTGTAAGTATCGTTTTCTCAACATTTAAGCCTGAATTAAACCATTTCAGTCAAAAAAAAAGTCGAGAAAGTGTTTTACAATACTTTTTCTCATACAAGTTCTTTCAAAGTCTTACTTCAAGTATATGCCTGGTTTATACCTCCAAATTACACTCCTTTTAATTTACTGTAGCTTTTTAGCAATACTGTTAACCTTGTGAAGAAAAATATGATCGTGCATAAATAAATAACAGTTAAAGAAGCTGCTTTAAAACGTGAAAAAGCCAGTACAGAATTCAGAGAAGTACCAGAGAGATTCATCAAGGCAGAGCTCACAGACAAAAAACAGTTTAATAAGAATGCTGGTAAAGGTAGCAAGAGAATAATGCTAAAAAGTCCACTAGACTGGTCGAGAAAGTTGCAAATACAATTAAAAACTTATAAAAAGTTGTATCAGAATTGCAAAAGTCAATCATCATGGAAAATGACTTTTAACTGGTAGAAACAAAAGTTAATCTAAGCTTTACCAAACAAGAAGACCTGAAATGACATCTTCAAAGATATGATGGTAAAAAAGCATACAAAACATCTAAAGTAAAAAAACTCTCCAAAAAGTTCTGGATGAAACAACGGCGCCAAAATAAAAAAGGAAGATGACAAGCTGTTAAACAAAGAATTTCTGAGCAAGATAAAAGAGGAAATAAAGTCAAAGTTTCTTGATGAGATGATGAACACATTCGGTTCGAAATCCTAAAAACATACTAAAGAAAACATTTTTGCTTATTTGAATCTGCAATTCCTTTTTATGCGTTTTATGATAGAAACATCAATTCCAACTAGTTTGTTGTTTATTGTCAAAACCACCTTTGGTTAATACATTATTATTTTATTCAATTTTAATATTATTTTAGGAGTATAAACCAGGTATAGAGAAAAACTTACATATTACGCTACCAACTTACTTAATGTTTTACAAACAGGGATTAGCTGCTTCGCAGTTAGAGCAAAGAAACAATGCTTGGTTAAAAAGGGAGGAAAGATTTTGTACTGATAAAAGTGAGTTGTATATCATCAATTTAAGCATCAATCGCTGTTTTAAACCCACCCAATTGTAGTCTTTTCTTCCTTAGTTTAACCCAGCTAATATCGTTTTTGCTTTCGTATTTGATTCCATGTTGTCGTTTGCAGGGTTATGTCGAAATTGTTAAGGACCTGAGTGAAAAGACCTGGAAAGAAAAGTTCGGCCAATTCGATTCCAGGCAAAAGAGTAAGGAACATCTTTCATTAATATTGTGTGATGCTGTTGATACGCTTGTGACAACTTTTTATTACAAAAACTGTGTCGGGACCACTGGCAGTTTGAAATTGTATCTAGTAAATTGGCATAAATTATTGCAACCCAACGCTTACCTGAAACTTAAAGCGAACGGTATATAGGTCAAAATGCATGATTAAATTAACATTTTACAGTGAAAGCCCAACTTATAATTTAATTAACTATACGTTAACTAAAGGGCACATTTGCCATTACATAAGCCTATATACCATTCGTTGCAGCGTTACAGTTACGCATTCTACATTACGCCCTTTCTTGTACCCCTACAGCCAGACTGCCCAAATGGTTCGGTGAACGTCCAGGCAAGAAAGCTGGAGATCCCGAATCCCCCGAAGGCGAGGAAGAAAAACAAGCTGTAGAAGAGGAAGACCTCAAAGAGCCTGTGTATGAACCCGAGCCCGAAGAGGAGGAAGAAGAAGAGGAAATTGAAGAAGAAGAAGAGGAGGAAGATGAGGAAGAGGAAGAAGAATAAACGCATCAATCTTCCAGGTTTGTCTTCACCTTAATTGATGTGCCAATTTGACTAATGTATTATTTTTTGCAGGAATTCACCAAGTTATATAATATACATAATAATAACATCAACGTAGATAGGAGCAAAATCCGTCTCACTTAATTTTAATGGTTAGGTTTATGTATTATGTTTCCAGCAATGGCTTCTTATGTTGATAAATATCTGTTATAAAATAAAATCTTATTTGTAACCGTATTTAGAAGTTTGTCTTTTTGTGTTTGCCTTGATCAGTAGTGTGGAGTTTAAAAAAACAGTTTGACACACCCTGTCACTTTTTGCCTTGAACTCTTTAGGGAAGCACTTAAGGGTAAAAACAGCTGAATACAATTTTGTAAGGGATGAAATTTCCTACAACTTTCCTTATTTACACACTTTTTTGTAACACACTTAATAATTAATATTTCTGTATTTCTCTAAACCACTCTACAAACTAAAGAAAGTCAAGAATCTTTCAACAGTGGAAATTTAGATAAATCAAGGGTCAACCAATATTTTACCTAGTAAGTCCACTAGGGTGACAATATCTTTCAAAGATTATAATCGTGCCAACATACCACCTTAAAATAATCGACACTACTCATTCCTACGCTTGATTAGCGATTGAAATATTTGATAGATTTATGCCCTACTAAACTAAAAATAAACATCCTTTTGTCTGATGTCCAAATATCTAACACGTTGAATAAGAATCAGTTCATTTCCAATTGATCAAATTGACTTTTAATTAGTTGACTTCAAATCTTGCTCATTGAAACATCTATAGTTTACTTTGTACTATTTTCACTTCGCCATCATGGAGGAGGAAGAGTAAGTTTTTATTGCACTGAGAGCATATATTGCGCGAATAAAATGTTAAAAAGTGTGCATAATTTTTTACGTTTTATTAAAGAGGAGATACCGGTGATCCAGAGTTTATTAAGAGGCAAGAACAAAAAAGATCGGAATTGGATGAGCAACTCCGGGAGTACATCGCTGAATGGCGACTTATAAGGAGAAAAGAAGAAGATGAACTCAGAAGGTAAATTAGAAATTTTATTAAAGTAAGCCAGCACTTTGGTCAAAATTGAGTCCATTCCATGAGTACTAATTATACTACTTAATAACTGACTTAAACAAATCAATAAATTCAGTCATTAAAGCGTCTCATATCACAAACTCGTTATTTTAATAATACAAACTTCACAAATCTGATTGATAAACCGTATCATTTCACAAAAATTTTCAGAATTAATCCATAAATATTAATATTTCATTCATTTCAAAAAAAAAACGTAACTTTTAGAGAGAATTGTCCTTGTAACGGCAATAGGGGCAGGAACGATCTTCACTACCTCTGGCAAACCATTGGTTAATGCATTCTCTATGATAAGCATGGCCACATTTTAACTCTCTGGCGTTTTCATCCAAGTCTTCTAAACATATTGAGCATGGTATAACTGATCTGAAATTAATATAAACCATTAGATACATAATTTGATTGTGTAACTTTACTATGTGAATAATTCACTTTTCGATAGCCTATCAAAAAATATAAGTTGACACGCATTATGTCATTTTCCTGAAAAATCACTCCTAAAGAAAATACAATTCTTTAAATTTTAGTTTCAAAATAGCTATTTATGTAACCAGTTACGAAAAGATCGATTTTGTGTAACGAATGAATGTTTGTAGGGCGAGCGCAGCGAGGTCCTACAATTTGAATGAGTTACACAATAAGACATTTTCGAAACGTGTTGCATACATAATTTTTTCTAATTTTGATCAAAAAGCGGTAAAAACCATCTTTTAAAGTGATTTAACACAAATATTCACTTTTATAGCACCTTGTATAAACAGTGACAACGACATGTTATGATGGATGTCGCCCATATGTTTCTACGGAAATGCATAAAAACAGGGAGTGATGAAATGAACTTTTCATAACTAGTTACATAAAGTAAAACGTTTTGTCACTCTAATCAGTTTTGAAAAGTGTCACTTTATATGCCAAAATTAGAAAAATAGTTTTTTTTTATCATAACTGTCAGACCGTTAATTTTGAACAAATTTGGAACAAGTACTTATAGAAATAATACTCATTATGTGATGTTAATAAGGTTTGTCAAAATTGTCTAGTGGCGTAGATACAGGAACATGGATTTCATTTTTCCGCCTTACTTTCTACGTCACTGGATATTTTTCAAAAATTGTTTGTTTTAATTTTTTTGTTCCATTTGAAAGACAAAGTATCTTTTATAAATTATGACTTGGAACTTCGTTTACGAGATAATTGAGTTATTCCGTTCAACAACCCAAAACCAATCCAACCCAACTTAAAAATTGTCCTGAAAACTCTGAAAGTTTACTTAAGAAGCTTAAAAATTGTATTTGTAAGCAGTTTTCATAGTTTTCAGACAAATTGAAAGACTTTAGTATTGAAAATTGAGTTGGAAACGGAGAAAATTTACTTGAGAGGCTTAAAAACTGAGTTCACTTAAAAACAGTTTTCAGATAAATTGCAAGACTTTAGTATTGAAAATTGACTTGTAGACATGAAAAACTGCTTTTTCTAGGATTTTTGACTATAAATTTACACATTTAAACCTTGAAAATTGATTTGGACACCAAAAAGTGACTGTGAACCAATGAAAAGTGACATCAGAAGCTTATAATTTGAATTTGAAGTACTTTTTCACAGTTTTAATAGTTTAGTCTTAAATACAAGATATTGACATTAGGTTCATGAAAATTGATTTAAAGACTAATTTTTACTTTGAATTTTACTTTCTTAGAACTGGACTCTCTTTAGTGTTTTAAAACTGCTTTCAAATCGAATTTTAAGACTATCTTTACAACGTTTTTGACATAGCAGATTTAAAAAACAATTTTTACATTCACCTTAGACTTAAAAATGTCATTTCAAGCTTTGTAACTATTAATTTGACTTCTAGACACCTCAGTGCTAAAAATTCGAGCATTTCTTAAAAATCTAGACTATTTTAAGTGCTTTAAGACTGTTTCCAGCCTGAAAAATAGAGTTTCAAGACTATTTTCACAAAATGTTTGACTTATCAGGCCTGAAAGTCAGTTTGTACACTGTTCACAGTCTTGAAAATGTCATTTCATTTTTCATTTTGTAACTAAATGATACGATTTTAATCTTGAAAATTAATTTTTTAAAATGAATTAGTTTGAAAAATTAATTTGAACTGTTTCCAGTGTTTAACTGAATTGTAGACTGGTTTCAGTCCAGAAAATTGAGTTGTACACCATTTAAAGTCCTGAAAATAGACTTTTAGACTATCTTCAGTCTTAGTAAAGTCATTTCTAGCCGTACATGTCAACTTTTAGTAGTTAAAAATGAGAGTTTTTAGTGTTTACAATACAGTTTCAGACACTGAAAAGACAAATTTTAGGACTATTCCTAGTAATAAATAATAAGATATACACATTGACAGTGCTTTTCTCCCTGACTATACCAAAAAATACTGTTTTATTGCCTTGCATTAGGTTAGGTTAGGTTTTTTTGTCTGCCTTATTAGTTTGTCTCTATATTAGATTAAAAACTTCTTAAATAATTTGTTACCATATTTTCTGTTTTATGAAGATGTTTTTCCTTCTGAAAGACGCTCATGAAATAACATCATTATTTATTGAGAAAAAAATGAATATAGGGCACGCATATGATTTTAGGTTATAGGCTGTTAGGTTACAAAAAATACGATATTTCTATTTTTTCAGGATCAGAAGTAATCTAAAGCCACTAAAACAAACAATACTTCAGAATTCGGTGCTGGTTAAAATATATACAGAGTGGCAACTGTGTTATTACATAGCATTAAATTGGGAAATTATCATAAACACTGCACTATAGTTCCCATAAAAGCAAAAACGTTTGTTTGGACATTTAAAAGATAATAATCAACAAGTGCAATTACTTTTTTCACAATACAGACAAAATAACAGAGGGCATTACCACAGGAATTATTAAGGATAATTAACAAAAAAAATCTGTTTTATACATCTGACTTGATAGACAATTAGACATTTGGAGCAGATTATCATCATTATCACCTCAGTATAAGTTTTTCAAAATAATAATTGTACCGAGAATTGTACAGTTGTGACAATAACCGGAGAAAAAAGTCAAACATGAATAAACAATATTAACATAAACAATCGTGGATTTGGAAGTAAAATTCAATGGAAGCAATTTTGGTATTAGGAGTATCTAATTTCTATTGATCCATTGACTGTAATTTGTTTCTGTTTTTCACATGGAGTAGTCTTAAATTGTTATATACACGCAATGTTTACCAAAGTACCAAATTGATTTTTTTGATTGCCTACTTAATTAGTGAAAATAACACATACTCATTTCTTCGTCTATTGACTCTCGCCTGCGGTCTTTCATAACTTTGGGGTTGTTCGGTCGTGTCTGAATTTGCATTGAACAATGAATAGAGTCCATAACCAACAGCACCAATTACAGCTGCTGCACCAACTCCAACAGCCAGTAAACCAAGTCCGTCATGTTTCTTAGATCTGTCCTCTCTGTTAGCCTGCATCTGTTTGATGTCACGTAATTATTAACTAAACTATAAAAACAAGTTTGTTTGTAAATACCTTTGAGATTTAGAGGATTGTGGTGTAAAGATAAAATTTTTAAAAAGAACGTATTACTTTATACACTATAACAATAAAGACATTCTATTTTTAAACAGTAATTTTCAGGTTAAAGCTACTCGATCGCATTCACACATGCTTACCTTGGTTGAACTGTTGACTGCACTTAAAATTCTATAGTACCTGCGTAGACTGTACGATCACTGTTAAACCTGAAATTGGTACCGCTTTCGAATTATTGCTGTTTGCCTATCCAAAATATATAAACATCATAAATAAGTAAAAAGTGAAAAAGAAACTTCTGTTGTTATAATGTCAATACGTCAGTATCAATCAATATTACTGGTATTAATTTTTTGATAAAGCGTTATCTTTAATAATAAATGATGCAAGATGCTTCGTCTAGTAAATACAATTTCACATTCAGTTTGATGACGCTTTACGGAACAATTTAACCAAATTACCTTGGCACATCAGAAAGATCAATCTATTTATACGGTGCTTATTAATAGAGTTCATAACATATAGAGACGTCCGCTTAAAAAGTTTGGGCTTTAATAAGTAAAGGTTGTTTAAAATTCAATTTCAAATTAAAATCCATTTAAAATTTTAGTATCGTAAAACAAAGGTGCAAAATAGGATTTTTTTCAACTGTAAATATGTGTAATCTTACCCAGGTTTAAGCTCATTAGAGATTGCATTGCAATAGCAAATAAATAACTAGATCGCGGATTTCTAGGAATTTTGCTTTTTGTAAATAATAAAAGCAATCAACCTTGATATCTAATGTGAACGATTTACGCAAAAACACATTTGACAGATTTTTTAATGCATTTTTTGTTTCTTTCTTTTTTTTGTATTTAATTTAGTTTTTAAGTTGAACAGGCTAATTTACAATTGCAATAGCTATATTGAGGTATTGAAGGCTTCTGAGAAACAAAAACATACCAATTATCTGTTTCAAAATGGGTAAGTGTCCTACAAATTTAAACTGACCAAATAATTTCCAAATACTCCGACGTAGTCTAAAAAGTGTAAAAACATTCCAAAACACTATAGAAGCTTCAAAATGCCTTGCAAAAGCTTACAAAATAGTCTAGAAGCTTCCAAATTGAAGAGTCGAAAAGCTTCTAAATCTTATCTATAGAAGCTCTCAAAAGATTTCTAATACAGTCTAAAAGCTTTCGCATGCTTCTAGAGCAGTTCAACAGCTTCCTAAAGTTTCTAGACTGGTCTACAAGGTTCTTGCAATGCCTTATGAACAGTCTAGAACCTTCAGTGCTCTTTAAACTGTAAACGTGTAAACACTTTCTAAATGCTCCTAAAGTAGTCTAAAAAAGCAATTTTAACTAATTATGGCATGGAGAACACGAGTCTGGTGCCCGTTTTGCTGTAACTAACCGCTATTTAGTCACTGATTTTGAAATTAGGACATTTTTAAGTTTTCAAGACATGGCAGTATAAGGTCGACCGGTGCGTTGTATGATAAAATGTTATATTTAATGAAAGATTGTTATATAGGGGGCTTTGAGGAGCAATCCTGGTAAAAATTTCACACTGCTAACTCAAACCGTTTTCGAGATATTTAGAAAAAAGTCTAACGCCCTCTAGCGGTCAAACGGGGCAAGTTAGCGGTGCCCGTTCAACGTCACGTGATAGCTCTAATCATTAGCCACTTACGATCATTTAATGTATCTATACGGTGCGTTTCAAATAATCAAGTTATTCGCGATGTTTTGGAGAAATGCACCAAAATTTTGTCAAAATGAAGGTTTTTCCTGGCCTACTATACTGACCGCCGCCTGAATTAAAGTGGTTTTTAGTAAATAGTTTGAAAACGGTTAGATTTACATAAAAACTACAAGAGTGCAAAATTGTTCCTAATGGACCACTAAACCAAACTACGTAACGTTTGAACTTCAATACAGTTACCTGTATACAGGGTGTGCACGAAATTGTTAGTGGATCATTATTTTTGCTCACCCTGTACGCAATTTTTTTAGATACAATTTTTTGCTCTACACCACTGAAAAGAGCAGTTCAAGACGATTTGTTTGAGTGGTTGAACCACCCTGTACTCCCAAAAATAACCAAGCTACAGGGTGTTAAAATATTGAAGTAATTTTCGGTAAAAAGTGCATCAAAGTAGTTTTTGGAAAATATTTTGAAAACGGTTAGAATTACAAAATAACACTATAGAAACTCCAAAATGCTTCTCAAGCAGTCGAAAGTCTGCTTGAGAACGCTTTAAAAGCTTCCAAATAATCTTCAACTAGTCTAGAAGCTTTTAAAAAAATTCAAGGCAATCTAAAAGCTTCCGTATGCTTTTAAAACAGTTTAAAAGTTTCTAGAACCGCCCACAAGGTTTCAAATGCCTTAAAAGCAGTTCTTCAATGTTCCTAAAGTAGTCTAAAAATATTTCAAAACACTGCAGAAACACCAAAATGCTTCTAAAACAGTCGGAAGAAGCCTTTCAAACCAATCTAGAAGCTTCCAAAAGCTTTTAGAACAGTCAATAAAATAATACTGTTTTTGAAATATACTTATGTTTCGAAACATTTGGAATATCCTGTATGACTGACACTACAACGCTTTTGATCCCTGAAAAAGTCTTAATTAAAGTCGAAACGTTGGGAAAACTGTAATGTAGTATGGTTTCCAGCCCTAAACCCAATAGTTTTTCCTTATCTATACAGGGTGTCCGGAAAATACGTGTACAACGTTTGACGACAGACTCCTGACGTCAAAATATGTCGATCTAAGCCGACTTAGTTATATCCAAAATTGTCTCGTTTAGCCGGTAGAGGGCGTCAAAAATTTGTAAAAATATTGGTTTTTTACTAAATTACGATTATTTTTTTTTTATTTTTATATTTTTGTCGAGTGACCGGAAGTATTTTGAAGCTATTTTACCTCTTTAATATTTCCCGGTGGATGAGCTGTTTCGCCAGAAAAAAAAATTTACAATTACCTGCATACATCAAAGTAGGTATAATAAAGTTGAAATTATTTATTGTAAGAAACTAAGTAAACCAAAAACATTACTTAAGCAAATGTGTAAAATGACCGCCATCTTGCTGAATACACTTATCAATACTCTTTAAGAAATGAAATTGTACCCAATATTTTTACAAATTTTTGACGCCCTCTACCGGCTAAACGAGACAATTTTGGATATAACTAAGTCGGCTTAGATCGACATATTTTGACGTCAGGAGTCTGTCGTCAAACGTTGTACACGTATTTTCCGGACACCCTGTATAAGGTTTTGCCTTTACTGACACCATTTACCCGATATCGCCAAACTAAGTTTAAATTCTGATTCCTCTTTTGTCGAAGGAGTTCTTACCTATAGTTTAGAATGTGATATTTTTTCACTCCCTATGTCACATTCAAAACCAACCTCAACCTTAACTCGGTTTAAAATACGACGGTGCAAATGTTGGTAAAACCTCCAAACTCAACTTTCAGTATTTTTTCAATAATATTCACTTTAAAAATTATATTCTAAAAATATTTCCAAACTACTGTTTTGTGGAATAAATTATATTTGGACACATTCGGTTTACTATATCATTACCTAACCGACATAAAAAATTTGAGGAAACTATATCTCAAAAGCTTTAGTGGCACACATTAAAAAGTCGGAGGTTGGAAATACTAAAAAAAAGAAAATGATCTCTAAAAATATTGTTACTAAACATCACATATGATTATGACATACTCAAGGAATAAGCTTTCCAATCCAAATCTAATTTCCAAATTTTCGGTAAATATCTCAAACAGTGCGACAGTTACAATTTAAAAACACGTTACACGTTATATGAATCTGTAGATTTGTTTTTAATATAAAGCAAACACTTAAATTTATACTAATTTATTTCAAAAACAAACATATTGATGAGTAATTTCAATTACTTCAAGTATATTCTAAATTAGTATGGGCACTTACAGTTACTTTTTCAAAAAAATACAACGAGCAATATTGTTAACAATTTTTAGTTACTGTGGTCGCAAAAGTGTGCCAATTCATTTCCTGACATTATACATACATACAGAAATATTATTGATCTTTTGGATTTTAAGATACTATATAACTAAAGAAAATTGTTAAATTCTGAGCCTGAGGATAAATAATTACAATTATTACTTCTTTGATACGTTTTAAGACGATTATTACAGGTTATTCAAGCATAGCCTCAAAAGCTTCTCAATTTAAACCTGTATTTTTGTAGTAACTCCGATGTGCACAAATACTCCGATTACTATTAATAATTAACAAACCTATATTCACTTTTCTTACATAATGCGGATTAACAATATAACAATCTAGCAGAGGATAACATATTCGACACGACTGCGACTGCCTCTGATATCCCCAGCTGATTTCAGTATCGACCGCTGTTTGATAGCCTTTTTGCTATTTTTTTTGCGGTTAATTAATCTTAATATCACTAGCAGAAAACTTAAAAATAAACCAATTAGATAGGTAAATCAAACGCTCGCCAAAACAGTTCGTTCTTATGCCTTTCGGTCTAAATCGAATATAAATTTACTGCAAAGCTTGAAAAGTCACTAGATTATTACCTACCAAAACTTAATCAAAATTAATGGTAACAAAAAATTGCAGATTAAAAGAAAAACAAGCAAAGCGAAAAGTAGCGAGAGCGGATGAAGAAAAAGCAGCCGCTGAGCGCAAGAAACAAGAAGAAGAACGAAGAGTAAAAGAAATTGAAGAGAAAAAATTGAAAGATGCCGAGGCGAAGAAACAACGACTCATCGAAGCCGAGAAAAAGAGACAAGCTATGATGTCGGCTCTAAAAGAACAACACAAAAACAAAACCATGAATCTCGTAATCAGGAAGAAAGCTATGGCGGTATGTGCACCTCCATTTAATATACCTCAAAAAGTTTATCACCCTATTATAATTTTGTAGGCTAGTTTAACAGATGCTGAGTTGGAAAGAACCAAAACTAAGGAACAAATCGAGGAGGAGAAGAAGATTGCGTTGTCCATAAGAATCAAACCGCTCGTGTTAGATGGTGTGCCCATGGACAAGTTAAAGGAAAAGGCTACTGAACTTTGGGAAGCCATTGTAAAGTTGGAAACTGAAAAGTATGATCTGGAGGAGCGAATGAAGAGACAAGAGTACGATGTAAGTATACTTCCACTTTTTGACTTGCACATTTTAGCGGCACGACTGTTTTAGCTGAAAGAATTAAAAGAACGACAAAGACAGCAATTAAGACATAAAGCGATGAAGAAAGGTTTAGATCCTGAGGCTTTAACTGGATCTCACCCTGTAAGAATATTTCTTTCAAATATCTCTCGTGATTCATAATTGCAATTATATTTTAAAGCCGAAAATCATGTTAGCATCCAAATACGAAAGACGTGTGGATATTAGATCATTTGACGAAAGGCAGAGGCTTTTCCAAGGTGTATGTATAAATTCACTTCACACACAGTTATTCAACAAATTTAGTTTTTGGTTTAGCTAATTTTATGCAAAAAAATTCATTTACCTAGGGATACGATGCAGTCTACCTTGAGCAGCTAGAAAAGAATTGGAAAGACAAGATGGAAGAATTCATGCATAGACCTCGAAGTAAGTTTGCATTTAAATCAATATTAGCCAATATTTATAATCACATAAATATACAGGGCGATTACCCAGATGGTGCGGTGAACGACCAGGAAAGAAGCCCGGAGATCCGGAAACTCCTGAAGGTAAAATGATCTACTGATATACGATTTAACTGTTTGGTTCAACTGATCTATATTATAGGAGAGGAAGAAGTGGCTAAAGGAGATGATGTGGAAGTGGAAGACACTTTGATTAAAGAAGTGCTACCGAAGGAAGAAGAAGACGACGATTTGGAAGACGAAGAAGTGGAAGTGGATGAAGAGGAAGATGATGATGATGATGACGAAGACGAAGAATAACCGAAGTACTCTTAACTATAATATTCGAACCTGATACTTATAGCACCTCTTGTAGTTTGCTAGGTTTATACAGTCATAAACTGAAGCAAATCTGAAATATAAACTGGATCAAATAAAAGACAATTAATTAATTGATTTCTATTTTATTAAGAGTAGAAGCGAATTGTATGTAGAATTTCGTGGATATACCTGTTTTAAGACCATGGATGGTGACAGATGTACTGCGACCTGATAAGCTCTATTGTACCCCAACTTCTTCTGCCAACTCAAGGTTTCTTTGTTCATAATAGCCGCTCAAAATACAGTTCTTTTAGGAATTTCTTCTACAGTTAGCTGGTATAATCCCAGAACACTCCAGCAGCAGGATGTGGTGGGGTGTATCTGGATCTTCTCCGCAGAATCTGCAGGTACTGTCCTCTTCCAGGCCTAGCTTTCTTGGTGTTTGTTCTCTGAGTTGATAATGCCCCGTTGGAAATCCCGTTATTGCTTTGAGACTAATTTTGCTAAGGTTAATCAGTGTCTTCAATTTTGCTCGGTTAAAATTGCCGAGGAGAGCTTTGGCCTGCCACAGTCCTGGAAGTCTTTGCCAGTGTGTTGCTCTCATTTCTTCTTCAGCTTTATTAAGTTCTTCTGGCTCGATCAGTGGCCTTGATGACCCTTTTCGTGCCAGTGTATTTGCTTGTTCATTCTCCTCTACTCCGACGTGCTCTGGAACCCAGAGGATTACCTTGTTGTTCCTTTCTAGATCATTGAGTTTTGCTACGCATTCCAAAACCATCATCGAGTTAATGTTAGATCAGCTCAGCATTTGATAGCTGCATGGTTATCGGAAAATTGAACTGAATACCATTTTCTATAACGTGAATTTTCGCTTGAAAAACGCTAGGAAAGTGGCGAATGAGTTTGGAGTATTTAGTGCGAGGCCCGAAGATTTCTGCTTTTAGATCCGTCCGTATACCATATTGGCCTGGAATCAGGAATGAGAGGGGCAATCGCCTTTTAGAATTTTGCCAAGAGGAGTGTGGCAATTACAAATACTTGGTTTCAACTCCCACCACGCCGACTTTATACTCGTACGTGGCTATCCCCAGCAAATAGTACACAAAACTTAGTTAGTACGCAACCAAGTAGACTATATTCTTATCAATAGCCGATTTAAGTCATTCGTCAAGAAAGCTTGCAAAATACCCCGGAGCAGACGTACCGTCTGACCATGTGTTGCTGGTGGCAGGCTCACTCTGGCAAATGTCAAGAAATCAAATAGCAATCGAACAACAGTAACAAATTGGAAGCATTCGAGATGTGGCTATACCGCAGAATGCTTAAGATACCGTGGACTGCAAGAAGAAGTAGAAGTAGGTACTGTCCAGCATCAACAAAGAACGTGAATTGTTAACTACCAGCAAAAAGAGAAAGACTGCATACCTGGGGCACATCATGAGGAACGAAAGTTATGAGTATTTACAGTTGTTCATCGAAGGTAAGATAATAAGGCCGTAGAGGAATGGGAAGGAAGAAATTGTCATGGTTGCGGAACATAAGATAGTGGACAGGAGTGAATGACATACAGACCCTCATGTATACCGCAAGAGAGAGGAGATGGAAAATCTGATCGCAAACATCCATTAGTGGATAGCATCCGAAGAAGAAGAAGTATATTATATTATGGTATTTTTTTATTTGGAAATTCAACAAAAAATTGTTGTTGTCATGAATGAAACTAAAATAAGATGATAAAAAGAAGCTAAAACAATTTAAATTAGTTTATTTTTTTTAATATTGGATAAAAACATATACAGGTTGAGTGACAGCATGGCATAGAACAATATAATTTGCTTAAAGAACTTAATTAAGTGTTCATCTTATTTCAAAAATATTTGCGTATGGAAACATTGCGTAGTAATAAAACAGTCCTAAATAACTGAAACTTAAACAAATTATGTATTATAAACACTTAAGCAGCCACCACTTTCGATTGTTGGGTGGATTTTTGGCTGCTGTTTATTTTGTCTCCCAAACTAAGAGCCATTCCCTGGAAAAAGTATATAAATTACTACAAGTGTACGGAAAACAGTTTCAACAATGAAAAACGGAATAACACCTTCCAGTTTTAAAAAATATAATTCTTTCTTTTTAGATTTCTTATAGTCTCCAGAATACCCATGTTTCCAGCCAAATTGGGAGCATCTAGTAGTAATTTAATAATTTTTAAAAGACTGCATATTCATATTTAAATAGACACTTTATGATAATTAGCAAATAGCTATTTATGTAACCAGTTACGAAAAGATCGATTTTGTGTAACGAATGAATGTTTGTAGGGCGAGCGCATCGAGGTCCTACAATTTGAATGAGTTACACAATAAGACATTTTCGAAACGTGTTGCATACATCATTTTTTCTAATTTTGACCAAAAAGCGGTGAAAACCATCTTTTAAAGTGATTTAACACAAATATTAACTTTCATAGCACCTTGTATAAACTGTGACAACGACATGTTATGATGGATGTCGCCCATATGTTTCTACGGAAATGCATAAAAACAGGGAGTGATGAAATGAACTTTTCATAACTAGTTACATAAAGTGATAATTTTCGTAACTAGTTACGAAAAGTAAAACGTTTTGCCACTCTAATCAGTTTTGAAAAGTGTCACTTTATATGCCAAAATTAGAAAAAAAAATGTTTCTAATTACCATAAAAAAGCTACCACGAGTATCTGTTACTTACTAATAAACTGCGCGCCACCTCAACCGGGACAGTGATTATTTTGGGTAATTTTTAAAACCTTACCATTTTTAAACGAAACTACAGATTTTGATGTAGTTTGGACTACAATTGATCAATAATTTGTTTTGGGTATGTTTTAACTTAAGGAGCATAGCATTAGCATCCCGTGACTCAAGAAATAGTGATGTATCCAAAAAATGCGAATGTCGTCTTTTTTGGATAAATCAATATTTCTTGAGACATGGGACGTTAATTGGGAAACGCCCAAAAACATCCCGAGATATTGACCTAAATAAGACTTCCTTATGTTAAAACAAAAAACCATTTTTTGGTCAATTGGGGACTACTTGAAAATTTCACTTTTTTGTACACACTTCTTTCACACCCTGTATAAGGCAGTTAGAGTGCATTAAAAGCAAAAGTTTTTTACATCAGTAAAGAGCCAATAAACTAAGCTCAATGACGGTCCAAACCGCATTAAAATCTGTTGAATTGTTTCAGAATGGCGTAGTTTTAAAAATGACCCAAAACCATCACTGTTGACGGTTCACGTTCTGCAACCATACTAATTTCTTATCTCCTAATCAGAGACTAAGTCAGAATAATTCACATATTTTTGTGAATTATTATTTTCTTGATGAAGTATATTCTCAATCTAAACATATCACTATAGCTGGGGATGGATTTTACTGAATCTGATAGAAAACTATCTGCTACATTGTGTAGAAGGAGGTTTTTTACGGACCTAAACATTTGTCAATTAAAGAATTGTTTAAGTGGCATAGATTGGCAAGAACTATATAATTTTGGAGGAGTTGATGCTAACTACGATTATTTTTTTGACCTTTTTTACCACCAGTTCAACAGTTGCTTTCCCCTGACTACTTGTCGGAATAAAAGTCGACCCAACTGGGTGACAAATGAAATCAAGCAGTTTTCTCAGCACCTTAAAGATCTTTATGTCTGGTTCAAAATAACTGGCAGTGAAGAAACTCTCAATCAGTATAAGATTGAGAAGAAAAACTATTAAAAATATCTCTCTGACTATATTAATGACAGTAATACTGCGGGCTCAAAGAACAAAATGAGTACTTGGAATATTTTTAATGTTGAGCCAAATAAACAAAAAAAAAAGGGACAGAAATAACTTTGAAGATCCATGACGCAGCTCTGTGATTTGAGCCGAGTTGGGTGGCTGAAACATTTAGTTCCCAATTTAAATTACCAGCCCAAACGGCGATACCCTTATCTTATACTCAAAGTAAACTATTTCCAACCCTTTTTTTGGGACCAGCTGATAGCAAAGAAATATTTCAAATTCTTACAAATTTACCTAATAAGTACAGCTGAGGACTTGATGAGGTGCCTTTTAACATACTCAAAGCAATTGCCGAATACATTTCCGATCCCTTAGCAGATTTAGTGAACGAATGTCTGTCTACTGGACAACTTCCAACAAAACTGAAGGTCGCTACACTTGTGTCAATTTTCAAAAATGGCGACCAACAGTCCGCCTCCAATTATCGGATCTTTGCTCTCAGCGTTCTCAAAGGTATTTGAGAAAGCCATCTACAGCCGAATTGTGCATTTTTGGATGCACACTCTATACTTTCTCAGTATTGCAACTCTTGCAACTCAGAGATCCACTGAGCTTTCAATATATAATACATTGTCGTACCTTCACAACCGCCTAGATTCCGGCAAGAATGCGGTTGGCTTATACTTTGATCTATCAAAAGCATTTGACACAATAAGTCATGATATACTCTTAAATAAACTACGTTCCTATGGTATAAGGGGACAAAGTGCTTCTCTGATTGGTTCATACTTGACAAATAGAAAACAGAATGTTTGTGTCAGATACGAAGGTAGATATTATTATTCCACAACTGTCACAATAAATCAGGGCGTACCCCAAGGTTCAATTTTGGGGCCGTTACTTTTCATTTTGTATGTGAATGATTTAAATGTAGCCCTAGAAAGAGGCAAAATATGTCAATATGCGGATGATACTTCAGTTATTGTCTGTAGGCCATCCATCAATCAATTGTCTACTGATTCCTGCCGGATAGTCAGAGAGATACTAGAATAGTGAAATAAAAATTCCTTAAACTGGAATTCAGACAAGACCGGACTTCTACACTTTTGTAAAAGTAATGATAAAATGGCTTCTATATAATATGTCCATATAAACCATAGTTCACTTCCATGTACCGATAGCTTAAAATTTCTTTCTTCTTCGACGGATAAGAGATATTATTTCTACTCAAAGTATAACACTTTTTTACTTTGGATGCGTACAGTCCGTCTTAATGTACGGCTTTTGGATCTTTTGGGGTTCATCGTAAAATGTACAGATAACTTTTGTGGCACAAAAACGAATAATCAGATGTATACTCAAATTATCTCCACAAACATCATGTAAGCCATACTTTAAGGAACTAGGAATACTTACAGTGCCATCTCTATATTATTTGTCTCTAGTAATGTTTGTTAAAAAAACACCCGCATCTTTTTGTGCTCAACATGGACATGTATGACAACAATCTTACTTTAGTCACAAGAACAAGAGGAGATTTGAGAATTCCCCAACATCAATCAACCTTTTTTCGAAAGGGGCCACAATACAAAGCAATCAAAGCATATCTGCTGCCTTCTACTGCTTCCTAGTTACCTTAAGTCAATTGAGAATGTAAAAAAAATTCGAAAATCTGTGATAAGCTTCCTGTTGGAAAAGTGTCTGTACACATTTAAGTTTAATGCAGCTTTTGCTGAATAGATTTAGTGTCAATTATTAACCAGTGGGTACTCTTTGTTGTACCTGGAATTGTATTTTGTGCGTTGCTTATGTTACTTTGTAATTGTGCTAGCAATAAAGAGTTTATTATTATTATTATTATCCTTATACTGTAGAAATTTTGTTAATGAATATTAAGATATTAAATGTTTTACTTTCCATAACAAACACCTTTTTATCTAAATAATTGTTGACTAAAAATAAGTTATTATAAGGTAACACAACAACAAAAGCACAATTAAGTTTGAAATTAATATTTTGTGTAAAGTAATCAAAAATTTCAACTAAAAGCAAAAAAACTCACCTGACTCTTGGCTCTAATCCTGATATGACCTTGAACAGGAGCATCAGGTTTATTAAACGGTTTCTCAATGCTAAGATTGGCCAAAGCATCTTCGCCGAAAATCGACTTGGCATACATATTGGCGGCCATAAAACCGCACTGACCAGAAAGTGCTTTTTCCGGTGTTAAACATTTCATATTTGTGCTCTTTATCAGATGTTTCAAATACTCATTTAAATCAGTCAACTGCGTGTTAACGGTCACCTAAAAAGTTTTTTTTAAATCGATTTTTAGTAACAGGCATGAGTCAAATCTACCTTATTTTCCCATTCAAATTCAGCCCACATCCTCATAAATTCACTATCAGAGCAGGAAGCTGGAACAATATAATCCATAATGTCAATGTGGATATCATTTAAAACCACCACATTTCTGTCAGAAGCGGCGCCAGTGACGTCGTAGACGATATTACCGAAAATAATCCCGTTTTCGGTTGAAGCCACCTAAAAAATCACAATTAAACACCTTTATGCCAATATAAATTTCAAACAACTTTACTTTAACATTGGCCTTAATATTGCAAAAATCTTTCGGTGCTAAAACCACCGGCTGGGGTTTCTCTACAAGTTTCAGGTCGCCCAAAGTAGCCAATTCCAAAGTGCAATTTTGCAGAGTGTCGTTTGTTTGGTTGACTATGAGAACATCCAAAACTATGTCGTACTGGTTAACGTGAACGTATGCTTCTGCATAAACTGGATCAGAGAAACCTGCATCGAATTTAAAGGTTTTTTTATATGCTTTTTTAATGGCATCTTTTGTGCATACCGGTAAGTTGAGTGACTTTGTTAAGTTTATTAGTCCCCAAACTGTCCGCGCCGGACGCTCTACCACCAACTAAAGCCTGTGATAGAGATGTTTCAAATACGTTTTCGCCTAATTCCCCTCCCTTGTCTGTTTCCAGTTGTAGGAAACTGATAGGATCATCTGTGTGGATTTTAGCACCTTCAAATATTAATAAAATTAACAAAAATATTTCAAGAAATCTAAGAAATAATATATTCTAAAACACCTTATTTAGTTTTTGTTTTCTATAATTTCATTTGTTTTTATACTCTCTTTGTGATGAGTTCACTTTTAGAAAAATAAATTATAAGTACCTGGAAGGTACTCACCAACTTGCTTATTTTAAATGACTGACAATTCAAAGTATATTTTATGTTTCATAATCGGGTCTGGTGTAATATAGGTGCCACCGTATTTTTGTTTTTTTGTGGATGAAATTGATGTCAGATTGTTTATTTAACTAAGTTCTACCCAAAAAAGAGTGGATGAAGCTGTTTTTTGGAAAAAACATCTTAAAAAAACGCTTTGAAAGTGGTCTGGTTACACCAAGTCTAGGAAAAATTCCTCCCCCTTACTACTGGAAATGTGCAACGTTGCCAAACCGAAGGTTCAAGAAAACGATATAAACCGTCTGTACACAATTTTTTTTGATACAATTTTTTGCTCTACATCACTGAAAAGAGCAGTTCAAGACGATTTGTTTGAGTGGTTGAACCACCCTGAACTCCCAAAAATAACCAAGCTACAGAGTGTTAAAGTATTGAACTAATTTTCGGTAAAAAGTGCATCAAAGTAGTTTTTGGAATATATCTCGAAAACGGTTAGAATAACAAAAAAAAACACTACAGAAACTCCAAAATGCTTCTCAAGCAGTCGAAAGTCTTCCAAAACAGTCTAGAACTTTCCAAAAGCTTTTAGAACGCTTTGAAGGCTTCAAAATGATCTTCAACTAGTCTAGGGGCTTTTATAAAAAAATTCAAGGCAGTATAAAAGCTTCCGTATGCTTTTAAAACAGTTTAAAAGCTTCTAAAAGTCTCTAGAACCGTCTATAAGGTTTCAAATGCCTTAAAAGCAGTCCAGAACCTTCAATGTTCCTAAAGTAGTCTAAAAAGATTTCAAAACAAACACCAAAATGCTTCTAAAACAGTCGAAAGCCTTTCAAAACAATCTAGAAGCTTCCAAAAGCTTTTAGAACAGTCTAAAAGATTCCAAATGCTCTTCAACTAGTCCAGATGCTCCCAAAAGATATCAAAACAGTCTAAAAGCTTAAAAAAATTCTAGAACAGTCTAATAATTTCCAAATGCCTCTAAAGCATTCCAGAACCTTGAATATGCTCTTTAAACTGTCCAAAAACCTTCCAAATGTCTCTATGTCAAAAATCTTTCGTATGCTTCTAAAGCAGTTTAAAAGCTTTAAAAAATTTCCAGAACTCAAAAAAAGTAAAAATATTTGCATTTCTGAAAGAGGAAAGTAATTTTAATAATTTTGCTTATTAAGCGCTTTTTTTCACGATTTTAGTGCTTTTTAATCCGGACTCTACATTACGGTTAAAATAGCATCCTTGCAGTCGAGTGGCCATTATTAAGGTCAAAATGTTGTTCTGAAGGTCACGTGACCACTTTTACCACTGAAAGAAATTTCAGAGGGTGATATTGTTTTCAACATTCCAATTCACCTACAAATTCACGTGACTATTTTCAAGACTCAAATGGAATCCTGAAGATCAGGTCACTCTTTTTACGATTAAAATAGGTATCCTTGCAGCCAGGTGACCATTACAAATGTGTAGCTTAAACTTTAAGAAAAATAATTTAGCACTAATTCAAATTTAGGTTCATTGTTAATTTGTAGGTATAAACCGGGCAGAACATTTCGAATAGTACTGAGAGAATTTAAAAAAATCAAAGTAAAGGAAAACATTGTTTCATTTCAACATACCTGCTTTTTCCTTTGCTTTTTGGTTGGTAGCTTCCTCCAATTCCTTAGCTAAAAGCATGTCTTTAAGAGCCCTTCTGCTGTATTCCGTAAAAATTTCAATAATAGCCGGTGATCTATCTGAAATCACTCTAAGGCAAAACAGAATATGATCTCTGTCATCGTTTGTAATGGGTTTAGTAGTTAAGCCTGAAATTGTTTCTTACTTTCTTCAACAACACTTTAATGGATAATGTTTAAATCTCACCTGACTGTCCCAAATGAATTACACCGCTCATAATCAACAAAACTTCAGCGTCAAACCTATTGCGTTTTTCTACAGGAGCTAAGTTACCACAGCGCAACGCCAATTTAGTTAGTGTAGAAGCCAAGGCTGCGCCAATAAAGAAATCACCATCCACCAAGTACTGTCGCAATTGTGGCCGTTTTTCTTTTGTAGATTTTCTTCAAAAAGTTTAAAAATCAAACAATTTATCAAAATTTGTTTTGTCAACTTACTGTACGGAATTGAACGCCGACTGAGTGGCATACGTTCCGTCAGAAGTGACCAAAGTGGTAACCACAGGACCGTTAGTATTAGTTTCCTGTTTTTCATCTACATCACCCTGAGTCAGGCGATTTTCAGCGGCTACTAATGAGCCTTCCCCCAATGTCAAAGTCACCTAATCATCACCAGATTAATTTCAACCAAAACCTAACCAACGCATACGCACTTCTTTTATAACGGCCTCAATATCTGGAAGTGAAGTGGCGTATTCACCCAAAATCCACAACGCTGCACGATGAACTTTAACTGATTTAATACTGCGGAAGGACTCAAGTAGTTTCTGAGTAAAAATGTTTATTTTTTTAAAGATCACAAGAACTATAACAACCTTACTTCGATTATTAACGGACGAAGATTTTCGAATTTCTGAATAGCCTCACGGATAAACACTAAAACGTCCGTTGCAGCTAATTCGTTATTGTCTGAAAGGAATTCTACTAATACTGGAATTACAACGCTTGCGACGTCCGGAAATTTGATGCAGCAAGAGTGTAAAGTCCTGACCAAAAGTTGCCTGTATTTTCCAGTATCTTCTTGTTCAGAGTCTGAATATAAATTGAAAAGTTTTAATAATCAGTGATAAATAATGTTTACGAAAAAGAAGATTTTAAACTATGAAAATCGTCATAAGTATTAGTGTCTGTATGATTGTTTTATTCATAGAGATATATCAATGTTATAAACATGCACTTCTTTCTTCTGGGATTGAACCTGTTGTTGTTTTAACTGTTATACAATATCGACAAGTAAATGACAAAAATTACTGTACACTTCTAACTTATAAACACAATTTTCGAATGACGTTCTTTTAATATACAACATTGTGGTATGAATGAGTTGTAAAGATTTCAACCTCCAAAACCTAAAACTGTTCACTTACCTAAAGTTTTCGAAACTTCTTTCTTCAAAAACAAAACCATTTCTTCAATATTTCTTGAGTTTACTAACTCCATTGTTAAATTAAGAGTTTTTCTTCTGACTTCCAAATCCGGACTTGATAAAACTCTTAAAATGTCCATTACCAGATCCTTAAAAGTTTGTTAAAAATATTACAATTTAATAAATTGTTTTATTAAATACCTGCAACACTCTATTGTAAGTAGGATGTTCCCCCAGACCAACCAACTTATCAAGAACAATCAATTTAACATTATTATCGCTCTCCTTGACAATTAAATCGATGTAGCAAGATGCAGCTGCACGAATAGCAGTTGGAGCACTAGACAAAGTAACTAAAGTGCCTGCAGCTTCATATCTTACTGCTGCGCTGTTTGAGTTTAGTAAATTATAGATGCATCGAATAAATCTCGATCTTTCAGATGGATTTGTATGGCAGACCTGAGAAGCATTTACAGATCCAGAATATTTTAAAATTCACTGTGAGATTAACCGTCATACCTTATAAATCAGTTCGACTATAACCAATTGTAAAATATCTCCAAATGAGGTCACTTGATCCAAGCAAGAACTTAAGTAAGCTAAAGCTCTATCTTGGTCTGCATGCAAAAGCATTAAGAAAGCGTTTCTTTTGCACGACATGTCCTGTTCTCCATCCAAGTAATTTGAGATTAATTCAGGTGCGTCAGGAATTAAAAATTCAAAGTTGCGGTATATTGTGAAAATTGCTAATACTGCATTTCTGCGCACGTAACTGTGTCGATGATCCAAACAAGCCCTAAAATCCACCACTGCACTTACTTTCACTACAAAAAGTGTGGTAGCCAATATTGATTTAGTCAAATATAATTCAGTCAGAAGAATACATAAAAATTATTCTTGAAAAAAGTTTACTGAATGACATAACAAAAATTATTTAATTTTGTTGTTCCTAATTGGTTATGGTATCAGAAAATCAGAATACAATTATTATGAACATATTTTCCCATCAACTAAAATGAACATTTTGATTGGTCAGGACCAGAGTACAAATTATGTGAAATGTTTCAAAAATAGAGCAAACGGTTCTGCTTTAAATCAGATGTTTCCTGTATTTAGATTCATGAAGCTTTGTTATGGGTGTTTCATTAAAATTAATAATAAAAGCAAAAAACAAAAATATACATAAGGTTATTGTTTGTCATGAAAAGTCAAGGAATCTGTTCTGCTCAGGATTACTTCAAAACTATTTTTCATTGACATAAATCAATGAAAGAACAATTTTTGACAGAATTCAGAAATGTGCTTGTAACCAAAGCTTTTGAGCTTGCAATGGATAAAATTGAAAACAAATATTATCATAAAACTATAAATAAAATATAAAATGTATTTTGTAATAAATGGGTACTCTCATCAACCAACTTCTAAAACATATCTGTGTTGTAATTTTGAGAAAAAACAAGATGAATAATATACACGGTACCCAAAAATTTTAAATTTTATACTTTAAAAAGCTGCAAATCATAAACAAAATCTTTTTAAAATATTGTACATATATTAGAAAAATAGATTCAATAAATATGGTAGACTAGAAATATAACCACCTGCAATAAATAAATCATCTTACCAAAACCCCAGTGTCTACACTCATTTTGAAGAAAGAGAACACAAGAAAATTGACCTAATAGACCAAAAAAACAAATTTCAAGAATACATTTTTCTGCAATTAGAGCATTTTTAGTAATTAATACTGAAAATTGAACTCTTCAATGATTGAATGACATTTTCCATTATGGGGCAAAATAAAAATTTGTCAAAATTGCACTTTTGACCAAAAATGTAATTTTTCCAATTTTTAAAAAGTTGTTTACTTGAAGTATAATCAATTTCACTAAGTCATTATTAAAAAATGATAAAAAACTAGAAAATGAGACAAAACTCGCGTTATTGAGATACTGAATCTAAAAAAGTAGTTAAAAAAACCATCAAATATGATTCCCAATTTTTAAATTTTCTTTTAAAAATTAAAAATTTTAAAATACTTTCTTTGTGCTTATTTTATCTAATTTAAGGTTTTTCAGTATAAATATGGCCTTTAGTGTGCATTGGAACAATATTGAAGCAAAAAAAACATAAAATTTTGACAAATAATTACATTTTTTAAATATTTTTAAATGTTTAAACTGCTTGTTTCACTTGCAAGGTCCTTTGATATAATTATGCCGTTTGCTGTGCATTGCAACCCTTAGGGGCTAAACAAAAATTTGGCAAAATTTTAATTTTGCCCAAAATGTCATTTTTTTAATTTTTGAAAGGTTGTAACTTTTTTATTTGAACTGCAATCAATTTCACTAAATTGCCATTAAAAAAGGGATTTCACAAAAACAGCCAAAACTCACCTCTTCATGTTTTTAATGTGTGATAAGCTGATAAGACAGATGTAACACTGATTTTTTTCTTTAAAAAAAATGTCAAAAACAGTAAAATACTGCAAAATTATATGATTGTATGTTGTAATTATTGATTGACACTACCAACAACAAACAACAACTATTAAGTATCACATCTTTCTGAATAAAAAAATATATTATTATCTCACCTTATAGAGGGCATAAGGGGTTCTAATAACTCAGGTTCTTTTAACTTGCACAAAAACCTTAAAGTAGAGCCTCTCAAAAATTCATTAGGATGTTGCAAATCCTTTCGATAGGCATCACAAACCAATATCATTTCCTGCAAAAGTTTACCATCTGGAGTGGTTTTAGGGACGATTTCCCAAAAAATCAACAACAGCTTTTTTGCTGTATGATCTTGCAGAGGCAATACATAGCGGATAATGATCATTAAAAGACCTGGAGGCAACCTCTCACCCGATAGTATCATGCGAATGATTTTCTTCAGTGCCTCAACTTTTTGTTCTGTATCACCCTTTTCTGTGTTAAATAAATAAAGGGAATATCAGTAGCATGTCTAAGATCATGGTAATTTTATGATTACATACCTAAATCGGACTTTAAATGCATTTCGTTAAAGGGCTCAGAGTCGGAAGACACGTTTAATAACGTGTAACAAGGTTGTTCGACGTTCGCCATTGTAAAGTCAGTCAAGGAATCAACTCTGGAATAATCTCAATACAGTTATGAGGGTTTAAATCTATATTTTTTCACAAAAATTAAGAATTTTCATTACTTTTCTTCAAAAATACCATTCGGCAAGTAAACAAAAAGTGTACGTGGACGTGTCAAAGTCAGCTGTCAAAGTGTCAAAACACGAATCACACTTTTGACATCCACGTACGTATTTGCACTCCATAGAGCGTGTAGAGCAAGTTCAACGTCACAATGATGATGTATGTAATTGTTGTGATAAAATAGAGGCTTATTTTCGATTTTGGTTCAAATGTTAAGCAGAAGTCACATAGTCTAGTTTTGGGGGAATAGTCTCTGGCAATAAGTTAACCTTAATTTTATATACTAATTCCAAAATTCTTTTATAGTTTAACCAACTGACAATCTACGTCACCGTGACGTCAAATTCGCTCTACTCTTTGGAGCGTAAAAATGAACGGGGTCACTGTTGTGCTGCTGCTGCATTGTCCTTTATTCTAACCTAAAAATTATAAGATTTAAAAATCTTATAAACTGAAAGTTTACATTTTATTTACAAAAAATACACCTTTCTCTTAATGCACATACCAATATACCGTACAGTTTGTTATGTGTGAATAGTTCTTGAGCAGCACTTAAAAGTTTAAGATAAATCTTACCAGGTAAACACTAGAATATGCAGTTTTAACTTAGGTAAACAGAAGCTTTGATTGCTCTAAAAGCACTACAAAGAAAGGAATAATATAGAGAAGCTGTGAGTATGTGAGCCCCATTTCTTAACACTTAAAGCAGAACTTGACTTCTCAATAATTGTCAGTGAAATTAACCATGTGAACTAACAATTATTATTGTTTATCAAGTTTCCAAAATTGTGCTTAGAACTCATTTAAAAGTTTTTAAGAGCCCTGTTTAAAACTGGAAGCTTAAGATTTCCTTTAAAATGGTTATTGAGGTGTTAATTACAATTATTTAAATAATTTGCCTAATATTTGCTTAATGAGGAAAAGTATAGATGGATTTGTTCTAAATTTAATGTTCTTTTATTACAAACCATAAAACACCGATGGATCCATTTAAAAAAACGGACTTTTTGCAGACTTTTTATCTGTCTGTCTAAAAGGTAAATATTGACCACTCTGTAGGTTTTTTAAATTTTCTGTCTCTGGGCTTTTCAACCATGTAGTATTGTCTAACTGAGAACAAAAGGTCACATCAGCAAACCTTTCAGAACTTGAGAATTTAGTTTAGACCACCATTTTGCTGACAAATTCACCATTTTTATAAAATATCTAGGAATCGGTGCAAGATAGGTATAGGGAAGTATTAACATTAATTACTGGCCTTCTTGCAAGGAATTCAAAAATAAGATTAAAAACAGGGTGATCCATTTGAAAATCAAAAGTTGGTGTTGTTTTTTCTGACTGATCTCTTTCACCTTAAGTCCAAAATATTTTGGAAAAAGAGTTTGGACCCAACCTAGGCTACACTCAAAATTGCAGTATTGAGTTGTTCTCTAGATACTTCTAATATACCATCACCGTGAATCACTCTGTATCTGTGAAGAAATCACTTTTGCATGAGGCAAAATTAATGACTGTCCTGATTCTAGAAGAAACAGCCTTTCAATACTTTTTTAGCTTATTAAATTCATCTGAAGCATTATAGAGATATACATATACTGTTAAAAATGGCCTTAACTAAAACCAAACTGGTCAATTATTAGGGAGTGTATTTGAGAAATTACAAATATTAGCACTTCTCTAGTGTGTTAGTAACTTATGTTCTTTAGTCAGGAATAAATTCTATTTTTAATTTATTTTATTATACAATGTATTCCCATGTGTATCAAAGAATTTAAATTATACATTGTGTTAAGTATGTATGTATTTCCCAAGAACATAGCCTAAGCTATATAGTCAAATATTACTCAATTTCATACCTAGTAAAATAATAGTAATAATTAGTAAGGATTATGTACTAATGTAGTGTGTTGTGCCTGTAAAAATTTGTTAATAAATCTGTAGGTATAAGCTTAGATAGCTTAGCTAAGGAGACACCATCTCATCAAAACTTTTTACCCTTGCCCTGGAGGATGTCTTCAAAAAACTTGACTGGCAAGAGAACGGCCATTTACGCTTTGCCGGTGATATTGTGGTCGTTGCCAGCACAGGTGAAGAGCTTACGAACTTGCTTTGGGAGCTTCATCGAGCATCGCTGCAATTTGGATTTGAAATGAACTTGAACAAAACAAAGATCATGAGTACAGAAGACATCCAGGTGACCGTTAACAACCAACCCCTGGAGGATGTCTCGAAATATGTTTACTTAGGCCACAAAATTCAGCTTGGCAAAGAAAATAAATCTTCTGAAATCACAAGAAGAATAGGCCTCTCCTGGGCAGCCTTTGGCAGACTAGGATTTATCCTTAAATTTAGTGAATTTCCTATAAATTTGAAAAGGAGAGTGGTTGATGCCTGTATGATGCCAGTTCACACATATGGACTAGAGACAATGGCAATTACCCGCAAATTTGCCAATAAACTGCAAAACCACCCAACAAGCAATGGAGAGGGCTATGATAGGAATCACTCTAAGGGATAGAATCCGCAACGAGGAAATTCGTAGAAGAACTAAAGTGACCGATGTTCTAAGGCTTGTGGCACAACTGAAATGGAGATGGGCTCATGTGGCAAGGCAGGACGACCACAGGTGGGCACATAGGATACTAGTTTGGCGCCCAAGAGAGACCAAACAGAGCATTGGTAGACTCCAGAGACGATGGCGAGAGGATATCCAGAATGTTGCAGGAAGGAATTGGACCCGGACTGCTAGAAATAGAAAATCGTGGAGCGATTTAGAAGACGCCTACATCCAGGAAGGGATAAATACAGACTGAGAAGAAGAAGAAGAAGCTTTTTCAAATATGTCATTTTTCATGTTTTAATTTTTAATAATAATTAACAAAATATGCTACAAAAAACACAACACCCTCTCTGTATATTAAGATATAAAGCGCTAATTAAAGCTCAAGTGATCTTCAAATGACTTATTGATAAGTTGTGAAATCTGTCCTATAAACCCCTTATCATACCCTCATTAATTAGTAACTTTTTCTTTTAAAACCAATACAATAAGTATTTTCATTTCATTTTTATTTCAGGCAAGTCCGCAGCTTATAATGAATTGTATCGAAAACATTTCTAAAACGTGGACGCCTTGTGAAGATGTTTTGGAAAATTTTAGAAATAAGAATTACGCCATTGTAGTACTTAATTGCCGAATTAATATAAATGTTGATCACAGACATTTACTTAATCTGTGGACACATGGTAGGTTTATTTTTACGTATTTTTTTGTAACAATAAAAATATGTGTGTGTGTGATTTTAGCAAAGTTGCGCGTTACGGTAGATGGCGGTACTAAACGATGGCTCAGCTGGTTACAAGCGCATGAATGTGATGAATCCTACATATTTTCCCCGGACTTAATAACTGGGGACATGGATTCATTACCTTCAGATGTAATAGACTATTTCAAACAAAGAAACTCAAAAGTAATCCAAACACCTGATCAAAATGAGACTGATTTCACAAAAGCTCTGAGAGAATTACAAACGTACTGTAAACAACAAAACATAACGGTATTTTGATTCGTTTTATTTGTGTTTTAATAAAGTTTTACTTAGATTTTTTCAGATAGACACTGTGTTTGTGTTAGGTGATACATCAGGACGTTTTGACCAAATAATCGCTAATATAAATACGTTGTACAAAGCCAGCAAGTTTATGCCAAATACGAACATTTACCAAATTGCTTCAAATTCCATAACTTTTTTATTACCGCCTGGAACACATACGATTGGAATACCTTTAAACTTGAGAGAAAAGCAGGAATGGTGCGCATTAATTCCATTAGGTGCCCCTTGTATAGCTAGTTCCACAGGGTTAAAGTGGAATCTTCGTAAGTATTAATATAATTTCAAAACTATTCAGTTATCAACTTTAAATTGATAAGATAACATTTTTAAATATATCGGCAGTGATTTATAATTACCGTTTATTTTTGAGATAACACAAAATTGGAATTTGGTGGGATGGTAAGCACTTCAAACACTTACAAAACTGAAGAGCCATGTGTAACGGTTACGACAGACGGTTTTCTGACATGGTCGATGGGTATTGAGGCAATTTTATAGCATAAGATTAAACCTAGACTAAAAAACAGTAGTAATGGGGTTCTTGGGTGGTTTAAAAGCTTTTTTAAAAAGTAGTTAACAGTTTTCTTCTTAAATAATTGTTAGCTATAGTCATAAAGGTAAGAATAAGCACATTTTGAATGTGTGTCAGTTATATTGTTGGTCAGGTGCCTTTTTAGGTAATTTGAAATAATATTAATGAGTTTAAAACTCATGGGGAAATTATTTAGTTTTAGAAACGATGGGTTATTCTTTCTGATAACATTTTATGCTTTTCCAGTATGAGCAGATTGTTAAATGGACTTTTCATGGATAAAAAAGACTGTGATGTATATTCTTTTAAAAAATTATATTGATAATAAAATGTTTTGTTACAAAAGCGTATTAGCTATCCCAGACAAAAGTCCTAAATTTCTTGTCTCTGCAACTTAAACACATATGGCAAGTGTTAGCTTTTCAGATCCAATTATTATTCGAAATGAAAGCTTTTCTTTTGATATATGATTATAATTAATTGTTATTCCCGTAAAAAAATAACAAAGTCTTCTCCCTGACTTACTGGACCAAATATCAGATTTTAACGACTATAAATAACTCAGTCAATAACCACATATCGTGAATTCTGTTATCCCTTAAAGGAATAACGATTTAATTTTGTCCCCGTATCCAAAAGTGAGGTCCCTAAGCTTGTCCCTAGAACATCAAATAAATTTTCAAAAGTAATCAAATCCAAATGGTGGTTTGACATGTTTTAATAAGGGATGCCAAGAAAGTTTTAACGGACTAAATTTCTAAACCGTTACGATTCAAAATAAAATACAATCTTCTTCTTAGAGTGCCTATCCGTTCCGGATGTTGGCTATCATGTTAGCTATTCGAACTTTGTTAATTACGATATTCTCCTTCTGCTCACTCCTCTAGCTCCATATACTTTGCCTTGGAGCATTTTCTGTAAAAGGACAGATCGGCTTTCATTGCGCATTATATGTCCCAGATATTGTAGCTTAGGACTTCTTTTTCCTTTCCCATCCTTCTCAGCACTTCCAAGGTATTCGTTGGATTCTTCGGTACAGCCACATTTCAAATGCCACAAGTTTTTTGGAGGAGGCCTCCGTAAACGTCCACGATTCGACCCCATAAAAAAGGGTCGAAAACAAGTAGCATTGCAATAGGCTCTTATGGAACGAAATACGAACGAGTATAAGAAGATCGTGGACAATAGAAATTTACCCATCCATCAGGACATCGAAGATGCCAACCATAATCGACTTCGGTCTAGACGACCACCAACAAAAACTGCAAGGATAGCTGTGGAAGTTGACCTACAAACGCATGGACTCAAGAATGGACTGCACAACAAAACAATAACATGCCGTGCATCACCCACAAGCCACCGGGTTTTGATTTACCACGTAAAACATGGTCCATGCTTAACAGAATCAGAACTCAACATGGCAGATGTGCATACTCTTTACACAAATGAAGCAAGGAACCATCTCCTCTCTGTGATTGCGGAGAAATCCAGACTATTAGACATATCACAGAAGAATGTACCATACGATCATATAATGGTAGACCAGAAGACTTCCTGATGGCGACCCCAAAGTCGATAGACTACATAAGTAGACTAGACGTTGGTTTGTAACCTTTGATAACACGTTTTATACTATTGTTACGATTTTCCCGTGGGTTCACACAAAGTCAATTTAACTCAACAATTAATAAATTTATTTACACTTCAAAACACTCCGTACAATAATTAACACAGCTAAAAACACTACTACAATTCCACAATTACTCCGCTATTTAAACTTTACCGCGTTCCCAAATTCACTACTACTCTCTTCTACACTACTACTACTCTCTCTCGTCGACGCCGCTTCTTTTATATTCACAAATCACGTTCTAGAATGACCGCGAAACGCTTCGCGGGTTGCCTTGACCATTCAAGAATCTTCCAGGTAGCGCTTCCTAACTGTGGCCTACTTTAATACGCGCCCGGCCAGATATTGCGGCGCATCGGTTTCATCCCGAAGCGAGCGCTCGTTAAGAAGTATCGAGCATAGTAGGCCCAGACCGTAACACTATTTTATGTTCTATGTTGTATTGAAATTCTATATTCTAGTAATGTTTTACATTTTTGAAGTTCCCTTTTAATGTGTTTAATAGCTATATGATAAATAAATTGCAATAGGCGAATTTTTGTTGCCAGCTGTAAGTCGTGGCTGGTAAAGGCTTTTTCCATCCTGATAAATGCTGTTCTAGCTTTTTCAATACGCGTTCTGATCTCCACGGAATGGTCCCAGTTATCATTTACGTTCGTGCCCAAGTATGTGTATTTGTTGACTTTTTCTAAAGGAGTTCCGTCTACCAGTAAAATACCGCGGGTGTTTTGTTTTTACTTATTATCATGAACTTTGTTTTGTTGGTGTTTATTTCCAAACCATATTGTCGACTGTATGTGACCCTGTCCATTAGGAGTTGCAAGGAAGCTAGGTTGTCTGCAAAAATAACAGTATCATCTGCATACCCTATGTTATTCAATCGTTCTCCATTTAGCAGGATTCCAGCTTCCATATCTTGCAAGGTTTCTCTGAAGATATATTCCGAGTACAGATTGAAAATTACAGGAGACAGCACGCATTTCTGCCTTACACCACGTGATATTTTGTATCTCTTCCGTTGTCTCTCTGTCTACCCTGACACAAGCCCTCTGATTCCAGTAGGGATTTCTGATGATTTTGAGGTCCTTCCCATCCAGGCCAGTTTTTTGCAGAACTTTCATCATTTTCGTGTGTCGCACTTGATCAAACGCCTTCCTGTAATCTACAAAACATGCGTATACATCCCTGCATCGCTGAAACAACACCTGGATCGAAAATAGAGCCTCTCTAGTCCCTACAGCACTTCTAAGGGAACACAATAACTTCTAAGGGGAAACAATCTTCTACCCTAACTTATTTACAAAACTTAAAACTAATAATATTCTACTTCCCAGAAGCGACACTTGAAAGTCTTTATGTCACAGTTCCGATCATCTCTAGTAGATCTTTTCTTTGCCTGTGTGTCAGATCCTCCTCTCAGTTCAGTGCCCAAACATCAGTGAAAATCGCTCCAAACAATCAGTTGCCTGATCAGGACAAACTCTCCAAACTTCTTTTTGGAAAATAGCTCAAACGTAAGCTGTTTCCAAAAATCTGGTAACCAAACAACGCCTTTTCAGCCTCTTTAAAGGTTTCGGTCCAAATGTCTTAATTACTGGGGGAAGTACAAACTTGGAGACAGACACCACCAGTCGAACACGTTTCCTAGCATCTTCAGAGCTTCTTCCAAGTTTTTTCTTTTCCTTTTATTATTCTTGACAAGTTTTTGAAGTTTTTTTTTCTGTAGATTAATCTGATAGATTTTCAACAACTTTCTTTTTAAAAAATAACTCCACCACTTACACCTCTGGCACTTTTAATTAGTTTCGCTCCTGGACTAAAACTGTTTATAAAATAAAATTTAAATTTAAAACTAAAAAACCTCGAGCACCTAGAGGAAGGAACAACAAAAATAAATACTTTGTCCTAAGGCAGAGACTTCTCCAGCCACAATATTGAGGTTATTTACCCTCTACAACATTTAAATTGTAAAACAGATTTAAAACAAATCCATATAGTTTTAAAAATCAGTTATTTTTCCTTTGCTCATCCCTATAGTTATCAAAATAGTTTAGTGCAAAACTAATGTATTTGTATCTTGATCTTTCAAATGCATTTAAAACCGTATTGGTACTACACTAAACATACCAATGGAAAACGGCGTAGGTGTAGGCAAGGATCAGTGTTGGTATAGGTGGGAAGTTAAAACAATTAAACCATTTAACCTTGTTTTTTATTAAAACTACAAGTATATCACAAATGCAGCTAACCAAAATGTTATTATTTACATGATATAGGTATTGTTATTACAGACACATCGTCACACAAAGTCAACCACCGTTAAATTGAAAAAATTAAATTATTTATAATTAACAAAACGACGAAATAAACTAAATTAAATATAACATTCGAGCGATTGCGATTTAAAGTTCGCAAACATGTTTAACAAGAAATTGCGAAATTTGTTAACTAAGCGAATCAACCGTGGTTTGTATAAGATTTACCGAAACTAACAAAGATTATTGAAATCCTCTCAAAAGATGTGATTCCACGTACTGATTTTGATATTGGTGGTACTTATATTTTCAATTAAGCTGAAGCCTTATAGTGTTATAATTTTTCCTTCAAGTGAACTGTTGAGCATTTTTACAACAATCTTGTTAAAAGAAATTTATGAATATATTGCAGACATCTCGTATGCTAAATACTTCAATATAATTGTGTAATAGTGTAACAAATGAAACTAGTAAATTACATTGCTAGCATTTTTCGTACAGGATGATGAAATAGCTTCTTCAAGGTTACTGTCCAGTTTGTGGTAGTTTGCAGAATTTGGCCTTCTGCCCATTCTGCTTCCTCTTCTGCCACTTTTTCCTTCCAGAAGAAGGGCAAGAACCTAAAATTGTTGGTGTTTTAAAAGTCATAAAATTCCGGTACTGTGTAAGTTAGTACCTTTTGTCTGTTGTGGTATGCAACATATCCCACTATAACCAAGCACATAAGAACAGAGAAATAGGAAAAGAAGTAAGAGTCGCCGTCCATATCGTCTTCAGATTCAGGAAAGATGCTTTTCTGATCTTCATCTAAGGTGCTAGGTTTTTGTTTTACAACAGTTGTTTTTTTTTCTGGAACTGCATTACAAAACCAATTAATTTAGATATTTTACAATAAATAATGTTTTCAGCAAAAGATTTTGTTTAATAATGCTTTTTTTGTTTGCTACTGATGTCACATTTTAAAGAGTGTTTCAGAAGCTTCAAGCATTTCGAAATCTACCGTTTAAATTACCAGAAACCTCTAGGGTCATTTTGAAAGTGTTAGAGACCTCTAACTGCTACTGATATTTCTAAAAAAGACCAAAACCTTCTACAAGTGTTTTGAACCTTCCCAGACTTGTTTTAAATTGTCTGAGGCCTCTAAGACCATTTTTAAGCTGTCCAAGTGCTACTGATAACATTCTAAAAAATGCCAGAGGCTTCTACAAGTGTTTTAAACCTTCCCAGAATTGTTTTAAATTGTCAAAAGCTTCTAGATGCATTAAAAAAGTGCCAGTGGCCTCTAAATACTACTGACAACCTTCTAAAAAGTGCCATAGACCCCCAAATACAACTGTAAACTTTGTAATAATTGCCAGAGTAGAGGCCTCTTATGATGTTGAAATTTGTTATGAGGCCTTCACAACTGTTTTAAGGGTCATTTGCACCGATATAATTAAAGACACCCTAAGTTTTGAATTGACTGTGACATTTTGCACATGACCTGTCAAAGCATAAAGAAATTTATGTGTGAGACGAGTCATTTATTGCACGTGATCATAGAAATTGAAGAATGGTGGCTTGTAGGTAACCAAAAAATAACAGATAACATATCTAATTAAATATTATGTAAACACTACTTTCTGGCAATTTCCTTTGTATTTCTCTATCTAAAGTCCACATGTATATGCTAAATGTTATATACACATAAACAAGATAGGAAATTAATTCAAATAATAGGAATATATTGTAACATATTATACCCTAAAACTAGAAATTTAAACCTGTAATGAAATTCACCCCATATATTGTTTTAAAGGGAATATTTTCATAAACCTAATACATACACTCATACACATCATTTTAGCAACACAGCAAAAAGTATAAGTAAACTTACTTGGTTTATCTGGCAAACCATATTTTGGAATACCAAGGGGATCTTTATCACCTCCTGAATCATCCGCGTAATTTTCATTGCCTTCTGCAAAATCATCCTTTGCTTCTTCATTAGTGCCGCCTTCGGCCCCACCCAATGCACCTTTTTGCTCTGTATCATCAGCATCTTTAGCATCCCTAGAAACAGACAAAAAAATCTGCTGCAGTGAAGAAACCACTGACTATATCAACTTTTGCAATTCTTGTAGGTATAAAGGAAAATGCTTTTACTACCAGACATAACTTTCATTTAGTTATGGCTATTTTATAAATATAATTACATCCAATTTCCGTCCCTCTCATATGGGTAATCACCTCAAATCATTCACAGTTCTTGAATATAATTGAAAATCACCTGAAATCATTTGCAACCAAAGGATCACCTGCTTTAATTATAAGCACTATAGTTTTTGTGCTATTTTGACTTATTATATGACATACAGTGTTCTCCTATTTATTTGAGTTGAAAATTTCAGAGTTTTATTATAGCAGTCCTTGACAGAGCTTCTCATATCCAAAAATGTAACTTACTATTTTCAAAGAACAAAAAATGTTTCTTTTGGTGTACAAATAGAAAACTTAGTTGAAAGTGAATACTTTAGTCACAATTTTCCCTGTCAAATAACGAGAATAACCCTGTGTATTGGAGGAGTTTGACAAGTAACTGCTTAACACAGAATAAATACTTCAAAAAAATATGTAGATTCAGTGAGCTTGAGGACAAAATAGAATGCATAAATAACTTGACAGACCTTTAATGAAACATCTGTGTTGGACGTGAAAAAATTAACTACACAAACCAGTAGAAAGAACATAAACCAGCTATAAAAAAAACTTACTCATTGAGGTCTTGGTGAGTATCTTGTGCAGCGTCAGGATTTCGTTCAGAACTCTCCTTCTTCACGGGAACTGTCTCCTCATTTGTTTCAGGTTTCTCATTCTTATTAAGAATCTCGGTTTCTTCAGTTTTTGGTGGTTGATTTTGTGTTTCAGTTTCATGAGGTGCTGCTCCTTCAACAACACTTGCTTCCACTACTTTAGGTTTTTCATTATCAACTTGGTTAGTCAGAGGAACTTTTACATTACTGGCTTTAGTAGTGAGTGGATCAGTCTTAACTGGTTTTTCCCTTAAATCATTATTTGAAGATGGTTTTTTTTTGTAGATCACTGTCATTTTTGCCTTTTGCAATTTGTGGCTGAACTTCTTCATTTTCTTTGTTAACAACTTCACTAGCTATATTAGCTTCATGTGAATGGGCAACTTTATGATTATCCAAAGAAGCCTGACTTGACAGAAGTTTGATCACATCAAAGGTATTCAAAAAGTATGCCATGCTACACATTTCAGCAATCTTTGGCTTTCCATTAGAAATGGTTGTAGTACAAATAAGAGGACATGTGCTCAAATGTAGAATATTTGTTAAGTTGTGAGTACTGTTTTTTAATGTTTTCACCAAACTCTTTTCACTATCACATACAGTTTCAAGATCATACACTCCATGTAATGAATCTTTGATAAAGCTAGCAAATTGAATAATTTTTTCTCCTATTTTGGTACAGAACGGTAATATACTTTCATATAATAAAAGGCACTGTACATTAGTTTTATTATCATCAGTTAAGACAGTCACCTTGTCTATTGCAGTCCAGTCTACACATTTTTTGTCAAATATCTCACTCAGATTTTTCTTAATATCAGTTTTTTCTAGATCTGGACATTTCTGAACAATAACTTCATACATGCCTAATGGTTTTTCCTCCACCACTTTTCCAGGGGCACTTAGAATAACATTTGGTAATATTGCTATGATCACCAAGAAGGAAGTGACTTCTTGTATTGTACACATTTTTTAATATGTATCAGGCTAATCACTAAAATAAATGAAAAATAGGACGTTTTGTTAAATTCACTGTCCTAAAAAAAAGTTAATAACTAAAAAATACATACATGTTTACAAATAGTTAGCCGATGATGTCAATCATACAGGTTTATCTCAAATTTGAACGCTTTGCTGGCGCAACACAAACTTGACCTAGACACAAATGTTTTTTTTTAATTTCACAAGTTATTGGGTAAGGATAATCGAAATACCTACTAAAAATTCTAATTCAACAAATTAATTATGAATGATGACAGCAGAGTTGGGATGACAGTGACAGATAAATGATATGATTCTAGTGACATTCTTGACAGCTGTCAAAATGAGTCAACAAAGACCCCGTTCGTTTTTACGCTTTTTGTGATGCATCACTAGACCGCGTTCAGTGTGTATCCGATCCCAAAATCATAGTATAACAAATTTTTTGAAGATATTACTCTACTTTAAGAGTTTAATTTAAATTAAAGTACATCAAAGTGATTCAAATATTATTTTTGTGTCTTAAAAAAAACTAACAATTTATTTTCAGTCATATAGCAATAATACGAGACTCTTTCGAACGATTATGGAATAGCACAAGGTAGCATTATAGGGCCAATCCTCTTTGTAATCTTCATAAACGACTTGTATTCGGTAGCAGATGAACCATGGCAAACTATTATTAACTATGCCGATGACACCAACTTGTTGATTGGAGACAAAAATAGTTTGAACCTAGTAAGCAATAGTCAATATTTAACGTCTAAAATTGAAGCATGGTTTGCTGATAACGGCTTAATTTTGAACGCAGAGAAAACTGATTTAGGTAGTCCTGTTCAGGGCAAAACAATCAAACTTTGGTAAACTGGAAGGACTCCCGATTGTCGGAAAAGACATAACAGTATCTGAAAACACGAGGTTCCTAGGGGTTTATCTGGATGAGAACCTTGACTGGTCTTTTCATTTGGATAAACTCTTGAAAATTTTGGGAACTATCTGCTACGGAATACGATTCACTGGTAAATATCTAAGTGAGCAATGTCTAAAGATTCTGTATAGCGCCAATTTTGAATCCAGACTGAAGTATGGTATTATGTTCTGGGGCCGAGATGGTAGGGTTCAGAACATTTTTATTGCTCAAAAACGAGTTATGAGAATAATTAAAAAAATGGATTATCGGCAATCATGTAGAAACACTTTCAGGTCAATGGGACTAATGACAGTATACGCTCTGTATATATATGAATGCTTAATGTTCTTTTTCAACAACAGAAGTTTATTTTTTCAGAATCCACAGGTAAACAAATATAATACAAGATTAACCCATCAAATTATGTATCCAACACACCGGCTGCAAATAACAGAAAAAACTCCCCACTATATGTGTATAAAGCTCTTCAATAAGTTACCTATGGATATTAAAACAATTGTGAGTAACCAAAAATTTAAAAGGGCGCTAAAAAAGTTATTAATCCAATTCGAACCCTATCATCTCGACGATTACCTAAACATGTAGAGGTTGAACTCTCCTGTATTGAATGAGTATACTATATCATAAGTATAATAATATACCTAAGTAGTCTTTCTCTTGATGACGCAATTTCATTTTGTTGTATACGTTGTTTATGACAATCTTGAAATAAAGTTACTATTTCTATTAATAATTTTTTTAATTATGAATTCTTCAGCCTGGTTTTAGTAGATAGCGTTGTGCTTTGTCCTACTACATTAGACATTAAAGTTGTATGTATTACTTTAATGTCTATAACGCTAAAACGTAAAAAGTAGAGGAGGTCGTTGGTTCAACTCCAGCTGAATGCGGGCAGTAAAATTCTTTACCTTAATAATTGTCAAATTCGAGCCACATCATTGGGATCTCAGCAACGGTAAGAGATATACGGGGTCGGTTAAAATGGGGCAAAGTTGCGCAATTTAGAGTTCAATAATATGCCGTTCTTACTTTGAAATACCATAACGGATCCCATAGAGATTGTTAACGTTTGGAAGAAATACTGCTCAGAACTATTCAGGGAAAACGAGAGAATGTGGATCTAAACGGGGATCTGCCATACTAAGAACAGAAGTCCAAAGAGATATAGTAAGATTTAAGAACAACAAGACTCCAGGAATTGACGGAATCACCACAAAGGTAATCAAGGCAATGGGAGAAACAGGAATGAACCTAAATGCATATGATATCCAAACAAATCTGGAATACTGGCAAATGGTCCAATGAGTGGTGCAATTCCTATATCTTTAAAAAAGGATCACCCCTGGAATCCGGTATTACAGAACCATCGCCCTGATTCCTAATGCTATAGTCAAATACTCCTGACCATCATCAATGAGCGCCTTAAATCAGGTTTCAGGAACAAACAGGTTTCATCCCCGAAAAGGGCCCCAGAGAACAGATTCTAGATATTCGACAGATCAGAAGAAATCGAGGGAATACAACATGGTATAATTTATCCTACTAGAAATGGGCACTCCACGTCACCTTTTATAGGTATATTTAATCAAACGACTCTATGAAAATAACAATGCTAAAATCAGAGCTATCGAGTAGTTTCAAAACCAACGCAGGATTGAGACAGGAATGCATACTCGCTAACCGTATTTGATACCTATACAGTGTTAGAGTAATGGAAGACTGGAACGGTGGAATACCAGTGGGGGGCCGAAGAATAAATAACCTGAGATATGCGGATGATAACGGGATCATCGCTGCCAGAAAAGAGAGAGTAAAAGTGAATACGGCTAGATTGTGCTCTAAAACCGACGATTATGGTTTGGAATTAAACAAACAAAAAACCAAGACAATGATTGTATACCGTTTTCATAACAATCAACCTGGTGTTCAAACCAAGGCTGGATACGTGGTTGTAAGCCAGTTCAATTACTTAGGTTCCATGATAACAAACTCTGGAGGATGCGATGAGGCTGAGATTAACGCAACAACAAAATTGACTAAAATATGGAGGGCTACAACAATCACCCCAAACACTAAACTACGTAAAACCTGGGCTGCGAATACCATGGACTGCCCACCGAACAAACATCTCCATTATCGAAGAACTAAAAATTGGGACACGCCTGCTTACAAAAATCAACCAATCAATGCTAGGACCGACACCTCAATGGAAAGACTGATGATAGAGGGGAAGGTAGAGGGAAGACGAACACGTGGATAAGATCACCTAAGAGGAGGATAGACTAAACTGAATTAATTGAAACTCTAGTTGACCACAATCTGGCGGAGAGAAACTTTTGTGCCGAAGAAATCAAGAGAATGAATACATGATGTCACTGCTCACGTAGGGTGAAGTACTGAAAAGAGAGAGGTAAAGTTGTTGTTTGTATATAGCCCAGATGCCTGAGTGTTAAAATTAAAGGTGTTTTTGTCAATATTGTCATAAGTTGAAAAAGAATAATGGTAAAATGCCACACTTAAGGGAAATTCATTAAATTGAAATACTATTGATACTAGGATACGGAGATAGAATGAGGTCTCAGCAAGAAGTGGTTAATTTATTTAGAGAAAAATATCTTGATTTGCCACCATTAAGTCAAAGTACCGTAAGTAAAATTGAAAAACTCTTTAGAGAAAATTGACATGTAAGGCCTGTAGCTACGAAGAGGCGTTCAGCATTGAACAACGACACTAAACTGAAATGGATACATCTTATTATCAGTCCAAGATAATCCGATGACCGGTTCAAGAAATATAGCAGCAGAAAATTAAATATCGCAAAATTCGGTACTAAGGGTCTTTAAAGAACATCGGTATCACCCCTACAAAATATATCAGCTCCAGTAATAAACAGAAGATGATCCCGACAGAAGGCTACAGTTTTGTGAGAAAACAATACGAACGTATTAGACTCCAAAAAAATTTAGTTTACTAATGAGGCAACTTTTATTTAAACAGTTAACAAATTGCCGTTATTGGGCAAATCAAAATGGCAAATGGCCACAAAAGATCAATGTCTAGAAGAGAAATTAACTAGAGAGCAATACCTGCATTTTATTCAGCAGGAACTTATCCCACAATTAGCAGCTTTAATTACAGTAAAGCATTATAAGTATCTGGCTACAACAAGATGGAGCTCCTCCTCACTTTGCAAGGGCTGTTCGAAATTATCGTGACAGAACATTTCCAGACAGGTGGATTAGAAGAAAAAGGCCGATAGAATGGCCACCGAGTTCTCCAGACCTCACCTCATTAGATTTTTTTAATGGGGTTTCCTTAAAAATATGGTTTATAAGGTGAAGCCAGGAAACATCGAAGATTTAAAAAAACGGATTAGACATGAATGCCAATTAATAACACCTGAAGTTTTAGGGAATGTAAAGCAAGAGTTTAATTTGCGATTAGGGTATTACCAGCAACCGAATGGTGGGCTCTTCGAACACTTACTTCATTAATTTAGTAATGTTTATTAAAAAAATAATGTTGAAACATAAAATTTGTTTTGTTTTGCTCTTATGGAAAATAAGTAAAGCGGATAGTATAGCAATTCATTTAGTTGTATATTTGTATCGTCAATTGAACTAATATATTTACTACTAATCGTGTAAACCTGGCTTTTATGTATTTTTTTGAACCTTATAAATTTTTTATTTAACCACTAATGACTTTTTTACACAAAAGATAACATTAATAAAGGTGAATTATATTCAAAGTTTGGATAAATGAGAGTTTTGGTTAAAGATTAATGAAATAATGGGTTTAATGATCCTGGCGTTTAACTTCCTTAAATATGTAATTTCATGTCGTTGATACAGCTGTGTGAAAGTGAAATCGGACGTTAAATCATAAGTAAATGTGCTCAAATATAAAAACCTAAGACCAGTTAGGCATAGACTTGACTTGCTTTAGTTTCAAATTTTCGCAAAAGTGCCTATAATTGATCCATATCTGTATCTGATGATGATTTTTGGCGCCAAAATAGTTATCATGATATAAAATAGCACAGACAGAATTAAATATCAAAATATTGAATGTTAGATATTGTATTAAGAAAATCCATTCTAAACGTTAAATAATATAATTGTTGTACTAGGTGTTCCAAAAAGATTTTGTCTCCAAAAATTTAAAAATTGTCTAAATATTTTTAGGAAATAACAAAACATTGCAAGACATGTTTGAAGTGACAAAAACGGACCCTTTTCTCCCATTTATTTTTAAATTTTTGAGATTTTATCAACACATCAAGCATCTATGCACCACATCAACCATAATACTTACCGTACTAAATATTCTACAAACTTACCAGCTTTACCGCAACCCTAGTCCGGAAATTGTATTGAAGTATGGCACTTTTTACTTTAGTTGTATCTACGTAAGTGGTTATTCTTAAAGTATATTTTTTGAAGTAATTTTTGACTTTTAGGTTGCTTTCATAAATACCCTTTACTTACATGAAGCTGAACAAGTTAATAACATTTTATCTAAATTCAAACCACTGTTTATCGTAAATACAGAAAACCTTCTGGAGCAAACTACTACTAAAATAAAAGTTTTAGTTGTAAAGACTAATGCTCTACTTGCCATTTGGTTTTTAGCGGCTGTATTTGGCGTAGAGGCACTGTATTGTAGCTGTATATTCGATAAAGACGAAAGAATGTTGATTGTGGCTTTTCTGAAACAGCATACTAATTGCAGTAAATACGCTCTGATTCATTATTATCAGTTTTGGTAATGATCATTCTGTTTTCAGGTTTGTTTGTGATTGAATCGATAAAATATGCTGCTTTTATCAGTGTCCAGTTTGCATGCGTCTGCTCCACCGTTCCTATATACTTCATTTACATTACCTTTTATTTGAAACTGAACCTGATTATCCTCACTGATCAAGTTAGAAGATTTTCCAATGATCTAAGACGTAGTGGACCAAATTATCTACAAACTGTGGACATTAAGAACGTTATCGAGTTTATAAGTACAGAATATCTAAAAATCAACAAGTTTGCTAATTATTTAAAAGTCTAAAATCAAAATTGCATTAACAATACAATTATTTTTTTTAGGTTTACCTTAGATATTATGGCAATACAGCAAGTAAATTGCATATTATTTATATGTGCAGGTCTTCTGGTAGGGTTTATGGGGTGTTGCACATTTTTTTTGGTGAGTCGCGAATACTTTTTACTGCCATTTTAATTTGATTGGTAAATTTTAGTCAAACTCTTTCACACTTGAAGCAATAGGAATATTTACGGCATATTTTACTTTCGGAATAACCGGATGTTGTTATGTTCAGACTTACGAGAATGACGTATGTGATCAGAAATTTAAATGATTAACAGATTAGATTGTCAGATTTTTCAATTTGCAGTGTGTTGACTTATATTATGCAATTTTGGACTTGAACTGGTACGAATGGAACGTCAAATACCAAAAAATGTACTTGACTGTAGTGACCAATAACTGTAAAATTATCCACATCAAGTTATTTTGGGTGGTAGATATTAATCATGATTTGCTCAAAAGGGTAAGATATGTTTTAAACTTGAAAACAAATTTCAAAGGTTAGAGTAGTTACTATGGTAAACAAATCGATTTTTCAAAAATCATCATTGAACATTCCTTAGAATATCCCCAAAAATATCCTCTTGCTTTTTGGCCGTATATTTACCTAACTCCCTGTAAAAGTAAAAGAAACCGTTCTCCCTTTTCAGGTTCATCCTGTATATGAGTTATACAGACAGGGTGTCCCATAAGTAATGGTAAATAATTTAATAGTAGATTTAAAGAACCAAAATAATTCGATTTAGCACAACGTTATTTTCTTAAAATGGTCGTTTTTTAATTACTCACCAATAACTTGGAGTTTCTTGGTAAAATTAGATATTCTGGGGTTTTTGAAGCAAAATTCGCTTTAAAATCCATATAACTTTTTTCTGGTATAGCCAAGTGACAGCTGTAACCCGAATATCTGTTTTCAAATATCTTCTTGCCAAAAAAGGTATACCTAGTAAGTATCCCAAAAACAAACGGTTTTCGAGTTTTTTGCAATTAAAATATTGACCTTTCAAAAAATTAAAAAATTGGTTGAAATAACTGTCTATTATTGTTCCAAAGTGTCTCAACAGCATTTTAAGTTGAAATTAATAACTTGCCTTGGTTATCTATTATTTCTTCATACACAAAATGCTTCAGGTAAAAATCTGGAGGACCAATTTTCGAACTTGGTGCTGGTCATGATATTTGGCTTCTCCGACCAATTCAACGATTCAGAAAATGTTTGTTTAAGTAATTTCTCACTTGTAATGAGAAATGATCTAAGGTTCCATCCTCCAAGAAGATTACAAATTGCAATCATGTATGGCACGAATCCTTTAATTGCAAATATCTCGTAAACTGTTGATCTTAAGGATGCCAACTAAGTATACCTTTTTTGTTAAAAAAATATTGGAAAACCGATACTCAGATTTCAGTTGTCACTTCGCCTTACCAGAAAAAAGTTGAGATGGTGATTTTAAAGCAAATCACTGGTTTTCGATAGCGATATCTATAAGCTGGCTTAAAACAGAGTAGATAATCAAATTTGGCATCCTCAACAACCCTCGAATACCTAATTTTAGTATGCAAGTGGATCTCGTGTTATTTGAAAAAGTACATTTAAAAAAAAATAACTTTGACTCCCTGTATTTCTGTTGACTTTATGTCTGAGGTAAGTTATGTTAAATCGAATTATTTTGACCCCATAAATACGTCATTAAATTATTTATTATGGGACACCCTGTATAAAACCATTTATAATAATAAAATGTTGAATCAAAACACCTAAACTTCTGTGTTTAAAATTATATCAAATATTTTTGTAATATCTAGTTTTGACAAATAGGAATTAAGTTAATGTGTATAACCCATTGATTCTTTGATAAATTAGATTTTCTGATATTACATTTTGTTTCAGCTATGCCGATTTATATATGCAGCTGTTAATTTATTTTATTCATTTAGATAATGTTGTAAAACTCACCAAATATGGTCGTTGGGTAAACCGTACGATTAGTTAAGTATTTTGCTGTAACTGAAAAATAATAAACGTAGAAAAGAAAAGCTTATTATTTTAAAACACATCAGTTGCAATAAAACACCTCTATACAGAGTGCCATAAATTCGTGGGAATCTCGTAAACGGTAAGAGATAGAGAACTGGTTAATTTTTTACAAAATTGAGAAAATGAAAAGTTTGTCTGCAGTGGATAGAATTTTTCTCGCCCTTCTAAAGGAAGGAAAAGAGGAAATCATCATCTTATTTATTCAATATTGCCAGAAGTAGCTAATGTTGGGATATATTCCCCAAACCCTGGAGAAAGGAGACTGACCCCAAATCGTTCTGACTTACTAGCCTCACATCTTTTCTGCTAAAAGCAATATAGAAAAAATAGTAGACCACTACATCAGAACGGATATTTTAAAGAAAATGGCTATACAAATGTCAATTTTGTGATATAATTTTACTAGAAATACCTTTTTGAAGTCATTCCAAAATTGCTCTAAAAACATTTGAAAGTATTCGTAGAAGGTTAAACTCTCAATCCACATACCAAAAGTTGAGCTTTTTCAACTGATTTCTAAAACTGGTATATTATTTAAATTCAAAATTTCAAACGGAAAACTTCAGATAATCCATTTTACATTACTTCAGATTTTCTAAATGACATTAGGAAAATCGGTAGAATTCTGAAATTAGTTGTATTTAAGGCCAAATTTACAGTTGATGATTCAACCAAAAACCGAAACGTCGGATTTCAAATATGATATTGCCACGTTGTGTAGTTTTAGTTATCTCATCAATAAAATTAACAAGAAAATAAAAACATGTATTTACTTACAAATTTCGGATATCTCCGGATGTAGTATTAAGAATTTTTCAAATTTTAAGGCACATTAATTATCTCTTACCGTTTTCGAGATTCCCGTACTTACATACGAATTTGTGGCACCCTGTATATTTGTAATGTCAATTGTTAATCGTTTTAACCTGGTTTTATGATATTTTTTTTAACTATTTTCCAGTAATGACATTTTTACAAAAAAGATAAACATTAATAAATACGAATTATATATTGACTGAAATTTTGAATAAATAGAGTTTTGCTTAAATTATGTAAATATTAATGAAGTAATTGATTTAAAAGAGCGTTCTGTCGTTTAACTTCTTTAAACGTAATTTCGCGTCGTTGTATGTCCATACTAAACGTTTAATACAACAGTTACAAGGTGTTTCAAAAATATTGTACTAATACTACGTATTTTTTTACATTTTCAGGCACTTACCTCTTTTGGTAGGTACTATAAAAGTGTACAAGACAACAGAGTGTCATAACGGAGTATTGACTAACTCAGGCCTCTGCACGTTCACTAGACTTGCGTAGTTCAGACTGTGACTTTTTTACTTAGTCCCAGTTGTACAATAGTGGTTCAACTTTTGAACCTGGTTCTTCTTCTCAGCCCGTATTCGAAATCCCTCCACGCCTTTCTATTTCTAGCAGTCCGGGTCCAATTCCTTCCTGCAACATTATCCTGCTGGATATCGTCTCGCCATCGTCTCTGGGGCCTACCAATGCTCCGTTTGCTCTCTTTTGGGCGCCAAACTAGTATCCTATGTGCCCACCTGTGGTCGTCCTGCCTTGCCACATGACCAGCCCATCTCCATTTCAGTTGTGCCACAAGCCTTAGAACATCTGTCACTTTAGTTCTTCTACGAACTTCTTCGTTGCGGATTCTATCCCTTAGAGTGATTCCTATCATAGCCCTATCCATTGCTCGTTGGGTGGTTTGCAGTTTATTTGCAAATTTACGGGTAATTGCCATTGTCTCTAGTCCATATGTGAGAACCGGCATCACGCAGACATCAAACACTGTCCTTTTCAAATTTTTAGGAAATTCACTAGATTTAAGGATAAATCCTAGTCTGCCAAAGGCTGCCAGGAGAGGCCTACTCTTCTTGTGATTTCAGAAGATTGATTTTCTTTGTCAAGTTTTGTGGCCTAAGTAAACATATTCCGAGACAACCATCAGGGGTTGGTCGTTAACGGTCACCTGGATGTCTTCTGTACTCATGATCTTTGTTTTGTTCAAGTTCCTTTCAAGTCCAATTTGCAGCGATGCTCGATGAAGCTCCAGAAGCATGTTTTCTTCACCTGTGCTGGTTTAGACGCACTCCATCGATATTAATCCCGTTCTCTTGCCAGTCAAGCTTTTTGAAGATATCCTCCAGGGCAAGGGTAAAAAGATGGTGTCTCCTTGCCTTACTCCTCTTTTGAATGGAATATTGTCGGTTTTTAACTCATCATCTATTTTTACATGAATGGAAGCGTTATTATAGATTTGTTTGAAGTTTGAGTATCTAGAGTTGATCCTTGCATTGCATCGTCAACCGGTTGGTTATTATTTTCGTAAATAGTTTGTCTAAGTGCGATAATAAGCTGATAGGTCGATAATTATCTATGTTGTTTCTGTCTCCTTTCTTGTATAATAGGATGACTTCTGCATTTTGCCTCTTAGTTGGGATTTTACCTTCTGTCAAACATTCATTCAGCAACAATCTTACATGCTCTATCAGCGTCTCCCCTCCTATTTTAATCATCTCGCTCGTGATTTGATCTTCACCTGGACTCTTTCTGTTTTTCATTTGATGTAGTGCTATCTCCAGTTCTCCGATATTTATTTCAGGGACTTCTTCGGATCCCACATTTTATATTTTCCTTTGGTATGGACGGCCCTGGACTTTAGAACTGTACAGGTTTCTGTAGAAGTCCTGAACTGCAGTCACCATTTCACTACGATTGCTAACCACAATACCTGCTTGTTTTTTACTTTAATCATTCTTGACCTTCCATTTGATAATTTGTATCTTAGAACTTTCATGCTTCTATTGTCTATGTCTATGTGTGTGGTTTCTTAAATTTTTTCGGATGTTCCTATTTATTTCTTTGTTATGATTCTTATATCCTTGGTTCAATAAGTCAGAAATGCATTTCTTATGGGAAAGTTCAACTGAACCACTCTTTGAACTGCGATTGTACAACCGCGATTGTAAGAGAATGTAACTTTGTGATTATGCGCGCTAAAGCTTTTATTGTTTTTTTTGTCAGATCTATCAAAATCTTCTTTCCTACTGTGACATGTTTGACGTCATCAAAACGGACCCTTTTCTCCCACTTATTTCTGAAACTTTATCAAAACATCAAGCATCTATGCACCATATCCAGCATAATATTAACTGTTGTAAGTATTCTACAAACTTATCAGCTTTACGGCAACCTTAGTCGAGAAGTTATATTGAAATATGGAAGTTTTTATTTCAGTTGTATCTTCGTAAGTAGTTCTTCTTAAAGTATAAGTTGTTGAAGTAATCTTTGACTTTCAGGGTGCATGCATTAATGCCGTTTACTTACGTGAAGCTGAATCAGTTAATCAAATTTTATCTTTGTTCAAGCCATTGTTTACCGTTAATACAGAAGACATTTTGAAGCAAACTAGTACTAAAATAAAAGTTTTAGTTGCAAAAACTAATGCTTTACTTGCCATTTGGCTATCAACGGCTATATTTGGGACAGAGTTACTGTGTTATAATTGGATATTCAATAATAACGAAAGAATGTTGATTATGGTTTTTCTGAAACAGCATACTAATATAGGTATACGCTTTGATTAATTATTATCAGTTTTAACAATGATCATTCGGTTTTAAGATTCGTTTGTGATTGAATTGATAAGGTTTGCAGTTTTTATCAGTTGCCAGTGTGCATGCATCTGTTGTTCCGTTCCTATATATTTCATTTACATTATCTTTTATTTGAAAATAAATCTCATTATTCTCACTGACCAAGTTACAAGATTTTGCAATGATCTCAGACGACGTAGTAGCCCAAATGATCTGCAAACTGCGGATATTAAAGACGTTATTGAGTTCATAAGTAGAGAATACATAAAAATCAACAGGTACAATTATACTCATTAAAAGTTTATTAATACCATAATAGTTGCTTTAACAGTGTTATTTTTAGGTTTACCTTCGATATTACGTCAAAACAACAAGTAAATTGCACATTATTTATATGTGCAGGCTTTTTAGTGGGTTTTATGGGGTGTTGCACATTTTTTCTGGTAATAAGTCTCTATAATACACTCTACTGTCATTTTAAATTTTGATTGGTTAATTTTAGTCAAACACTTTTACAATTGAAGTATTAGTAATATATATATCATATTTTCTTTTCGGAATAACCGTATGCTCTTATGTTCAGACTTACGAGAATGATGTATGTGATCAAAATAAGCTGGATTGACAGATTAGATTGTCCGATTTTTCAATTTGCAGTGTGTTGACCTATATTATGCAATTTTGGACTTGAACTGGTACGAATGGAACGTACAATACCAAAAAATGTACTTGACAGTAGTGACCAATACATGTAAAATTATGCATATCAAGTTATTTTGGGTAGTTGACGTTAATCATGATCTCTTCAAAAGGGTAAGATACTGAATTGTTTTCAGACCATTTCAGGGTAAATCTAAAAGTGATATTTGCATTTAATCTACATCCTATTTTAGTACCATTTTCGAAAAAAAAATCCTGCTCGAAGGACCAAATTGTGCATTTCTGGATATATCAAAACAAGCTGGTTGACAAAAAATTGTAAAAGTAAAGTAATGAAAACACAGATATTTTAATAAAGTTTTTCTTCAGATCAGAAAGAACTATCTGGTATAAACGTTAATTTTCTTTATGCCATTGCGTCAAAACATTCTGAACAAATATACGCATAACTAAATCGATTAGGATTTTCTTTCCTCTTGTAGCGTTTTTCTTACATCATTGCAGTGTTTGACTCTCTTCCATCTAGAAGTCATTTAATGTAAAATCGTGCAACTTATTCCCATTTTCATTTTTGGAAAAACTGGATTAAAACTATTTGTATTTCAGATATGCCGATTTACATATGGAGCTTTTAATTTCTTCTATTCATCTGGATAGATAATATTAAAACTCAACAAAATGTGGTCTGTGCAAAGAAAGTATTTTTTATACTTCTTTTTAATAATTCAACATTCCAAGACTCTAAATTAAAACAAACTTTGGTCTAATATAAAATTTGAATTCATATAGGAAAATATCAGAAGGCAAAATTGAAGCGTATAATTTCAAACAATAGAGTACTGACAAGTTAGTAACGATATTGTAAGATTATCTAAATATCTTTGTGTACCTAACTTCAAAATAATAAACGTAGAAAAGAAAAGCTTATTATTTCACATCATCTATCACCAGTTGAAGAAACGTTCTGCAAATATTTCCGAAAATAGATTTTTTTTCAAGAACTTTGACCATCAATAGCATTGGAACCATACACTTTTTTTTAATGACAATTACGTCAAATCGTCACCTTTCGATCTAAAGAATGTCACAGTACCCTTTTAATCATGTGCATACTGGACCCTGTACATAACAGTAATCTACAATATTCTTAAAAATACATGATCACTGTCAATAGCCTCTACAATAAACAAACATCACTCAATAAAAAGTATGAGTATCATACAAATGATGATCTAGTAAAACCACTGACTCCGATTTGAACATCCACTTTTAAGTTACAACTCCCCAAATGAATAGACAAAAGTAATGAATTATAGAAAGTCATAATAAACCCTGCTTTACATATATTACATTAAATTACATAGTACACGCACACGAAAACATCATACAAAACATTTCAAAAGTAGATTAAAGGCATACACTACCACACAAATTACACTCACTTCTTCTTAGCTTCGAACTTCTTAACACCTTCCCTAAGAGCGTCAATTCTCTGCAAAAGTGGCGGATGAGAGTAATGCCATACGGAATACAGCCAATCGTAAACAGGAAATCCTGAATTATCTTTATTGAGCTTAAGTAAGGCTTTTTCAAGAGCTTTTCCTTTGTTGAGTTGCACTGCAAAGTCGTCTGCTTCAAACTCAAACTTCCTTGATAAAATAGTCATCAAAAATGATAGTAAAGTGTTGTACGGTAACATAACGTATTGAAAGACGACAAACAGACCTACAAGTACTGGTTTGCTTTTATAAAATCCCAAGGCGGTGTATATCTTAGGGTATTTGAATGTGGCGCCGAAAACGGAGAATAGCAAAAGTAAGTTGACTTGGACAATGATAAGGTTCTTAATTGTGTGGTTTTTGCTCCAGTGGCCAAGTTCATGTGACAATACTGCAAGAATCTCATCGTCTTTACAGCCACTTCCATCTTCTTTGGCTAAAAGGGTGTCAAACAACACTATTCTCTTAGATTTAAATAAACCATAAAAATAAGCATTGCTGTGCGACGATCTTTTTGAACCTTCAACCACATACAGTTGGGTTAAAGGGAATTTTAGGCTGGAAGCCAACCCTTCGATATCAGTTCTTAAAGGTCCATCCGGAAGTGGGGTGTATTTGTCAAACAATGGCGCTATTACGGCAGGGTATATGGTTAACAGAATCAAAGTAATTAATCCAACAACCGCCCAAAGCCAAATAAAGAAGTAATCACCTCCATTTTTAACCACAACAATCATTATCGAAACTATCATTGAGCAAATTATTTGAAAAATTATGAATTCCTTTATCTTATCCCACACAAAGAATCCGGGTGTCTGTTTGTTAAATCCGAAACGTTCTTCCAGTACAAAAGTGTAGTAAATTTGAAAGGGCAGCTCGTTTAAGGTATTTATAAATTGTAGGATAACCAGCCAGATGCAACTGGTTGACACTTCGTCGAAGAATGGGTTTATACTTTCGGTGAAATCCCATACTCGAGCTATAAAGTCGTGGTATATGAGGAATGTATTTATAAGAATCGATTGCAAGTCTTTGACAAATCCAAATTTCAGTTTTGCAATACTGTAGTTTCTGGCTTTAGTGTATTCATCTTTTTTCATAACATCTTTTAGTTGCTCTGGAATTTCAGCAGCTTTTCTAGCCAGTCCATACTGTAATAAAATATAACAATTAGAGTAATGTGGCTCACTAAATGATATACACTAATATTTTTAAAAAATTGAAAACTAAATGAGTTACAGATGCAAGGGTTTTGCTAGCTTTATGGGACATTCCATTGCCTCATACTCTTAATTTAACATCAAGTCAAACAAAAAAAAAGCACTGCAGAGACGTTTTTTAAACAAATTTTAATCATAAATAATTATAATTCGAATTGTATTTAGTATGTTCGTCAGTGTATTAGTTGTTAAGTTTTTACTATTTGACAACTATTTTATCATCCCTTCAATGTGGGGATTGATGCAGTGTTGAGTAAGTTTTGGATTTTATCATCTTATCGATTTTAAATCTTAGATGCTGATGATGGACTGAAAAACTGAAACTGGTCCACCAGTGGATTTTTACATATACAGTATGATTCATAAAGAATGGAAAATGATGATAAATTTTATAATAACAAACTTTGTGCTCAAATTTTCCACCAAAAGTTTTAATTCAAAGAAATTGGAAACATTTATTTTATCAAATTTTATACTTCAAATAAATTCAAGAACGTCTTGGAGCATAAAGTGATTTGATATTACACTTATCAAAGTTTCATGTCAGAGCTGTCAATGAAAACAGTTTGACCAACCAAACCAAGGGAATTTAGTGTTTAGGTGGTAATAATTACAGATTATTCCCACATTGTTTTTCTGGTATTTTTGATATTTTTATTTTGAAATTTCATAATCATCCTGAATACTGTGTTTATGTATTGAATTCTGCAGCTCTCACTCTCACTTTTTCGTTTTGGTCTGTTGGCAGTAGGCAAAACGGCAAGTTTGATCAAATAAGATGGATGAAAATAGAACCTGTCCTATTTGGTAAAAAATTGGACATAAAATTATTTTCAGGTAAATTTGACATAAAATTTTGTTTAACACTGATAAAATTCCTCCTTGAAGCAGTTTCATGAATTTCAAGGAAAAAATGTGCTTTACAAGGAAATTTATTTGAGCAGAAATGTTTTACAAATAACGACAATTTTGACAGAAAACTACTTATTCGGAACTTTACTATTGTTTATGTATCTAACATACTTTAATAAATGAAAATTACTACACTGAAAGTGAATTACCATGTAACCCTTGTAAGCAACATTAAAAACGGTCGGTATTCTCAAAAACGGTCAAGTATATCTTTTTCACATAAAAAGCATATCAGCATAATATTTTAGAACCCTAAAGCCATTTTGATTGTGACCGGGAAAATATGATTCAAAACTATCAACATTCAGATCAAGCAAGTTTGCATCAATCGTCACCATTTCCAGATCAAATTTCCCATTCTTTATAAATCACCCTGTATTGCATGAAGTGTACAGTTGATTCTTTTGAAAAATTGTGTGAAAGGCTTGGTAAAAGCTTATAAGCATTTAAAACAGATCACTCTCAGCTGGGGCATCCTGTATAGTAAAAACTAAAAATATATAATGCCATCACAATTATGAACAAATGCATAGAAGTAAAATATCTTTTGGCAGATAGAACTGTTGGTAATATTGATAAGATTTGCATTTATCATTATGACAAAATTTTAGGAAAACAGAGTACCCATACAAGTAATGTGAAGAAATTTAAGATGTAATCGCAGTGTAATTATTGTAATACTAATAGCTTAAGATGATTTATTCTCTAGACAAATAATTTTGATATTCCTGAGAAACTCATTTCTGATTTAGGTATTATTAGGACACTCTGATAACAGACAATTGAAAAATGGCCATTGTTTATTCCTCCATTAATTCCATTATTAAATTACTTATTGTTTGGAAAACACTTCACCTTGGATACGGTGTAGATTATAGTGTTCATAACAACCTGAGGGCATTATAGGCCGGAGTTATCATAACGCCTTGAAACCTTTTTTAATATTAGTAATGGCTTTTTTTATCTTCCATGCCATAAAAACTACTTATTCCCTACCTTAGGTGCTCTTGACTTTTAAGGTAATAAACTTTCATTAGCTTTTGCTGCATTTTCTTTTATATTTTCTAAAATTTTGTCCAACTTTTGCCATTTTCACTAACTGACAGGACTATCAAAGTCACATCATTCAGGTAAAATAAACACTAAACAACATGGGTAAAGGTATACCCTTGGGTATACCATACCTTACTTTTCAATGCCAGAAACTGTCAAATGACTGTCAATAATTGCTGAAATAGGTGAAACAGAAACATAAAACATTGTATGCACCACAGGCGTTAGGGAGAGTATGTATACCTAATGTACATCAGGCTGAAACCTTCAGCACATTATGTTTCCTCTAAGGCCCTGGGTACATAAATAGCTATTAGATATAATTGTAACTGAAACCAATTTGAAACAATATAAAAATAAATATAGCAAACTGCTTCAAAAACACAGAAAACTCAAAATATATTTTTAAAACATAAAATGAAGTACAGAAGCCAAATCTCATTTACACAAGTAGAAAATAAGCTAGATATTTAGTAAAACAACCTTAAAATATAAATTTCAATGAGAACATACCTGTCTTAGGGCCAAGTAGGTTTCCCAAAGGTAGTCTGCCCACAATAGGAAAACTATTGCATTCTTGATGAACTGATCATCCAGTTTATCAATAAAAGGTAAGGTGCTCATTTTAAAATTATCAACAACAAGGTTTAGAAAGCAAAATTATTAAATTTATTTAGCATTTCATTATTCTGTCCCAATTTTATGGTACACACAAACACCCAAACCTGCATAAACCCAAACCCTAGAAATAATAACAAAACTTCAACAACCAATGAGGCTGTCAAGTGTCAATCTGTCATTTAACTTTCATCTACAATTCGTCGATTCCACGTAGCCGGTAGGGATGTGCTTTGAAATACCGTCTACAGTTTAATCGATACAATTTATAGACCAGTTAATTAATGATGGAGCTTATAATTCACACCCATAAGGAAATTCATCTTGATAACAAATAACGATACAATATCTAATAAAAGTAGAATATAGCGCGAAAGACAATGGCGCTACTGCCTCAAAATCGCAATTGAAAGTGCAATTTTTGTAAAAACGCTCTCTATCGAAAAGACCGAAAACTAAATGGAACATTGTTTTGAGACACTCTACAGCACAGAAAATGCTCTTTAAAATGCCGCAAAAACGAAGTCTCTATGATTAGCCGTTTTCGAGATATTTCATTTCTTTCAAAGCAAACTTACAGTAATACGCCCCCTAGCGGTGGATTTAGAAAGCTGAAAATTATTTCCAGCATTTTCCCTTGGCCACATTTACTAATAAAAATTTTTTTTCCGTAGCCATACCATACTATGTAAGGACGGATAAATTTAGCGTCTAACTAGAGTTGGGACACCCTGGCCGCATTCGTTTTCAAGCTCCATGGAGCGAGCAGAGCGTTTTTGATGTCACGATGACGTAATTTAGCAAAACTATAATTTGAGCAACTGTCAAATTACGTCATTGTGACGTCACAGTCGCTCTTCTTGCTCTATGAACCGTGAAAACGAATGCGGCCCATAAACACCAAACCATCAGCAAATTTTTAGTTAAAAAACTGTGACATAACATGAAACGTAACTATACGTAAGGTTTTAGATTACTGTTTAAAAAATGTTTTAGGACGGGTACTTTCACCTCCGGATAAATTTATTCTTTCTTAGGGTATTTCTGTAGAAATGACAGAATTGACCAGTAATAACATCTGATTTTACGGTTTCTATAGCAATTATATATTTGGAATAAAATTATCATGAAGTGGAAGTACCGGCCCCGGAAAGATTTTCATGTTATTTATACGCAAACTTATACCACTTAAAACAAGTTAAAATTTTCCACACTTATTTTGTGAATTAATTGATTTTAGTAAGATAGAAGATTTATTACCATTCCATAACAATTTAAAGTGCTTCCTATCACACTATCACGTAAGATAAACGTGAAAAAATACGTCAATTATAGGTATACCTAGAGTGGCTAAGCTTTTGAAGTATTTGTTTTGTTACATAACATATGAATCTCAATAACTACTAGACTGACTATTTTGTGCAATCCCCAAAATGTTATTTTTGTGAAGTAAATAAAAAACCACTAGAAGCCATTGTATATGGTTAAACAATGTTTATACAACAAAATACAACGTTTTGTGATTTAAAGTTGCATTTATTCAACGCATTCTTCTACCAAACAGTAAGTCTGGACAGTACGCTGGTACCATTTAGCCGAATCCTTGAAAGTTCTGGTGCGGTTTTCACTGTCAAAGTCTACATCAATAATTCCAAATCTTTGACTAAAAAATTGATTCTTATAAGTCAAGTACCTAAACTTGGGGTATATTAACAACTCACGTGTAACCACGTGCCCATTCAAAGTTGTCCAAGAAACTCCAAACAGTGTAACCGCTTACTTGCACGCCATCATCCAAAATAGCATCCAACATGTTACTTAAGTGTCCCTATAAATTTAGATTTTTCTTACTGTTTTTTTACTGGAATTACAAAAACTTACTTGCAAATAGTCCAATCTGCCTTCGTCGTCCAAAATTTCCGTTGTTGGCCAACCATTTTCAGTTACGTAGATTTCTCCAGGGGTGTAGTGATTCCAAACATAGTTGAGTAGTCCTCTCATCGCTTTAATAGTGGAAAGTTATTTGGTGATGTGTTGAAATAATTTTATTTATACCATAAGGGTAAGAAACCATCCAACTAGCCATGGAGGGGATCCATTCAGATTTGAAGCTGGTTGAAGTACCTTTGTCTGAGTAATAGCTTGGAGTTCCGATTTCGGGTTCAGAAATTGCACTTACAGCCATGCCAGTGTACCTAATTTTAATTTATTGGAAAAACGGTTTTTCTAAGTCCTGCACAGTTGTTGGAGTGTAATTATTACATGTTCAAGCCAAAGTAGTCGTGAGTTCCCTTTACAAACTCAATTTCTTCCTCAGACCAAGCTGGTAACCTGGATTGAGAGAGTCCTTCCAATTCACTCCTTTTAGCAATTCTGTCAATCATAATTTGAGGCCAGTTTCCAATGTAAACTGGATTGGCGTACCAACCAAGCTGTGAGAATCAACAAAGTAGAAACCAGTTTTAAGTGTGTTTGGGCATCTTACGTTGAATTCGAACTCCCATTCAGTAGCTTCGGCGTCAGCTTCACTATCCGTCAGTGGTTCATTGTAAGTAGAGTCTAATACAAGACTAATCTTTCCTGAAAGTGTTTTAAATTCATTTATGATTCATCATAAATAATTGGTACAACCACAAACCATTTTGTTCAGCAGCAAATTCGTCGTGGTAGATATGGTAAGCTGTAGCATGAGCCAAGATTTGTACTCTGGCACATTGATAAATTCCATCGCCAATTAGGGTCAAACCAGGAGCATTGTCCTAAAAAAGAGGCTGTAAAATCGATCATCGATTATTGAAGAATGGACATACTCCACTTCCGTATCCCAGAGAGCAAGTAGTCTTGGGTTCGTTCACAGTAGCCCATTTCTGGACGTATGGTCCCAAATTCTGGAAGACAATCCTGGCGTATTCTCCAAAACGTTCAGCAGTAGAGTCGTTCAGCCATCCTCCTGCTTCGTTTAGAGGTTGAGGCAAGTCCCAATGGTATAGAGTAACTAAAGGCTCAATGTCTGCTTCTCTTAAGGCCTACAAGACGCAGATTGATGTGGATCAAAAAAAGCTGAAGTGTATAATAACTCACTTTGACAAAGTTAACGTAATAGTCAACACCAGCTTGGTTGTAACTGTCCAAATATCCAGTGGGCACAATCCTAGTCCAAGCAACTGAGAACCTGTTTAGATAAGACAGGCATTGGTACTAGTTACTGATAGTCAGTTTTCGTTTAAAACTCACCTGTATAACTTCACTCCCAATTCCTTAAGTAATTCAATGTCTTCCCTCCACTTATGATAAGAGTCACAAGCGACGTCACCATTTTTACTGTCATCAGTTCTGCCTTTTGTAAGTTGGTCAAAATATTGTTATTTATACAACAAACATAAACTTACTGGGATCAGTGTGAAGGAAGTAATCCCACATGCTTTCGCCTTTACCGTCTTCATCCCATGCGCCTTCAACTTGGTAAGCAGCGGTAGCTGCTCCCCACAAAAATGACGATGGAAATTTCCGGTTGGTGATATTGGAAGCACCGAGTGCTCTAAAATTTAATTATCACTTTTTTACTGCTTCCTTTTTGCCAATATCACTACTTACCCCATCACCAAGCAAGCCACTGTAACCAAAGTAAAAGTCTTCATGTTGAAATGAAGACAAAGAAATATAAAATTAAGGACTGACGATTCGCTTTGGTGAGGTGTTCTTTTTATACTTACGCCATACACTTATTAGATAAGGATGTTCAGAGTGCTGATAAGTTTCAAGAGTTTCATCTATTCAAGCACTTAATATTGATAATAATATTAAGAATTGCCGGAGTTAAGAATAGAAAAAGTAAGTACAGCAAAAAAACAAGGAACAATACATTTATTTATTTATTTTACAAGTTACAGAGACCAGAAATATTATAATAAGTATACATGTAAGCAGAGTTTTACCCTATCATGACCCATGGACTCCGGAGTGAACACCTACAGAAAATTAAATAAAGTCATTTTTGTGAAAAGTTATAAAAAGTTAGATATACCGTTTTGAGCAAGTGCTTATCAACTAATTGCTGATGAGGTTTATGAAAACTTCAACGGCAAATGGTGTCGGCCGATGTGCTTGGCACCGCACCATCTTCATAAAGGAAAAAATACAGCAATTACTGGATTGACTAAGTCCAAATTAGTTAAAAAAACTTACTTTGACTTTCACGATGATGGTCATCGCAATATGAAATGCACAAACTCACTAAGAAGAATAAAACTAACTTAAAAAACCGGAAACTTTTCCATAAAATAATAAAATAGTTGTGTCAAAATTTATATGTTCTGAACATAAAACATAAATGTACCAATGAAGAATCATTTGGGATTGGGGCTATGGTGCTTGGTGCTGTGGGTTTCTTATCTTTACTTTACTCCCACTTAAAAAAAGTCAGACCAATAACAGACCAGACTAAATTATAACTGGCACTTTCTCACGCTCTCGACGGCTTTAACTAAGCTAAGTTGGCACAAATTTATTATTAAACACATATCTGGAGCCTCAACCTTCACATACCAAGATAAACCATATTTTTTGCTTGCCTTATTTACAAACATTCTTTACCAGCGTCTAAATTTACTGTCTATATATTTTACAAACGGATATGTTTTTGAATATTAATAAATACAAAGGCGCATTTATCAGTAAACGAAATTCATATCCAAAAACGCCCATAAACGTATGGTCCAAAAACAACTCGATATTTTACTGAGACTTATGTCGATCTTATTTAGCCCCATTAGAAATTTTCATACCTACTTCATAAATCTAGTGGTATACATTAGAACCTTTTTCTCAAAAAGGTCTTTTAGTTTAGGCTTGGAGTAACATGATATTTTATTTAACGGTCTAGACAACTGTGACTATTGATATACCATTATACTTTTGTTAAATTTGGTACTGATATTTGTTAGGATTGAAAGAATGACTAGGCACATAAATAATCAAAACCAGAATAAGTGTAAGGTTGGAAAAAGAGGGCGTTCATAGTAATACGACAGAATACCGATTTTTTGATTTGTGTATGTTAGCAATCATATCAAGGTGGCAAGTCCACCGTGAGAACTTCACACGGGCTCGTGGTACTTGAGGGCGTCTTTTATCAACCCTCTTGGATGGCGACATATTTATTGGTGTAAAAGGACGTCTTTAGGAATTTGCGTCTAAGTTATTTTAAGTGTCCTTAGAATTATTATTGTAACAGATAAGAGATAGGCGTATGTAATATGATACTTGTGAGACGGGTGCTCTTAGGGTGTTTAGTTAAGGGATTTAAGAAAAGTGGAGGGCATTCTGATATTCACCAGCAGAGAGAGTGGTATATTGGAATAAGAATCATTAAATTGGTTTAGTACGGGGAAATTTGTTTTTATTCTTCCCTCAATTCTTACATGTACTAACAGAAGGTCAACTCATCACTTTACTTGCTCAATCAAACGCTCCACACGTCAAACTTGTACACGATCTGATTACTATAATAGAAAATGTATGCGAGTGCTCTATTCCCTAATTGAAGTCGTAAATCAATCAATTATTGAATCCTCTGAACATTGTAAATTAATCATTCCTAACGTCTAGTAACAACCAAACATAGTCCAATCTGATCAACTTACATTCTTAATACGTAATGCCTTCCATCGCAAAACGTGCGTCATAATCAACTTATGACGTCTTCAACCAACTACCTCATTTCCCCGCTGTCCCTTCCACCGGACAGCGATGAGTTCACATGCGTTATGGTAGGTCATTCCCTTTACAATAGTTACCCGACTCCAGTCTTTCAACTAAGGCTTTACAGCACCCTAACTATTGCAAAGCCTTACTGAGTCTCCTACCTACAAAGTAGTCTCAATTCAAATCAGGTGTGAATGCACTAGTTCTATCAAGCCTAAAAATATGCATATGATCATTAATCCCCATTTAACTTTAATTATTCATTTGTTGCCTAAAGCATCAACTTTCTCAACTATCCTGAATCCATATAGATATCCTGAACTATTCAATCAATAATACCAACTATCAGAAATAGAAACCCGTGAGTACAATAACTCACCTGATTATTAAACTCTTGAGGTATAACACAAAGCACCCACAACACTTCTCAAAACTTTAGGACTAAAACAGATTATGCATACTAATAACGCCTGGCCTGTTTATTTTTCCTAAGTTAGTAAATCAAGTTATTAGTGCCTAAGCTTGCTCCCAATAAATTGTGCAATAAGCCAAAATAGCGGTCGACACTTAAAATTCCAATGCAAACAAGGGTATATTTTTTACCTAATATAGGACCTTTTTAAACTTACTTTTACATAAGTGGCGACAAAAAGCGTTTGAGCTAAAAATTAAGAAAATTATAGTGTGTATATAATTAAACTGAATATACAAGGTGTGGTATTAGTCAATGTTACCATAGACGTTCATGATAAAAAACAAGATGGAGATTTTTTAAACACCCTGTATATTATGTTTTTTGATTTGGTATTTATTTATAATCTGCACCTAGTTTTTAATTTATCATCAATAGTAACACAATAAATCGGTATAAATAGGCAAGTATTTAATTAAAATCACAACTGTTGCAATTAAAAGTTAATTTACTCAAAATTTCCAAACGTTGTTATCATATTACCAAATTATCTAGACCGCGCAATCAGATAAGAATTATGTAAAAATAAACAATAAGTAAACACTTAGCTAATAAGTACTTACCTCGTATAAAATTCATCTTATGATGGCTCTTTTAAGTTGTTTAGAGGGTGTAAAAAGTATACAGTTGATTGAAAATATAAATAACTAATATGTCACCTCATCAAAGAGGTCAAGAAATGATTTGGGTATCAAAAACAAAATGATCACGGCGTAAGTAACAATTGCTTTATTCTTAATATGAAATTTATTAACAATTTTACGCCATATATATAAACGTGTTAATATCGTCGTCATCTCGTCTCATATACTTGTGCTCTATTAGCCACTCGAGTTGTTCTTTAATCATTTTCTTCGATGGCAAAAACATATTTTTTAATATATCCACCAGTTCAGTTTGCAAAGCGTTGTTACAGATTTTCTTCCTCATTTTCAATATCTTAATTATCGCTTCTTGAGTCCTGAGAATGCGCAATTGCACAATAGATTGGTTGTCTTCCATTTGTGATCGTTCGGTACTCAATTGTAATCTTCCCACCAGATTTACCTGAAAATTATTACAAAAACTAACTAGGTTAAAGGTTAGCTCTAACAAACGGTAATTTACCTTGCCCCTTTTCTGAGTTTTCCCATTTTTAATCAGCGCAAAATCTTGATTTACCCAAAATACGGTGTGTTCGCCAAAGTCTTTGGGGGCGCTAGCAGCAGGATGAAATAAAAGAAGTTGTCGCTTCAGTTTAGGAAAAGCCACTAGCGACCAAAGGGTTCTTCGAAGTTCGCCATCTGGTAATTCGGTTGCTAACCTTCAATGATGTTTACATTTTATATTAGGAAAAAGTAACTTGAATTAAGTTTTTTTTTCAGGCAATTGTTAGGGAGATGACTACAAAAGCAAACTAAATATTATAACAATAGTTTTCTTAAAGAAGCATTTGAAAAGAACACGTCACACTACAGTGATATATTACTAGACTGTCCGGCTACAACATGTGCCACCGAAAGGTCATTTTCTGCCTTCGGAAATATTCACAACAAAAGCGAAATAGATTTACTAATGACAGAGCTGCAAAGCTACTGTTTATTAGTTGCAATTTAAAATTGGAGAAACCATCGGAAACGTTTTGTTAATTGATACAGCCTGATGTAAGATGTTATTTTACCATTTATGTTGTTCATGTATTTCAGTAGTTTATTTTTTATTTGAGAATAGGTCATAGAGTTAAATGCTTACAAACGAATTATTGCTATTAATTACTTGAACTTTCTTCTCCAAAAAACAAGAATTAGTGTAAAAAAACGTTTTATGAACGTGGTAAATTAACCAAACGAAATAAATTACGAGAGAATTAAAAATGGTAATAAAAATTGGTAAATTACGGTGGTAATTTACGAAAAATATAAAATACGGTAATTTTACATCACTGATCACACACACATTCCAAAATTACTATATTAATATATAATACCCAGCAGATATTTTTGAAAAAAACCAAAAAATGCAAGATGTCAACACGCATTAATTAATTAAATGCCATTAAGTCATCTTGTGTACGTAAAAATTACATATTTTTTAACCAAATTCACGACTGTAATTATAGTAAATATGGTAACAAACTTTCAATGCTACAAACTTGCAGTGTTTCAAATTAAAAACTTACCTAAGGTTTTCATATGTAATTTTATCGTGGGGTCTTTGGTTCCAGGCAAACAAAACGGCCATTTGAAATGTGGTAACGTCCAAGTCAAATTTTCCACCGCTAGTCGCAAACGTTATCGTGCCATTGCTCATATGGTGATACCTACAATAAACAGGATATTAATAAATGATGAATAACACTCAAAGTACTCTGGTAATTTAAAATTCAAACCAAACATTTCAGTTCCTCAACCGGGACAGGGATTTTTTTGGGTCATTTCTAAACGGAACGACAGATTTTGATGCAGTTTGGACTATCATTGAGCTTAATTTATAGGATTTTGGTTGATGGAAAAAATTCTGACTTAAATTCACCGCCACTGTACTATACAGGGTGGAAAAGAAGCGCGTGCAAAAAAGTGATATTTTCAAATAGTCCCCAATTGATCAATAATTTGTTTTGGGTTTGTTTTAACTTAAGGAAGTGTTGTTTAGTTCAATATCTCGGGACGTTTTTGGCCGTTTTCCAATTAGCATCCTGTGACTCAAGAAATAGTGATGTATCCAAAAAATGCTCAATCTCGAATTAAGACAGTAGCTTTGAACTGCCATTTTAAGTCACCTGTAGGGTTTAGGTGATTGAAGCGTCGGTTTGTGGTCGTGTTTCTTTGTGTCAGGTGCCATGTGGCCTATTTAATCTCCTCACTTTGTGATATCGGTCCCTTTACCACTGCAGCACTCAAAGATTTATTTATTTCAGCTTAATTCAAGATTGAACGAAACGAAAATCGATATTTCTTCGGACACATGACGTTAATTAAGAAACACCCAAAAACGTCCCGAGGTAATACCCTAGACAACAAGTTCCTATGTAAGAAAAAAGTTAAAATTATTTATTAGTAAAGTGGCTGTAATTTAATACTTTTCTTTTTTTGCGCACGTTCTTGTCCCACTTTGAATGTCTTTAGCCACCCTGTAAGGTCTTATTGGTCATGGGGTTGCTTCAAAAATTTTGTAAATAATATTGGATTACATCCAAATAAAATGACACATAAAAAGCTGCTGCCATAACTTAATTCGAGCTTGAGAGCACTCTAATGTCGTCTTTTTTGGATAAATCAATATTTCTTGATACATGGGACGTTAATTGAGAAACGCCCAAAAACCTCCCGAGATATTGACCTAAATAACACTTCCTTATGTTGAAACAAAAAAAATGTTTGGTCAATTGGGGACTACTTGAAAATTTCACTTTTTTGCACGCACTTCATTCACAACCTCTATAAGGCGGTTAAAGTGCATTAAAGCAAAAGTTGTTTACATCAGTAAAGAGCCAATAAACCAAGCTCAATGACGGTCCAAACCGCATTAAAATCTGTTGATTCGTTTCAGAATGGCGTTCAGAAAAACATCACTGTCCCAGTTTATTTGTAAACTTACCATTGCAATTTCCTCCCTGAATGCTTCTTTTTATAAAACTCCTCAACTTCAGGTATGTAATCTTCCAATTCAACAGGTAAACTAACGGTAACTCTTTCAGATCCTCTGGCCCACGCACCTGATTAATTGAAAATATACGGTCATATTAACCAATCAAAAAAGTTTATTTAGATAATAAAGACCTGCATTTAATATCTTAATATTTATGGCATCGTGTCGTTCCGTGAAAATCCTAAACTGTACGTTCAAGTCTTCGCTAACTTTAATATCTTGAAACATTCTAGCTAGTTTATTTACATAATCGGCCGGCATTCCAACTTCCCGTAGCCACTCAACCTGCCATAAATTCAGATAGTTAGGTGCGAAAATTATTCGTAGTTAAATATGATATACCATATCCTCTTCCTTTTCACTATCAGCACTAGCGTCTAATATAAGACGTCTCGTTAAATGCGCTTTATGGTAACGCATAAAAACGTCTTTGTTTGAAACATATTTAAGGACTAGCAAGACATCTCTTAACCTGAAATATTTTAGAAAATAACACATGCTGGAAAATCGCTGATTTTTTTAAATTAGTACCTTGACTCAATTTCGTCACTGGTAAGTCGTTTCGACAATGGTGTACGTCTAAGTAACATATCACAGTAATTGGCTAATAATTCCGGACATTTACTCTCCGGTGTAACCATTTTACCAGCTACGCTCCTTCCTGTACTTAACTCTAACCTATTAAATATTTTTTTTTATAGAAAAAAGCAAGTTAATTAAGAGACTGACCTAAATACTGTAGTGTCATTAACCACCGATTTAAACGCTTTGTCTCTGGCAGTTAAAAACCGCGGATCGTCTGAAAAAGCGTCATGGACCAATTTGCTAAATTTCCTATTATTATAATAAATAAATTACTAGTAGAACAACTTGGGCAATGTAGATAGAACAAACCTAAACAATTCTAAAAGTCGCTCAACATATTTTTCAGAGTCTTGGGTGATGATATCAGCAGCCGCAACCATGTCAGCCAATCCCGCTTGAGTAATATGATTCTCAAGCTCCCTTAGCATAGGTTGAACCCCTTCAGGTACACGCTCTAATAATCTAAATTAAAATGTTTTATAATTCTGTATAGTTTTGCCTTTACAACGTTATAATGCTGATTGACTTGAAAAACAGAAATTAAATCAGGAAAAAATACCTGAACATTAGTTGTAATCGTTCAGTTTCACCCGCTTTGATCAAAGGCGCACATTCGGCCAAAAGAACTGATAAAGGATTTCCTACCAGCACCTTGACGCAGCACTGTATTACGGAATTATTACTTCCAGCTAAAAAAATATGCAAAAATGTTTATAGTCTATCCAAAAATTTCACATATTATTTTCAGAAAAAAATAGCAAAACACACACTTACCCTCTAAATACCTCTGAGCTCTGGCTTCCTCTTCCTTTAGTTTTGCATCTGCATACTTCATATAAGCCTGCACTCCATTATTTGCCAGTTGTTCAGGTGCTTTCATACGATAAAACATTTCTGTACTTTGGATGTAAGCAGCTTCAAAATTTTCTCTATAAATCTCCAGTCTGTCATCAGGATTTGAACACAGATTTACATAAGACTCTCTTACACCTAAAGAAATAAACATGTAGTTATTGAAACTCTTAACTCAACTTTCACTTCAGAATAAATTAATTCAGAGGTGAAAGTACCGGCCCTAAAGTGGCTAAATATTGTAGTAATTAATAAAAATATTCTACCAAAAGTGACAAGACATCGTTTGACGTTGGCTCTACATATCTGAATAGCACTAATTTTTCCTGTAATTTACCTATGACTAACTGGGAATCAAAAGCTTCTCCATTTCGTTCTGCATGGACCAATTTCATGGCACTTTCCTGAAGACGATGCTTAATGTCACTGAATATACTTTCATTCCAACTGTCTAACATTAGTTTCCTAACTATACTCTCATCTGTAGGTCCTTTTTTGTTGTTGTTGCTTTGCATACTAGAGCTGGCTGATGTAGTTTTACCCTGAAGACTGCTTTCTAATTGTCTAGTTTGTTGTTAATTATGCATTAGTATGGTTGTTTTTTGTATTTTTTTAAATTCAGTTTACTTGTCATAAATAGCATAAAGTTTAATAGATTTTTTAGAAAACTGTTCATCAGCCTGCTTTGCCTAATAAACTATTTTGGAAAAATACTTTGTTAACAAAATTAGGGCAATTAAAATATTAACCAATAGGTCACATTTTTCATTATAAAATGACTAGGCTTATTTTAAGACATAAAAAACCAAATTTAAAAAAAAAACATGGTTTAATACATATTAAGGTAAAACTCAATAACTGCCATTTGTCCTATATTTACAGGTGTGGTAAAACCGGCCATAGTAAAACCATGCCACGGACAGAGAAACATTGCTAACTGAACGTGCCAGACAACAACAGAAAACCTTAAAAAAAGTCGCGAGTAGGCGAAAATTTCGCTGTGATGTTGTCAAACGTAGCTCTGGTCAAGTAGATTAATAATAATATGTATTTATTTAGCATAATAGCTATCCAATAAACAACTTAAAAGTATACAATGCAAAAAAAATGACTTATAGAAAACACAGATAGAAAAAATACATTTATAAGTAAAACCGTCACTAAACACTACACTGCTCTAAAATATGTGTTCTGATCATTATCTTAAAACTACACAATTGATCACAGTCCCTAATTTTTCGTGGCAACATGTTGAATTTATACAATCCCTTATACAACACAGAATTCAACATTTGACTAGAACAACATTTTTCCATCAATACAGACCACACCATACCAAATAGTAAACACTTATTCATCGAAGTAAATAGCAATGATCCAAATAGGCCTATAACAAAATTATCCTAACTAATCCAGTAGATGTATTCAGATAAGCTTCTGGCAACATTGCCCTGAAGTTTTTACTTACTAGACTTTTTATTAAGTTTTCTGTCTTTGTTTCGCGCATGCATTTATCAATGTTTTTCTGTCAGTTACACGGTTTTCTTATGGCCGGTTTTAGTTTTACCCACACCTGTGTATTAATAAAGGGTGATTCACGGTGGTGGTATATTAGAAGTATCTGGAGAACAACTCAATATTTTTCACTGAAATTTGGAGTGTAGCCTAGGTTGGGTCCAAACTCTCTTTCATTAATACTTCCCTATACCTATCTTACACCAATTCTTAAATATTTTATAAAAACGGTGAATTTGTCAGCAAAATGGTGGTCTAAACTTTAATTAAATTCTCAAGTCTTGAAAGGTTTGCTGATGTGACCTTTTGTCCTCAGTTAGACAATACTACATGTATGAAAAGCCCAGAGATAGAAAATGAAAAAAACCTACACAGTGGTCAATATTTACCTTTTAGTCGGACGGATAAGAAAACTGCAAAAAGTCCGTTTTTTTTTTAATGAATTCATGTTTTATGGTTTGTAATAAAATAACATTAAATTTAGAACAAATCTTTGTGCACATCTCCTATACCTAACTTCAACCATTTATGACTTATTAACAATTTTTCCTTAAAGGGTGCATTCAATCGTAATCTGTAATATATTGAAAAATATTGATTTGTCATTCTCTAGATACTTCTAATATACCATCACCCTGTATATTATCAATCAAAAACTCAAATATTTCTATTTTTATGATTACCACAATTTGTTTTACATATAATATTGATATGAGGTAAGGATGTAATTCAATTCTTTGCAACTAAGCTAAAACTAATAATTAATTAATTAATAAGTAGAATTTGAAAAGAGTTCTAAATTTGTAGGTTATAAGCATGACAGGATAGCTATTAGTGTACATTATAATTTTTCCCTGGTTCTAAAGTGACACTTGCAATTTATTGTGGTTTCTAGTAACATTTAACAAGTGTCATTTCGTTCCCATAAAAATATGTTCTTTTATGATGTTAAATTTCTGTTTTTTTAATCTTTAATTTTATGTAAGACTAAAGCTATAAATAACATAGGCAGCCCATCACAAATCAAACTTGTATGTAGGTTTTATCAAATTTGGTATACTAATTAAACCAACAACAATAGTTTTATTTTTTGTTCATAAAGATTTATGAAATTACACCAGTTATAGGTTTATTGAGACTGTTTAAATTGTTGGCCTTTACAATAACAAATTATTTACAGTTTAATTGATTAAATTGTACATACTTAGTACTTACTGCACTTAGTTTTCATTCTCACTAAATAAAATCATGAGATATTAATTTAAAAAAAAACATTTAATAAAAACAAACATCTAAATCTAAATACTGGTCACCAACACTTTAACATACCTGAATGGGGTAGGCAAATAATTGCACTGTGTAAAAAACTTGCGCCATTCAGCAATGTATGCTTTCAGTAAAGCTTCTTCTTGCCTCTGAGCTAACACTCTATTCTGAGCTTGTTTTATAAACTGCACTATATCTTCGTGCAGGTGATCCCTAAGCTTTGCAGGTCCTTTTTCATCCCACAAACAAACCAAATGCACATCATAGAAAAGATCATGCCATTCAGCTTGAGACACTGGTTCCTGTTTTAATAGTTTCAACACAATAGGACGCATGTGGATCCATTTGTCCTCAAATTTTAGTTGACCTTTCTCCTTAAAATAGCGTATTTTAGTACAGCTCACTTAAATTAAAAGGGTTTTAAAAATTTAAGGGCTTTACCTTCAACATCTTTTAGGTTAGGCTTTAAACTGGAAATGACTTAAATTGACTACGTTAATACAATTACCATTCCTTAATTATTTAAACTGTTTCACTTAATAATCTATTCGTTTGGTTGATAATTAAATGTAATTATTTTTTTTTACACATAAACCAAGTTGTAAATAAACAGAATAAAGTTCTTTTCCAAATTCACTAAAGTCAAAACAATAAAAAATATTGACAAAAGTGACATTGTTGACATATCAAAGCTGTCAAACTCATCGAATAGAGATTCGCCCTCTATACTAGAAAGCCTAAAATGTCACTTTTAATGGCGGCGTTAGCGGTTTTTATTTTATACACAAACGTATGCAAATGTAGTAAGAAATACGTTTTTTTAAATTATTTCGTATAGTTGATTGCAAGTTGTGAGTGAAAAATCAAAGAAAGGTTCATTCCTGATCCAAATATGTATAGATAGAGCTTTTTATATACAATCAAGTCCAGCCTAAATAAATTGGTAAGAACATTTGTTCTGGAAAGTACAACACAGCAAACTAGTTTAAACACCGTTCAATACAAGAAAATCTGTAAATCCTTGAAACTAGGTAAGCAAAACTGGTAAATTGTTCTTATGTTATTACCAACAACATTCATTCAAAATTATTGTTGTTGCTGTGTGCTCTCACAATGAAGGATGCTTTCAAAAGTAACTCAAATAATTGTGCATGTAACAAGTACCTAATAAGTTTACTGTTCTAGAAAGCACTTGTACCTACCATTGAGTATAGTGTTGGAGTAAAATCATCCCACTTCAAAGTGTTCAACCACTGTTGAGTTAGATCCGGTATTTTGTAAAGTAAAAAACTGACACGGTTGGGCTTTTTCCTGAATTGCTGTTACAATGTGGCTTGAAAAACTTATAAACGGCAGCAAACAAAAATAACTCACGCAAATAATCTCAAGTGTTGATTTTAAACCGTAAAAATTCATCTAATCCTCAAAAACTCAATTTCCACAATACAAACAAACGCAAACTGTCACCACTATTTCCGCCATATTGGAATTTTTGACAAGCACCTTCTGGGCTTTCTAGTATTGTAGGCGGTGATTTGTCAAATTGGGCGCAAGCAGCAGAGCCAACAAGGACAGACAGATGAAGGATGCATTGTGTTTTTATAAAATCAATGTAATCTCAATTAATTAGTCTCTAAAATTGTGCCTTTATTACGAGCTATCCTACACTGTTAATACAATTTTTATGAAATTTGAGCTTCAAAGTAGAAAAAAAACTGAAACGGCTAGCATAGACCAAAAAAACGATTTCAATAAAATTTATTTCACGCGGCAAACTTTGTGTGCAATGGTTACAATGGTGCAATAAACCGGTTTAGTTATGCCTTTTCGATCAGTAATCGATTTATTTCATTGCATTCATAAGGAAATTGTCTAGCGATTGTTAATCGATGTGTTCTTATCAATGAGTAAAAAGAACAAGTATCAGGAGGTAACAATAATACAAATTATAACCCGTTTGTGCATTAAGCGAGGGGGACGGAAGTTGATTGCGCATTCGCCTACTGCGCAGTTGAATTGACGCAGTCATTGAAAGTTTGGAGTTTCAAACCCGCAAAAATTTGTTGTTTGTATTTGTTGTAGTATAGTGTTAGTTTGTTTTGTTTGTTTGTGGTTCTTTAACAGTTGAGTTTTGCAAATTTAAATTAAGTTGTACAGTGGACAAGATTAAATTTAGATCTGATAGTGCCAACCGGAAGTTGACGGCCGCCATATTACTCCCCCCGCCTCCCCCTTGTTTCTGTCCCCCCTTTTAATTGCTAGTGCTCCTTCCTGCTATGTTTACATTTTTTTTATTCATTGGTTCTTATGAATCCGGCCATTGTTTTTGTAAACCCTGAAAAGCCAACAATCCTAGCATTCAGTCTCAAAAGTCAAAATCCACTTTTTTCTTAAACATGGCGATTGGCGAGTTCACGATCCACATCTAGGTACATGTAGTAAAGTGAAGTGGTTGACAATTGACATTAATTGAGCAGTTGTAATTTTGTCACTTGTCACTTGTCAGTGAGTGATTGCCGGATTGCCCTGAGATTTGGACTAGGGTAAGAAAAGTCGATTTAATTTGGAAAACCGATATTTTCAAACCTTTTTTGCAGTGTAATTTCCTGAAAACTCACTGAAATGGCTACACAAAAGCTTGGTTTAGCTGTAAGTACACGGATCTGATAGTCCCATTTTCTATAAAATCACTCTCTGATCCATACATACTATGTAACACCTATAGAACTAATATTACATAACTGGAAGTTTATACAGCTTTTCTTAACTAGGATTGTTTTTGCTCGTATTTAGGTAAGAAAATTCAGCACCAGCAACGTTGCCAACCAACTGGTCAAGGCTCCAATTCAAATTTTTGGAATTGAAGGAAGATATGCCACTGCCTTGTACTCAGCGGCCAGCAAGCAAAAGACACTGGAAGCTGTGGAGAAGGATTTAATCCTGTTACAAAACTCACTTAAAACTGATGTTAAGTTTAAAGAGTTTATTGTAAATCCTACTATTAAAAGGTAAGGTCTCTATATGTTTTATCCAAAGGTTAAGTTAAAATTGACTTATGAATTTTACCTCCCAGTAAATTGAATTAAACTCATTTCATTTTAATGTTTTCATAAAAATTAAGTAGGTACAATAGTTCTATTTTTTTTTGGTGCTTAGGTCACTCAAATCTGATGCCATTAAAGCAGTTGCTAACAAAGCATCTCTAAAACCAGAATCCACCAATCTTCTGCAAGCCTTAGCTGAGAATGGACGTCTCAAAAACTTGGCAGGTGTCATTAATGCTTTCAGAACCATCATGGCAGCCCATAGAGGAGAGGTGTGATTTTGTTTTAAATTTGAAACTTTTTAACACTTGTTTACAAATTTGTTTCAATAATGTGGTCTTTTTAAGCTAAGATTAACTTCTTTCAGGTTGTCTGTGAAGTAATTACTGCCAGGGAGCTTGACAGCGAACAGAAAACTAAACTCCAGGGAGTCTTAAAGTCCTTCTTGAAATCAGGCCAGTCAATCTTGCTTACCACTAAGGTTGACCCTGCAATTATCGGTGGATTGGTAGTGTCTATTGGTGACAGATATGTGGACATGTCTGTTGCTAGCAAGATCAAAAAGTACTCCGAGATCATCAGTACTCCAGTTTAAGTGTTATATTTTATGTTATTTGTTTATTTTATTCAAGAAATAAATTAGAATATGCTAGTGTTTTGGCTGTTCATTGAAAGTGTAAACTGTACACAACTCACTCTGTTCTGGAGGTTTTGAATTTCAGTTTTTTTGTAGGATCAAGATAAAGTTGTATCAAGAGCTCTTTTTAATGGAATCTTCTATTTTTTATTTCATTTTTGGATTCTGCATCGAATTCCAAGTAGTCCTAACCTAACCTAATTTAATAATAAATAAAGTTGACAGTGGTAACTTATTTTTGGGTCAACATGTATACATTAATTTATCATCAAAAAAATCGTAATCAAAAATACATATTGTCAAGTCTAAATTTAATTTAGCAAATGATCAACATTTTAAAGTCAGGTGACTGTTTTTGGGACTGCTGGCTTGGACAGTGTTGCAAGCTCTAAAATGACATAATCAAAGTCACGTGATGTTTGTCTTGCAATTTCAGCTTTTGCAACTGTCTAAAATAATAGTCTGAATGTAATTTACCAAATTTTAAAGGCCACGGGACTAATTTTGACAGATCTCAACTGGCTTTTACAGTGTTGCACGCTCAAAATGGTATTATCAACGTCAAGTGACGTAGTTCTTACAATTTTACTACTGTTACCTGACCTTAGAAAATGAATCAATTTGGAAAAACAGTCACGTAACTTGAGGAAGTAATTTTTATTGTATCACCATTGTATCACTAAACCTTATCGACATTTTGACAAAAGTCATGTACCGGGTGTTCCACTAACAGAGGTCATCGGCCATATCTCAAAAACTAGGAAAGACACAGCTTTGAAAAAAAAATTATATGACTAATGTGGCTAAGAGAAAATGCTGAAATTTTTTTTTAACTCTAACTCTTCCGCTAGGTGGCGCAACTTACATAGTAAACGCAAAAAAGTGAAATAATAACTGTGAAAATCTAAATGTAAAGCTATGTTTAAAATAACACACTTACGTTTTCGAAGCAATTCTATACATTTTTTGTATAAGAAAGTTTTCTCTAACTTCACGCGTTTTCCGTTGAGGGCGCTGCGAATCTCGTCACAGAAAAACTTAAATATCTTGATAACGGATAATTATTATTTAATGAAGTAATAGCTCGTTGGGTTTGGTTTGCTCTATTTAATGACCTATAACACAATTTATTTTAGTTAACTAACTAACTGCTAGATAAGGTTATAAACAAATTGAAATGGCGTTTCGTTGATAGTTTCCTAAAAATCCAGATTTCATCACTTTTACTTGAAAGATTTTTGTAAATTTTGTGCATAATGCGTATTTCTAATGAATTGACGAATGACGTAATCAAAATGTTATGCTCTTTCTATCTAAAATATAAAAAAGGTACCATTTCATTTAAGTTTTCTGAGATAATCGCAAAAAATTGCGATTTTTTGAAAAAGTGCCCTCTAGGCCCTCTAGCAGCTAGTTAGTTAACTAAAATAAATTGTGTTATAGACCATTAAATAGAGCAAACCAATGCCTTTTTAACGAGTTATTACTTCATTGAATAATAATTATCCGTTATCAAGATATTTAAGTTTTTCTGTGACGAAATTCGCATCAGCGCCCTCAACGGAAAACGCGTGAAGTTAGAGAAAATTTTCACAGTTATTATTTCACTTTTTTGCGTTTATTATGTAAGTTGCGCCACCTAGCGGAAGAGTTAGAGTTAAAAAAAATATTTTCAGCATTGTCTCTTAGCCACATTAGTTATATAATTTTTTTTGGAAAGTTGTATCTTTTATAGTTCGTTTTTTATATTCGAGATATGGCTGATGACCTCTGTTATTAGAACACCCGGTACAAATTTTAAAAGCAGACATGCTACTTAAGTCAACCTAAAAACTGTCACGTGACCTTAAAAAATTTTTTAAGGGTTTTTTCATCAACATTTATCATTATCTCAATACCAGGGGACTTATAACTAAACTTAAGAATGCCGCAAATGTGTAAACATTTCAAGGTATCCTAAGGCAGTTTAAATAATTTAAAGGCATTTTGATGTATTTCAAGACACTTTGAGGCATTTTAGGCAGTTTTAAGGCATTATCACTATGAGGCATTTTGTATGCAAAAAGGCATTTTGGTGTACAAGAAATATCGGCGGTCTACCCCTCGATTTAGTCTCACACAGGTAATTATTTAAGCCAATTGCTCTTATGTTCTAGGAAATGATTTTTGTAGACCTTTTTGTGATTTTGAAATCTGGAAAGAATTTGACAGATTTTTGTAATTCTTATTGAGATATTTATGGATCAAATTGAGCAGTTGACCAGTCATTTATTGCGCGATTTTATGGCTATAGAGGTTTATTTTGCACAGAAGATTGTTTGTTGATGTTTCAGTAATTCATATGCTCAATGCAAAGTTTCCACCACTAAATAAAAAATCTATTGTATATATTTTAATTTATTTGTTTATTATTTTACAACTATCTCTATAATATACTTGCAAGGTAAGTACAAATGCAAAACAGTTTAAGCAAAAGATTTTTCACATATAGGTTGTTACACAATTCTGATTCTTAAGAAATTGGAAGTTTTAAACGTTAAATAACTAATTGAACATTCGAAAAATACTGGAGCAACTTAACTTATTATTGCTTATCATTTTTTACAACATGGCGACTGTCTACAAGGGTTTTAAAGCATTCTGATTCAAGCAAAGGTATTTTATACATAACAAAAAATAGCAAGTGCCTTCAAATTGGTTATCCTACATATGAAAACTATACAATAAAGAATAGGTATGTACAGCTCAACGTGGAAGAATATACCTAAAAAAACTAAATATTCTGATATTCAGTACACAAAATGGAAATTACATTAGTGGTACTCTTATAACTAATAGAAAAAATTAATCTTCTAGTTATCTATAACAAATGAACATAAAATATTTACGTTATTTAAGTAAAATATATCAGGAATAACTTTAATATTGGTCCTGGTTTGGGAAAACAAATACCTACTACATTTTTCGTACACAAGCAGTAAGTAATGAAAACTTTATGTACAGTATAAAATATAATTTTTTTAGAACAATAACTCCAAAATGTATGTTTTAATGCAAATTCTACACTAAAACTGACAATGACGTCTTTGCGGCATTTTCGTATTTACTTGGATGACAGTCAATCCTTTCAAAATTCTTCAAGATCCGATGAGCACCATTATTAATGTCCTTTTATGAATGGAAGTGGAATTATTTGAGGAATGATCGGATCATCTTGGGATTGACTGGACGGGTCCTGTCAGCTTTCCACATCAATTGAGAAAGAGTGAGCGTGAGTTAATGCACTCCATAATGGAGACCTATAAAAAAGTAGTTTTACATTGATACATTCACCAAAAACGTAGTGGTTTAAGTAAAATAACCTTTCCGAACAGGCGTCAACTTTCTGTTCATGCTACCTCGAATGATCCGGCTTATTTTCTGAGTCAGGGGTCATCATTTCAATGACCGTTTGCTCTGCCTCAGGCTCAGAACGTTCTTCAATAACAGTATCCAGCTCTAAGGAAGGAAATCCTCTGCTCATTGCCCTTTCTGAACGTAGACTAATTGCCCTTGATCGACCTATCAAATTAAATAATTTAAGAAACTTTAAACCGTATTAAATTCAAAATCCCTTCTTCAACGTTATATTTAGTTAGGGCAGGTTTTATAAAAACTTTAAGTTCCACTTTCGGCTAGAGTTTAACCATTTTCTTTGGGTTCCTGGAAGTATTTCTGGGAAATAGTAAATCTCCGACATGTGGCAAATCTGAACGTTCCTGTAGTTGGGGTTTATCTTGTCAAAACTAATTTAGGAACGTGGATATTTACGTTGCCAAGTTGAGCCCAGGCGTATATGAAACTCATTAAGAAAGGTATCCCTGTAAAATTTAATTTTGCAAGGTGGAATCCATTGGGACGAATGGGATATATTATAGTCCCGAAAGGGTAAATCTAAAACTGTTAAGATTCCTCGGCACGTTTTGATGTTTGCAAATTTAATTGGTTAAAAAATGATGCAATTAACGGATAACGTCCAGATTTATACACTAATTTAAAGTTAAATATAGCAAAGTATCCAGGGTGGAATTCCTGTTATAAAAAAGAACAAAAAGGTTTGTAAAAATTGTTATTTATCATTTATGTTAGTTACTTAACTTAAAATGCATTTTTATGTGTGTTTCATGTTAATGTGCTTATCTAAGTATACGTGAGGAAAAAGTAATTAGTAAAAATTAAAAGCAAAGTTTGATCCAAATTAAGCATAGAGCATGTGACCATAACATTATTAAAAACCAAATCATCACTTAGTTTATAATATTTTCTGATTTATGTAGAAAAGCTTCTTTGACATTGAAACTAATTTCCTTCGTACGAAGTTTAAAAGCTCTTCCTTATTGTGCACAAGAAAAGTTTGAGTTGAAAAGTCAACACCAATTATTATAGTTTTGGTTTATTTTTTTGTCCAGAATAGAAACTTTTTGTTGAAATGTATTGCTAAGGCGTTTTTTAACTAAATTGAATTCAAGCTCGTTTTACAGCAATATTAATTAAACTTAATAAATTTAATTAGACAATAATTTTACTAGGCTTTGTTAGGATAATGTTAATTAACATTTGAAACGGGTCACTTTTCTTCTTGCACATAATACACAAAGAATATAAAAAGTGTTTGCTAAATATAAAGTAGGACACTTTATACTACATAAACCAGCTTTAATAGCCATTTATGTATCAAGGGAATTTCTCGTCGCAATCCTCGGGCAACTTTTAGGCCAAATGCCTTGGGATTTCCTAAAATCGTCGTCTCCAAGTAATAAATGTTTGATAATACCCGTGACGCACACAAACTTGTAGGTTCGACTAGTTTATTACACTATAGGAGATCATGTGTTTCCACTGACTGCTAAATCGTTACAATTCTGGCAGATTCTGGTATGAAAACTATGAAACGCCACAGTGTCTGGAAAAACATATCGAGGATAGTTGAAAAAAGGTACAAAAATAGTTTTAGAAAATAAAAATAATACTGAATTTTGGTCACAAAGTCTAATTAATATTAGTAGTATTAGCGTTCATAAAAGTAAATAGTTTCAGTAGGACAAGTTAGCAAATAAGTTTTTTTATGAAATTTCAATGTTATGGTCACAAGTTTTGAGTAGGTAATATTGGCAAAAATAACTAAGAAAATCGACAAAGTTGGTAAGTTAGCATTAACCAAACAAAAAGAAGGATGGTTCAGTGGTGCAAGTGGTCTGAAAACATTATGCGGTCTACAGTTTAAAAAGATTATTTTAAATTGCCATATTCCTGCTCTCTATTATACACATATATGTTTTAAAAACTTAAAACCTTTTACTACACCTATTATACTTTAAACAAATCTTTAAACTTAAAACATACATTTTCTGATTGCAAAGCATTGTAAACTGAGTAAGAATCCTAAGTTAAAAGCTTTTATTCCCATGACAGCACTAGTAAGCAACATGATATATCTCTTGGGATGACTTGTGTAACATCAAAAATTGCAATCTATTACTGCAAATGCACGTTTTCAACATTGACATATTTAAACCGTTCAAATATCAACTCTTAGTAGTAATATTTCATATACTCTATCAGAGTTTTCAGTTCTATTAAGATACGTAAAATAAATCTCAAAAACAAGAAAACAATCATTAATTTTATATGTATGTATAAGCTTAACATACAAACAGCTAATGATTATGTCTTATAATTTAAGGCAGTACCTATGTAATATTGAAAACTAGAGAAGTAATGGATAGGAATAGCACATTTACAAAATTGCAAAACTCGTAGCGATTATCACGACTATTTGTGAACTTTGTTATGTAACCTGAATTTTTTACATTCTTGCAGTAGTTATTAATATTAAGATAGCATATTCTTTACTCTGAAAAAATATGGACACACTTACACCACATAAACCCTAAGCAAGGGAGAAACTAAAGAAGAAAGAGCGCAGTAGTTACCTATATAGTGTAAAGAGCTGAATCTGACAATAGAGAAAGTACCGTGATCAAAGTCCATGTTCCTCCTGCGTGCCTGCTCTCTGGCCAGTTTGGCTCTTCTGCGCAGACAGCATATGACGAGAAGAGCCAACAGCGGAAAGCCAAAAATGCAGGAAATGATCGGAATCACCACAGTTTCCGGTGACACTAGATTACAAATTAATTACTTACTTATAGAAAACTGAACGATTTTTGCACAAACGATCTTTCTGTGCAAAAAACAATATCTACAACAACACACAAGTATTCTGGTTTACTTTTTGCAACTTAAGAGAATGATGCAGTACTCAATATCGTCAACTAATTATTTCCCTTATGAAAACTGAAGTACAAACAAACTTTTGTGAGTAAAAAAGTAGATTACCTGTTGGATATATTAAAATAACGGGCCTCTTGTTATGGGAATGTATGTGAGTGTTGGAGACTGTACTCGTGGATCCAACTGTATTCCCTGACATGGTGCATTAAATATTTGGCGAATCTGAAACAAAAAAAAAACTTTTCAAAGTAATAACAAAATACGTAATTTAAAAGGGTTCTTCTGCTTAAATAATGAATTAGGGTTAATGAAAATTTTAATAATTAATTATAACTCTTTCACGTAGTTCGTCGAAAATTATTCGCTTTATTAAAATCGAATTTCAAGCACAGACAATGAAGTTATCTTCTTTTTTTGGATCCAAAAAGTAGATCAAGATTTATTATTTCAGGCCATAATGTGCTCATACATTTATTATTACTTAAATTACTCAAAGTGTGCCTCATCATCACAATCATCTGCCTAAATTTATTTTTAAAGCAACAAAGGGGTTTTGATTCTTGGCAAATTTAACTTTTTCTTTGTTAAGAAAGAAGTTAAAAAGTAACATTTAAAATACTGCGTTATTTAAAAATTCTATGTTTATCGAAGTCATATTATTATTATTTTTGTTATATTAATTTCAAGTTTAATATATTGATAAGTTTAGTTTTCAGTAGGACGCAATTAAATTTTTGCTTTGCTTTTCTTATCGAGTTTTACCGATTTGTATATTCTGATGATCCATTTTTAATCTTAAAAAAGTCACATGACTCTAAAAATATCAATCTAAACGTAAAAACTGTCACGTGACCTTTAAAAATAAATTTGATGATTGAAAATAGTGACTAAACACGAAATAGAATTAAAAGGTGACGAAAAGCATCAGTTTAAACTTAGAAACGCTCACGTGAACATTCAAATAATATTTTGACATTTGAAACGGTCACATGATCTTCAGGATCTGCTTTGACGTTAAAAAACTAGTCACGTGAACTTTTTTAACTTTTTAAATTAAATTTTAGGGTTAAATTTAGTAACGTGACTGTTTTTAACTTAAAAAGAGTTACGTGACCATTCAAATAGTATTTTGACATTTTGACATTTAAAAGTGTCACGTAATTTGTAAAATAAAAAAAACGTAAATAAAAAACGGTCACGTGACTATCAAAAAATATTTTGAGATTTAAAACACATGACCTACAAATTAGTTTTGGTGTAAAAAAAGTCTCACGTGACCTTTAAAATTAAATTAAGGATCTTCTTAAGAAGTTAGGCGACAAAAAGTAACAGGATGCACCAAACTGCTTTCTTTTTAAACTAACATCATTTTGATTAACCGTAGCTTCGTTATTTGAGAAGATACAAAAAAAATGTAACTACGGAGAGTTGTAGAAAATTTCATCCTCTACAAGACTGTATTGAGGTGTTTTTGCCATTTAGGATCTCTTTAAGGGGTTACAAGGCAAAAAGTGACAGGGTGCACCAAACTGCTTTTTTTAAACTAACTTTTTTGACTAAGCGTAGCTCCGTTATTTGAGCAGTTAAAAAAAAATTTAAGTATGGAAAGTTGCAGGAAGTTTTACCCTCTATAAGAGTGTATTAAGGTATATTGCCTTTCAGGATCTATTTAAGGAGTTACAAGGCGAAAAGTGACAGGGTGCACCAAACTGCTTTTTTTAAACTAACTCCATTTCGACTGAAAAAAAGGGTTAAATTAGGCATTTTTGTATGTCTGTTCGCTGACGATTCATAGTAAATTTTTGTTTTTCCACTTTATACTGCCTTCAAAAATTTGCCGCAAGGTTCTTTGAGTACCACTTACCTTCCCCTAAATCCAGCACTGCCTACAACTTTAATCCGGTTTTTCAAGTGGCTGTTTTTCAGCAATTTTGTACAGACTTACTAGTGCAAAGTGTTGCAATGTTTTGTTCTCGATTACGCTTTGTCTAGACATTCGCAATTTTCAGAATTCTCCACTCGTTTCATTAAAATTTACTGAAATAGCGAAGCAAAGTTTTCAATTATTCTGGTTGTCATTCTACATACAACACAGTAGTTATAAGCCTTGTCTAGTTTTGAATTTTTCCAATTTATATCCTTTTGCTAGTTGATGATAAAAACTGTAAATATCCTTGTTAAAGGCTGCAACGACAATATAATATCACTTTTCTTTGGAGACCGATTCATCAGATCTTATGGACGTAAAATGGAATTTTTCTAATTTTGGCATATAAAGTGACACTTTTCAAAACTGATTAGAGTGACAAAACGTTTTACTTTATGTAACTAGTTATGAAAAGTTCATTTCATCACTCCCTGTTTTTATGCATTTCCGTAGAAACATATGGGCGACATCCATCATAACATGTCGTTGTCACAGTTTATACAAGGTGCTATGAAAGTGAATATTTGTGTTAAATCACTTTAAAAGATGGTTTTTACCGCTTTTTGGTCAAAATTAGAAAAAATTATGTATGCAACACGTTTCGAAAATGTCTTATTGTGTAATTCATTCAAATTGTAGGACCTCGCTGCGCTCGCCCTACAAACATTCATTCGTTACACAAAATCGAACTTTTCGTAACTGGTTACATAGCTATTTTATGCATTGCTGAAGAGACAGTAAAGATTAAGGGTTGCCAAAGTTTTATTTTTGGCTTGGTGGGATTATTCATAGTCACTTTATAGTCTATTTTCAGCTGAATTACTAGGGCAAAAATTACTGCAAGTGTATCTTTTGCCAACTTTTAAGTCGATAGAGAAATTTGGCGACATAAAAGTAATTTTATGTAACGAATAGATGCAAAAATGTGAGAAGCAAAATTCTTGTACTATAATAATCCACAACAAAGGAGAAAAGGAGTTTTATGATTTTTTGCAATGGTTTAGTAGGTACTTATAGTGCAAATTTAAGTAATTGCAGAAAACTTCTCTAAAAAATTTAGTACTGTATTTTTAGCAGACGTAAAATATAAATGATGAGTTACACTGAACAAAACTTACCAATCAATATCAGCAAGGGCAAAGCTCCGTTTTATTTTGCTTTTTCCCAGTAAAAAAAATGTTAAGGTTTTTCTGGTTAATGGATAAGTAAGAGAAAAGCAATTAAGTGCTTTCCTATGTATCCAGATCTCAATGGATTTTCTTTTTGGGAAGTACCAAACTGTCACTTAAACAAATTTTAATTATATTGAAAAAATTTATTGCATTGCATTGCAGAATGCATTTGAGGGGATCTACAGTGCAGCTAATTAGTAATCTGTGGACTTCTACATCGCGTTAAAACGTTTAATGGAAGTGAAACGCACTTAAATGTGATAATAACCCAGATTAATTCAAATCGTGGATAAATAGGACAATCATGCAGAAATCCCGATTGGAAACACTTCAGAGATACTATTGGCTAATTAAAGCTTGCCGAATCAACGTCCTAAATATAGGTGGTGGACATTAGGCTGAAGCTTTCCAAGCACTTGCCGAATCAATATAGTGGACAGATAGGAACCGCGAATGTTTGTCATTGGATTACATTCCTTACTCTCGTCGAAATTCGATAAGGACGCTTTGGAATACCGATCCAAATTGCCAGCAATGCAAATTTTCATCGTGATTGCCAATATTGAATTCTAATGCTTTAATACCAGCCATCCGGTTGAAAACTGCTACCTAGAGCAAAAAAGGTACAAAGAAACGACGCATTTTGCATCGGAAATGAATTCTCAACTGTGAGCTTCTCGGGGTTACTGGAGAAAATATTTAATCAGAGTTAACAATTTGATCACCCATTCGACAGAAATATAGAAAGAAAGTGTTTTCCTTTTTTTTTTATTACATTTTATTTTTGCAAGTGATATGGCTGGATATAACTGGCTACATTTTCATATCTTTTAAATACAATTGTGTTTTAGCAATACATAAAAATTTTATATTTCATCAAATGTTAATAAAACATAATAATAATATTATAATTTAAAATTATTGACACTATAATTATTTTAACTTGATAGTAACTAACCAATTTTAATGCTAATTTATTAGATATATTACATTTGACGACGTTTCATTTGAACTTAACTGGAATATTATCGTGGATTATTAAAAAAAGTTGAGTGGCAAAACCGAGTAAAAGCATATTATATATTTATAAAATTCGTATCCGTCATCAGTCTAAAACACATGTTTTTCTTAATCTTGGTTTAAGCAACTTATGAGAGGCCAGCTAATCAGATTTAGACAGTTGTTGTCATTAGTGAGGAAGACTTGCATTATATCGTTTTCGAATTCTACCCACATAACACAAATATATGCTAGATATAACTTGCTACATTCGAAGGCACAAGCCTGGCATATATCAGATATATCAAACTACGTACAAGGCATATGCTTGACATGATACTTTGGTCGCTTATTTGCATATTTTAGGTCTACACTGTTACGTACATCAATGGAACATTCAATAATGTGCCATTTGGAGTATAATTATCACCTGCCTTATGCACATCCCCATCAAAGAGTTTGTGATTGGTCAAAAAAGCAGCTCTCAGCTTTCTGCTTTTTCTTGACCAATCACAAACTACCCTAAGAGTTTTGGAGACATTGCACCAAAACACACTCTTGCAGCCAAACAGTACAATATAAAGTATCAAGAGATGATATTTTTACACAAAACGTGAGGTATTTTGTTGAAATTCTTGATTGTTTAAGAGCAAAAAGTACTTTTGGTGTTATTACTGAAAGCCGTTAAAGAATTTGAATAGAGGGTTTACTCGCATTTGAGTTATTATTAAACCGTTTTTCAGTTACGACATGACCACCACCCTGTATATATTCACTGATTTCAGTTTGGCGCTATAAAACGGTAGAGGCATATCAGAACCAGTCGGATACCTGATATCAATCAATCCTAAATAACTCGCTTATTTGGTATACTTCTATAGTACTTTAATATGTCTGTGGATAGACAACGAAATGGGGTTTCCAACGATATGGCAACAATGGTCTGTAACTTTTACCAATTCAACGCTAGAGAGTGTCAAAGTTGATCACAACATTTCAGTACACGCATTCTCTTAATCCTAAATAACTCGCTTATTTAGTATACTTTTATAGTACTTTAATATGTCCATAGATAGCCAATAAAATAGACTTAACAACGATGCTCTGTAGGTTTTACCGTTTGGCTGCTACAGGGTGTCAAATGTGGACTTATCCACTATGAAACATGCCAAGCATATCTCTGAAATATGAATATGCTTTTTGTGCTATGTGGAAATTAATTTATAATTATATAAATAAAAATTAAAAAATACACTTTCGACATGATATTTGGGTTTGTCATGTATAAAGCAAAAACACAATCTAATAAATCACATCACAATATAAAAATGATTCATTATGATCCTTAACCGCGCAAGTTTCGTTATTTCAAAGCTTACACCTGCAGCTGCTATTGAAAATGCTATTAATCGTAGTTCACATAATTTATTACCGTAATTTCAGCCCCTAGCTTGCAAACCGGGCTCTTGAAATAAGTCGTTCCGTTTTCAGTGCCACTTTGAGAATTACTCCTTTGTTATAGCCGACTTTGCTTAAGGTTAATGGCAAAAGAGGTTGGCCGTGCTGGCCAATCTGTTTGAAAGTCTTCAACGCCGTCGTGTTATTATGCAAAAGTTGAAAAAATCGCCTTGAGATTGGTTGTACATTTACTTTTTTTTATATTTAAGTCGAGTTCTTCCAGATAGTTGCATGATATAAGTGATATAAGGTTCTAAAATATCCAGAAGTTTTTTCTGCATTTTTTTAACGTAGTAAAGAGTATGATTTTGAATAACTGGTGTGTACAAAACGTTTATAAGTAATCCTTTTTTTAGTAGCATTTAAGTGTAAATGTAAGTTCAAAGCATATTTAAATTTTTTTCAAACTAACTTCATTACTACAGTTACTAATGTCGCCAGAATTGGAAATGCAGAGTTGCTTTCCAGTTGAAGGATCCAGGAGAATGGAGAACGTATAATCCCAAACTATTATAGTAGTAGGATTATTCTCCTATCGTTGTAAACCACCGCACACAATAAGTAACAACAAGATTCCCATTTATAATCCTGTTGAGATTCAAATATTTACCCTGAGATAGATGTTCGTGAGAAAGGTAACCATTATAGTAATACTAGTAAACAATGCTGTAACTAGACGGAATAGTTGAGAAATGTATGTTTCATAATTAATTTTGTTTTTAATGCTGAATATAGAGCCAAAACTTGTTGGTGCATTATTATGTTGCCCAAACTGTCAGTTAATTATTATTTGGAACAAAACTTCGCATGCAAATGAAGTGCGTGAAATTAGAAAAATTTAAACAACTTATAAATAGAAATTGTTATAATATGATCAATTCAACGACAAAATGTGTATTCATAGCGTAATGCATTTATTTAAAGCATAAAAGGTTATAATTTGCTAAATGCATGCGTGAACAAATCCATTAGAGAATTTTGGTTATTTTTTCATTTGTGAAATTGGGCTAGAATAGCACAGTGTACAGTGTTAATTCCATATCGTGGTATACTGAATTTAATTAACCCTTTTAATATCAGTTATTTATTAGGGCAATTTTTGGAATTTTGCTCAAAACTTTTGTCCAACGATTTGTATAGAGACTTCGAAAATAGTTATTTATATTACTAGTATAGTATGAGCATTCTATAAGAGTCACGAGACCATTCATTTGCCATACTACACGAAAAAAATCAATTATTATCGCACTAGTTTTTTGATCAATTTTTATTCAGAGACTACTCAGGAGGTCAAAAGAAATCGATTACAGCAATAAAAATAAAAAAAAAACAACTTTATTTTCACCCAGTTTTGGGATTTTTGAAAATGGAAAAAATTTCGAAAATGTTGTTTTTCTTTGTCAAAAATTGAATTTAGCAATTTTCAGTGATAATTTGCGTTTTGAAAAGTTATTGTTTTTGACCATTTCAAAGCGTTTTCAAGTTTTTTTGAACATTTAAAATGTCAAAAAAAAAACTCTCTTCTTAATCTTAAACCATTGAAATTTTTTTCTCGAAAAATCAGCAAAGTCTTGTCTTTATGACCTAGAGAGCACCTATCGATTATATGGAGTGCGTGTAACCGCAATCATAGTGTACAAAGTTCTGTTTTTGTAATTTTTGTCAAAAACGTAAAAATATGAAAATGTTGTTTTTTTTTGCCAGAAATCGGATTTTACCAATTTTTAAAAGTGGCATGAGCGCGATTTGTGTTCTAAAAAGTTGTGGTTTTCGACCAATTTCAAGTCTTTTGAACATACAAATTTTCAACATTTTTCGAAAAACATTTCAGAAATGTCATGTCTTAACGACGTAGAAGTTATGAATTGTATAGAGTGCATGTAACAGCAATCATTTTGAACAAAATTTTCTTTTTCACCTTGTTTTTGCATTTTAAAAAATGTTGGGAAACGAGAAGAAAAATTAATTTTCTTTTTGCAAATTTTTAATTATGAGGTGCAGTTTGTACGTGTTTTTAGAACTTTAAAAATGTTGGCCTTTTTTCGAAAAAAATCACTTAATTTGTTTACGGTTTTGAAACATAAATAACTTCATTACAACATAACATATAATATCAAAATCATATTATTTAGTGCCGATTTATGTTTAATTCAAAATCTGGTATAATTCATAATACACCACATCATAATACTGCTTTAAAACTGAATTTTTCTTAATCGTACTGTATAAAAATGTGTAGAATTTAAAATGAACACAAAACTAATAAAATCTTTAGCAAAATTTATATACAGACTGATTCACATCTTATCCATCCGCAAATTTTAATGTTAAATAACAAACGTTTTTTAACAAAAATTAATTAAATAATTTTGTTGAATAAGGTGTTAGTCCATCGAGAAAAACACGAAGAAAAAAGTAAAAAAAACGCGTTTTACAACAACTGTTACTATAGTCTATCCGGCGAACCTACGGAGTAATAAAATTCGATGGGCGGCAATTTTGGTCAGCCCGCATTACACTGTAAAACAGGTACGTAAAAGTGAATCGAGACATAAGACCCGAGAAGTCCTTATATTAGAGAGAGAAGAAGATATTATATTGTAAAACGGACCGGATATAGACCAATACTAATGGACGGGGCGGGTCAACCCCTCCTAATTTTAGCTTTTATTACTCCGTAGGTTCGCCGGATAGACTATAGTTTGCTTTAATCACGTTTTGCTGTCACATCAACGATTTGTAGGCTATTATTAAATTTTTTTTTGTCTAAACTTAGCTCAAAGTTTACTTTCAAACGATATTTACATAATTCTCATAAGCAAAGTATGTTGTTCTAACTTGCCGATTGTCTACCGGATTTCGAGTTAACTTATTTACGTCAAGTTATTCAGCACACAACTCTATAGCCACTTGCAAGTTTGGGCACAGCGGTTGATTTCAATTACGGATCTTGAGTTGTAAAGTGTTTGTCTTTAACAATGAAAGCAGCTTGACAAAGGGCATGCATTTGATATGCCCAGGGCAGACGATCGATACACCCTTTTTTCACACTCGGTTTTTGCTTTATACCTTTCTTGTACGTATGTAGAAAGTGTCAAAATAAGAAAAACCCTAATGTATCCATATATTAGTATTTTTTATCTTGATCAAACAATACAATCTTACAAAGCGATGCAGTGCTCAAACAGGAGAATTTTATTTCTGTATCAATCACAGTAAGATGATTATCTGACAATATTTTAAATGGTACCAAAACACATTTTTGTGTTTTTTTTTAGTACAGGTATCAATAATATACAAGTATCTGACGATTTGGAAGGCTATTTACAAGACCTTGTAGAAAAAGGCGAGTAAAAAAAGGGATTTTATATTACATACGAATCTGATGAATTAAATTAAAAATTAAATGTAATGTGATTGGTGGAAATCAAATCAAATTAAAGTATTTTGACGTCATGTAGAAGTGACGTAATTTTAATAAAAAAATGTATTTAAATAATCTTATTAACTTTTTGATCTTAAAACAACTAAAACTAACTGTACTAAATTTTAAACTATTACAGTGTTTTGTTCTGCTGTAGAAATACCATAAAAGTTTAAAACTAAAATTCAAATGTAATTTTACCACTTGCTGACAAAAACACCAAACGCATAAGCTCAATTGTCATTAACTGTAATTAGAAAAGCGTTAATATAAATTAAATTTTATGGCAAATGTATTACAATTTTTATGTTGCGTTAGGGTAATTGAAATTTTCCATTATTTTTCTAGTAAAGAAGCATTTGCAGTCAGCAACATGGACAATTAATAATAATAAGGGGCATATCAACGAAGTTTTAAGGGAAAATGAAGGATATGGAATTAGAACGAAAGTGAAAGATGATTAGTCCGTTTTACGAAACTTTATTCATTAAATAACGTCAGATTACATAAAAGTACATAAAACGTTTGATAAATTTCAGAGTATTGAGTAAGTGGTAATTTTGATCCAGTTTTTGAGTACTTCTTTGACTGTTCTATCAACTGGTTTTTCTCTATTTTATGTCTATTTTAGCTCCTTTTGCACCGTGCAATTAGTTGGTGATCGAGACTTTGACAGTTGGGTTTATATCAATTTTGCTAATTTGTCACTATTCTACAAACTAATGCCGAATGTTGGTGTGTGGGTGGGAACATCAAACGTGATTGGGCAGAAACATCAAAATGGCATTAGTAGATTCTGATCCTTTAAAATGTCACCAGAAGTTATAAGTTGCTTGGATTATCAAGCTTGAGAGAAAAAGTTTGACGCCCTCTAGCCTTAACTTGCCAACCAGTGTTGTCATATCTTTAGAAAGCTAATTTTATTAGCTATAGATTTATAAAAATGTATATGGTAATGGTAATGGTAGGTGTGGATGGTGACAGATGTACTGCGATCTGATTAGATCTATTGTACCCCATCTTCTTCTGCTATCTCAAGGTTTTTTTGTTCATAGCAGCCCCTCAAGATTTAGTTCCTTTAGGAATTTCAGGATCTTGAGTGGGTCTGTTCGAGGTATTTCTTCCACAGCCAGCTGGGGTAATCTCAGTGTGTTTAATCTTCTGTGGCGTACAGCGTAACACTCCAGCAAGATGTGGTAAGGTGTTTCTGGTTCTTCTCCGCAAAACCTGCAGGTACTGTCTTCTTCTAAGCCTAGCTTCCTTAGGTGTTCTTTGAGTCGACAATGACCCGTTAGAAACCCCGTTAATGCCTTGAGACTAATTTTGCTGAGGTTATTCAGTGTCTTCGATTTTGCTCGGATAAAATTGCCGAGGAGATCTTTGGTCTTCTTGTTCGATCTTTTCTGCTTGTTCGTTACCCTCTACTCCGACGTGCCCGGAACCCAGAGGACGGTTACCTTGTTCCTTCCTAGGGCATTGAGCTTTCATAGACACTCCAGAACCATCATCGAGTTGATGTTAGATGAGCTCAACGCTTTGATGGCTGCTTGGCTATCGGAAAGGATCGCAATTTTCTTGTTTCAGTATTTCCTGTCGAGGTTAAACTGAATACCTATGTAACCATGTAAAACCATCGAATTTGAGACGCCTTGTACATGCTTAGAGTAGATAAGTGTCAATTTAAAAACAGCCTACAAAGCCACAAATAAATTTCAGGTTTCTGTTGGGGTACAAAAAAAAATCGCTTACAATGGAAAGATAAATGGCATACAAATGGTCGATATTAGAATTTCTCAACGTTTATGAGGGAAGTGAAAGCACGTGAAGAATCATTTATGGGCAACCAAAAAATTGATGATGTTTAGGGTGGACAGAATGTTAGAATATTTTATGTCTCTTTTATGAATTTATTAATTCGAGGGTTTTAGACGTTTTATGACTTTATGATAATCGATGCCCTTAGGTTTTTACTTTTTATAACTAAAGTTGTGTTTCTGTTATTTGCAGGTTCTTTATTAATTCATTTATGTTATGAAAGCTTGCGAATTAGGAAAATTTCACGGATTGCTTGAAGGCCTATAGCGTTATTATTATCATCCTGGCCTTCCAAGTTTCTGAGGAAAATTTAGTGCGGTAAATTGAAAAAGTTTGCAATGTAAGCGTGGCGAAGCGAGAAGGTTTAATGAGATTGTCACGGCAACGAATTGGGTTTGCTCAAAAATTTCATAATAATGTCGTGACAATGAATAAATCGACCAGTTTTATTTTAGTTCAGTCATCAACATCCACTCGTTAATGTTGTTATAACATTTGGCAAAGATCTATTTTTCTTTTATTAAAAGTCGACAAGCAAACAACCAACTTTTACGACTTACACCACTAATTAAAAGTTTTTTCCTGGAAGCCAAGAAAAGTTTTTTCAAACTTGGTGTCAATGGTAGCCGAGGCTCAAAGTTTTGAAATAGTCGAAAAGTTTCGACCAGCAAACACAGCAAAATGAATTCAAGTCTTGCAAGATTCTTTTAAAAGACGGAAAAATAAAACACATCTAAAGAGTAACTGAGCGAGGATTTTAGACTTTTCTCATAAAACTCTAAAACTACATACCCAAGACTTCTTTCTTTGTCTCTAAGCCTATTTCCTGTAAAACTCTTTGAAATTTTCCTTTCAATATTTTTCTTTTTGACGGTAATAAAGCCGTATTCATGGAACAGTAGCTATCCCTATCGTCTATTAGTGTCTTTTGATGATATTAAATTGATTATGTGCCTCGCTGGAGATTGGAAACTGACAACTATTCAGGCAACAAAATAATAGTGCTTTTACAATAAAACTGTGTGTTATATATTCTAAATAAATCAGCTTTTTCCACACATAAATAAAGTTTAAAATCTATTACAGTGAAACAAAATAACACCAGATAACAACAGTGTGTCTTAACTATTGCTTAAAAGAGTCGATTAAAGCAATTTTCAACCAAAAATACAAGTAAAAGTAAGGAATTGAAATACATACAACAATATGAAAACAACTCTCAAGTAAAGTAACAATTTCACTCCGTAGATAAATTGGAGAATCCATTATAGTAGACTCAAGAAGATTTTTTTAAGAATTTTTCAATAATATACTTACCAAGTCAAATTACTTTTTTTACTAGCAAGAGCTCAATTCGAGCATCAAAAGCATCTTAAGGGTAATAGAACGAATCAAATTTTAAGTCGATCTTGTGAGCTCGAAATCAAATTGGAAAAAAGCTCTTCAAGTCTTACTTCATCTTTTGCTACGTTTCGTTTTATGTTAGATTGCGCTATTCCTGGCAAGTATAGGTTGTAGCTTTCTTTGATTGCGAGGTAATGGCAACCAACGAAATCAATCGATACGTCAAGTTAAAAAGAAAAACCGGAAATTGCGATCGGGTATTTGGAGGAGCAAAAAAGACAAGTAAGTTTCAATAAGCATCCATCAAAAGAACACTTGTTTCATAGTTTCAATAGTTGTTATTGTACTTTTAGTTGAATTTTAAACTGCATATAATTCCAGATTAAAGTCTATTTTCTATTAAACTTTCATGTAATCCTTATTTTAGCATGGTTTTCTAAAAGATATTTAAACAAATTATGTTCTTTTAACACCATTTTTTTATATCTGATAGTAAAAAACTTACATTTAAAAAGAACTTATTTGATGACCAATTTTATGCATTGCTCTGCTGAAAAATAATCAAATATTAGTGCATAAAATCAGAATAAGATTAAACCAAAATGCACCAGCTCTAATATACAAAGACCGGTAAAGTGGATCCTCTTTGTGAGCTAATTTCGTAAATGGAACCAATTTGTAGAAATGTCAGTATATTAAGTAGATTTTACTGAAACACCATTCACTATTGTGAACAAAATTGTAGAATGCAATTTTCGTTGATTCTAGTTTAACAAAAATGTGTTGGACTTACTTTGCTTAATGGAATCGAACTGGTCAAGCTGGATCGTAAAATAACCTGCAACAAATGATTACTATAAAAATTCAGCTCACTAGGTAACAACTGAATGAAAAATATTGGAATTATTATATACTTGGATCAGCAGATTTTGATCCATTTGACTGGTTTTCTGCTGACTGTATATTTGTATGCTGTGATTTTAAGTAATAATGTAAATCTCAGCAATGTGAATAGATGATAAATTTGCTTGAAAACATTGTGTTAACTGACGAGTTTTAAGATTAACTTTAAAGATTTCGGAAAATAGGCCTTAATAATTACAAAATTTCGATAAGCTCCAATGTAGCAAAGTGAAAGAAAACCCCCAACTATTTGTCCTAACAATTGATAATAATCATAAGCAAAAATGGTCCTAACTGATTGTTTTTCACTTTTACGTAATTTTTAATTCAAACTAACTACTAGATACTGTAAGAATGATTGTAAACAAAAGAAGTTTTGAATTATTGTACCAAATTTGCTATACTATTGATCATCAAACCATATCCTAAAAAAGATTTTAAAAATAAACGTCATTTCTGTAATTTTCTTAAATGAAAAACAAAACGGAAAACGGTGTTGCCAACCCTTAAATGATACAATTTATACAAAAAATTTTTTAAAAAGTTGCTTTTTTAGGTTTTTTGAGTTTTGCTTTAAATCTACTTTCTTACCCTATGAAAATCCTTTAAGTGTCCACCAACATGCTAATTACGTCACTCAACATGGATTTTCTGATCTCAAAATAAACAGAAATTTGTCATTGAATTTTTAAAATATTTTTAGATTAAGTCACAATCGGCAAAATTCAACTCAAGAACCTAAAAAATACACTTAAAATGATTTTAAATTATATTGCTTTTAAGCACTTTTGTTACTTTTTTAGCTGTATAGTGGTATTTGACAGTTTGTAGCATTTTGACATATAAAACTAGCTTAAAAGACAACAGTTTCACTTTATATCTAACAAAAATCCTGCTCATTGAGCTCTAAAAAACATTTAATGTGAATTTTAACAGATTGTACTAGTTTCAAGAACATTTTGACATTTTATAGCTTCATGGAAAAGACTTTGATAATTTCCGTGTTTATGACAGATTGAAATATGTCCAAAATAAACAAAAACACGTCACCACTGTCAAATTTTTACTCATGAACCTATAAACAAGCATTTAATATGATTTACAACACTGGATTAACTATAACAGTGCTATAATAGTATATTATTAAGTAGTATGTCAAGTTTAAGACATAAGGTCAATACAAGCTGTCTAAATCATGGATAATATAGCGTTTTTTACACTATTTTCCACTATTAACCATATTTTTGATGGTTATTTTATTGGAAATTTAATAATTTAGAATAACAACAAAACAACAACATGAAAAGACAACCGAATTTATCTGTCTCTGTCAAGTCAAGTATTTCATATGTCATGTCTTAATAGACATTGACCTTATTATTTACCTAGGTCAATAATATTTGTTTTTTTGTTGTGTTTGTGCCAGACTTATGGCGGATTGCACCGACGTAATTAAGGGCACCCTAAGGTTCATCTAGGCTAAGTTGTGATTTGACTGTGACAGATCATGTGCAAAATGTCATAGTCAAATTAATATTATAGAACTAGAGATTAAACTCTATTTTTGATCTGGGTCAACAATGACCATTTAGAGAAAACTAATTTGTCAAGTTACTAATCGGTCAATAATGTTTATCATGTTACTAGTGAAAAAAGTACATTTAACGTAGTTTAACACTAATTTAAACGCTGTTGTAGTGATTGTTTTAGTTTTAGTTTAAGTTTAAGTTTCAGTTTAATAGTTAACAGATTAAATTCAGTCCGAAACATACATTTGCACGTTAATGAGACTTACAACACTGTATTAACTGTATCAGTGCTTTTAAGCACGTATTGAACTTATAAAGTGATTTTTGACAGTTACCACCACTGTGACAAATTTAAATATGTGTATCACCTATCAAAATTAAACTTATAAAGCTATAAAATATATTTAACGTGGTTTAACACAAATTTAAACTTTGTTCAAGTGCTGTTTTAGTTTAATAGTTTTATGAATCCAATTTTGCCAGTTGACACTCTCGTAACAGAGTATTCAGTATTCATAGACCTATAAACAAGCATTAAATGTGCTAATTGTACAGCCTTTAAGCAATGTTTTATAGTATGACAGCTTCATGTAGTTGTATTTGACAGTTTGTGACAAGTCGAAATATATCCACAATAGACATACACGTCACATCCAACAAAAAAACCACTTATAAAACTATAATTATAAATATTAATATGATGAACATTGATTGTATTGCTTTAGAGTAAGTTTTGTAGTTTTATAGCTACTGGTATTTGACAGTTTTCAAGTTTAATACAGATCGAAATGTGATTATAAAATTAACAGATACACGTGACGGCTGTCTAATTTATTTTCCTAACACTGCATATTGTTTTTGTTGCTTTAATGAATTTTCCCAAATATCCAAATCTGATTCGAATTCCTCAAACCTGAGAAATCTTTTTTAGATCTAGCAACAATTTAAATTTAAATGTAAATTGATTTCATTACGTGAAAAATGCAAAACGTTTGTTCCATTCTGTAATCACCACAAAACAGTAAGATACACCGAGGATGTAAATGATGCTAAAAGCAATTTCAAGTCTCTGGTGAGGCTCTGTTGCATACCACCACGTAAATGAAACACTCTAATTTCCAAATCTACAAATAATTGAAACATCTCGCCCAGTTTCGAGTTTACAGAAAGCGAGAATAGGAAATTGAAATGCTGCGGGTATGACTTTCTTATTCAATTTCCAGTTTAATGACCTGATTTACGACCAAACGTAAATTTGCTCAGATTTTGGCTCTGGTGGCTGGATTATAATTATATTCCGGTCTGTAGAAAGGTTGATCTTGCCTCGGTTTTCCAACCTTTGCATCAATATTTAATTTTTCTATTATGAGTGATATTAAAAACCGCAAACGAATTTGCGGAACTGTTAACAAACCGGCAAAGCGGACTATTTAAAATTCAAAACTCGGATTTCCTTTATTTAGGATTTCGTAATTAAATTCGAGTGGAGAATGTTTGTGCTTTAATGCTTCTGGTATCCAACTATTTTTGTAACAGGAACAAAAGTGTTTTATATAGGGCATGACGTAAATATATTGCTTTGCATATTACCAGGAAATGGCAAAGTAAAATAAGGGACTTACAGAAAGAGAGGGAAAAAGAGTTTGCCTTTTCTTGACATAAATCCTCAGGAAAGTACCCATCAAATCATGTCTGACATAAGTCGGAAGTTAACTTAATACTTTCCGACAGTTCTGTTCTAAATTCTATTTAACTATTTATTTCAAACTTTTATTGCAAAAGGATTTCAGTTTTAGATTGTATGTCAAGATGTGTTGCAAATTTACTGAATATAGGTGTTTTTAACAGAAATGTGGAATTTCAATAAGTTTATATAGAAAAAAAATGAATAAGATATATTCTTGGCTGAATCAATATGCTCAATAAAATATTGTTTTCTCAAAGTAATATTAGAAAAAAGTTAGAAGCTTTCATGGCCTCCAGACAAATATACGCACATCAACATATTTCAGAATATTTTTACCTGAAACTTGCTGAAAATATAACTTTTCTATGAATATTTTTCCGGACTATAATTTACGGGAAATTGTACAGCTTGGTTGAAGTGGATTCGGTGTGTTTCCGAAATGCTTTAATAGAAATCTGAATTTCAATTTTATCCCACCGCGATATTAGCCCTTCACAAATGGAAATTAAATTTTTTACGTGCATAGAGATATTTAAAGCTCTACGTTTTTCACACTTCTGCAATTTTTATTGATACTGTCGGTACATTGCATATAGCTGATAACGAACTTGACGTGCAAGTATGGATTAATAACGGTGACAGATTTTCCAACTTCAACGGTTATAAAATAATGATAACTGAAATCCAGGTCAGCACAAAAAAATGATTTAACATGAAAGTTTTTGTGATTACATAGAAAACAATTCTGGTTTTACTTTATTACTGAAAACTGGGCATTTGCAAAAGGTTAAACCGTTAAACCATAATCGATTGATTATTGATGATCTGTCTGAAAATAAAACATAAGGTGTTACAGGAATTACTTTTTAAGGGTTTTGGATTATTTAATACCTTTATTTCAATTCAAGTATATTTTGAAACTGACAATAATTTTATCTTTATTTACCCCGTTAGGCCTGTCTGCACAAAACCACAATGTTTGGGGATTTAAATTAACTTCTACTCTACTGACTGAATCTTTGTTGTGAATATGCAAACTTTGCAAGATACGACGAGTTTGTAGAAATGATAGAATCTATATTCCCTCGACAATTTCTTGCAAAGATTCATTTCCAGTAATATTTCAGTAGGTTCAACGTCTATCACTAATACATATGGAACTTCTTACGTTATGTAGGATGTTTCATTCGAGGGGTAGATCACCGAAGTATTTTGGTGTACACACCCGAGGTAATTAATTCGAGGTATTATGAGGCATTTTGCCAGTATTACCAGCATTTTGAGGTGTTTTTAAGGTATTTATAAGGAATTGAATTTTGAGGCATTGACTGTATATTTCAAAATGTTTTGCGATATTTTTATTGAAATTTTGAGCGAGGTAAAAGAAATTTTGCGATATTTTAAGAAATACATTGTAGTAGACCAAGCAGTAGACAATATAGTATATCAATATAACAAAATTGACGTCCGCACATGTAATTATTATGGTAAAATCTTTGTTACTTTGTACTTAGTTGAAACAATATTCACTAGAAATTATTATAATAATTTACCAATTTTTCAACATTTAAACTACATTTTTAAGGTTATGTGACTGTTTTTGACAGGTGTAAACTGGACTTTACAGTGTTGCAAGCTCTAAAATTGCATAATCAAAGTCACGCGATGTTTCTTTCAATTTCAGCTTTTACAACTGTCTAAAATAGTCTAAATTTAATTTACCAAGTTTTTAAAAGTTAAACCACATTTTAACGGTCACGTGATTAATTTTGTCAGATATCAACTGGCCTTTACAGTGATGCAAGCTCAGAATTGCATTATCAACGTCACGTGACGTGTGCTTTGCAATTTAAGTTTTTACAACTGTCCAAACTTTATTTATCAATTTTCCAAAGTTTAAACTGCGTTTTGAAGATCACGTCACTGTTTTTGACAATGTTAACTAGTCTTTACCGTGTTGCAAGCTCAAAAATTAAATTATCCAAGTCACGTGACGTGTACTTTGCAATTTAAGTTCTTACAACTGTCCAAATTTTATTTATCAATTTTCCAAAGTTTAAACTGCGTTTTTAAGATCACGTGACTGTTTTTGACAATGTCAACTAGTCTTTACAGTGTTGCAAGCTCAAAAATTGAATTATCAAAGTCACGTAACGTGTATTTTGCAATTTAAGTTTTTACAACTGTCCAAATTTTATTTATCAATTTTCCAAAGTTTAAACTGCGTTTTGAAGGTCACGTGACTGTTTTTGACAATGTCAACTAGACTTTACAGTGTTGCAAGCTCAAAAATTGAATTATCAAAGTCACGTGATGTGTATTTTGCAATTTAAGTTTTTACAACTGTCCAAACTTTATTTATCAATTTTCCAAAGTTTAAACTACGTTTTAAAGATCACGTCACTGTTTTGGACAATGTCAACTAGTCTTTACAGTGTTGCAAGCTCAAAATTTAAATTATCAAAGTCACGTGACGTAGTTGTTACAATTTTACCACTGTCTAAATTTAAAATACTATATATTTAATTTTTGAACTGTTAGGTGTCTTTATTTGACACTTGCTAATTTGGTTACTATGACAGTTAGAAGATTCGTTTAAACGTCAAAATATATCCCGTAATTTCAGACAACCGTACAACAAATATTTTTGTTTGTTAGAATTTGAAAAAACAGTCACCTGACCTTAGAAAATCAATTTTAAGCTTTCGGCACAACGTCAAATCAAAAATTTGGAAAAAACTTTACGTTGTCACCTAACCTAACCTAAAAACTGTCACGTGACTTTTAGAAAAATGAGTTTTAAGTTTTTGGGTCTTCAAAATTTGGAAAAGCAAGTAATTTTTTTTGAATTATTAATCCTTATGACATTTTGACAAGGGTCAAAATGTCATGTACAAATTGTAAAAGCAGACACTTAATTAATCTGAACTAAAAACTGCCACGTGACCAAAACAAATTTTCAACAATGCATTTCATCAAGGTTTATCATTGTTCCAATACCAGGGGCCTTATAACTAAATTTAAAAATGCCACAAATATGTAAGTAAACATTTGAAGGCCTTCTGAGGCTGTTTAAATAATTTAAAGGCATTTCGAGGTATTTCAAGGTAATATGAGGCATTTTAGGCAGTATTAAGGCATTATTACTATGAGGCATTTTGAGCAATAATGAAGCATTGTGAGGTATTTTAAAAGCATTTCAAGGTATTTTGTATGGAAAAAGGCATTTTGGTGTACAAAAAATAATCGGCGGTCGGTTTTATTTGAAACATGATAGCAGACAATTTTATTTGAGAAATGAGTATTTAAACCATTACAACTCTTGATTACAACTACACACTGATTGTTGTGCTCATACTGATTGTTGTGCCAAATAGTTACAGGGTGGTTTCTGGTCACACTGATAGAAACCACCAAATTTCAATAGAAATAATAACGAAAAACTCTCTTAAGCAATTTAAAGTTAAGGATTTAATAATTCAAGATTTTTTGATGAACAAAAACTATAAAAGCACTTAATAAGTTTCGATGTAGATTTCTAACAGAAGAAAGGACAACTTCTTGCCGTATTTTATCGATAAATAAGGTTTGAGCATAGATAATACACTTACTGGCAAGTCTTTAGCTCTTATCTCTTTTGAAGAGGAGTTACAACATGAAGTTTACCGAGATAAACCTTAAAGGAGAACAGAAACGGGAATAATCTAAGCTGAAATTTTCTTTGTAATGTATAATCGATTTTTGCTTTAATATGTATTCTTGGAGTCATTCACTCATTCTACAAGACTGTATTAAGATGTTTTTGCCATTCAGGGCCTCTTTAAGGAGTTACAAGGCAAAAAGTGACAGGGTGCACCAAACTGCTCTTTGAACTAACTATTGCAACTCAAAAATAGGGTTTTCTTTTTTTTTAAAGCTAATATTTTCTGTAACAGGCAGAAATTTTTTTACAATATTACACTGTAATTCTGCTCTTACTTGTTTTTCCTTGACAGAAATGTTACAAACCACGAGCTAACGGTAAGATGAGAATCAAAAAGTTACTTTATCAGTAAAACTCTGTCCCAGACATGAACTGATGTAGTTCAAGTTGAAGTTGACTTCGTCCCTCTATTTGTCTCAATTTTTTGGCTGTAAAATATGTGGAAATTATTTCAGATTCTTTATCATCACACACACAAGCCCTAAAAAAACGAAATAACCAAGCTTTTTTTCATTATTGTTAATGGGCTGAAAATAAACGTTTATGAAAATACCGTAATAATCCAGAATGAGATAATGAAAGAAGTTTTAATTACTGCTTTATTAGCTTCTTTATGCAAATATAATCTGATGTTATAAAGTCAGAATTAATCCAGTATTCAATTCTGCGATTTTTGCTCGCAATTGCAGTCGCTCAAAAAATAGGTGATTTAATAATAATTTTGCTCCTGAAAATTTGTTGTTAAAGATGATTAACTGTAAAAAACTCCCTTCTGTAAACACAATCCATATATTTTTTAAATGTATAATACACAACACAATGCCAGAAAATAGCTATATTATTTTAGCTAAGCTACCAAACTTTGATTATTTATTGTTCTGTGTTTCTATGAACTGTCAGGTTATTCCACTACGTTACTCACACTGTAAACAGATCAAACAATTTTATATAGAATATTCCGAATGTTCTACAAGCTGTTTTAGCAAAAAGATGAAAAAACCAATTGTCAAGATTAATTAGAACATTTGTTAGTCCCTTTTCTTCAAATAACTTAGCTGTGAGGCAAATTAATGTTAAAATTTAATTATTTATTAAAATTCAAAGGTGACTTTAACCATAAAATTTCTTTTCACTTTTAACCAACCCAGAAAGCATCGCATTGACTTTGAACAACATGTTGAAAGTTGCAGCTAAGAAGTTGAACGAGAAAACTTAAAAAGTTAAAACTACGGCTTACTTCCGCGTTTTTCTCCTTTCTTCTCAACGGTAAAAAGTTTTAACTGCTTTTGCAATATAATCCCTGAAATGTGTAGTACATACTGTATAAGCGAACAGATCAAAAAGTGTAACCACTTTCCAGTTTCATTTTATTAAAATTTAATTAAAATTGAGTTTAATACTCAAATTATTTTATAAAACCATTTAACTTTTGTGCATCAAATTTCAGCTCAAACAGTATTTTATAAATGTTTCAGCCAACTGTTTATGACTTTCGACTTTAAAAAATCATTGGCAATGTGACCAGGAAACGGAAAAAGTGGAAACATCTATTAAAAGTAAATCAGTGCAAACTAAATCAATTTATTTACACACGAAACGGAGTAGTCATTATCGTTTGCCCTTTCTATATTGATTTATCCATTAAACAGATTAAAATTTTATATTTGAGAGATTAAGCTAGTCGGATAGGCAACAACAGGTTCTTTGTTTGATATTTTGTTTTGTTTTATTACTGCAAATGGGTGTGTAATTCAAACAATTTTTAATGCCAGCTATGTTATTAATCTTGCAAACCTCATTGTAGTGTATAAACTGATAACATAAGTGGAAAAATGCTGAACTATTTCAGGAAACGTTATCCTGACAAGCTGCTGGTTGTAACTCTTTTAAAAAATGTTAGAGAGTTGCTTTAAGACGTGATAAAATCTGCTTTTAAAGGAATTTTCACCCTCTCTAAACATTTTTAAACAGCCAAACGAGTTCAAACAACCTCTGGTGCCTTTACTAGTTCTTTTTAACAACCAATAAACAAATTGAAAAATGTAGGGCATAGAACAACTCGCTTTTATTATTCACAAATGCTTTCTTATTTGCAAAAGAATGAAACGTAAATATTTCCCTCTTGAGACATAACGACAATATGTAAATCATTCCGGAAAGTTGTTCGCTATGAAAACGGTTGAGTTAAGCCTTCAAAATATTCGGAACTTTGTGTTGTTGGAAGGTTGAAATATTCAGGCCTTCATAGATCTATTATGTTGCGACTATGTTGTGATAAATCATATACACTGTAAGTGCTTTTTCAAGCTATGCTTCTTAGTGATAAAGTAAATTGTTTTTAAAGGTATTGTTCGGGCGAGGAAAACATATAGTAATATTATCCCAAAGTTTGCAACATTAAGCTGAAAATAACTGGAAAGTTATTCTTTTATTATTCAATCTTTAGTTCAATACGGTCCAATTGAATTTATAAAGGAGCATCGTGAAGGAATAGATGATAAATGGGCTCCAGATTTAAGTTTATTTTGTTTCGATTGTGATTAATAGTTATCAGGTGCTCGTCTATGTTTTAAATTTAATATACAAAAAAGTAGTGTTATATTTTCTTCCTGATAATCAAATTAAGTACTATTCCTTTTCTTTCATCAACTATTTTAACTAACAATGTTTTAAACGACTAATCCAACTTTCTTTAAAAACTCCAGCAATGCAAGGCTACAATTTGAGTCTGTTGGTTGCAGTTGACATTTTTAGTGTAAATTGTGCCTTAATGTTGGTAATTTTAGACTAAACTATGTGTGGAATAAAGGGATAAAGGAGAACGCAGAAGTCATTTTACGTATTCCAACTTAAACATAGGATAACTGAATATCTGCTTATGTGACAGGAGAATTACAAAAGAAAATAATGGTGAAACGTTTTTTTATTAAACGTTTTGCATCATCAGCTTAGACTAATATAATCACTTATGTGTGTTTTCCTTGTTAATGGAAATATGTAGTGTTGTATAGTACGAAACAATACATGTCGGCTCTATTGTAATTACAACCTTGTTATGATGATTTGGATACTAAGTAAACACGTAATATACAAAATACATGGGATTTTCAGATTAAACACGATACTGATTCCATAAATTCTATTTGTTTCTGATTTGTTTCAACAATGTTTTTGTGACACTGTTTTAAAGTTTAGTTATTAAATCTGGATAGACCAGGTACAATTGCAATGTAATTTTTTTTTAGATTAAAACACTGTAAAAATTGTTCTTATCAAAATAATAGTGATGAGATTAACTAATTCTAATGGTAACTAACTAACTAAATATACCTTGATATATTTTTTAAATTTTACAGTACGGTTAGTTGTGATAAAGCTTTGAAATACTATCTTTATCATAAAACTTGGTTAAATATCCACAGTCTGCGAGCGCTAATATACTATAATCAGCCACTAAAAGCTTTCGTCCATTATGTAAAACCTTAGCAAGAAATAAATAAGGTTAATTAATGGAGGAGTTCAGCATTTATCGAAAATGCTGAAAGCTAAACTAATTGTTTTGCTTTAGAAGATCAAGCGTTCGATTTAGATTAAAAGTTGTAAATTATTTTTAGTGCACTCGTTTTAAACCTAATTTGACATTTCAGAAATAAGAAAACTGCTCCAGATTTATAATAGATTTTTGTATTTCCTCAGATAAACTCACAAATAAAAAAATACAAACTTAAATCATTTGTCACAAGTTTAATAATAAAAATTACCTCTTTTAGATACCACAAAATAGAATACTATGCAGGTACTATGTTATCCATTTTGTGTAATGGAAACTTCAGGGTGTTTAGATTAAATCCCCATTAGGGTAAAAGATCAATTTCCCATTTTGCTTAACTGTGTAATGCAAACGCCTAGGATTCTACCTGCCTTTAATATAAACTACCAATTTGATTTTGAAACTTGAAAAAATTATTTTTTGTCATTTAGAAGCCATCGATTTAACTCAAAACTAACACTCAAATTAACCGTTTTGAGCTCCTCTTTCCAGTAGCGTAAAGCAAAAAATTCTATCTTAAAAATTGCATACAGGGTGGTCAAAAAACCTGAATCACTACACTTTTCATGCACTCCCTGTATAGTAGCAGCACTGACGGACTGTAAAACTTCCAGTAATGAGTTTAGCAGTGGTTTACAAAAGTTTTTGATCTCTTTCAAATTTTTCGTAACTTTCACCGTTTCTGAGTTATTTAGCAACAACTGGTTTGATGCAACAAATTTTCAAATCAGTTCAAATTATGGTTTCAATTTTGAGCACCCTGTGAATCGGTTATTTTTGGGAGTTCAGGGTAGTTGAACCACTCAACTTAACCGTCTTGAGCTCCTCTTTCCAGGTAGTGTAAAGCAAAAATTCTATCTTAAAAATTGCATACAGGGTGGTTAAAAAACCTGAATCACTACAATTTTCATGCATTCCCTGTATAGTAGCAGCACTGACGGACTGTAAAATTTCCAGGGATGAGTTTAGCAGTTCTTTACGAACATATTTGCTCTCTTTAAAATTTTTCGTAACTTTCACCGTTTCTGAGTTATTTAGCAAAAACTGGTTTGATGCACTAAATTTTGAGATCAGTTCAAATTGTGGTTTCAATTTTGAGCACCCTGTAAATCGGTTATTTTTGCGAGGACAGGAAAGTTGAACCACTCAAATTAACCGTCTTGAGCTCCTCTTTCCAGTAGTGTAAAGCAAAAAATTCTATCTTAAAAATTGCATACAGGGTGGTTAAAAAACCTGAATCACTACACTTTTCATGCACTCCCTGTAATGAGTAATGAGTTTTTGATCTCTTTCAAATTTTTCGTAACTTTCACCATTTCTGAGTTATTTAGCAACAACTGGTTTAATGCAACAAATTTTCAAATCAGTTGAAATTGTGGTTTCAAATTTGGACACCCTATAACTCAATTATTTTTGGGAGTTCAGGGTGGTTCAACCACTTGAAAGAACCGTTTTGAGCTCCTCTTTCTAGTGGTGTAGAGTAAAAAATCCTATCTTAAAAATTGCGTACACGGTGACTAAAATAGTGTACCACCATAATTTTCTTGCAGACCCTATATACTATAAGCAAAAACGGTCCTGAAAACTTACAGTGTTGGGTTAAGGAGTTGATTAGGATCATTTTTGGTCCCCTGAAATTTTTTTGTAACTTTTACCGTTTTTAAGTTATTTAGGAAAAACTGTTTTGGTGTAACAAATATTTAAATAATTTGAAGTTGTGGTCTGAAATTTGAACACGGTTCAAAGAAGAACAATCAGGGACAAAATCACCTGTAAAACCCTTTTGGAGTATTGTTTTAAGCACATTTTTCGAATCCTCATTAAATTTCCTATCCAATAACATGAAAAAACACTACAAAATTTGGTACAGTCCGGGAGAAAAACGGTGTCAAAGTTTGAACTGCCAGAAACACAATATTTGTAATTTACCAGTAATTTACCGGTCAAATTTTCAAATCACTACAAAAACTTTAACACTTATAACAATCCCACCATCCCAAAGCCCTACTGCAATATTATAATGCATACCATACCTAATACATTTAACATATGTGAGGTCTGTGCAATAACGTTGCTCATTTTAATGAAAACGTTAATTAAATTCCCGCCAGCTTTAACTTTGAAAAATTAATACCTAGTAGCTATAAAAGCGACACAGCTGACACTAAAAGTTTTTATCAACTACTGAACAGGCAATTAAAGTTATCTAATGTGTTTAAGCCTAATTTCCATATTGTTTTATCGTGATGTATAGGTACGCTGGTATATTTTGAACATTTGAGTTAGCAAACTAAATTTTTGAATGTGTGGATAACATATTTGAGTATATAAGTTTATTAAATCAATTTAAGTTCTAATAAACAGGAATTATTAAAGTTAGTTAAATAAGACTTGTAGGCTTTATACTCAAAAACGATTAATTTAACCTCTCATTTTGAAACTTCTGTTATCGACATTTAGCACGTCTGAACTGGAATAAGCAAACGACTCGTCCCTATCTGCAGTTAAATTAAATGGTTCTCAATCAATATCCTGTTCGCTGCTTGGATATCGTAATATTTAATTTGCGATCACTGGAAGGTTAATTGACGATCTGAATTTTTAAATTAAACTTTCGAATTTCCAGAAACTGAGCAGGCATAGCTAATTATTTCAAAACCACTTTTTGCTAACGATTTCTTTAATTATCCACCTACTTTTTTAGTTAATAGCCCTTGGGGTAGGACTGAAAATCAATGCTAAAAACCGAACTCTGGAAACTGGTAAGAGCTTAATTGATATTTAAGTGGCGGTTTATGCAGTAATGGAAAAGGTGTAAAAACGACAAAACACCATTATTTATTACAGTAGCTCTAATTGCAGTGCTTTTAAGTGCTCACTGACGATTTGAAGGTATAACCTACGACTAAAAAAGCACTGAAAAGCAAGCATTTGCAATATAATGCTATAATATAAACCAAGAAGGAAAGCTATGACCTAATTTATTTTACAAAAGCTATCGATTACACGTCAAACGTGCAATGTGGGTGATATTCCTATTTTAGTATGCACTTATCCAGTAACATGTTGTGTTCTAGTCATTGAATAATGAAGTACACAGATAATTCTAAATGATTTGTTTATTGTTTAAGCAGATTTACTTCATGAGATACTAAATGTGTTACAGTTACACACTTTGCATAATGTAGGTAGTGTTGATTAATCAATCCTTCTAGAAATTCTTGTAAAAAAGAAAATTGTAAATATATTAATAGAAATTTTGTTATGAGTTAAAACTATTTATATAAATATTAACAAATAAACACAAAGATAACACTTTTTCAACATGCTTTCAACTGGTGTAGGATTACTAATATCTTAAGTTTTTACTAAAAAAAAAAGTTATTTGAAAAGTAGCAATAATAAAAACCAACAAGTCATATCCAGGTGTTAGGAGTTGATTACCTTATTTAAATCTGGTTAATAAAGTCACTTTATAGCACAATTGGAGCAAAAAAGTATGAAATAAGATATACAATATTTTCATATAAAGTGTGTTCCAAATTGGTTCTACATGTATTGGGATCTCTGTAACAGTAAGAGCTACAGAGTCGGTTTATTGGGAAAAGTTTTAGAGAATTTTATGTGAAACTTATTTCCGGTTTCCAAATTAAATTATCTTTCTCCGTTTTCCGGAAAATTGGGAAAACGTCAGAGGCTGCATTTTAAACACTCTTTAACAAAGCCAAAGATAGTTTTGAAACTAAAACATTATTAAGGCACTTTTTTACGTAGAACACGATGACGTCGTCATTGGTTTCCGAGATATGGATGATAACTTTGTAAATTCTTATGGCCGCCTTCAAGATGGCTTACACACGTTCTACATGGTAACTTTTTTTCGATTTTCCAATTTTGTCAATATGAAAACTTCATATCTAATAAGAGAAGAAACGACATATCTAGTCGAACTTTCTCGAATATTTTAGAATCCCGTCATAATTTTCATGGGTCATATCCCAAAGGGGACCTAAAGCACAAAATATTTTCTTTGTCCTGAAACGGTTGAGAAACCCCCGGAAGCGGTAATAGGAAGTTTTTGGTTTTAGTTAAGGAGCAAGTACAAATTCATGGCACGCACGTATCTCTTTCCGCTGGAGTTCGGGGAATAGTCTTAATAAACTTGGTTGGAATTCCTGCGGAAGCTTAATAAGTCCTGGATTTTCTAATAGGAATAAGGACCGACTGGAATGAGGAGAAATCTCGAAAACTTGGTGCAACTTACATAGTTAAAGTGCAGGTGAGATAATTAGTGTTATGTTCTTAATTGAAGGGGTTAGGTAAGAAGTGCTTAAGCGGTATTTACATCAAAAATCTGCGCTTAAAAAAATGTTGTACATTATTTAAGGGTTAATATTTATTTTAGGAAAAACTCATCTAAAACCAAGCGGAAAATTAAACCCTTTGGTTATTTTTCATAAAAGTTTAAGCTAAGAGTATTCTACAAAAGATCTTAAGTACATTTTAGACCTTTCACCCAAAATTGGAAATCCAATTTAAGTCTAAAAAGAGCAGCGGCCCCAACATCACTGATAAAACTTTGTCGAAGTTTGTTAAGTTTGAAAGTGCCTTATTTTCAGCTGCTTGGAAAACTCTACGACAATCAACTTGAAACTTGACGAAAAATGTTAAATGTTTTCGCTAAGTGAAATGCTTTGCCAACGTCAACAAGAAAATGCTAAATTAAGTCGCAAAATTACATTGTGTTCGAAAGTTTCCTAAAATCTAATAAATATTAAGACAAATTATTAAATAAGTTATCAAATATTTAGTACAAAGTACAGAAGGCCCCTATTATTGAAAATTAGTACTCAGATAATTAACTAACCCCTATTTTTCGATCATTTGAAGTGTTTGAAGTATTAAATTTTGTTTTTATATACAAAATTAATAATACATTTACAGAAAACTAAATACAGTACAACCTCATTAAAAATACTAAAGTTGTATTTTTTTACATCAATACATTTATTGGCAAAAAAGATTATCTCAGCAAGCTGAAAAACAAGAAATACTTGATTTTATGTTTGTGAAGAAACAAACCGATCTTTAACTCGAGCAATGCCATAGAACTTTCATATCACGTAGCTCTGGGTAATACAACAAATTCTCATCAGCAGCTAAACCGTCAGGAGTTGGGCACACACAGCCGCAAATCATTCTTTAAAATTAGCTCATAAATAAAAGACAAACATTTCAGTTCTAAAATATAAAGTATAGTCGAATATAAGGCTGCAATAAGTCAACGGCTTCAATAATATTGCAAAAAATGTATGAAAAATTAAAAATCAATGACTGTTTGTGGACGATATGGACTCTCTCTAGACTGAATTTACCCTTTTTTACAGATAAATCAAAATTGATCGAATTATGTCTCATTCAATTTAGTTAAGTTTTGCCAACCACATATGAATTATTGTATCAATCTTTGACTTAGGTACTTTCTAGGAATATTGCTACAGCAAAGTAAGCTCTGAAACTATTTTTTTTGACTATGTGCATAAAATCTACATGTTTACGAATACAAGTGCTCTAACGGATTGAAAATATTATCTAAGTCTTCATCTTAGAAATTTGGCCATTCTTTTGTATTAAGAACCAATGATAACCCAAAAATCCGGTTAAAAACCTTATTCCTAAAAAATAACGTGGATCAAACACGTGTCAACTGTTTTTCTATGCATAACTACAGGATTTATTTAAAGAAGTTTGAAAATATCACTCATATAATTGGATTTCGGATTTTTCTAAACAAAAATTTAAGTACGGCCCTGATTTTTTGGTTCAATTTACTAGTCTCAGTGAAAGTTTCAGGTTCGTAACCGCGCAAATACCCAAATTACTAGCCAAATTGTGTTTAATGTCACTTGAGTGTGTTTTCTGCTATTTTCTGTTTGATTATTTCAGTTTAACAAAAATCAGCATTTTTATTAAAAAAAATCCAGTACGGTCCTGATTTTGTGATTCAATTTACTAGCCTCAGTGAAAGTTTCAGGTCCGTAACCGCGCAAATACCCAAATTACTAGCCAAATTGTGTTTAATGTCACTTGAGTGTGTTTTCTGCTATTTTCTGTTTGATTATTCCAGTTTATCAAAAATCAGCATTTTTATTAAAAAAAATCCAGTACGGTCCTGACTTTGTGGTTCAATTTACTAGTCTCAGTAAAAGTTTCAGGTCCGTAACCGCGCAAATACCCAAATTACTATCCAAATTGTGTTTAATGTTACTTGAGTGTGTTTTCTGCTATTTTCTGTGTGATTATTCCAGTTTATCAAAAATCAGCATTTTTATTAAAAAAAATCCAGTACGGTCCTGACTTTGTGGTTCAATTTACTAGTCTCAGTGAAAGTTTCAGGTCCGTAACCGCGCAAATACCCAAATTACTAGCCAAATTGTGTTTAATGTTACTTGAGTGTGTTTTCTGCTATTTTCTGTGTGATTATTCCAGTTTATCAATCATCAGCATTTTTATTAAAAAAAATCCAGTACGGTCCTGACTTTGTGGTTCAATTTACTAGTCTCAGTGAAAGTTTCAGGTTCGTAACCGCGCAAATACCCAAATTACTAGCCAAATTGTGTTTAATGTCACTTGAGTGTGTTTTCTGCTATTTTCTGTTTGATTATTCCAGTATATCAAAAATCAGCATTTTTATTAAAAAAAATCCAGTACGGTCCTGACTTTGTGGTTCAATTTACTAGTCTCAGTGAAAGTTTCAGGTCCGTAACCGCGCAAATACCCAAATTACTAGCCAAATTGTGTTTAATGTTACTTGAGTGTGTTTTCTGCTATTTTCTGTGTGATTATTCCAGTTTATCAATCATCAGCATTTTTATTAAAAAAAATCCAGTACGGTCCTGACTTTGTGGTTCAATTTACTAGTCTCAGTGAAAGTTTTAGGTCCGTAACCGCGCAAATACCAAAATTATGAGCCAAATTGTATTTCATGTCAGTTGAGTGTGTTTTCTGCTATTTTCTGTTTGATTATTCCAGTATATCAAAAATCAGCATTTTTATTAAAAAAAATCCAGTACGGTCCTGACTTTGTGGTTCAATTTACTAGTCTCAGTGAAAGTTTCAGGTCCGTAACCGGGCAAATACCAAAATTATGAGCCAAATTGTGTTTCATGTCAGTTGAGTGTGTTTTCTGCTATTTTCTGTTTGATTATTCCAGTATATCAAAAATCAGCATTTTTATTAAAAAAAATCCAGTACGGTCCTGACTTTGTGGTTCAATTTACTAGTCTCAGTGAAAGTTTCAGGTCCGTAACCGCGCAAATACCAAAATTATGAGCCAAATTGTGTTTCATGTCAGTTGAGTGTGTTTTCTGCTATTTTCTGTTTGATTATTCCAGTTTATCAAAAATCAGCTTTTTTATTAAAAAAAAAATCCAGTACGGTCCTGACTTTGTGGTTCAATTTACTAGTCTCAGTGAAAGTTTCAGGTCCGTAACCGCGTAAATACCAAAATTATGAGCCAAATTGTGTTTCATGTCACTTGAGTGTGTTTTCTGCCATTTTCTGTTTGATTATTCCAGTTTAACAAAAATCAGCATTTTTATTAAAAAAAATCCAGTACGGTCCTGACTTTGTGGTTCAATTTACTAGTCTCAGTGAAAGTTTCAGGTCCGTAACCGCGCAAATACCAAAATTATGAGCCAAATTGTGTTTCATGTCAGTTGAGTGTGTTTTCTGCTATTTTCTGTTTGATTATTCCAGTTTATCAAAAATCAGCATTTTTATTAAAAAAAATCCAGTACGGTCCTGACTTTGTGGTTCAATTTACTAGTCTCAGTGAAAGTTTCAGGTCCGTAACCGCGCAAATACCAAAATTATGAGCCAAATTGTGTTTCATGTCAGTTGAGTGTGTTTTCTGCCATTTTCTGTTTGGTTATTCCAGTTTATCGAAAACCAGGATTTTTCCTACACCAGTTTCGTAAGCAGAGCGTATGTTACGTCACGGCGACGTAATTTGGCAAAACCATAATTTGACAATTAGTAGTAGTCATTGTTCGCTCCATGGAGCGTAAATACTAATACGGCCATTTTCTTTCGTTACCACAGAGATTCGCAGCAAAAGTAAAGTATTCTATTCGTGTGTAATGGCTATTACCCACTTTGTGATTTACTAACGCAAACTTCATCTTCGTGAGTAATAGCTATCACTACATACTTGTTGAATAATATACTATTACAAACTTTTAGTGTACGACGAATTAGTTTGGGAGAACATTTAACGTTTTACGGACACTAAACTGGAATCCCCGTAAAGCTTTGAACAAGTTGGCGCAATCTTTTATGTAGCTATAACATTGTCACTCAAACTGAATGGAAAACGTGAAATTTCAGTTAAAATAACAATATAATATATTCAAACAATTTTTTTCTTTCAGTAAAAATTAAACATTTCGATTTTCTTAAGAATTAATGTTGTCTATTCTTCACGGATTCTATTAAATTGAGATTGAAACTGTTCCCGAACATTACAAAGATATTCATGACAAAGGGAGCATTATTCCTCTGCGTCGTAAATTGTGAAGAATATTAATTGTATAGGATGACAGAGAATTTCAAATTATTAACAGAAATATTTAGCTTTTGCCTGTTTCCTTAAAGTTTTAACTCTTATATTCATATTTTGTCGTTTTGCTTCTAAATAACTATTGAAATCCACTAATCCCAAGTCGAAAGCAGCTGTTGTCAGTGCAGATTCTTACTACGTTTTTTCTGTTCAATTTTCATTTACTGTAAGCTTTAACAATAGAAAGGGTGTTAATGACAATACGTTTTCAATGAAACGGAGGAAATGCCTTACGAAGAAGCCCGTTACCACTTAAACGAAACAAAAGACCCGATTTCAGTTCAAACGAGTGTAAACTTCTAATCGTTTTCGATTTTCTAGCGTGCATGTGCCACAGTTTTTCCTTTGTCTCAATGTAGTTTTTGCTAGATATAAATTGAGTCGGTAATAACACGCTAGTTTGATAAATACGTAGTTTTAAAAGCAAATCGAACCCAAAAAAAATTAAAAGCTTTAATGCCAGTTTAAGCACATCGCACATCTTTAATAAGATATGAACCAAATATACCTTTTTTTTTTAATGGGACACCCCATATATTTTTGGAGATATCGAATAGGCAAAATATTATATTTTCAAAAATCTATAAGAGATAAATAAAATCTCAAATTTCTATTATTTTATTACTCAAATTTTATTCTGAAATCGAGTAGGTTATGGGTAAAACAGCATGGTGGCTGAACAAATAAATGACGTTTTATGGAGCATGTTTATCTGTCCGTGGGTGTCAAGGTTTTTGTTTATTTCCAGCTCAGAAACACTAAAATGTCACCAGTGTCTATCAAACTGTCTTCTGAGTCTTGAAAGTAATATAAGAGGTTCTCAAACGGGTTTTGCTGCTCAGAAACTCCAAAATATCACCAGAAGTTTGATAACTGTTTTCAGTTGCTTAGTTTCTCAAGGTTGAGAGAAAAATCGGTTAAGTTTGAAGCCCTCCAGTGGTCCCAAACAACAATTTTATCATCAACAAGATTGCATTAAGACACTTTGGCCCTAAAGGGCCTCCTAAGTGAGATGTTCCGTAAAAATTGTGTTAAAGCACAAAAAAATTTTTTTTATGCAAACCTAACTTGGTTATTTGTATGTTGTAACAATGTAACAATAATATTTGTATGAATAATTTTTAACTTATTTCAATTCTGCATTAATATACATATAGGGTGTGCCATTAAAAAATTTATGTTTGGTTCATATCCTAAAAACGATTAGCACAGGTTCGCAAAAACCGCATTGCACCTTTGCTAGTTTTGGAGCCACCCCAGCCGAATTTGAGACACCTCCCATTTGTACAGTAAGTTGCCAACTTTATTTTGAAAAACAGTTAATAGGAGACAATTTTAGACACTTGTGACTATTGATATATTGCAATAGTGTCATGAATGGAAAATCCATTAATTTAAAAAATGGACTTATTATTTAAAAGTATAAATTCATTAAATTAAAGCAGATATTCGGAAATGGCACAATAATAAAATGCACTTAGTGCATCAAATTCAATGCAGAAAGAGGAAGCGGGCTACGTCAGCCAATAAATCGGGCATAAATTAAGCTCGACATGCGTTGGCAAGGGAGACGGTCGGATACTCCGCCTCATAACACCATGATGTAGTCGTCCCGGATTCTGCAACCCGCACCGGGTTCGTAAATTAATTGAATAGTAAACCATTTCCTAAATTATAATAAATCGCGAGTGCCAAACCCTCCAGAAAGCTGCTCTCATCATTGTTTAACAAATCTAAGCATAATCTATTTAATTATTGTAATGTTTTGTGCACGTAAAAGGTAGTGTTTGAAGTGTTACTTTTGGGAATTATATTTAAAGGTTTTATTCCGATTCACTAAGTTGATAAACCAACCATTTTGTAATTTAGTTTTAACTGCTATTTAGTTATTAAATTATAGTTTTCTACCAAGTGGTTTGATTCTACCTCTGAATCAAGATCTCGTTAAAGGCGTTTATCAAAGTAATAAACGCGCGTCTCCTTTAACTTGTTGGGCCAAAAGGGCGTTACAATTTAAACGTGACAATAGTTCTGTTCAATTTTTGCTCGTAATGATGCAAATAAAACTGATTGTACTGTTAGAAATTTAATCCAAGTACTACATAAATAATAGACATAAATCTGGTAGGTGAAACATCAGCACACTTTACTAAACACGGTCAATTGTGCTGTTCCAGCTAAATTTTTATGCGGAATACAGGATCCGAAATTGAATTATAGGATTACACCGATTTGAAATTTCCATCGGATTAATCCATTAATTGCACACAGTTTATACATTTCAATGGACTTTCCAAATATTGCTGACAGAAATTTATTCACTTTTCACCTTAATAAAGACGTTTTAGAATTCGGAAAAGAGATTTGAGTAAGTAATTTGAATATAATATTATTAAGTCCGGAAACTTTTTTTTGATTGAAACATGTCACAATTGCCAACTATTCAAACAACGGGTAGGTGTAACCTTAATCCAGAAAAAGCTAATACAGCAACCGAACCATAAATTCCCGAACAAATCTCTTAAGCTCCCTTAATACCTCAGCAAACACAATTTATGTGCAATGATTTTTCTGTATGGGCATCAGTGCGTAAAAATAATGGCCTCGGGTTCTGTTTTTTACGTTTTTTCTTCTTTTTGTATTGAAGCAGGCACAAGCAAGATAAAGGCGGTTTGGATTTCCGAACGGTTTTTAATACGTTTAGGGATGTCGATAGCGATGCGAGAGCCAAACTCTCGCTGTAAAGTCGATGCTAAATTAAATTTAGTGAATTTCTTTTTGAAATGTTTCTTTTAGCAGCTGGATTTAATTAGTTTTTCTTTTACTAGGCCAAATGTGACTACAAAGTTTTGTAATTTGATTGAATGTACGTTTTCGAAGCGAAAAACTAAGTTGAATTTGCGACTCAAAAAATCTTTATTAAGTCTTGTTTTGTCACAATTAAAAATTGATAGAAAAGTAGAAAACTGCATTGGACTCAATTTAACTATGATAATAATGACATCAAGGTTCAAGGTTTGGAATTTTTTTTTTGGCATTCAATTTTTAGCTAAAACCGAAAAATCAAGCACACTACCAATTTCTCGCTAATATAAATCTGCGAGAAATATTACAGACCGTCTACATCCATTTCAGGAACATTAATTTTAAATGTTGGGGCTGGTGTGGAATTGTACAAGATTGATGTAATTTAAGAAACACGTAATTACATCAGCTAAATATTTGATATATTTTGGAAGAAAATTCTTTGAAGACGGTTTCAATATCATTAAAAAAAGACACCAAAAAATAATCAATTAAAGAGCTTAAATAAATTTGGAAGATTCAGTGATATCATATCACGAACTTTACCCTATTAGAAATTGATATTAGAATAATGAAAATGCTGATAATTTTATGGAAAATATTGTCAGATTTTATTACGTTTCACCTCTTGACTGACGCTTTTCTTCTGGATTAAGTCAGAACTTGTTTACTACTTGCTTTTGCATTTCAAATTGGAATTTTGTCTCCGAGACAGCCAGCACGTATAGCAAAACATAAGACTCTTTCTTGCTCACTCTAGACCCAGTGCTACGTGTTTTTTTCTGATATTTATTCTGCTGTAACTCCATAACATAATATACTTGAACACTGTTATCTAGACGAGATCTAGAAACTATACACCAAGAGAAATTTGCTGTTAAAAGTTGGATTGATATTTTCTGCTTGAAACTCTTACTTAACGAATATTTTCCAGAAAAATAGCCCATAAGCTTAATAAACTTTATGTTTAACTTTCAGTGTAACGATGTCAAAGTAAATTTAAAATGTTTAAAACATAAATAATATCATGGAATATGTCAGTGTTCAGTCAAACCAGATAAAAGATACAAAGTAATATTGACTGTAATAATGGTTATCAATCAAGTATTTGTGTTTTCTTATCAAAATAAGACAACAATGTTGAATATAAAATTCAAATGTATTCAATCTGGAACAAAATCCTTTTATAGTATACAATAGTGGAGATAAAACGTTTTTCAATATTTCCAGCAGAAGAAAATGTCGCATCTTAGCCTTACAGCAGTTTAATAAAAACTGAATCTCCGCATTTAAATTTCAACATTTAAGTGTATTAAATAGCTCTAGGTTGCATTTTCCAGCTTCTGTCGCTGTACGTTTTCCCAATTTTCGCTTTCTGCCTTTAACAGGGGATTCATTAATTTCTAACAGTTGTGTTTCATGATTTTCGAAAGTTTAGCCACCCGTTCCGTTAGATACAGCGAGTAGCCACAAAGCAACTCGTTAATTTGGCTCATCGCAAACGTCGTATTTCATCTTTTATAACAAAGCACTGTTCTGGTGCATGCCAGTTTGTTTAATTTTTTTTGTTATCTAGCAAGAACTAATTAGATTATTTCATATCAAAAAATAATCTAGTATATTGAAGAAAAGCTAATTAATGTATACTTTCATGGCGGTAAAGTGGAAATTGTTATATTAACATTTTCTGGAGTTAATACAAATAAGTGTCAAAAACATCGGCTTGACAGTTTTCTACTTTGCAAATCCTTTAAGTAGCCACTTAAAATGCTTCCACATGGATATGCAGATCTCAAAACAAACAGAATTTTGTCATTGGTTTTTTTCATGAACCTATAAAATTTACTTAAAATAATTTAAAACTGATCTTTTCCTTTGACCATGTTTTGTTTTACTTTTATAGCTTCATAGAGTGGTATTTGACAGTTTGCAGCATTTTGACATATGGAACTACCTCCAAAAAAACAGATTTACGTCACATATGTCAAAAGTTTGCTTCTGTGCTCTAAAAAACGTTTAATGTGATTTTTAACTGATTTTAAGACAATTTTGTCGTTTTATAGTTTAATGCAAATGATTAACACAATTTTGAAACAATGAAAATCTGAATTGAAAAAAAATGAAGATCCATAAACTTATAAATAGAGTCCGGATTAAAAATCACTAAAATCGTGAAAAAAAGGGTCGAAAAAAATCTTCCTCAAAAAAGCATGCAAATCTGTAGAAAAGCACAAAACTCTTTTCTTTCTTTTCGTTCTGGAATGCTTTAGAGGCATTTGGAAACTCTTACATGATTCTAAGATATTTTGGAAGCTTCTAGACGGTTTTGATATCTTCTTGTAGCTTCTAGACTAGTTGAAAAGCATTTGGAATCTTTTAGACTGTTCTAAATGCTTTTGGAAGCTTGCTTGCATGCTTTAGAAGCATTTTGGACTTTTTCTAGTGTTTTGAAATCTTTTTAGACTACTTTAAGAGCATTGAAGTCTCTGGACTGCTTTTAAGACATTTTACTTTGAAGTTTTGGAAGCTTTTAAACTGCTCTAGAAGCATACGGAAGCATATAAACCGCCTTGACATTTTTTGAAAGCTTCTTGACTAGTTGAAGATGATTTGGAAAGTTTTAGACTGCTTGACAAGCATTTCGGAGTTTCTGCAGTGTTTTAAAACCTTTTTAGACTAATTTAGGAGCATTTGGAAGGTGTTTGGACAGTTTAAAGAGCCTAGAAGGTTCTGGACTGCCTTTAAGGCATTTGAAACCTTGTAGACGGTTTTATAAACTTTTGGAAGCTGTTAAACTTCTCTAGAAGCATACGGAAGCTTTTAGACTGTCTTGACATATTTTGAAAGCTTTTAGATAAATTTAAAAATATTTGGAAGCTTTTAGAGTATTCTCAAAGCTTTTGGAAGCTTCTATCCTGCTTTGTAAGCTTTTGCAAGGCATTTTAGAGCTTCTATAGTGTTTTGGAATGTTCTTAGACTACTTCAGGAGCATTTGGAAATTTGTTGGTCAGCTTAAATGTGTAAATTGATACTTATACATTTTGCAGCATGTTTTTGTCGTTTAGAAGCTTTTAATATCTCAATATAGCAAAAGTCATTATTACCACTTAGGGCCTAATGGCCTACTGTGCGACGTTACAGAACGAATAAGATTGCGTCAAAAAGTATTTATTAGTTTAGTTTATTTTAAAAAACTAGTTAAACCATACAAAAATAACAGTAAATAAGCACAAAAAGAAGAGAAAAGCAAAAAAAGCATGAACCAAATCTATCAAATAACGTGTTTTTGCATAAATCGTTCACATTAGATGTCAAAGGTTGGTTTGCTAGTAGGTTTAAATATATCCATAATAGACCTGTTATTTACAAAAAGCAAAATTTCTAGAAAGACTCTGCTTATAAATAATAATTCAAAATGATTTAAAACTTTGTTAACTATAACAGTGTTTTTAAGTACCGCCATTGTGACATACTTAAATACCATATATCCATAATAGACCTTTTACTTATTAAGGTTTAACTTATGAAGCTATAAAGTACATTTAACGTAGTTCAACGCTAATTTCAAGTGGTTATTTTTAGTTCAATACCTCTATGGATCCGATTTTGCTACTTGATACGTTTGTAGCAGGTTAAATCGATTCGAAACACACATTTGTACGTCGAAACTATTCACTAACCTATAAACAAGGATTAAATATGATTAGTATTGATAGTACTCCCTTGAAACTAGGTTTTACAGTTTGATAGCTTTATGGAGTTGCCTTTGACACTTACCACCATAGTGACAGATTGAAATAAATCCACAATAAACAGTTACACGTCACCATTGCCAAAAAATAACTCATGAAACTATAAAATTATATAATCGTCTGAAAAGACACTGATTGTATTGCTTCTAGTTTTGTAGCTTTAGAGCTTCATGGAGTATTCGGCTGTTTCCAAGTTTATGACAGATTGTGACAGATACACGTCATGACAATTTCTTTCTCAAATCTTGTATATAGACAAAAATATTTGTTAGTTAAATGGAGCGTTGACTTAATATTTATGTACTCAGGTTACAAACAAACAAATAAATTTTTTTTTCCGATGATCGAAATGTAGTTTTAATTCCGCAGAGGTGAGGAGACCTGCCAAAACCAGACCTGGGCCCTAATTCTTGAACTCAGGAAGTAGAATTACCGATAGAAGTGTTGATAGAATGTGACAGGAATGGTTGACAAAAGCAAGTTTTTGTCAAATTATGTGTTCCTTTCTCTTGATAACTCCCTTCCCTGGATTCAAGAATCTAGGGCATGGAAATGGAAGTGACAGTTTTTATTACTATTGTCTTTAAAAGCTACACGTCTCTTATTCTCTTTAATTTTAAATGTTGCAAAATGAGTATTTCTTATCTAAATTATAGTTTTCATAAAATACATAGGTTGTAGTTTGAGCACATTCGTCGAGTTTACTTCTGCCTCAAAAGTATCTTTAAAAGGATTTGTTGGTAAAAAAAAACATTTGGATTAAACAACTATAATTTCTTTCATTTGCAGCATTTATATCACAATATCACACCATTGAAAAAAAAGTGGTAAAATATTGTGTTGGCACAAATAATGTGTCACTTTCAGCTTTACTATAACAAAGTTAGTGAGAAAGTCCAAACTTTAATCAAAACGTTTTGTGTGTACAAATAAAAAGTAATAAACTAAACTGCGAAAGTTGTTGCTGGTCTATTTCCCCGGCCTAAAACAAGCCACAATTTCGACTGACCTATTTTCTCAACTATTTCAAGTTCAGGCTAGCAGTTATTGTACTGAACTTATTAATCCAGGACTATATAATCGATTCCATATTTTGTAGTCTAGACGCTATCCCTTATTTCATATAAAGTTGTTCTATAATAATAAAATTTAAGCCTTGTATTGGACATATTGAAGCTCATTTTTGTATTAAATGGAAAAGTTTTGTTCGAGTATTTTCTTACGTGTGTTAGGTCGGTGGATACAGGTCGAACATATCAAATTTTCAACTGTACATCGATTGGTTATTATGGTTTATGCAAAACAAGCAGTTCTTTATCCTAAAAGTGTATTTAGACATTTTGTTGCTGCCAGTATCTGAGACAGTTGTACATAACAACACTTTTTTTTGTTTAATAGGTAAATCGAGTTTTGCTTATCAAACGAAACTTAGCTTTGATCCAATCGGTCAACACTGACTTTTCGTGTGGTTTATCAATAATAAAATAAATGAAGTAAAACTTTTCTGACAAACTAATTCTTGTACCAAATGAGTTCCAATTTTACAACTTTCTTATAAACAAGCATGCAATTTCAATGCATTTTCAGCTTTTTGTCACTTTTCTTTATTATCGCATGTTTCAATTACGATAAATAATACGTTTTTGAGATGAGAAAACTGGCGCAAATCTGAAGAGAGATTATTATTTATACAATTTGCAATTTGAAAACTGGAAGGTTACGAAGAACCTTTTAAACTAAAATTCTTGCAAATTTTAACAGTATTGACATTAGTGTATCACGTGGTTTTTGGAGGATAATTTAACTAGACGTGACCACCGTTAAAATAACTGTCATAAATACTGCAAGAAAACTTTTCTAAACTCTGATTTTTGCAACTTTTGAGCACAGTTTGACAGTTTGACAGTCAGGGATAAACTTACTTGTCAAACCCACTTGAAGTGAGAAAATAATTACAGTATTAAGTAAATTTTTTGAATCCGCATTAAATTTCCTATCCAATAACCTTGGAAAACTATTCAAAATTTGGTGCAATCCGTGAGAAAAGCGGTGTCAAAGTTTGAACTGCTAGAAACACAGTTTGAAAGGACAGAGACAAAATCCTTTGTAAAACCTACTTGGAGTGAGAAAATTACTGTTTTAAGCATATTTTTGGAATCCTTATTAAATTTCCTATCCAGTAACCTGAAAAAACATTATACGATTTGTACAGTCAAGGAGAAAAGCGGTGCCAAATTTTGAACAACCAAAAACACAGTTTGAAAGGTCAGGTACAAACCGTCTGCATACCACTTGGAGTAAGAAAATAACTGTTTTAAGCACATTTTTGGAATCCCCACTGAATTGACTATCCAAATAACCGAAAAAAACACTACAAGATTTGGTACAGTCAGGAAGAAAAGCGGTGTAAAACTTTGAACAACTGCCAGAAAACACAGTTTGGTGACCAGTCAAAGACAAAATTGCCTGTAAAACCCTATTGGAGTGAGGAAATGACTGTTTTAAGCACATTTTTCGAATCCTTTATAAACTTCCTATCCGATAACCTAAAAAAACACTACAAGATTTGTACAGTCAGGGAGAAAAGCGGTGTCAAAGTTTAAACTGCTAGAAACACAGTTTTAAAGGCCAGTCAGAGACAAAATCGCCTGTAAAACCCTATTGGAGTGAGGAAATGACTGTTTTAAGCACATTCTTGGAATCCTTTATAAACTTCCTATCCGATAACCTAAAAAAACACTAAAAAAAGCGGTGTCAAAGTTTGAACTGCTAGAAACACAGTTTCACAGGACAGTCAAGGACAAAATTGCCTGTAAAACCCTATTGGAGTGAGGAAATGACTGTTTTAAGCACATTTTTCGAATCCTTTATAAACTTCCTATCCGATAACCTAAAAAAACACTACAAGATTTGTACAGTCAGGGAGAAAAGCGGTGTCAAAGTTTAAACTGCTAGAAACACAGTTTTAAAGGCCAGTCAGAGACAAAATCGCCTGTAAAACCCTATTGGAGTGAGGAAATGACTGTTTTAAGCACATTCTTGGAATCCTTTATAAACTTCCTATCCGATAACCTAAAAAAACACTAAAAAAAGCGGTGTCAAAGTTTGAACTGCTAGAAACACAGTTTCACAGGACAGTCAAGGACAAAATTGCCTGTAAAACCCTATTGGAGTGAGGAAATGACTGTTTTAAGCACATTTTTCGAATCCTTTATAAACTTCCTATCCGATAACCTAAAAAAACACTACAAGATTTGTACAGTCAGGGAGAAAAGCGGTGTCAAAGTTTAAACTGCTAGAAACACAGTTTTAAAGGCCAGTCAGAGACAAAATCGCCTGTAAAACCCTATTGGAGTGAGGAAATGACTGTTTTAAGCACATTCTTGGAATCCTTTATAAACTTCCTATCCGATAACCTAAAAAAACACTAAAAAAAGCGGTGTCAAAGTTTGAACTGCTAGAAACACAGTTTCACAGGACAGTCAAGGACAAAATCGCCTGTAAAACCCACTGGGAGTGAGAAAATTACTGTTTTAGCACATTTTTGGAATCCTCATTAAATTTCCTATCCAATAATTTGGTACAGTGAGGAAGAAAAGCGGTGTCAAAGTTTTAACTGCCAGAAACACAGTTTGACAGGCCAGTCAAGGACAAAATCTTCTGTTAAACCTACTTGGAGTGAGAAAATTACTGTTTTAAGCACATTTTTGGAATCCTCACTAAATTGACTATACAAATAACCAAAAAAAAAACACTACGAGATTTGGTACAGTCAGGAAGAAAAGCGGTGTCAAAATTTGAACTGCCACACCACTTTAATTTACCAGTCAAATTTTTCTGGTAAAGTAAAATATTTACTTTACCGGTAATTTACTCATCACTACTTTTGGCCTACTATTGCAAAATTACCTCTCATTGTTTTAACTCAACATATCCAATACAAGTGGTTTGTTCATACAACTACAATAAAGTCTCAATTAACCCGACAACTATAAACACAATCCAATAAAGGTACATTTACTCCAATAAAGCATGATCACGACTATTCCAGCTTAACGAAAATGATAAGCGGAATATGTATTTAACTAAATTATTTATTTATCTAATTTAACCCTCTGTTTAAGACCAATGATGCTGAATTGATGTTGAAAATAACATGGAAACAATTGCAGCTGTGCTGTGTTAGCATTAAGCAAATTGAGGTAATAAAATCATGCAAATTTAAGGTAATAATTTCCTCTCGTTACATTACCGCTAATAATAATAATAATAATTGCTATTTGCCACAATAATGCCAAATTGCTACGTTAGTTGTAATTATTCGTAATGGCTATATTTGGCAGGCAATTATGAAATCGGAGATTTGACTGATATAATATGTTGTGTTCTATTAAATAACTCAGCTAACCACAAATTAGTACAAATGAACTATTTATACGTAAAGTCATTATTATAGTGTAAATGAGTTGTGCGTGTTTCAGGTCACAGAATATGTATAGTTATTAAATAAATAGACTATTTCTAATTAAAAAAATAATTAATTTTGTAGAAGAATGTTTAAGAGACAAAAATTGGTTATAATTATAACTGATTTATTTTGTTTGTTTTCTACAAAATAACAATAAGAAGATAGAAGAGACACTTTTTAACTCGTTGTGCCCCAAAATCACATATTCATAAATTTTACAGTGTGGCTAAATAGGTATACGAACTTCATTTAAAATGCTTTTAAAGAGTTGAGTTTTCGATCGCGTAACCATAAATTTGACTTACATAAGCTTATAAATATATTGGATGGCTTTACAATACTTTGCACTGGCCAGTGACAACAATCCGAGAAAAATACACTCGAGCACTTATCCTTTTTTTGAATAACGGCATTATAACAAAACTTTTGCGACGTTCGTGTATCCCCAAAATAGAACGAAACGGGCTACAAAACTAGATATTTCACAATTTACATCAGTTTCCTTTCACCGATACTGGTTTATCGTTTGGCGTATTCCCTAGAAAGCCGTTTATTAATTTAAAAGTTTTTAGGGTTGAATTCAGAGTAGAGAATCGGAAATAGTGCACGCTGTAATGATAAAGTTTGTTTAGCATTAAATTTTGATTCCAAACCATTTTGTGTTTTGTTTGTAGTTTAAACTTGAATTACTTTCTTTTATAACGCTTAATAATAATGCTATGAACTAAGTTAGTTATTTGCAGCCCGTAGGATCAGTGGTTACAAGCTTAATTGTTGTAAAAATTTGGTACGGTTGTCTAAATATGGAATTGCCTAGAAGAAATAATTATTAACTAATAGCCCAACTAATAGTGCATTCTCTGGTTGGTGGCGACTATGATCATCTACATCAAAAAGTCAATCATAATTCCTATTTATTTATTTAATTTACATTGAGTAGTAGGTACGTTTTGTAGTAAAAGTGTTTATTAAAAAGGTTCGTACATCAAAAAATGTATCCTAGTATACCAAATTTCATCAGATTTAACACTTTCGCCCTCTAAAAATATTAGCATGTCATTAAAAAAACACACTGTATATTAGATCTAATATTAGCAATTTAACTAACTCGATACGAAATAAAAAAAGTTTTATACATTATTATTTTCGTACTTTAATGTCTATTAGACTGTGTTCGATATAAATTTGGAGCAATTCACATAAACTTTAATAAACCAGGAAAAAGCAATTATCAATTGACCCACTGTTTAAGTATACTTTATTCACAATTAATACACTTACATGATTTATGAAAGTGATTGACATTTAATGTTGCCATATTTCATTTAAAAATAGAATTCAATATAAGTAAATTTGTTTATGTGGAAGACTCTTTAATGGAGGTCTGTGACCGAAACTGTTTAGGTGACGTGTTTTAGAGGGTTTATTTTTGGATATTATACGAGGTTTGTACTTGAAGGGTGCACGGGAAAAACAAGCTAAGTCAATTTTTGGCCAAATTGAGAAAACAGCTTCACCTGATAGACAATAGCAATGCTATACAGGGTCCAAACTTAGTCAGAAGAAAATCGAGCTACGTCGTCTAATAGAACATATTTTAGGATAGGCGTACACGGGAATGACCTACTTACCTTTCAATCTTTTTAGTAACTAATTAGTTTAATAATTTTTTATCAATAAAAAACAAACAAGTTTTCAACTAATTATTTTTTGACATACATTTTAATTTATGAATTACCTTGTTTGCTACTTAAGCTTGATGAATTTAATATTTATAATATAAATCTGCTGAAAAACAGGCTAAGTCAAGACCTATTTTTTTATCTTCTTCAACAAAAACCTTGTAATTATTATATTAAATAAAAAAGCATGCTGCTTTATATACAGTGCGTTTTTTTTAACGCGCAACATAGGATTTCACGTGTTAAATTTTTAAGCCCATGTTAGACCATGTTATTTTGGAACTACAGGTGTAAAACTTGACAAGTGTGTCTTTAGTACCCTGAAGCTTAAGTACAACCACCAATTCGGTCTAAAAAGTGTTTACAAACTAGCAAAAAGTCATCTTCTTTCGAAAAGATTTAGACTCCCTGTATGTATGGTAGGTGTTGTTTTTGATACTGACAGGGCAGATAGCAGGTAAACATACATACAGGGAATATGGAAAGATCAAATATGTTCCAAAAAAGATGACTTTTTGCTAATTTGTAAACACTTTTTAGACCGAATTGGTGGTCTTACTTAAGCTTCATGGTACTGAAGACACATCTTCCAAGTTTTATACCTGTAGTTCCAAAATAACATGGTCCAACATAAGCTTAAAAATTTAACACGTAAAATCCTATGTTGCGCGTTAAAAAAAACGCACTGTATAAAAAAATATTTATGTTTCTAATGCCTATAGGTGACCAGTTAACAACGATTTTAGAGATAAAACTGCTGTACTCAAAAACTTCAAAATTTGACTTAGCTTGTTTTTCCCGTGCACCCTTCACTTAATAAAAGATTTTTACAACATTTAAATGTAATATAATATTATAATATATACTATTATTATTTATATTAGATAAATTAAAATGTAGAAGAAAATTACATGGTGCAATATTCAATGCAATATTTACTTTTTTACGTAGTTACCAAAAAAACAAAGAACAATATGATATCAATATCAACTTACCAGAAATATGTCTGGTTTACAATGCTGTATAGATGTTTATACTTAATACATTATGAATTCCATTTTTTGACATTAAAAATAGTCACATGATTCAGTGTATCAGTTTGAAATTAAAAAAGGTCCTGTGACTTTTAAAAACTTTGATGTTAAAAAAGTGACTTTAAAAGAATCAGTTTAAACTGAAAAAAAAATCACGTGACTCTTTAAATAAGCCTTTGACATTTAAAACGGTCACGTGACATTATGAATTTAATTTTTACTCTTAAAAAAATCACGTGACCGTTTTCAACTTAAAAGCAGTCACATGACCTTCAAATTTTCTCGTGACCTTTAAATTTAAAGCAGGGACTTCCTTAAGGAGTTACTACAAGATTGTATTAAGGTTTTTTTTGCCTTTAAGGGCCTCCTTCAGACGTTACAGGGCAAAAACTGAAAGGGGCTAAACTAAAACTAAATGTTGCATTACATTGTTTCATTGAAACTGCGCTTGTACGGTTGCTTAGACAATGATTTCTATACTTTTACCGCTTTTGTGAGTTTTACCTAATAAAGTCGGTTGCATGTCCCTGTTTTGCAGGATTAACAGGAACAAGAAATTACTCGTACATTAGAAAGCTCATTTAACTTCTTAATAACCCATTACAGTGGCGTCGTTTGCTTTTCTATCGCTGCTAAATCACGATTTGGGAAACTAACGCTTAATTTAAAGAGCCTTTTACAGGTCATAAACCACGAGATTCAGGAACAACATGATTTATAAGGGCAGCAAAGCCAAAACAAGTTATCGAGCTGGTTCAGGATGATTACATGGGATCAGAAGGCTAATCTTTACCATGTAATCCTAAAAAAAGTGTCAGAAGTTGAGTTTTATTTATGCAGTAATATTGTTGATAGTATTTTTGGTATAAATCACTTGAAAGTAGTATACTACCATGGGGTTAGGTTCCAATTACTCTCACAATTAACTTCAAATATCAAACGTTGCCATTACAAACTAATTTACAAAGTAAAAAAAGTATAACTGTTGAAACAGTTCAGACAAATGTTACTTTAACTTTTAGTGCCTTGCAAAGTTTTTTTTCGTTCTGCTATAGTTTTGATGATCGCAGAAACTCATTTCATATTCCTGACAGGAAAAGGGTCAGGGTAAGGCATATGGAATACGTTTGCATCAGCCATGGAAATGATGTTGAAGGGTGAGAAAGGTAAATGAAGAAGTAACTTTTCTGGATAAGTGAACACTTTTGAACATTCCTTATTAGTAAAATATGAATTAACATCTTCAGACACTCAAATCTTCAAGTAAATATAATTTTAGTTGGGTTAGTAATTGTGTGTATAGCGATAGATTTACGTCAATTTGAAACTATAATTAATAAGAGAAATGAATTCTTAATAATCGGAGCGTCACGGGAAATAGTAATTTCTAAACGTGCCTCGTAAGAATTTTTTTAATTTTTCTGTGGAAGAACTGGGCAAGCAAACTGGGTTATTCGTAGTTTCACCCCCTATGCATTGTAACTTATAACGAAAGAAATAGATTGATACAAAAAACCTACAAATAAGTTTTTTTTTTAAATTTTTAATTGTGGCAAAGCCATTGTGCACATACAACTAAGGCTTATTTCAAATCACCTTATATATTATTATATTTTTAAATACTCCCAATGGTTTCAAATATGTTTTAAGGTACTCTTCAACGGTTTTGGTGAGATTTCTTATAATTGAATTTTTAGTGTGGGATAAAAGCAAAAAAATAAACATTTCTCACCTCGATCAAATCTAAAGCGTTCCTAAAATCTTGATGCGCTTCTAAACTTTCTCGACAGAAAACACAGAAACTCGGGAAAACTGTATGAGTTTATAGAGCGTAAAGGCGGTTCATGGACGATCCTCGAACACGTCGGTTACAGGACGAATCCAGACTGTGCGCACATTGGCCGCAGGATTCAAGTTCACTAGTTTAACAGAACACCATCAGGATACGCTCCAGCTGTCCGTTGCCCTCTTTTTCTGGAAATCGCGCCTGCTGAAAGGGGTTAGACTAGGTGTAGTGCCAAGGTAATTCGGTAACATTAAATTATTAAACGGGAAAGAAACAACAACGTCATGTGCTGGACTAGAGCCAAATTAGAAAATACTACTTCCATCACAACTAGAAAAAGAATAGTTGGAAAGTTCACTGAATCTTGTTTCAAGCAAATTTATGTGAAACTTGCAGTTCCAAGGTGTATTTATTTTAAAAGTTTTTAGCAACTAACCTTAACAATTCAACCTCTCAAATAAAGGTAAAATGCATCTAATCACTTACTCTGACACGCTAACAATTGGGTTTTGTTTTATTTTCCTCAAACATTTTGGTATCCATTTTGTAAAATTCAGATAATTATTATTCCATTGAGGCAGAAGAAATTTCATATGAAAAAAAAAATAAAGAATACTATTTAGTTTTAAAATATGTTTGATTTAAAATTGTTTTCAATATATACCGGTCGTCTCAAAAGTAAAAAACGTATCAAAGTAAAATTTTTTCAAATGTAATTCCAAGTATTTTACTTAAATTTCAGAATCTACTTGGAAAATAAAAGATGATTTTGTTAAGATGTCTAAACTTTACAGTTTCTCAGATATTCGTTATTTTCTAAAGATGTAGAACAAATTTTAAAGTTTAATCACTGAAAGTCTGTATGATTTTTATTAACGAAAATTGGCTTGGGTATTGCTAAAAGAACACGTTTTTTGATTCAGGGGTGATAAATTGTCTAGCTGATGTCTGAAAATGTTTAGTCAACCTTTAAATCGTATTAACTCGACAAAATCAAATGAAAAGCCCCCTATTTTATAGTTACAGTAGATGCAAAATTTAATTATCTATCGAAAATTATTAAGGTCTCCTATAGCTAACTATGCGCGTTTTCTTGGAAAATCGATATTTCTCGAATTTCAACTAATTTTAATACCAGTTATTCACACTGAATGATATAGTTTTTTAGTGGTAATTTTTCGTTCTCTAGTGGTAGTTTTTGTAAGTTCTTTGTTCTAAAATGTTAGTTTATACAATGGAAGAAAAGATAGATATGATCTTTGTTCTTGGAGAATGTCTGGAAAATTGTTTATAGGCCTCACGAGTTTACGCTACAAATTATCCCAACAGAAGACATCTAAACAAATTCGTTTTTAAAAGATTATTAAGTAAATTTAGACAAAGTGGTAGTGTTCAATATGAGAAACCCACAAAACACAAGCCTGCTATAGGAAATGAAAACACATTGAATTGGACGTCACCACCAAATTGTAAGAAATTTAAATATCAGCCAAGCAAGTATTTCAAGAGTTCTTAAAAAGCATAATTACCATGACTATACAATTCAACTTCATCAAGAACTTTCTGAGAACGATTATGTGAATCGAATTGAATTTTGTATGTGGGTGTTAGAAAAAGTGGCAGAAAATGAAAATTTTGAAAATTTAGTTCTGTTTAGCGATGAGTGCACATTTCACAATAATGGATCCGTCAACAGACGTAATTTTTATTATTATAGCGATTCGAATCCCCATAAGATGAGAATAGTTCATAACCAGCACAGATGGTCAGCAAATGTATGGGGTGGTAAAATGGGCAGATTGGACCCTATTATTTTGAAGAAAATTTAAATAGCATAATATTTTTGGACTTTTTAAGAAATAAACTTCCCATTTTGCTACAAGATATTCCGTTAGAAATAAGGTCAACAATGTGGCTGAAGTTGGATGGGGCAGCAGCACATTACCATCGCAAAGTTCGACATTTTTTAAATCAACAATTCCAAAATCGCTGGATTGGAAAAGGTGGATTTCAAAATGGTCACCTGATTTGACATTTCCGGATTTTTTTTTATGGGGGTACGTAAAATATGTTATCTATAAAATATCACCGACAACACCAGACAATATGAAAGCGCAAATTAGGGAAGCTTTCAGGACCATATCCCATGAAATGCTTAACAATGCCGCTGAAGGATTTCCAAAGAAAGTACGTTTGTGTTTAGAGTCAGACGGTCGCCATTTTGAACATCTTTTTTTATAAATAATTTTCTGTTTCTTGTTTCTTTGCCTACTTAATTTAAGGGATATTAATAGCTAGCCTTCTTGCGAGGAATTCAAAAATGAGATTAAAAACAGGGGTATACTTCTAATATACCATCACCTTGAATCATCCTGTATATTATTCCAGTTAAACAACTCCTCAACATTCAGTTCTTCTAATTGGTCGCCTTTAGTTATAAAGTATTCTAAATTACCCTATTTAGTAGTAAAATGTATCGAGTATACGGACCACAATTGTTGCTCTTTCTTGACAGTTTCTTCCTCCAGTATTTCAGTTATATTTATTACGCACATTAATTTTGTTCTCAGTTTCATTATGCTATTGGATATACCTTCTTATTGAGTGAAAATTAACAGGTTTTGTTACCAAAATTGCTTGCGATTTATAATAGTCAAAACGTTATTTCGGAAAGATTATATTTGAAATAATTTTGGTTGGTTAGTGAGCAAAACCTTACAATAGAAACCATAAATAATCGCATTTCAGGAACGTCAGAAAGACTTAAGCGTTTAATGCACCTTTCCAAAACGCAGAGAATTTTCATTTTACGGATCCGAGCATTCATAGAACGCTGACAGTTAATTTTTGAAGATTTGATGAATAGCTCCCCGAACTAGACCTGCAACTGCGAATATACTCACGATTTATATTTGCATTTCACTGTCTTCTTGTCTAGAAATGCATATTGTGCGGCAATATAGTATGAAAGCAGATAAAAGAAAACTACAAACTATACTAGACAATATACCTCTTGTTCTTGGTATGACGCAGAAGTTGAAACCTCTGTTTGTACGGTTAGTCAGATAAATAATAAACAAAAAACCAGTGAAATGTCTAGAATTGGGTATTATTGAAGAAAAAGGTAATATAGAATAACATATGACAACTACTATCTAAATTAGTTAATACGCAAAACAAGCTCAATTAGCAGCCATTTTGTGGTAACCTGTATATTAGCTATTGTAGGAATGGGTCAGATTCCACATTCTGACCCATTCTTATTAATAAGTAACATTATTTGGACTTTATGCTATTGCGATTTTAATATCTAAATTAATATGGCATTTATATGAAAAACACGGAAATTAACTAAATTCCCACTTTGAACTCGGAAATTAGGTAAATTCCTACTTTGACCTGGGAAATTAGTTGCAATGATGTCAAAATGATAAATTTGCTTATTTGACAAATCCTACATTTTTGGTTTGAAGAGTGTTTGCTATGCAACAATGTAAGTTCCGAGTTCGAAGTTTGAAGTCAGTAGTTTTAACTAATTTCCGACTTCAAACTCGGAGTTAAGTTGCTATGTGCTCAAACTGTCAATTTCTACTATTTTGGTACGAAGAGTTGTTGCAATGTTGTCAAACTGAGAACTCTTACAAATTTAGTTCGAAGAATGTTTGCCAGGTTGCGAAACGGTCAAATTCGATTAATTTGAATCGAATAGTGTTTGTAATGTTGACAAATTCATCTAATTTGGTTTGAAGTGTGATCGCAATGTTGTCAAACTGACAAACTTTACTATTTTGATTCGAACACTGATTGCCATGTGACAATGTAAATTCTGAGTTTAAAGTCGGAACTTAACTAATTCCCGAGTTCAAAGTCAAAATGTAATTAACTTCCGAGTTTGAAGTCGAAATTTAACTAATTTTCGAGTTTGAAGTCGGAATTTAATAAAAAGAACCTCTGTGGCCCTTCTGCGCTTTTAACCCACAAAAAACTCAATATCAGTATAGTGGATTACGGAATTAGACACCATTATGGAAGGCTACGTATTCCAGATTGTGCATACTGAATTTCCACCTAATAAAAATCTGAACGGCAGGAATTTTGCATTATCAGACCTTATCCTTTTATGGGGCACTCTATTATCATGTAATGGATAGTAACGGTCCTTTACGTTTAAAGTATGGTTACTAAAAGTTCGTCGATAAAAGAAATTTACAATTTTTGGAAAATAGTTCAAACTTTGAACGAGAGAAAGAAATTTATGCTGCTCATATCTTTTTAACATACTTAGTAGAAGTAATTCCAATGAATATGGAAAATGTTCAGACAGTGTAGCAATCAAGAAAATTAACAAATAAATTCATTCCTCAGTAGTTCACGATCAATAAACAAGCAAGAAAACTATAAATATTATAAAATAATGAAAAAACTCGTTAGTCTGACAAATTTATATCATCAATTAAAAAAATTAAGCAGTAAAGTGAATTGAAATTAAAACCCTTTTGTTTTGAACTAGAATCCTGAAATCTTGGTTTCGTATTGACAAAGCAAACAAACAACCTCATAATTTATTCAATTTTATGATAGTACATTTCTTAGCTAAAAGGGAAATGCTAACAAAAGACCTTTGAAATGGTTATACATAAACTGTCTTTTGGAACCAGCTTTATTAACATGAATAATGTTTTCAAAGTAAAAACACAGACGAAAAAGAAATAACGAGATTTTACGAAAACTGCAATTTTTTGATGACAATTGTTGGTTCAAGTTACACTTTGCATGAACAAAATTAGTTGTATTTGATTCATTTGATTTTGCATGTGTAGGATTGGATGCAATTTTTCTATTTCCTATACGTCCAGGAAGCTAAACTTTCCTATACTTATTTATTCTTTAAACTGATTGGATCAGCAAAAATTAATACCAAAGAAGAAAAATTGCTGGTTTATTAAAATATTATCCATATAATGTTTAAGAGTAACTATCTAGTTTATGGACAATATTTGATATAAGCAAATCATATTATTTTAATCATTTCTTTACCTTATTATATCGTTCATAAGATTAGGAAAAACTAGAATCATTGCATTGCAGGAATTTAGTCTTTTTTCGTGAAGTTTGTCTAGTCTTAGCAAATAACAATAAATTATTCACAGCTATAAGCAACTAAAATACCGATTTCATGGGTCTAATCAATCACTCTCTATCTAGGCCTAGGCTATTATTTTATAGTGTTTTTAAAAGTGTTACAACTCCAATTATAAAATAACGGTTTGTTTAAACTAAAATAAACTTATGAATGATGTTAGTAACTATGCAGAATCAGTTTAAATATTCTATAAAAAATAATGTCAGTTACGGAAATAAACTAGTCTACACTTACTATTAATAAGTTTTAATTATGTAATAATTCCATTACTACTAAACACTTAGGTTATTATTGTCTAAAATAAAAATTTGATATAATATAGGAAATATTAATGCAATTTTAATTTTTAATTAAGTTAAGAAGTGGAAATGTTTTTGTTCAGTTGCACAAGTGCAAAACCTTTAATCTTATCAAACAAAAATTTGAAGTGGAAAAGATCGCAAAACAAACACTACTAGTCAATTAGACTAAAAAATTATTATTTTACGGGTCGAGTTTATTCTACGTATATTTTTAGATCAGTTGCTTTGACGATATAAAATACATTGATAATACTTGGCATATTTCTAGTTATATGAAACCGTTCCAGCTGTGTTTGATTCAATTATGTGGCTTATTTTAGTGTTATTAATTACGCTTTTAGTTTATTTTGAATTTCCTCAATTTTTAAGAAAAGCGTTTGTAGATCAAAAAGTCCGTTGGCAATTGAAGTTACCTAATGTTCCAGGCAGAGAGTTTTTCTTCGGTCATTGTCGACTACTTTTGTGGTTATCTCCAGGTCAGTATTATTATGTAGTCTAGCTTGGTTTTATTTTTGTTTTGTTATAAATGGTTGGAGATTGACAGCATATTGAACCAATTTTAGATCAGCTCTTTCTTAAAAATAGAGAGTGGGTTAGTAGATCAGAAGACGTTGCTGCTATATTCACACCACTTTTTGGGGCTGTGATCCTTAAGCATCCGAATGATGTTGAGGTATGATAAACAAAGTAACTATTTTAAGTTATGTTAAGTTTATTTGATGATAAATATAAAGCGCTAACCGAAAAAGATCAATTGACTGGTGAGAAAAAATTATTATTAAAAAAGTGAATACAAAATTACAGCTAAATGAATCAAATTCAATTAACAAAATCATTTCTTCTTAAAAACTTCATTTGAAGTACATTAGAGAATTCTTTAAACTACAATTTAAATTTTTAATAATGCTTTTTTTGTCTGTATTTTGAATCTACTGATTTAACTTTATTTTTCAAAACTATGTTTTTGCTTCTAAAATTCAACTTTGCCTATTCTATTATTTTCAAAATCACACTTGTATCTAATTATTAGAAATTTAATATGATCATATTGACAGTTCTAACTGACAAAGGCACTAAAAATTGTCAGAATAAATGACAACTGACACCATCATCACAGTGACACTGTTTAATGAATTTAAACGACAGATAAAACAAAATGAATAATTTTAAACAATGAAATTGAAATTACAATTTTACCGAAAACTAACAAGTCACATTTTTAAAAGTTACTGAAACTTGACTCTTAAACTTGAACTTGACTTGAAAGTAGTAAAATTTATTAGTATTTAATAGGTTACAAGTGTGATTTTTATGTAAAACTGTCAAATTTAACCTAAATGACACTATGATTAATTTCTCATTTTTTTTCCAATTTTTAACTTGAAAGCCATAATTTTAACTATATTGTGAGTATGTAATTTAGATTTGGGGGCCAAACTATGACTTGGGTAAAATTTTTACTTTAATATAAGTTTTGACAATTATCAATTTAAAAATGTTTCAAATGTGGTCATTTTCACTTGAGATTTTAACTTGAAATAATGATTTGGATTAATTTGACTCTTCTTCAACTCCAAAATACTGTTTTTTTAAACTTTCAAAACTACTACTAAGTAATTAGTAAAAATAACCAAATTTTAAAGATATTACTAATTATTTCTCTGATGAGCGATTCCTCAGATTAGCAGAACTGCTCTTCTCACATTTAATTCATTCTCCACTCACTTAGTAGGATCATATAAGTACCTCACTCAAAAGCAATTTGTTTTTGAATCAGTTTAGGCTCCCTAAAAGTTAGAATAGTATAAGACACTTATCTCATACTATTCTAACTCAATCACAAACACTTAGGAAGATTTCTGAATTCCTCCCTAAATATTGAACGTAACATCCTATTTAACTATACACTAAAACTGCTTTAAGATTTAAAACACTGAATAGCAAAGTTTTTAGGCAATTATTAGCCAGCCTGTAAACTTGGAAAAGGCTGCTACTTACACATATGTAAACAGTTGGTTAGGTAGAGGTTTGCTTACTTGTAAAGGTGAGTGCTTGTTGTAACATAACCAAAAGCTAGTTTGCTGGTCGTAACATGTATTTTGTTTTAGGCGACCAATGGCAAAGTAAACGGAAATACTTAAGACCAGCTTTTCACTTTTCGATACTTCTTGAATTTGTGAATACTTTCAACAAACATACTAAGGGTTTTATAGAAAAGCTGGAGAAATTCCATTTGAATGAGACTGTGGATGTTGTCCCGTTGATATCTGACTTTACCCTTGCTGCAGTTCGAGGTAATTGACGAAAATAGACAATATTTTTTGCATACTTATATTTGCTAATAGAGACATCTATGGGAACTACAATAAGTTATGAATCCGAAGAAGCAATGGAGTACAAAAATGCGATCCATGAAATGTCAGCAATAGTATTCAAACGAATATTTGCTCCATGGTTGTGGTTTAACTTTACGTTTTATTTGAGCGCTTATGGGAAAATGGAAACGTTAGCTTTAAAAGTGTTGTTTAAGTTTACCGATAATATTATAAAACAAAAAAGCAAAGGATTTCAAACATTTGATGAAAAATTTGACGATGGAATCGATAGAAGAAAATGTTCCCTTATTGACATCTTACTAAATGGAAAGTTTAAACACCAAAGTATTGATGATGCTGATATAAGAGATGAAGTAGCAACGTTTGTTTTTGCGGTAAGTTTATTTTATTATAGAAAATATGATTATTATACAGCTTGTTCAGAAAAAATTCAGCAAAAAAGCAGAATAATACCTGCTCACCCGAATGAACTTCAGTAGATTTCTTTTTGGATATTTGAGGGAAAAAGTAGACAAAATCCTGTCGGCTTACTTAGTAGTACATAAAAGTAATATGCAGAACACTTGTCACTGTTTAGTTAACAATTTTTCTCAGTATTTTTATGTGATTTAAATAATTCATATTAAAAACAGATTTATCGGATTTTTTGTCAATCAGTTTGAAGAAGCTTTTATTACTACCAACTAAATTTGTACTATTTTGACTTAGTGATAGTAATTAGCTTGATTTGATCCTGCTGTATTGCACGTTAATTTAATTTTGGCGGATATCCTAACTAACGTCTGATTAACCCATAAATGACGTTATTACGGTTCAACATTTTTCACAAATTATATTACAATAATCTAGATGTAAATAGAAACAAAATGGCTTGTTTCAGGGCCATGATACGAGCGCCATGTGCATAAACTATACCATGATGTTGTTAGCATGTCATAAGGATATTCAAGTAAGTAACTAAATTATTTGTATAATTATATTTCTTGTGTTTTTTTTTCTAAATTAACTAGGTCTGTTAAATCATTGAAAATATACTCAATATCATCAATTTGTTGTAAAATAAACGTAAATTATAAGATTACAATATTTATTTATGGTATCTATATCTAGGGAAGAGTGCTTTTAATTTAAAAAGTAAATAAATTTTGGTTCCTTTCTACCATATTTTACTATTAAATGAGGTTGTAAATCTTATTTTTGAATAAACAAAATACCTGTATGTACTAATATCTAGATAGAGAAATGGTCATAATATTAAGAATAAAGCAAAATTGAAATTTTTACCAAAATTCCAATAAGACTTTTTTATCACAAAATAGACTCGTCAAAGTTTGGTAGAGTTGTCGGATTATGCATAAATAAACAGCAGGGTATTGTTGTTATTAAAAATAAAGTAAACATAAGCAAAACAGAAACCATGCAGAAACACGTAATGATTGAAAAGTTACATAAACATTATGTAAAGTGAAAAAATTAGACAAACAAAAAGTTAAAGAAAACAAAAACATGGACGTGACAACAAGTCAAAATGATTGAAATAATAGTCATAATTAGAGTCCGTATTAAAAAGCACTAAAATCGTGAAAAAAGCAAAATCATTTTTTTCAAAAAACCATAAAAATCTGTAAAAAAGCACAAAACTCTTTCAGAGATGTCAAATATTTTACTTTTTTTGGGTTCTAGAAATTTTTTGAAGCCTTTAAACTGGACAATTTAAAGAGCATATTAAAGGTTCTGGAATGCTTTAGAGGCATTTGGAAATTCTTAGACGGTTCTAGAATTTTTTGCAGGCTTTTAGACTGTTTTGATATCTTTTGGAAGCTTCTAGACTAGTCTGTCTTATAAACTGCTCGAGAAGCATTTTGGAGTTTTTGTAGCGTTTTAAAACCCTTTTAGACTACTTTAGAAGCATTTGGACAGTTTAAAGAACATTGAAGGTTCTGGACTGCCTTTAAGACATTTAAAACCTTGTAGACGGTTCTAGAAATTTTAGGAAGCTTTTAAACTGCCCTAAAAGCATATAGAAACTTTTAGACGTCTTCAAATGTTTTGAGAGCTTCTAGACTGTTCCAAAAGATTTTGGAAGCTTTTCAACTGCTTTAGAAGCATACGGAAGCTTTTAGACTGTTTTGAAATCTTTTGAGAGCTTCTAGATAAGTTGAAAAGCATTTGTAAGCTTTGGCAAGGCATTTTCGAGCTTCTATAGTGCTTAGGAATGTTTTTACATTTTTTTAGACTACTTCAGGAGCATTTAGAAATTTGTTTGTCAGTTTAAACTTGTAAATTGATATCCATTTTGCAACAAGTAATTGGCATGTTTTTGTCTCTCACGAGCCCGTAATTAGATGTCAAAGGTTGGTTGCTTTCATTACTTACAAAAAGCAAAATTTCTAGAAATCGGGACTCCAGTCATAATACAAATGTTAAAACATTTAAAATGGAAATTCCACAAACTATCATTTAATTTGAATGTAGTGTAAAAATAGTAAAAAAAATATAAGCAAAGTTCAGTTAAAAATTTTGTAAATGTCATCTAGTTGTAGTAAAATAGAAAAAGCAACAATCTTACTTTATGTGAAGATAATATGGCGAAAAATCTTATTTTGAAGATATTATTTAATATACATTCATAATGGTTAATATTTTAGGAAGAAGTGTATCAGGAAATTGTAAACCAGTTGGGACCTGATTTATCAAACGAGCCTACTTACAACAATTTGCAAAACATGAACTTGCTTGACAGGTGAGTCATAAATAAAAGCAATAATTAAATTTGGTTTGTAATTCTGGTTCACAAAAAATTAGAGACAAGCTAGTTGCACTGTTTTAAATTATTATTAATAAAATATAATTAGGTTAGGTTGTCTATGTCCTATTTATTCATAAGCAATACAATTTGTGTTAAAACTAAATAAAGCTAACAACTGGTTTTAGGTGCATAAAGGAAAGTCTACGTCTTTATCCGCCCGTTCCAACCATTGGAAGGAAGACGAGTGTTGACACAAAAAGTAAATATGGAACCATTCCTAAAAATGTGGACACTTTCATTCCAATTTACGACATCCATCGGGATTCCCGCTTCTGGCCCGATCCCGAGCGATTTGATCCATCCAGACATTTGCCAGAACACGTAGAATCCAGACCAACATATGCTTACATTCCTTTTAGTGCCGGACCTAGAAATTGCATAGGTATAAACTCACTTCTTAAAAACGATAATTACGATTAAGTAATTTTATTATAAATTCTTGTTTTACATGTGTGCACATTTTTTTTATAACGGTGAGTAAAGGCAATATTTCTATATTTTAACGTATGATTATTTTAGGTCAGCGCTTTGCTATGCTGGAGATGAAAGCATTTTTTTGTGGATTGCTTAGAAAGTTTGTTCTGGAACCAGTCGACACCCCCAAAACGATTGTGTTAACGCAAGAAATTATTTTAAGACCATTGAATGGGATTAAACTTAAACTTAAGTTAAAGAACACTTAAGCTAAATATATGTTGAAGACATTTTATATGATTTTCATTTACTACCCAACTAGCAATTTTTTGTTTTATTAGAATTGCGGCAACGTTTTCTTATAAAACAGCATAAGCTTATGAACATTTTAAAAACAACTACTCGATACTTATAAACGCAAAATTGGCACCACCTTATAAAACATTGTGATTGAATAAAAGCTGCAAAATTAACTCCAAATAGCTTATAAAATACATATATAAACATTATTAATACCACTATAAAATCTTAACTGCGACTTCTATAGAACAGTTTTTGTAGTTTCCACAGCCACTGCTATACAGCAGGAACTCTAAAACAATAATGTAATTGCTTTTTAACAGTTTTATACAAGTTTATTTGACAGTCGTTATAAAACCGATGTGTGTAGTGAATTTACTTTAATGAAACGGTTTTGTTTTTAAAATGTATTAAGATAGCTGCAAAATAATTTTTGCATTATAAACGCTTTCTGTTTATCTACTAAAAGGAATCACGAACATGGAAGCCAAGATGGGGACCAGGTCCGTTTTACAAACAGACGCCATACTGATAAACTCTCAACTCATGATGTGAGTGCTTTTGCGTAGTGCTTACCCTCTTTTACAGTGCGAACGAAATTTTTCTGTGAATCATATATTATGTTTGTGACAGATTTTTATCGGGCCTCACGACAATGTTAGTTTAATAATTTTCTTAGCAATATTGTAAAATTAGAGGTTAGGTTTTTAAATTTATTTTTCAACAAAAAATAAGTGATAATAATTTTATCAACACTTTCTTATTAAGTTATCGTTTCATGTTCAAAAACAGTAGAAACCATGTGTGTTTATTAGTTTTATTTAATATTTTTTATTTATAACCCCTTAAACTATTAAAACAAAATGGCTCCATTTTATAAAACAGTTATGCACTCAACGTAGCTTTTCTGTGACAAATTAGTAAACAAGCAACATTTATAAAATGATAATAAAACAAAGATGTCACAGAACAGAGAAGCGGAACCCATAACGCAGGTCTGGCACTCGCTTTTTTTCAATTGCAATATCTTGCTTTTTCAATGTCATTGGCGATGGAAATTGCGAATCTTAACGAATTGACTTTGCAAATAAAAAAGAAAATCCGCCATGAACAATCGTTCGGTAAAGTATATTTTAAATTACAAAATAGTATTTTTCATTAGGAGTACAAAAATAAGGGTTTTTCCGTTCACGTATGACCAATTCAGATGTGAGGCGAAGCCGAACACCGGAAGTCACGCAAAGCACGGAAAACCTATTTTTGGATTAATTATAAAGGATAATTTTCATTATACTTCTTTAAAAACGAAGGCATAAAAACCAGACTTAAGAAAAAAAGACTTAAAAATGATATTCTTGTTCATATTTCGCCCTAGATTTCTCTGGCAGTAAATTTGCGTTTGACTGTGCCACTTGTTTTAAGATGTATTCTGGAATATCGGAATTATCTTCTGAGTATATTTTAATATAATTGTTGGGAATGACTGACATCTAATTGATCATTTCTATGACTGTTTTAAAGTAGTTCAAAGGTGATTTAATTGTGGTAAGTTATCACTGTCAGGCAATGTCTATAAAAATTCAAAAAATACTTCGGAAATATATCAAAATATTCCAGCATTTACATATTAAATGATAATGCAGGTTTGTGCTAAATATTTGTCGGCTTATAAATTGTCTTAAATTTAATATATTGTGCTGTACGTTTCTATTTTAAAGCCATTTTACTCAGCATTTTAATTCAGCGCAAAAAAAAATCCGTGCGGGCGCACAGAAAAACGCGTTGTCCTAATAGAGATGAAAATATAGAGGGTTTTCAAAGAAGTATAATAAAAAGCATTTTCCCATTACATAAAGCAGCTGTAATTGTAATAGTAAAAATAAAAAGCAAACGGCATATTCAAAATATTTGCCTGCCATCAATTTCATATCGTCATCTTATTTTTGTTTGCTTTTTTTCATATTTGAAAGTTTTGAGATGGCGATACGAGAACACTGGATACGGCCCTGTTCGGCCTATTACTCTGTTTTATAGAAAAAACAGTAATAATAATACAACATAACCTAGGAGTACGAAGTCTTGAGAATGTGTTAAAGCAATCTTAATAAAAATGGAGGGAGATTTATTTTATAACGGAGTTCAGGTAGCTCTACACGACAAAAGTGTCGTAATTTGGTTTTAAAATGTTAGGCATAGGCAACTAAAAAAACCCGCCAAACGATAAACCTAACCTCTAAATTTGTCTGAATAAATGTGTAAACATACTATATAATTATTATTTTTTTCAAATATTTGGGCACTGCAAGATGGAAGTGCTTCATTATCACTATTATCAGCTACTGCAATCCCTTGAGTGCTATTCTTCCTTGCAAAATAAAAGCTTTTATTATGCATAATACTTTCATAACGCAGTTTTACTTTTCTGCGAAACGCTCCACTTTTTTTAATTTTTTTCCAGTTTGATTTTTGATGTTTCATTTTCAGCTTCATAATAAAGTATATCATTTTAATATTATATATTATATTTTTTACCACGTACTTACTAAGATAAATTGTGTTCAGCTATAAATTATTTACACAAATACAAAATAATTTATTTAACATAACCACATTTTAGTGTACAATAACCTTCAGAAAAATTGTTATAGTGAACATCTTAATAGAATATTTTAATTAAAGCGGCAAATAAAATACGTATAAAATAATTTTAAAGCAATGTCAGGTTAACAACACAACACGCTTATAAAACAACAATGAAACAGTTATGAAACTATACTAAACGACTGCCAAATAAAATAATTCTATAAAAACGTCGAGATAAATTATAAAATAATTGTATAGCAAAGTTAGACAATCACACAATGTCCTTTATAAAATATTATTGCAACAATTTCGAGAAAGTTAGCTGAAATGTTTTATAGTGGTGCAAGTAAAGTAGCTATAAGTTCTTTTGCGATTTTATAATAATAGTTTTATTAGATAACCATAATACTTGTCATGGAAATGTGGTGGTAATAATTTTATAATGTAGATTTTAAGCCAACACAATTTAGTTCCAGGTGAACCTTTTATAAAATATATAAATCACAGGAAAACTTTTACATAATGGTAATAAAATATTTTTGTCACCAAAACTTCCAATTTTAAAACAAGTTTGCTAGTTGGGTAGCACCATTACTAGCACCCCCCTAAATCCGGCAGTCAAATATACAAAATCATCCTGCATATTTCGATTAACTTGCTCTGACCGAGAGGAGAAATGGTAATAGGTTAAACATTTCTCATTTGAACTCTCTTTCTCAAAACATATTGAAAGAATTAAGTTCCTATGTCGTGCTTAAATCACACATAAGCCACGATTAACCCAGTTTGGAGCAAATTCCAAATGGCAAAACCAACTGTAGATGAAGGCGAACATAAAAGAAAGTTATAGCATGTTTGTATCTGTAGGTGTGTCAGTTTTTATTGGCTTAGTTCCGCGCCCTTGCAAAGGTATAAATTACCTTTTAAGGGCGCTAGAATAAATCTAACGCAAACTAACCGCATGCTGATAGCTGCACTAAAAGTGTAATTTATTACTTTGTATTTAAACAAAATTTATTTTATTTGTGTAATAGATCAACTATACTTAGATTCTTCATGGGACTGGAAATTTGAAATCATTAAAATTAAGTATGGTTTGTGTCCTAATTTTCCACTACTTAGTTCAGATTATTGGGTATTATTAATACTCACTCCTCTAGAATTAGTTGTAATGAGATTTCTGACTGACGGCCGGAAAATTATCGTACCAGGTTCAGCAACAGTTGTCGAACTTTCCAAAATAGTTAATACCCTATTTTGTAAAATGTCCCCCAGCTGATAAACTCAATTTCACGGTGCCTCCTGGCTTAACTATACACATTATTATCGATTAAGTGTTAGGATATTAAACGGTGTTAACTGAAACAAATCTTGGTGAAGTAAATTCGTATTCCTGACTGGCATACGACAATCAGCTTTGGTAAAATTCTGTTCTTAGAAAACTTCAACCTTCAAAACTGTTTAGTGACATTGAAAAGTCATAAAATGTCGAAACAACGATCGCAAAAACCGAAACAGGATCTAGCTCAGATTCCTGAAGAGTCAGCTTTAGTAACACCGATTCCTGAAGGAAAATCTCCTGCTGATTTGCCTTTTGAAGAGTTTTCAGACCATGAAATTAATAATGAAAAATGGGACAATACACCTTCAACTAAGGTAAATCATATAAAACCAGTTTGTCTTTTAAATGTAAGATAGGAGCTTCTAAGCACCATTCATAAGAATATATCGATTAGCAATCGCTAGCTAATTTTCTTATGAATTAAATCGGTTATCTACTGATTGAAAAAGCAGAAAGAAATTATTTAAACGTCATTTTGCCCATCGAATTTAAAATACGATTTTTCAATTGCTAATCGATTTGTTTTTATGAATGTGGCCTATGACAAAATCTGATAAATTTAGCAATCATGTCAATTTCATCAAAACGTCTGACTGAAATCTAATGTCAAGTCATATTTCCTCTAGATTTAGGCACCTATCACAAGTGTTATGCGGATTTACGAGGATAATTAATTTCGCTCCTTATCGGTGATTTCATATGGATAATTTGGAAATGTACTCGTATTTAACTGTTGTATTATTTTCTTCAAATTTATTAACAATTAAGCACAAATTGTGCTTTTCTCGGTCAAAGCAAATAATTTTTTCATTAACAGAACCTTTCATATAGTGTTGTTTCCTAAATTCTGCTTCTATAGGAAAATTTTGTTATTTCCAGTGTCTTCCATTTGCTTTAATAAAATGTTCATAAAGTGCATGTTTCAAGTATTTCTGGTTTGTTGTTTGACAAGAATAATATGTTGAAAGATATTTACAAGTTTGGTCTTGTTTGGTTTGATGACGTTTTGTTCATGTTCTTTACAGTCTCATGATTACCTGTGAAAAATTTTAACAAATTTTTCAATTGTAGACAGATTTCAATTTTGGATAGATCTTCTCACAGAGCAGAATAGAGTTCTAAACCGAAAACCATCAATTTCAAAAAATAAGGTGTTACAATTTATGGTTTACGGTTCAGGAAAAACGAATTTAAAAGTAACAAAATAATCAGTTATTTTCGAAAAAAAAAACAAAAGTCAAATTTTTTACTTGCAAGAATAACTTAAATGCCCATTTTCCTGATTTAATTAAAAATTCATTTAAAACTGTACTTTTTCCTATTGATCAGTTATTAAAGTAATACCCACCCTTATTGAAGATTTACTTAACCATTCTTCGTCCTTAGGAAAAGTTGCCTTCCACACAAGTTCAGTTTGAAGATCCTCATATAATCCACTTACCACCTGGAATAGTGTGTCAAGAGTGGAAAAGATGTTCCGAACTGTTTCCTGAGGTAAATAATATTGTTTTGCACAACATATAAGAAATATCAAATTTATTTAAGATTCAAGTGATCATACCTTAAAAAGAGTGAGGTGACCAGTCTAATCATAAAAACAGTCAGGTCAAGTTAAAGATATTTTAAAGTTAAAAATGGTCACGTGATTCAGTGTTTAAAATTAAAAAACGGTCACGTGACCTCTCAAATACAATTTCGCCGTTTAAAACCCTCACATAACCTTTAGGATTGTGTTTTGACGTTAAAAAAAAGTCCCTAGACTTATTTTAAAAAATTTGATGATTAAGTGAAAAAAGTAAAAACTTTAAACTCAAAAACGGTCACGTGATCTCCAGATTCGGGTTTGTTGTTAAAAAAAGAGTCATGTGATCTTTAAAACTAAATTTGTTGATTAAAAATAGTCATGGGACCGTTTGCACCTTAAAAGGAGTCACGTAATTTTCAAAATATCAGTTTAAACTGAAAAATGGTCACGTGACCATTTTTACCTTAAAATAGTCACGTGATTTTAAAAATATCAGTCTCTAAACGTAAAAACTGTCATGTAACGTTAAGGATGACATTTTACCTTTAAAAAAATAGTCACATGATTCAGTGTATCAGTTTCAAACTAAAAAGGGCTGCGTGCTTTTTTAGGATTCTGTTCTGACGTTAAAAAGTGAAACGTGACCATCAAAAATAAATTTCATGATTGAAAATTGTCACATGAGAAAAAGAGTCACATGTCACATGACTTGAAAAATATCAGTATAAACGTGAAAACTAAATGTGTTTCAGTTTAATACTAAAAACCGGTCATGTGACAATCAGAATTTGGTTTTGACGTTAAAAAAAGCCACACGATTTTTAAAAAATATCAGTTTAAACTTAAAAACGGTCACATGACCTTTGGTTTTAACGTCAAAAGGGTAAAGATCTTTAAAAATAAATTTGATGATTGAAATCGCGAGGTGACCATTTTCGCTGTAAAAATAGTGATTTTAAAAATATCTGTTAAAATGAATAACTATCACGAACTGAAATAATATTTTGACATTTGAAATAAATTACTTTGATTATTTTGCTTCAGTATAATCTCACCGACTAAAAGTTGAGCAGTAAACTCAATTGTTCTTTTATAGTAAAGTTTAAAAAATCACTTAAAAATTTACCTTTTCAACGAATTTTCATAAAAATGTCTATTAAACCACTTGTAATCTAAGGGGAAAACTTACATTCCCGCAAATCATTTCATTTGCGTCGGTTTTATTTCCTTCTCTTCGCAACTCACGGTGCGAGGAAAATAATTCCACAGGGAAATACCCTAATGTATCAAACGTAACGGAGTTTCCTCTTTCCTTTACCATCTTTATCTTTATTAAAATATTTATTACTCGACTTGTAATAGCGTGTAAAATTGCTAGCTAAAAATAACCCACCGAAAGAGAAAACTTTTACCATACCGTACATTTTTATGAAAATATTTGATTAGGGAGGATTTGCCCTGGGTGATAAAGGGAAATACGAATATTTCTGTATAATAATTTTTAGTGCACACGTGTTTGGTAAAATGTATGGTGACTTCGTGCATTTCTGCCTCGGTAATTTTCACTTATTTATGAATATTGCATTTTGGAAGTAAACTGTGTAAATAGAAAATAACTCGCAGCGAGTAAATTAAAGATAATAACCATTTACGTTTAAGAGGATCATTTTAAGGCTAAAAGAATTCTCTCAAAAACTTTGCTAATATATATTATTCCTATAAGTTTACGTAAGGCAACCAGATAAATTCAACCACTTAGAATAATTTTCTGCTAAAGTTGTTTCTAAATGGAAGCGACAATATTTTAACAATTCCTATTTCAGTATGCAGCTAGACATTTTTTTGTTGACATCAGAATAATGATTTTATAGAAGTATGTAGAATTTTATTGAACTGAAACAAAAAAAATAGGCCAGGTTCAGAAAACTAGGGCAATATGACCTTTTCTACAGCGGAATAGCAAGGGATAAAAGAGCACAACAAGGGGTGGCCATTCTAATCCGCAAAAGCCTCAGGAAGAATATCACGTTATGGGAACCTATTAACTAACGGATAATAAAGATGAATTTAATTCTACAAGATCGTAAAATTACAATAATAGTTGTATACGCCGTCAATGACGATGCACCAATGCAGAAAAAAGAGGAATTTTATGAGAACCTCTCCTCTTAAATAACAAAAACAGGAAACTCAAGGAAAATTATTCTCCTTGGAGATTTTGACGGCAGGACAGGGAAAAAAAATAAAAGATAACGTTGTCGGTCAGTTTGGAGAAGACACAACAAACGATAATGGCAACAGATCAGAAGTAATAACCACTAGATACAATCTGTCAAATTTAAACTATGAGAGCGTTAGGGTCTTGTACCAAAAAAGATTAGACGAAAAACTAGATCAGGAACGTTTTAATGATAATGAACAACACTACAAACACATAAAGGATTGCATTCATGCAGCTGCAAAGGAGGCCATGGGTCTGTATGAGCCAGAGAAACGGAAAAAACCATATTGGTGGTACCAAGAGATCGAGTCACAAATAGAAGCTAAAAGAAAGGCTTACTCTAAATTCCTTAACTCTCAAACAAACCAAGAGAAGACACATTATAAGAACGCCCAAGCAAAGGTCCAAAAAATGATCTGCCAAAGGAAAAACGACGCATAGGACAGAAATTGTTCGAGAATAAATGCCTACTTGGGAGGCACTAGAAGCACTGAGAGTTGGAGACTACTGAAGTCGCTAAGACAAGATAACGAAAGGGACATAGTATCACCGATAACCCTAGAAAAATGGGATGATTACTTTAGCAAGCTCCTCAAATAAAATAGACCACACTTTCAAATCAAAGACCAGACTAGTGCAATACAGACGACAGCATATTAGAATAAATTATATAGAGACAAAAAATAATTGTAAGCTTTTAAAAAATGGAAAATCTGCTGGACCCGGGAATATACCGTCTGAGTTATTTAAGACACACTTTTTAAACAACTTACCAAAACTGCATCAACGGAGCGGAAGTACCTGACGAATGGAAAACATCTGGGAAGCAGAGAAGAAAGCGACAACTACAGAAGCATATCAGTACAATGTTTAATGGCTCGAGTATACGGAAAAATACTTACTAACAAAATCGAAAATGAATACAGCGACTTTGAAGCGGAAGAACAAGCCGGCTTCAGAGCGGGAAGATCTACAGTGGACCACCTCTTCTGTCTCACCCAGGCGATAGAAAAGAAAACAGAATATCAGCAGGAAATACACCTACTATATGTGGACCTAAAAAAGGCATACAATAACATCCCACAAAGCAAAATCTGGGAAGCCCTAGAAAGGACTTAACATTAACGTCAACTAATTAAAGCCATAAAGCATCTTTGTAAGGACAATACAACTAGAATAAAAATAGCAAAAAGATTATCAAAAGGTTTTAGAGTGGATAAAGGCCTGAAGCAAGAATGCTGCCTCTCACCGACGTTCTTTAAAATATATGTGGAGCAACCTTTAAAAGCATGGAAACGAAAGTGTAAAGATATAGGCATCCCACTAAATAACACAACTTTATATACTTTGAGCTTTGCAGACGATCAAGTAATTTTGGCCCAGGACTACGTAGACCTGGAGTATATGACCCGGAAATTAGTTGAAGAATATACCAAATGGGGCCTTGAAGTGAACGTAAATAAAACCGAATATATGTGCATAGGCGGACTACAACAAGACCCTATCCTCGAAGATACACAACAGAAAATAAAACCCTGCAACAAATATAAATACCTGGGAATGTACATTACGAACGACGGTACCACGGATGAAGCAATAAGGGACCGTAACATCCAGGGACGTAGAGCCATCAAACTTCTAAACAGTGCACTATGGGACAAAAGCATATCGGAAGCCAATAAACACCGAATATACAATAGCATTATCAAAAGCATAGTCACATACGGCAGTGAGGTGTGGCAATTAAAACAACGCTCAGAGAAGTCATTAAAGGTTAAACCGAGATGGCCTTTTGGCGACGCATCGCGGGCAAATCAAGGTAGGAAAGGATCCGAAATGAACGGATTCAAGAAATTATGAACGTCAGACATACTATAGACACGTCCAGAGGATGGGAGAAGAAAGGCTACCCTACCAAATCCTTAACTGGACACCACAGGGGAGAAGAAAAAGAGGGCGACCCAGAAAAAGCTGGAGAGAGGGCATCATTACACAAGTTCGAGAAAGATAATTGGAAGAAGATCTGTGAATGAACAGGGGCCAATAGCGACTGGAGATCAGAAGACGTTGAAGAACGTTTTAACCCGATGTATATACCTATATGTGAACTTCATTATTTAATACCTGCTTTTGCTGTAATATCATTCCTAATTGGCACTTCATGTTATTAGCAGGACAGAGCATCTTTTTATTTTAGGCATTTGCTCTTCACATAGCTTCTCCCAAGATGATGAATCGAAAAACTTGATTCAGTTGAATCAACACTCAGATCTCCTGGTTTAATGATGTTGGAGTTTCATCTGAGAGGCTGTTATTTAATATTTGAAGTACACATTAACGAACTATAATAAATAATATTAATGGTCACAGTTTTGGTTTTATATTTTTCAGTAATTGTGAGCATTAATATTGAAAGTGTCTGTCAAGTCAAAGTTCTCCTTGTTTCTGCCTATTTGCCAGCTTTTCAATATTCCTCATTGAAAAACCGTTAAAAGGTTTATCTTTTCGAAGGAGCCTCACCATAAATTTCAGTGACGCTCTTCCTGCTATCGCTAATGAAATCAATTTTTCAAGCTACATAATAGCGAATGAAACAGGGTCCAGTCGAGCCGAAAAAAATGCCAAAACCAATTTGTGTCTCGAGACTAAAATTGAATGATAGCAGGATTGGAGTTCTAAGGCTTTTATCGGATAATCGCACAAAACAGGGATTGTTCCGGGCGACAAGATAATGACAAGTCATTTTTATTATGTCAGAATGTTACGACCTCTTTGATATTTTTTTTTAATTCAGTCAGGACTAGATGTAGTGATTCTAAAATTGCGACTTCTGTATGTAACCAGTTATACACAGTTTGTTTTTGTGTCCTTCAGTTAGGACATTTGAATGAAAGAAAATAATAACTCCTGTTAAACTCATAATAAGATACAAAAAACAGACTGTATTAACAGACATTTAGTACTGATTTTATGCAAATAATAATAAAATAAGTTCTAGTAAACTTGGCATGGAACAAGATTAATGTGATAATGTACTTGCATAAAAAAAAGTCAATTTACATCTAATTTTAAGACGGATGCTAATTTTGCTCTGTATTGATCTATGTTAAAGACGTAAGGCCGGGTTTCTGACTTAACTACGTAAATAGAAGTTGCATGAATGTTATGGGTTTCATTACAGTAAAGTTTGCACCGTGGCGACTATCACAAACCTATCGATCTAAGTTTGTCCCTCCTATCTAAGTTTGCAATAGTAAAACACAGCTTAGCTGGTTCATTAGAGTATTTCAGTAATTTGTTCAGTATTACTTTGATATTAATAATGTAAGTTTGTAAAGTAAAACAAGTGACAACACAGACATTTTTGAGCTGAAGTTGTTATATCTATGCTCATTTTTGTCAGTTTGAAGTTAAACTGAAATAAACATAAATGAATTCAGTAAGCAGAAAGAAACCTGTTTAACGCTCATTTGTTGCATCTTTTTCATCTGCAATCTGTAAATAACTATACCAGTGTCTGTGCTCCTATTAATGTAAACTCTGAAACGATGCAAATGTAACTGGCGAAACCAAACAACAAAAACAGAATTCTGATCATTCATTCCGCAAATGAAACGAATTAGTGAAAAATGCTCACTAAATCAAGGTAAAATGGATTGTATACCTCTGCAGAACTTGACAAATCAGACTCACCTCATTTTCTGTCCCCTTGTTAAACGTCATCAATGACGTCGATATAGTTATTTTCGTAACAAGTGTGGTAAACGATACTTTTCCACTCGCGATTTTTCACAAGCAGTCGAGTGTGGAAAAGATGCTTTTCTCAAGTGTTAGGAACACATTTTTTTCTATGCACGGTTAGTAATTAAACTTATCTAAATAAAAATCAATGATCTTTCATATAAAAAAATCAACAATTGAAGAGCATTCATGCCAAAATTAATACGAATTAGGTTTTTCTGCAAACCTCCTGTCGAAATAGACTAAAGTTAAGTCCGAAACACACCACCAAATGTTATAAATGCCAAAAATGTACTTGTGGTGGTATAAAATGCATTAAACCAAAGTCAAACTAATTTTCTTAAGTTTTCACTTACGTTTCATGTTTTGTTGGTTTTCTTTTTACCTACATGGGATAGAATTTGCCAGTTTCTAGGTTTAAGACAGAACTGTGACGGCCAAATGTCCTAACTGTCAAAATTTCATTCATAGAGCTATAAAATACGTTTGTTACTGTTTATAATGCTTTTACTAGATTTTAAGAATGTTTTGAGGTTTTACAGCTTTATGGAAAGCATTTTGACGTTTGTCCTATTTAAAACTAGTATAAAATTAAGTCAGAAACAGATAACAAAATATTACAAACGCTAAAAATACATTGATAAAGGTATAAAATGCATTTAGTCAAAGTCAAACCTATTTTGTTATTTTTCAAGTATGTTATGTGGTTTTGTAATGGGATTGAATTTGAGAAAGGAAAATCAAGATTGAGGAATAACACTATGGACATCTACGTCACCACAGAAAGGTAAATACATATTTTGAATTTGAATTTGAAAAAGTTGTCATATTATTAAACTTTCCTATAAATATCTTGTCCTTGTCACGCTTCACTCCCTTCATCTTTGTATACAAAAGTATTTAAATTAGGTATTGTTGGCACCTAAATAATTCACAGTAAAGCGCGAAGAATCCCGACGATCTTTGCGACCACTTTTCCAGCATGAATAGAGCCTTTCAAACTGCCTTTAGACTTACACCAAAATTTAATTAAAACGTTGATGAGATAATTTTCTAGCAAAATACAGGCTGAAACATTCTTAATACAGCAAGTTTCTTCAATAAACTTAGAACGCATTAAAAAAATGCAGGTTAGGCTAGGACTATTCTACAAAGTGAAAATTATATTTCTAACATGAGAATTTCTAATATTTAATTAAAGAAATAAGACTAATTTGTGGTGTTTTAATCAATTTAAGTGCACAATTTCTCAAAGAAACAATAAAGCAATTAAAAATATAAGACAAAGTTTTTAGTTTTTTTTTTAGAAAACCTGGAAAATAATACTTAATTCAACCTTAAGACCAGTGAAACTTTGCAAACTATAACAGTTAAACTGGGACAGTGATATATTTAGACAAAAAGTGTCCCAACCCAATAGTTAATGGACCACAGGATTCTACGTCAGTCTAAGTTGACCCACAATAATTAATTAACATCACCTCAGTCCTTGATTTCCACAGAGTTGACAAGAAACTCATTAACAGTGTTTTGGTTGAATTTAAGAACAGTGTAGTTCAAGAACAGAAAACGATGTAATCACATTTACTTCAACCTTCAAGAGAGGTTTAAGGCAGTAAAAACCTCCTGTTGACTAGTGGGACTATTGGAAATGGACACTATTTGTTATCACTACCGGTAATAGAATTTTTAATAAGACAAAGGGAAGGTGTCCTAGAAATGCTATAGTGGCACAAACCCTCCATTAATCACTCTAGGCAGGTTGTTTACTGCTCGCCAGATTTTATCACATCTCCGGCCTTGATTACGTATATTTTATGCATATACGAGTAATAAGTAAATCAGTTTCGTGCTCTATTGCACAAGTACAAAAATAAGGGAGATGGTTTCGTAATGTTCGAAAAATAAAATGGATTTTATTGCGGGTTAAACCGCTAAAATAAAATTTTGTACACTAATTCCTAATATGCCAATAATGCCACAATTGACTGGGAAGCCTGAAAAACCCTTTTAACTTAAAAAAAGTTAAAATACGAGCCACGATTTAACGGGAAGTAGATATGAACTGCTTTTTATTTTAAAATTGACACCCTGCATATTTTTGAATTATACGTCAAATTCTAGACATATTTCGCGTATTAATTTGTGTGAAATTTGATCTTTTTTCATATCCAAAACGATTTTAATTTACACATTTACACAGGAAAGGTTTTTTTCTGGTTTTTGTGTTTTGTCGTGTTAAACAAGTTTTGATCTAAGAGTGGGTGCAGAAAAAAAAAAAAAAAAACGTCAAAATATATGACACAGGGTGGTCAAAAAATGGACTCAAAAAATCAGTTCAAAAAAAGACAGAAAAAGTACTTTTTCAAATGGAATACCCCTTATTCTAATTACTTTGTCTGATACTCTATTCAAAATTAAATTATGTTTGTATTAGATCATTTATTGAAAAAAATGGCACGTAACTGTAAAAATATCCGTGTTAAGTCTGGTTCTCATAAACGAATATTTCAGTAAAAAATACGAATATTCGGTAAAATCCACGTTTGCCGGAAAAATGTAATATCCAAATGCCAAAAACTATTTTTATTTATTTTATAACATCCAAAAACTGCTTTGCTTTGACTTTCCACGCAAATATTTTCTATACAAATGCTTTCTTTTTAAAGCTATTAATCAGTGAAGTCTGTTGGTCCTTCAGAATTTGGCTAAGGATGCAAAAGATCCTTTGACTTAATAAAAATGTGTATAATACTGGAAATAAGACGCTCAATATTGCTTCTAAACTCTCCTCGCATTGCAAAGGAAACAATGCAGCACTTATTACTTTATATGTACGAAAATTACTTAAACCTAAAACACTCTTGGCACAGATTTTAAATTGCGCCACGACCAAAGTTGATATATCTCCGATATTAGGTTTCCTAGCACTTACATCCCTGCTTACATATCCAGCTCAGAATGCAAAAGGTCGCTCAACGCCCCTAATCCTAAAAATAGATTCCGGAACGGCTCTAGCTACTTTAATTCCGAACAAAAAGACGAACAAACTTTGGAACGTAGCCAAGTTAGATGCGAATATTTTGCTTCTTGGGCATGGAAATGTAGATATGATTTGGTGCGGTAGCTTTGCCATTATGCAGAAAAACATAGGAAGTGGAAAAGCGTTTAAAAACGCATTTAGATTTAGGGTTTTGCCTGAGTTTAACTAAGTGCAAAATTGGCATTCAAGCTTATTCATGGCTGCTTTACTCTATTATATTATTTCAGCTCGAAAATAGCTTTTCAGAAATATAATTACATACAAATTCTGAAATGGCGATATCAAACGAAAAAAAAACTCAATTTATATCAAACATTCCATTTTCTGCTTCACTCAACGTTACATATAAAACGACTCTTTTGCCTCTTTATTTACAAAAACAGCACATAGTCGCATATCGCTTGGGAATCTAGAAAAAACTCCCAAGGTAAAACTTTAACGGGAAATTTCCCTTTAACTCTCGAATATGTGTAGCTTTTGGATGCCTGAAAACTCGCAAAGTGAATTATGCATATGCCTGCTCCCATGTTGACATTGCTGTCGAGAGATCACTTGATTCTTCAGTTAAGCCCTTAGAGGGGAAATTGCAATCCGGTAAAGTGATTCTAGAGCTAGTTAGTGTCATTAGTGTTTAATCTAAAATGTCTACAAATTTTTACTAATATCACATAAATTACAGGTTAGCTTCGTAGTATTTTCACCAATGAACGTGTACCCGGATTTAGTAACGCCGAATCCCCATCTGGTTGCTAACGACTTTTACAGAAGTTACATTGCCAGTATCGAAACTTTGCTGTATATTGGAACTACAAGGCCATTTCCGACAGAATATGGTAGTAATAACTTTTTTACTTCGGGAGCTAAGCAATGGAGGCCTTGGCATCATATTTACTCAAACTGTAAAGTGGATAAAGGGGAACATAATCCGTCCTACAATCCTGCAGGTAATAAAATAATTTGATTGATATGTTTCGTTGTAAAGTTAAAAAAATGCACATAAATCTATTCAGAGGCGAATCACTTATAATAAAGGTGTACAGTGTGTACCTGAATTGGTGTCACAAAGTATTCAAGAATATGAGAAAAACTTTGAATTTCAAATAAATTCTTTAATTTAACAAATAAAACAACAATTGCATAAAGTAGTTGAGAATGTTTTTTTGTCTTTTGCGTCACTGGAAATATAAGTGCAAACATTTCCTAAATCATTGAATTCGAAAGAAAAAAGGATTCAGAATCTAACATAAATCATCAAATTAAAAACTTACAACGCCAGTTAAAAGAGCATTAAAGAGAAGTGCTATTACTTTTGATCTAGGATTAATAATAACGTAAAATGAAAATATAAAATCAGAAGGTTCATTGAAAATATCTGAAAACCCAAAAAAAAAATCCATACAGGACGTCCTCCCATATCTTGGGACAGACTGTATTTAGTAAACTGATAATAACTAGTTAATTGTTGAATTTTATTTGATAAAAATTTATAAAACCTATTTTTTGGTGGTGTAATTATTCATTAAATTGTTTCTCTTAAAAGGTTTTTGGTCATAAATGCCATTTGCTTAAAAACTGTCTTTTTAAAAGGCTTCATAGCAACTTTATCTTATATTTTTGGATGTATAGTCGGTGACTTTTGTGACCGTAATGTGATATGCATTGATTTCCAATATGATTTTAGTTTTAGATTATTTTATAGTGTGTTTCCAGGTTATTGGATAGGAAATTTAATATGAATTTAAATAATATGCTTAAAACAGTCAACTTTTCCTTCAAGTCACTTCAAGAGGGTTTTACTTCTCTGACTGGCCTTTCCAAACTGTACCAAATCTTGTAGTGTTTTTTCCGGTTATTTGGATAGTCAATTTAGTGAAGATTCCATAAATGTGCTTAAAACAGTCATTTTCTTATTTCAAGTGGTTTTTACGGGCGATTTTGTCACTGACTGTTTTTTCAAACTGTGTTTATGTCAGGTCAAACTTTGGCACCGCTTTTCACTGTACAAATCTTATAATGTTTTTTTAGGTTAATGGATAGAAAATTTAATGAGGATTTCAAAAATGTGCTTAAAGCAGTAATTTTCTTACTTCCAGTGGGTTTTACAGGCGATTTTGTCTCTGACTGACCTTTCCAAACTGTGTTTCTGGCAGTTCAAAGTTGTACACCGCTTTTCTTCCTGATTGTACCAAATATTGTAGTGTTTTTTCCAGTTGTTTAGATAGTCAATTTAGTGAGGATTAAAAAATGTGCTTAAAACAGTCATTTTCTTACTCCAAGTGGTTTATACAGGCGATTTGTCCCTGACCTTTCAAACTGTGTTTTTGGCAGTTCAAATTTTGACACCGCTTTTCTCCCTGACTGTACAAATCTTGTAGTGTTTTATTAAGTTATTGGATAGGAAATTTAATGAGGATTTCACAAATGTCCTTAAAACTGTAATTTTCTTACTTCCAGTGGGTTTTACAGGCAAATTTGTCTCTGACTGCCTTTTCAAACTGTGTTTCTGGCTGTTCAACCTTTGACACCGCTTTTCTCCCTGACTGTACAAATTTAGTAGTGTTTTTTTAGGTTTTCAAATAGGAAATTTAATGAGGATTCCAAAAATGTGCTTAAAACAGTAATTTTCTTTCTCCAAGTGGGTTTTACTGGCGATTTTGTCCTCCGACTGTCCTCTGACTGCCTAAAAATAACCTGAATGGAATCAACTTCCATTGATATAAAGAAGCAAATTGGTTCTCCAATATAAACGACAGCAGATCAAAGCATCCACTTTTCATATAATTCACGTTTCGCAAATAAGCTCGTATCCCAACGGTCTCTTCAGTTCTTTGCCGACAGAAAAAGCGGGACAAAATAAACAACAAAGAAAAATATGCTTAAAATGCACTGACCTGAGTCGGTCCGCTTTCACAGCGACGAGGGTTGCGAGTTTACGAATATCAAGTACTTTTTTTAATATCGTCGGGTGTGCACAAAGAACCAAAAGCCAATCAATCTGTGTCAGACCTCATTTGATTTTCCTCTCGCTCGTTACGGACCCTGAAAGCACTAGATTAATGGGGAAATACTTTGGTTTGATGAACAGATAATTAAGCCAACGATGCTATTTAGAGTGTTTAGTGTAAGTATTGACACGTATGTTTGAGATGTATAATTGCCGGAAATTTCTTATATGTGGGTCATATTTAACAAGGTTAGTGTGTATTTTGCATAATCAAAGTGGGCCACAACAAAGGTTTATACCCCTTTCAAGTGGGTGTAACATATCAAATGTGTCACCGCAAAACATCCCTTTATGTATGTAACAATGCACCTCTATAACATGATAAATGTTATTTTTAGTATTTGCAATTTATGTGGTAGCTTGATAGTTAAATTCATTTTGTTTTACAGGTAAATACGTTGTAAGATTGTTCTGGCTAGGAGCTTGGCGAAAAGTTTACGTTGACGATTATTTACCCATTGATAAGTCAGGGAATATCCTCATTCCAACACTCGACTTACCTAAATCGACTCCAATCTCAAACTTAAATGAAACGTTGGGCAAATCTGCCAAGGTGACGGAAAAACCCAAAAAAGGTAAATTCTATTCTACTTTTCATTATATTTCGTTTTGTTTACAAACACTGGCAAGTACTGGCTGTTTATATTATTTATATTTTTTTTCATAGGCTTCTATAGATTCTAGAAAATTCGGAAATATTCATGAAATTGGCATTCTCTCTTAAACTTCAAATTTTGACATAAGTTCTTCTCTCTCACAAACAGCTGAATTACGACGTTCTAGAATCTAAACAATGCAATAAACGGAGCAACAAATAACTTACTCTAAATTAAAAGTCCATTTTGCAACAATTTTCTTAGGATTAACTTCTTGATCCCAGAATTACAATCACAAAAAAGTCATAAAAATATGCACTATTCAGATTAAATTACTTCAAGACATAAAAAGTTATTATCTGGAAAACACTCGACAGTATGCCAAAAAGCTTTTCAGAGAATAGCAATAAAACCCAGTAAATGCAGTTTCATAAAGCAGAAACTTGAGAGCTAATGTCTCTACTTTTTATTTTCTTACTCAATAGTTATTATTACTCCAGAGACAAACAGAATAATATAATCCAAATGTGTTTCAATTAACTCATTTTTAGTTAAATTATTACAACGTTTAATTTACATTTTTGCACAATTTTTGCCACTGCCAAATTTATTGGTCTAAATGTAAACAAAAGCAAATTTAATTTTTGAACCGTATAAATTAAGTTAGGAGTAAAATATTAGACTTGAAATACATTTTTCCATTTTTAGAGGAATTATTGGAAAGTAAATTTATTCAGTGCAGCGGAACAGAAAACATACATTTTCATTAACTAATTAAACGTCAAAAAATGTTCTTACAAAAGCAACAAATGTTACTGTCTGTTTTATCTAATATAGCAGAGTCCATTAAGTTAATTAGTTCAACCGTAAATTTTTATTAAATATGTTTGCTGCTGTATATTATACAACAAGAGTAAATAAAATGTTTTTATCTACTCCTAGCATGGTAATCATTCATTACATAGCTCATTTTGAGTCACGTAATGAGCGATTTTACCGCACTAGTGCGATAATAATCGATTTTATCGCACTAGTGCGATAAAACAACTTTAAATGAAAATTTCTGCTGTAATTGTTTATTGAATTTAAACATAACTTTGATACATTTTTTCATATTTCTCCTTTGACTTGGCAGGCAACAAGCCAGATACCACGTTTGCGGCAGCTTCTTCAATATCTGACGGAAGTTCTTCAGACATGTTCATAACGAAATGCACTTTTAAAAATTTGTGACTGACACTGTTAAATTGTCGCTTAAGTGATATGTGGAAACAAATGGCCACCATAGCAACAACACCAAAACAGTACAGCGTAGATGACAAGATTTAAGGGTAACAAATAACTACCCGTAGCAAGCATATACGAGACGTTCCTAAATAGTTCACATTGCACAAAATATGAATTTTTTTCTTACTTTACGCTGCTTCTGATGGTCGTAGATAAAATGTTGTACATCACCCGTGGGGTATGGTAAATTAACGTACTCGTGTGATCACCACAACTCGGTCTACGACCTCGTCGTGGCAACACTCCCACTCGTGACTATAAAAATGCTCATACCCCACTAGTAATGTAAATAACTATTGTCGCACAAGGAGAAAATATAAATCGTTTATTTCATATCTTACAGTTTGATTCCATATTCGTTTAGCCATCAGTGGCAATTGCCAACTTATCCATTTTTTTAAACTGTTTTAAACTAATACAGCTTGTAGAAAAAAATATATTTTTATTAGGTGAAAGTTGGTATTATCTATTATATTTTTTACAGGTAGTCCTGCCAAAAAAGATATAATTCAATTATGGCCCATGTTGTTATGCAAAGGATTACTTAAAATTTCTAGTCTCAGTTTAAAAAGATTAAGTGATGGTTACGTCGACTTTGATATTGTTAACTGCCTGACTGGATGGGTTTCTCAAGTCGTTCAAACAAAAGGTAAAACTACTATTTTCTAATAAAAATTAGATTTGATTATCTTGAAAGTGTCAGAAATGCTACTGTGGACTGGAGCTAAAAAGTGCCAGAGCCTTCTATAAGGGTTGTAAATTTTTGGAGAACTGTGTTAAATTGCCAGAAGCCTCTAGAACTTAGAGAAGAAGAACTCTAGAGGTTGAACCACTGTTGTACAACTGAGCCTAAATGTGTGTCTTAAACCTTCCAAGAATTGTTTTAAATTGCCAGACGCCTCTAGATAATTCTAAATGCTACTGAGAACCAGCTAAAACGTTCCAGAGTTTTCTACAAGTGTTATAAACTTTCCCATAACTGTTTGCCAGAAGCCTCTAAAACCTCCTTAAAAGTGCCAGAACCCTCTACAAGTGTCTTAAATCTTCCCAGAACTGTTTCAAATTACCAGAGACCTCTAAGAACATTTTGCAAAGTTGCAGAATCTTTTAAAAAGTGTCAGAGGCATCTAGAACAATTTTGAAAGTGCCATGGACCTCTAAATGCTTCTGAGAACCTGCTAAAAAGTGTCAGAGTCCTCTACAAGTGTCTTAAACCTTCCCAAATTGCCAGAGGCCTCTAGAACCATTTTGAAAGTGTTACGTGAACCTCTACAAGTGTTAAAACCTTTTAACAATTGTGGATTGTTGGTATATAAACATTGATTGGTTGGTCATATACTTTTTATAATTTATTGTAGCCCCTGCCCTAAGCTATAACTTAAAACTATAATCAATTTGGCAATCAATCCATATTACATTTTTACATTCTTCAGATATCGTTGAATAGACTTTAGATATCAAAGGAACGTCATCTTAATACTTTTAAATACATAAAAAAACTTATCAAGAAATCAGACATGAGAAACTTAATTAGAACAAAAATACACCGTATTTCTTGAAACAAACGTACCTAAACCTAACTTTAGAACCAAGTAAGTCTCGTACTCTGTTTTTCACTTTTTTTTTCGTGGAAAATTGTAGTTTACATATTAGTTAATACATAATTGAAGCATTGGATAGCAAATCATAACACTTTGATAAAAAACCTACTAAAATTTTAAAATCTTCAAATCAAAGGTACTATATAGCGTATTCTTGTCTCATTTTTGTTATTTAACGTTGATTCCAAAGGGTATAAAGACCGCAAATAACAGTACCTTACAGTACCTACAGTAAACAACACTTTTGTTGTTCTATGTTTCTAAATAAAATTTATGTTGGAGGATTTTTTTTAGGGGTTCCTGATGCAGACCTATGGGATATATTTATGGCTTATGTTCAACGATTCGAATGGTCGGAAACAAAGGACGGCAGTACGAAAAAAGATGGCAGTACAAAATCCAAGTCTAAAGGTAAAGAACAGAAGAAGGGTTCAAAAAAGCTTCCTAAGCAGTCTATTCCCATTGGAATTGAGAATATGCAAGACGGAGATAGACACGTGGTTTTAACATGTAACGGGTTTGTAAAATTTATAATTTTTGTTATTTTTGTCCTAATAAATAAGTTAAATTTTAGCGAAAGTAACAGCACTGCTGTGAAACTTGAAAGTACTGTGATGTTACTAAATGAAGTTAGGGATGTACCACTTATTCAACCTCCACCACGTCCAGGTTTTTAAAACTTACATTAAAATTAGTATTTTTTTTGAGTCTTTCTCCAATTAGAACTGGAATTTTGGAAAACATTTCGGTATGAAAAATGGGCAGAAGAACAGGGTATCATACCACCAGACATAAAAAAGTTAAACATAAAATCTCTCAAAATCGTAAATCCTTTCAAACGGATCAATGAAATTGCAACTGAAACTGATCCCGTAGCAGAAAACACTGATCAAGGAGTCGATCACTCAGGTATTAACACTCAATGTAACCAGCCTAGTGTAGTGATTTGTATTATTTACAGATAAAAAGTCAGTGAAAAGCTCAAAATCTTCAAAGAAAACCGGAAAGTCTGCCAAATTTGCTCAGCTACAGCCAGACCCATCAATGTGGCTGGATTTTGATCAAGTCAAAGATATTATTCACCATATAACCATATACTTCCAACCTCGATGTTTTAAAGACAAGACTATGATTTCAGATCTCCAATTCCCCAATCAAACAGCTGATTTTCGGTATACCATATCAACGCAAGATGGAGGAGTTAGAGAGCCAATTTATTTATTTATGGACTCGATGGATTATAAGTTCGTTATATTCAACCTCTGCCAGATGGGAAATATTTCCGCCTTACAAAAAATCTTAAATGGTGTGAATCCCCTTGTGAATTCCTTCATTTATCTAACCCAAACTGTTTGCAGAAGAAATACCTCAAACGATACAAAAAACCTCAGATGACCGTGACATTTGTGATACAATAGTGTTGTGGAAAACTCGTAAAGAGTTATCTGCAAAATCTTCAGAAGAAATCCAAAGAGAAGCTTCACTAATTGATTCTGAGAATAAACCAGTTAGTTTAGTTTTGGAACAGTATAAGTGGGATTCAAACGAATTGGGTCCATGTGCTGGAACTTTAAATACTTTAGGAAATCAGAGTTTTATGGTGGATTTGAAACCTGGTAGAACATCTTTCAGGTGAAAAGTGAGATATCAAAGATTACATTTATATTCGATAGGTTTGTATTAGGTTATGGATTTCTGCACAATGTCCGTACGTGTTGCAAATATTCTCGGACACTACAGCAGTTGTGTGTTGTCTAGAAGAGTACTTAATCACTTGTGCTACTGAATCCCAATTGTTAAAGAATCTGTGCTATGAGATTTCTAGTTGTTACGGTGCAACACTTTGTGTAATCTTTTGATCTTTGTGAATTTTAACTGTTTATGTTTAGGTAAACTGGTTCAGGCTTTTGGAAGGCCAGAATTTTTACTCTGTCTTAGAAACTTTTACCAGTGTTACAAACCTTATCACAACCTAACTAAACGGGAAACCATCCTTCTTCACAAAGCATTTTTTGAAGCGTTTTGCAACATTATATCCGAAAATGCTACAACACCAAACGCAGTGTACGCCATAAACCTTCTATTCTTGCAACTCAAGACATTTGATTACGTTAATCCATATTTGGAAGAACCGCATTTGTATCCAAGCAAATTTAAGCTGGATGATCAAGTCGAGTATGCCAAACTTATGCAGAGGGCCGCAGTTAAAATCCAAGCATATTTGAAAAGTTTTTATATACGGCTGATGCTGAAAAAAGTGAAAGAGTCACATAAAGACTACTACGGTCAGTAAGTGTTATTTCGAAAATTAGTTTACTAAGATTAGTCATTGTCTAGGCCTTTTCAACACCATGAAAGGGGTATATTCTGACATTTTTTCATCCACCAAGAGACTAAACTACTGTCCCATTATGCTCAGAAGAATATTCGAACGTGACGATATTACCCCTCTTTTACCTAAGATTGATTTACACAAAGACCTACATTCAGTTTTGTATAATCACGTATTCAGCGGGGTTTACACTGGTCCTTTCCCTCTTTGGTTGCCTATTTTCCGTTACGACTTTTTCGTAAACTCCACAACTCCGGTAAAAGTAAAAATCCAGGCTTTTTCAACTCTCAAACAAATTACTGTCAGAGTGTTTAATAACGACAGTTTAAATGAAGTTAAATCTATACTAGGTAGCCCTATAGTGAATAATTACGCGAAGAATGAAAAAGGTTATACCATTTTATGCTATGGATGGACTGATGATGCATTAAAAGTGTCATGGAAATTGATAGTTTCTATTAAGGCTACCTCAAAAAACGATTTGATTACAGTACCAGTTCCTGCAGTTACTACGTTATCGTTGAAAGACTACTATATTCCAAATTTTAATCACATTATTTGTCGATATTCTCTCAGACTTTTAGCTGATTCAGTTTTAACCGTGAATTTAACTACATCATTAGAAGAAGTTGTAATTTGTCTTACTTTCTACGACAGTTATGGTAAAAAAATTTGGGAAACTTACGGGACGAAAAACGCTATCTTTCCAATTGTGTACTTGAAGCACAACATCAACTCACCATTTTCAGGTAGGTTTACTAAAGAAACTTTCATTTTCGTAAAGCATTTTCACCATTTTCAGCTGTAAAGAAACGAATTAACAGTTTAAGTGGTATAAGCGAGATAACTTACAGTAAACTGGGTAAATATAGTTTTGCAACAGAAAGGGACAGTTATCGTAGTTCTACGAGTAGAAAAGATTCTGTTTTGACGGAAAGAATCTCTGAAATAGACCAAAGTGATATACGAAATAGTTTGATAATCCAAAATGACGGAACAGCACAAAACACTGCAAATGGTTTGTATACGCATTAGTGAATGTAAAAACAAAAGCTTTGAGATGATCAATTATAAGTGATGTTTGGTTGTAAATAAATACTAAAAAAACAGTAGTTCTAAATTTAAAATTTGTTTAAGCACCTTTCTCCCTTTTACCATATTTAACTAGAATTGTTTATTTTTAGGATCTCAAGGCAAAAAGGTTAAAACGTCACGGTAAGAAATATTGCTGTATGAAACTCAGTGCTTATAAACTAATCTGCAAGTGACATTTCCAAATGCAATTTAATTGGGAGATGTTAATTCAGCTGAATATATTCAGCAAACGTAAAGCGTTTGGAAAACTCTCTAGTGGAAATCCGCTTTTATGGCCAGTGGTCTTGACACTGCACATTCAGGAAGATTATCCCACTTTTCCACTTTTATACAACATCAGTTAATTTGGTTTTTGTTCGCTTTTATGCTTTTTAAATGTTTTAACTCATACGTGAGATGAATTTATGTGTAAGAATTGCGTTTACTTATTACATTAAATATTCTATTCGCACTGGAATATTTTTAGAGACAGACAAAAAAAGTTCTAATTCATACTTAACAGAATGGTTAAATTAAAAAGGTAAAACGTTGAAAACTATGTTTTTACAACAACTAATTGACCCAATTTGGCTGAAAGTAAGGGCACCACAGTTTCCATTAAAGTAAATGAATAATTTTAACTGCTCACCGAAATTCCGCAAAATTAAAAGTGGGAAATATCATTTAAAACAGAATAAAAAAGTTATAGTGCATTTAGCAATGCTTTGTTTTTTTTTTGGTAAAATAAGTACAAAAATCTTACTGCAAACAAAATGCCAATAACCATTTCGTACATTTACTAAAAAATGATTCAACAAACAAGTTTAAATAATAAATACTGATTTATTATTATATCGTACAGGTCGTCGATATCTTCGAAAAATAAGAATTCAAGCAAAAGTTTTACTTCAGCTAATGGCAGCGAAAGTTTTCGAACAGAGTTTGTACTAGAAGCAAAAGTGGTAAGAATTTTGCAAACTTATTCAGAGCCCAAATTATGAAATTGTACGTGAGAAAATTACTTTAGATAGACGAAACATGGCCCTTGACTGCCGAGGAATGGGATCGAGTTCAAAAACTGAAAGAAAAGAGTTACTTAAACCTTTTAGATGAAAGGTAAGTTTTATTTAAATAGCGTCAAACATTAAAGGAATTTAGTTTTTTTTTTTAATTATTTAGTAGGAAATCTTCACTAAAACGACAATCAGTTCCAAAAAAATCAACGACGCTACCATTAGATGAACCATTCTACGTTCTAGACGTGCTATATTCTTCTTCCAGTACAATAGAATTTGAACAAGATCGTTCAAAAAGTGAGATAATAAAGTGTATTAAAGCAAAGTGGTTTACTGATACTGAAAGATATAAACGGGCTATGGAATTACGGTTTATAGTACTTTTTTTAAGTATTTTTTTGCAATAGTGCATTTAAACTTTCAGAAAAATTTATATTACTGAGCACTCAATTCCAAAAAGTGACTTTTACATAGATCCGGCCAAAAGAAGTAATAGCGCAAAAGATTTTTGGCCAAAATTAATAGGTCAAGAATCTTTATTAGATTACATGACAAAACCACCAGACCAAGTGGATGAGTCTTCATGGTACTATTTTTACTTCAGCTATAATAAGTAGTATGATGATTGATTGAAACATGTCCAGCATCACCAAATGTACTGATGACTACATCATAGAAGATGCCAATTTAGAGAGAAAAATAAAGCAACATAAGGAAGATAGGCATGCCACTCAGGATGAATTGGAAAGTCAATTACAAGAACAAAAAGAAAATTTTGATATCATTGATGACTGGTTTGAAGGTAATTTTTTAACTTAAATTGTGTATATGGGGTATCTCCAAAACTAGCAAAGATAAAGCAATGCGGTTTTCGCAAACCTGTGCTGAGTTTCTTCCACAATTGTCCTCGTTTCTGAGCTACAGGGTGTTTAAAAATATGTCAGTTTGAAACCGTTTTCGTATTTTCTTTATTATTAGGGACGTAGGGAAACTACAAATTAATGGTTTCTCATAGAGAATTTAACGTAGTTCTCAAACAGATCGTTATTAAGATATGAAGCAAATATACTTTTTTTTTTAAATGGGACACCCTATACATATATTATTGCATATTTCAAATAGGCAAAATATTACGTTTTCAAAAATCTATCTAACACGCATTCTTCTAAATCTGTCAGAACGCCCTCTAGCGACCCAACTAATAAATCAACCAACCAGTGTTGCCATATTATTGGAAAGCCCATTTTATTAGCAATCCATTGATGTATAAAAGTCTACACAGAGAGAATCAAATTAACGAGTTATTTATGATTGAGTGAAATAATGCATCAAAAAAGTGAAAAAAAAAATGCAAACTTTGACGTCCTCTAGCGGCCAAACCGTCAAACCAATTAACCAAAGTTGTCATATTTTTACGAAGCCCATTTAATTGGCTATACATCGACATATATAAGTCCTTACTATGTCAGTCAAATAAGAAAGTTATTTAGTTTCAAACAAAACAGTGCATGAGAGTTGAACAGAAAATTTGACGCTTTTTAGCGACAAAAGGATCTAACCAGTCAGGCGAAGGAATTATATCGTTGGAAAACCAATTTCGTTGGCTATCCATCGACATATAAAAGTCCATACATTATGTGTCAAATAAAACAGTTATTCACGATTGAATGATAAGTTTTAACATGGAAAAAAATGGTTGGGTAATGATGAAAAATGTCTAGTAATTTTTTTTGACAAAAAAAGTGAAAATAAAAAAGTTAAAATTGCCCCCAAAAGTCACGTGACATTCACTAAAAACGGTCAAAATGAAAAACAGAAAACTAAAAAATTTTTAGAAAAAGGCAAATCAAAATGACGGGAAAAAAATCACGTAACCTTGGAAAAACGTTGAAATAAAACAAAACATTCCAAAATGGCGGAAATGTCACGTGATCTTAAAAAGAAATCTGGTTAAAAGTCATCCATTGTCAAAAAACCTGGATTAATATAAAATTTATTTAGAAAAATGTGAAAGGGGAAAGTTGTAGGAAATTTCACCTTTTACCAGATTGCATTAGGGTACTTTTGCCCTAAAGGGCTTTCTCAGGGAGATATTTCTGAAAAACTCGGTTATTTAGAAACATCAAATCAAAAAGGTGTAAAAGAGGAAAGATGTAGGGAATTTCACCGTTTTCCAGATTGCATTAGGGCACTTTTGCCCTAAAGGGCCTTCTCAGGGAGAAATTTCCGAAAAACTGTGTCAAAGCACAAAAAAGACCCTAAACAAGTTCGCGTAAAGCGTAACTCGGTTATTTAGAAACATCAAATCAAAAAAGTGTAAAAGAGGAAAGATGTAAGGAATTTTACCATTTACCAGATTGCATCATTAGGGTATTTTTGCCATAAAGGGCTTTCTATGGGAGATATTTCCGAAAAACTGTGTCAAAGCACCAAAAAAGTCTCTTAAAAGACCCTAAACAAGTTCGCGTAAAGCGTAACTCGGTTATTTAGAAACATCAAATCAAAAAGGTGTAAAAGAGGAAAGATGTAAGGAATTTCACCTTTTACCAGATTGCATTAGGGTACTTTTTCCCTAAAGGGCTTTCTCAGGGAGATATTTCTGAAAAACTCGGTTATTTAGAAACATCAAATCAAAAAGGTGTAAAAGAGGAAAGATGTAAGGAATTTCATCATTTACCAGATTGCATTAGGGTACTTTTGCCCTAAAAGGCATGGGAGATATTTCCGAAAAACTGTGTCAAAGCACAAAACAGTCTCTTGAAAGACCCTAAACAAGTTTGCGTAAGGCGGTTATTTAGAAACATCAAATCAAAAAGGTGTAAAAGGGGAATTTCTACCTTGTTTTTCAATTTAACTCCATAGTAATTTTAAGGTAATTTTTAGCTTATTCCTAATCGAGTCCCGGTATGCGAAAACCGCATTGCTCTACTTTTTTTAGTTTTGGAGACCCCGTCAAACCATCGAATTTGAGACATTCTGTACATCCTATTCATTTCAGGCGTTCGTCGTGACTCAACAGAAATGATAAACGATGCTCTTGAAATGAAACAGCAATATGTGCAGAAACTTTTGAATTCAACAAAAGCTAAAAGCGAGAAAAAGAGTAAAGGGGGCAAAAAGAAGAAGTAGTTAATAGATAATTAAGTTTGATATTAATTTTGTTTTAAATGGTTTAGTTTGAAAGGTGTAATAAATTATCAATATTATTCATCGACAATATTGAAACGTTCTTGGCTCATTTTTAAACTTATTTGTTGAGTAAATATATCAGTAATAAAATTTAAATAATTAAGGAATATAAACAAAAAAACGATTAGATTATTCTACTATTTGCCTTACTTTATAAGAAATCTAGTATATTTAAGTATCGTCCCAATCTGGCAAATAATTAAATTTTCTTCAAATTAGTAAAGTAAAATGGAACGGACTAAAAATGGAAACTTAATTTCTTATTCTGCAATTAACATTATATTCCCAAGTTTGCAAAGTAAATTATATTGTATAACTTTTATTTACACTAACTTTTTTAACTGATTCCAAATGAAATAAAATGGCATAACATAAACAATACTTGACATACCTAGGTATGACAAAAGCACACCATGTCCATCACCAAATTGAACAGAACAGAACTCCCTAGAATAGTGAGATTTAAGTATGTTTCAAATAATATTTTTTATTATTTAACTGTAATAATATTTATTATAGTACAGCAACCAAATTGTGGATAAAATTGTAATCAATTAAACAACCATATTGATTGAATATTGTTAGTTACATAATTAGGTAGGATCAAAAAGCCATATTAAAACCACTTGAACAAATCTGATATTACTCTAGCCAACTTAAAATGATACTCAATATCTTTAAACTTAAATTATCTAAACTAAAATTTTATTGAATTTATGGCCAGTGGTTCATAATGTTACAATACAGGTAAACATTTTTCTCTTTAATAACTAAGGAAAAACGCATTAAATAAGAGTAGAACTTTAGTATCAGGAATCAGTAGAGTTTACCTTTTTTTGACACAATGCCAACATTTTGTAGTAATTGAGTTTTATGGTCCACCGCGGGTTAACCTTTAATTAAAATTGATAAAACAGTTACTTCACAAAATCCAACGGAATTTTATCAGATCGATATCATTCATATGGCCGGTAATAATACTACGAGAGGAAATATATCCCATTTTAAACGTAATAAACGTGTAAAGGCTGCGAAAATCCCCAGGTGTGTATAATGTTTATTTTAAACTCTGTTATGTAAACGTTCATTTCAGATCCAATGAGTGTAAATATGACAAATGACCAATGTAATTAATATCTGTGTAATAGGCATAGCATTTCATAAAATCTATATGTTTAGAAAGGTATACGATATTTTTCCTGTAATAGAATCTACGTATTCGGTTAAACAACCCAGCTTAAACAAGCTTGAAAATTTGTCTCTACTTTTTGTAACCCCAAAACGAGTAACTCTTAAGTCCATCTATACGTTTGATCAAATAATGGTCAATTTACAGTAAAATTTAACGAGCTGTGCTTTTTCCCGTTGTTCTACTAAAATACTAGACAAACTGAAAATGCCTCGAACGTGGAAGAAATATTTTCAAATCCGTTACGATCATTAAAATGTATTAAATCTAATTTATTGATTCAGTTGGTTGCGTCATGCAACGGCCTTATTTTTACTTTGAAATATCTGATGTTAACAGCTTTAACAGTTTCAATTTTAAAACGTATTGTATTACATAATAATACACCTGATATAAGCAAAAGTTATGTACTTTCAATTAAGCTGGGATTTACCTAATCCTGTAGCTGTGATAATGATTTAAAAAAAAAGCAAATTCTAGTGTTTGGTTCGTTCGTTTTTATTGCTTTTACCGTATCCTAGCGTTTATCCTTTCAATGGGACTAGCTCCTAGAATTGTACAGTTAAATCTAAATGATTATCTCAGTTTCAAATAATTACACATAATTTTGATGATTTTACGCTATGACAAGTATAACAACAATTTTATACAGGAAATGTTAAATGCACGGTGTGTGACAACCAGTCAGACTTCCGCATAGGCAGATGAGACACTTTTAGCAGATACAGTTATGAAATGGAGAGCATGACCTCGTAAAATCCTCGATTGTCGAAAGGAACATTATCCGATTAAAAGTTGCTTCTTATTCATGAAGTCAACGTTCATGAATAAGGCAACGCATCTAAATTTTAAAATAAAAGTGGAGAAAGATTCTAGGACATTGAAATTATGCTATATCCATCTTATGCTATTTTTATTATTCGATTTTGCTATACCAACTTTAGAATTTCTAATTACTTAATTTATATTAGGACTTCGTTGCTTTGCATGTTCTAAAAAGGGTAAATTTTGTTAAATGTGGCAATTGGCAAAACATAATATGTCTACAAAGAATTTTTCAGAAAAGATTCCCTGTAGGCATTACTCATAATCAATGGCTGAACTATTTTGCTTAAACAATTTATCACTTTTGCCTTCCTCAACTGTAAATTATATGCGTGGGTGCAGATTATTGCAGAAGATTAATTGACAGGATAAAAGTTGAATTGAAAACAAAGAAAAGGCGCTAAAAGTAGTGGATATTATTGACAAAATTAGACTGTATCTCACAAAGAAAAATGTCTATTTTTTAGGCAAATTGGCTGCCTGTAATGACCTATGGTGCAGAGACTCTAACGTTAACAAAAACAACGATATCCAAACTGCAAGTTACCCAAAGAGCGAAGGAGATAATGTTGGGGGTATCGCTGCGTGATAGGATTTCTAATCCGCAGGCGATCAGGAGTAACAGACGTTGTTGTAAGGATAACCACCCTAAAGTGGAACTGGGCTGGCCATTTAGCGCGAACGAGCTATGACCGATGGACGAGAAGAATTTTGCAGTGGAGACTCCGAATACAAGCACACAGAAATCGGGGACGGCCTCCAACAAGATGGACTGATGACCTCAAGAGAATAGTAACGAACTGGATACAGGTGGCGCAAGACGAGACAGTTTGGACGGACATGCGGGAGGCCTACGTTCAGCAGTGGACATCAGGGGCTATTTGATGATGATGATGATTAGTTATCAAATTAAATGTTTAACAACGATTTTACAATAATTTTATTGTTTACTAATGTTTAGACCGTGTGGTTGAAATATGAATTAACAGAGGATAGCAGAGTGAATTTTGTACTATTCCTGGATTGTTGCGCAATATGTTGCAAAATCCAGAAGATCTGCATGCTTTACTTAAAAACTTCATGATGTAATAGTTATTATTACATGACTTTCTACCACATTTGCAAATTTGCAAAAGGCGGCAAATCTTAAAGTATTTGAAAATTTGAACCAATAAATACATATTCAGATTACTGGATAATCGGTCCAGTTTTAAATGTCAATAATTCACCAATCGATAACCCATCAAAAAATAAGTTGACATGCATTATGGCATTTTCCTGAAGAACGCTTCCTAAGGAAGAAACAGACCTCCAAAATTCAGTTTTAAAAATCGGTTTTTTTTTGCTACAATTATCAGACGGTTGGATCAATTTTGATCAAATTTGGAACAAGTACACTGAAAATAGTCAAAAAACAGGATTTTTTGACTAATGTTTACTGGCGTTCAATTTTTTAGACTATAGGTAGTGTAAAACTGGTCATTCAATTCAAACTTTTTTTTTATTCAACTACACTGGTAACAGTCCGAATTTTCGGACTAATGTAATTCTAAAAATTAGTGTTTAAGACTTGATATCGTAGCATTTAATGTCAAAATTGTTTACTTTCATTAATGAAGAGTCTGAAACTTAACTTTTACTATAAAAAACTGTTTAAAATTCGATTTTTCAGTCTTAAAGCACAGTGAAGCGTCTAGAAGTCAATTTAATATTGACAAAGCTTGAAATGGCACGTTTAAGGCTATGGAAAATGTTAACATAGTTTTTTAATTCTGCTATGTCAAAAACTTGGTGAAGATAACCCTAAAACTCGATTTTGCAAGCTGAAAGCAGTTTTAAAGCCCTAAAAATAGTCCAGAATTCTAAGAAAATGAAAAGCAAAGTAAAAAAACCTGAAAAGTTAGTCTTCAAGTCAATTTTCATGAATCTAATGTCAATATCCTGTATTTAAGACTATTTTTAATACTAAAATATTGAAATGTATTTTCAAATTATGAAAACTTACTTCAAATGCAAAATTTAAGCTTCTGATGTCACTTTTCATTGGTTCAGAGTCACTTTTTGGTGTCCAAGTCAATTTTCAAGGTTGAAATGTGTGAAATTGTAGTCAAAAATTATAGATAAAGTAGTTTTTCATGCTACAAGTCAATTTTCCCTACTAAAGTTTTTCAACTTATCTGAAAACTAGAACGACTGACTACAAAGACAGTTTATAAGCCTCTCAAGTCAATTTTCACAGTTTTCAAGTCAATTGTGAAGGCTAAAGTCTTTCAATTTGTCTGAAAACTGTGAAAACTGATTACAAAGACAATTTTGAAGTCTCTCAAGTCAATTTTCACCGTTTCAAAGTAAATTCCCTGGTTTCTAAGTCAATTTTCAAAACTAAAGTCTTTCAATTTGTCTGAAACTATGAAAACTGGTTACAAAGACATTTTTTAAGCTTCTTAAGTCAATTTTCACCGTTTTCAAGACAATTTTTAAGTTGGGTTGGGTTGGTTTTGGGTCTTTCAACGTAATAACTCAATTATTTCGTAAACGAAGTTTCAAATCAGAATTTTATAAGCGATACTTATTTTGTCAAATTGAACAAGTAAAGTAAAAAAAATTATTTTTTTAAAAATATCCATTGACGTAGAGAATAAGGCAGAAAAATCAAACCATCTTTCCACCACCACTGGCCAGTTTCGACAAACGTCATTAACATCACATAATGAGAATTAGAATTAATTTTTTATGTATTTGTTCTAAATTTGATTAAAATTGCTCCAGCGGTCTGACAGTTATGACAAGAAACCGATTTTTTAAACTGAACATGTATGGACTGTATTTTCCTTGGGAAGCATTTTTCAGGAAAATGACATAGGTAATGTATGTTAACTATTTTTTGATGGGCTTTCGAATGATGAATTATTGACATTTAAAACTGGACCACCCTGTATAATATCTGTGAACCAACATAGAAACTAATGTTCTGTGGTTTATAGTTAACTATGCCACAATCATATTTCAAACTTTTGTCCATGTCAAACCACATTTTCGTCAAACTTGCTCAATTTATTGACTGAAATTAAACAGTTAAGACTGTTAATTTTTTAAATAAGTTTGTGTCTTTGGATTAAATCATCTTTTCACCATTGAAAACATAATTGACAAAACAAAAACATTAATTAAAGTTATAAAAAGTTCAGCTTGGTATGAGATAAATAAATTTAATTATTAAACACTTAAAACACAGCCTATTAAGGTGTTGTTTCCACATTATAAATAAATTCCTATATTAGCCATATCTATGGCAATCCGTTGCTCCAGCCCATAAAACTTATATTATTGTGCAAGTTTAATCAGATTACTTAATTTTATAGCGAACTAGAATGCTGTAAAAATTCATAAGTGCTTACATACCATTTCGTAGTCGAGAAAATGACTTAAGTTCCGGCGTGAAACAATAAAGCGGCCAGTAAGTAGGTGATCCTATTAAATTTGCAGCAAGTTTTACCGCTAGTAAAATTCAACTAGGTCTAACCAATTATCAAATGTGTGTTATATAGCCGACCAGTCAAATTAAATTAATTAACAGTTTAACTGATACATCGGACATAGTCTGCAAAATTGATCTATATCTGTATGTAATTGGATATGGAATAACAGTGCCCCAACTAGGTTTATTGAAACTATATTGGAAAGTTGGTAGTTTTGCTTCATTATGTTACTCTTGTTGCACTGTTATCTCAACGATTAATTTTGTCCATTTCTCTAGTTGGTAATAATATTTCGATTCGTCTGCTAAACCGTATGTTGTTGTCCTGAATGTTTAGAAAACCTACATACGACCATTTTCGTTGCGGTCTCGATGGAATTTGCGGTGTCATAGGTCGGCTACGATAAGACTTGGTTCGGGTCAAGTAAACGTTTGAATACGGTCTTTGTGTCATGAAATGTGGTTTGGTATCCAACTAAAATACTACGTACCTAGTGATGACCTAAAATATCGAATAATAAATCGATAAATACATAAGGCCAAATTATAAACGCCAGTTTGGTCAACATTTTTGATGGCTCTGGCTTTGAGGGGCCATATAAATTTTAGTTGGTTTTGACACTTAGTTTCTGGTTGTATTTAGAGAATACAAATTTGTTAAAAAACAGGTTTAAATAAAATATTTTATTTAAAAGAAAAACAAAAAATACTCAAGATTTGGTGTTCATTTTAAAACTTTGAAAATACGAACATGAATCCCAAAAAAGTAAGATGAAAACATGCCAATGGTTTTCTTTGCTCTATATACGAATGGTTTTTGACAAACTGGCATTGTCAAACCATTCGACATCGTTGAAAACTATCTGGCAATGCCAAACACTATCAGGCATTGTTAGAAAATATCTGGTAATGCCAAAAGCTAACTGATATTGTTAGAAACTATCTGGCAAATGCCAGAAACTAACTGGCATTAATTTAGGCTCTCCAAAACCTTACTGACATTGCCAAAAACTTTCAGCCATGTTGATAATCTCTCTGGCAGTGCTAAAAGCTAACTGGCATTCCCAGAAACTATCTGACTTTGTTAGAAACTATCTGGCATTGCTAGAAAGTACGTGGAAATGCCAAAACGTATCTTTTATTGCCAAAAAATATCAGGCATTGTTACAAACTATCCGGCAATGCCAAAAGCTAACTGATATTGTTAGAAACTATCTGGCAATGCCAGAAACTAACTGGCATTACCAGAAACAATCTGGCATTAATTTAGGCTCTCCAAAATCTTACTGACATTGCCAAAAACTTTCAGCCATGGTGATAATCTCTCTGGCAATGCTAAAAGCTAACTTGCATTCCCAGAAACTACCTGGCCTTTGTTAGAAACTATTTGGCATTGTTATAATCTATCTGGCAATACCAGAAACTAACTGGCTTTGACAGAAACTATCTAACAATCGACAGATACTACACTGGCATTGCCTAAAACTATCTGACATTGCTAGAAAGTACCTGGCAATGCCAAAACCTATCTTTTATTGCCAAAAAATATCAGGCATTGTTTCAAACTATCCGGCAATGCCAAAAACAAACTGATTTTGTTGTAAACTCTCTGGCAATACAAAAAACTAACTGGCATTTCCAGAAACTATCTGGCAATTGTTAGAAACAATCTGACATTGTTATAAACTATCTTGAGCAAATAACAATTCAAAAAATAAATGGCATTGCCCAAAACTGTCTGATATTGCTAGAAAGAACCTGGCAATGACAAAACTTATCTTTCATTGCTAAAAACGTAACTGATTTTCGCAGATTATATCTAGCATTGTTAGAAAATATCTGGCAATGCCAGAAACTAACTGACATTGCCAAAAACTAAACTGTCTAACATTGCCAAAAACTACCTTGCAATAAAAAATGTATATGGTGACAAGCAAGGTAATTTTTTTTCTATAATTTATAGAACATGATTGTTCTTTAATCGATGAAAAAGAAATATAATGTATAAAAACGTCGCCTCCACAAGTGAATAATTAACTAAAATTTATGTGGTCTGAAATTGCTGGTAGTAGAGAAATTTTCAGTTACGAGAAAATATAAAATAAATGACAAAAAAGACAAAGTCACTCCACTTTTTGACGTTTTTCAAAGAAATAAGTCAAAGTGTATAGCTAGAAAGCAGTTGAAAATTAAAAAAACTAGTAATAATAATGTATCGCATAGATGACGGAGTGTCACCTTATTCATCTGATACAAACTCTTGACGTTTTAAAGCAGAAAATTCAATAAATTATAAGTTAATGTATTATTATTCTAAACCGAGTTCAAAATCATATAATTTAAAAAAAATATTGATTGGAATTAGTTTCGAAGACAGAATTGTTAAAAGATCGAATCAGATTTTACCCATAAAACGTTTTTACCGGAACTTTTGTTAGCTGTAGATTGAATAATTGGTAATATTTCTATATAACTTGAGTATAGAAATAATTGAGCACATCATTGTGATTCAGAACTTTTTTTTTTTTTTGAGAACTTTTTTAATGGTTTAATATCAAACCAAGATACTTCCCAATCAATTATCCATCTTATTTTAACGACGTGAAGAAACACATACTATGACTTTGTCGGATGTAATTAGTTCCATTACCTCTATAAACTAATTAATTAACAAGAAAATTGTCTGGAACTCATGCCCACGGAATATTTATCGTTTTTCTGTTGATCCGTGTTACTTCCTCTATAAAGCTCTCCCACTAGCTATTTATTTGCAACAGTTGGCTATAATGAAACAGACAGTTAAGAAGACAACTGAATTAAAATGCACAAGCTCCCAAGGAACTTGTGTAAGAATAAAATTCTCAACGTTACGGCTCTGCGAAAGTGCATTGATATATTTCCCTTGAACGTTAATAGACTAGTTCAACCTGTACATCACTAATAAATATGCATTATTAAATAAATTACAGCTCAAGATCTTCAACTACTTCTTCGAGAAGTGTTCATATATCTAACCAATCAATTATAAATCAATCAATGTTTGTAATAAAATTTGAAACGTAACACTAACTTGGTCAATAAGTCATAAACTTGAATACCCATGTATAACGAGGTTTTTAAATAATTTAGACACTTAAGGAGACATTACCGTTCTTGCAATTAGCAATATCGCCAAAAATGTACTTTTCGACTTTAACCACTAACATAATTACCGACTAAAATTTTAGTACCGTAACAGCTGTAATTTCATAATACATACGTTTCAAAGGCGTTAAATTTGTCTAGTTCACATCCGCGAATATCCGTTACAATCCCTGATACAGAAATTTCAGTTAAGAAAATTATTTATTTAGATGTTAATTTAATGCATGGAGTTGTTAAATTTGAATTTGTATGTGTTGGCTTCGGGCTACCATTTATCTATGGTCAAACCAACTGGCGTTCCTTGTTGGATTTAAATTCCTTCGGCCTGCCTGGCAGAATTTCCTATACGAATAATTATAACAGATGTCAAGTGGATTAGAATGTGGCAATTAACGTGTAAAAGTTTGATGAGAGGTAATTCAGTCTTACTACCGCACTTGATGTAATAATTGTAACACTATAGTAACTTGAGAGCGTTGTCACGGAACTTCTAGAGAAACCGCTGTGCGGCCATTTTTAGACATTTTAATTGCCGGTCTTTTGCTATGGAAATGGATTTGTGTATTATTAGTATTAGCTCTGTTCGCAGAGAGAATCTCCAACTAGTAATCAGAATGGATACATCTAATGGCCACAAGTCAGAAAACGTCATAGCCACGTGAGCATTCACTTGATACCCATCAAAACGGCTATGGAGCAGATAGAACAAGATTTTTCACTGCAATTCTCCGGTAATAGCAAACTATTTTATGGAAACATTCGAAGTAAATGCTCTGGCCACCGCTCAAAAGAAACCAAAGTGCTGGTTTCGATACGTTGACGATACGTTTGTAGTTTGGAGCCACGGTAAAGACAAACTGCAGGAATTCTTGGTACATCTAAACTCCATAAATCCAAGAAAAACTTTGTCACTCTGTATATCGAAGAGGAGCCACATTTTATTAAAGCATCCAGGAATCCTAATATTTTGACGTCAACAACTTCACCTTGCTTTTAAGCGCATTCTTTACGGAACCCCCTGTATAATAACTATACATTTGGTTTAGTGGTTTTCGAATTATTGGCATTTAAAGAGATTATAATTTTATTGTTTTTTTTTAAAATCACAGTGTTCAAAGCAAATTTGACGTCACGATGACGTAGTTTAACGAAACAATATATTGATCAACTGTCAAATTACGTAATCGTGACGTTCGGTCCCTTAATAACGGAAAATGTCAACTTTATCCTTGAAAAGTCGGTAAATTACATTTAAACAGTTGAAGAAGCTGAAATTGTAAAAGCAGGTCACGTGATCCTGACACTATAAATTTGGAGCTGGCAACACTGTGAGGTTAAGTTGAAACTTGTCACCAACAGTCATGTGACTTGGAAAATGTTGCCTTTAACCTAGAAAAGTCTCTAAATTACATTTAAACAGTTGGAGAAGCTGAAATTGTAAAAGCACGTTACGTGATTGTGACAATTTAAATTCGCAGCTGGCAAAGCTGTAAAATTAAGTTGAAACTTATCATATAATCCAAAAAAATTTAATTTTTAACCTTCAAAAGTGCGTAAATTACACTTAAAGAGTTGAAAAACCTAAAAATATAAAAGCACGTCACATGATGGTGATATAACTTAAATTTCCAGCAGGCAACACTATAAGGTTAATCAGGTAAAGTCATGTGACCAGCAAAATATGGTCTGTTACCTAGAAAAGTCTGTAAATAACATTTAAAAATTTGAAGAAGCTGAAATTGTAATAGTACGTTACGTGATCGTGACATATTAAACTTGAAGCTGGCAACACTGCAAAGTTAAATTGACACCTGTCATGTGACTCGGAAAATGCCGTCTATAACCTTGAAATCATCCAAATTCAGGGCGAGTGTGATTTTAAAACACAATAAAATCACAATCTTTAAATACCAATACCAAAGATATAAAGAGTGTTTTATTTATCACATTTATCAACTTTGTCTTGTTTTTATTATTACTTTTCAATTATTTTTTTTTTTGCTAGGTTAGGTTAGTATATAAAGTTACGTATAGATAAACTGTTATGATTATTCACTTATTTATGTAAAACTTTTTGCGTTAAAACTTTGCCATTTGAGTTCAAAGGATTCCAAACATGCAATATAAATTTAGCGCTGCGGCTAGTTTTAAATTAAAAAAACAGAAGCAAATGTAAACGCAAAAAGTACAAAGGCTCTTCCAACCAGATGCAACTTGACCCTTTACTTTATATAACTGACTATCCAAAGCACAAAATGTGATAAATATTGTAATCTAGAAAAGATTTTTTCTTAAAGAAAAAATCATCTTTGGGTATCAAACTCTTTAGAACACATTCCAAGTCTTATACACAAATAATATCTGATTTAACTTACTTAAAAAGTAATATAATTTGTTTTATTATTAGTATTTTAAATGGTGATGTTTTGGACCAAACAAATGAGATGACTTTTAAAGAAAATTAAAGTATGTAAAGTAATAATTGTCATTTTCTTATGTATATCCATTATTAGTTAAAATATGGCGATTGAAAAACTAAGTAGAAAAAGTAAAACTATGTTTTGGCGTTTCAAGTTAAGATCGCAGCGTCATTTGAAACTGAAATTGGTAACACGTTCCTAACCTAACTAACCCCCCTAACCTAAATATATTTGTAACCTAACTTAATATATCTGTTACTTCATATTTATGAAACCAGCGCTAAATTTCTAACCAAAATCAACGTAACTACACCGTATCTCTTATCTTGAAACGCCAATACGTTTGAGAATGAAATCTGTTTTGACACTTTTTGTCAAAATTAGAAGTCTCCTCTTCTGAGATATTGGCAAATGTTTTGTCTTCTTTATCTCAATAACCGGTTCATCATCATGGTTTTATAGAATATGAGTTCGTGCAGATAATTTTTAATTGCCTCAAATACCTACGCCTTCTTCCTACAGTAATTTTAATAGAGTTTGTTAGTCCGAAGGGTCTCCATATAAATCTACAACCACGTATCGTAAAATTTTACCATTTCGTAATTAAATTCAAATAGGCAAATTATTTATAACCGTATGTTTTACTACCGCAATCTGCCATTAACATCTTTTACGACTGTCATATTCTAACGTGGATGCTTCGTTTTATTTGCAATGCGAATTTTAATTCACACGTTTACTTGCGCAACTAATATGTTTTTCACGTGTACAGTTGTTTGCATTCGGGTTAATGCTTACTAGTTCTTAATATTTTTTAAATTTCTATTACTTTTCTTTGTTCTACACCATTTCCAAATGTAGTTCAGAATAGGTCAAGTGAGATTCAGAAAAGGTCAAGCGTAAAAATTCAGAACATTGAAAGGCAATTCAATAAAATACATTATCTGTGGATAAAATTACCAAAGCTGAAACTTCCAAGGCACTTTAATAAATTAATATACTTAATAATACAATGAATGTTATGAAAAAAATAATACAATTTAAGTTAAAAATTAAACTGATTTGAAACTTTCTGAATTGCAGTTAACAATTTCTGAATTACACTTTATAAATACACAAATATTCAAGGTGCCAGATTTTGACAGCTCCTAAGTTGGTCCCTATGACAGTTAGGAGGTTCGTTCAAACGTCAAAATGTAGCCCGTAATTTTGGCTTTAATTTACCTAAATACAATTTTCTTTCAAAAATCACAAACAACAGAGATATTTGACATCAAATACAATGTAACTCTACTAGAAAGTTTGAAGGTGTTACATTTTGACAGCTCCTCACTTGGTTACTATAACAGCTAGAATGTTCATCCAACCGTCAAAATGTAAAATTTTGGCTTTAATTGACCTAATACAAATTATACAAATATCGTTAAAAAATCAGAAACAACCGAGATATTTGACACGAAAAACAACGGTGTTACTGTACTAGAAATATTCAAGGCGTCAGATTTTGACAACTCCTAACTTGGTCCCAATGAGAGATAGGAGGTCCGTTCAAACGTTAAAATGTAGCTCGTAAATTTGGCTTTCTTTTACCTAAATACAATTTCCTATCAAAAATCACAAACAACCAAGATATTTGACATAAAATACAACAGTGTAACTGTACTAGAAATATTAAAAGTGTCAGATTTTGGCAGCTCCTAACTTGGTCCCTATGACAGTTAGGAAGTTCGTTTAAAAGTCAAAATGTAGCTCGTAATTTTGGATTTCTTTTACTTAAATACAATTTTATTTTAAAAATTACAAATAATTGAGATATGTGACTTGAAATACAGTGTAACTGTACTAGAAAGCTTGAAGGGGTCACATTTTGACAACTCCTAACTTTACTATGATAGCCAGAATGATCGTCCAATCGTCAAAATGTAGCTCGTAATTTTGGCTTTAATTTACCTAATACAAAAATACAAATATCGTTCAAAAATCAGAAACAACCGAGATATTTGACACGAAATACAACAGTGTAACTGTACTAGAAATATTCAAGGTGTCAGATTTTGAAAGCTCCTAACTTGGTCCCTATGACAGATAGGAGGTTCGTTTAAACGTTAAAATGTAGCTCGTAAATTTGGCTTTCTTTTAACTTAATACAATTTCCTATCAAAAATCACAAACAACCAAGATATTTGACATGAAATACAACAGTGTAACTACTAGAAATATTAAAAGTGTCAGATTTTGTCAGCTCCTAACTTGGTCCCTATGACAGTTAGGAAGTTCGTTTAAAAGGCAAAATGTAGCTCGTAATTTTGGATTTCTTTTACTTAAATACAATTTTATTATAAAAATTACAAATAACTGAGATATGTGACATGAAATAATACAGTGTAACTGTACTAGAAAGCTTGAAGGGGTCACATTTTGACAACTCCTAACTTTACTTTGATAGCCAGAATGATCGTCCAACCGTCAAAATGTAGCTCGTAATTTTGGCTTTAATTTACCTAATACAAAAATACAAATATCGTTCAAAAATCAGAAACAACCGAGATATTTGACACGAAATACAACAGTGTAACTGTACTAGAAATATTCAAGGTGTCAGATTTTGAGAGCTCCTAACTTGGTCCCTATGACAGTTAGGAGGTTCGTTTAAACGTCAAAATGTGTCTCGTAAATTTGGCTTTCTTTTACCTGAATAAAACTTTCTTTAAAAAATTACAAGTAACCGAGATATTTGACATGAAATACAACTGTGTAACTGTACTAGAAATACTGTGAATGTTACAATTTGACAGCTACTAACTTGGTTCTTGTGGTTAACAGTTAGGAGGTTCGTTCAAACGTCAAAACGTAGCTCGTAATTTTGGCGTTCTTTTACCTTGAATATAATACGATGTCTGAATTCCTGTTGACTATTCTAAATTACCCTTGACTCTTTCTGAATTTCAGTTTGAAATGGTGTAGTGAGACATATTTTGGTTATTTCTAGAAAACGAAGATCTATTAAAATACACATACATCACTGCCTCAAGTAATCTAAATTACGTATAATAAATCAGTACTTAGGCAATTTTATTCCGCATATTAATAGGATATGAAAAACGCGGATTAATTTTAGAAGTTATTTGCATATCTGTTTGTTATGCAGCAGGATTAATTCCACGTTTAACTAGTTGATAAAAGAGGACCATAGAGTGAATGCTGTTGTATGCGAGGAAAAACAACAAGGATTAATGCTGAATATTCCAACAATGCGCAAAAATACACTTGCAATCTCTCCTAGACTAGATCATTTCAAAGTGATATTAAGTTTGATTTAACCACTCTCATCCTGTTTCGTGCAGGCTAAAAACATGTCTATGGCATTCTCACGCTGATCTAAGTGTGTCGAGGTTTATGCGCCAGAAAAAAATTGTTTTCACTTGATTTTTAGTTGATTTCATCTGCATTGATAGTGCACCGAATAATTAACATATTATGCATTTACGTCGACCTGAATAACTAAACATTGAAATCATAATTATTTAAATCGAAAATTAAAAACAGCAAACGATTCGAAACGCCCCTAATGCTTCGTGCAAACTCCTCCAAGTAGTGGAAAATTATAACGCAAAATCAACTAGCTCAGCGGAAGAACGTAAATATCTCTATGATTAATTACATGGTAAATTTAGCAAACGATCTAAAACCCAGTTTTAATGCGAATATTGTTATTTAATATTTATAACAACTTCAGCGTTTCTTAATTTAATTACCGCCCGAAACGAATAACCTCCAGAAGGAAAACTATTAGAGCGTTGCAACTTAACATCTCATTGCAGCCACCGCATTCTTCGTCTCCTTCTAGATCATTAACGCGATATTGAAATCTATTTTGCTCTCTTTTTCGAGTTCAAGGAAGTGGCATTGCCGGTCATTGACTAAACGACCTTGTAGATTCTGTTCTCGTGCTGCTGTGCTTATTTGCAAACCATATTTTTGTTTTCTCTTCGATTTTATGACATCATAAAAGCTATGGATGATGTGAAAGGATTCACCCACAACATAATTAAAAACGCAAATAGTTTTGAGTTCGTTCGTTGTATTAAGTGACTAATAACAGAATATTACTGGTTGGTTGTAAAAGATGACTTGGTGGTTTAATCTTCATAGCATATTTTGACTCAACGGTGACCACCAAATATTTAGAACGATTACAAATCAGATAAATTGCAAATAATTAGTTATGGAGTAATCATTAACCAGGTGTACCACCTAATGGAAGATTGAAATCAAATACAACTTCAGAGAGAACTTAAGTTGCAATATTTATGTAAATAACTAAATTAACACAATATATTTCCAACTTGCAATATTTGAAAATAAAACACACCCAATAAATACTATATTATCTTGCCCTGAGGGATAATTTACTGTTGAGAAATATATTGTCACTGGAAGAAGACGATACCAAAAAACATGAATATTTTAAAAGATCGAAAGAACAAACCAAATAGACAGAATAGAAGCTGTCAATGAAACTAGCTTCACCAACCAAGAGAATGCCAACAGACACTGTACGAATATATTTGTTTGACTTCGGTTATTTTACTGTAGATCTAGTAATATTAGTAGCTCTCAATTCAGAAAAATCCCATGTGGATATATACCCCATATCTTCAGTTATGGGGTTGCCACAATAAATTAGAATAATTGTTTTCCAGAACTTTGTTCTAAATTCAAAAAATATTCTCAATACTTCTTGGAAATAGTCAAAGAAGAGACGTTAAAGTAGCCAGAAGCCATGGAAAAGCTTCCATGTGGCAATTCTCCAACTGTTAGAGAACCAAAGCAGCTCAAATTAAACATTAAACAATCTCAAAAGAATCAAACTTAAATGTGAATAGCGTATAAAACAAAGTACTGAACAGTTGTAGACAAATAGAGCAGGACAAATCCAAACACTACGATAAATCATTTTTGAACTACATTCAAAAGGCTAATTAACGTTAAAAATCAAAAACAATAATATTTATGTTAACCGGCAATGTAGTTCCGTTTACACATAACTTTTGTAGTTGAGAAAAACTCTTTGATTTTACGTTTCCTTCCATGTCAATTCCTTGAATAAAAGCCTCACTATTCAAACGCTGCCAAAATACACACTCCATATACATCTGCCTTATTACCAAATGGTTTGTCTTTATGTCATATACACGGACGTAAAGGAAGTAAGGAATTTTCGGTGTTTTTTGAGACACCCTGTGGATTGACCACTGACAATTGACATCACTTTATAACATCAATTTGTGACCCGTTCATTTCTGAACATTTTCTTTTTTTATTCGCTCTGATATCCCAATTATTAGAAAAAATTGAAGGCTTCGAGCTTCTTTTGTGTAGCTTCGGTCAATGTCCAGGATTCCATGTTATAGTACAATATGGAGAACACATAGCAGCGCAGGAGTTGTACTTTAATATCTAATTTGAAGTTATGGCTTTTGAAGAGCTTAGACATTTTGATGAAGGCATCTATTGCTTTTTCTGTTCTCCATCTGATCTCTTGTGAGTGGTCCCACTGTTCGTTTATTAAGGTTTCCAGGTAGACAAGTTTGGATACCCGTTCTATTGGTATATTTTTAATTAATAGTTGGCAATTTTCTTTCTTTTCATTTCTTATGATCATGAATTTCGTTTTGTTGATGTTCATTTTTAGCCCATATCTTTCACTTACTTCATTTACTTTGTTCATTAGCTGTTGTAGCCCTTCTTTACTGTCTGCAAATATGACGGTATCATCTGCATATCGGATATTATTCAGCAGTTCACCGTTTACAAGAATTCCATTATCATCGATTTCCGGAGCCTCTCTAAATATCTCTTCTGAATACAGATTGAATATCACAGGGGAGGTGATACAGCCTTGTCGTACGCCCCGCAGAATGTTAACTGCCTCTGTTGTTTCATCTTCAGCGTTGATATTTATGATGGCTGTCTGGTTCCAGTACAGGTTTTGTTTAATTCTGATGTCTTTATCATCCATTCCGGTGCCTTTCAGCACTTGTATCATCTTATGGTGTTGGACTTTGTCAAACGCCTTTTGGTAGTCCACAAAGCAGGTATAAATGTCGCAATTCATGTCCCTACACCGTTGGAATAATACTTGTATACTGAACCGTGCTTCTCTTGTTCCAACTCCTTTCATGAAGCCAAATTGTGTGTCTGCTACTTTCTCTTCGCATATCTTGTATATTCTGCGATGGATAACCTTAAGGAAAAGCTTTAGTAAATGGCTCATTAAGCTTATGGTTCTGTATTCTCCGCATTTCTTTGCCCCTTGTTTCTTGGGCAGCAATATAAATTCAGAGATGAGCCATTCTTTCGGGATGTTGCCTGTGTCATAGATATTGTTAAATATTTTGCAGATGGAACTTTGCCTTCACTCGGCGATCTTATGGCTGCTTCTATCTCGCTTGTTAGTATTGGAGGGGGATCTCCTCTCTCATCGAAGAACAAGTTCTCTATGTATTCCTTCCAAGTGTATTTAATGCTTCCTTGGTCCACAATAAGTTCTCCGTTGTCTTTGACGAGTTCGCCTACTGTTCTCTTTTTGTACTTGCCAGTTATTTCTATAGGCCTTCAAACCAACTTCCTTAAGCCCTCTACTAATGGTCCGAACACCAATCTTCTTCCGCGTACTTCTTCCAGTTCGCTCCTTAGTTGCGGTACTGTTTTACACCTATTCAATAATGTTTGCAACACTATGAATCTGTCATATCTAGCCGTGGTCAACCGTTTTCTTCCTTGACCTCGTCTCCTCACATACTCTCCCGTTTGTCTCCAACGTCTTACATTACGATATATCGTAGATTTTGATTTTCCTAACATGTCAGCAACATCGCTGTAACTTGTACCAATTTTAATCAACGCTACAGCTTTCGCCACATCAGTAGAAGCCATATCACCCATGTTGGATTTTTAAGAATCAAAATGATGAATGTTCTTGACTTTCGCTTCACAAGAACCAATGACGTATAGCAAATTTGACTAGGAAACCATGGCAATAGATTACCTCTAAAACAGGTGTGGAAAAATAAGATCAATATCCACATTTTCTTCGAAACCCTGTATTTTCTTTAATAATTGAGATATCAGAGGGAATAAAAAAGGGAAATGTTCAGAAAATAACGGGCTACAATTCGATGTTATAAACTGTTTTCAATTATCAGTTGTTCTCTCCACAGGGTGTCTCAAAGTGCACAGAAAATTCCTTACTTCCTTTTCGTTCTTGTATATGACATAAAGACAAACCATTTAAAAATCGTAATAAGACAGATGTATTCATGAAGAATCAAGCTACAATTCATAAAAAAGATGTTATGTTAAACTAAGTCTAAATTTTGATCGTTTCTCTCATTTTGACAAAAAATTATGAAATTTTAATGTCTTCAGTATAGAAACAGGAACCTAGCCATCATTAATATTTTATAAGGTATGAAATTACCAAGTAAGCATTTTCACACACCCGTAAGTTAACCTGTTAAAAGATTAAATCGTTATTGCACTTGATTCCTAAATTATACCCATACATCCAATTATTTATGTATATTACGACATATTTTCCAAGCGCAAATGGTACTAAACTATTCAACACCAGCATAAACATTCCAGTTTTGCATAATTTAAGAAAACGTAAGTCCAATTTTAAATAATTCCATAAATGGAAACCAATGAAATCCCGTTACGCAAAGTATAGAGGAATTCAAGAAAGTGCATTCAAAGGCCGTACCCCATAAATAATGTGACCGCTTTACAATCTCATTTATTACGAAACGTGGTTCGTGTGCCCCTTTTTACGTTTTTCCTTTTCTGGTATAGAATAGAGCTTGGAGCATCAAGTAGTTTTGAGGATGCTAAAATATTTCTAGTCTATGCATGTTGAATATTTGGATATGCAAGCAAAATCGATAGTTCAGCAATTTATGGGTGTGAAGATGAATGGTTAAGCCCAAATTGCCTACGCAATGCCAATAAATCACTAAACTCTGTTATTTAACCTACTCCCAAATCGGATGTTAGAACAATGTCACAAAATTGGTTATCGACTACTTTGAAGCAATTTGTTTAACAGTTTGCAGGCAAAAAAATAATAACCAAACCAGGAAAACCGCACCAGACAGTTAAGGCAACTAGTCTTGTACACATAAATTTCATGTGAACATATTATGGAATCAAATTTAAAATATACGGTTATTCGTACAACTCTATCGCCCATATACTCGCATTTACCTACATTCGCCCAGTGTTACTAGCTGTCTATCTACAAGAAACGTTTTGGTGTTTCTAGGCTCAAAAATGATGGTTCAGACCGCATTGGCCTCATTCGCTTTTCGAGGACAAGTTCCATTCAAGCGTGTAAATGGTTGCGACCACTGCAAATTTCTGCTATAGCAACTGATGTAATTTTTTCTTTATTAAAATTTACAAAAAATAGTAAAGTACATACCTCTGAACGTTAACTTTTTGGACAAGTGTTGACTTTTGTTCATTGTTTTAGTCAATATTTTATTATTGTATTATGTCAATGTCAATTAACAAATATTCAATAGTAATATGTTACATGCATGTAAAATTGCCGAAAATTACACAAAAAGTTGAATTTTTGTCAAATAACCTAAGTAAAGCTGCTTATAGGGCAACAGGTCTGAATGCAAATTTTCTAAAATTTTACATGTACGAAACGTATTTTGTAGACTATAGCCCGTATACAAATAGTAGGAGTAATAATACCTTTCTGTTATACAGGAGCTATGATTTGAACAATATGATCACCAAAAGGATGCAATTTTCACTTAGGAGTGCAATTGTCGCTGTAATCAAGTGAAAATTTCATTGTAGTTTCAATGGATGAGGGATTTTAAGCTTATGGACTGTATTTTTTTACTGTAGTAGGCCCAGTAAACTCCATTTTTTTCGATTGATGTCGAGGTAATGAAAGATTGATAATTGGCATTTTTCGGTGGCCTGGCACTCCATTCCGTTATCATTGTTTGAACAGTCAGACGTCTTTAAGGAAATTAAACCATGGTCCTGATACTTTTTGAGATACAATATGTCATTTGTGTTTGAAGGAATGATACAAAATAATTAAGTTATTGGATGTAAAATTGAAAACTCTCAATTTCAAACTAAACTGTATTTAACAGTGAATAACTCAGTTATTTGACTACTTTACTTATATAGGATAGGGTGGACAAAAGAGGATGTTAATAGCAACAAATTGATATATTGAATCACTATGTATCTGTCGTATAAATTGAGTTATCGGATGTTAAAATAGAAACTGTAAAATTTAGACTAAAGTGTTTTTAATAGTTAATAATAGTTATTTGATTAGGTTTTGAAATTTTGGTAACATAGTATGAGTCACACTGTTATGACTAAAGGCCGGATTAAAAAGCACAAAAATCGTGAAAAAAAGCGCTTAAAAAGCAAAATCATTTTCTTTAAAAATGCTTTAGAAGCACGAAAGATTTTAGACTGTTTTGAAAACTTTCAAAAGTGTTTTGAACTACTTGAGAGCATTTGAAAGCTTTTTGGACTGTTTAAACAGCATATTGAAGGTTCTGGAATGCTTTAGAGGCATTTGGAATCTCTTACACGGTTCACAAAGTTTTTTGGATGCTTCTAAACTGCTTTAATATTTTCTGGGAGCTTCTAGACTAGTTTAAAATCATTTCGAATCTTTTAGACTGTTCTAAATGCTTTTGGAAGCTTCTAGACTATTTTGAAAGACTTCCGACTGCTTTAGAAGCATTTTGGAAATTCTGTAGTGTTTTGAAATCTTTTTAGACTACTTTAGGAGCATTGAAGGTTCTGGACTGCTTTTAAGATATGTAAATTTCACTTTTGAAAGCTTTGAAACTGCTCTAGAAGCATACGGAAGCTTTTAGACTGCCTTGACATTTTTGAATAGCTTCTAGACTGGTTGAAGTTTGTTTGGAAGCCTTTAGAGTGTTCTAAAAGCTTTTGGATGCTTCTAGACTATTTTGTAAGGCTTTAGACTGCTTGAGAAGCATTTTGGAGTTTCTGTAGTGTTTTAAAACCTTTTTAGACTACTTTAGGAGCATTTGGAAGGTGTTTCGACAGTTTAAAGATCCTTGAATGTTCTAGACTGCCTTTAAGACATTTGAAACGCCCTTGCAGACGGTTTTAGAAACTTTTGAAAGCTGTTAAACTGCTTTAGAAGCATACGGAAGCTTTGGACTGTTCTAAATGCTTTTGGAAGCTTCTATGCTATTTTGAAAGACTTCCGACTGCTTTAGAAGCATTTTGGAAATTCTGTAGTGTTTTGAAATCTTCTTAGACTACTTTAGGAGCATTGAAAGTTCTGGACTGCTTTTAAGACAAGTGAATTTGAACTTTTGGAAGCTTTGAAACTGCTCTAGAAGCATACGGAAGCTTTTAGACTGCCTTGAAATTTTTGAATAGCTTCTAGACTAGTTGAAGTTTCTTTGGAAGCCTTTAGAGTGTTCTCAAAGCTTTTGGAAGCTGCTAGACTATTATGGAACCCTTTAGACTGCTTGAGAAGCATTTTGGAGTTTCTGTAGTATTTTAAAACTTTTTTAGACTACTTTAGGAGCATTTGGAAGGTGTTTGGATAGTTTAAAGAACCTTCAAGGTTCTGGACTGCCTTTAAGGCATTTGAAACCTTGTAGACGGTTTTAGAGACTTTAGGAAGCTGTTAAACTGCTTTAGAAGCATACGGAAGCTATTGAGAGCTTCTAGATAAAAACCATCATCGTATAGCTGATAAAAAGTTGCAATGAAAATGTTTTTTCGGTTTTGGGATATCTCTACAAATAAGGTTAGAAATAAATAAAAACAAAAAATCAAAATTTCAGTTTTTTTCGGATATCTTCGAAAGTACTAGGAAAATCGACATTTTTAAAACGGTATTTGGTTTAACTTTAAATTGTTAATAAAACGTACTTAGTGATATACATTTACAAACTGGTTGCTACAACTATAGAACACTGACTTAGAATATGACTTTATAAGTTCATGGTCAACAATTTAACTAAATTTACTAAAAATATAAAAATGTATCACTTCTGGCAATAATGTACGATTAACTGCTCCATTAAAGTACATTTAGTTATGTTTTTCGAAAACAATGGATATGCAGAAGAGAAAGTGTATAGCTTGGTCCTTCCGTTCTCCCGACTTAAATCCATTGGAAATTAGTCTGGGAGAAATTATGTAACACAATTTTGTCTTACTTTATGAAAATAGTAAAATAAAGTACATCAAAGATACATACATAAAAACGGTAAATAAAAGATACTTTCTTACTTTCATTTCCTACCATTCTACCTTTGGAATTATATGAGTAATAAGCTTATGACAGCACTTAGTTCGAGTACATTTAATACGAGTATAATGATTTTCAAACAACTGTACCTGCTTATTATTCTTAACCACTCGATTAATATCAAAGCAGTATGAAGAAAGGTAATATGCAGAATATAATTGTAACTCGGCCACACATGCGGCTAACCATATCCATTCATAATAAATAAGTTTTGCACTCTATATATTCAAACCATTATAACCTAAGATAATGAACGGAAAAAATATGTTTTCCGTCTCAGTTTGTTCGATTTTCTGCGAATCGTACGATAGGCTGCCATCGCGCCTTGATCTTCATATATTCCAGGCAGGCCGAGTATGTGTTTAACTGTTTACTCTAACTGTAAGCTATAATGTGAATCCACAAACCGATTTCAAGATCTGCGTACCTTTACACCAGTAGAGGCGCATATTTCAACACTTAGATAACCGTGAACTAGAGAGATTTTCATCTAGCCTCAATGTTCTTACAGTTTCGTAATGAAATACATAGTTTGACGGTTCAAACTTAAAGCATTTGAGAAACAGCTTTCAGGAAGCATGAATGATATTTGAACGCTGAAAAGGAGACGTAAATGAAGAAACTAGTTTACATGTACAAACCATCTGTTAAGATATTATTGCAACTGAACCAATTTAATCCAAATTGAGGAACGTTCATTCATTTTAGAAAAGGATTGAATTTTGTGACATAAATTTTGTAAAAAATCTAGGATATTATTTTATCGAAGCAAATTGCAATCTGGTTCCCAGATTTGGAATTTTTTTATACTTAGAACACTATTAGAATTAAATAACTCTCTCTCTGAGATTCTTGTCAACAATACCCATGTTTTATATAATAGAATGGGTGGTAGTTCTTTTGTTATTAAAATCCGGCAATGCTTAATTTGGGTATGCCGTTAATTAACAAAAAGGTGCTGAAATTCTAAAAAAAACACTATACTTACGCTCCTGGTGGGAATAATGTAATTACTGTTATTCAATTAGGTTTTAGTCTGTGTATTTCGCTTGTTCGCGTTATTGTTCTCCTTTATAATTAGTCTATTGTTCTGAAAATTTTGGCAAATTATCTGATATGCTCATTCGCGCAAACAAGTTTTTAGCAGAGACAGCCAAACTGTGCTTAATTTAAGGTTACAAGTATATTTACACTGTTTGATTACATTTTTATGGAACTGCTCGAATTCCATTAGTGACTTAATTTTTTGTAATTTTATTCCAACACTAGTTTAATTGTTTCTAAAAAGAGCAATTTTAATGTTTTAAAAGCTTTAAATCATCAAGATATTTATATCTTGATAGTATTGAAATAAAGTTCAAAATTGCTTAGTTTTTTAATGATGCTATACGATTTGCTGTTACGGTATTACGATTTAATTAAAACACATTGTTGCAAGCTTAAGTACTATTTATTCACGGTATAATTATTACATCTTTGAGAATACTTTATGCTCTAGATCATTTCTTATACGGTCTTGCGTGTTGACGCTGTCAGAACTCAACCAGTCAACTATCCTTTACCGCTGATGTATAATCTCTTTCTGTATTGTGCATTATTAGTTTATGTGAAATCTACAATTTTATCTACATCTTTTAAGAAAAACTATGTTACTGAATGTTTGAGAATATATTATTTATGATATACCTTCAAAAGTATTTTCTTCCAATATGTGGTCGTTTCGTTCAGACAGAATATGTCATGAAAGAAAATTTCACTCATCAAATTTCTTTTAATTCCAAAATTTAAAATCTCTATTAATATTGGATCCTAATAAACGCTTTGGGAGGCTAACCCCCTAAGCTCAATGTAATTGTTCAACTTTTAAATTTGTATTAGAAAGTCCAACTTAGTCATATTGTGTATCCGGTTCTGAAAATATTATTAAAACAGTAGGTATAGCACGCAATATAAAACCATAATCAAAGTAAATTGGGATGGCATAAAAATAAATAGAATATTTTGAATGCAATGTTTGCTTCTTTATTTAACACGTTTAAAACCCTTACCTTTCAGGGACATTATTACATCCTCCTATGTTTGTAATACAGTTTCTGCTGCTTTTCTTCATCAAAATGAATATCTGGATTGCAACGTTTTACGTCTTCCGATTCCAAATCTCCACCTCTCTCTATCTCTCCACATCCACATGTCTTCTTCCAGGCCCCTTTCCCGAATTTCACTTATCAATTCCTTCTCTCCAGCTCTTGTGTGGTTTTCCTCTTTACTTTCTTCCTTGGGGGTTCCAATCTAAGATTTTTTTTGAGATTCGGTGTTGTGGCATTCTTTGTCCATACCATATCAGCTGCTGGGTTCTGTCATCGATAATGTCGTATTTTATGTTTTGTGTCGTTTGGTATTTTGTCTCTTCTGGATTTTCCGGCCGCCCGTCTCCAGTAGTCCATTTCTGTGGCTCTGAGTGTTTTTTTCTTTTAGGGACCATATTTCAGAGCTGTATGTTATTATGCTTTTCACTATTGAGTTGTATATTAGTTATTTGTGCGTATATTTTTATTCCATAGTGTATTATTTAGCATGGAAATTGCTCTTCGTGCTTGAACGTTCCTCTCAGATATTGCTTCGTCGAGGGTTCCGTCTTTAGAGATTTCCGCTTCCAGATATTTGTATCCACCGTAAGGTTTAATGGTATGTCCCGTTGCCAGCCGCAGATCTTGTTGTTGCCATCCAATGCACATATATTCATCTCTTGTCGATGTTGACTTCTAAACCCCACTTGTTATATTCCTCCATTAGTTTGCGGGTCATGTATTCTATGTCATCTATATCTTGTGCGACAACAGCTTGATCATCTGTGAATGATAGAGTGTAAACTGTATAATCATCGTCCACTGGTATTCCCATATTGTGGCATTTCCGCTTCCAGTTCTTAAGTGCGTTTTCTAGATAAATTTTAAAGTGTTGGAGACATGCAGCAAACTTGTTTGAGCCCCTTGGTAACCGTAAATCTTGATGTTAGACCATAGCTTGTTTTAACTCTAGATGTTGTACCATGGTATAAGGATTTCACCGCCTTTATAATTTCTAAGTTGATATTTGCCGTAAAGTTTCTCACAATTTTACTAGGGGTACGCTGTCATATGCTTTTTTCAGATCAACAAACAAGAGATGAACTTCTTGATTAAACGCTATTTTCTTTTCTAAGATCTGTGTTAGCGAAAAGAGATGAATATACCGCTCTAAAGCCTGCTTGTTCTTCCGCCTCCATATCAGCGTATTCCCCTTCTATTCTGCTCTTCAGTATTTTTCCATATATTCTACTAATGGAACTTGTAACCGCTATACCCCTCTAGTTGTCGCAGTTGTTCTTGTCTCCTTTTTTGTGGATGGTTGACAAGTGTGATATTTTCCATTCTACGGGCACTTCTGATGTGTTAAGGCATCTTTGAAATAAATTTCTCAATGCATGATACAGCTTGTCACTTCCGTATTTTATAAGTTCTCCAGGAATATTTTCCGGTCCTGGGACTCTGCCATTTTTTAATGTTTTACACACTTCCTTAACCTCTGTTACGGTTATTCTTATTGGGGATCCGTGCATGTCTATGTTTGGGTTTTTATTTGTGTGTCATCTTTAAATTGTGGTCTATCTTCAGTAAGCATGTTTTCAAAGTATTGATTCCATTCTTGGGGGGATATTGGTGAGATTACTTCCTTTGTCCGTTCTGTTTGTCCATTTTGCTTTTCCTACCTCCTATGTATGCTTTTCTGCTTATCCTTCTTCGTACTCTCGCTTGTGCTTCTTTGGATCTCAGTTTGTTGTCTATCTTTTTTGAACTTAAATATTTGTGGTTATTTTTGTTTTTCTTCAATTTCGTATTCGATCACGTAATCGCACCAATATGATTTTCGTTGTTTTCCGCTCTTCTTTTGATGAACTAGCGCCTCCTCTGCAGCAGAATGTATACATGTCTTAATATATTTGTATTCTTCTTCTATGTTAGTAAATTCACTAAGTTTTATACAATAATGATCAACTGACCGGACAGTTCAACAAATGTGCTGAATGTTTTGCTTCGATTGCTCCATATCGAAATAATGCGCGTTTTACAATGCGTAGTCATCAAGATTGGCCCAAGTCATTAACACAAACTATTTTATCTGAATATTTCAATCAGACAAACGCTAAACTTACAAGCCATTTCAATTTGTCCTATACTATCACTGTCGGTTTAAATGTAAATTTAGACTGGCGTTAACCAGATTGTCACGTCAAGATCGACTTAAATCATATAATTCAAAAAGAATCTCTATACCTACGGGTGTCGGCATTTTGATCAAACATGTTGATATTCATTGCGCCGGAACAAATCTATTATGTCACTTTACAAATGCTGATTGTGTTAATTTGAATATGCATACACATTCAATGAGTGTGATAAGTACTTTTAAAGTCCAAATTATCCATTAAAGGTTAATCCAGAGATGGAAAATTCCTTTTGGAGGAAATACCAACAGAATTTAAGAACAAAAGGGTAATGACCTGGGTGGATCTTTCCTACTTTTGGTAGGAAAGATGTTGCCGGTTGTCTCTTATCTTATTTTATCTTGAAATAAAGTTGGCATCTAATTTCAAATATATTGTCAAAATATAAACTAATTTATTTTAATCATTGTTTACTTTGAATGAAATGAATAATGCCTCTGTCATAATGGAGGTTAACATAAGAAAGACGTAAACATAAAGTAAGTTAAGATTAGTTGAAATCTGTAAGACAAAGCGGCATTTCTACATAAAACGTTTCTTCACAATAAAATGCTGTTTTCCCTTAGGGATTGCAAAATATTCATAAATAAGATGTTCATGTGTTTCTTATGTTAACGTTCATTGTGAAAGAGGCATTACATTTGAAGTTGTGATTATAAAGTTTCATGGAGCCAAAATCAACAGTTGGAACACTTTAATACTTTTCTTGCGTCACATGAGAGTTGTCAAACTGTCAAAACTCACTCACCAGTGATCTTAAGAAGTATAAAATGCCAAATAAATGTTTTTTTTTGAGAAATTGCACTTTAAGTTTTGACGTTAAGACACACTTTGATACTTTCGTCACTTAACGTCACATCTGTCAAGTTTTGCCCCTTAAAACTAAAAATACAATGTCTGATGTGATTTATCCAAGCAGTAGGACTAATTCGGATTAGTAATTCTGTGTAAGCTGCGTGATTTTTGACAGTGGACATATCAAAGTGTCACTTAGTCTTACAAAAGTTGGGTCTCTAATAAGGTGTAAATTCAAGGTACAACTGTTTTGCATTTGATAGTTTCATCTCACTGCTAAATGATAAAAAGTAGTGCCACCTGACATAAGCCACGCTATCAATTGTCATAATTGTCAAATTTGACTTCACAGAGTTACGAATAACAATTTGCGACATGGTTCATTAAAGATAAGCGACTATTTGACAATTTCCAGTTTTACGACACTTTTAATACGTTTTGACAGCTGTTAGGAGACTATAAACCTGTCATTAAAAGTTAGTACAGTTTTCAAAAGTGGTCCAAGTTTCTTTACCCACACGAGTTAAAAGCTACTTGAACTTTTGGACGTTGCATTGCCAAAATTACTGAATCAAGAGTTTTGGCTTTGGCAATGTTGATTTGAATATAATTTTCAAGCTTTTTTTTGTAAATAGGTGTTTTTGAGTGTGAAAAATGACATTTTTTTTGGTTTATGAAGGTTTGGCGTGAGTTTAAAACTCCGACACCACTGGTGCAAAATTCCATTGCAGAAATTGCTACATTTTTCATTGTACTTTTGGAATCTACATGAAATTATAAGCAATATTATTTATATCAACAATTTAGTTATGCTGTTAGATTAGATGTATTTATAGACAAGTTTTGTTAATAAAAATATATTCCAAAAATATGCTGTTTTGAATTTATTTGTGCAAATTAAATTTGAAGACAATGCATCAAATAGGAAAAAAAATTAAGAAAATATTCTGGGTGAGTAATCGAGAATTTAATGAAGGAGAAATATTCCATATTCTGAGAACTTTTGTAAAAAAAAATTCTCGATAATTTACCATTTTTCGTTTGTTGAGAAAATTACCTTGGGTTAGGTTAATCTAGATTTGTTTCCAGAATATAGAATAAAAGTATTTTTTTTCTATTTACAATGACAAAAAAGTAGGTAACCAACATTTTTCAACCGTAAAACTGGGAGAAATGGTTTAATATCAATTTTTTTACAAGATACTACTTAATCTCGTTTATAGTGTAACGTTTTTGAAATACCAACTTTAGGTTAATTTCTCTTACTATAGAATTGCAATTATTGCCAACAGTTAAACGATGACGTAAGTTAAATTATCAATAACTTTCAAAAAGATGCAAAAAGCAAATGTGAATAATACAAGTATAAGGAATCAGAAAATTCTTGACATCTCTGCAATTGTTTGAATGCCTCTAAATCACAGTCTAGAGCAAACCGTTCATTTAATTCTTGAACATTTGTTCCAAGGTAAGTTTTATCAAAACATGCATTGTCTAGTAATTCTTACTTGGAGACTATTATTTTTAATTATCCGCACTTACAGTTCTGTCCCAAATTCATCTTAACGAACTGAGAATTTGACGTTAACAAAGGTTAAGGTTCGAAACACGGCCGCCTATAGAGTATCCAAATCACTGTCATTACTAAAAAAAAAATCCAGCAATCTGAAATATCCCTAATGCATCTTCGAATAGGTGTGTCATTATCATCGATCTGTTTCTCAGTATGCCATTTTTTAACATCAATTCACATGTAATTAACTATGCCGATATTATTCTGCAAGAACATTTTATCTGCATATCTATACTCCGTACAGTTTTATAGAGTGCTTTACAGAAAGTTATGCGCCGCAATTACAGCACATTCAGCTCCTAATGAATGTACCGCAAAGTAAAACAATGTGCTGTCCCATGATTACCTACCTATTAGAAATAACCAAACAACCATCCAAGATAACTGATGTTAACTGTAAACGTTATGTTCAATTAGGTACGAGTAATTTTTAAATTGTTTTTCGATTATATCGGATCTTGAATACTTTTGTTTCTGGAGGTTATCGATCTTGCGCAAAAAATACCAATTAATCCTTGTCATGTCGCTGATTTTATGAAACGTAATTCTTTACGAGTCAATTGCTACAATAAGTCACAAAAAATTAGATCTGATTGCTGTATGTTATCAAGACCACTTAATTCATGAAGAGAATTAAAGTAGTTTTTTTTAATTTTCAAGTTTTACTGAAGTATTTGAAGTCGTTCTCTTTCATCGTCGTCCATTTTCAAAGTCAAAATGCGAATTAGAGAGTAAAAAGAGTCAAATATAAAAAAAAAATGAATTAGGCTATTTGCAGTCATTTTTCAAGGTCAAACGTTAAAAACCTATTATAATATTAGAATAACATTTTATGATAATTCATTTACTGGACAATTTGCGGACACTCTAGATAATTTTCAAAGTCACAATATTAAAAAAAACTAGTCAAATATCATAAACACTAATTTAACGCGCTATTACTATACAATCAGTCTAGTCAATTTTCAATGTCAAACAACTGAAAAATGCTGACATATTATGAAAATTTACTTTGCTGTTACTCTAGACAATTTTCAAAGTCAAAACGTTAAAAAAATACTGAAATATCATGAACACTGCTTTATCGTGCTATTTCCAGCCATTCTATTGAACTTTTAAGGTCAAAATACTGGAAAATGCTAAAATGCTTTGAAAATTGTCTTTGCTGTCACTCTAGACAATTTTCAAAGTCAAAACGTTAAAAAAATAATCAAATATCATGAATACTGCTTTAACGCGTTATTTCCACCCATTTTATTGAATTTCCTAGGTCAAAACGTTGAAAAACAGTCACATTTCCTGAAGATTGACTTAACGAACTATTTGCAGTTATTCAAGTCAATTTTCAGTCAAAATACTGAAAATTGCAAAAATTTTATGAACATTGACTTGGATGTTACTCTAGACAATTTTCAAAGTCAAAACGTTGAAAAAATAGTCAAATATCATGAATACTGCTTCAACGCGTTATTTCCAGCCATTTTATTGAACTTTTAAAGTAAAAATACTGGAAAATGCTAAAATTTTATGAAACCTGTCTTTGCTGTTACTCTAGACCATTTTCAAAGTCAAAACGTTAAAAAAATAGTCAAATATCATGAATACTGCTTTAACGCGTTATTTCCAGCCATTTTAATGAATTTCCTAGGCCAAAACGTTGAAAAACAGTCACATTTCCTGAAGATTGACTTAACGAACTATTTGCAATTATTCAAGTCAATTTTCAAAGTCAAACTACTGAAAATTGCAAAAATTTTATGAACATTGATTTTGCTGTTACTCTGGACAATTTTCAAAGTCAAAACGTTGAAAAAATAGTCAAATATCATGAATACTGCTTTAACGCGGTATTTCCAGCCATTTTATTGAATTTCCTAGGTCAAAACGTTGAAAAACAGTCAAATTTCTTGAAGATTGACTTACCGAACTATTTGCAGTTATTCAAGTCAATTTTCAGTCAAAATACTGAAAATTGCAAAAATTTTATGAACATTGACTTGGCTGTTACTCTAGACAATTTTCAAAGTCAAAACGTTGAAAAAATAGTCAAATATCATGAATACTGCTTCAACGCGTTATTTCCAGCCATTTTATTGTACTTTTAAAGTAAAAATACTGGAAAATGCTAAAATTTTATGAAACCTGTCTTTGCTGTTACTCTAGACCATTTTCAAAGTCAAAACGTTAAAAAAATAGTCAAATATCATGAATACTGCTTTAACGCGTTATTTCCAGCCATTTTAATGAATTTCCTAGGCCAAAACGTTGAAAAACAGTCACATTTCCTGAAGATTGACTTAACGGACTATTTGCAATTATTCAAGTCAATTTTCAAAGTCAAACTACTGAAAATTGCAAAAATTTTATGAACATTGATTTTGCTGTTACTCTGGACAATTTTCAAAGTCAAAACGTTGAAAAAATAGTCAAATATCATGAATACTGCTTTAACGCGGTATTTCCAGCCATTTTATTGAATTTCCTAGGTCAAAACGTTGAAAAACAGTCAAATTTCTTGAAGATTGACTTACCGAACTATTTGCAGTCATTCTATTCCATTTTTAAGGTCAAAATGTTAGAAAATAGTACATTTTTATGAAAATTGGTTTACTGGACTATTTGCGGTCACTCTAGACAGTTTCAAAGCCAAAAAGTTAAAAAATAGTAAAATTTCCAGTCAATTTTCAGGGTCAAAATATTAAAAAATAGTAAAATTTTATGAAAATTTACTTACTGAACCGTGCAGTCATTCTAGTCAATTTTCAGCTACTGATGATCCTGTTCAGAAACAACAACGCTACCAAAAATTGCCTGAGTTGGCAAAATCTGTCATCCTGGCGTTAAAACTGACAAAAGTTGTAAGAGTTACGGTAAAAGAGAATGGTTGAAAATGTCAAAACGTGTCAAATTTCAAGAAAGTCATGTTTTGACTAAAAAACTGTCAAAACTGTAATTTTTAGCGTTTCTTAATTTGACGAAAAAAGCCAAAACGGCTACTTTTTTATCATTGGAACTGTCAGTTTTCATAAAAAAATCAAAATATAACTCAGTGTTTGGCGCGTCAGGAATACAGGGAAAAAATAAAATAAAACCGTAATTTTGAAAAGCGACCAACGTAACCTCAAAAGAAAACATAATATGTTAGCAGCAAATAAAATACAAGGTAATCCATTTGCTTACATCAACACATGTGTCAAGAATTTGACTGACAAGTAATTTGACATAATATATTATGTAATTTTTGACAAATTTTGACGATTCAGGGAAAATACTAAACTAGTCCGTCAGATTAAAATTAACGGAGATAGCTATTGAGTAAAAATCACCCAGTACCATGTTGTAATGTAAAATATACGATCACTTTAAGGACAACATAGTAACCATATATCTAAGAGTTAACTTTCTTCCGCAAATCTCAAAATTTATCGATCTGGTGACTGGCAACCCAAAAACGATTTATTCTAAACCATTTTCTTGATAATTCTAAATTGTTGCTTTTGCTCGATGCCATATCCTGGTGTCAGCATTAATCTGCTTTACTGCTGTGAGCAATTTCGTGCTGTTGAAGAATGTTCCGGAGAATTGAAGTAATCCATTCCGGTTACATCTTCAAGAAAAAAAAAACACATTATCTCATTTTGTCACAGTATTAATCAAAAAGCCATAAATAGGCACGTCTAAAATTTAGTCAAACCAGCCACATTTCTAATAACAGTAAGAATACCATCGACGAGAATGGTGGTACCAACTGAATGAATGGCGCACCATTAATTAAACCAATGCTTGTTTTACGGTTACGGTTCCTTATTAACACTATTCCTTTAATAACAGTCACAATATGCGTGCAGCATAGTTAAAGTAGAAACTAATAATTGGCATTGTTACATTTTCTTGGTTGTCAAATGCCTCATTAAACTATTTGTTCGATGGGAATCCAAAATGATTGATATGTGTAAGGTTGAAAGCATTACAAATTGCAAAAATGTAAAAATGGGAATCATAATTTTATTTTTCAAAACGTATTAAAATTAAAAATAGTTTCTAAAGGTTGTTTGTTTTTTAAAATTGCTTATTCCAAATTTGTCATAATGAAAACTGGACTGTTGTCGGGAGTCAGCAATTAAAAATCTCATAAAAATTGTATATGTTGAATTAAAATATTCTTTCAACTAAGAAAATTGCAATATTATTCGTGAACCTTTACACTTATGACAACTCATAATTTTGATTTTCTCGAAAGTTTTATGAACATATTACTTGGCAGTATTTGTCAAACGCGATTCGGTCTGCACTATTTTCAATTAAAATGGTCACTTTTATTCCAATATTTTTATTTTTAGATTTATTAGAAATTTAATACGAGCATTTTGAGAGCAAATCTACGTAGTTTTATGTTTCCAAGAGAAAGGTCATCATTTTGAAAATTTAACACAGAGTACACAGAAAACAGTTTTTTTTTTTTTTATTTATTTTATAATATTAAGGCCCAGTTGTACAACAGTGGTTCAACTGAACTAGTCTTTTAACTGTGATTGAACAGGGTGCTGCATTTTTGATGGTTTTACGGGGTACAGAGAAAACGGTAATAGATAGAAAAAAAGTAGCATACGTGTTCTGATCTCTTTTTCTGAGCTGAGATGACTGCCGAAAAGTGGGCGGCGCAAACTTCTTTTGTTTCAAAGATACGGGGGGTTTTCAAAAATTGGTAATTTTTTAACCTCTACTATTATACTATAGTATTTCAGTTGCTCTTAAAGTTATCAAAAAAGGAAGAACGGTTCCCGGTAGAAGTTTTGATGTAGAATCCAATGGCGTAGTCAGTTTTTTTCTATTCCGTTTAGTTTCTGACATATTACAGTAAGTTACATTTTTTTAAATGGAACATCCTATATATTTTTACGTCATTTAATTCTGTTAATTTATACCTTTTTCAACGGTGTATTACAACATATAAGTTTGTAGAGGTTAATCCTGTTATTAAATATTTTTAATAAATCTTATTAAAAATCTGTTACAAACAGTTCTACCGTCACTTTAATAAGAAAATTGTCCATTTCTATTTTCTACTATTTTTAAGGCAAAAGTTGAAAAAACTGTTTATAAACGACATGTAACATGTTAATATGAACATAGCCAAATTTTGTTTCGACTGTGGGTATTTTTTTACATATTATTTAGCACTTTTTTGTTAAGGAAACGCTTTTTTTCTAATTACCAAGATTAACGTTTACAAACTTATATGTTTTAATACACCGTTGAAAATGTAAAAATCAACAGAATTAAATGAACTAAAAATATATAGGGTGTTCCATTTAAAAAAATATAACTTACTGTCATATGTCAGAAACTAAACGTAATAGAAAAAACTGACTACGTCATTGGATTGTACGTCAAAACTTCTACCGGAAACCGTTTATTATAACTTTAATAGCAAATGAAATTCAGAGGAGGTTCCAAAATGACCAATTTTCTACTGACGGCCGCCATATTGGATTTAAACCTGTCAAACTGGCCATTTTACTAATTTTGGCATGAAGAATACGAATTTGGTATCCGTTTTTGCAACCGACGCCATTTTGTTACTGACCATGAAGTTAGGGAATTTTTAGCAGTTTTCAACCATGGTATCCTTAAAAAATTACATGTTGACAAATGACACTTCACGTCACATTTCTACCATTGACCTAAACTAATTAAGGCCGTTAAAGACGATTTACAAAATTTTAAAATTTTTCCCAAAAAATGTATTTTAAGGTCATGGTGGGCATTTTAACTAATTTTGGCATGGAGAACACGAATTTGGTGTGCGTTTTGCTGTAACTGCCGCCATTTTGTCACTGACTGTGAAATTAGGGCATTTTTGACAGTTTTAAGTAAATAATGTTATGGGCGGTTGTTGCCTTTAAGGTACTTTACAGTTGGTTTCCTTTCATATTATTAACTTACTATCAAATTTGGGATAAAGTTTTAAAATAATATTACCGCGTTTTATTTCTTATAGTTTCCGAGATCCCAATGTCGAATTTGATTTACCCTGTATATAAAAGAAGATGAAGTAATATATTTTTTGACATGTACAGGGTAGGTATCCAGTAAGAAGTGATTAGGGCTTCCAATGCCGGAATCCCTGGATTCTGGGTGATTTTGGAATCCCGGGGCCTGTGAATAGGTTTCGCGACCAGATTTGGTCCCAAAATTTTACAAAATGGCAGAAATTGAGGGCATTTTTTACAGTTAGTCTATGAATAATTGCTGTCAATTCCTCATACTAGTATGGAGTCCGAAAAAGCTTTCTCATTTGCTCAGATCGTCCCTAGAGAACGACTCTAAACACTCTAGTAGCCTTATAATTTTAATTTACTCGAGAAAAAATAGGTAATAAAGTTTGGGTTTTCCGAGAACTTTTCAAATATTTATTAATATTTTTGTTGTTGATATTCTTAAATTTTTTTTGTCCCAAATAGCTTTCTAGTCCCGAAACTTGGAAACGTGGTCAAAATAGTAGGTACGGTGACTTTTTAAAATCATAAGATTTGATGACGTAATTGTCAATAAGACAGTGTTTGGTTCCACTGCTATTGATGGTTAAATTTTATTTTCGGAAATATTTGGAGAACGTTTCTATGAATTTTAATGAAACCAAACAGTTCTGGACTTGTCGCTAAGTATGGCTCATGTTTTGATAAAAAACCACGTCCATCTACTCTTGGCAAGTGGTAATTTCTTCAGTGTCTTGATTAAAAGATTACCAGAACTTTTTATTTTGTCGTTGGAATTAATTTGTATTTTTCAATCTGATGCATTGATCCTATATCAAGGCTTGGTAAAATCTTCTAGAATTTATAGTTTTTTTGCAAAATATCTTTCTGACTTTTTCCATTTTATACATTTACTTATTACACCAATAAATTTAATATCATCACGTCAACATTGCAACTTGTATGTAATGTAAATAATTTTCTAGACACAACTTAATTCAAATATCTCAATTTACTCGAAAACTTTCTTCAGAAAGTCGAAACTTGTACTAAAACTTTGAGCCAAGTTTACCCTTGAACCATTTAAACTACCATGTTATTATAACTTTGTTATTATTTCTTTCATTAACTCTGTAGGATTTTGGGCAGTGGACTGGTTTAACTTAGGCAGCGTTTAATTGCAATGAACAATAAATAGATGCAGATTACTGGTACATTACAACACGTCGTCTTACTGTACTTAGTTTCGTCGTTTTAAAGTTAATTTAAATTACATTGTTTAACGTCTTATTTTAATCATCTTCCTCTTGCGTCTATCGAATCTAAAACTAACCACTACAACCAAAAACAAATGATCTAAATCTATTCTTAATCGAAACCGTGTACAGTTCAATGTTGCCAAGTTCTAGATTTTTAGTTTAAGTGTTATGCAACCAGTTTATCATTATCCTACAATTCTATTATTAATTTTTTCAGTCAGCTACAATTTTCCGTTTATAACTTGGGAGGCTTTTTAGAACTTATATAGTAACAAAACAAGCAAAAAAATATATCTCACATTTTGTTAAAGTCTAGCCCTTGTGTGGTCATTCTATAGTTTTAGATTTAGCACATATAACCAAATGCTCGTTTAGGAGGTTAAACATGAAACGAATTTGATACCGCAAATGTGTATTTTCAGTGCTAACAATTTTGACTAAAATGGAATTGTAATTCAATTACTATTTAAAGGACATTGATCAGGTTTAAGTAGTGATTGTGTGATTCTCGGTGAAAAGTAGACTTAAGTAATGCAAGCGTCTTGAAGTTCTTCTGTGCTTCTAACTGTTAATTCCGAGTGTGGCTCGGTTAGCCGAGACATCATCCAATAGTACGGCCTTTTGGTCTTCTTCTTAGCGTAAAAACGAAGACGCACACCACTTTGGCTTACTTCTATAGCGGAAGGCTTAGAGCCCAGCAGAAATAATTGCCGACAGAGCCATTTCTAGCCGGCAGTTCTTCAGATTCACGTATTATCAATTTTTTTTGATAATACCGCGACAAACCAAGTGTGGCTTATTTTTAACCGTTTTCTTTTAATTTTCTAAAATCGTAATTTTTTTAACTGCGACAAAGTTAGCGCGGAATCATAGAATTCGCGACGACATTGACATTGTGAATGGTGTTTTCAAGTGTGTGAAAAGTTCATCGTTCTTGGACTGTTGCGTCAGGCTAGGCAACGGCGTCTTGACTGCAAGAGAAATTAGGAAATTCTTCAATCGCTTTAAAGGTAATGTTTATGTTGCTTTATATTTATGAGAGAGATGTGCATTAATTATTATGATGAAAACACACTACTGACAATGCAAAATAAATCATATAAACGTATGATCTTAATTAATTTTTTGAAACTCTTTTTTGCACATTTCACTATTAAATTTTGGATCAACTTTATTTCTCTGACTCTGGCTTGCCAAATCCCTATAACATCTTAAAAATTGAGTTCATATTTTTTAAAGACGTAAAGTGATGCGGAAGATATCAACAGTGCGTTAAGCTAGTAACGGAATTCAACGAAGTGTACTTAGTATTCATTAGCAGTTATTCTTTCCTTACATATATCTTTCATCACTTCAATGGTCATGAATACACCGTCAATATGTTGTGTCAATGCTCTTGACCATGTTGCCTAAATAAGTAAAAGTTACTGTAGTGTGTCGTAATTTTTAATTTACAACAAATTTTTCCATACAAGTGTTGGTATTACTGAATTTTAAAGTGACCATCAATTACTGATTTCTCAGCTCCACTGGAAAGTCAGTGTTCGATTATTTATTAATATTAATTAGAAATGATTTTTTTTTAAATAGTATAAACATTACCTATAATTGGATAAAAAAAATGTATTACTGTATGAAAGGCAACTCTCTTTAACTAACTTTTCTCTAAATTAGTGAAACATTGCCCAACTCGTGTAATGATGTATAACAAGGGTTGGTAAAGTTGGCCTATTTCATATCTCACAGTTACAATTAGACTGTGATTTCATGTGCGTTTAGCCACTGCCTACTTATCCGTTGTCTAAACTGTTAAGGAATTAACAAATGTTCTTGTAGGAAAATAGTTCTATTTCACAGTCTAAACAACAATTTGATTGATAACTTTGTAAAATGCTTCTTAGTGAAGCCTATCCAAAGATTTTTAAGTTTTGTAGCCGTATACTTGAAAAGATATAGGGAATTGGAATGTGAGACAAACATTACTAGTGTGGTATGAGGATTTTTATAGTCACGAGTGAGAAATATTGCCAGTTCTGGTGAGCACACGAAAATACCAATTTGCCATACAATACGACTAATGTATAATTTTGTAGCCATCCACGCAGAAATTTGTCATTTTTTACTTTGAATTACGTAATGAAAGACTTGAACGCACTAGTGCAATAATATACTTGTTGTACTCTTAGGGTGCTTTACCATACTAGTTCGGTAAAATTATAAAATGAATTAATTAAAATAAAAATATTATCGTATTCTAGTCGTGGATAAATACGGATCTTAGAGATATAGAGTAAAATAAATCCTGTAAATAAAGATAACATCAGTTAATATAAGGCCTAACGGTGTGGTAGGAGTTAGTGAAGTTCCAAATTGGAGGATGATATCTCAGAAACTGTAAAAGCTATACATAACAAAACTGTAAAAAAATGAAACTTTGACACCCTGTATTTTCAAAATGATGCGTTTGCGGTCTACTTTTATACGAACTTTTTTGCTTAAAATTGATCAAAACTCTAAATATTTCTTTTATCACAAATGAAAATAGATACAGGATGGACCGTAACAATACGTCAAAAAACGCCAAATAATTCGTGCTTTCGTACTTTCACTAAAAAAAATTAACTAAAAAGAAAAAAGCCCTTTTTGATATGGTATTTTGATGTTGAATACTATTTATTTCCCTCCAAATAACGAAACAATAAGAACTATAAAAAAATAAGTAAAATCATACAAATGGAAAATAAAAAAAATGCTTCCAACGTAGGACTGTAAAAATGTATAACAAATTTGTAGAAAAAACTATAATTAGTACAAAAGAGAAATGTATGGTGAAAAATAACGAGTTTGAAATCGTAAATACAATTTCCAATTTTTACAGGGTGTTTGAAAAAAAAAAAGCAGAAAAGGCAAAATTGTATAAAAAGGAAAATCGTGTAAGGAAGTTTAAAGTTTCAACAAATAGTTGTAAAACAAAAAAAATATTTGTAAAATTGAATTAGATAGTTCACTAAACTAATAACAATACCGATATTGAAAACGGAATTATTGTAATTAGAATATGACACGTGAGTGTTTGGGTTTCTTAGTCCAGAGGATGGCTTAACATAAAGCCGAAACGTCGGCATTTCCTCAACTTGGGACGTTTCATTTACGGTCACACCTATTTAAATTAGTCGTATAGCTAAAACCATCTTTATAAAACCACCCTGTAAAACTTTCTCAAATAAAATATTTAGTGACAGGACAAACTTTATAGTGACATTAAGGTAAAGCGAAGGTTATAACTTTGGTTGTATGAGAGCTACAGAGTGGATTTTTTTATCAAAATGTAGCAAAAATAATACTTTAATTGACTACCCTGTAGAACTTGCTCAAAGAAATGATTAGAGACAACGCCAGAAGGAAAAACATCAAAGAGACACCAAGCTAAGGCCAACAAAAATTCTTCCTGCAATTCTCAGCTTGTATAAGAGCTGCTACATAATTTTTTACCAAAATATAGCTAAAACATTGCTTTATTTAACCATTCTAAACAAATTGTTTTAGTGAGCGACAGAAGAACATAGGTCAAATTGACACCAAGCTAAAGCCGAATATCTCCAAAACGATTATATCTAGATATAGAACATTATACACAAAATATTTCTGAATTAACAAACATAAACTAAATAGGCAAAAATATACAGGATGTCCCATTTAAAATAAGCAAGTTGACATCTATTTCTGGTTACACTGTTTTAAATACAACACAGCTAATTTATCTTAAATTTAGGATTTCAAATTTTAATAAGCATTTCATCTTAAAAAAGTTTTTGGATATTTGACTCCAATTTATTTTTCTTGTCTATAAACACCTATTCTTAAATATACAACGACAACCAGTAGCTTTTTAGCTAATTTTGAAAAACACAAATTGGAACAGTTACCTAAAATAGATCAAATTTGTTTTAAAAACAGAGTAAATAGCAGGAACAAGGAAATTTTTATTAAAAAGTATTAAGTCCATCCTTATCATAAATCCATATAATAGTATCCATAATTCAAATTGATTTCAATTTTTACCAGTAATATTGCTACATTATCTAGTTAAGAAGAGAAAAAAGTATTGGATTAAGATAATTTGTAATTTGTTTTCAATCCATCATACTTAACTCTTTCATAAAAAACTGATCCGTTGTTCTTGTTATACGTCAATAAATCTTAAATTTGTCTTAGGAAAAAAAATCTTTTTCGAATCAGCAGGTTAATACAATATTAAAAAAAAACTCCAATCAACCTCAGCATAACTGCTTAAAAAGCACTTTTCGGTTCATAGCTACTCGTAAGCGTTAAAAATTGTCCAATTATTCGGCAAAAGACAAAAAAAACCGTAAAAATTCCACGGGTTTTTGAACCTGATGAGCTTATGAGATTGCGTGCGACAGCCTTAACGGATTTGAGCCAGTCAAGGCTAGAACTCGATTGCTATAAGCGAGTGCAGCTAGCAAATTCTAAATTGAAAGGAAATATCTTGACTTTCCGTAAACACCTCCGGGAAATCTTCAACAAAACTATGCGGAGAGCTGGTGCATAAATAACAAAAGTAAATTCATAATTACGATGAGCGTCCCACAATAACCGCCTTATTCATCTAGAAGAAGTGTCTGCATAATGGCGAGGAAGAAATAAGAATTTGCTATTCCTTACATAATGGGCTATTTTGAAATATGTGATTGCGTGTCCTGTGTTGCAATAGGTAAGTGAACTGAAGAACTCGCAATTTACCATGAAGTGTGTGAAGAAACTCCATTCTACATCATAAAAGTTGTCAAAGTTCTGGTAATAACTGTAAAGGAAAAAAATAAGAATGTTGGTGACATCTGGCAAATGGCTTCGTTAATTCCTTTATCGATTTTGGGACTTGTTATCTCACCGAAAAGCAGGATACATATTATATCATGATTATCAACAAGTTTTCTGTTTTTACTAGCAACTATGTAAATTTATGTAAAAATATGCCCGACTCTTTCGCATATTTCAGTGACTAGGTACTAATTAAAAGTAGCAGGCAATCGTTATAAATCACGGTTCGTACTGTTAAAGAAAATTATAATTATTGTAATCGTCAAAGCCAATGCGCAAGCATGACTGTTAGCTATCTAATTAATATGCAAACACTTTGATCTGTTACATAATGTAAATTGCATCAAATCTCTTTTTTGGTTTTTTTTTAAAGCAATTTTATGACTATTAAATCTGACTTTGGTTAAATCTGTTCTAACCCAAAGGCAACCAGACTTCAAAAAAGATTCTCGAAATTTGTATAGATTTTAGAGACAAATCTGTATTTTTGGGAGGAACGTTAGCCTCCGTTGTCTCCTCTCAATCAAATGTATTTAATTTAAAATACGTGAAGTCTCGCAGCTCAAACTTAGTATTTTAAATACTTGAAATTCAGCTAAACAAGCAAAACATTTCAATTGCTTCTTTTTTTTACTTATAATTTACAGCCTTTAGCAAGCAGTACTTAATCTTTGGTTTCAATAAAACCGCTGATTAATTCCTGCAAGAAGAATGATGAAAAAAACGTAAAAACCTAGTCTTATTGAATAGAATGCCTGTCAGCGAAATTTAACGGACAGGTTAACCATGAAATGAGTTACTGCTAAAGTACTACTTGCCAACAACCTTGAAAGGGAGCAACAACCTAGTTGCATTCACTTTTCCTACAAATTAAAAAAAAATAAATCCCTTCTGGTACTTTTCTGCTACATTTTTGCTGAACTTTTAATAAATGAGTTTAAAATTTCATCAGTCGACCTCACACAACACAGGAAACCAACAATCACAAAACTGGCTTGTAACGCTATCATCATCTTACTTTATTACTTTTTAATTGAAATCTTGGTGGTTTACGGAATTCACAATAATAAGAAAAGTTGGACTTAAAAGTCATTAAGCAACCTCCAGAAAAAAATCCTGACTTTGTTAAATTGTATACGATGCGTTACCACATTGAGACTTTCTATAGCGTCGGTTTTGATATTGTAGTTAACCCTAAACTTAGTTAACTACAGCGTTTACTGTTAAATTGAAAAAGCTTTGGTTAAATGCATAGCGGTTCTTGCATTAAACTTTCAATTAGAAAGAGTACGTTTAGTAATCAATTTGATTGGAACTCCAAGTGGAGTATTTCTTAGAATTAGGCACGTGTACGGCTAAAGCCAGGTAAAAGCAGAATTGTTTGTTATCGGATGTAATATCAGACTTACGGGATTTTCCTTTGAAACGATGGAAGTAAATGTGTGCCTAGAAAAACAATTTTTTCAAACTGCTTCCTCTGTGTGTGAGTTTAAATCGACGCCCATTGTTATTTTTTTCGTGTTATTTATTGTGGTTGGTGTTGGAGGAAAACGTTGACGATTGTTTGAGCTGTACGTGATTAACTTGTTAAATCGATGTGGGTTTCGTAAACGTAGGGGGTATTTTCTAATACAAAATGCCAGTACAAAAGATATAATTTATACAGGGATTTCACTTTTTGTAACAGCTACAGCAAAATTTAAATGGATGTTTTAAGGCATTTATATAGACTTGTTGAAATTTTTTTTCTGACTACTGACCTTTCTGACTGAGTCTGTACGTTACCTTACGTCGTACGTATACGTCTACGTTAACCAAATGAAATAGCCGTCTTATATCTATTAAGTCTAAAATTTCTTGATAACTCATTCTCATATAAAAATTACACTTGACTATCTACAAAACCCAGCATTGTATGATTTTTCAATATTTGGAAGGCTGATAGAATCTAATAACAGGCAAACGGTTGTAGATAGAGTAGTCGGTTTTTATGTTTTATATGAGATTTAAGTTGGTATTTTTAAAAATTCCAAAAAAACTACAACATTTTAGTATTTTTTGTTTTACTTTTAAAACTAATGTTCGATTCAAACCTGTTTTTCAAATTGTTTTTACTTTCTAAATGCAACCGACGTCCTGTCTTAAGCGTATACCTTGTAAATTTTTGGTGTATGAAATGTTTTTAGCAATGCCCGAATTTATCTGGCAGTATCTATTTGACAATGCTAGACACTATCTGGCATAGTTAAACACTATATGGCATTGCCAGAAACTATCTGACAATTGCCAGAAACTAACTGGCATTGTCTGAAACTATCTGAATTTTTATACTACCATTGTCTGAAAATCTATCTAGCAATGCAAGAAATTATCTGACATTGCTAGAAACTAACTAGTACAGTTAGAATATTATAAATTAACTAGCATTACCAGAAACTGAATGTCATTATTAGAGACTATCTGGCAATGCCAGAAAATATCTAATATTGCTAGAAGGTATCTTGAAATGCAATAAATTATCTGGCATTGTTAGACACTATCTGTCAATGTTAGAAACTTACTAGTATGGTTAAGAGTTACTTGGCATTGTTAGAAACAATCTGGCAATGTCAGAAAAAAATCTAGCAATGTCAGCAACTATCTGATTCTGCTAGAAAAAGTAACTGGCAATGTTAAAATGTTAGAAACTATCTGGTATTGTTGGAAATTATCGGGCATTGCCAGGAACTATCTGACAATAATGGCCAGACACTACTTGGCATTGTTACACAATATCTGACAAAGTAAAAAAATATCTGGCATTGTTAGAACCTATCTGGCGTTGTTAAAAACTAACTGGCATTGTTAAAAACTATAACTGGCAATGTGAGAAACTATCTGGCAAGGCAAGAAATTATCTGGCATTGCTAAAAACCACACTAGTAACTAATTGGTATTGTTAGACACTATCTGGTAATGCCAGAAACTAAATTTTTCTATCACCAATGTTATGTTTTATGAAAAAAAAGCAGCAGTTAAATACTACGTTAATCATGTTGGGCAGTCAGAAACAATTTAGCAATGTCAGCAAAAATCTAGCAATGTCAGCAACTATCTGGATTCTGTTAGAAACTAACTGGCATTGTTAAAATGTTAGAAACTATCTGACAAGGCAAGAAATTATCTGGCTTTGCTAAAAACCACACTAGTAACTAACTGGCATTGTTAGTCACTATCTGGTAATACCAAAAACTACATTTTTCTACGACCAATGTTATCTTTTATAAAAAAAAAAGCAGCAGTTAAATACTGCGTTAATCATGTTGGATACCTGGATGAAAAAAGTAGGTGATGGTACCAAGGATAAAATAAAGTGTCAGAGACACCATATTGATTCCACTGTTACTGATGACACTAGGAAGTAAAAGTGTTATTTTTACTAAATCATCAAATGAGCGAGGAAAGTTTTATTTTTTATAAGGATCATAGAAAAAAAATTACATGACTTCTCAGAGCCACCATAGCAATAAATCAAAAACAATGAACAATGGCATTTGCAAACATTGCAATTACGTTACATTTTAAAGAATTTGTGGTATAAAATTCTAAACTGATTTTTAGCACAAAGCCATCCATATCCCACTTATAAAATAATAAAATGTATTACTTAATCAATGTATTTAACACAAGAGTATTTGGTCTGATCCCAATGTAATTTATCAACAAATTTGTTTCCTTTGTAGTAATCAATTTTAGCATTCAAACTTCCTGATGGTTCTGTGATAGCAAAAGTTTGTCCAAATGTTCTTACACAACGAAATTTACTAGAAATGCGATGTAAGCTACTTGTAGATTGAGTAAAAGCAAAATTTTGAGAAACATACACAATTTTTTTATAACTATGTTATGCCAACGACATATTTCATTATCAAAAAAACCCAGATATTAATTCCATGTTAATGTTTCACTATACAGTAAATTCAATATTTACTAACCTATAAACATTAGCACAATCAAAAATTAAAGTGAATAAATAACAATGCATTCTCTGTGCATTAATATTTTGTATCAAATCGAATTATTTATTAATATTCATATTTGAAACATTTCAAAATAAATTTATTTCTTTTGTATAAACAACAAACTAACCGGAAGTTCTATAACAGAAATTTCCAAGCCTCAACAAATTAATTTAACAAATTGAAATCAAATACTAAAATTAAAAAATCCTGGGATAGAAATTTAACACTTCAAATTACACTATTATTTTCAAGGTAGACAAACTTAAGAAAAAAACTCAGAAACGCCTAATCATCCCAGCTCAATATATTATTATAAAGCCCGGTAGCATTTCTATTAAACTATTTGAGAGCTCAAACACAAAGCGTAGAAGGTTAACACTTTTTCACAGCGATCAAGTTTGCGGTACTATTTGCCGGTACCGATTAACATACAATACGGAATTGGTATCCCAGGCATAATGGGCATAACAGTTACTACCTATGGCTTCTGGCTCGACATTCGACATTAGGAATTTCTAATAAGATGAGCATGTATGCATATCTTAATGGGATTCCCTGCTCAAAGTTTCCTTATAAGCATTTTCATAATAGTCGGCGTGTTCTTCGTATATCTGTTTTGTTTGTTCTTGAATTAGTTTCATTAATTTGTCGTGTTGTAATTAGCTGGCTGTCCATGTGGTCCTTGTTACGCGAGGTCAGGCAACGTGTTGTAATCTTACTGTACACTTCCGCATTTACACGGCGTTATAAACAATAATGTGAATAGTTTTAGTGATGTTACAGGATTTTTTCTGTAAACCGCATACCTGATCATCTGATATGATAAAACCACATGGTCGAGATTGAGTAAGGTAATAAATCCTTAACGTGTGAAGCAACATGGCTTTTACATTATACTTTTTGTTTTTGAATATATTCAATTGAAGATTTTTGTTGCTTTTAATAGTTTTTAGTTTGAATCACAAGATTTTTTGTGAAAATTGTTACATATTGTCTTATCTAGCAATCTGGATATGATTGCATTGGCATTTGATTGAAGAAACAGCTACAACTGCAAGTTACACTAAAATAAGAAATACCAGAAAATTTTACTTAAACAATGGTATAATAGTATTTTTTACACAAAAAATTGTTTTATAATGCCTTTTTGAAGTTAATATAAATATAACTAACGAATTAAAGTAAAACTGGCCGGTGGCCACTCTCAAGAGAATATCTCATAATATGAAAAATAATTGATTTATAAATGTAACACTTGTTATATTCAAAAAAAGAAGACAAATTACACGTTCCACTGGGTCAAGGTTAATACATAAAAAAACAGTGGTCAAAACATATAATTTCCTATAACAAATTCTACGTATCAAATAAATTTCTATTGTTTTAAACCAAGATCAAAAGCAGATAAAAGCAAAGCAAAGAATTTGTCTTTCTGAGACGTGAAATACACCAGAGGATCAGTTTAGTTCACAACATTGAAATTCCGACGAAAATACCAGTCTAAATAGGTAAAACAGCACTTTGCTTTTGTAGCAAAAAGGGAATGTGTGCGGCAGTTAGGACTTCTTTTGGTATGGGGGTCTTTTGTTAAGTTTAGCGTAAGCTTGTTGCCGAGATCTCCGCAATTTCTGCACGGAGGAAGTTGCTGGTGTAATTAAGTTTGTTTGTGGTACTAAATTTACTTTCTTTTACAGAGTTAGTTCGAAAAATACGGAATACACACCGTTTATGTGAATGCTTTATTTTCTCGACTTCTTCACGAAAATCCTACCTAAAAAAAGTAAATAATACCCATTAAAGGGGAATGACACAGCACAGTGTAACACAAATTCAATAGCTTTGCAAAGCTTGGGAAATTGGTGAAAAAGTACAGAATTTTAAGTACTAAAATTTGTTGTAGTTACTGAATACGAAAACTGAAAATTTGCTTCAATAAAGTTTTTAGCTTATATGCAGAAAGTTCAGAAAGTTTCTAATGCAGGCAAGGAAAAGTGGAACCAATCCGAATTGAACTGGTGAACCAACCAAACCAACAACGACGTATCTCCCATGTTTGTGGTTTTTCTACCGTTCATCTGCTTTTGTTTGTATATAATCTACCGTTTTTATTAACATTACCATTATGTCATGGGGTAGGAAATTTAATGAGGATTATAAAAAATGCTTAAAACAGTCATTTTCTTACTCCAAGTGGGTATTTCCAGCAATTTTGTCCATGACTGTCTTTTCAAACTGGGTTTCTGGCAGTTCAAATTTTGTCATCGCTTTTCTCCTTGACTGTACTAAATTTTGTAGTAATTTTTTAGGTTATTGGATAGAAAATTCAATGAGGGTTCTAAAATTGAGCTTGAAACAGTCATTTTCTTACTCCAAGTGGGTATTACCAGCGATGTTATCCCTGACTGTCATTTCCAATTGTGTTTCTGGCAGTTCAAATTTTGTCATCGCTTTTCTCCTTGACTGTACCAAATTTTGTAGTAGTTTTTTAGGTTATTGCTTAGAAAATGTAGTGAGGATTCTAAAATTGTGCTTGAAACAGTCATTTTCTTACTCCAAGTGGGTTTTACCAGCGATTTTATCCCTGACTGTCATTTCAAATTGTGTTTCTGGCAGTTCAAATTTTGTCATCGCTTTTCTCCCTGACTGTACCAAATTTTGTAGTGTTTTTTCAGGTTATTGAAAAGGAAATTTTATGAGAAATCCAAAAATGTAGTTAAAACAGTCATTTTCTCTCTTTAAGTGGGTTTGACCAACGATTTTGTCCTTGACTGTTCTTTCAAACTGTGTTTCTGGCAGTTCAAATTTTATCATCGCTGTTCTCCTTGACTATACCAAATTTTGTAGTAGTTTTTTAGGTTATTGGATAGAAAATTTATTGAGGATTCTAAAATTGTGCTTGAAACAGTCATTTTCTTACTCCAAGTGGGTTTTACCAGCGATTTTATCCCTGACTGTCATTTCAAATTGTGTTTCTGGCAGTTCAAATTTTGTCATCGCTTTTCTTCCTGACTGTACCAAATTTTGTAGTGTTTTTTCAGGTTATTGAAAAGGAAATTTTATGATAAATCCAAAAATGTGGTTAAAACAGTCATTTTCTCTCTTTAAGTGGGTTTTACCAGCGATTTTGTCCTTGACTATTCTTTCAAACTGTGTTTCTGGCAGTTCAAATTTTGACACCGCTTTTCTCCCTGACTGTACTAAATTTGGTAGTGTTTTTTTTTCAGGTTATTTAATAGGAAATTTAACTGGGATTCTAAAAATGAGCCTAAACCAGTCATCTTCGTATTCCAAGTGGGTTTCACTAGCAAGTTTGTCCCTGAATGTCCTTTTAAACTGTGTTTCTGGCAGTTCAAATGTTGACATCACGTTTCTTCAGGACCAAATTTTGTAGTGTTTTTTCAGGATATTGGATAGGAAATTTCATGAGAAATCCAAAGATGTGATTAAAACAGTCATTTTCTCTCTTTAAGTGGGTTTTACCAGCGATTTTGTCCTTGACTGTTTTTTCAAACTGTGTTTCTGGTAGTTCAAATTTTGACACCGCGTTTATCCCTGAGTGTTTCGAATTTTGTAGTGTTATTTTTAGGTTATTGGATAGGGTATCTAATGGAGATTCTAAAAATGTGCTTAAAACAGTACATTTCTCACTGCAAGTGGATTTTACTAGCGATTTTGTACCTGACTGTTCTTTTAAACTGTGTTTCTGGCAGTTCAAAAGTTAACACCGCGTTTCTCCCCGGCTGTGCCAAATTTTGTAGTGCTTTTTTAGTTTATTGGATAAAAAATTTAATAAGGAATCCAAAAATGTGCTTAAAATAATCATTTTCTTACTCCAAGTGTGTTTTACCAGCAATTTCGTCTCTCACTGTCCTTTTAAACTGTGTTTATGGCAGTTTAAATTTTGACCCCGCTTTAGTCCCTGACTGTACCAAACTTTGTAGTATTTTTTCAGGTTCTTGAACAGGAAATTTAATAAGGAATCCAAAAATGTGGTTAAAACAGTCGTTTTTTCACTTTAAGTAGGTTTAACCAGTGATTTTTCATTGACTGTTCCTTAAAACTCTTTCTAGCATTCCTAAAATGTGCTTTAACAGTCATTTTCTTACTCCTAGCTAAATTATCCTCTAAAACTAAGTGATATCTGTCAAAATTTGCCTAGAATCTGCATAATTTTTTTTTAACACAGTTTTCCAAACGAGACTTGTTTCTGAGATTTATGACCGTTATTTTAAAAATTGTCACGTGACCGTCTAGCTAAATAATGTTCTATAACCACGTGTCACCTGTCAGTAAAGTCAAAACTGTCAAACTGTGCTCAAAAGTTGCAAAAATCAGGGTTTAGAAAAGTTTCCTTTATGAAGTAATAAGATTATTTGTCTGGTAGCTAAATCCATCCATTTTTGTGTTCAATTAAAGCTAAAAGTGCATTCCTAAGTATCATCAGAGTTTCTTTTGAAAATAATACATTTACACATTATTGCCCTTATTATCAACTTATTGACTAAGGTAAATGTGGCTAAATGGACATTTTAGTATCATCTACCTATGGACATCTTATTTTACTAGTAACTAAATAGATTAGAAAATAATTTACTGATGTTAAACTATTCCGAGTTTCGCACTTGCAATGGATCGTTACGATCCCATCAAATTCATCCTTGTAACATCCCTTCCCAAGGCTATTCACAAATTGTGTAACCGTAAATACCCCTCACAGACCGTAAAACTTGAAATTGATCTCGCCATATTGTTATCGTACGGCCGTTTTCTAATCTTTATTCCTTTAGTACTTCACCAATTTCCCAAGAAACGAAACCCATAAATAAATAAACAGCCGATAACCGAACAGATTAGACTATAGGAAGTCGGCGGAATGGCTTATTAACTCATTCTGATATCCATATAGAGATGCGAAATTTGCAATGTGCATTGTGCGCTCCTAGACTAGCTAAAAGATGCAAAAGCTCATATATGCCTAACGGTTGATTTACAGTTACTATAGCATAATTATCTTTTGATCATGTTATATTATTTATTGTTTGAGCAGCGAAATTATTTAATCTCGGAGCTTTGAGCCATACTAATTAAGCCCTCTTGGGGTATATTCTCGTCAAATAATTACTCAGAAAGCTGGCGAGTTGGAAAGTAGATTTTCTTGCGGAACTTTGTTAGTAGTTGATCAAAGCAAACCTTCCAGCCAGTTAGTTTTATAACTTCATATGCAGGAATGCACCTGCAATATTAAAAAAGCTAATTACTACTCTGACGTGCGCAATTCTTTTGTATTAACTATTTTTTAATTAACGAAAACATTTATAAGATAGCTGACCTCCAAAAGCTAACAACACATCAATAATCGAGTCACGAAGATAATTATAGCCACGTACATGTTAACAATTAAGTCAAATTAAAATAACTTGCTATTACATTTTTTTTTCTTGGTGTAGACAAGATAATTAAGATGATTCGTGCAAACTGTCACTCACAGGAATCTTTAGAATTTCGATTAATATACTCTGTATCTAAATAGGGTATCAACCAAATGTAATAAAAGCTTTGAGTTAGGTATTTTTTCTACGAGTGTTTAATAATATGCTTATTATTTACTAGTTTTAAATAAATAATAACACTCATTACCTACTTGTGAGTAATGAGTCTTATTACTCGCAGGTTCAATCTACCACTGATATAATATGTATAGGAAAAATCAAAGTAAAATGGAGTGACGTAACAGTGTAATAGAAACATAAATGTTTTGAATTTTGAATGTTTGTGAAAGTTTGCTTCTTTATTTGTAAAATTCAAAATATTTACCTTTCTGTGGCATCGTAGAAGTCCTAGAAATAAAAAAAAATATTTTTGGAGAAAATGCCAATAAGAGAATTTTACGAATTTTAGGAGAACATATTTGGAAATTTAGAAATATAAAATGCCAGACAGATGTGTTTCTTGATGGAACCACATTGTAAGTAGTCTTTACAGCTCTATGAAACCAAATTTGACAGTTCTGACGTTAAGGAACACTTTTATTACGTGACAGCTGTCTTTAACTGTCGAAACCCGTTCACCAGTGACCTGCAACTATAAAATTAGAAATAGTTGCTAATTTGAGAAATTACAATACAAGATGTGTTTAAAGCTCTATGGAGCCAAATTTGATAGTTGTGACGTTATGGAACACTTTAATACTTTCCTTGCGTCACGTGACCGCTGTCATAATTATCAAAACTGACTTGAAAGTATAAAGCGTCAAATTACACAAGTAATAATTACACTGTACGTTGTAATTGCGGGTCCATGGAACCAAATTATTTCTTTTTGGTGCTTTTGTTTTCTGCCGTTAAGGAACTGTCATGTGACGTAAAAAATATATGACTGTCACAACAGTTAAGTTTAACTCTATGAAGCTATAAATACAACTTGCAATGCGATTAATTGAAAAAAAATACCACCATTCTGAGTTTTTACAGATGATAGCTGTCAAGTGACGTAAAAAACATATCGAAGTGTCACGTGGCCTCACAAATGTTTAATTTGAGGCTTTATTGAGGTGTAAATACAACTATTTTTCATTTGATTGTTTTATCTCACTGCTGAATAAGTTTTAATACTTATATCAAGTGTCACCTGACTATAAACCACTCTGTGAAGTGTCATAATTGTCAAATTCAAAGTCTTAAACTGCCATTTAATGTCACAACTCAAATTTAAAGAGAGACTATATTGACATTTTTTACGTTTTACAGCAATGTTTAATGAGGTTTGACAGCTGTCAGGTGACTACAAGCATGTCATTAAACGTCATAACTAGTTCAGTTCGTTAAAGTGGTACACGTTGTTCCAACCACACGAGTTAAAGGTTACTTGAGCTTTTCGACGTTGCCAAAATGACTGAAACTTTGACAACGTTGTTTTAAAGGCTGAAGAGCTAAATTTTTTTGGATTTGTGAAAGTTTGGTAAAACGCCAAGATCACTCGTCGAAAATGCGATTGCCTTGAATAATATAAATACTGCCATAGAAAGTCGTAGAAAAAGTATAATACTCACTTGAGGCTATTACTCACTTTACAATTTAGAACACTCGCGAATAATGGCAATCATTACACACTCATTGAATCATATTCTATTTTTGCAAAATTAGTAAAGTGTGTGAGTAATAAGTTTTAATACGTGTAAATTTATTCTTTCGCCAGTATATCCAATACTCTGTGTTATACAGGTTTACACAATTAGTGTCTAACTCAAATCAAAATGTGCATTTAAAAGCACATTTTATACTAATAACAATAAGGATATGTTAAACTTTTATCTGCCCAAAAGTTCAAAAACATACCACAAATCATATTTTATGTTTCAATTCCAAAAATCTCAAATGTTTATTGACACTAAGCAATAAGCTATCTTATTGTATTTGGTGTCAAATGTAAGAAGAATGAAAGAATTATTTCACTTGATTATTATTGATTTATTGCAAAATAAGGATATCGTCATAATCGAAATCAAAGTTGGCTTACCTAGTATATCCAATAATTCGGAACTGAAATAAACTACCCAACTTCCTTATTCTTAAATCATGTTTGGTATATTATTATTATAATCCTTAAATAGTTATAATATATTTAATAGACTTACACAAGTTAATTTTAGCAGCTAATTTGTAACTGTATATAAAGGTTACCCAATATCTGGGCTAACCAACTGGTCAATATCTACATAAACCTTTTTTTACTAAAAAAATAACAATTATAAAGTACGAAACAAAATGAGCAATAAAGAATTATGAAGATGGGTAAATCTGGTCTTATATTTGAACTTTTAACTACAGATTTGCCAGACTTGCATCAAAAATTGTATTATTTTCAACATAAACCTGAAAACCCCTAAATGGTGTTACTTTAGGAGTTGGGGAGAGGATTACCACCATAATCCAGTTTATCCATCTACTAGTTTGCGGCATATTTTTTTTTTAAATCCTATCATGCATGCTTATTACTAGAGTAACAAAAAATGTACCATTTATTAAAAACCCATTATTTGTCAGTCAAAACACATAAGTTATGGTTACCTACCACTGTGAAAACTGTTAACCCAGAATTAGTTTCACAGTTTAAAAGCAGGTTGTTAAATGCAATAAACGATCAAAGGTGTGTCTTATAATTTTTAAAACGTGTCATGTCAAATTTGGTATTACAAGCATGAAGAGAAGATGATGGCGTAAATATCCGAAAGGCGCCTTATACTAAAAATAGAATATAATGCATCAAGCCGTCCGATCTTGGTCGGATCTTCTAACATCCTCGTTTCACCAAACGAACAAGCTTTCCTACCAATAAGATAAAGATTTACTGCCGATTAAAATAATTATCGTGCATTAAATTTTTTCGTCCCTACTTTTGCTTTGAGCTTTGATTTATTTTCAAGGTCCTCGCTCACGTTATTTGCGATTTCTTCGGTATGTAGGCTGTTGGAAGAATAAGCGCTGAAGACAGCCGAGATATGTATGTCGACTTTTGGAACATGCAATTATATTCCTGTTTTATTTACTCTTTCCATTGAAATTTTTTTAAACCGACCGATCTATAGAACGGATACGAATCGTGATGTGTTTAGCGAAGTTGTTCAGGCAATTTATCTACATCAGAGTCATGTTTGGTCTATGGAATACCTTACCGACGTATTAATTAGACTCCTTCGCAACGTAAAAGGCTTGGTTAGAAGGAAAAATCAAGCGATACACTCTTTGATAGATTTCTCAAGTATGTGCAGAATGATTTTCATCTTCGGACCGTACTCCCATAGTATTTTATTAATAAAACATGATAAGATAATTCGTTATTTCCACTTATTTTATGCTACGTGCTCTTCGCCAAAGCATGTAATTGCGGTTGATTTGAACGTCTCGTTGCAGTAGCAATTCGACTTGTTTTTTAGTTCCTGGTGAGAAATTGCTTCGATTGAACAAATTGAGAATAGTTGTAAATACTGATTATACAACTTTTACACAAATGTGACTTATTGGCAATCATTTACCAAAGAAGGTAACATTACATAAAGATATTTGCTGATAAATGTGCTGAATTGTATCCGGAGCTGTTTCTAATATCACCATTTACAGTGATCTCGAAAATTAAAAAAAAAAATAATTACCTAAGTAAAGCTAGTTCTTAATTTAAAACAAAAATGATATCACTAGAAAAATCAACTAAGTATACGGATAAGATAAAAACACAAAAAACTAAAAAGACCATTTTTGTTTTATGAGTACCTACTACCTACAACTTAATGATTTTCCTTATAATTTTAGTTATTGCTTCATAAGTATAAAAAAATAAATCAATCTTTATTTTGCTAGATAGATTATAATTCCAAAACGTAAGCTAAATTTAATTTACTACATTTTGCTTGAATATTTTATACCCTTTTCGTTAGTTGGTCGCTACTTGTATTCTTCTCAAAAAAATAAGACCGACTGATTGATTTCCAAAGCCGAACATATTTTAGAAAAAAGATTGTAGCAGTGTTAGAAAAGAAGACGAAAGAATGTGTTGAAATGATTGAACAGACTAATTGCCAAGAAATTTTGAAAGAAGACTGGGTGATGGATATCAGAAGTGAACATATTTTAGAGAATAATTTGAAGACAAATTTCAATATTTTAGTGTTGAAAATAGTCTTAATTACAGGATATTGACATTATGGTTCATGAAAATTGACTTGAAGGCTAACTTTTCAATTTATTTTACTTTGCTTTTCATTTTCTTAGACTCTGGACTATCTTTAATGCTTTAAAACTGCTTTCAGCTTGGAAAATCCAGTTTCAAGGCTATCTTCACCAAGTTTTTGACATAGCAGACTTAACAAACAGTGTTTACATTCTCCATATGCCATTTCAAGCTTTGTCACTATTAAATTTACTTCTAGACACAGTCCTAAAAATTCGAAAATTTCTTAAAAATCTAGACTGGTTTGAATGTTCTAAGGCTGTTTTTAGCCTGAAAAATCGAGTTCTAAGACTAAGTTCACAAAGATTGTGACTTATCAGGCCCTAAAACCAGTTTGTACACTATCCATAGTCTTGAAAATGTCATTTCATGCTTCTTCACTATTAAATTGATTTCTACATTAATCAGTGCAAAAAATTGGAGCATTTCCCAGAAATTTTGACTGTTTTTAGAACTTTGAAATTGAAAAATCGAGTTTAAGACTATTGATAATAGTAAAAGTCAAGTTTCAGATTCTTCAGTAATAAAAGTAAAACATTTTGGAACCAAATGCTACGTAATTAGTCTTAAAAACTAAATTAAATTTGGTTTGGACTCTTTCCAGTGTTTAATTATAGTATTTAGACTTGTTTTAGACCAGAAAATTCAGTTATACACCAATTAAAGTCCTGAAAATACACTTTTGGACACTTTTTATAGTCTTAGGAAAGTCATATTTCTAACCTTAAAAGTAAAGTTTTAGAGTATTTTTAGTAGTAAAAAATGAGTTTTATGCACAACAATCTTTGTCTTGATTTTCGGACTGTTCTTAGTACTTGAAATCCTGTTTCAGACACTCGACAATAAATTGCAGTCTGAAAAAACGATTTTAAGACTATTTCTAGTAGTAAATACGAGAGTAAATAACAAGTTTTTAGACTATTCAGTACAAATTTGGATGCTCTTTGGATAGGCTAAAAAATTTTACGCCAGTAAAAGTTAGTCCAAAAATCCTGTTTTTTGACTATTTTCAGTGTAAAAAATTCAATAACTCAGGTAGACAGTGGTAAATGCCTCAGACTGGTAATAAACTAATTAAGTAGATATACAGGGTGGATTTATTATCATGCAAGCTGAAATTTGCTGTTTCACTGTTCATTTCAGGACACTTTGTATAAAAATTCTATTGAATTTGCTAAAAATACTGCCTACGATTGAAATACTCAAAAGTTTAGTTTGATCTGTCAAAAATTTTGAAACTCCAAATTTGTACAGGGTGATCGATTACAAAAGTGGTGTTTTCTATGTGAAAAACATTTGCTGCAACTAAAAGTATCAGTAGGCTAAGTTTTCACTTGCTTGGGACACTCTGTATAATTATGTTTAGAAACACGACTGGTGTGTGATACGAGTACGTCGCTTAATATACTGAGCGTTCTGGAAGATCTGTATTTTTTAGTTTCAGTTTCAAATTTGTTCTAACGGTCTGACAGTTTGAGAGAAACAAGAAATGTCACATTTTAACTTAGCCTATTTTCAGTCAAAATTGAGTTTTAAAAAAGCAGTTTGGTGCATCCTGTCACTTTTTGCCTTGTAACTCTATAGGAAGGTCCTTAAGAGCAAATTCACTTTGATGCAATCTTGTTAAGGATTAAATTTCCTACAACTTTCATTATTTACACTTTTTTGTTGGTCTTTAAATAATAGATCTACGCTCAGTCAAAATGGATTTAGTTTCAAAATGAATTAAATTGTATCAGCATCAGAAAAGACGAGCGGAATAATGGATGTCTGAAAGAAGGGCGAGTTGAAATGATTGAGCTGGTTAATTGCTCAGAAGGGATCAACCAGTCGGTCTCTTCTGAGTATTGAAAAGTAACTTTATTTGTAATTTCTTCGTATTTTCATTAAGACGAGTCTCTCTAATCGTGGATTCTGATTTAGGTATTTCATTCCAAAGGAATTCAGTGAAATATCCTGTTCTATGCAATCTTAAATATGTTTTAACTCTTCTAGTAAAACAAACTTAAGGAGTGCTTTTAGAAGAAGCAAATAAAATTAAAGAAACGTACGTCTTGTTGTCGATAGTTTCGGAAAGAAAAAGACCAAGCAAATGATTATCATGTTTTTTTTAAAATGCATTATTTTCGCACATTGATAATAGACTTCTCGGTTATATCTTTCTCTTGTTTTTACCATAATACAGAAAAAGTCAAACGTTGACAACAACGTTATGTAGACTTCAAATCTGTTAGTATGCAACAAAAATGGAGAACAGCAAGTACAATCTTACAAATGCCAATAATCGTTCTGTTTTAAAAAAATTGTTTGACTGATGAGAGATATATTTGGATTTAAGTCAGAAATGCCTGTTTTTAGTAAAATGTCAGCAGTTTGGTCAGAAAACTAAGTCAGTGACCGTTTGGCTGGTTTATGGCAAATCTGTATTTAGTTGTCCTTATCCTGTTTGGTATTTAGTTGAAACGTGAGAATAATCTAGTTTTGCCAGTTTATCGGCAATATCTTCTAATTTAAATAATTTGATAAAAAAAAGTCATCGATATTACCTAGTCTTAGATGTAGGTAACTACTTGCCAACGTAAATCTTCTACCCATACACAGAAGTCTTCAATTAAGCAGGGTTTTAGTCTATTTCTAGTTATGTGACTAATTTACAGTTACTCTATATCTGGTTTGTTATGGTAGGTACAATATCGTTTTCATATTTATTATCTCTCTGATTGAGAAAGTCTCTGTTTCAGATTTCCGTCGATAGTATTACGATTTGATCAGCGGTAAAGTTTCCCGTTATTTCCCATTCCAGTTTTTAATTCCCTTCTCGTTTCCTATAAGATTAATTGGCAGGTTCCACATCCGGCCCATCGTTTATTTAATGTCCTTCGAAGCGGTTTTTAATTCTGAGCCGCCGGTGTAATACATGTTTGTAGGTCGCCTTGTTACCTGGCAAATTGCAATATCTGATTTAATTACACTGAAATTTGCCGACAGTTATTTATTTTTTACAGTTAGTAGCCTGGAAAGTTAAAAGTTTTTATTAGTTCTGTTATAGTCGGGACGGTTAACTATCAGTTAAAGTTGAAATTAGCCATTTGGCTAGCAGATGATGCTTTGATTGCTGCAGCCAATATATTTTCTAGCAATTTTTGCTGATACAAAATATTCTCAGTATCATCTGCAAATAATCAAACCACAATTACAGTTAACAGTTACGGATTGCATTAATGAAACAAGATAGCGTCTTGGCATCCGGTTATTTAAAAAATTACCATATCAAATACAGATGTACTTTCGTTTAAAATGGATTTTCAAATAACCAGGGTGCGTATTCTTGAAACGAGGGAAGAGAGTTATCAAGAGAAAGACCTATAGAATGTGACAGAATCCCGTTATTGCCAGCTTCTTCTGTCACATTCTATCAACACTTCTCCTGAGATTTCCGCTCCCTGCTTTCAAGAATTAGGCCCCAGAGTGCTCTTCCAATATTTACGCTGCATTTCCATGCCATGACCAAGTTCACTCCCAATTCGTTCATTGCATGCAGCAATTCGCATATCTCGGAAATTGATGGATTGGAGTAAAGTTGACTGAGCCAACACACGCTCTTTGCATTTAAAATCGAAAATTGGTATCGTACTTATATGCTTGTATGCTCGGTCATGCACAAACTGTTATTTGCGTGTTTTGGCACTATTGCTCTATGCTTGTTTCTAATTACGAAACCGTCACTATTGATTTGCTTATTCAATCCAGCAACGCTTGTGTTCAGTGTGACGCGAATTAAAATAGTTATGAACTAGCAAAATGTTGGTAATTTCCTAAATTTGCATAAAAATTTGAAACATCGACTGTACAGGACTTATGATGGTTATTTATCGTCCGGAAACTGAGAAGATGTTGGTTGTTGTTGGTTTTTTAAGTTAATATTTAAGTTAATAATTAGTTCAGGTAAAAAAAATATAAAATACGAGTTTTGTTGACATTTGTTTCTACTTTACTTTTAGATTGTCCATTAATGTACAGGGTGTCCCAAATTTGAGTAAAAATTCAAATTGATTATTCTATTTAAAAAATTATAATTGTGGTTTGTTGCTGAAATTTGGAGACACGCCATATACTATCTACAAATACAGCAGACATAATTATGTAGGTACAAAATTCAACTTTTTCGATAAAATTAAAACTAAAGAAGTTAGGTGGTCAAAATTCCATCACTCTGTACTTTGTAGCATATTTGTTAATTATTTACATCCATAATAATTATTAACGTCATCATTAATGACAACCAGAAAGAGTACAACAACCTTCGTACTCTCGAATATACACAGAATTCAGAAGAGAACTTATTTTGTTATCCAGCATATTATTTTCCAGACTAAAGTTAAGTTCCTACATAACAGAAATACTTTGAGTTTTAGTAAAGTAAACATTGAGTTTATTTACAAGAAAGTCGATTTCAAATTCACTTCGCCTTTTTAGTTTTCTCTTTCCAGAAGATGGAGCAACCTTCTTCCTAAACTGTAAGATTTTTATGAAACAGTTGATGAACTTGAACATGAATATTTTTCTTCTCCAGAAGAATATAAAAACTTATCTTGAAAACGGGACATAATGCTATTTTTTTCAATTTTGTTTTTGCAGATTTTTTCTGTTGAGTTTCAGTTGCCAGAGTTATGCAGCGTAGTAAATAGTTCTTTCGTCTTTTCCATAAATAAAACGTTGTGCTTGGATATAGAGTAGATTTCTGAAAATGTAGTATTTTTCTTTCACTTTCTTTGGGAAGCCAAAATTCACATCTACAACTTCATCAGACTGTAATGGTAGAATTTTGTCTAAATGAGTTTCAACAGCCATGAGTCGTATCTATCTGGTAAATGCAACAGGTTTTTTACAGAATACATTCGATTATTAATCTTAAAAGGATCACATGACCATTTGCACCTTACAAAGTCACGTGACTTTAAACATATCAGTCTAAACGAAAAAACTGACAGGTGACGTTAAAGATGACATTTTAACCTTAAAAATAGACACGTGATTTAGTGTTTAAATCTAAAAAATGGTCACGTGGCCTCTCAAATACAATTTTACCATTTAAAACAGTCACATGAGCTTTAAGATCTCCCTCCCTAGATCTTTTTTTAAAAAAATTGATGATTGAAAATTGTCACGTGTCTATGACTTATAAAAATATTAGTTTAAACTGAAAAACGTCACGTGATCTTCAGAATCGGTTTTGTTGTTAATGAAAAGTCACGTAACCTTCAAAACTAAATTTGATGATTAAAAATAGTCACGTGACCGTTTACATTTTAAAAGGAGTCGCGTAGGTAATTTTTAAAATATTAGTCCAAACTGAAAAACGGTCACGTGATCCTTCAAATAACATTTTGCCATTTATAGTCACGTAACCCTTAGGATTCCGTTTTGCATTAAGAAAAAGTCACACGACTTTTAAAAATTAAATTTGACGATTCAAAATTACGCAAACACTGTAATAAGAGTCACGTGAGTTTAAAAAACATCAGTTGTTTTTCATTCAGTTAAAACTAAAAAACTGTCACGTGACATTATAAGTTCCATTTTTAATCTTATAAGAGTCACGTGACCGCTAAAAATAAATTTGATGATTGAAAATGGTTACACGTTACCATTTGCACCTTAAAAAGAATCAGGTGACTTTAAAAATATCAGTCTAAAGGTAAAAACTATACGTGTATCAGTTTAAAACAAAAAAATGGTCATGTGATTTTCAGAATTCGTTTTTGACGTTAAAAAAGAGTTACGTAAAAACTGAAAACGGTCACGTGACCCTTCAAATAATATTTTGCCATTTGAAATTGTCACGTGACATTATGAATTCCATTCACACTTTTTAAATTAACTTTATTTCGACTGAGCGTATCTTCGTTATTTAAGGAGCTACAAAAAAGTGTAAAAAAGGAAAGTTGTAGGAAATTTTATCCTCTACAAGATTGTATTAAGGTGTTTTGCCCTTAAGGGCCTCCCCAGACAGTTACAAGGCAAGAATTGATAGGATGCAATAAACTGCTTTTTTTAAACTATCTACATTTTGACTGAAAAATTGGTCAATGTTATCACTTTCAATGTAACATAGTTAAAATGTGAAATGTGTTCATCAATCATAGAAAATGACCTAAATCAACCCTTTTTGGTTCTGATGGAATATTAGCTCATCAAACTCGTCTCAACTCACGTTGTCACTCTTTTTTGCAAAGCTAAAAAAAATTTAAATCAAAATAGACTAGACACAAGCAATACTTATTACTTATACCTACTACAAAAACTGCATTATTTGTCTTCAATCTTTAGTTATTCCAAAACAGAATGCGGTTTGCATATTTTAAAGTGAGACCTTGCACATCTCTGGCTAGAGTTCAATCTCGCTCAGTATAAATTAATTCATATTCAAATAATTCATGTCAATTAAAACGCCTTCGTTGGTTATTAAAAAAGAACATATGGAAATTATGCTAATGCAAGTTTATATTAGCAATCCGAGCGGTATAACGCATTAATCCAATTAAAATGCGAAACCAGATATCTAGTCAGATATTCAAGATAACGCCAGAGGAAAGTGTGAAGTACGCCAGTTCAAACCCTTCTTCTACGCGCCTTAACCAGATAATATGGCATGTAAATTTACGTCTACCATTAAGTTCAGCGTCTATACTTACCTATAAATGAACGCTGCAAGCTAATCAGGGTAATAAATCTTTTTCGACAATATTTTAATTATGCTAATTATTTAGCATGCTGCACGGATTATTAAATTTAGAGGCGACGCACAGTCGGAGGAAGATAAGATGGAAAACTGCTCCTCGTTCTCAACAAGATCCACGGCCTTGGAGAGAAGCGCTCAAACGTGACTTTGTTGATATTAATTACTTTAGATAGGCCAATCGAGCTCTCGTCACACTTAACTTGTCTGATTCTATAATACATACCAGATTTAAGCTTCTTATCATTACAATCCGTACGTCCTGTCGCAAGACTGTGTATACATTTTCTACGGCTAGCTGCTATAATAACTAAGTGAAGCTCAGCAGTACCTTTATCTATAACAGAGAGACAGGTTTGCAATGAAAAGTGAAGCATTATCACATTACTTCTTGTTTACGCCGCTTTCCTTATTGCGTTCTGCAGGCACAGCATGACAAATATTGAATACTGGGCGCAATCTGCCACGTCACGCTATCAACGTTCTGGTTATTATTTCTGCTTTCTTTTATCGTACTGTCTGAAGAATATTTTTCTTAATAAATGCAAAGAATGAAAAGTCATTATAAAACGACTCATATCACCTGTGATGTCAAAATAATGTCTGGAAGAAGTATGGTAGAAAATTAATGAATCTATTCTTCTTGGACATTCCCTGTAAGTGCTTAATAATGTATAGAGTTCTTCTTGATAAAATTGATCTCTTGTGAATGAGGGAATGTATTTTAGTAATTAAGACCACGAAACCATTATCATCTGAAGTGATTTATTTACAAAAAGAATGTCGCAATTAAGTTGGATCATATGAAAATATTTTTGGTTATGGAATATCAATCTTTGTGTTTGACTGAAGAGATCAACACCAAAATGATGTTTGACAACTTTTATCAGAAGACCCAAAAATTCATAGAAGCAAAATTCGAAATTTAGCTACCACTTTGATTACTGAAAACTGTACATTTTTCAGTTGGAAATATTGATTATTTCATTTTACATTATTTGTGTCATTTTGCTGTTCTGAAGCTGATTGTACTCGTTTTCTTATGAGCTCAAGTTAATTCATTTAAATTTCTTTATTAGCTTACTTTTCACTGCCAAAAGGCAAATTCCAATAAAGAAAATCAAATGAGTAACCTTTTTTAACCAAGTATTCACTTTGTCGCAGACTACGACAGTCACTTTTATCTTCTTGTAAACCACCTGAAAATTTTATTAACTGGTTTTTCATTAAATTTCACGTTTTTTGGTCATAAAATGTATTTTCCTTCAAAAACGAACAATTTTTTGAAAAATTAGCAGTATTTATATTTTTGACGTAAAAAACTCAAAAGTTTAAAACTCGTTTTAAATAGACCTATTTTTTGTGGCGTTAAAGTTAAAGAAAAAACCTTAATACCCACATAATCTCCGCCGCTGTTTTATGTAAAATCAGTCGTTTTTAATCTAATTTCTTTGAAAACTGAAGGTTTTTTGAAAAAATACTTTGAATCACTTTTTATCCATTATCTATTATCCAAGTATCCATTTTCCTTCAGTGGCGTAGTAGACACACCCACTAAGTCTAACAGTAAAAAATTATGAAACTGATGTTATTGATGAAATTTTGATAAAATTCATCAAGTTCCACTTGAATATTTAACATTGAAAGTTGATGAAATTTTCAATTTTACCTTTTCCAGTCAAATTTGATAGTTAAATGTGATAAAACTATTTTTATTGATAAAAATAACAAGTTTGGGTAAAATATTTAAAATTAAAAATTCTGAAATTTTCAGTCACGTTTGATCATCTTTAATCAATCAAATTAACTTTAGTGATAAAATTTTGGTAAAATTGAGAGTTAAAAATTATGAAATTGTCTTTATTGACAAGTTTGGCTTAAATGTCTAACATTGAAAATTAGTCAAAAATGATAAAATTGACAATTTTGACTTATATACAGTGTTCCGTATGTCAGAAAAATGAAGTATGTGGCGTAGTAAACATTTCTATTTACCATTAGGGTGCGGTGTTGAAGAGGGTAAAAAGGGGTTGATTTTTCGGGAAAAAATATTAGTGCCAGTTTTAGTTAACTTTTTCTACCAGATTTAGAATCAGCATCCCCAAAAACCCCATAGTCCATATTTTTAAAATCTCAACTGCTGATTTTACATCATAAACAAAATTTAGTCTACTTTACAAATTTACTTTTATTTGTGATAGCTGTGTGAAGGAAGGGGTTTTTGGGGATGCTGATTCTAAATCTGGTAGAAAAAGTTAACCAAAATTGGCCCTAATATCTTTTCCGAAAAAAACCCCTTTTACCCCCCCAAACACCGCAAGCCAATAGTAAATAAAAATGTTTATTATGCCAAATACTTCATTTTTCTGATATACAATCACCACCATAATTTAAAGAAAATCGCTCTATTATTAACTTAGATATCAGGGTGTATTCATGAAAAGCGGGACACACTGTATACAATCATATCATATCATTGAAATTTATAAAATATTCTGTTTCTTAGTTAAATTTGACAGTTGATAGTGATGAAATTGGCTGTATGAGTAAAATTTTGTTGAAATTGACAAGTTTAATTTAAATGTAATTTTAACATTGAAAAATTTTTTTTATTTTTCTAGTCAAGTTTTACAGTTAAAAATGATAAAATTGGATTTATTGATAAAACTTTCTTGATTGAAACGTTTGACATGAATCTTTAATATTGAAAATTATGACATTTTTTTTCCTGTCTTGTTTGACAGTTGAAAAAAATTGACTTAGGTGTTTAAAATTTGGTAAATTTGACAATTGTGACATGAATATTTGTCATCAAAATTTATAAAATGTTCTGTATTTTTAGTTAACTTTGACAGTTGAAAATGATAAAATTGGCTTTATTGATGAAACTTTGTTGAAATTGAAACACTTGACTTAAACTTTTAATGTGTTAATGATAAAAATTACTTATTCATGAAATTTTGATGAAATTGGCAACTTAATTAATTATGACATTTTCAATTTTTCCAAACAAGTTTGAGAATTAAAAAATTATAAAAAATTTACTAAGAACTACAGTACAAATTAGCAATGAAGAAGTTAAGAGAAGGTGTTTTTTTATTTGTTTTGTAACTTTACTATTCTGCTTTAAACAGTGCATATTAATTTTCAGTGAAAATGTCGGCAATAAAGTTCCTTTATTTCACACTAAACCATTTGCAAGAAAATAAAATCCAACAAGTCCATTAAAAGCATCAACGCCGATTTATGCTTTGCATCTACCAATATTTGCTGTTATAACACAATCTTTTCACTGACCACCATCAATTAACCAAGATTGTCAGACACAACTAAAATGGTAGTGGTGGATTATTTTCTCAATTAAGAATCAATTTAAAGTGTAAACGTAAATACTGAAACTTACTTTTAAATTGGTTGCAAACATCAAAATGAATAACCTTTTCTATACAGAAAACTTCAAGGCTTTTACCAATTTTTAGTTGATACGAAAACTATCAAATAGCAATCCGAGCAGCCACAAGTCACAATATAATTCATTGAAACCTATCGCAACATTGATGTTGACAAGACCTTGGCAATGGCAAAGAAAGTTCAATATCCTGCCGTCGCCTTTACTGCGTTTGCAGGCGTTCAGTTTACTGTACAATTGCAGCGATTTTCCTCATAAATCGATCTATCCCACTGGCTGAATATTACAAAACCAACCAAATAAAACAAACGCTGGTTTAACAATATACTACGATATTCATTTTTCTTTTGACCGTCAACGAATACCTCCTACCTGGGATATTATTTACGTATTTAGTCGAGCGAAACTCACCAGGAAGTCCAAATGTATGTGGAAATACTAGTTTATTTTTATATGCAACATTGATAACTTTTAAATAATTGACATTCAAGGTAGAGTATTTTCTCAGACTACTTTCATCTTGCCTTCAAACAACCATAATCTGAACCTCATCTAGAATAATTTCTCCCCACAATTAACTACTTTATACCTGAAAAAGATTACATTTGATGTTGGTGAACTTGTACGAAACTATTATAATTTCCAATGATAGTCTTCCTTCGGTACACTAATGAGTACTATTATCTGTACGGGTCTTTAATTAAGCGTATTCCGAATCGTTCACATAAAAACTACCGGACGATTTTATCTAAAACATTAAGCAATAGACGTATGTTAACTAATTCCGCCAGTGATTGTTTCAATTAAATATAGATAATTGAATTAGAGACGCTAGCGTTGTGTGTCGTATTATCTGTGAACATTCTCAGTGTAAAAGTGTAATTATTTTGATTGCAGTAAGAAAGTGGTTTTTTAATTCCAAAACAAGTTAGTAATATTGAAGTCGATAACCAAACACAGACTGTAAAATGATTGGGAAAACATTTTAAACCTAATTAAAGAAAGAATGTCATTTAGACACCTATTGAAAACGTTTGTTGATTTGTTGCTTTACCTTATTAACACAAGAGCCCTTTTAATTTTTAATGAAACCGCTAAACGGTCTTAAAACTATTTACTCGAAGTTTTATAGCTTTTTAGTAAATCAGACTTAAATTTAGGTATAACATATTGAATGAAATACTGATGGTAGATATAGTTTCATCCAACAGTAGGTTATACAATTAGTTTTTATGGTCACCTGACCTATCCAGCAATTTTTAACTGGAATTCTGACTGAAAGTTAGTTACAGGCAACTATGCCTTATACTTACTATATACTCTTATTTCTTACAAAAAGTAATAAAGTTTGTTTTCAAACTCCACTTACTAATCCTTAAAAGGTAACTAGAAATTGATATGCAGATGTTGAAGATCAAATCTCTAGAGAAAACAAGCTCTAATACAACTAAATGCGATGAGCTTGGAGACTGTTCAATAACATTTTTGTGCTAACCCAATTATCCGACCAAAAAAAGAATAGTCTTAAGACAAAATACAAACACTGATCCTCAAGAGATTCGAAATATTAACAAGAATATCTCAAATTCAATAAAGATACAAAGAAAAAAAAATGCAAACCGTTGCACACAGCATGACAGTCTTAAGAAGAAAATGGAAAAAAAGAAATATTCACGCTTAAGGATATACTAGGAAGCCTTATCTCAAACAGGGAAGAAACGTTGCCAGTTTTGACATATGTGGCAGAAACCCTAACTCTTAACACATCATTAATAAAGAAACTACAAATAACACGATAAAAAATGAAAAGATTGATGCTTGAACTGACATTGAAGAACAGAGTAAAAAATATTTCTAGGGCAAAATGGCGATGGGTGTTATGGGTAGATGGACAAAAAGGACTGTCGAATAAAGACCCAGAGCCGACAAAAGAAGCAGAGGAAGACCACCGACACGCTGAACAGACGATATACCTTTAAGGATATCATCCAACTGGATGATATTCCTTATCATGGAGATATTCCCTCTCAGGAAGAGGCCTATGTTTAACAATGGACAATTATTGCTGAATGATGATGATATATTATCCATCCGATCATTTTCGGACGAGAAGCAATTAATTGGGAAAAGCAAAATATTTGTTTATAAAGAATGAAAGCTGAATGCAGAGTAAATTCACAGATCGACAGTTTTGTAAGATATTTTGAAAATGGTAAAGTCCAAATGTAAAGAAAATTAGATTTTTTTTTTTTGAAATGGCTATTTAGGTTTGTTTTCTTTCGTGAAGAAGACAGGTTCAATTTCACTATTCTGGAGACTGACAACGTTCAAGGGATGTTGATAAGAGAAAGTTTTCGTGGTGTCACCACTGAGAATAATAGTTCCCGTGGCTTGCAAACTTACATTTAGGCAGAACATAACCATAAATCCACATAACCTAGAAAAATACTGAGAGATTTGTTTTTCAATACTTGTCCTGAAGAAACTTTTTCAATTATCAGCTAAACCATAAAACGCTGGTTCTCCGGACTCTGGTATTAAGATCAAAATTCAACCAGATACAAATCTACATTATTAGAAACAACGACTTATTAACTTAAGTTAAAGAGGAGATATGTTTTAAAGGTTCTTCGTATGGAGCAAAACGTATTGCTATTCTAAACTGACCAATCAGAAACTACCACATATTGACTTACCATAAAGCTCTTAAAGAGATTTTTTTCCAAGTTTCCTCTTCCAAAACAGTGTGAGCAGCAATTAATCTTCAAAGAAAAAACAAATCAAAGATATTCTTGCCAATCCTAGACAAGAAATAAAAATTATGAAATTTTTACATCCTATAAGGATGTCGTATGTCTTCCGCTAACGTACACGTTACTTAACGTTTTTCGCAAACGCTAATACCGTATAAAGTGTCAAAAACGAGCGTTCCGTATTTGGAACTTAAACTACTCAGAAACTATTACAAAAGTAAGGCATTGATTTAATTTTAATTTTTTTGTTTCAGGTATGGAGAATGAGTATTCAACCATTTGCTCGTACAAATGCGTAAGTTAAGATGTAGCTTTCAACTTTAATACTCAATTTGTAAGTCACGTTTTTAAGTATCAAGTTTCTTCAATGTTCCGATCTTAAAGATGAAATAAAACTTTTCTTTAAAAATGTAAAGTTTGCAATAATGATTTTTAATGGAGCATCATCATACTTATACGAGACCGTATAATAGCAGCATCAAAGTGTTTTACTTTACTACTACAAGTTTTTAACTCATCTATAAAATATTACCGTAATCACGAGTGCGGAACGCATCTTAACTACCTACTACAAAGTAAAACGGTTTTACCTTGATGACTTAAACGCATCCCATATCGAAGAGTCAAGATAAAAAAAAAAGAGGAAGTAATGGACCTCTCAATCAAATCTTAAACGAGAATACGTGACAATGCATAAATGTCGCGCCACTGCGTTTATCTGTCCGATCTTCATCGCCCTCCTATGTGGTTTGATATTCATTAAAGGCAATGGCAAAGAACTCCGGTTAAGACGGGCTAATAATAACCATGGAGCGTCCTTGAAAGTTTGCCTAGGTCAGTTACACTTAACATCAACCCTTAGGCAATCTATAGCTTGTTCTCGAAACGATTTTTATCCGCTACGAGTCATATATCTCTTGCACGAAGGTTCGGCTTACTTTCATGAGACACCCTGTGTATAAAAAATGTCAGGTATTTGCATAGGGTAATGGCGTCCTTGCAATCCGCAACTACCTAACACTTTGACGGTACGTGCTTTTAAAAAGAGATGCTGATACATGATTAAAGCAGATGTGAATCATCCATCGTTGGCATCTTTATGGATGGTACCAGGAATTTCAATTCGTGCTCATGGTAGGTATTGTTTTTTTGTTCACAATCACCAATTATAGGCCCAGTTTTATCCCCTTTGGGGATTTCGAGAAATTCCCAGAACGCGATTACGTTAATTAGGCTTTTTCATTCAGCAAAAGTTACTTGTAATATGAAAAAGGAGTTAAGGTATTGGAAACAATAAACTTTTTGCCCTCATGGAATTCAACTTGGGATATAAAGAATGTCGTAAGGTAATGAAGTGTTGACGCCGTTTCTCCGGGCATTTTAATTACGTGTTTCTGATACATTGCATATTGCAAAACTTTATGTTTTTATGATACAGGTTGAATTTCAGGAAAAAAGTAGCTGATGTGCAAGCCTATCAATGTGATAACCACAAAACCATTTCCTATAAACTAGATACGTACTCATTCCAACCTATTAATCCAACTTTATGAACTAAGTTTCAATCAGCTTAAGCTGAGCCATCGATTAAAAAAACAATTAAAACCGGAGATAATCTTACTTACCTGCTGGATATTGCTTTCTGCGACAACAAAACATAGTGATGGAAAACCTTTAAGGACAAGATACTTAACAAAGTCAAGTGGCAGATTCCAACTATTGTTCTCAATTTTTAACGTGGGAAATGTGTTTAAGAACCCTACAGAGGGTCACAATTGATGCGCTTAAATGACTTTACGCTTATGCTCCAAAGTAAGAAGTGGAGAAGTAAATTTGCTTTTAAGTAGTCTTGTTACAGACAATATTACACTGTTTATCACTACTATTTAAAGAGTACCTACACCAAACCACTTTGATGATGTTGCAAAACTTTCCCATGGGTTGTTTAAAGGTATCACACATTAAATAAAATTTCGTTTCTCTCTCTCGTTCTTAATGTTAGTATACCCAATTTTAAAGTAAAGAAGAAGAACACATAAAAGCAAGGCTCTCGTGTGTGGTGCATTTTATCTATGATTGTCAGTACTATTTTTCTTCTTCTTGAAATAGGCTTTCAGAATGTTTTCCCAGCTTTATGGAGTTTCTTGCGACGTCGACATCCAGCTATCCCTCCACCTCTTTGATGGTCTGCTTGGCGGTCTTCTAGAGTGTGGTTTTCCGTCTCTCGCTCTTCCATTCTGTTGATGTGTTGATTGAATGTCCTGTATGTACGTCTTATTTCTTGGTTGGGTATTCTGTCAAGTAGCGTGTGTCCCGTGATACCTCGGAGCGTTCTCATCTCTGCCGTTCGGGTTATGCTCTTGGTTCTGCTGGTATCTGCCGTGGTTTCTGCGGCATATGTGATTATTAACCTTACGCATGATTTATATATTCTGGTCTTTGCTTCTATTTTTAGGAACTGGTTGTTCCATATAATGTCTTTCAATCATCCGGCTATTCTAGAGGCCTTATCTATTTGATTCTTTACCTCAGATCTCCTGTCTTGATGGGTAGTATCTGAAGGACATCACCTATTATTTCGTCGTTAACAGCTAATTTGCATTTTCTAGGTTCTTTTGCTACAAATAGTGATTTTGTCTTGTTTATTATCGCAATCGACATATTGTAGAGTTTCGCTGTCAGGTAGAATTGATAAAGTAGTCTCTGCAGCTGATCTTCGTTTTCTGATATAAATACTGCGTCGTCCGCGTAGCACAGTATTGTTATTTCTTCTTTGTTAGTTCTGTAACTTCTGTCTTTTATTATTTCGTTCATGATTAGGTTAAAGAGTGCCGGGCTTAGAGAGTCTCCCTGTCTTATTCCTGTTGATATGGGTACTTCTTGGGTCAGGTTCACATGTATTCTGGTCATTGTATTGGTGTTCAAGTTTTCAATAGTTCTAACTATTTCTTCCGGAATGCTGCCCCGTCTCAATATGGTTGTGATGTCATTTAGCCTCCCTCCATCAAACGCTTTGCTCAGATCTATGAAGCACATATACGCCTGTTTCTCGTATTCGATTGATTTCTCGACTATTTGTCGAATAATGAATATGGCGTCTGTGGTAGACCTGTTTTTCCTGAATCCCTGTTGTAGGACTATTTTTGTATGTCAATATTAATTTTGCTTTGGACCTGAAATGGGAATAATCTCCAAAAAAGTGCTTGTCTAAAAAAGACAAAACTAAATTGTGAAACCTTATTCTGTAAACTTCACTGAAAAAATAACAGATTATTTTATAATGTAGACATTTTTGAATGACGAAATATGTTTTTTTTGTTAAATTGGAAGTATTGTTAGCCATATTATAGCCACCAAATTTATTGTGAAAGAATCCAGTGACTTTCATCTTTTTTTTCTCTTTTATATTTATTATTGATATTGTATTATGATCATTGATATTGTGGTTCGATGTCTCTGTATTCCGTCATTTTTGGAATTTCAACGACTGTAAAAAACTCAAAATGTTTGTCTTGAATTGCTCTTTTACTTTGCGATCGAACCTAATCTAACCGCAATACGATTGAACATATACAAAATATAAAAAAAAACAAAATGAAGAATAGTTAAATTTTAAACTTACGCTCTGCCAGTGGTAACCGCGTTTTTCCGGTTCTAACTGGGTACACCTTGTTTACTGGGTGTAGAAAGTAATTCTGAACATTTTGGTCTCCTGCAATATTTCTCTAACTCTAGCCGTTTTTGAGATATTCGATTTATTAAATTTTTTTGAAAATTGCATCAAAATTTTGGAAATTTTTTATCTGAGCTGTAAAAAGCTCAAAATGTTCGTCTTGAACTGCTCTTTTAATATATTCAGGGTGTAACAAAAAATTCCGCAGCTCTAGCCGTTTAACAGATATTCGAATTTTTACTTTTTTAAAAAGCTTAATCAATGTTTCTAAAATTCCGTATCTCCGTTATTTTTGGGGTTTCAGCGACTAAGTAAAAACATCAAAATGTTGAAATTCTTGAAATTGGATCAACATATTAGAAATTCCGTATCTCCGTCATTTCTGGGGTTTTGACAACTGCAAAAATGAAGTTAATAGTATCAATTTGAGATACTACAATAAAAAGTAAATATTTTTGTCTGGTTAACTTTTTTCGGAGAAAAATAGTCTTTTATCGTTATTTCCCTTAACTCTTCTTATGAAATATCACATAAATCAATGTGTAAGAATTTTTAACTTAATTACACAGATTAATCTGGATAATTCTCAAATTTTAGGAAAAATTCAAGGAAGAATTGAGTCAACTTTATAACTATTTATTGTAAATACATGGTCATGTTTTCAATTTCACTTCTACTAGTTATATAATTTACCGGTAAAATCCCCTTTGATCCACATTGCAGCAAAAGCACTAATATGTTTTGCAATTTTCTTGTAATTTATTTGATGGCCGAGACTGGGAAAAAGTTACAAGACGTATCCACTTTACAACAACACTCATCAACACTTGCAATTTATTAAGAAAATCACAGGTAAATGCAAAACGTTTATCACACTTTTCAGCACCACATAGCGGCATTCCTAGAATAATTTGTTGATGTTCAGCTCAGAAACAGCTATAATCAGAAAATCTCGTAGAAATGAAAATTGCCTCGTTTTTATTATAGCATCCTTCACTTTCCACATTATAGGCTATCAGTGTGTCTCTGTTTCCTGCACTAAACTTGTTATTTATGTTGAAAGTTGGAAGCGCCACAAGATGTAGCGTTAATAGATTCTCCAGCAAAAAGTTTGAACTATTCCCACTGTAAACTTTGATGAAGATGCCCAATTAACTCTGACGCTAAATTTGCCTACAGCAAACAAAATAAATGAGTCCAGACAATGCCAATTGACCTTTAACAAGGTTGAGGCATCATAACGAAAGTACCATTTGTCATGTTCTCTTGCAATTTTCGTTGACTTCCTCAGTCGTTGGTTACCACAAGATATGTGGGTCAGCTAACCGTTATTATTTCAGAACCACTCTTTTCGACTGGTAATCTGTGTAGGTTTCAGCGACATTAGGAATTATGTCATTGGGTCCACAAACGGCAATCTCGGCTAAAAATCGAGTGTGACCGTTGACCTCTTTGTGTTACTTTTCTTGCACTTTGTCCATTGTCTCCGATGCGGGCTAATTGGAAACCAATCGCTAATTATAACTCTAGGACCTTAACAAAAACGTGTTTCATGCTTTTGTTAGGAAAGGAGTACAAGTATTTTATGGATCGCTAATAAATAGATTGTTTGTGGTAATTGGAAGATGGGAGGAAATTGCAGTTTTATTGTAAGGTATGTTTGAAGTTTTACAGCACGCTATTTTTGCAGGATGTAGGTTAATTCATACAAAATTAGTTTTCACACTAATTTTCCAATAACGATGGCGTAGAAGGGTCACAAACGTTATTTTTCTTAAATTCAGACTTCAAACTCGAAAATTTGTTAAATTCTAACTTCAAGGAAATTAACTAAACTCCCTTTGAACTCAAAATTTAGTTAAATTCGGACTTCAAATTGTTAAATTGCAAACACTCTTCGAACCAAAATAGTAGAATTTGTCTACTTGGCAACATTGCAAACACACTTCAAATCAAATCACTCACTTCATCAAACACTTTTTGAATCAAATTAGTGGAATTGGTGAGTTTGCAACATTGCAAACACACTTTTGAACTAGTTTGGTAGAATTTGCCAGTTCACCAACAAAGCGAACACACTTCTAATCAAATTAGTCGAATTTGACCATTTGGCAACATCCCAAACACTTTTCGTACCAACTTAGTAAAATTGCTTAACTTTCCAAAGTTTTTGGGTTGGAAAGAAAAATTTTCAGTAGAGTTGGACAAGTCTGGGAATTTTCGTATTTCTTCCGAAACTTTCCGGGAAGATACCCGAAACTTTCGAATTAGCAATTTTCGTTTGTGGTTATATGACGTATTTGACATTGGCAACATTGACATTTGGTGTGTCAAACGGTCCACAAAACAAACATTGCTAATTCGTTTCGGGTAGTTCCCGAAAAGTTAATTTGACCAACTCTACTTTAAATCAAATTGGTAGAATTTGTCAGTATAGCAACAATGGGAAAACACTTTGAATCAAATTTAGTAGAATTTGTCAGTTTGATAGCATTGCAACTAAATTCTGAGTTTGAAGTTGAAATTTAAGAAAAATAACGTCTGTGGCCCTTCTACAGCTTCGTATCTAATAGAGGAGGGTCTTTCTGAAAAAACGATGAGTTGTTGAGCAGTTTGTATTGAAATTTCTTCTGTTAGTTTCTAAATGGAAGAGTTACTGTAGTAAAGTAGTTAGGTTAGTTTTGTTTTAGGTTTAGTTATTTCTCCATTTATAAAATAACTTGGCATCCCTGGGATCTATTGTTTGTAGTTTTTATTTGAAATAATGGATATTAATCAAGATAATCACTCACGAGACAGTTTCGGTGACATAATTTTGCAATTAGACAAATCACTAGAATTTTGTCGTCCAACGGTTCAAGAAAGGAAATCTTTAGAACGACCCAGTCCCGACAGTGATTGTCTTAACAATACAAGCCGAATTGTTACCACAAACAATATCTAACTATTTTTGGTAAAAAAAATAATGACAGAGACTACCAATAAGTACTTAACTAGCGGGTTCAAAAAGGTTAGTGAGTTAACTAACCTATAAGGCCCATGACCTACAAACCTACTATAAAATCATTAGTATGATGCATTGCAATGAAATTTTAATAATTCATTATTCGCCGATCCTTATGAAAGCCATTATTTGTGCAGGATGAGATTTACTTTTCGATCTTTTGCTGCTAGGCACATGGCACAAGTTAGTCACCCGTGAAAATAATGGCATTAAAATGCCAGGAGAATTTATTATTATTCTGAGTTGATGAAATGAGTAAGTATTCGCAAATTGGACAGTCCCACAAAAATGTTGTGGTTAATTGGAAAAAACAGCAATGTTCTGGAAAGTAGTGAAAATATTATCAGCAACTAGCTACAGAAGTAAAGGACTCCAAGAAGTCCAAAAGAATGGTTTGGTATAATATCAGAAATCTTACCAACTCATAATAATTATGGACAAAAAATTTTGATTTCTCAATGTTTGTAGTAGTAAGAAAATGCAATACCTGCTAAATTACACTAGTTAGTTATGTGTGTCTGTCATAATTTTTGACTAAAACTTTTATGGCTTTGATCAAAATTTCTTGTACACTTAGTATCAAATGAACATTGTTATTTTATGAGTTAATTAACTACCCTCCGCACAACGGCACTTACTGCACTTTAATCGTTATCCAGAAAATCTGCATTGAATTCAGAATTTAATTATTGACACATTATTGATTCTATTTCAGAATTTAGATGCTTTATTACAGCATAGTTCATTTAGAGCTAGTTGTTTTTCTTACAAACACATTGCTTACAGCTCTGTGGTACCTTCACAAAACTGTCACTTTAATTGATACTTAGGGACGTTTGAAACAATTGTAACTATCACATTTTCTACAAACCATTTTATCTCAAACTCACACCTTGTCAAGATTCCATCATGTCTGTTGTTTAAATCCGAAAAAAAACCGTTGAAGATTCCTATTGCTTCCAACGGTCTAAAGGGATAAAATACCACTTCAAAGTTACAAGGATTTATAGGCAGAATTACCCATCATTAAAAGTCTTAAATTGAAAAAAGCAATATATTATACGGCTTTAAAAGCAGCCAGTCTGATTATAGGGCCCGCCATCAATAAAATTGGATAGATGGATTTGGCGGCCAGGAGTTGTAAAAGTATAGTGATGGGCGTAAGGTAAAGTAAAATTGGAAAAGTAAAATTCAGTGTGGCAGGAAAATGTACCAATTTTTCCAGTAAATTCCAATCTGACCATTAAATTTATGGGTAATATAAAATAAGGGCCGATTACTTCAAAGATATTAATTTACTTCAAAAATATCATTTTTCTGTCATGGCTGTCATTATTTTGAAAAGTAATAAATCTGAGTCACTACACTTTTCATGTACCCTCTGTATAGTAACTTTCACCGTGTCTGAGTTATTTAGCAAAAACTGGTTTAATTCAACAGATTTTCAAATCAGTTTAAGTTGTGATTTGAAATTTGAACACCCTGTAACTTGGTTGTTTTTGGGAGTTTAGGGAGGTTAAATGACTCAAATTAACCGTCTTGAGCTCCTCTTTCCAGTGGTCTTGAGAAAAAAATTCTATCTAAAAAATTGCGTGCAGGGTGACCAAGAACAATCAATCACCATAATTTTCATGCACACCCTGTATACTGGAAACAAAAACGGTCCTGTAAGTTTACGGTGTTGGGTTAAGGAGTTAATTAGAAACGTTTTTGGTTTCTTGAATTTTTTTTGTAACTTTTACCGTTTCCGCGTTATTAGGAAAAACTAGTTTAATGCAACAAATTTTCAAATCAGTTGAAGTTGTGATTTGAAACACCCTATAACTTGGTTGTTTTTGGGAGCTCAGGGAAGTTGAACCACTCAAATTAACCGCCTTCGGTTCCTCTTTCCAGTGGTGTTGAGCAAAAAATTCTATCTGAAAAATTACGTGCAGGGTGACCAAGAACAGTCAATCACCATACTTTTCATGCACACCCTGTATACTGGAAGCAAAAACTGTCCTGTAAGTTTACGGTGTTGAGTTAAGCAGTTAATTAGAAACGTTTTTGGTCAATTCTTTTGTATCTTTTACCGTTTCCGAATTATTTTGGAAAAACTGTTTGGTGCAACAAATTTAGAAATCAGTAGAAATTGTAATCTAAAATTTGAATACTGTTAATTACAGTCAGGGACAAAATGGCCTGTAAAACCCACTTAAAGTAACCGAATCATGTTTTTAAGCACGTTTTTGGAATCCTCATTAAATTTCCTATTAAATAACCTACAAAATCAGGTAAAAAAAAAGTGGTGTCAAAGTAGAAACTGTCAGAAAGACGGTTTGAATTGACAGTTAGGGACCAAATCGCCTGTAAAACACACTTAGAGTGAGAAAATGACTATGTTTACCACATTTTTAGAATCCTCATTAAATTTCCTATCCAATTTACCGGTCAAATTTTCCTGGTAAAGTAAAATATTTACTTTACTGGTAAATTACCCATCACTATAAAAGTACATTAACACGTTCACTTTCTGATAAGAAAATAAGTACTATAGGGTCTATTACCCTTTATAATACAATATTTACGTCATTTTTCGATTTAACTCTTACATCATTAGTGGCTTAACAGGACAACATTATAAACATAAATACCATCCGTGAAACAGGTGTTAGGCGACATACCACTCAAGTGGCACACCGTATGAACGACAAAATACAAGGTTAATAAACTTGACCTGAAACAGCTTTTTCGAACATTGTTCAATAACGATTTGATTAACTGTATTTTTTGCTCAAATTTGCCATTTGAAATATTTTAATTGCGTCTGTCTAGATTTGTTTTATTCGGTCGTTAAATCTGAATAAGACTGAACGCCGACGATTTGTGAAAGGAATCTGCGGATCTAAAACATTTAAAGTTGTTTTATTACATTTTTTTGTATCTGTTAGGCAATTTACGGTTTAATTGCTGTATTACTTAAAGTGACAGTGTCATCTGGCAAATGTTATCTCACAAATTGTATGGTTGTTTGTTAACAACGATACGTGTAATTGAAACATCAGTTGTTTTGTTCGTATTTATTTAGCTAGGAAGTCTTAGAACTACTTAAATGATTGCACTGTTTCTCATGCAATCAAGATTGCCACCCACTCACCCATGCAAACAAACTAACTTGAAAGGAAGTAGGGAGTTTCATGGTTTCAGGCTCTAATCAGATGTAGAATGTTTTCTTCCTTCAGTCTTAGAACCTGAATTATTTTTTTCGTTTAGTGTTTGCAACAGTAGCTATTTAAACGTACATGAATTAGCAAACGACCCACAAACTGAATAACTAATTAATTTAAAACAAAATACAGACCACTGTAGTTACTCAGATTTTCAGTTGTTAAGAAATAAGTTGAGTTGCTGTAAGCTTGAGTTTTGGCCTATTCATCTATTGAAAAGAACAAAATACACTAACTTAACTCAAAGTTTTTTGAAAGACGTGTGAACTAAAAATTCTCTCCATTAACCTATAAAACAGTATAGTCCGGACTCGTTGCAACGCATTCAATAGCTTTGTTCCATCTTATCCATTCATCAAGTGGCTCATTTAGGTGTACAATGTCTTTATTAACGTTAAGATACGTCTTGTTACCGTATAGCATTGGGATCATTAAAAGTTGTTTTGTGTCATTCCTTATTAGGTTTAAATAACGATGTGTAATTAATGAACAAAATGTCATGTTGGTATTGTTAAAAGATCAAACATTAACGTTTCCTAAAACATATTTTATACTACAATAAGTTGTTATCTTTATTATTATAAGTAGGTTTTGGTACCAATTTTACTTGCGAAGATTGTTGAGTATATAAATTCAAACAATTAAATAGAGAGTTAAAAAAATAGAAGTAAACAAATACAAATTCTCTTTGATCAAATTAGAGAAAGCTAGTTATTGTTAATCGTCAATTAATTTGCATGACCGTTTTACGATTTTTTCCCAGTTGATTAATCATGGAAGAACGTGCGCTTCATTGATTTCATTGATGAAATCAAAATCGGTTGATTTTGATAGATCCCTATTTTAGTGTACTAATTCCAATCTTAATAATAATTTTTTTCGTAAGCTAAACTGTCGTTATTTCAACTTTACAACTTTGGTTTTATGAAAAGTATGTCACAGTTAAAGCAATATGATTAACATATGATTCATCTGAGAACAATGATACAAATGAAATATAATACAAACATCTGTAAAAACAATTTGATTATTTAGATAAACTGAGCAATAGAGTTCAGTGAGTTTAAAATTAGTCACACATACCAAATATATTTGGAACTTGGCTATATCGGGTAATTCGAATTCGACCTTCACCATTCGGATCTCGGAAACTATAAGAGATACGAGAAAGTTTGAATTGGGGCAAACTTGCGCAATTTGAACTAAATCTTGATTTCCGAGAACTTCCAAAGATATCCGAAAGAAACTAAAAATTTAATTTTTTGTTTTACTTTATTTCCGACCTTTTTTGAAGTGATATATTCCATAACTAAAAGCATCTTTTCGTTGCAATTTGTAGTCCGATGTCATCATCAATTTATGGATGCTATATTGGATTTTTAGTGCATTTTATTCTGATTTCAGTGATGTAGAACAACTAAGGATTAGCTGACATATGACAATATAAGTAATTTTACCTTTGAGTTAATAAGACGTTTTAATTTTAAGAAACATTTCTTGACAGTACTTGTCATACGGAACTGGCCTGCACATATTTTTACCCAAAAGGAAAAAAGTACTATTTCAAACCCGTATTACAAATTTAGTAAGTTAATAATATGAGGACAAGCCAACTATAAATCAGGAAAAGCAACAGCCTCACATAACTTTAGGTAAAATTTGATTTGATGTTTTCCAAAAGCCAAATTAAAAAAAAAATAAAGTTGCACAAACATTATAAAAAAATAAAATTTGGATATAAAATTAAAAAGTTTCTAAACCTAAAACTAAAACTTGTAATTAATGATCCTCCTTGAACTGCCAAAAATAACCAAGTTACATGGTTCATTCAAATTTCAAACCACAAGTTCAGTTTTTGCTTAATAACTCGGAAACGCTGAAAGTTATGAAAAATTTGCGAGAAACCAAAAATGTTGTTTGCAAGACTGTTCTTGCTTCCAGTATACAGGCTGTGCATGAAAATTATGGTGATTGACTGTTTTTAGTCACCCTGTATCAATTTACAGATACTGAAAACAAGAGCTCAAGACGGTTAATTTGACTGGTTCAACTTCCCTGAACTCCCAAGAATAACCGAGTTACAGGGTGCTCAAATTTCAAATCACAATTTCAACTGATTTGAAAATTTGTTGCATCAAACCAGTTTTTGCTAAATAACTTAGAAACGTTGAAAGTTACAAAACGTTTGAAATAGAGCAAAAATGTTTGAAAAGAACTCCTAAATTCACCTCTGGAAGTTTTACAGTCCGTCAGTGCCGCCACTATACAGGGGGTGCTAGAAAAGTGTATTGATTCAGATTTATAACTTTTCAAATAAATGACAGCCATGGCAGGAAAATGATATCTTTCAAGCAAATATTGATAAGACCCATAAATTTACTGGTAAATTTTCCTGTAACACTGAATTTTACTTTTTCAAATCGTACTTTATCTTACCGGTAAATTTACGCTTATCATGAAAATAAATCTAGCGGCTTTTTCTCCAACCTAAATATTTATTTGTTTCTCTTTTTTGTTGCGGTTATATCATTCTGCAAAAAGAAAAATAACGACAATGTAAGTTACGAAAACTTAATCGAACAAAAAACTTAAATAACTAACTCGTTTCCACGAAGTTACATAACTAATCTCCTATTCGACTAGAATATGTTCTTAGTTATTAGGTAATAAAAAATCCAATTGTTCTGCAGTGAAGGATAATCTAAAGCGACTGCAATGTTATTTTTTAACCAACCGGTTTGAAAAAAACAACTCGCACAAGCCATTTCAGACCAGAAAAAATACAAGCACTTATCCCATTTAAAACATACAAAAACTGTCGACAAGGCGAGTAATTGCTCAAAAACGTGCTTCAATCTTGAAGTGCCAAGACACTTTCAGACAAAAATCACCATTGAACTCTTCTGGTCATGCAAATTATTAAGATTATTATTGGCCGTAATTACACGTTGTAAAATATGGATAAACGTCACGAACCGTTAGTAAGGTTGTCATCCAGATAGGAACGTCCAATTAAAGTGATTTGGTTCAAAAAAAATGAAACACATAAACGTTGCTGTCCGAAAGGCAATGAAGCATCAGATTCTGCTTTTTTTTTCATTTAAATAGTTCGGTCTCATTACTCATTGTACGATTACAATATAATTTGCCAATGATTGTTTTAAATTGCTCTAATGAGACACAGGAATGAACAAACAAGACAAAGATCAACATAACTTTTTTCTTGTCACTGAGTAAATGTAAACAGCACGCTTCTAATGACTACTAAAACTAATCATAAACTAACACATTGAGTTATGAAGGTAAACGAAAAAAATAGGATTTTTATCACAAGTACCATTAGTTATAATTTAACGAAACACACAGCATATGGCCTACGCATGTAAAGCAGCAGACTGGGAAACAGAAAAGGTCAGAAAACCTCTTTCGCCACTTACGAACAGGTTTTCCATATACTGGACACATCCTTTCGCTATTACTTAAGTAGTTACTCGTTTAGAACAAGCACTTTACATTGTCCGTTAGTTAAATATGCGCTATGCGCGGGAAAAAGCTTGAAGTTAAACACTTCTTAGGTACATTAGGGACATCTTTTCTGCCCTTTGGACGCTCTTTATCTACATTCAATGACTTTTATGTCCAGCTTTTGTAAATCGGTTGAATCAATAGGAATGATATGAGTAAACATCACTGACTAAGATGTTAAAATAACAGCGATTCTGTGGGAATGACTGGTAGGTGGTTGTAGTAAAAAATCCGTTAAATTTAACGGTTACTAAATATATTGATTTGGCCTAAATCTTTCCGAATATTATCGCCATAACGGTATGATTGCTAATAATCTTAGTCACTTAATTTAAAATAGATAGTCAGAGTGGTCATACGCCCATTTTATGATAGATTTTACACTAATTGATTTGTCAACAAAATTTGATTGCTACTGAGTTTAAAGCAAGTAGTTTAACTTCAACTACACAAGAACAATGACATATTAAATTCTTAAAAGATATTCCAACAAGCTGTATAAAATGCGTACTATCCTGTTACAAACTGTTGAACATATTCTCTATACTCCATATGTTTGTCTTGTACTTGTCATTGAAACACATTTTAAACTTGTAGCTTTAGATGTTCGAAGTCTCAAACATGTATGGAATGGATTGAATTAGAAATTGAAAAGTTTGTACTACAAATGTTACACAAAATTGATTTATGGTTTGACCATCATTGATGCGGATGATTTCATGTGGTTATAAAAGTACTAGGTTATAAAAGTACTATGGTAACTCATTTATGCACTTTAAGCAATATTCTGATTGCATCAATCAAAAAATCTTTATAATTAAATGTTAGGACTAGATTCCAGATTTGTAGAAATTTTGCTTTTTGTTGTAAATAATAAAAGCAACCAACCTTTGACATCTAATGTGAACGATTTATGCAAAAACACGTCATTTGACAGATTTTCTTGATGCTTTTTTTGCTTTTTTTTGTGCTTATTTACTGCTATTTTTGTATAGTTTACCTAGTTTTTTACAAGGTTTCAAATGCCTTAAAGGCAGTCCAGATCCTTCAAGGTTCTTTTAACTGTCCAAACGCCTTCCAAATCCTCCTAAAGTAGTCTAAAAAGGTTTTTAAACACTACAGAAACTCCAAAATGCTTCTCAAGCAGTCTAAAGCCGTTCAAAATAGTCTAGAAGCTTCCAAAAGCTTGTAGAACACTCTTAAGGCTTCCAAATAATCTTCAACTAGTCTAGAAGCTCTCAAAAAACATTCCAAAACACTATAGAACCTCTAAAATGCCTTACAAAGCAGCCTAGAAGCTTCTAAAAGCTTCCAAATGTTTTTCAATTTATTTAGAAGCTTTCAAAAAGTATTCACAAGTCTTAAAAGCAGTCCAGAACCTTAAATTCTCCTAAAGTAGTCTAAAAAGAGTTCAAAACACTACAGAAACTCCAAAATGCTTCTAAAGCATTCCAGAACTTTCAATATGCTGTTAAACAGTCCAAAAACCTTCTAAATGCTCTCAAGTAGTTCAAAACATTTTTTAAAGTTTTCAAAACAGTCTAAAATCTTCCGTGTTTCTAAAGCATTTGGAAAACAAATTTTGCATCTCTGAAAAAGTTTTGTGCTTTTTTACAGCTTTTTATGCTTTTTTAAAGAAATTGATTTTGCTTTTTAAGCGCTTTTTTTTTCACAATTTTTGTGCTTTTTAATCTGGACTCTAGTTAGGACCATAAATTTCTACTTAGCTCCTATTGATTGAAATAGCTGTGTACATTATTAATTAGACCAGTAATAACAGTATATTTTTTATTAATAATTGAAACAAATTCGCTGTTAAAACACCCGTTAAATGAATTAAACCTAAGTGACTAATGGCTTGTGGTACAACATAATCGCTATGTAACCATGTGACTCCGATCTATCTTTTATTTGTCATTTGTACCGTTATATTCTAACGTTCACAAGCACGCTGCGTACACCGAGAAATTGTTGCTTCCTAACAATGGGGCATATCTTCCTCGATTACGATGATAATTATTTAGTCTAAATGACTATAACTACAGTATATGCGTTTCCTGTCGAGTAATGTCTTTTAGGTCTTTTGTTTTGTTTCAAAACGAAAGCTCTACATTTACAACTATATAATTTTTGTTTGAAACATTAAAAAATTTACGAACAAGGTAAACCGATTTCAAAACGTTTTTTCAAGATATACGAATATTTAAAATTCAAATGCAATCAAATGCGATCAATAATAATTTATTATGACCCAAAATTGTTGGTTTTAAATATGATAATGGTAAACAGAAATATTTTTTTGAATATTAGTGTAGTAGCACAGTTTAATAATATACTTTTAAATTTTCAAAAAATTTAATTACCGGAGATATCCAAAAAAACGAAACTTTCAAATTTACTTTTTTTATTCTTGGATGAGATAACTCGAAATACATTACATTTTGCCACTTTTCCTCCACTACAACGTGACAGTTATATTGGATATCTGACTGATTTTGGATATCAACTTTCATTTTACACTTTTTTCCGATTACGCTAATACCTATATCATATTATATGATCGGTTTAGTCTTGCAATTTTTCAAAAATAACAAAAATTATTTTATTTTAAGTTTTGTAAGATAGTTCAGATAAATGACACTTTGCCATTGCAACTTTTCTTCCTTTTTTCGCTAAAACATGACAACGTCACATTTAAAGTTCGACGTTTCTGTTTTCGGTAACCATCATCAATTTTATTTTTCTTTTATGTGCGAGTCTAATTTTTCACTAGGAATATTACAGAAGTTTTTTGCTTGAAATTTGACATTAAAAAGTTAATTTCAGAATTGTACCGATTTTACCAAAATGTCAATATTTTTAGTGACCAAAACTTATAAGAATATCCTTCTTAATAATATTCCTTTTCACATTAAAAAACTCATTCCAGTATTCTACTAATTTTGAAAATGTAAATTTAGTTGGTAAAGTTTATTATTAGATTAACCGTTCCTATAATGCACTAAAATTTGTATTAATTTTGTGTTTTAAAGACGATATTATTATGATTACGACTATGACTAAGAAGTTGGGTAAACCCGGTCTAAGTAGTAACGTTACTGTTAGCTGACGTTAAGTTCAGTCTTTAACCTTAAAAAGAGTCACGTGATTCAGTATTTAAAATTAAAAAAACGGTCACGTGACCTCTCAAATACGATTTTGCTATTTAGAAGAGTGACATGACGTTTAGTATTCCGTTTTGACGTTATAAAAGAGATTTAAAAAAAATAATGATTGAAAAACGTCAAGTGACCATTTTCACTGTAAAACACTTACGTGATTTTAAAAATATTAATTTAAACTGAAAAACGTTCACGTGACCTTTCAAAACGATTTTTCCATTTACAATTACGTGATTTTCAGTACTCCCTTTTGGCATTAAAAAAAAGAGTCACGTGACTTTTAGGATTCGATTTTGACGTTAAAAAAAAGGCTACTAGACCTAAAAAAGATGATTGAAATTTGTCACGTGGTTATTTTTACTGTAAAAAATATCAGTTTAAACTGGAAACCGGGCACGTGAGTTTTGACGATAAAAAAAAAGTCACGTGATGTTAATGTTGATATTTTAACCTTAAAAATAGTCACGTCATTCAGTGTATCAGTTTAATAATCAAAAATGGTGATGTGACCTTCATGATTCTGTTTTGACGTTTAAAAAATGTCACGTTACCTTTAAAAATAAATTTGTTGATTTAAAATCGTCTCGTGACTATTTTCCGTGTAAAAAGAATCACGTGACTTATCAGTTTAAACTCTCAAACTCTCAAATCTCAATAACATTTTGGCATTTAAAACTGTCACGTGATATTATGAATTCCATTTTTTTTACCTTTCAATTGGTTGATTGAAAATATCACGCGACCATTTTTACCTTAAAAAAAGTCACCTGACTTTAAACTTAACAACGGTCACGTGACCTTTCGTTTTGACGTTAAAATGAGTCACTAGATGTTTTTAAAAATAAATTTGATGATTGAAAATCGTCACGTGATTTTCTGTATGTGTGGGAATTTTTACAAATTGCTAAAGTTTATTAAAATAACCGCTCTTATAATACTCTAAATTTGTACTAAATTTGTCCTTTAAAGACGAATTTCAGTAATATATCGGTTTTACAAGTGTCAATAATTGATAAGCTCAACTTTCGGTAGATTGAGAGACAATTTTCTACGGGTATTTTAAAAGGTTTTTAATAATATATTTCGAATATTCTCAGGAAGGTTATTCCAGTAAAATTAGGCTTCTAAAAAAATAAAATTAGGCTGACATTTGTAAATTAATAAATTCCCAAAATTCAGTCATTTAAGACCTAATTTCAAGCGGAAAACTTCTGAACTAGTAGAAAAGTTGTTCCAGTCAATTTAGACCACAATTTGACATTATTGTAAAATCGGGAGATTGCTGAAAATAGACTTTTAAGGTCAAATTGCGAGCGAAATACTTTTTTGTATTTTTCGCAAGAAAGTTAAATTACAAAAAATATAAGCAGACTTTGAAAGTACTATTGTCATTGTAAAAAGGTTTAATTAGAATTCAACATTTTTTCGTTTATTTGAATAAACGAAGAATAAATTAGGTTAGAATTCGAGAAAGTGTCATTTATTTCCAGTTCTTATCAAATAAATCACCAAAAAAAAGTAGTTTTTAAAATTTATAAATTTTTTTAATCAACATATAACAACCGGTTTAATCTTTGATTTTTTCTTACAAATTTTGAATGGAAAATCTTGGCAAATTAGTATAGCTTTTGTCTACAACATAATTTATGAATAACAAAATTTTTTGCAAGGAAAAAACAAGATTTTATTTGATTTTGTATAAAGCTTACTTAAAACCATAATTTACTAGTAAAGCAATTTAAAGTATAGTAACAAGCAAATGTACTTCTTGCAAATAGCATTTTTATTTTGTTACACTGTGCATATTGCTCTGAAATTGGCATATCTAAATATTACCAATGCACCATTCAATAAATAAAGTAACCCTCGTTTATTAGTCAAAATGTTACTTCTTTCCTCCCTACTTATAACATACAACATTTTAAAGTCACATAACATATTTATAGATATCTTGCAATTAAAAAGGAAGTGCAGCATTTCCATCTACATACTTGATTATCTATAAATAGTACCTATGAGAATAACATCTTACACTTTTATCACATTGAAACTATATGCAGATATTAACTATTTAACGATTCATTGCATCTTGTAGGAGTTGTCGAACACGCAATTTGAGTAATTGATGTTCACATGTAACATTAGTACGGTACTTTAGTAGTTTAAACTACACTTTGAAAATCATTGGCATTAGAGAACGGTTTAATAATGTTTTTTTCCCAAAATCCAGTTTTAATAGAACGAAAAGATATAATTTTATGAGATGATTTAAGCCTTGTCAAATTGATGTTTAGTTTAACGATGGGGTAATTTGCCACGGAAACGGCGGGAGTATAGCTTTTTGATTGGACAATTTTCTTGTTGGGTCCTATTGTTAAAAGTAATGATGTTCTTCCAATGATAAATGTGAGAAGTTTATGTCGAGTCATGTAAACTGAACTCTTGGGAAATATAATTATTATTATGTTGCCAGCACAAATTGGTAAAACATATCTGGTTAGCGTGATTATCGTTTAATTTCCTTGCTAATTGCTAACTTTATCTTCTCTTTTGATCAAAAATAACTGGTATCCTCAACTTTTTGGATCAATTTCTAATTAATACATCATATATTATACAGATCGTATTTATTTATGTGCTTATTTCCGAGAATTTAATGACCGTCATTATGAATTTACAAGTTCAATTTATGGCCAATTAGAATACTTTGCATGTCAAGATTGGCAAGGCGGATTATTCCGATCAATTTGATAAGTAATGCAATTATCATTTTTGTGAATCGAGTTAGTGTGGTTTCTCGGTATGCCTAAATACCCATGTACAATTACAATAAAATATTTATTAGAAGCATCTCGAGAAGAATGTGCAATTATTCAGGCATGTTGCGGTTCAAGGTTGGTCAAAAGAGGTGTTGTTTCACAAATTGTTAATTATTGCCGAAGCTAAATGGCTTGGATGTTGGCATTCTAACCATACATCATCGGTCTATTCGTATCCTGCCGGTTGTATTTTACTTTCCGGCCAACATCAATTCAGTAAATATGCACATCCCATTAACGACTTAAGGGGCTTTTAAACAAGTTTCACATTCCCAGATACTTCTAGCTGTTAAGAGTGTATCATTACCCATACCCACTCTTGCCTAGTACTATTACTCTTGAATAATAATTTTAACGGTACGCCCTGGTTGGTGGAGGCTCATTTTTTAAATACACAGAGTACTGGTCAATTTGGTATGAAGGCGTTGTGATGACTAATTTTTTACAAACAAACATTGAAAATGTTACATGCAAACTGATTGAACTGATTTCCTTCTGTACTGACTTACGTTTTTTTTGTTTCAGGTAATTTCGCTGCAAACTCATTTAGTCGGAATGCCAGCAAGGTCGTTGGAAAAACTTCTTAATGGATAGGTATGCAAAGTAATTGGGCTTTTAAAGAGGGGTGGTCTAGTTAAGAGATGGAACAATAATTACCCATGAACTGAAGGGACGTCTTTAGTGAGATGAATTTTATTCAAAATTATAGGGATCTTTGACGTTCAAGGAAGTAATTTATAAATCTTTTTTTCTTATTTTGACTCGATGATGATGTGGTTGCTGAGGTTATTAATTAACTAAAACCCCACCTTGTTGTGGAAGAATTACAAATTAGTGGTGATGCAGAACAGCTGCATGTCAAAAAAGAGTGAGACCATACCTAATCAAGCAAAAAGTCAAAAATGGTAAGTCTGCATGTGCAACATTTGCGTAAATTACAGCACTGTACGTAGTTGTGATTGGTCAACAAAAAGCAACAAGCTGAAAGCTGCTTTTTTTTGAGATTTAAACAAATGCTGCACATGTAGACAGCATTACTATAGTTAGGATGTTAGATTAGATTAAATCTCTGGTCCTATCCAAGCTCTAAGATTTTTTAAGTGAGGTAAATTGGCAAAACCCTTTTTCCCAAAAGATTTTTTCAAATATTGTAATGTGTTATTGTGCATATTCTGTAAAAAACTGTTTATGTCTTAAATTGTAAAAATTATAGTTAATACAGTCAAAGTAGAGTGAAGAGCTAGTTTTGGCCCTTAAAAAAACTTCAAATAAACAGCATAAGTTAAAATTGGAAAATGACTTACCAGTAGCCAAGTATAAATTAAATTGATATTGCAATCAGCTACTATCTAATTTAATTCGATGACTGTCGCTAATTTAAATGAAGAATATAAGAATCATAATTTCAGGGTTTTACAATGATTTCTTTATATCGAAAATAGAAATTAACATTTCTTCACTTACAATGTCTCATAGCAAACTTATAATCACGCTTAAAAAACTTTTACATAAGAAACCTGATGTTGAAATATTTTCTGTAAAAGATATTGACAAAGCTTTACCAAGTATTGAATAATTTGTAATAAATTTTCGTCAATACAGTGTGAATCTCCTAGAATTGTTATGTATTGATTGATTATGATAAAAACTAAAACAAAAATAAGACTTGAGTTGATGAGATTCTTTTCGCTAAAATTTTAAAAAATAATGTAACAGTCTTCTTTTCTATTGGCGTAAGAAAATGTACAATCATTTGTTTACTCTGAGTTGGTTTTTTTAATGAAAATTGGATTTAGCAGACCGGTACGAAACTTGCCGACGTTTTGCCAGTTTTATTTACGCTTCCTCAGGGACTAAACAAATTTACAAAATAAACTTTTATTGTGTATATATTTAGTGCCCTGAGGAAGTCAAAATAAAACGGACAAAACGTCGGCAAGTTTAGCACTTTTATTAACTGATAAAATGCTGTAATTTTGATACCAACGTAATTTGGCGTAAATTTACACTTCTCTGTTAATAGTCATAACGGAAAATTACATAATTTCTAATGTAATTAATAACTAGTTATTCAACCAAACCGTAATTTTACTGAATTTACTTAGATTTTGTACAGATTTTATTACAATAATTCTTATCCAATGTATTATTATTCCTTAAAGTTGTGGTAAAATTTTTGAAACGTCAAATTTTAAGTAGAGGTGTTTTAATAGAACAAAACTGTTAATACAAGTTATTGGGCTTTTCTTAAATTACCGGAAAATATTGAATAAATAAAATAAGAAAACATGACAAATATAAAAAAACAGAAAAAATTTAATATTGATTAATTTTTAATGAAACACCCTGTTCCAAAAATATATAATAACTTGGCATTTGGTTTAGCCATTTTCGAATTATTGGTATTTAAAAATTGTGATTTTAGTGTTTTAAAAACACAGTTACCATGGATTTGGATGATTTCAAGGTTATAGAGGACATTTTCTGAGTCACATGACAGGTGTCAATTTTACTTTGCAGTGTTGCCAGCTTCAAGTTAACTAAGTCACGATCACGTAACATGCTTTTACATTTTTAGCTGTCCCAACTGTTTAAATATAATTTACAGACTATTCAAAGTCAAAGACGACATTTTCCGGGTCACGTGACTGTTGTTGACCAGTTTCAACTTAACTTTACAGTGTTGCCAACTGCAAATTTAAATTGTCACAATCACGTGCTTTTACAATTTTAGCTTTCTCAGCTGTTTAAATCTAATTTACAGTGTACATTCTAATTACATGTACATTAACACACAATTGCAACAACGTACTTTTAAGCTAAATTAAAATTCGGATGAGACAATTCAAGTAATAAATGTCAGTCAAAACAACGCTTAACCTAACCTAGAAATACGTTGGTGCTATTGGTCATTAAAGATTCTCTTTTGATTGATATTTTTAAAAAGGAAAACTAGATTTCTAGAAACTAGAAAAAATAACGTTAAATATTTTTTGCTTCAAAAACGTACCTTTCTGAAGCACTAAAAAAACACCCTGAAAAAATATTTAAATTTTACAAAAATGATATAAATTTTAAAAAAACAGCGAAACTAATTTTCATAACTAACCCTATTATTAGTAGTACTGAGGGCAAATACAACTTCAAAATTCCACATAGGAAACTAGTGATTAAAAGAGAGAAACTACTAGAAAACAGAGAGCTACAGAAAGATGACTTTGAAATTGACATGTGTCGTAATTGGACAGTTAGTCACAAGATACCATTTCTGATAAAGTTTCTCGCATTTATGTATAGTTTTGAAATTAATTACAATTATTTATTTGCTTAAGTGAACACTTTTTAAATTAATTGTTAATTAAATTTAAAAATGTTTCAATATTAAACTTTGATAAACCGGCCCTATTAATTCTTATTAAATGCGTCCGCCTGGACAAAATTAATGGACAGATTTGTAAATCCCTTAAAAGAGCTAAAGTTACCGGAAATTTAATAACAGCCATGTTAATTAATTTTCTGTCAAACTGGCTTTGCTTTTTCTACATTCCTCGCATCTACGTAAAAGCCCTGATATCCTATTGCTAATTGAGACTGGAAAAAAAGCAAGTTCATTACTAATCCTCTAACTAATTTACCTGCGGAATACTCGAAAAACTTGAAGTTTTCAATGTAAAAAGTTGATGGTAAATAAAACAAGTTTTGCTTAGTTTAAGGTATATTTATTTTTACAGTAAAAAACAATACAGTTTACACTTCTAAATAGAGTCATTGCTTCTATAACATTGCATCTACACATAAGTTGAACTATGTTTACAATATTCCATTATTGTAACAATGTAAATATTCATTTGTGCTTATGCAAATTGCGTCAAGAACATCTTATAAAGTCATATAACCGTAAAAATTGTACATACTACATTTCATTTTCGTCAATTGTACACAAAGACATTTGCTCATTAAAGCGCACAGTCATTCCTTCAAGCAAATCTTGAATAGTAGAGAATTTTGCACTGTCCTTAATGTCCTCTTCAATCAGCACTGGCTTGTCAGACTTTAACGTTGTATTTCCTTCTTTCAAAATCATATTTTGATTGTTATCACTTTCTAATGTGGTTTCAGTCACGTCACTATTGTCACAATCACTCTCGGTGGCTCTCTCTGAAGTAACGTTACTATTCAAGCTCTCAGTAACCGAATGAGGTGTAAAACATAAACTAGCTTTACTACTTTTGTGGTTTTTAAGTTGCTCACGTTGTTTTTTCATATAAGCTTCCCTTTTCTGCACATCAGTAAGCTTTTTGGTGTTATATTGTTTGCGTTGAGCATACAATCTTTCGTAAACGCATGCGTTAAGGTTACCTCCCAAACATTCTTTGCTGTATCTGGATTTTTTTCTGGCCGGTTCGTGGTAAATGCATGGTTGCATTTTTTCTGACATTCGTTTTGAGGCTGGTTTAGCAGTCCAAACTTCTTTTATATAACGCACTGCTTCTACTTTATGGGGACAGGGCCGAGGTCTGTTTTCGTATAATCTTTCGAAGCAGCTGCTTTCCTGTTTACTTTGAGAGCTTTGCCTACTTCTGCTACTTAAGGTAGAAACTGGTCGAGGTATTTTGGAAAAACGTCGATTACTCTGGGAACTTTCAGTCTCGAAACTTAAATCAAAGTTTTTCCTCTCGAAGTTCAGAGATTTAATAGGACTGCTGGTATTGCGAGGGTGGATTTTAGCAAAATTATCTTCGCTAGGTTGTTGATAAACTCGTTTTCGGTCAGTAGTGACAGTTTTATCGCACCACTGTCCCATTGTAGTGTCCCGTTTCACTAGCACCGGTTTTTTAAACTTGTAACTGGTCACTTGAGGGTTTTCCTTTAAAACATCCCGAATTTCTTCGATGGTTACACTAACTCCAGTTTCTTCCATCAGCTTCTTTTGGGTTAAACTTAACAAACTTTCCATGCTCCAATGACCTCGATATGTGTAGAGTCTGTTGAAAACTACCAGTAACTTGGAAACTACCTGCGGATCTTTAGTGAGCCCCATTTTTTAGGTACTTCTTCACAGAACAACTCAAAATGCTAAGACTAAGTTTAATATAAGATCCAAATTTTATTGGGGTAATGAACCCAGACAACACAAATATTCATTGTCAGTTTTACTACGAACGGACCGGTCAAAAATGCAGTGTCGAATATCATAAAAACACTTAGGGAATGCCTTTTTGTACACATCATTATCGGAAGATGGCAACAACTTTATCAGTTTAGTCATACTATACTGTATACTGGGTGGAACAAGTTTGTAAACGTTGAAGGCAAATTTCTTCACAGTTCTGGATGGATTGTAAGATCTTTAACAACAAAATAAAAAAAGTTTAATGATAAGGAAAACGTGTGTGGTTGACTCTGTCATTGAAATTTCACTTTTGGCCTATCTGGTTAACAGAAATTGTTTGCAAATTTTTCCACAAAGTGTACGAAACTGAACTAGCAAATGGTTATAAAAAAATTTGTATGCGTACTAGAATTGTGGAATTATTATAATATTGTCGGCAACTTAATAGACGAAATTCTAATGATCCCAATGATGTAATCTTTTATGTTGGTGCGGTACCATAAATGTCTAAAACTGTTTTCTAAATTCGTGACGCACACAGAACGTCTTGGTATCTAGTAAATTACCATTCCTCTAAGCCGAGAGATTGTAAACAGTGTATAATTTGCCCACTGTCTATTTCCTTCTTTCTAGTCTACAATTACTAGTACTCCACCCAGGTAAAATTGGCTGAATTGGTTTTAGCGTGTTTTTCCTGAATTTCTGCTGGCACTTCAGTTAATATTAGGTTATCTAGTTTACAGTACTATTTATTAATACGTACAGTGTTGAGCAATTTAACTGTTGGAAGCTCCATCTGCTTATCTGCTTGTCAGTTATGAAATTTTGCCTTATCTTGAATGAGACCACTGGTTTGCAATGCTTTTCTTTTCCATTGATTGAACAGAACATCAGTTATGATGATATTCTTAGAATAGCTGAAGATGTTATCGATAACAGTATCGATATTTACGACATTATCGATAACATCTTCAGCTATTCTAAGAATATCATCATAAACATCTATGATGACTTCCCTCATAAAATTGCAATTAGTGGAAAACAATCGGTATCATCTTGAATCAAAACAAACAGTTTTAACGCCAAAGCTTCGAAGGAACAACAACTACCTACTAATTAAAAGCAGTCATGTATGGTGCCGTTAAGCGGATGGCATCTCGGACACGATGCTGACCTGGGACAACTGTCTATCTACGGGGTGTTGCACGTTTTTCAATCCGACATAGCTTAAATTAACGGAGACTGACTGCCTGCATATGGTCGTTCGAAAAAGTGCGTTTGGTGTCTAACCTAAAACGTAAATACCACCTTGGTAGAAAATTTGAAATATATGGAATGTTAAAGGTTGATCGATTTGCTGGACTGGTTATTGTGATTAGTATAAAAAACACATTATGCGAATATTAATTTATTCTTTTGAGTGTACTGTTTCTGTTATACAGTCATGTTTTTTATCTCTGAATCAAATATTTGCAATTCAAAAACAAGAAGAACAAACATTCAAAGTCGTTGTCACACAGTAATTTAGGCCTAAGCAGAAATGTAAAATTTCCGGAAAATTAAGTTTATGGAAATTTTTCGGTAATTTTCCGAAAAAATTGGAAAACCTAAAAATTCAAAAATAATTCGTTTTTTACATTTTCGTACTATCAACTTGAAGGTATGCAGGCAGTTTAGGTTAATTTTGAAAATCAAAAATTTTTACTTGAAGGTTGTTCGTACCTGAGATATTGATCAAAAACTGCAAAAAACGAGAGTCAACTTTCACTCCCTCTAGCGGCTAAACGGGGCAACTTAGACATGCCCGCTCAAAATCACGTGATAGCCGCATTCATTAGCTTTCTTTTGTTATACGGTGGTTTTATACAGGATGTTTTAAATAAGCGAGATATGAAATTTTCTGGAAAACTGCACCAAAATTTCGCTCAAATTGGGAATTTCTGCTTTCGAGGAGAGTGGTCAAAGTAAGGCTGTAGGAGCAAAAACAATACGCAAATATCTATAAGATTCATATTTTTATTTTTTTTTGAGGTATTCATCTGTTAGCAAAGGTCCGGTTAAGAAAATCTGTAATGACCCTTGTAGAATGAGGAGGAGCTCCATCCATTTGAGACTTGAGGCTAAATTTTCTAATTCTGGAATGATTTAATTTTGAAGATGATCCGAAAAAAATGCCAATAAGAACATTCTTAATTATGCCAATTCGTACGTCCTTATTTGTACTTGCCCAGTATCTAAAAAATAAGAAAAAACGCAATTTGACATAATGCCATTTGAAAAGAATAACTCTCACCTATAATTTTGCGAATTCACACAACCATTTAACTGGAAAGATGCCTCATCAGTGAAAAGAATCTTTGGTAAAATATGTTCATTATTGTTTTAATTACATTTTGCATCCTTACACAAAAATCGGCTCTAATTTTATTATCTTTATAGAGCATTCGATAATTGGAGTATTTGTAGGCTTTGCATTTTTTTGTAACTCTTTTAGGGTTTTTCGAACTAAAAATTTTGAAATTACAAAGTGTTGTTTCAAAGATGCATTATGAATTTAATTTTTCCACAAAACATAAAATATCTAGCTTCATTTCTTCTGTAAGGACGCTTGACTTTCTACGTTTCTTCGTGTGCCCATTTTCCACCCAACCTTCTTATTGAAACATTTTAACAATATTACAAATTGTTCTAATAGCAGGGATAGATATTTTGTTGCAAACAAATCTCGCACTGCTCTGAAGCTGTGGCACAGAAGAATCAACTCTATTTCTTCTTCTTTAGTGTACATTGAAATAAACAAATAAGCGAGTACAGCACAAACTAAAACAAACTTTTTCCATCTGAAGTTTCAGGTCAAATTTGAAGTTACTTTATTCGTTTGATAGTGAGATAATTGTTACCTGTCCAATGTATTGAGGAGTGCTTTTTAAAACTGAATGTCATCTTTGCGGATGACACGACCATTTTGGCAAAAGCTGAAAACATCAATATTTTAATTCATAAGTTAATGGAGAAATCAGCTAGAGAATGGTTTGAGAGGACTTTAAATGAAAACAAAACAAAATTGATGTTTTTGGGTCATGGACAGGGGTCAGGATAGCACAGAGTTTTTGGGTTTTCTTCTCGATCCGATTCTGTTTTGGAAAAATCATGTTGAATTTGGCGGAAAATTTGAACTAGACAATTTTTCTACTTAGATCCTTGAAACGTGAGTTGCCAAGGAAAGCCCTACTAACAACTTATCGAACAATGTAATAATCGAATATCGAACAATGTAATAAGGAAGGAGATTTTTTTTATCAGAAAAACGTTGAGAAAGTTTTTAGGCCTTAATCCAGGGCCCTTGTATCACTTGTGGCATTTGTCAAAACGTAAATAAAATAGCGCTTATAAAAAATGAAAAAAAAAACAAAAATTGTTAAAAGAATTTAAACAAAAAAACAATACTTCTTTGGTATATAAATATAGCTTTATTCATTTTAGGCTACATTGCATAAAATCTGTAAACTTCTCAAAGTTAAACCTCTTGGGTTAAATTAACCATAGGGATAACCTGCAAAATCCCAAAGGGCTTACAAAAGTAGAAGAAACATGTTCAATTATCTACTAAATCACACTGTAACAACAGAACTACTTTGTATTATAATCAACTTCATTTTACAAAAAAAGTACATTTTATGACTGTCTTGTGTATTTAAACGCGGAACAAAATCGAGTTAAACAGATATCAGAACGTCTAGGAATAGCCAGAAGAAAAGCAATTTTCAACGTAGCATTGTAAATTACCTAGTTGAAAAGAATAGAATGAGCGTTTTACGTCAATGCGAAAGGAGATGAAGTATAGAGCAGAATGTCCAATTAACGGACTGTAAACGTCTTGTTTTCTTCGCCGAACAATGAGAAGCCGCAAACAGACTTAGTTAGAATTATCTGCCATTTTCAATAGAATTTAAATGAGCTGGTTACCTATAGGAGAGTCACCAGCCCTAAGTAAACAATACTACTCTAGTTTTTATTTAGTTTACAGGATTTACAATTCCTAGAATGTCACAAAACTGTAATCTAATGGAAACCTGCAGCAGGAATCTTTGATTAGTAAATTGAATTGCTGAATTTGAGACAGTTAGCAGAGTTTTACAATTTCTTGAAATCGAACATAATTAAGTTAAAGTTTTCTTGCTTTCGAAACTTAATATTCCTGGCCACATAATTAAAAATCTATAGTTCTTCAAACTTTTGTAATTAAAAGTTTCATTCTTTTTTGGTAAAGCTTTGCCCGAATGATCAGCAAATTATCGTCATTGAACCATCCAATCACGCTTGAATTTTTATGACTCCAAACTTTCTCTTGACTTGGTTTTCTAATTAAAAATTCATTTTGTGTGTGGGAAGAGTTTGAGTTGAAAGAAAAATTTCTATTATAATAGGATACCATTTTAAGAATTACGGTTTGTTCTTTTAAGTGCGGAAAATTAAATATCCTAACGTCGAAAAGTTCTTAACGGCCAGAAATACAATTTGAAAGGAGAGTCAGGGACAAAATCGCTTGTAAAACCCACTTGAAATGAGAAAATAACTGTTTTAAGCACTTTTTGGAATCCTAATAACGCATAACCTGAAAAAAAACTACAAAGTTTGGTAATAGTACGGGAGAAAAGCGGTGTCAAAGTTTGAACTGCTAGAAACGCAGTTTGAAAGGACAGTCAGGGACAAAATTGATTGTAAAACCCACTTGGAGTGAGAAAATAACTGTTTTAAGCACATTTTTGAAATCCTCATAAAATTTACTACCCAATAACCTGAAAAAACAGTCCAAAATTAAGTACAGTCAGGGAGAAAAGCGGTGTCAAAATTTGAACTGCCAGAAATACAGTTTTGAAAAAACAGCAAGGGACAAAATTGCCTGTAAAACCCACTTGGAATAAGAAAATAACTTTTTTAAGCACATTTTTGGAATCCTCATTAAATTTCCTATCCAATAACCTGAAAAAACAGTACAAAATTTAGTACAGTCAGGGAGAAAAGCGGTGTCAAATTTTGAACTGCCAGAAATAAAATTTGGAAGGACAGTCAGGGACAAAATTGCCTGTAAAACCCACTTGGAGTGAGAAAATGACTGTTTTAAGCACAATTTTGCAATCTTCATTAAATTTCCTTTCCAATAACCTGAAAAAACAGTACAAAATTTAGTACGCTCAGGGAGAAATCGGTGTCAAAGTTTGAACGGCCAGAAATACAGTTTTGAAAAAACACTAAGGAACAAAATTGCCTGTAAAACCCCCTTGGAATAAGAAAATAACTTTTTTAAGCACATTTTTGGAATCCTCATTAAATTTCCTATCCAATACCCTGAAAAAACAGTACAAAATTTAGTACAGTCAGGGAGAAAAGCGGTGTCAAAGTTTGAACTGCCAGAAATAAAATTTGGAAGGACAGTCAGGGACAAAATTGCCTGTAAAACCCACTTGGAGTGAGAAAATGACTGTTTTAAGCACAATTTTGCAATCTTCATTAAATTTCCTTTCCAATAACCTGAAAAAACAGTACAAAATTTAGTACGCTCAGGGAGAAATCGGTGTCAAAGTTTGAACGGCCAGAAATACAGTTTTGAAAAAACACTAAGGAACAAAATTGCCTGTAAAACCCCCTTGGAATAAGAAAATAACTTTTTTAAGCACATTTTTGGAATCCTCATTAAATTTCCTATCCAATACCCTGAAAAAACAGTACAAAATTTAGTACAGTCAGGGAGAAAAGCGGTGTCAAAGTTTGAACTGCCAGAAATAAAATTTCGAAGGACAGTCAGGGACAAAATTGCCTGTAAAACCCACTTGGAGTGAGAAAATGACTGTTTTAAGCACAATTTTGCAATCTTCATTAAATTTCTTTTCCAATAACCTGCAAAAACAGTACAAAATTTAGTACGCTCAGGGAGAAATCGGTGTCAAAGTTTGAACGGCCAAAAATACAGTTTTGAAAAAACACTAAGGGACAAAATTGCCTGTAAAACACACTTGGAATAAGAAAATAACTTTTTTAAGCACATTTTTGAATTCCTCATTAAATTTCTTATCCAATAACCTGAAAAAACAGTACAAAATTTAGTACAGTCAGGGAGAAAAGCGGTGTCAAAGTTTGAACTGCTAAAAACACAATACTTATTTATACTGCTACTCTTTCTCATATTCAATTAGAGTTTGTCTTAGATTACAGAAAAGTTAGATAAGATAATAGGTAAGATATGTTCTATATGTTTGTTGAAGATAAGCAACGCAGAATGTTTACAAAAATAGACTAGTTAGTGTCAAAATGATTTTCTAAAGTAGTTTAAGGAGTATCTGCACCAGTTAACGTATAAAAATGACAAAATACACACTTCTACTTCTGTAAAAAGAACAACAATCATGCTTCAAAACTTATCAACAACTAGACATTGTCTCATATTTAAAGATGCTTTTCTAGAATAATGCAGTTTTAAGTTAAATAGCAAATACTGGTTTGCAAAATCCATTAAAACAAAAAATATAACAAAACTCAAAACTTTAGACCAAAGAACGTAAGGTTGGCCTATTTTTGACTGCGCTTAATGAGGGTTTGAATTTTAACTGCTAGTTTATCAGGTGGTTAACATACTGACCTTAAATATTTCTTAGGTATTAAAATACTTTTTCAGTTGCACTTTAATGAATGACTTTTGACAGTATAATCAACAAAACCAATATTTATCCAAATCTATGGTCAAATTCTAGCATGCTGTGAGGTTAATTATTGTAGCCAAAGGAGCGCTACAACCTTTAATCCTAGTGGCCCCGATTAGAAACATGTAGAGCGTAGAGCTGTAAAGAAGGTCGACACTTGAAGTCAAAGGTCGATTTTAAGATTAGGTTTGAGCCATTTTCCTTTGAGGCGTGTGCGACCATGCTATTAGGGTCAGTTAATACCTCAGTAATAAATATCTTCTATTCTTTCGCTCTTAGATAACGACTAGGTTGATTTGTGGCTCTTGTGTCTCGTCGAAATGTCAGAAGAAAATTTATAAATAACGACTGTGGGATAAAATCGACAAGAAAGAAAATTCATGAGGTTTGTGTCAGTTTGGACTGTGTAAACATGATAGTGACACCTTACAAGTACTTGAAACCAAGCAGGTTTACTCGAGACAAGCAACGCAGAATGTTTACAAAAATATCAATAACCACAAACATTTACATTTTAAGAGAAAAAACAAACTCTCTTCAAGTAAAGCAGAATTTCTTTCATACAAGCTTATTAGTAACAGGAACTTAATAAACTTAATATTCTTCTTAAATCATGTAATTTTTTTAAGCTCTTCGAGTCAAATAAATTGACACAATTTTTGTATGCTTGTGATGGTGAAGATGCCCTTGCAGGCTTACCCATTAATTAAATAATATTCCAATTAACTTGATTGGCAAATCATAAGAAGATTTATAGTTTCTTTATTGGTGGAAAAAGGATTCTCACAATCAATTTCATTTTTAGATCTCCAAGTTTGTATCTAAGTTACAGCGATGGTTGAAAACAAAGAGAATATTTTTTTAGATGTTACGATTTCTTTGATTATTCTCTGCTCACTTTGTAACTTATTTAAATATTTCCTTTCTTGATAGGACATAACAAACAGTTATGGACCCCTCACGTGTAAGTTAATTTTAAAATTTAAGCTCAGTTGGAAACCATTTTCCTCCATCAGTCTATTAGACAGCATTTAATTCCAACAGCAACAAAAATATCAATCAAGCGACATTGGTTTAAGTTCCCATGACGAAAGCATGATATGTTTCTCACGAAGACCGAAAACGTGATATGATACTCAACTAGACTAGATTCCCTTCGAATCTCGCACTAAATCGGTTCGAATTCCATTTGTGGGCTCAATTCCAAATGGTCGGAGCAATCCGAAGGCGTTTAAAACTTTTTTCGTTGAATGATTGATTGACCCAAATCGAGATGAGAATGACAATCGTTATAGAAGGGTGATAGCTTAATAAACCTTTCAAGTGCAAACCTTCGTTTTGGGAGAGTTATTTGTCATCTTACAGATATGCTTCTTTACATCTAAGGCTGTTTGAGAATAAACTCCTAAAATACGTAAGCTCAATTAACAGATAAATTCACGTGGGTTGCAGGTGGGCTTGAATTTTAGATAAGTACTTAGGAAACTAGTTTTTAAGCCTAAACATGCACTTCTAAGCCGCTTAATTACAACACTTAAGCTGCTAAAAATTATTCAGCACCGTGGTTTCTGTTTGCATTTCAAGTTTGCACTTCCTACAGTTTATTTCAGTCGCATGTGTTAAAAACAAGTTTTCAAATTAGCAAAAACCTTTATACTGTTAATTCTCGACACTTCGTCCTCGTTGAAGAATATTATTGCGTTACCTACTTAACGCAATAAAATTTATTTCCTTTTTTGATTCAGCAACGACCTGAAGCAGAGAACACACCGTTATACATAATGAAATTTTTATTCACTGACTCGAAAGAACGGGCTTTTGTCTTTTCGGAATTCCTGCAACTGGGTCAGTGAGTTTATATGCATCGGATGGTTTAAATAACAGCACAAGCTTTTTTCAAAACAGAGTAAATTATGAAATCCCCTCCAAATTTACTCAGCAATCTGTACTGGAAGAGCATTAATATTAATACAGTGAAGAGATGGAGTAAATAAGACCTGACATATTATTATTAATGGATTGTCTGTATATCCGGGCCTAAAACGAGATCTATAGGGACCTGTTGAATAGCGTCAAGTTTGATGGGTCTATCTGGTTAAATATATTTGTGAACAACACCTGACTGAAAGCTGCGTTCTTTGATTAGCTAGACGTGGGAGTGATATTAATAGAAACGTATTAATAATGTCGAGAATGGAGTTGTCATCAATTTTAGTTAGAGAAAACACTGAAATCTGTAAATCCGAATTGTTAATTGTGTTTGCAATGTCAATTTTATGTTTGTAAAAGAAAACTAACTTGCCACTGGATTTTACGGAATTTTTGTTTTAGGAACCAGTTTTAAATTATTCGTCATGTTGAACATATAACCTGACATACGAAAGATGTTTCAAAAATTATTATTTTTTAGCAAAGTGTGTTAAACTGCAATTCTGTCAAATTTTGACAGTGTTGACAGATATAACGTGGTTTTTGGAAGATAATTTAGCTAGGCAGTCACGTGATCACTGTCAAAATTACGTCATAAATCTCAGAAACACGTTTTGTATCGAATACTGCAAGAAAACTTTTCTAAAATTAGATTTTAGCAACTTTTGTGCACAATTTGACAGTCAGAAACAAAATTGTTTGTCAATCTCACTTAGAGTGAGAAAATTACTATTTTAAGCACATTTTTAGATTTATCATTAAGTTTACTATTCAATAACCTAAGAAAACACTACGAAATTTGGTACAGCCAGCGAGAAAAGCGGTGTCAAAGTTTGAACTGCCAGAAATGCAATTTGAAAAGACAGTTAGGGACAAAATTGTCCGTAGAACACACTTAGAGTGAAAAAATGACTGTTTTAAGCACATTTTTGGAATCCTCATTCAATTTCCTATCCGATAGCCTAAAAAACACAACAAATCTTGGTACAGTCAGGGAGAAAAACGGTATCAAAGTTTGAACTACCAGAAACACAGCTTGAAAAGACAGTCAGGAACAAAATCGCCTGTATAAAACCCACTTAGAGTGAGAAAATGACTGTTTCAAGCACATTTTTGGAATTCTGATTAAGTTTACTATCCAATAACCTAAGAAAACACTAGAAATTTGGTACAGCCAGCGAGAAAAGCGGTGTCAAAGTTTGAACTGCCAGAAATACAATTTGAAAAGACAGTTAGGGACAAAATTATCCGTAAAACCCACTTATAGTGAGAAAATGACTGTTTTAAGCACATTTTTGGAATCTTCATTCACTTTCCTATCCGATAGCCTAAAAAACACAACAAATCTTGGTACAGTCAGAGAGAAAAGCAGTATCAAAATTTGAACTACCAGAAACACAGCTTGAAAAGACAGTCAGGAACAAAATCTCCTGTATAAAACCCACTTAGAGTGAGAAAATGACTGTTTCAAGCACTTTTTTGGAATTCTCATTAAGTTTACTATCCAATAACCTAAGAAAACACTACGAAATTTGGTACAGCCAGCGAGAAAAGCGGTGTCAAAGTTTGAACTGCCAGAAATACAATTTGAAAAGACAGTTAGGGACAAAATTACCCGTAAAACCCACTTAGAGTGAGAAACTGACTGTTTTAAGCACCTTTTTGGAATCCTCATTCAATTTCCTATCCGATAGCCTAAAAAACACAACAAATCTTGGTACAGTCAGGGAGAAAAGCGGTATCAAAGTTTGAACTACCAGAAACACAGCTTGAAAAGACAGTAAGGAACAAAATCGCCTGTATAAAACCCACTTAGAGTGAGAAAATGACTGTTTCAAGCACATTTTTGGAATTCTCATTAAGTTTACTATCCAATAACCTAAGAAAACACTACGAAATTTGGTACAGCCAGCGAGAAAAGCGGTTTCAAAGTTTGAACTGCCAGAAATACAATTTGAAAAGACAGTTAGGGACAAAATTATCCGTAAAACCCACTTAGAGTGAAAAAATGACTGTTTTAAGCACATTTTTGGAATCCTCATTCAATTTCCTATCCGATAGCCTAAAAAACACAACAAATCTTGGTACAGTCAGGGAAAAAAGCGGTATCAAAGTTTGAACTACCAGAAACACAGCTTGAAAAGACAGTCAGGAACAAAATCGCCTGTATAAAACCCACTTAGAGTGAGAAAATTACTGTTTTAAGTACATTTTTGGAGTTATCATTAAATTTCCTATCCTATAGCCTGAGAAAACACAACAAAATTTGGTACAATCAGGTAGAAAAGCGGTATCAAAGTTTGAACTACCAGAAACACAGTTTGAAGACAGTCAGGGACAAAATCGCCTGTAAAACCCATTTAAACTGATAAAATTACTGTTTTAAGCACATTTTTGAAATCCTCATTAAATTTCCTATCTTATAACCTAAAAAAAACACTAAAATTTGCTACAGTCAAGGAGAAAAGCGATGTCACAGTTTGAACTGCCATAAACACAATTTGAAATGATAGGCACTTGAAGTGAAAAAATGACAGCAAAAAAAAATGACAACAATTATTAAGCACATTTTTGAAATTTTCATTAAATTTCCTGTGGAATAACATGAGTTAAGTAATCTTCCACGCGATAAGTCTTTTAAAAAAACTTTATTACAGAAAAGATTACAACAATAGGTGACTCACAATATGACTGCTTTAAACGAAGATCAATTGCAAAGTGATTTACAGACTGACTACGGGCCCTAGCTTGAATCTAGAAAGCGTGATTTTTATATAAACAATAAAATAAGATTCTGCAAAGTCTAATCTAATAGTCAGCATTATCGGAATTATAGGCTACATAACTCCTCCCTCCGTAAGTTCGGAAAACAAGGGTTCCTTGTTTTTTCGATCATCTAAGGGCAGATCAATGTCTTTAGATGAAGGGGTTCGTCTAGACTTTCTTCTTTGGCGAAGAGTCCTCCACAGGTAGATAAGGGCTGCCAAGATCAGTATGCCTAAAATGAGTGCAAAAAGAGTCCAATATGTGGGTGAAAACTGAGTTGGTTCATTCAAGAAATGAAATTTAACTGAGTCCAGGATCTTCCGGGCTTTATTGAGTTCTTCAATGTTTACCTCGTCGAGTTGGAGTTTAGGGATGGCAGTACTTTGTTCGGTGTACGAAAAGTCAGGCAGGTCCACTATGAATCGAAGATCTGAACTGGTTTCTTTTTCATATACACGGTGTCCAATTTTAATCGCACATTCGGGAATAGTGATTATACTGGGATTTCGTAAACTGTACAATCCTTTTTTACAAGTACTTTTGATGATAGTTTCATTTACTGGAATCACCAGGATTTCCTTTCCATTCAAGCGGTGTACGGTTGTTCTTTTAAAATAAATGTCTACTAAAGGGCACTCATTCACTGTAGTGGTGATCAGCTTAAATACACAGCTAGCTTCTCTTGATAAAGCTTCTTGTTGGCAAATGAACACATTTTCCAGTTGCGGGCATTCTTCTTGTGCTGTCCAATATTCTTCTTTCGTAAGTAGGATATAAGGATCGGCAACGGAAATTGTTTGGTTATGGACCGGGATAGGAAAGATTTTATACAATGTAAATTGATTTGGTCCAGTAATTGGTGTGTGTATAGAAAATAATATTATATTTTCTTTGATCATTACTTGCACTGATAAGTACTTATAGTAGTTAATTAATTCGTTAAATTTTGGAAGATTATCTGACTTATAGAGACTGTGGAGATCACTAATCAATTTTGTTGTTGTTCGAGTATCTAAACATGACTTGGTTTTTATATATATTTAAAGGTTTTTGTACATAGGGTGCGCCAATTATGGGATTTTCAGCACTTGTATGTCTTGTTTCTAGATCGTCTGTATTATCAATTTTAGTTTGATTTTCTTGAATTGGTGGACGAATTGTTATGTCTGAAATTATATTAATCTTGTTCTTTGGAGAAGAACTAGGCGGTGTAATTTCTTTAGTCCATGAATCAAGTATTTGTTCAATGTCTTCGTTGGAAATTTCAGGAATTTCATTTGGGTCAAAATTGGGAAAAATTGATAATTGATCGTCCTCTATAGGGTAAATTTGAATTCGAGAAAGCGTATCGGCATTAGTGTTTTGCTTTCCTTTCTTGTATATGATTTCATAGTCGTATTCTTCCAATTTTAAGCGCCATCGTACTAGTTTAGAATTGGGTTCTTTAATGGAGAATAGCCATTGTAATGGTTTATGATCCGTGATAATTTTAAACTTAGTACCGAAAAGATAAAGCCTAAAATATTTGGTTGCCCAGACGATTGCTAAAAGCTCTTTTTCAATCGTACTATAGTTTGTTTCTGCAGGGTTCAAAGTTCGAGATGCATATGCGATAGGTAGATCTTTACCTACAGGACCTTGTGACAAAATGGCTCCGATTGCATGATTAGATGCATCTGTAGTAAGATTAAAAGGTTGTGAAAAATCAGGGTGTTGCAAAATTGGGTCATTCATTAACATTTGTTTACAAGTTTCAAAGCAATTGACAAATTCGTGGGTGTGTTCAATCTTTTGATTTTTCTTTAGACAATTTGTAAGAGGTTTTGTTAAATGTGCAAAATTTCGAATAAATTTTCGGTAGTAACCAATTAGTCCGAGAAAAGATTTTACTTCTTTTGGAGTTTTAGGAATTGGAAACTTTTTTATGGCTTCGACTTTTTTAGGATTTGGCTTAATTCCTTCAGGGGTGATAACATGACCAAGAAATTCAACAGTTTTACACAAAAATTCAGATTTATCGAGCTGGATTTTAAGATTATGCTCGCGAAGTCTACGAAAAACGGCCTTGAGATTACTGATATGTTCTTGAAGAGATGTAGAAAAGATGATGATATCGTCCATGTAAACGAGACAAATTCTTCCTTGGAGATCTTTCAAAACATTATCCATTACTCTTTGAAAAGTAGCGGGGGCGTTTTTAAGACCGAATGGCATACGGATATATTCGTAGTGTCCATTTTCGACAGTGAAAGCTGTTTTAGAAATAGAGTTGGAATGCATTTCTATTTGGTGAAAGCCTGAAGCTAGATCCAATGTAGTAAAATATTGACTTCTGCCAAGTTTATCGAGGATATCTGCAATGTTTGGAATTGGATATCTATCGTCAATCGTTTTCTCATTGATTTTGCGATAATCGATAACTACACGCCATTTTTGTTTGCCTGAAGCGTCAATTTTTTTTGGGACAATCCAAACTGGGGATGACCAAGGGCTAGATGAAGGGCGAATTATGCCATCATTAAGCATTTGAGAGATTTGATTTTGAATTTCTTGTTTATGAACATAAGGATAACGATAAGATTTAGTGTACACGGGTATTTCATCTGTGGTCTTAATTTCATGCTTTACTTCGTTAGTAAAGGTTAATTGTGAATTTGGTTTATGCAGAACATCTGAAAATTGTTTGATGACATTTTTTAATTCTTTTCTTTCTTCTTGATTGAGATGTTGAGAACGGATTAAAGAAAAGTCGCAATCTGAAGTTTCAAAGTCGCAATCCGAAGTTTCAAAGTTAAAGATTTCTGAATGTACTTGTTCAATATTAAAAATTTCAAAATTTTGAGAATTAAAGATTTGAGCTTTTTCTTCGATTGAGAAAGGGTCAAATTCTATAATTATACTTTCCTTAGACAAATTACGAATTTCCAATGGAACTGTACTGTTTTTCACTAATAAAAGCGAAGGTGGAATTTCAACTGTTCCGTTATGTATATGAGGCAAAAAGAGTTCTGTTCCTTCAGGAAGATTAGTGTAAATATTCTTTACAATAATTGATGTAGGTGGAATTTCAATTTTTTGGAGATCAAAATCTTCACGATAGTATAAAGGAATTTCTGTGAAATTGTTACACAACTTTTGTTCTGATAATTTTACATCTAAACCTAATTTTCTCAAGTCTCTAAGTCCTATTATACCGTCAAAATAATCATGGAAATTATATAGTATAAACTCTAATTCGTTGTTAATACCAAACTCTTGTAAGAGGGGAATTTTTGATTTGAATTGAGTTTTTGAGTTGCCTGTGCAAGTTACGAGGGTATGTTTAGAAGTATAAATTGAATTTGGAAAGTGTTGTTCGGCTAGAATTGGTCGAATTAAAGATGTATGACTTCCAGTATCAATTAACAATTTAGCTGGGGGGTTTGTTATAGTGATATAAGGAAGTGAATTTACTTGGAAACTATTTAGATTTAGGGCGGATTGATTTCCTTGCTGGGTTCTTGAAAATTTTCGGTTTCGTTTAGAGGTGCGTTTTCTTCCTCAAAATATTGGGGTTCATAGTATTGTTGAGGTTCACTGCAATATTCTGGAGATTCATACTGAGTGTAGTCATTATCAGGGTTTTCTGATTGGTCCTGTGCGTATACTGGGGTACCATCGGCTAAGTAAGTTAATTCAGTAAAAGTATATTTGGGTCTTTGGAAATTGTTAAAGTTTCTCGATTGGGGCACAAATGATCGTTGCATGGTGTTTCTTGTCGAAGTTGACATAGGTATTGGTGGTCCGGTGGGTCTGTTCGAGTTTTCTTTCGAAAATACATTTTTAGGTTTTCCAAATACTTGACTGTTTGTGGGGAAATGTTGTTTTACTGGTCTACTTTGAATGTTAATAGGCTGGCTGGGAAAAGGCTGTTTGAAATTTGCTTGCGCATTGAAGTTTTGTGAAGAATGGGGTTGTACTTGAACAAATGAGGGCTGAAATGATGGAAAACGGTTTTCAAACGCTGGGAAACTGTTTTCGGCAAAGTGGGGTGTTCTGTTTACAGGTTTATGTTGAAAATGAGGCTTATTCCCAAATTGTGGTTGTTGTTTAGGCTGAGAGTGATAAGATCTTGCGTTGATTTGCTGTTCAACTAACGAATAATTTACAACAAATGTGCTAGCGTCTTCTAAAGTTTTAGGGTTGTGAAACATTAGAATAGTCCTTAGTTCACTAGGAGAATTACTAATTAGAACAGTGACTGATGTTAATTCTGTTTGTTCAATTAATGCTTGCTTGGTAGCATTAGTTAATGTTAAATCAGCAATTATTTTTAGTGAAATTCTGGTTTTAAGCACTTTTAAGCGTTCAATGAAGTCTAACACACTTTCATTTCGATTTTTAGTCATGAAGTTTAATTGTTGAGATAAGACTGATCGAGAGAAATAAAGTATCTTTGATAGAAACTATCTACGCTGGCTATAAAAAATTCTAAATGCTCGCTTTTTCCACTAAATGTTTTTAGTGTGCGCGCAATTTCTTTTGCTGCTGTAAGAGTAGCCATATCTAAATCTATGTTTATGAGAGTAGTATCAAGATTATCTTCCAAATTAATATTTGAAATGTCTAAGATTAGATTATCGATCTGACTTACTGACATTCAAAGTTAAATTTGATGATAAAAAATATAGAAAAATGGTATTTCGCATTAACACACATCAATTTTACAATAAAAGGGTAAAAGAAGGAATCTCACTTACGGTACTTTCTTAGATCCGCAACTGTGGGTTCTCTTCTGTAGGTTCAAAGGTCGATCTCAGCAAACAGTAGAAACTGACGATTTTTTGGGCCTGGCTTCAGGAAAGGCTGCTTCCAAATCACAGGTTAAACCGAAAAATCTTCTGAGATCCTACCGACGACTGCGCCAGTTAAGTAATCTTCCACGCGATAAGTCTTTTAAAAAAACTTTATTACAGAAAAGATTACAACAATAGGTGACTCACAATATGACTGCTTTAAACGAAGATCAATTGCAAAGTGATTTACAGACTGACTACGGGCCCTAGCTTGAATCTAGAAAGCGTGATTTTTATATAAACAATAAAATAAGATTCTGCAAAGTCTAATCTAATAGTCAGCATTATCGGAATTATAGGCTACATAACTCATGTAAAAACACTACAAAATGTGATACATTCAGGGAGAAAAGCGGTGTCACTATTTGAACTGCAAGAAACACACTATTTGTAATTTACCTGGTAAAGTAAAATATTTACTTACTTACTTTAATAAAATCAAGTTTGAAGCCAAGATCAACTCTGCTAGGGTGTGTTGGACAAAACAATGATTAGAGATAAAAAAGTTTGGCTGAAAAATAAATTGCTTTTTCTAGGCTAAATCCAACCAAATTGAAATAGTAGTGTCGATTTGCCTTTTCAAAAACTCAAAAAAATATAGGTTTTTCCATCCAAAGTAAATCAAAAATATTCCTAGTCCAAAGTCGCTAGTCATACCGTTTTTGAGATAAATCCAAATAAAATTTTCATTTGACACAAGAAAGGTGAACTTTTTTCAGAATTCAGAAATAATTTGACTCGCCAGATATGCCGGATTTTGGATTTTTTCAAACACAAACATACAACAAACTTTTTTCATTCACTCATCCCATACGACATGGAAAATTACCCTATTTTTACCTTTTCCGACAAAACTGTATATTTCCATTTGAAACACACTTTATAATACTTATTAGATGATTATTATATTTTTATTGCTCATACATTCAAACAACCGTTTGTCAATTGCATTGCGGAAGTGTAACAATAAAGAGCGTTTTGCATACTGTTCAGTTCAGTAAAGAATAATTACGCTTAGTACTTCCTGTAACCAATGTGTTAAAAATAAATCAGTCAGAATATTCTAGAAAAGTATCATTTAGTCATCGAGTTGTAATAAAATTTAAACGGTAAAAACAACCACATATCTGAAAGTACCTACAATTACACTAATCGTGGATCAAGCAAGAAACATCTGCTGCATATTCCAACAAAAAAACGAGACAAACCCAAAAGAAGATACTACCGAAAACCGTATTACCATATTGGGTTAATACTTTTATGTAAGAGGTTACGGAACCTTTCGAGAACCTGATGCATTCAGGCATTCAAGTCGGATGGTACAACTGACCCACATGATCGTTTTCATTCTCTCGAGGATATTGAACTTGAATTTAAAAATAAATGGGCGGATCATTTTGGTGTGAGTACGTGATCTCCGCATCTGTTGGTATAGGTCAAATACAATGGGTTATTAAGGCCGCTTCTCGGTTTTGGTAATGGAAATTAGGGTCTAAGTAGTGACAATGGATTAGGTGACGATGATGTTTTGATTTAATTGAGCTGTAGCAGAAAAAGTTAGATTGAAAACTGTTGATGTATATCGAATTAAATAAATTGATGATGCGTTGGTGATAAAGGTGGCAGGAAAAAGCACAGTATGGTTATATAAAATGTGGTTCTGCAGCTTGGACAACACTAACTTAAAAATTGTTTGATGCAGAATATGTCAAGTTTGTTGATCATTCAAATAGACTGACAAGCAAACAAACTTTTGTAATTTGTAGACAAGAGTTCCAGTCTTAATACGACGAAAAGATAATAGTTTGCAAATAGTATCTTATACTTTTATTACTTTTGCAGTTTAAACTGCAGAATGTTAACTGGCTTACTAGCAGTGCAACAATAATTAAAAACTACAGTAAAAACGCAATCGAATAATGAAATATATAAATATGAATCATATCTGAAAAATGAAAAGAAATACTTAATTTCCTAATTTAACCGACTTTTCGGAGATACCCATGGATGCAACGTACTGTATACCAATTTTCTCATTCTAGTCATTTTTTGCGGCTAAAATTTTGAAAATCAGTCAAGAATTGTGAAAATTGGCTTAACCAACCGTTTTCAGTCGTTCTAGTCTATTCTCAAATTCAATACGTTGACAAATTGTCATATATCATATCATCAACAATTTTAGTCAATTTGCAACGCCAAAAGTCAAATTTGATGACAATCGACTTACCAGAGCATTTGCAGTTATTTTTTAATCAACTTTCAAAGCCAAAACGTAGAAAAAAAGTAAAATTTTATGGAAATTGACTTACTGAACTGTTTGCGGTCGATCTAGTCAATTTTCCAAGCCAAAATGTTAAAAATATAGTCAAATAACATTAACACTAATTTAACGCGCTAGTACCAGTCATTCTAGTAAATTTTTAATGTCAGAATATTGGAAAATAGCAAAATTTCATGAGAATTGACTTATTGGACCATTTGCACTTACTCAAGTAATTTTTTATTGCCAAAACGTTGAAAAACAGTCAAATTTTATGAAAATTGACTTGCCGGACTAATTGCTGTCATTTCAGTCGATTTTCATGGCCAAAACGATGAAAAACAGTCAAATTTCATGAAAATTTACTTACCGAGCCATTTGCAATCATTTTAACTAATTTTCAACTGTAAGACTCCGTGTGATATAAGTAGAGTAGAATTCTCTTTATCGACTATATTCTAGGTGTCGGATATTCTATGCACAAACAGCTAGACAGCCAAAACATGACGAGAATTGGAGACCTTTAAGAGGTGCCAAATTCACGCGATGTTGTGGCTTTCCAGCTCTTTGTGTCACATTTGGCATCAGATTCTGGCGATTTGTGAAAAATACTACGCATACTATGCTAATGTGATCTATGCTGTTAGATCGAAGTTAACACCTGTAATGCAATGCAAATATTGAAATCGACATAATATACACCATTTCCAAATGTAGTTCAGAAAAGGTCAAGGGTAATTCCGATTAAGAAACTGCAATTCAGAAACGATCAAGTGCAATTTGGAAAAAATAAATTTAAATTGAGAAACCATCAAATGAAATTCTGAACATTCAAAGACAATTCCATAAAATACATTATCTGTGGATAAAATTACCCAAGCTTTTAATAAATTAACATACTTTATAATACAATGAATGTCATGAAAAAATAACACAATTTAGGTTAAAAATTAAACTAAATTACACTTGATATAAAAACTTCTGAATTATTGAATAATAGTAGAAATTACTGAATAATAGTTGCCTATTCTGAATTACTCTTAACTTTTTCTGAATTACAATTACCTAACTACTCTAAATTACCCTTGACTCTTTCTGAATTTCAAATGACTATTCTGAATTACAGTTAGAAATGGTGTAGACCGTACGTTTATTTGTTGCTAAATTGACAGGTGACAAATAATTTTTGAATAATTGAACAAATAAACAAATATTAATTTTGACAACTCTCCCAAAAGACCAGAAGATTGAACGAATTTATTTGTTCACATTAATCAAACGTAAAGGTATTGAACTTAAAGGTGATTTTCTTGTGCACGATCCCTGATATCGACACATTCGTATTCAATCAATCATGTGGAAGGTGGCATTAATAATAATCAAAAAGTAAGAAAAAAATGAATTGATCGAGTAGGTGACAACACTTGAATTTTATTCTGTTTAATACTAGTCATCTCTGTGATTGATCAAAATAATGAGTGTTTTTAAGAGCTTAAAATCCTTGAATTTAACTTTGTCCATGAAACTCAACCAGTTCTCTCCTGCAGAACAATCTCTCCTTTGTTATCTCAATTCCTGAGAAATGTAACATGATTGATTAAGCTCTCATCTGTTTTCCATTACGCTTCGCATCCACCTCGTACCGTGGGATCTGAAACAACTACGATAAACTTGAATGTTTAATTATTCTGTTGTACCCTCCGACAATAATAGCTGGTGGAAAAATAATTATTGCACACTTGCCATCCATCTTGCTTTATTCCCCCTGCCTAATTAACCCAAAGAACGATATTCCTAGTTTGAAAGTGAAGATTATTCATCTCTAACAACGTTGTGAATAGAAGCTAATTAATGAGGGATCGGTCAGTTTTTATCAATTGCCAACTTCTTGTTAAACATTTTAGTTATGGTAAACTGCTATGGCTTTCTGGTATTCGAGCGGTTTTTCTTTCCGTAGAAAGCAAAGTGCAGCTTAAATATTCCTAAATGCGCTTTTACAAACTTGCCGATCACGTCCGCAAAAAGCGTTTTCCAGTAGGTAGCAACCATTTACACTATCAACGTAGATCAGATTAAAGATTTTTCCAAGAATGTTAAAACACAACCTACTTTTATTATCTGCACAGTTAATGAAACAGTTAATTTACGCTTCGAGCTTCTTGCTGCAAAACAGATGATAAATACACCGCCTATATAGACCGGGAGCTAAAAACATACGATGGTAATGAGATCTGATAAGAAAGAACTAATAAAACTTACTATTGGCGTTGGTGGACCGTTTTTATTGCTTGCTAATAAGAAGTTTGATAGAAATCCTAATTACTGGTTAATCCAATTTTTAGTTGCATCTATGCCGTTAGATCCTTGATAACTTATTGATTGCAAAAAAATATAAGAGGTAAACAGTCATTAAAATTGTGAATAGGGAGGTGTTGGAGAAATTAAGTTAGTTAATTAGACTTTTTACTGTACTACCTTAGGTTATTAAAATAGGTAAAAAGGTGTTTAATAATTTTCTAACCATATTACGATTAAAAGATTGGTTACTAAAGATTAAAATTATGTGAAAGGAAAACATGTTTGGCGTTTGGATTAGGCTACTGTCGAACATCAAGGGAGATGTCCGTCAAATGAAAAGAATATAAAGATGGAGTAAAATTTGCCTAGTAATTTGAAACAAGAAAGTTCTAGTATCTAAAACTAAAAGTTTCTGGCAATTCCAGATAGTTTCCGGCATTTGTCAGATAATTTCAAGCAATGCCAGACAGCTTCCAACATTTCCAGATAGCCTTTTGTAATTGTCAGATAAGTTATGGCAATTCCAGATAGTTTCAGGCAATGCCAGACAGCTTCTGACATTGCCAGATAGTTTTTGGCAATTGTCAGCTACTTTCTGGCGATACCAGATAGTTTCAAATAATGTCATACAACTTCTGACATTGCTAGATAGTTTAGATAGTTTATGTCGATTGTCAGTTAGTTTCTGGTAACGTCAGACAGTTTCAGGAAGTGTTAGGTAGCTTTTGACACAGCCAGATAGTTTATAGAAGACTACTGCAATTGCTAGATAGTTTTTTCCAATTGTCAGACAGTTTCTAGGAATACCAGATAGTTTCAGGCAATGCCAGACTGAGATTCTCTGACAGACTGACATCTTCTGATATTGCTAGAAAGGTTTTGGCAATTGTCAGTTATTTTCTGGCAATACTAGATAGTTTTAATCAGTGCGATATTGCCAGATAGGTTTTGACCACTGTCCGATAGTTTCAGACAATGCTATACAGCTTCTGACATTGCCAGATAGTTTTTGGAAATTGTCAGCTACTTTCTGGCGATACCATTTATTTTCAGATATTGTCATACAACTTCTGACATTTCTAGATAGTTTCTGTCAATTGTCAGTTAGTTACTGGTAACGTCAGACAGTTTCAGGCAGTGTTAGGTAGATTTTGACACAGCCCGATAGTTTATAGACAACTACTGCAATTTCTAGATAGTTTTTCCAATTGTCAGACAGTTTCTAGGAATGCCAGATAGTTTCAGGCAACGCTAGGTAGCTTTTGACATTTCAAGATAGTTCTTGGCAATTGACTGACAGTTTTTGACAAAACATGATAGTTTCAGACAATGCCAGACAACTAATGGAATCATTAGAGTTTTTGCCAATTGTCAACGAGTTTCTGGCGATGCCAGATAGTTTCAAGCAATACTAAACTTGCTCTTCGCAAAACCTTTCTACAAACCTTCTAAAAACTAGTTCAGCTAAATTCAGATAGATTCAGAAAAACTTATCTTGTTGATATCATCTGACCATTGTCAAAAACTATCTGGCATTGCTAGAACCTTCCTGGCAATTGCATGCCAAAAACTATTTGACAATTTCCAGGAACCATATGATATCTCAGAACCACCGTTTTGTAATCTAAAAGAAAGTGTGAGTTTTCTAGTTTTCAATAAATTTTTATACAGTTGAACTAACCCCACTTTCACGTATCACATAAAATATTTACTCACATTTATTTGCAAAATGTTATAATCTCATTCAATTGAGCTAATTCACAAATAATTTCAAATACTAGCAAGACGGTCTTCTAAACGCTTTACCAGCAAAACGCACATTCGGTCCTAGTTCTTCCTCAATCCGCAAAATTTGATTATATTTAGCCAAACGTTCCGACCTACATGGAGCTCCAGTTTTAATTTGTCCAGTCGATAATCCAACCACCAAATCAGCGATAAAAGTATCTTCAGTTTCACCAGACCTGTGAGACACCATGGTACCCCATCCATTTTGTTTAGCCAAAAGGTGGGCTCTTATAGCTTCTGTTATAGTGCCAATTTGGTTAACTTTTAGCAGCAAGCAGTTGCATGCATCTTTTTCGATTGCCATTTGTATACGTTTTGGGTTGGTTACGGTCAAATCGTCTCCTACAATTTGAATGTCGGTGCAGTTCTTCATCATGTTCCAAGCATCCCAATCATCCTGATCAAAGGGATCTTCTATGGACACTATCGGAAAGTTCTTAACAAAATCTTGATACAGAGCTAACAGTTTGTCAGCTTTGAGCCAGTTTTTCTTGTCGCTTTTAGGGTTTTTGAAGTCCATGTCGTATAATCCTTCTTTGAAAAACTCTGAAGCTGCAACGTCCATGCCTATTTCAATTTTTCCAGTGTAACCAGCCTTTGCTATTGCATCTGTTAAAATGACTAAAGCATCTTTGGGGTTACCAATATTAGGAGCAAAACCACCTTCATCGCCTACAGCAGTAGCATCCAAGCCATACTTATCTTTAATGATTTTTTTGAGAGTATGGTAAGTTTCACTGCCCATTTTCATAGCTTCAGTAAACGTGTTTGCACCTGTAGGTAGAATCATAAATTCCTGCATTGCTAGTTTATTTCCGGCGTGTTCTCCTCCATTAATAACATTAAAAGCTGGGACTGGCAGGATGATATTCTTATTTCCAGCGAGGTCTGCTATGTGCTTGTATAAAGGCAGTCCTCGTTTGGCAGCACCAGCCTTACATACAGCCAAAGACACCCCTAAAATTGCATTCGCACCAAAATTAGACTTATTCTCCGTCCCGTCAAGTTTAATCATAAAATCGTCAATTTCTTCTTGCTGCGTAACATCAAAGTCTTGCTTACACAATTCGGGAGCAATGGATTGGTTGACATTGTCTACTGCTTTGCAAACACCTTTTCCCATATACTGGTCGGGGATATTGTCTCTAAGTTCCAAAGCTTCATGTACTCCAGTGCTGGCTCCGGATGGTACAGCAGCTCTGAAGAGGCCAAGGTCGGTTATTAGGTCAACTTCTACAGTGGGATTACCCCTGGAGTCAAAAATACTGCGGGCGTAAACACTTTTGATGCATTTTTGGGGGCTTTTTTGTCCTCCTTCATTGCGACACGACATTATAGACCTGATGAAAGTACGTCCTGCTAATGTCAGTTTCATTGTGACTGGTGTTTTAATCCTGTTATAAGATGCTACAAAAATGTTTTTTTTCTCGTCTGACTGGATTAAGGAAAATAGTTGTGCAGCAAAAAAACTTGTTTTTTATTGGATTGGCTTTGTTCGGACAAAACATCATTTCGAATGCTAAAACGTAAAATCAATTGATTTGTAAATCTCCATAAATTTGTTTGCATGTTTTTAAGTAACAGCCGGGTATACGCTTTTCCCAGTTTCGTTTCATTTCAATTTCAAATTTGTTGGCATTTGTGTCCCAATTGAAAAACCGACCGAAAAACACATTTACTAGTTTTTGCTTACTTTGGCAGTTAATATTATGGCATACTTCTATAGTTAAATCATGAAGGAAGTTTACAAAACATCACAATTTTCATTTAAAATTAAATTGCAATTTCATCTTTTTCATGTCGTTTTAGCTGAGTGGAAAACGTAATATTCTTGATTCTCTCTCTTATGGGATAAAAGTTTTACTATAACCTTAGATAAAGCTCTAACTTCTAAAACTCAAGCGCTACTTGTATTTAAATTACTTGATTTACTTACCCTCCAAGTTTACACCTTTTTTATCCAATATTTTTGAGTACTCACTGGTGAAGACCACTTAAAAATATTTTCTGCAATGAAAACTGGCGAGTAAAAAATGAGCGGTCAAACATCCAACATTTCAACATCTGTTGTATCCAAATTGCGGCTTCAAATACCGCAACCATTATAGACAAAATTGCGTCCAGCAAACCGGAAAATAGCAAGAACATTTAATTTCAAAATAATGGCAATCTGTCCTAGACCTCGGTTGCTACTGTGTAAAATGTAGGAGATGTTATGTTTGTTCATCTGGGTGTGGAATTTGCTACTTAAGTTCATAGTTTTCCCAGTGCAATTGCAAAATTATTCTTCTGTTTTGTTTTGATTACATATTGGAACAACACTGGCAGTAAAATTAAATTGCAATGGGCTGAATAACGGAAACATAAATTATGCTGATTTATTGTATGGCCACTTTATTAATAACCTAATGAATAATAAGTATGTAGATACTTCCCGTTTAAATCATATTGCCACAACTAATAAAATAGTAATGTATCAGGAGTCAATTAATAAGTATTTCTCATTTTTTAGTGACAAAAGTAATTTTTGTTTTTATAACCAAATAAACGACTGGATTTATTCTAGAGAGTATTTTAAATACTTTTTTATTTCAAGCACATACTTAAACTTCACCCAGCACGATATTCGACACACCTATGCAACGCCATTTCCCAGTATTTTTGCAGTATTTGAATGGAATCTTGTGTATCTTTTCGAGTTACGACTACAGGTTAGCAACATGATCTTACTTAAGATAAATTTCTTGAACTGTCGAGACTATCGCGCTATTGCTTTGTACACATAAATCATCCCGAATGTAAAGCTGTTCGGTCATCATTGTGGCTCCTGTCTCGTTCCATGCATCCAAGTTCAATCGATGCATGAGTTATAGTTTTCTAGGTTTACGTACTAAGAACTAATCGTAAATTTGTTATATTTTGTAAGATTAGGAATATTGTACAGATTGTCAAATAATGGTGATTAGTATTGGTATTGAAATATCTTTTTTTCTTTCAGATGGCAGGTTCCCTCCAAATTGTGATAGGGGTCATTCTAGTCCTAGCAATACATGGATCGTTAGGTAAGTAAAAATTGAACTACTTTTGTATAAATGGAAAATATATGTACAAAACTTATTTAATGAACACTAAAATACAACATTACAGCATTAACGGTGCAATTTGAAGAAGAATTTCCACAAAATAATCACTAAATCCATTTTGCTCCACGAATTTTACTATTTTAATTAGGTATGTGGTCATTTTTTTTTCTTTACTTCTTTCTATCCGAAATGGCAGTTTCAGAGATTTTTTTTATTTCTATCTGCAGTGGAAGTAAGTATAAAAAATTACTTGCTGCTACTGTCAGTAATAATTACTTAACTTCCGTAAAGCGTCTTAAGACAATTCTCGATCATTCAGCTTCTTTTTCAATTTTAATTGGACTCATATCAAATTTGAGAATATTTCAAACAAATGATGGCTAACTTCGGTTTTATCATGCAAGTTTTCAATAATAAAAATGCATAACTTAGAAGGTTAGAAAACAAACTATTAATTCGTTTTTTTCCATTTGATGGTAATTTCCATTATTCTAATTTTGTGTCTTCTATCTTCTAGTTTAGTAACCTTTTCCAATATGACCAAAGAGCTGAACTTTATTTTTTACCAAAAAAGATCATCATTTGCAACCTTCAGCCTAATGAAAAATTCAACAAAATTTTCATGTTATTTTGTCAAAAAGTTTCATCAGTGACACTTGTCTGACTACAAGCTGATGTGACCTAATTTGACAGCTATCAATTCTAATAGACTACTGCAAGCTACCAATTCGAATAGACTTACAGGTGAAGTAGTCTGACACATGTCACATAAATGAAGCTTTTTAGCTTCTTCGTCTCGAGCATTGGTTTACAATTGTTCTCTCTTCTTAGCTTTGATTTCCTATAGATGATTTTGATTTGGCTTGATTTTGTCATGCACCAGAATACTTGTTTTTAATTGTTTAATTAAAACAGTAGTTTCATGTATGCACACAAGTTTAAAAAATTTAAAATTCTATCCTCGAATTATTGAAGAAAAGAATCATGAGGATTTTTGCCTCATCATAACAAGATTTCAGACAGCTTCTCTCTCTATGATCTGCAAAGTTTAAAGTCAATATATTTTTTACATCATGCCAAGTACCTACGTTTTGTATATTAATAACTAATTTAGCATACAGACATTTTTAAAACATGCGGGATTTGTATTGTCATAAAATTCATTCTAATTGCTTTACAAACTGCTATGTTTCTATTTAGATCGTTCGGATTTCCACTGAAACTAGAAACATTTTTAAGATATTCTGAATTAAATGTCTACATTGGCATTTTGAGGATGGTTTAATAGAAATATTATATTTTTGTTTTTATTTTTTTCAACCAATAGATTAGTGCAGTGAAGTTTTTTGGGGATATCGTGAAATAAAGCTTATATAAAGACGACGACGAAACGAAAAATAACTAGTTTGTTATCAGGATAAATTTAGAACCGACATTTGTACGTCATAAAATTACACGCGGTACACTTACATAGCGGTACATTTTAATGGTAAAACAGTTAAAATAATACATTTTTTTATTAAGAAATAGACTGACTGATTATATTTATGATTAACTCTGTTTCAGAAATTTGAAAGTCGACTTCAAGGTTCAAATTTCTGAAATTCCCACTAAGTGAACAGTTGCATTTCAACTATCAGGATAACGGTCTAAATTTGGTCTAAAAAGTCCTCTTCTGAACGATATCTTTGCGGAGCTGGACAATTTTATTTCAAGTCCCAGTCTTCTTGAATGCTGCTGATTCAATACACACTACGGCAGGAAAAGTCTAAAAAATTTGATTTTCGGTAAATCGTTGACACGAAACTCAATGGTTCGATACGATCCAAAACCCCTATTTAGCCTACCGACTGCGCCAAATAACTGTCACCAGAAGACTTGTTTTAAACAAAACTTTATTATTACCCAAAAACCCTAGCTCGGTGAATTTTGTGGTGGCAATTTACTTCTTGAGATAAACAAAATCTAGCACGTGTACATTATTGGGTTCTTTGCTGCATGCAAATATTTGCACAACTTGGATGAATTCGAAAGTTTTTCTCATATATTGCGAATGGTAATGCAGAGTTAGCACAAAATTGACATTCAGCTTTTTCTCCCTGTACTTCTTACATGAACTTTCTTGTTATTTAGTCAGTTCTAGGTTTTTGTCTCGACAACTCTGAAACTGTATTCAAAACTATCAATATTTTTATAGACCTTCTAGAAGACCAGTTTCGTTTTAGTACTATAAATAATCAATCACATATTCGTTTATATAAAAAAAAAACGCTGGCGCCTAGATCCTAGATCTGAAACGTGTTTAATTATAGGAGATAGAAGCCGCTACGTGACGAATCTAGAATACTAGCTACGCCATTAAATAGCTATTAATCAAATCTTCTCTGCCTTTGAAGTCAGGATTTCCGCATTTGTCCCATCTATAAACTGATGTAATGTGCCAATGACCTGACCGTGTAATTAGCGTGTGTAATACTAGATCACGATATGCATTTAAGAATCATTTGCATCTATTCAGTAGAGTCATTTTAAACTAGTTATTATCTGCTATATCTATCAAGCAGTTGGGTTGAACGACGGTTCTCTGGGATTGGAATGTAATAAGTGAGATAATCTAATCAGCTAGGTATATGGATGGTCGGTTTAATAACTCCACAACTTTTGTACCTTTTTTGAGAGAGATATAACTTGCTGGTTGTTACAGTGAAATAGTCATAATTAGCTTCTACTGGTTTTGAGCTGCCCTGCGGGAATGGCAAATCACTACAATTATTCTTGTAACGTGCTTATAGACTAGAATTACTTAACGATAAATTCAGAATATTAATAACCAGATGGTTGAACCATCTTATTTAACTAAATTATCTAAGATACAGGTTAGATAAAAATATCAATTTATATCCTTTCGTTAGATGTGATCATCTGTGGCGATGATGTAATTGTCAGTCGGAATTCTACAGGGATAGCAATTATTACTGTATTTAGAAAAATGCATATAAACATTGTACTAGTATCGAAACAATTGTTGTGAACAGGTCTTAATAGCTATGTATGTACTAAGGGCGTTAAAGAGAACATAATTTCCTGGAGCAACTGTAATTCAGAAACCATCAAATGAAATTCAGAACATTCAAAGGCGATTCCATAAAATCACACATTATCTGTGGATAAAATTACCAAAGCTGAAACTCCAAGACACTTTAATAAATTTATATACTTTATAATACAATGAATGTTAAGAAACAAATAACACAATTTAGGTTCCAACAACAATATCACCCATATTTAGAACAGCCTCATAAAAAGTTGTAGAATGTTGAGCTGCTCAACCACAATCACTTCCTACAACGGATTCAATGGCCGCATTGATTGTTCGTTCCAGGTAAAGAAGCCTTTGCTCACCTACTCCAGGAGCAATAACATCGAAAATTCTTAAGTTTGTTGTTACAAACGAGTTTATTTTTGACCAAATTGTCTCGATTGGGCTTAGCATTGGGAAGTAAAGTGCTAAACGTAACAGATTAGCATCTGTTCCGTGAAACACACCCTCTAAAGTAGAGTGACACCACAAGATCTTACAGATGGTTTCCCATATCTTCCCAACTTTGAAGACTACATCCATTCATTTGCCAACTCCCTGGTAAACAAACCCCTTCTTTTCTGCATCAATACCACACCAGCAGTTGAAATAGCACCAATTAAGTGAACATTGGGTCCTCTAGACGCTGGTAATTTTTGAATTGCTCTGGAACCAGTTAAACTTCTGCCCCTAGTTCGACGACAAAGTAAGTTAAAGTTGCCGAACGTATTCTGCTCTTTTTCTGTTATTTTCAGTAGAGTTCATTGTTAACGGCTCGTGGTGAACTTGTTTCACTATAAATAACTTTCCTTCCAAATTTGGCTATAGTAGATATGGACACTTCTTTCCTTAAATTTACGCGTACTTTTTCTTGAAGTTTCTTTAAAGTTATGTCACATTCGGCTGCAATCAAATTATATGATAAGCCAAGGTTCCTCTTCCTGCAGAAGTTTGCAGCCTTTTTTAAATGCTTCTCCTCTGCCCAATCTCACCCAATGAGATCCGGTTTTATATTCTCAAAGTATCCGTTAGGGCCACCCAATCTTCATCTTTATTTGCACATCCGGTGGTTGGTATTATGCCCCATTTATGAAGAGGGTCTGCACATCTTGGTTGGTGCGTATTCTATTAAGGTAAGACCATATTTTGCGGGGCAGTTCGTACCCAGATGGTCTCTCGGTGATGCATGGGAGGTCTTGACAGTGTCCAGGGCACACCTCCTGCCATTGCTCCTTCCAGAACTGGGTGAGGTTGAATTCTGTTCTGTGTAGTTCCTGGGCTGTTGCTATTGTCGAATGTCTGGATCTGAGTCTATTTGTTTTCAAATCAAGCACGTCGCGATGGATAGGGAGCTGGGGGTTATTGGATATCTTCCCATATTCCCGAAAAAGAGCACTCCTTCGCAAGCCAGTAGGTGGTATGTGGCTCAGAATAGGAAGCTGGATGTTGGGGTCGATCTGATAGTTCCACTGATAATTCGCATCGTGTTGTTTAGCTGCACATCAATTTTCTTCGTGTGAGCACTATTCATCCACACCGGAGCGCAGTATTCTGCGGATGAGGTGCGTAGCCTATCAGCCGAAGAGCCCCATGTAGTGCCGCACAGCTTGTGGAGAATATTATTCCTTGCTTTTAGCTTCACTCCATGTTAATACACCACTACATAGCGGACATTGGACTAAAGGATTCATAGCGTGACATTTTCGGTCGATGTCGACGGGGAAACATTTCAACTGTTGAATTCCGGACCATTGAAACCCGGCAAACGGCACAATTGTCTTTAAATTCAATTTAGAAATATGACTTAACTTTAACAATAGGTATCAAACTTGTTCTTACCTGGGAGTACTTGACTTTAAATAGTGCTATCAAATACCTGTATGAAAGTGAACGTTTATTTAATTGAACTTAACATATTAGAATGTATCCCCTGTATAAAATGTTATTGAATAATATGGTAGAATTGAGGGGCCCTTATTACAAACTGAATTACACTTGATATACCTTCTGAATTGCAATTAACGATTTCTGAATTACAGTTGCCTATTCTATATTACTCTTGACATTTTGTGAATTACAATTAACTATTCTCAATTATACTTGACTTTTTCTGAATTTCAAATGACTATTCTGAATTACAGTTAGAAATGGTGTAGTTAATTTTTGAAAATAGATAAGTTCACATCCATTTATTAGAGAGGTTATAGTTCTAGGAAACTGCTAGTCTTATAAATAATTGCTTCTGTATAAAATCAAATTTAATTTAAACGTCAAAATAAAATACTGAAACGAATAGCACTTCTTAACATAATTACTAAACTATAATCAAACTTTCTGAATATTTACATATTTGGGTAGTAGGTAAAGTCACAATCTGATTGCACAAAATTATTAATTTGTAATGATAAACTACCAATCAATTTTTACGGTCTGGTAATCAATGGGGCGATACAAAAACAATAGAAAAACCATCATCCAATCATTTTCATCAGGCTTACATTATAAAAGAAGCAGCTAATAGTTAATCGAACCGTTTATTGACCTCAGGCGAGAGATTCACTGGCTTAGAAATATCTAACTGTAGACGAAAACGAAAAGATAATGAGACTCACTTTTTGCCGGTGACTGTATGAAATTTTAAATTGAATTTATGTCCTAAACGTAATGAAAAGCGATTGCAAAAACATTTCATTAGGATAGATCTAATTTTTTAGGTTTATTGTAGGATGTATGGAACGAGCTTATTTTTGTGAATTTTATAATACTCTGGTTCAAATTTTTCACACAAAATTTCACAAAGGAATCAGCAATATTCCTGCTGTAGTAACATATGTAAATAAAGTGATTTAAATCACTTTACCTCGTTCGATCAACTACTAGAAAATCTTATTAGCATAACCAATAAGACAACATACAGAAAAGAGCTTACAAGACATGGCTTAATGCGTGTTTTATCGCTGAGAAGGACCCCTACTTGAATTGCAAACTAGATTGATATATGTATATCAGATGACTGATTTAAATTCGATTACTTTATTTATCTCTTTACTACCGTGCAGCTAAAACTAAATATTTTATGTTAATTTCAGGTCGGATAGCATTTGAAAAACTCACAGACTTTGACTACAGGGGAAACACTTACTATACTGTGAAAAATCTGACGCTCTACGAATGCCAAGGATGGTGCAGAGAGGAGGCGGAGTGTCAAGCTGCAGCTTTCAGTTTTGTTTTGAATCCCCTCATTCCAGTACAAGTAAGAAATAGATTTAAAATTAAAAATGCATGAAAAACAATGTTTTTCAATCTGATCAACTCTCATAAACTTACAAGTAAAATGCCTTCTTCTCCAATGGCATACATCGTTTTAGGAAACGTAGTCACTTTAAAGTTAGCTCATAAAACAAACAAAACTGATAATAGCAATTACCAAGCAACGAGTTGCCAAACTGAATTATGCAACTTTGCAAAACCAATCTAAAATAAACCAAAATCTTTGAATTTTCAATTCAATTTTGTAGGTGTATGAAAGTTAGATCAATTCAGGCAAGTTACGTCGTTGCCAGACTCTGGAGTAACTTTGGATAATTGACAACCTCCGAACAAACTTTGTTGTAGTTAAATCGGTTATTGGAGGAAAACTCGAACGACTAAAATCAATGTTGAGTTTCTGTCAGTTAGTAATAAAACTGAACAAACAAGTTGGTAACCGCACTTATTTGTTTTGGAGCAAGCTGCTTGTCAAGCTATGAATGAACATCGACATATATACCAGGTGTCCAAGAGCACCCTGGACATAGGAGATTAACATGGGAAAACGGTTTTGATTTTTTTGCGCCTGTACGGTTTATTTGATTGAAAAATCGTATTAATGAAAGTTGTAGTACCTATCACGGACTAGTTTTCTGTATTTTTTTCAGATCTCTAACTTGAGCCCTTTCGTCGTAAAACACGAACAAAAATGAGAAAATTTAAACTTTTGGCCTGCACTGTATAGGCGGTTGTCGGGCAACGGGTAAACAGATCATTGTTGCTGGTACGGTTGCTCGACAACCGCCTATACAGTGCAGGTAAAAAGTTAAAATGTTCTCATTTTTGTTCGTGTTTTACGACGAAAGGGCTCAAGTTAGAGATCTGAAAAAAATACAGAAAACTAGTCCGTGATAGGTACTACAAGTTTCATTAATACGATTTTTCAATCAAATCAACCATACAGGCGCAAAAAAATCAAAACCGTTTTCCCATGTTAATCTCCTATGTCCAGGGTGCTCTTGGACACCTGGTATATATTTTTTTTTTCGGGCTTCTAAAGAGCTGAGTCAGAACAGCTCAAACCTTAGGGAACCCCAGACGAAAGTCAACATCTTGAGAGTGAAGATTGACAATCACCCAAGTTTATCAATCCAATTATATTACAATATTTCTTTGTTTTTAGGAAACGCAATGTCAGCTTCAGAACGAAACGCAAGCGAACAATCCATCAGCAACTGCCCAAAGAAGTGTGAACATGTACTACATGACCAAATTGCAGCTGCGCAGTGACAACATTTGTCTCAGACCTTGGGCTTTTGAACGAGTTCCTAACAAAATGATCAGAGGATTGGACAACGCTTTGATTTACACTTCCACCAAAGAAGCTTGTTTAGCTGCCTGTCTTAATGAAGTAATAGTTGTTTAAAATTTTAAGTTAATAACAATAATAATAACACCCACAATGCAAATGTGATGAAACAAGTACTGCTTGGTAATAACTCGTCACTTGATGAACAGTCTGAACACGTTCCAGCTAGAAACTAGACAATAGAATACTATTTTTAAAATCCCTTTGAGCACAAAACGGATTCTTTTATTAGATTTAAGACACACAAAAGTAATCTTAGATGCAATCCGATTTTTCGTACGTCAATGATGCAAATATCACCTGATACTTAGAGAAAAACTATTACAAACGATTACTAATGTTAAACAGTCGATCAATCAAATCTAAAATGGCAAAATATGCATTATTCGTCAGTAATTATTTTACTTTTGCCTTCTGTTTATACTTATTTGGTGTATTAACATTTCTAGCAGATGGTAGTAAAATTTTATTCTATCATAATCTGGTTAGTGTTTCCACGATAATACACGTGCCTACCATTAAAAGGTTTAATACATTTACGGTTTCTTATGTATGGTATTAAGAATTTCTGACTGCATTTCTATAGATATTGTTTTATGAGTAGTCTGGTAGTTTCTGTGTAACATTTCTAGGACACCATTTACTAACAAAATTTAATGAACAAATTCTTCAAAAATTTGAAGCAGGTTCTGCAGTTGCAATTTTAAGATTGTACAATAATACAATCACAATAATACATATTTCAGTACACTTGGCGATCATTTAATTGGTTTTAAAGCAAACAGCATCATAATAAAAAAAATGTACTAATGTTGTATTTCACTGAAGAGGATGTAAACGAGAAAATTAAACCCTAGAAAATACCTGTGTGCGTTAGCAAAAATAGTCCATTATGCATCCGAGATATTAATTAAGCGAACTGAAAACAGCATAGAGTGTAAATTAAAAAAGCTCTTTTTTAACCGTTAACCACGATCGTTAGTGCACAAAATCTGCTAATTAAAGGTCTTAATTATGTTAGTTAGTTATTTCAGGCACTGCTATGGGTTGTTTTCAAGTTATTCTTGGAAAGTTACCTAGTTTATTCTAGTTATTAGTTTTTATCGAGGAATTTAATCGATTATTTAATACAATTTTTTGTTAGGTTTACGCGACATTGAGCCTTAATACACAGATAATGATCAGCATTATTTTAAAGGAAGAAGCTAATCTCCTATTGAGTCCAAATTTAATAAACTTACTTACGTACCAAATATACCAAGTAAATAAACTGTCTAGTAGAAGCTGAAAGATGATGTTATATTCATTAACTAACGGTAGCCTAGAAAATTGAATACCATAAGGAAGGTAATAAATTTTGATCGTATATTTAAACCGTATTAAAACGGTGTATCTAGTACCATTATAAACTTTTTATTCCATGTAAAATGTATGGACGTTATTTAATAATGATAGTCGTAATAAGTGCTAAAGTGACATAGCGGTTTAGTTTTATTATTTTCTTGCGTTACTGCGTTTGAAAAGTAGTTGAAATTATGCGATTGAATTTGAGGCATTCTGTCACTTTTTGCCTTATAACTCTTTAGAGAAACCCTTAAAGGCAAAAGTACCTTAATACAATCTTGTAGAGGAAGAAATTTCCTACAACTTTCCTCATTTATACTTTTTTGTAGCTCCTTAAATAACGGGAAATGGAGTTAGTTTAAAAAAGTGTGACCGTTGTAAATATTAAAATTTTACATGAAGAGTCACGTCACTATTTTCAATCATGAAATGTAATTTTAAAGATCACGTGACACTTTTTTTAAAGTCAAAATATTATTTAAAGGGTTGCGTGATCGTTTTCAGTTTAAACTGATATTTTTAAAATCAGGTGACACTTTTCACAGTGAAAATGGTCACTTCATGATTTTTCAATTATCAAATTTTTTTTCCAACGACAAAACCGAATTCTTAAGGTAACGTCTTAAAAATGGAATTTACAATGTCACGTGACAGTTTTAAACGTCAAAATGTTATTTGATAGGTCGCGTGGCCGTTTTCAGTTTAAACTGACAGTTTTCAAGTTTCGTGACTCTTTTTACAGTGAAATTGGTTTTGGAGACCATTTTCAATCATAAAAATTATTTTTAACGATCACGTGACTCTTTTTTACCGTCAAAACCGAATCCTAAAGATCATGTGACCGTTTTATAGCTATAAACTGATGCATTGAACCTCGTAACTATTTTTAAGATTAAAATGTCATCCTTAATGTCACGTGACTCTTTTTTAATTCCAAAACGGAATCCTGAAAGTTACGCGACTGTAAATAGCAAATTATTATTTAAACGGTCAAGTGACGCTTTTTTAGTTTAAGGTGATATTTTGAAAATCACGTGACTCTTTTTAAGGTGCAAACGGTCACGTGACTATTTTCAATCATCAAATTGAATTTTAAAGGTCACGTTAATCTTTTTTTAACAACAAAACCGATTCTAAAGAAAGCGTAACCGTTTTCCAGTTTAAACTAAACATTTTTAAAGTTACGTAGTAAATCTTTTTACAATGAAAATGGTCACGTGACCATTTTCAATCATACATTTTTTTAAAAAAAGGTCTAGGGACTCTTTTTTAACGTCAAAATAGAATCGTAAAGGTCATGTGACTGTTTTAGATGGCAAAATCGTATTTGAGAGGCCACGTTACCGTTTTAACGGTAACGGTTTTTACTTTTAGATTGATATATTTTGAGGTGCAAATGGTCACGTGACTCTTTTAAGAATTAAAATGGAATTCATAATATGGAAGAGTGTTGTAATGAATTACAGGAAAGTGTTTATTTGCGAATTTTAATGCGGAATTACCTAATAAACACTTTCCTGGAACTCATAATGTTTTAAGTATAAAATTCAACACTTGGCGGTGAGTGAGTTAAATGAATGAGTAAAATGATAAAGAACACTTACTTGCTCGTAAACTCAAAATACTTGACTCATGTTATGTAACATAGTAACAGTTGCAATTTTTGTCTTTTGCAAAAATGCAAGACTATTGCAAACGAGGATGATATTCTTGAATACAAGAAAAGTGCAAAACAAAAGTTTATAGAGAATTTGTGGTTTTCTATTGCAAGAATACAAGAACTGAGCAAGCCAGAAGACTTTTTATAAAAGGAAACACTAAACCATTTGTTTCGTAATTTATTAGTTTTGGTCGAACCATGTTGTGTGTAAATAAAATCTTAGTTGAAGTGTTATTACTGATGTTTTGAGACCGTATTATATCTTGTGTCTGTCGACACTAATACAACTTTTTTCCTACATAATATACAACGTTCTAATCTTAAATTCCTCTTTCAGCATCGTTTTACATGCAGATCAGTTGAATACAACTATGTCACACTACAATGCCAACTCAGTGACTCAGACAGGAGGTCAGCAGGACAGTTTGTACAATTCGTTGATGCTCAAGGAGTCGATTACTTCGAGAATCTCTGTTTAAAAGGAAGCCAAGCCTGCAAAGGTAAGTGCTATAAATTGTATTCAAGCAAATCATAATGTGTAACAGTAAAATTTTGACGCATACTTCCTACACATACTAATGGCAACACCCATCCTTAACACTAATTGGAATTAACAATTTAAGCTTTGAAGATTTATTAAATACTCTCATTACAGGAAATAGACAATTCCAAACGCCAAGAATCGGAGTGGCTGACGACAAAGTAGCTCAGTACGCCGATTTGCATTATTACACCGATAAGGAACTGCAAGTAACATCGGAAGCGGCCTGTAGATTGGCTTGCGAAATTGAAAACGAGTTCTTGTGCAGGAGTTTCTTGTTCAAAGGTCCACCACAGGTAAATTAGCAAAGCGTGACTTTAAAAACGCATGGTTTTAAGTTATAATTTCAGGGATCTCAGTATAACTGCCAGTTATTCCATTTGGATCATAAAACCCTACCAGACGGTCCCAGTACTTATCTCAATGCTGAACGTCCTTTAATTGACAACGGTGAAAGGATTGGCTCATATTTTGAAAATATCTGCGAGAGTAAGTACCATTTTACTGATAAAGCTTATGGTATGGTTTCGGCAATAAACTCCTTACGACTTCCTGTTGAAATACTGTTTTAAAATCACCTCTAATGCCATATTAAATTATGCAGTAGTAGTATCGTTACAAATTGAAAACATTCCAAGATTGTGGTCTCCAACATCTCATTATACTAAAACGACATAAATCTGGGTTTATATTGGCCGTAAAAGATATTGTAAACTGCAGTAGAACGAGGGAAATAAAAGTAATGGGAGATTTTTAGAATTGCATCAGTGTATTTTATTGGCATGACTTCAGCATTTTCGATGGCTCTAATGGATAATTTTAGTTCTTTGCAAGATTATGTAATTTTATTCTTATTTAACGCTTTAAAAGTGTTGGGAAGCTTTCAGAGGCCTCTGGCAGCAGCACAAATGGTTGCTAGAGGCATTTGGCAAGTTTAATAGACTTTGGAAAGGTTTGAAAAGCTTCTGGCAGTTTCAATATAGTTGCTAGAGGTCTCTCGTACTTTTGATATCTCAGAGGCGTCTGGCAACTTTAATAAAATTTTAGAGGCTTTCAGAGGCCTTTGGCAATTTAAAAATTGTTGCTAGAGGCTTCTGCCAATTTCAAGTGACTTTTAGAGGCATCTGGCAATTTTAATACGCTTTGGAAAGGTTTCAGACGCTTCTGATAGTTTCAAAATGGCTGCTAGAGTCATCTGCCAATTTCAAGTAAATTTTAGAGACGTCTGGGAAGTTTAATAGACTTTGAAAAGGTTTCAGATGCCTCTGGCAGTTTAAAAATGGTTGCTAGAAACTTCTGCCAATTTGAAGTAAATTTTAGAGGCATCTGGGAAGTTTAATAGACTTTGTAAAGGTTTCAGAGGCTTCTGATAGTTTCAAAATGGTTGCTAAATGCCTCTGACACTTTTAATGTCTCCTAGAGGCATCTGGCAACTTTAACAAAATCTTTCAGAAACCTCTGGCAGTTTCAAAATTGTTTATGGAGGCCTCTGGCAATTTCAAGTGACTTTTAGAGGCATCTGGCAAGTTTAATAGACTCTGGGAAGCTTTCAGAAGCTTCTGGCAGTTTCAAAATGGTTGCTAGAGGCATCTGCCGCTTTTAAATGTCTCCTAGAAGCATCTGGCAACTTTAAGAAAATCTTGGAAGCTTTCAGAAGCACTTGGCAGTTTCAAAATGGGTGCTAGAGGCCTCTGGCACTTTTAATGTCTCTTAGAGGCATTTGGCAACCTTAACAAAAACTTAAGGGTTTTCAGAGGCCTCTGGCAATTTAAAAATAGTTGCCACAGGCTTCTGTCAATTTCAAGTGACTTTTAATTCTCTACTAAAAATTTTGTCTACTGTGATTTTTTTTTCGTAATACGTTTATACACCAATTTTTTTAGTTTTTCTATGTCAAATCTCTCAAAAAAATTATTTAGAATCAAAGATTAGTTTTGAAGAAACAGCCCCTAAAAAAGCAAAACATGATTGATATTCCATTCTTCATGACGAGCAGTTTAGACATCATTTGAATCCGCAATACTTACCAGAAATTACTGTGTGAAGTAATATTCTTTTTCACAATTGGTTTAACTAAATAAGTGCAGGTAATTGAAATTTAAACTTCAAGCATGTAACAAAAACAGATAAACCAATTTCTCTCTCTCTGAGCCTTTTATCTGATCAACTCAAATACGTCAAAAATCATTTGTAGAAAATATTGTGCATACTTTCAAGACTTTTTGTAAAACTATTCCTGGTTTCCTGGTTTCCGAACTGGAAAGCTCTCGAGCGCAAAATGTGCAAAGTCAATGTAGTGCACATAAGAATAGCAACATTCAAAAAGTTGAAATAACTCATTAGCATAGAAATAAAGGGATTTACGAGGTAGCCATGCATTAACTATGCCACAACAATGATTTTCATATATGGCTATTTGAGCTATCTCTTTGCATTGAAATGATCTAATGTGAGAGTCATTCTTCAGTATTTCAAAAAGTTGTTAACTCAGCACATCAAAAAATTATAATTGGTTTACCAAATTATTTATTTATTTCAGAATCATCATCTGCTCCCAGTTCTGGTGAAAACACCCTTCCAGTGGACTTTGACACTTCAGTGGACTCAACTCTTAGCAACTTAACAAAAACGGCCGACGTTAACTGCGACAAAACCGGAACGTGTTACGATGGTAAGTTTACTTCAGCAATATTTATGTTCCTGTTGCTCTTTACTCCTAAGAATACAAAACATGTTATTAACAGCCAAAAACGTATAAATACCTGATTTGCAGTAGAAATTCCAGTTTTTGGAATAGCTAATAGTGGATTTACAGTAAACTGGTCCAACTACCACAATTTAACAATTTGATTGCTTCCCAATAAACACAACATTCTAATAAACACAATATTCTACGTCGGGACAAAGTTCTGACTGTTGTTTTAATGCGTTTCTCCTTGATTTTTGGTTGTGGTTTTTTAATTGCTATATTAAGTTGAATTTACGTTAAACAACAAACAGTCACCATATAACGTCAAAACAATGTTACATAATAACCAATAACATACTTTAAAAACTAAAATACAACAGTTTTTTGCATTTATCATTTTTATAACACGTTTAAATTTGACGTTGGTTTGTAGGTAGGTCTGTCACTTTTAAACGGGAATGTAATCATAAAACATTTTATTACATTTGCAAATTGATTCAAAGCCCATTTTTACTATATACACCCAAATTAACGTTAAGTTAAGTTTTACTACCACGTTTCTTCGACGTAGTTGTGCTTATTGAGTAATAACGTTAAATAGACGTTGATAAGTATTTCTTGCAAACGTTGAATTGCAAATCATCGTTGCTGTTGCAAGTCAAATCAACGTTGATTCAAGCAACATTTTTTCTTAACTTTAACCTTGTCCATTCTCTTAAAATCAACGTTAGATTGCGTTTCAGTACAACGTTTCTTCAACGTAATTGTGTTTATCACTCAATATATCCTGTAAATAACCATAGATTGACTGTTTCTTCAAATTTGTGAACCAATTTCATCACATCTCAGTGAGCAAGCACCCAGGGGTAGATCGCCGAGGTAATTTGGTGTATTATGAGGCACTTTCCCATTATTACGAAGCATTGTGAGGTATTACAAGACATTACGAGACATTTTGAGATATTTATAAGGCGTTTGAGAGTATTTTGAGACATTGCCTGTATATTTCAAATTGTTTTGTGATATTTTAAGGAATACATTGCAGTAGACAATGTAGTGTATCAATATAACAAAATTGACTGAAAATTGAACAGAACCGCATAGACACATATAATTATTATGGTAAAATATTTGTTAGATGATATTGAGTTTAAACAATATTCAGACATATTACAAATTATTATAATAATTTACCAATTTTTCAACAATTCAATGTTTAAACTACATTTTTTAAGGTCACGTGACTATTTTTGACAGGTGTCAACTGGCTTTTACAGTGTTGCAAGCTCAAAATTGTACTCAAAATGCTACAATTGTACTGTTTTACAACAGTCTAAATTTAATTTACCCAATGATCAACATTTAAATTACATTTTAGAGTCACGTGACGTTTTTGATAAGTGTCAGTTGGCTTTGCCAGTGTTGCAAGCTCTAAAATAGCATAATCAAAGTCACGTGATGTGTCTCTTGCAATTTCAGCTTTTACAACTGTCTAAAATAGTCTAAATGAAATTTACCAAATTTTTTAATTTTAAACCAAATTTTAAAGGTCACGTGACTAATTTGGACAGATGTCAACTGCCCTTTACAGTGTTGCAAAAACGTGCAGAATTGCATTTTCAACGTCACGTAACGTGTATTTTGCAATTTAAGTTTTTACAACTGTCTAAATTTAATTTACCATTTTTTAAAATTTAAACTGCGTTTTTAAGGTCACGTGATTGTTTTTGACAGGTGTCAACCAGTTTTTACAGTGTTGCAAGCTCAAACTTGTATTATCAACGTCACGTAACGTGTGTTTAACAATTTCAGCTTTTACAACAGTCTACATTTAATTTACCAAATGATCAACATTTAAATTACATTTTAGAGTCACGTGTGACTGTTTTTGATAGGTGTCAGTTGGCTTTGCCAGTGTTGCAAACTCTAAAATGACATAATCAAGGTCACGTGATGTGTCTCTTGCAATTTCAGCTTTTACAACTGTCTAAAATAGTCTAAATGTAATTTACCAAAGTTTTTTAATTTCCTGAGGCAATTTAAATAATTTAAAGACATTTGGATGTATTTCAAGGCAGTTTGAGGCATTTTAGGCAGGTTTAAGGCATTATCACTATGAGGCATTTTGAGCAATAATGAATCATTGTGAGGTATTTTAAAGGCATTTCAAGGTATTTTGTATGCAAAAAGGCATTTTGGCGTACAAAAAATTATCGGCGGTCTACCCCTCGGCAAGCACTGATCAATGACGTTAAAATACGACTAGAAGACATCGTCACTGTAACATTAAGTGGTAACGTTCTATAACGTCGCCTATGACTATAATATTTTCAGTACAAATTACATTAATAGGGAACGTCCTAATATGTTTTATAACGATATATACTCATCAACGTTTTATTACGAACCAATTTACATCACTGTTGATGTGACATTCGGACGTTCAGTTAACGTTTAATATAACGTCATATGTCATTTTGCCACGTAATTTTGCTAACTGGGATATGTACAGCCATAAGGTTAAACTGCTTACGTAATCCATCTGAAGTCAATCGTTTCCTAATGGAAAAATTTAACAATAACCACTAAATGACACCACCTAGAGAAATCTTATGCGAATTGACACATGGGATGCATTGATGCTCATGTCTGAATAAACCTCGATGTAACGTCAATTAACAAAGCCACTACATAAATTTGATCGACATCGACACATTCCACAAACGACACGCATAACGTCGAAGCAATTTACATGAACACGCTTTCAATAAGCCTTTAGTTCACTTTTCCTGTACGCTTGCATATAAATTCTCGTATTTGTACAGCAAACCATAAATAGACAACTATCGTGTTATGTATTATGCATTGTTAGATCTAATATAGCCCGTATATTGGAGACACGTTGCGGCGTTACTTATTTATGAAAAAGGCACTACGGTGTAGCTGAAATATCTACATAGTTGGAAAGCGGTTTGTGTTTTCGTAATGAGCCTTCATTTATTCAGGTCTGGATAAATAGTTCCGACCCGACTAGCTCGCCGAATACATAAACGCCATTATTTAATATGGCATATGGCAGTTTTATAGTGACAAAAGAGACGGATATGTAAACGAGATTATAGCTTTCGTCAATATTAAATAAAAGCTGTAAGCTGTAGTGATGTGCGAGAAGGCTAACGCTTGATTGCACTCCAGGAGGTGATGTTAGATAATAAAGGATAATCTAGGTTGGAGCTTCGAAGTTGCAAATTAATCTGCTCTAATAATATGCTGACGTTTTTAAATTTAATTAACCTACTTTGTTGATCAAGGTTTAACGATTTATGTTTTCTGGATATTGGATAATTCAGATAACGTCCAGGAGAGACCCTCCTGGGCATTTTTTTAATATGAAACTTATTTCTTTTATTTCGCAATCAATATTGTTGTCAAAGTCCAACAATTTATGAACCAATGCCAGATGTGTCCCAAGAGCAATTTTATTTACAACCCATCAAACGTAAATTTACTAAAAACCATTTTTTAGAGTTCCGCAATATTCCTTTCAAAGCGTAGCAAGTTCTAACTTTTTTAAAGAACACAGTTATTTTTTACCCAAAACGGTCACTTTTGCGCATGTGATGCAATAAAACTTATCCGTTAATTCACCGTTTCATATGAAAAATATGATCCCTTTCAGTCCTCTTTGTTTAAGCTTACTCGAGATTGCCCATTTAGACGGGGTGTAGGAAACCGAATTTTGGACTATAAAATCAAGCTGCGATTCGAAACAAACACTTTTTTTTTCTGACTGTACCAAATTTTGGAGTATTTTTTCCAAGTTATTGGATAGGAAATTTAACGAGGATTCTAAAAATGTGCTTAAAACAGTCATTTTCTTACTCCAAGTGGCTTTTACCACAGATTTTGTCCTTGACAGTCCTTTCAAACTGTGTTTCTGGCAGTTCAAAGTTTGACACCGCTTTTCTACCTGACTGTAACAAATTTTGTAGTGTTTTTTTCAGGTTATTAGATAGGAAATTTAATGAAGATTCTAAAATGTGCTTAAAACAGTCATTATCTTAGTCCAAGTGGGTTTTATCAGAGGTTTTGTTCTTGACTGTCCATTCGAACTGTGTTTCTGGCAGTTCAAATTTTGACACCGCATTTCTACCTGATTGTACCAAATTTTGTAGCATTTTTTCAGGTTATTAGATAGGAAATTTAATGAGGATTCCAAAACTGTGCTTAAAACAGTCATTTTCTTACTCTAAGTGGACTGTCCTTTCAAACTGTGTTTCTGGCAGTTCAAACTTTGACCCCGCTTTTCTACCTGACTGTACCAAATTGTGTAGTGTTTTTTTTCAGGTTATTAGATAGGAAATTTAATAAAGATTCTAAAAATTTGCTTAAAACAGTTATTTTCTTGCTTCAAGTGGGTTTTACCAGAGATTTTGTCGACTGTCCTCTCAAAATGTATTTCTGGCAGTTCAAATTTTGACACCGCTTTTCTACATGGCTGTACCAAATTTTGTAGTATTTTTCCAGATTATTGGATAGGAAATTTAATAAGGATTCCAAAAATGTGCTTAAAACAGTTATTTTCTTACTCCAAGTGGATGTTATCAGAAATTTTGTCCTTGACTGTCCTTTGAAACTGTTTCTGGCTGTTCAAACTTTGACACCGCTTTTCTACCTGACTGTACCAAATTTTGTAGTGTTTTTTCAGGTTATTAAATAGGAAATTTAATGAGGATTCTAAAAATGTGCTTAACACAGTCATCTTCTTACTCCAAGTGGGTTTTACCAGAGATTTTGTCCTTTCAAACTGTATTTCTGGCAATTTAAACTTTGACACCGCTTTTCTCTCTGACTATACCAAATTTTGTAGTACTTTTTCCAGGTTATTGGATAGGAAATTTAATGAGGATTCTAAAAATGTGCTTAAAACAGTCATTTTCTTACTCCAAGTGGGTTTTACCAGCGATTTGTCCTTGACTGTCCTTTCAAACTGTGTTTCTTTCAGTTCAAATTTTGACACCGCTTTTCTACCTGACTGTACCAAATTTTGTAGTGTTTTTTGCAGATTGTTATATGGGAAATATAATTGTTCTAAAAATGTGCTTAAAATAGTCATTTTTTTACTCCAAGTGACTCCAAACCCTACAAAAACCAGAGTTTTCTTGCAGTATATTTGATAGAAAATGTGTTTCTGAGATTTATGACAGAAGTCACGTGACTGTCTAGCTAAATTAATATCTAAAATCAGGTGATATCTGTCACTAATATCAAAAGTACGGATGATACAAATTTTTAGCAATTATTAAAAAAACATCCTGTATAATAATGTAAACAGAAATTTGTTTTCCTTATATAAAATTTTGACTTGGCAACACTGGTGGCAATCAGTTTTCACGAAGCATCAAGCTAAACCGTTCTGCCGAAAAAATATTTTGTATCATCATTCTCGTCTCATCTTCTACAGAGACTCGTTAGTATTCGATCCCACAACTCAATCCAATAATTCCAACAATAACATATTTCGAATAAATTAATCAAGCTTCTGGCATCGCAATTTCCGTCTCCGTGTATAATTAATCGCATTGTACGAATTCCCTTTGCAATAATATTAAACTCGACATGACACATATGTGAGATTTCATTAATTTTGAGTTAATGATAATGTAATTGATAAAACACTAACAACTTTATTTACAAAGAAATCACTTTGGAAACCAAACTGGTTGCATGATAAAGACACAAAAAGAATGATTTTTAAGCAATTTTCCTGCAAGCACGTAAATGCGCATCGTGAACGCGAAAATCCCATAAACAGGCAAGTAAGTCTTGAAATCGTGGACAAAACCAGACTCCCAATGAAAAAAAGTAAAGTGCAGATTCATGCCGAGTTTCACGATATATTATTTCGAAAAACAATGCCTTATTCAGTACTCTATATTCAATTAGCTCGGTCGGCGTTTAAAATTGTGCGACTTTCAAATTTATTGTCTTGCCTATTAAACCGCCTTGTTTATTGCTGCGTTGAAACAAATACCCTGGCGTACATTTTTTTGTCGCAAACTATTGTCCGTACAAAGCAAAAATCCATATAAGAATCGCTTAATGCCTGCAAGACACTTTTGAAATTTTTAAAATAATTTATATTCCTCGTGCATCTCTCAATAAACCTCCAGACTTATTTTCTCATTGAAGTTTATTTACAGTGGCTGTCAACTGCAAGGACACCAAGATCGCGGTATCGGTAAGGACTAACAGGCCGTTCAATGGCAGAATCTACGCCTTGGGTCGATCCGAAACTTGTAACGTTGATGTTATCAACAGTGACCTTTTCCGATTGGATCTCACCATGACGGGACAGGACTGCAATACTCAGTCAGTGGTGAGTGTACCAGTATATCACAATACAGATTTTTCGTTTTGATATGGGAATGTATAAGAGTAGTACCATTGTTGGTCGATTTATGATAGACAGTCTGAGTGAGGAGATGTTTGCGAAAGAAACGACATCGTGAGAACGTTACGATTTTTTGAAGGAATAATTCCAAGCTCAGCACTTTATCTAATGAAATCTGATGCTAAAAAGAATTGTTGTTCATAATGGAAAAACCAAATTCATGTTTTCGTATTAGTTTAGACCACAAGTTAAGAGTAACCATGGACGTTTTCTAGAAATTGTATTAAGGAGAAAATGAGCAATGGTATGACCCGACGTTGTCAAATAACCTGATGCTGGATAGTTGTTCCTCTCTTTAAGTATGAAAACCATAACACAAAACGTGTTTTATTAAAGGTTTTTAGTTATAAACAGTATTTTTAACCGTCTAGAACAATATAGCAGAGCTAGCACTAACAACGCAATGTTTTTTGTCTTCTCCATATTTGAGACTAAATTGAGGCGAGCGGTGGCTGCTTTTTGTGACTTGGGAAAAGCTTTCGACTGTCATCATGTTTTGTCATCAGTTGAAGATGCGTATGGAGTTATAGAGTAGGTATGAGGTCATCATCGCTCAGCCCTTTGCATCCACTGCTGGATATAGTTCACCCCCAATATCTTCCACTACCCCCTATCTTGAACGCTCTGCCTCCAATTGCTTTCCATCTTCCTAACATCGCGTGGGCGATCTTCCTCTGCTTCCTCTATCGGCTCTCGGTTGTCTTTTGAGCCATCTCCTCGTCCACCTACCATCCGTTATTCGAGCAACATGTCCTGCCCAGTTCCATTTAAAACTATAGTGATTCGTGATATAACATAAGAATTTATCTCCATTTTTCGTTGGGTTATTCTCAGCTTCCTGGCAGACGCGGTAGTTAGGGTTAAGGTTTCCACAGTGGAGGTCAACAACGGCAAGACGGTTTGCTCTAAATACATCATTTAGTCCATAGACAGCCCACGAAAGTGTAATTCTTCTCTTCAGTTCACAGGTTTGTCACCAGGTATATGTAGCTATTCACAAATTCTACCTCTTGTCCACCAAAAGCCAAACTTTCACTAGAAACAGGTTTCTCATGCATTTCGTTTTTAAAAAGCTGATTTTTAAACCAATCTCAGAGCATAGGAAGCTTTAGTTCCTGTAGCATCTTCAGGTTGTCTGGCTAGTATTATATCGTCTGCAAAGAATAGATTTGTTAGGTGATAACAATCAACAAGTTTATACCCTTCTCTTCACAGTGCAGATTTTTGAAGGCATACTCCAGGACGGTGATGAAGAGTTTCGGTGACTTTGTGTCTTACTCACGTCTTTTCCGATAGGGATTGTGTTGGTGTTTTCGTGCAATTTGGTAGGCTAGTGTATCGATACACGGTACTTTTATAATAAAGATATCACGACTGCATCCCTTTCGAACGTGCCAAAGGCTTTCTAAAAATCCACAAAGGCAAGAAGGAGTGGTTTGTTGTATTCGCAGTAATTTTTCCCGAAACCAGCACAAAATCCCAGCTGTCCCTTCGGTCGGCAGAAATCCAGTCAATAAAGGTCATTATTGTCAAGCCTTGAAGTTATAATTTTCGTGAATAGCAAAGATCGCTTAGCGATTGGCGTATAATTCTCTAGTTCAGCCATATTCCCTTTTCTATAGAGCAATATTAATAGCGTTATACCACTTGTCTGATATGGTGTATGGTCAGAAAGGCACATATTAAGGAAGGTTTCGATCTTCTGTAATAAGGACTAAATCTTCATTGCGTCAATACCAAACCATCTTCACCAGGAGCTTTGTTGATTTCTGCCTTTCTTAGCTGTTAGTTCATTGATCTCCTCTTACACCTGGTTATCAATTTTCTTCATAGATATTGTTATCTCTGTCTCTATATTTGAGATATTGTTGGCTTCCTTTTCACTCTTAAATAGTATCTGATAGAAATCCTCAACTATTCTCAGACGCTCCTTTCTTTTTGTTGTAATTTGTCCATGTTGTAAAAGATCAACATGGATCATCTTTTATCATTTCTTTTAGCTTGTCTTAGCTTTTCTTCTTCCTGTAACTTGGGACAGTATCTACTTTGGCTTTCCAAATTGGCATCGGTTATTTGATCATTCAAGCTGTTTATGGTTTCTTCTGGTCCACATCGATTTAGTTGTTCTGAAATACAATATTTTTGAAACTCTCTACATCTGATAGATTTTTCCATACTTCTTCCTTTCGACCCGAATTTTCCTAGTATATTCCTGTATCATTTATTATAGTATGAGGTCGTTTTCAAACAAACAATTCTAAAAAGTCAATCTATATTGAGTGTGAGGAGATATGATACCATTCCAATTCATAGGACTTATTACTACAGTAGTGATGATGTGGTTGACAAATTAAACAGATTGCTTAGCCTGTAGGTGGATTTTGAATTGACATTTGAGCAGCCCTTATAAAGCAGTTGACATCTCGCTATTAATAAATGTTGCAAGTAATTGGTGGCCAGTTTAAGTTAGATGTCTGATGTCTCTAGAAAAGCATATTTTGCTAGTCGGATCACTTGAAATAAGCAGTATTTTTTTGGGGTTTGTGCTCTGCTGGTTTGTTCACGATTTTGGACGTCACAGAAGTCAGTTTTTGGTTCACATACAAAAAACGCAAGTTTAATGCCACTGTTAGACACTCTTAGACAGTTTACATTTTTGGAGTAAAACTTCTCTTATAGAAAACTTCCATTATAGCTCAGTCAAAACTCGTGCAGTAAACAGTAAATACTTAGTAAATTTTTTTTTCCAGGTTGGAGTCTACAGCAATACCATTGTTCTACAACATCATAGTGTGGTGATGACCAAAGCTGACAAAATCTACAAAGTGAAATGTACCTACGACATGTCATCGAAAAATGTTTCTTATGGAATGACCCCAGTCAGGTAATGTTTCTTAATTAGTTAAAATATTAGTAATTGCCTTTTTGTACACATTATAAAGTGGTAACAACTTAAAAAAAATAATGGCTCAAACAAAAAAACTAAAAGTATAATAAACAGGTTTATGTAGAACACCTGTAATAAATTTCAACAATGGTAAAACTTTCTAAATAAACTTTGCATATTTATCAAAGTTGAAAAGCGCCATAATATGTATAAAAAGCCACTATGTTGATTAAACTTTCCACCTGGCCACAAAATAGCATAAAATTGGCTACTATTAAGCTTTGGCGAAAATTTCATCTCCAAAGTTTGTCGCGCTTTCGGATTTTATGAGTTAATCTATTTAGGTATTTTATCGTTGTTAATTACCAATTAAGTCTTCATCTCTTCTCTAAACGGTCTGATTAAAGTTTTTAATTGTTATTTATTAGTTACTTGATTTTCAGTACAAAATACATAATACGTATATTTATAGTTTTGAATCGTATTATGTACATCACTTCATCAGATATTTATAAGCACAGAAAAGATCAATTAAAAAAAATAAATTACTGGTATTCAACATTTTAGGAAGAAGAACAAACTAACAATATAATAAAGTTTTCATAAAATCAGAAACGTACAGTATACGGATATTTATTATTCTAAAGCTAAACTAAAACAATCTTCATAAATAAACTTGTTCTTTGTGACAAGAAAACTAATATAATATGTTGCATTAACAGAGATCCCGAAGCTATCAGCATCACTTCTGCACCTGAAGCTCCCCCACCAAGGATCCGTATCTTGGATGCCAGACTTAGAGACGTTGAAACCGTCAGAATTGGAGACAAACTTACTTTCAGAATTGAAATTCCTGAAGACAGTAAGTTTTTTTAAAATCATCAACACACCAAGTACTAATGCACTTTTGCAGCTCCTTACGGCATTTTTGCCCGAAGCTGTGTAGCAATGGCTAAGGATGCTAAAAGCACTTTCCAGATTATTGACGATGATGGTTGTCCAGTCGACCCAACTATTTTCCCAGCTTTCACTCCCGATGGAAACGCACTTCAATCCGTTTATGAAGCTTTCAGATTCACCGAATCATACGGAGTGATCTTCCAGTGCAATGTTAAATATTGTTTGGGACCTTGCGATCCGGTAAGTGTTTTAACTTTTCCAAAGTTGGAAAAATGGTACAGGTTTTACTATGCAGGCTGTATGCGAATGGGGAAGGGACTCAATTGAATCATGGGGAAGGAAGAGGAGAAGCGTTCAAAATCAAACTGACGACGAGAAAGAGGAAGACAATATGACATTGAGTCAGGAGATTTTAGTTTTGGACTTGGGAGATGAGAAACAGTCTGACTTTTTGAAGAGTGATCCCTTCAGTGCAGACTTTGGAAAAGGTATTTTTCCTAGTTTTCTTGCTTTACCATTCAAAAAACTAATAAAATAAAATTTCAGACAAAACAGTGACCATCATAGAGCCTTGCCCTACAAAAACATCAGTGTTAGCTCTTGGAGTGACTTGCGCTTTGCTGGTTTTGCTGTACATTACCACACTCTTCTGTTACTACATGAAAAAATGGCTGACCCCCAGTAAACATTTGGCCTAAACCCAGTCAAACCCCACTTAGCCAAGCTTCCCAAGACTATACTTATAATAATAATTACTATTTACACGTCCTTGGTAATAAATTGTTTGCTAGTTTTTTACTTAGGGAAAAGTTAACGCGTAATGTCCAGGTGTTTAGATTAGCACTACTAATAATAACTTTAACTGAACATTTTAGTTTATATCGGGGAAATCTTAAGTTTTGAGGCTGTTTAATGTAAATAACCTTACAGGAAAAAAAATGCGAAAAAACAAAGCACTGCCTCAAAATTTACGAACGTTCAGTTCAAATAGCTCAGTCAAGTGCAATATAATAACCAAGCAGATTGAAGCTATTTTGACTGAAATAGGAAACATTTGAATTTTCCATATCACATTTCACAGCACTTCTTGTTGTGTCTGTACTGACGACAAAAATACCAAATTATTTGCAAATTTAGAAACTAAATAAGAAGTGCGGTGGACTGAACTAATTTTTTAAACTAACACGAAAGCAATATTAAGACAAGCTATAAATAATTATAAGGCATTATGGGTAATCTTATTTAAAAAAAAAGTTTAATTTTAAACTCATTTTGAACTACAAGCATTTTTTCTTTGTTTGGGCACAGGTGAAGGTATCTTTTTGGTGATGGGTCTATTGTTTCTTCTTCAAGAAAATGTGCTATAATTTTTACCGCTGCAAACTATGTGATTTATACAATATTAAGGCCACGCATAATTATAAAGTGTGTAATACTCACTCTAAAAACCATAAAAAAATACCTTGCAACGGTAAAAAAGTTTCCTCCGCGTCGTATTTCTTTAAGTTATTTATGAATTTTTATTTATTATAATATCAACGACACTACTGAATACTATTCGTATAGTTAACGTTTAAGCTTTAGAAATACAATGTATATATACAGTAATATCATTAATACAGATCTGTAGTAAATGATACTCGTATCTATGTAGGTTAAAGGTATTGACTCAGTTTCATACTTTTCTAAATAGCAATAGCATATCGAACAATAAAATATGTACCAAAATGTTGAGTTGTGTTACTTTTGTTACCAATCCCATGTTGAGAACATTTTTTACTAAATGTGGCCAAGAAAAGTGCTGGATATTGTTTAGTTAATAACTCATCAGAACTCACAATGATTGACAAATATTAGCATAATAATGAAAAAAGCCTCAGTAAAAGCAAGAGAATTAATTTGTTTTTATACCTTTGTTCAAACTATTCATTTCCAGCGTAGAGTTAGATATTTTACCTGCTTTTCGCGAGTTCCCAATTAAATTTTGGACAGCAGGCAGTCTGCGACTTGTCTCTTCTTCATGACTTCTCATGCACGTCAACGATTAAAGTGCTTATTAAATAACTCGTTCTCACTAATCTACAAAAACAACTCTCTCTTTAGCTAACATTAAACACATATGAAGCTGAAATACAAAAGTTATCCGGGCTTATAAGCCGTGGTCCAATATGGAATTTCTTCCTGACGTTCTTTTTGAGCAAAGGAGGAAATTTTGCGGTAATACCTGCAAAGCTGCCGGTAGAGGAAATCATTGCAAATGTGGAGAGTGGAATACGGTCGTCGCCAATACATACCTCAGAGCACATAAGAGCAGAAACGTCACGGATTCTGCAGCGAGCAAAGCCCCCGAAAAGCAATCTCACTTTTGGAGAAAGAACAGCTCTTAAAACACTCAATCAAGACAAAGAGATCCTCGTTTTACCTGCTGATAAAGGAAATGCAACAGTGATCATATCAACAACTGACTACGAAAGGAACATCCCATAACCTACAAGAAGTTGCCACATGATCCAACAGCTCAAATACTTAGGACCACAAACCAAATTATTGAAGATTCCACGACTGTCGCTGCTGAAGATATCTCGAAACTCAACAAGTCAGAGGCCCTTCCACCCAGACTTTATGGTTTAGCTAAAATACACAAGCCGGATGTACCTCTGAGACCCATCGTTAGTGCTATAGGAGGCCCTACGTATGAGATAGCAAAGTACCTTACAACACTCCGTCAACCAAAAATAGGAAAAACGGACAAATTGCATGCTTTAACTTTGTCTCCAGGTGACGTCCTTGTGAGTTTTGATGTTGTTTCTTAATTTGTTTCTTAAATTCATACATATAAATTCTATGGTACCCATGAAAACGGCTATGGAGCAGATAGAACAAGATTTTCCACTGGACATCGCCAAATTGTTCAAACACTGCCTAACCACCACTTACTTCCAATGGCAGGGTGAATTTTTCGAACAGAATGATGGTGTAGCAATGGGCAGTCCTCTCAATCCGGTATTAGCAAACTATTTTATGGAAACATTCGACGTAAATGCCCTGGACACCGCTCCAAAGAAACCAAAGTTGTGGTTTCGATACCCTTGCAGTTTGGAGCCACGGTGAAGACGAACTGCAGCGATTACGCGTAAATCCAAGAATTCAATTTTCACGGTTTTAATAAATATGATACCACTCACATATTTTTTTATTGAAAAATTCACTTAAAAAATATTAATATCAATTAAACTCATAATCTTCCATCATGCTCAGTCTATGTTGCGTTAATATAGCTACATCAACCATAGCCTCAGACAGTAACAATTCATGGACAGCATATTTTAATGACTCCTCATAAGCAAATATGATGCTAGTGTCGTAAAGCATCATAAAACTTTGTGCTAGAGCTAAAATGCAGTTTCGCACTCTTGCCATCGCTTCTCTAACTTCCTTGGGAATAACCTAGCATACCAAGATAATGACAAATGTTTATAAAGTTCAATCAGTGGTTAAAAAGTACCTCTTCTAGATTTTGAACAAATCCTCCTTCATTACCCTCAGAAGTGGTGGTATGTGGACTAATCCATATATATCCATTATTACCTAAGATCAAACTTACTCCAAAGGGCAAGTTGTGGAAATGTATTTTGCACTTTTTAACTAAGGACGGAAAAACTTTTACCAAAACACCCTGGCTCAACTAAAGTTAAGAATTTGATAAATACTCAAATTTTGAGAATAACAGAAAATGTCACCTTTCCGTACTTTAAGCTTCTAGTGTGTAGAGAAAGTGTACCATCAGTAAATACACTTTGAACTTCAGCACTTATCAAATCACCTTCCTGAAGGTATTGACGCATCATGTGTTGATCTTCCACGGATCTACGTCTCTATTTAAATATCCCAATTTTATAAATAAAAAACTAACTGTTCCCAAGTAAACATACCAATTCACCCCCTGGTAAGTTTACTGATGACAACAACAAAGCGGAATCAAGTCGCGAATTGGTGTCAACCTTCCATCTTTTTTGTTGCACTTCCATAATCCTACCAACCAAAACCTCTCCAACTTGACCATTGTATCGACTTTTTAATGGACGAACTGAAATCAGTTTATTTACTTGTTCCTTTACTCCAGCCACGGACGCTTTAAGATCGCCGTTTTCTTCATAAGTGCCATGACCTCTAACAAATATAAAGTCATGGATGAGAAATTTATTTAAAAATAAGATAATCAAAAAAATGTTTATAGCTTAGAATAATACCAAAACCTATAACAAGTTCAAATCACTATTTAAAATCTGGAAAAATTTGGAAATAACTATAAAATGAAATCTGCAAATTAAAACAAACTTTGATACCTATTATTAACTTAATAGTATGCAAGTAATTTCTAAAAGTGTAAAGCATTAGCCTCCAATCAGTCAGCTAAAATCGTTAGCGTTTGATGTGGAGGTGGCTTTAATTTGGTAAAAAAAAAATAGTAAACCTTGCAACTAAAATCTGAAAATGTGTATAAGAGCAGAATTCTAATTAGGAAGAAGTTTGACAGTTGTCAGTCTTGTAACCGGACCCGTCAATCACTCCTTAAACTTGTGAAACAATGGAACATCCTGCAAGTAGGAATAATAATGTATCTCGTTTTTTGTCTGAAATTCAGTATTTAAGTACAAACACACATAAAATAGTCTTTCAATATATTTCTGTAACAGATGCTGTCAGTCACACCGGTAAGAAAAGCAATTGCAAACTCCACTTCATGTATCACATTTCATGTGTGAGTTTTATTTATATTACATAGGTAATGAGTGACTCTAAACCAATTTTAATAAAAAATATAAGTAAGTACATACCGTAATTCCAAAATTAGGCAAAGTTTATGTTTTATGTCAAAATTGGCTTTAGCTGAGCAAAAAATGATTTAAATCAGTATTTATTAATTATAAAACCTATGTTTGTAGTTGTTTTCTTGATATTAACTAGTCTAGTGTTTATACACCAATTATACACTTCAAATTTCATATTTCCACTTTGGCAAATCAATTATTTAGTAACATTTGTCCTGAACTAATTAGAAGAAATTTTGTATGTAGTGATAATTAGAGGTAAAGTTTTATTTACTGGCTAAAATACACATCAAATAAATAAGTATAATTAAGTCTCCAGAAGAATTTTAGACATAAAATGTTTAACAAAGAATAATTGTTTTTATTTTTTCCCATAAGCCCAAGGTTGTACCATACATTTTTAGTGATTGCATTGTATGTTTTTCCCACAAATACCTGTGCAATTAAGGATATAGATTACTTATTCCCACAAATCAAAATGTATGAAAATTAAAGAAAATCCTTAGAAATCATTGAAAAAAATACAATAAACTCTTTTTAATTGATACCTAGAGGAAGATGAAGACAACTGTTTTTTTGAGGAATCTTATTTCACCTAAAACTTAAACAAGTAATTATTCATGTTCATTTGTTAATTTTCAAGTATTGTAGTTATTGTACCAAGTAGGTACCTCCACTTAATTATTGTTAATGTGAAAAGCACCATGTATAAAATAAGCTTGATAACACTCAATGAAAAAAAATTTTTTGATATATTCCACATAGTTTGCAGTAAAATTTTATTATAAAGGGTGCGGCAGGAAAACTTGCTGATTTGAAAGGTCAATAAAAGAATTTTTTTTAATTATCCTTATAATTCTTTTTTTATCCTATTGTACACATCTTAAATTTATGTTTTCAGTGATTTTAAAAATGACATCAGACAAATGGATATCCAGGGGAATGTTTTAAAAGGCTTGAGGAATGTTGTCCAGGTGATCCCTCGTTGTGGTTTGTCATTGTAAACAATAGATTTGAGACATCCCCATAAAAAGAACTCCCAGGAAAACAGGGCTATGGTATGTCACCCCATGTGTACAATAGGATAAAAAAAGAATTATAAGGATAATTAAAAAACTTTTTCTTTTATTGACCTTTCAAATCAGCAAGTTTCCCTGCCTCACCCTGTAAATGAATCTCCAAATGAGTTAAAGAGTAGTTGTAGTTTTTTGATATTTTTAAGGAAAATTTTATGTCAAAACTTTAATATTTATTTAGGTACTAGTTTGTAGATTACTTTTAAATAAAATTACTTATTAACACAGGTTCTATTACATGGCAATGAAATACTAATAGTTAGGTAAATGTGATCCTCACATAAGTAATATGAAAACATACCTTACAAAGTTGGTGTCAGCTGCTTTAATTACTTCTTCACCGGGCGTAAATATTCTGTGAAATTTATTAGTGGAGGGTAACGGTCGGACTCTGTTGGAGACTGAGGCACTTCTGATATTAATTTTCTGAGACATTTTTGTTTACAATAAACACCATACACACACTTTTTTATAGGTTATATTTTGGTTGGCACTATTGTCAAATGTCAAAATGTACTTAGAAGACAGTAGAATGACATAGGTCAGCATGTCAACCAACTGTGTTGGATGATGGTTAGGCAACTGTACGCACAAAAATTTTATTACAGGTTTTTATTATTCTTTTTCGTGGTGACTTATGATTAATAAACATTTTCAAACCATAAAAAAATTACTAGTTAGAGAGAGTTAGTTAATTAGTTAAATGGGTTGTATTCTAAGCGCCTTCATTCTTAACCTCATAATCTGCTGATCGTATGTATAAAAGGTTGCCTACCTAGTTTCCATTTTCTATAGAGGTAACAAATTATATTAGTTTAACAAAATCAGTACATGGTATAGGTTTATGGACACAGCTGTGAAGGAAAAAAATAAATAAAACAAAAAGTCAAAATTTTAATTGAAGTTTGCAATCAAATTCTAATTTTCCTTTTTAATTTCCAAATTACTGTGATATTTTCTGTTTAAAACCTATAAAAATGTTGTGCCTGAGAAATAAAATATTCTCATTAAACTGCTTAAGTAAGTTTCTGGTTTAAATAATAATTATTGTGAAAAACAACATTTGAATTTCAGGTTACTCAAATAGTTACTGTACAAAAGCTGTAGAAAACATAGTAAAAGGCATTTGTGATCTAAATGCTAAAAAACCTCTGGGACAACCAGGTCCACACACTCATCCTCATCTAATTGGTGAAAATGAGGTTACACCTTTTATAAAGAAAGATGAATATCAGTGTCGAAGGCAGAGATTGGTTGAGGCAATTGTTGAACATTCTCGAAAGTGTAATTCACAGGCTCAAAGCCACATGGTAAATACATATTTAATATACAGTTTTGTTCAACTTGCTTAGTTCAAAGAAGACCAAAAACAAAAGTCCATATTAATCATATTTTAAGCCACAAGTGCTTTCATTTTTGCATTTGTCTAAATAGTGGAAACCTCTATACAAACTATATTTATATGCATAGAGTGGGGTTTGGGTACCTTCATAATATTATGAAGTAGTATGTGACTGAAATTTAATACAACTTTACCTAACTAGTATATTAATAAAAATTAGACACCAATTTTTCACAAAGGCATGTGAAAAATTAGCTAATATGTAGCAGTAAGTTTCCTTCTATTAGGATTCTCTATTTCTTTGAAAATGATACATAAGGTACATAAGTAAGTAGGGACAATAAAATGACTAAATCAAATAATTGTTGGTGCTCTTTAACATTTAAAATTGATCACAGAAGGAGAGACCATGAGACTCATTAACTGCTTTAGGTGTTTGTATTTTCAAAATGTACCAGTTCCCTCAAATGCAGAAAAAGTATCAAAGTTATATTTTTTCAAATCAAATACCTATTATTTTATTTGATTTTCATAATCTACCTTGAAAATAAAAGGTAATTGAGGTTTGGTAGGTCTAAACTTTCTAATATTTGTTATTTTGTAAAAATTTAGAACAAATTTTAAGGTTTAATCACTCCACCTCTGTTTGATTTTTATTAATAAAAATTGGCTTGGGAACTGCTAAATGATCAAGTTTTAGGATCCTTGAGTGAGAACTTGTCTAGCTCATACAGGATGTCTCAAAATTTGTACCCAATAATTGCAACCTTTAAACTTGAATAACTTGTCAAAATCCAATTGAACACCACCTATTTTATGGTTAAAGTAGATGCAAAATTTAATTATCTATCGAAACATATTGAGGTCTCCTATGGTTAACTGTTTGCGTTTTCTCGGAAAGTCAACATTTTTCGAACTCGCACCGATTTTGAGTGATTTTTGATACCCTTGAGAAATTACCACAGATTCAAACTGTTTTAAATGACAGCTTAAATAGCGAATTAGCGAAATTTTTAGGAGTATATACATTAAAATACTTAATAATGTTGCTGAAGGATTCAAAAATGGAGTTGGTATGTTTGTGTTTGTAGTCGAATGGTAGCCGTTTTAAACATTTTTATGAATTATTTTTGTAACTTTTATAGCAAATTTACAAAGTATTAAGCCACTATTTTATTCTAAGCTTTACTTAGATTAGAACGATAGATATGTAATTGGAAAAGATACGAAGTACTCTTTGAATGATATCAAAAATCAGTCAGTCAGCTTTAGTTTAAGAAATGTCGATTTTCCAAGAAAACGGTAACAATTAGTATGAAACCTTAATAATTTTCGAAAGATAATTAAATTTTGCATATACTGTAACCATAAAATAGGTGGGGTTTCACTAGAGTTTGACAAGTTTATACTACTTAAAAATTTTAGTTTTTGAGTACATTTGTTGAGACTTCCTATATGAGCTAGACAATTTATGATTTTTGGATCCTGAAACTTAATATTTTATCAGCCCCCAAACCAATTTTGGTCAATAAATCTCAAAGGAAGGTTGAATGTTTAAATATGAATATTTGTTCTACATTTTTACAAATTAAGGAATATCTGAGAAACTGTAAAGTTTAGACCTATCAAACATCAATGAAATTACCTTTTATTTTCAATGTAGATTTTGAAAATGAAGTAATATACTAGGGGTTCCATTTGAAAAAACATGACTTTGATACTTTTTCTGCATTTGGGACAACCGGCACATCTTAAAAATATTTTTAAAAGATACCGCCAATAAGTCTATATGTGTATCAAAACTTTGTTTCAAGGTATGACTTTGAAAGTGAATAGTTTAGTCACAATCTTACAATCTTCCCTGTTGAATAACGTAAATAACCCTGTATAGTGTAACAAGTCCAAAAATATCAAATTTGAGTTGTTGCAGTCATGACATTCTTAATACAACTTTCACCAACCAATTTCAATATTGTAAATATTGAAGTTTAAGAAAGACAGTTCTTCCTTGAGTTCTACCAATAAATATTGTGCTATAGTTCATATTTTTTAAATGCATTGTCTTAAAAATATGAAGTTGAATTTGAATAAGTTTTTTTACATTTTTATTAGGTTGGCATAATATTTAGAAGATCTCTCAGTCCAAAAATGTTGCTAAAATGACTATAGTGCATGCGTCATTACTCAAATGTGATTTAGTGTTATTTAGTTTATCGGTTTACTCAAGAATTTACTTAAAGAGAAGAGGACTTTTACTTTATTACTAATACTAATTAAATTGGGGTTTCTCCAGATTGGAAATAAATGAAACTAATGAAAGTGACTGTTATCAGAATATTCTATTTAGTCAACTTCTTAAGAAGTCTACTGATCTATGATGTTGTGCTTTTCACAGTAAGTCTTGACTTAAATAAAAGCAAAAAACATGAATTGAAATTTATTTATTTACTCCTGAAATGCTGGGATTTCAAATTTTGAAAAGCACAAATTTACATATGTTACCTATACAGTGCGTTTTTTTTAACGCGCAACATAGGATTTTACGTGTTAAATTTTTAAGCCCATGTTAGACCATTTTATTTTGGAACTGCAAGTCTATAGCTTGACGGGTGTGTCTTTAGTACCCTGAAGCTTAAGTAAGTCTACCAATTTGGTCTAAAAAGTGATTAAAAACTGGAAAAAAATCATTTTTTTTCCGAAAAGATTTTATCGTTCCATACTCCCTGTATGCATTGTTGTTCCTTGTTGTTTTTATACTGGCAGGGCAAGTAGCAGGTAAAGTGACATATTTTGACTGCATCACGACCCGACATCTTTTGAACGTCAAACGGGCATTTTATGATTGTTTGGAATACTGTTTGGCTTCAAACGGAGGTCACTTTGAACAATTCACTTATAAGAATACTTCTTTTGTTCTTAACTTTCTTGATATAAAGTTAATGATCACCCTGTTTTACTTTCTACGCCAAATTTTACCTGCTACCTGCCGTGCCAGTATCAAAAACAACAAAGAACAACAATGCATACAGGGAGTATGAAACGATAAAACCTTTTCGAAAAAAGATGATTTTTTGCAAGCTTTTTAACACTTTTTAGGCCGAATTGGTAAACTTACTTAAGCTTCAGAGTACGAAACAGCCACCCGTCAAGTTTTATACTTGTAGTTCCAAAATAACATGGTCTAACATGGGCTTAAAAATTTAACACGTGAAATCCTATGTTGCGCGTTAAAAAAAACGCACTGTATAGTTGATTTACCAATTTTCTCATTATGATTTACCTACGTGTTGTTTCTTCTACTTTTCAGTTGATTATACCATCAACTTCTAAACAGTACATGTCCGATAAAATACCATATGTGTTTCGTCAAAATACTGAGTTCCTCTATTTAACTGGATGCCAGGAACCAGACACTTGTGTAGTTATAACAACCGGAAATTGTACAAGGTAATAATTTTAATTTGTTATTGCAAACCGTTTATATTTTTGTTATATTTTGCGGGATAAAATGTGTAAAATAAAGTATAATTTACCTACATGTCTGTGGATGATCTAACAATATTAACATTTTTAATTGACTGATATTATCTTGTTAAAAGAAGCAATTAAAAACTGATTGAAATATCCATAATAGCGACCACAAAACCACTCTATTTACAAGAGATAAAGATGATCATGCCGAACTATGGGACGGACCTAGAACCCATCCCGAAGATGCTGTTAATTTTTTCGGTGTTGATAACAGTCTACCTATGTGCGATCTACCAAAATTCCTCAATTCTTGTAGAAAATCCTTATCAAATATTAGTTTATGGTAAGTGTGTGGTAGGACCTGCCAAACTCCTACTAATTTGTTTCGCATTGTTTTAAGGTATGACTTTGAAAGTTCTCCTCATAAAGAAGTGCATAGAATAGTATGCGAATATTTAAAAGACTCGTGCAACAAATCGTTTGACTCTCCACGAAGTTTTATACACAAGTTAAGGTTGTACAAAAGTCCGGCCGAGATTGCTTTGATGCAAAAGTCGTGTGACATTGCTTCAAGAGCGATAGCAGAAACCATGGCTTATTCCAGACCAGGAATTGGTTAGTTAAGTTTATATTAAATAGGAGTTGAGTGAATTAAATGCACTGCTTTAGGTGAGAACCAGTTGTTTGCTAAAGTGGACTTTGAGTGTAGAATTAGGGGAGCCGAATTTTTGGCTTATCCCCCAGTTGTTGCTGGCGGAAATCGAGCTACTACAATACATTATATTAATAACAATCAATTAGTTTATGGAAATGAATTGGTGTTAATGGATGCTGGTAAGTTTAATATTTTATTTTATGTTTATTTGTCTATTTACATCTAAAAAGAGGTTTTGAATTCAGTTTATTGTTGGTTCCTACTTGGGGAGTTTGCCACCCATTTGTTGTTGTCTTGCATGCATTCTAACTTATATTTTATACTTGAATCATTTTTGTAATTTATTGTATATTTATCTATGAATACTTTTACACCGGAATGTAGCAATCTTTGTAAAATAGAAGCCTCTAAACACTATCAGAAATCAGAAACCTCCCAAAATTTGTCATAGGACTCTACAAGTGTCCTAAACCAGAAAAAAAATATTTATTACAACCAGAGGCCTCTAAATAGGTATTATCGAAAACCTAAAAATTGAAAGTTAATAAATTCATGAAAACGGCTAGAAGCGTTCAAATACTATCAAAAACTTTCTAAAAATTGTCAGGGGACATTACAAGTGTCGTAAACCTTAGAAAGGTCGTTTAAAATGGCCAGAAAGACTCTAAGTATGCTTTTTGCTGTGCATTGGAACCCTTATGGAGCCAAATAAAAATTTGCCAAAAATGCTATTTTTGACCAAAACTGTAATTTTTTCAGTTTTTGAAAGGTTGTAACTTTTTTATTTGAACTCTGTAATTTGAATTATAGTTTTCACTAAAACGCCATTAGAAAAAGGATAAAAAATACTACAAAATGAGCCAAAACTGGGATCTCTAGCTCCCCACGTTACCGATCTTACAAAAGACTCCTAATATGTCCCCATTCTTTAAATTTTTTTGGAAAATAAAACATTTTAAAATGGTCAGAAAGACTATAAATACTATCGTAAACCTCCCAAAAATTGTCATAGGACTCTACAAGTGTTCTAAACTTTAAAAAAATAGTTTATTACAACCAGAGGTCTCTAAATAGGTACTATCGAAAACTTCCTAAAAATTGTCAGGGGACATTACAAGTGTCGTAAACCTTAGAAAGGTGGATTAAAATGGCCAGAAAGACTCTAGATACTCTCGTCAACCTCCTAAAAATTGTTTAAAATTGTCAGAGTTCTTTACAAATATCCTAAACCTTTAAAATTGTCAGAGGCCTTTCCAATTATCTTAAACCTGAGAAAAATGTTTTCAAATGACCAGAAGAAGAACCCAAACACTATTGAATACCATTTAAAAATTATCAGAGATCTCTACTAAGTGTCCTAAACTTTCGAAAAATCGGTTAAAATGTCCAGAGGCCTCTACAATCGTGCTAACCCTTATAAAAGTCGCTTATGATAACCAGAAGGTTTTAAATACTATTAAAAGCTCCCTAAAAATTGTCAGAGATCTTTACAAGACTTCTTTACCGGAAAATTTGTTTATTTTAGCCAGACGAACTTCTAAATGCTATTGAAAACCTCTTTACACCTACGGAAATCCTAAAAATGTGGGCTCTTTCTACCTTTGACTGACTAGACATATTCTATCTGAAAAATATTTTTTTGTTTAATGTTTTCTGGTATGCACTTTTTTTTATAATTAAATTATGAACTGTTTTTAGTTTACTAGTGTTCTAGTACAGGGGAAACTCGAAACGGGTACTTTTAATAATGATGCATTCTTGCTTTCAAACTTCAATGAGAAATTATGTTTTTATGAGCACGTTTTTTATTGTACGTTGCTAAAAGTTTGTTAATAAATATTTACCTTACAAGTGCGGAAAGTAATATGTTTTCTAATGCCAGTGCATTTGTCGAACTAGGCAAAGAGGGAAATAATAATTAAAAAAGCATTTTTACCGTTTTATTTATAGAAATAGATGTTTCAGTTATTAACTTTGTTCTAGGATGTGAATATCATGGTTACGCTAGCGATATAACTAGAACCTGGCCAGTAAATGGCAAATTTACAGATCCTCAAAGAGTAATATACGAAATAGTGTTAGAAGTCCAAAATGAACTTATTGAATTGTGTAATAAAATGCCAACTTTGGACGCTCTCTTTGAATGCATGTGTTTACTGCTTGGAAAGAAACTACAAAGTTGTGGTCTCATCGGTACCCAGCCTTCTAATAACTATTTAATGAAGGTAATTTTATAAATTATGGAATATTCTTAATCAATGTAGCGATTTAACTAAATAGGCAGCGTATAAATTGTGTCCACATCACGTTTCTCATTATCTGGGTATGGATGTACATGATACCCCATCTGTAAGCCGAAATATTAAAATTCAGCCTGGAATGGTAATCACTGTTGAGCCAGGTATACACTATAAAGCTTGTCGCCCATTAGTCCGTCACGGCACGTTACGGACCGTACCTTCAAAAAGACAGATAGAATCAAAACCATAAAAAGTATATCATATCAGTATACTATGAAAAAAAAACGAATAAAAATAAATTGTTTTTGGTTTTTCGAAAATAATTCAAAAACGAAGCAAAAATTAAATATTTTTAAAACGGTGTTGGATTGCCTATTAAATTCTCTAAAACTTTCCCCATTTAACCTTTGCAGTAGCTCTTACGGGAAGCTTCCTGTATAGAAATCGAATCTTGGACATACTGTATGGCACTGTCCGTTGACGGACAGCAACGGGCCGTGGCGTGACGGACTAATGCGCGACTAGCTTAACACTAATTTATATTAAAAACTTATTCTATGCTGCATATTTTTTAGGTATTTATATAACGGAGAAATCTGGTCTTCCAAAAGAGTATCAGGGCATTGGCGTTCGAATAGAGGACGACGTTTTGATTACTGTGAATGGGCCTGTGGTATTGAGTAGGAAATGTCCGAAAGAAGTCGATGAAATTGAACAAATTGTCTGCGAAGGAATGAGTAAGAGTTGATTGACGCTTCAGCCACTACAAATACAACAGCAATTGAGCTAACAATAGGTAGTAAAAGTAATTCATCTAAATGATTATCCGTGAAGAAAAGTGAATCAATTGAATTTATGTGAGAGGTCACAGGTGCTGTTTTTATATTTTTTGAAGCTTACTTTTTATAAACGGTGCTAATAGTAAAAGTGTTTGTAAATATGTATTTGTTAGAATAAACGTGTTATTTGTTTGTAAGGTTTTTCTAATTTGTTGTCCTTTTGTGCTTGTAAATATTAATAATAATAACAATGTTGCAGGTAGTTTGTACACTTGATGTACAGGTCCCACCTAAAAGGGTAAGTACCTACAATATTTAATTTAAATTTCTTTCCTGCAGGTATTTTCTTATCTAGTATACCGTTATTAAAACCAAAAATTTTGGGTTTCTTTAAGAATACTTTTATATGTTAATTCTGATGTATTGCTAAAATCAATTAAAAAATTGAATTATTTGGAATACATCTTTAAGAAGGAATGGAAAGATCCTCTATACAGGGTGTCCCACAACTATATGTCAATCTCTCGGGAGCATACCGGGGAGGTCAAAATAATGATTTGTTGATATAAACATTTTTCCTAAAGGGAGATATCGATCCCCAAAGAACTGCATTCCAATTAATGTTTTTGGCCGTAACTTTTGAACCACTTTGTATATTGTAATGATTTTTGGGTTTAATGTTTTATCGAAAGAGACTTTCTATTTGACATCAAAACCAGGTATCTCGTCTTAGCAGAAATACAGGAACTAACTGGTAGGTACCTAAGAACCTACTACTTTCCAAGAGGTACATCTTCCAACAAACCATTCAAATGTTCTTGTAAAAATTGTAAATACCCTTTACCATTGAGTCTTTCGTCTAGCACAAAATGCCCTATGAGGTTATTTCCAATAATACTAGCCCACACAATTATCGTAAACCTTTGCTGATGTTTAGTTTCAATAATGGCGTGTGGGTTTTCCTCATCCCACATCAATACCTCCACCTACCAGTGCATAAAAAAGTGGCTCCAGAAGGTGCCATTGATTTTCCAAAATAATCAATAATAAAGTGGTAAAAAATTAAAATAAAAATTTGACTTTTTCGGCTTTTGTCGGATATCTCCGGAAGTAATGGAAATTAAAAAAAAAATGTTGGAAAGCAACTTTGCTTCCATTTAATTAAAGCTCTATCAACTATAATTTCTGAGAGAGCAATGCTAATGCATCGAATTTGTAACACCCTGTATACTTTGTATATTGCTCACTTGTATACTTTACCACTAGCAGTTTTTTTATACTACTTTAGAATTAATTGTGTCTACAGTGTTTTAACGTTAAGATTGCAGTGACGTTTCAGGTTTAACCTAACCTAACTTAACGGTTTGGTTTTATGGATTAGTTGACATTTACTCTATTTTTTATCTCTGTGATATCACTTTTTTTCTGCTCTTTTTGGTATCGTATTAATTTTTTAGAGGTTTTATTACTTGTCAATTTAGTTGCGCACGTCCATAAAACAGAGTACTAGAAGCAGAATAAATTGTCACTGCACTAGTTTGGAAAAATAACCATTCTTAAAACTAAATGTACCTAGTAGGTAGCATGTAGTCATATGGGACAACTGGGATTTAAAAAAAGATTTTTTAATTTAAAAGTAAATTTTATTAATAACAAGTATAAGTATCAATAACGAAATAAATTATAATATAACAAAAGTTCTTATGCAATACGAAGTTATACAGTTAGTATAATAAATAAATTATTTTTTTTATGTTTATAATAATTTAAGTAGTAATTTTTTTGGCAATAGTACCTCGTTGTGACTTGCGAGAAGTATATTGCGTTTATAATATTTTTACGATAAAAATATCTTATCTAATATGATCTGCGCTGTTTTTGGACCAAATCATAATTCATAAAAATATTTGTACTTTTGACACTCCATTGCTTTTTATCAGATTTTATATATTTTTTGTAACACTTGTAGTATAAATACTTACTTAATATCTAACCAGAAATATCACGTAATATACGTAATTAATTATGTCACGTTTTACCAGTCTAATTCAGGATTTTTGATTGGATCTCCGCCTGGATAGACACCATTTAGGCAAGCAGTACAATGTCCAACTTTTGAATTGCTTTTGGTTTTAATGTCCGACCTTACAGCTTTAATCAGACCTGGTAGACTAAGGTATTCCAAACTATCAGCACCTAAAAGCACAAAAAAAATTATTAATACTTTTACTTACTACTATATCACAATGAAACTTACCAACATATTTAGCCAGTTCTTTCGAGTTCAGTTTGTTAGCAATCAATTCTTCACGAGTGGGTATGTTGATACCCATATAGCAAGGGTATTGTAGAGGAGGACTGGCTATTCTAATGTGTACCTAAAATTAGCAAATCGTTGTACAAACAGCATTTTTAAAACCGTAGCACAATACCTCAGTAGCACCGGCATTTCTCAACAATTTTATGATTGGTCCAATCGTGTTTCCTCTAACAATTGAATCATCAACTAAAATTATCCTTTTTCCTTTAACCATCCCCGATAACGCTCCAAACTTCTTAGCAACCAGCAATTGACGCAGTCTGTTAGTTGGCTGTATGAAAGAGCGACCAACGTACCGGTTTTTGCATAATACCTCACCAAAAGGAATTCCACTCTGTAAATTTGTTTTCTCAATATTTATAAGTCGTTGTTTATAGGTAATAGTTTACCTGTCTGGAATATCCATGAGCTGCCGCATTTCCAGATTCTGGAACTGCACTAACAATATCAGCTTCTACAGGATTTTCAATGGCCAATTGGCGGCCGCATTGTAATCTCACAGCGTACACCATCTGTCCTTCAAAGATTGAATCAGTTCTGGCAAAGTACACGTATTCAAATATGCAAAAAGCCTGTAATAATTAAGTGGAGTGCTTCTATGTCTTAACAGAGATAAGTGTAATGACTTACGGAAGCCCTATTATCTGGTCTGGGTACTATATCTATAGTTCTAATACCGTGACGGGACATTTCAATGATTTCTCCTGGATACACCTCTCTAACATATTGTGCTCCTATTGACAAGAAGCCGCAAGACTCTGACGATACCACCCAACCTTCAGCTTCATTCTCCTTGCAATAGTCGGATACTGCTAGAATTCATTAATTTGTATTCGCTTCTATGATTAGGATGATTAGGCAACACTCACGTTCATTGAAAGGTACAATTTTGCCCAAGCACAACGGTCTATTACCGTAAGGATCCCTGATAGCGTAAATTTTGTTCTTTAACATAATGACTAGAGAATAACTTAAAGGAGCCAATTGCATAAAGTGTCTAATTCTCGCAGGCCAATCTGGTTCTCCAGTTGGTTCTCCTTCTGGTGGGTTTAAGCACAAAGCTTGAGTAATCAGTTCGCTGTCGGAATGAGTGGACAACCCAACTCCATGTTCTAATACCTTTAGAAAAGTTACTCAATAAAAACCAAGTCTTTGAAAAGGATTTAAAAACTCTTACTTGTCTTCTAAGACTATCACAGTTAACTAATTCGCCGTTGTGTGCTACTGCCAAAGCTCCATGGGCCGTGTGAACAACAAAAGGTTGGCAATTGACTTCTTCGGAAGCAGCTGAAGTAGAATACCTGGTGTGACCGATTCCTATGTTGCCTTTCAGCCTTCTGATCGACTCGTCTGTAAACACATTGCTCACCATTCCCATTCCTTTCACTACGTTAAAGTGTTTAGAAGATTTTCCTTCGCTTGTAACTATACCCGCTGATTCTTGTCCTCTGCAAAATGAGTAATAAACTAATAACCAATCGTTCAGTTATACAAAAAAGTTAACTTTACCTGTGTTGTAAAGCTACAAGCCCCCAAGTAATAATTTGGGAAATTTCCAAATGGGTTGGCCATTCTCCAGTGCCAATTGCACCAAATACACCACACTCATGAGTTAAGCCTGATAAGGTTTCTCCTCTGTTTTTACGTTTGGAGTGTCCTACTGTACCTTCGGACACATCGTAGGTTATTTGACTGGTAGACAGGCGTTGTTCTAGGGTGTCAATTTGAGAACTGCAACCTGCCATTATTTAGTGTGACCTGCAATAAAAAATGTCAGTGATTTATGATCTGTGAATCTATTGTTTGTTGTCTGCAAAGTAAAAGATGAACCTAGAAATATTGACACAAATTATTTATAACTTATATCTTTAGTGCTGCTCTTAAGAGCAAGTAAGAAAAACATGCAAACTTGGCACAATATTCCTACTAGTGAATGGAAACATACGGAATTTATCAAAAAAATATTTTTGAACTGATAAAATTTACATATTATTGGTTGCAGTTGAACTAAGATCCGTTTGTTTGCTTTAATATTATTCTCTGTATTAGTGCAAGTTCAGATAATATTTAAATCTATAAATTTTACCAGCATCTTCTGCTGTCTCTTACATGTGTGATAATGCCCAAAAGTTCAAACTTACTCATTTTATATTAAATAATTGAGATTTTTTACTTCATATTACTGATACCAACTGATTTTTGTGATTCGCTTTCAGATTCTTTCAGAGCATGCACCACTTCTGCTATTAATATATTGAAACTTAGAACATTATAGCTAAAGAAATCAATATTATAATAAAACAGTTTTTTTTGTAAAATTATATTTAAATGTACTGTTATTTTAATGTTAGTAAAGTAAACAGAATTATATTACAGTTTTAGATAAAATGGATGTACTTAATGTATTATTATTTCATAGATTTAAGTTGTAACTGATTTAAAAAACTGTGATTTTTTTAAGCTCTAAGTAAATGAAATATATGTAAGGTATCACAAGGTACCTTCAGTCTATAGAACCCATCAATTTAAAAAAGTTTAAATTATGAAATTATATGTAACGTTTTCATATGTTTTTATCATTTTTTATTTCTACAATTGGCAAAGTCCTTAATTTGAATTTTACATTTTTGTACATATTGCGTATATATCTGAAATATCTTGGTAGTCCAAAACTTATTTATTATTTATTTTGTCGACAATCATTTTGTTCACTTTATTTTCAATTTTTATTATTATAATGAATAAATGAATAATAATATAATAAAAAACGTATCCTTACCTTTGTGATCCTAATACTGACGATACTATCCTGCTTTTAATATAATTAATATCACTTAATTTCAAACAAGCGTAGGTGGAATATAGCAATATGAGAAAGTTGATGTTGAGAAATTAAGAGCAATATGAATTCAGGATATAGGTATCTTCTTCTGGTCGTTCCACAACTTGAATAAGCCAACGTTGGATAGAATTCTTCAGTTTATAGGATTCAAAAGTTTGCATAATTGTTATTTATTGTAAACATATAAACGATTCAGTGATAACCCCCTGCGGTGTTTTTCTACTGATGGAGCCGAATCAATTTCGAAATAAATATTTGAGTTTTCATCAGCTGCCTGTTTATGAGAACATGTAGGGAGATAGGTACGTTTCACAATCGTAATAAATATAAAGCAGATTCTATGATATTTTGATATTTACCAATTGACTTTTGTTTTCATTCGCGGTTGGTAACAAGAAAAGACACGACTATTTGCAGGAATTATGATGAAATATACTTAAAAGTTATACTCAAATAGAAATAACAAAGATCAGTTTGTTCTATGAATCCAAAATGTTTATGCAACTTCCAGTTACATATAGTTGATACAAAAAAATGCTAATTTACCAAATTTACAAGAACAGTTTTGTTAAAAAAAATTTGTTCAAGTTAAAGTTAAATGTATTATTTTTATGGTATATTTATTGTAACAAAGTAGTTTTTTCTGATTTTCAATCGGAATTCACCATTTTTTCCGCATTTAGCCGGATTTGAACAGCTACACAAGTTCTCCTAAATTATCGACTCGGTTTTTAGATTTTAATGGTTTTTCCTTTTCTAGTATGTTTTGCAATGGCTTATGGACCACAATGTTTTATTATTTGTTTCTTACTGAACACTAAAGCAATTAACGCCTTTTCTTTCTTCAACGTTACTCCTCCAAGTTCAGCAGATACTATACATTTCACTCTCAACAAATCAGTGTGAATTATTCTAAAATCGTGCGAAAAAGTACACTTTTTTTAATAATTTTTAGTTCAAAAAGTTCTTCTTTTTGAACTAAAAAAACTAGGGCAACAAAGTATTTTTTGCACTATGCAATATTTGCTGTGCTTTTGTCATCAAACAAGTCGATTTTATAGAAAATGTATGCAACCCATGCAGAAAATTATTGTTTGCACTTACTTGTTAAACAAGTATAACTACTTTAACTTGATGTTAGTTAAATCACTTTATTTTACCTATAGGGGCTGTTTTTGATTAAAAAAAAAAGTTAGAAATAAATTAAAAATACATTTTTGCTTACTGAACTACTACTTTTATTTATCTAAATATGTAAGTATTAATAATACATTTTTGTTATGAAAACTTAAATGGAAAATAATACAATAAGTGGACTTAATAATCTAAATTGGTAAAAATAACTGTTCCTTGCGTAACGTCAACTCGTCATGAATTTTTACAAACAGGTTCTGTTAAAGTTGATCAGCCTTCAAACGACTAAAACCGTCATAAGTAAGTAGAATCAACATCAACAGACCTATATTTTTCAATAATATGGTATCAATAACCATTGGGTAACTTGTTATTCGTCATGCAAAATAATTTTATTAACAAATTTGTTTGTTTGAACTGTTATTATTCTGGCTGGTACAAAATCACGCATGCGAGCCTATAAAAATGTAATGACAAGATAAAAGTTCCAGTTGAAGTAAACACATGAGGTTAGGTTGTACTGGTAGTACTGCCGGTACGAAGTTTAGTTATAGGTTAGAACATAATAAAACCTGAAAAAATTAACCTACTTTTCAGGTACTGAAATATTGTGTACAGTGCATGTCCTATTAGTTTCTGCGGAATTATCTGAGTGTATTGTTATATCAAAACAATGACGGAAATCAAGCAAGGTGAGAATATTTCTGAATTCAAATCTTACTCAATAGGTACTGAATCTGAGGTGGTACTAGTAAAAAAAAATATTTTTGTAATGTACTGGTGTTTGTTTATTTAGCTGTGAAAGTACCATATAAAATGCAGTCAGTTTACAACACAAAGTGTTGAAACTGATTTTTTACTGTGTTTTTTTATACATATAATAAATTAAATGGAACAATACCTTCATGGTATTACCACGTATTTGTTTAAAAAAATATATATTACGTTTTTTTTCATGACCTTTGAAATAAGAAAAAGATGATTTTTTTTATATATTAAGTAAATATTTTAGTTTACCAGGAAAATTTGACCGGTAAATTACCAGTAAGTTACTGGTAAATTACAAATACTGTGTTTCTGGTAGTTCAAACTTTGACACCGCTTTTCTCCCTGACTGTATCAAATTTTGTAGTGTTTTTTCATGTTATTGGATAGAAAATTTAATGAGGATTCCAAAAATATGCTTAAAACAGTCATTTTCTTACTCCAAGTGGGTTTTACAGGCAATTTTGTTTCTGTTCTTTCACTCAGTATAAAAACTTTGACACCGCTTTTCTCACTGACTACCAAATTTGGAGTGTTTTTCCATGTTATTAGATAGGAAATTTAATGAGAATTCCAAAAATGTGCTTAATCCAATCACTTTTTTTATTCCAAGTGGATTTTACAGGGCAATTTTGTCCCCGACTCCGTGTTCAAATTTGAGACCACTATATCAACTGATTTAAATATTTGTTGCACCAAACCAGTTTTTCCTAAATAACACGAAAACACTGAAAGTTACAAAAAAATTGCAAGAGACCAAAAATGTTCCTAATCAACTCCTTAATTCAACACCGTTTTTGCTTTCAGTTTACAGAGTGTGCAAGAAAATTATGGTGGTTCACAATTTTTTTCATCCTGTACGCAATTTTTAAGATAGAATTTTTTACTCTACACCATGCTCAAAACGGCCCTTCTAAGTGGTGGAACCACCCTGAATTCCCAAAAATAACTGAGTTACAAGGTGTTCAAATTTCAAACCACAATTTCAGCTGATTTGAAAATTTGTTGCATCAAACTAGTTTTTAAATAACTTGAAAACGCTGAGAGTTACGTGAAATTTCAAGAAACCAAAAATGTTCCAAAATCAACTCCTGAACTCAGAACTGTAAGCTTCCAATATACCGGATGTGCATTAAAATTATTGTGATTGACTGTTTTTGGTCACCCTGTACGCTTCAACAACTTTTTGCTCAACACCACTGGAAAAAGAAGCTCATAAGGGTTAATTTGAGTGGTTCAACCTCCCTAAACTCCCAAAAATAACCGACTTACAGGGTGCTCAAATTTCAAACCACATTTTCAACTGATTTGATAATTTGTTGCATCAAACCAGTTTTTGCTAAATAACTCAAAAACTGTAAGTGTTACGAAAAATTTGAAAGAGAGCAAAAATGTTCGTAAAGAACTGCTAGACTCATTCCTGGGAGTTTCACAGTCCGTCAGTGCCGCTACTATACAGGGAGTGCATGAAAATTGTAGTGATTCAGATTTATGACTTTTCAAGCTAATGAGTCTGACAGGAAAATGGTCAATGTTTCAAGCAATCTTTAAAAAAATGTTGAGAAATTTGGTGATTACTCGAGTCCATTAGTTTCCCATTCCTCTCGGTCGTCTAAACACTCACAATGGAACACCCTGTATTTGATTTGCTTATTTGAAAACGCTCTTATTTTTGTGATTTAAAAAATATACCTATATTTTCATTAATTTTGGTGTTTGGAAAATTTCGATTACGGTTTTTTTTTTCTTAAAAATCGAAAATAAAGAGAAACAGTTTTGTATAGTTTTAAAACTACTAACTATTTGCACTAAAATTTATGATAACGCCCGCCATAATGCCCTAAGGTTGTTATAAACACTATAATCTACACCGTTTCCAAGGATTATGTATTCATAACGTATAGATAAACATTTTTTGAGTCTTTCCTAAACGTTTTGATTTGAACATTTCAGTTGGAGAGTACAAATTAGGTAAACTACTAATCGAAGGCAAAACCAAGCAAGTATACGAAATTCCTTCAGAACGAAATCACTGCCTGTTGCTTAGCAAAGATCGTATTACTGCCGGTGATGGAGTGAAAGCTCACGATCTTAAAGGAAAAGCCGTAGTCTCGAACAAAACCACATCCAAAGTCTTTGAAATACTGAACTCAGTAGGTAAGATTATTAGTTTTTACCAGTAGTACCTTTAGAAAGTAAGCTGGGATGTGTTCTTCTTAGGTGTTCCAACATCATTTGTAAAAGTAGCTGCAGAGACAGCTTTCATTTCAAAAAAATGTGAAATGGTTCCAATAGAATGGGTAACAAGACGTCTGGCAACCGGTTCATTTTTGAAAAGACATCCGGGTGTTCCAGAAGGTTACAGATTTGCTCCTGTCAAGTGCGAGACTTTCTTCAAAGATGATGCTAATCACGATCCACAGTGGTCAGAAGAGCAAATAATCAGTGCAAAGTTTCGATTTAATGGAAAATTAATCGGTAAGTTTAATCTACTACTTTATTCACTGTTACATTACGTACAATTTTAGATTCAAAGGAGGTAAATTACATGAGAAGGGTTGCAGTACTAGTTTTTGAGATATTGGAAAAAGTCTGGCAGACCAGAGATTGTGCTCTTATTGATATGAAAATTGAGTTTGGAGTAGACGATGATGGTAAGTGTATTGTGCTTAGAGTTATATCAAACTTAAAAATAGTCGTAGTAGGAATGTAATCAAAGAAACTTAGTGGAAGTGAAGTTTTGATTCCGCATAGTCTAAAGTCTCAAAACTATATATTTTATTTTCAAGTTACTAGTTTGGACATTTTTCCTGAATCACCCTGAATCTGATTTCAGATTTGACAAAATTTTGACACGTTTTGATTTTTTTGTCTATATTCCTGAGGTTGTAAAAGCTGGTTATGAAATTTTGAAAATTTGGTAAATTAAAGTTGGATAGTTGCAAATATTGAAATTGTATGTGTGTGTGACAAAATTGAGTTTTTTAAAGCTTTTTGTATACTATTACTTGTTTCTTTTGGTTATAAATAACACGAAAATTTCCATTTTGCAATAAAGTTCTTCTAATCGTATTTTTTCAATAGAACTGAACAAGGCATACAAACAAGCTTCTATATCATGTTTAAACCGAGTGACCTGCAATTACGCAGACCGATAAAAAATCAATTATAATTATTGCGACCCCCCGTTGGCATCATATCTGTAAAAGAGGATCTTTTTAAGCAATACTTGATAAAACTTTCCAGTGGAATTTGAACTTTTCTATACATTTCATATTGTAAGAAGATCAATAAACTAATTAGGGGTTAAGCAGATTAACAATTCTTGTCTTTAATAATGCAAGTGCATGTGCACAGATAGAATAATATGTTGATCCACATGTGCATTTTTGAAAACGTAATAATATAGATACTTCCAAAATAAAAATTTTTGACAAATGATGTGGTTTAAGGTAATATTCTTGTGGCTGATGTAATCGACTCAGACAGTTGGAGACTATGGCCTTCAGGAGATAAGAGACTGATGGTAGACAAGCAAGTCTATCGCAATCTTACTACCGTAACCGACAAAGATTTAGATACTGTTAAACGTAATTTCGAATGGGTTGTGGACCAATTGGATCACTTAATTCCCCCTAGGTATGTGTATATTTGAAATATCGCTTCAATTGTTTATTGTTTGGTATCTTTAAAAATATAAAAATTACCAAAAACTGTTCCCCAAAATGGAAAGAGTCAGTGTAAGTCAGAGTGTTACAACAGAAAATTTGTTGTCATATTTTTTATTACTGGCATAAACTTTCTATTTTATTATGTCTACAAGAATTGAAACTAACTTTTCGATCCAAGACACAGCAAATGATTTGATTAAATATTTTGCAGTAATCACTTGGTCGTAATCATTATGGGCAGTCTTAGTGACAAAGATCATTGCCACAAAATTAGAAAACATTGTCAAGACCTGGGATTAAACGTCGATATAAGGGTGTCATCTGCACATAAAACTACAGAAGAAACACTCGAAATTGTTAGCGGCTACGAGTCACTAAATATCAAGCTAGTGTTTATTGCGGTTGCTGGCAGATCTAATGGTTTGGGACCGGTTATATCTGGAAATACTGATTATCCTGTAAGTACTTGAAATTTCTAGAAAGTAGAATGTTAATTAGATATTTTGATATTGTAAAGAGTCGTTTTCTGACTTTAATTTTTAAATCAAGTATTCCAACTATGGTTGTCTTTATTAGAAATGGAATATTCTCATAAACTTATTTTTGAAAAAAAAACCAAGAAAATTTAAGGAATTTTAAGAGAATTCAAGAAAATGATGAAGAAAAAGGCTAATCAAAGCATATCAAAAGCAACAACTCATGGAATATGGACCAATTGGAAATTATAAAATGTCAAGTAGATGTGTTTCTTGGACTGTAAGTAGTCTTTACAGTGCCATGGAGCCAAATTTGACAGTTTTGACGTTAACGAACACTTTTATATTTTTCTTACGTCACGTGACAGCTGTCATAACTGTCGAAACCCGTTTACCAGTGACCGAAAACTATAAAATTAAAGATAGTTGCTATTTTGAAGAGCTGCACTGGAAATTGTGTTTAAAACTCCATTGAAGCCAAGAAACACTTTTATACTTTGCTTGCGTCACATGACAGCTGTCCTAACTGTCAAAACTCACTCAGCAGTGACCTGAAAGTATAAAATGCCAAATAGATGTAGTGTAGTGTTTTTTTGAGGAATTGCACAAATTTGTCAGTTTGATATAGTCGGATTTTGATCCATAAAACTATAAATATAAATTACAGTCTGATTTTATTCAAGCGGAAACACTATTTTGGATCGGTAATTTTGCGTCACAGCTGCGTGATTTTTGACAGCTGACGTAAAAAACATATCAGTGTCTGTTAATGTTACAACTGTTAAATTTAACTCTATAAAGCTATAAATACAACTTGCAATGCAATTTATGTCAAAGTTGAGGCTTCATTGAGGTGTAAATAGAAGTTTAACTCTATAGAATTACGAATCACATTTTGCGGCGTGTGATTCATAAAAGGACGCAACTATTTGTTTAACGAGTTTTGACAGCTGTCAGGTGACTATAAGCCTGTCATTGAACGTCAGAGCTTGTTCAGTTCGTCAAAGTAGTCCACGTTTTTCAAACCACACAAATTTGCCGAAATGACTACTGAGTTCAGAGTTATGGCTTTGGCATCGATGATTTGAATGTAATTTTTAAGCTTTTTCAAATGAAAAAGGCGTTTTAGAGTCTAAAAAATTGATATTTTTTTGGTATTTGGAGTGAATTTAAAACGCCAATATCACTGATTCAAATTTAAATTTTTGCATTTTATTTTTGGAATTTACATGAAATTTTATCAATATCGAAAAGTAGTAGTCCATATGCCCACAGTGGAGTAGTGAGTGTATTGGTTTTTTATTTCTCTTCTCCGTTTCATTAGAAGAGAAATGAAAAACAAATACACACATAAAAATCATTGCATTTTATAAAATATTGAAATAAACTTCAGCAAAATTAACTTTCAGATTGAATTAATTTTTTTTGGTTTAGGTGATCAATTGTCCTCCAGTGAAAAAAGACGATATGGATCGGGATATTTGGTCGAGTTTGAACGTTCCTAGCGGCTTAGGTTGTACTACTGTGCTCTATCCAGAAACTGCAGCCTTAGCGGCTGCTCAAGCCATCGCTTTGAGCGACTACATTGTATGGGCTAGATTAAGAGCGAAACGATTGAATCATTTGAAGAACTTACTGAAAGATGATGAGTTAGCGGACCACGATAATGTTCACTGAATATGTTTTAGAATAATGTTGCATTCCACGCCTGTTAATAATAAGTATAAAATATTGTTTTGCAAAACTCATTTACTAAATAAATCATAATTTAGATACTTCGTCTACTTTCTCTTCCACCAGATTTGTTTCGCAAAATTAAGTTTCTATTTTAAGATTAGATATTCAGTAAATAACACTCTGCATTTAACTTGGACAGATATTAAAAGGGCATGTAGACTGAAAATGCATGGTTCAACAATAGCATTATATTGTTTTATCAAATATGGTACGAAACTCATCTAAACTATAATCAAACTTCTATACCTACTACAGGTTAGTGAGTTAAATTATAATGCATACCGGATAAAAAGTAAGAGTATATCCAGATCGTATAGACAGTATCCTAAACTTAATTAATAATAGAACTGTGAAGTGTATGAATACTATAAATAATAAATGTAAAATATGGTAAAACTAAACAGGAAATACATACCTACAACTTGAAAAGATAAAGTTTTAGCTGCTTATATTTAACTGATTTTCCGTAAATGAACTTATTTTTCTTTGAATTTATTACTTAATATACGAAAAAAAGTTATGTATCAGAAAAAAAACATTTTGTACTTATATTTATTAAGATAGAAAGAAAGTAAATTTGTAGTTTTCATAGTCAAGTGTAAAATGTTGGTGTTGTTTAAAAAACCATAGTCCTTTCTCTACTATACCTAATTTATAACGAACGTATTGTCATCTAACGGCGGTCACGAGATTCACTTCGGCGGTCACGTGAATATGACCGGCGTCCACGTGATCGGGAACGAGATCTGGATCTTCTCGGCGATCGTGACCTACAAAGCGTAACTGGTTAAAGAGTCACTCCATGTTTTTATGTTTTATACATTTACTAAAATACACGTAGAAGTTTTATTAAAGTGGATCATTAAGATTTCTTTTCAGAAAATATAGCAAAACTTGCTAAAAATCATAAAGATATAAGTAGGTTTAGATAAGTCTTTAGTTTGTCTTTTTTTGGTTTCAGATTTTACATAAATGTAGATGTAGTAGAATCTCTATGACTCACTTTAATAAGACCATATAAGAGACTTAAAAACTGCTTTAAAACATGCACTAACATGAAAATAATAACAGTAATGGATCAATAGTTAAACGGAATTAGAATAACTTGTTCAACTTATGCAATAAATAATGATTAAGTAGTTTCAAATCAAATATTTAATAAAAATCCGCCTTTAATACAGTGAGTTCAAGTTTTCATTGGGATTACCCGATATCTTAGCAGTTCTTGAAGAACGGTTTTATCAATACTGTGCTCAGTTTGGTTTGTCAAAAAAATATAAATACTTTTTTGTAAACTGTAAGAACTATAAAGCAAAAACTAAAAAATATATAAAACTTTAACCCCCTGTATTTCTTTAACGAAGCTTTTCTCGAATATAGTTTATAATGCAAACTCATATTATTTTTTGATTCTCTATCGCTCTCTGAAGTTTCCGCTATGGAAACTGGACCACCCTGTATATTTCTTTACTCTGAATATTTTCTTGTGATGGTCCTGTTTGTACTACAATAGTTCTTTTCCAAATGCTTTACGCTTAACAGTGTTGTCGACGAGGGGTAGATCGCCGAAGTATTTTGGTGTACACACTCGAGGTATTATGAGGCACTTTTCCAGTATTACAAATCATTTTGAGGTATTTTTAAGGTATTTATAAGGCATTTCATAGAATTTTGAGGCATTGACTGTATATTTCAAAATGTTTTGCGATATTTTCATTGGAATTTTGAGCGAAATAAAGCCTAAATAAAGGGAATTTTGCGATATTTTAAGGTTAGTAAGTTTTTAAAGTTTAAATCACTATTTAACGGTCACGTGATTAATTTTGACAAATATCAACTGGCCTTTATAATGGTGCAAGCTCAGAATTGCATTATCAACGTCAAGTGACGTGTACTTTGCAATTTAATTTTTTACAACTGTCCAAATTTTATTTGTCAATTTTTCAAAGTTTAAACTGCGTTTTGAAGGTCACGTGACTATTTTTGACAATGTCAACTGGAGTTTACAATGTTGCAAGCTCAAAAAATTGAATTATCCAAGTCACGTGACGTGTATTTCGCGATTTAAGTTTTTACAACTGTCTAAATTTTATTTATCAATTTTCCAAAGTTTAAACTGCGTTTTGAAGGTCACGTCACTGTTTTTGACAATGTCAACTAGTTTTTACAGTGTTTGTGCTCAAAAATTGAATTATCAAAGTCACGTGACGTAGTTGTTACAATTTAAAGGCATCATCGGTCAGTTTAAATAATTTAAGGCATTTCAAGGTAATATGAAGCATTTTAGGCAGCTTTAAGGCATTATTACTACAAGGCATTTTGAGCAATAATAAAGCATTGTGAAGTATTTTAAAGGCATTTCAAGGTATTTTGTATGCAAAAAGGCATTTTGGTGTACCAAAAATTATCGGCCGTCTACCCCTCGGTTGTCGACGAGCACACTTATTTTAGGTATTCTCCATATTAATAGAAATATCTACAAGTATAAAAACCAAAAATTAAGACAGAAAATAGAAACAGAAACACGGTTCAATTTCTTCGAAAAATTCGTAATTATCAGTTTCATCTTTTTAGAAATTTAAATAAATAACTGTAGTTGTAGTGTTTGAAAGTACCGTAGTTTTCGTTTAACAAGAATCAATCGTGTTATGCAAAAACCAAATGACTTTATTAATTACTGAGATATCGACTTACCCTAGCATACTAACAAAAACAGGACAATGTAAATAAATTTGGTTCACCTAATCACTTGCAGCTTATTCTTGCAAAACGACGTTATCAATACTTTTTCTAGTTTGTATACCATTTTTTATCATTAATTGCACTGTAATTTTTTGACAGAAGATTTCAAAACTAAAAAGGTGTTCCAAAGTAAATGAACTGCGCGCCACCTCAACCCAGTAATTTTTGGGTCATTTTCAAACTAAACAGCAGATTTTGATTCAGTTTGGACTATAATTAAGCTTGATTGTCTGATGGGAAAAGCCTAGACTTTAGTGCACTATAACTGTACTCTACAGGGTGTGAAAAAAGCGCGTTAAAAAAAATTACATTTTTGAATAGTCTCTAATTAAACAATATTTGTTTTGGTTTCATTTTAACACAGTGAAGTGCTGTTTGTGCCTATTTCTCGGGACGTTTCCCAATTAGCGTCCTGTGTCTCAAGAAATATCGACTTGAGATTAAAGACATCAATTGGGAAACGCCCAAAAACGTACTGAGATATTGACCTAAACATAGCTTTTTTCCACTTTGCATACCGCAGTTATACTACATTGAAGTAAGTTTTTCAAAAAGCTAATAAATCAAGTCCAATAACAGTTAAAACCGCATTTAAGTTTAAAACTGTTCTAAATGATTAAATCTAAAGAGCCTACATAAAATAGCAAAGAATAACTAGATACTAGTCGGTTTTCTAGAGTGCAAATTGTATCAAAATTTTAATTGCTTTTCCTGTGGGAGTGAAGAAAAAACTGTATAAGAATTTAACTTTATAATTATCAACAATTAAAATCCCAAATATGCATTTGCGTCAACAAACAAAAAATTTTGTTTTAACTTGATCCATCACAAACTCACAAACACATAGCTTGATTAAACTGATATGAATAATAATCAATACAGTGTTAAGTCTCCATAAAGTTTTAAATAACCACACCAGGTACGCATTTCCCACAACAAATATAATTGTTGCAACAAAAATCCACCTCAACCTGGATCAAAATTTTCCTTTTTTTTAAGTAGTGTTTTGACATTCGAGTACATGCACAATTGGTTAATTTACTTTTTCTACTACGTCAGGGTAGTAACAAAAGTTTAAGAGCATCATAACACTACCATTAAAAGATTCTCCATAAAACTACAATATACGAAAGAATAATACATTCTTTATCTTAAGTATAGCCCACCAGACATTTACTTTGAATAGTAGTTGTTGTAGTAGTAGTAGAAAGCAGAAAATTAAAGCTGAAATTTCGGTGGTCAGTTGTAGTATTGTCGGATGCAGCGTTGCCACGATGATAGGAGCGAGATTCACGTGTAGTCGTGCAGCGTTGCAAATGGCGACAATGTGGGTGCAGCGTTGACCGAACGGGGAGGACGTTTTTTCAAAAATCGAAATACCGGCTGCGGCGCTTTAGAATTTGGTTTATGGGCGGTTTCACGCGATGTTTTTATAGATGATGAGGTGTTGTATTTTTCATAGAAATCCATGGGGACAGTAAGGAGGTGATGTGTTGTCTCAAGGGGGGATGAGTTGGTGGTAGAACAGCGCCATCGCTGACGATTTCCTGTAACGCCCACAAACCTGTTTACCTCCGTTCTTTCAAACCACACAAGCAGTTGTCTTCTTATAATTACCCTGTTTTATATTCACTAACTAAAATGATTGAATGAATGAAAATACAAAACTGTACTGGGTAAGGGTAAATATAAGAAAACCATACACATTTTGGCAAGTTTACTGAATTTAGATAATAGTGAGTTAATTTTCTCACAAAACCAGAACTTTTATTAAACATTTCAGAGAGCAGTATAGCTATAAGTATGTATTAAGAAGAATCACTATAAATGACCCTGTGAGGAATCCAAATTTGTAAAGAACTATCAAGTTAGGGATATTAATTAGAAATACCCTTCTAATAAATTGTTACATCATCGAGTTTTACTTTGATTTTCATCAGACATACTGAAAATCAAACTACATTAAGATTATTCACATAATAAACTTGCCAATGCAATAAACAGTTTCAATAAAACTGGATTTCAATAATAATAAATAAATCAAACATTCTTAAGTGTAAATAACAAAGTGACAAAAAAATAACAACTCTTGAAATAAAAGAAAAAATAGAAAAAATACTGACCTGTCTTTGGGGGAATAACCTCGCCTTCTGCCGCCTCCACCGCCACCGCCACCTCCTCTGCGAGATCTGCCACTTGACATTTCCACTCTAATTCTTGCACCACAACAGCGTCTGTAACAATATGTAACAGGTAAGTCAGATATTAATCCAATATGAAATATGTTTTTTGTCAATTTCCAGATGTGCAAGTCTAAAATAGGCTATAAATGTTTTATCTAGGTTAACATGTATGCTAAAACTATAAAAAAAAATCCCACTGTAAACATAGGCAGAAAGACCAAGTGGTCGATAGCCTTTTTTCTATTGAAAATAACGATTATTTATATATATATGTTTTATCTAGTAATTCAGTTCTTATATCAATTTGAGACTAATCAAGTTAGTAATAAAACCAAATGTCTCACTATAAAAGCTGTTATGTAGCACCATGGAAAACTGTATAAGTTCTGATTTAAAATGAGTATTTGTTTGGATTCTAGCTGGTTTTACTTTGTCGAAAGTGTAACCAACTTTGTTTCCTCAAATTAAGGCAAGAAGAATGAAATAAAAATTGTGCAATTTACTGAGGAGTGGGTGAGGAACACTTGGATATTCATTATAGTAGAATATAATGTAGGTCAGTTTTTTAATCATAACTTTTTGTTGCTTCATATGCTTTCAGAGAAATAAACACCTAATTTTATGGAGTTTTTGCTAGAGGTCATTTTTTTATTGTCACCCTGTATATTCTGTAGACTGTATTTATTCAATAAATTGTGTTACAGTGTCTAGTGTTTATTTTAAATTTTGATAAACAGCTTCTCAATCACTAAAAGGTAAAACAGTTTTATTTAATAATATTTTTTTTGTTTTATTGGTTAATCCATGGTAAAGCACAATACTAAACTTGTCAGTAAGTAGGTATAAATCTACAGTATTTACACAACATTTTTACTGAATTTTAAACTAATCTGGCAGATTTTGCTTTACTTCGACAAAAGATATATTATTATAGAATCTAACTTTATATGTTTTTTATAAAACAATACAATTTACTTGATTTTTAAAAACATTGACATTTGTAAACAGGTCTTAATTACTAAAATGGCATCTAAAAATACCTTGAGGCTTGAGGTAAATTCAAGTTTAGATTAGTGTGATTTAAAGAAACCATAAGCAAAAACCATCATTGAAAAGTAAGACCAAAACAGCTGGAAGTAACTGGAACTAGTAAATTAACTAGAGACTTTGGTAATGAGACTATAAGAAACTTGCTGAAACATTTGTCTAATTAAGCTAAAATCATCCCAAATAGATTCATAAAATATGAGAAGCCAAAAAATATTTTGTACTTATTTTCATATTCTTATCCTTTTGTCTAAAATCTGACAAGATTCATACAGTTTTAGTTTTATTACCTACTTAGCCAAAAACTGGAATACAAACCACTTTTCTAAAGACCACTTTTATAGATTCAGTTTAACTTTACTCTTCTATTGTTTAAACTCTAAAATTAGTATTGAATTGAAATCTAACAGTTAAACATCAGAGTGATATTTAATTGTAATCTATAAAACAGGCTTTAAGAATATAAGTAAGATAACCTCTTACTAGGAGTTTTACACCTTTATCCATTTTTTGCTTAATTTAATTACTTGAGCAGCTCTGTCTGAATTCACAACTGTAGAAATGAATGTGTTAGGCTGCAGTATAGTTGGTATGGTAATAGGTACTTATGTTGAAAACCAGCTTAAAATATGTATAAGTACCTAACCTAACTTAAGGGTTTAAGTTAAAACCTAAACCTAAAGTATACAACAATAAGCAGATGAACTAACATAAAAAATAAAAACTAAAGTTTTCTTGTATTTTATTTTTATTCAACAGTTTTTGGTAGCTCTGAAATACTTACGTTCCATCCAGTCCTCTGACAGCATCTTCAGCATCTCTGGAATCTTCAAATTCTACAAAAGCAAAACCGGGAGGATTGCGGGCCACCCAGACATTCCTTAAGGGGCCATATTTGCTAAATGCACTTTCTATTTCATGTTTACTGGCTGAGGATCCTAGGTTTCCTACATACACTTTGCAAGAAATGTCCCATTCCCTATAGCGAGACATGTCTGCTGTTTGACCTGCAAGAAAACAGAAATTAGTTCTATAGGAGGTTATGTATAGCTTTGGAATAAGGTTTGGATTCTTTCTTTGGTAAAAAAATGCCAGTAGATGAAGGACGGCATAAATCATGAGATTCCATAAATAATAGTGAACTTTTTACCTTTAATCTTTAAAAATATGTATTTGCAATATCACTGAGATTGTTGGTAGAAATGCAATAATTGAAATAACAACTTGGAAAAAGAAAAAGATAATATCTGATTTCCAAATTCGAAAATCAACTCTTTCCAAATTAGAATTATTACAAAATTGAAAATAATAAATATCACTGTCACTGTCATTAGTGCCACTGTCACAAAAAAATATATTTGTCTGTCAAAAGTGTCAAACGAAGGTTGTATCTGACAGACGACACATTTGGTCTATTCTTCTTTTTTTAAATTTTATTACAAAACAAGAAGTGATTACCATTCTATTAAGTCCGTTACTTTTCAACATTTATACTAGATCCTTCAAAGACAACCTAGTTGAAGACACAAGCGTTCTGCAATATGCTGATAAGATGGTTGTTTACTGTAGTGGAAAGGAGATTGATGCATGTCTAAATAAGCTCCAAGGGGTATTAATAAATATTGAGTATTGGTCAGATAGAAATACAAATAATATGGAGTTGTCAACGGAAAAGGAAGGGGGTGAAGGAGGTACGTTAATAGAAGGCTTCAATTCAGGAGTAAAGTAAATTGATTTTACTATGGAACACAAATATCAAGGCTTAAAATTTGACGGACAAATGAAATAGACTACTCACATAAATAATGTCTGTCAGAGAGCAGGTAAAGCTATTAATGTCGTGAAGGCTCTTACAAGGGTTTGGTGAGATGCAGACCCTGTGACGCTGTTGAATGGTTAATAAGGGTATGATTCGCTCACATTTGGAGTATGCTTGCCAGGCTATTTTCTCAACATCTCAACTTAATAGGAATAAGATTAGTAGGACTCTGAATTAGGCCTTAAGGATCCTCACGGGTTGTATGCGTTCTACTCCTGCAAATGTCCTGTTGACAGAGTGTGCCGAGATGCCAATGAATTTGAGATGGGACTGGGTTTGGGCAAAATATGCTCTGAAACATCTCGCTCGAGAGCGGAGTTTGGTCAGGGAAAGGATGCTGCAGTTTTATGGAGTATACAGTATACCATCGGGAACCTGGTGTATTGGGCCAATAGGTTGGTGCCACCGTACTTGGAGGGTGTTTGTCTGGCACTACAGTACATGGATAATATTAAAATATCTCGGAATCTGCCATGTTATGAATGTCAGATTATGAAAGTTCAGTTCATGGATTCTGGGATTCCAAAAGAACATTTGGGTGCTGAGCAGCTGTGCGATGAAATTGTCTTGAATACATTTCATGATTTTACTTTGTTGTACACAGATGCATCTGTGGATGGAGTTACTAATAAGAGTGGTTTTGGGGTGTACATACAATGCTTCAATGGGTTGGGGTATTCAAAGAAGAACAACTGATGCCATGGACATCTGCACCTCAGAGATATGATGGGCAATGGAGGCGGCTTTGGAGTGGTGTGCGGATCGGCGGATTCTGATTTTGTTGGATTCCAAAAGTGGATTGCAGAAAATCGCAAGAGTTGGTACCGATAATGCTAATGACTTGCACTTTGAAGACAAAAGAAAAAATTGGGGAGAAAAGTTGAATTTTTGTGGATAGCCGGCCATTCTAACATTAGAGGGAACGAAAAGGCTGACGAGCTTGCCAGGAGTGGAAGAGAGGACAATTTGGTGATTGGGGATAAATATACAGACTTATACGAATTTCTTGAGGGCTATTAAAGATCGTATATAAACTTCATGGATTAGTTCTTACAGAAGCATAGGTATACAAAAAGGGAGTGCATATTTGTGAGCGTGTTTGTCTGTAGGATGAGATCTGGACATTGTCGCATTCCAAAGCATAAGGCTAGAATAGGTATATTGGATTCCTCGGATTGATCTTGTGGAGTGGAAGGAGATTTGGATCATGTTTTCTTGAGATGTGAAAGTCAGGAAGTTAAATCCTTGTATGGTATACTTGCAGCCTTTTTCCCGACTCCTTTGCGTATGGCGGAAATTCTCAGTGAACCACAACATCCGGGATTCAGGAAAATTTATAGATTTTTGGAGGATGAACATTTGATTGGTGTGCTGGTTTTTCATGGCTGTTGCTTTGAGTGTTTTGGTTTGCTTGGAAGATTCATGCTTTTGCTTTGGACTTGTTGATTTCCCGCATTGTCATTATCTAATCCTTGGGAGTTGTCCCCAGTGTGTAATGTCCTAATTTTCTCAAAGAAAGAGTTTTTACGTGTAACCCTTTATTGCCAATCTGTTTGTAGGAGCAGTCCCGACGCGCTTCAGGCGCTCTCAATCTTGGCAGTTGTTGAAGCATCTTAGACAGGAAGAAGTTTGGCTGGATGCTGTTAAGAAAGAGGCCATTGAAACTCTCGAATAGAACAAAACAAGAAGTATCCTAATTTCTTTTACACTACTAATTAATAACGACAGCGAAGGCGGAGTGCTCAATCGGACGTGGGCGATATGGAAAATTCGCCCGAGTTTTACAGTCTATTTTTTCTATGACTAATTGGAATTCCTTACCAAATTTCACACAAATTAACACTCAATGTTTGAAACGTTTCCGCGTTTACATTATCACTTTTGACGCAGCCAAAGTTTGACCGGGGTCCCGGATTGTCACCGGACAGTTGATTAACTCCTGAAACTTGAACTGCTTTTTTATTGCCTCAAAACAGTCAAAACATAAGCCAAAATGCAATATTTTGATGCCAACTGTTAGTGAGGATGACAATCAGAAGAATTATTTTGTTTACGTTTTAGATTAGCTGTAATTGTTCTATTTCATATCGCACGCTGAAAATTGCCTGTGATTGGTCTATTTAATATCGCACAGTTGCGGAAAGCCTAGGATTCTCTATTCGTTCAACCGTTGGCAATTGCCTACTTATCTCTTCTCTAAACTCCTGTTAAGGAGTGAACCAATATCCCTGTATGAGTTGAAAAAATTTTTTTGTGAATGAAAAGGTAAACTCAGGAACTTAACAAAGTACAACAATGGTACTACGAGCATGTACGAGTACGACAATGCAAATGATGGTAAATCTTCTTTAAGAAAGAGTATACCAGGTGTCCAAGAGCACCCTGGACATAGGAGATTAACATGGGAAAACGGTTTTGATTTTTTTGCGCCTGTACGGTGGATTTGATTGAAAAATCGTATTAATGAAAGTTGTAGTACCTATCACGGGCTAGTTTTCTGTATTTTTTTCAGATCTCTAACTTGAGCCGTTTTGTCGTAAAACACGAACAAAAATACGAAAATTTAAACTTTTTACTTGCACTGTATAAGCGGTTGTCGAGCAACCGTACCAGCAACAATGATCTGTTTACCCGTTGCCCGACAACCGCCTATACAGTGCAGGCCAAAAGTTTAAATTTTCTCATTTTTGTTCGTGTTTTACGACAAAACGGCTCAAGTTAGAGATCTGAAAAAAATACAGAAAACTAGTCCGTGATAGGTACTACAACTTTCATTAATACGATTTTTCAATCAAATCAACCGTACAGGCGCAAAAAAATCAAAACTGTTTTCCCATGTTAATCTCCTATGTCCAGGATGCTCTTGGACACCTGGTATTTCTGAAAGCGCCTATTCGAGTAATCCCGTATCGATTTGATCTGTCAAATATCAAATTCAAATGTTAGCTGTCAAAAGTAAAAACAATTAATTGGAAATATGGGAATTTCTGGGTATATTATGAAATTTCCCTATAGAATTACCGAAAAGTTCCAGTTTTCCGCACGAAAATGGTGTTTAGTCGTATCAAAATGAACGCGAAAAGACTTCGGGAAATTCAACGTTTCAAAAAGCGGCCGTAAACCAAACCGTAAAGCGTTGTACTTTGGATTAAAACCATTTCAAACATGACTTCAACAACGAAATGCGGTAAACTCTCACAAGGTAAGCAAGATTTATGCTGTATTCTAGCTAGAAGTAGCATTAATTTGCAATGTTTTGTTTATTCTGAGGTGTTGCCTACAATTTTTCTATCATAGGAGTAAGAAAAACTTATTGGAAAATGCCTAACTTTAAGCTAATTGCAATCTGGGCCAAACAACTTTTTTATTTATTTTGGGTAGGCTTCAATGACCCCCCTGCAAGTTGTTTCATTTCCTGGTGTCTGACACAGTTTTTTAAATTTAGAAACTGCAGTTTGTTTTTGGATTGCATACTAGGTGTTTTGCAATATGTATTTAATTTGTCTGTGAAGAAAAATAGAAGTTAAGTACAAAGGAAAATAAAATAATACTTAGTGTGAGTTGTGAGTGTATCCAGAATCACCTACATTTTACAAAAAATGTCACTTTCCAATCACAAATCACAGAAATTTATAAAATTGCAGTTTTAAAAAAAGTACAGTTTGATTGTTTAGTTAAAAACCTTGTTTAAAGTGTTTTTACATAGATTCCATTGGGACAGTTTCTTTTTGTCTACAGTTTTTAATTTTGGTCTAGGTAAGACCCTTTTTTTCCTTTGGAACACCCTATAAATGATTGATTCATTGGATAGCTTTTTTTATGCTGGATAGCTTTTAAGGTAAGTAATGACTTTACTTATGCAATAAAATAAAATAATGCACAGCAAAAACTTGGACCTACCTTGCTCTAATACCATTTTAAATAATAAATATAAGTAACTGTTCAAGTTTAATAATTCTTCTTAATACATTAATTTTCCTATATTACTCTGTTTCTCAGATATTTAATAAAAAATATGGTTTTGTCATTGAAACACTGGTTTAAACATTATTTAAATTCTGGTCCTAAAAGGTTTGTTAATGTGATATTTTGGCCTTCGGTAGACATTATCACATGATTACTGCCACATAGAAAGGTCATAGGAAGGAAAAACCTACCCACAGGGTGATCCATGTTAACTAACTAGTCTGACTGATCATTCATCAAAACTGACAGAGAAATCATCTGTATTTTATTGTTTGGGAGAAAAGAACATTCAATTTAGAAGAAATCCATGTACTTATACTTTTTCTTGAGCAATACCAAAGTAATGTTATAGAAAGGTTTTATGTACAAAGTTGAACTTTTTCTTACTTGCTGCCCCTTGTCATATACAAATTAACCTCAAACAACTGAGACAACAAGATACAAACTGAACAACAGACCACCTCACTAATGTATCTGCATTAAGTCTTAACCTTGTCTTAAACTTACCCTTCGACTAACTGGAAATTTAACCATCTTTTAAAATAACACCATGTCAATTTGGTGCAAATGGAAGTAAAAGCTTTACACTTTTATGTTTTCATGTTTCCATTATTTCAGATTAAATTAGAACATTAAATGAGCATCTTCTAACTGCACCTTACATATTTTACTATTTGAAACTTTATGCCTTGGTACTGAATGACATCAGTTTACACACTGGATGTATTGAGTTCGAGTATATCTGATTATTACACACAAGATAAAGTGACGTCATTTTAGTTGAGCTGAAATTATGATAAAATTCTCACTTAAAACATTGTCCTGATCAGAGACAATAAATTTTGTTTCTAATCAGCAATTTTCTCTTCAGTCTTTGAATAAACCACACAAGTGGTTTTAGGGTTCATATTTTCACCAACCAGTAAATTATTCTTTGAATTTTTATGAAAACTACAGAATTGATGAGTGACCACATAATTTCAGTTTCTATAGAAACTATAGTAAAATCATATCAATAGATCAATAGATTGTAGTAAACATTTGATAATTTCAATTTACCACCTATTTTAAATATTTATGTACTTAATTATTGCCTAACTAAATAAGGGGTACATCTTTTAGAACCTAGATAGACTGTATTTTAATAATATGCCCTACTGCTTTACTCACCACATTTGTTAAACTGAAAAACTACCTTTATGATACAGTTTGACCACTATTGTATCAACAACAAATATCGCGAAATATGAAGGTTATTATTATTGCAATATCGTTTTGGATGGTTTAGTAGGGTCTGATAATAAACAATTCATGATAAGATTATAGGATTTTGTTTCTATTGAAGTAGACTCACAGTCTTGGTTGTGCTTTTTTGCACAAAAATGCTAAAAGTTTGAACCTGTGTGTGTAAATAATATTTTCTGCATAATGAAATTGGTTTTGGCGCAATTATTTTTTGCTCCGGTTGTTAAAAAAAGTGGAGTTATACTCGTAAAACAAATTGACTGTCATCATTATGGTGGTAAGCTATTTTGAATTATACACATTACTTTTGTGTTTATGTTTAATTATTCTAATTAGTTATAAATGTTTTAAACTTTATTAATTTTCCACTAATTATGCTACACCTAATAATATAAATTCATTATTTGTGATTTGACTGAAGCATTTTGGAAACAAAGGAAAAACTTTGCATAGAAGACCACTTAATCACATTGTTGGTGGTCCATATTTCTTGATTTGCTGCATTATTATACTCTGAATAACTAAAATGAACACTCCAGTGTTGTTATCATTAACTTGAGAAACACTATTGAAGTATATGAATTTATTTAATTCTTGATGATATAATATTCATTATTAACGTCACTTAGTTATTGGGAGTAAGTTACAACTTTTACAACAAAATTGTAAAAGTATATAATATAACTAAAATAACAAAAAGGCACATTGATACTATTAATTTTGGTATCAAACGTAGCTTAATACAAGTGTTTGTTTTTGTTGTTTTTGTACTGTATTCAGGCATAGTTAAACCCTATAAGCTTAAAAGGTTGTTATCAGTGATGACGATCGCGTTTGTAACACTCGACGTTGTTACTTTGCACTATAGACGCTGTTTTTCAAAATGTATGAAAATATTAGCATTCTAATAAAAATACTCTGCTAATTGTTATTTTAAAATAAAAACATTAGTAACAACAACAAAAATGACATCAACCATTGCAAATCAATGGTCTTGACAAGGATGGGACAAAACTACAGTGGATGTAATTTGATAGTCATAAGAATTCAGGAAAGTGGTCATGGAGTGGCGAGTTTTTAAGGATTAAACAAAAAGATACCCCAAAAAAATTGGTCAACGTTGACGCCTTCTAGCGGGCAAACGGCTAACCAATCGATTTTTATACGTCAATGGAAAGCTCATTTCATTGGCTGTCCATCAACGTATAAAAGTATATACAAAGTGCTTCAAATACACGTGTGTTCTTTACTGTTTAGTGATAGGATGCATCACAAACATTTTTTTACTTGTTTAAGGCTAATTTGACTATAGAAAATTAGGAAAACACGGTCACGTGACTTACTGATCTACCTGACGTAATGCTTGGAAATTTTTTGAAAAACTGTTTTTGCAAATGACAATTTTCGTAAGGGTCAAATTTGCCTGAAACACCGCCACTATCCTAATGGGTTTTGCGCGTTAGGTTGGCCAGTTGGTGCAAGCGAAAATCGACCTTAATGATTGTATTTCTACAGTTTTGCTACTACCCTAGATTTGGCAATCATTGTGCTAGGTTTGTGCCAAATATCAGGGCCGTATCTGCCCGATTTAAAAAAAATCCTTTAAAGATATTAGAGCCCTAACAGTCAAGGAAAACATTTGTAATAGTTAGCTTTGGCGCCCTCTGGCGGCCAAACGAAGCAACCTATCAACACAGGCGGCCATATTTTTTTGAAAGCCCATTTTATTTTCTATCCATTGACATATAAAGTCTATACAAAGTGTTGTGTGTGACAAAAAAGACAGTTTTGACTAACTACTAATTTAACCTTCATTAATTCAGTTATTTTGACAGTTACAGGGTGGTTCAATGTATCAATTTAAAAAGTGATTTTTTAAATAAGTGGCGTAATACAAACTTCTTGAATTTTGAACAGAGAATCAGACTGAATAGACTTTCTGTCCTTTTTTAGAACTGATTTTTTGACCACACTGTATTATATATTTTGACGTCTTTCTGCGCCCATTCCTAGAACAAACCTTGTCCAACATGACAAAACACAAAAACGAAGAAAAAACCTTTCCTGTTCCTGTCACGTTTAAGGGGGTAGCGTAGGAAGAGAAACAAGATCGTAGCTTAAGTATGTCTTCTTTATTAGGCAGTGAACACTGACCAAGAGGGGGTGTGTGGGTGTGTACGTCTAGTGGTAGGTGCGTAAGCCCTTCTGAAGTGTCGCCAAGTCGTCCAAGTGTAACGAGCCGTCCGGGCACTAGAAAGTTCGGACTGTCGCTCGTGACCTCCCTCTGGGGATGACCCCAGAGTTCGGTCCTCTTCGATGGCTTGAGACGCTGATTAAATACCCACATCGTGACCCCAATTTGCCGGTCTTGCTGATTCAGACAGTGCACTAGGGGAGACCGGGGCCCGACTAGGTAACGGAACTTAGTGCAATTTATGTTATTCGTGACATCTCCCCCTTCCAACAAGTGTTCGCCCCGAACACTAAAAGTCCATGTTTACAAAATCAACTCACTTATTTTCTATTCTTATTTTCTAATGCAGGTGGGGGAGTACTTTATTTAAACCAACCTATCATCAAATATTACTTCTTAAACTAACACATGTTACTTATCTTCTAGAAAAGGGGTGGAAAAACTTTATTGAACAAATATCTTAACTACTTCTCGATTTTTAAACGTTGCCATGTTTGCATACCCAAAAAACACTTATTCCTTTCGTTGGGTCACCTTTCTCAACCTTGTTGTTGCGTCCATCTTCTTGCCTTCTCATTTAAGCGTAAATTGTCCCCTGCATCGGGCACCATCTTCTAGTACCTTCTCTCGGCACTACATTGTCTAAGCGGAAATCCATCGCTTAGCTTCGACATCTTTGGTCCATTGCGTGCTCTCTTTTTAGCACACGTTGCTTTGGACTACTATACATCATTTCTAAGCCCATCTGGAGAACCTTCTTCAGCCCGTCATTTAAGGGACTCTGGGTGCACGCGGCTGTAGAACCGACGGTGCGGAACCCATCCGAAGATGCTGGTTTCTCCTAGGCTTGCTCCTCTTCTTCTCGCTTCTATAATCAGGTCAATTTGTCGATGGACGCAACGAGGTAATTAGGTGGCCCCTAAAGTCAACAATTAATTAGCAAACAAGCCCGACTCCAATAACATAAACAGACAACATGTATTTATAAACAAAACACCTTATACTTGCGCGATTTTGCTACCTCAGCAAAGTACCTAGGTCGGGAATGGCGTCACTGGTCTAGAAATCGAGATATTGTTATTGCATTAACTATACATACACTTATTTTATGAAACCTAGTTATCAAAAGTTCAGTTTTATCTTACCCAATACACTACAAACTAAAATGTGCTCCTATACACTAAAATGTTTAGGGCAACCTACAGGCCGCTCTTGATATAGCCCTACTCAGTTCAAGCAACTGCGGACCTGCAGGCTGGTCCTTCAAAACTCGTCTTGATTCTTCTGGGGTGTGCTTGAACTTGTGGGGGTGGGCATGGTTGAGTCGTCTTCCTGATCTCTCTTTCTTTCTCTCTCTTCTTTCTTCTGGTCTTTGCCTCTCTTCTTTTTCCTCTGTTATTCCTTCATCTTTTCCCTGTGACTTAATTGGCTTCAATTTGCGAGGGTGTGTCTATCAATATGAAGATTAATAGACGGGGATTGAACGGGGCGCCTCCACCATGTCACGTTTAAGGGGGTAGCGTAGGAAGAGAAACAAGATCGTAGCTTAAGTATGTCTTCTTTATTAGGCAGTGAACACTGACCAAGAGGGGGTGTGTGGGTGTGTACGTCTAGTGGTAGGTGCGTAAGCCCTTCTGAAGTGTCGCCAAGTCGTCCAAGTGTAACGAGCCGTCCGGGCACTAGAAAGTTCGGACTGTCGCTCGTGACCTCCCTCTGGGGATGACCCCAGAGTTCGGTCCTCTTCGATGGCTTGAGACGCTGATTAAATACCCACATCGTGACCCCAATTTGCCGGTCTTGCTGATTCAGACAGTGCACTAGGGGAGACCGGGGCCCGACTAGGTAACGGAACTTAGTGCAATTTATGTTATTCGTGACAATATGTATAAATTAAAATTCACCTAAAATGGGAAATATCTCAGAAACGGATACAGATGACATTAATACACGAAATATGTCTAGAATTTGACATAGAATACAAATATGAAAAAATATACAAGGTATCCTATTTTCCGGTATCCGGTTTTTTTAGACTCTCCAGTTGTGATAATTCAGGAAGTTAGTGGGTATTGTTAGGCTAGGTTAGGTTAGGTTAATTATTAGGAATTACTGGGCATTAAAAAAAATTAGTGGGCATTACTGGCATATTAAGAATTTGTGTAGAAAATTTTACCTTTATACACAGAGTGGACTATATTCACTTCACTTCCTGTTTTTTGTACATTTTGTACTGACTTTTGTTATGAGTTTACCACTAACTTAAAATACAGTCATTCCTGTGGACATCGTTACCCACCATTAATGCAACTACCATGCGAAATTGTTTATTTTCTGCAACCCACGGCAGTCGGTTTTATTTAAATCCTACAATAAAATCAGATCTGGATAATTTCCAATTTTCGAAACGTAAAAATAAGTTTTCTGACACTTTTCCAGTCGTTGCCTATCTATATTTATGTTTTATTATCTGTCCGTTGAGTAACGTTGCTTCTTATTGTTGTTAGGTGCTGTGTTGCGGTGATTAGTGTCTGTTTTCTTTAGCGATACCAAAGTATAACATTTTCTAGTAACACTAGATGTTTAACTGATTTGTTTTGCTGGGTACGAAATCATACACCCAATTAAGCGCTTATAGGCATAGTAATGTCGATAATAATGGTTCGCATCAAGTCATGTTTATATAATTAACTTGTGCATTCCCACTCTACAATAGCTAATCCAGAGTTTGATGATTTTTACAGTGTAATTTACTATCCATATTATAACTGATGCTGCACGACATTGCTTTATAAGTTTAAACTACAAAGCAGTCAGTTATAAAAATCTTTTTTTTTGAGTGAGACTTTAATAAAGGTATTGTGATGTATTATGATGGATATTACGTGGGTGAACCACATTCGTGGAAACGCAAATACAGAGTGAATCGAAAAGAACGTCTCAAAAAACGTCTCACGTCTCACGTCTGGAAGACTTAACTGGTATGTACTGTTTGTTTTCGAATTTAAAGTCAACCAAATACATCAAGTAAAAATGACCTGTAATTTATTTTGATGCACTTTTTAACAAACATACTAAGAATTTATATGTAAAGTGAAATGCGCAAAATTTCACCATAATTTATGTGAATATCCTCCAGGGGGAATTCTGTGTGTTGACGTCACTTTAGCAACCTCATCGTAGCCAAGTCCAAGCAGTGGGTTTCCATCTGTAAATCCAGTATTATTAATCAAGTTATACAAATACAAAGTATCCTAAATTTGACTGGAGTGCTGGTTAAATAGAAACAAAGTTGTGCATCTGCATATGCAGACCTTTCCGCAACTTTTTCCTGTTAATGTGTACACCCTGTATAACGTTTAAGTAAAACTTGCTTGCCTTTTCGTTTAATTCCTTTACTTTTATATTCATCATTGGATGATAGTCCGGTACCAGTTAATGGGTTCCTGTATGAACTAGAAGGTCGTTTCTCATCATTATAATTTTCTCGAGTGATCCTGTCTCCTCTAGGGGTTGCTATATTATCTGCAGGTGGATCGTCATTCCTAAAACAACACGAGTGTTAAAAAAAATCCAAAAGCTTAAAAATTTACTTACTTTGGGAATACATGACCTGCAGGTTCTTGTTTTCGGAATACACGTCTGGAAGGCGATCCGTTTACTGAGAAAATGGATGTTTGTAGTGTGGTGGGTACTACTTTTAAGGAAAATATGTCGCTCTGGTTCCTGACTATCTTTTCCCTGTAAATTGTCGCAAGGTTAGTGATAATCAAGTGTGATTGAATTTTAATACTTCTCTTCCAGGGGACAACAGGGCATTGAGTCGGAGGTTTTTTTGATTTGTTTAATTTCCACGATTTCTGGCTTGTCAACCTTCTTGCTTCTCGTAATTTCACAGCTTTCAATTTTGGTTATTTCCGTTTTAACAAACTTTCCTTTAACTGTTTCTTCAAGCTTTTTCGTTTCATTTTTTTTCTCTTCAAAGTTATCTTTAGAAGTTTTGTCAACAGATTCTTCTGATGATTGGCTGGTGGGTTCCTCATGTTGTTTAGATTCGCTAGATGTTTTGTGATGATCTTTTAGGTTTTCATCTGACAGCTGATCAATTTTTTCGGTTTTTATCAGTTTTTCTTCAGCTGGAACGTTTTCTGACAGTGATATTTGATCAATATTTAAGTCTTCCATAGTAGTTCTTAACCTGTGGTAATAAAAAATGAAGATTGTAAAGAGTCTTGCAGAAGCAGTGGGTGGAACTAGTATACTTTTAACCTTTATCAAATGCATTTTTGAATAATTGAATAGAAATTTCTAACCTGATGCTAATGATGTTAATTTCTTGAATGAAAGTAAAGTAAAAAGTGATGAAAATTAAGCTGAATATTATAGACTCACGTGTAACTATGAACAGGCACTTAACACTTGCTAATAAATTTTATCTTTTATCAAAAAAATATGTAAATTGTCTGCATTTTACTTGACAAACAGAACTGGCATCAGTCAGGTTGACTTTCTGTACCATTTCTAACAATTATCATAGTTGACTTATATATTTGGCAGAAACTTTTTACCTGCTTTATTCATTCAAATTGCTTGATAAGTTTTACATCAAAAAACTCTAATTTCTAGTTTCAGCTATGTCTTATGGAGGTAAAATATAAGTTAAAATAATATACATATACAAAAATTAAGTTCAAGAACTAGTTTAGGTACTTTTGCTTTTAAGTTTTTGATTTTTTCCTGTGTCATCTGAATTTGGAAGTTTCTTGACTTGAACTAAGCCAAGAAACTAAAATTAGTTTATGGGATTTGATATTTGACACACTTAAATTATTGATAAATAATGCCTTTTGGGAAAGTTGTATTAGAAATATGTATATTATTTTTTCATCATGAGGCAAAATAGTTAGGTATAAACTATTTAAATACACAGGGGCAGAACACTTTTTGCACAAATTGCAAAGTAGTTTTTCCAACTGGTTACATCAAAACAGTCATTAATTAATGAAACTAAATTGATCACTTAAGAGTTATACTCTTAAGTAAATAAACACTTATACTAATCTCCTATCAGTTATAACATGTGGGAGATTCGCTTACCGCCTACATAGTATTAAAGCAATAAGCAGTCATTATTTGGTATGACATCAAACTGACAAAGTAAATAAACAGGGTGCTATGCATTGCAAACACTATAATGAATGCACTTTTTCTGTAGAAATAATATTGTTTGTTATTAATCTATACTGACGTTTTTACTTAAAAAGGTCTTTCCTTTACATAAATTATCTTGAACAATTCTTGGGTAGACAATTTTCAACAATCAAGCCATTTTCAGCGACTATAACTTTCCACACAATACTTTTCCAAACTTGGGATCCAGTTTGTTAATATAATATTCGAAACGTGAGCAAATTTAATAAAAATTTTGATTATTGTCAAAAGGTTTCGGGTCAACTACTGACGTTGTAATGAAAGTGAAAGTTTTCTGATTGAGAATAACAATTTATGTATTGAATTCATGTACCAATTATTTTTATATATGTTTGAATTAAGGCTATTATTGTGGAAAGAGAGAAAATTACTTGAAAATGTTTGCTTCTTGTAATTCTAATTCATTTGGAAACAAATCACTATTTAATAAATTTAAGCATCATAAATCACTCATTTTAATCAACTCATTAATGAGCAAGAGATTTTTTTAGACCAGTTTTGAGGTTGTATCCATAATTATGGTATTAAAAACTGTTAATTATAATGACGTCATTGATGATATGACACTTTAAGGGTATAAATCAAGCAAGTAAATTATAATCTCAAGTCAAGCACAAGCAAACATAAAACGTTGATGCTGCGTACAGGACAGTAGTTAAGTATTGTATATCGCACAATTTTTATTATTGGAAGAAAATAGTGAAGAATGGACAGTAAACGCATCAAATGAAATTATTTTCTCAGTGCTCCTTTAGGTATAGCTACAAAGGCAGTTTAGATGGGTTTGTGTAAAAATGCCACTTGTGTATTTATATCACGTGCGGAGACGCAGCGCCAAGTGAATGATCAGATAAGGCTCAGTACAGGACCGTATATTCCATAGTTTGGTCAAAAAGATTTTTATTTGTTTTTAAAAGTTCTACATGTCTATATAATTTTTCGGTACTATCAATAATCATTAATATAATTTGTGTTCCAAATTTTTATTGGTATTAATAATCGTTATCTTGAGAATCATATTATTATACACATTTTTCACCATAATAATCATCATTTTTGGCAAAATAATATATTATTTGATAATTTATTTTTTCTTAACTTTACTGCTATATAAATCTAATTTTAGAATGTGACTGACCAGTTACAAACGAGAGAGAAATAGTGAGTCTTTGATGGTCGAATTGTAATTTTGGGGAACCCAATCCAACATGTACTACAAGTACTGAGTGCTTTATTGCCAGGATACCCTAAAAGTTTAATAAGAAATTAAGAATACATAGATAATGCTACCAGATGCATTAATACACAAATTTTTTCTCCGGTTGTTTGCATTTTACCTTATTTGGAAATTCATGGTACGGAAGGGCAAGTAACTCTACACTGTCGCGTATTTTGATGTTCTGCGTGCCATTCCGTACCAATAATTTCCGAACAGGAAAGATCAAACTACAAACCACGCATAACGGGAGTATCAGAGTTTATCAATTCAGATTATCTGTTTTAAGTTATCAAAACGATAACGATATTTTTATCTTTTGAATTGTTTTTATTGGTCAGTTTAGAATCAGTAATCATCAGGATCAGGATCATATTCTTCAAACGAAGAGAAACGTGACAGATACACAAAACGTGACTTGTTTTACCACATTCTGTTGAGAAACATGTATCATGCTTTTAGGAATTGAGTCTGGTTGGAGCAAAAATTATATACTAGTAAAAATGTTCTGCTTTGTGCTCAATTATACTAGAGACAAACAAACAGTTTCTGAGTTATTGGCCTTTTCTAAAGTAAAAAATGAGAAGTGGTCATGGTCCAACTAGCTATGAATATCTACTTCTGTTTTGCTGTTCAGATAAGAAAGAAATTGAATAGAAGTGATGATGCGTTACTAAAATGACAAAATACTCCAAATTATAGATGGATTTAAGTGAGCACAAAAGTTAGATGAATACAGTTTGGTGAACGTATTCTCAATCAAAGAATGTCACATACATTGCTTTTATTGATAACAAAGCAATGTTAAATATTTCATAATAATTCAGGACCAAAGTTGCATTGCTTTTTAAGACTTAATAGTGCTCCTTTATTGGAAGGAGATGTTTTCTATACCTGTAGGAACCTCAAAGAGCTGTCTGTAACATTTTTTTGCTGTGAGTACCTCCCCACTACTTTACAGTCTTTTCTTTTTATTTTTACAGAATCATTTATTAAGGCTTTTCTTCTTTTTTAACATATTTTTGTTCTTTTAAGTAAAAAATAAAGTTTTTGATTAACTACAAGAGCCAATTTGCAAGTAGATGTTGCAAAAAATACAAAATACAGGCAATTCTTTTAGATTAGAAATTATTTTGGAATAGACTTTGCGTAAAGGAACCACTTCACTTATTTTAGTAACTAACAGTTGCAATAAATGTAGTTTATGAGATTAACATCAAACTTTGGTAAATCTGGTCAACTTGCATTATCTTTTATTACTCTTGGGGTAGGTAGGTAGTAGGGTAGGGCAGTTACACATTTGACACTAAACTGATCAACTGAGAATACCGCTTTTTTTTAATCATAAAATATACTAAGCCCGCCTCTGTCTGTTGACTTAAGAATCTTCTATACCAGTTCAGGATTTTATGTGTCTGTATTTAGTACCACCCAGTGGCGCGGTGTCCAACGCGGATTGCACGTACCATGCACCTCGAACACATGTTTCTTATAAAACATGTTTAGAAAGATTTTTTAAAAATTTTAGTGAATTGAATCTCAATTTGAATAACATTCAGGGTCAAACGTGCTATAGTGTGCTCGAATTTATTTATTGTGTTTTATTGTACTTTGTTGAGGCAATTTTCAGTGTTTTTTTTCTGGATTCTCAGAAGTATTCAGTTCTAGTCAAGGTAGTACCTTTATTACTATTTTCATGTTGTTTGTTATGGCTGTGAGTCAGGCTAAGCAATATTCAGTGTGTTAGTAATTTTTTATAAATAGTGTACCCAAAGTGTTCAAGATTTTTGCACATTATAAAATTAAAAAAATTGGAGATGGATAGAATAGTTGTAAGCAGAGTCTACGTTTACCATTTTCTGGTATCAAATTTAGATACTTAAAAAGTTATGTGTTTTTAATCACTGTTTTATAAACCATAATTACTTTCTTGTCCTTGACTGATAATTTGAATTTGTTCCATTTTTAACCTTGTCAGAACTAACAATAATGAAGCAATAGTTTAAATTAAGCCTTAGTGTTTCCTAACTACAACCTTGACCACTAAACGGATTATTGGCTTACTTTTAATAACCATTCCTATCATTTAGTAAACACAAATTTCGGCCTGATGACTAACTTAATGTTGTTTACATTAGATGTACCTATATTTGTTTGATTTATGCTTAAAAAAATACAGTAAACCTATATTTACTTTATACCTACAATCGTATGATTAAACTAGATAATACGTTTTTTACTTTGCAATGCTTAGTTTCTATGATAAGCCAAATTTAAAAGTTGAATCACTAAAATCGTTAATAGTGCTATATTTTTTTTTTATTTATTAAAACCTGAATACTACGCGGTATAAAAAAAGAGCTACTCTTCAAATTGAAAATAACTTAAAGTTTGGTTTTCAAATTAGTTTTATCCGAGGTTTTATCATATATTATTGCGGTTTAATTATTAGTCCATGTTAAAAAGAAATTGGATGGGGATGGATGGATTTTCCCTCATATTTTCCAAACAAAACACCATTTTCCCATTGCTCGGTTATATTCGAATACATGATTTGTATTAAATCAGTAAACATTATTAAAAAGGTGGTTAATTGACGTTAAAATCAATACAAATTCCGGAAAACTAAAAAGTAAGAATTTTAACGGTCTTATTCAATTTGTCATAGAAAATTATCATGTCAAAATATCCGTTATTTGTAATAAATTGCCTGCTCATAATTGGAATTTCTTATCGGGTGCAGATTTCAGTTGAGTTTATTGACTTGAGTCAATGTCAATAATTTGAGAGTGATTCACTAGTATACTGTTTAAAATTAGCGTTAAGGTCTAGAAATATCATTCAAACCATGCAATATCTTCAGTTATCAATATAAACAATAAAGTTTAAATTTTGTGTGTGGGTGTGTGTGTGTGTTTTTAAAGTTCTCAAATCAGTCATCAATCAAGCTTTTTTCTGAAAATTCCGATAGGAATCAAAGTTTTTGAAGTTTTAAGACGGCATGTCATTATTGAAATCCAAACTGCTCAACTTAAAACTCCAATTAAAGCTATGTCCCCACTCTCCAGATTTCCATTTTGCTGGTTTTAACTAGAACAAGACCCTGTAGATTTTTCGTTATTTGAATTTTGTCTTCAACTTTGGTAACCAATTTTAGTCAATTAACACATCTAGCGTATAATTTTCAAGAAAGTGCTGGGGCCATAAGATTGGGAAAATTCATAATTTTTTATCAAAGTTAAAAACTTATTGAGACATTTATTTACCAAACGGTGTCTATATTTAAAAAGACTAAAAAGAGAGACAAAAAATGTACAAATCTACAGGGTGTGAGGTTTAAGAAAGCAAGTGGATAAATACTTTGCTAGAATTTCATAAACTTCATTAAATTGCAAATTATTCATATCTCTTTTGCTGCAATTCCATGATTGTAAATTGTATTCTTCTGATCCTTTTTTCATTTCAGAGTTTATTTAAATACCTTCTGGATTTTGTATTTTCGAGTAAATCTTTGATCATTAAAAATATTTGTATTATTGTGATGGTTCTTGGAATGTGGCTGTTTAGTAAAAGAGCAAATACTCTTCATACTTTGTTTATTTCAGAAATTTTTCCGGTCGATTATCGTTTGGATCAGTAAACATGAAAATCTTCTGTTAAAACTTTGGGCACCAAATTAACTTTCAGTTTACTTAGGAAAAGTAATTGGGATTATTTGTATTCGAAGAGTTTTACGAAATGTTGGTGAGCATAATTATGATTTCACTGTTATTATTATTTAATCACAGCAAATCTGGAAGTAAAATAAAATTATCAAACTAATGAATAGTCTTGACCTCTTGAATTTTGTCAATTTTTTGAATATGGTAGAATAATATCTGTACTTACTCACAACCAACTGTGTATCTTGAAGTTGTCATACATCATGGAAGAATTTTGTGACCCTGTACAAAAATGTTGTAAACAATATTTGAATAACACTTGTACATCTGTGTCCAAATGTAGTCAGAAGCTGATTTAATTAATGAGATTACGATGAACTAACACGTTTATATACAGCATTCCTTACCATTTAGGTTCGACATTCAAACAATCAAATGACGTATTTTTACGGACTGTTGAGTTGGCCGAACATATGCATGCAAATTAATTTTAAGCTAAATTACTTCAAATTCGTCACTACTTCCTGTCTATCTCGAGACCGATGTCTTCACACTTATAATTTGCAAGTGTTGGGTATTAACTACGTCTACGTCAGGCTTATTTTAGTATCCGGTTAAATTGGTACTGTGGGTTGGTTTTTGTGGTCAGTTTTCAGTCTGGAAACTACTATGCAAACATTTACAGAGTATTTTAAAATTAATGATTGTACTGATCAAATGTTAAAATAGAGTTTTTATTGCAGAGACTGAGGCCCCGTTACAAACCCCAAACTCATCTCCGTTGGCTGGATCTGGCCCTGGAGGTCATAAGCCATCCTTCAGGAGTAACAAATTGGCTAGAAGAGCCCGATCTTTTAAAGACGATTTTCTAGGTAAGTTTTTTTTATTCTACAGGAAGGTTGACAATATGTTTAATGAAAATCTAGATGATTCACGAACTGTTTGATTACTTTTTACAACACTGAGAAAACGTCACATTCTAAACCACACGCCAGCACAATAGTGGTAGTAGTACTGGCGTTAGACCTTTGACAACAAGCATAGGACAGTTACATGTTTAGTCAAATTTGAACCGTTCACAAAGTGTGCAAACACTTAGTTGCAAGTTGCTTAAATTACTTGTTTAATTTACTTTTGTGTCACCCTCTAATCTGTATACAGGAATTTACTTGAAAAATGAATGTCAACTGAGTTTATGTAAAAGATTTCAAACCTACCATATTTTGAATGTCTAAAATATGTGCTCTCTTTGTAAATCACTTTAATGGTGGAATAACTCCAGAAAAAAATATCAATCACATTATGTTAATTTAATGGTACTTCTTTACCTAAACGATTATTTTATTCTATACTTTATATAAAAAAAATGTTTGGGACATATTTACGACCAATGAATATTAATGAATTGCATCTTTATAGATAGTTCTGATACCTCGTACATTCCAATATTTAGTTGGGTCAACACATGTTCGATATTTTATTTATAGAAATGGTCTTTAATCTGTATTTTCAAAGTCGAGGTAATCTGACCACTAAGTTGATTCATATTGATTTAAAACATATAAACGAATTGCTAGTAAACAACGGTATTATGTTCTCGAAGTAAGTCAAATACTTATTATTCTCGATTATATCACTCTTTGTGGTTAAAAGTGGAACTATTCAAATTGAATGACAAATGTTGGTTAGATTTAATTCTCTGCAACTTGTTTAAGTCATAATGTAACCGAACAAGATTTGTTTGTGTCACAGCTAAAATGGTATTTTACTGATTTTTGTATGATTTAGGTAAAATTTCACAAATGAGGAGTCCAGGTTCTTCAGCCACTCTATCGTCCAGGGCTCAAAGTCCTAAAGGCCTTATAAAACCATCTCCAATTACTGCAGAGAAATTTTCAGAAGGAAAAGGGCCTATTAAGGATTTGGATGCATGGCAGAAGCAGATGGAGGTTGCGTTAAAACATTTACGGTAAAACCAATAACAATGTTTGAATTTTGAAGTAATTTTCAATTTCTGTGTTTATTGTAGAGATGTTGTTTCTAAGAACAAATTGGAAATGCTTCCCGGAAATGGAACAATAATTCTGGAAACTATTTGGTCGATTAATTTGTCGATAAAATCTTCTATTAACAACGATAAGAGTAATACAATAGAATCTGCAACGCATCGAGTTTATCAAACGGTGGCAAGGTGAGAATTCAAGTGGTTTTATTTATAATTAATTCTTGTTTCGGCAACCGCTGAGTAAATATAAATTTTTAGACTGATCAAGTTGTGTGATGATGCGCTTTTAGATAACCAAAGTTCAGAATTGAATAAGGAAAATGTTAATGAGATCGTCGAACAAGTGGAAAAGGCCGTTAAAGTAATTGTTTAAAAAAATTATATTTAGTTATATATGAAAGGTTTTAATCTGACTTATTTTTAGGAATTGATTGAGTTAGCACAAATAAAAATAAAACAGGAACAGTTGACATATAAAACTACTCCAAGGTCTTCATTTACTAATTGTAATTCGGAAAATCAAACGCAACGAAATTCTTTACCAGGTAATTTGTGATTATTGCTTGTTAAATTGCCTATTTGACCACCGTGATTTTAACATTTTCACAGACATTCCTTTGACACCAAGAGAACGAGAAATTTTAGCGCAGAACTCTACTTTACCAATCAGGAACAGTCACAGTACTGAGAGCATTTTAAGGGACTCGGATAGTCCGCCTCCAAAACCGCCTTTACCTGCTCAGTAAGCTGGTTTTCTCTTCTACAACATGTTCTCTAATTATTATAGTTAAGATATTATTACAGTTTGAGGAACAGACTTGACTCCAATAATTGCGTGACCCCACCACCGTTACCACCAAAGAAAAAGAACCAAAAAATGCATCACATTTTAGACGATTGTCCTACTGTACATAGTTCACCAATTTGCAATAGCTTAGAAAGGTACTGTATTTTTAATTATGGTTTTATACATATACGCCAAAACAATAAAACCACTCTTTACTTGAAATTAATAATTAGTTGCTTTAAATGCAGGGTGTTTTCAACAATAAATTTACAAGTAAAATAACTTAATTTCCGGATTCTGCGCCCAAAAGCCAGAAACATTTCTATCTGTCTTAATACGTCTTCTTCAACATAAATTTGTATTATTTATTTTGCTTCAAATGACAGAGGTTAATATTAGTGATGTAATTTTAGAGTGTCATTACGGTCAAAATCGCCAGAAGATTCCATTTCTTTATTGTCTGAAGAGACTGGTAGTATAGATTCTATGTTAAACCATTCGTCAAAGGAAGAAGATGAAATTAAGGTGCTTATGGAGTGTGATCAGGATATTTTGCTAGACAATCATACTTCAGATATTTATGGTAAGTTACTTTTCCTATACAAGTTAAATTCGACATTTTATTTAAAACAAATTTAAAATTTTGCATTTTTAAAAACTATACTCACAAATGTGACTGAAAAAATATGGTATACGATTTTTAGGTTCTAATTCATGGGAAGATTCGTCAAGTTCTGGAATATCAAATCATCATTTAGACATACAAGCTTCTTCTGTAAATGACTACCACCGGCTTTCAAATACCGATTCTGGAATCATGTCGGTTCGATCCAGCTACTCTAAAAGAAGTTCCCAGCAGAGTTCAGTCAGGTAGGCAATTTTACTTTTAAATCAATTTAAGTAATAACTAGAGTCCGGATTAAAAAGCACTAAAATCGTGAAAAAAAGCGCTTAAAAATCAAAATTATTTTCTTTAAAAAAGCATAAAAATCTGTAAAAAAAACTTTAAAAAAGCACAAAACCTTTTCAGACACTTTTTGAAGCTTTCAAACTGCTATAGAAGCATACGGAAGATTTTAGATTGTTTTAAAAACTTTCAAAATTCTTTTGAACTACTTGAGGAACATTTGTAAGGTTTTTGAACTGTTTAAAGAGCATATTGAAGGTTCTGGAATGCTTTAGAGGCATTTGGAAAGTCTTACACGGTTCTAGAATTTTTTGGAAGCTTATAGACTGGTTTGATGTCTTCTGGGACCTTCTAGATTAGTTGAAAAGCATTTGGAATCTTTTAGACTGTTCTAAAAACTTTTGGAAGCTTCTAGAATGTTTTGAAATCTTTTTAGACTACTTTAGGAGCATTAAAGGTTCTGGACTGCTTTTAAGACATTTTAATTGAACTACTCTAGAAGCTTTTAGACTGCCTTGAATTTTTTTGAGAGCTTCTAGACTAGTTGAAGATTATTTGGAAGCCTTATTTAGAGTGTTCTAAAAGCTTTTGGAAGCTTTTAGACTGTTTTGGAAGGCGTTAGACTGCTTGAGAAGCATTTTGGAGTTTCTGTAATGTTTTAAAACGTTTTAGACTACTTTAGAAGCATGTGGAAGGAGTTTGGACAGTTTAAAGAGCCTTGAAGGTTCTGGAGTGCCTTTAAGGCATTTGAAACTTTTGAAAGCTATTAAACTGCTCTAGAAGCATTCGGAAGCTTTTAGACTTCTTTTAGGCTGCTTTGTAAGCTTTTGCAAGGCATTTTAGAGCTTCTATAGTGTTTTGGAATGTTTTGTTTTTACATTTTTTTATACTACTTCAGGAGCACTTGGAAATTTTTTGGTCAGTTTAAATTTGTAAATTGATACTTCATTCAGACAAGAAGAAGCCTTCAATATCTCAATATAGCAAAAGTCATTATTACCACTTAAGGCCCAATGGCCCACTTGTGCGACATTACAGAACCAATAAGATTACGTCAAAACTCCTGCGTTTTTTTTGTCAAAGCAGTTATTAGTTGAATTTATTTTTAAAAAGTTGAAAATCTTGTTTTGTCAAAAACCGCTTAAACCATACAATAATAGCAGTAAATAAGCACAAAAAGAAGAAAAAAGCATTAAAAAAATCTGTCAAATTACGTGTTTTTGCGTAAATAGTTTACATTAGATGTCAAAGGTTGGTTGCTTTTATTATTTACAAAAAGCAAAATTTCTACAAATCCCGACTCTAGTAATAACTAAAGAAACAATTTTGTTTATAATTGTATTAATTTTCAGTGCGCAGTTTTCTACAACGCGACTACCTAGCGAAATTGCCATGGATAACGCGTCAATGTTTAAAACATTTTCTCAAAAATCGTCCAGTTCCAGTTCGACGTTAGTCGTGTCAAACAGCTCGCATTCCATATTGTCCCGACAGGGACTTGAAATAACTGGCAGTGATGTTCCGCCTGCTGTACCCGAAAAAACCAGAAGGAAAACAACAGAAAGGCAGCCTAGTCCGTACGATAATGTGCCAGAAATTGATCATTCAGGTAAGTGATCTATGTTTGGTTGGTGGATTTATTTTTTATGTCTTTCTGTTTTTTTATTTTGTGTTTTGAATGTTTTTGGTTTTTACTAACCTCTGTGGTGCTTTCGTAAGCTAAAAATCTATATCTAAATACCGAATTAATGAGAAATACATATATAAATAAACATCTAAAAAGTATCACAGCAGCGAGCATTAGGGCATTAACCCGCTTTACACATTAAATTTTATTTTAACCTAACCACCCTAAATTTACTTGTAAACTTCAATTTGACAGTTTACAAACAGAAGTGGGGTCAAGTAACATTTTTGTAAGGACTTTTAGTTTTCTATATTTGTTCTCTATCAGTTTTTTCCAATTTACGAAAATACGACAAGCGTAAGAAGTGTCATATTTACAATAAACACTCCTTTTCTAAAAAATTGTCAAAAAAAGCAGCTTTAAATTAATTTATTAGTCTATCCAGTTAAATCAGTGTTTGTCTAATAAAGTTTGATTTTTTGCAGATATACAAGCTGAAGTTATAGTGAGCTGTCATCAACACCAATTGCATCAGCATAGAAGCCAGACATCTGTCATTACAAACGACTTTAGTTCTGACGAAGTGGACGATGTTAAACCCCCACCTTTACCACCCAAAAAGAAGCACAGTGAGTATCTTCTTTTTATGAAGTAAATTAATTTTAGTCGTTTTCGTACTAATAAAGCAAAAACAGTCTTTTTAATTTGCTATCGGACAAATTTTAATCAAGAAAAACAATCAGATTGAACAGACTGTTTGAATAAGATTCGTTTTACTTATTGTTTTGTCTCGATACAGTGTTCCAGTCGGTGGCTTACAGTGGTGAGTGAAAGTCAGCAAGCCCAAGTTTTCTCGTTTTTTTCCCTAACATTTTCTATTGCAGCTTTTTGTCGTTTTTTACCTAAGCAGTGTTACTTCCTTTGAGTTTTTAATCACTTAATGTTTTTTACGTTTTTTTTTTAACTTCAAAACTGCTAGGGACGTAGGGTTTCTGGCATGAATATTGTGATCGTTGTATTCTCGTCCACACACACAATCTGTGACATGAACAACTAATGATGTATGTTTAGATTAGTTAGTGCTAGTTCAATGTTTTTTTGTGGGTTTTGGCGTCAAGTTTGGAGATAATCGCTAGTTCTGTCTAATTAGATGTTTTTTGCAGTACATATTCAATTTTTATTATTTTCTAATTTAATTTTCAGGCCGGGTTTACCCAACTTCTTAAATCTTTATTGCTAATACTTATTTCGTATTTTTTAATTGTTAATTTCTTTTTAAAATATGGTTTATGCAGATATTCCCAAAGTGATTCGTAATTCATACAAATTTTGACAAGTACAAAATGACATTTTAAACTTGTTTTTGTCCCAGATATTGAGAAAACTTTGTATGAGATCTACAAGCATTTCTTATTTTTATAAATCCATCTTCCCCACATCCGAACTCAAGAAACGTTTAAGGTTATGTTGTATATTTTTGTGACCTTTGTTGACAAGTTGGAAACTTTCAAGAGAGTGCAATAACAACTAAAATTACGAATTAAAGATTAAGAAGTTGTGTAAACAGCACAATTAAATAACACGGTTTTAACCGCTTAAGAATTAAAAATATAGAAGTTGGGTTAACCTGGCCTTAGTAATGAGTAATGACATACTATTTGAAAATTAGTTGTTACTAGAAAAGGAAAGTTTTCATATATTTGAACATTTATATAAGTTAGTAATGGAGGGTGATTCAGAAGCACAGAAAGAAGAAAACGTTTTAGAGACTACTAACTTTATAGATAGACTTTATCTAAATTTACAGCAATTTATACAAAGTAACACATTAATAAAGGATAATAGTAAGAACAGCCAAAAGGTTTAGTGCGTAACTAGTAATCTCAGTTTTATTTCAAAAACGGTTTTTGGAGCTGAAAGCCCCATTTGCGATTAAAATAAGATGCAGAAACAAAAACTCATTTGTCATCTATTAAAAACAAACAGTAAGACAACATTAATTATCATTAACCATTTAAAAAAAGTCTTATGACAAGTGTTTAGTATAAAACTAGTGTAGTACAGTACTGTCTCAATGATTTAATAGATACAGTACACTACTTTTAGCTATTTCATGTATCTTTCCACATATTACAAGGTCTCTAATCTCCCAAATATTTTACTGTACTTCACAAAATTCTATTTTTTGTTGAAACTTCTTCAAACTGTGATGTGAATTATTGTTAACTTGTGACTAACACTAGATGCTTTTGTATCGTGGCTACCAAAAAGGGAAAATTGCAACAGTTTCTTAAACCTGCGTATTTTGAATTTATAGGTTGGGGTATATACGAACGCATGGACTTTAAACGGATTTCGTTCTTTGTTTTAAAGGTTGTAGGTAAATATTACTTAAGAAAAACAATGTATTTAACATGTCGCAGATTATGTGCTAGAGAGGTTTTCCGTTTACATCGTAGTGGTTTAGTTACGTGCGGTCTTGTTCTTTGTGGTGTTTACATTCATTGTGTGTTTTAGATTCCAGAAACACAACACAAAAATTGACTATTGGGTCTGTTTTTTTTTGTTAAATTTCAGTAATTTTCTATAAATCAAGTTTGTCACATTTTTCAAACACGCTTAACACTTACTCTGACATTTTGCTGTATAAATTGAAACTACTTATGCTTTGCGTTCTGCAGTCAGCAGTGAACTCTACATTTTTGACATTCCTCATCTTAAATACCATTTTGCATGTTGTGGTTATGAACTGTGTTGTCATTAGATTTGGTATATCCCACCACTTTTTCTTCAAACTAGAACTGGAACCAGCAGCGTCCGTGCGCTGTGTGTTGGTTGTTCGCAACTAACTGTAAGCTTTACGATTTTTTTTATAGTCATGGCTTACATGGAAATGTTTGGAAACTGCTCTCACACCAACGATTCAGACTTTATGCGTCATTCAGTTCACATGGTCCAGTCGCAATGGGGCAATCCGTCAATGACCACTTTAGCAACTGCGCAGTCGTGTTCGTTCAGCCACGCGTCAATTCATAGCTCATCTAAAAGTATACAAGCGCAATCGTTGTGCTTACCATCACATTCCAGTCTGGACAGGTAATAACTTTATTTTTTTGAATTTTGAAATGTTTTTATGGACTTTTGTTGCTTCAGGGGACCCTCGCCTTTACAATCGCCAAATACAACTCTATCTTCTTCGTCCAGCAATGGTTCAGTAGTTCCTCCCGCTTTGCCGCCTAAACAAAAAATTAGAAAAGCGACCGCAAAATCTCCACCTCCTACACCCACTCCTCCTGCAACGTTTCTTCCTGAACCAAAAACAGCTAGTGCCTCACCATCTCCAAATAAACTGCATAGTTTACCTGATTTATTGGAACACACGACTGCCAAACCTTGTGAGGAAAAGACTGAACTGTCAGAAGTAAATAGATTTTTTCTTACGGTAACGTTTACTGATTTAAAATAAATCTTTGTATGTTTTAGGGGGAAATAAACGATTTAGATTTGATGGAAGAACTGAATGTAGATAAATATTTAATATTAAAGAAACCTGAAGAGGAAGGACCTGAAATACGGGGTGGAACTGTAGATGCTTTGATCATTCAAGCAACCAAAACAGCGAGGAATGGAGGTAAGATAAACATTATCTTACCTTATTATTATTATGGAATATGGGGTATTATGTGTATAGTTGTAGCTATTTTTTTGCAACTTTTCTACATTATTAGCGTACTGATACAATATATTTAGCTTTATTGCAATCAAGACATAACTTTTTGAGTATAAAGTTTTTGACGTCTTTAAGCTTGAATTATGCGATTAACATGATACCTTTTTTTAAATACAAGATATATAAGTTGAACATAGCCAAATTAAAATGAACTGTAGAGATTAATCAATAGTTTTTCAAATTAATAGTTTTCAAATTAAAAGAAGCCGGACTTACATGAATAAAGTCTTCACAAAGTTTCCTAGATTTTATGTCACCACATTTAAAACTTAAATGGATCGATATACCTTATTTTCATGTATGTTATTGTGTTATGGGTGTAACTTTGCCAACTTAATTTGCAATCAGCCCTAATTTTTAATTGAGCTATTTATGTATAATAAAAGTTAATATAGTCTGTTCGGTCACTTCTGACTGTTACGTCACAATCAGCAGCAAAAAACCAATGTCTGTGATTAAATGTGGTATTGATTGTCAAAATGTTTATAGTTTTAGGTTATAACTCAAGGTAGGGGCTACAATACAGAGTTAATATTACAACAATTGAACAATTCTTAAAAGTTTAGAACACTTGTATAGACCTCTGGCAAATTTCAACATCTCTAGAGGCTTCTGGCAATTTTTAGAAGGTATTCAGTCATATTTAGGGGCCTCTGACAATTTAAAACAATTTTTGAAAGGTTTAAGACACTTGTAGAGGCCTCTGGCATTTTTTAGAACGTTGTCAGTAGTATTTAGAGGGTTATGGAACATTCAAAATGATCCTAGAGGCCTCTGACAATTTAAAACAACTCTGAGAAGGCTTAAGACACTTGTAGAAGCTTCTGGCACTTTTTCGACAGTTGTCAATAGCATTTAGAGGTTTATGAAACTTTCAAAATGGTCCTAGAGACATGTGACAATTCAAAACAACTCTGAGAAGGTTTAAGACACTTGTAAAAGCTTCTGGTACTTTTTAGACCGTTGTCAGTAGTATTTAGAGGTTTATGAAACTTTCAAAATGGTCCTAGAGACATGTGACAATTCAAAACAACTCTGAGAAGGTTTAAGACACTTGTAAAAGCTTCTGGTACTTTTTAGACCGTTGTCAGTAGTATTTAGAGGTTTATGAAACTTTCAAAATGGTCCTAGAGACATGTGACAATTCAAAAACTCTGAGAAGGTTTAAGACACTTGTAGAAGCTTCTGGTACTTTTTAGACCGTTGTCAGTAGTATTTAGAGGTTCATGGAACTTTCAAAATGGTCCTAGAGGCCTCTGACAATTTAAAACAACTCTGAGAAGGTTTAAGACACTTGCAGAAGCCATAGTATATGACCAACCAATCAAACTTTATATACAATTGGAAAACTCATTTGGCTGAAAACTTTTTTCTAGCCTTTTCTTTTTTTTATTTTAGCCTTAGACTTTGTACGTTAGATTTTGACATGCTCAAAGCAACTCTTTTTAAAATAACAATAAGTTTTTTAAAATGACATCAGAAGCAAACAAAAATAGCGAATAAGTTTTGCAATGTTTAAAATTTGTAGAACATTTGAAATGCCTACCGGTTGGATTCGTCAACCAACAAACTCCAAATTATATAAGTAATAATAAGGCACTGCAGCTTTTTTACTAGTAGGTAAAGTGCTATTTTATTCACTCAAATGGATAAGTAGGACTTTAAAATTGGCAAAGAAACAAAAGTTATATCCTGTTTTTCTACATGAAAATCGAGATGAAAATATTTCAGACATATCTGAAGAAAACAATATTCTTTGGAGTTGACTCAACAGACAGAGATACGTTCAAGTCAATATAATAATTCTGTAGTGATTTTATTCACTACACTGTTAAAGAAATGTTTTTTTTCTTTCACTTTTTCTATGGAACATTAATTATAATTTGGCAATAAGTACATGAGATTAACAAAACATTTTAAAATCGAACCATATGTATAACCCCAACAAAACTTACTTTTTTGTCAAATTATTTTGTGTGTGTTGTGTGAGTGAGTGAATATTCTAATTCATAAAATGTTTGTAGTATTTGCATATCAAGAAGCGTTCCTCACGACCTACCGAACCTTCATCACACCAATCGATTTAATCATAAAACTAATCAGAAGATTCAATCACTTCTACTATCAAAACGACAAAAAGTCCAGGTACAGAGAGGCATTTGCCCTTATTGTTAGGGTGGTCAACGATCTTACGTAAGTTTTTTTATTACAAGAAATCTACTTGTTCTATTAAAACAATTAATTTTTCCAGATCTTTGGATTTGAATGAAAATTTGGCTATCAAATTAATGAACTTTGTGCAACACTTAATTTCTTGCGGTGAGCTCACTTTAGCTAAAGCTTTGAGAGTAAAATTGTTAGAGAGATATGAAGCTATGCAGAGAGTAATGAGGTAAAAATGACCGGTTAGAAATTTGGTCTGTTTTATAAATTGTGGTGTTTTAGGTATACTCATGTACTCACCAGTACGACGTTAAATACACGCACTTCTACCACTTTACTTGATTTTAAATCTGAGCAAATAGCTGAGCAGATGACCCTTTTGGATGCGGAGCTTTTTATGAAAATTGAAATCCCCGAAGTTTTAATTTGGGCGCAGGAGCAAAAAGAGGAGAGTAGTCCGAATTTGACTCGGTTTACTGAGCATTTCAACAAAATGTCTTATTGGTAAGTAATGTTTTTTTTTTGTTAACGCCATTCAGTTTTTAAGTTATTTGTAATCTATTTAGGGCGAGGACGAGAATTCTCACCGCTGAAACGAAAGAAATTCGCGAAAAGTATTTTTTGAAATTTATCAAAATCATGAAGCATCTTAGGAAAATTAACAATTTCAACTCGTACCTGGCACTGCTGAGCGCTCTTGACTCTGCACCAGTTAGACGATTAGAGTGGCAGAAACAAGTGCAAGAAGGGCTAAAAGAATACTGTGCCCTTATTGATAGCAGTTCTAGTTTTAGGGCGTATCGCACAGCTTTGTCGGACACGCAACCACCTTGTATACCATACATGTAAGTATTTTAACTTTCAAACCTGTATGAAATGTGGAGATTACTGACGTTTAAATACTGAATTTTATATAACATAGATAAGTTACTGTTCTCGCGGAGTGAGTTTACCCGTGCCTCACGAAGGTTACGTTATTTATAATCATATGAATCAAATCAAGTTTTCGTCAACAAACCTGTTGTGTTCATATTATAGAAAGGGGCGTGTCTAAAGCTTCGTCACGTTTAAAATTTTGCGTGTATTGTCAGTCAGAAAGTAGAGATCTTTGACTGCAAATTTGCACTAAAACAACCTTATACCAAAGCAAATCAAAAATATCTTGACCGAAATAACATTTTTTGTTTATGAGAAGTCTCCCTTTGGATCATAGAATTCCGTCTAAATTTGAAACCTAATTTATTTACCAAAATTTGCAAAGATGTATCACCAATATGTAGTATTTCTTTAACCTTAAGCTCTTGATTTAGGTTCTGGATGGTTACATGTTTCTCTAAAATAAATACAACAAATTAAAAATTCAATAAGACATTCTGAGTGATGCTGTAGTTTCTCATATCTCATTTTCAGGTTGCAATCCACTTATTTTATTTTAAACCTGCTGGAAAACATTTTAGATGCTTATTTTATTTTTTCTATGACTTTATTATTAATATGTTTGAAGAAATTTTTATGAAAAATCTATAATGCAACCCAAAAATCTCAGTCTCTGGAAACAATAAAATGTTAATAGATGTTTCTACAAAAGTAGATATATTTTACTATTATTAACATACTATCGTTGTAGATATCATATAATGAATTTCGAACATTCATTTTCATGCTTTCAGATAAATCAGTGGTCTTAACCCGTCGATAACGTCTCGATTTACGTTTTCTAGGTGAGGAAATCATAAGATTAATTGCTTGCTTTTTCCGAGTCGAATAAACAGTTTTGCAGGAAATTTTCAAAGCAGCTGCAACCTTCTAGTATCAAAAAAAGAAATACATCAGTAAGAATATGTAAGGTCGTAAAATTTCTTATTTTCTTCCTGAACAGATGATAAAGCTTCTAAAGGTCCTCCATTGCTTTTTTCCAATTCAAAATATTCACAAAGGTTAAGAATTAACTGCTGGGCTTGTCTGTGGAGAATTTTCCCAGGCATTTTCTAAAAAAATACTGTAATAGTAAGTAATTCCGAATTTAGGAAAAACCAAATGGCTAAATAAAAACCATAATAGACACTCCCACTTTTTTTTCAAAACAGGTTAGTAATTGTGCCAATTTTGGTTAGATCGTGACAGCCGACATAAAAAAAATAAAAATATTAATAATAATATTATGAAAGTACTTACAGAATGTTAAAAGCGTAGAAACAATAGCTCTTAAAAGAACTGTGGTGGTGTGGTAAATAGAAAACTTTATAAATGATTAACAACACAAAGAAACTGAAAAGAATTAATAGTAAACAAATCAAATAAATTTCGATGGTTTTCAAACTGACAATGACTGAAATAGAAGCGCTAATCAGTAAATGTTTATTTTGGAAGACATTCACTTAGATATTTACCCTTTCTGAAAGTGAACAATAGACAAGGATGAAGTCAATATTGCATGTCTACTTCTAAATCACAGGGGGATAACGCACGGGTAAACTCAGTCCGCGAGAACAGTAAGCTGTTTTTACTTAGAGTGTTAACCTGGAATATTTTTTTAGAGGATTAGTACTACAAGATCTGACTTTTGTACATATAGGAAACACTGATTTGTTACCCAACGGGATGATTAACTTCTCTAAACGATGGCAACAGTTCAACATCGTGGAAAACATGAAGAAGTTCAAAAATGAGTAAGTATTTTTTGAAACAATTATTTTTCTTCAAAATCCCTATAAGAAATAATCGGTAATAAAGTTTCGGCGTTATTTTCAGAACGTACACTTTCAAAAAGAACGAGAAAATAATCCAATTTTTCCAAAACTTTGATGATTGCATTGGGGAAGACGCTATGTGGAAACTATCAGAAAAAATTAAACCCCGCGGCGGCAAAAAAACGTATTGAATCTTTAACAAGGAATTTTTTGTTATGTTGATAAATCCACAGCTGGCTGTAGTGGAAGTCGAACCACGAGTTTTTAATTCGTGTTGATCTTAAAACGATGATTTTTGCCTTTGAACTCTCTGGGTAATAATACGCAAAATAGTGCCAATTGAACAACATATAAAGAAGCTTAGGCGATGACTTGACCCTTAAAGCAATATATTGAATAAATCGATTTTGTGCAATTATTATGCTAGGTAATAATAGTCACTAATGAGGTACAATGTTCACTGAATAAACACTTTATGCTAAACTTTTGTCAAAATATATCTGAAAGTGATTTCAACACTAACCAACACCCAATTAATATGAACACTACTGAACTTTTACGAACAAACAAAACATTAACAATTATATTCACGGGTTAGCTAGTATTAGATTAATCAAGGCTGCGTGTAAATGGATTTAGTTGGGTAGAATGCAGAATACTTTATTCCAACAATCAATTTTGTAAACAATTTTTTTCTAATTTTGACATGTAAAGTGACACTTTTCATAACCCTTGCCAGTGATACAACGTTTTACATTTCGCAATCAGTTGTGAAAAGTATGTAGGTATATCTACTATGAAAAAAATGGTTAACTCAATATTTGATTGTTTATATTCAATAAGATAATTATTCCTATTGAAAAATTATCATAAAAGTCAATAAGGTAATTGATTATAAGAAAGTGCATTGGAAAATTTATTGGAAATATGTAGGTGTATGAAACTTGGTGAAAAACTAATCTTTATAAATATTTATAACACAATTTGAGCAATTACTGATACTGCCTCCAGATGACAAAGATGTGTTTGCATTTGTATTTATTTGTGTATTTTGCACTAAAGCTTCTCCAAGAAACCTGGATGCAATTCTCCGCTTATTCTCTACGGAATTATCGACGTAACCTTCTGCCACTGCGTTGGACTTCCATCCTCCATGTTGCTTAATTTGTAAAAGATCTGCGCCAAAATCCGCAAGCAGTGTAGTCGATGATCTTCGAAAACAATGTATAGAGCTGGATTGGGTAATTTTAGAAACGCCGCTATATTTTTCAGTATATTTCCAAAAGTATTAATACCCACAGGTTGAGGTCCACATTTTCCGTTAGAATACTTAATAAAAAATCTGTCCTGTTTCATGTTTGGTGGTCGCAACGAAACGTACTTTTTTATAATTTCAATGAAGTTTAACCCGTCAATGTTTCCCGATGTTATTTACGACGTATGTTTGTCTTTGTGTTAGGAATTGTTACTTTAAAGTACTGTCCTTCATCAACGAGGTTATCCACGCGAATAAATGTTAATTCACTTTTCCGGCAAGCACCAGAGATGCCAATAATCAAGACCACCTAAAATAACAAATATCCGTTATTAAAAAATACGTTAGGTATTGTCATAAACAGGTACCTTAGTCATTAGGTAATGTGAATCGTCAGCTTTTGTGAGAAAATTAGCAATGTTTTCTTTCGTCAGGACATTTGACTTCTTAGGCTGATAATTTTTGGAGTGACGCTTTAAAAATGCAAGTAAACCAGTAAATTTCTTGATGTCCACATTTCATTTTAGAGATAGTTCCGTTCTTAACATAGAATAGAGGCTTCATAAGGTGGAATTCTTCATGGTCTTCTTTTCTTCGAACATTTTTATCTTTGCACCAAATTTGGCATATGCCAAATCATACTTTCCTTTCGATTTTGTCGGAATAACAGTGGATCTTTGGGCGGCTTCTTCAATATCTTTGTTAATATCACTTTCTTCGCTTGACATGGTTTTGGTACTTACTTTTTAATTACCAATGAAAAGTAACACCAAAAATCTGTGATCAAAAGTAATGTGTCTAGCTTGACATTAAATTATTTTGGGAATCTAGGCAACGGTACATAGTACACCTGCAATATTTTAAAAAGAGTACACCTGCATTATTTTAAAGTCTTTTAAGGTGATTTACAAGTATTATTCTGTATGATCGTATTCTGAACGCCGAGGTCAAAATTAGAAAAAAATCTTGTATGTAACACGTTGGGAAATTAAATTTTTGTGTACACAAAAACGTACTTTTCCCAACTGGTTACATAAATAGCTAGTGAATATTTTGCTTTAACCATACATTCTTAGCAAATTGAAATTTTGCGTTTTACCCCTTGCTTGCTTTTGGTAATAAGACTGATATAATTGGTGTTTACTATAAGATTTTAGGAATAACTGTCCGCACTTGAATGGTGATAACATAAATACGTACAGCTCGCAGTAAAAAAAAAAACAAACCAAATTACTTGAGTGAATTATCAGGCCTAAATTAGAAAATACATGGTTGTGTTGGCGTTTTTTATTATTAGAACATCACGCCTGCCATTTATGTAAGTAGAAACTTTTTACACTCTGCAAATATACCTCACATTTGTCAATTTAGCCACATCATCAATACGACTTAAGGAAATAATAATTTTCTAACTTTTATTTAGTGCAGGTGTGTGAAAATTTGTTAATCATACTTTACCAAAAATACCTATACTGACATAAAATGTAAAAAGGCTTCGTCTCAGCATCGTAATAGTAGGTTAACTGTAACGATCGTCTTTCAATTAATCTTAAGTAAACGTAACAAAATGTGAGTGCGTTTAGACTGTGATATTAATTACGCAAAAATTGTCCTATAAGTTGTCCATGGTTTAAAAAAGTATTTCCCGTTTAGTATTGACTTTCATTCAATTTATAAATTGCTAACTGGAAAAACAAAGTAACATAGAAATTTATTTGTCAATTTGAAATTTTTTCTAGACTCTAATGGGTCGACCCATGATTTCACATGCTCCTTGTTTGGAGAATACAAATCTTTACAGTTGAGAAATATGAGTATTTATGAGACAAACAAGCTGAACGAATGATTAAAAGTCATGATTTTTATTTAATTTCCAGATCTGAAATTACACAGAGTGTCCCTAAAATAACTGATGTTCAGGGTGATTGTTTATAACTTACACAATAACTAAATTTAGACAGTTTCAAAAGTTGAAATTGCAAACAGAGACATGTCACGTGACTTTTATAATCCAATTATTGAACTTGCAACACTGTAACGGCCAGTTGACACCTGTCAAAACAGTAACGTGACTATAAAAAATAGTTTGAACTGTGAAAACTTGCTAAATCAAATTTAGATAGATTGATTCCTGCTAATCTGAAATTGTAAGAGATATCACGTGACTTAAATAGTCAACTTTAGAGCTTGCAACACTTTAAAGGCCATTTGAAACCTGTCAAAACAGTCACGTGATCATACAAAAATAGTATAAACTGTGAAAATTTGCTAAATCAAATTTAGACAGTTGTAAAATCTGAAATTGTAAGAGATATGTCACGTGACTTAAATAAGTCAATTTTTGAGCTTGCATCACTGTAACGGCCAGTTGGTACATATCAAAACAGTCACGTGACCATAAAAAATAATATAAACTGTGAAAGTTGACATCATGAAAAAATCTTCCGATAGAGCAAATAAAATACAGGGTGATCTATTTAAAATAAGCAAATTTTGACATTAGATTGTGGCGATTTAGAAAAAATACTGCACCTTTGCTATTTTAATCTTTAATAGATCAAAATTTAGGAAGTTAGTTGTTTAGTAAAATATAAACATTCGCCTGTATATTGGTTTATCACAAATTCTTTAACCAAAACTAATGAAGGGGTGTTAAATCACAGTCTAAACAAACAAGCTTCAGTATTTAGGTTAAATTTAAAAACTCCTTTACGCAGAATTTCGCTTCTAGTCACGCCGGCTCACGAATATGTTTAAGAGGAAATTTTTATGTATACACATATTAAAGTAAGAAAATTCGCATTTAATTTTGAGATAGGTCATTTACAAGTTTTTAAATTATGTGGTCACGTCACTTTATTAGGGAGATTATACGAGAAGAGAGCTGTAAATAGAAAGGCGTTTCACGGATACGTTAATTCACTTCGAAATTTATGCCGTTGTGTTTGTAAGCATATTTTAAAATTACAATTTAATGAATCGACCACTAAGTATGTACGGTAAGTATTATAGTAGCAAATTCTTGGTAATAAGTAAGGTTTAAGATATGAGTGTGTAGGTGTTAACTAGTCCGAAATAACGAACGTCATATTTGCAGTAAAATCTTAGACTTTTTGGTTAACTATCTATATTATTTATGCGTTTTTTTTGGGTGTCCATTTTGTGGGTTAACATTTTTGTCCAAATGTTTGAAATCGAGATTTGTGCAACATAAAATTGTTCATACAGTGCGTTTTTTCTAACGCGCAACATAGGATTTTACGTGTTAAATTTTTAAGCCCATGTTAGACCATGTTATTTTGGAACTACAAGTATAAAACTTGACGGGTGGCTGTTTCGTACTCTGAAGCTTAAGTAAGTTTACCAATTCGGCCTAAAAAGTGTTAAAAAGCTTGCAAAAAATCATCTTTTTTGGATAAGGTTTTATCGTTTCTTACTCCCTGTATGCATTGTTGTTCTTTGTTGTTTTTGATACTGGCACGGCAGGTAGCAGGTAAAATTTGGCGTAGAAAGTAAATCAGGGTGATCATTAACTTTATATCAAGAAAGTTAAGAACAAAAGAAGTATTTTTATAACTGAATTGTTCAAAGTGACCTCCATTTGAAGCCAAACAGTATTCCAAACAATCATAAAATGCCCTTTTGACGTTCAAAAGATGTCGGGTCGTGATGCAGTCAAAATATGTCACTTTACCTGCTACCTGCCCTGCCAGTATAAAAACAACAAGGAACAACAATGCATACAGGGAGTATGGAACGATAAAATCTTTTCGAAAAAAAATGATTTTTTTCCAGTTTTTAATCACTTTTTAGACCAAATTGGTAGACTTACTTAAGCTTCAGGGTACTAAAGACACACCCGTCAAGTTATAGACTTGCAGTTCCAAAATAAAATGGTCTAACATGGGCTTAAAAATTTAACACGTAAAATCCTATGTTGCGCGTTAAAAAAAACGCACTGTATAAGATCAACAACAGATATAAATAAGCATTGTCGATAGATTTTTTTAATTGTAGCCGTCCTGGTGCGTTTTTGTCTTGAAAAGAAAAATTTAAAAAACCTTAAGGAGAAAGCTATACAGGGTTATTCACGTTATTCGACACAGAAGAATGTGACTAAACTATTCACTTTCAAAAAAGTTTTGATTCTGGGATGGATATAGATAGACCTATTGGAGGTATCTTTTAAAAATATTTTCAAGATTTACCGGTTGTCCCAAATGCAGAAAACGTATCAAAGTCATGTTTTTCCAAATGGAACACCTAGTATATTACCTTATTTTCAGAATCTACGTTGAAAATAAAAGGTAATTTCATTGATGTTTGATAGGTCTAAACTTTAGTTTCTCAAATATTCCTTAATTTGTAAAAATGTAGAACAAATAAGTAAGTATTTATTTAGCATCAATGCTACAAAAGATACATGTTATAAAAAGGTCACTTAACTATAAGAATAAACTAAAAGTTTTGAGTCTTATCTAAATGGGAACACTAATGTCTAAAACTAAACAAGCAATGTAAAAATAAAATAAAACACACACTCACAAATTAAAACTAAATAAATATTAACATTTAAACATTCAACCTTCCTTCCTTGTCAAAATCAAATAGAACCCCAACTATTTTATGGTTACAGTATTAAAGTATTAAGGTTTCATACCGCTAATTGTTAACGTTTTCTTGGAAAATCGACATTTCTTAAACTAGAGCTGACTTTGACTGATTTTTGATATCGTTCAAAGATCACTTGGTATTTTTTCCAATTACATATCTATCGTTGTAATCTAAGTAAAGCTTAGAATAAAATAGTGGCTTAATACTTTGTAAATTTGCTATACAATTTACAAAAATAATTCATAAAAATGTTTAAAACGGCTACCATTCGACTACAAACACAAACATACCAACTCCGTTTTTGAATCCTTCAGCAAAATTATTAAGTATCTTAATGGATATACTCCTAAAAATTTCGCTAATTCGCTATTTAAGCTGTCATTTAAAACAGTTTGAATCTGTGGTAATTTCTCAAGGGTATCAAAAATCACTCAAAACCGGTGTGAGTTCGAGAAATGTTGGCTTTCCGAGAAAACGCGAACAGTTAACCATAGAAGGATCGATATTTTTCGATAGATAATTAAATTTTGCATCTACTTTAACCATAAAATAGGTGTTCAATTGGATTTTGATAAGTTTTTAAAGTTTAAAGGTTGCAATTATTGGGTAAAAATTTTGAGACATCCTGTATGAGCTAGACAATTTCTCAACCATGAATCCTAAATCCTATCAAACATCAATAAAATTACCTTTTATTTTCAACGTAAATTTTGAAAATCAAATAAAATACTATAACTTTGATACTTTTTCATCCCAGAATCAAAACTCTGTTGAAAGTAAATACTTTAGTCATAATTTTCCGTGTCGAATAACGTGAATAACCCCGTATAATTGTCGGTTAGTTTCAATTACCTGGAGCGTTTGTGCAGATTGAGTCTTTTCAAAGCCTTTTCTGAACATTGTTTTCCATAGCTCTCTAGTTCCATTTATTTTAGCTGCATTATATTAGTTTTCTGTAAAGATTATGTTAGAGAATCATATAGATCTTCTATAAGCAGTTGGTACCATTATTTGCCTAATAATTTTATTTCGGTAACCACCATAATGTTCGTCATTTTGTCTGGCCTAGTTTAAACTCTGCTGATATTTTATAATTTCAAAAGAACGTACATATTTACAGAAGACCAAATGTAGCTGTGGCACTATCATTGGAATTTTTGAGTTTTGGCTCTCAGGTTTCGGAATCTAAAACCTTCTAAAGCAACAATTGGCTAAAGTCAGTGAACTGTATAACCTTCTCAGTATATTTCAACCTTCAGGACATTATCTTTGGTTATAAGCTATTTTATAAAAACAACAGTCAAATTAGATATAAATAAATCATTGCTCACTAAATGGATACCCAGTGTCAAATCTATACATACAGGATAATTTTAAGTTCAATCTTTCATTTAAAAAATTGATAATAATTTGAAATGACAGTGCTGGAAGCTTTGATGGAACTAATTAATGGTTGAAACTTGACACATCCTGTATTGAGTACCATTTATTTGCCAAATCACTTTTTTGTATAATTTGTTAGTTATAAAGTACGAATCTAACGGTAATTAATGAAAAATAGATGCATTCTAGGTTATAGGGTGCATGAGGGTGAAAACACTAGTCTTAAACTAGAGGAAATCAGAAATCAACCACTAAAATGATGCTCTTAGATACATATTTTAAAATTGCTTCGAGAATAATAAAATCGCATCTTTACTTTGTCTTTTATCTCACAATTTTAGTTGACGTTAATGTTAACCATAATAATAGAGGCCTAACTAAACTATAAGCCCTAGTTTTAGAGTAAGGGGTGATTGAATTCAGCTGATTTAGGTGTATCACGACACTAATCTTATGATATAATATTATGCTAATCAATTAGGTACAGAGCGTGTGAATACCCATAGCAAAGTCATCTCGTTTGATTTTTTTTATAATAATTTATTCGAAATAAATCAATTATTAAATTCTTTTTGGACCAGAAGTAAGTTACCAATCATTCACTGTTCAAGATCAGAAACTTTGCGTTATAAGAGATTTTATGAGATTTTTTATTTATCATCAATTGAAAGCGTTGTAAATAGACACAGTATTTATATAAAATTTTAATTTATTTTATAATTTAGTGTGAGTATCGTAGCTTTATGTTTTATGATTTGTTATACAAATCAGTATACCTATTTTTACTGTGTTATCGAGTTCTGGGTAATTTGTTATGTTATGCACTTGTTTTGAATTATTATTTATAAGATATACTCTCGTACGGTTTATTCACTGGCACTTTCTCTTTAAGCAAATCGTTATTGTGGATAATTTAGTAGGAGGGTGCACAATCTAACAAATAACCTTGTAATTTTACAGTTTTGTGACGATATTCGTTTATTATTGTACGTCCAAACATATTGATTGCTTTATTAAATTACTTTATAGTGTGATAAAATACATAGAAATGTCAGAGTATAAATTGTGTGTTTTTATCTTTATGTCCTACCTAATTCAGGATTTCATTACAGATTTCTTTGTGATTAGTACTTTAAATGATGCTTTGCCACTTTTTCAATTTTAATTATTAGTTTTCCAAATGTAAATCAAATTTTATAGGAAATTGAAAATGTCATCAAGTATGTTGAGAAAATTTATGGGGATTATTCTGTCAGTTTTTCACTTTTAGGAAAAAAATAAACTAAACTTAAAAAGTCTCCTACATTCGACACTGTGTGTATTATTTCCTTTTTAACGTTCTGTTTCAAGAAATTTTCTATTTTACAAAATTTGTGCCAGTAGTTCAAATATTTATTAAAAATTATCACTTTGTTTAATTGTTTAATCGGGCAATATTATAAAACAATAGTAAAATATACTCGCAAAACACGTTCACTGCTTGTGGTACACAGCAAGTGAAAATTAACGAAAAGTAGAGGTTCTTTTTACGACACTCGCACATAATGTGGGAGCTAATCTATATGTATTTACGTACCTACTTAAAAGCATTGACAATAAAAGGTGATAAGGGAAATAAATATCTCGAAGATGGTCGCATATACAGTATGTTGCACCAATAATACAGTGTTCTTAAAAAAACACATTTACCTGAAGAAATGATGAAATGATCCATTACTTGGGAATTTCAGAAACGGTAATGCAACTTGGTTAAATGGAAGAAAACTTGCAAAACTAAGTATTTTCAAAATCATGAAAAATACGACAGTTTTTTACATTATATCGTTTTTTTGGTTTTCATCCTGTATCAACGTAACAGTACCAATATAAAAAAAAACATTATTATTATTTATTATTATAATCATATACTAGAATTCTATTTGTAAAAAATAATTATGTTTATCATACTTCAAAAGCTAGTAATAATCGAAACTTTTATTGTTATTTCACTTCAACCGAAAGTTTACTAAATAAAAGTAATTATTATCATGGCGCAGAAGTGCATGTTCAGTTCAAGGTGGCATTGTGTATAAATATCTCGTAATCGTGTCTAATGTCAATTTAAACAAAATCACAACTAAATTTTTAGTCTTCAAAAATTATGTCATTAAGCACGTTTCTTTATTAATTATGACATGTGAGAAGTGATGGTATGTACTACTCATTTATTTATATTTTAGAAAAAAATGTTTCACACACTTAATATTTTCAAAAATTAATTTTGATATTTAGGAGAAAAGTTCTAAATTTTAACCAGAAAAGTAAACAAAACCCACTAAGAGATTTCTATTTTGGTTCGTCTTGTGTGTATAGGTATGTGCATATTTTGATTAAAAATTCTCAAAGTGTGCTAATTTCAGCTCTATTACTTACTGTATCTTCATTCTGTCTGCCATTCTAATTAATCATTTAGTCCGATCATATCGTTATCTAATCTTTCACACAAAAATCAATTCTGTGTGTCGCTAAATTCAAACCAGTTTGATAAATTTCGTCATGATAATTGTATCCGCGAACTTATTGTTTAAGAAAGTGATGTTCGACTTTTTGTTGTACGTATTTGTTTCTAAGTGAGATATTTTACTTTACGAACGTGAGTAAGTCTTTTGTACTTTCTAAGGTGATAGATACATTTGCATTTTATATTAAAATATGATTTGCCTGCTTGCAGTAATTTGAAAATTAAAATACATAGTTTTGTTGATAAATATATCGATGAGAAATTTTAAAAAATACGTCAGTGTTTCTTAAGTGTGACTCGTGAAAATTGACTTACTGAACTAAACTGCTCGTCAAGAATAATGGGACATAGAGTCCGGATTAAAAAGCACAAAAATCGTGAAAAAAAGCGCTTAAAAAGCAAAACGATTTTCTTTGTTGTAAAAAAGCACAAAACACTTTCAGAGACGCAATTTTTTTTTTTCAAAATGCTTTAGAAGCACGGAAGTTTTGAGACTGTTCTGAAAAGTTTCAAAAGTTTTTTGAACTACTTGAGAGAATTTGGAAGGTTTTTTGGACTGTTTAAACAGCATATTGAAGGTTCTAGAATGCTTTAGAGGCATTTGGAATCTCTTACACGGTTCACAAATTTTTTTGGAAGCTTTTAAACTGCTTTAATATCTTCTGGGAGCTTCTAGACTAGTTTAAAAGCTTTTGGAATCTTTTAGACTCTTCTAAATGATTTTGGAAACTTCTAGACTATTTTGAAAGACCACCTACTGCTTTAGAAGTATTTTGGTGTTTCTGTATAGTGTTTTAAAATCTTCTTAGACTACTTTAGGAGCATTGAAGGTTGTAGATTGCTTTTAAGACATGTGAATTTGAACTTTTGGAAGCTTTGAAACTGATCTAGAAGCATACGAAAGCTTTGAGACTGCTTTGAAATTTTTGAATAGCTTATAAACTAGTTGAAGTTTTATAAAATAAAATTTTTTAGTTGAAGTTTGTTTGGAAGCCTTTAGAGTGTTCTAAAAGCTTTTGGAAGCTTCTATACTATTTTGGAAGGCTTTAGACTGCTTCAGAAGCATTTTGGAGTTTCTGTATTGCTTTAAAACCTTTTTAGACTACTTTAGGATCATTTGGAAGGTGTTTGGACAGTTTAATAAGCCTTGAAGGTTCTGGACTGCCTTTAAGGCATTTCAAACCTTGTAGACGGTTTTAGAAACTTTTGGAAGCTGTTAAACTGCTTTAGAAGCATACGGCGGAAGCTGTTGAGAGCTTCTAGATAAATTGAAAAGCATTTGGAAAGAACAAAAAAGCACAAAGAGAACAAAAAAGCACAAAGAGAAGAAAAAAGCATCAACAAAATCTGTCGTGACGTGTTTTTGCATAAATCGTTCACATTATTATTTACAAAAAGCAAAATTTCTAGAAATCCGGAATCTAAGTATGAGATAATCTCTAGAGAACTTCCTGTCAGCCAAAATATCACCGAAAATATTATTATATGCACATCACTTGTTCAGAAGTTATAGCTAAAAACTTATAATGTTTCAAGGTGCCCCTTCAAGTAAAAATAAATCAATAGTTTGTAAAAACATTTTATATTTTTGAGTAAAAAATCTTATAAGAAATAGTAAACTGATTCTTTTACGCCTGGTTTTCCAACCGGATATTATCACTTTTTTTTTAAATAAGAGTTTTTTAATTATTTTTGGCCACATTAATTGGAGACAAAGTCAACCTTCAAAAAAACTGTTTGTTGCAGTTGATGTAGTTATTATTTCAATACAGAAATTCCATTTAAACAATATATCTCAAGTTCAAATATTTCCATGTGTTCCTAAAATTTTATTTTAACTTTGTTATCAGGTATCTCAAAAACGAAGCATTTTAACCTCATAAGAGATGTAATCAAATATTGTATGAAGATTTCTTCTTAATTTGTTGTATTTTATAATCTATTTTAAAATTTATTACATATGGAACGAAAGTTTGATGAATCGATCTTTATCTACTAACTGTTCACTTTTTTGTCTTGACTTGATGCACAGTGTTTGATATTGTGTTTGTCAGTAATCAATTTCATTTAGAGTCTAAAATTTCCAATTACTAACCCTATTACAGTACTAGTTCATCTTACTATGTTGTCATATCCAAAGATAAAACTATACTCAGCTTCTAATCTAATTTCTATTATTATAGGATTAAGAAGCAATTAAGGATGTATATTGAAATAGAAACGTTTATATTTTTATCTTCGAAAAATTTGAATCCAAAAATGTCATCTTATACCTTTATTAACCGGATAATATCTGATTATTAAACAACAAGGAAACTAAAATAATTTTTTATGCAGAAACTGGAGGTGTGCGTATGTATCAGATTTTGCTTAGCCAAACTGGTAAACAGGGTGGCTCATATAACTTTACAATAACAGGAGACTCGATGTATTTTAATATAAATTAAAAAAAATCAATTTACAACATATTGTGTATAACTTGGCATTGTTATTATCAAGTTTTTTGAAATAATAGTTATCAATGCTGTGCTAGCAACTTGAATTTAAGTTTGTAAAAGTTTACCTGTGTAACATTAATGATTCTTATTAGGTAAATATAGATTTCATGTAAAGGTTAGAGTTATCGATTTTTGGTTTTGACAGAGACAGCAAATTATTGTGACTCAGTTGTTCGTCTATAGATAGTAGGAAAACCATTCTAAGGTCTATTTTCAGGGTGGTAAAAAGCTCTTGATCGAAATTTGTAAATTCATAAGCCCTGTATTTTCTTTCAGTCTCTTGCTTAAATAAAATTATTAAAAGATATTTGCAACAATACTAAATAATTTAAGTGTGTTTAAATCAATCCAGTAAATACGTAAACAATTAAATATCAGCCATAAATATCGTTATATTCAATTTCTGTCATTTTTTTGACAATCTGACAGACAGGTTTAGTAATTTGCTCTTAATCTAATAATTATTCCCGGATGTCATATTAGTTATGCAAGGCACTTGCATTCAATGATAAGATTTTTTTACTAAAGTATTGATAATGTCGAGTTAGCTGATATGCAATTTGTTTTTAGGCCTACTAATATTGGATCTACCTGCAAATCAAAAAAATTTGGTATAATATAATTAGTAGTGCAATGTTTTTTGATAGAAGTAGGTACGTTTATACAGTGTGTCCCAAATTGGTTCTACATGTATTGGGATCTCCGTAACCCTAAGAGCTATAGAGTCGGTTAAATGGGGAAAGTGTTAAAGGATTTTTTGTGAAGCTTATTTCCGGTTTCCAAATTAAATTATCTTTCTCCGTTTTCCGGAAAATTGGGGAAAACGTCTGAGGCTGAATTTTAAACACTCTTTAACAAAGCCAAAGAGAGTTTTGAAACTAATAAATTACTAAGGCACTTTTTTACGTAGAACACGACGTAAATAGAAAACATCATTTGTTTCCGAGATATGGATGATAACTTTGTAAATTCATATGGCCGCCTTCAAGATGGCGTCCTCCATATCTCGGAAACCAATGACGATCGATTTTTTCTAATTACGTCATCGTGTTCTACGTAAAAAAGTGCCTTAATAATGTCTTAGTTTCAAAACTCTCTTTGGCTTTGTTAAAGAGTGTTTAAAATGAAGCCTCTGACGTTTTCCCAATTTTGTGGAAGACGGAAAAAGATAATTTAATTTTGAAACCGGAAATAAGTTTCACATAAAATTCTCTAAAACTTTCCCCATTTAAACGACTCTGTAGCTCTTACCGTTTTCGAGATCCCAATACATGTAGAAGCAATTTGGGATACACTGTATAAGGAATTACTTGTGTCAAACAATTAACAAACTGAGTATGCCCTAATAATAAAAGCCAACTTTAATCTAGCAGAAATAATACAAGAAATATAAGAAATATTACGAAGGTGTAAATTTTTCTTGAATTCCTACTTTGAACTCAGAATTTAGTTAAATTCCGACTTCAAACACAGAATTATGTTGCAATGTTGTCAAACTGACAAATTCTACTATTTCGGTTCGAAGACTGTTTGCAATGATGCTAAATTAACAAATTCTTCCAATTTAGTCGAAATGTCTTTGCAATGTTACCAAACTGACAAATTCGACTAATATAAAACGTTTCAATTGTTAAAAAAGTGAAACTGCACAAATTTTAGAGGGTTCAATAATCATGGAAATGAAAAAGAAATTTCTATTACTAGTAAAAAGAAATAGGTTTCTGTTAACAATAAAATGTTACAATTGAATGTAATATTACATTGTTCAGAATCAGAGCCAATCTACTGAAATAAAGTAGTTAGCTACAGCTACAAGCTACATTATTCTATTATTCAAGCTACAATTTGGATAGCTACTTTCTAAAAAAAGTAGTTAAGCTACAAAGTAACTGAAGCTACTAGTTGGTTTAATCTAGTTACTTCTTACAAATTATAATATAATACAGGGTGACCCAAAGGTGCGCAATTGGTTCATAACTATTTTGCTAGGCATTCTATCGACTTGTGGATTTCACCAACCACTGGGTCATCCTGTATGTATAACCAAATTTCCAATCAACTTAATAGTTGTGAGAATTGTATCTAGTAGCTTGTAAAGTTACTTCAAATGTAGCTTTATGAATACCAATGCCAAAATGCAGAAAGCTACAGCTACTTATTCGAAAAAGTAACTAGAATACTACAAACTACCCAAATTGGAGTTAAGTTCGTAGCTTAACTACTTAGTAGCTAGCTACTGCACGGCTCTGTTCAGAATACAAGGAATTTGAAAAATTAAGTATTTACTAATTACTTGTCATGTGTCAATCGTTCATGTGCTGATAACAATTTACACACATTATTTAGACGTAAGATCTATTTGCAGTGTTTTGAGGTAAGATTTAAGAAAACTTGTTACTATAACAATATATTAAGAACAATTTTCCAGAAAAATGTTAATAAATGTCTTGTTTGTCTGCCTAATTGTTTTCGATATTTGTAAAAAAATACTGAATATTAAGATGATTGTAATTTCAGATTTTATAATTCATCGTTAATTTTAGTTTGCATTAATGATAACACCCAATAATAATTTTGAGTCATGTCAACAGTATTTCTGAAGAAGCTTTATCAGATTAGTAAGATTATTTTGGGCGCCATAACCAAGCCTAACAACTTCATAGCACATGAATTTCTTAGACTTAACAATTAATGCTCTCACTGGTTTTGTTGCAGGTATCAAACTGCCAGTCGATTTATGAGAGAGCTCTAATATCGGACTTACCAGTGTTAAAACTATTGACAATGAAATCAAGATACTAATTCGATAAATGATAAACTACTATCAGTTTTCCACGCCGCAGAAATTAAGGCTTTTTATAACACAATTTATAGAATGTCTATAAAGTGATAAGATGGGAATTTTACGACGACTTCGTGATGTCGGCAGTTTGTACTTTGTATTTTTGGGATGTGTGGCAACGTCGTTGTATTTTTTATTACTGAGTAATTTTCAAACGACTGACAACTCGTCCAGTGTGTCATATTATGATAATTTGTCCAGGACAAACTTTCAGTACGAAGAAATATGCAGGTATGTATAACTTGATCATAATATAGTGGAAATATCATCTTTCATCTCTACAATCATTTTTATGTTGAATTTCTTGATATTTTTCAAAAATCTGCTATTTCATAAACTTTCGAAACTGCAGCAATAATCTATTGCGTTTATGATCCTGTATCATAAAAGTGTATTATTTTTGATTTATTGAAATATTGAAATCGAGAGGTAATTTTACGTAATAAGTAAATATAATTTTATAAAGAAGGATTAAAAGCAGATGATTATAAGTAAGTGGCTTCTGAACTGGAATCTTTACAATTTATTTACCTACTTGAGTGTATCCTGATAATTAAAATTATTTTCTTTATTTTGCTGTTTAAGTATGGAAAAATCAAGTCCTGGAGGTTATATTATTGCGGTAAATATCGATTAAAAATTGCTACCTGCTGCAATATTTTCCAAAAATATATCTGTAATTTTCAGACCTTAAAGTAATAGATACTCTTAAAGTAAATCAATTCAAACCTTTTAAGATAAGATGTTTTTTCGACCTGAAGGAATTCACCACTTGAACTGAGCTACTTATTGCTCTCTAATTTTACGTTCTTTGATCAATTGATAATGTAAAAAACCTCTTTACGGTCAAGAAATTGTCAAACATTGTTTTTAATGTTTTTAGAGAATGGAAAGATGCTCTGGAAAACCAAAAAACAGAAGAGAGCAAACTAAGCAGAAAAGTGGAGGTGCCTGTTTTGAATTCCGACTATTTAGATGACAGTACTGAACTGAAATCGTATTTTCACTGTGATAATAGCTATAAGGGTACAGTTGTAAGCCAAAGAGGAAACTACTACGCCATTTACAATTTTGTTAAAGCCGAAAAGGAATTTCGTTGCACTGAAAGTGTCACTTTATCTGCTCCAGGAGATTATAGGTAAGTTACATTTTTTTGTTCTTTAAATTTGTATTGTTTCTAGTGAACCAATATTTATTAGTGTAACCTATTATTTTAAGATAAATAAATAGATACGCAAAATTTCGGATTAGTCTACAATTGATTAGATTAAAATTAATATGAAAATTCATGTGTTATTGCTGAAACTAAAAAATATTTTCGAAATTTCTGATTTCTGATTATTTTTGCCTTATAAACATGCTTTTCTAAAATAAATAATGTATTATCTCAACATTATAATAATCAAAGCATACATTTTAATACTCACAGTGTTAAAAAAGTATTGTCATAATTGTTGAAACTGGTTTTAAATTATAATAAAAAAAAATCCTGATGTATTTGAAGTGATCTCAACGTATATTCTCAGAACAAAAACGATAATAATTGAATAAAAAATTTCCTATTATAAAATTATATTCGACTTGAATTTGAAATTAAGGTAACTAATATTTACGTAAGATTCATGACGTAAAAATGATAAAAAAGCCTTATTAATCGCCCTCTCTATTGAATTGAGGTAGAAAGTATCACCATACAGTAGGGAGAAAAGTTTGGTATTTCCTTATTTTTATACAAAATTTTGTTTAAAAAGTTGCTCAATAAGACAAATAGGTGATTTTAGCTAATGTGCTAATACTAATAATATTGCAAGAATTTTGAAGGCGGTATAAAGCGGAAAACACAAATTTAGTATAAATCATAAGGGAACAAGCATACGAAAATGCAATAAGCCATATAAATAATATTTCTCATTAGGCCTCTAAGGTTGTAGAAAAATTGAAATAGTACAAAAAAAAACAAGAAATATCACATTTTAAATATATTATTAATTAACCGTGATAACATATAAGTGTATTTTTCAGTGGAAATGGAATTTAAAAAAGCAGTTAGATGCACCCTGGCACTTTTTGCCTTGTAACTTCAAGGGGAGGCTCTTAAGGGTAAAAACACCTTAATACAATCTTGTAGAGGATGACATTTCCTACAAATATTCTTATTTATTTATTTTTTGTAACTCTTCAAATAGTAGAGATGGTGCACCCTATCACTTCTTGTCTTGTTCTTTTCTTTTTTTGATTGTCAATCATCAAATTTAATATTAAAGGTCACGTGACTGTTTTGAATGTCAAAATATTATTTGAACGGTCACGAAACCGTTTTTATGTTTAATCTGAGGGTTTTAATCTGAAGATTAAAACTGTCACGTGACGATTTTCAATCATCAAATATATTTTTAAAAGTCAAGTGTCTCTTTTTTTAACGTCAAAGCGAAATCGTATTTGAAAGATCACGTGACCGTTTTTCAGTTTCAGTCACGTTACTCCTTTTAAGGTGCAAATAGTCACGTGACTTATTGAAGATTAAAAACTGAATTGATAATGTTGGGTGACAGTTTCCAATGGCAAAATGCATGGATGTAAAATTTCCGGAAAATTAAATTTATGGAAATTTTTTCAGAAAATTTTCGGTAATTTTCCGAAAAAATTGTAAAATCTGAAAATTCAAAAAAAAATCGTTTTTTACATTTTTGTACTATTACCTTGAAGGTATTTAGTCAGTTGAGGTTAATTTTGAAAATAAAAAATTTTCACTTTAAATTTCTTGACAATTCTAGTTTTCAAGGTCAAACCAGACCATTTTGGATGTTCCTTAATCAAAGAGACGTTCCTGAGATATTGAGCAAAAACTTGACGCAAAAAACGAGAGTCAACTTTGCACCGTTTGCCCTCTAGCGGCTAAACGGGGCAACTTAGCCGTGCCCGCTCAACGTCACGTGATAGCCCCGTTCATTAGCTTTCTTTTGTTTTACGATGGTTTTATACAGGGTGTTTTAAATAAGCGAGTTATGGACACCCTGTATACTGACGGATTATCTAGGAATAAAGTATATGCAAATATCTACAAGATTCATATTTGGTATTTTTTTTTATAAAATTAAAATTAAACAAGTTACAAGGATGTTAACAATTAGTCGAAAACGAGTGGTCACTCAAGGGGCACAAGTCAAAAAATAACAAAACTACAGTTTGTACAACGTTGCCAAGTGATAAAATCTAACTTTTTTGCTATTTAAGATAGAGCGTTCGTCTCAACGTCATTTTATGCTAAAATTTCCTGGAAAACACGCTAGTGCAGTCGGTTTGACGATATCTCCAAAACTGACAGAGTTAACCATGTTTTAGCAAAAAGCTCGAGCTGTGTGAGAGGTACGTGAAATCTGACTGAGGATTTGAATTCAGCGACCCCAAATTAGTCGAAAACGAGTGGTCACTCAAGGGGCACAAGTCAAAAAATAACAAAACTACAGTTTGTACAACGTTGCCAAGTGATAAAATCTAACTTTTTTGCTATTTAAGATAGAGCGTTCGTCTCAACGTCATTTTATGCTAAAATTTCCTGGAAAACACGCTAGTGCAGTCGGTTTGACGATATCTCCAAAACTGACAGAGTTAACCATGTTTTAGCAAAAAGCTCGAGCTGTGTGAGAGGTACGTGAAATCTGACTGAGGATTTGAATTCAGCGACCCCAAATTAGTCGAAAACGAGTGGTCACTCAAGGGGCACAAGTCAAAAAATAACAAAACTACAGTTTGTACAGCGTTGCCAAGTGATAAAATCTAACTTTTTTGCTATTTAAGATAGAGCGTTCGTCTCAACGTCATTTTATGCTAAAATTTCCTGGAAAACACGCTAGTGCAGTCGGTTTGACGATATCTCCAAAACTGACAGAGTTAACCATGTTTTAGCAAAAAGCTCGAGCTGTGTGAGAGGTACGTGAAATCTGACTGAGGATTTGAATTCAGCGACCCCAAATTAGTCGAAAACGAGTGGTCACTCAAGGGGTCCAAGTCAAAAAATAACAAAATTACAGTTTGTGCGACGTTGCCAAGCGAGAAACCTAACTTTTTTGCTATTTAAGCTAGAGCGTGCGTCTCAACGTCATTTTATGCTAAAATTGACTAGAAAACACGCTGGTGTAGTCGGTTTGACGATATCTCCAAAACTGACAGAGTTAACCACGTTTTTGCAAAAAACTCGAGCTGTGTGAGAGCTACGTGAAATCTGACTGCGGATTTGGGATCAGCGACCCCAAATTAGTCGAAAACGAGTGGTGACTATTTTTAAGTTTGAAATGTCATTCTTAACGTCACGTGACAGATTTTGCATATAAACTGATATTTTTAATGCCACGTGACTTTTTTTTAAGGCGCAAAGAGTCACGTGATTCAGTGCAATCCAGCACTGGAAATCAGATTTTGGTCATGATCATCATGAAAAGTGACAAATGGAATAATTTTATTCCAAAGATAATTTCTATAGAAACCATCAATTGGTCAATTCTGTCGAAACTATCCTAAGAAGTTAAATTTATCCGGAAAGGAAAATACCGGTCCTAAACAATACAAACCTTTTACCGACAGCTTTTTTAGTATTTTATCACTCTTTCTGCAATAAAAACTATTAATACTAACGGTTGACAGTTATAATATGAGATATTTTCAGATTTTTAGATAACGTTATTCCATTAGTGGACCGATGGAACGGTCCAATTAGTATAGGACTTCACGCCCCAGGTCATGATTTTTTCACCACTCTGAAAGCTATAGCTTACCTAAGAAACTGTAACTCACATAAAATAAAAGAATTGGTCAGTTTCCATATAGTTTTTGAGCAGGAACACACGCCAGGACAAACTCCTATTGTAAGTATTATTTCAGTTTATCAGCACTTTATATTTATTACACACTTACACAGAAAACACAATAATTTCAGATGCGTCCACGCAATTTGATTTTGCCATTTCGTCGTGGATCATCGTTTTTTAGGGTAAATTATTGTTGTGTATGCTTGGTCCTACTAATAATAATTTTAATACAAAAATTTCACAATGTTATGATTTAGTTATGATGAAATTTAAAAAAATATAGTACATACAAGTAAATTAACTGCAAAATTTTAACCTTAATCTGATAAGAAAAGAAAAATATACTAAAAAGTAATTTAAATTTTGCTCTAATTTCTAATCTGAGAAATTGAAATAAAAAAAAATATTTTCTTATACTTGCAAAGTTTTAAATTCATGCTTCAAACCTGCTATAGAAGCCCTTGAATTGTATTTTATTTTAACACAAATCAACATACCAACCACACTGAATATTTACAATTTCCTTTATCTTGTTTGTCATTTATCATTTAATTAAAACAAAGACTTGATGAACTTTACGTTAGAGTTATTTGTACATATCGAACTTATGCTATTGTGTTTTAAAAAGAAATCTGATCTGAGACAATAAACTTGCGTTGACATACTGTTTTTTTAACTAACAATAACAATATTTGTTGCTAATGTTTTGTTGCTTGCTTTTTTTTTTGTCAAAAGTAAATTATAGATTAGTCCTGGATTTTTCTAAACAATATTCAAAAAATTTTCAGTTAAAGTTAAAGAAAATATAGTAAAAATTGAACTAAGCAAATTTAAAAAACACTTTGTTTATGCACTAGATCCTAAGTTTAACCAAATTTAAAGATAAGATATTAAAGCCAGACATTTTGTTCTCAGCTCTCCTATTACAATCTAATTCTATTACAAATAAGTTAACTTGTGATATTATTTGTCTACGCAAATTTCCTCAGAACCACAAATACTAGTATTCTTAGAAATGTTTTGTCTACATTCTCAAGCTGTTTATGCTTTTTAAAAATTAAAAGTCATCCATTTTAGCCTAAAATACCATTGCTGGACACCTACGTGGACGAGTACGACTGCTCCCTTCCACCTCCATGGCAAAACGTAAACGACGAGGACATGTACAAAACTCAAAAAGGTCTCTTGTACCCGATTAACGTGGTTCGAAACGTTGCCAAATTGGCGGCACAAACATACTTCGTATTTCCCAGCGATATTGAATTATACCCTACCAAAAATTTCGTGCAGCTGTTTATGGAATTTGTAAAAGACAACATGGATTTGGTGAAAAAAGGAAAACGGAACGTGTTCGCTTTGCCCATTTTTGAGATACTGGCTAATCAGACGGTACCTGAGAACAAAACACAACTCTTAAAAATGCTCAAGAAGAAAACTGCTATAATATTCCATCAAACTGTTTGCACTGTTTGTCATAGAGTGAGTTGTTTTTGTTGAAATGTTTACTAGAAGTAACCAAAAATTGATTTAGGTAATTGAGAGTGAAAAATGGGTAAGAACAGCTGAAACCGAAGGTTTGGGCATATTTTCAGTTGGGAAACGAATAGGACGATACATGGTGTGGGAACCATTTTTCGTTTGCACCCAACAAGAACCTTTGTGGGATGAAAGATTTACATGGGAAGGACAGAGCAATAAAATGATTCAGGTAAGGTTAATCAATTAAAACAATTTCACTTTTTAATACTGCATTTACAGGCTTACACGATGTGTGTAATGGATTACAATTTCTACGTTCTGGACAACGCTTTTCTCATTCACAAGCCGGGAGTTAAAAAGAAAAAAGTGCAAATTGAAAAGTTTAAAAGTGTTGTAAGGGACTCGTCTAAACTTATTAAGAAAGTAGCACTAGAGTTGCAGAATATTTATGGGTACCATCCGAACTGCAGTACCACATACAAATCTGTTATGAAAAAGACTGCTAAACCTAAATCGAAAGACAAGAAAACATAATGATTAAATGCATAAACGTTACGTTTTCAACTTAGGAATTGTGCGAATTCATTTTGAATAAAGTTTCAGAAAGGTTCAATTTTTGGAGATGTTAACTATTTTTTAGAATACCTTTTCTTTATTTCTGTGTACAAAGTTTTGTTTTAAATACCCTGAAAGACACACTTAAATTTAAAGGTAAACTCATCAACTGTGCCATTGATCATCGTATTGTTATTATTTAACATTTATAGTTGTTGTGTAAACACCTTCCAGAACTTAACCTAGTGCTTTCTCTCGATAGAATTCCAGTTTCTACCGGCAATAAAATTACTATTTTTGTCAAATCAGGAAATATTTGCTATTCGAGAGATTATGGAGTAGCACTTTAAACTTTGCACAAATAATGGGTATGGCTAAACTGTTGTAGTTGGATTCTACGTGAATCCGATCCAACTCCCAAAAAAGAAAAAGCTACTCCATACTACCAACCGAGGATCGTAAACCAAAAATCAGCTAGAGATTATGTTTGAAACAATTTTTTAGCATTTAAACGTTTGAACTGACTGACTTAAATCACGTTTTCAAATTGAAAGTACTGCCTGTCTAGACAATGTGAATATAGGTATAAGAATAACATTAGGCGTTTCTTGTTTTGGTGATTAGTTTTACTGCTTTCACTATTATTCACTCTGGTGTTTTTTAATCTTTTAAGTTTTTCAACGACGATATTGGTTGAACGTTTTTGAACCTTAACATAACAACCTAAAATCATTTCTGTTTAGATCTGACCGCCTGATGAACTCTCATTTCCTCAATCCTGCTTTTGTTGTATTTGCTTGGCTCTATCAATAACTGAACCAACTATAGGGACATTATTTTACAAAAATTTAGTAAATTTTACCAAACAAATTATGTACAAAAACTCAAAACCAATTTGTGCTTGAACTTTGCAAATTACTTTCTAGGAAAAAATGATGGTACAGCAAAACTATACTTAAATTTAAGAAATGTGATGATAAGACACTGGTAGCCTGTATTTTTATTGATTTCAATTTATTTGTGTACTTGGAGTACTGAAATTCAATTTCAGTAAAAATTATATTATAGAAATTGTAGTTTGTAAATGTAAAAGTACGGTTGAGAGTATTTATTTATTATGTAAATATTGTTTTAACTTAGTTAATGTAATGAGGAAGCTGTGAAAACAATTAAATTTTTCGTTTTGTTTTCAAGGATTTTTTTTAAATTTAATTTTGCCTCATATACAGGGTGTTTCCAGTGCTCTAAAATATTTTAGGAATTGAATTTTGAGCCGATTTTATGACAAAAATCAAGAAAAAACTTTTTACCTAAGGGCGAATACACGCAACATATTTACCTATTTAATCAATATGGCCTAAAGTGATTTACCTACAGGGTGTCCAAATACTAGTGGCTACCAGCTTTTTTGACCCAACGATTAGTATAGTTTTAGTCCACAAGAAGGCCTACTAAAACTTGCGCATATCTACGAAGGCGTAAAAGAGCCACAGACGTTATATTTCTTAAACTCTAACTTCAAACTCGAAAATTGCTTAATTTCCTACTTCAAACTCAGAAATTAACTAAATTCCGACTTCAAACTCAGAAATTAACTAAATTCCGACTTTGAACTCGGAAATTAGTGAAATTCTCACATTCAACTCGAAATTTAGTTAAATTCCGACTTCAAACTCAGAAATTAACTAAATTTTAACTTTGAACTCAGAAATTAGTGAAATTCCGACATCCAACTCGAAATTTAGTTAAATTCCGACTTAATATTTAAAAATTAACTAAATACCAACTTTGAACTCGGAAATTAGTGAAATTCCAACTTCGCACTCGAAAATTAGTTAAATTACAACTTGAAATTTGGAAATTAACCAAATTCCGACTTTGAACTCGGAAATTAGTGAAATTCTTACATTCAACTCGAAATTTAGTTAAATTTCGACTTTAAACTCGAAAATTACTTAAATTCCAACTTTGCACTCGAAAATTAGTTAAATTCCGACTTGATATTTAGAAATTAACTAAATACCAACTTTGAACTCGGAAATTAGGGAAATTCCGACATCCAACTCAAAATTTAGTTAAATTCCGACTTTAAATTTAGAAATTAACTAAATACCAACTTTGAACTCAAAAATTAGTGAAATTTCGACTTTAAACTATGAAATTACTTATATTCCTACTTCGCACCCGAAAATTAGCTAAATTACAACTTGAAATTTGGAAATTAACTAAATTCCGACTTTGAACTCGGAAATTAGTGAAATTCTTACATTCAACTCGAAATTTAGTTAAATTCCGACTTTAAACTCGGAAATTACTTAAATTCCAACTTTGCACTCGAAAATTAGTTAAATTCCGACTTGATATTTAGAAATTAACTAGATACCAACTTTGAACTCGGAAATTAGGGAAATTCCGACATCCGACTCAAAATTTAGTTAAATTCCGACTTGAAAATTAGAAATTAACTAAAAGCAACTTTGAACTCGAAAATTAGTGAAATTTCGACTTTAAACTATGAAATTACTTATATTCCTACTTCGCACTAGAAAATTAGTTAAATTACAATTTGAAATTTGGAAATTAACTAAATTCCGATTTTGAACTCGGAAATTAGTGAAATTCTTACATTCAACTCGAAATTTAGTTAAATTTCGACTTTAAACTAGGAAATTACTTAAATTCCAACTTTGCACTCGAAAATTAGTTAAATTCCGACTTGATATTTAGAAATTAACTAAATAAAAACTTTGAACTCGGAAATTAGGGAAATTCCGACATCCAACTCAAAATTTAGTTAAATTCCGACTTGAAAATTAGAAATTAACTAAAAGCAACTTTGAACTCGAAAATTAGTGAAATTTCGACTTTAAATTATGAAATTACTTATATTCCTACTTCGCACTAGAAAATTAGTTAAATTACAATTTGAAATTTGGAAATTAACTAAATTCCGATTTTGAACTCGGAAATTAGTGAAATTCTTACATTCAACTCGAAATTTAGTTAAATTTCGACTTTAAACTAGGAAATTACTTAAATTCCAACTTTGCACTCGAAAATTAGTTAAATTCCGACTTGATATTTAGAAATTAACTAAATACCAACTTTGAACTCGGAAATTAGGAAAATTCCGACACCCGACTCAAAATTTAGTTTAATTCCGACTTGAAATTTAGAAATTAACTAAATACCAACTTTGAACTCAGAAATTAGTGAAATTTCGACTTTAAACTATGAAATTACTTATATTCCTACTTCGCACTCGAAAATTAGTTAAATTACAACTTGAAATTTGGAAATTAACTAAATTCCGACTTTGAACTCGGAAATTAGTGAAATTCTTACATTCAACTCAAAATTTACTTAAATTTCGACTTTAAACTCGAAAATTACTTAAATTCCAACTTTGCACTCGAAAATTTGTAAAATTCCGACTTGATATTTAGAAATTAACTAAATACCAACTTTGAACTCGGAAATTAGGGAAATTCCGACATCCGACTCAAAATTTAGTTAAATTCCGACTTGAAATTTGGAAATTAACTAAATTCCGATTTCGAACTCGGAAAAAAGTTAAATTCCGACTCACTTATTACTTTTTTGAAGAGTGTTTCCAATGTTGCCAAATTCTACTACTTTAGATCAAAGACTGTTTGCAATCTTGCCAAACTGAAGAATTCTTCCAATTTGGTCGAAATATGTTTGCAATATTGGCTAACTGAAAAATTTTGCTAATTTGGTTTAAAAGTGTCTTTGTATTATTGCCAAACTGACAAAATTTACTAATTTGGTTCGAAAGAGTGTTTGCGATTGTTTGGGCCCCTTTATATAACAATTTTTTTTCCGAAGCTCTACGACTAACCGCTTAGTCAAAAAAGCTGTTGAATGTTGTTTTTTCATGGCAAAATCCACGGCTTAACGCCCTAAAGCTTTTGATTATTTTTACGGCCCGTCACTCATCAGAACAACGGGCGGTAAGTTACAAAACAACCCGTCGTCATTGACAGCAAGCGGTAAAAAAGAACCATACAATAGTTATTTAAACTTTTCCAACCAAAGATCATTTGAGCCTAACACGTTGTACGTAGGACGGGCCGAAAGAAGGACTTTACATCGTTATACCAGACAACACATATCTTGGTCTAACCAATCAAAATGAAAAACAATTGTCATTCCAGGAAAATAAACCATTTTGATTGGTTATTCAGAAAGTTTGTGTAGTGATAATTTATAAATCAAGTATTACGTGTATTTTACTAGTTGATTGAAAAAAAAAACAGTAAGTAACGTTTTCTTTAAACGAAAAAAACCGTATTTCTGTACCCAGATAATACTCGAGTGTAGATCTGCCCTATTTCAATGGCAAAAATAGAAAAACAATATTTTTATTTTCTCCAAATTCTCCAGATGTATGAAAAATTTGGTTGTCTGGTATATGAAAGGATTGAAAATTATTAACAATCCTTGAAAATATGTAAATTAAAAACGATATCTACAACCTTATTTTACAAACATAAATCTTAAAATTGTATTAAATTTTTGGTTGAGCACCATTACTAAACATTACATTTTTTTCAACTAATTTTATAAGTAATTTAACCGTTTCTAGAAATGTAACTAAATTCTAAAGTTTCCGTCAATCGTTTTGTTATACTCACTTTCAAAATTGATACTATACCTGTCACTGTAAGTTACATAACCAATACTAACTAAAAGTTATAAAAAAGTCACTAGAAGTAAAATATAAATGAATTTTAGCATATTAAACAAAATGTTTGTCACTACAGGATTTATGTACAGGGTGATTGGTTGAATTTTGACCACCCCCTTACTACCTTAATTTTAATTTTAGCAAAAAACGTTAAAGACAAAACTAGTAGATATTTAGGTCTACTTTACTCTTAGATAAACAGTTGTTATACAGGGTGTCCCAAATTTGAGTAACGAACCAAACTTATGTTTTTTTAAATACAATGACCAACTTTTTATCCAATATTTGAATTCTACGTCAAATTCTAGGCCTATTTGATGTAAAATGTTTGTATCGATATTTAACTGTTTCCGCAGCAGCGTTCTTGATTGATTGAATTTTGACCACCTCATTAACTTCCTTATTTTTGATTTTAGTAAAAACTAGTTGTAGCAACTTAGTTGTAGATATTTAAGTCTACTTTACTCTTATATAAACAGTTATTATACAAGGTGTCCCAAATTTGAGTAATTAAATTAACCCTTAATCACATAGTCGAGGCAATATTGTTAATATACAATAAGTATAACAGATGCTGCTGCGGAAAAAGTTGAATATCGATACAGACATTTTACATCAATTAGGCCTAGAATTTGACGTAGAATTCAAATATCGGATAAAAAGTTGGTCAATGTATTTAAAAAAACATAAGTTTGGTTTGTTACTCAAATTTGGGACACCCTGTATAACAACTGTTTATCTAAGAGTAAAGTAGACCTAAATATCTACTAGTTTTGTATTTAACATTTTTTGCTAAAGTCAAATTTAAGGAAGTTAAGGGGGTGGTCAAAATTCAACCAATCACCCTGTACGGCAAAAATCAAAGTAAAGTGGGATGACGTATTGATTTATCAGAAAGCTGTTACTTGAATGTGTCAAAGACACAGACATCAAAGCATTGATCTAGTTCTATTACATTGGTACCTCATCCAAATTTACTTTGATTTTCGCCATACACTGCAGTTCTCGGATAATGCCCAATATTTTCCACATTTAAACTGAATGAATGTTGATTAATTTATAATACTTTGATATAAAAATTAATTAGCATTTAATGTATGTAACAATTCAAAAAATTGGTTATTATTGAAATGGTCTAGACTTGCTTGATTGCAACCTGTTGTTAATTTTTTGCTAGATTATCGAGATAAGGTTGTTATGTAGTTTAATTGACAGTTTTGTTTATAGTAAAAACATTTTCAATCACTCATTTAAACGTAAGAAATAATTTATAATTTTAGAATTATTTCGAAATTGGAATACTAAGCTGCACCACTAACGAATAAGAGTGGTTTAATCCCTAATTCGTTTTGGATTTGCAGTTATTTCATTATCTTATCTTAATAAAGATACCCATGTAGTCAGATCAAACTCTATTAGTACCCGTATTCACTATTAGCAGATCGAACGATAATAATGTCGAAAAATGTTGGGTTTCGGTAAAAAAACGAACAAGTCCAGTAGTTTGTATTATGTGATTTTAGGATGTGCTATAACATCATTTTATTTTTTTGTGGTTGCTCGAATTGGGTCGAATAAGACTCAGGAGACTGTGGAATATCCAAGTGTACCCAAAAAAAGTTATACGTACGATGAACTATGCAGGTAAGATTTATTTAAGAAAAAAGTTGAATTGTTTGCATTTAATTGTCATATCAAAGGGTGCACTTGGTGTGCGAGACGATCAATAACCTACTAAGTACCCATTATTTCAATAATAGCGGTGATTAGTAATCTGTTACAACTTTGCAAATAAAATCTTGGTTAATCACAATAAAAGAAATAAAATAAAAACACATTTATAAGAAACTTTAACAAAATATAATACTTGCTCATCTAGAAGTTAAAACATCCTGTATTCTACTGACATTATATGGATTAAGTAAAAGTGACGAGATCCATCACAATTATAGATTCAAGGAGTTAATTTCTAATTTTGCTGGATTAACAAATAATCGAAGATTATCAGAGATTTACCGGAAAAATTGACTGAGGATTAAAAATAATATTAGTTTTAATGTCTTGCTGAAATTTTTCAGGTGTCATCAATAATTTAAGAATTTAAATCAGTCGCTAATCTTTAACAAACATTTCTATTTTTTTTAATTACTTTTATTTTGTCAATACCCACTTCTGGAAATACCTACTATAATCCATTTGTAATCTACTTTGTTAATAAATGTTTAAATAAACCCCTAAAAATACTTTTGTTTAGTTTTGTTTGATGTTATTCAGATTCTACGTCAAAGAACTAACAATTCTAAGAAACTACTGAAATTGAATACATTTTAAATTCTTTTATCAAATTTATATTATGGAGAAATAAACCAATATTTGTTCGTACAATTAAGTTTTTTAGAATAATTTATTATAGTTTAATCATTACGTTTATGTGAACATTTTTAAAATTGATGCTTTACATAAAAAAACTTACTTCTACCTTGTCCTGATATAAATTGCCAGAAAACAAAGACTATTTTTAGTCTTTGTTTTCTCATCTCATCAAGCGTCTAAAAAGCAAAATTATTTTCTTCAAAAAGCATAAAAATCTGTAAAAAAGCTTTAGAGAAGCATTTTGGAATTTCTGTAGTGTTTTGAAATCTTTTTAGACTATTTTAGGAGCATTGATGGTTCTGGACTGCTTTTAAAACATGTGAATTTGAAGTTTTAGAAACTTTTAAACTGCTTAGAAGCACACGGAAGCTTTTAGACTGCCTTGAAATTTTTTGAGAGCTTCTAGACTAGTTAAAGATTATTTGGAAGCCTTTAGAGTGTTCTAAAATCTTTTGGAAGATTCTAGACAGTTTTGGAAAGCTTTAGACATATTTTGGTGTTTCTGTAGTGTTTTAAAACCTTAGGAGCATTTGGAAGGTGTTTGGGCAGTTTAAAGAGCCTTGAAGGTTCTGGACAGCCTTTAAGACATTTGAAATTTTGTAGACGGTTTTAGAAACTTTTGGAAGCTGTTAAACTGCTTTAGAAGCATACGGAAGCTTTTGAGAGTTTCTAAATAAATTGAAAAGCATTTGGAAGCTTTTAGACTGTTCTAAAAAATGTATGTATGTGTGTGTTACTGTTGACTTCTAATTTTGACATACTCTCATATACAGGGTGAGCTAAATTGATGGTGATACATGTATAGAGATTTTGATCGCCCTTGGTTTCGTCATTTGGTTTCGAAACTAGTGATAATAATAATTTTTGATTTGGTCTGTCACACTTTTTCTGAGACATCCTGTATAATTCAAGTAAATTGCCTTCAAATCTTTACAATAAATTATACAATTGTTGTGAAAACATTTTTTTTCTAAAATCATAACAAAAAAGTTTAAGGGGAGGCCGTTTCTAATGGGACACCCTGTACAGGGTCGGTTAAACGGAGAAAGTTTTAGAGAATTTTATTACAAACTCATACCCGGTTTCCAAATTGGATTATCTAAACGGGAAAAGATAATTTAATGTAGATACATTGTTGACATGCTTATTGTTCAAACCTCATTTTGTTTTAAGTACGTACTTATTAATAATCGCTTAATCCAATTTATTTTAATAACCAAATTTCAAAGTAATTGATAAAAGTTAAAATTGAAATTTCAAAGGCATTTTTTATTACTAATTACTTACGAACTAAAATAAATAAAAAAGTTTCCGTTTTTTTTGTGCAAAATGGTATATTTTACTGTAACTTCTTTAAAGTAATAATTTTAATTTCTTGTGTCAAACAATATATAAAATATACTTTTCTGACATATTATTTTTATTTTATAAGTGTGTGTGATGACTTAAACATCGTGAGTTAAATAAACTAAGCTTCAGATAAAGTAAAACAATTTAAACCTATCAATGCTTTTGAAATTAGAAATCCTATTAGTGGCAGCAGATCTCTAGTAAAATACACTGCAATAACATGGACATCTCAGGAAAACGCCAACAAGATGTGATACTGTATACGTATACACTGATAATAATGAAAAAAAAATATTTATTAAAACAAGATAAAACTCCTTTAGAAGAAAAGTGTTTTAGATTAGAAATGTATGTGTAACCTGTAAACAGTTTACAAAACCACGTGCAACATACAGAGAAAATAGAAACAGTTAAAAATGATAATTTTCCTGATAAGGTCAAATAATGAAAATGTAGGACAAAAGGCTTATATTGTATTTTTTCTGTTAATGATTTTATCATCCAGAAATCGTCATTTGTTTATATGCAGTTCCGATGCTTCTCTTAGCTGAAATTAGAATTACTACAATCTGTAATTAAACAAATTAGTACAAATTAGTTTTAACTCTGACGTAGTGCTATTTGGTAAATCCCAATCACAACGCCAAGATCGATATATTAATCACTAAATACTATTTCAGAAACCGGGAATCAGCAGTTGATGTTGAACAAAAAGCTGATTTTACCAACTTGAACCAAGAAGATTACGAAGGTTGGGATGACACGATCGACTTGAGTGCCGAATTCGTTTGCGATAATGTGGATCGAACGAAACGGGTTTCGCAAAGAGGATTGTTTTATGTAATATACAACTTTGTTCGGGCTGAACAGGAATTTGGGTGTACTGACAGCATAACGTTATCGGCTCCTGGAGATTTCAGGTAAGCCAGGGATTATACTTTTAACAATCAAATGAGATGATGTTGAAGCTTAAAACTAGCGTTAGAATAATTACAGACTGCCACGGTATGAGAGAAAGTTGGATTACCTTCTTAAATTTATATGACATGTCAATCTTTTCAGAAATATTTACGTGCGCATGTACCAATACACAAGTAAATTCAAACAAGATATTTATTTTGTTATAATAATTTCACATTGGTCTTTTTTTTCTCTAATTTTTATATGTTAACTGTAAATTAAAATTAAACTAATTTTATGTAATTGCAATGGTTTGTTATATTTGACTTTTTAAGCTTGGTTGGAACGCTTTAAACAGTCCTGGATTAGTTACGTTTTGCCATAATTCGGTGGGATCAAAATAAGACAAATTAGCCATATTTTGTTTAATCCGGTAGTTAATATACATAAAACGGTTAATTTTTTTATAGCTTCGGGTTTATTTTGTCCGTGTCAATTGTTGGTTTTCTAATACAAGGTCGACTTTTTAAACTACAGGAACAAGTCAGAGACAATGCCTAGTGTCAAGCTAAAATGCAGTTTTTATGTGCACATTTTCCACTACTATAAAATAAATTAGTTTTCTCAACCAATTAATAGAAAATATATCCACATATTTGATATTTCTACTTGTGCACTAGTTGCGTATAAATCATGCACTGCTTGAAGGTTGTTGTGCATTATGTGCTATTGGTAGGTGTGGATGATGACATTTGTACTGCTACCTGATTAGATCTATGATATCTTCTTCTGCTATCTCAAGGTATTCTTGTTCAAAGCAGCCCATCAAGATTCAGTTTCTTTAGAAATTTCACGATCTTCAGGTGGTCTATATGAGGTATTTTTTCTACAGTCACCTGGTATAACCCTAGTGTGTTCAATCTTCTGTTTTGTTCAACATACCTAATACTCCAGCAGGACGTGGTGGAGTGTTTCTAAATATTCTCCGCAGAATCAGCAGGTGTCTTCTAGGTCTAAGTTCTTCCTTGACGTATGCGTTTCCCAGGCTGCAGAATAGTTCTGGCCCAATCAGTAGTGTTGATGCCTCTTTTCGTGCCAGAGTATCTGCTTGTTCATTCTACTCCGACGTGACCCGAAACCCAAACGAGGGTTACCTTGCTTTTTCTTCCTAGATGATTTCGTTTTCCCAGGCATCGCAAGGCAAGTATCGCAGTTTCCTTGTTCCGGAATTTCCTGTCAAGGTTGAACTGAATCCACCTTTCTGTAGCGTAAATTTCCACTGGAAAAACACTAGAGAACTAGCTCATGGGTTTGGAGTATTTAGTAAGAGTCCTCCTCCAGTTCCCTCTAGAGTTTTAGGTCCGTCCGTATACCACATTATGCTATTTTTTCTCAATGCTTGAATGGATTCTCTGCTCCGATCTTCCTAGGTGCTCAGCTTTATTCACAACTGCTCTATTCTACGGCAATGTGCTCTACCAGTGGGTAGTGTCCCTTACACTGTGTACTTTTCTTTTAAATCCGGCCTTATCCAACCTGAGATGTACTCCCCAAGCAGTTCTCCTCACCATGATGTAGAAACTGCTGTTAGAGACGATCTCATTGCTCCTGTTATACAAAGACATAAAAGTCTGCACCTCGATTGTTGCATTCTCGATTTGTACTGATCTGAAATTTGCTCTCGTCCACGTTCGTTTCAGCAGTTCTTGTAGCCATCATTTGGCATATCCTCTGGATGTGGTTTTGTCTATTCCTTTGTTTGTCAGGAGTATCCGTTTGTTTGTTCTCGAGTGATACCTGGATGTTTTCCCGCTCTGTCAACATATTGTCTGGGCAAATGCACCCTCTCCAGTGTCTAGGTTCTAATTATTTATCATCTCCTCCAGTGTCTTCAGTAGGAAGGATGAGACTGAATGACTTTGGGAGGGTGGGGTTCTTCTTCACTTTGGGGATAAAGGTTACTCGTGTTTTTCTTCAGTTGTTGGGTATGTAGCACTGTTTGTAGTTTGTAATTGGTCAAGGAAAAGTAGCAAGCTGAAATGTGCTTTTTTGACCAATCACAAACTATCCACTGTGCTGGGAGTTATGCAAATACAGCACATGTGGACTTACTAGTAGTGTTTCCCTACTGTAGTAGGTACGTAACAGTTAACAACAATATCTAGAATTTTACTAAATCCCCTTATCAAATAATGAACCAAGATCATCGCGAAAATCGTATCTGTTGTATTTAGATGGATGTGGCAATCCGTTTTCCAGATGGAAAAATATTGCATTCTAATCCAGACATAGTAATTCATTTTTAATTTAGATTTATGTGTAATTTTTTTTGAGGTAGTATGTCGGGGAATGAAATGATCTGGAAGCAGAAAATTGGAATATTGATAGAATGTTGTAGAACCAGTTTACAATTACAAGTTTCTGTCAAATTCTGTATAAATTTTAGTTGATTTTTTTCGTGTATACTTATTGGTTTTGGTAATTCACAACAATTTTCAATTAATTTCAATATGTGACTCGTGTAGAACAAAAATGTTTAGTAACTGTTATTATTACGCACTTTCTATTCCTCTTGTGTAATAATATATACTTATAGCTGACATAATTTACAACAATATAGCGCCATTTTAATAAGCTGCTTCTCTACAATTATATTATACTACCGCAGTCCAATAAAGAGATTAGCAGAACTTGACAATTTTATATTATCGAACGTAATGATCAGTATAGCAGAAAAAAATTGTACATTCTCATAAGTACCACTTGAAAATAACTAAAAAGAAGATAATAATAAGATAGTTTTGATATTCAATTAAACATTTGACATTCATCTGGTGTACAACAATCAATGAAATGAAAACTAACTTTCATCAAACAATTATTACGCATTTTAAAACAAAACAAACAAGATGTCGAATTATTGTTAGTATTAGTATTTCAAGGTGCAGTATTTGATTATATTGTCAAGTTTATTGCGTTCCATGTGGAACCATAATTTACAAATATCGGAAATGTCTGCTTGTTACGTCAATAACCTTAATTGCAGGCAAAAGTTTTTTATCGGAATTATAGTTACGTGTTATCAAAACGCACGATTATTAAACGTCTAAAAAATTGATTGTAGTACTGTTTATTTACGGTAACTGAGTAAATATCAGTTTATTTTTTTTTTTCTTTAGATAAAGTTGTATTAATAGACAATTGCAGCTTGCTTTTAGGGATATGAAATCATAGACCAGTACTTACCCGAAATCTCAAAAAGTGTCTTAAATATCCCAGATTTTTTCAGCTGTCTGCAACTGTCCTAAACCTACCAGGATTTTTCTGAAAGTGCCAGAAGCTTCTACGACCATTCTAGCAACGCCAGAGGCCTCTAAATACTACTGAAAAGCTACCAGACACGCCTAAAACTGTCCTAAATCTTTCAAGATTTTTTCAATATTGCCACAAGGTTCTATTATCATTCTGCTAAAGCCTGAGCCCTCTAAATACTACCAAAAAACTACCAGAGATTCTAAAATTGTCCCAAATCTTCCAATTTTTTTTTCAATTACCATTTGTCTGTGGAATCACTCTGGCAACGCCAGAGGCCTCTAAGTACTACCAGAGCCCTCTAAAACTGGCCTAAATCTTCAATTTTTTCTGTAATTTCCCGTTCTCCCTAGAACCATTTTAGCAACGCCAGAGACATCTAAATACTACTAAAACCACCAGGGGTCTACAACTGTCCTAAATCTTTTTTTTTTAAATTGCCAGAAGCCTCTTGAATCATTCTGGCAACGCCAGAGACTTCTAAAAACCACCAGAAATCTCTAGAATTGTCCCAAATATTCGAGGATCTTTTAAAACTTGCCAGAAGCTTCTACAACTGTTTTAAAACTTTTAAGATTTTTTTAAAATTGTCTCTAAAACCATTCTGGCAACGCCAGAAGCCTCTAAATACTACTGAAATACCAGAGACCTCTAAAAGTGTCCTAAATCTTCAGAGTTTTTTTTTAAACTATCAGAAGCCTCTAGAATCATTCTGTCAACGCCTGAGGCCTCTAAATACTACTAAAAACAACCACAGATTCTAAAACTGTCTCAAATCTTCCAAGTTTTTTTTAATTTGCCAGATGTCTTTGGAATCATTCTGGCAAAGCCAGAGGCATCTAAATACTACTAGAGACCTCTAAAACTGGGATAAATCTTCAATTTTTTTTTAATTGCCCGTGCCCTCTAGAACCCTTCTGGCAACTATAACTACTAAATCCTACTGAAAACTACAGAGGTCTAAAACTGTCATAATTCTTCCAATATATTTTTTTTAATTGCCAGAAGCCTTTAGAATCATTGTGGCAACGCCTGAGAATTCAAAATCCTTCTACCACAAACCACCAGAAATCTCTAAAATTGTCCCAAATATTCGAAGATTTTTTAAAACTCGCCAGAAGCTTCTACAATTTTTTTAAAATTTTCTCTAAAACAATTCTGGCAACGCCAGAAGCCTCTAAATACTACGGAAAAACTACTAGAGAATTCTAAAAGTCTCTTAAATCTTTCGAGATTATTAAATACTACTGAAGAACTACCAGAGACCTCTAAAACCGTCCTAAATCGTTCAAGATTTTTTAAATTTGCCAGGTGCCTCTAAAATGATGCCAGAATCATTTTAGATCCAGAAGCTTCGAAATCTTTCAAAAACTACCAGAATCTTCTAAACATGATCTAAATATCCCAGAATTTTTTAAAACTTGCCAGAAGCCTCTACCACTGTCCTAAACCTTTTAATATTTTTTTTTAAATTTGTCCAAAGCCTCTAGAACCGTTCTGGCAACGCAAGAGGCCTCTAAATCCTACTAAAATCTACTAGAGATCTCTAAAACTCTCCTAAATCTTCTAGTTTTAAAACTTGTCAGAAGTTTCTATAACCATTCTTCGTCTCTAAATACTACTGAAAACCTCCTAAAAACTATCAGAAAACTGTTCTGTGTCTAAAAGTGTTCTAAACCTTCAAATAATAATTTAATGATTGCCAGAAGACTATAATTATTTTTTTAATAACCTAAATTTTCTATATATTGTGTGTTTCTACTCTAAACAGGCGGTATTCTACAGAAATGTTTATTGTCGGCGCCTATTTTATGAATCATACATAAGATATGTATGTACAGTATATCTGAAATAAAATCAGTAATTATTTGAGAATATTTGTCAGGTTGTCAATAAGATCAATACCTTGAGATAAAATACACAAAACGAGTTAATTACGAAAAGATGAAGCAGGACACTGTTATTGTTATGAAATGAGGCCCTGTTGCACAATAACGGCCTAACTTTTAAACTCGATTTAAGTTGGTCACTCTGGCAGCAATGTTTTTTATATTAGAGGGTTTAACCATCAGTCCCAGTTTAACTGTGATTGTACGAGGTTCTTAGCTACGACTAAAGTGAATGGAACAGTTAAGGTTAAGTACTACATCAAAAAATGTGTAGTAACTACAATCGAATACCATGATTTTTTATCTCAATATAGTAGATAGTAGCACATTTTCTGCAAACGTGATCATTTATGACTTGATAGTGGATCTTGCGTATGCCTATAGTTAATCATGCGATAGGCAGAGAGTTTATCTCGTAATCTATATCTCATAATTGTCTTGTATATAAAAATTATACGGTCTGTACAAAAAGATAGTGATTAGTGGACAGAAGTGGAAATCCTACAGAAATTGCTCCCAAAGCTAATTTTTCCGGATTTTTTTTATGATCCTATTTTTCGCTAATAAAACCATTAGGATAGTTTGGTGACTTTCCTCCTAAAAACACAATTTTTTAATATAAAAACATAAATTATGCATATATCCAAGAAAAAGTACAATAGGGCTCAAGTCAACGAGATCAGAGTTTAACCAATTGACTGTATTTAATGCAGTCAGTAAAAAAGCTTATAACAAACACAGAAACGAAAGTTAAAAAGTTTCTGAAAGTAGTGAAGCAAAACAAAACAGTTTTTTTAAATCATCCAAATTTGGTTGATATCTTCTAAAAAGATTTGAATGTTTTTCTAGAGCAATATACTCTTTTATAACCTACACTGCCCTAATAAATTGAACATGTTTTACTTTCAAACAAATATAAAAATGGAACAATTTAATTCCAGATTTTTGGATAACATTATTCCACTTGTCGACCGTTGGGAAGGACCAATCAGCGTTGCACTTTATGCTCCAGGCTATGACTTTTACACAACCTTAGATACAATAGCTTACCTAAGAAATTGTGAAACACCTCTAATACGCAAACTGGTCTCATTTCACATAGTGTTCGACCAAGAACACACACCAACCCAAAAACATGTAAGTACTTTACGCTATAAAACAGGTAATGTTCACTCTACCAACACTGTTATAGTATTACAATTCCAGAATGGAACTACACTATTGGATTCCTACGAAGACAGATACAATTGCACTATTCCACCACCATGGAAAACGGTTTCTGATGAAGACATGTACAAGACCAACAACAACTTGCTTTATCCGATTAACGTTGTGCGCAATGTTGCTAAATTGGCGGCAGAAACTTACTTTATGTTCCCTAGCGATATAGAATTGTATCCTACAAGAAAATTTATACCAAAGTTTCTGCAATTTGTCAAGGATAACATGGATCTTTTTGAAAAAGATGCCAGAAACGTGTTTGTACTACCAATTTTTGAGATTCTGGAAGATCAAACCGTGCCGGAGACAAAAAGCCAGCTGCTGGATATGCTGGACCAGAAGACTGCAATTATTTTCCATGAAAGTGTTTGTGCAGTTTGTCATACCGTAAGTTCCGTACATCATGTGGTAGATTCTTAACTAAACTGTATGGTGCAGATTATAGAAAGTGAGGTCTGGGTTAAAACTGAAGAATCAGAAGGTCTCAGCGTGTTTTCTGTGGGTAAACGACAAGGAAAATATGTTATTTGGGAGCCATTTTTCGTCTGTACTCAACAAACTCCCTTGTGGGATGAACGGTTAACTTGGGAAGGGCAAAGTAATAAAATGGTCCAGGTAAAGTGACACTAAATATTTCTTTTTATATTTCAGTTTTTATAGTATTATACAGTGTGCACCTGAACTGGTGCCACAAACTTTTAGGAGAGATAGTATATCCAAAAATATGAGAAAAAGTTCTTATAAACATACCATCGTAAATGCCCCTTTTTTTTACAATAATTACTAAAAATTTAATATGATATTCAAAATTTTCAACATTGAACAAACATGTTCAATATGCTTTAAGCCGAGATGATATGGAAGTTGTTTTAAATCATGAAATGTAATTTTCCTCCAAAAAGGTCGGTTTTTTGAAAAATTACCAAAAGTAATTTTTGGTGTAGAATGCTCCACCATCTTCCCCTCTTCTTCCTTTAAAAAAATGTTTTTACTTCTCCAAATGTTTCAAAATTAAAAAAAAATCAAATTGGCAACACTATAGAATTATTGTTCAATTTCTTCTCAATAAATTAAAGGCTTGTGTTAATTTGGCAACACTGTAGAAATGTATTTTATTCGTTTTTAAGAAAATGATAAATTTGGGAATATTGCAATAAATTTGAACTAAGATAGAATAATTGTTAGTGTAGCAATAACTGTAGAAAAGTGATTTTGTTTATTTTTACGGAAATGGTCGATGTGGCAACATTGCTTTTTTGAAATTTAGCTAATTGTGAGTTTGGTAACGCTGTAGATACGTGATTGGCTTCGCTTTTAAGAAAATTTGGAAACATTGCAATAATTTTGTAAACTATAGTTATTGTTAGTTTGTGATACTGTAAAAATGATATCATAGTTCGTTTTTATAAACATGGACGATTTGACAACATTGCAAAAATTTCTTAATATGTTAAAAAAAATTTTAGTTTGCAAAACTGTAGAAATGTGAATTTGTTTGTTTTTCAAGTAAATTTCGCAACATTACTATAATTTTGGTACTAAATTTAAAGAATTGTTAGTTTACCAAATCTAGAAAAGTGATTTTGTTTATTTTTACTGAATTGGTTTATGTGGCAACACTGTCATAATTTCGAGCAAAACTAAATGAATTGACACAAATCATGCAGCTCCTAGATTTACTGATTTTTGTATACATATGGGTTTGCTGTTAAGAAAAACGTAAATTGAATGACACTAATACTTACAATTTATACCAATTGTAGGCATACACAATGTGTGTAATGGACTATGATTTTCACGTGCTTGACAACGCCTTCCTGATTCACAAACCAGGCGTGAAGAAGAAAAAAGTCCAAATGGAAAAGTTCAACGACATAGTGAAAAATTCGACAAAACTCATGAAGCATATCGCCATTGAGTTGCAAGAGATTTATGGTTACAACTCCGGTTGTGGTACTACCCATCCGCGATCGAGAAAACCACCGAGAAAAATCAAACCCAAACCTGCGCCTAAACGTAAAACGTGATATTAAAGTTCCTTAAGTTTAGTGATAAATTGTGCGAATGTATATTATTGTGCGGAATGATTTATTTATATTTGAAGATTGTTACAGTGAATAACATTGCAAAGTTTTACTTTAGTAGGTATCTCAGAAACATACTGTTTTCCTATAATATTATGTTAAATATTGCTTTTGGCTAAATAATTCCGTTTGTTACTAATTATGTTTCAATCATTGCTAGGACATTTTCATTTCAAAAATATTATTTATAAGTAATACTAGTTGTACTATATGAATTTCTGTATAATCGAGTTATTAAAAATGTTATTACATACTGTTATTGTTGAAATTAAATTTGTTATAAAGTGTATTGGAGTTTCAACCAAAACTTTTATGCTTGCAAAAAGTTCAATGATTTAAAATATTTTCCTGTAAACTCCAGTAAATAGTGAACAACGTCAAATTTACTTTATTCTGAGTTTCCATTTGCAGTAGTTACCGCCACACTGGAATTTACGCTTATTTATTCCAAACTAATTAAATTAAAAAAATACAATTAACAAATTAAGAAAGAAAGGCAATATTTTAGGTTATTGGGTAGAAAATTTAATAAAGATTTTAAAAATGTGCGTAAAACAGGCATTTACTTACTCCAGATGAGTTTTACCAGCAATTTTGTCCTTGATTGTCTTTGTAGTGTTTTTTTATGTTATCGGATAGGAAATTTAATAACGATTCCAAAAATGTGCTTAAAACAGGCATTTTCTCATAGGTTATATCCCGAGACGTTCAAGTTTTATCGGGTAAACTGTGCATTGGTGATTTTTTGCAAAATTTTGCTTGGAAAATGATTAAGACTAAATAATTCGACGATAAAATCCTGAGACCGCAGGTCGAAGGATTTTTTCCAAAGAATTATTTAGTCGAAACCATTTGCCTAAAAGAAAAATTTTACAAAAAACCTACCAATGCACATTTTACGTGATAAAACGTGAACGCCGAGGGGTATATGTCAAGATTATTTCCTGAAAACTCACATTTTAGTTTATTAACAAGAAAACACCTTAGTTAGAACACAAATACTAAACTAAACGTGATGAAATTAATGATAATATTGAACTCACCCCAGCAGACGACAGATTTTCGTTCAGCCATGTATATTTTTGTTTACATTTCAGATTGACAATCAGACGTCATAATATTTTAATTTATGTAATTTTTTAATGGAAACTACGTTATAGTGATTTATTAATTGTTAATATTGAAGAAAATAGCTTAAATTTTATATGTGTCTAAATCCCGTTTCGTTTAATATCAAATGTTCTTAAAAAAAACGTATTCGAAAAAGGTAGGAGGTGTTTATTCAGTGTAAAATTTTAGCAACTAGGGATTTATTCAGTATATAACGGCTCTCATTGGTCGAACTAGAAAGGTTCATTGAATTTTATTGGCTGCTAGTACAATGAGGGAAATAATCACTCCTAATGGTTTCGACAGGCAATTTTGTTTCTGACTGTCTTTATGGCAGTTCAAACTTTGACACCAGTTTTCTCCCTGACTGTACCAAATTTTCTAGTTTTTTTCAGGTTATTGGATAGGAAATGTAATGAGAATTCCGAAAATGTGCTTAAAACAGGCAGTTTCTTACTCCAAGTGGGTTTTACATTCGATTTTGTCTCTGACTGTCTTTTCAAACTGTGGTTATGGCAGTCCAAATTTTGACACCACTTTTCTTCCTGACTGTATCAAATTTTGTTTGTTTTTTTCAGGTTATTGGATAGGAAATTTAATAAAGATTCCAAAAAGGTGCTTAAAAAAGTAATTTTCTTATTCCAAGTGGGTTTTAAAGGCGATTTTGTCCCTTACTGTTTTTTCAAAACTGTATTTCTGGCAGTTCAAACTTTGACACCGCTTTTCTCCCTGAATGTACTAAACTTTGTACTATTTTTTCAGGTTATTGGATAGGAAATTGAATGAAGATTGCAAAAATGTGCGTAAAACAGTCGTTTTCTCACTCCAACTGGGTTCTACAGGGAATTTTGTTTCTGACTGTCCTTTCAAACTGTGTTTATGGCAGTTCAAACTTTGACACCACTTTTCACCCTGACTGTACCAAATTTTGTAGTGTTTTTCCAGGATATTGGATAGGAAAATTAATAAGAATTCCAAAAATGTGCTTAAAACCGTCGTTTTCTCACTCCAACTGGGTTCTACAGGGAATTTTGTTTCTGACTGTCCTTTCAAACTGTGTTTATGGCAGTTTAAACTTTGACACCACTTTTCTCCATGACTGTACCAAATTTTGTAGTTTTTTCAGGTTATTAGAGAGGAAATTTAATGATTATTTCAAAAATATGCTTAAAACAGTCAGTTTCTTACTCCTAATGTGTTTTACATTCGATCTTGTCTGACTGTCTTTTCAAACTGTGTTTCTAAGTGAGTCACGTGATACCTAGCTAAATTATTCTCTAAAACCTCTTTATACCTGTCACTAATGTCAAAACTGTCAAAATTTGCCTAGAATTTGCAAAAATTACAGTTTAAAATAGTTTTGGAAACAAAACGTGTTTTGAGATTTATGACAGATATCTTGAAATTTGTCACGCCATCGTCTAGCTAAATAGTGTTCTAAAATGACGTGACAACTGTCACTAACGTCAAAACTGTCAAACTGTACTCGAAAGTTGCAAAAATTCGGGTTTAGAAAAGTTTTCTTGCAGTATTTGATATAAAACGTGTTCTGAGATTTATGACAGTTATTTTGAAAATGGGCCTATCCCACATATCATAAATTTTTGTTTTAATGACTGGAATCGAAAGAATAGGATCAAAAAACTAATTTTTCATATTCTTGAAGAAAAAATTATGGTCGTAAATGTTCCTACATTAGTTTGAATTTGTCCAGTAAATTTAAAAGATCTGTTTTGGCGCGCATGTGACGTACGTAATTCTGGGCGATTTTATTGGCTGTTGCACGCCATCTGTTTCACTTCTTGTCGCTGATTGGTTGATAGTGTAGTACGTCACCGGCGGCGGGCGTTTTAAACATGAGATTAATGTAGTTTTTATCATCATTTTTTTTCTATTTAGACTTAGTATTTTTGAAAACAAAAAAATACGGGTATAATATTTTCAATCCGTCTTTGTAGTTATGAAATAAAAAAAAATTGTGGGACAGGCCCATTGTCACGTGGCTGCCTAGATAAATTATCCTTTAAAACCACATGATATCTTGTTCACTAGTGTCAAAACTTAGGAAACAATTGATTGAAAAATAAAAATCTGTGTTTTTGAAGTATGGTTTATACAGCAATCATTAAAAATACACCCTATATAAAATAAAATTTGTCTGTTTCATTATAGAGAAATCAAATATACAGTTATGGTTTTTTGATTTAAATGTTTTTTTTTTGAAAAATAAAATGAGTGCGAAAATATAACTTTTCCACACTAGTGCGGTAAAGTTACTTTTCCGAACTCATTTTTTCTTCGCTTAAACATCTCATAAAAAGGTTGGTGAAAATGGGTATTTTCGCTCTACACATAATAAACTTTAAAATTGCAGGTTTATTATTCATTTATTGTAAATTAATCTTGCAAGGCGGAAAAGTACCTTTACCGCACTAGGGTAGAAAAGTACTCCTTCCCGCACTCAAATGAGTTTGAAATTGAAACTATTTTATTTAAAAAATGATCAGAGGACATTATAAAAAATAATACCCTCACCTGATGGCGTTATGAAAAATAACGCCTTAGGGCAATATTTCTTAGATAATTGACCTTAATAGGTGTCATTATTGATGAAATATTAGCCCTGTCGGACATTAAATATTTTGACTTCACAACACTGAGAGTTGTTATGGAATTATTGACAAATGGAACTGATTTTATTGTTTGTCAAAAAGGAATATCTCAAAATATAAAGAATCGTTGAAATTTTTAATGCGTTTGTAGAAAAAATATTTAATGGTATACATGTTAAAAGTGCATTTTTGAAAACATGCGTGAAAAAGTTCTGCAAACTTCCATGTCTGTTCCTTTTAAAAATGTACTTTTAACACTCATATCATAAGTAGAAATAGCTATAGTTTTTATTTATAAAAGTTTGTACTACGGTCTTTTATTCGTTAAACTGATAAACAACAAAAGACAAAATTATGTCAAAATAATCCTTCAACGTCTGTTTATTGATTTTTTTTTGTAATTTCAGCTACTCTTACGTTTTTATCACTTTAACATGAATAGTCTTACGTCAAGTATGTTTCTATATTGGCTAACTGCATTACGCAGATAACGAAAGCTGTTATTATTATTATTGTTATTAATAGATTATCAGTCGATATTCTTAGCATGTGACAACAATTTCATATCAATTATTGAAGAGAATACTTACGGTTGCAATGCCTGGACGACCTTTTCAAATTCACTCTTCTTATAACACACCATCCATATCTTCTCTCATCTCCGGGCTCCTGTTATTCTCCCTTATTCACATTCTTGCGTCACGTTATCTCCGGCAATGTTATTGTTTTCGTATACTTAGTATACACAAAGATAAAAAGCCATTCTTTTTCGAAACTATGATTTATAAGTTTCATGTAAATCCGACTACATAATTAGTTTGAAAATTACCATTGAATCGACGACATTATTGACCATTTCAGGTCTTAAACCCGACTTTCGAATAGTTGCGGATTGACTTTTTACTTGATTGTTTGTCAGACTTTAGAGTTTACGATTTTGTTACGAATTGTGCTGGTTTGTCTTGAACATTTGACAAATATTGTGGTATTTAGTGCACGAAACTCCTTAGAATATACCATGATTGGAACAACTAAACAGGTAAGGTTATTGGGTAGTCAAAATACAAATTAGTTGTTAAGGCATAATAGAGTTTTGAACAAATTCCTCATTTGCAGAGAATAGTTGCAACAGAATCACCACTAAAAATAAGAATAATTGAATATCGGTTTTTCGAACAACACAAAACTGGTATTGTAAATCGTAAATTATGAAAACTGGAAAGCAATGAACGAAATTTCCAAGTTGATAAAATGTGACAGGAGAACTGGAGAAGCAGACAATGGCGGGTTCATGCCACATTCTACATACCTTTGTCTGGATAACTCCTTTCCCTAGTTTCAAGAATACACACCTTGGACCCATCAGACCATTTAGTTTTAATTAAAACTGTCCAAACATATTTTCAACACGATGTAAACCACACGTGATATTGCTTCATACAGTTTTTAATTTAAATGGTATTTTGCACCAAGTATTTCAAAACGTGATTAAGGGGTCAAACGATTACTGATTGTAAATCCTTTTTTATTAATTTTAATCTGGGTTCGTCATCTGGATTGCTAAATCAAAATTTCAAAATTCTTTGAAATTGCTCGACAAACATGTTTCTAAATTTAGTGCATGTTTTTACATTTGGAATAAAAACAATTTGGGATACCAATTTGGTTATTTCTGACAACAATTTCAATTGAGCAGAATCCAGAATTTAGCGTGTTTTTATCGTCACATTTTGGAATGAGATTTACGAAATTCGTTTAATTTAGATAACTCTTTTTCTGATGTAATCCACAATTTTGCTGTGTCATTGACAATTAAATAATTTCATTTTTTCATCTGCTTTGATATGACTTTTAAGTTTTTTTTTTTTTGATTAACATGCTAATTCTTCCATCGAATCTACCAGTGTTGTACAGGCTTTGTACGTATATTTAGACAGATTTTAGCGACTTTATTTTTGCAGAAAAAAAACTGTTAATACAAAAGTTATAGGGCTTCTCCTAAATCATAAGAAAATGTTAATGATCAAAATAATAGACCAAGACAAAAGTGAAAAAATACAAAGTTTATACATTTTTAATGGAACACCTTGTAATTTTCTGGTAAGTTGATAGATGTTCTTCTTCTGATTCTAAAAATATATAACAAGATGACATTTGGTATAGTCGTTTTATTGGCATTTATTTTATATTTTATATTATTTTATAAATTATTGTTTTTCAAAATCTAATCTCATCAGTAGAGTACGGATTTCTCGAAATTTTGCTTTTTGTAAATAATATAAGCAACCAACCTTTGACATCAAATGTGAACTATTTTCTCAAAAACACGTAATTTGACATATTTTTTGCTATTTTTGCTTCTTTCTTCTTTTTGTGCTTATTTGCTGCTATTTTGTACTGTAGAAGCTCTAAACGCTTTTCAACTTATTTTTCAACTTAGATTTCAACACACTCTAAAAGTAGTCTAAAAAGGCCATTTTAACTAATTATGGCATGGAAAACACGAATCTGGTGTCCGTTTTGCTGTAACTACCGCCATTTAGTCACTCACTTTGAAATTAGGACATTTTTAACAGTTTTCAAGAAATGGCACCCTTAAAAATTATATTTTGACAAATGACATTTTATGTCACATTTCTACCATTAACCTAAACTACGCGAAAGAGTGGCCAACTGTCGAATTACGTCATTGTGACGTTCGGTCTCTTAATGATGGAAAATGTCAACTAACCATGGAAAGTCTGTAACTTATTTAAACAGTTGGAAAGGATGAAATTGTAAAAACACGTCACATGATCGAGACAATTTAAGTTCGCAGGAGGCAATACTGTAAATTTAAGTTGAGCAACCTCACGTGACCAGGAAAATGTCATCTTTAAGTTGAAAAAATTTGTTTTGAAACACCAAGAGAATATGTGGTTTGTCCTTGCTGCTTCTTAATATGAAAACAAGAAACTGAATACATGTTTTTATTATATTTACTGAATAATTTTGTACAACTTTGACCAACCTCAATTCCATAAAAATGCTGTTATGTTTAAGTCTGGTCAAATAGCAGGCCAAATGTCCAAGTTAAAAAATATGCATCATATTAACAATCAGAGTGAATAATCAATTATTTAGTAACTTCATGATCATAGTTTTTACATATTATTATATTGCAGGTTAGATAAAGTAAATAGTGTTGTCTAATGTTTGTGATACTTTCTAGATAAACTTATTAACAATATAATTGCAAAAACTACGTCTCAGTTCAAGTCCTGTTCTTCTTTCTTTAAACTGTGTTTATCAACTAATACGACTTTGCAAGACCTCAAAACCTAGAAAGCATCGAGAAATGTATTGATAAGGGACCTCAATTTAATATGCAATATCAATATCAAAAACTAAAATGTTTAGTACATTACGCATCAAAATTGTATGTCGTTAAAGAAACATACATACCTTTTTTTAACGAGTTAATTGTTGTTCGGATTGTCTTCGTCATTTAACTATTAGGACAAAGGATTATAGATTGGTTTTTGAATTATTTACGTCACAAGACAATTTTGAACATTAAAGGTCTGATTTCCTAGTATTTTTGATCCTGATTTGCTTTGAATGAAAATTTATAATTATGAACGTGGCTCTCTCATGTTAATATCGTTTTTTCCGACCTCATTCAAGATGTAAGTAATGCCACTTGATGATTTGATAATAATTCAAACTAAAATTCACTTTTGTACCTCCTATATTTCCGGAGATATTGAATATTTTGTGTTTGGATGCTTTTTTTCGTCATTTCCTTAAGTTCAGCCCCGTAAAAAAACAGTGAAGGAGACAGGACAGAACTGTCAATTTTGAATATATTATTATTGACTGTTTTAGTAATAATTAACGCTGAAATTCACTCCCGTACTTCTTATAGTTACGGAGATATTGAATTTTTTGTGTTTTGGTGCTTTCTGAGGCGGTTTCTTTTGCCCATTCCTGTGAAAACCAGAGAAGGAGTAACGGCAGGACTGTTAATTGTGGATATGCTATTCCTGTCAGTTTTAGTAATAATTCACACAAAAACTTAGCCCTGTATCTCTTAGTTCTGGAGATATTGATTTTTTTGTGTTTTGGTGCTTTTTGTCTCATTTCCCTAAGTGCAGCCCTACAAAAACTAGTAACAATATTGCAAAAAGTTGCTTAAAACTGATTTTTTTTCTGTTTTATGTCTAATTTTGAGTGATTACAGCACCTGTTTTGTAGACGTAAAGGTCTAGTTTCTGATTACTAAGCTAACAAATCATTATAAGTACTTCTTCTGAACGTAAAACGGAAGGTTATTGTTAATCATCTTTGAATTTTGAGATATATCCAGTCGTACAAAAAACAGTGTAAGCATCATCAGACAATGATCTCTTTCTTTTAGTTTCTAACTTTTCTAAGGCTTTTAATTTTGGCATTATGAATAATTTTTTCTTGTTTCGTCATCTAAATTTTTAATAATACCAATGTTACCGGTTTCATACAATGATGATTTGCGTTTGTTAAAAATTTTCATTGATGTTTCTGTGACAGTGACCTTTATGTGATAAGCCAAAGCCGAATACTTATTGATAAGAAATTCCAAATATATTTAACCTTATTTTGGTATGAGTTATACTATTCTTAATAAACCTTATATCTGGTTGAATGTGCATAATTTGTACTAAAGATCAATTGTCATAAAACATTTATTATATTTTCTTTCGAGATGCTTTCAGTCTATGATAATTCATTAAATGAGTGATAGAAAGTAGATTTGAGAGATATATTTTAAAAATAAAATTAATAGAAATCCAGTGTATTGAAATCCAATTTAATATCAATTCAGTGAGTCAGATAAAAACAAAAAATTGTTCATATGATGATCAATAGTTACTAGGTTTGTTTAATAAATAAAATTTTTGCCTATAAATTGGAATAATGTAGTTTGATTTAGACATATTGATATTCTAAATTATGTGCATGAGTGGGATAATCAGTGACACACTGTCGTCAATGAAAAGTGACCTGAAGGTGAAAAAATCCATGTCAGTGTGAGTGTTAATTGATATTTATTTCACCACACATCTTACTTATCATCAAATTATGTTATTCGTATTTTCTAATAGAAAATATACTTGCATAGCTTGGACTAGGAACGCGATAACATTAACCATGTAAATAACACACTATTAGCGTCATACGATGATCAATTTACGAACAATCTATATCAGAACTCTAATTCTCATGATTTTTTTATTGGAAAACAGTTACTATTATATAAATAATCTAGTTTTTGTTTTTCATATCAACTCTCATGTTAGAATTTCTGTTAATGCTGATTAGTCACTAGCAAATATAGTTACAATTAGAGTCCGGATTAAAAAGCACTAAAATCGTTAAAAAAAGCGCTTAGTAAGAAACAATTATTTTCCTCAAAAAAGCATAAAAATCTTTAAAAAAGCACAAAACTCTTTCAGAGATGCAAATATTTTAACTTTTTTTGAGTTCTAGAAAATTTTTAAAGCTTTTAAACTGCTTTAGAAACATACGAAAGATTTTAGACTCTTTTCAACTACTACTAAAGAGCATTTGGACACTTTAAAGAGCATATTGAAGGTTCTGGAATGCTTTAGAGGCATTTGGAAATTCTTAGACGGTTCTAGAATTTTTTTGAAGCTTTTAGGCGGTCTTGATATCTTTTGGGAGCCTCTGGACTTGTTGAAGAGCATTCTAGATTGTTTTGAAAAGCTTCCTTCCGACTGTTTTAGAAGCGTTTGTGTTTCTGCAGTTTTGAAACCTTTTCAGACTACTTTAGGAGCATTGAAGGTTCTGGACTGCTTTTAAGGCATTTGAAACCTTGTAGACGGTTCAAGAAACTTTTAGAAGCTTTTAAACTGTTTTAAAAGTATACGGAAGCTTTTAGACTGCATTGAAATTGTTTAAAAGTTTCTAGACTAGAAGATCATTTGCAGGCCTTTAAAGCGTTCTAAAAGCTTTTGAAAACTTCTAGACTGTTTTGGAAGACTTTCGACTCCTTTAGAAGCATTTTGGAGTTTCTGTAGTGTTTTTTTTGTAATCTTAACCGTTTTCGAGATATTTTCCAAAAACTCCTTTGATGCACTTTTTACCGAAAATTAATTCAAAAATTTAACACCCTGTAGCTTGGTTATTTTTGGGAATTCAGGGTGGTCCAACCACTCAAAAAAATCGTCTTGAACTGCTCTTTTCAGTGGTGTAGAGCAAAAAATTGTATCTAAAAAATTGTGTACAGGGTGAGCAAAAATAATGATCCACTAACAATGTTGTGCACACCCTGTATACCGGCAACTGTATTGAAGTTCAAACGTTACGTAGTTTGGTTTAGTGGTCCATTAGGAACAATTTTGCACTCTTGCAGTTTTCATGTAAATCTAATCGTTTTTGAAATATTTACTAAAAACCGTTTTAATTCAGGCGGCGGTCAGTATGTACGCCAGGAAAAACCTTCATTTTGACAAATTTTTGGTGCATTTTCCTAAAAAATCGCGAATAACTTGATTATTTGAAACATACCGTATAGACACATTAAATGATCGTAAGTGGCTAATGATTAGAGCTATCACGTGACGTTGAGCGGGCACCGCTAACTTGCCCCGTTTGGCCGCTAGAGGGCGTCAGACTTGATTATGTTTTTTCGGACATTTTTCTAAATATCTCGAAAACGGTTTGAGTTAGCAGTGTGAAATTTTTACCATGTATGCTCCTCAAAGCCCCCTACATAACAATATCTTTCATTAAATATAACATTTTACCATACAACGCACCAGTCGACCTTGAAAAGTATAAAACTAGATTTTTGGCATTTTTAAAGGGAGTTACCCTATACATTTTTTGTAAAATTTTTGAATTTTGAAATTTTTTTTTAACTGCCTTAGTTAGTTTAGGTTAATGGAAGAAAAGTGACATAAAGTGTCATTTGTCAAAATATATTTTTTAAGGGTGCCATGTCTTGAAAACTGTGAAAAATATCCTAATTTCAAAGTCAGTGACTAAATGGCGGCAGTTACAGCAAAACGGACACCAGATTTGTGTTTTCCATGCCATAATTAGTTAAAATGGCTATTTTAGACTACTTTAGGAGCATTTAGAAAGTGATTACAGTTTAAAGAGCACTAAAGGTTCTGGACTGTTCTTAGGGCATTTAAAACCTTGTAGACCAGTCTAGAAACTTTAGGAAGCTGTTAAACTGCTCTAGAAGCATACGAAAGCTTTTACACTGTGTTGAAATCTTTTGAGAGCTTCTATAGATAAGCTGAAACGCCTTTGGAAGCTTCTAGACTATTTTGTAAGCTTTCGCAAAGCATTTTGGAGCTTCTATACTGTTTTGGAATGTTTTTACATTTTTTAGACTACTTCGGAGCATTTGGAAATTATTTGGTCAGTCTTTGTAAATTGACACTTAACCATTTTGAAACGGATTCATTTGATACTTGGTATGTTACAGATAATTTTAGTAATTCTTTTTTTTTTGATTTCAGTGTTCGTGTAAACTCCTTTTTCAATTTCAACACAAGCTAAAACAAACTTCAAAACACGCCACACGTGCCTGTTCTCTAAAAGTCAAACAGTTGCTGCCAGAGTCCCTGGAAGAAAGAAAATACGAACCCGAAATAAATGAACAGTATAACGAGACAGATAGTGAGATTACATTTAGAGTAAGTTTTAACTGTTTTATTAATTTTTTATTTGAGTATTATATTATTAGATTTTGATTCTAGTTTAAGGATCTGGCCACAAAACTTTGCGATCCAGACCAACTTAGAGCTAAACCGGATACCACTGACTTAAAGTTTGGCCATATCTTTACGGATCACATGCTCAAAGTTTTCTACCACAAAAAGTTAGGTGGCTGGCAAAAACCTGTGATAATTCCTTTTGAAAATATATCTCTTCATCCTGGTGCTAAAGTTCTACATTACGCTATTGAGGTAAGTGTTCTGTCTAACAATTAATTATACTTTTTAGTTCAGTGGCAGAAAAATTTACCAATTTTACAAGTAAATTTAGGGGTGTTTAATTTAAATCGTTTTTCTGTCAAGACTGTCATTTATTTCATTTTCGGACAATATCGTCAAAATAAAATCCTCAAAAATAAAAACTGAATACCTAAAAGGCTGATTTGAGTTGTAATTTTATGTTTTAGAGATTTTTGGTTTATCAATAATAGTAGTAGCCTTCTAAAAAATTCTCATATTTAAATTATAGACGTAGGTATATGATATTATTATTTCAACATTTTGTAATTTATCGATAATTTAGTGACAAATGTCGAAATAACTGTAACAAATCTTAGAAACACGTCTTTTCAAAAACTGAAAGAAAATCGTGATAAATGGTAATTCTTGCAAATTACAGGCAATTTTTGGGTGTTTGGACATTAAGGACATATATACGTGGTTTTTGGAAGATAATTTAGCTAGGCAGACGTGACCAGGAAGGAGGCAGAAAAATGACAGGCGTTAAGCACATTTTTGGAATTCTTATTAAATTTACTATTCAATAACCTAAAAAAAACTACAAAATTTAGTACAGTCAGGGAGAAAAGCGGTGTCAAAGTATGAACTGTCAGAAACACAGTTTGAAAGGATACTCAGTCACAAAATTGCCTCTAAAACACATTTGGAGTAAGAAATTGACTGTATTAAGCACATTTTTGGAATCCTCAATAAATGTTCTATCCAATAACCTAAAACACACTACAAAATTTGGTACAGTCAGCGAGAAAAGGGGAGTCAAAATTTGATTTGCCAGAAACACAGTTTGAAAGGACAGTCAGGGACAAAATTGCCTGTAAAATCCACTTGGAGTAAGAAATTGACTGTTTTAAGCACATTTTTGGAATCCTCATTAAATTTCCTATTCAATAACCTGAAACACACTACAAAATTTGGTACAGTCAGCGAGAAAAGGGGAGTCAAAACTTGAATTGCCAGAAACACAGTTTGAAAGGTTACTCAGCGACAAAATTACCTATAAAACCCATTTGGAGTGAGAAAATGACTGTTTTAAGCACATTTTTGGAATCCTCATTAAATTTCCTATTCAATAACCTGAAACACACTACAAAATTGGGTACAGTCAGCGATAAAAGAGGTGTCAAAATTTGATTTGCCAGAAACACAGTTTGAAAGGACAGTCAGGGACAAAATTGCCTGTAAAATCTACTTAGAGTAAGAAATCGACTGTTGTAAGCACATTTTTGGAATCCTTAGTAGATTATCCTATCCAATAACTTAAAAAAACACTACAAAATAATTTGGTACACGGTGTGTGTCAGAAGCACAGTATATGTAATTTATCAGTAACTTATTGGTAATATACCGGTCAAATTGGTGTTTGAGTATTTATAGTTATAAGGAAATGACTTTATGAAAATTAAAAAAAATTTGAAAGCAAAATTTAATGACAGCCAATACAATTGATCATCCCACTTATAGTGCTTTGTGACACTCTAAAGTACCTTCTCCTAAATATTACAAAACTCGATGAAAATTAGTTAAGACAATTTTCTTTTGGTTGATGAAGATTCGAATACCAAGATTTTTGCAGATTTTTTTCAATGATTAAATAGTCTTCCTATCCGGTCTGTAGAAGATTTCCAACCAATGTCTTGTAAAGTTAAAAATTACTTTATCTCTTTAGTGGAAAACAAGTACAAATTAAAAATTTTAAATCAGGTGCCAGGAGCCAGTCTATCTATATTTTCCTTTTTTTTAATAATTACAATAATCATTCAAACATGATTCAAAAAATATTATCAGAATTTAAGAAAGGATTAAAAATCACTATTTCAAAATTTCTCTCCCTACATTTGGAACATACTGAAATTCTACACAGAAACGATCATGGAAATTGGTAAATATTTAAATCAACCATCTCTAAAAATATATTATTGACTTGTTTTATGTGTTAACAATAACAATCTTATTACCACATTTTTAACCAGTAATCGAACTTGGCTCTAAGAATGTATTGCCAAATGGTAATTAAGAAATTTGGGTTTAAACTAAAATTCAACGTCAATATTGCAGAAAGTTTCTTAATAATGTAAATATTTACCTAATAATCGTGAGTCATAAATAGAAATTAACACAATCTTTAACATATTTCTAGGTTTCTCCTATATAATTATGGCTGTTTAGTTTTTCTGTTAATCTGGTCTCTTGTCTCTTCATTGCTTAGGCTAATGAACTTTTTAATCAACGAATAGTAGTTAATTTTACTAATTTTTGTTTGTTATCAAGACCAAACATATCATATAAATCTACTTAACCAAAACATATTTGTAGTTATTAGGTTAATTAATTCGCATTTGAATAAAAATGGCGTCCAAAAAAAAAAAATCGCTAAACTGAACGTGGAACTGAACTTTTTGAACAATGGTTCATTATCGATTCGCCAATGCTTGCATAAGTTTTTCGATTTGCGGGTCAATTCAAACTGTCCCAAGAGTAATAGATAAATCGATAACGTTCTACCATGAACTTGACATTTGCATTTTACTAGGAATGTATTTTATTATCGATTATGTCCTTCAGTTAAGGTCGTATGTAAAAATTGAACTATATGTTTACATATCCGGGGTAAACAGAAATAATTTGAAAAAGATTTCTAGTTTGACCTATCGATTATCAGCAATAATTTCATACCTACTATTGTTTTATGAATTCTGAATCATTGCAAAAATATAATTATGTAGATGATTGAAGTTTCTATAAATAAAATTTTGTGTGTAGATTAATTTTAACTGTTTTGGGTAAAAAAACGACAATTTTAGTGTATTATTTTTTTTGGAAATTAATGAATAAATAGCTGAACTAAGTTTTCGAGTCTTTCAAGGAAAACCTAAATTAGCAATGGCGTTTGGTGCTGACATGACATTATTGCAATCTAACAAATTAACTACTTCTACCTGGATTATTGTTCAATGATTACAAGTCTTCTCCTTCCACCTAATCAGTTAGATCAATTATCTATTATTTTTTTCTAAATGGTACCTAAAACAACAGACACTGATTTAATAATATCATCAAATTGATAATCAATGTATTATATTTTTAGTTATTTGAAGGCATGAAAGTCTACCGAGGTATTGATGGCAAAATTCGATTATTCCGTCCAGAACTAAATATGATTAGAATGAACGGTTCAGCTCTCAGTTCCGGTCTACCCACTTTCGATGGATTCGAACTAATCAAATGCCTAAAAAGACTTGTGGAAGTGGATCAAGAATGGGTACCACACAGTGAAGCTAGCAGTCTCTATCTACGACCTACCTTAATTGGAATTGATGTAAGTACCTATCTTATATACACTTTGCTCTTTGGTTAAACAACAAGTATTATTTAAAAAAAGTAATTTAAGAATCACAATTTAATGCCGCTGACCTATCATGTATAAGTATCACATATCGTTTTAAAATTAAACCAGATTGATCTGGATTGTAGGAAGATTATTGCCATTATTATCAAAATGTTGCGGTTAAAGGTCAAATCACGACTTTAAACACTGTGTGTGACAGATATATGCGATAACATTTTAATGAACTGGTAATGTAATTAAATCAGAGGAAATACTTGTAAATGCGGTTTGTTTATATTACAATTTGTAAGTGTCAAAGGACAGGTAAATTGGACAAAGGATGTGAGATATGAGTATATTAAATTAATATTTTTTTAATACTCTTAAAGAAATAAAATTATTGTCAGAAATTTGATTATGTGTTGGCCAATGTTTGTATACATTGGAAAGAACAACTGTAATAAAGGTACAATAAACAGAACAACAGTTTTTCAACTAATTTGGTAGTATTGCAAAAATATTATTTATACCCTTATTATTTATTTCTGTATTGACATATTGAATTGGTTTTTCTACTTTTTTATTTAATTGACTTTTGATAAAAGAAAAAGTGATTATTGTTTGTTTATACGAAAATAAACGACTTGGCAACATTGAAATAGTTGGTAATTTTGGTAACACTGTAGAAATATGAGGTCTGTTCGCAGAGACAATTTCAAACCGGTTTTCAACTGAAAATCGGAAAATGTTGCCTCTTATTGGTTGAATGCTCAAGTGACATTTTCTGGCTAATGGCCAATAGCGGATGTTTATTAGTTGCAGATTCTTTTTGCGAACAGACCTATGAATATTGTTTGTTTTTACGAAAATGATTGATTTGTTAACATTGCAAACATTTCCTACTAAATTAGAAGAATAGTCAGTTTGTTAAAGCTTGTTTCTAGAAAAATTTGGTAATAAAATAGACAAGCATTCAGTCTGACAACACTGTAGAAATATGTTTATTATTTGTTTTTACAAAAATGACTGATTTGATAACATTGCAAATATTTCCTACTAAATTAGAAGAATAGTCAGTTTGTCAAAGCTGTATAGTGTGTAGAAAGGTATGGATTGTTTGCTTAGACGAAAATGGTTGATTTGGCAACATTGGGCCGCATTCGTTTGACGTCAAACTCTGGTTTTGCCAAATTACGTCATGGTGACGTCAAAAACGCTCTGCATGAAGCTTAAAATTAAATGCGGCTATTGCAAAAATTTGGTAATAAAAATGTCACACTTTGGCAACGCTGTAGATATGTGTTTAATACGAGAACTGTCTGTAAACAGTTTTCGTGTAAGTTGTAGTTTGTGATTGGTCAAGAAAAAGCAGCAAGCTGAAAGGTGCTTTTCTTTGACCAATCAGTGATTTACGTAAATATTGTTCTCTATGTAAATTTAACCAATCATCTCCTTTAAAATTTTTAGACTATTCAAAAAAATAGGGTTGTCCAGATTAACTAAAAACAAAATTTCAGGGTTGTCCACTGTTGAGATTAGATAATAAGGGCGTTTTAGGCCGATCTTGAGTCGGGTGAAAAGCTTCAATTACCTTTGATTACGGTAATTTAACCGGACAATCCATAAAGGTAAACCGATATTTAATTTTATCGCACTAGTGTGGCATAATCTCTCATTACGTATTCTCTCGCTCTCTTCACCACAATACTTCTCACTGATGACTAAAAATGCTTATACCACACTAGTAATGTAAGTAACTATTTTCTCAACTGGTCAACTGAACATTAATAGACAACAAAAAAACAGCTTAATCCAAGAGGAACAAAATGCTAGTAGAAATAAGAAAATATTTAAATAGTTAATAGGAAATAATGGATGCTGGAGGAATTCTGCCAATGCAGGGCATGGAATTAAAACTTAGATTTGATGTACACTCTCAGCCCTGGATAAGCTATAGAATTCTAAGTTTATGAAGCTATATTTAATATAAGAAAAATCCAGTAAGACATTTAAAAAGTAGCTAAGTTTGACCATGTGATTGAAATTACTTTGCAAGGCAAATAACGCTTTCCATCTTTAGAACCTCTTCCATCCTTGGTTTATTGTGGTTAAGTTGTTTTAATTCACATTTATTATGGTTTTATTAGTAATTTTTATCTTTATTTATTGTATAATTTCAAGCAGTGTTACTTTTATTTATTTTTTAAAAATGTCTTAAACAAACTTTTTGTTAATTTTCTGTTTGATATTTATCAACTTTGTCTTTTCATCTTTTCGATGTTTAATTCTGTTTTTTCTTATAGGGCACTTTAGGAGTTCAACAGTCAGAATCTGCCCTACTATTTACCATAATGTGTCCTGTTGGCAGTTACTTTTCTGGCAACGACGACTCGGTTTCTCTTCTAGCTGATCCAGCTTATACAAGGTAGGTGAAAAAATCCAGTAGTTTTGTAAATGTTAAATCGACATTTTGGGTTAGAGCATGGCCTGGAGGTTGTGGTGATAAGAAACTTGGCTCAAATTATGGTCCCACCATCAGAGTGCACAATCAAGCTTTGAAAAGAGGTCGCCAACAAGTATTATGGCTGTATGGTCCTGATCACCAAATAACTGAAGTAGGCCCCATGAACATTTTTGTATTTTATCAAGACGAGTTTGGAGGTACTTAATGCAGATTAGTTTTGATAACAGCAACTCAATATAAAATGCATTTAGGTAAAGTATTGGCAACACCACCTTTGAATGGTTTAATACTACCTGGTGTGACTAGACAGAGTATAATACAGTTGTGTGAACAGTGGAAGGAATTTAGAGTTGAACAACGAACGATTACTATGGCGGATATTATTTCACTAGAAAAGTCTGGTCGGGTAAGTACATACATACATTTTAAATAAATAAATAAGTAACATTTATGCTTTAGCTGCTAGAGATGTTTGGTTCTGGAACGGCCTGTATCGTTAGCCCGATCAGATCGATAGAATATGAGGGTCAACTTATCGATATACCAACTACCCAACACCAAAAACCTATATACCGTAGAGTTAGAGAAGAACTACAAGCCATTCAATATGGACATATAGAACATCCTTGGACACAAACTATAGATTAGCATCGGTGGTATTTTAGGATTTAATCTCAGGGTTATAATTTGCGTTCTAATTTATTTGGAAGTTAGTTTTTAACAGAAACGCAGGGTGATTTGGGTTGATGGATGAGACCAAAAAGAATGATGGCAGAAACTGTAATTACATATTAAAGTTTAAATACTGTAATACAAAACTCTTTCGAGTTTTGTAAAATTTTGCATTATCAAAATATTTACAAATTAGTGCAAACTAAGAAGATTATACTTTGTTGAAAACAAAATGTACTACAATGTAAATTGAGATCTTTTGTTTTGGTTGATTTATTTTTTATGATGTCACATTGTTTAAAAAACTGGAAACCAAAAGTATTTTGAGCTATTAGTATAGCAAAAAACTAACAATATGAAAAAGAATACAAAATTAAGACTTATCGTACCTGAAAGTGTGTTTTTGGAATGCTGAACAAACAAATTTTTTAAATGATTTATTAAATATTCAATTTCAGGAAATGTGCCCAAAATAGTAATATAGTAGGTTTATTATTTATTACAATAAAGCATATGTGTTCAACTCAACGTTATATAGGTATGCTAAAATTGCTACAATGTATATGAAAAAGTTTTCATTATTTTAGTCGGTTATTAAGATACTTTGAATTAATTTATTTTGTAATTATTTCCTTTATTTATAACTGTGGTTACAGTCGAAAGTACATTTACTACTACTACATAACTAGACGTTAATACTAAATAATATTTTTTGACAGTATGTTAATTAAAATAATTATTAAGTTTTTATAATATGTATAATAGCATAAGAAACTTGATGCAAAATAAATCTTGTTAAATCCCGTCTCCATCTTTAACGGCATTTACTTTGAAATAATCGTTTTTCATAATATTTCCTAATGTCCAGCGTTTTAGTTCGATAACAAAAAATATAAATAACTTAAGTGTTACTGTATACAAGGTGCCTGTTTTACAAGCCTCACCATGGGGATTTGAAGAAATACAAGGAAGTTTAAATTGTGACAAATTTCAGCAATTAGGAGTCGATTAAAATGCCGCTTTAAAAATTAAAAAATCCTTAGTAGTCCCGGAGATATCCAAAAAAAAACGAAATTTTGGAAATTTGTTTTTATTTTTTTACTCATTTATTTGATAAGATAACTGAAAACAAAGACACTTTCCCATTACCACTTTTCCTCGTCTACAACGTGGCAGTATCCAATTTCAGTTCCAACGTTTCACTTTTCAGTTACCATCATCAATTTTAATTTTTCTTATAGGCGCCATAATGGATGTTTACATTTTCCAAATGGGCGTTTTTTTCTGATTACGATAATGATTTGATTATGATATGGTTCAAATTGGCAGTTTATTGAAAATAACGAAAATCATGTTTTAATAACACACATGACATTTTCAAACTGATGAGCATGTGACACTTTTCAAGGAAATCTCCTCAGACTTTCTAATCAATTATTGTTGAATGATGTTATTTTATCCTACTCTTCTGGGTTTTTTCTGATTTATTTGATGAGCAATCTAAAAATAATTGAAATTTTACCCTGCCACTATTCCTCTTTTTACAACGTAGCATTATCATTAATAACATAAAAAGTTTCAGTTTGTGACAACCTTTATCAGTTTTTAGTTTTTTTTGGAAACGCCATAATAAAAAGATGTATTTTGTTACAGTTTAGCTAAAATATGACAAGTTGTATACATTCCCAAAAAGTGCATTGTACTTACATGATATCAGTAAACAATTTATTAGATTAGAGCACTGCTTAAATACCTTCAGGTTAATAGTACAAAAATTACGTAGTGTCATTTGTCAAAATGTATCAACATAATTTCAAGGTCATCTCCGAAACGGTGCCAGTTAGAGGAAAATACCTTAATACCAAGTTAATAGTACAAAAATGTTAAAAACGAATTATTTTTGAATTTTCAGATTTTCCAAATTTTTCCGGAAAATTACCGAACATTTTCTGGAAAAATTATACATTAAATTAAATTTTCGAAATCTTTACATTCCTGAAAAAACTAATTTCCAAAATTTCGGTTTTTTGAATTTTGAATTCGGAAAAATTTTGAAATTTTTAAAGCGGCACTTAACATATTACTTTTAGGACATATGAAATAATTAAAATGGTTTATAATGCTAAAATAGAAATGAGTAACAATAAACACAGCTGTAAATTTAAAATATTTATTTTAGGCAAGATAGGTATAAAAATATAAAAATAGGACTAGACCTATAACCTTAAAATAATATTTACATTAATTATATTAATTAATATAACTTCAGACAGTATACAAGGATTTTAACACATCCCCGGTAAATCTTATCTATATCTAAAATGTTTGACTGAATTTCAATTCAGTAGCTATCTACCACTGGCACTTGATTGAACGACTTGATATACATTCGATGTTCAGTACGAAATTGCAAACCAACTAAATTTTACTACTTTTCCGAAGAAATACATTTTCTTTACAAATATTATAGTTTAGGAGATGACACAATAATTGTTATGAAAAATAAATTCTAAATATTTAAATAAATAAAATGGGTTAGCTGTGTGTGGCATTTACGTCTAGTTTAAAACAACTGAAAAGTTTCTGCTACTACAAACATAAAGTACTATACACAAATAAAATCAATAAATTAACATATTTGCTACTGTTTTATTCGGAGTTTTGAGCACGTATTCTTCGTTATTTATTCAAAGTCACAGAAGTAACCAATATCACATACACTATGTACAACATAAAATTAATTAAGCACGAATATGTTTTAAACTTATAGTTCTGTAGTAGTTTCTATTGGGGAATCGTATGAGTATCCTATATGCATGTTACTGAAGTCTTTCTTCTCCTTAAACATTACATTTTCATTTGTGGGGCTTGTGTTCATGTCGTCCCCACTTGGTGGCCTAAAACATTTGAATAACTAGAATTAGACAAATTAGACTCTAAATAAGGTTTTGTTCTTTAATACATAAATTAGTCGAAATAGTAATAAATCTTCAGTGAAAATCAATTTTGTAATGTATAGTTTGATCTTTCGTGGTTTACATTTTTGAATAGCTTATGAATAGAAGAATATGGTGAACCTTTACTTCTATTTGGTTTTTTTGATAAATAAATATGACAAGAGGAAAATATTACTATAACGAATTTGTTTTACACAGTTTTGCTGCTTTTTTGGGAGATATTGTCCTTTGAATAGACTGGGATTTATGTCAATCATGTTTGTGGTTATACGTAATAGTTGTGATGGGCGTAAATTTCCGTGACTGGTTATTTACCGGTAAGGTAAAGTAGAATTGGAAAAGTATTATTCAGGGTGACAGGAAAATTTATCAAAATTTGACCGATAAAATTATGAATCAAATTGAAATTTGAAAAAAAATCCAAAAAAATACTACAAAGTTTGATACAGCCAGGAAAAAAAAGCGATATCAATGTTTGAATTGCCAGAAACACAGTTTGAAACGACAGTTAGAGACAAAATTGCTTATCAAACCCATTTGGAGGGAGAAAATTACAGTTTAAGATACATTTTTGGGATCTTCAATAAATTTCCTATCCAATAACCTGAAAAAACATTACAATGTTTGCGACAGTCAGTGAGAAAAGCGATGTCAAAGTTTGAACTGCCAGAAACACAGTTTGAAAGTCCTTTCCAGTCAAGGGCAAAATCGCTTGAAAACCCATCTAGAGTGAGAAAATGATAGTTTTAGGAACATTTTTGGCATCCTTATTAAATTTCCTATCCAATAACCTGAAAAAAAACTAGTACAGTCAGTGAGAAAAGTGGTGTCTAAATTTGAATTGACAGAGAAAAAGACAGTCGGGGACAAAACCGCCTGTAAAACCTACTTGGAGTGTGTAAATGACTGTTTTAAGTACATTTTTGAAATCTTCATTAAATTTCCTATCCAATAACCTATCAAAACACTACAAAATTTAATACACAGGAAGAAACGCGATGTCAAAATTTGAGCTGCCAGAAACACAGTTTGTCATAAGACAGCCAGAGACAAAATTGCTTGTCAAACCCACTTGGAGTGAGAAATTGGCAGTTTGGCAGTTTTAGGTACATTTTTGAATTCCTCATTAAATTTCCTATTCAACAACGTGAAAAAACACTAAACAATTTAGTACAGTCAGAAAGAAAAGCGATGTCAAAATTTGAACTGTCAGAAACACAGTTAAGGACAGTCAGAAATAAAATTGCTTGTCTAACCCACTTGAAGTTAGAAAATGACAGTTTTAAGTACATTTGTGGAATCCTCATTAAATTTCCTATCTAATAACCTAAAAAACACTACAATTTGGTACAGACAGTGAAAAAAGCGGTGTCAAAATTTGAGCTACCAGAAACACAGTTTGAAAGGACAGTCAAGGACAAAATCGACTGTAAAACCCATCTAGAGTGAGAAAATGATAGTTTTAGGTACATTTTTGAAATCCTCATTAAATTTCCTATCCAATAACCTGAAAAAAAATTAGTACAGTCAGTGAGAAAAGTGGTGTCTAAATTTGAATTGACAGAAACAAAGTTTGAAAAGACATTCGGCGATAAAACCGCCTGTAAAACCTACTTGGAGTGAGTAAATAACTGTTTTAAGTACATTTTTGGAATCTTCATTAAATTTCCTATCCAATAACCTAACAAAATACTACAAAATTTGATACAGTCAGGAAGAAACGCGATGTCAAAGTTTGAGCTGTCAGAAACACAGTTGGTCATAGGACAGTCAGAGACAAAATTACTTGTCAAACCCAATTGGAGTGAGAAAATTACAGTTTTAACTTTATTTTTGGAATCTTCATTAAATTTCCTATCTAATCCTAACCTGAAAAGCACTACGAAATTTGGTACAGCGAGGAAGAAAAGCGATGTCAAAGTTTGAACTGCCAGAAACACAGTATTGGTAATTTACCTGTCACTACGTAACAGCTACCTACGGATGAACAGATGAGAAAGTAGGAGAAGTATTTTAAGTAAACACAAAAAAATCTGATAAACCTGGTTACAAGATTCAGCTTGATGAATAAGTTAAGCAATACTAGTTTACAACAGTAACATAAAGACAACATTGCTAAAAACATTGATATTAAAAAGCTTGTTAACACCTAGCAAAGACAATTCCATTAGGAGGAACTAATGGTCGAAAAGATTTTACCTGTATATGTGATCCCTTCTAATGTTATTGTTAGTATTTTTGATTAGATGACTATGATCTCCTATGCTAGATGCACGCACTGTGGTCGATGATTCGCTACTTACAGGGCTCGCTTTATCTGAAATTAAAGTAAACATTTTAAGTTTGGATATCCAAAATGTATACGATGTGAATAGTTGTAGTTGGAAATCAAATGAAACTCTTAAAATTCTGCTCAATTTAGGTATTTCTCAAAATAAAAGCAAAGAAATACGTCTAAGTTTATGGGAAAGAGCATTTGGTATGAAGAATAATTTTCAAATTTTTAGTCTACCAAAATTAAAAAGTAAAAAAGATATAACAATTTGGAGCAAACAATTTGGAGCTTACACTTGATGTAAAAGAAGTACTTTTAAAATTTCTCAAAAAACACAGTAGGTACTTAAATACAATTGCAGCACACTTTCATTCATTTTGAACAATTTGATTTCGTCCAAATAAAGTTTCAGTTTGTTTCAAACCAGTACAGATTTACACCATAGATGGAAAGTTATAAACTAATACTTACCAAAGTTCTTTAAACTGGTGTCCTTACCAATATAGCTAACATTCTCCAAGCTGAATGCGTGATTTTTGTTACTAAAATCGATCTGCAAATCATTGTAATCCTCCTGGTCGTCCACAGGTACCACCATTTGCAGTACTTGAGTTTCGTACTCTTTGAGATTTGGTTCGACGTAAACTGTATCATATCTTGCCGGACTTGCAGGAACAATATACTGTCTTGAACTGGCGGCGTATTGATCTTTGAAAGTTTTGTATCTACGGTTTAAGTTTTTTTAGTTCATTTAAAAAAAAATTTGATGGATTTACCTGGACCACGAGACGCAAATATAAATAATTCCAACGCTACCAAACAAAAAGATTATGCAAGCTATAATAATCAAGGCATAAGGAAAAACTTCTCCATTAAGAGATGCTATCGAAACTGTTCTAACTTTGGGTGAAATCAGTGGTTCATGAATGCTTAAAGCAGTGTTTTTAATTTGGGCAGTTATGTCAAATGTTATGTTGTCCATTGATGATTTGTCTAGTAAAGCTCTAAAACCACACAACTGATTAGGAGCGCAAACTTTCGCAATATGCCAGAACATACCTTTTTACCAATGAATTGTTTCTTGGCAATATCTCATCAGTTTCAGGGTTAATAATGTAGAACCACACGTCAGTACCTTCGGGATCAGTTTCTAATGTTCCATTAACTCCTATAAATTCTCGGGCGCTCAATTTTTCAATCCCTTAAATTAAATACACAATTCAAGTCACATTATGAAACTGTATGTTTAGTTAACCTGGTATCAATCCAGTTTGTTCTTGAATCGCCTTGACAATATCACCCAACTTTTTTTGAATAATATTAGGCTTGGCATCACCAACAACCAGAATCAGTCTATGCATTGGTCCAATTAGATTCACTATCAGTGGAGTTTCAACTTCAAAGTAGTCTTCAGTTGCATTAGGATTATCACGAGCATAGGCAGTTAGCCTGAATGGAAGACTTTCTGGATTTATGTAGTCAAAAGTTCTTTTAGTACGGATTATTCCAGTTACAGGGTCAATTGCAAAAAACTCGTCACTGAAGTTGCCTAGTAAAATATTGATAACATTTTTAATGTAAAAATTATATAGATTTTCTTACCTGATATGTTGTAGGACACTCGACCAAACTTTCCACTATCAATGTCCTCTGCTTTAATTTGAGTCACTGCAGTATTCAAAGGAGAATTTGATGCTAATGCTGCGTAGTATTTTTGACTGGTCTCATTAGTAAATGAGTCAATTAAATCAGAATTTATAGCTGTAAATATGGCATAGGATATAATCCAGTTAATATAAAAAAAAATCAATCCAAAACAAACGACAGACTTTTTCGAGAAATGTCGTTTGTAGAGAATTGCTTTTACAATTAATTTTACCTGCAGTAGATTTCTGCACAGCTTCTCCTTCATATGGATAAATAAAATACGGTTTATTATCATTGACATCCTGTACGTTTACAGTAACTTGAGTAACAGCAAATTCTTTATTAATAAAACCTTGCAGTGACATAATTTCCACGTTAAACACATATTGCTCGGCTGTCTCAAAATCCAGAGAACCGTTCAGGTAAACCGCACAATTCCGATCTTCGGTAACGTTAAGTAAAAATTTTCCTGTTAAAAACAAGATTAAACTATAAAAAAAAACTGATAACCATTTGTATGGGCTGTACCTTCTTTGTTTCCGCTAATTATCTGACATTTTAGCGGTATGCTAGTACCGTGAGTTTGACTGTTTACAATGGTTAAAGTTTTAATTTGTTTGCCAACAGTGGTGTTTTCAGGCACTTGTAGAATGTAGGAATTGTCGGCAAACCTAAGACCTACTTCGGGAGCCACAGTAGCTACGTGTTGAATAAATACTTCTACTGTTATAACTGATGATAGTTGGGGTTCTCCAAGATCGTAGGCCCTTACATCCACCTACATTAAAAAAAATGCTACAACCGTCAATTATTTAGTTTGGTATTTTTGCACTAACCTGATACTCCGTATCCACCTCTTTTTTCAAGTCATTCGTAACCCTTAAAACTCCTGTATCTGAGTCAATTTGAAAATATTTAGTCGCTTTTCCACGTCCAATTATTTCATATCGCACCTAAAAAAACGTTACTAAAGTTACATTACTCTCAATAAAGTTAGAGAACTAACTTTATTTCCGGGTGAAGTTCCATCAGAATCGGTGGCCACTAAAGTGGTAACGGTAGTACCTATAGGAACGTCATCTTCTAAGCTGATTGGATGAGGAATTATTGTAAAAACTGGAGGTATATCATTCCTGTCTTCCACGTCAACTATGACCTTAGTTGTGCTATTTTTCTCATTAGACGTATTCTCCATAGTGCCCACTACCAAAATATGTTGCTGATCTTTCTCATAATCCAATCCTCTAGTAGTATAAATAGCTCCAGTTTTCTCATCAATTCTAAACAAATCCGTCGGACCTTGACGAATCACGTAGGTAATCTTCTGAACAGTATCCGGGTCATATGCTTCCACAGATGTCACAAAGTGATCTGGCATATTTTCCGGTACCAAAGATTCGTATTTATCGTCCCGGAATACTGGTAACTCATCTTCTACATCCTCAACTTCAACAGACACAGTTGCGGTTGCGATTCTTGGATCTGGTGCTCCATCTTTTGCTTTAACGACAAATTGGTAGTTCTGGAAATTAGAATTATACACTATTTTCAACACAAGACTTATTTTTATTATGTATGTTTTCTTAATTTATCGTAGAGTACGTACATACCTTTTGGGTTTCATAGTCCAAAGGTCTTTTAGTTCGAACTTCCCCAGTTTCATTGTCAATTTCGAATGGCAGTTCACTAGGTATTGAATAGGTTACCAAAGCGTTTATACCTTCATCCGCGTCTACTGCCTTGACAAACCCTACAGAAGTTTTCCCAAGACCTGCAATGTAACCAAGTTAGCACTAGCTAAGGGTTTTAATCAAATGTTGTACCTTCTTTGACGTGAAACAGATAAGGATCTCCCACAAATTCAGGATTCTTATCGTTAATATCAGTAACCTTAATATTAACTGTGGCTGTACCAGACAATTTTCCAGTGTCTTCTGCTTTAATCACTAATTGGTACCTGTTTAAATCTTCCCTATCCAACATACGAATGATGGATATAACCCCACTTTTGGCACCAATGGCAAACTGTCTTAAATCATTCCCGGATACTATGGAATAAGTAACAGGATCGCCTTCTGGATCTAACGCAACAAGAGTGGCAACTGTTGAGTTAATTGTGGCTCCCTCACTAACTTCCAAATCATATACAGACTGTTCGAAAATTGGAGGTTCGGTATTGGGACCCGGACTAACTGTCACTTCCACTATAGCTTGACTATAGAGACCACCTTTAACAAGTCATTTTTAGTATAAAATTTTCCACCTCGCAGAGTTATTCAATACCTGAATCTGTAGCTTGAACAGTCAAACTGTATTGATCACCAGCATTGAGCTTTCCAACAGTAGTGATTTGACCAGTACTTTCATCAATTTTAAATTTACGATTGCCGTTATTTGAAACATGATAAATGGAATATTTTATTTCAGCGTTTTCTCCCTCATCATTGTCTGTTGCCTTGATTGTTGTTACGTTTCTACTGACGTCCCCTACAATAATTTTAGAACATTGTAAGCAATGATTTAGTGGAAAAACAGTGAATATTTACCGGCTGGAACTGTCACTGGAGGAATAATAGGTAACATAGGCGGGTTATCATTAACGTCCAACAAATTTACGGTTATGGAAGTTGGAGCGCTGGCTGCAATTCCATTCTTCTCCCTAGCCACAATTTGGAATTTAAATCTTCCAGGATTAGGTGGATCCCTATCCAAGTTGTGTTCGTTTACTATGACATGACCATTTTTATCCACAATGAAATAGGGAGTAGTTAATTCAAAGGTGTAAACAGGTTTTGGATCGTCAGGTCCCTGTAATAAGTTTATATTAAAGATATTTACATCCTACGACATAAATCAACCTACAAAGTCTTTGTCTTCCACTTGAACTAATAAAGGTGTCCTCGTTTCATCCAAAACTTCCTCACCAATTGGTGAGTTTTCTTTTACGTATCCTTCTAGGGATGATAAAACTATTTCTGGAGGATGAGCGTCCACTGGTTTCACTGTTATAAACAACTTAGCGGTTGTCGATCGCTTTGCTTCTGATTCTTCTTGAGCCTAAAACCTTCTTTTAGTTGGAGTTTGGACACAACTTATACAGTTACCTTGATGATAATGTTAAAATTCTTAGTGGTTGCTGCCTCTACAGCTTTAATTTGATGAACAGCTCCAGTATCCGGCTGTATTTTAAAATACTCAGCGTAAGAATCTGGAACACCACTTACAAACGAATATCTGATTGGTGAATTGATTGTATCCATATCAACTGCTTGAATTTTTTCTGGTAGGATATTTAAAACACCTTGATTCACTCCTGCAGAAACCTACATTGTTCAAAGTTATTAATTCTTAATTGGTTTTTTTTAAGACATGAAACTTACTGATGCAGAGTATTCAGGATTGATGCAGGATCCATCTAGTAGCATACAACCTTTGTAGATAAAAGATGGTGGTAGATCATCATCATCTTTTATGTTAACTATCAAAGTTGCAGTTGATGATAATCTTTGGCTGATGTCTTTTGCTTTGTCCTGGAACAACAGAATTGTGTTACGCTACTTCTCATTGAAAGTATCAGTAGTACTATTCTGTGTAGGATTATAAAACAAATATTAATCATGAATAATTTCCTCTAGTTTAGTATAGAGGTAGAGGTTTCTTTGATATTAAGACTAAAAACAAAACGCAGAGGTTTCTTGTCTATCACGAGTCAACGTTGTTTAAAAGCTGCACAGGCATGAAGAATATTGTTGAGTTGCCATGTCGGTAGTAACTCCGAAATTTCGAAAATACTGACTGAAATGGCGTTTCGTTGCATTTCCGACTTTCCTTCAATTCCTACCTTTTTCCGACATTTCAATTCTATATCAAATTCTAGGCTTAACTGATGTAAAATTTCTGTATCGATATTCAAGTGTTTTCGCAGCAGCATCTGTTACTTTAACAATGTTGTCTCAACTATGTGAATAAGGGTTAATTTAGTTACTCAAATTTGGGACATCCTGTATAATAACTGTTTGTCTAAGAGTAAAGTAAACCTAAATATCTACTACAACTAGTTTTTTTTTACTAAAATCAAAATTAAGAAAGTTAAAGGGGTAGTCGTAAATAATTTTTGATAATAATGATCACCAGTTACATTTAAGTAAGGTTAGTTAATAAAAAAATACTCTACGTTTCTGGATTTTAAGGTCAATTTACTGGTTACAGAGATTTCGAAAATACTGACTGGAAATAAAAGTTACGAAGTCAAAAATTGTGTTTCAAGTATTTCCCTCTATACCTTTTTAGCATTTGTTGCCTGGACCATATGCCTACAAGTGACAGAACAAGTAAAAGCTTTCTAACAAAATATCACAAATAAACCTAAATTAGGCTCCCAAAACTCTGTCATAGTATTCTTTCTAGCTTACTTTATTCACGGTTATTCTTCATAATTTTAATTACATATTTAACCACCATTACCATCTGAAAGAAGCGTTTTGTTTTTCATGGTTTTATCTAAAATAAATAAATGTTAATGTTAATAAGTAAACGTTAACCTTATACCCAACTTGTAAGTAGAAATTCGATTCGGAAATTCCTGATTTATTAAACTAACAGGCTGTAGAAAATTTATTTCACCGGTAGTTAAGAGCAAATGGGGATTTAATCAAAGAATATAGATGGAAGTGGTTAATAAACTTTATACAGACATATGGTTATAAATTGAAATCAAATTAACTTTTTAATACTCCATATGCATTTCCTGTAGTATCATATTAGTCAAATCCGTGAGTTTAGCATCTTATTATTTATCCGACGTTTTGCAATAATTACCATTATTACCAGTAACCTTAAAAGTTATGATAAATAGGTTTGGTTCATTAACCATGACCATGGTTTTAATAATTTTTATCTTAATGAAAATAAAGACCCTAAAATCTGCACTTTTACATAATTAAGTATTGCACTGCAATTTATTAGTTGACATTTTGTTCTCCAATCAACACATGGCGATCTACTTTCACGGTTTTAATTTCGTTTGAACTGTTCCAGGCGAGTGAGCTTAACATTAAAACCACCATAATGTAGAACAGTAGTTTTAACTAATTTTTTTAACTAGTACTATCTAAAAAACAATCAAAATGCTTTTTTAGAAACTTACCGTAGCCAGTATAGTGACGTAGTAACGTTGGGTTTTCTCAAAGTCCAATGTTCTGTTAACTGTAACTTGTCCCTGATGAGGGTAGTTAATGGCAAAATAACCAAAACCATCTTCGCTGTGGATTCTTTGTCTACCAACTCCTTGATCTTGAGGAATGTGGGAACCTGATAAAACATTATAACCAAAATTACCAAGACCTTCATTAATTTTCCTAAAACGCACCTTTGATAATTGCGTACTCCACTTGTCCATTAACGCCTGTATCCTTATCTTTGGCATGAATATTTTGATATATGGTTGTTCCAACTGGCGTTAACTACAAAACAGAAAGTAAAAAGATTGATTAATTACCAGCATAAGCTATGCATTGAGATTTTTCAAATGCCAGTATAAAAATGAGTATTAATCCTCAATTAAATCGAAAATGATTAGGAAAGTAAAAACTCATTAAAAGCATCGACATTTATTTAATATGACTCAATTTACAAGTAAAATAAGGAAATAAAATAACGACATACCTCTGATATACTCGTTTCATATGGCGTTCCAACGAACTGGGGACTATTATCGTTAATGTCTGTCAGTCTTACTATCACAGGAATAGACTTAACTTTATGGGTGGATTTTATGGTACAAATTAACTAAAAAAAAAAAAAATACTAATTAGTTCTACTTAAAATTCCAATAAACTTTAACTTAAATCAATGCACATTTTTGAGTTTTAATTGCAGATTGAAGTTAAACTGAACTTATACAACTGACTCAAAAGCAATTCTACTAAATTTTCTTTAAACACGGTTTTACTTAAAAAAAAACCCAACAATCACGTAGATTAATACTATTGAGTAACATCTATTATCACCAAAAGCACGTACTCTAGCTAACATAATCAAACTCTCACTATTTACCAATTACCAACTAAAATTATTATTCTGTAATTGCAGAATGTTGTATAAATAAACTTTTGTCAGAACTAGGTTAAACAAAATCAGACGGCGAATAATGCCAGGTAATTGTGCAAACGTGCGATCGTTTTTAGGAAACAATATCTCAAACGTTTCAACAGCATAATTATATTTTTATAAATTTAAATTTATATCAACGTTAATTGGTATAATTGGTTGGAAACTATTAGGAATGACTGTTATATAATATAATTATAATTGTGGCACCTGTTCATCATATACAATTAAAAGGAGTTCTACTTCCCACTGTATAATACAGTGAAAACTGCTTAAAAGTGTTACGAAAAGATGTTTTGAGGATCAATTAGGCAACTAAAAATTAATTAGAATATTAATATGCTACCGTGCGTAAAATGTGGTGACAGTCACCTGTCAAATGAATTATTGATAATTTAATTTTTTTGAGATATTACAATTTACTACAGTTTGAAACTTTTTACACTGAATGTGGTAATATAAGTATTTATAAATTTAAGTGGAACATTTTATCTACTTAAAATCTACAATAAATACCTATAATCATCATCAAAGTAAATTGCATTATGTCAGAGGCTTTGACGATTTGAAGATGGTTCAAAACATAAGTTTACTAAGAAAATTTGAAGGTAAAACTGTTTTCCAGTGAGTTTTCGTCCTAAAAATACTTATAATTTATTTAAAACTAGTTAGTATTTAAGTCGTTTTCTTATAAGTGACTGCTTGAAATTTTACCTTTTTATTAGTTAGTTTTTTAGTAGAAAACCTAACTTAGTATCTATTATGACAAGAAATCAATAACTTTGTTTTTCCATCTGTCATTTTCAACAACAATTTTTTTTATTATTTGGTGGATTTTATTTTTGTATTGTAATAATAGCAAAGTCAAAAATTTAGGTCAAAATAAATTAGTAAAATTAAATATTACAAAAATATGTGTCCAAAATAAGAAGGACTACTATATGGGAATCTTAAAAACGATAAGAAAAGCAGATTTGCGTAATAATAGTCTTAATGAAATGATATTTACAAAACGTCAATTTTTTTGGTTTTTGAGATATTTTGAAAAAGGTATTATTGTAGTGATGGATGTAAATTTACCGACATTTACTGGTAAAAGATAAAGTAAAATTCAGTGTGTGGCAGGAATATTGTCACTTTTCTTTATTATCAGCGGTTTAAATTATGACAAATAATATGTTTGTGAGATGAGAAATATGACGAAAATCTGAGGAAATTATTATTTAACCAATTTATAATTTACTGACAATTGTCAAAATAAGTGTCATACATCTCAGAAACATATGTTGTTACGAAATCTGTAAGAAAACTAAGTTAAACTGTAATTCTTGCAAGTTTTAACAATTTTGACATTAGTCACAGATATTACGTGGTATAAATAATAATTACAATTTAGCTAGATAGTCAGTAAATTAATTTAGCTAGACAGTCACGTAACCACTGTCAAAACAACTGTCATAAATCTCAGAAAGACATTTTGTATCGAATACTGCAAGACAACTTTTCTAAACCCTGATTTCTGCAACTTTTGAGCATAGTTTGACAGTCAGAAACAAAATTGCTTGTCAAACCCACTTGGAGTGATAAAATGACAGTTTTAAGCACATTTTTCTAATCCTTATTAAATTTGCTATCCAACATTCTGAAAAAAGAAACAGTCAGGAAGAAAAGCGGTGTCAAAGTTTGTACTGCCAAAAACACAGTTAGAAAGGGCAGTCAGGGACAAAAACGCTTTTAAAACCCACTTAGAGTGAGAAAATGACTGTTTTAAGAACATTTTTGAAATCCTCATTAAATTTATCATCCAATAACCTGAAAACCACTACAAAATCTGATACAGTCAGGGATAAAAGTGGTGTCAAAATTTGAACTGACAAAAACTCAGTTTGTAAGGACAGTCAGGGACAAAATCGGCTGTAAAACCCACTTAGAGTAAGAAAATGACTGTTTTAAAAACATTTTTGGAATCCTCATTAAATTTCCTATTCGATAACCTTAAAAAACTTTACAAAATTTGGTACAGTCAGGGAGAAAAGTGGTGTCAAAATTTGAACGGCCAAAAAACACAGTATTGGTAGTTTACTGGTCATATTATTTTCCTGGTTATGTAAAATATTTACTTACTAGCTAGTAGACCTAGATAAAAACTAATGACATTCCCTACAACAACTTTTAAAGCCTTTTTAAAGGGGAATTACCGGTTTTCCATTCCGACGTTTTGTCTTTGCAGAACCATCATCAACCTCAATTTTTTTAAACGCGGTTCTTATTTTTATATCAAATTCTTAAAGCTCTTTCTATGCAGAATTTAATGATGTAAGTACTACTCTTTATGTAAGTACTACTACTTTTTACTCTGTTCATCTGTGTTATTACGTATCTGAAAATTATTTTTTATTTCATTTTTTGAACGAATATTTCAGATTATTTAGGTTGGGGAGGTTAAGTTAGGTTAGATTAACTTCTTTTTTCGGTCCTACTATTCCTGCATACTTTAAAAGACCACTACACAAATAAGTTTGGAATAAAAATGGTTTTCAGAATCTAACATAAAAACATCAAGACCGTTTAAAAAAATAAGTTGATGATGGTTCTGTAAAGACGAAACGTCGTAATTAAACACTGACGTCAGTTGAAAGCAGTAAAAGTGGCTGTAGAGAATTGTCATTAGTTTTGATCTAGGTCCAATATTAACGGCACAAAAAAATAAAATGTAAAATTAAAAAAGTGACTTTTTTCAAAATAACCCAAAAACCGAGAACAGTATCTCTAACCAATTTCGAGATCTACACAGTCAGTGGCATTCCTTATTCTGGATACACTGTACAATTATTTAAAAAAAAACACTAACTAAGTAAGATTTTTGGTAAAACCACTAAAAAACTTTATGTAGAATCTAAAAAAATATTAAAAGTATAGGTACAGAATTCTACTTTTTATGCAAATAATAATGTTTGACTTACCTGGAAAACTATATGTGACAAATTATTTTCATCTCTATCTAGTGGGGCTAGTAACTGTAATTTTTTTTCATTGAGAAAAAATAAAGGAGGCCCTTTAGGAAAAGCCAACTCCAGAAAAATGTCTACATTCGGTTCTCCTACAATTGGTAATTCTTTTGGTGTGGTTTCTTGGATTATCGCTAAAACATTAAATATTTCACAAACTAAAACTTTTGCTTGAAATGTTAATTTAAATAAAACAATATTGTTGTGTAAGACGTTAAAAATTGAAGGTTTTAAAGTACTGAAAAACGGTCTGTAATACTGAATAATTAGAAAATACAAGAGGTAGTTAATAATTGTTGAATATGTTAAATAAAATAATAAAAACTTACATGATCCTCTACTTTCTTCTATGTCCACTATTATATTCGAGGATCCATTTTCCACCTCGCATAATCCTTAAAATAAAAAGAAACAATAATAATTATAAAGTAATAAATGCAAAACGATTAAAACGCGATTATAACTTTCCGCGTGAAAACTTGATAAATACATGGTGTCAAGGAATTTGTATTATTCTTGACTTTCTACATAATGATAGTTGCATTTCAAGGTAAACTGTTTTGAACATTTCATCTGTAGAAATAAATTTCCTGGAAAGTTTAATGAAACCATCTTTGGTGCTCTTTTCATTTACATTATACTTAGCAGGTTCTTTGGTATGTGGAAAATATGTTAAGTAAAACTACCTAAAAATGTAATTTAACACATTTACCGCCGGGTGCTAAATTTTATACTTAATACAATATGCAGAGATGTAGAAGCGGTAATTTTTGAGTCGAAAAATTTCCATTTTACTTTCCAAAATAACAAGGTTATGAAAAAACTGTCAAAATCAAACAACTCAGTTTCATCAATCATTAAAAAAACATCCTGTATAATAATGTAAAATAAATTTTGTTTTCCTTATGTGAATTGTTTATTTTTTGATACACACACCGTTATCTACCATTTTTTGACCGATTAATCTACCGCTATTAAATATTTTGACTTGGCAACACTGTTTCTGAATCTCTTCATTTTGTTAATTACTGAGATAGACCACCAGTACAAAGCTTTCAAACATAAACAAAACAAATACAGAAAAATACGCACAACATGTAATTTTTTTAGATGTGTGTCTACTAAATCAAAAACCAATTTAAATTCCAAAATTGCGTGAAACCACGATTATACCGAACTATTTGTCACACTAATCAACCATCCTGTATAACATATCTACGTTGCTCGTAAATCTTACGGAGCGTGTAGTTACTTTGTTTTTATACACCCATTATCCAATCATGCAAAACTAGACTTTTAAATAGTTTTGGCGTTGCTTCGGTTCTAATCCCGTTAGTGCCAAAGACTGGTCTGTTTAAATATAAATTGAATAACCCCGCAAACCGATTATTCATTGGAAAATATTACAATCGGATGTCGATTCTAAAGCGTTAACGCCTTAGTTTTAACCCACGCTAAACTCAGTTTGGTGTGTCTGCAATTATGGTAATTAGATGGTGATATTAACATTTAAGTAACAAGTGTCCGTGGGGAGTAAGTTTCAAATTAGTCAGTCAAGGTTTACGCGTTGACATAGTTTATGCTGGACAGTGTACTAAGTCGATGACTTTCATATTTCGTTTCCATGAAGCTCAAACGCGGCTGAAATAGTCCAGTTTTTTCATACAAGCACGGTAGGGTTGTGCAACGCGGAAATTAAGGTATAACCTGTTATATAAAATTGACATATAACCAAGGAATAGCAGTTAGTAGTTTGTAAAAGAGGTATAACTATTTTTCTGTATGGAAAATATGATAAAGAACGCTACCAACGTAATTGACAACAACTTAAAAATTATATTCATAAATGTATACTGAATTTTCCAAAATTGTTGTAGGATCTTCCCAGTTTCATAATAAAAACCACATAAATTTAGTTTGCAAAGGAGCAACATAATTTTATTATTAAGACTTAAAATCTTCATTAAAATGTGTTTTGAACATTTAAAAGTTACTGAAATCCTTGGATAAAACCCCAATAAAGACCAGCTCTTTCACTTCTTTAAAGGACAGTCCTCCACACACATCGAAACTTTTTCATGGAAATAAAGCGACACTAACTCCTTGGGACATTGGTTCTTATCAAGCAAAAGTCAAGAACATTCATCATTTTGATTCTTAAAAATCCAACATGGCTGATATGGATTCTACTGATGTGACAAAGACTGTAGTGTTGATTGAAATTGGTACAAGTTACAGCGATGTTGCTGACATGTTAGGAAAATCAAAATCTACGATATATCGTAATGTAACACGTTGGAGACAAACGGGAGAGTATGTGAAGAGACGAGGCCCAGGAAGAAAACGGTCAACCAAGGCTAGAGATGACAGATTCATAGTCTTGCAAACATTATTGAATAGACGTAAAACAGTACAGCAACTGAGAAGCGAACTGGAAGAAGAACAAGTGCTCGGACCATTACCAGAAGGCTTAAGGAAGTTGGTTTGAAGGTCTATAGAACCAAGAAAGCTCCATTACTCCAGCGACGTCATCGTGTGGCCAGACTAGGCTTTGCTAGGGAGCACGAAAATTGGAAAAATGATCAGTGGGCCAATGTTTGGTTCACAGATGAAAGTCAATTTTGTGTTAATTCCATCGACGACAGGGAAAGGTTATATTGCCGCCAAGGAGAACAAGATGAACAATTTAATTTTACTCCCACTGCCTCCTATGGTGGAGGCTTAGTGATGGCCTGGGGTGGAATATGCTTAGGGGCATGAACAGAGTTGGTGGTTGTTAATGGAGCTTTAAATGCAGATGGATACATTCGCGATGTTCTGCAAGTGCATGTCGTACCATGCGCCCTTCATATCGGAGAAAACTTTTTGCTAATGCACGACAATGCCCGCCCTCACAAGGCTCGTTGTGTCTCCGACTTTTTGAATGTCGTTAGAATAAGAACAATGGTGTGGCCGGCATGTTCTCCAGACATGAATCCGATTGAACATGTCTGGGACATGTTAGGGAGTCGATTAAGGTCCATAACTCCTGCAGTTCAAGTTCCTGCCTTCGTCAAGAAACGTCATAAATTTTATATCCAATTCGAGTGTCGACGGTGAAATTTAACATAAATATTCACTTTTTCTTCGAAACCCTGTATTTTTTCTAATAAATGAGATATTAGAGCGAATAAAAAAAGAAAATCTTCCGAAATGAACGGGTCACAATTTGATGTTATAAAGTGATGTCAATTGTCAGCCGTTCAATCCACAGGGTGTCTCAAAATACAGCATTTAAAAATGGTAATAAGGCAGATGTATTCATGAAGAATCAAGCTGCAATACATAAAAAATATGAAGAAAATCGAGCGAAGGGTTCCAGAGAAAATTGATGTTGGACTAAGTGTAAATTTTGACCGTTTCCCTAATTTTGCCGGTGTGTGTATATTTCATGAGTTTCCAGTCATTAAAAAAAATTGTCTACTCACACTAGTTAAAGACTTTTTGAAATCGTCCTCTTCATCCGTAGATGAAGATGAAAATAATGACGTTTTAAACTATATTTTAGGGATGTGCACGAAATATTTTTGATATGTTCGGCTAATCATGCAAAATGGAATGGAAGGCACAAAGACCCATTTTCAGTGCGTACGGTTTCCAGCAAATTTGCATTCGCTGCAGTCAAGAGCAAGTAAGTCGAAAACGCTATTAAATTCGGCTTTCCAGTTGAAACGTGTATTCCGATCTATACCCCACAACCTGATGTTCTAAGAACTTCACAAAAGTCTAAAAACCACATAAATTTACTTTTCACAGGAGCAATTTTTTCAATCCGTCTACACGTGTTCCCTTAACCTAATCCTCTTTTCTAGTATTGGCATTAGTACAACTTATACTTTTACAGTCACACAGAACTTAATCTTTGCTTATATTGTTAACAAACCAATTTAATCAAAATCGAAATTAAGATGTCTAATTAATTATGAAGCACATACATGTTTTTATAATGTGTGCAATATTTGCCTAAATCACAGCATTGTTTGTAGTTTGTAATTTTAGGATGGTCTACATGTTGTGCAGCTTGTGATTCATCAAAAAAGCAGCTTGCTACTTTTTTTTTAACAATCACAGACACAATGCTGTGATTTATGCAAATGCTGCACAACATGTAGACGAGTTATAATCCTCTTGCTCAAACCTGTAGCGATTAAAAACCATACTTAACAAAGTGGTCAAGCCTAGCCGGACTGGTCGTAAAACAACAGGATCTTAAAACTTTTAAAAAGCTGAAAGAACTTAAAGCCAACATTAAAACTTCAGGGTTTATCTCAACCACCCACATAAATGAAAAAGTATGTAAACAGTTTGTGTCAACTCACTGATATCACCAAAATGTCGTGTTTCAAGTAACTACTAACTTTTAATAATTGTTACTCAAACTGGTTACATTTTCTCATCACTAATTAGAAAACTAATTCAAGTTCAACTTTTGCTTTCTTTTTCATTTTAGTCCCACTGTTGGTAGCTACGCCGCAGTAAAGATAACTGAAATATGGGACACTCCCTCGCTTATAAAAGTTAATAATCTTGCGGAATAATTGCAGCTCCATATCTTTATTTTACGATCCCCGGCCGCTGCTACTTTATTTATGACTTAATGTTATCTTGGTTGTTGAAGGCTTGATCTTAAATGACTTTCATTACGGAAAATTGAGGCAAATTAACAGCAACAAATCTAGGAACTACCGCCAAACGACTACTGCAATTAAAGACGTTGAAGCTAAAATTATCAATTTATAACTTGAATGAAACATTTTAGTCTCGATAGCTACTGATTAACGCAAGATATCTTGAAATGCGATTAAAGATAAAAATGCAGTTGTAGACAACTCACTAATAAAACATATCGTTCATTTGGAAGAAGGAAGTTACATCTTTAAAACCATAAATCTTACATAATCAAGAATAACATTTTTACGTTCTGCTTCTTAGAAGAAAAGCCTATAAACACGCTTTAACACAAAGTTGCAATGCTTAATATCTTGTGGTTTAATAAATTAGAATAGATAGCAAATATAAAGTAACTCTCTTAAGAAAAATCGCTTATTTGAGATGAACTTCTCTCTGATGAACGATATGTATTCTTCATATGGAGGCTAAAAACCAACGAAAATATCACGATCAACGAATTCAATAACTTCATCAAATTAGAAGAAAAATGAGGCTTTTCTGAGCGTCCTAGTACTGAATCAGGCAACAAACAGCAGATGATCATACTGGAAACTGTATGATCATCTGCTGTTTGTATTATGTGGGTGATATAAAAGCTGCATTTGTTTTCAAGTTTTTTTTCCAGCTCAGAAACTGTTCTCTGAGTCTTAAAAGTGTTACAAGAGGTTCGCAAACGGTTTTTGCAGGTCAGAAACACCAAAATGGCATTAGTGGGTTCTGATCCTATAAAATGTCGCCAGAAGTTTGAAAACTGTTTTTAGTTGCTTGAATTCTCAAGGTTGAGAGAAAAATTGGTTAAGTTTGACTTGTTAGTCTAGCAGCTAAACGGTTTACCCTACCAACTTTGTAACACAACAACAACTTTGATAAGGTTAGGTTAGGTTAGGCAATGAAATAATCGATACATTGACAAAACTGGCAAGGTTGGCCAATGAGAAAAATATTACTGAGTTCCATTGAATGGAACTTCCAGGTTGGCGTCAAGCAATAAAATGCAATTCTGAAAGAGGTCTAAGTATCTGAAAACCTTAACTCCCAAAGACAATTTGAAAATCTCGTTTCAAAAACAGAGGCAACAAAGAATCCTAACTGGACAAAGTCAACTCACGATACAATCTGAAAATTCTACAGGTTACCTTTTATATCATTAAAACGTATTTGCACATTGCTTTTCCATAATGTGTGATTTGGTCTCAACTTACAATTGACTAGCAAAAAAGATATAGAAGAAAAAAGCTGCTTTTCGAGTTAAAAAGTCAGGAAGGATATCAAAGCTGCACCTACACCGTATAGACCTAGTGACAGGTACAAACAACTAACTATAGCAGCAAATAAGACAAAACTAGGAAGTACTGAATACCTCCATAAATCTCCAGTCGATCAGCAAGTCGATGCTGAACGTGCTGTTTTCACAGTTCTTAGGCAGATAATATTTTCTGTCGAATTAACATAGAATAGAGACATTGTCCTTTTAGCACCGTTCACTGCCTTTAAGGGTCTATCTATTTAATTTAAGATGAGCGTTGTTTACTTTGATACTTCACTGAATCTTGTAGTCTATTAACTGACACGACTTCTACACCATTGTTTCGTTTAAGTATAGGTGTGCAATTTATTGCCTAATCCATATTTTTAATGTCATATAATATTAAGTAACATTCACATAACATGCAGTGCATTTGTACTGTTAATGGCAAGTGCACTGCAAGAAGTAGACAAATGACATCATTCACAATAAACCCAAAATTAAAATTAGAAAATAGGAATCAGGTTAGAATTTCAGAAACACAAGACATAAACGTTATACTAATAATCGTAACCATCGTCTAGACTTTGACTATTTGTTTCAAAAAAGATAATTAGGTACAAACTAAACAAACATTCATAAACAAATACAAAAAAGCATTCTTTCAAATTTTAGAATTTTGAACAGTTAATTGACAACAAAAATACGCATGTGTCAAACGTCTGAAATGGCTCTCCTTATTGGTTGCTTGTATTAAGGTGGCAAAACTTAAGAGTAAAACCTAAAAGCTAGATAGGTTTTGCACTACTATTAAGTTATTAATTCCACAGTATATAAGTATGAACAGTACATTAGTTCATAATGTACCTAACCTTTAGCAGTACACATACCTTACAGTTGCAATAGACATCAAGTTTATGTGAATGATGCTTTATAGTCAAGTCGTATTAATTATGCAGTACTAAAAATGTTACTTTAACTCTATTAAATAATAATGACAATAATAAGATATCAAATCTCCTAAATCTGCAGGAGTAGAGTTAAATATATATTGTGTAATTCGATTGGAATGTTTGTAATTTATCAGCAGTTGTAATTGAAGGTCGAACTGAATAAACTAGACCTGGAGGTTCTGATCGAGAAGTAAACTATTTAATTTCAATGAGTATCAGTGTACAGTAGCTTTATGTATGAGATAATGTGTAGTTGGAATACGTAACAAATAAGTTGGATACTACCTTAATAAAGTTGTTTATTCGACCTTTTTTAACTATTTTAAATCTAGGTTAAAGCCTTTGACGTTTACAATTTTCAGAATTAAACATTTAACTTTCTTCTACGCTTCTGTCCTTTTCCGTGATTACAATACAATACAGGCTGTTTAAAATTCAGATACAAAAATTCATATTTTTGAAGTTGCCAAAATCAGTTTTATATAATAAATCACCATCTTTAAAAGCATTTTCGGATGACAAAAAACAATTCAATTGCTTCTTCAGAAGAACGGGAAACATTTTGAGCTTATTTTATTCATAAATTAACATGAAAAATATCTTGTCAGCTTTCAAGTTCATCATTTCAAGTCCATTCTCCAGCTTAAAACAAAAAAATAGAAAAATTGTTTATTTGGTTATTATATCATAGTATATTCTATATTAAGAGCGGAAAGTATATATTTGCCGCTTGCACATGAAATTTGCAGCTTGAGGCGAAGCCGAACGCTGCAATCATGTAAAAGCGGCAAAAGTACTTTTGGCTCGAAATATAGACGATATTTTTTCGACGACTGCTGTGGGGTGGATTAGAAGGACAACTCACATCATTTTCGTCGCTCGAACTCATTGTCACCGATAAATCACTTTGACGGAATGTGGTTATTTCAAACAGGTATGTCAAGCGTTGTTATGGAAACGCCGAAAAAAGTTGGTGACTAGATTGTTAGTAGAAAGCGAAAACGCTCTAGAGCAGAAAATCTCTCTTTCTGCTCGCGCGCGGCAAATAACCCCTTTCTGCTTCTAAATGGAAGCGTACATGAGGTACTTTCAAAGTAAGTCGTCGAAAAAGTAAATTTTCATATCTAAAATGTAAATTTCATCAAGTTATCTACTTTTCAAGTCATTCTTCAAATTTCAAATGTCAAAACATAAAAAAGCCTTGTTGAGCAAGTTTTCAAGTCAATTCTACAACTTGAAACAATAAAATGTGAGAATTGTTTATTTGCTCAAATTATCAACTTTTTAAGTTATTTTTCATGTTCCAACTATCAAAACATGAAAAAGTCTTGTTTGTTTTCAAGTCAATTTCCAGTTCAAACAACAAAATCTGAAAGTTGTCTATTTGGTCAAATTATCAAGTCAATTTTCTTTTTTGAAATGTAAATTTTAAACTTTTTCAAGTTACAAATGTCAAAACATGATATTGAAAATTTTACAGCTTGAAACCATAAAATGTAAAAATTCTTTTTGGTCGGGTTGCCAAGCCAATTCTAATATCTGAAACGTAAACTCTATCAAAATTCACCTTTCAGGTCAAGTTCAAATGTCAAAACCTGAAAAATGTCTTGTTGATGAAGGTTTCAAGTCAATTATCCAGCTTGAAACAACAAATTGTAAAAAATTGTGTCTATTTGGTCAAATTATCAAGTCAATTTTCATATTTGATATGTAAATTTAACGAAATTATCAACTTTTTAAGTTATAATAGCTGTTGTGCCACATCTGGTGACATCTCTACTCAACTCTATGAGTAAGTCAAATTCAATAACATCTTAAGTCGATTTAAAATTGCCGAAAATCATGCATAAAGGTTGTTGCCCTAAAGAAACAGCTTGACGTAATTTTATGGTTATTTGATAAAACTTTTTTAGAGAAATATCAGTAAAATGCATGAAAGCTGTTTCTTTAGGGCAACAAGTCTGAATGCAAGATTTTCTAAAATTTAACATGCACGAAACGTATTTGGTTGACTATATCCCGAATAAAAATATACTGTCAATTCTAACCTTTTTTAGTTTTAATTGTAAGATTTGATTAGAAGTGCCGCCAATTTGTTATACAGTAACTAAGATTTAAACAATATGGTCAGCAGAAAAATGCAATTTTCACTATTTGTGGATCGGATATCTGGTCGTTTTAGCTGAGATATCTATTCCTAAACTTATGAAAGCTAAAGGTTTGTTTAGAAACCCAAATTGGACAAATAAGAAAATTTATCTAATCGATATTCTTATGTGTGAGTCCGGATTTCTAGGAATCATTTGGAAGGCTAGTCTAGAAGCTTTTAAAACAATTCAAGGCAGCCTAAAAGCTTCCGTAGGCTTTTAAAACAGTTTAAAAGCTTCTACAAGTTTTTAGAACCGTCTACAAGGTTTCAAATACCTTAAAAGCAGTCCAGAACCTTCAATGTTCCTAAAGTAGTCTAAAAAGATTTCAAAACACTGCAGAAACACCTAAATGCTTCTAAAACAGTCGGAAGCCTTTTAAAACAATCTAGAAGCTTCCAAAAGCTTTTAGAACAGTCTAAAAGATTTCAAATGCTCTTCAACTAGTCCAGATGCTCCCAAAAGATATCAAAACAGTCTAAAAGCTTCAAAAAAATTCTAGAACCGTCAAAGAATTTCCAAATGCCTCTAAAGCATTCCAGAACCTTCAATATGCTCTTTAAACTGTCCAAAAACCTTCCAAATGTCTCTATGTCTAAAATCTTTCGTTTTACAAAGTTTTACAAAATTTCTAGAACCCAAAAAGAGTAAAAATATTTGCATCTCTGAAAGAGTTTTGTGGTTTTTTAAAGCTTTTTAACAGATTTTTATGCTTTTTTGAGGAAAATAATTTTGCTTATTAAGCGCTTTTTTCATGATTTTAGTGCTTTTTAATCCGGACTCTACTTATGTGTAAGATATCTAATCGTTCAGAAACCGGGTATTAGTAGTGCAATTGTCGCTGTAATCAAGTAAAAATTGCACTGTAGTTTCAATAATGAGGGATATAGTCGTCAATTTTCACATTTCAAACGTAAACTTGATCAAATTATCAACTTTTTAAGTCTTATTTCAAGTTTCACATGTGAAAACATGAAAAGTGTCTTATTGATCAAGTTTTCAAGTCAATTCATAAGTTTAAATTTTATTGTCTTACCTTTGCAATGAATCCATGGTACGAAAATCAGTATCGGTAGAACCAGTCTTAAATGGATAGCCATTCCATGGATCTGAAAAAAAAAACAAAATTAAGTACCTTTGACTAGAACATTGACTTAAGAGCATGTGTTTCCAAGGCTAGATTTAATAGCTATATAAAAAGCTCTTTCGGCAGGTTGAAAATCGTCGATTTAAAGGTATTAAATTTACTCTAATCTTAATTAACTCCATCCAATTGGTTTTTAAACCTAGCAATTTTGTTTAATGCGTCTCTTTTGAATCATCCATCAACACCCAAAATGTAAATTTAATAGTTAATTAGTTGTGGCATTTGGAAACTAATGATTTATATGGTACATTTCCGTGCGATAGATTTAACTACAACATCATTACCGTTAGCTTTCCTAAAGTTAAATGAGTTGTAAATTTATTCACAGCTTAATGTCAATACAACATCCCAAACAAAACAGCGAGCGAACCTTATTGTGAGAATTACAATCGTTGAGAATTAATTCCCAGAAGCGGCATTTTAAAACTTCTTGATCATGAGTTTATTCTTTGTTATCGAGATTGCTATAAATTAGAACGGACCCATCGTAAAAGAGCAAAGAATAGTTCAGAACAGAAAAAAACCTATTGTTAGAGACGTTACGTTAACTGAATTAAATTTATGTAAAGTATAAAACAATATTGGGCCACCTGGCCAGTTCGTCAATTATGTAACAGGTCAGCCAAGTAGGTAATTGATTTTTAACCAGGTCTTTAGTTAGATTGTTGTTATTGATGTTTTTAATGACTTTTTGTAATGATTTTCGAGAATTTCAAGTTCACCAACCTTCATTGTTGCCCACGCTAATTCAAGATAGTGATCTGGTTAAAAAAGGTAACGTAAAAGTTTATAATAATTAACCATCGTAATTAGCAGAAAAATAGTCGGGCTATTAGTTTTTCGACTGAAAATAAAAGCAAATCTATGTTCCATTAAGTTACATAAACGTGACTTTTTCCATGTGTGGTGGATCATTAATTCTAATCAGAAGACCCTGAAAAAGTATGACGTGATGTCTATGCTGAAAACCTTATATGAATAACACAGCTTAACGTGGGTAATTAAAGTTAATAATAATATTATGGGTTGAAGTGAATTTTATATTGTTTGACAACACGAAAACAAATTACGTAAATCTTGTTTGGTTACTTTATTAAAAGGTCAAGTTAAGTACAAGTTGATGATTTAGAACAAGAATTCTGTCAACCAATATTCCAGAGCGATCCTCGTCTTCGACTTTTTTCCTGCTTACTGACAAAACTCTTAAACTCGTTAATTCTTTAATAGTCAGGTAAGTACGATTTAGGTCATCTTCTTTTTGGTTGTAAGAAAAAGTTGTCTATCTGTCCCTTGCAAGTCTTCGTCAATGATTAAGTGTTACATATTTTACAATCTTATTTATTTTGAAGCTTTTAGTGGTTTTTGCAACTTCTTTTAGGAGTGGTTTTCAAACTTCTCTAGGTCTCTATGTCATATGTCTTGTTGTTTTAAAAGAGGGTATTATTTTTTATAACTTTCAACCTTTAGCAACTTTTCTTCTCTTTAAACTTCTGTGAAAGATTGATTTTTTTGTTTATGCACTATAATTGTGCTTTTATTCCACAATCCGAAAAAGATAAAAGTTGACGACGACTAGGAATTTTCGGATGATCTTTGAAAGAATGAAGAAAAAATACTCAAAGCGACAGGAGTAATTTCTGGAAGATGTTAAGGAAGCTTAAATAATATGAAATTTATAGTTGTAGAAGAGGCAAATTTGTAATAGTATAGTTGCAATCGATGCAGAAACTGCTATCATTGCAGAAAATATGGAAGACTTGCAAATGCTGCTGGATAGTGTGCACGAGGCTGGTCGAAAATGGGGTATTAACATAAACATCAAGAAAACGAAATCGATGGCTGTGGGCAGAATGAACATAGAACCAATTTGCTTTACAATCGAATTTTAATAATGTAATTTCAATTACAATCAACGGACACAACATTGATCTGGTATGACATTTCAAATATCTGGATAGCTGGCTGAACAATGACCTAACGTGCGACGAAGAGGTAAGAGCGATGATTGAAATGGCACGTAAGGCGTTCAGCAAATGGAAACCAACTCTCAGTAATGGAAACAGTTCAGACGCGGTTAAGAACACTCCGCTGTTACATATGACGCTTAAAGTTGACATCATGAATAAAATAGAAGCGTTTTAAATGTGGTGCTAACGGAAATCCTCAAGATCCCGTGGACTGCACATACCAGTAATGAAGAGATACTCGGACAGCTGAATAAGGATCGAGAATTCCTGAACACCATAAAAACAAGAAAGGCCAGTTATTTCGGGCATATAATGCGAGGAGTAGAACAACTATTCCGAGTAGCGACGGATAGAGACCAATTCAACCAAATTGTCATGGAGATAGCCCACGCCTGAAGACAGGCACGGCACCGAAAGAAGAAGAAGATAGTTGCAATTATATTGAGTTTCTGGTCAAATTGAGCTTTGATAAAGCAATGGTGGCCAAATAACATAAAAAAGTACGAATGAATTTAACTACCGATTACACTTGCACTCAAATTATTATTAAGTAGAAAGTGTCATTAAGAACCTCTCTCTAGAAAGAATTAATGACCACAATAGTTTAGTTGAAGTCCGAGTTGACGGTAGAAAATGAAAAGCAAGAACAAACAGCACTGAACATGATGATAATATCTACTGTTCATTATTAAAAAATATGATCCGTACAGTACCGAGGCCATTGCTGTGTCAGTCTAGTAATTTGTTATAGTCAGATGAAGATATCTTCATCAGTTACATGATACTGTAAATTTATATGTTTGTTTGTTACCTACCTCAGCTTTTAAATGTTTTTGTTTTTTAAAAGGTTTCTTACAGAGCTGTCGCAATAATTCAAAAAAAAAATTTGAATTAGAATTACTAACTACTACTGTAAAGTCTATGAATATAATTCAATTATCAATTGCAAACCATTTTAAAAAGTAGTTAAATTACTTCTGTGGTGGTAGTTGAACTAGTCGAATTAATTCAACTTCAAATGATAATAATATTATTTACAGGGTGTTTTTATATTTTGTTTTTATACTTACGTAAAGCGTTTTTTGGAATACAAATAACTCAACAATGATTACAGATACGAAAAAAATGAAAGAGGAAAAAAGTTTCCACATTGAACAAATTCAGATTTTGGGGAAACGTGGCGAAAGTACCATTTTCCTAATTTATGATCAAATTTTGGCAATTTTTCCAAATTAAACATTCTCCTAATTTATGACCAAATTTTTTGCAACGTTGCCAAATCAACTATGTTCCGTATTTATGATCAAAGCTGACAAGTCGATTATTCTTTTAATTTTTGAACAAAAATTTGCAACGCTTCCAAATTGGTCATTTTCGTAACTGATTACCAAATCGTTGCAACGTTGCCAAGTTGACCATATTCCTACCCGCTTATAGATTTGTCTATGTTGTCATACTGACTTTTTCCAAATTTATGACCAAATTATTGCAACTTTGCCAAATTGATCAATCTCCTAATTTAGTAGTACATTTTTGCAACGTTTCCATATTGACCATTTTTCTAACCTATTACCGATCTTTTCAATGTTGTCAAGTTGACCATTTTTCCAATTTATGATAAAATTTTCGCAACGTTGCCAAATTGATCATTCTCCTAATTTAGTACTACATTTTTGCAACGGTGCCAAATTGACCATTATCTTAATTTAGTAGTAAATTTTGGAAAGGTTGTCAAATTGACGATTTTCCAAATTTATGATCAAACTAATGCAAAGTAGCCAAATTGACCATTTTTTTTAATTTGTGTTGAAAAGTTGCCAAATAGACCATAAATTATCTCATTTCTAATAAAACTTTTGCAATGTTTTGCAAAAGTATAACCAAGTTTTTGTGATATTGCCCAATTGTCCATTTTCCTAATTTATGATTTTCTTTTCAAATGTGTGCCATGTTGTCAGGTTGACAATTTTTTTAATATGTGATAAAACGTTGCCAAATTAATCATTTTCTTAATTTATCAAGATCTATCTAAAAACAACATTTTTGCAATGTTGTCAAAGTGATGTGTTTCTTTTCTTAACAAACTTTTACAATGCTGTCCAAGTAACAATTTTTCTTAATCTCTTATCGAATGTTTGTAATGTTGCCAAATTGACCAATCTTTCTAACTTCTTATCAAATGATTGAAATGTTGTCAAATTGATTTTGGAAAAAAAGTTTGGACGGTTATAAAAAGCAGGACCAAAGAAAAAACCAATCTGTAAATAAAAATTACATTTGCTAACATGTTTAACGTGTTGTGTTCCAAATTTGAGTTGAATATCTCAAAAACTATTGAAGCTATAATGAAAAAGTTGAAAGAAAACTTTTATTGAATCGGATAAATCTCTATCCACATGAAAAACATCAATGTCTACACGTCAGATTGAAATTTTAATCTGATAGAGTAATTTCAGTTCAATCCTTTTTTCCAAGTGGATTGGATGGATCGAAAATCACGATTTTAGCGATACAAGTTTGAAAAACAATCTAGATCGGAATGACAACAATGACATGTATTCACCACATTACTTGAAAGTAATTGAACATTTTTCAATTAAAGTAATGGAACTATCCACAGTTCTGGATTCAAATAATAAATGTGAAATGTATGTGCTGAGCAAATAGCAATAAAAAAGTATGTACAATTTTACGAAAAGCACTTAAGTTAAAATTATGTAAGTAATACCATAAACTTCATCAGTTCTATGTTTCAAATATCGAAATTATACTGAAATTTCCAAATCACCTCTAAATTGTGGTCTTGACAACTGTACAACGACTAAATTTTCCAAACTAAAAAGTTTATTCTCCAAGAAAAAAAAGCTGACTGAATTTTGTTAACAATGTCAGTCAAAATGTGATGTAGCTAAATTATTCCAAATGCTCAAAATGTTCCTCATAGCATGAATTACTTAAAAGATGCTTGCTCAGTTATTGACGAGGTTATTAAGGATTGCGATCAACTTAAACCTCATGAATCACACCCTTAATTGACTAACGAAAATGATATTGAATGGGAAAATGAATTTAGACATACACTTTAGTTGATGTGGTTCACTACAGAACCGGAATTTAAAAAAAATGCTTCTTAGCATTGAAAACCCACAAAGAATCATCATCAAGTGAGAAAAACCACACTTTCACATATTCAATATTAAACCGCCAATTGCATCCGCAACACTCGGGATGCTATTAGGTCTAATGCATATTATCCTTCCTCTCGAACATCCTCCGCAAAACACGTTAATAGAACAGTGGGTAAACAGATTCCAAAAACAGAAAAATTCACCTGTTAAGTGACTTAAACATCAGCCCACTTACTTCTTTTACGTATATATGTATGCAAATGCTGAGATCAGATCTAAAGTGTGTTAAAGGCGAGATTCAGAGGCAGAAACTCTCAAGAGAACCGGCCAGCCTGCATACCATAAGAATTCGAGATCCGTTACATAAACTATGTTACAAGGCATTATATTTCAATCTGACTAAACAGAACATTGAAAGTTTTATCGGAGCCGGTGCAAGGTTATTAAAGTCCGTACTAGACGAAGTTATTAAACTATTCTTCCTTAATAATATTGTTAAAATTCTCAACCGATCGCCTTAAAGCCCAGGGGGGCAACAGTAATGATTGGGTTTGAACGGCTGTTGTAAATCCTATCGTAATTTTTTAGTCTTTTCTTTGAAACAGGGTTCTAGGACAGGATGTTAGGTAACTTATTGCCGTTTGCTCCATGGAGTAAATAAAAGAGTAAAACAATTAATGTGTCTGGGGCGCATACCTACTTATACCTCAATTAAGCCGAGGAAAACTGTCCAGCAACGTGAGTATGCAAGCGTGTGAAGTCAATTAGGTGCTCGTTAATTTAGGCAACTCGTTGAATCTGTCAATATGGATGTGTAAATGATATAGACGTGGGTCGTTAATTATAAGTTAAGATGATTTCAGATGCAAATGGCAGCCAAAGCAATATAAGAATTACTAATGTAATAGTAATTTTAAGTAACGGTGAAGGTCAAGTAGTAATCACAGCCCGATTAATTTATTTTATAAAAAAATTGTTTGGTTATTTTGGAACAAAATAGTATGATTTTTATATTTTGTAGTAAGTTTGAACAAAGAAAAAAAAGAATGATCAAAAGAATTAATCATGACAAAGTCGTATTCAATAACTAAGAGTTAACTAAATATTTAAAAAATACTAATTTGTACGCATTTTTACACCGTTTGTATTTTTTGATAATTTTTCACTCATTTCATTGTGTTTATAAGTACCCTGTATATTGCCTAACCTAACCTAAAATAAAATATGAATATACTATATGGTGCTTTTAGACAATAAACCAATGTGCGGATCTTCTAATAAATAAATTAAAGTAAAGGTGGTTTTACTATCACCAGTCAGCCAGTAAACCAACTGAAATCCAAATTGCAAGACTGCAATAAAAGAAATATCTACATAAAATAAAAGTGTGGCTCTATGTGCCACAATTCGAAGAGGTTAATAATTGAGACAGAAATAGAAGAAAATATGCAAATAAATAAAAAAATTCTATATGAAAAATTGCGTACAGGGGGTGACCAAAAACAGTCAATCATTATAATTTTTAGGCACACCCTGTCTACTGGAAGCAAAATCGGTCCTACAAATTTACGGTGCTGAGTTAAGGAGTTGCTTATGGCGAATTCGACTGGGAAGCACTATCCGAGTGCACGGCCTACCCCAGTTCAATTCGCATTTTCTCAGTGCCATGTAAAAGTTGCTCTAACTCGGATTAGGTGCAGTTAGCACGCGGCACTAAGAAAGTGCGAGCCATACCAGTGCAGTTATTAAAACAAGGTTGATTCGACTGGGATTGACAATTGACAGAAAATTTATCTAATTTATCAAATTGTCCCAAGCAAGCTAACCACTCTTCATCCGAGGAATCACTCTCGCTGTTAGATGACGTGTTTAATAAAAATTCTTCAACTAAAGCCGTTGACACCATTCCTATTTATTTGTTTTGTTTGTTTCTCTAGCCAAAACTGAACTAGAACTATACTAGCAGTACAGTTCTAAAATTTTGCACTAAGTGCTAAAACACCGCACCGAATGCAAGCCAGCCGAATTCTCACAGACCGCACTAAATTGGTGCATTTCCGAGACGAACATAAATATTTTCAAAACCAGTGCAGAATTTTGTCAGTCGAACAACCAGCACCGAGCGAGTGTGCTTTCAGTGCAGATTGGTGCGCACTAGTGCCGCCAGTCGAATTCGCTATTAGAAACATTTTTGGTCTCCCGTAAATTTTTCGTAAGTTTCACCGTTTTTGAGTTATTTAGCCAAAACTGGTTTGATGCAACACATTTTCAAATCAGTTGAAGTTGTGGTTTGAAACCTGAAAACCCTGTAACTCAGTCATTTTTGGGAGTTCAGGCTGGTTCAACCACTTGGAGTAGAGTAAAAATTCTATCTTAAAAATTGCGTACAGGGTGACAAAAATATTGAACCGCCCTAATTTTCTTGAACTATACTGGAAGCAAAACCGACCCTGCAGACTTACGGTATTGGGGGTTAAGGAGTTGATTAGAAACATTTCTGGTATAAACGATTTCGAGTAATTTAGAAAAAACTGGTTGGATGCAACAAATATTTAAATCAGTTGAAATTATGGTTTGAAATGTGAACACGGTTTAAAGGACAGTCAGGGACAAAATCGCCTGTAAAACCCACGTCAGAAAATGATTGTTTTAAGTACATTTTTGGAATCCCCATTAAATTTCCTATCCCAGAAGCTGAACAGACACTACAAAATTTGGTAGTCAGAGAGAAAAACGGTGTCAAAGTTTGAACTGCCAGAACACAGTATGCAAGAACAGTCAAAGACAAAATCGTCTGTAAAACCCACTTGGAGTAAGAAAATGACTGTTTTAAGCACATTTTTGGAATCCTCATTAAATTTCCTATTTGACAAGTTAAAAAAGCACTACAAAATTTTTTACAGTCAGTTCAGAGTCAGAGTTTCATTACTGTCGAGAGATTAGTTAGATAGCCGAGACGCGAAGCGTCGAGGTTTAGCTAGGATCTCGAGACAGGAATGAAACTTCCTACCGAGGTTTGTATACTATTTTATATACAACCATCATATTTCTATCAAAATTTACAAATCATTGTTTCATTCTGAACATATCTAGAATATTACATTTAACAAAAAACTACCAAGCAGGCATTTTTCTCAGAATAATCAATCAGGTATATTGTTACCGTAGCTATGTGGTAAACAACTCACCAATATAAATAAATGTCAGAAAAAGTTAGATCGATATTCATTTCCGGATTAATAAATTGAGAAAAATGTCCTCCGGTGAAGAATTGGCGTGTACCCCGCCAGAAATACGACAGGGGTCTTCTACAGGGGCAATGTACAGTATGATACGAACGATGCTATAAATTGAAGAAAAAACTGCTATTTCAAAACATGGGAAACTGCTGGCCTTTCTAAAACGTCAAAATGTGGGCTTCAGGCCCAAAAAATCGAACGTATTTTCTAGGAAAAATATAGAGGATTTTTTAAACAAAGCTCCAAATAATCTACCGATAAAGGTAAGATATTTGTGATCTTTAAATAGGTATTTTAAAAAAATAGTGTTTGAGCTTATACAAGTGCACAGTTATTATGGTATTATATTCTTCTTATTGTTTTAGGTCGCATTAATAATAGGTGTATCTGGAGCTTGTCGGACGGACGAATTAGTGAAAATGAAAATGTTGGATGTTACTTTTTTTGAAGAAAAAATTTTGGTTGAGATTCCAGATTCCAAAACACATACAAGTAGATCATTTCTCATTACTGATCCAATATGGGTGAAGATAGTTCGAGACTACATAAATTTGAGAGAAAACATAGAAATCGACAGACTTTTTGATCAGGTTAGAGGAGGAATAGCAAGAAATCAACCAATTGGGCACAATACAATAGCTAATTATTCCCAAAAAATTGCTACTTTTTTGAATTTAGAGAACTCGAAAGGCTTTACAGGCCACGCTCTAAGAAGAACCGCCGCTACGTTACTTGCCAACAGTGGAGCAAATGTACTCCAATTAAAAGGCTGGAAGGATGGAAACCTAGTACTGTGGCAGAAGGTTATATGGATAGCTCAATGGAGAATAAAACCAGAACTGCCGTTACGCTGTCCCAACGTGCCATGTCTTCTGAAGCTGTTGCAAGTAGTTCACAAAGCTCAGTCATTCAGCAGCAAATTAATTTGTCGACCAAAGAGACAACTGTTGGAGACGCCAGTGCTGGTACTGGCCTAAATATTTCTATAAACACTTATAATAATTCAAATGTAACCATTAATTTCAATAAATAGTTTGTTTTAGTTATGTAATATCATGTTAATTTTAGTATTGTAATGTATTACAGGCATTATAACCGTTAGAATGCATACAATTCGAGTGTAATCCAGGACATTTTTCTCAATTTATTATTTGCGAACTGAATATCGATCCGACTTTATCTGACATTAAAAAAATTTGATTCAATCATCATTTTTTGTTCAAAAATATTAACAATCACACAATTTTAGAGGGCGGGAAATGAGGGCGGGAAGTGAGGGCGGGAAGCGAGGGCGGGAAGTGAGGGCGGGAAGTAGAGGTGCGCAATATGATACTTCCTAACCTTCAATGACGTTAGTAATGACAGCATTACATATATGGTTGTAAATAAAATAAAATATTTGCTTTACCGGTAATTTTCCCATCCCTAGTTTCTAGTAATAGTCAGATAGCTTTTGACCTTTCCAGATAGTTTCAGGAAATTGTCAGATAGTTTTCTGAGATTGTCAGATAATTTGAGGCAATGCCAGACAGCTTGTGACCTTGTCAGATAGTTTCATTGCTATTCAGTTTCTGGCAAATTTTCAAATAAATTCTCGCATTGCTAGAAACTCCATAAAAATTGCCAGAAATTCTTATAAAACAAAAATACATGGCCCTTTAGAGCCACCGTACCATTATGACCATTTGTCTGTGGTACCTCATAAATGTATTTTTGCAAACACCTCTTTTGAAGCCAAGTATTGCAGTAATGTTTCCAAAGTTGTGATCAAAAAAATCTTAATTTGTCTCTTCGGATTTCTTTCACTTTTTGAATACAGTGATTTTAGCTGTAAATCTGACATTCACCTATACACTTACATAAATATCTTGCAAACAAATTTTAAGACACAACACAATTTAATTTAGATCTTATAAAAAATGATTTTGCAAAAGAAGCATATAACCTCATTATTTAGGTTTTACTTTCTTTAAAAATTAGGACAAACATCACGAGAAAACTAGGAAATTGATACTGATCTCAAATTTAATCTGTTGTCTTGCTACAGCTGTAAATTTATTACAAACAAAACTAATTTTTGGTATCTTGAATCTTTCTGCTAGATTATCACAAAAAAGGCTATCTAGCCTGCATATCTGCTAGGCAATTAATTTGCTTTTAGAGATTATTCGTTTTGAAGATGCTTTGTGGTGTTAGTTAGTTCGCACCACCCACCAACTTACAAACTAGTCACTCCCTCCATTTCAACCTGATACCATTATGCGCTTAACGATATTCAGCATTCATCTTATCTCCATTTTAGTTCCAGGCGAACAATAACAGAACGCCAGATAGAGGTGATTACAACGGCAGTACTACCTTAGATTACTGCCATTATATTGCGGCATATGGCAAACGCCATAACTCGAGGTACTATTACTTACATAAACTATAATGAAGCACGACGTCTCGACCGTGAGGTCATAAATTTTGGTTTGCTGAGCACGCATTGCAGATACGCTGCATAAATGTCAACAATGTTGTTTGACGAGACCAAAAATAAATATACATTCAAGCTGATTTTAAAAAAACCACATTTTCCTCTCATGCTACCATCTAAAAACAGTATAAGTTATCAATGTAGGGTATTAAAAGTGAAATTTTAACATAATATATTAAAGGAACGAGCTAGATTTTAAGTATAACTAAGATTCTAATATACTGAAGGTTTTTCGTGTCTTTAGTCAAAAAAGCTTAAATCAATCCCACTTTTGCTTATTACATCGAATTATTGAAGTTTCAAATCGATGAACATGAAACAAAGTTCAATAACAAGTTTTGTCAAAAACTGGTTTCCAACTCCTCTACAATTGAACAGTTTGTAATATTTCCGAAACATTTCAGTAATCTTTTTCTTCCTCTGCATATCCATTAATGCATGTTTACGACCACATTTTCCATAGCTTGTCTAACTCTGGCAGTGTGGATTAATGTCTGAATGTCACTTATGCCAGTTCACTGTCTCACGTTAGTTATGACATTTAAAATTAAATTTAATGATTGAAAGTAGCCACGAGACAATTTTTATCTTAAAAAGCGTCACAAGCGTTTCCACTTTAAAAACAGTCACGTGACTTTACAAAACATCAGTTAGAACTTACGTGACCATTCAAACAATATTTTGACATTTAAAACGGTCACGTGACCAATCAAACAATAATTTGACATTTAAAACGGTCACGTATCTTCGAGATTTTGTTTTGAGGTTTAAAAAAAAAGTCACGTAGCCTTTAAAATTAAATTTGATGATTGAAAATCGTTACGTGACCATTTACACATTAAAAATAGGCATGTGACTTTAAAAATATCAGTTCAAACTGTGGAACGGTCACGTGACCTTTTCGTTTTGATGTTAAACAAAAGTCGCGTGACCTTTAAAAAGAAATTTGATAATTGAAAATCGTTACATAACCATCTTCAGTGTAAAACAGCCACGTGACTTCGCTCCGTTGTTTGAGGAGTTACAAAAAAATATAAATAAGGAGAGTTGCACGAAATTTCTTCCTCTACAAGATTGTATTTAAGTCTTTTTACCTCCTCTTATTAAGACAGTTACTTAATTAAACTTAAGAAAACAGATTTGCTGCTAGTTATAAGTGAGTACTCACTGAAAAAAAAAATGTACGAGAAATTATCAATTTCAAAGTATATAGAGATAATTGATCCATATCAACGGATACAAATTCATACAACTTACGTTACTTTGGAAAACATTTTAACAAAAATTATCCTAATAATTTTTTCAAGAGTGTAAAGGCACTGCCAATGGTAATTGGTGTTTTCCAACCACTACTCTATATAAACATAACTCTTGTAAAGGGTCACTTTATGCAATCAGTTAAAACTGTTTGCCACTCCACTTTAGTTTACGACTCTTATTAATGAACGGTAAACCCTATGCCAAGATCTTTTTAACTATTCTCCTATTACAGACGAAACCTGTTTTACGAGAAGTCGTATAACAGATAAATAATCATAAAAGTCATGTTGATGCAAATGTAAAATCTGCCTGAGATAAAGGTTTGGTGTAAGAAAGTGCTTAAAATCATCATGTTTGGGTAGGTCTTATCGGGAATGTAATAGTGGAAACCAGGTTAATGAAAAGCACAAAAATATTTAAATTTGGTTTTATGTTAAATAAACTGAGTGAAGATGCTACGTTTCGACATTTACCAAGAATTATGTTTACGACATTTTCTTCATTTTGGAATTAGTGTTGCTTAATGCTTAATATATTTTCACCCAGATGGATTGGATTTCAATACCTAAATTTCAGTTAAAGTGCTCTTAAGTCTCATGGGTTGTTAAATAATTGAAGATGGATAATAAATTGTGTAATTGATGTATTGGTTTGCTTTTGTGTACTGATTATATATTTTTTGAGCTTTTTTTCTGTTTTTTGCCTGAAAAACTGTATATTCAAAAGAATCAAGAAAATTTCGTTGGACTACTTCTACTACTTCTGCTACAAACCAAGCAACTGGTTACTGATCCTTCTGGTGGGAAAGCTGAGCTGATCAAACAGACTAGGAAGGTCAAGAACGGTTAAGCATTGTTAATTGATACCACTTTAATCAGAATTATCAACAATCTTATAAAATTGCTTGGTAGATGAAGCATATCCTCCCTGGTGTGCACAGTACACCTGAAACTACACATGGGACAACTAAGGAGAAGCAGCAATTAGAAACATGTTAATACCTGACCTGCTATTATTGCTATTATTTATCAATTTTCTCAATTCATTGTTATATTCTTATAGCTAAAATATAAAACATTTCTTTCCATTACAACAAATACTACATTGAAACCATACTGGAATCAAATTATTACGTTTGAAATAAGCTAATTTATTTTAATTATAAGTTTATTGAATTCGTTAAATGAGGTTTTGATGAAACCGGTACAATAAAATTGCATTTTAATTTTATGGTGTGGAGTTTTGAAATTTTATCGTCATATGAACACGTATTGCAGCTGGCGGATGCTTGGCTAAAATAGTGAATCAACGGAATGTAGAAAAGAACACGATTCAACTAGTTAATACCACCATGAAAATTAAATAACTGAAACTGCTCTTTTTATTATTCTAACTTTATCATCATATAGCATACCTACTATGTTTGGTATTCGTTCTTTCATATTTAATACACATTCCGTACGATTCATATCCAGCTGGTTTATGCATGCTGTTTTGCTGTGTAGTTGGCCTAGTGGCATTTAGTCAGTTTTAAGGCAATATTTTTGACCAAAAATTATAAATAATATAATTACTTTACTGGCACTTTATACAAACTCATAGAAGCTTCTTGCTCAGTAAAAATAGGAATTTCTCAAAACAAAATTCGAAAAAAGTGTAACATTTGTAGTTTTAAGAAATTGAAAAATGTTTTAAAATAGTCGAAAACAAGTTTTAAGAATTGCTGAATTCGGTTTCTAACGAAAAAAGATCAATTTAACCCTGTTTAAAATTTAAAAAAACCGTGGAAAATGTGTATAAAATGATTGCGGTTACACCCAAAAAAACATGCATGTGCTTCAAAATGTTCAAAAACGACAGCTTTCCTTTAATCAACAATAACAAATAGAAGCTTCCTACACAGTAAAAACAGGACATTTCTCAGATTTTTTCGAAAAATGTGCAACATTTTTAGTTAGTTTTAAATTGTCGAAACTGTCAACTTTGTAAAACACAAACTGCACATACATCACTTTAAAAAATTTCTAAAACCGATTTTTTCTTAATTTTTTAAAATACAAAACCTGATTCCAATCATGCATATTCTAAACAACCTCTAGAAACGTCCTGTAGCAAAGAAACAGCAAAACTGTTTTAAAAAATTAAACAATTTTGAAATTCCAACATATAGTTGGACAATTTTTATTGCTCTAACCAATTTTTCTTCACTTTTTAAGTCACCTGACATGCACAATTTTTATGAAAATTTGTCGGAATAGATATTTGAAGGTTTTTTCCGGAGTTTCCTATACCGTTGAAGAAAAAAAAAAGGTTTTAACTAAATAGGGGTTGGTGTACAACCTTACGATATCAAAAGTGTAAAATTCTTCAATTTTCCTTTTTTTTATATAATAATTATTACTTTTTTAGAATCTATTTCACCGGGAGCATTCAGGTTCAAACACAGAAAATAGACAATAGTAAACTTTCACAGCCTAGGTGGTACCTCGGGTGGTACCCACGCAGAGGTCAACCGATATACGTATTAAGGCTGCTGAAAGGGACAACACAGTTACTAAAATTCACGGTACATGAGCAGCAGAAAACTCGTTTTTTTTTTTACTTGAAAGTGAATGTACGTAACTTATATGGTCTGTGACGTAAAGTGGTATAAGGATTGTCGCGTACCAAACGTAACCTGGTCCAATTACGATTCATGTTGAATTAATGAGGAATAAAAATGTAACGTTATTGCAGCATTAATGAAAAATGTGAAGGTTCTTAAAAACATTTTCGGGAATTTCAGCTTATATGCAAATGAGAAGTTGTTTTATACTAAAAGTCAGTTTTGCAAACTTGATTACTAACTGGCTAAAAATAAGCCTGAGGCTCAGTTGCACACTCATGCAATTTAAACTTAAAAAAATTGTGATATATAAATTAATTGCCTAGAAAAGCAATGCAAAACACGCACCTCACCAACAAATAAATCAAATAAGCCTAGGCAAGATATAACAGCGAATTTAAAAATAGTTGAAGACGTTTTAAGATGATCATCATATAATATTTATGTCCTTAAGTGGGTAGATAAGTGGGATCGCATTATTTATGCAAAATATAGTCCAACACCATCGGTTGAACTTCTGTGGTAAAGGGTTATTAACTTGCTACATTGCCGTATTTTTTATAGTCTTAAATGTAGTAGTTATATAAAATTTAATTATTTTTGTTACTTCATTAAAAACGTTTAGTATGTTTCCACTTTTATGACTTTCTTTTAGTACAACCACGCTTTATGACATTTTAGCAAACATCGGTTGAACTTTATTGCATGTTAAACCTAAAAGCCCATCACTAAGTTTACTAACATAAAGATTGAAGATGGGTTCGATGCATTTTACCCGCTGGTGGGAGCAAACAAATTTTATTAGTAGATTTTGTCCCATTAGTGAGTCCGGTTTTATAGATGACTGAAAAATGGAAAATACATTTATCAACGCCTACATTGCCACCACCGTATGTATAATGTCATCATTTCATGCGATTGCTTCAATGCAAGCAGAATTTTTCTGCAAATATCAATTTCTTCATCTTACACGTACATGATAAATAATCATTAGTCACTGTTTTTTCTCAACGCACTGTCATAAAATTTACTATGTTAACAAGCTATAATGTGACATGTGAAATAATTATGGCAAATCACTTTTTTTTAAATATAACAATTATTTCCTGGTAAATCTACCACCAATAATTATCTCAAACTGTCAGTAGTAAATAGACTGATGATAGATTAATTATATGATATGCATTGTCATTCTTTTATTAGTCTGTAATGTGTCAGACGTAATAACCTAATTGCTCCTGTGGTTGATCAAAATGTAATAAATCAATGCTGGATTTTACTCATTCACCAATATAAATAAATTCCACTTTTAATCTTAAAAAAGTTGCGTGACTTCCAAGGGGAAAAATGCGAGAATGTAGATTTTTTCCTTCAGAATTTGGATTTTGTAATTTTTTAAGTAAGTAATAAGAGTAATAAAGTAATCAACATTTTTAAAGCATTTTAATAAAAATGTGGCACGTTTTTACAAAAATTTTGAAAAATTTCCTGTTTTTACTGTCTGGGAAGCTTCTGTGGGTTGAATAGAGTGCGTGTAACTGTTCTGTTTGATAAAGTTTTTGAAAAAGGAAAGGAAAGCGAAAATGTCAATTTTTCCTTTAGAAATTGAAATTGAGAATTTTTGGAAGAGATGTATTCTTAAGTGATATGAGCACAAGTTGTGTTAAACAAAATTGTGATTTTCGACCATTTTAAAGCCTTTGAAAGAAATCTTGTAAAAAAATGGGTCTACTGTGAGTTACTAACTAAATTGGCAACTACAAATATATCAAAATAAATATAAAAATATACGAGAACATTACAATTGACTGGGCGTCAGTGTAGAAGTAGAACAACCTTGCTGGATATAATGAATACACAAAATTTCAGATCAGAGATTTGAACGTTTGAAAAACTAATCAAACTTCATGCATTGGATTGTGAAATTGACCTCCATGGTGTAAAATTTTATGTTTTTCAATTTAATGACACAAGAAGAGAAAACCCGTACAAACTGAACTGTTTTATCTCAATTTTTTTTGTAGCTACACTTTACTGTACTATGATTATTTTCTACAACCGACTTCTTATTATTTGATCACTGGGTACAAAAAAACCATTTTTGCCCACCAATTTCGTAATTTACCGTAAAACCACTTTAATCACAATAACCATAATATAATAAAAGAGAACTAAAGAAGGAATTATTGTTAGTCAACCCACTGCTAATAGAAAATTTTTGTGCGGCCACTAAATTTATAAATTACCTAATAAATGCATTGTTTTTGGTTGATTGATCCATTATTGAATCCTCTGCACGTGCGTTTCACAATTCCTTTTCATTTTAAGTTTGAACAATGACGATTCGCAAAATTGCGAATTTCCTGATTGAATCGTTTTCAAATTTAGAGTGGTTTTTATCAACTCTTAGATAATCCATGATCCGTGTAAACGGTGGAATTTTGATCATCGGCATGACGCAAATTATACGGTACCAACATCGGCATGACGGTGACAGACTGAAATATTTATGGCAATAATAGGGCTTTCTGTAGTATAAATTATGGTTCATGTGAGGTTTAAGTTTACGGTTCTCTGTCCCGCTATCATTTCACTGCAGTAGTCCGAAAAAATGCCGTTAAACTATTAAAATTTCGTGTAGACAAATTATGTGGGTAATTTTTTAGTTTTAAACAAAGTAATATACTGTTGGTTGAGAAAAGAATGAGATTGATGATATAATAAACCAAACAGCTTATGAAAATCTCTTAAAATGTAGTTTTTGTTGAAATTTTATATATTAACTAAGTACTGATCACTTTAGTTTGAAACAAGGCAATTTATAAATAATATAATAATTGCTTAAGACAGTACCAGGTTACGTATAAAATAAAAATGATAATCATTAAAAAATTCCAAAGCTAATTCCAATTTAGATGAAGAAACTGAAAGCTCTACAAGATTATCACTAAGAGAAATCAAAAGAAGTAATATGCACATGAACAAACAAGAGTATATCAAAGTAAAGCGAAAACCAAGTTACACGGTGTAAAGATAACTTCAGACGGAAGTAGTCACTTTATCTACGTATTTTGTGAAAACTTAAAGTTTTTGATTAATTATTATTAGTTTTCTGTGTGCTCTTCTTTGGCTTTTGTGCATGAAGTAATACGTTTTTAAAAATGTAAGCAGAAAACCGTGGATTTTAACCTGAAAGAGTTACTGGGGTGCTTTGAGAGTTTTCACCCTATATATGTTCAACGAAAATATATAGGGTGGAAACTGTAGGGTCTCTAGGGTGTAAATATTATATGAATAATCCTCTCTACCCTTGTGTTTTTCCTTTTGTTTAACTGTTAATCCTTTTATTTTTTTAACACCCTATATGTGTTCAATCGTATTTCGGTTAGCAAGTGGTGAAAGGGCAGTTTAAGATGAACATTTTGAGCTATTTACAATCGTTGAAGCCCGAAAAATTACGGAGATACGGAATTTTCAAAAATATAATATAAATAAGTAATAAAATTCGAATATTTCAAGAGAAATTTGCAAGAGACTAAAACTGTTGATTTTCTAACATAATGATTTTCTCTACCCAGTGAACTATGTTCACACCCACATAGAACCGGGTAAACAACCAATGACAGCGTTTAAATTGAACTGTTTCACTTTTAGTTTTTTGAAACACTCTGTATTTGTTCAATTGCGTTGCCGTTAGCACAAGGTGAAAGAGTAGTTTCAGATACATATTTTGAGCTATTTACAGTCGTTGAAAGCCTAAAAATATAGAAAATATTCAAAATTTTGATGCGTATCAAAAAAAAAGTAGTAAAAGTCAAGAATCACGGGAATGGTTAGTTACAAAAATTCTGCAAGAGTTCAAAATTTTCATAATCACTTTTTCTATCCATTAGACTAGGTTTACATTAACTTGAAACAGGGTAAACTCGGTCTTGGAACACCCTGTATATGCTTAATCGGGTTGCGGTTAGGACGAGATGAAAGAGCAGTTTGAGATTAACATTTAGAGCTTTTTAAAGTCGTTGAAATTTTAAAAACAGCGGAGATACGAAATTTTCAAAACGTTTATGCCATTTAAAAAAATAAAATAAAAGTCGAATATCTTAGAAACGGTTTGTGTTATGGAAATCTTTCTTATATTATACGAGTATCTCTACTTATATTGTATTATTCTTTTTGTTTTTCGAACATCCTGTTTCACATATGTTCAATCGTGTTACGGTTAACAGTAGTAGAGTATTCAAAAAAAAAATATACAAGCCGAATAGCTCAGAAATGCTTAAAGTTATGGACATTTTGCAGGAGACCAAAACTGCTCTTTCTCTATTGAGTGGATTAGGTTAGGTTAGATCAGGTTTGCACGTATTTAAAACCGGATAAACGATTTGCCTTGTAAATGTCGTCTGAACTCTTTAGAACAGTCAAACGTAGCAACAGGTGGCGAAGAAAAACCAGATGTAACCACGTTTGAATAAGTTCCAGTTTTTGGCAAATTTCAGAGGATTGACAGTTGCATTCTCATCAAAATGGCTAATTATGTTATTGTAATGGTCATTTTCTACCAAGTAGAATTTTGTTGGGAACTGACTTGGGTAGGAACCATCAAATGTGTATTTTCTACAAGCGTTAGTAATTATAGTTGGTGTAATATTTTGTTGTAAAACCTCCTATAAAACCATCTAACTCATAAATTTCTGGGAGTGTAAAGCATCCAGGTATTTGTTGCTGAATTGTAATATTTTTTTAATGACTGATTTCATGCATTATCAAAGATTCAGAACAATGGATTTTTTTAGGTAGGGTGATTTTTGACAATTGACAACCGTAAAGTACCTAGAGACGTAGCATTGATCAAAACCAACTACTGATTAACAAAAAAATATACTAAAAAGTATAAACAAAAACTAGTACATCCACTTATCTAAAATAAACTATTTTTGTGGATTGTTTCTTTTTATTCTTAGGTTACATGTACCTATTTAAAAATAACAATGACTACGCAAGATTCTGATCTCAAATTAGAATACCATTGATACGTGAGAAAATAATCCCTTTTACTTCCAACAGAATATTACAAAACTTCATAAAGATGTTGAAACCAATCACCTTTGCTATTAACCTTTTATTAAATATCGTCTATAGCAATAGTGAACTCTTCGGAAGCATACTTGAATAATACTTTAATTATTGAAGTTTTCCGGTTCATTTTAATAAACACACTTTATTCAGTGATAAATTAACTTGAAAACGACAATCTCACGCCTCTTTAGCACACTGTTTCTCAAAAGAACAATGCTGGCTACTTTTAAGAAATACAGGTCGACTATTGGCAACCTCATCAATGCACTTGGTAAAAAAAACGAGGCCATGCGAAATTGCCATGTACACGGTGAAAATTAAGTAAACTACACAAAACTACCAGCTATTACCGTATTTTAAGTGTACCAATTTTCGAAAATTAGCTTATAATTAACTACCGCAAAGTACACTAAATTTCTGTTCTTGTAGACACTTAACTTTATTACCAACTTCTAGCTTGACTTAACTTACTTGATACTGGATATCCGGGTGTATCACATTCTGCTCTCTTTTTAGTTGCGTTAGACAGAACAACCACTAAGAAAAGTTATTAAAGGAATGAGTTCCGTTATTAGAGCTTATACGTTCAGAACATTGGTGAGGCCATAAAAGGTACTGCAAGGATTAATGTTAGCACTTTAATTAACCTCGACGTGTAGTTGGCAGCCCTAACTAATTGGATAACACGTAAATGGGGAAATAACGCCTGAAGTGTGAGCTAAAAGCCTTAAAGCAGATACTTCACTGGCGGCAAAAACAGCAAAATCGTTCAACATATTCAACCTATACAAATCAAATTAGAAGCTCGAGTGGTAATTTGACTGGAAATAAACTACTCCAACTAATCAAAAGTAACGTCGCTTTTAAGTGAGTAATCTGGCAACATTCTTCTGTCTTTTTAAGTAATAAACAACAGCAATTTTAAAGTCGTTAGTGAAGGTTTGTTAAGATTTTAGTTGACCCAGACTAATGTTCGATTTAAATCAGAATGCATTGAAAACCGTAGAACGTTTTCTAATCTAAGCAACATTGTCACTGCCTTTATATCAAGTGACCAAATCACTATTGTCTGATTCATTTACACATACAAGACTTGTATACAAACAGAATAATTAAAATGAACAGAAATAAGTACTGAAGAAGTGCCAATATGCACAGGAATAAGACAATGTGACTCACTTGCAAAAAGAGCAGGATACAAAATGGGGAACACTTACTTCAATGTTGTCTGCTACGCAGATGATACTTCACTATTTTAAGCAATCAGCAAAACAATTAAATATGGTCATTAACACAGACAAAACCAAATATCTCGTATCATCAAAAGAGTCAACAAGATGCAAACTGAAGATTGACCACAAAATTGTAGAACAAATAAATCAGTTCAAATACTTAGGAGCTGAGATAACAAGTTATGGAAATCTACAGAATGAAGTCAGAGACCAAACTATGAAGGCATATCAAATATCAGGATTCCTAAGAGACATTGTGTGGAAAAACAAATACCTCAACATAAACAGTAAAATAAGAGTATATAAATCGACAATCAGACCTGTCATAACGTATGACAGGTCTGATTGTCGACACATAGCCGAAACAAGACCAGATACAACGAAAACATTACAAATGATGCGAACGGTTCAAATGAAAATAATAAGAACTATACACGGAAAAACACTACACGACAGAATTAGAAGCGAAGACCTTAGACAACAGAGCGAGATACAGGTCATAGGAAGGTGTGGTAAAACAGAGAAAAAAATACTGGAATAAACACGTAAACAGAATGGAAGACAACCGACTTGTAAAAATAGCAAAAACAAACAACCCTGTCGGAAAACGAACCCAAGGCAGATCTTCAAAACGCTGGAATGAGTGCTGGATATCAACGTCCGAAGAGGCATAATAGGAAAAACAGGCATTAGCCTACCTATATGGACACCCGTATTAGAAAGAGAGAAGAAGTAGAAGAAATAAGTACTCCAAAATAGAATATTGGTTTAACACTTGATTTAATTCTCCGCAAAACACACTGATTCTACGATATCGACACCAACTGTAATTTAGCACTTAACGAACACTGCAAAAGTATCAGAAAAGCAAAATATTAGTGTCAATATAATATGTAATTAATTTATTCTAAAAAGTGCGTTAATAGGTTCTTTTAACACGGAACAATAATTGATTTGGTCAGTAAAATATTACTACCACATCAATTAAACTTATAAACTTTTGGGTTTTAGACACCTTGACAACATTCTAACTGGTCTTGAAAGGTTAAAAGATAACAAAATAAAAGTAAAACCTTCTAATAAGGAAGCACTTTCAGGAATCTCCTTAACAAATTAAGTCAACAATAAATCATTTGTTTGCAACATCATATACTTAAGGAAGTAGAAGTCTTTTCATTTGCTTCAATAACTACTGGTGACCATATCTGATAAAGATCTTTAAGCGTAGGTGTGCTATGTCCTTGTTACGGTAAAAAAAATGTTAAAACTTGTCCGTTTGTGTATTAAATCATTTCTTAAGTTCATTTAGATGCTTGGCAACACCTTGAGAGTTTATTTATGGAGGAAAAATTACTAAATAGGATGTCATTAAAACTAAATGGTTACATAGCTTCGGCTAATTGACTACAACGTTATTATTATTCAAAGTGTTGAACTTTAAAGTGACATTAAATATAAACAAATTGATGGATAAATGATGAATGATTCTCTGATATTCATAATTACCATATGGTGAAGTACTTAAACTAAAATTACGTAGCAAATTTGTGAATCTTTTAACATTATTTATAAATCTGTTGACATTAAAGCTTAAATGTCAGCAATAATTTTATTAAATCAGGACGTAAATTTAACAAGTGAATTGTGCTTTTAATGGTTATCAAAAGCTCACTCAGCATGACAAGCACCTCATTAAATGATAAACTGACAATAGTATTAAACAAAGTTTTTTTTAGTATTTAACTTCTTCTTGCTTTAAATTTTCCTCTACATTTTATCTAGCAATTTGCAAATCCTGAAACGTAAATCAAGATGGTTCTCAAAAGATTCTCCCTAAACTTACACAACAATAAAACCAAGTAAAAATTAACGATATGTTAAGTTGAAATAGACAACAAAAGAACAGTACTTTGTGCAATTTATTTTACAATGTGGGATTTGCTGTAAATGCTTTACCAAGACAATCAGATACGTGTATGGTACTTGCTGTTTGTGAAATACCCACGGCATTCTAGCTTGACTCATTTTGCTATGAGTATTTGCATACGAAAACAGTTAGGTTTTCTTTCAGTTCGGAAAAAAATATTATCAATTTGTGAGTTACCAAGCCGCATTGCGGCCAAGCTTACCATATGTTAAAAGCTTTCTTTTTATCTCAACCGAATTGCTGCAGGATTAAACTATTTAATTACCATTTAATTCTTAGGTTGAAAATTTAATAGCTTAAATTTGAAACTCGTTTTGGTTTGCTTTTATATCCGTTATGTTGGGGAAATTTGAAATAGAAGTTCTACGTTGACAGGATTAAGCAAAAGAATTGCTTAAAATCTTAACCTAAATCTAAAAGCATTTTATTCAATTGTTAATGAACGGTTGAAGTTTTGTATTTATTTTCACTTTTCAGCGACAAGATTGTTGTTGTTTATTTCCGTTTGGAATGGTTTGATATGACATTTTTAGAAAAGTATGATATGACAGATGTAACAAATTTTGTCATCAGTTTTGTTGTACTTTACACAGTTTTACAGTTTTCTTGGCAAAGACTCATCGTTAGAGACAGAAGAAGAAATAAAGTGAAATACAGATGGTTCGTAATGTACTTAGATTTTGATATGTATGAACTAGAATTATCAAAGTACAGTAACGAGAGAGAGCCATAATTTATCATCAATCAATCAAGTATTATTACACTAAATACAGCATTTATGGGGTTATTCTACGCATCCAGAATAACTTAAAAACGTATTTGCTGCATAAAATTGGTTGGAACTATTTAATCACGTTTAAACTGTTGCTTTGACTGTTACAGATCGAGTAAAAAATGTCACAGTCTAAAGAACCTTTAACTTAAACTTCAATAGGAGGGTAAAAAGGTAGTTACTATCTATTTTACCTTCACCAACTGTTAAATTGACAATTTAATTCCAGTATTTAAACTTTGAAAGCAATTTAAACCGTGGCTAACTCTTTCTTTTTCCAAGTGAAAATTGAGAGTAGTACAAGAGTAATGATAATTAACTATAGTAGTTTGACTTAAAAGAAAGTGTTTTTGGATAAATTTCGCCAAAAAAAACGGTAGCAGAAAGGAACAAGGATTATAACATTTTTGGCTTCATCAGGCATAATACGGGTGTAACCTGGAAAAGAAGGGACAAAAATTTGATATCCATGTTTGGTTTTTTTTCAAGAAAATTGTGTATATAACAAATCATGCGTTCTGACGAGAATAGTTTATGACAAAATTGTCAAATTGGTCAGTTTTCGAGATATTTACCAAAAAATACGAACTTAAATGATCAAATTCGACACCATCTAGCGGCTAAACAAAACAGCTTAGCCCCGTCCGTTTAGTGTCACGTGACAGCTCCATTCATTTGCTATCTACGGTTTTATGATGCTTTTATACTGAATGTTTCAAACAAGCGAGTTATTAGCAATTTTATGGTAAATTGCACTAAAATTGTGTCAAAATTATTGTTTTTTGCAATTTTAGATTAGGGTACCTTTTAAAGCTTCATATTGGTACTATCTCAATGAAATTCTTGTTACAGACTTGTTTTGACCTTAAAAGCTCAAATCCGGTGTCAAAATGAAGCTAACTGGTACCATTTTTGAGATGACCAACTTTGACACTATCTAGCGGTCAAACGGGGCTACTCAGAAGTGTCACGTGATAGCCTCATCCATTGGCTTTCAACGGTTCTATGATGAATAGAGTCAAAAAAGTTGTGGTCTAAAAGTCATTTTATTAAGGCCACGATTACACAACTTACCTCTCATTTAACCTTTTTCGAGATCCCCATAGTGGCATACCTTATTTTGAACACACTGTATTTCACATACTAAATTTGGTTTCATCACGGATCGTAAATTTAGTTTTTTTAGAGTGGAAGTTGTATGAAATAAATTAGATTTACCATACCTACTTCACCGGAACTGACACAAGAAAGATATTATAATAACGTTTTGCTCTAGGTATTTTAAAAAGCAAAATCCAGCTTACTCTAACGACAGACTCTATTTTTATTAATCTCCTGCAGAGCCGGAATAAAATAAATTCAACTACACTACAAGTAGTTTACGAGTTTAAATTGCGTTAACAAGACAACAGATTTACAACCAAATGAGAATAGGAGGTACTCATTATTGGTTCGTTCTCGAATGGTTAGCTAGGTAATACCGAACCAGCGGGTACTAAATAACTAAACGAAACCGAAAGCAAATACTGGCAAAGCGAATTAAAATTTAAAATCATAAATCTAACCCGACTAACAAATTAATTACCCCAAGACAGTTGTTCATTTAGGTTATACACAAAGATTTACATTTTTATCCTTATAAGGCACTTTCTCTCGGTTATTGTTTTCTGTTTGAAGTTTCGATTAATGAGTGTTGTTTTACCTTTTCATAACTCGCTTAAAACTAATGATATTTTACTTCAAAATATTTGAATATGATTGTGAAAGTTGTTGCTGTTAAATGCTGTCAAAATTTCACAAAAACGACTTTTTTAAGCTGTTTTGGACGAGAAAATTTCCTAACTAAAATGAAAATTGCTTGCAGTTAATTAGCAGCCCAATTCAACTACCCTATAGAAATTAACTGTATCATCAGCAATTCCAGAATTAACTAGGTTAACAAATGAAAATAACACCGATATGTGCAACAAAACACTAAATCGCGTGTTACGTAGCGCAATTGATCGACTTTGCATTATGCATTAACATACATACCAAGCAATGATAATAAAACTTTCACGTGTATAGTTGCATAATTCTAGAACGTATTTTCTCTTTTATGGTTAGTTTTTGTGTAGTTCAGACGGGTCGTTACTTAAATGTAACTATAATATCTTACCTGAACTTTAACGGAAGGTTACTTAATAAAATTAATAATTCGGAAACTGTACTTAACTAAATAGTCATTTTAAAATGATTTTCAAAAGGGAATTAATTTTTATGAATAGTTTTAATAGAAATGACAAAAATCATTTAGTTTAAACGATTTTGAAGTTATGAAATTATAGCCCCAAGCAACAAGTAATCGAATCTTTAACCACCTTGTTATTACAGCATTAAAATAAATAGCATCATTAATAAATATTGCCTACGCGATTTAACCAAAAAGTCTCATTATCTAATGATTTGATAAAGATTCAGTGTTGTAACCAATGTAACCCACCTATTTTAATTGCGATTTCGAATCACTTATTTTGCTAATTTGTTACATGAGTTTGACATTTAAATACGATACTAAAAGAGTAAAAGAACGTGATTCAGAGACATTTTTTTCAAAGCTTGTCATTAACCGGGTAAATACTTTTTACCAGGAAGTTCACAAATTATCGTCTTCTTCGAATATGCGTGATTATTGCCATCCGGGTAAGAAAGGAAGATCCATTAGTTGTCTTGCAGAATTTAACGACCTCGATAAAAAATGCTTTTACTTATTTATTCGAGCGTTCACAAAAGTAAGAAAATTGCTAATTGGTTATTAATGGAAAATCAGAAATTGCATTTAAAATAAGTGGGAATATAAAATCATAAAACATTAGTCTAAACTATTTTAGACAGTTGTAAAAGCTGAAACTGCAAGAGACACATGACGTGACTTTGATTATGCCATTTTAGAGCTTGCAACACTGTCAAAGCCAACTGACACCTGTCAAAAACAGTCACGTGACTTTGAAATGTGATTTAAATGTTGATCATTTGGTAAATTAACTTTAGACAATTGTTAAAACTTAAATTGCAAAATACACGTTACGTGACGTTGAAAATGCAATTCTGCATCATGTTGTTGCAACACTGTAAAGGCCAGTTGACATCTGTCAAAATTAGTCACGTGACCTTTAAAATGGTTTAAAATTTAAAAACTTGGTAAATTAAATTTACTATTTTAGACAGTTGTAAAAGCTGAAATTGCAAGAGACACATCACGTGACTTTGATTATGCCATTTTAAAGCTTGCAACACTGGCAAAGCAACTGACACCTGTCAAAAACAGTCAAGTGACTCTAAAATGTAATTTAAATGTTGAAAAATTGGTAAATTATTTTAATAATTTGTAATGAATATTGTTTCAACTCAACACTCATTTACTATAATAATTACATGTGCCTATGCTGTTCTGTTCAATTTTCAGTCAACTTTGTTATATTAATACTATAAATACTCTCAAATGCCTTATAAATATCTCAAAATGCGCCTCGTAATACCTCGTAATGCATTGTAATACCTCAAAATGCTTCGTAGTACTGGCATAATACCTCAAATTACCTCGAGCGTGTACACCAAATTACCTCGGCGATCTACCCCTCGTATTTTGTAGTGAAGTCAGTTTTGTTTATTTCCTGAGAAAATTCAATTGATCGATTTATAAGTCTTTTTACTCGGTTCCTTTGATAATGCAGCAAATTCCGTTAGATAATAACTACGTTAGATAACTTGTCAATTTATACCTGGATAATCTTCAATTTACGTTTGGACATTTAAAACATTTTGGAACTTTTGCAGGTGCTTCAGAATTTGAAGAACTATGTTATCTATGTGTGTGTATATGTATTTTATTGATACTAAAAAGTCTTTTTAAAACAGACAATTTTAACTGACGCGAACACATTTGTATTTTTGAAAATTACTTTCAGAATAGACCTAAATTTTGTTTAATTTACTTTGGGAACTTATTCCATCACTGAATGATTAATTCAGTTTTGTTTATTAATTGGGTAGTTCCAATTTGTTCGCTTTGCAGTAACATCTGACAACTTTTTTGAAACATGAATTAAGACAGTTGTTTGACTCAAGTGCAATACATACTTAATAATTAGATGCCATATTTTTGAAAATTTGTTGGTTGTGTTGTTAATAGCCGATTGCACAAACGTACTTTTAATTTTCTTAGTTTTGCTTTGACTGTAACATTTTGCACCTGAACTGCCACATGCAGGTTTGACGTCAAAGAAACTGATATATGCATTCATAAAGCAGCTTCAAGAACAAAATTTTTCAATGTTAAACAAAATTGTATGTCAAATTTACGTTCAAATCATTTTACTTTTTATGTTTCACGAATTAGAACAGGTTTTATTTTCATTTAACTTGTTTGATCGTACTTGCTGTTTTCACTAGAAATCGAAAAAAGTTTTTGATACATCTACAGGAGGTTTAAAAATTTAATTTCCTCCAGGTCTCAAAACGGTTTAATGGCAGGAAAATCAACAAATATGATTATGGTTCAAATTTGCTTGAAATAACCACTACCTTAAATGGGATTTGCCCTAAGAATTGAGAATAGTTTGAAGCAGAAATGGACCAAAATGACATCTTATTTATGATTAATGAACAAATTAGGAAACTACGCACTTTTTCAAAAAGGATTTTTATGCTTTTGACACATCTGCAGATTGTTGTATTCTTGTAAACTTTTTAAGATTTAATTATTTCATTTCTTCCAGGTCCCAAACATCTTTAATTACAGCAAAAACAACAAATATTATTATGGTTCAAACTTGATTGAAATAAGTCACTATCTTATGGGTTTTGCCATACGAACTAAAAATAGTTTGAAGTAAAAATAAACCCAAATCACATATTTTGTGTTCTAAATAAATGAAGACAATATACATTTTTTCAAACAGGGTTTTTCTGTTTTATTTGCAGATTGTTGTAAAAGCCAACTTTAGAAGGATTTAAATAAGTCAATACCTAAATAGCTGAAGCTGTAGAAATCATTATATGGGTAAAATATTCATAATAATTAATAAAGGTTTAAATCAAAATATCAAGTACAAATGTATCAGGATTTAAATGTCAACGTTTTTTTTTGACAATTAGTCTAAAAAATGTTTAGAATGCAGTTTGAATTATGCTTGCACCACACTGGAAAATAAAAATCCTGCATTTTTGGTTTTAAACAACTCAACCCTATAGTTTCCCACTTACAACTCTAGATGTCGACAATATTAAAATACACACACACGCAAAACAGTTAACCAAACACAAAACTTTCTCATAAATACTTCAACTCAAAGTTGATTAGCATAAGGGTAGTAGCTAAACGCAATATTTACGATATTCGTTAGTCTAAATGTGTTTTAAAATATTTTAGTTGATTTACATTAAATCAAATTACATAATACAACATATTTTTTCTTAGTTAATTTAGGCGCTCTAGTAACTTTGCTTCTTTTTAATACTCTATTATTTTTTGACTGTTGCAATCGTGAATAGAAGAGGTACTTAATGTAAAACGCTTTTTAAAAATGATACAATTAAGTCATTCAATCAGTTACCAGAAAAAAAAAACAATTACACAGTGACACGGGCTAACGGATTAATCGATGTTTTAACGGTGGTAAATGGCGAATACAGCTTTTTTTCTAACTGTATTTATAATCAAGCCACGAAAAGTGGATAGTAATACAATTTTTGAACGTAATATCCAACATCTTCCGTACGTTTTGACCTCACAGTAAAACGCCAAGCGACTCAATATGCACGAGTGACCTCAATTCCTAAATTTCTTGTAGCACCTACTTTTGTTTATACTGACGACCCACCGGATATTCCCAGTGTAAAAGAAGGTATATTTATCTCACTTAACTGAGGTAAGATCGAATGAGATGAAAGATAACTTGCCGATGCGACTTGACCAAACTATTGTGGAGTCCTACTTTCTTAAGCCTCGCTAAATGAATTCATCTCTAGTCCACAGACTGGTTTTGCTCGGCTGAATAACGGTAAATTTTGACGGTAAAAGTAAGTAATAAACAGCGCTGATGAAAAGAACAAACATTTGTCATATGGAAACATATGCATTGGTCACTCTAGTACAGAAAAAAAGCAGAAGTCAACGTTCTCCTAACATCACATCGGATAAACTTGCAGTTGAAACATCTTGAATTATTGTATAATGTAGCTTCCTCTCTTAAATCATAATCACCGGAAGTAGTAACAAAGTAATGGAATTTCCGCAAGATTGCTTTCCATTCTGTAGGAACTACATTTTTCACTCGTTGAAATGACTTTCCTGCAAATAGTGGAATGTAAAACAACCGTTTTTCAGAACAATTAGAAGGCTCGCTAATTTAATTCGTGTAAGTTGACAACTGCTATGAAACAGGTATGATGTAATCTAAATCTTTATGAGCATTACGGTAAGCGTATTCCTGGTATTCCGTTTAGAATGAGTATTTGGTTACAATGACTTTGCCAGTATTGAACCGATTTTTACTTAAGCCCCCAAAACAGGATTTTTTAAATTTAGCTCTTGTTCTTTTCCTCATTTAATATGAGCAAACCTTTTATTAAAAATCTTTTTATGTTTCTAAGGGTATCTATTACAAGATAATGCACCTGAAAGTCTTGTATGTATTTGCCAGCCTGTTCTAAGCATGGGATAAATGTTCGTTCACTTTTATGATACCATACCACACATTAATCTTTTATGTTATTTTGATATCAATGATGATATTGATATCAAATAAACTATTTTTCTTCAGAAAACCATCTTGGTTAACTATGGGTTAGAAGAAAAACAATGTTATCCAGTTGGTCAACTACTGAAAATTTAAGACATAATCGAAAGTGATTTTTTCTCTTTTTTCCATTAAGGTCCCAATAGGGCTCTATTTAACTGATAGTAAATGAAGCTGTTTAGACCATAAAATATCTTTTGGTTGGTCAACAAATAGGAATCTGTGCATTATAAAAAAATATAATTTGCGAAGAACCTAAGAAGTTTAGAGTTTAGAATGTTAGATAAACTGACCTTAGCAATATAGTAGGCAGCAAGAGCGAGAATTGTATTGAACAAAATTAAAAGAACCTAACCTAACCTAAAGCTATTTTCTTCTATATCTTTTGAATTTGAACGGTTACTCGAATTTGAGTTTCACCATTGGACTTGCCACTAAACTGGTACCTGTTACAGCAGTTTGACTGCAGTTGTACTGTCAAATTACGGCCACAAGGAAAAAAAATCCATAAATTAAATTTATACTCGTTTTTGACTGATTCGAGATTGCTGATCCCGAAAAGCGTGAAAACTGCGGAAAAATAAATGGTTGATCCTGAAAACACTGAAAAATTGGTTTTTCAGGGAATCTCCGTATCCGAATTATTCGAAAACGAATGTAAACTGAAATTAAAATTTTTTAACAGTTCTGACAGTTAATTTGTCATTTTTGCGGTTAATTTCAGCCCAAGTGAACTTTGAATCCTTGGCCGCCATTTTGTGCAGTTTGACAGTAACTGTCAAATCATCGTAAAAGAGAAAAGTTGTAGGAAATTTTATTCTCCACAAGATGCATTAGAATACGTTTGCTCTAAATGGCCTGTTTAGGGAGATATTCCCTAAAAAGTCAGTCAAAAACCAAAAAAGTTCTTGAAACAAGTTAAACCAAACATAACACGATTATTTGTGCAAAAAGGTGAAAGTTGAAGAAAATTTCATTGGTTGATGTTATTTTGACGGAACTTCATTCTCTATAAGATTGCATTGGAATACTTTTGCCCTAAAGGGCCTCCTCAGTGAGACATTCCATATAAACTGTTTCAAATCACAAAAAAGTGTTTTAAAAGACCCTAAACAAGTTCAACCAAGCGTCGGTTATTAAAGAGCCTTCTTAGGAAGATATTCTCTAAAATGTTCCATGAAAACTGAAACCGTGAAAACTGTGACTGTAAATGAAATTTAGCGATTTCTTCATTGTTTTTCAATTTAACTCTACAGTGTTACATATTTTTGAAAAGGTAGTTTTTAGCTTATTCCAAATCTGAAAAAAAAAATGTTTGGTTCATAACTTAATAACGGTGTGTTTCATAAAAAAACGGAGTAAATATTTGGATTCTACGTTAAATTTCCTATGGGAAGCCATTTGTAGTTCTTCTGCGTCACTAATAAAATAAGGGGGGTTCCAAAATTACATATTTTCAAAATCAAGAATATTAATTTTGCATTATAATTATTATATAATAATAAATATTGCAAAAATTATATTATAATTTATTAATGCGAGATCAAATTTAATTGAATATTTTACAAAAGACAATCATTTTATTTCAGCATTGTGCTTTGCTGTGTATGCCGATTTTTTCTAACAAATATGGAGTCGAAACAAACTAATTTTTGCACTTTTACAAATGAAATCACAAACAAAGTTACGCATTAACTTATATCAGGCTTATAAAACGCATTATTTTGATTTTGTTGTTGATTTAAATTCAAAATTCTTTAGCGGAATTTGATTTATTATCAAATTTGTTCAAGTCTGCACTAACTCAGATCTTGCTGCACCTTATGCAAGCAATTTCGATGATCTAAGTAATGAAGGCTAAATTTGAATTATTGTTTATAAAAGTAAATAATTACTTCTCACTAGCAGGTGATCTGTCTGTAATGATGGCCCAAAAGAATTCATTTCAAACCGTACTACTAAACAAATACGTTTGATCATTAGTTTAGTTGAACACAAACATATTCACACTAACATACAAAATGAACGATTTTATAAAAAGTGGTCAATTACACATTCACTTTACTTGTCAAGCGTCGACATACCCATAAAAGAAAAATTTATTGTTTTTGCAGATATAAAGATATCTGAAGTCAGTTTCATAAAAATTGAATATGATGTAGGAGTTAATAAATTGAAGCAAACTGGTTCTGTGAACAACCAAGAACATAATCGTTTTTGGATCATTAATTATTGTAAAGCTGTTTTTTGAGGTGTCTTAACCATGTTGACCTTCTGATTAAAAATCATCATCATATGACAAATCGTCAGTTTAAAAATATTTGTTGATTGAAAAGTTGAAACCTTAACCAAAAAAATTGTACGGTATAAAATATAATAGGGTTGTTCGCAGAACGAATCTCCAATTAATAATCAGAGGAATATGTCCAGCTGTTGGCTATTACCCTTAAAATGTCAATGTTACGTGAGCATTCAACCAATAAAAGCCAGCAATTTCCGATTTTCAGTTGGAAATCAGTTTGAAATTGCCTCTACGAACAGACCTAATAATTACGTCAATCTAGACTTAAATGCATAAAATAAATGACCCAGATTTCGATTTAATTGATTGATCTGAATACAAAACCGCAAAATGCCAAGATGATGTTAACTAAAGGAATTATCAGATATTGTCAAAATGTATTTCGTTTTGAATACACAGAGAAAGCTTGAATCTTACACTAATATGTCAATGGAGATTGAAAAAAACTTTGAATATAAAAACATGTTCAGTGGTATTTGCTATTAGTTAATGTAGGAAGAAAAATCTTGAAATATGTTCATTGCACTTTTTACTCAAAATTACTTACCCCATTTAAAAGATATTTCAGTAAAATGTCAGTAAGTCATGGAAGATATCATAATTGCTGATTTTTTTAAACTTCAGACATAATATATCAATATTTACCGTTATCTCACGCATCTATTTACCATATCGAAAATTTTTAAAGAGAACAAATAGTGATTCCAAGTTACCGTTACCTTTATGTGCAAATTGCATTTCGAATGTCAAAGGTAACATTGGCATTTCAAAGGAACCGTCGAATACCGGCTGATATTGAGTCAATTAAGTATTATTACAGCCGTATAGCAACTGCATATTAATGTGAATCGAATTTATGTACGAGGCAACTTGCATTACCACATCACGTAATCAAAACTTATTTATAAACGCTTACCATTTAAACCATTAAAGTAATCAATTCCTATTCGAAACAGAGCACATTAAAACTGGAACTTTGACGGTCCTTCGAGCATTTGTTCGTAATCCTTGTGTCTTTCAGATATTATCACTATCACCAACTAATTCAAATGAAATTACCGGCAAAACACAAAAGTAAACGAACTCGCGCACAATTTTCAATAACAACAATTTCCCGCCGCAAGACTAGTTGTTGTTTTTAACGTTGAATTGTAGGAAAATGCTAGTACGACATTAACCTCGGCGTCGTGAACGACTGAAATGGTACCGTACCTTGGTACTACAATAAAAAGCTTGACATTTGCTTGGCGCACCTGTACGTCGAGTCGGCCTATGAAATCGACTTTTACTCTGCCTCGAAGAAACCGCGGTACCCGAGATTGTAGGTAGTACCAGTACTATTCGGGCAGGTAAGGTCCAGGTGTGAGCGGCAGTGGAAGGGTAACATCGTTTAATACGGTATTTACGTTATACGATAACGTTATTTTTGTTAAAAATATTGAAAATGTCACACAAAAGCTAAACATGTATGTCATATCTTTGATAGACACAAGTTTAAAAATTATATTTATAATAATAATATAATTTCCATAGGAATCGAGAAATCTGACGCTTATTGGTCAATTCCGTAATTTCTATAGAAATTATCCTAAGAATAAATTTATCCGGAGGTGAAAGTACCGGCTCTAAATTTATTTTGTTTGAAACTTAGTTTATGGTATTGTTGTGACTTGTGTTTTTCTTGTATTGTACTGGAATCCGTAAACATATTATTATTATATTATTGTTTTTGACACAAGCGATGAACAAAGAGAACGGTTACACCATATTTCTGATTTTTCACTATTTTTTAAATGAATTGTTTTCTAACTGGAAAAAACTGCAAAATATTTATTTATTAAATATCTCAAAAACTAGAATCAATCGGAGGAAACAAAAATTAGATTCGGATTCAGCGTTGAACTATTCTGAAAATTACTTTGAGATGCTCTGGTCCAAAACCGTGTATACTTGTGTAATTGGTCAAATTTTCTTTTTTAAATGACGACATATAAATGAAAACTATTACATACATTGCAAGAAATTCCAAGACGATTTACAAGTGGAGGGATTGGAGCAGACGAGTTTAATTTTACTTACCTGTTGAGTATGTATAACATTTACATAACAAATTAGCGGTACAGTTTTCTTTTAATTATTTCCAGTTTTTCATTTTCTGAGCCTTAATCACTTACGGTGTTCTTTCAAGCACAGTCCTGAGAGTCCCACTTCTTTGGGATATTGGAACCTAGAGAAAAGCAATTTTATATTTTTTGCCGCCCGTACCTACAGCATCTTTGAATTACATGAATTTCCATCTGAGAGATACTGAGGCATTTTCCCACTGACTGAGAATATTTAGTTCTTGGTAGTGTATTTCTCCAGACGGTACGTGATAAAATCACTTGTGCACTCTGTTTTGTTGCTTAGCTAGTAAAAAAAGTCCTTAATCCAATTATATAAAAGTTAAACATCTTAAACATTGTCACAAAAAAATTAAAATTTAATTTTGACTTTGAGAAACATTATTTATTTACAACCCGAAATTGCAAGCATTAGATTCGAAATTTAAAATAGAATTCATGAAAATGTAGGTGCAAAATCAGAATGGAAAAATGATCATTTAAAGCTTTTATGGTTAATAACTATTGGAAAAGCAGTTATAATTTGGAAAGTAATGTTTTAAATCTCAAAACCGTCAAGGATTCCGGTGTTGTTCTAGTCTACATAATTATTGCTACTTTTGAGCCATTCTACGTCTGTTGGGACTACATTGGACGCTGAATTTGGCTCCTTCGTGGTCAATGTATGCCAAATTGTATTCTTTCGTCTCAAAATCGGCAAAGATCGATTCCATGTTGTTCTAGTCTTAAAAATTGTTACTTTTGAGCTATTATACGTCTGTTGGGACCACATTGTCTTCAAAATGAAAGTAAGTAAAAAATCTTCATTCTTCTAATAAATAAGAGAAAAATGGTTAAAAAAACAACAAAATAGGCAGGAAAATATGTAGACACATTATCTAAAGCCTAGTGTGCTTTTAGAAAGTCAACATAAGGAAAAATCATGCAGTATCTGATTGTATGCTCAGAAACAAAAATTCTGTATATCATTAACCGGTAACTACAAGTGACGAACGTGATTCTCTATGGTAAGTACATCTCGTAGAATGTCACATATCAAAAATCCTTTGTCGACAAGCTCATTAGTTATGTAATATCTACTTTTAAATTGGCATTTACACAATGCTTAAGTCACATAACTCTCAGGTTTTATTGATGCGATTACGTGTAACGAAGAAGATACAATAAATCTCTATTTCGGAAGGTAAAAGGTGGGTTGCGTAGTCAGCCATTCAGCATATGTTGCGGAATAAAAGAACTGTGAGGCCCTATATCTTGACGTATAAAGTATCGATAAAACCACTTTAACCACCGGAGATCAGCTCCGGATGACACTGAACTTAGATCGATGGTTGATATAAAACGTAGTGGAAGAAACAATACTGAATTAGGTTGACATGGTTGGTATAAAAGGAAGGATTTATTAAAAAAAGGTTCTTAAAGAACTTTTCCCATAAAAAATTCCAATAAAGAATTTTTCAGTTTATGGGAATTTTCTAAAACAATAAATAAATATGTATAGCATATCACTGAACTTAGGGAGCAAAATTTGCGACGCCGAAAAAAATTTAGTAGTATAAAGAAGAAATTGATATCATAAACATCTTCCTAAATAGTATAATAATCTTTTAAAACATGTCATGTGACATATCAAACTTTTTAGATATTAAAATATAAAACACTCTATACTATTCAGGTACATACTAAATAGGTAGAGTTAATAGTATCATCGCCATCTGTTGGCTTTAGTTCGACTTTCCTTTCTACTACTCGTAGATAGTTAAAATTTCGCCTGTAGTTTCCTGGGTTTGACTTTACCGTGCATTTGATGGTACTGGAAAGATGGCGCTGTGTGTATGAGTTGTGTTGATTATACCAATTTTACTTTACCAGGAAATTTTGACCGGTAAATCAATTCTAAATTACGAATATTATGTTTGAGGCAGGAAATTTTAATGCCGCTTTTCTCCCTGGTTGTACAAAAAAGTTTTTTTAGGTTATTGGATAGGGTGTTTATGAAAAGTTTCAAAAATTTTTATGTTATTGAATAGGAAATTTAATGAGGATTCCAAAAATGTGCTTAAAATAGTCATTTTTCTCACTTGAAGTGATTTGACAAGAAATTTTTTTTTCTCTGTCAAACTGTGCTCAAAAGTCACATTGAACTTGAAAAGTCAATATATTTCTTGACAGGATTAATTTCGAGGTTTTTATTTAGTTAGGCAGTCACATGACTAACTTAAAATTTAAAAAAAACTGTTTTAAGCACATTTTTGGAATTCTCATTACATTGTCGATTCAAAGTTTGGTACAGTCAGGTAGAAAAGCGGTGTCAAGGTTTGAACTGCCAAATATTGACTTCAAACACCTGATCCTCACTAAATTTCCTATTCAATAACCGAAAAAAAAACTACAAAATTTAGTACAATCAAAAAGAAAAGCGTGTCAAAATTTGAACTACCAGAAACCCAGTTTGAAGAACAGTCCAGGACAAAATCGCTGGGAAAACCCAGTTGTAATAAGAAAAAGTTTGTATTAAACACATTTTCTGAATTCTCATTAAATTTCCTATCTAATAACCTGAAAGAACACTGCGAGATTTGGTACAGTCAGAGAGAATAGCGGTGTCAAAGTTTGAACTGACAGAAACACAGTTCAAACAGACAGTCAACGACAAAATCACCTCTAAAACCTACTTGGAGTGAGAAAATGACTGTTTTAAGCACATTTTTGAAATCTTCATTAAATTTTCTATCCAATAACCTGAAAAACCAGTACAATCAGTGAAAAAAGCGGTGTTTAAGATTGAACTGCCAGAAACACACTTCCAAAAGACAGTCAAGGACAAAATCGCCTCTAAAACCCACTTGGAGTGAGGATTTCAAAAATGTGCTTAAAACAGTGTTTGTCCTTTTAAACTGTATTTCTGTCAGTATAAAGTTCAAACTTTGACACCGCTTTTCTCCCTGACTGTACCAAATGTTGTAGTGTTTTTTTAGGTTATTGGTTAGGAAATTTAAAGAGGATTCCAAAAATGTGCCATTTTTCATTCCAGGTGGGTTTGACAAGCAATTTTGTTTCTGAATGTCAAACTGTGCTCAAAAGTTGCAAAAATCAGGGTTTAGAAAAATTTTCTTCGCAATATTTGATACAAAACGTGTTTCTGAGATTTATGACCGTTATTTTGACGGTGGTCACGTGACTGCTTGGCTAAATTATCCTCCAAAAACCACGTGATATCTGTGACTAATGTCAAAACTGTCAAAATTTGCAAGAATTACAGTTTAACACAGTTATCTTACAGATTTAGAAACCAGACGTGTTTCTGAGATTTATTTCAGCTATTTAGTTTTAAGTCTCATACTTTCATAGTTTTTCCGGCGTTTTCTAGTCAGAATGCTCAGTTGTGATTCAAAGTTTCACAAATCTTATATTAACTTTAGATATTTTGATTATTTTAGGTAACAACTATTAGCTGTCTACTGTTAGCATTAACTAGTGAGGGTGTTGTGTTTCAGCATGTGTGTTTCTCTATTTTGATCTGTTCTCATTTCCTAAGAAGAAGTCTCAAGCTTTCTGTACATTTTTTCCCCACAAATAGGTGTTAAGTCTGGTCTTGTCTTTTCCCATTGGTTGTTCTCTTAAGGTTACTAATCATTCTGCGTACCGTATCTAGCTTGTCAGTTTTTGTAATTTATTTATTCGCTTATATTATTTGAAATTAGATAATTGTAGTAGTTTTTATGTTTTTTCGTGTTGAATTTCTTCATTTGTTGTGTGGTTTTTTTTACATATTTATATACGCTGCACCTTTCAGTCATCATTACTTGCAGATTTTCAATTAGGTTAAGTGGTTAACCAGATTATGAAGTTCATCTTCTCGATTCTTTCATACTAATCGATTGTCTAATGGTCCCAACATTTCTCACTCACTAATCTATATGCTTGCTATAAACATCTTGTTTTGTTGCCTTCATTCATTTTTGACACTTTGTGGAACTCCGTGATAGTTGTAATGAATTACCCGACCTTAAATTAGTGAAAAAGGAGTATAAACCGAATAGTTGTTGTGCAATACTTGGTGACATCTGTACTCAACTCTATGAGTTAGAAAGTACAGATGGCGTTCCCAAATCTAGAAACAGTCACCAGATGTTGCACAACAACTATCATTTCTGGCATCCAGTTACTATACTGGAATGAAGGTTTTGTTCTGCTTGACTGACTTAACCTGAGACAGAGCAAACAGACTTGCGTGTTTCTATTTTAAAGAGAGAGACCTTTTTGAGATATAATCCGTGGTTTTATTAGAAATTTGACAGGTGCCATTTTTTGTATAATTTTTAACACCTGTCAAACTTATTACCTAATGATATATCTCAAACAGTTAAGATAAGAACAGCAAGTCATTTCGCTCTATCTCATTCTGGTTATATTAGCTATGATAGTCCAAAACCTAAAAATGTCATTCAAATGTCAATATAAAAAATTGAAATTAATAGTAATATTCAATAATATACAGGATGTTCCATTTAAAATAATCAAAACATGTCAAGAATTTGACTAGTATGTTTTATGTAGTTGGCATAATTTAAACTATGCTATCGATTAAAATTAACAGAGTTGGCTAGTGAGAAAAATATCATTCTGTATATAAATAGCAATGAGATTACTCTAACTAGTTAGGCAGTCCAGTGAAATGTCAAAAACAGCTGATTAAAACTTTTGGAAGGGCAAACACGGCCATTAAAAGTCTTTTTAATGAATACTGAGAGACTTTTAGCTTAAATTTAGTGATTTTCTAAGGACTTTTAGTTGATAATTCATAAATTGCCTGCCAAATTCATAAGAAAGTGTATTTTAATGGCCGTGTTTGCCATTAAATGGAATACTCTTTTTCTCAGGTTATGTATACTTCTTAATTACTTTTTTGATGTCATTTATTACTACTTAGGCCGGGATTACCCAACTTCATAGTCATAGTTGTAATCATAAACTTTTGTCCATAACCACCCATAGAAAACAAAGTAGTCCAGGTTACGTGTTTGCTATGTGTTTATGATTACGACTTAAGAAATTGGGTAAACCAGGCCTTACTTTCTTTAATAAATTTTAATAATTTTTTTCACCTTTCTTTGCCTTAAACAGTATATTTTCTATAAACAATTCATTGTTTTAATATTTCGACTAGACATCAGACAGAATTTGTCACAGTGGCGCCACACTGACCTCACCTGCTGGGCAGCCATCAAATTGTTTAGACTCAATTTAGTTAGAACACAAAATCTGATAAACAACAATTTTACAATTAGTCGTATTATTCACATTTTCCAACTTTTTTACACCCTAATTTTAGCCAAATTAAAGTAATTTAGCCGACAATCGGCTTTTGTAGCCGACTGAACTTTTAACGAATAAAGCGGCCTTATTTGCCTGTCACAGCCATGTCAAATTGACCCCTATAATTTTATCTGATCCCCCTGAGAATACACCAATGAAAAATGTATCCATTGTTTCCCCGTATTAGGTACATGTTTTTGTTTGCACTGTATGAAACATACTGGAATTATTCTATTATAGTAGATGATGATCAATTTTTAATAAATATAATTTTTCCATCAATATTGATGTTTACTTGAGCTTTAAGTACAGATCAGGTACTAAAAGTCACCTGCCATAGTGCTTATGCCGATGCCGCAAGGTCTTTTTTTCCTGTACCGAAGATAATCCCATATAATAGCTTAAATACCATATCGGCTTTGAGGAACGTTAAAACCTAAAGTTTTTTGATTGACAGGTAAATTTGAAATCCACTATTTTCTGTGGTTTGAATATTTTTATAACTACGTAGGTATCTAATTCATCTAATAACCGTTCCCAGACTGGGATCAGTTGCTCTCTATGATTATATGTATAATAATTAATGGTTGGATACTTCCGTTAAAATATAGATAATGAGACCTGTAGATTATTTCAAATAATACTCTCTAAATGTCGGTTTTACTTTTTTTAGATCCAAATTCTGATCTATGTTTACCACCGATTGAAAGACTAATTAGTTTTTCTTCTGTATGCAACTAAAATATAGCTAAAAACCGTTTTCAACTGGCACTCTTCTACGAAAGATTGAATACATTGACCAAAGGAAAAAAATTAGGCGTTCCTTAATCACAAAAGCAAAGAAATATTTCAATCTAGAGAAGAATACGTCGAGAAACAGAATGAGAGGCAGACGAACAGGAGCAATCCTAGTCACACGAAGAAGAAGAAGAAGCTGGCGGTCATCAAGGTTCTGGAAAAACGAATATGTATACTATAAAAATGTCCAGTTTGACAAATTTTATCTGAAAAAAACTTGTCAGAGATTTTCGTTACCGTCAAAAACTTTCATTCCGCAAATAAAAGTTTAGAGTTAAATTGAATGGTAATTTTATTCAAAGATTTGATTAGGATCAAAAAGTACAGTTTTTGGTTGATTTCAAGACAACGATTTGATAATTTCAAGACAACGATTTGATAATGCCTTAGTTAGGTATAGCTTGGAGGTCTATTCCTGTGTTTCTCAGCTCGATGTACATGTGTAATAAAGAGTAAAACTCTGGCATTGGTTAGTGTCATTTGTGTAAAGATGACAAGAACAAAGGATACAAAAAATGAAACTCTGAGATACGTCAGTTATTTGGTCTAATGCATGCAAACCCCGCAGTCACGGTCCCCAAAATCCACATATTTTAAAATCTTAATCATAAGTTTATGACTCAGTCCATAAAATGCTTTTGAATAATCCAAATACTCTAGCGTCGTAACTTTTTTGCAGTTACCAGAAGTATGCCATCAAAAATTGTAAGCATTGCTGCAGCTATTTTCAGGACGAGGGAGCTATCTTATTAGATGGTAGGCAATATTCCGTTCAGAAGCACATTTACAGCTTTTTCAATGATAGATAGGTAGTAAGTAATATGTTCACAGGACGCAAATCGCTCAGATACTCAGACTTGAATATGAAGGGAATATGGAAAAGTAAATGTTGCAAATATTTTCATATTAGTTACTGACTGGTAAATTGATGCCTAATACACCGAAATACAACAAACAACTCCTGAGAACCAACTAATTGGCGCAAATATGCTCGTGCTTGAAGGAGATCCTCTACATCATACAATGTGCTCTAAAATTAGTAATTAAAATTGATAACATGATGAGCAACCCTCAAAATACTAGTAGTTCAACAGGGTTATATAATTCATTCCTCCAGGAAATAAGTAAGCCCAGGAAGTAAATAATATGCTACAAAGAGCAGCAACAGAAGAAACATATGACAACGTACATCTAACCAAATTTTGGGAAGCACTTGAGAACAGTAACATCAGTGTTGAACTTTTAAAAGCTATAAAATCACTATATGAAAATTCCACAGCCAAAGTCAGAATAGACAATAAACTTACAGGTGGATTCAATGTAACTAAACTCAAACCAGGTTGTATCACCAACGCTGTTTAAAATTTACCTGGTTCAAACTTTAAACATGTGGATAAGAAAGTGGCAGGTCATGGACATCCCACTCACCAACACACATATAAATATACAGTCTATATTTTGCTGATGATCGAATTATATTAGGCACAGAAGTAACAATAGTGTGCATAAAAAGATAAAAGAGTTTACTGGAACTGATTGGAAACAAAAACCATACATCCTTGTGGACAAAGGAGGAAATGTATTGAATATTAAAGATTAAATGACCCTATGAGTGGTGAAATACATTGAAACCCTTTTTAATGACCAAAGAAAAGAAATAACAAACACAAAAATGAAATTGGACCATCTATTTTAAAAGAAGAAGTGCAATAAAGTTAGCAGAAGATGGGAAAGCTCCTGGTCTTGACGATCTAACAGCAGATGTGCTTAAGCTGATTGAAGAGCAATATTTGGGTCCTGTGACAATTCTGATTAATAAGATCTATGAAACAGGAATAATACCAGAAGAGTGGCTTCGATCTACATTGGTCGCAATTCTTAAGAAGCAGAATGCCAAGAAATGCGATGAACACCGTACAATCAGCATAATGAGCCACACACTAAAGATGTTCCTCAAAATCATACACCGTAAAATGTTTAAGAAGCTGGAAGAAAATTTCGTCGATACTCATCTGGTGGTCTGTTTGGGTTTAGAAACGGAAGTGGTACGAGCGAAGCCTTGTTTGCCTACAATGTCTTGATATCAACCAAAAGGTCCACACCTGTTTTTTGACTACCACAAAGCATTTGATAAAGTGAGACACAAACAAATAATAGAAGCTCTGAAACGAAAAACCCTCGACAAAATAGATATACAAATAATTATTGTGAACCTGTATTCAAACCAAAGTGCGTCTGTCAACAAGGTTGTGTTCTTTCGCCACTCTTCAACCTGTATTCAGAGGAAATTTTGACCAAAGCCCTCGAAAATGAAGAAGGTGGAATACGAAATAACGGTATTCCACTAAACAATTTGCGCTATGCGGACGATACAGTACTTCTCGCCGAAAACATATCCAACCTTCAAATTGTGTTGAATAACGTCATCACATCTAGTCAAGAATATGATCTAACACTCAACGTTAAGAAAACCAAATACATGATTGTTACCAAAACTGAATTGCCCAATGATGATCTGTATGTGGAAGGCGAGAAGCTGGAGAAAGTCGAGAGGTATGACTACTTGGGAACAAATGTCAACTGTTTTGTGGACTATTGTTCAGAAATAAAGATTAGCATTGAAAAGACCCGTGCATCCTTCATGAAGAACTCGTATGCTCAAATGGTATGTATTCTCGATCCTTCTGTATGGCGTGGAAGCTTGGACCCTGAACGTATATTGCGGGCAAAAATTGGAAGCCTTCGAGATGTGGACATACCGTAGGATGTTGAAAATACCATGCACCATGAAGTTAAAAAAAGAAAACTGCAATACCTCGGACACATTATGACTATGAGAGGTCAAAGATATGAGATCCTGCCATTGATAATCCAGGAAAAGGTCGTAGGAAGTAGGTCTGTTGAAAGGAGGAGAATATCCTAGCTTAAGAACTTACGAGAATATTACATACGAACTTATTCAAAGCCGCAGTTTCCAAAGTAAGGATAGCAGTGATGATAGCAAATCTCCGACATTTCGATGGTACATGAAGAAGAAGAGGGTACTTGAGGTAAGCATATCATTTACATTCGATATAGAAAAGACGGAGTAGGTATGTAATAACAAGAGAATAGAACAGTTTATTATTAATTAACCAACGATCACTGATATGGTATGGTCACGTGCAGAAAATGGCAGAAGAACGATTTCCGAAACAGATATTGAACTGGAACCCCCAAAAAAGGAGAAACGACCACTGCAACCAAACCTAACTTAACATAAAGTTTGCAAGAAAAGCGTAGAAGGGTATGCAGAAACGGTTGTGCTGGCTAGTTGCTCAGAAAATACAATTATACAGAAGGCAAACTGATAAAAGACGAATGAAAAGAAAAAATATCTTAAACTAAAGAATAAATTGTAATAAATGATTACAAGCTATTGCAACCATTTAGTGTTTACTGGGCGGATTCATGAATCTACTTTTGACAAGTCAATTCTTGAGCCGCTCAAAAAATATTCCATAAACGTTTCACATAAATCAGGCGGCTTTTAGTATCGTTTAAGATCTGCTTAATTCGTTGCCATCAAAAATCAGTGTCTTTTAGTGACAAAATTAGCGTGTTTGCCCACGGACACGATTTCCTCCCGCGTGCGACACGCAACAGGGCGTGCAAAGGATGCCATGCCGTATACGTGGGGCCCATCACCATACCCAAGCTATTTGGAACTTTTTAGCCGAGGTCCAGTCTTTTTCCGTCTTTCCGATTAAACGTGAGATTTTTCTAATAATAAACAAATACCGTTTCAAATGATGCTTCTGTCAATTTTGTAGGACTACGCGAAATAGTTCTCAACGTGCAGTTTTGTGTGTCCCAAGTTCCTAACCTAATGTGTGTTTTATTATGAGTGAGTGTTAAAGAAGTGTTCCTAAATTAGTTTCAAATGTTTCTTTCTTCTCTCCACCACTCTTGGATAATAAAGCATCACAGTTTAAGGTAATATTGAATGTCAGGGAAAGTAGTAATCCACTGAAAGTGAAAATATAATGTTTTTAAATCAAATCATAACTTAATTAACAGACAGTTTTCGGATCCCATATAATAAAACACCATATACATTTCATTTAAAAAATATTCTTTAGTCGATCGATCGCAAATTCTTCGACGTTGTGGTCCCATAAACATCCCAATGAATGGTATAAAGACATTATAAAATTATCGGCGGGCGTAATTTATGTTAACGAGAACTTGCGTGTCAGCTATTTTATTTTATAATGTTGCCCACAGTGGTGAACTGGATTTCTGTTATCTATTTCTGAGAATTATTTTACGTGGCGGTTGTAAACAATTGCACATAAATGTAACACATGGAAAAAATAATTGAAATCTGTCAAATATGCTATGCTAGAATAAATAATGTAGTAAATAAAATTATAGCAATTTAAAAAACAGGGCTCAACACTATTATACAAAAGTAACAATTGCAAATGTCCACCAGGAAAAGGGCCTATAACCTAACATGTAACATGTCCAGTTATTCTTTACTTTTAATTTGAGATTTTCAATTTAAGGTTTGTTTGGTGTTACATTTTTTACTCCAAGAGACCATAGCAATTGATTAACTCTTCAAATTTTCTTTGAATTACTTAAAGTAACTTCCACTCTCCACCAGTATAAAGCCGAAGTTACACATGTTAAGTAGCTAAATTTACTTGTGTAATAGTGTAAACCTTTAGGTTTAGTACTTTGTATTTGTGGAATATTGGAAAAGACGATATGGAATGCAACTTAAACTGATTTCTGCCAGTTGAAAGTTTGACGGCGCTTTTTTCCCTGACTGTACTATTTTAGTTTCTTTTTAAATATTGAAGGGGAAATTTAATGACCATTCCATTTAAAGTCAAGTAATTTTTTGAGTTTTTTAATGATAGAGCATGTTTTTAAAGGGAGACTTGCTAAGTCAGTGTCAGTCTTTGGCAAAAGGTAAAGTGCGGCGAAAATGACAGTTAAGTCATCCAGGAAATCATCTCGCTCCGAAAAGTCATCCGGTTCCTGGAGGAGCTGGGTATTCTGAGTGAGCTATGATCGAAGAGATCATTATGTGTGAGCCACAATAGACCAAAAAAAAATTGTCCACTCACTTATTACATAAGAGAATTGTAACCGAGCAAGATCGAAGACACTGATTAACCTCAGCAAAATTAGTCTCAAGGCATTAACGGGGTTTCTAACGGGTCATTGTCGACTCAGAGAAGACCTAAGGAAGCTAGGCCTAGAAGAGGACAGTACCTGCAGGTTCTGCGGAGAAGAACCAGAAACACCCCACCACATCTTGCTCGAGTGTTATGCTGTACATCACAGAAGATTAAACACACTAGGATTATACCAGCTGGCTGTGGAAGAAATACCTCGAACAGACCCACTCAAGATCCTGAAATTCCTAAAGGACCTAAATTTTGAGGGGCTGCTATGAACAAGGAAACCTTGCGATAGCAGAAGAAGATGGGATACAGTAGATCCACATTAGTCATCCACACCTACCATTACCACTACATATTACATAAGACATCCAGGAAATCATTTCAATATTGACAATTTGTATTGAAACAATTCACGCCTTAACGAGATTTTTAATTGTAACAAACAGTGATAAGGAACCAAATTAAATTTTATAACATCTTTTTATTTAAAACTGAAGTCTATATGTGAAAGTATTCTATCAAATGTTAATTTAAACCGTCACACTTATTTAAAAACTAGGAGGAGCGAAGAAGCCGGACTTACACAAACAAACTAAACATACCCTTAAAAATTAATGTGAACGATTTATGCAAAAACACGTCATTTGACAGATTTTGTTGATGCTTTTTTTGGTTTTTTCTTCTTATTTTAGTTTTTTGTGTTTATTTACTGCTAGTTTTGTATGGTTTAATTAGTTTTTTGCAAAACTTTTTCAAGTTTTTAAAAATAAACTAAACTAATAACTGCTTTGACAAAAAATTGCTATATTGAGATATTGAAAGCTTCTGAACGACAAAAACATGTTGCAAAATGTATAAGTATCAATTTACAAAAGTCTAAAAAATGTAAAAACATTCCAAAACACTATAGAACCTCTAAAATGCCTTGCAAAGCTTACAAAGCAGCCTAGAAGCTTCTAAAAGCTTCCAAATGCTTTTCAATTTATCTAGAAGCTCTCAAAAGCTTCCGTATCATAAAGGTTTCAAATGCCTTAAAGGCAGTCCAGGACCTTCAAGGCTCTTTAAACTATCGAAACACCTTCCAAATGCTCCTAAAGTAATCTAAAAAGGCTTTAAATTACTACAGACACTCCAAAATGCTTCTCAAGCAGTCTAAAGCCTGTCAAAATAGTCTAGAAGCTTCCAAATTTTAGAACACTCTAAAGGCTTCCAAATAATCTTCAACTAGTCTAGAAGCTATTCAAAAATTTCAAGGCAGTCTAAAAGCTTCCGTATGCTTCTAGAGCAGTTTAAAAACTCCGAAAGTTCAAATTCACATATCTTAAAAGCAGTCCAGAATCTTCAATGCTCCTAAAGTAGTCTAAAAAGATTTCAAAACACTACAGAAACTCCAAAATGCTTCTAAAGCAGTCGAAAGTCTTTCAAAATAGTCTAGAAGCTTCCAAAATCATTTAGAACAGTCTAAAAGATTCCAAATGCTTTTCAACTAGTCTTGAATCGCCCAGTAGATATTAAAGCAGTTTAGAAGCTTCTAAAAAAATTTGTGAACCGTGAGATTCCAAATGTCTCTAAAGCACTCCAGAACCTCCAATATGCTGTTTAAACAGTCCAAAAAGCTTCCAAATGCTCTCAAGTAGTTAAAAAAAAATTTTAAAGTTTTCAAAACAGTCTAAAATGCTTCTAAAGCATTTTGAAAATAAATTTTGCATCTCTGAAAGAGTCTTGTGTTTTTTTAATTTTTAACAGCTTTTTATGTTTTTTTAAAGAAAATGATTGTGCTTTTTAAGCGCCTTTTTTCACGATTTTTGTGCTTTTTATCCGGACTCTAGCCATAAGGAATACATCTAAAATATTTTTGTGTTTTCACTGTTTTCAGCGTCCAACAATGGATTTTCGTTCGACAGCATTAGTAACTGATGCTATTTCTTGATTCGGTTGCTTCATCTAGACAGTTTTTGCTCTAATCAGTTTTTCTCTAAAAGTTGTTGTTGGGGAATTTTCACTCTTTGGAAAGCACATAAACGGTTGAAGATAAAGCAAAACGGTTTACATGTTCCTGCCTTACTTTTGAAGATCTAGGTTACGATAATATTAAAAAAAAAATAATAAAAAATACTCAACATTTGGTAGGTAGGTAGATCTCAACAGGGGGGAGGGGTTCTCAACTTACAACCTACCAAATTCACCTGAACTCGGCTAAATTGACGTGTTTTATCATTATTTTTTGTGAGATTTACAATTTTGTGTTCATCAACTTTTACCAAAAGTCGGAACAATAATTACATAAAAAATTCGGCTGATCACTACTACTGTTTCTCACTACTATTCTTAAAATTTATTTTAAAAATCCATTATTACAAGTATCATAGTTTTTTGGGCTTATAAATGAGAACTATATCTTTTAACAATATTCAGCTACAATTTCCTGATGTAGGAACTTTATTTGAAGAAGTGTTTGAACCTAAAAACATAAATATCTCGAAATCACCTTGATTTTTTTATTTGAGAGAGAAAATTTGGAGTTATTAGAGCCTTGAAAAATATGGTTTTTGCATTTTTTCGGAAATTTTGAGGTTTTTGTATAAAAGTGACCAAAACGAAAATCATACATTTTTTCAATATCCACAACTTTTTTTGCTGAAAAATTGCAATAATACGATTACAACCCCTTCCCTGCCAACTGTAATTAACCCCTGCTTACGCATTATATTTTTTGTTTACTATTACAATTTCTTTGAACTATTGATTTTGTTTCGTAATAATACGATAACAAAGTCATATGGAATTAATATTACTTTTTTAATAACCGTAAAACCAGAATGTCGTTTATTAATTAGAGAAAATTAACACATATAGGGATTAATTTTTAATCAGCTTTAGTATTTTTATCGCATCATAGTAATCGCTGCAATACGTCTGAAAGAAGCCCCTTGGTTTCGCTGACAACAAAAAAAAAAGCCACGTTCGACAGACAGGATGTCAAAAAGGAAAAACAAGCACAACCATCCTTAATTTTGTTTAATTAGTATAAAAACCGAACGTTGCTGGGCACCGCATTAAAATGGCTACCGACGTAATTTTCTATATAATAAGGATAATTTTCAAATATGGTAGAAACTATTATTATGGAAAAGGACGTGACGTGATTGGCAGCTTTTATACACAAAGGACTTTAAGTCCCGCCCACTGGCGGATGCCGTCACGTGATCGAGGGACTGGCGGCCTTCAACACCCTTTAGGGTGTGATCTGAATGGCCCTTTATATTACGACACCGCTCTTCCCTTCAGTCACAAAAGTATATTATTGTTTTGTGTAATTTGAAATTAAATATTTAACTTAATTATATAGAATGTTATAAAAAAGACAAAAAAAAATATATAGCTCCACTTTAATCGTTTCTATTTTCTATGTTCAAAAACAGTTTACTATATAAACTATACTCTAGAAAAATGCTTTGTTAAGAAAATGCAGGGTGTATTTAATTAATAAACTGTCAAAATTATTAAATAGTTAAAAGCTTTAAATTATTATTTAAATAGTAATTAAGTAAGTTAAGTATCTTCAACAAAAAAATAGGTGGCGTTAATTCGCATTTTGACAAATAACTTTAAAACGCTGACAGGTACTGAGAAGCACAAAACACAAAAAAGTTTTTTAACTAAACGGGCACTTTCAATTTGTGAATTAAAATATTATCTCTATATAACAAAAGTGAATTATCCCTGTTGTTATAGTGATAATATTATGTTCCAGTAAATGGTAGAAGCTGCACGCATATTATTAATGTAAATATTGCAATTTGGCAAATTTTACCTTAATGATAATAATGGATGTAATAGCAATTTCCTTTCTAGAATAAAGTATGTAAGATACTTTAAGCAAATTGAAATGAGCTCATTATACAATTTGTTTCAAAACTAGTCTAATTCTGTAGATTTAGTTGAGTAAACTGAAGAGAAGTACGCACTAAGTTTAATATAGTGAAATGTAGTTTAAATTGAATTTTTGTATAGTATTTTAAGGTGTTACTTAGCACGAATATGATCAATATGTAATTTAAAATAAAATTTATTACAATTTTGTCATCTGAAAAATGAATAATAATTTTCAAATAAAACTTTTTATATAGTCACCTTTGTATATATTGTAAATTTGTGCAATGGGACAAAAATTCCGACCAATCAAACAAAAAAAAAATAAATTTGTAATATACACGTGTATGTACAGGGTTGGCCGGTTTATTTAGACAGGTTGTGACGACTTTATTTTTTTAGATCGGAAAGAAACGACATTTCCTAAATCAGTAAAATATATTATTAAATAAAATAATATACCATGGCAAAGGTGAAATAAATACAAAGTTGATAGCGAAATGTTTAATGGAACACTCTGTATATTTTTAAAAAAAGTAAAACGGGTGGAAAGTACTCACTTTCCACCCGGGTGAATGTCAATATGCGTTTTGTCATATCTGGGCTTACTTTTTATAGTTAAGAGACTGTGACCTCTGCAACAGCTCGCAGCTCAGGTGATGATGAGTAACATCTGCGTCTTCAGAAATCTCCATGTTAAAAGCACTTTAGGAAACGTTTCAGCTCAAAATATTAAAGACGGAATAGCACAATAATGACGTTGTCAAGATTGTAAACAAATCACCAGTCGTTCATTATGGTTAAGTCATAACAAGTCATATGATAAGCCATAACTACTCGTACACCTATACTACCTTATTGTTAGAGACAATTAGCAATCAATATTTCAACTGAATGATTTATTAAAAGTTCGATGAGATTTTGATAAATGGTTTAAAATAAAATATTATACAAACTACTGTAGAAAGTTTAATTTCTGTCTCGAGATAAAGTTCACCTCGACTTCGTCTCGGCAAACTACCTAATTTCTCGACAGAAATCAAACACTTTCCACCTGAGTATGTAATATACTATTACACTTTGTATTAATATCTTGCAATCAGTCAAATCAACTATGAATTACCATCCTTCTCGACTCACAAAAAATAAAATTTTACAATAATCTTGACCATGCTAGATGATAAAATCAATGTAAGTATGAAATACTGCCCTTCTGATTTAATTAAACTTTATATTACAAGTAAAGATCAACAAACCCATTCCTTTGTTTCATTAAAATCATATTGCATCCAACGAAAATCTGATTAGTACACCGTAATTTATGGCCACCACATTTACTTATACAATATATGAGTGTACGTATTGTAATCTTGGATGCGGAGAAACTGAAAAAAATCTCATGCATATAAAGTGTATGAATTTTAAATTACAGGTAAAATGCAAAATAGTACAAAATCCATAAAAGCCGTCAGATTGAACGCGTATAATTTTCTGGGAGTATATAATTTATTGGCTTTAGGATATATTTTTTTATTTGTAATAAATGTAATTATTATTTTCTTGTAACTTATGTATTGTAAAGTGGTAGGAAATGAGGTTAACAACTAATATTATGGCGTATATTAATGGCTGGGAGATTCTGAGATTGAAAGAGTAAAAACTATTATTTCTTACATATATATTTTTAGAAGTTTACAGTTTGTTGGAATATTATTATGTTAAAGATTTACGTTTTTTTTTTAAAGTGTATGTGGTATTATCGTTATTGAAACAGTATGGCAAATACACTAGTTTTGCACTGAACTATGACCACTGAACTGAACCATGAACTCATAAACTGCTACGAAGAAAGAAAAGGGAGGCCATTAACAAAACACTGCTACAAATAGAGGAGGACTTTAAGAACAACGACACCGGAAAAGCATACAGGCAAATAAATAGGTATATTCAAGAAAGGTTTCCAGCCAAGCACTAGCCTATGCCGAGATGAGGCAGAACAAACCATCGGAAACAAAACAGAAATACAAGGGAGGTGGAAACAATATTTCGAAGAACTCCTAAACCCAAGCAGCAACCAGAATCCAACCCACAAAGACCAGAGAGCACTCGAACTCACAGCAGACGAACGAGAGGAGAACAACGACCCCCCAACTGAATAAGAGGTGAGAAAAGCAATCAAGTCGCTAAACAACAACAAATCACCAGGTATGGACAACATTCCGTCAGAATTAATAAAATATGCAGGACCACAACTAGCAAAAGCGGTAAGAGTAACACCTAATCAAAGAAAGAGAACCGAAAAAATGCCGAACGAATTGAGAACCATCATCATCTGTCCAATCCACAAAAAAGGAGACAAGCTAGAATGTAAAAATTGTAGGGGAATATCCCTACTAAACACAACATATAAAGTCTTCACAACCATCTTCCGAAACAAACTAGATCCACTAGCCGAAAACATGATTAATACCAAGCGGGTTTTAGACCAGGAAGATCGACCGCAGACCAATTATGCATAGTAAAACAAGTTCTGTAGAAATGCTGGGAATATGACATTGATGTGTATCAACTATACGTGGACTTCAGACAGGCATACGACAGCATAGACAGAGAAAAGCTCTACAGCATCATGCTAGACTTTATCATATCACGAAAATTAGTAAGGCTAACAAGACTAGCAATGGAGAAAGCTCTGAAAGCTGGGTGAAGATACAAGGAAACCTAACAGCATTAGAATACGCAGTAAGAAAAACCACGGTAGACACCAACGCGTCGCTGCTACACAAATCCATCCAAGTAGCAGGATATGCAGATGACATAAACATACTTGGAAGAAACGTAACATCAATGAAAGAAACCTACATATACAACTAGAAAGCGCGGCTGAATAAGTGGACATAAAAGTGAATGAAGAAGACCAAAGTATTAATACAGACCTGAAGCAATAGGAGGAGAGGCCAGAACATGACAATATGCGACCAAAATTTTGAGGTGATCAATGACTTTACCTACCTAGGCTGTAACGTGTCCAGCAAACGGGCCGAGATGAGGGAGATCTAACGAAGAATCAGTAATGCCAATAAAGTATACTACCACATTTCGGCCATAATCAGATCAGGGAATGTCCACAGGAAAACAAAACTGAAACTTTATGAAACAATAATACGTCTAGTGTTATGCTATGGACGCTAGAATTGGACCCTCTCACACAGAGCGGAGACAATGGTGAACGCATTCAAAAGAAAGATCTTACGCAAAATATATGGACCGATCCAAGAAAACAAACAGTGGAGAATAAGATACAACCACGAGATCTACTAGCTCTTCGCAGAACCAGACCTGGCAACAACAATAAGAATGCAAAGACTTAAATGGGCCGGGCATTTGCAGAGGATGGAAGAGTCAAGAGGATTTTCAACCAAAAACTGCATGGTAAAATACCGGTTGGAAGACCAGGGGCGAGATGGGTAGACAAAATCCAGGGAGACGCTCGATCCATGCTCGGAACTCCAAACTGGAGAAAGGGCGGCGGAGGACAGGGATGGTTGGAGGAAGAAAATAGAGGAGGCCAAGGCCCGATTTGAGCTGTAGCTTAAACGAAATACATATTAATTTTGGCAATATGTATTATTCTTGTAACTGTCCCTTGAGGTGACAATGAAATCATTTAGTTCATGTTTAAATGTAGCTTATTATAATGAAAAACAATTCTGTCGAACTTAAAATAAAATAGGTTTTTTTGTGACCCCTACAGAAAATAAAATTTTCCTCCCTCATTTGAGGAATGAAAATGTCACACATTTGAATTCTGCCTTGTCTTGTAACGTTCTTTTAATTTTTCGGGAAGCAAGCTTAAAGCCTGTTGCCTTTTCTATATTCTCAGGAAAAAGCCCAAATTTATCGAGATCGACCAGGATGAATCATGATGACCATTATTTCAAAATTTTACTTCACCTGCAATTCTATTCTAACGGTGACACTCTGCCAGTTAGTTTGATTGACATGTTAGGCAAATAACATAATTGGGTATTGTAAGCAAGAAAATACCAGTTATAATTCAAAACATGAGTTCACTACCCTCTTACTCACTACCCCACACGAAAAATGCTAATCTTAAACCTGCCCAAACTGCCCATTACCAAATTCGTCTAATTATAAGGATCAGACGCATAACAAATTAGTTCTTATTACGAACGTCGGAGTGATATCCACTGTTTTTTAATACGGAATCAATTTTTTCATACCTGTTATTTCGTGTCGGTTTCTTATGCAAACGGTGGCCTAATTAGAGGTTTCCAAAGATGTAATAAGAAGTGGCAGCTGCAAGTTCTTATTAATTCTTAACCACTTTTAGCTTTTAATTAGAAGAATTTTTGTTCAAAATGACACCCGGATTAATTAATTTCAACCTAATTTGTAAAAACAACCATTTTTAGCAAAACATGTTTTCATACAGCAACCATGGAGTACGTAATACGTAATCGAGTTAGTTGCGGTGTGCAGAAAAACAATAATTCATTGTGTGGGCTCAAGTTCAAAAAACAATTGCCGTGAGAGAAAGATTTTGTAAAATTCATGTGACCATTTAAGTATCTATGTCAGCTTTAATGAGCGGTCTGGGAAAATTACAGGGCAAGCCAATAATCTATTCATAGACAAAGGCGCATACTGGTATCACTGATAGAAAATGACCGGCTTTTTAAACATCCCACTTTGTACGTCAAAGTTTGGGAGACCCCAATTAACTTGATATCGGATGTTTTAGATGTTTGGATGGTTATACCGCGGTTTGTACCATAAAAAAATTGTTTACAGGTTAAAGGTCAGAATAAATTACTAAACCAAATTGCATCAATGTTTATTTTAATTATGTATTATATAATTTTAATTATGTATTGTATATTTATATTATGTTGACTTTTAATAATTAAGCAATGCATTGCGGTGACGGTACAAATCATGTTGCTCGATCGTTGCTTACAAAAATTGCTCGAGTTATTCGTTTCAATTAATTTGTCAAAAAGTCAAAGTGCAGAAAATCCTGACCAAATTGTGAAGAAAGCGGAAAAGGCTATACAAAATATATTACCAACAAAATTGAAAAGGTATTACGTATCTACAGATTAATGGCATATTGTACGAATATACTAAATATTTAATGGTAAAGAAGACATTCTTAGTGAATGTTAACGTATTTAATTATTATAACTTAGGTAGTTGAAGCAAGTGTCGTTCAAAAACCTCTAATAAAAAAAAATCAGACAAAATCTATTATTTCATGCTATATCGTAATATGCTCTATTAAGTAAAAGTCTGGGAAATGATTCATTACGTTACAGTCGGACTGAAACCAAAATTTTGTTATTTTACAATAATATTATTATGATATTATAGTACCTACCTATAGGTATACAAAAATTACTTACTTACTACTTGAAGTATTTGATATTTTCGAAAGCAGCAGGATTAAGAGGAGCAACAAGACCACTTTGATTTTCACGTTCTTTGGAAATAATTTCTCCCCTTCTACGTATTTTTTCGCCACAGTGTTGTTCTCCTACCCACCGTAACGTTTTAGGATATTAATGTCGTCCCCAGCGTTGGCTAGAAATGTTTCAGACGTCTGAAACAATTTCCAATGAACTCGTATTTTTCAGGGCTATCCAGATTGAGACACTCGGCAGTTTTTCGGAGTGCTCCTCCAATCGAATGAATGCCCACTGTTTGGTTTGCTGCGTGGTATGAATAATGCCTTTTCTGCTAGGGTTTTGGGAGGCAGGCTGCGATAGTAACGAAATGCTTCCAAATAATGTGCAAATATTACTGTGAATACCCTTTCGACGTATGTTTTAGTCTGGTTTGACAACCAACTGGGATCCTATATCCTTTTAAAAGTTCTTCTTCTTTACACCCGCCACAGACGCCCAGCAGGGCGATTACCTAAAACAATACATATTATAAATAGTACAAATATTAGCTTATAAAGTTAAATAAAAAGTAAAAATTCTACCTTTAACAATAAAAATGTTTCCGTTGACGCATCTTTCAATGTTTTCCCTTGATAGTATCTTCGACTGGATAGGTTGATTACCATCAACGAATTTTTTTTTGTGTTGTAACGAGAATTTGGAAATGTCTAGGATTTCATGGATAACGAGCATGGATTTTGGTCCAAATGACTTTATGGAAATTAGTTGCCCTACCGCTTCATTTGTTGAATTTTAGAGAAAATCAACAAAATAGTGAACAAAGTGTATAATTTTGTTATCAACCTATTTAACACTTGGTGTCCAAAATGTATAGAAATGCGTGAAACGCTCAACCAAAAAAATGAATATTACCACGTACAGTACGAAATAAAACATTCTACGATACTATTCCGTGAAATGCAATTAAAGTACTCGTCTAGAAATTCCGGTAGACATCTAGTCTTGTACTTTAATAACCCATTTCCCGGACTTGTAACGTAAATTACTATTACAGTTTAGTTCCCAGGGACTGAATCAGATGTTTTTTTAATTTACAAAGATGCCTTACTGATTGGTTTGGAGTATTTTTTGGATGTCATTGATAATAACTCTGGATATATTAAGTAGTCACATAGAAGACACTCAAAACTGATTACAATCGTGATTTTTCTATTCTCGACAATGACGAATTAAATGTTTTGTTGTTCTTAATATAAAACGACTATTGTTTAAATATTCTTGACGTCATAACACTGTTTGTGACAAACGCAGATTGTGAATAGTGTTTCACAAGTCCTGGATTGGTCTTGTACGCAAGAAATGCAAGACGAGATTAAATAAACATTCTTGTCTTGCATTGCAAGATATTGGATATGAGACATTCAATAAAATAAAATGGCCAGTCAGAAGTTTATAGATACTCTAGTGTTGTCGTAAACAAGTAAAAGAAAATTTTTTGCTCTCTCTGTAACACTAATTGTGAGATGCACAGTCCCTGTACCACCATTACGGTTTTAGGAAACCTTAATTACTTGAAAAATATTATTCAAATTTCTAAAACAACTCCAAAAATGTCTTCAATTTATCATATAAGGAAACAAAAAATGTGGGTATTTATAGCCATCATAAATGATTATGAAAATGTATGAAGTATCAACAGAATTGGCGTCTAGTTGATACCCGCTCTAGCTTCTGAATCATCAAATTGCAAACGTTGCAGCTTCAATGACAATTTTGAAGAATCCAAGATGTGATGAAGCTCTAGCTGCTGAGTGAGTTGAGCAAGATCTTTTGTGGATATGAGCACCGACATTTTGATTTTATCTACTCTGGAAAAAGCATCTGCAATGAGGTTGTCATGTTCTGAAACAAAAATTATGGAAGTTGCAAATGCAAACTGTTTTTTCCTGAGCGTTGTCTAATTTTAACTATAAAACGGAAAAATCAGGTGCTTTTAGAACTTTTCTGCAACTAAGTTACGCCAGATTGATGTGTGACTTGATGAAACTGAGTATGCCAGAATGTTTAAAACCTTTTTCCATCAGAAACTTCTTTATACAGGGTAGACTAAAAAGTGAAGACACTTTATCTCTCACCTATTTAGAATCCTTAGTATTGGGGACTTTAGCAAACTGTCATCCTTCCTCTAAGGAACTTTTGTCTACAAGAGGGCAGAAGTGGATGCTTGCTTTGATAAAACGAAATGATAAAAACTAACCTAAAATTCACTCAAGTATATGAAAAACATTTGTGTCGCTGCTGGCTGTTTGTGATCTCCATGTTTGTTTTTGTCCCTCCTTTTCCAGGTTACATCCGTATTATGTTTCACTATGTGTATGTCAGTTGGTTTTTGAACCACCTTTCATACAGATGGAGTTACATGCCTGACGAAGCCAAAAAGCAGAAACACGTATTGCCGGGTTATCATCCTTGTTCCTCTCTGCTTCACCTTTTTACGGAATTGCCCAATAAACACTTAACTCATTAAATCCGCGTAAACACTCTTCCATATATGAAAAACGTTTCATAACAGGTAATTCATTTTGATTAGTCTTGAGCCCTGCTAATTTCCTGCAATAGAGCTGCTTCTAAGTTACTGACTGAATTTCTGCAGGTAAATGGCTCTAGTATATTGTTGATAATGTCCGAATTTAAGGATTCTTAAAACACTCACAACGCTAAATACACCATCCAAACAGAACAGAACAGAAAACATAAATAACACAAGAAAAAGTTTTATTTTATTTTATTAATTAAGACACTACTATACTCAGATTGTAACTTAATTCAGCACAGACCCAATGAAAATAGTAAGATTGGACGTAAACAAACCTAACCTCAAACAAGCTGTTTTTTTACAAACTTACCAAAAGCTATTAAAAATTTTACAATGACAATCATTACCCATGGCCGCATTCATAATAACAAATCGATTAGCAATCGAAAAATCAAATTTTGACACCGATGATCAAAGTGACGTTTAAGTAATGCTTTTTCGATTGGTAATCGATTTTTTTCAGTGCATTTATAAGAAAATTGTCTAGCCTGAATGCGGCCATTTGCTCTTTTAGTATGCTCATAAAATCCAACAGACTTAAATTGGGTGATCCTGGTGGTGATACCATCTACTTCTCCCAAACCATTTACCTAGGAATAACACAGTTTAATCCAAGTTTTTAATTGAAACTTTGGGTGTTGAAGCAGTCCAGCCAAAATTGTAACCCGTTAATCCTAAGGACTTAAGCATAAGATGGAATCTGTATGAAACATATTGAAAACTGAATGAAAGATTGTAAAATAAAATGAAACACAGGTGTTTTCATTAGCAAATGAGAAGTGGATTCAGACAACTTATTTTTGAGCTGCTTTGTATATTTTCCTATTCTGTGGTTGAGGTTACGTTATTTTTTATAACTTTAAGTTAAGCTTCCCATTATTGCTTGTCAAACGAGCAATGTAGTGCTGAATAAGTAAGAAATGGATTATCAGATTTTTTTTTGTATATTCACTGAGCATTCGGCAAATTACTAGACAAATATCAAAATCTCAGTGTTCTAGAACTAATTGTTTTCAGCAGACTTAGTGTTTTTAGAACTAATTTGTTACTTGCCATGGCGCTTACTAAATGCTAAATTTGGTCTTTGCTTACGACATATTTACCGAAAAATGTTCTAACTTAACAGCATTTAAAAAACAAATCAACACACTCAACTATTCGTTCAAAGTAAATTCAATTTTATTATTACTCCAGGAATAAATAAAAAAATATATTGAATCACATTAAGTAAATGTTCCCGTTGACTTGCTAAACATTTTTTTCTAGTTGGTATAAAGAATGAGTTTGAAACTTCCCCACTAAGTCCGGAACGTACCAAGGAAAACAAATGACATTCTTGGCATGTGTTTACTTAGGCCGAGTTTTTTAGACGGCCTGTCAGAAAATGGTAATAAAATTACGGTTTTTATTTTAACAAAGCCGATAATGGAACCCATTAAAAATGCAAAAGGAAAGACGATAAAGGGATAAATTATGCGGGATTGCCATTCCAGATATTACGATTATGAATTGATTTTTATAGCTTAATTTTTTTCAAAGTCAAGCGAATAAATTTAAATAACGACCACAATAAACTACTGTATTATCGCAATAGTTGTATACAGGGTGATTCCAAAGTTGGTGCTTTCCTTTCACCTACGAATAGAGCTTCAAAAAATAAGGTTTTCTTTTCCTTTGACGCTTTTTCGAAATATGGACAATAACGAAGATACAGTGTGTCAAAGTTTTACTGAAAAAATAAAAATTTAATGATTTTGGCCAAACCACTTGAAGTAATTAAACAAAATTTTGTAGGTGTCAGTAGCTACGTGGAAAGCAAATTTTCCATGAGACAACAATTTTCTTGCTTTTCAACATAAAATTTATTATTGAATTCCTTTTTCAATCCTAAAAATAAAACCCCTTTTATTATTTTTTGCAGCGACCCACCGTTTTCGAGTAAAAAAATAAAAACCGTCTTAATGCGTGCCTAAAATTAAATGCTGTTTTAATTTAAAATGTCAAATTATTAAAACTTAGTTCAAAGGCGACTGAAATCTTTTGTTTTTGTTTATGTCTGTTGATAAGGAATAACCTGTAGTTAGTTAAAATTAAATTTAAGTTATTTTTTATTTTGTTTTTTTTTTTCAGTAAAACTTTGACACCCTGTATCTTCGTTATTGTTCATATTTCGATAAAGCGTCAAAGAAAAAAAAGCCTTATTTTTTGAAGCCCTATTCACAGGTGAAAGGAAAGCCCCAACTTTGGAATCACCCTGTATAAAGGACACAGGTTTATTGTAATATTCTAACAAATAGAATTGATTAGGAGTTTTTAAACATTTTAACGAGGTCACAATATAAACATTTACTATAATTTTCTGTGGCCCATATTCAGTTTGTTATTTTTCACATGCTACTATTAACGGCCTGTTAAATTTCCACGAAACCGGTCTAATTGCTACCTATTTGGTATGTGTACTTTAATGGTACCTGATAGTTAATTGGCGTGTATAATGACTTATATTTCTAATTATTTTTTTCAATTACTGATATGGAGTCAGTTGGTAAGGACCTAACACTGGGTTTGAAACCCTTAACCAAAAAACCTTTGACATATAAACTATATAAAGCGACAAACATTTCATTTATCAATGAAGTGATAGAATATATGAATAATATAAACTTTTAATGCCGTTTTTATACTTGCATTAACTACTCTGTTTTCGCGGCATATGCAATGAGATATCGGCAATAACTTGTCCTAATGTTGGCAATAACTTCTTCGCGACCGCAAGTTACGAGGTTGTCGTTTAAGAGTGTGTGCGGCAGAGGGACAGCAACATCATTGACTAAACTTTTTTACTTTATTTAACCATACAGGGTGTCGCTTTGATTTTAAATCAGTTACGTTGTTTGGTAATACTGGTGATGCTCAACAAACTAAATTTGATGCTGAGACTGTCTTAAATATTGGTTGGCAAGTATTGACCAAAACCAGCGTTCAGAATGTTGCTATAAATTAGTTTCAGGGTGGATTAATGCGGACACCCTGTACCAGACACTAACAGGAATCAGTGGCTGTATATTATTTGTTAACTCCGCTCTGATGTACGAGCAGAACTGTTCGCAGATCATTTTCATTCTTCTGTGTATAATGTTACTCATGTATTATTGGTACTTAAAAAGGAGGAACATTTTTTTAAATGAAACGAATATGGTGTGTAGGTGTCTAAATTGTTTGCATCTCGGTTGGATATTTGGAATAGAATATCCGTTGTTTTTTTTAGTCATCAGTACTGTTCTTATATGCACTTACGTACATAATTGTTATGAATGAATGATGCTTTTGAATTTTTTATTCCAAAACGGGTTCTACGCAATGAACAGCTTCTTCAAGAAAAGACTTCAAAGAAAGTGGACATGGGCCAGCCCAGACGGTGTAACTAGGAACGAAATAGACTTTATAATTACAACCAACAGAAATATGGTGTACGATGTATCGGTCCTTCACAACTGTTCAATAGGAAGCCATCATAGGCTAGTTAGAGCCAAGATCACAATAAATCTTAAGAAAGAAAGAACTAAAATAATAACCAAAAACACCAAATAGGATGGACTCCTATAGAATCTACCAAGGACTATGAGGAGGCTGTTCGAAATAGTCTTGAAGAGGCTGACTTGGAGGAACTGGACGTAGAAACATTAAACAATCGTCTGTTAGAAGCCGTGAAGAGTGCAGAGGAAAAGTATAGGACGAGGGGCAGAGGAAAGGAAGACAAGATCAGCACAGACACAAAGAAACTTATGGAGAAACGAAGAGCTGAAGAACAAGAACGACACAAACAGAGACCAACTGAGACAGTTAAATAGAGATATCAGCAAGTCGGTAAGAAGAGACGTAAGACAATATAACATCAGGTGCCTCTAGAACCATTTTGGACGTGCCAAAGCTCTCTAAATAATACTGCAAACGTTCTAGAAATTGCCAAAGGCTTCTACAAGTGTCTTAAACCTTCCATAAATTGTTTTAAATTTTTAAGACCTTCTAGATCCATTAAGCAAATGCCAGTGGCTCTCTAAAAGAAACTGACAACCTTTTAAAAGGTGTCAGTTGACAAATGTTCTAAACCTTGTATAAGAATTGTTTAAAATTTCCAGAGGCCCCTAAAGTCGTTGAAATTTTCCAGAGGATATACAGGTGTTCTAAAAGTCATTTGCACCAACGTATTTAAAGACGCCCTAGGCTAAGTATTCATTGACATTTTGCACATGACTTCTCATAGTCAAAGTATATAATTTGGTTTACGTGGGACCTAAAGCGCGTTCAAACCGGTGCAACCCGCCCTAATCCTTCTTAGAATTGTCTAAAATTGTCAGAGGCTGCTCTTAAATACTATCATACGTTTAATTGTTGGTAAATAAACTGTAGACTTTGTGAATTTTAAGAGTCATACACAAACGAGTTGTAATTTAAAAAAGAGATCTCAGGAATAATCAGAGTTACAGCAGTCTAAGACGCTCTAAAAGTTTCTTGGAGGCTTCCATCGTACATAATTTGTTGCATTGGACAGAGTGATTCTCTTGTTGCTCACATGTTTTGTCTCAGGACACTTTTGCTGGACTCAAAGATAAAACGAGGCTCTATGGCCGCTGAATGATTAATGTGGGGAGACTTAGAGCTGGTGCATTTCCAGCTCTAGCTCTAGAATTCAAAATCCATTCCACCTACTCCAATTCTTTTTTGAAAGCACAACCCTATGACATATCAACCTATCGTTCCACATCATTTACTGTTGTCATTTTTGAAAGTCCTTTTTTATATTTTTTTTCTCTGTACAACAAATCAAAATGTCTGTTCTTTTCCACATTCGCACTTTTACTCGTAAAATAATAACTATAAAACTTTCATCATTTCATCGTATATCGAATCGAATACTTTAATTTATATTTGGCACCACGTAGTTGCATATGCATAAAAAACAAAAATATTAATTTTTATTGGCATTATAACCATTTATTCATTAATATTTATCGAAAGCCCGGGTCTTTTGGTCCTCGCGTAAATCATGGCAGCATGCGGTCTCGCCTTGCTGGAGAGCCACCAATAATTTGCAGACATTGAAATCATAAAAAATCCACGGGTTCCACCGGGTTCCTAACAAGCCGAGTTGTGTTTCTTTATGTTTCGGGTCTTGTTTGAAGCCCGTAAAAGGTGATCTGGTTTGTAGTTTTGCGTTCCAACTCCAGTAGCTTTATGATTTGTTTCTAGGTCGGATTCTGTTCGTAAACCTTTTCTGATAATCGATTTTCACGTACATCTTTAAATCATTGCTGCAAAACATTTTTTATGAATTATACAATGTGTCCAAAGTATGAAGTTGAAAAAATATTTTCTACTCATGCCGATAAATATGCTCATAAGACACTAGTAGTGAAAATAACTGTTAAATGACATTTATACAGCTCATATATGCATTTTTTTACAGGACCGGTACATCTTCGTCAGATGATTCTTGCACCACCTGTGAGGAAGCAAAAGTATTGGAAATGTGCAACACTATGCTGCAATTTTAAAATAAGGAAATGTTATCTATTGTTTTCGGTTTTAAAATTAGGTGTTAGTGTAATCTTAAGAAATTATACTGAAAGCAAAATGTTTTTTGTCCATCTTTTATTCATAGATTTGAAAAAGTTTGAAGGAGTCAATTAAAGATTGTTTTAAAGTTTAGGTATTTTACAAAAATAGTTAAGGTATGACCCCAATCAGGAAAATGCATAATAATTGTTTTAAATAAATGGTGAGATTAAAAAAGGTGAAATATAAAAGTGTACTTTCTGATGTGATTTTAGAATCGTTCTGTTTGTAAACATTTCTTATTAAGTACTTTTATTTTAATAATATAACTTTAGTAATTGTTTCGTTTTTAATAGCTATCTAATTCGTTTTTTCTTATGCACATTGTTAATAAAATATGAACCAAATATACTTTTTTTTTAAATGGGACACACTATATATTTTTTCAAATTTCGAACAGGCAAAATATTACTTTTTTGTTTTTTTACAGCTCAGAAAACCAAAATAGTTTTAGTGACTCCAAAACTCTTAAAAAATCCTAAAAAAGTCACTAGCAGCTTTCAACAGTTTGTTGCAGCTCAGAAACACCAAAATGTCACCAGTGTCTTTAAAACTGTCTTCTGAGTCTTGAAAGTATTACAAGAGGTTCTCAAACGGTTTGCAGGTCAGAAACACCAAATTGGCATTGTGGATCTGAAAAATTGGTTAAGTTTGAAGCCCTCTAGCGGCCGAACGGTTTAACCTATCAACCAGTAATGTCATATCTTTAGAAAGCCCAGTTAATTGGCTAACTATTGACGTACAAAAAGTGTACTTATATAGTGTAGACCAAATAAACGAGTTTTTAACGATTGAATGAAACACTACACTAAAAAAGTGGACAGTAAATTCAATCAGTGTTGCCATATCGTTGACAAGCCCATTTCGCTATTCATAGATGTATAAAAGTTTACACAGAGTGTACCAAATTGGTGAGATATTTACGATTAAGCAAAACACTGCACCCAAAAAGTGGTCAACTTGGACGCCCTCTAGCGGCGGCGGTATAAAAAGTTTTAAAAAGCGTAATTTTGGCAAAACGTGTCATGCGATTTAGAAAATACGTGAAAAATGGTTGGGTAATGATGAATACAGTTTTTCATTTTAAATAAAAAGATAAGTCAAAATAGCCGCTAAAAGTCACGTGACATTTCATCAAAATGGTGGACTTTGACAGAATAGAAAAATAAAAAGGCAAATCAAAATAGCAGGGAAAAAATTACGTAACGGCGGAAATGTCACGTGACCTTAAAAAAACTGGTTAAAAGTCATCTATTGTCAAAACCGGTTTGAATATAAAATCTCATTTCTTTTGTAATTTTAAAAAAATAATGAAAAACCTCCAAGTTCAACCAAGCGTTTTCTAAATGTCACTTCATAAAAACCATGAATTTGCATATTTTCTCCTATTTAACAAAATCTGTATCTCTATTCATAAAAATAGAAAAACAATGAAAAAAAAGAGAGAACCACTACAAATCAATAGGCTAGACTGAGATTAATAAAACACTTTATAAATGACATGTGTCAGTCAGTCTGTAAAAAAAATGACATGACCACTCCATCAGAATAACTGGTTGATTTCTTGTGACCAGCTGTTAAATTACGTCACATTGGTTCACCAGACTGACACGTCACTTACAAAGTTTTGGTCCATCTTTGTCGACCCCATTTTTATGTATTGGTTCTCTCTTGTTATCAATAATATCTTAGAGATGATTCTTCAGCACCCTGTTCATTTAAACTCACCATGCAACTAAACGGTTTTGTCAAGAAAATTGTTTTAACGACAAATGCTATCAAATTGTCTGTGAAAATGATTCTCAAAACGACTTTAAATCCAGATACAGTTAATTATGTGATATTTGTAAAATACTACTGATTTACTACAAATTCTAAAACAGATACTATCACTATTTAATGATTTAACTCAACTAAATCAGTTTTTCTCATTTTAGGTGAGAAATAAAATACAGGAACAAACCATGTTATTTTCATCTTTCTATTACACTTTCTATGATTTAAGTACTTAAGAAACACCTTGTACTGATATACCAGGTGTCCAAGAGCACCCTGGACATAGGAGATTAACATGGGAAAACGGTTTTGATTTTTTTGCGCCTGTACGGTTGATTTGATTGAAAAATCGTATTAATGAAAGTTGTAGTACCTATCACGGACTAGTTTTCTGTATTTTTTTCGGATCTCTAACTTGAGCCATTTCGTCGTAAAACACGAACAAAAATGAGAAAATTTAAACTTTTGGCCTGCACTGTATAGGCGGTTGGCGGGCAACGGGTAAACATTTCATTGTTGCTGGTACGGTTGCTCGGCAACCGCTTATACAGTGCAGGTAAAAAGTTAAAATTTTCGCATTTTTGTTCGTGTTTTACGACGAAATGGCTCAAGTTAGAGATCTGAAAAAAATACAGAAAATTAGTCCGTGATAGGTACTACAACTTTCATTAATACGATTTTTCAATCAAATGAACCGTACAGGCGCAAAAAAATCAAAACCGTTTTCCCATGTTAATCTCCTATGTCCAGGGTGCTCTTGGACACCTGGTATAATTTAAAAAATTTGCTTAAAATAAAAAAGGTTTGTTCAAAAAAATGTAGCGAGATGAAATTGATAAATAAGTGAGATATAATGAATAAATGCACTTAAAGTGAGCTGACACGTCGAAGTAACTTAAATCCCCAGTATTTCGTATAGCGTAAATCCGAAATCTGCATATATCAATCAGAATATAAAAAGAAAGTTATCGTTTCGGGGTATCAGCAATAAGCAAAATTAATTTTGCCGTTAAAAGTAAGGGGACCTGGAAGTAAGCCACATGCAGCGCCATACTCCCGGGGGGTCGCCGTATCGCGGCACCTCTGTAATGCTTCCAGACCAATAAACAATTGGCTATGCAGATATAAATTTGTTCTTAAAATGTTCGAGAGTTATTTGCCGTCCTCATTACTGAGTCTATTTAATGCGCAACTGGTTCAGGCTGAGTTTCAATTTTATAACTCATAATTTTTTCAGTGAACATTGAAATTGTGTTACTTTTGTTTCTTATTTTGTAAAAATACTAATTATGCAGGACGTCGTAGTAAATAATCGTCAAAATTTAAATTGTTACTTGATGTCAACTAGTTAAAGAAAATAGATTTGAACAGTAAACAATTTTAATTAATAACAGAAATTTAATAACAGATTTATAACTTCTTATTGGTCTCATCGCACTAACATTTGTATTCTATTAGTTGCAATTCTGAATTCTCTACGTCACGTGATCATTTCGGTACAGGGTGATTGTATGTATTTTCCTCAAAACTCTGTTCTGACTGCATAATTTAAATTAGCAAAGTTACAGTATTTCTCCTGAATCGCCAGAATCTTGATGTCAAAATTGACAGTTGCCAATCACGTATCCTTGACATATGTTTTGATTATTTTAAATAGAACACTTGGTAAATAATTATTTTTTTTCTAATTATGGCATATAAAGTGACACTTTTCAAAACTGATTAGAGTGACAAAACGTTTTACTTTATGTAACTAGTTACATAAAGTATCACTTTATGTAACTAGTTATGAAAAGTTCATTTCATCACTCCCTGTTTTTATGCATTTCCGTAGAAACATATGGGCGACATCCATCATAACATGTCGTTGTCACTGTTGATACAAGGTGCTATGAAAGTGAATATTTGTGTTAAATCACTTTAAAAGATGGTTTTTACCGCTTTTTGGACAAAATTAGAAAAAATTATGTATGCAACACGTTTCGAAAATGTCTTATTGTGTAACTCATTCAAATTGTAGGACCTCGCTGCGCTCGCCCTACAAACATTCATTCGTTACACAAAATCGATCTTTTCGTAACTGGTTACATAAATAGCTATTTTTGATTAGTCGTATGGATTTCATCATTTATCATAACCTATGTCACTCTGCAACGGTTTTCGAGATATCGACGTTGGAAAATTGACATTTTTAGGCTTTGGTGTGTCTATCGACCACACGTGGGCTTTCAGTCTATGTTTACAAGTTTTAATTATATATACATTCTTATTTCTAATCAATATTTACAAATTATAGATAAAAAAAAAATTCTAGTGGAAGTGCTCCAACAGGGTGGATGCGGGAAAGAGAGAACGGGATTGTCTAATTGATCTTGTTAAGCACAGTGGAGTAATTATAGACCAGTTGTGTGGATTGTTTTTCCATTTGTGGAGTTGTTGGAGTTGTACGAGTCTGTCAGTTATTTTGGTCATGTTTGTACGTTCGTCGAGAAATTGTTTGGATGGGTTGTGAAGTGGGTTTTTTGGGTGTTTTATTTTGGTTATTAGTCTCAGAGCAATCTGTGCCGTAGTTTGAGTATATCTTTTAATTTTGTCAGCAGCGTTTGCTCTAAGTAAGTGTTCGTAGTCTAGAACTGGTTTACAGATGGATTTGTATATTTGTGTGGCTGTTTTCGTGCTGATACCTTTGTTTTTGTATGTCAGTGATCTAAAGTGTTTTGTCCGTTTAATAGTTTCAGTTTGGCGGGTCATCTTTAATCTTATGATTTGGCAGTAAAAGTTGGTTTTTAGTTGTCATAGTATCGTCAGTAAGTGATTGTAGTTTTGACACTGCTTTTGACGTATTTTTGTCGTGTACTATAAGTGCAATGTCGTCTGCGTATTGTAATATGTATGCGGTTTTTTCAAATTGTTTTTTGTCTTGCTTGTTGTGATTGTATGTCGTGGCAGTATAGGTTGTAAAGTAAAGGTGAGAGGGGTGATCCTTCGGGTAGTCCTTGTTCGGGACTGAAAGGAAAGGAAAGTGTGTTGTCTATTCGAACGTGCAGTTGTCTATTATCTAGTAAATTTCTGATTGTGTAAAGTAAGTATTTTGGTTTATCAAGTGTATGTAGTTAATATTTACCATTTTATGTGAAATTTGACATTTTCAATACAGTTGTAGTTTTTTCTTAGTTTTTATATTTTTCGTGTTTAACAAGGTTGGTTTTAAGAGGGGGTGCTGAAAAACTTCCAAAATAATGGGGAGGTCAAAAATTGGCCCCAAAAAATTTGAAACTTGCGAAAAGTCTAGTTTTTTAAATGAATATGCCAGTATTTCATCAGTTTATCGAAATTGTCCCCAAACTGTCAATACTGAAGCGAGCTTCATCCGTATTAAGTTGAATGATATTTTTCGTCAGTATACTGACAATGTCAAAATTTGACATCAATCTTGCTATAGGGTTAGTTTATATTATCTGTTTGTATACAAATCTTTCGTTAGTTCAATAGCAAGATCAAAAAAAATCATATATTTATTAAACCAAGTGTTATATTTTTTGTTTGTAAAAGAATGTAATAAATGTTTGCATATTAACAGTGCCTTGTCAAGATTGTGTATGGAAAACTTGAGATACAGGAAAATTTGAAAGATTTAAGGTGCAAATGCTCATTTATCATGGTGTAGATAATCTGGAAAATTCTGTAGACGCTATTTATTTCAGCAGCTTTTTAATGCAAATCAGAGATTTGAGCTCACGAACTCTTAGAGAAAGCGCAGTGCTTAAGTAAATCATATACAAATGCAAAACTTTGCAAACAAATAGTATTGGGAAAATAGGAAGAATAAATGGCACTCGTTACAGTGTATCTGAAACGAAGTAGTGAAAATCATACAAATCATAATTATGTTGAATAAACGCAAGGACGTGTAGTTTTGTGATTTATTAACTTTCAAAAATTTAGGTAGTTTAGTTTAGGTCTATATAAAAGAAGTTATCAGAAGCTATAGAAATATTTTAAAAGCATACTTGTTGCTGTTTATTATAGATTGTGATGTGTGTGATAATTCCAATTTTTAAATATTTATTACAAGGTACATACATTTACATTATTACACAAATGTGCTGATTTATCATTAGATAACACCCATTTATACAAAGAGGTTGCCCCACACCCTTTTTTTGTTGGTGATTTCTGTCAATTCAATTGACATTCAATTTTCTTTATATCTCTCGGTTTTCTAATGATTGTCAACTGTGTCGTGTTTAAAGTCCATCTTATTTCCAAAATGACTTAAAATACGATATCATTTAGTTTTTAGTTCAATATGTAGGTAAGCTTTTTTTGAAAAGTTGATAGTGGACAGTTTAAATGATGACACTTAGTAAAAAAAAATCATAGTCTAACCTACAAGGCTACTATTTTATAACCCTCTTAAATTATCTTCATCAAGTAACTAATTGTTTCATAATTACAATCATAACTTGTAAAACTACAAGCGCATCTTAGGATAATAGACCTTTTCTTATTCATTAAAGGTAACCACATGCTGCAGCTTAAAAGCAAATTATTGGCCTAAAGTACTTAATTCTACATATAAACGTAATGGCCATGATAATTATTTAATATGTTGTAATAAGGTTTATTATAGTCATTGTTTCCATTAGGTCAATTATGAAACAAAAGCGAAAACAACGCAAATTGTCTTTACCATGTCAAAATAATTATACCTATAAAAAAAAGATAAAATTGACATGACACACCCAATGAAATAGTTTAAATGAGAGCCAATATTTTAACTTATCATCATAAAAATCGTATTGAAAAGAGCACAACCTCTCTATCTTATGGTCATTTCCTATAAAAACCATGTTTTTGATAGATTAGGTATAGGCAAAACATTGTAACTTGTTCTGATATTGTAATGTGTATTTTTATTATTTATTAATTACATTTTTTAAAAGACTAGACCTCAGTTTGGAACTCAGAACTCGAAAGATCAGATGCTACGTTTTCTCTGTTCTACTCTATTGATGTGAAAGATGGACACTAAATCCACAGACCGAAAAGAGAATAGAGGCTTTCAAAATCTACGTGTATGACGGATGCTGCGAATTTCATGGATACAAAGGATCACCAACGATGAAGCACTCCAGCGCATCCACAAACAAAAAGAACTACTGAGCACCATCAAGGAAACAAAAATGAAATACCTGGGTCATGTGATGAGAGGTGATAAATGGAAGGCAAAGTACAGGGGAAAAGATCAGTAGGAAAACGCCAGAATCCTTCGTGCTTCCAGAGCTACAATTGCCATTTGTATAGCCAACCTTCGGCAGGAGAGGGCGTGATAAGAAGAAGAATGGCGCTGAACAAATTTTGTTTAAACTTATAGTTAACAACTAACAGGAGGTCTACAAAAGTCGAGGTTTAAAGTTGAAAACTTGTGGCAACATGGTTGATTTAGTCATCAAATATGTTTGAAAGATTGCTAAAACGTCCAGGAAGTTCAAAAGATTACCATTTTTATACAAATGGAAAAGTTTAAAGGTTAGTTTAACATTGAAAGAATTAGTTTGATTCAGGTAGTTAATACACCAAGAATTTTCTTCCTGATGTATGTATACAAAATATAGTGGGGAGGTGGAAAAGGGTTATATAGGAGTTCTCAACCTGAAAACAATGTTGATCTGCGATTTGAATAGATTTGTCAATTTAAGTGGAATAAGACAGCAAAGAAATATAAACAATTTTGGGTTTTCTGTCAGGAATAGTAATTGACTGTTGATGAGTTGGGTGGTTATAGTAAAACTTATTGATCAAAGGTTTCGGCTAAAAACCTTGATTGCAACACAGTTATGCGACTGAAAAATTATTTTTTAAAACTTAATTCTGACAAGGAAATATTAAAAGTCCTGTTGAAAAAATAATTCAAAAAAGCTGTTTTCTGACTAAGGATACTGCTGTCAGTACTGGTTGGTTTTTGGTATATGTAGATAAACCTGCTAAGGTTATTTTTCTGTAGAGAAGCGAAGAGGATATCGAAGAAGAACAAGGCTTGTATCAATGCATTGATTAAAGGACTCTAGCCTTATAGAGATTGAAGGATATGTAGGTTGGTAAGAAAATCAAAAATACTCTTGTAATTCGTTACATCATAACATTACATAACATTACAGTCATCATAACAAAAAAAATCTGAAAAAAAAAACTATCAAATAAAAAAAATGGTGCAATAACTTTAAGACCAACGTTAGAAGATTTATCTACAGCACCTAGACCATATTGTGACTTTACAAGCATATAGGCATGTTGTTCGCTTTCAAGTTCAACGATTATTGGACTATGCAATATCCCATATATTTAAATTAATTAGTCTCGAGGTCCGTAGTTCGTAGTAGAAACGTGTCGCCTGTTAACAGTGCTAACGTTCTCAGGCGTGGCCGTGAAGGTATACACCGCCTCCGATTTTACCATTGGTGAAATCTATCAGCGGTTTACACTCCTTTTATAATGTAAAAAAGCTCACGTGTCAACAAAGTCCAGCTCGACACTAGCCCCCAAGCAATTTTTTACCAAAACAAGCAATGTTTCGATAAAGCTACTTAACCCAGTTTATGTTTATTTTTGATTTAATACTTTCAAGAGTCCAGTTAAATCTCCATCGAGACTAAAAATATTAATATTTGAAAATATTGGCATGTTGCAGGACTTACTAGCCTGTTTTCCATATGTTTTGAGATATCAGTGAGGAAGTTTTATTTTAGTTTGTAGAATGCATTATTTTTGTAGCACATATTTGACTTAACGTCACTACAAAAAGTTTTCATTTCTTCTGATAATTATTCTTAAATCTGTGTACCTTCAGGTTTCACTTCAATAACACTGCTTAAAGGAAAAAAGGAAAATAATACCTTACCTTAAAAAGACTTCTTGACCATAGTTCACAGTAAAAATAGAATAAAAAAATGTCAAATCTTTGAAACCTCTGCCAAATGTATCGTGAAAAAGCAGTTAAAATATTTTTTACAGCATTAATACTTGCAATACCGTGTATAATAAAATACGCTTAAAAATTCAACATTTTTTATGTTACTATTATAAAACCATAAGCATTATTTTAATATTTTGCTGGTTCATAATGTAAGAGTGTTTCTCGCCTAATCGATAATCGATGTCTCAGAGACTCTTCGAAACTTACATGTGAACGCAAAAATGTAAAATAACCGTAAAAATCTAAAACAATTTAATATAAAAATAACATACTTACGTTTTCGCAGCAATTATACATATTTTTGTAGAATAAAGGTTTTTTTCTGATTTTTGAAGGCGCTGCAAACGAAAAAAGCCGAGAGCCAGTTTTATTTAGACGCACTGTACATATTAGTGAAGAATTTTGAACCCGTTATTTACAAGTTTTTTTTTAGGAAACTTTTTAATTTCAAATGTATACAGGGTAATTCAAAGTTAGGTCTCACCCACCAATATTGTTTTACTAAATAATGGAAAAACCAATTTTTCTCCCAAACTTGCATCTCCCAAGATCCAGAATGATTTTTGTTCACTTACTTTATCAAGAGTTTCTTCAAGGTCTACAAAAATATAATCATTTTTTTTATTGTACCTATATCATTTATTTAGTGAGAATTTCATTTAGACATCTTACACCGAGTCTTACTATTATTATGCATATTTAATTTATGCTATGTATTAAAATGCAATATGCAGAAGAATAGAAAGATGAAATCTGCTAAAGGTTGAAATATTACAATAATTCAAGCAAGCAGTACTCTATTATTATTATTTAACCGTCCGACTATTATCAGCAAACGGATACCTATTATTATTTCGAAAAGATTTACTTCTATCATCATTAAGGTAATCTAATATGTGTGAAAAATCTGTACTTCATGCCTTATTGTATCGGAATACCGAGTGCAAATAGAAACATATCTTATACGTATACATGTATAGAAAGTAGTCAATTAAAACCGCGTTGAATATGGAAAAATGCGAATTGCGCTACTGGAAACAATATTATTAAGTTAATAGAAACAAAAAACTGATAGCGGAAACACACGCTATTAACGAATAAAGAATGATACGTCTAGAACTAGGAACTTTATTAACATTATTATAAAATTATTAAACTAGAACAAAAAAAAACGTTATCAGAAGAGTGAAATAATAAGTACTGTAGAGGATTCATGTGAAATAAATGAGTTACAAAGTCGGCTGTTTCTATCAGAAGTTAGATTTTTTTATGCAATTTTTTATATTGTGGAATTAATCACGAATTTGTATTTCAAGTTTTATCAAAAATATGCAATACGATAAAATTCTTTGATGATCTGTTATGACTAGAGTCCGGATTAAAAAGCACTAAAATCCTAAAAAAAAAGCGCTTAAAAATTATTTTCCTCAAAAAAGCATAAAAGTCTGTAAAAAAAGAACAAAACTCTTTCAGAGATGCAAAATTTTTACTTTGTTTGAGTCAAGGAAGCTTTTGACTGTTTTGAAAACTAAGTTTGAAGACTAGTTGAAGAACATTTGGAATCTTTTAGATCGTTTTGGTAGGCTTTCGACTGCTTGGGAAGCATTTTGGAGTTCCCGTAGTGTTTTAAAACTTTTTAAACTACTTGAGAAGTATTTGGAAGGTTTTTGGACAGTTTAAAGAGCATATTGAAGGTTTTGGAATGCTTTTTCTAAATTGTTTTGAAAGGTTTCCGACTGTTTTAGAAACATTTTGGAGTTTCTGTAGTGTTTTGAAATATTTTTAGACTACTTTAGGAGCATTGGAGGTTCTGGACTGCTTTTAAGGAAATCTTGTAGACGATTCTAGAAACTTTTGAAAGCTTTTAAACTGTTCTAAAAGCATACTGAAAGGTTTTGAGAGCTTCTAGACTGTTTCAAAAACTTTTTTTTTAGACTACTTTAGAAGCATTTTGGAGTTTCTGTAGTATTTTGAAATCTTTTTTGAGGTTTCTGAAGAGGTTAAAAAGCATTGAAGGTTTTGAACTGCTTTTAAAGCATTTGAAAACTTATGGAGGATTCTAGAAACTTGTGAATGCTTTTAAACTACTTTAGAAGTATACGGAAGCTTTTAGACTGCCTTGAAATATTTTGAGAGCTTCTAGACTAGTTGAAGATTATTTGGAAGCTTTTAGACTGTCTTGAAATCTTTTGAGAGCTTCTGTAGATAAGTTGAAAAGCTTTTGGAAGCTTCTAGGCTGTTTTGTAAGCTTTTGCAAGGCATTTTGGAGCTTCTATAGTGTTTTGAAATGTTTTTACAATTTTTTAGACTACTTCGGAGCATTTGGAAATTATTTGGTCAGTTTAAATTTGTAAATTGATACTTACCCATTTTGCAACAGATAATTGGTATGTTTTTGTCTCTCAGAAGCCTTCAATATCTCAATATAGCTATTGCAATTGTAAATTAATCTATACAAAATAAAACCATACCAAAAATGTCAACAAATAAGCACAAAAAACTAAATTAAGTACAAAAAGAAGAAAAAAGCAAAAAAAGCACGAACAAAATCTGTCAAATGACGTGTTTTTGCGTAAATCGTTCACATCAGATGTCAAAGTTTGGTTGCTTTTATTATCTACAAAAAAGCAAAATTTCTAGAAATCCGGACTCTTATTATGACCGAAGAAAATCATGACTGAGTGATTATTTTAATTAAAAATTATTAGAAAGGTTTTTCACAGCAATATTGTCCAATCATTTACCACAGGAGCTTTATCTAAACTATCAACTAAATGTCCAATATTAATTAATTAAACATATATTGAAAAGTTAATAGAAAAATCATCAAAAAGGTTATATAAGTGATTGCTTTATGTGGAATTATTTCATTTGCTAACTATATTTCACCGCTTTATGCTTTGTTGGCAAGATAACTTTTATAGCAGGATTTAGGTAATTATGTTATACTTATTATATAGGTATTTTCTGGTGCTCTTTAAAAACTACTAAATACTCAATTTTTACTAGTTGTCTGATGTAATAAAATGTTCTTCCATTCACAACCATACCTGAATATCTGCCTTTTTTAGGTCTTTTTTCTTATCTCAGAGCTATAGGACAGCTTTTCTAATCAAATAAAAACACTGGAAAACCACTCATCGAATGATAGACCATTAATTTACTCATGATTGTCTCTGTTTACTTTGAGTGAAGAACTCATCAAGGTTTTTCTGGATTTAGTTTGGATTTTTTAATCCCGATAAAGGTTCCAAAACCACCTAACCTAACCTATCATACTCTCGGACTACATTTTTTGACCAAATTGCGAACTGATTTTACAATATTTGGTCTCATCTGCCTTTTCTATAGAGAAAGAACTTGTTTCTCCTACTTCTGAAATTTGCTCATTTCATTTTTGGTCATCTTCAATTAAAATTTCTAAAAGTTTTCATAACGTCGCTTTGTAAGAAATCTTAAATTTTTTTAATTATGAGCAGTTCTTCTTCTAGTGCCTGTTCGTTACCGAATGTTGGCATATCATCTTAGCAATAATAATTTTATTTGTTGCTGCTCTGAATAGTCCTGTGGGGGATGTTTCAAACCAGGTTCTTTAGCCAGAATATTTGTCTTTTTCCAATGCTTCTCTTGCTCTGCACTTTTCCTTTTTTTTGGTCTTTCTTTTAGAAGAGAATTACTATTCATTTATATCAATACATCGGGAATTTCCCGAATATAAACATTTTATTCCGGAAAAAATATAGAATTCTGTTTTGTGTAATGTCAAATGTGCCCCAAGTGTCTTGAGCCTTCTTATATCATGATTAGAAAACACCTCTTGAATATTTTTGGTAAAAAGTTATATTATAGTTTGAAATTAAAAATGAACCACATGCTGCTTTATACAAACTTGTTCGTGATAATATGTATAATCAAAATTGGCATAATACCCATCAACGCATTAATAAAAATTTTTTTTGTAATATTAAATTTTATTTTAATTAAATTAAAAACCATGGCTCCGTTATCAGGCTTATCGCAAATAAAATCTATTTTTTTTGTTTCCACTTGCAACGACATTTTTAAGAGCCACTCATTAACAGCACCAATTTAAAGTTCTTTAAAGGATATCTGGTTACAGCTGCAACTAAATAAATTTTGCATATCAGTTAATAAACTCTTTAAAGTTTAACCGGGTTTCGTGTCAGTTTTAATGTGATTCCATCGTGACGTGCTTAGAATATTGATGTACTAAGTAAGCAAGCCGTCATTCGTTTACATTAGAAATTGATAGTAAGATAATTGTTATAATTGGAAGCAATTTGTATTTGAAAGTAACTATCTAGCGCAAACATTTACTTTATTACTCCGGTACGTAATATAGCTGCTGTTTACCTTAATAAATTAGTTCATATTAAAGTTTTTTTTTGGGGAATTTAGTCTAGATACTAAATTTATAAATTGATCGTTTAGGCAAAGAAAAACACTGATTTTCTATATTAATCTTTTTAAAACATTAAATAAAAAAAATGTCAGTCAGAAACTACTTATTTTCAATATTTTTATGAATCAAACCTTTTACTAAAAGGTCTCCTTAAACACATCTCAAATATTAGTTATTGTAATTGCAGCTCTAACTTTATAGAATGAATTATTATTAATATTAAATTAAGACAAGTTTCTCGGTTATAAGTTAAGTACGATAAGTTACACTTTATGGTCGATAGAAATATGAAGCAGTGCAAATGAGAGAAATACTGACTAAGATTTTGATCTGCTTTTCGTTGAGTTTGCAGAAGCTTTCGACAAGGTTTTAGGTGAAAATTTCTTAATAAAGCAAGAGTGTAATTAAACTGCAATCAATTACTGCAATTAACCCCAAAGCATTTCCAAGTCTATTTAAATGAAGAACTAAAGAAGTGAATAATAAAGTCATGTATAGCGAGTATACAATTTATATTCTTCATACGCAGGGCACCAGGTGGCATTCGCAAGAGAATACAGGAAATTTAGAGCAGGTCTTTTTACAAAATACGAAAAAATTACTTACATGGAGACAGATATGAGAAATCAATGAGCCCGACAAATATCTTTTTCTGCCACTTGGTCACATGACCATTTCATTAGAAAGACTAATTAATATCTTGTGACAATTACGTCACATCCGCTTCGGAAAACTAACATTACGTTTGTCACGATCTTTGTCTAGCTCATTGATTTCTATTAGTATTCTCTTCTTCACCGGTTTTCTATGATGTATATGTATACTAAATTATGAAATATATTATTATACCTGACGCATCTTAAGTGACAGGATACAACTTATACAAGGTGATTCACGATGATGGTATATATGGATTTTTTCTTGGGTTGAGTCTAGACATTTTTTTTAATCAATAGCGGCCATTATTACGTACACCCTGTATAATGATTCAGCTGCGTGGGCACTACAAAGTATACTTATTTTGCTAAGGAAAATCTTTAGTTTATAGGAAATCTTAGAAAGAATAACAAAACTTACAAAACAGAAACAAGAAGCTTTGTGGTATGTATTATAAATGAGTTTTAGGAATTTTTCTTTTTTATCTATTTGTGGTTAGGTATTAAGTTATTGATAGCTTTGATTGGACTATTTTTCAGGTGAAAATTCGAATTAAGTGTGACCACTTCTTTTTCTTACTTTTTTAACATTATGATCAAATTAGTCAAATAAAATTTATTTAATAAACATTTGGTTTTATAATAATTGATGTAATAATTTTTTTACAGAAACTGGATTAATACTTTACATTTGGCAGAACTACCTAATATTTTATGGTAAAACTGGTGTATTGACCTATATTGTTCCAATAACATTTAAATAGCAGTATACAAATATACACTAGTTTTACTATAGTTATGCATTAAACTAGTCATCAGTGAAAAACGCGACTACTGACTGAAATGACAATTGTCACTTGACAAATGACCGGAATGCGGTAACTAATCAGGAAGGTTTTTAGTTTTTCCGGAAAGTTTTTGATTTGGAAAAGTTTCCAAGCCCGAAAATGTTGTTGCTTAACTCCAACAAAAACTATGTCGCTTTTGTTGGGACTAATGTTGGGTTTTTGTGGGTTAACACAACTTTAAATTAACTCATTTCACAGTCATAATGTTGCCTTATGTTATACATAAATTTAATTGTCATAGAGTGACATCCATAGCATTACATGAAATTTTATTCTGTATTGAAGTTGGAAAACCTTTTCAATACTCCTGTACACCATCAGTTTACTGATTATGGTTTCTTACAGTAACCTTGTTAACTTATGGTAATCTTTGTATATGCATATAATTGAGATTCTGCATGACTTTGTGATCAATATATCTTTTCCTACTCGGGTGCGGTAAAGTACACTTTTCCACACTAGTGCGGTAAAGGTACTTTTCCGCATTGCAATATTAATTTACAATAAATGAATAATAAACCTGCAATTTTGAAGTTTATATGTGTAGAGCGAAAATACCCATTTTCACCAACCTGTTTATGAGATGTTTAAGCGAAGAAAAAATGAGTGCGCAAAAGTAACTTTCCGGCACAAGTGTGAAAAAGATACTTCTCCGCATTTATTTTATTTAAAAAAAAAACATTTAAATCCAAAAACCATAACTGTATATTTCTCAAGTAAGAATACACTTTTAATCATCTTTGCAAACAGAGGCTTTCATTTTAGTAATTTTACTATACATTTTTGTTCAATTTAATGATAAATAATACTCGTAGGAAAAATGTTGTACCTAACACATTCGGAAAGCGTCTTTGCCGCCCTTTAACTGCTTGCAACTGCAGTCTTGACGGGAAAGTACCACTTTCCGCACTTGTCAGGTAAATAACTATTCTGGAGCTATTGACTGTAAACTAGGTACTATATTTTTGTTGAAATATTTCACATTCTTCTCTTATTTCCAGATTTCTTGTATAGTATACATGAACTATTTATTATTCTCTATTTCTGACTGTTTTGCATTATTTTTTGTTACTATCTTTTAGCACTAACTCCACTTAATTAGGTGTTTAGTAACCTATTTAAATATACTCTTTGAAATTTGGTATGATCTGAGGTCTACATAAAAGAACACAGGTTGAAGTCATACCTATACATTTAAATACATAAAAAACTTAACTATATAGTTTGTTTTGTGCCTAAATTTTTAAAATTAATTACTTATTTTCATATCTGATAAGCATTATATCCTATACTTGAAAATAGCAGGAATATAAAAAAAATTATTAAAATATTTTTTTGATTTAGCTCTTAGAAACCAGTACTTATAAATTTTAACAAGTATTTTTCATTACTTCCGGTGAATGCGATAAACCTAGTTGATAACCAAATCGTATGTTTATCACTGTAGAAATATTTTTAAATGTTAATCTAAAATCGTGCATTAGTAATAACTTCACATAGCGTTAAGCACCAAGTCACCAAAGGAATGTTAACAACACTTAGTATAATTTGCTACCAAAGCCATTTTTATTTGTCACCCTCTATATAACGGATCAAAGACCAAGCAAGTCCTACCTCAACCCCGCACTACCACCCCTCCGACCGTCACCGACCTTCCACCCTCTCGTTCTAACCCAACAAAAACTATTACATTTCAATGTCAACAGAAAGAGACGTAGCACATGGAATTCCCGCCCGTCGAAGTCTGCCATCTTGTGACGTTGCACAGGTGAGAGCCAATCGGAATGCAGCGTTAGAGCCGTGATGGGTAGTGGGGGACGGATGGGTTGTGCCACAAACTTTTGCGGTTTTTGGAAGATAGAGCCACTAGTCGATGATGGTATGTCGACTCTTTGATAGTGGCTTGTGGTGTTCTTCAGCACTTTTCAGGTAGTACTTATCGCGGTTATTTTACGCGGTTTTACGGTGTTTTTTTGCGCGTTTTATTGCTTTCCTGTAATCCGATAATTCGGCGACATTTTGGTAGGACTTTTTTTGTGACTCAGTGTTTTGTGTTTGCGACTTTGGTTTAAATGATTGGGAGATTCAAAGTCGTCGTAGTAGTGAAGTGATTTCATGACGCGACTGTGGTAACACCACTGGGGTGCTGGGAGGGATATTTGGTGGCAAAAAGGTGAATTAATGATTTTTGATAAAAAAATTTTTTATTCTAATATCACAATTATTAACACATTTTTTGTGAACATTTAAAGAAACCTACAGGCTACCGCTGTGTTTTTATCTAAAATGCTAATTTTCTTTATTTGCATTTCTTTTAATTACTCTATTCAATGGCTATAAGAATATAATATAATGCGTTAATTCAACATTATTTACTGCATACCTTTTTTTATTAATAAATTTATTACTTTTTTGAAAGTTAATTTTTTGTGAATTTTTATATTGTATGCTCCGTTCTTTGTAAGGATGCATTAGATTAAGTTTATAATTATTTTTTATAGTTTATTTAGTATTTCACGTTACTCAACAAACTAAAAAATTTAATATCATTATCAGTTGAATGGTTATTATTTAAGGAATTGATTGAAGTCAAAATAGGAATTATCAATTAATTACAAATAAAATATAATTAGGTATAATTTTTTACATGGCATTTTACGCAAGACCACTTGATCATCAAGATTGCGTTTCCACTAAAAAATACAAATTCTTTATTTTTTTCAAATATTTAATGTATTTTATCAAATTTTAAAAGTGTCACTAGATACCGATAAGAAATATTCTATAATACACTATTTTTTCATTACATATTAATTTTTTGTTCAAACTAAAATATTTGCTCTAACTCTGAGTAAATTGAGGAGATTTAAGAAATATATCTAATATCAATTTTAATTGATTAATAATTATATAATACTTGGAACACAAATTTTGATTTCGCAAATTTGTTTGGATTAATTAGGAGGGGAACATATCAAAAATCTCCGTTCGTAGCCTTTGAGCCAGAGAGGAGAGGGAGTTTTCAAAGTCTCACTTTCCGGTTTATTGTTTAGGTACATTTTGAAAACTGTGTGTTCTACCAACGCTATACAAAATAAGAGCTGATTAAATTTGCTACAAGTCTCACTAAGTCAAGTATTTCAATATATTTTATACTTTTCGAGATATCCGCTCTTAAATGTCCGTATCGACACTTTGTAGAGCGGATATTTTGAAAACTATGCAAAATACTGAAGTGGCCATGTCGGTAGTAATTTCCAGATTTCGAAAATACTGCCTAAAATGAAGTTTTATCAGTGCAATTCTAACTTTTTTATTTTCAAAAGGATTTTCCCAATTTAAGTTAAGTAAGAGTTGTTTAAGGAAAAAAGTCTATACGTTACTGGATTTTATGATCAATTTACTGGCTACACAGCAAATTTCAGGGTCGTAACCCCCAGATTTCGCAAATACTGACTGAAATTTGGTTTACTTGCATTTTATCTGACATTCTTTAATTTTTTATGATAATGATCACAGTTTCAGTAAAGTAAGGTTTGTTTTTAAAAAAATTCAGTGCGTTTTTTGATTTTATTTTCAATTTACTGGCTACAGAGCAAATTTGAGGGTCGTAAGCCCCAGATGTCGCAAATACTGACTGAAATTGGGTTTACTTGCATTTTATCTGACATTCTTTCATTTATTATAGTAATGATCACAGTTTCGGTAAAGTAAGGTTTGTTTATAAAAAAACACACTACCTTTTTCATTTTATGTTCAATTTACTGGTTACAAAGCAAATTTCAAAAATACTGACTAAAATGGCCTTTCATTACATTTCTGACTTTCCTTCATTTTCAAAAGGAGTTATCACAATTTGAGTTAAATAAGAGTTATTTATGGAGAAAATTCTATACGTCCCTCGATTTTATGTTCAATTTATTGGCTACACAGCAAATTTCAGAGCTGTAACCCCTTAAGGTCAATTTACTGGTTACAAAACAAATTTCAGATTTCTAAAATACTGAGTTTTCACTCAGTGGTGTTCCAATGCTTTTTTGAATTTTTATAATTTTCAAAAGCATCATAGGACGCATGATAGTTTTCGAGATATAGACTAAAAACCAAAAAATAAAACTTGCGTCGTTAAAGAGTTGATCCGCTCAGAAGAGCAAACATGTGAAACAATTTTTTTCCAAAACTGCAGACGTTAAGTACGAATATCTCGAAAATTCTAAAAAATATCTAAAAATTTAAATGAGCAAAACTTGTAGCAAATTTAATCAAATTTAATTTAGTATAGACACAAAACAACTTAAGAAGCTTAAGAGCTACCTACGGGCGGGTACTTCTGATAATATGTTCACCATCTATCATTTATTCAAATAAATACGTGTGTGTGCAAAGTAGATTTTTTTGATATACAGGGTGTCCGGAAAATACGTGTACAACGTTTGACGACAGACTCCTGACGTCAAAATATGTCGATCTAAGCCGACTTAGTTATATCCAAAATTGTCTCGTTTAGCCGGTAGAGGGCGTCAAAAATTTGTAAAAATATTGGGTACAATTTCATTTCTTAAAGAGTATTGATAAGTGTATTCAGCAAGATGGCGGTCATTTTACACATTTGCTTAAGTAATGTTTTTGGTTTACTTAGTTTCTTACAATAAATAATTTCAACTTTATTATACCTACTTTGATGTATGCAGGTAATTGTAATTTTTTTTTTCTGGCGAAACAGCTCATCCACCGGGAAATATTAAAGAGGTAAAATAGCTTCAAAATACTTCCGGTCACTCGACAAAAATATCTGGGTTGTCATAACGCCGTTCATATAAAAAATGAGGAGAAATGTTGACGTATTATATCACTTTTATAACACTTCCACTTATTTACAGCCGGTGACTATACTACTAGAAAACGTCATTTTATAGTATTAGTCTACATACTAAAATTCATTAAAATCCATTAGCAGGTTTTCACGTAATTTAGTAAAAAACCAATATTTTTACAAATTTTTGACGCCCTCTACCGGCTAAACGAGACAATTTTGGATATAACTAAGTCGGCTTAGATCGACATATTTTGACGTCAGGAGTCTGTCGTCAAACGTTGTACACGTATTTTCCGGACACCCTGTAGAACTTGATTATCTAACTATTCAACCAACCTCACTTTTAAATAAATGAAGGACTATATACAGTGCTTCTCAGTTATTTATCAATACATAATCAAAAGAGGAAAAATTCCACTAGAAGCAAAATTATTTGGGAATTATAAAATTAGCTGAATAAACATGATTCATATACTTACTTAATATAGTATCTATACAAGAAATAGCGCTAATAAGTAAATGTCTTCGTAAATGTTCGTCGTAAAAAAGTTATATGTGTTTTTCTCGATATTTTTTTGTTGAAAAAGCCGATCAAATTACAAATTGACCTATAAACAATAATTATTGCCAGATGTGTAAAATTGTCATCAATGTCATCTATTAAACGCTAAAAAACACATTTTCGACATGCCTTTTATAAATTTGTAATTTCTATTTACTAACATCCCCTATTCATATAGTATATGAGTGTTCGGTTTTTAATAAACAGATTATTGTTATACTGACGTATGGAAATTGAGATATTAAATTATTATTAGTTAAATAATTGAACGTCAAAATCAAATAATCATTTATCATGTGTGATTTACTTAAAGATTTATTCTATCACAGTTTTTTGTGTTCTCAATTATTTCATTGAATCTATACAAAAGATCACTTATTAGCATGCTTTGTTGAAGGTTGATATATTATTTCCATTGTTATTAATTAATAATTATTGCTTCGGCCTATTCGGATAATACAATAGACAGTTTTTAATAAATTCAGTATATTATTGATAAAAACAAATCTAAAATACTTCCTTATAGTTGAATTCCAATAATTATTGATTTCGTATACGTGGATGTTATACAGTGTTATTCAATGATTATAAAACATTATTGTTTTATATTTTTGGTTATTTAGTTTAGGGTAAGTTGGGATAAGATCGAATAATGGGACCAGAAGGCACACTTATGTGAAAATACTTATCAAAAGGATGTAGAGCACCCATCTTTGATGTGCCAAAATGCGCATTCTTCCAGATCCTCTACTCCATAAATTTTTTAAAACAATTAAGTCATGTTTCTAAATTTTTATATATTTTGGTTATTCAAACTTACACCTATGTAGAATTATCACTCTAGTTATTAGTATTCAGAATGATTTTCTTGTTGAAAATATGTACTTCTTGTGAACCTCTAATAAAATTTCGTATCTAAATCGTGAATTTTACTGCAGAACTTTTGTAATTTACTAGTGTTTTTAAGTTTTGACTAATTTAAAACCTTTACTTTTGCTATATTTAGAAATTAAAAAGTTCCATCAGGGTTTCTGCCGTAATCGCACGTTGACATCACTCAGTTAATAGCGGTTTTTCGAATTCGTTTAAGACCCGAATGAGTGGTTAATTACAATTTATTTCTGTTATATACTTACATACATCAAAAGTAACAAATGTATGTTAATTCGTGTCTTTTGATAAGGTGAATTATCTAAAATTATGTATGTATAGTAAATTTTTTTATTAGTTGGAAAATGTTAAATTCTGTTGAAAATTAAAAATTCGTCAAGCAAAAGACTGATACAAAACGCATGTTAGTATAAACTAATCTGCTAATTATAATCTGATCTACATGAATACAAGAATATCTGCTAAATCTGTACGCCAGCGTACTAAGCATTATAGTCACACATTAGTCTTAGTTTATACAGGTATACATGCAATGATACTGAAATTTGTATTTTAATGTACCTGCAGTATAATAAATCTGAAAATAATTGTATTTTCAGTGGCAGTGTAATCTGAATTAAATGATACCTATATGTCAATAATTGACTAAAATTACACTTAAGATTAATCCAGATAGGGGTCAAGCGAATAAGAATTGTAGCAAATGTAATAATAACTTTATAGCTGAAAATGACTTTAAATTGAAAAACCCATTTTAAAAGTGTTGAACAACAATAAATTGTTAATTAACCTAACCTAACAGAGCTAATGTTGCTTTCAGTGTCCTTTTGAACTGTCAAAACGGATTTCCTGGGAGTTCAGGGGTCCCACCCATGTCCACCCAACCACCAGCTCATCAGCGTGCCGCCCTTTACAGGTGAGGGTATCCTAACTGCCGCCCCCGTGGTGGCAGTTACCCCACCGCAAAATTCCACCACCAGCATGAATCAGTTAGGTACTGTTTACGCTACAAAACGTCGAAGAAGGAATGGGAAAAGGTGAGTTTAAGCAAGATAAATATCTAATATTAGTATGTATTTAGATATTTAAGAAATGCCACAAAGCTAACAACTTAAAATAAGAAAAAAATAGAAAGTACGACAAAAACCTACATCATGATAATATGCGACTAAAATATAAGTTCCAATTATTGTCATCCCCCTACATAAACTAGCCAATAAAATTTACTGCAGAGGGTATCGTGATTTGCTCCTATAGGCTGTTTAGTTTACATAGGGTGATTTAACATTTCTTACCAAACTTTGTTGCCCCTCCTCTCTAACAAGTATTTTTACGTTTTTGTGAAAAGCACAGTTTTTCTGATTTTTATATCATGTGAATTCTATGAAGATTGTAATCAAAATTTAATTAAATACATAATTCAAGAGCTCGGTTACATTTATAGTCTGCAAATAAATGTAGTTTTGGTATTTGGATTTGGTAGCTGATTATATCGCCACACCTAATTTACTAGAAGTAAAAGTAACTTACTAAAGGTTGAGTTTGCTGAATATCAAAAAGTGATGCGATAATTGAATTAGAATTGGAGATCAAACCAAAAATTAAATTTTAAAATGAAAGTGAAAAATTTGCTGACTTTGGGGAATTGTATAATAATAAAAAATCTTTTGAATTGAAAAATATGTGACTTTAATTAATTCTCATTTTGCTGCTCAGAATCTAGTTAAGTCACAGAAAGCAAGTTAAAATAATAGAAACTTGTAGATTTTATGTACAATTTGGATTAAGTTAAGTTTGTAAAAATTTAGTTAAATTGGGAATTTACTTGAACAAAATAATAAGAAACAAAGACCAAAGTTATAATAATATGTGTCATAAATGTCCGTCCTTTAACAACATTTTGAAAAAACCCGTTGTCTTTGATTACATTGCAATCATATTTCAAATCTAACGTTTTGTTTTTGGTAACCATCATCAATTTTACAAAACTTGATATTATTTCTAGCTTCTACTAAAGTGACCTTTAACCTTCAAGGAATATTTCTTTTCTACACTCAAATTAACGCAGAGTATACTTAATTCACCCAATTTCCTGTACCCAAAGCCCTTTACACTCAAAAGTTGCACACTGCATTCGTAAAGGCGTGAGTAAGCACCATTAAGCTGTAAAGTTCACTTATGCTTTATGGTAACTCCATGAACAATTTGATGTTATATCGCGATATTACAAGGTGCGATACACTAATTCTGTTATGGCACTGATTTTTACACCATATAAATGTGTAATCTACTATAATTTCTTAAAGTTTGGATCATTTTACTGCTTGCTGAAAAATGTTTAATTAAAAATTCCACTCCATACCCCATTTGTGTTCGAAACTTTGTCCAGCAAATTAGGTAATTAGTTAAGATTATCTCGTGGTAAATCGCCAGGTGTTAAGCTAGTTGATAACACATAAACTACCCAAAAAAAGTGGTTCATTTACCGTCTCGCATGACATTACGTATTTCCATAAAAACGCTGTCATAAAAATATTTTATTTTCTGAAATGGCTGTTATACATCAAGCCACCCTCCTAAAAAAAAGGTAATGTCCTCGGCTCTAGGAGCGGCGAGATCTGATAAGAGGCTTTTTAGGTTTTCAGGGGGAATATTTATATTAATTAATCATTAAGTTGGGACGTGAACATACACACAGTTTTCTTTATAAATTGTGTGTTGCTTTTTACATTGCTGAAAGTAAATATTTCAATAAAAAAGACATGCGTCTGGAAAGCGGGAGAAAATAGCGACAAGTAGTTTTAATAATAGAATAACAAAAATTGAGACAAATTTAAATTGTATATTGTTCTTCCATTACATGATTTGTAAATTAGAAAACGTCATCATTAAGGATTTTTAAAACTATTTGTACAATCTTCAAACTGCGATCTTTTAAATTGTACAAGAAGTAGCAGAAGAATTTGGGAGACATTTTGTATCTTCTGTAGAGATTCCTGAATCTTCTTTTAAAGTCATCGTGAGTACTAAACACCCATTTTTTAAATACTTTTTGTGGTAGCAATCGACTTTATCAAAATATTTTTTCACTTATTTTTTTTACAATTTTTTCTCTTCAATATCATAAAGTAAGATCTCCTTTTTATCTTAGTTATTTTGTGTATTTAGAGCATATCGTTAACTGTGTTTTGAAAGGTGATGCTGGCTTTTCTTGACGTGCACCATGTGTTAAAGTCCATGAATTTTTCTGGTACCAACCTCTTCATTCTTCTGCAATTAAGTAGCTGGAGGGTTTTAGGACAGTTTAAAGAGCATATTGAAGATTCTGGACTGCTTTAGATGCATTTGAAAATCTTAGACAGTTCTAGAAATTGTTGGAAGTTTTTTAACTGATGCTCTAGAATCATACGGAGGCTTTTACACAGACTAGTTGAAGACCAGAAGCTTCTAGGCACTCATTTGAAAGCTGTTGGAATTTGTATAGCGTTCTGGAAGCTTTCGATTTTTTTTACTATTTTAGGATCATTTGGACAGGTACTGGACTGCTTTAAAGGCAAGAGGAAGTCTTATAGTCGGTTCTAGAAATTATTGGAAGCTTTTAAACTGCTTTAGAATACGGAAGCCCTTAGACAGTTTTCAAACATTTTGACTAGTTGAAGAGCATTTGGAATCTATTTAGACTATTCCAAAATATTTTGAAACTTTCTATGCTGTTTCAGGAGCAATGTGTTTGTGTTTTAGAAGCTTCTGAAATATTTTTACACTATTTCAGAAGAATTTGGAATGTTTTTGGACAGTGTAAAGAGCATATTAAAAGTTCTGGACTGCTTTAGATACATTTTTAAACTTGGACGGCTGTATAATTAATCGTTGGAAGCTTTTAAACTGATGTAGAAGCATACGGAAGCTTTCAGACTATTTTGAAAAGTTTTTGACTACTTTAGAAACATTTTGAACTTGTTCTCGAACTTCTTTGACCGTTTTTGAACGAAACCAGACAGTTTTTGTTAATGATATTTACGTCAAATCGTCATCTTTCAATCTAAAAAATGCCACAGTACTTTTGATCATGTGCTTACTGGACACCCTGTAAAACTAAAAAATTGCAAACCCATAAAATCAGTTTTGCAATGTTTGATAGATCTTTATATGTGCAATAAAAATATTACTTGGACACAATGTAGCCCTGTTACATTTTTGCCTCATTAAATATTAATTTGTAAAGAGTGCCTAGGTAAAGGACTATTTCAAAACAGCTGCTTGCACCAAAATGTCTCAAACACTAATGAGTCAAACGACATCACTGCAAACAGTTGTTTCGAAACTCGCTTGCCGGCCGAAAATTTATATTTTTATACAGGTTTTAAATGTCAATAATCCACTATCCAATAGTCCATCAAAAAATAAGATGCTGATATAAAATGCTTCCTAAGAAAATTACAGTCCTCCAAAATTTAGTTTGGAGGATGGTGTTTATTTTTCCACTCTATTTTCTACACTGACTGGATATTTTCCAAAAATTACAGTTTTTAATTTTCTTGTTCAATTTAAAGCCAGATGTATTTCCTGTAAAATTTTGATTCATAATTCTTTTTACGAGATTTGATTGATTTTTCTCTTGTATCGACCCGGACAACTTAGACGAAAGTTACTTTCGTCAAGTAATGAGTATCAATTTTATAAGTACTTGACTAAAGTTGATCTAAATTGCTTCAACGGTCTCAGAATTATGACAAAAAAAACACGATTTTTAAAGCTGAAATTTGGAGGGCTGTATCTTCCTGGAAACGAGTTTTTTTAAAAAATGACAACATTCATGTCTACTTATTTTTTGAAAGACCAAAAAATCAAGATCCATTGTTGCAGTTTAATGTTTATAAAATAAACTTAATCAGAAATCAACAAATTTTTATATAATTAGAAAATGTTTGTCTCACAAGTCTACAATATCTCTTTTTATAAAATCGTGCAAAAAAGTACACTTTTTTGAATGATTTTTAGTGCAAAAAGTTCTTCTTTTTTGCACTATTTTATATTTGCTGTGCTTTTGTCAAAGTTTGTGTGTTGTTAAACTTGACCTTCGGTCTCGTATAACAACTTTTACTTGCGTGCAAAAAGATGAACTTTTTTGCACTTGTTGCATAAATAACTATTATAGCAAAAGTCATTATGACCACTCAGAAATGCCCAACAGCCCAATGTGCGCCGTATCAAAAAAAAAATGTCGAATAATTCCGAAGATAGCCGGAATAAAACTGGAAATTGTATGTTTTGTTTTTATTTATTTGAAAAGATACCAAAAGCACTTTTTTAGCTCTTGTCTTCCCACAATTATGTTACTCTCTTCTTTCTTATGATGTCGCACATAAGAACTCGATTTTTACGGGACCAAATATTGATTTTTATTCTGATCTCAGTGACAACTAATAATGATTTGCTTCAGAATGGGCAAGTATACAAGCATTGCTGCACTATTTATGTTAATTATAAGAAGAGCTTGGTCAACATTATCTGTTTAAACTGGTCGTTTATGTCTCCAAGAGGAAGGTCATCATTTTCTGCACATTTTTTAGACTTCTAACAATTCTGAAAGACCAAAAAAACATTTTAGAGTCTTCTGGCAACTGTATAAGACTTCTCAAAGCTTTTAACAGTTTCAACATCATTCTTAGAGGCGCCCGGCAATTCAAAATGACCATTAAAGATTTTAGAGTTTTCTGGTAATTGTACATGACTTCTCTAAGCTTCTGACAGTTTCAAAATGAGTCTTAGAGGCTTCTGACAATTCTGAAAGACCAAAAAAAAAAACATTTTAGGGTCTTCTGGCAATTGCATATGAGGTACTTCTCTAAGGTTTTGACAGTTTTAAAATTATTCTTAGAGGCTTCCGACAATTCTGAGAGACCAAAAAAAAATTATACTTTTTTGCTAATTGTACATGACTTCTCTAAGCGTCACATAGTTCCAAAATGATTCGTAGAGGTTTCTGACAATTCTGAAAGACCAAAAAAATATTTTAGAATCTTCTGGCAACTGTATATGACTTCTCTAAGCTTCTGACAGTTTCAACATGATTTTTTGACTTTTCTCTGACATTTCTGAACAACCAGAAAATATTTTAGAGTCTTCTGGCAATTCGAAATAACCAAAAAAACGTTTTAGAGTCTTCTGGCAACTGTATATGACTTAGATAGTCTTTGACAGATCCAACATGATTCTTTGACTTTTCTCTGACGATTCTGAAATACCAGAAAAATATTTTGGAATCTTGCAATTCTAAATAACCGAAAAAATATTTTCTTCTGACAACTGTATATGACTTCTCTAAGCTTCTGACAGTTTCAACATGATTCTTAGAGCCTTTTGACAATTCTGAAAGACCAAACAAATATTTTCGAGTGTTCTGGCAATTAGAAATAATCAATAAACATTTTAGAGTCTTCTGACAACTGTATATGACTTCTCTACGCTTCTGACAGTTCCAAATTGATTCTTAGAAGCTTCTAAAAATTCTGAAAGACCAAAAGAAACATTTTAGAAATATCCGGAAATTGTAAATGATTTCTATATGCTTCTGACAATCCCAAAATGACTCTTAGGGCTTCTTCCAAATTCTGAATGGCGGAAAAATCTTTCAGAAGCTTCTGAGAATTGTTAACTGCTTATCTAAGTTTCTGACAACTGCAAAACAATTCTTAGAGGCTTCTGGCAAGAGTAAATGACTAAAACAATGTTTCAGAGGCATCTGGTAATTGTAAATGTCTTTATTTGGAGACTAATCCAATTAAACCTCTAGTTTAGAGTTGACATGTGACATGTACTGTCAAGTATCGTTCATAAAACTAATACAACAAGAAAGAATGCTTCTCAAATCTACATATCCAGGTATGGAAGTTTCAGTGTTATCCGTAGGATATGAATGGTGAAAAGATCAATTGAAAACTAATGATCCAGACGATTATGTCAAAATATTCATATAAGTGTCATGTGTTCTGAAATAATCATGTAACCATCTGACAAACGATTTCCAATAAAAAATAAAAAAATGTAGGTTTTTATTGTTTGAATATGACATTTACTGACTTCTTTGCAAATATACAAAGAATTAGTTTTGTTTGTAAAAAATTATTTTCACAGTCAGACCTAACATGTAAGAGTAACTTAATTATCATAGTTCGATTATCGTTGCGGCCTTTAGTATGGCATTCGATTGATGTGAATAATAAAAGCTGAGAAAACCCAAATTGTATCTTTTCACATACATGCAAGGACAAAATTGTAACAAAAGACATCAATACGCCGTAATTTACAGAAAACCGGCGCCGATTATTTTCATTCCACGGCCGCTAATGATCCTTTCTTCTTGTCGTTTGTTTATTCGAAGCTACTGACCAATAACTTTAACTCCAATCTCCTTTACCAATTAACCAGCGTACAGACAAGTCTCACTTTTTATTTAATTCAGTCTCTTATCACTGAAAGAGTGGGTTCGATTTACGACCTGCCGACACATTGAAGTGAGATAACGACAGTCCAAAAATACCGGTGTTTCGTTTAATGGCATTTTAAACGGAATCGAGTACACTCATCTGTCGGCCTATCTTTGTGTTGTATCTCTTTTTTAGAAGCTACGGTAGCATATCTTTCGATAGCCGTCGTCTGATGAATGGGACTAGTTTGCCTCGGATTTACTCCGTTTATTTACGCATTTGTTTCTTTTAGTTTCTTTTTTAAAACTAACTCCTGGATGCTAAGGAAATTTTCCTCGTCCAATTTACAACTAGCAAATGGCTGGTCGTTAGTTGTAGCAGACACGATGCAAATTACAAAGATGGTTACCGTCACTTCACGATCTATATTTCTACCTCTAGGCGGAAACTAGTATTTACGTCTTTTAGTGATGCCGATACGTGTTCTTATGGTTGTGGAATCCAATGGTTGATTGCAACTAGATGGTGTGCTTGGCGCAATAAGTGCACAAATGAAGGACAATTATAGGTCAGTTCCTACAAATATAAGATGCCGAAATGGCAGCTATTATACTAAGAACACCTTCCCATTGAATTTACAATCACTGAACTTTTTTTGCAACATTACTAAGAATAAGCAGGCATTACTGGGCATTAAATTAGTATTATTAATAAAATTGAAAAGGTCTAAATTATATTATAAAATAAAATATCATACAATATTTTTTCTATAGATCTACCATTGAAATATAAACATAATTAAAATAAATAAAGTTTGGTAATTTTAATGTAAACCGTTGGAAAACAAGGAAAACTTAAGAATTTTGTAATTTTACTTTCAAAAACTTTGACTCTCTAGCGGCGAAACCGTACAACTAATCAATCAACTTTATACGTTAGTAAAAAGTTCATTTCATTAGCTATCCATTGACATTTTGTATAAGCTTTTATATGTAGCAAATAAGCTAGTTCTTGACGATTAAACGAAAAAATGCAATAAAAAAAGTCATGAAAAAATGAGTCAATTTTGACGCTCTCTAGTGGCCAAACCGTCTAACCTTACAAACCCAAATAGGGATATTTTTAGAAAGCTCATTTCATTGGCTATTCATTGACGTATAAAACTCTACTAAAAGTAGTGCAGGTAAACGAGTTTTTAAGGATTAAACAAAAAGATACCCCAAAAAAATTGGTAAACGTTGACGCCTTCTAGCGGGCAAACGGCTAACCAATCGATTTTTATACGTATTGTATGCTCATTTCATTGACTGTCCATCAACATATAAAAGTATATACAAAGTGCTAGAAGTACACGTGTGTTATTTACGGTTTAGTGACAGGATGCACCACAAACATTTTTTGAGTGGTTAAAGGCTAATTTGACTATAGAAAATTAGGAAAACACGGTCACTTGACTTACTAGATCTACCACAACGTAATGCTTGGAAATTTTTTGTTTTTGAAATTCAAAATTGTCAAAAAGCTTGAACTTGACGCCCTCTAGCGGTCAAACTATCACACCAATTACCTTTTTTGAATACACCGTTGAAAAGTTTTTGGTCTGGACTATATTTTATTTTCAGTGACCTTTTGTCGTAACTGTTCAAATAACTGAATTATTTTAGGTTAAAGCAAAAGTGGTTAAAGCACTTTGAAGGTTTGTGAAGCTTGACTTTGACACCCTCTAGCGGCCAAATGGTGCAACCGGTTAACTTAAAAAAAGTCTTAACTTGCTAAAAAAATATGCATATTTTTGGAAAGCTTACGACCTGAGTTATCTTTTCACTTCAATCCCTTTTGGTCGTCAACTGTCAAATAAGCAAGTTATGGAAAGTTTTTGGAAAAAGTAGGAATTTAATTTAATAATAAAAGAAAAAATAATTTTAATTTTTTTAAATGATTTTTTTAGTTACTGTTTTGTATTATTATTGAACACTATTTTCAACCGTTGAATTTTCTCGAAAACAGCTGAATATCGACATATCGACAAAATAATAACACACGTGTCCGAGCATTTTTCTGAAAAATAATTTCCTGAATTTAAATCGAATTTATTATGCTTTACGGACAGACTGTATAATATATTGTCATTAATATTTTTGTGGGAAGGTTGATTAAACTGCCAACACGAGTATACAATGCCTTTTAAGGTAAACTACGCCACTGACTTAATTTAATCGAAAGTCCAAGCTTTGATTATATGCCGATCACGTCTCGCGATACATCAGTACCGCCTGAAAGGAAACATGTCTAATTGTTATTGAGACACTTTTCGAAGTCCATAAATTCAAAGAATTATGGAATACTTTAGGTCTATAAAATAGATATGCTAATGAGCAAGATGGCTTTTTATAGACTTTAAACAGAACTTTCATCTCGTATTGTTACTATTTCTAGCCTCATTAGGCCAAATTTGATGGTTGAATTTTGGTCACTAAAGTTTGTCTTTAAAGGTCCAGTCCTCAGATGTGAATACCTTTATTCTACAGTATATGTGCGGTCTAGTTGAAAAATGACCAGGTATTAATCAAAACACTAACCTTATGAATTATAATCTACTGGGGCCTCAAGGCAATACTTCGACATATTCTGCTGATATATCTCAGTTAAGTAATCTACACTCCTGCCTCTACAAAATTACAGAAGGTTTCTGATTTATATGTATATCAGGTTGAAAGCAATAACACATACAGAGTATTCCAAATGTTTCGAAACGGTCTACCTTTTTCCACAAGGTGAAAGCTACAACGATGGAATTTTGGAATACCATATGAGGTTAAAAAATCTATCTCTTGATGGTCATTTCGAATTTTTAGGGCCTAGGTCTTCGGACCAGCGACATCCACCACCATTTTTTCTAATGGATCAGTAATGATTTTAATCAACTTTTTTGTTCTTTCAAAATTTCTTGGATCAACAAATAAAGTTTTGCTAAGTTTTATTCAGGCAGTTTCGAGAAATCTGAGTTTAAACTTTGAGCAAAGAAGAAGTTTCATTGTTGACTAGAATATCTGATAACGTCAAATTAGAAGGTGAATTAGAAATGAGAAATGTATACGGTAGATGGAGATATGAGTTTTCGATCAGGAAATGTATTATTGAATATTTCTCGTTTTTGGAGATGTGAACGTCATCGTATCTGACCATCACGAGTAATTTTACTCGTTCTCTTTTATGTAATTGAACCATTTTCTATTCAACTTGTAATGTAACTTGACACATTAAAAATGTTTGACACGAAATGTCAACCTATTATAATTAGATATTAACAGGTTTTTTAGTCAACGATGAAACCTGAGGTTTTTTCTTCACAATTTAAATTCAGATTTATCAAAACTACCTGGATAAAACTTTGTTAAACTGTCTGATTATAGGAATTTTGGTAGAACGTAAAAATTGATTAAAATCATAACCGATCCATTAAAAAAATGGTGGTGGATGTCGCTGGTCCAAAGACCCAGGTCCTAAAAATTCGAAATGACCATCAAAAGATAGATTTTTTAACCTTACGTGATATTTCAAAATTCCATCTTTGTAACTTTAACCTTGTGGAAAAAGGTAGACTGTTTCGAAACATTTGAAATACCCTGTATATGTAGTCTAGTTAGATTATTATTCTCATATCAGTTTCAAAAGCGAAAAGCACTATATTTATCATCCTACTTTTACAACTTTTACTAAAACAGTCTCATATTGTTCTTCCAACGACGTGTTAATGTATTCTGGCCGTCTATTGATTTTTTAGAGGTCTTTGTCCGCCGGTGTCCACCCCAAAAGAATAAGGTTGTACAATCGGAGAGTTTTTCAATTAAGAGATAACTTATCAATTCGTATAAGCTTGTTTTTCACTCGTTCTGTCTCAATTAATTACCCAGCGATATTAGTGAGAATATCCCTTGGTAATTAACTAATAAATTAGGCCAAATTGTCTATACAAAGTACAATATGTTAAGTTGAAATAAATAAAAAATCCTCAGTAACAGTTTACCTAAATCCCTTTTCTTCATATTGATTACATCAACACGTGTGATTTTCAATGAAGAAATTGAATTAAATTGTTTAAATTTTTTATTCAATACAACAATAATTTGTTACATATTTTACTATACAAACATGACACTTAGCTCACTTTTTAAATATTAAGAAACTTGACGTTGCATTATCATTCTTTTGCAGTTTTTTATCATCAATAAAAAAAAAATTGTTCTGCTGGTGTTTAATTTTTCAATATCATTATTGCAGAGATAATAAACTTTTTTAAACTCCATCAAGTTGACTTACGTTGTTTTCAATGCACATGGTTAATTCATTTACAATTAAAAGGTAAAAATTCCAGCTTATTTAAGATTACACACCAGTTTCGACCTGAGATATGACAATAATTATAGCTCTATTTACATTTTTGCAAGATTATTGCCATAAAAATTTGCTCATTCTCGTTTTAATTGCCGTTTTACATTAATTAGTTGCATTCAGCTCCTTTGTTTATGAGATGGCTTGCCAAACCCATCACCTAAATAACTTAAATTATACGATTTACGTATGTAAAACAAATAAGACCAAATTACATGTTTTTTTAAAGGAAATGCACAATTGGTTTATGATTTAAAACAAAGTCACATTTATATTTTGGTGGTTATTAAAATAAGTGTGTGAAACATGTTTTTATTTTGAGATTGTTCGAAGTTTAGCAGCAATATGATAAAGTATACAGTTTGTTCTGTAAAATGTTGCAAGAATTGTAGCAGGAATCAAAAATTGAATAATTGTGTACGGATTTTTAGAAGTTTTAACATGTACTAGTTTCTAACAAGAAAAACTATTTTTTCTAATTTTGACATTTTAAGTGGCACTTTTCAAAACTGACAACAGTGACGTAACGTTCTACTTTTTGTAACTAGTTAGGAAAAGTAACACTTTTTGTAACTAGTGATGAAATGGCCATTTCTGAACTAGTTAATAAACGAATAAACAATTTATTAGCTTTTCTAACTTCTTGTTTACTCATTTAAACTGTGATATTCAAAAATAAGTACAATTTATATCAAAAGGAACCTAACAATTTAAAAAGTCAATTATTGTAAATATTAATTACAAAATTTGTACAGTTCGACAAGTTGATGCCAGAATTTGTCTTGCTGTTGCTTGAATTTGTTGTTACAGCAAGTGATTTGGCACTGCTTGTTTCACCAAGAATGCTAGCAGAAATGCTTTTTTTGTTTTCAATCGAGTATATTCAGCAATTTTCTTTGGTAACTGTCTAATACTATTAATACCTACTAGTTGTATACTGCATTTACCATGTAGGTAGTTAATAAAAAATCTGTTGTGCTTCAAATTTTTTGGTCGCGTATTAATGTATTTTTTTAGTATATCTTCCAAACTGATTTCCTCAATACCTCCTTCCGTTATGACAAATTCACGTGATGTTTTTGTTTTTGTGATTGGAATGTTAACTCGAAAATGCGAGTGTTCATCTATTACATCTTCATTTCGAAGAAACGTTAATTCCACCTTTCGACAGGCGCCTGCTACACCTACAATAAGGACCACCTGAAATATGAAAATAATAATCTAAGTGATTATATCGAAATTTTGTGTAGTAGTTTAGGCCTACCTTAGCTAACAGCCACTTGGAATCATCTGCTTCGTTTAAAAACTCCGACATGTTTTCTCTAGTAAACACATTAGATTTCTTCGCCTTATACCCATCGCTGCATGTTTTTCAATACGCAATCAAACTGCAATAACCTTTAATGTCTATGCCTTTCTTCAGAGACAGCTCCGCTCTCAACATTGAATAAAGTGCCCATAATGTTGAAGATTTAAGATACCTTTTTTCCTCGAAGTAAGCAAGCATAACTTTCTCATTTATGTGTTTTACCTTTTTTGATTTAAGCTATATTTTAAATTTTTTGTAAGCTGTATCGTACAGCGACTTAGATCTTTCGGGAATGACAGTCGACACAGCTTTTCTTGCAGTCTCTTCGATATCACTCGGTAATTCTTAATCTAAGTTGTTCATTTTTCAGTTAAATTATCGCACCATTAAATGTTTGTCGCAAAATTTCTCGCAATGTTTACAGCATAAACAATATTTGACGTGGCAAAATTTTGATATATTAACAATACACGCACAAGTCACCAAGAATATTTCATTTGAAACAACTGGTGGGGGATTGGGAGATAGGCATAGATGTTGGATGTGAAACTATAATTTACTTAGTTTGTACCACTTTTAACTATTTACCATCCAAAATTAGAAAAAATCATGTATAAAACACGTTTCGTAAATGTCTAAATGTGTAACTCATTCAAATTGCAGACATTCATTCGTTACACAAAATCGTACTATTGTAATTTTACAGAGGAGCATTTTGTAACATTACAACTTTTAAAAACGTTCTGATCAGAAATTAGTATATTAATGCTTATTAATAAAAAAAACTATGAATAAACATGGGTAGTACTGAAATAGGTAAGTAAATTAAAAAATACGGTGTTTGTTTCAACTCATGAACACATTTCATCATCTTAGTCGAAAATTATTATTGTGACCACTTACACTTACACTTACTTACAGATTGTCCTAATCTGTATAATGTAGGATATTCTTTTGTTATTATATAATTGTGTATATTTTTAGGTCAAACAACTACTTCTGCTATTTTTATTCTAGTGAGAAAAGCAAAACACAACCTAAAAGAAGTGTTGCTTTTAACCCAGTTAGGAAACACTTTAATAACAAGTTGAATACTTGAAATTACTTTTAAATGTAGTTTACCATCGACACACCACTCTTGTCATTAGTACTTGTGACTGTGATAGTTATTAAAGTGTCATCAGAGAAAAGAACGGGAATCTTATACAAAGCTTAGAATGAAATTTTTAAATTGATTTAGAAAAAGTGTAGTTTCTCCTAATGTATTTTACGGCTTAATGTACCAAAAACATTCTCTACGATGACGTTCCCATCTGTATAATAAAAGCAATTTTTGCCACTCTTTTCGTAACAAAAATCTTTTAATGCAGCTTTCAAGTGGATAAAATTGCACATTATAACGGAGCAACAAATTTCCGCTAACTTTCAATAAGCGACTGTTATAAAAAAGCAGATGTATTCATTATCATAATTAACAAGACCTTGGACAGGAACACCTTGTTATGTTATATCGTGTAATTATTATTTAGAAAAGATATCGGTGAAGTAAAATTTATACCAAAATTATCACGTCGATCAATGCGGCCCAAGTTTTTTGTGGGATCAATTTTAGCGATAACCGGACATGTCGTATTTTTTATCCGGTTTTAAATAAATGCAGCAAATGACGGGTTTTAATATGACACTGTCATAAAAACTGGTGTACGTATTATTTTGGAAGGTTATGAGCGTGCATATAAAAGCTTCAGCTGTTCGGCACGTGACATCCATCTGCTTGATTTTAATATGCCCTACCGTCAATTAATAAAAATTGCGCTAATTGCATTTCTTATTTTAATTGGCGGAAAATATAACTTCTTTTGCATATTTTGTTTTTGGGTTACCTTTATAAATCCTTATTGAAATTGAATTGAAATTTATTGAGTGTATTTCCTGAGCACCTGTATAGGTTTTATAAATTATTGTCTGGTTACTCAAACTTTTAATTAAACAGAAATTAACTTTACTGTAACAAACCAATTTGATAAATCTCCAAAATTATATAACCTTTGAAATATTTGTTTAGTGATGGGTAAATTGCCGGAAAAGTAAATATTTTACTTTACCAGGAAGATTTTACCAGTAAATTACTGGTAAATTAAAAATTTTGTGTTTCTGGCAGTTTTAACACCGCTTTTTTCCCTGACCGCACAAAATTTTGTAAAGTTTTTTTAAGTTATTGGATACAAAATTTAATGAGGATTTCAAAAATGTGCTTAAAACAGTAAATTTTCTCACTCCAAGTAGGTTTTACAAGCTATTTTCTCCTTGCCTATCGTTTCAAACTGTGTTTCAGTCAGTTCAAATTTTGTAATGCTTTTTTTAGGTTATTAGATAGGAAATTCAATGAATATTTAAAAATGTATTTAAAACAGTTATTTTCTCACTCCAAGTACGTTTCACAGGCGATTTTGTCAATGACTGTCCAGTCAAACTGTGTTTCTGCCAATTTAAACTTTGACTCCACTTCTCTCTGACTGTACCAAATTTTGTAGTGTTTTTTTTCGGTTATTGGATAGGAAATTTAATAAGGATTTCAAAAAGGTGCTTAAAAGAGTAATTTTCTCACTCCAAGTGGGTTTTACAGGCGATTTTGACACTGAAACTGTGTTTCTGGCAGTTCAAACTTTGACAGCACTTTTCTCTCTGACTACCAAATTTTGTAGTGTTTTTCTAGGATATTGGATACAAAATTTATTGAGGATTTCAAAAATGTGCTTAAAACAGTTATTTTCTCACTCCAAGGCAATTTTGTTCTTGACTGTCCTTTCAAACTGTGTTTCAGTCAGTTCAAATTTTGACACTGCTTTTCTCCTTGACTGTACTAAATTTTGTAATGGTTTTTTAGGTTATTGGATAGGAAATTTAATGAATATTTAAAAATGTGTTTAAAACAGTTATTTTCTCACTCCAAGTACGTTTCACAGGTGATTTTGTCCCTGACTGTCCTTTCAAACTATGTTTCTGGTAGTTCAAACTTTGACACCACTTTTCTCACTGACTGTACTAAATTTTGTAGTGTTTTTTTTTAGGTTATTGGATAGGAAATTTAATGAGGATTTCAAAAATCTGCCTAAAATAGGTATTTTCTCAATCCAAGTGTCCTTTTGCCCCTGACTGTCAAACTGTGGTGCAAAAATCATGGTTTGCAAATTTTTTTTTTGCAGTATTCGATACAAAACGTGTTTCTGAGATTTATAAAATTATTTTGACAGTGATCATATTACTGGCTAGATAAGTTATCCTACAAGAACATCGTGATATCCGTCCCTAATGTCAACTGTCAAAATTTGCCTAGAATTACAGTTTAACACATGTTTTCATGTTTTTGAGATTTATTACAGTTATTTTGACAATTGTCAGTAAAGTACTGGTTAATTACAAATTATTATTTATTTGATGAAGCTAGATAAACACAACACTACATAATTAATTTTAAAAAATATGTTAAGGTTCTGAACAAGTAGATTAATCGTCACACAACCCTAAAGCAAACTGTGATACATGCCACTTATGTTGTTTTGTCCCATTTTTGTCTAGAGCAGTGAATCTCTCTTTTGGTCGTTGATTTCCTATAAATAATTTTAAATTTTCTGTGCTGTGCTAATTTAGCAATGACAGGAGTAGTGTTAATTTTTATGCATTTTTCAAAGGCACTAAACAAAGCGGATATTTGGAGACAGTTTGTGTTACCCCGGTAGTGTGTATCCAGGACAATATAGAAGTTATTAAAATCATGTCAAAACAATCAGTACTGACTAAAATATTTGCTCAAAATGGCCCTGAAAAGTCCACACCAAGAATAATTATTGTCTAAGTTTCATACACTTTAAGAACTTAGACATTAATTCTTGGTGTGGACTTTTCAGGGTCATTTTGAGCAAATATTTTAAAGCATTTATCAGTCAGTACTGATTGTTTTGACACGATTTTAATAACTTCTATATTGTCCTGGATACACACTACATATTTTACTAAGAAGATAAGAATAATTATATAAGAACAGTTCAAAGAATATTAGTAAGATAGGAGACGTACAGAAACAAAGGTATGACGGCAATATTGAAATTTTTCTGAGGTAAAAACATTATTTACCCAGAGAACACGTTATAGATTATTTACTTTTGATCCAGTAATATGTGTGCGCTAATCCTAAAAAGCATAAACTTAGATTCCAAAGATATTAGTCTAATCAAAACTCAATACTACAACAAAAAATTTGTTATACAGGTAGATGATAATGAAACAAACCCGATAGAAATTCAAGTAAGGGGAAGTAGAAGATGTGAACCATCATATATAACATAAGATTTGCAGACGATTCAGCAATAATGGCAGAGAGTATAGACCTGCAAATCCTTTTAGATAACGTTTTTAAGGAAAGCATAAAAAAAGAGTACTTAACAATAGTGATCATAAGTAAAACTAAATACATAGTGATCTCTAATACCCTAATCCTAGTTGGAGAAGGATGACAAATACAAATATATAGGAGCTACCATAAATTTAAAATTGGATCAAGATGGAAAGAATTTGTTAAATTTAGGTCAATGTTTACAAATGAGAAATGGAGATTGGTCATTGACTAAGGTTTTTAGAATGTTATGTATGGTCCCAGGTCCCAGCTGTTATATGGGGTAGAAACTTGGACGTTAAAAGCGCATATCATAAAAAGACTGGAGGCATTTGAAATGTGGCTCTACAGTCGCACACTTAAAATTCCTTGACTGATAGAGTCACAAATGATGAAGTACGAAGAAGAATTGGACACGGCAGCAAACTAATGACAGAAGAGAATGGACTAGCTTCAATGTTGATCAGTTGTTTTGAGAAGCGTTTGAGGAAGTGATTACCAACCTTCATTAAGGAAGACGAAATGAAGAATAAGATATAATGTGAAGTGTACAGCTAACACAAAATTTAATACTAAATATTACCGTCTTACTATCAAAAGCTCCTTAGTCTGATTTTTGAAATTTAGAAGAAATTACACTTTTATAATTATCCTAAATCGTTCCACAACTAAAGTCCAGTTTCTTTTAATTCTAGTCAAAATGACTTAGGTTACAGTCAATATGTAACACATACAACTAAAAATGGAAGACGTGTACTGTAATTACAAAGTTGTTTCTCATGGATAGTAGACTTGCTTAATGACAGATTTGTTCAAAAAAAAAATTATTCACTAACTTTTGCATAACGGTAAATATACCAATTTGTAGTCTAATAGTACAATGATACAACATTTTTTATAATAAATAGATTGTTCAGACACTGGGTTGAAATATTAGCTACTGAAATGAGAATAAATCAACTAAAATTCCAATGGTTCGACTCTACAAAACATTTGCTTATAAATTGCTACAAATACGAAGGAGCATCTCGTCCATTATTCCAGCTTTCGCTACTGTATCATTACGACACATTGCTATTTTCACTGAATTGTCGGTTGCCTCAACATAAACAGGCATTCTTGAAGAATTTAACATAATTTCGGAGTTGGTCCACGTCGAATACGTATAACCGTCAAATTAGACCTCGTCCATAGAAGTTAGATTTTGTCGAAGGGTAAATTTTGGGGTTAAAAGTCCTATTTTGAATATTTTTACATAAATCCTTTCGAACGTAATTATACCAGTTGAACTTATCTAGACGTGCAGTTTATGATTTTAAATTGGTTGGCCAAATTTTTGGGGCTGTTACCGGTCGGTGAAATTACAAGTTGGATGCTGCAGTAGTACGACCATGACGGAGACGTGCAGAATAAATAATGGTTTAAAGGGAACCCGAAGATTAGCAAGTACCAATGAGTGGAAGACCATTAATTTATTCGAGTTGCGACGTGAGGCGTTGAATCCACTTTTGGTTCGGAATCCGCATTTGGGCCGATAAATCACTGATGGGCTACTTGTTATGCAAAGGCCGAATGTCTTCGGCTTCTTCTTCCCACACAGAGTTGTCAACGCGTAAAGAAGGCCCGTGTCTAGAGATAGCACTACCGGACGGTAGCCGCTGATGAAGACATCACCTGAGCTATTAACGACGCCACCGAATTCTCGACACTTTGTATGTTAATCAACCAGCGTCGTCCTAACTTAGAGTTATTTTAACGAAGAAAAGCAAAATATGATTTCAAGTTCTCTTTTTACATTGTTGCAGCACCTCAATATTGGACTTCAATACAGCAACTAAAACTCTTCGCTATTACAATTTAATAACAATATTGCCGTAATCTAAACGTTATTCTTATTGATAAATTTGCATGTTGATTAAGAAGAATATGGAATAAATAAAGGTGAAGCGTTGACGACCATATCTTTACTAGGTACTAGGTACCCGTTATCATTTTAATTAATCTCTATTGTAAAATTATGCATCTAATTTAATATGATTTAGATAATACGTATTTCCTAGGAATTATCACGGTTATTGTGCTTATCAAACATATAAAAAACGTATGAGAATAATTTGAATTTCAAGCCGTATAATTAAACTGTCTTTGAGACGAAAAACTTGATAAGCATAAGGTAGTAGAAAACTTTGATGACACACCATATTGGTTTTGGTGAAGAATTCCAGCTCTGACCTATCCTAACGTTTAGACTCCTACGGTGCGGCGATTTCATAATTTATTTTGGTAAACAAAGCAAACGTGCAATACCGTGTTGTGTTGGCATGTTGAACATGACATGGCTGTGCTCAAAAAGCTTTATAATGTGTGAAGATTTCATTCAGAGGCAGCACAACACGGCAGCACGCCATGTTCCTGAACAACTTGTCTTTCGTTTTTCGTGTCTAATTTGAAGGCCGCCCCCGAACACGAATGGAACACAATGTGAATTTACCATTTTGCAGCTCGAAGTCAAGCAACAAGTTTGAAAACACCAAACGATCACTCCTCAAATCTTGTAATATTGCTATTTACAAGTTACGCAAAGAATGAAGAGTATTTCTTATAAAGTGTAAAATGTAAATTGTTCCGGCTAAATTAATTTAAATATTGACTTTAAGGCAAAATCCGATTTATTCTATATCTTATTATGATTGCTATATTTAGTGCCGGTACTTTTATCACCTCCGGATAAATTTATTCGTAGGATAATTTCTGTAGAAATGACGGAATTGACCAATAGCTGTGTCTGATTTCACGGTTTCAATAGAAACTTATCGGGAGGTGAAAGTACTGTGAATCTTTAGTATTACCCAAGAAAATGTAAACAAAAAGTAGAAATCTACAAATACGTTGCTTTGCAAAGACTCAAAACGGTGAAAATTGACTTAACAAGCTTAAAAATGTTGCATGTTTGCAACTTAAGACTTTAGTTTTGAAAATTGACTTAGAAACCAATAAATTTACTTTGAAACGGTGAAAATTGACTTAAGAGGCTTAAAGATTTTCTTCGTAACGAGTTTTCATAGTTTTCAGACAAATTGGAAAACTTTAGACCAAGTAGTCAGTCGTCATAGTTTTTAGATAAGTTGAAAAACTTTAGTATTGAAAATTGACATAATAATCATAATTTTAATTTAATAGTCTTAAATACAGGATATTGTCATTAGATTCATGAAAATTGACTTGAAGACTAACTTTTCAAGTGTTTTACTTTGGTTTTCATTTTCTTAAAACTCTGTACTATTTTTAGGGCTTTAAAACTGCTTTCAGCTTGGAAAATCGAGTTTTAAGGCTATCTTCACCAGATTTTTGTCATAGCAGACTTAAAAAACAATTTTGACATTTTTCATAAGCTTTAAAATGTCATTTCAAGCTTTGTCGGGGGTAATATCCCTAGTGCATTTAATTTTTCCGGAAAAGTTCGGAAAAACGAGTTTCTAAGAAATTTGTTTCAACAAATAGCATGAGCGAGTCTCGTCTTCGACTCGGATGACTTTTAGAACCACTCTCGCTCATGCTATTTGTTAAAACAAATTACTTAGAAACGAGTATTCCAATTTTTCCACAGGAAAAATTAGATGCACGAGGGATATTTGGTAAGATTATTTCCTGAGTTAAATAAACATTTTATTTTAATTAAAACAAACAATAAGAACAATAATTAATTAGAACAATAACTTTCAAGCTAGAAAGGGTAACACTATTCTTTATGTTGCTGTGAGGAGTGTGCAATTTTTTCGAATTTTTTTCCGGAAAAACTGCTGACAGCTAAGTTGACAGTTGTTAAGTGATTTTTCCACTTAAAATTTACATTTGTTATACTAATTCTTGATAGCGATTGGTCAAAATTGATAGGAAGGAAATATTCACTATTAAATTGACTTCTAGACACTTCAGTATTAAAAATTCGAGCAGTTCTTAAAAATCTAGATTGTTTTTAGTGCTTTAAGGCTGTTTTCAGCCTGAAAAATCGAGTTTTTATGCTCTTCAGGATCTTCATAGAATTTTTGACTTATCAGGCCTGAAAGCCCAGTTTTGTACACTGTCCAGTTTTGAAAATGTCATTTCAAGCTTATTCACTATTAAATTGATTTCTACACTAATCGGTGCAAAAAATTAGGACATTTCTAAGAAATTCGGACTGCTTTTAGTGCTTTGAGACTGAAAAATCAGTTAAAAACTATTTATAATAGTAAAAGTTAAATTTGATACTCTTCAACGATGAAAGTAATCAATTTTGGCACTAAATGCTACGATATTAGTTTTGAACAGTAATTTGGACTGGTGTCCGCTGTTTAATTGAATTCTAGACTTGTTTTAATCCAGAAGATTGAATTGTACACTAATTAAAGACCTGAAATAGACTTTTGTCATTTACAATTAGTCATTTCTAGTCTTAAAAGTCAACTTTTAGACTATTTTTAGTAGTAAAAAATCAGTTTTATGGGCAACAATCTTTGTCTTGATTTCCGGACTGTTTTCGTGCTTCAAATCCAATTTCAGACACTCAACAATGCATTGCACTATGAAAAAACTAATTTTAAAACTATTCCTAGTAGTAAATAACAAGTTTTGAGATTATTCAGTACAAATTTGGACTCACATAAGTCTTGAATGATCAGTTTTACACAGTTAGTAGTCTAAAAAATTAAACGCCAGTTAAACGTATTCCAAAAATCCTGTTTTTTTCGGTTTTTTTACTATTTTCAGTTTCAAAAAATACCTCATAAACCTTACAGATGACCAGATTTGAATCCTTTTGAAATTTAAAAGTAAAAAATTCAATAACCCAAATAGACATTTTTGTCAATAATTTTGAATAATATCCAGTGAGCGTAGAAAATAGAGCGGAAAAATAAATAATAATCTCGCTATATCAACTAAATAATTTTCACAAATGTCATTCACATCACATAATGACAATTCATGTCATAAGTACTGGTTCCAAATTTAATCAAAATTAGTCCAACGATCTGACAGTTATAGCAAAAAAACCATTTTTTAAACTGAAATTTGGAGATCTGTTTCTTCCTTAGGAAAATGACATAATACATGTCAACTTGTTTTTGAAGGATTACCGAATGATGAATTATTGACACTTAAAACTGGACTACCCTGTATGGGATTGTGGCTTTGTACCAGTTGACGTCAATTTGTCAATGATGAAAGAGAGCAATAGAAAATAGGAAATCAAATTTATTGCAAATCATATGCAAATCACTGACTTATCAAATTGAAATACTGAGAGATATCGATTTGCATTAAAATTCATTAATCCTTTAAAATGAAATTGAAAATGTGGTAGAGAAATAAGAAGCACAAAAAGTAATCTAACATCTAACCATTGCTTACTACTGAACTCTAGTAGCATATTAAGCTCAGTCAGTAAAATAATGTTTCGATAATAAATAGGTAAAATTTGGTGACGTTTCTTTTGATAGAGAAATGTAATCAAAAGTTGCAATATTAATAACAGAACTGCAATGTTACAGTTTTTAATCATCAAACCGTTAAAATAACAATAAGGTAATAACTAGATAGTACGAATCCAGTCTCATAATTTTATAAAATTAAAATAGAAAGAAGTAAAGTAGATTGATTAGTTAATAAACCAAGCAACGGTACAATTAAAATGTAAAAAGGTTGCATGCAAAACAAGTGTCTGAAACTGAAAGTAAGTATCGAGTATCACGTAAAAATCATGATTTTGACAAATATCTGGGTATCTCGTGCTGACTGCAATGACCTTTGGAAAATAGTAGCTAGTCATGACACTGGTTTCATGAATGAAACCTACTTTACTACAATGTAGTGTGCGTTTCGCTCAAGTTACGTGTTGTATACAATGTTAGGATGACGTAATGCATTCTCAACATTAAACATGAAGACGATGCTTGCACGTTTTGTTCTAGTTTAAGCACTACTGTACCGTCTAAAATCTAATAAGCTATAAATTATACGAAACAAGAACAGTAGTCCACTTAAGTAATTGAACTAGACGAGCTTCATTAATTATTCACACTTCCGCAAATACTATAACTAAAACGTGTAACATAGAAAACCAAGTATGTAAAACAATTGTTATTATTTCCAGTAAACGGCAAAACATTTTCATTTTCTTAATTAGTTCGTTTCCTCGGTCTTATTGCTCTAACAGCTGAATTTTCAAATTAATTTTTACAAAATACTGTTAAATACTTAAAATTAATGTAAAATTTGTTTTTATTTTCTGCACTGCAGTCACGCGAATCTAATCTTCCGCTATTCATCAATGTTTTTTTTCAAACATGCATGAGCACTAGTTAGTGATAATAGCAACTTGAAAAAATCTAAAAAACCGATTGTGCGGCAGATATAAGTATATTCTGTCTGATTTGATTCGTAGTTTACCAGGATGCATATCGTTTTCCAACGGTTTTTTTCTGCAATTACGGTAATTAAAATGTATGCATCGGTGCATATGGAAAAACTATGCATTAGTAGGAAGGCGTAGAAGGGTCTCACAGACGATATTTTTCCTAAATTCCGACTTTAAACTCTAACGAACACTAAATTTCGAGTTTGAACTAAGAAATTAGTTAATTTCCGACTTTAAACTTGGAAATTACTTAAATTTCGAATTTGAATTCGAAAATTAGTTAAATTCCAACTTCAAACTCATAATTTACATTGTCACATTGCAAACCCTATTCGAACTAAAATAGTAGAATTTATCAATGTGACAACATTGCAAACACACTTCAAACCAAATTAGTTAATTTTGTCAGTTTGATAACATTGCAAACGCTCTTCGAACCAAATAATTAAAATTTTTCAATTTGGTAACATTTAAAACACTCTTTGAACTAAATTAGACTAATTTGATCCCTTGGCAACATTGCAAAGACACTTTAAGCTAGAGTAGGAAATCTGATAGTTTTCGGGTAAGGAAGAAACGTCTACCTACTGGAAAGTTTCCGGACGAAATAGAGAAGAGAGAAATAATACTGAAATTAAAAACACATAACCTCAAAATTCACGTTTTATATTGTTTGATTGATGACAAACACTATCATGTTTGTTGTTTGCCATTTCCATATGATTAACTCAAAACTCTCAAATATCGATAATAACAATAATAAAATTTGTAAATAAATATAATAATTAATATGTAAGCAAATCAACAAAGAATAACATTGAATATTGAATTGAATGACAACATTGACAGTTTGATAAGACAAATGTCAATATTGTCAATGTCTATAAACGTCAATACGTCATATAACCACAAACGAAAATTGTGAAATTTCCATATTTTCCTAAGTCTACTTTAAACCAAATTGGTAGAATTTGTCAGTTTGGCAAAAATACCAACATATTTTGGTTGAATTTGTCAGTTTGACCATATTGCAAACACTCTTCCAACAAATCAGTCGAATTTGTCAGTTTGGTCACATTGCAAACACTAATCGAACCAAATTAGTAACATTTGTCAGTTTTTCCATAATTGATCGCCCTCAGTTCATCGTGCTATATTAGCAATAAATACAATTATTAGCAGACCAAACGTTACATAACAGTATTAATTATTCAAACAGATAAACAAATAACATCATTAACTGATGTTTCAATTTAAAGAGCGCCAGATGTATTAATTAAAAATTGACAGCCTAATGTCTGTTAATATACCGAGGAAAATTGATGAGTTTGCCGCTTTGTTACATTTATAAACACCGAGTAATTTGTCACACTTACCTTTGCCGTCTTTTTTCGTTGCTGATTGTTTGGGCCTGATACTTTTTATTGTTGTAAAAAGTTTTTAATATTTTTAATTCAACCGCACTTAATTAAAGCTCTTATTCGGTAATGATCGTAATGAGCTTTTAAGGTGGTAGAGACTAAAGTGCAGCTTCACCGGACTTGATTCGCTTTTATTGCAAAATAATTGGTCGAGACCCAAAGGTTGCAGTCTTGATTACTTGCTGGTAAACTTGGTAAAGACCGTTTATTAGAGGAACATCATGAATTACGGGTATGAGGAGTGATTTTGTTGTTGATTGTGTTATACACGTTGCTACACAATCCCTAAAATACACTTTTAGTAGCAAAGCAGCAAAGCAAAAGTTCTGAAATAGTTATATAGTTAATTAACTAGTAGTAAATTATTAAAGTTTAGTATATCATAAAGAATGAGTAATACTTTGATGGTAAAATACAAACAAAATATTAATAAAAGTCTTTAAATAAGTATTTACGACTTTTCTTTAACTACCTTAAATTCGATTTTAATTCTAGGCTTCTTGCCGAATTCGTCCGATTTAACATAATTCCACAAATTTTATTTTACCCTAATGCGGCTCAGGGTTCCATAGAGTCTTATTTGAATAAATTACTTCGTAGGCCCGATAAATCAACTTTAATTCTGATGATTTAGTGCGCGATTTCCAAAGCTTGTTATGAATTATGTATGAGATTTTGGTTGATACAAATCCAACTGCAAGAGTTTTAGATTAGGGGTTCGCTGTTAATTATGGTAAATAGAATTAATTAAGCTTTGAGGAAAATTGCAGTACGCATAAACTCATAAAGAAAGTATACGGTTTTTGGCAAAAAAATAGCAGTGTACTTAAAATAGCAATATTCTTTGGACTAACGTCTACAATGAAATTTCTGAGAAGTAAATAATAGCTAGTTTCGGTTTCCCGGACAATTATAATTAAAGAGAGCTGAAGTCGAGGGATCCGGTTGCCAGTTTGGTTTTATTTTTATTCTGTAATGATGCAGCACTGCTTGTAATTATTACTTCCAATGTATTGTGACAACAGCAAAAATGTACCCTAATAATAGTTGTTACTAAAAAATTAAACATCTGTTTTGGCTGGGTTTTCTAAATACTGGCGGTGGTATTTTATTATTATTTACTGGGTCAACTAAAACGTGGAAGTCATTTAGATGATTTAGTACACTTTTATGCCTGTTTAATGATAATTTTATTGTTAAAAAATCATTCAAAACTAGGAATCACTACTTAACTTGATTATCGAGTAGCTTAATTTGAAGCCAAGCTTGAAAGAATGACTATCAAGTCAAGTAATTTCTTTCTGTCAAATAGAAACGTAAATATAATTTTAAAAAACTTTACAAATATTACAGAGAATACAATCACAACCTACAAGACAAAAAACAAATAGATAAAACGGCATACATACTACAATACGCTGACGATACCGCACTTATTGTACTACGTTGGGAAGTTAGTAAGCTCAATCATTTCAACACACTTTTTAGCTTTTTTTTTAAATTTGTGGGCAATTAGCCAGCAGAACCATTTTAAACATTCTTCCGATCTTCCTTTAAAAATTTTAGGTAATTAGCCAGCACAATCATTTCTACACATGCTTGTCTTGAAAATTTTAAGCAATTAGCCAACAAAATCATTTTATCGAAATATCTTCTTTTAAAAATTTTAGATTAGGTTAGGTGGACTTTGCTTAACAAAAGTTTAGTTTTTAAACTTTTACTTTTTATTTACTAACCTTACATAGCTTCAATATGACTCTGACCTCATGTGTTACAAAGAAAATTAGCTAAAATATGCCTGTACTTTTATGCCCTGGCTCAAATTTTCTAATTCGTTTTCTTTACTATCAATAAAGTCACTCAGTAGAGAAAAATTTGTAAACAATGCTGATCACATCAAAAAGTCAAATAAAGTGCCTGTTTCTCAAGTATTTGCGTATACTTCTTAAAAAAGTCAAAAAGCTGACGAAAAAATACAAAACCGCATAACTTCGCTAAAAACAATAGTTATTTATGTATCAAGTAATAAAAATCAAACAAACCAAACTAACTGACAGAAGTGATTTGGTCGATCCCGATGAATTTGGGCATTTCCCTGAGGATATAGAGAAGGCAGCAGACAAGGCGTTATAGAAAACTAGCATCCCGAATAATCAAAAAAACGTTACGAGGCGGAATTCAAATGTTTGGGATGACTAAAAAGTCAGTTAATGCTGTTTCCGAAACCGTAATATTAGCTTACTTCAACGAAGGTTTCTTAATTCACTGTGTTGACTTATAGGCAAAAAGGTTCCAGAGCGGTTCTTTGTATTCAAAATTTCTTCTTCTTATTCATATTTAAGATCTCGCGATCTGTTAGTTTTGCAGGCTCCTCTGGATCAGTTCCTAGGAGGTGGACTGCCAGCTGTCCTTCCATCTCTTGGGTGGTCTTCAGGGTGCTCTTTTCCCTATCGGTTTCCCTTCAAGTGCGATGCGTGGCAGTCTTCCCTCTTCCATTCTTCTCACGTGAGCGTACTAATATTCTTTTCTTTGTCCCCCCCATCTTACGATGTCTTGCACCCCACATTGTTCCCTAATGTCAGTGATCCTAATTCGGTCTATTCTGGTTTTTCCCATTATAGTCCTGAGCGTTTTCATTTCGGCTACTCAAAGCATTCTTGTTGCTTTGTTGGTTTCTTCTCTGGTTTCTATTCCGTATGTCATGATTGCCCTGATACAAGTCTTATAGAATCTGACCCTGCTAGCCTTTCATGGCAGACGCTTTGTTGATCTAGCTTCTTAGGTCCTTCACTGGGTCGTGATAACTCGACAGATCCATACCCAGATATTTGAATTGTGAGACTTGCTCTATGATTTTGTCATGAACTACCAGCTTATATCTTATGGGATTTTTCGCAATTTTTAGATATGGTCGTGTTCATCGCTTGGCTGACCTGGCAGAATTTGTGTAGTTGTCTCTGTAGATCGTCCTCCGTTTCCGCGAAAATAGCTGCATCATCGGCATAGCATACCATGCTGATTCTTTTATTCTGTCCCATTCCGTGTCCCATATTTAGTGAAGATACTTCGTCTATAATTCTGTCCATTAAGAGATTGAACAGAAATGGGCTAACGCTGTTACCTTGTCTGATGCCTCCTGGTGTATCTCTTCCGTATAAGTGTCTCCTGCATTTACTTTAGTCATGTTGTTCATATTGAGACTGCGGACTGCTCTTACGATGGTGTCTGGCGTTTCTTTCGCTAGCAGTATATTTATGATGTCGGAGAGGCGAACCCCATCAAATGCCTTGGTCAAATCGATGAAGCAGACATATGCTGGTGTATTAAATTCGATTGATTTTTCTTTTAGTTGTTTGATAATGAATATGGCGTCGGTCGTGGATCTGTTTCGTTGAAGCCTTGATGTTCTTCCCTGTTTGTTATTTGTGTTTCAAGACTTTCCTTCAAAATGTCGGTAAAGAGTTTCATGCTTGTGTTCAGCAGCGTTATGCCCCTGTAGTTGTCTGGGTGCGTCTTCTGTCCTTGATAGGGATAGTTATACTTTTGTGTCATTCTGTAGGTATTTCCGATGTTTCTAAAATTTTGTTGTAGAGGATTTTTAGATGTTTTTCTAGTTCAGGTCCGGCATATTTCAGAAGTTCGTTTGGGATGAGGTCTGTCCCGGGAGCTTTTCTGTTTTTCAATTTTTTGATTTTTGCTATTACCTCTTCTTCGTTCAGTGTTATTTGATAGTTTGTCTCGTAGTTTTCGATTCTTATGGCTTCTTCGGTGTTATAGAGTTTCCTGAAGTATTTTTCCCATACATCTTTGGTGACTCCTTTTGTTTCCAAAAACTCATTTATTGGCTTTTTTCCCCAAAAACCAAAACAAACTGAGGGTTTTTTTCTTTGTAAATCTGTCGAAAAATTAGAAAGTTTCTTCCGAAACAGAAATGAAACTTTCCACCGAGGGTTTGTATACTAGTTTATTTTCAATCATTTATCAGAATCCTGGCAAATTTTTAATAAAATATCTTTTTGAAATATTGTCATCTGTTTGCAAGTCACTGGCCATGGGTAATTTAAACTTCTAAGTAATATTCAAGTAATGTAATAGAAAAAACACTTACCGCATCCGAATTTTTTTTATAGTACTGAGAAGAATAGTTAATTTTTACTTTATCGCCCATTGTCAATGGCGATGGGCTTTTTTGCAACTTTACCCTAGAGCGTAAATCCATGGTTTCCGCCATCGTAACCTAGACGTAAACAAACATAACAGAGCCATTTGTGAGTAAAATATGTGTCTCAAAATTATCTGAAAGTTGATGAGTTTTGTTGATTTTCAAATGTCTGATTATAAATTCAATGTTACCACATAGTGGAGCTTGAAAAGTGACATTAAAATTATGTTCTTTTTTCTTTTTAATTATTTTTTGAAATAAACTCAGAAAGCGGTAAAAACGTTTTTTGAAAATTGTTGTTTTGACGGCTATCTTTAAAACTACTAGTGCATTGAAAACTTAAAAAATATATCAACAATTTTTATTCAGAAGATTTCTTTACTGTAATCCTACTTTATAATAAATAATTTCTACGATACATTTGTATAATACCAATAAATTATACTGACTGCTAACTGCAAAATTGTTCTTACTTTGGTATTTGTTTCAGCCTGAAACCAACCCCCAAGGATGGAGTTACTAAAAGCAATCCCAGCAAAAGACATCGGGAACGACTAAATGCAGAACTCGATACTTTGGCTAGTCTTCTACCGTTTGAACAAAATATCCTTTCCAAATTGGACCGATTGTCAATCCTACGTCTTTCCGTCAGTTACCTACGCACAAAAAGTTATTTTCAAGGTAAGTAGCAGAAAAAAAATCATATTGAAGCTCACATAACTGAAAACTACAGGTACGAAAATTAACATATCACCATAATAACCAACGCCCAAACAAAAATTAAAACTAGTTATCATAAATAACAATTAACCAGTATAAATAGCCATCGCACTAAAGTTCTCTCGACGCAGTTTGGGCCACTTCATTAACCCAGCCTGCTTTAGGACGATTTACTACGATGGTTTTTAATAAGTTTTTGACTTATGAATGTAATCTCTACCTTTTTTTTTATAAGTGTATTTTTTACTATTTGTTTTTCCTTACTTTTAACCAATCTTCTCGTAATAATTACCTTTTGTGCATGAACCTAAGCTGTGAAATTAATTGCGTTTGGTCTGCAGCATTATAAAATTGTGATGTCAAGCTATCAACTGAGGGAAAATTGTTCTGACATATCACTCTGAACAGAAACCATCCATCATTAAACGATTACCGAAATAAGTTGTGCAATATGATTGAGCAGTTTAATTTAATGCGGATTTTGCGTGCTGCTCAACTGCTGGCACGAAGTTACCCAGTTTACATCTGGGCAAGTTCGGAAGGGATATGGGTCGTTGGTGCTAATGAGAGTGAAAAAATTATTTTAATTGGTTTCGAATTAAGCCATTACGGATTTTGCTTTATGGTGACAAGGGAATTGAATTATGTATTTTCTTTTTTAGTTGATGATTAAGGTTAGTTTGTCCTGAGTTGTAGGTAGATTTGAGAGAAAATTTTATTAATCAGTCTATAATGTGTTTTACCGTTTCACATGCTTTACATCATCATAATCAGCCTATCTATACTGTCCTGACAAATTCCACACTTTGGAAAAGATCTGCCTCGAGGATTCTGAGGGAGGCAAAAATTCACTAACCACATCTAAAATTGCCAAAACAAATGCTTTACATATGAAGTTTATTAATAATTGACAAATACAAGACTTTCTGTATTACCAAAATATTGCAAACTTTCATATATCTAGTAACAGCAAATAACCTGATTTAATACTTTTTAAGTTTAATTTGTAACAATACTACTCTAAATAAGTTCTATGGAAAATATTGAAGCAGTCAATATATTTCTTGACAGGTTTAATTTTGAGATTTTTTAGGTTATTGGATCAGAAATTTAATGAGGATTCTAAAAATGTGCTTAAAACAGTCATTTACTCACTCCAAGTGGGTTTTACAGTGGGTTTTCAACTGTAATTCTGTCAGTTAAAAGTTCAAACTTTGACACCGCTTTTCTTCCTGACTTTACCAAATTTTGTAATGTTTTTTCATGTTTTTGGATAGGAATTCCAAAAATGTGCTTAAAACAGTCATTTTCTCTCTCCAAGTAGGTTTTACAGACAATTTTGTCCCTCACTGTCCTTTCAAATAGTGTTTCTGGCAGTTCAAAATTACAACAGCGTTTTTCTCCCTGACTGTACCAAATGTTGTAGTGTTTTTTTTAGGTTATTGGTTAGGAAATTCAAAGGGGATTCCAAAAATGTGCTTAAAACCTCAATTTTTTTACTCCGTGGGTTTTACAGGCGATTTTGTCTCTGATTGTCCTTTCAAACTGTATTTCTGGCAGTTCAGAATTTGACACCGTTTTTCTCCCTGACCGTACCAAATTTTGTAGTGTTTTTTAGGTTATTGGTTAGGAAATTTAATGAGGATTTCAAAAATATGCAAATTTTTTTTATTCCAGGTGGGTTTGACTAACTATTTTGTTCCTGACTGTCAAACTGTGCTCAAAAGTTGCAAAAATCAGGGTTTAGAAAAGTTTTCTGGCAGTATTTGATACAAAACGTGTTTCTGAGATTTATGACAGTTATTTTGACAGTGGTTACGTGACTGCCTAGCTAAGTTATCTTCCAAAAACCACAGGTTACACGTGACTAATGTCAAAACTGTCAACATTTGCCTAGAATTTACAAGAATTACAGTTTAACATAGCTTTCTTACAGTTTTTGAAACAAGACCTGTTTCTGAGATACATGACAATTATTTTGGCAATTGTCAGTAAATTATTGGTTAATTGCAAATTGAATTGCGTCATTTTTCTCGTCTTAAAAACATATTATTTGTCATAATTTAAACATGAGATAGTAAAGAAACAAAGCTGAAAATGATATTTTTTAGAAAATCATATCATCAATAGGTTTGTATGCAGAGCAATTTCTGACTGGTTTCCAACTCAGAAACAGTAAATGTCAAGTTTCATGAATGCTCACGTGACTATGACGTTTTCTGACTTGTAGCCAATGGATGAATCTATTTCTCTGATTACTAACTATTTGGAGATTCTCTCTGCGAACATACCTAATAAAATTCTTTAAACTATCTTAAAACCAATAGGCACTAAGACAACTTTATCGAGCACTTCTTAACTGAATGAATGCATAATTCATGTTTAATAATTTTTTAAGTTGTAGGCAATAAGAAAAATGCAAAACTGTTAATAAAATTAAATAATGAATAAAATGAATCATACTCACTGCTTTAAAAAACTTCAATACTTTATGACAGCTGTAAGAAACTATTGAAACATATGTGCTTTGACAAAATATTGTTATAAAAATGCTATATAGTATTTTTTACAACTATTGTCGGAAAGCTGTTTGCTCTCTATTACATTTTGTAAGGTTTTAACTAACCTCAAAGATTTAAAATAACTACCATTTTGATCTTTACAACGGTGTTAGAACCTTCTCATATAACCTGATGGTTTTATAATGGACACATTATGACATCAATAATAAAACTGATTACAAAACCGAACGAATTTGGTGGTGTTATTTGGGATGACCCTTCAAAAAAATGTCTTTTCATACAAATTATTATAAAAACTATCAAATAAGGAGTATACTTTAACTTTTTTTTAGGTTTTGGTTCTGGTTGGTTTACAGAAAATAATCTACAAGTATGGCTTTCCTTTGCTTGAGTACTTTCTTTCAAGAACAAAACTAAGAACATTGAAAATGCGTAATAAATAATAAATGGAGGGTAAATAATAAACAAGTGTAAAGCTTTAATAATTTCATCAGTATGTTAATTTTCCTTAACAGTCGGTATGAATAAACCTAACACGTTCTTCCTCTTTTCTATCAATGGACGTTTAAATCCTATAAATGATGATCGTTCTATATCACGCGATTGATTTGTCGTTACGCATAGTTTAATATCTATTTCTCGTGCTGGGATAACCGAACATTCCCAAACGAGAACCCATAATCCCCAGCGGGGTATTATTTACCACCGATTAGTGTAACTTATGTCATTTACTCGATCATGACCTAGCCCAAGATCAGCTGTGTTTATTTATGTAAATGTTTACATGACAGTAACAAATCAATCGAGGGTGTTGAACGCATTCTCGCCTTTGCAATGAGAATTTATTTCAAGCTGTTCCTTATTTGTAAAAATATAGAACTTAATGGTATTATAACTAAACTGCTGGTTAAATAAAATGGGATTTTAGATAATCATTCAATATAAATAAATTGTGCTCTACTGGGTTAAAATTTGACGGATGACCAGAGCACATAGACTCAGGACCAAACTAAGCACTTTTTCTCTTCAAAAAATAGAAACAGACAAGGATTCACAACAAGAGTGTGGGAATGTAACAGAAATTGCCTGGAATATTATCATTTGACCACGCTCTTAGAAAAATGCAAATTCCAAACACCACTTTCGCCACAGCTTCTTCAACAACCTGGAAAATTTTGTTCCACATTCCAACAATCAAGTCTAACTTAAAAAGTCAATAAAATCCATTGAGAGAACAAACAACATGGTGTAATTGGGTTTGTCAATTTCTTCAGTTATTACCAAAATAGTATATTCTATATTAAGAGCGGAAAGTATATATTTGCCGCTTGCACATGAAATTTGCAGCTTGAGGCGAAGCCGAACGCTGCAATCATGTAAAAGCGGCAAAAGTACTTTTGGCTCGAAATATAGACGATATTTTTTCGACGACTGCTGTGGGGTGGATTAGAAGGACAACTCGCATCATTTTCGTCGCTCGAACTCATTGTCACCGATAAATCACTTTGACGGAATGTGGTTATTTCAAACAGGTATGTCAAGCGTTGTTATGGAAACGCCGAAAAAAGTTGGTGACTAGATTGTTAGTAGAAAGCGAAAACGCTCTAGAGCAGAAAATCTCTCTTTCTGCTCGCGCGCGGCAAATAACCCCTTTCTGCTTCTAAATGGAAGCGTACATGAGGTACTTTCAAAGTAAGTCGTCGAAAAACATATTTTAGTTCCCCCAAAAAGCGCTACCTTCTTATGATTTATTTTCCTATTTCCTTTATATTTTTTTAGTCAGTTCTAGGAAAGTTCTATTGCACACAATTCAGGAATAGCGGCCCAGACCGCAAAACTGCGAAACAGCAAAATCGATTTTTAATTTAAGTCAAGGGTTGTCTTAGAAAGCAAAATCGAAGGGCTTGTGCTAACCTTCCGGTATGGTAGGCGCCAAGGGGATGGGGGTAGCTTCCGCCCTATAATTATGCAGCAGAGGAAGCGCGGACAAGCGGCGCACAGACAGAATCGATGAGTTTGGAGAATGTGAAGTTGAATAAATACGAGCCCTATGTATAGTGTTATCTGATTGGCCGGTTTTATACAGATATATGTTTACCCTGATATTCTCGTAGACTCTATGGCTACGTTGTCCTAATCGTACACATAGCAACAATTATCGAGTTTAATCGTTTAATTAGCATTTTGTGATATTTGTTCAAGATAGCTTTTATTAAGTAATGAATCAGTCAGAAGAGATATTATAAATTATTAGTTAAATCATCAAATAAAAAAAAATTGCTCTGACCTCTACTGTTTTCTAAATATTGACGACCAGAGCTAATGTAATTTCAATTACTCTGGAAACAGTTTTTAAAAACCTGAAATTCTCCATAAATCATGCAGAAACCTTGTTATTTATTTCATTTTGAGGTCCACCTAACGTGGGTAATATTATTCAACTTAATCAAGAAAAAAGAGGCCGCAAACTGGGTTCGGTCAACTAATGCTACGTGTAAAAACGTGTAATTTACTGCGGTAACTGGCAACAAGTGTACAATTTTTTATTACAACACTTCAGTCCATTACAGTAATTAAGCAGATAGGCGTACGTATCTACCAATGTTTCATTTTGCTAAGTATTTATAGTATAATAGGCCGTTTCGGGAATATTATGACCGATTACGTGGGACGCTTCATGACTTTATTTTTGTTGTCATTACAGGGTGTTAAAAAAAGTTTATTCGTATTTTATATGTAAGTTATGATGACAATATTTGAAATAGTCAGTCAGGGAGAAACGCGGTGTCAAAGTTTGAACTGCCAGAAATACAGTTTTGAAAAAACAGTAAAGGACAAAATCGCCTGTACAACCCACTTGGAATAAGAAACTAACTTTTTTAAGCACATTTTTGAATTTTTCATTAAATTTCCTATCCAATAACCTAGAAAAACACTACAAAATTTGGTAATAGTCAGGGAGAAAAGCAGTGTCACAATTTGAACTGCCAGAAATACAATTTGAAAGGACAGTCAGGGACAAAATTGCCTGTAAAACCCACTTCGAGTGAGAAAATGACTGTTTTAAGCACAATTTTGCAGTCTTTATTAAATTTCCTATCCAACCACCTGAAAAAACAGTCCAAAATTTAGTACAGTCAGGGAGAAAAGCGGGGTCAAAATGTGAACTGCCAGAAATACAGTTTTGAAAAAACAGTAAGGGACAAAATTGCCTGTAAAACCCACTTCGAATAAGAAACTAACTTTTTTAAGCACATTTTTGAATTCCTCATTAAATTTCCTATCCAATAACCTGAAAAAACAGTACTAAATTTAGTACAGTCAGAGAGAAAAGCGGTGTCAAAGTTTGAACTGCCAGAAATAAAATTTGAAAGGACAGTCAGGAACAAAATTGCTTGTAAAACCCACTTGGAGTGAGAAAATGACTGTTTTAAGCACAATTTTGCAATCTTCATTAAAACCATCATATAAAGTAAAAGTTGTGCAAAACGACTCGAAGTCAAGTTTGTAAAATTCATTTTTGTCGTATAATTGTGGCATTTAACTGTTAGTTAGCCCTATCTACCAGTTAACTTTTAGAAGAAAATTAAGTAATCGAAATAAACCAGACCTTTATTTAAATTTTTACACTCTGTAGGCATTCATTCATATTTCAAATTCAACCAATAATTCAGAAAAATAAATATAACGCTAAGTCAATCAAATATAGCTTATAAGTACATATAATTAAAGTTGAAGAAGATTGACAGTTGACAGATTAATATGTAACAAAGTTCATATACAAGGTGTTTTAATTGTTTTTTAATTTAAAAACATATAAAAATGGCAGGAAATTTCCAAGTAAAGATAGCGTGAACTTATCCATAAATTTTCAGCCATAAAATGTGTCACTTCCATCCGCACCAATAAGAGCCTACTATCATACGGCCGTCCAATCGCAGCGGTTTATCAAAATGAAAGCGTGTAGTACCTACATCCTGTGGATACCCCACAAGTACGAATATTTTATTGTCGAGGTCTACAAGTACCTCTAAAAAAATAAAATTTAATTTTAAGCAACCCAACCTGAAATGCTGCAGGCTGTAGAATGTTTGGTTTATAAGGAGCGCTTTTCTAATATTTTCAGATGGGTTCCTTACTTCCTAAGGAACCATCAGAAGTACCAATACTTCGATGTCGCAGTCTATAAGTACCTCCAAGAAAAATTAAATTGAATTTTAAGCAACTCAACCTGAAATGTTGCAGGCTGTAGAATGTTTGGTTTAAAAGAAGCGCTTAGGAAATAAAGGAACCCATCTGCGAATATTAGAAAACCGCTCCTCTAAAACCAACTAGACTCTATAAACTTTCTACAGCCTTTACTATCTCAATGTTA